>NC_140040.1:5922080-8322080 GCF_963513975.1 Fringilla coelebs | reverse complement strand
ATAATTGCAACCCTTATTTTCCATGTAGTCCCCAAAATATCTTCCTCAGTGACTTCTGTATTTTAATTTGTTCCTCACATCAGGCTGATGATGTGAGAACATCTCCCCTCACACCATGCTGGCTATTCCCTGCCTCTGCCTCTTGCCCTGCATGCTGGAATCAGAGGTGCCCCTTCCCAGTTCAGAGCAGAGCAGGATGTTTCATTACACGTTTTTGAACCTATTCTGATTTAAACCCCAGGCTTTTCCCCACAGCAGGTTTTTGTTCTGAACTGAGCTCTCAAGCTGAGGGTGCTGCTGGGGGACAAGGCAGACCACAATCATGGCAGAGGGCAGAGTGTGAGGGCAATGTCCCTGGCTGGCTCTGAGCCCTGTTGGGTGCTCCAGTGCCCCATGCAGCACTCAGCCCTTCAGGGTGTCCAGCTGTCTGTGCTCTGTCTGTCCTCCCACTGCCTGACACGGTCTCCTTTCCATCATATATCCAGTTGCCTAAAGTACCCACTCACCGGAAAAAAGATGACATTTTAGAGGTAATTAATATCCAGGGAATATATATCTCTGCTTCCTATGCTTGTACATTTGTAATCTGAGTCCCTCCACTCACTCTTCTCCCTCCTCTGCAATGCCCTCTGGGGAGAGCTGAGCTGGGGGGGTGTAGGGGTCCCTTCCCCCTCCGAGCCCAGCCCTGTGGCTTAGACCCCAAGGACCCTCCTGGGTCCATCTTTGCTGGGGAAGGACTGACCTCAAAATCAGCTGAGACCATGGGCAGCATCCTGGGGAGAGCTGCCTTTCACCTCCCTCTGGCTCAGCTTTCCTCGTGGATCTGTGCCCTTGCTTTAAATCTGAAAGGCATTGCAAGGGCTGGGCCGGGATTGGCTGAGGAACCCCAAAATGGTCAGGAGATTGTGTTTCCATTTAATGAGCCACACACTTCTGCTCTACCTCCAAAGACAAAACATGGTTCTGCTTTCCTCCACAAGCAATGCCAGGGATTTGCCTGGGCACCACGTGCCACTCACACTCCCTTGAACCAAGTGCATCTCCTGCCACCCATCCCATTACTCCTCATCTGCTGTGAGCAGGGGCATGTTTTGGGCAGAGGTCTCATCTAACATCAGCAGTGCCACGTGCTGTGCATAGCCCAGAATGATTTTCCATCCTGAACTCAAAGAAACTCACCAGGAGGTAGAACAGGCAGAGCCAGCACCATCTGCAATCACCTATATCCATGTTATGTCCCTCAGCCCCCTCTCCTATCCAGCTGCCAGACACCCAAGGTGGTGTTTGCAGCTGGTGGAAACCTGGACATGGAAACTACAGTCCTGGAGCAATGGTGTGCTGGGAGGGAATGGTAAATGGAGGGAAAAGGTGTGCAGGTGCTTCTGAAGGAGGAAGCAGAGTGTGAAGTTGAGCTCTGTTCTGCAGCTGAATGCGTTGCCAAGCTGGGTCCAGTCATTGGTCCCAGCACAGGATGAGGAGATCCCAGGAAAGGCAGCGCTGCTGAGCAAAGCTGGACACGGCTTCTCCACCTCCCACCCTGGCCAGCCCAGGGTACAGGACACCACTGCTCCCATCTCTCACCTGGTGAAGTGCTGCCTCTGCACCCACAGGTAATTTAACACCAGCACAGCCCCTCTACTCCCCATTACAACCTTGAAGAGCATCCTCAGCTGGCTCCCCCCTTCCTTGCAGATGCTGGCAGGTGCTGGAGCTGGTACCACTCCCTGCAGGCAGGTTTTCCACTGGGAATCAGCAATCCTGGGCATTAGGAGGATCAAGTTCCAGCAAACAGAGCAAGGGGGATGTTCAGCCTGTGGGGCCAGGAGAAGCCTGGGTTTGGAAGGAAGGGTGGGGAAGCAGAGAGGTCTCTGCTCTGTAGGTTACAATACCTGGGTCCTCCTCCTTGTGGTTTGCTTTCTGGCTCTAGGATGTGATGCACCCATTGCTGTGCAACTGTGTGCTGCTCTCTGGCCATCCAGGACGGCCATAGGCTCGGCTCAGCTGACTCACAGTGCCTCAAAGTCAGATTTTGACTCCCGAGCCCTATGGTCCCTTGTAAAGTGTGCAGCCAGAAGGGAGCCCCAGGCAACAAAAGGTACATCAGGCACCCTAGCACACCTCTGCATTTGGATGAGATGATTCACACTGCTTTCCTCCTGGGATGATAAAATAAGCCCAGAGTGACTCATTCCAGCTGTGGCCCCAGCTTTCAGCTGGGGGCATGGAGGGGCAGGGTCCCTTTGGACCAAATCCTGCTTCACTCTCTCCTGCACCAATCCAAGCCATCCTCTGTGAGAGCTGCTCAGCCACAGCACCTCGCAGCAGAAATGAGGCAGGAGAAATCCCCTCTGCCCTGCTTGGGGCACAGCAGTGCACCAACTGTTACATGTCTTGGACCACTCTGTCATGGGCAGCTCAAAGTCATAGGGGCTGGGACAATGCATCTCCAAGAGGTGGATGTCCCACTGCACTGGGGCTGATGGAAACATCCAGGACATGGTTTTTGCTGCCTACTCCAGACAGGATGAATCTGGCAGTGTCTGATCTGGAGATGCTGCTCTCCATTGGCCATGCAGGGAAAACTGCAATGCAATTTAATGAAATATTAAAACCTAAGCAGAGATGGATCCTTTGCAACCTTAGAGGATGGAAAAACAGAGGCACCATAAAAACCCCATGAAGCAGCCTTATTTCTCCTTCTTGACACCCTAGAGAGGCTGTCTCAGCCCCATTCCAATCTTAGCCAGGACCTGAGAACCCCAGGGATGTGTCAGGGTTTCCCTCCACTTCTCAAAGCATGCCCTCGCTGCTCTGCTGGAGCCCCATGGGACACCCCTGCAATTCCCCAGCACGCCCCAGGTGAAGAACCCTTTGCAATCCCCTCCCTCCAGGGCAGTGCCAAAGGCAGCACAGCACCCAGAGCACCCCAGGAGCACGACCCATGTGCTCCACGGGGGCTCATCCTAAAGCAGGTTCACACGTCCCCTCGGCCCTACAGCCCCCGCTATGGCACCGAAGTGGGAAGCAGAGGTCGCCCTGCAGTCCACTCTGCATCACCGGTGGCTCCTCTCTGGAAGTACATCGTGTGCTGTGTTTCCATGGAAACCAGCATAGCGCACATGCCAGCGTGGCTGGGCAGCTCCCAACCCTGGGAGATGCTGCTGTCAATCTCTGTGGGTGTCTTTGGCTCCCTCCCTGGCTCTGCCATCATTCCTTGTGGTATTTCCTGGCCAGCTGCAGCAGGGAGGAGCGGTGGGGCAGGGAGAAACCCCTCTGCTCGGGGCTGCAGAGGGTGGTGGGGGCACACAGCTTGTGCCCTCAGCATGCCTTGCTCTCTGCAGGCTGTGGTTGCAGGTGGCACATGAAAATGCCCAGCTCCTGGCCTGGGGTGATGCAGGAGAGGCATTCCAGGCAGAGGAATGAGATGCACACACAAGGATTCTCCTTGTTGTAGCTTGCTGCCCCTGGGACTCAAATTTCTGGCAAATAATCACAGCCCTGCTATTCTTGCCCCACCCTTCTCTTCCCTGTTGCCATCTTAGGCACAGCTCCCTGCTGCTTGTCCCAGCGATGCTGCTCCTCGACAGCATCACTGCAGAGTCTCCACTGCGTGAGGAGGGACGTGCAGAGCTCCCAGCAGCTCAGGGGGAGCCTGGGCTGGCTCTTCTCCTTCAAGCTCTGCAGAAGGGATTGGATTCCTCCATGGAGCCATGCTGCTGGAGGAGCAAAGGTGTGTTCCCATGGTGCCAGGCTTGTGGCAGTGTGCAGAGCTCTTTTTATTACTGTCCAATTTCTTTCCTCCAGGATCTGGAAGCCCTGTAGGTCCCCAGTGCTATTAAACCATTTATGAAACAGAAATTCTGACCATTATGCAGTTTGTCAAAATAATCTTCCCCATTTTTCATGACACACTGCTCTGGCCACTCTCTTTCACATCTCCTCCACTACTCACAAATACCTCTGCAAATGCAGCATCTGTCCCCTTCCCTAGGCTATGACTCCTGCCAAACAAAAACTACCACTGAAAAGGAAATTCCTGCCCTTGCCCCTTGCTAGCAGTGATGCAAACCCCACTCACAGCTGTCAGGACATGCTGATCCAGTTCCCACCAAGGGAACAAGACAAGCCCTCTACTGATAAATACAGCCCCCAAAAAGGAGGAAATAACCACAGCCCACAGCCAACAGCCACCGGAGCTGCAGTGATCCTTGGCAGTGATCTGTGGCAGAGTTAGCATCCATATCAATGTTGATAAGGACTTTTAAACCCTCTTGCAAATAACAGATCCACAGAATGGTTGGGGTTGGAAGGAACCTTAAAGCTCATCTCATTCCAATCCCCTTGCCACAGGCAGGAACAACTTCCCCTGGGCCAGGCTGCCCAAAGCCCAATCCAACCTGGCCTTGCCCACTTCCAGGGACAGGGCAGCCCACAGCTTCTCTGCTACATATCCTGTGGGTATTCCCTGGGGAAGAGTTATGCATAGGGAAAACATCTGCATTCAAGGAGGGGAATGAAAAAGAAGGCCAGAATGCTTTCAAAAGGAGATATGGCTTCCAGCTAGATTCAACTGTAGAGCTGATTTCATCTTCAATTGACATCACAAGGGGATGGTAGGGTTTGCAGAAAAGTATCGCTTTTAGAGGATGTTGAACACATTTACACCTGATACAAGGCAGATAATTTTTATTTGGTTTGTCAGTTCCCTGACTAGTGAAAGAATTTGGAGACACCTCTAGTCCTGACACACAAGATTTCATACACTAGGTGCTCCCACATCACATCCTGACTGACAGACAGCATCACCTGGAACCTGCTGAGGTCAGCAGCACTTGCCCCATTTGGGCACTGCTGCCCCACAAAGCACCCCGCTGATAAAGCAGGCGCTTATCCCTCGGCATGTGGCTAATACTATCGACTGGAATAAAACCTGGACAAGTCCCCTTCTTAAGCACACAGCCAAGTGCTAGTTTCCTCCAACAGGATCTTGAAAATACTCTGTTTACAAAGGCAAAAGTTGACTTTAAATTTTTTAAGGCAGCCTTGAACTTTACAAGCTCCTGAAATCCGGCCCTTCCGCGTTGCTTCGCTGCTGCCTTTGCTTCCTGGTTGCATGTGATGCAGCAATGGTGCCACGTCCTTGTCCCCACAAACACTGAACCTTGTATTTATCGCCCGAAAATTGCTATGCAATGCAAAGAGCTCCATTTCCGGATGGATGGAGCGCATTTCCAATGCACAGGGCAGAGGATTAGGAACAGCCTTCAACGTTCGCAACAGCTCTGCGCCAAGCGGGAATAAAAGTTTCGTACCAAATTAGAAACACGGCTCCCATTCCTGCCTGCAGATTTGTGGTCTGTGAATACAGCTAAAATGAATTAAAAAAAAAGAAAAGGCATCTTGGCAAGCGCTCACTCCCTTTGAATGAATTTGCTTTGACCAACCGCACGAGGTTTCCACATTTGTAGCCTTGCCAAAATAATGCTCCGTGCATGGTCAGGGAGGCCACGTCCCTGGGGGCAGCAGGGGAGCCCCGGGGTAGCAGGAAGGATGCAGCCCCTGGAGAAAAGGTGGATGCTGGGATTTGCTGCTGTGCACACTGCCTGGCCACGCTCAGCTGGCTGTGGCACTGGGGACCACGCTGCACACCGGTGTTCTCTGCCTCTCCCTCATGAGTCCGTCCATATGTGTCAGCTCTTCTGGTTTATATATGGATGGCTGACTTCATTTCTGAAGCAGGGGGATGCTAATCTATAATCAATGCTCTGGAAACCCAATGCTCTGGGATCTTATCTTAATGCACTGATTGCAATATACTCCTGAGTGATTCCTCTATTTGAACAGCGCTAGTCAAAACACTTCACATCTTGAATTTCATTGGGTGGATATCGCTAATGAACTTACTTCTGCATTTTGCATAGTTCAAAAATTGTCATCTGAAGGGTGAAGGGAATCAGAATGTCTTCCCTGCAACCTGCAGAGAGAGAGAAAAAGGAAGAGCTCTGCCAAATAAATGATTAATTACCCAGACTTCTCCCAGCCTAGGTGCTTGTGTTAACATCTGAAGAAGTCATCTCCACATGTGACTTCTCCAATTGCTGGGTGAGAGCAGTCAGTGATGTACTGCCAGAGTGAGTAATGTCTTTGGGCTGGCACTGTCCAGGCAAGTTGTCCCCTCTTGTGAGGGACACCTTAGTGCCACTGGTTTTGAGGGAAGCAGCACATGTCCCTAACTTTAAGTAAAAATCCCCCCTTCCGTGAGATACCCTGAAAGCCAAAAACCCCAATCTCATGCCAAGTTAAAGAGACAGGAAAGAGAAACAAATAAGCATTATATGTCTCTCTGCAGGGTAAATATATATTTTATTGACACCAGCAAAATGCCAAAGTCTACTGATGGGCTACGTGTGTTGTTGAAAGAGTAATTATCCCATTGAGTTTCCAGCTCTTGATGACGCAGAGGATAAACAGAAGTTTCCTGTTTGGAGCTTCATAAACACCCTGAGCAGATAAACACTCATAAGCAAGGGGTTTGGGATGGGGAGGGGATGGGCAGCAATCCTCTTTTATGAGAAATGAGATTGGAAAATGGTAATCTCCTAAAAGGGCATGGCTGGTGGGCTGATAAACAGAGCTCCTGGTTATTACGGTGATGAGCTCCATAGAAAAAGTGTAATCCCAGCCCAACTGTTCAGGAGATCGCTCTTCCCCCCTCTCTCAAATCATCACATTAGGCTGATAGGAGAAAATAAATGAGATTTCTTTGTGCCAGGTTGTATAACGCCATTGAACAGAAGCATCCAGCTTTGCGCTTTTATCTGGGGACATCAGTGACTTCCTGCCCTGGATCAGGGAGAAGAGCTTCAATCTCCCCGCATGCAGCTCATGTCCTCTGCTCCCTGCTTCCCCTACAGACTTCTCCACCAAGCAGCAGTGACCACAGCTCTCTCTTTTTCTGGGGTCCACTTCCAGCCAGTCCTGAGGCTGGGGCAGCTGCACACTCAGGACTGGGGCAGTGCTTCCTCCCTGCCTCCCACCAGCAGCACTGCCACCAGGCCAGCCTCACCCAGAGACCAACAGCCCTGCTCACTGCACTGTGCAGAGGGAGAGGCATCAGGGGAAGCCCAAAACACTGCTCAAGGATGAAAATCCACAGGTTATGGGGTGTTTCTTCCACAGTTCTTTTAGTAGGTCTGCAGAGGAAGGCTTTGCCTCCTGGTGCATACAGAAACCCTATCCTCACTGCCAAAACTGCAGGCTGGGGACAAATTAAAGACAAAGGACAACATGCCATTTGATGTATTTTTGTTTTGTTTTAAAATGGTGGGGGATGGGGGGGCAGGCCACGTAAAAGCTGTCAGCAGCGTGACAGAGACAGGGTAATGACTACCCAGAAAGCCATAGGAGCATCACAGACCCACAGCACCACCACATCAAAGAAATCTAAACAGTCCCGAGTTACATCAGCCAAGCAGCAAATCAAAGCAAAGGGACAAGCTCCCAGTTCTGGGAACATACTCACAGTTTTTCCTCCAACCCTTTGCAAACAAAGAGCTTTCTGCAGTTTGTTGGGAAGCTCAGAGGGTTTGTGCTAATGCAAGTGGAGTCAGAGGGATGGCAAGCGAAGGGCAAATGCAGACACTTCAGGGAAGTTAGTTTTTAGGAAATAGTTTTAAACACAGAGAATTACAAACAGACCTCAAGCATCTGTGGCATTTTTTTTTTAATGTATTTTGCATGAAATGGAAAACTACAACAACAATCAGTATATACAGTAACAATAAACAGTGTGAGGATGCAACAAAAAGAAGATTATCATTTCAAATCGGTGTGCCCTGCATACACAGTGCTTCCAGTGCTGGGAAGCAGAGCTGCCCTTATTTCAGCTGTCTGCAAGGCTGGGGATAAAAGATGTCAAACTACAGATAAAACTGAGTGTGCAAGGATAATGATAAGGTAAAAAAGATGAAAAGGAGGTTTCATACAGCTAAACCCATGATTCACATTCACGCACCAGCCTCTAAAAATAATTCTAAAAATCGCGTTTGAGAAAAAAATTACTTTTTCTTTTTTCCCCTTGTACCCTACCTGAAGAACTCTCCACTTTGGAGTTGGCTGTGGGATGGATGTAGGTATTTAGGGCCCTCATTTACATCCAAGCAGCAGGAAGTTGGGATGGTTTTGAGGTTTCCTGTGCCAGAACTGGGTCTGGCTGAGCTCGGGCTCCTGGCTGGCAGAGCATGATGCAGGGCCATCCTCTGCTCGGGGGGTAATCAAACACTCAGCAAGGTGGAAGGAGTGGGCAGGACTCACTCTGGACTTCAGAAAAGCTTTTGATGCCTCAGCAGATGAAAGCCTTGCTACAGGGGTAGTAAAATAGGATTGGAAAAGAGCAATTCTTGGAAAGATAAAAAAGCTGAAAACAGGAGTGAGGATATCAAAGGCTGTGGGGATCTCACAGCCTTCTGCATGCCAGCAGAACATCTCTGCCGTGGGTCCTGTGGGCTGCAGGACTGCGCTGGCTCCTTTGGAAATCA
This sequence comes from Fringilla coelebs, assembly GCF_963513975.1. Classification (NCBI taxonomy): domain Eukaryota; kingdom Metazoa; phylum Chordata; class Aves; order Passeriformes; family Fringillidae; genus Fringilla; species Fringilla coelebs. Next base: position 8,313,543 of record NC_140040.1, on the reverse strand, counting down.
GTAGGCACAGAAGCAATGAAGTTGGCAGCGCAGGTTTGTAACCATGGGAAAAACCTCAACAGGGCTCCAAACTCTGAAAAACAGCATCTGAGGGTTTCAGGGATATTGTGCACCACATAAAAAGCTTCAGCATCCTTTTTCCTCCCCTCTCCTGCTTTGCCCATGAGGATCAATCCCTGCTCCCACCAGCTCTAGCAGAGTATGCCAGGGGGCATCAGGAGATGGGAGCCAGGAGCAGGGAGTGACCCCCACGGAACCCTGTCCCCCAAAGGACTGCAAGGCATTCTTGCTAAGAAAGATCAACAAGTCTCAACCCACCAATTTGATGTAACTCAAACATAGTTTGGCTCGTTGGGGTAGGGGAGGGGGTGAGTTTAGAGAAAAAAACCCCAAACTTATTCTCCATTCATTATATTGGTTGAGAAAAGTAAAATTCTACATCTTCTGCTCTTGCCGACCTTTCCCACAAGTTTTGAGCCTGCCACAAGCGCAGCACCAGCACGAGCTGGGGCACAGCCCGTGCACGCAGCTGCCCCATGGCCAGCGCCGGGAAGAGCAGCCACAGCTCCCAAAATAAACCTCCTCCATCCCTCCCCTCCCTGAGGCCGGGAAGAGGCCCTGAGGGCTCTGGTTTGCTCTCTCCCATTCCTGCTCTTCCTGCCTTGGAGTCCATCTGAGGACACGGGAGGCGATGCTCCGGGCTGCTCCGCGCGGGCCGGGCTGGGAGCGCAGTGCCGCGGGGTGAGGCAGCAGCTGCTGCTCCTGCCCTGCTCCTTCAACGAGCAAAAAAGCTTTTAAAAGGCATCTAACATGAGGAATATTGTATTTCAAGGGTGCTTCATGCAAAAAAAATAAGCCCTTGAAAGCTTGCTCAGTGCATGGGGTTGTGCTGGAGGCTTTCACACAGATGCTGAAATTTTCCTCCTGTTTGTGCGGGGATGTGCTGCTGCGAGGACAGCTGGGCAGCCTGAGGTGGGTCTGTGTGTCTGCACCACCCTGCACACTGGGCTGTTGGATTATTGTTCTGTCAAACCTGACATGGCAATCATTCCCTCTTCCACTGAAACATAGCCTGTTCTGGGGAAAAACCCCCACTTTTAACGTATTCTGGTTTGGGGGGATTTTGGACTAAGTCCTGGCTGTACACAGGGCTGTATTAAAATGAAAGGGAGAAGGTGATTTTGCCTCTCTCAACTGGGATACAAGATGGAAGCAGAATACAGACAGGGACTGCATGGGACCATCTCCTAATTTAGAGCAAGAAATAGAGTTTTCACTCCTGCTGGGATCTGGCAGACATCAAGCCAGGGCTCAAATCCCCTCATATTCCCTCTTGTCATGCAGGAGCTCACAGTTTCAGGGACTGAGCAAAGCCCAGAACATGCAAAAGTCCTTCGTTCACAGGGTGCACCAATAACAATACCCAGGGCTTCCTCCCCGAGGGAGCTGGGATGCTTCACTAATTGAGAATTTCAAGGATCTTTGAAATCAGCAGCTGGAAGATGCTCTAGAAATACAGAACTGTTTTATTTTTAGAATGGACATACAATAAAATCTCTCCCCTTATTTTCTGAAAAGGGCTTTCTGACAGTCTGGAAAGGACAGCTGGGCTACCTTAGTGAAACTGCAATGCAGCTGGAGAAGAGGGAGGAGTAGGTGAGAAAAAACAGAAAAAGAAACCCAAGGTGAGACAAACAAATGTAGATTTTTAAAATTTTTTTTTTAGAAAAAAATGAACCAGAAGGCCATGAGTCAGCCTGGATTAGTGAAGCATTTTTTGCCAGGTGAGTGACAGCAGGAGGAGCTGAACCTCCCTGAGCATCCCTGCACTTCACAGCACACACACTGGCATCTCTGCAGCAGGGACAGCCATGCTGAGCTATGGCCAAGCAGTTTGCCAGCCCTGCCAGAGCCCAGGCACTCGCTGTGAGCAGCTGAGTTAGGAGGGCTTTGCTGAAGACAGGTCTTGAAATGACACAGGAAATGTGGTCAGAACAGGCACCTCATGGGGATAAAATGGGCCTCCAAGAGATGCAGCTCTGTCCTGGATGGAGGAGTTATCCCAAGCCTTGCTCAGACCCAGCCTTCACCCCGTTCTCCACAAGGCCATGTGCTTCCCTGGAAGCTCTGCTACCTCCAAAAGCCTCTAGGAATGAATATTTATCCAAATAATCCACTTCTGCTCCTCATTTCCACTGACCAATTGCATTCTTTCCAGGATATAATTCAGCTCTGGTTTATTCAAAGAGGGCTGAAAGGAAGCAACACAAAGAAGAAACATAAATGGACTGAACAAATGAAGGACAAATGAGATCTGCTTGGCCTTGGGAAAGGTACAATTCCTTTTGCAGATGGGACTGAATGACTGTCGGGACACATTTTAATGGGACTAAAAATTATTTTCTGTAAATATGAGGTTAAGCAAATCTTAGGTGCCAACAATGAGCTAGACTGTGTTCTGCATAAAACCTCTACAGCTGGACCAAGCCAGATTTCATCCATCATTCATTTAGCACATTTCAAGTAATTTCTGTTTATCTCTCCATTTCCATAAGACACAAAAGCCTTTGAAGAACATTTTATCCATTTCTACATAATCAGAGCCTAAAACCAGGGAGCTGTCAAGGTGAGACACTTTGGTCAGGGCACCCTAGCAGGCTTCTCCCAGATGTTGCCACAACTTCGTTTGTCATTTTAGGATTAGTTTCAGAAGGCGGTGGTGGATTTTGAGTGCCCAGTGGATCTAAGGATTGGAAGAGGAGAGGCAGGGAGGGAGCATCTCTCCCCTCCTCTGTAGCCTTACTTCTCCTTGGAAATGGCTGCTGTGGTGGGATGGAGAAGGGGATGTGCTGAAAATGGGGGTGAAGTGGTACTTGGGAGCACGAGCCTTCATTCCCCAGCCAGGGGATCCCACTCCCTCAGCGGTGCTGGACCAGGAGGAAGGAAGTGTGGCCAAACAATGAGCTCCAGGAAGTGGCAGCGGCCAAAAGCGAGGCCCCGATCAGCAAACCAAGGGGCAGAGAGCTGAGCTCCCCTCGAGCCGAGCACTGCCAGCGCTGAGCTGGGGGAGGAACCTCAGGGGAGATGTGCCCTGAGCATCCAGCATGGGCGGGAAAGGGTCCTGCACATCCCCCCGGGGACCAGGTCCCACCCTCAGCCACAGGGCAAGTGGGGCATGTTGTGTCCTCGAGGCTGGGGTTTCAGCTCTGAGGCAGATGGGAAGAAAATGGTTTTTTATTACAGCCAGGGCTGAGCAGGTTGGTACAGAAGTAGGTGTGTTCTTGACTCTAATGTCAGTGCGTTCCTCCTGTCCTGGTTTTCCATCCATGCAGCCTTCGGTGGTTCACTGAGCTGCATAAACACCATCTCCCTCCAGGACTTTCCCAAAGTTCCCCTTTTTTTTTGATGTTCATTTATCTGCCAGAGTGTGCAGGAGAGCCCTGTGCTGGGACTGGGTCCTGGTCCTCTGCCAAACACAGCACACAGTGCACATCCCACCCTGACCCACGTGCTGATGTGGGAACCAGCCATAAACATAAATAAATAATAATTTACTGCTAAACTGTCACTGAATTATTCCTTTTCCCTCTCTTCTTGTGCTTGGTCTCTGCTCAGTTACTAAGTGATCTGGTACTTGGCCTCATGTAACAAACAGAAGAGCTTTTGCTCTTTATTAATTGCATAAAATGTCATTCCATTGCCACATATTGCCCCTTGTGCTGGGAGCCCTGTGGTGTTCCCAGGCCTCTGGGTTACAACATCCCCTCCTGGAGGGCTGCAGGATGGCCAGAGCACCCCTGGGTGCTGCTGGAGCACCCATTGCAGGGACAGTAGGGGGGTTTGGAGTGTGGGATGATGAGAGAAGATGGGGACAAAGCCACTTCACATCACTCACTTGCTGCCATTGAGCTGCAGTGCACGAGCACTCACCCTCTGGCTGCTTGCTGGGAGAGGAGAAAAGCCAAGCTCACGTGCTGCCAGCCAACACCCTCTTTCCTCTGTAAGCCAGCTTACAAAAGCCATTTGCCATATTAATATGGCAGCCCATTCTCCCCCCAGTGCACCTTTTCTATTCCACTGCACCAAAGGCAGAGGCTGGGTCTAGATGAATGCTGCTTTTGGGGAGATTCTCCTCCCAGCCCTGGCACTGCAGAGCTCTGCTCACCCAGGGCTGCAGCTTATGGGATGGAGCCCATCCTGCCAAGCCCATTCCAGTGCTCACCTGGGCCCCTGAATTGTTTAGCTCCAACAGGCAGAAACAGCATTTTCCTATTCTGTGAATTTTCCCAGCAGATTCATGTAACTCATTCCTCTGCTTTCCCAGGCAGGATTTCCAGGAGGAAGGAAGTCTCATTCTCAGTAAGAGAGTAATCAAGCACCTCCCTGGCAGAGGCACGAAGTGGCTGCTCACATGCTGAAGCATCCATGCCAGCTGCCTCCCCAGCTCCCTCCAGCCACCCACCCACTGTCTACATTAAGGGCTTTGGCACAACAGGCCAGGCCCCTCTGAGACACACCAGCCTTGGTGCCAGAGGTGACCATGCCTGCCTGGGACAGTGTGGAGTCACTGCCTCTGCAGTGGAGAACTCCTCACCACGTCCAGCATGAAGCCTGTCCCCAGCTTGCCCCCAGCACTGACAAATACAGGGCTGAAATGCAGCATTAATTACCGTGGTGAGCAACGAGGTCCTAAAGCAGCTCTGAGATCCTTACAGTGATCTAAAAGAGTCAGAGACAGGAGAGGATGGAGGAAGACAGTGCTAAGGAGATGTGGATTCAGGAGACCTGCAAGAAAATACAGCTGCAGCTTAGAGGCTGCAAGAGAAAATGTAGGGCAATGAATTTATAGAGTCAAAGCAACTTGAACATTGATCAAAAGTACAGAGAAAGCAGCAGGGAGATGGGGAAATAATAGAAACTTTAATTCGGGATCCTACCTTCCAGTGCAATAAATATTAATGGAATGAGTTGGAGAAAGGGGAGGCCTCCTTGAGAAAGCAATAGCAAAAACACAGAGATTGATTTCCCATCAAACAATGTTTGACAAAGTAAAACAATTAAGGGCTGAGAAATGAAACCTAATTTTAGGAGGGTGATTGGCAGGATAAATGGATTTCCAAAGAACCAACAATCAAAGCTTTTGAGCTCACTTCAAGCCCACCAATGCTGGTTTGAATGAAAGTCCCCAGCATGACACCAGGCTTTGCCCTTCAAGCCCTCTCTGTCCCGAGGGTTTCTCCTGCCATTCCAGAACCAAGAAAATATGCTTTTACCTTCAAGGCTTTGTAGGGCCATAAAACTCGGACCCATCTACAGAAGGCACTTACACTCCATAAAATGAGCCACTCCCACACACTGACACTATCCCCACCTCCCTTCCCACAGTGCTCACACGGGCCACTGCAAACTGTTCCTGCTCACCACCAGTTCCTCTGGCAGAGGAGGAACCTACAGATGCTGCTTCTTAGCTCAGTTTTTGTCCAATTTACACAAGGAGATATGTACAATTTGGTCTGAAGGCACCACTGAACATGGCACTGGATATTTCTCTTTCAGAGAAGCTCATTGCCCATCAAAAATTTCCTCCTGTTGATTCCCTGTGAGGCTGAGAGGGGAAACTGGGAGGTTTCTGCCTAGTTGTGTGGTTGATGATGCATCCTGTGAGGGACTCCAGGGGACTTTTACTGCCATCAATAACGCTGAAGTGGTGAGTTCATGCAGTGCCCCAGGCCTACATTTCACTCCAACAAAGACTAGCTATTGCTTGATATCTTCAGCTGCCCAAGGTCTGGAGATCACCAGTCTTCCACTGCCAGGATCAGACCTCTCCTCTCTGTAGCCCTGATGGTCCTTCAATGAGCCAGAAAGCAAATCTCCTTCATCACTGTACCACCCACCCCATCCAAACCTTGCTGAGCAGGCTCTGCTGCACCACGCACCGTGAGAGGAGCTCATCAAAGCAGCCTTTTAATTGCTAGAGTAACAACTTGGATGTACAAAAATGCCAGAGAAATTTGCATGACTAATTAAATAATTAAACACAGCCTGACAGCCGAGGAACACAATCACGCATCCGAAAATCAAAACCACCTCTGAAGCATTGGAAGAAAGAGGGGATTCACTGCCCTGCATGTCCTTTCAACAAGAGTTGCTGATGGGTTGTGCCTTTTTGATTACAGACCAAGCAGAAGCAACAGCACCCCCGTCCTCTGATGAAGCCTTTGATCTCTGTCCAAAGAGTTGCTGAATCCTGGGCTCAAGCAAGCGGCTGCAGTGGAAAAGCAGTGCTGAATCTGAACGTGCTGCTGATGCTGGTGTAGCAGGGACTGAGTGCTGCAGGCAGCTCTCTGAAGACTCTGGGTAGGGTCTGCTAGCCCAGCCTTCCAGCATTGGAGAGGCTGCAAACCATGATTCTAGTCAGCCTTGGAATGCTGGAAACCTGAGCAGGGAAGACTTGCGTCTCAGCTCCCATGTGCCTCTCAAATTTAACCCCAGCAAAAGCCAATCCCACTCCCTCCAGCCACACCTATCAGACCTAAAGGGTTAAACATGGGTTAAAAGGGTTAAAAAGGGTTAAAAATGTTGCTTTCCAGCAAGGAGAATGTAAATTATCCCTTGCTTTTTCCAGCAAATTTATAAAACCCACTTACAATATGAATATGGAGATGGTCAGCGTTGCATGGGCTAAAGGCGAATTTGAAAATATTAATTCTCTATTGCAATTCAAGCCTTGATTTTGTAACCTTAAGAAAGCAGAGTCCCTGAGACTCTGCTGGGCTGTGGCAGGATGCCTGAGTTGACAACACTGTGACCTGACAGAAGCCAGAATCTGACATACTTTAATTCTTCAAGAAAAAACAGCATCAACATGGGTTTGAGGAAGGAGGGAGATGAGATGGGAAATCCAGCCCTAATGGAAAGGCCTGGGATGTTGCCAATATTTTACATTCTTCGTGACACAGTTTGCTGCTGGCTCCATTGCCTGATGTGATTAGTCCAAGAAAAAATTGGCCACTGCCTTCCCAGCCCAGTGCTGTCCAGATGCTTCTTGCCTCATTCTCTGCCCACAGCCAGAATCCCTGCAGTCACCAGAAGCCCTGCAAGCCCCCAGGGACCCATACAGGAAGTGCATTATTCCTTTCCCCTGCATTTGGTGATATTATCTGGAAAAGCAATGGCACGATTTCAGTCCAGATCCTATTGACACAGATACCAAGGGGGGAAAAAGGAAAAAACATTCCTAGAGGAAATGAAAAGGTCTAAGATGTAGTTTAGTTCCAGAATAGATCTGCTAAATGCTTGCACATCACAGCACAGCCTATCTGGCCACTTAAAGAGCAAAGAAATTCATCCCCATCCCCAGCTCATCACAAACCTGGCAGCAGGTTTGTAGAAACTTTTTTCTCAGTCAGTGTGGTCCAGCAAGTGCTAAACCTCTATACAACTAACTTTGCATATGTTTCCACCTTGCTTATGTAAAGTGACTAGTGATAAACCCATAAAAATCTGGGGTGTGAAGCAAAATAACTGGATGAGACCATCCCCGGGCTCCACTGGAGCAGCTGTGCTGTGCACACCAAATGTAGAGCAGCTCCTTACCACTGAAAGCTGAGAATCAAGCCACAGAACCACACTGATTTCTCCCAAACCATCTTCCCTGGGCTGGCTGAGGAATGCCAAGTGCCAGCACTGAGCTCACTGCGCTGCTCTGGGGGCTGGAGTTTGCACGGCCAGGGGGATCCAAAGCAAGAATAGATCCTCCAAATGGCAGTGCTGCTATAAACAGGGATGCTGTCTTGGCTTGCATCTTCAGTAGCTGTGCAAATCATTTCTGGGCAGCAGAAGCGTAAGTAAATAGAGAAGAAGCACACGGGAGGATCTATTTCTCTAATTTACTCAAGTCACTGAGAAGCACCAGGGCAATTTTTAAAAACTGCTCACCACTTGGGAGGTTAAACTCTGTCAGTTTCTAAAAGATTTATTATTTCTGGCTGTAATTACAAATCGGAGTAAGAGACTATCTAGAAAAGCAGATCCATTTAGCCTCTGTAGCAAGAGTGTATTGGGGACTCAGAGCACATTCTGGGGACCCAGAGGAACAGCATTACTGTATTCTCCATAATTCAGACCTTCCCCAGATATCCAAGCCCTCAAGTCAAAAAATGTAAAAAAAACATCCAGAATCTGGCCCAGAGAAACAAGTTTCCTTCATATGCACAGCACTGGCACAAGAAGAATTCTCGTTTGCTGAATACTTGTGAAAAACACTGCTTATTTTTCATGTCTCTGAGCAATTTCATAAAGTTGGCCTCAGAAGCCCATGTTGCAAAAAGCCGGACCCTTTCAGGCAGACAGAATTCCCTGACTGCAGGCTCAAGCAATACCCTGCCTTCAGCCTTTATTACATCATTTTGTTGATTTGCAAAGCTGGTAAACACAGACCCGTCTTCAGGCTCCTGCGTGCTTTAACCATTTGTCACATCAGTGATGTCGGAGCTGGGATGGGCTAAGGGTACAGGGACGTGTAGAGAAGAGCTACAGCCACAAAGGTGACAACTGTTATGTTAATAATTAGCATCTGTTGCCATCAGAGCTTGTAAGCAAGATCCAAGCAGGGAGGAAAATGCTGTGCCAGCATCTCCATTGGGTTTGTGGCTGGTCACTGGGGCTCTCCAGCTTCCCACCATCTGGAGGGACTAGGGAAGGCTCTTGGAGCCATTGCCAATTGTGAGTCCAGAGCAGGGCCTGCACATCTGGCAACAGAAGCTCCATCATTTTCCTTGCCAAACAAGTCCCAGCAAGTCCCAGAGAATTTGCTTAGTCCTAATCCACAAACCTGTTTTGGAAAACAGAGCAAAAGACCACACCACAATGAAACCTCATGTTTCTTGTACTGGAAAAGCACTTTATTCCCAAAACACAGATCTAAACACAGCCTGCACTGGGTCCTATAGAAAACCTCCCTCAGTCGATTCACCAGCTGATGTGCACATTTGCTTGTGTGAGAAAAAGCATTTTTCATGCTGTCCCACACTTGTGAGGGATTTCCAGCACTGGAAGTTACCCTGCCTAAGAGATGGACTCCAGGCCACAGTTATGCTCCTGCCACTTCAGGGGATGATGTTTTTCCCCTCACCTTGAAAAACTCTGTTCTGCCACCACATGACACAGCTCAGAAGCTGAGCTGGGCCAAGGCTTTTCCAGGGGGGCAGGCACATGCTGGTCACATCCCCCTGCTGCCCAACTAAACAGGAGATGAACAGCAGCACTCCTGGCACGGCCCTCTCTGGCAATTCAGCAAGAACTTAGTGAATATCTCACTGAATCTTGGAAAAACCACTCTGGAGCCGCCTTCACTAACTGCAATCTTCTTCCATCTTGGTGGTCTCCTGACCAGATCCAGCTGTGAAGGTGCTGCTCCCCTGCAGCCAGCCCTGTCCCCAGCACCTCTTCCCTCTGCCAGCGGAGCAGCGCCAGGCGGGAGGTTTGCAGAGAAACCAGGAGTTCCAAAGCGTAATCCCGAACAGATGGCAGCTGTAGCCGTGCAGCCTCAGAAGGGCACTTTTAAAAGTAAATAGCAACAAATGTTTTGGTGTGTAATGCGTTGAAATCTTGATCTCACACAGAGCTTATTTTCTTTTTTTCCCTCTCCCAGCAGTGGCAAATGGCTGAGGACAAATGCTGCTGAAAAGAATGGAGAAAGAAGAAACCTCAATCAATTAAATGTTTTAGAAACAATTGTGTTTCAAAATCAACAAGAAGAATTCATGAAAATCAATCCTAATTCAAGAGGGCTGTACTGATTTGTTCATCTTTCCCTTTCCCTGCCTAAGCAACCAAAGCAATAAAAATGATAGCTCCATCTCGGGCAAGGAAGCAATTGAAACTTCAAAAACATTCAACATCAGCTGATGAAGCTTGATGCAGTCTCCATGGCCTGAAAGCTAAATATTCTGCAAGAGAAGCAATGTACCAGGCAGATGAGTGGGAGTTTCAGATAACTCCTACCCCTTCAGCTTGTTTCTCTCAATAAAGCCAAGCAAACCAAGGTAAGATTGTCCTGTCACAGGGAAAAGCAGAAGTGTTTGTATCAGCAAAGGCACTGCACAGACAGGAGCTGCCTCAGTTGCTCTTTGCCAGTAGGAAACAAAAGCTCTGCTCTCACACGGTGCCCACCCAGTGCCACCACCACAAGGACATCAACAGGGAAAATCTCCTGGCAAGTGAAACTAGGATCTGCAAAGCAGATCCTGATGCACCTTCCTGAAATGCCACAGCCATGGGAACATGGGCAGTATGCCACAAACATGCAGCTCTTCATCTCATCATACCAAGTGATCCCGGACGAAGCACCCCTTGGGAAACCCAAAGAGGAGGCCTTGGGCACCTCCTGTTCCCTGGATCTGGCCCCAGAGCAGTGTCACATGAGAAAAACCATTTTTCAGGCTGTCACACAGGCATGGAGGGAGGCTGGGGGATCACTACCAAGTGTGTTGATATTGCTTCAAATAATGACAGTTTTTCCAGAATCTCCCACTCAGACATAGAGTGGGGGAACACATCCCCCTGCCAGGATCTGCTCTGCTCTAAGCTGAAGTCACACAAGCATAATTCTTGCAGCACCCAGCCTTGTGCAAATAAACCGTGTCCAACCACCCTCAGAGAGCTTCCTGGCAGTGCAGAGAGCAGCAAAGCCAGAGCAGAGCACCCATACCCACAGGCTCACGTCACCTCACCTTGGCACCACCAACAGCTGCTGCTGAGTTTTGTCTTGAGACAGGCAAACACAGACTCAAGTGTGGGTTAAAAGGTATTTGGAAGATAAAACTTCCTCACCAGCAAGGACACGCTCCCAAAGGAGGGTTTCTCTTTAACAGGCACTGACAGCACCCTGTGTCATTGCATGGCAAGATCTGAAATAGTTACTCACAGTGGAGACTGTTTATCTGTGACTCACAGACATCTTCCCAGCTACCCCCATGCTCTCTAAAAGGGAGCAGGAATTTGAGCAAGAAAAAAACCCTGGGAATAGCAGTGTAGAATTAAATGAGGAAAGGCAGTTAAGAGAGAAGGAGAAAAAATCTGGAGACAAAACATCACAGGAAGAAAAGAGGAAATGTAAGACATGGTCTCGAGAAGACTCTCAGACACCTGAGATTTTTACAGGTTCAGATTTTCTTTAGATAAGGTTTTTTCATTTCTTTCTATAAAGCAATTAATTTTGTTAGACTTCCATCTGCCCCATACAATCACAAAAATTATTCAAACACACTTCATCATTCTTCCTATGTGTCTTGTGGAACAAGAGGGAGATTTTGGGAGAGAGACAGTAGGCACCTACATGTCCTGCTATGGTCACAACCCAAGGAACTCAGATACAACTTGATAACTCTCTATATACTTATGGATTCAGTGCCCTGTTCTCCTCTTCCCTGCAATGTTCCCTGTTACTGCAACTTGAGCAAATGCTTGAGGACTTGGGATGCATTTATCCACAGCACTGTAACAGAAATTGTGAAAAGGATTTTCAGAGAACAGAGCAGCCACTTTCCAGAGGGCATCCAGGATTTGGGGTCCTCTCATAGTTGTGACCCTCCTGGTAGTAATACACAGTCTAATTTCCTTTTTGTCTTATATTGCACAGGAAAACACACTGCAGTTTCACTGTGGCTAAGCAGAGACCAGGACCCAAGAGTAAGGCATGGGGCTGAACTTCTTACATGGAAAGAGAAAAACAGGCAGAGATTTGTGCTTTACCAGCCCCTGCCTTGGACCAGCCCAGCAACACAAGCATGTGTTTGTGCTGCTGTTCAGTGCTGCCATCACCCAGCAACCAGGGAAGCAAGTTGCTCGTCAGAGAAGGCTCAGGATAGTGACCAAGTACCCCAAGAACCCTTCCTGGGCTCCTCCTGGAATGGTGTGATCAAGGGGTGCACCACTGTGCAACCTTACCGTGATTTGATCATTCCCAAAATCCTCTGGCTTGTCTGGGCATAAAGGATTGGAGGGTGAGCCCAGCAACCCACTCACCCAGCAGCCCAGCCACACTGCAAGCAGATTTTTCTTTCCTCAAATATATCCATTATATCTCTTCATTTAGTTGGCATTCACTGAAACTGATTTCCTGTAGACTTGGTCAAGAGATTAAAACTGTATTTATTCCCAAGCCAGCCAGCCAGTATGACCCATTTGCTACAATGGATAGAGGAAATAAATGACCTCACTACTTTTTTATGTCAAAACTGCCCAGGATATATCCTCAGTTCCTCACTGGACTTTGGTTTGATTATTTTGTAATCACATGCTAAAGTAGACAGGGCTGATGTGTGTGGGAGGCACATTTTATTTGCTTGATAACACTTGTAGTGCTGAGCTGTCAGAGGCCCCTCCTGTACCGTCCTCCACCTGCCAGGAGTACAGGTGGCATTCCAAAATGTGCCTCTGGTGTTCAGCTCGTGCAGGTCAGGGCGGTCCTGGAACAGAAGAGCTCCACAGCTGTCATACCAAACCCTCTATGACCACTGATTATCATCAGGAAGAAAAAATAACTGCTAAAATCCTTCCTTTCTTAGCAAAAACACATTTTGATTCTACCTTGGCATCAGCCTGTTGAAGGCAGTGGACTTACATACAGCCAGAATTTTCTCTCTTCCAAACAACTTCCAGCTCTGCACACAGAGTAAGTCCTATCACATTCATCTTCAGTACTTAAAATACCCTTCTCATTGACCTACTTTGTTCTTCATATCAAGCAAAGAAAAGGAGAGAGGGTAGAAAGAAATGCCATCCTTATGTGTATGCTAATGGATCATCTACTTTTTTCAAAGGTTTAAAAAAAATCAACAAGATATTAATAACTTATATTTACATATCTGTTCATCCCAAAAAAGAACACCAAACTATAGGACTACCTGTGTCTCATGTCACCTCCAGCTGAAAGGTGGAATAGGACAGGTGTTTAAAAATTTAGTGTAATTGTTTTCCAGCAGTAAATGAGGTGAAGAAAAGAATACAACGTTCCATGAATTAGAGAAAGCAAGTGGCAGCCGGCTCAATACTCATGTGAACTATCAATGCAGGTTGCATTGATAGTTCAGCACACAAACCTCCTGGAAACAACTGTGTTAGAACATCAGCACATTTGAAAAAGCCTTCTTCAGCCACAGAATAAGCATTTTCAGCCAATATTTGGATCTTCTGGTCCAGGCAACAATGAAATATATCTCAGACATGCTGGACTACTAGAGAAATGGAATTCCTCATGCTGTGACAATGCATTTTTCAACGTTTTAGTGATTAATGTAGAAGTCTCTTGAGCTGGCCAGATGCTCAGTTTCTGACATCACCAAAATCAAGGGGAGTTTCACTGCTGCCTGGTGAAGCCATGAGAAACAGCCAAGAGCAGCTCCCAGGGCAACACCCTGCTCTTGGCAATTTCATGGTATTTGCTGGCCACAGTCAAACTCAGTAGGTAAGGATGGCACACCACAGCAGACTGATGAGCTGCCCAGCCCAGCCTCCTCGATTCTCTCCAAGGCCAGTGCAGGCTGCACTAGGAGGGATAGAGCAGTGCAGCCTCTCCTGCTGCACTCATGCTTCTGACAGTCTGTCACCTGGGGACAACTTTAGCCAGAGGCAGTCATTTTCTGTATTTCAAAACCTTTGATGGATCTTTTCTACAGGACTGTTTTCTTCTGCTTTTTAAACCTGGATCAGGTTTAGCATCCAGCCAATATTTTGATATTAAGTGAGTGCACTGATCCTCCAAATACAGAGTTTGCTTCAGGTACTGTTTCATTCTTGCCCGAGATGTCATTTCCCCCAACATGACCTTCTCAGAATACCACTGCCTGTTTTGCATGTGCAGAATTTGTTCTTCCACATCCCCTCCCAGTGAAAGAAAGTCCTTGTCTTAGGGCATTGTGAGGGATGCTCATGAAGGTTAGCTTCAGCGAAGGACAGCCAGACTGTAGGCTCTCTTCAAAATCAGAGGTGAGAGATGATTCCTGTTATTCATCCTCCAGAGGAGTGTCTCTTTTCCTCCACTGATTGCAGCCTCTGTCAGCTAAAGCCAGCCTTTGTGAATCACATCAGTACTTAGAATCAGGAAGCACTGCATAACATTGAAACAACACTTGGTAGAGCTGATGCTTCTTTTCATTTTTTTACCAGATCTTTCTGATAGAAAAACAATCATAATTCTGTAAATTTTTTTTTTTTGCAGAGAAAAAGTGCAGGAGTTGTATGTAACTGATGGTATATTTGTATTTGGAGTTAGCTTCTGAGAGCTCTGAATCTGATAAGTATACACTGATATTTTCAGGGACTGAATTAGCATTCCTCAGTAAGATCACTCATCAGGACTACTTGTGTGAATGAGAGCTGCAAGGTTTCTGGATAGCATTTGTACAAAAACAGGAATGTTCCTGAAGTGCTGTAAATGGACCTGCTTTAATTGTCTATCCAAGTCTTGCATCTGATGGCAGCAGCTGAATGAAATGACACTTGCGCGCAATCAGTTGCATGTCTGAGCTTGAATGCTTAATGCAGAAGGTTAAGCTCAGTTTCACCAAGACCAAGCAATGACTGATTTTCCTACACAGAGTAATCAACACCTTGCCTCTAACCATCACTCCTGGATTGTGGCTGGAATAATTTAATTCCCACTAAATCATTACCCTCGATGTTGTGGAAATAGGAATAGTAAAGGGCTGACGGATCCTTGTCATCATCAAGTTCCAAGCCAGGGGCAGCTTCTGTCTCATTTTAGGCACCATTCTACTCTTGCCTGAAGGACAACGTTGCATAGCTTCAGTTTTGTGGCTTTTCAAGGTGCACCTGCTGAATCACCCATGTTGTTACATATTTCTTACTGGGGAAAGTGGATAGATGGTGGCTTCTCCCCCACTTTCAGTCCTGTTCCATTAGATTCTCTCATCACCACCAAATGACAAATATCTGAACTACCATACAGGCAGAAATTGGATCAGATAAAGGGGCAGAAAATAGCCTATCATTACGTAAACTTGTCCCCAACAATGAAAATACCCCTGAGGGAATCTGTACTGATTTCCTCTCAATGATCAAGAGTAAAAGAGTTAATAATTTCTCTTCTGATTTTTTATTTGTAGGCCTACAAGTTTTTTAACCACCATGTGTCCCTGAACCATTAAAAAATGGAAAACATGGACACTGCAAAGACTCCTCAGAGCAGGGAGTTGAAAGTCATTGCAGAAAAGAGAGAGAAGCTCCCACTACATTAAGGGTTATTGACAAGTTCTTTCTCACTTTGAGAAACCACGACTTGAGACCCTTTGTAAACTTAGGTAATGTCCTGTTTCAGGCTACACAATAAATGTCTTTGCATAATAAGTAGTAAAAACCTTTACTTTATATTTTAAAACCCTTTATTGTGCAGAAACTGATGTAGATCCTCAGGAAATCATTGGTTTGAACCACAGTACTGATCAGTGCTTTCATTCAGCTGCTGTCTTCTGGGACTAGTAGACCAGCCCCAGGACCTCCTCCAGCCCTGGTACATGCAGTTCTCCTCAGCTTCCCCTGCAGATCTTCTCTCTGGCATTTGTCACTTTCCTCAGAATACATCCCGTTCTTCTCTCTGTGGCATGACAGACCTGAACAGAAAACTTTCTAAGGTTAGTTCCAAGTACTTTGAAGACAAGCTGTTGTATCTCTCTGCCTTGAAATGTGTTAACCCCATAAGCCCTAGCCCAAAAACTTCACCCAATTTCAAGACAGGAACTGTCAGTGACTCCCAGGTGCTGTAGTTATCATTGTTCACCAGACAGGCATGAAAAACTAACAACAAAAGTAGTTTTTTCTGCATTTCTCTACACTTCATCAGGCTGTCCAACTTACTTCTTGACACCAATTATATTGCAGGTCATATTCTCATCAACAGGTCACTTTTTTTTTTTTTTTGTCATTCTTGGTGTCTCATTCTTGTATTATAGCCAATTTTCCACACAATAAATCCACCCTAGATCATTAATACCTTCTTCCCTTAATACTCATCTCTTCTTCTCCAAATCCCTAGTCAAATTCTAAGGTGCTTCCTCATTTGATTTGCTGGAGTAGAACATATTTGTGGAGTATGGAGTGAGTAAGAGTGAAGTAAGGATATTTGCAATTTAACCTAGTATCTGTGCATTTCATTAATCCTTCCTCCATCAACCACTTAACCTTTATGGGCATTCTTATTGCCTCTCATTGTATTGATTTCTGTCCATTTCTCCAGTTTAGTGAGATCATGCAGTATTTTAAACCTGTCTTCCACTGCATAACTAGGTTTAGCTGGGGGGTAATTGACATCAATTTAAAGAATGAAAAATTAAGCGGAATATCCAGGCAAAACTTCCTAATGGTGAGATCTGCTAGAATGCATCGCTATCTCTCCGTGGGATTGGTGGCCGTTCCATTAGCATGTACATTAAAACCCCACCAAAGGAATATAAGATTATAGATTGGACAGAACAACCTTGAAGTAGGAGGGGAAAGGCGAGCTGCAAAGCTTTGCAGCTTTCCTCCTATGGTCACATAATTCTGGCCTTGCCCCACTCCCTCCTCATACCACCCACCAGTTCTCTGAGCATGTGCTGATCCCGCAATATCAACTAATTATGGGGATGGAACCAATGTGGTATTCCCTCCAATACTACTGCAACCTCTCTTGTGGTGGTGGGAGAGTCATGGTAGCTGTAAGACTTCCTCAAGGCCCCTGGAAGAGTTTTCTCACCCCTCTTTACTACCTCCTGGCAAGCTGTGGGAACAAACATTTCAGTAAGGTCTGTTGCAATAAGAAAAGAAACCATGGTTTTACACTAGAAGAGGATAGATTTAAATTAGATATAAGGAAGAAATGTTTGATTTTGAGGGGGGTGAAGCACTGCAGGTTCCCAGAGAGGTGATGAATGCTCCATTCCTGGAAACATTCAAGGCAAGATTGGGGAAGGCTCAGAGCAACACAGTACAATTTATGTTGTCCCTGCTCTCTGTGGAGGGGTTGGACTAGATGGCTTTGAAAGGTCCCTTCCACCCCAAACTGTTCTGTGATTCTAGGAAGAAGGCCAGAGCACTCTACAAACCCTTGAGCTGGGTAGCAGAGCCCAGGATGGTGATGTGTGCTGGAAGGCTCATCTCTCCCCAGTCTGGAAGCACCCAGGATAAGACAACACAGGTGAGATCATAAAGCTGTCGTCTACCCTGCAATATCACTTCAGCACAGTCTTTTTCAATGGCATCCATTAGTTTTGTTACCACCCTTCACTTCTTAAAGAAATTACTATCTGATTAACTTTCCTAGCACAACGTTTGAAAACTGATTGCAGAAAGAAGCTGGGTTTTGCTGAGGCACAGATGAGATACAGGAGAATGAAGATTCTGCTTAAAATACACTGCTGACTCTTAGGTTTGGGAGAGAGCAGTCTGAGCTGAAGCAAGTGAGTTTTTATGCACCTTGATGAAATAGTTTAATTGCAGGAATAGCCAGAAAGAAAGTTCCTCCTCTCCACCTTTAATGGAGAGGTTCTCTCATTTACAAGGGGGAAAAAAAAGAAGCCTATTTTCATCTGAAGTTGTTACTACCAGCAACCACTTTTTATTAAAAGAGGACTTCTGTCAGCTCCTGAAAAAGGGAAACATCTTTTTCAGCAACAAAACCCAATATATTTATCTCAAAAGCCAAGTAGGCTGGAATGCATCTTGTTTGGTGGAGGAGGCAACCTTTTTTCTTTCATGTTCTTGAAATTCATCTGCCATGAATAAGCAGATTTTTAAAAAAAATTAAATTTCCCTCTAAGAAATTTTGAAAGAAACGTTTCCACCAGCTCTGTTCAGTTAGCAGCAGGAAAAAAAATGGCTCAGAAATGGCTCAGTTTCACAGCTGCTCCCCTGAATTTTTCTACGAACTGAGAGAGCAAGGAGAAGACTTGCCAATTTCTAATTTTCCCTTAAGAAAGAAATTAGCAGATTATTGTGTAGCAATGGGGATGTTCATGGGACAAAGGGCTGACTGCAGACTCCACACCGGTCAAGAAGAAGAGAAATAATTTTCTCCATGGCAGGAGACTCAGGCTACAAATTTGTCAGATAACGAGTAGCCAGAGGCTAATACAAAAGACTAATTCTCTTAGTAAAACCCTTGGAGAGTTTCCCAATATGAGTCCAAGGCTGGCAAGCTGCTGGAGGAGACGGGAAGAAAATGCAGCCATCTCATGAGGACAGTGCCTCTGGATTTCTTCATTGTGTTTTTGCTATATGGCACTTTTTGTAATTCCCTCTGGCTAGAACCATTGAAATGAAACTTATTGATTGAAATTCTGATCCTATTGATTTTACACATGAGATTTGTGTGAATAGGAAAGAGCAGGAACTGCTCTGTAACCGCACCCATCTCCATTTACTCCCTGCTGAACACATGCTGTAGGCTTGCTTGTCCGTCTCAGTCCCCTGAGCTTCCAGAAATAAATTACCCAAAATTCAAATATACTGCACCTATTAACTCACAAATGTGTAGTAAATTTTATTGGTCCTTGAATACACTGAGTTACCTTTTGCTTTCTTTTGTCTGCTTTTCTTTCATACCCCCTCTTTACCTCGTTAACCGCATGTCCTGTTTTTCCCTTTTGTTTCAGAGGTCAGGAGGGAAAATGGGAAGAATATCTTCTGTGAGGAGGAAGGAATGGGAAACAGCACTGGGAGGAGACGATGGCTGCCTGGAAGGAAAGTGCCTGTGACTTCTAAGAGTTATTCAAAATGATATTTCTACCCCTAAGGAAATAGTCATGGATATGGGATCTGGTGAACTCAGGAGAGCAGGTAAGACAATCCCAGAGGAGGCAGTGACCAGAGGCGCCAAGTGGAAAACCCACACAGTGTAAGCACGTGGTCACCCACACTCAACAGCACAAACAGCAGCCCCCTGCCTTCCCCAAGGCCTGTGGGACAGCCCTGCATTTCCTTCCCACAGCACAGGGAGGTTCCTGTCAAGCTTCCTGTAGCTGGGTGCTTTTTGGCAGAGGTGGAGTGGCTTTTAGAGGCAAAATCAGCAGCCTCAGCATTCACATCTACTTATGAACAACCAAACCTCCCTCTGCAGATTTCTTGTTTACTGAAATGGTGGGTGTTCTTTCCATGGATAAGGTAGCAATCCTTGATTATCCTCATTTTTGTTTGATGTCTTTTACCTTGCTGTGCTCAATACTTCTTTCCTCTCTAGATCTTTTTATAGTTAGATTGTCACATATCAATCAATGTTATGGATTAAAGTTGAGTATATTGTGACTTGTCTGGACCTGTAGGAAAGCATTTTAAACAAAGTTCTATTTATTTTAGTGTCTTGTTGACACTTGTTTTCTTCTCTCTTTTCCAACCTTGTGAAATGGCAAAACCTGCCAGGAAAATTGTGGGACTTTAATTCACTAGAATTCTTAAATCACTGTTAGATGTCATGGAATGGTTATGAAAAGAAGGCAGGTCATCTGGTGAGGTCTGTGACCGCACTGCAGCACAAAAAAACCCAAACCATCTGTTAATTACACTGATGGAAAACATAATCCAACATGGTGGTGAAACCTGATGCTTTGCACGGAGCATGTAAACGATTCACGTTGCAAGTGTTGATCAAAGTGCCTGAACTGTGAGGAGCTCCCAAAGGGCTCCTTGCAGGTCAGGTCACAACCACGGCATTGTGGGGTGGGGGCAGGCGCAGGGTGTGGGTGCAGGAGCTGTGGGGGACCCTCAGGGCATGTGGGGAGCCAGGGTCCCCACAGTGCCCAGGGCAGTGCCAGGGGAGCCCAGTGTCCCCGGACACACAGTGCTGTCACATCCCCAAGAACTCCACCCTGCACTGCACTATTCCTACAGGATCCTGGGATGGCCTGAGATGGAAGTAACGCACAAGGATCATCGAGTCCAACTCCTAGCCCTGAACAGGACATCCCCAAGAGCCACACCATGTGCCTGAGAGCATTGACAAAATGCTTCCTGAAATCTGCCAGGTCTGGAACTGTGATCACTGCCCTGGGGAGCTTGTTCCAGTGCTCAAGCACGCTCTGGGTGAAGAACCTTTCCCTAATATCCAACCTAATTCCCCGCCGCCAAATCTCCAGCCGTTCCCTTGGGTCCTGTCACGGCAAGAAGAGATCGGCGCTGCCCCTGCACTGCCCCTCCCGAGGAAGCTGCAGCCCACCATGAGCTCTGCCCTCAGTCTCCTCTCCAGGAGGAACAAGCCAAGTGCCCTCAGCCGCTCCTCGTACGGCTTCCCCTTTAGACCCTCCACCACGGCAGACTCTAGCTCTGAGTCATCGGGAACGGGGGGCAGCAGCCCAAGCCACGGCCTCTCCCGTCCGGGGACAGCTGCCGACGCCCGGGGCGAGGGGACGGGCACGGGGCCGCGACCTCCGCCGGCGCCGAGCGACCCCGCGGCGGGCAGCGGGCCCGGGGCCGGGTGGGGCGGCCCCGAGCATGCGCGAGCCGCGCGCGTCACGGGCGAGGCCGGCGGGAGCGCGCAGCCAGGCGCGCCCCTGCGCTCCCTCCTCCCGCCCGCCCGCCCGCCCGCCGCCGCTCCCGCGCCTCCATTCGGCTCCGCCGCCGCCCGCCGAGGAGGGGACAGCGACAGTCGGGAGCACGGGAGAGGGACGCACCCTCCCCCGCCGCCAACCCGCTTCCTCCTCCTTCTCCTCCACCTCCTCCCCCGCCTCCGCCTCCGCCTCCCGGCCGGGAAGAGCTCGCCGTGCCCGCTGCAGCCCCGCTGGATGCACTGAGCGCTCGGGCGCGGGGAGAGAGGGGCAGGAGGGAGCCGGGAGCCTCGCCGCGGAGGCGCTGCGCTACCCGGAGCCTCACGGCCATTTGCTTTAATTCTTTTATTGCCCCCCGGCCGCCTCCTCCTCTCTGCCCGCGGGAGCCAGCCGAGGCGGCGGGGGCTGCATCCCCCCTCCCCCCCCTTTTTTTTTTTCCATTTTTTTTTTTAAATTTTCATCGCCGCCATGGGATGTACCCTGAGTGCTGAGGAAAGAGCCGCCCTTGAGCGGAGCAAGGCCATCGAGAAGAACCTGAAGGAGGACGGGATCAGCGCGGCCAAAGACGTGAAACTACTCCTGCTCGGTGAGAACCCGCCGGTCGCCCCCCCCATCGCCCCCCTCCTCCTCCTGCTCCCCCGTGCTTATCCCACCTCATCTCTCTTCCAACAGGAGCCGGAGAGTCGGGAAAAAGCACCATCGTGAAGCAAATGAAGTAAGTCCCGCGGGGGGAGCGAGTGAGCGGCGGTGCGGGGCGGGAGAGCGGGGCGGGGGCTCGCGGAGGTGAGCGAGGGCCGCGGGCGCCATGTTTACCTGAGGGGACCGCGCAGGCACAGCGCGGCGGGGCCGCCGCCGCTCCCGGCGCTGTCCAGGGCCCGCTGGTGCTGAAGCGGCGCCCCGCGGCCTCGCCCCCGGCGGCCGTGGAGGGAGGCCGGCAGCCCACCTTCCCCCTCGGCGCAGATGTCCCCGTGAAGCGAACCGCTGTCAGTTAAGCTTAATGTCGGGGTGTTATCTGCCGGCTCTGAGGATTTAAACCAAGGCTCCCTATCACTGAAAGCCCCTTTTATTGAGCTTGTACCTTCTTTTAATTAATGAACGACGTGCTTGGCCACTCATCTCATTCAAACCTCTCCTGCTCTGGGATCCGAGTCTCCCTATGGTACTCGGCGCTGCTCCTCGCTGGGGTTTCCCACACCCTTTTTCTGTGTTTAATTAGATGTAACCGTGTAATAAACAGCAGTAAAGAGCCCCACCGCAAGGTCTCTTCCAAGCATCCCCGTGGCTTGTGTAAACGCACCCCGTAGGAAAGCAGGTGCAGGGAAGGCTAATAGAGGTGGAGGTACACCCGTGGTGCGACTATTCTCCACCACCCATTAAAAAAAAAATTAAAATACAATTAAATATCCCGTCCTCCCACCGCTACAAACGTGACGGGCTGCTTGGAGGCGGGCGCCATCACGGAATGAGCCTGGGCGCTGGTTCAGGGTCTGGATTTCAGCTGGGAGCGGTTGCCGCTTTGCGATGCTGGTGGTTGCAGAGGGATCCGTGGCTGGGAGGGGCCCCCCCGGGACCGGGGTTGCTTAGCGAGGGGCAGAGGCTCAGAGATGGGTGTGGATGGGACGCGGGGAGCGGGGTGCAGGTCCCGGCGCGGGGCTCCGGGGCTGCGCGGGCCGACGGGCGGCTCCCGGCGCGGCGTTCAGGCGGTTCGCGCTGGACAGCGCCCGGCGGGGGCTCGAATCGGCGGCGGCGGGGCCCCTCCGGCACCGCGCTCGGCTGCCTCCGGAGGGGCCGGGGAGAAGCCTGAGGGGCTCCGGAATAAGCAGAGGGGCCCGTGCCCGTCGCAAGCTGCAGCCCTGAGCTCCCGTAGCCGCCCCGGGTGTGTGTGAGTGTGCGTGTGTGAATGTGGGTGTGAGTGTGTGCGTGTGTGTGTGCGCGTGTGTGTATGTGTGTGTGTATGAGTGTGCGTGTGTGTGTGTGTGTGAGAGTGTGAGTGTGTGTGAATGGGGGTGTGCATGTGCGCGTGCATGTGCGTGCACCACGGGGGCAGATCTGGGCCTTCAGCCCAGCTTCCCTCCAGGCAGGGTGGCTTAGCAGGTGACCCGGATATTTCTGTATCAACTCCGTGGCCGCTGTGCCCACCCCTCGGGGGTTCAATGAAACCATCATCCCCGCCTGAGGCAGTGCTTTTCCCAAGGCGCTGCGGGGCTGAGAGGTCTCATTGTGAGGAGACTCGCCTCTAGTGCACAGTGGTGTCCCTGGCTTTCCCCACTGACGTTTGTGTACCCTCCTTCTGATTATCCCCTTTCACTGTTTGAAAGAGGGCTTTTCCCCCTTTCACCCCCACAGTTTGATTTGGGTCAGGGGTGGGGTAGGTTTGGGTTGCTCTTGTTTGTGTGCAGAAGGTGGATCAGGAGACATGTCGCTGCAGATGAACACCAATAAATTATTTAATCTCTAGGAATTGCTTCTGCAGAAGCATGCTGGAATGGCGGGCGATGGGCTTTGGTTGAAGGGAGAGGCTGTAGGAACTACAACAGCAGCGTGCACACGTAGAGCCCATAGGCAGGAAGGCAGGCAGTAACCACACAGGCTACACAATAAGCATACAATCACTCCTGTTTTCCAAAGAGCAGAGCTCTTGTTTTTTGAAGCAAATCACTTCAAGATAATAACCTGTTTGCTGGACTAGATTGGTATACTGAGGACTGAAATACACCTGTTTTGTGTGTGTATATATGTATATATATACATATATACATGCATTTCATTAAAACTGCTCAAAGTAAGGCATGCTAGGCTTGCAGCTTTGTACCTAATATGAAAATGTCAAGAAAGCTGCTATGGTGGATGGACTTATAGTGTTGGAAATTGGGAAGCATCTGTGAGTGTGGAAACTCCAGTGAAGTGTGCGGAGGCTGGGGTGGGGACAGCGGTGTTGCTATGAGCACGGCAGCAGCATCTGGAGAGAGCCGCGCAGCCGCGGGCGCCGGGGAGAGCGATGTGCAGGCAGCAACACGGGGAAACTAACACTGCTGAAAATTAATTTAAACATAATCTAGGCATTAGCATTTCACCTGGTCAAGCTCCATTAGACAGCCTTGCTGAGAACCTAATGAATTCTTAATAAAGATTAAATCGCATGTTCATTAGATTTTGATGAAGGAGTGCTATTTTTTTTTTTAATACTGTATTATTGCTGTGCTTCTAGATAATAAATCTCATCCTCATGAATGGCTAAAGCAGCTTCACACTTGGATATTGCCTTGAAAACAAGCCCAGGAATCTGGAGACAGATTGGAGAATGCTAAGACAAAGGAACAGCGAGCAGACATTGTTACATAGTACTAGAAGAGGTTACACACTGCCCAGTTAATCCTTGAAATGTTAGGTACCAGGAGAAAAAGTAGAAATTACAGTAATTTGCGAATGTAGCCAGGATGTAGATAAGGATTTGTAAATGTAATTCAGGATTTTTTAGTGAAATATTTGGAGTTTTTTAGTGAAATATTTGGAGATACCTTTTAGCTGGTGAGTGGGGGGTTATCAATCAAAACAAGAGGTACTGATGAATGATGGAGAGGTGAAACTGGAGCCTGGAATGTACATCTCAAACAGTAGCAACACAGGCTAGGAATGACACTTTTCTTAGAGCCCATGGTTGTTTTGACATCCTTCAGCCTTGCACTTTGACTACTCCACCTTGGCTGATTAATTTTGCTGTATTTTTTCACAACCAGTCCTGTAGTCCAGATACTTTTACCCATGCCTCAAAATGAAGGGTCAGAGCCAAGCTAGTCAGGGGAACCGTTCTGAAAGGCATGGTTGTGCCATGCAAGCCAATGAGACTCTGGAGTGTGCCACAGCATTCAGAATCAGGCTGTGTCCAGATTCTGTTTTCACTCAGCTTAATCTAAAAACCATCTGTAACCAAGCAAAGCTGGGGCTTTCCTTTAAAATCCAAGCTAGAAGGGGAGAGTTACTGGACAAGAGAAATTCATCTTCCATTCACACCACCCTATCTCAGTAAATTCACAATGTAGGAGTGCAATGGATGTTAACATTTTTTAGATCTTATATATTCAAATAAATGTTGAGCACATACAGAATTTGGAACTTATAATCTTCTTTTTTGGAATACCTGGATTGTACCATGCAATAGAGACTGATGTTATTCTAGGATATTTTTGTGGGGACTTAAAACTCTAGTGAATATGCTTGTTCATCAAAAGCCCCAGCAGAGCAGGACATCAAGCATATCTCCATTACTTACTGCTTAGCAGGACACTTAAATCTGTGACATGATCCAGTGGTGAGCAGGGTTGGACTGCTCGGGTGGGGACACCATCCGCTGCCATCAGCACCAGGCTTCCAGGGAATCCAGGGTTTAATGGTGCTTACGCAGAGAGGCTGAGTTAGCTGGCATGGCTTCAAAAACAAGGTCCTGCAACCTACTCAGCAGCCACCGTTCTGGTTGGTGAGCCAGGGCAATATTTCACCTTCTCAAACAAGGGTTTAGCAATAGGTGTGGCACTCCAGAGGAGACATGGCTTCACTGCCCACAGGAAAAATCTTGGGGCTTGAGTTTTGGTTTTGGATTTTACTTTTGCAGAAGCAGCAGCTTCTGTCCCCTGCTGGGTTGGGCACAGAGAGCTGGGTCCAGCTCCCTTTCACAAGATGCCAGTGCTTCCAGCCCTGCATGTCCTCCAGTGCAGTTATGTGCCTCTTCACCAGAAGTGCTGGCAGTAACTCAGCTGATAGGCTTCTCTGCCATGCCAGTCATTTTCACAAAATATTTTTTATTATAAGTATGAGGAGGATGGAAATATACAATCAGGAGAAAAATACACTAGTGTACAGTGCTTATCTTGAAATATCTACTATCTCCCCAACAACCATCAGTCCCAACAGCCAGCTGATATATTGTTCTGACCTTTTTCAAAAAGCCCCTCAAAACAGCCCCAGGTTCTACTTGCTCTCTATGTAACCAAATTACTTATAATCTAATGAACTTCTTCAGTGAGAAGCAGTCCCCGCCCACTGGTTTTACAGCAATTTGATGCCAAATGCCATTGAAATGAAATGATGTGTTGTGAACACCCACTTCAGTGCTCTTTGCTGCATGTCTGTGTCTCAAATCTGTAGTGATTTCACACTTGCAGCCCCTTCCTCCAGGAATACTTCACCCCACAGGGACTAACAGTGCAGAATTGCTTCGCCTCTGCAGCATCTTCCCAGGGACAGGGCTGCAAACTGTGTCTTCATGGTCTGTCTCACTACCCAGAACAGCTCTTCTGCCCTCTGGCACTGGGTGCAGAGCCCCACTTGGCTCTGCTTCCATCTGGGAGCTGTTTGATCATGGTGGGAGCTGGCAACCCAGAGGCACGAACCTCACTAGAGCACCAGGTCAGGCTGAGCCATCCTCGTCCTTACTTGTCTCCTGCTGTTTTCCAGGATTTCTGTGATTTAAAGCCCAAAATAGGGCAGTGACAGGCTGCACCTGGGCAGTATTTGAGCTGGGTTTCAATAAGCAGGGGAAAGAGCTGCCATTCTCCCAAGACCTGCCCCAGCACTCTCTGCTGCAGGTGTGGATTTGGCGCTGTGCATGTGGCACATGGACCCAGCAGGAAGGAGGCTCTGGTGGGGCTGTTTTGGCAGTGGAACCTGCAGTGAAAGCAGTAGCAAACTGCCTGCTGGGGCAGCTCTGGGATGTTGGGATGGCAGCTGGGCAATGTGTTATCCACCCTGAGCAAAGCAGGGTCTCCTGCCAGGGTGTCAGAGATCATCCCAGTGAAGGCTGCTGTAGGAGGGGGCCCTCCCCTCACAGCAACTTTTTTTCCCCACCTTCTCAGATGCTTTCTTGCATCTCCGAATGCTGTGGGTGTCATGTTCCACAATTTGCAGTGGCAAAGCACAGGGAGATTGCTCCTGAAACAGGCAACAATAAGAGCTGGGAATAGAGGAGAGTAAGGCTGTTCATTGTGGCTTGTAGTTGCAAAGGGTAATCATGTTTTCAGCATTTATTTCCTTCCTCTTGGTTTTTTAATTGTGCCAAAACATTAACAACCATAGTTCCTTCCTTTATATTTAAAGTTCTTGCTATTAGACTGAGAGAGATTTCAGAGAAAAGCAGTAACAATATTAGAAGGCAAGATGGAATACATTTTGGGTTTGTGTTTTTTCTTTTTCCTTGACAGTTCTTAATTTGTTTCTTGTTTTAGGGACTCATAAAAGTAAAAATATCTTTCAGTGACAACAGTGAACTGCATAGCTTCTCCTCTTCCAACCCAGTTTTAAAACCTCAAAAGAAATTTGCCTGTCATATTCTGACATGACACATCTAGTACTGTTGGAAATGTTTTAGCAATCTAATGAGATGAAAGCAGTTGTTTTAATGAGCTCAGAAGAAAGAGACAAATCTGCTGCACAAATGTAACCAGGGATCTGTTTTGTTTTATGGCTTGGCTAACCCAGAGGTTGTAAGAGACATTAGATTGACAAATGAATTAGGTAACAAATTAAAGAAGGTTGTGGTTTTCCTCTTCAGTCTGTCCTTTCCCATTTGTCTGGCATACAACTTCATACCTGATGTGAGTTCTCCAGGGTGCTTACCTGTGGAATATGGGGGAGATAATCAAAATGGGTGAAGAATGAATAACAGACAAATAATGGAGTCAAGGCTCTGTGTTGGCTCTTCCATTTGGTCTGGTCGAGAGAAAGAGTGAAATGAAGAAGGGCTTCACTGATGGCCAAGGCAGAAACAGGTTGCTGGAGAGTAAGAGCAGTCAGGAATGTCTCACACGCTCATAATTACATAGTTTTCTTCAGTCCCCTTTCAGAGTTACAGCCTGTGTCTGCAAGTATCAAGCTGCCCTGGTTTCTCCTGGATCTGCAGGATACAAAATCGCAAAGGAGCGTTGAAGCTGGTGGATATGCAGCCAGAAAGCATGATGCAAGTGCAGGTCTAAGAGCTCAGTTTTGCAAACTCCTGCTCAGATAGTGAAGAAGGCAAAAAGCATTTCTGATGAGGCAGCAGTGCACAGACAGACCCATCCTCTACACTCTGAAGTCCGTGTTTACACCCTGAGTGTGAAAGATGGGATTTGGCCCTTTGTTAATTATGTTGGTTTAAAGAGGAGCTCCCGCAGGTAAGAATTGCCAAAACCTTAAATTCAAGTGGCCAGGGTGTCTAAGAGTCCAGTCCCTTTTCCTGGTGCTATTGCAAATCTCCTGATATTTGGGGGTTTGTGTAGAGCCTGAAATTATTTCTGTGCAGCCTGCACTCAGATGATGACTGGATCAGCTCTGATTTCAGGTGGTCTTTGCTTAGATGTGTATTTTGTTTTTGAAAGAAAACTTCCAGCTCTCCTCACTTCAGAGAAAAGTTAAAAAATAAATTACCTTATTCTAGCCTGAGTACTCAAGAATTGAGTATTCCCAAAATGAAGGTGAGGAAATCAAATACATCTCAATTGCTTGGTTACTTTTGAAGCCTGATACCTTTTAGCATTGGCAATATTGAAACCAGCAACCTCGCTTATTTCAAATCAATTTGAATGCTACTGACCCCAAATCCTCTCTTTGAGCTCACTGGACTTTGGGCCAAATTCTTCCTACACTGAAGATGATAATCTTCAGGTTTTATGAGGTGTGATGAATTTCAAATGTTTCCGTGACACGTGCTGGGATCCTGGATGTTGCTAAGTTTCATTCACAAACCCAAAACCAGGAAACAAAAGGATCTGGAAGGCATTGCCACATTAAACCTACAGCCATTTTTTCTTGCCTTAAATTTTTTTTCTTTTATTCATAGAGGGAATACTAATGATTTGTGCCATATATTTTCTAATGCTGAAGAAATGCTTTGCCTAATGTGAAAATCCCACCTAAACCATTAATTGAATCATTGTCATTTTATTTTCAAGACCATTCAGGAGAATGACAGATGTAAGGAAGGCTGGAGGATTACAGTCCTGATTATAAGACGCTCTTAGGAATCTGCCTAAAATCAGAAAAGGCAAAAGGCTGGAAAATGTTACTGAGTAACACAAAGCAGAGGAACTGATGATTTTCTAGTATTGAGAAAAAAGGAGAAACAAGTATTTTAATCCAAAACTCAATCATTGTGCACTTACTGCGATATTACAGTAAAACTCTTGATGGAGGCATTTCTTAACTTAAATACTTACTCTCCCCAGCTTTCACGTTAATTGAGAAAGAACTGAGGAGTGCCCTCAGAAGGGAGCCCAGGAAACTGTGTAGCAAGCTGATTTTTGCAATTGCTAATCAATAAAGTTTTTGACATTGAAAGGGAAGGACTGGCAGAGCTGAAATTACTTTGTTTTTCTTTATTCTTGGGCATGTCCTGCTTTGCTTGGTCACCAAAAAAGATTTCAGTTCATCAGCAAATCTTTTATCTGAGTATAAAATCTGTAAGCTTAAAACAAAGGAGCTGGAATACACCAGCTTAAGAGAGAGACAAGAGGGATGGGTAACACAGGGTCCTCCTGCAATATAAAGAGTTTGGGCCATGGTTGTAAATAACCCTCCTCTCCCCATCAGGCCCATCTTGGAGTCTTGTGTCGCAGGAGCCAAAGACAATTTATCATCTCTTCTATTTGTTACAGGATAACCTGTGCAGTCCTTCAGCAGAACTTCTGCTGGTTCATATTGCAGGAGCTGCTTATGGGAAAAGGTTGGGAGATGCTGATCCTAATAAGTGCTTTGAGGTGTGATCTCTGACAAAGCCCAGAGCTCTTGACTGACTGTTTAGGATTGAGGTGTTCCAGCAGGTTTCAGCAGGATCCAATGCAGGTAGGAAATATAGGGTTTTATAACAAGGAAAGGGATTTTCTTCTCTTTGGTATGAGTCAGGCTACGTAGTGTAGGAATGGGGAGATCCATGTTTCCACTGGGAGGCCATGAAAGTTGAGTGGTTCAGCAGCCTTTCACTTGTCCAAGAGAAAATATCCTCTTTAGAGAATTCATGACCCCAGTCTTACATCTTGGCAGGCTGGCAATGGACATTTTGTCTCTGAGCATGTCCCTCCTCTGAAACATAACCCCCAAGTGCCTAAAACAGTCTGAAAGGCAGAGCAGTGACTCATGCTTTGAGATTCCAGCAACTTCAGACTTGTATTAAATTCTCTTGTCTACAAGACCATAATCAACAGCAACTTGTACACAGCATAACAGTCTGGTGCAAGACTTGGAGTATTTCTGCATCAGCTGGAAATCATTACAGAAGGGAATAAGATGAGAATGGGCCTCTATTGAGGAAAATATCACTTAAATGACAAAAATGTGTACTACCTCCTAGGAGAATTGAGTGGTTTATCCTCACCCTCTTCGAGCTGATTGGAGTTAGTAGCTCCAGTTTTAAGGCATTAAGTAAAAGTGTAGAGGAAAGGCTAAGTGCACAAAATGGACATTAAGCAGAATTATCTAGGTAACAAAGGAGAAGTTTTATAGGTGGATTTCTAGAGCTGTGGTGTGTGCTGTCTCACAGTGATATAGAGATGTTTCTCCACTGCCAGTACAGTGCTCCTTATTCATTACAGCTGGACCTTGCTATAATCTAGCTCCTAACTTTACAGCAAAGGAGGGAGAATATCTCATTTTGATGTCTCGCAATGATATAGTCCCATGTATACATTTCTGGAAGAATTTTGTGTGGAACTGGTGCAGACCAGCTCTGGTGCTCTCCAAAATTCATGGTGAGATCTTAAAATTACTTCCAGGGCACCACAATGTGGATCTGCATGCCCTAATTTCAGACTGCAATAGCTAAGGCTATGTAAATTTGTCATCCTCTCCTGTGTTTTTAAATGGTTGGCATGGCAGGGCATGTGCTTCTCCACAGCTTGAAGGTTTCTGCTCAGCTTCATCCACAGGAGAGAAATACCAACCTCATAATGAGTTTTAAATATAACACAATCAGCTTGGCTTCTTAAGTAGTGCAGAACTGAGTATTTGATTCAATGCATTTTGGGAATCTGTTTTTATTTACTCACAGCCTCTTTACATCTATAAGCAGTGTGAAAGGGTGTTACAGCAGGGGTGGTTACAGGGTGCTTTAGCTTGTTGCAAATAAACCAGCTCTTTCCACTGGCCAAAGAGAGCTCTTACTACAGTGCCCTTGGGAGAATAAGAACTTAATCACTCATTGCCAGGCAGGTGCACTGATGCCCAGGCCATAGATGCTCCTTCCCAGGGTTAGGTGGGGACCCCATTTCACCTCCTTTAAGTTCTAAAATGGGCAGATTTGTATCGTTGGAATGTCTGTATCACCACAGACACTGCAGAGCCTTTATCATCACATTTTGTCAGTAACACCTGCACAAATCAGTGGGATGAAAGAAAATTGTCGTGATGAACATACACCTCAGAAAGTCATCACAGTGTTCATTAATCACCAGTCACTCTTTGGTGATTAATTATTTAGCCAAATTGGAAAAAATTTTCCACATGAATGAGGGCATGTTTACTTAATAAAGCAGAAAGCTCCTAGAAGCATGCCCTTGTTTTCCTCAATTTAGCGGTATGATGAATTTATATCCTCCTGCTTTTACAGCTCAGGAAAAAAGCCATAGTGCTGTATCAACTTGTTGCTGTTGGTTTCTGTCCAGCCAGTTCTTCAACAGGAAACCTGATGCTGCTCAGTGTGTGCATTTAAGATGTTTGAATGGTAGATACATGAGCTGATGGTCATGGTTTGTTATCTGCATCTCTCTGCGTGCCCTGAGCCCTTGTGGAACACTGGTAAGGAGGAACAGGAGAGTGCGGTGCCAAATCCCAGCTCCAGGGTTGGCATTTCTCCAGCGCTGACTGATGGCATCAGAGTCACATTAGAAAAAAGGAAGGGCCCCCAATACCTTCATCCTGGCAACAGCCTTGTGTTTAATAAGAATTCCCCTGGAAGCATGCTGCTGGAACCAGCCAGATCTTATCTCTTCAGTGAGGTGGGATGTGCAGGACAGAAGAAAGCCAATGCTGGCACTGGGGAATCCAGGTACTGATAGCAAATCAAAATCTCGGTACCTTCTGTGGTGATAGTGAGGTCTGTTCAGTGTCTTTCAGCATAGCTAATTATTAAAAGCATTCAACAACAACAAACATGTGAAGAAGAAAGGAACTCTAAGAGAGCCCATAAACGGTAAAAAATTAGTGAAATATGATTCAGTAAATAATTAAGAATCTAGCCTTTATTTTTCTATGTAAGTTTTAATTTATCTACTATTTCTGTTTACTGATACTTTCAAGAAATTTCTTTATTTTAAATTTATGTTTAGCTGAACAAATTATACAGTTTTTCCTACATGACAGAGTTTGAATACTGAATTATTACACTGGTACTTTTAGTTCTGATCAATGAAATCAAATAGTACTGATTTCCCCATCTGTGATCAAACAAGTAGGTGAGGCCTTCTGGTATAAAAAGATATACAGTATACAGGATTAAATTTAAATTCTGATTTTATTCACTACTCCTTCATGGTCTTTGAAATAGCTTTTTGGAGTTTCCAGTAAAAAATTGGAAAAAAGTTCTTACAAAGTGTCCAGAACAATGATACAAACCCAGCCAAAGTGATGTATTTAAATTCTGAAGTAACTGAGATTTTTAAAATAACCATGATCATAACGTTTTTAGTGGCTCCCTCACTAACTTGTGCACTCACTGGTGCAGCACAGAGCCTGTCTGAAGCTCTCAGACGCATCCTGCTCAGTCTGTTCTCCAGGAGAATCCTCCTCATTCAGCAGAACAATTTTCTGGATCCTCCTGAAGACTCAGGTGCTTAACTCTCCTCTGTCGATTTTCAGCAGCTGTGTGACGGCTGTGCAGCTCAGCACTGCTGCACTGAGGCCACAGGACTTACAGACCTTCCAAATTAGAGCTGCAACTGATCTGTATGTGGTTAAGTTTAGGAGGTAGCTCATGCTTCATTCATGCTCAGACCTAAACCCCAGAACAACTGAATTTTCTAATGCTGTTCACATCAACATCAACGAGCTTGAACAGAACTGGGTTAACACCTGAGCCTTGCTGAAGACCATCATCTCTGCTTGTGCTGATTGCCACCCAGTTTTAGTGCCACTCTGTGTACCTAACCATTGTCCAAATATTGTTCTGGTTTTTGCTCCTTTTGGAAAATAAAAGATATGGGGAAAAAATTATTCTTGTGTTGTGGGCTTTTTCATGCCACATGCATTTTTCTTTTGCCACAGGAGCTCTCAGGTACCAGCTTTCAAATTTATTTCAGTCACAGTTCTTTGCCATGTTACTTGTATAAAGAGAAGGAGAAAACATTGGTTTTAGGAAGAGCAGGTTTAATTGTAGCATTTTTTATGTGCTTAATGACTTCAAGAAATGAGGTTGTGTGCAATCATCTGGAAATAAATCTTCCTTTTCCCCCTACTTGGTACTCACAAAGCAGCATCTGAAATGTCATGTTCAGTTTTGGATCTCCTAAACCAAGGGCTGAATCACTGATAAATTGGGCCCTCCAAGGTATTTGGGCTGGCGCACAGGTCGAGTAAAGGGGGGCTGAGGGAGCTGAAGAAGAGAAAGCTGAGGAAGACCTTGCTGCTCCTTTCCACCACCCAAAGAGAGCAGGAGAGAAGGTGAAGCCAGACTCTTCTTAGAGATACACAGTGAAAGATAAGAGGCAACACAGAAGCATTTCATGGAAATATCCATAAGGAAAAAATGGGGAGGTTGATGCAAAAGTGGAATGGGACCCAGGAAAGGGGAGAGTCATCATCCCTGAAGGTTTCCAAAACTCAACAGGACAAGGACCTGTGCAACCTGGTCTACATGAGATGGTAGCTCTGCTCTGGACAGGGACCTCTACCCCAAGTTATTCAATGATCCTATGATAAGAAAATCCAAATTAGTCTCCTTACTCAGTGCTCCTAATGGCAATGTTGACTGAAGATCTGCCTCTCTAATTGGAAACCAGAGGTACAGGGATGTACAGCACTAGCAGAATTTTCCCTGCGAGTGCATAAAAAGCCAAGCTTAGCTGGGACTGTTTGGTTATCATTTCCAATTCCCCTTCACACCACTTTGGTGTGTTTCTTTGCTTCTGAGTGTTGTTTTCTTGGATTTATTCCATACAGCCTTCTGAAATCCTAAGCTAGGGTTTGGCTAACATCTCATTTTGTTGGTGGTGTCTGTTTCTACCAGCTGTGGTGGTATGGTGGCACTTGTATGGTGATATATGGCAGTGCAGTGAACCAGACTATGGCACTGATATAAGTTAATGTAACTCAAAACAATATCCCAAAATCTCAGAAAGAAATGTCTGTCAAATGATCCCTTAAGGCAGCAATGTACTGAAGGTTGAAATGTGGGCTTGTGTTGAAGGATTCAGTCACTCCTGGCTAGTTCTGTGTGCTAGGGCTTAATTTTTGAGGGTAAATCAGTCACATTCAAGATTGAAAAGCAGTTTCTAAGTTCTTCTGTACCTTTAGGCATTTAAATGATGGGTGTTTTTTTCCCAAACAAGCTTTATTTTCTGTATGAATTCTTGTAAAAGAAATGCAAATCTCTCACTGGCTTGAAATGTCTGTGTTGTTTAAATAAATTTCCTGTGATGCATAACGCAGTGAAAAGGAAAGTGCAGCCATTTGTTGCTGCTTCACTGTATTTAGACCATCTTTCATGCTTCTAGAGGTCAAATCCATTTAATCTGGTTATGCTATTTCAATCACATTTACATTTTTAATGCAAAGCCCAGGTTTGCTTCACACTGGAATGATCGCTCTGGTTTTGTAACAAGCTTTAGTCGTCCTGGGCTTTGGAGACTTCTCTCTTCTATTTTCCCTCAGTCTTAGACACAGTCTTTGTCATTTATAAGGTAACTTTCCTTCTTGAGGTGCCAAAATGTTACAGAATCCTAATTACAGGAGTGCTGAACAACACTTTCAAATTCCATGTTACTGGAAGCAAATTTTGAAGCCTGCGTTAAAAGCCTGTCATTGATGTGGTTACCCTAACCTTGATATTGCATAGGTCACTGCTGCCTTTTAAAGGGAGATAGAGAATTGCATCCTCACCCATCTCCCATTCAGACAGTGAGCTATCCCAGTGCTCCTCTGGCCTCACAAGGGCTCACCTGTTCACAGCTTCATTAGGACACTTTTTGTGCTCTTACTGTAAATAAACTAGGCTAGAAAGTCTTCCTGGTGAAAGATATTTGTCACATTCATAGCTTCTCAAAAGCTCCAGAAGGAACCTGCCCTATCCCTTCCCTCTGTAAGTTTTGTGTTTCCTCTTTTCCTTATGAGAAGGCTTACCACTTAAACACCTTTTTCCCCAAAAGATGATGCTATATGTTAAGGAATTTAGGAAAAACCAAGAAAGCACACCAGGCTTTTTAGTGTTCTTTGAAGCCACACTTTCTTCTGAATTTGAACAATTCACTGCTCCCATTGCTTTTTGCAGTAGTAACCTCCTGGGTTCAACTGTGTTCCTGTATTATCCCCCAAGGAAATAGAAAATAAGGCCCTAAATACTTGTTTTGTTTACTTGTTACATCATTTACAAACATGCAGGAGAGAAATGGCCAGCCTGGCAGAGGCTTAACACCATCAGACAAGACAAGAACTTAGTGCAGATAGTGAAAAAGAGGCAGCAAGTGACAGAGTTTGATCTTTTAAAGCAAGAGTCAAACAAGCAATCATGATCAAGTTCAGGCTCTGGATAACAAAATGAGGTTGTTTGCTAAGCAGTCATCCAGAAGACTGACAGCAGCTTGGTACAACAATGCACAGACTGGACACCGACATCTTTATGTGAACCTTGCTCAAAGCAAGTGCCAAGAGTAAGAGGATCAGAGCTGTCAGAGCTGTTAAGAAGGGCAAAAGCTGGCAGCAGAAATGGCAACTCCCCATTTGCAGTGCAGGATGTAACCATAAGACATTGCCCACAAGAGAGATCCTAGCAAGCTCTCTTTCCATGGTAAGATTCAAAAACTAATTTCCTAAATGAGGCTGAAGAAGCAGGACTCAAAACTGCAAGCTAAAAGATACAGTGATACAAGATGTTTTGAGAGAAACTGTTTCAATTCAACTTCAGTTGCAAGCAAGCTTTCTTGAATGTCAGATATATTTGTTCTCTCCTAGAAGACCCCCTTAATGCATATTATTGCAGTTGTGGTCCTTACTGTAGGTGGAGAGACACTGAACCATTTGCCCAGAGCTCCTGCAGTATATCTCCAACAGCAGAGTGCTGAGTGTAAAAATAAATGCAAACCTACACAGGTACAGAAGCAGATCTTCTATCCAATTGCATACTCACACTTAATTATTAATGACTGAAGTGCTGTAGTTTTTCACTAAGTAGCAAAACATACCCTGAATATCTCTCAGGTTATGTCAGATCGACAGAGCGTCAGTGCCAAAGACAATGTCAACTTTTCAGTGATGGATCAAGTACCGTGTACAAGAGCAAGAAAGGTGAATATTCAAATGGGAATCTCGGTTTCCTCTGATAACAAGCCAGAAATGCCACATTCAAGAACTCATTGATGGAAGTTGCCCTTGTCATAGACAAAGCGGTAAACGGCTTCAGAATAATGAATTACAAGCAGAAATTATACCAGTGAATGACAGAGTAGATCATGGAAAGGTCATTTTGTCCATCTCTGTCCTAATGCAGAATTCTATTAGATTACATATTCCTCAGTGTTCTGCATGGTTTATTCCTAAATGACTTAAAAACATGAGTATTTAAATTGTTACATGAATTGTGTATCATTCAACTGCAGGTAGTTTTTGCATTAAAGAACTTACTCCAATTGCCTCATAATTTTGTCTGAAATTTTCTCTTGCTTCAACTAATCACTTCTTCACACAGAAGAGCTGTTATCACTTTCAGCTGGAGTAGTAAGTATGACTGGTGAATCTCTGAGGAACCGTATCTTTTCTAGCCTTTGTATCAAAGTTTGGATGGAGGAGTTGGTGTGTTTTCCTGTACTGAAGATTTCCAGTGCAAGAGAGACCATCCTCAACCACAGACTGGAATTGCTCAATCCCCACAATGAAAGGAAGTGGTTGGAGGAAGCGATGCCAGTTCAAGTTGGGAGATTTCACAGGTTACATCTCAGATCCCTCCTAGTGAATTTGTGTCTAATAAAGCAGGCTCAAAGCTGAAAGAAAGATTATGCTGATGGCAAACAAATCAGAAGTGGAGAAGTTGTAGCTAGACTGTGTTTGGACGGCTGGCCTGCCTGGAGCTCAGGGCAATTTTTGGGGAATGTGGAGGAGAAATTTCAAAATAACTTTTTAATGCTACTGCAAAGTCCTGTTTGGCTGTGCTGACCCAGCAAAACAGAGGCTGTAAACCCAGACACAGCTTTTTGTCCACTGCAGTGACAACTGCATAGCTCTGCAGCCCTCCATGTCTTATCATATGTCTTTGAGAGGGCAGTGGATTTAATAGAGACTGGTCTTTCTGAAAAGCAGACTTCAAGCTTCACAGAACAAGCTCTGGTGTTATTTGGGCTCTTGGTGCTTTTCTAAAAGTAGAAGATGCCCAAGAACTCTTATCTGCAGCTGGTGCTTGCCAGAAATGCTTGTATCATCTATATGGATGAGTGGAGAAAAGGGGGGAGAGAGGGGGGAAAGGCCTTGGAGGGGAAACAACTGAGGAGATACAAATGAAAATTCAATTAAACAGAAGAGAAGGAAGATTCAAAGTAGCATTGACGCCCTGCTCAAGGCTGCTGATCCATCTTGATTTCATCTCTAAACCTAGTGAATGAAGGTGACAGTGAAGAAAATAAATTACCTCCCTGGAAGGAGCTGAATTAGATGACCAGGAAGATGAGAACGTCCAAATACAGATATTCCTCTATGATATGCCCAGGGCTTGTAACAAATCCAACCAGAACAATAGATCTTGGCCTTCTAACCATTCCAAAGCTTGTCCAATGTATGAGGGGTTTTGTTTGTGGGGTTTTTTTTTTGTTTGTTTGTTTGTTTGTTAATTGGTTTTGGTTTTGGGGGGTTTTTTTAGATTTTTTTTTAAGGTCTCAGTTTATTTGCCTTCTGTAAGACTTGAAATAGACAATGAATGTCATCCCCTGTTGCCTTCCATCCTTTGTAGCCATCAGAATGTTGCTAATTGGACATATTAAATTCAGAATGATGGCATTTTGCACTCATTTTACATTCTGTGCTCAGTTATGCTGGTGTGCAATATAGAAAGTCATCTATTGTGGTTGTTCTGGTTGCTACTGGTTTCCTGGTTTGTGGGAGAAGTGTCCAAATACTCAGTGTCATAATCTGTTTTAGCAGAGAAGCTGAATGTTCTTTTCTCTTTTAAGATAAACTGCCATTCCTCCAGAATGTGGTCGTCATCAATTTATTTCAGCTTTATTTTGCTCTTTGCCAGCTGTGTGAGGAGCATGTTCAATATAACCAGTCATTCCAATAGCTTAATTTCTCCCCTAAGTATTTTGCTTCTTTCGGGTTGTCACCACAATCCCATTTAAAAGCCTGCTAATAGTAATTGAAAGCCATTTTAAGCTTGCATGTAGTATCAGAGTTTGAGCTGCATTTTATTTCTGTAAAACAGAAATAATAGCTAGCTATGACAGATACTAGGAAACTAAACAACAGCCAAGGCTACCATGCTTTTGGAAACCTACATTGCTAACAGAAACTGACAATCTAGAATCCAGTGAAATGAACGTGAATCTTCCCAAGGACTTCAGTGGGATTCTCATCAGGTTCTGAGTGCAATGTGGGATCAGCAGTGGCCAGATGGAGGTTAGGCACAAAATAACCAGGAACTCTGCCTTTGCAAAGAGGG
Organism: Fringilla coelebs; assembly: GCF_963513975.1. Lineage (NCBI taxonomy): Eukaryota > Metazoa > Chordata > Aves > Passeriformes > Fringillidae > Fringilla > Fringilla coelebs. The sequence continues at coordinate 8,275,191 of NC_140040.1, read as the reverse complement.
CTCCTGGGACTTCAGCCTGTGTTTAAGATGATAGTTATTGATCCTTCTACAGAAAGCAAAGGGCAATGGAAGTGAAAGGGTGCTGGCTTGGGTTGGACTAAGCAGTGTTTAAACCAAGTAGTCCTCTCCACTACTTGGAAAAGGATACCAGCTTTCTTGGGAAGGAGGAGTCAGCTGATTCTATCTGTTCAATTCCTCGTTCTTAATTATTTTGGCTGATATCATCTATGTGCTAAGTCAATCGCAATGAATGGCATTTGAAACATCCCAATCAAAGTCATTACATTATCACATTCAGGCCAGGCTTTAAGTAAAAGAGATTTGGCTTGTTCTTTACGCTGCTTGGCCCCTTTCCCAAATCTACGGCCATTATAACAGAGGATTATCTGCACTGGAGGTTTTCTTCATTTCCATTAGGAGAAAAATTTCATTCAGTGCAGCAAGGGCAGCCTGAGATGGCAGGAGGAGATTGGCTCCATGCTGACGCCTTTGTTATCTGCTGAGCAGAGCCTGACACCCCCTGACACTGCCGGGCCTTGGTGAGGGGCTGTTATTTATTTCAGTGTGTGGAACACATTGTGTTCTGAAAGGGAAGAGAATCAGCCCTTTATGAACAGGAGTCACTGGGCAGCACAGTCACCAAGCTGCAAGAGCTGGGGTTTGTTGATATAGTTGGTTTTCAGCAAGCGCCTTTGTTGGGCTTATCTTTTCTTTTCGTCTGCATCTCTTTTGTGGTGTTTAAGGTGGATCTAGACTCCCCTGTCTTTCCCAACCCCTCTGCCTTTTCTAACACAAAAACACGGGGATAGGGACAGACTCAATTTTTTCAAGCTTACAGATCTCTACTAGGCTCCTTCCCTGAGATTCATAACTTCTTATCTAGAGATACCATCTGTCCTCCCATGGGTTGCCTTAGTTCAAGAGGTTCCTCCAGTCAGTTTGCAGACCATGAATGACCCTACTGCATTGATAGGCATTGCTTGCTGGTTTCCAAGACTGCACTACACCCTTTCAAAAAGGGCTGCTGCTTGCTGGTTGACACCAAAGCAGTTTGACCTCTGCTGATCACACAACTCCTTGTAACATGTTTGCATTCAAGTGGAAGCCAGCTGGTGTAGTGTCCTCATGTCTTCCTAGAGCCTAGGCACTGCACACATATGGTGTGTTCCCCCCTCTGAGAGACACCATATGAACAAAAGACAAACTACTTTTGGAGCAGTGACCAGCCTACGCTGAATTCACTTAAGAGTCAAGAAAACCAAGCATTTGGTTTTGGCATTAAACACTGAACCAGCAGCAGTGTAGGTATGGAAACCAGGAGGAGTTTTTCTCAGAGGTGTCACAGAAGCATTAACCTAGCTTTGCATGACACATTCATCATGCAATCATACCAACTTGGCCCACAGGGAGTGTTCTTCAGGGGCTTGATCTTCCAGAAAAGTCTTGGAAATATAAACCAAGAAGTGAATAAAGAAACATGTCTCAGACTCTGCTCTGGACCAGTGGCTTGTAGGGTAGTTCCTCCAAGACACAAGCCCATAAGGGAAGAACAACTTTCTTTCTGCCAGATAAATAGACATCTAGTTCCAAGAGCCATTCCAGTGGCCCTCTACATGCAGCCACCTGCCCTTCCCCATGCTACCTCATATCCTTGCTGCAAGGCTCCAGGTGCAGCTGCTCTGCAGATCAGCCCTCAGGACCAAATGTGCCCTGCAAGCCTGCACCACACTTCAACATAGGGTCTGGCATGTGCCTTGTTTATGCTCAAGACTAAATTCAGATTGCTATCTTGTTAGGGTGGCTGCTAAGGTAGATTCACAGGTGTTGCCAACCAGTTCACCAAGTATTCTGAGATCTTCAGCTAGGAATAAATTTAAGCATGAAGATAAAAAGGCATAAGCATGGAGGTGACTTTTAATTATCTTTTTTAATCCTAGAAACATGTTAACAGTAAAGCTGAAGGGGCAATGGCCATAAGGAACAGCAGTAAAATGCCATTTGTTGCCCAAGATAGAAGTGTGACTTCAAACCCAAAATGAGAGAACTTACAACTGTAGATTTATGTTAAGATAACTGATTCAGACCTTGATGTCTCTGGGAACCTAGTAGATAAATATTTTGTGTCAGAGATAGCCAAACAATTTAATCTGATATTGAACTTTCCATTTCCAGTTGATTTCTTACTTTATGAATCTTTTAAGTAAATCTGTTTGAGGGTGCTGCAAAATGTGGCAAAACAGCTCTTATCACACCTGGTTTTTCAATGCCTGCACAGAACAAACTGGTTATGTCCCAGTCTGCTCCCAGCTAGCTGACGTGTGGGAGTTCTGGACTTTGGTCAGTCCAGGAACAGGAAGGGAAGTCTGTCCCAAAGGCTAGAAGTGCACAGTTCTGCGTGCTGGAGTCGTCTATACACCTGCAGAGGCGATCAGGCTGTGCAAGAACATATTCCACAGTCCAGGAAACCCAGGTCGGGGTGCAGCAGCTCAGCAAATTCATGAAGTACCAAGGCAGATTTTATCCCATGGTGCTGTTTGATTAGTTGTTGGTTTCGCTCTGATCAAATTTGTTTTGTTGCCATAATAGTAAGCATAGTACATGTGAAGCTCAGGGCCATGAGCCTGTACAAAGGGGTAAGATAATGGCTGTTGCTTGAGCCTTTTACTGTCTTTGTAGTTAGAACAGTTATTGGAAGGCACTAATCCCTTTCTGCTGATTATTGACTTTTGAATAAATCCTCATACACTCTCCAGCAGCAAAACTTGTGGGTTTTCAGGCTCACTAAAGCTCAATAGAACCAAGACCTTGTCATTTATTTTCACTGTTACTATTATTTTTCTATTTCAAAGCAGAGTTTTCTGCTGCGAATTTCCTACTGTTTGATCACAAAAGCAAGCAAGGGAAATTGTTATTTTTCATCCTGAAGCTTTTGTCCTTTTTACTTTTCTAATCCACGTGAGGTGACTTTGCTGGTCATTAGCCGAGTCAGTAAAGCGAGCTTTCTTTGTTGGGCGAGAGCAGGGAAACATCAAGTGTCTGGTTCCATGGCAGCAATTTGCTCTTGAAATAAAGCAAGCGTTGATAAGTTGCTACCCTCAGCTATATTTGTCCTAGTAAATAAACATCATCAGGATTTGAGCACAAATACAAGTTGTTTTGCTCTGTTTAACTATTCTGAGATTGTGTTGGGCTAACAAAATTTCCTCTGCATCAGATGGGCTTGTTCTGTCGCACGCTTGTTTCACTGATGATGTGTTTCTGCACACCTAGCCAAGGATGGATTTTTTGACGCATTGATCAGCAGAGCAAATATGCCTGGAATGCATCCCATTAATGTAAAGCAAGCAGTACATGCTTTTGATGGGTTTGCTTTTTAGAGGCCAAGGTTTCTAGCAGTGGAATGATTTGTCTTTGCAGTGCCTGGGAATGGTGAATTTGCTTAGAGGGAGCTGTGGTGTGCCAGCACTGGTCACACAGGGGACATCACACCCTCGGTGCCCACACTGCCAAGCCAGCTGAAGGGCAGCAATTGATACGTGCTGGCTTACACGGGCCACAAAAAGCCCTTAGGATTTGTCATTGGGAGAAAGATTCAATTTTCCAGGATACTGATAAAAATGGTCATTAACCCTTTGGCAATGGCCTGTTCAGCTTCAAAGTGAAATTGCTCACTTGAACCTCACAAAATCAGGATTGTGCTTCTTCCCTGACAGGCAGCAGGACCCAAAATAAAATAAAGCAGCAGCAGGAGACCAAGTGAAACACAACGCTGACATTTGTTCCACTTGGAGCAGTGGAGCCACCGCTAATTTGGGCTGGAAGATTGGAGCACGTGGCAAGAGATGGTTTGATGGTTTCAGTAAATAAACATATTGGGTCAGTCTGTAGCTGCAGGTGCCACACATTCTACAGTGAGGTGAATCACAGCAGAAATAGGCCAGTTCCACCCGCTTGCCATCACAAAATTTTCCATAGTCTTTCCTAGAAAATTCAAAGGGATTGCACAGCTTCCAGACCCAATCCTAACATTTCATGGGGCTTTCAGCTGCTTTGACATGCTGCAGGATTTGCAGTGTCCATCACTTTCCCTACCCACTTAAACAGAGATCCCTATTCCACAAGTTGGCTGCCCCACCTGCTGTGCACCTGAGACCCAGAGAAAATGCTTTTCTTCACACTTCTGATTAGCAGTAATTAGATTAGGGAAGTTCACAGTGACGGAGGAAGGCTTTCCTCCATGGAGAACCACCCAGTGGAAGTTAGCAAGGGATCAGGACTGCTTTATTACAGTGGTTTGCCTGAGCACAAGCAAGCTGTGCTGGTTGTAGAGTTCCTAGTGTGATGTCACACTAGGAACTCTACATCCAGCACAGAGAGGTGGTGCCTGCTGCAGAGAGAGGTGTGCTCTCACTGATTCTCCCTGCTCCTTTTAAACCTCTCAATCAATCAAATCATGCCTTGTGCATTGGAAATGGTGAGTTCAAGCTTCAGTGAGTTCTGTCTCAAAAGCGAGCATCAGTTTGGTTCCTCAGGGATGCCTGTCCCCAAGAGATGGAACAGGGAGGTTTTTTCTCCTGCACCACACCTTGTATAATTAGTCTAGGAGCTCAGTTCCTTTGAGGTCTCCATCAGATTGGCTAAAATTGGCCAAGGAACTGAAACATTACTGGAACAGGAGCAGGAGGATCATGCCAGAGTAGATGGGTGGCCATGCAGCAGGTGTTGCATGGAGAAAGAGCAGACTGAGAAACACTTTGGGAGAGCTATCACCCAGGTTTCCTAAACCACTGGGCAGATATTAAACCTAATTATTCTTAGGAAAGTAGACATACTAAAGCCACTCTGAAATCATTCTTCACTGAAGCATTTTTTTTTTGCAAGGAAAACTAATTCTGGGCTTATTAACAAGTTTCAATAAATAGAATCACACTGATGAACAGACACTGCTAATTGCCTGCTGTAAGATAGCTGGGGAAGTGAAAAACAGGAGCTGAATCTCCAGGCACACAGCCCCCTTCTTAGTGCCTCCCCCTCCGTCTCCATGAAAAACCACAGAAAAGCCCATATCCCCCTTCTGGCAGGGATCAATTATATACTGCTTTTAGCAGAGTTTCAGTACATTATTCTCGAATTTGGGCCAGATTCATAAGTGAAGGTGAAGACGGTTAAGATGCATGTCAGAAGGAAATTGGTCAGAAAATGGCTGTCGGGTGGGCGTCAGCGGCGCGGCTCGGTGTAACTCCCAACACTTCGGTACTCAGTGGGAAAGCAAAATTGGTTTAAGTGAGAATAACTTACACAGATTTGGGGCGGGGGTGGATGTAGAAGTACAAACTCTGAAAACGGCCTTTTTCTGAGAGGAGAAAAAAAGGAGAGGCCGGGAAGGGATCTGTTTGTGGTGAGAAGTGGGTACCAGCCGCCAGGAACAAAGGGCCCTGTTTGCAGGATGTGCCCTGAGGAAAATGCAGATTTCTTCCAGTCTCCCAGAGCTTCCTCTTTCATGTCCTGGGAGCCACCCACCCTGCCAGCTCTGCATCCAGGCAGAGCGCAGAAGGATTCTTGGGGTTTGTTGATTAAAACAAAGCCACCAGCAATGCTGGAGGTGACTGGCAGCCCCCAGCCCATGCAATTTGGGTTTGTAGTTTCTTTACCCCAAAGCTGATTGCTTTGGGGTAAAGAAAAAAGAACTGCTGTAGTGACAGAAAAACACAGAGCTTAGATTTTGTGTAGATGACTTATTAGGTCAGAGCTGGAACATGCTTTGATTTGTATTCCTGATGATTGTACACGGGCACTAATTGGCCAAAGAAGCAAGGGATCTTTGTAGTTTAATGAGGAAAATACTGTGTAATGTGATGATTATTTTCTAATAAAAAAGCAGAGGAACAGAAGGGGAAAGAAAACCTGTGTGTGAATACAGACTGTAATTTTAATTAATATTTGCTTGTGCTAATCAGTTTCTCTGTTCTGCAACCAGCTGTTAGCCCTAAATGTGGCCTAATGTTATATGAATATTATAGAAATTAATATTTAATATTATTTTATGCTTAATATTATAGAAATATTTCCTTTAATATCCTAAGCATTTTGCCTATGCATACTTTTTACTCACACATATGAGCTAATTTAAGCCAACAGGTCTGGCAATACAAGATGGAGAAATGAAAATAACACCCATCCAGAGCATTTTTCTTAATGAATCTCAGAGCACTTCAATGGTGAAACCAGTATCATTGCTCCATTTTACAGATGGAGAAACTGGGGTGGGAAGAGGTTGAGGGACAGACTTGTGCCTCTGGCAGCATGTTGGCCAAGCCAGAGGTCAAACCCAGAGGGTCTCCCATCCCCTCCTTCCTCCACATCCCAATCACTACTCCAAAACGTGTTGCCTTTCAGCAAGCTCAAGGTACATGCTCAACTCAGTGCCTCTGGGAGAGGGATTTTGTAACTTTCCACCAGCAGCCCTTTTGCCCCAGAGAAAAGCAGAGCTGATTGCAAAGCTGAGCCTAAGGAGGAGACTGTCCCGCCACTCTGTTTTAAACAAAGAAGCAGTAAAAAGCCAGTGATCCCTGTAGCATTTGAAAGAACAGGTTGCTGCTTCTCTGAGTTGGAAGGGCTGTTTGTCATGGCCACTTATGTTCCCAGGAAATATTCTTTGCTACCTTTGCATCTTGGTGGAAATGATTCTGAATCACTGAGCTTCCACACTGCGTAGTGCTGTGACACCGTGCTGGCCTGAGAGCCTCCTAGCTGGTTGGTTACCTGCTGGATTTTGAGTAAGAAAAAAATTCCCAATCCCTTTTTGAAGCATAATCTAAGTAAATATTATTTGAAATGAAGAAGAAATAGGGTTGGACATCTTTAAAACATAAAGGATTATTCATTTCAGTTTGACAACCAACATTTTGAAGCAGTCAGTGAACATAACTGGAGCTCTAGTGCAGTAAATAATTGTGGATAGTTATCAATTTTATCTCAGTGATTTGCTTCTTAAAAAAAAAGCCAATGTTAAGCTTCTCTGGCTCTGCTCTCATAATTTCAGTTGACTATGCTCAAAAGTCACTGCAGGGTTCCCACTCCTTCTTGGAAGCCTTATGATACCTCCTGAATTTTCCTTAAAAACTCCTGGAGGAACATGAATTTGAGAAACCTCAATTCTAGAGCTTGGTTTTTTTTTAATAAAATCTCATCCTCCATAGCAACATAGAAGTTGACAGTGGACCCAGAAACCTTGAAGGAATTACGTGTGTTCATCATACTTTAATACAAAAGATTTGAGAAATGCAATTCTTATATGCTTTAAAGCAACAATTTCATATGAGTCATCTCTTTAAATACCTGAAAATCTGCAAAACATCTCATAATCAAGGTTTTTTTTTCTGACTTGTGTACATACCATAGGCAGTGACCATGGGGGTCTGGTTGTTATGTGTCATCCTGTCCTGAAAGCATTTTGCCTGGCACTGCCATGAGTCCTGAGCAGAAAGGCTCTGGTAATCCTGCTCAAGGCAAGAGATCTCTTTTTCTGACTCTTTGCCCTCTTGGTGGGGAAGTTGCAGAATTAATTTTTGACCCTAAAAATGAGCAGCCCAGAGTCTGCACCCCCTCCAGGAACAGAGCTGCTGCATAAACACGCACCATTTGTAGGCAGATGTTTTTTGAATTTGCTTTTTCAGAGTATGACTTCCATGTAGCCTTTAAATTGCTAAAGTGGGAATCATGCCTGCCAACGCAACCCTGTTTTAAAAATGAAAGGAGGGGAAGGGGAGAAACTTCATCCCCTTTGCTGGATTTCAAAGAGGGCATTCCCTCTGAGAGGCAGAGCCAGGGCCAGGGCTGCTCCACTGACAGAACGGGGCCAAGGGCCCCCTGCGTTCTGCGCAACAAGGAGGAATTTTCTGTACAAAGCTGCAGAAGTGTTAATTATCCGGATTGGGCAAGAGCAGGAGCTGTTTATTGAGGCTTGCTGCTTTCCCGCCCGAGCAGGCTCTGGATCCCCAGTGGAACCATTCATCAGCACTTTGACAATGACAGTGTGCTGCAGGGCTTTCAGAGCACAACAAGGATTTCCTCACAGCCCCGAGCCACCGGAGCTGGCTCCCGTTACAGTACGGATCTGACAAAGGCAAGAGGAAAGAGAGTCACTTGCTAACACGTATTTCTCTTTCTGTACTGTGTTTTTTTCTCTCTCCTTCTCATGGCACTTCACACAAGATAGAGAAGTGGTGTTGTTTGCATTTTACAGAGGCAAAACTGAGGCCCAGAAGGGGAGAGCAACTTGTACAAGCTTTTTCAGCTGTTGATGGTCAGAACAAGGAGCAGCAGCACTAGCCAAATCCTAATTCCTTGGCAGAGCCATGCATTCATCCAGCTGTACTGAAAGCCACTGTATTTCCATGCACTTGCACTGTGAGATACAGGCACTAAGGGAAGTACAAGGGGTAATGCAAATTTTTACACCCCTGTGTCGTCATCTGTCAAGCTTCTACTTTCCTCTTCCTTCACTATGTCATTTACTTTAGGGACAGGCTGCACATGCCAGTACAGTGAACTTTGGGCACTATGCATATTCATACCAACCAGGCTCCAGTTTCACTTTGCACAGGCTTTTCTCCAAGCAATTTTTGCTGCTGCTGTTGCAAAACATTTTAATTAATCAGGAATTTTAATTAATTGTACCCTGCTGAAAATGGCAAGACAAAAGCACAAATACACGGAGACAGTTGCTCAGGTCAGAGCAGCCCGTCTTTGGTTAGCTGTGTTTTCTCTGAGATCATGCAGTGTGATTACAGACACAGGCACAGGGAAAACTCTGGATTCTGAAAGGCATTTTAAAGTCTTAGAGAAATAGGGTGGTGTTTTTATCAAGACAGGAAGCCTGTATTGAAGCTCTGATGGTGACACTGAGCTGGCATACTGCTAACGGGAAAGCTGCATCCCAAAAGGATTACAATGGCCTTTTTTCTAGTCCTCCAACTGCTTCAAACAAATCATTTCACCAAAGCACTTCAAATGTTCTGTGTTTTTGTAAAGCTGAAAATCAGGTCGTTTCTAGACTGATTTCATGTGCAGTGAATGAATTAGCACAGCTGCTTATTTCCACCTTTGGCTGAGCCCCTTCCTGGGGACGCGTACACCTTACAATGTTACTGCTGACAGAGACCCCCTTCTTGTTCAACATGTTTAGAAAAGAAAATAATCGCATTCTGGTCTTGTTATTTGTCATTTTGCTACAATGCCCAGTGAATTGTAGCACATTTTGTACTGAGGTAATTGGAGTTCATTTGTCCAGTGATACACAGGCCTGGACCAGCACTTAGTACACAGACTGATTCACCTTTCTGAGCCTAAATGTCATTTTCTACCCTCTCAAAATGGTTTCATGCCTTGGTACACAGTCTAGACAACCCCCAGCACACCATGAATAATAGATCCCAAAAATCTGTAAAAGCTTTATTTATTTAAACAACTAAATATTTAGAATTTATTCATATCATTGGCATATTTACCTCCCTACCCCTGCAGTAAAAGGTCTCCAAAGGATTTCCACCTTGTAAACCTGCTCTGAGCAGGATTTACAGCGTGTTGTGCATTTAAGGCCCACAAGTGAAGCAAACAGGATTTCACCCTTGGTGACTGCAGCCTTACCTCTTTCTGGAGAACCAGTGGCATGGATTGCATTTTTCATCATAGAAGTGCCTCTTTAGAAAGCTAATGATAAAGCCATGAGGTGAAAAACCCTGAAAATGTTTTTTTGCTCACAAAACCATCTAATTCCCCCATTTCTTCTAAATGCTCTCATGGGTCTCATGTGAACTAGTGCAGAGCATGGAGATCTGGGTTCTGCTCCTGTCTTTCCCACAGACTCTCTGCTGCTTTCACCATTTCCCCTCCACACATGGTGTGTCCTGCTGGAGAGCAAGTCCATGTGCACAGGGAGCTGTGCCCTCTGGAATGTGCCAGCATTTCCAGGCTGGTCTCAGGCCTAGGGATAAGCCATTTGTCAGCTTAGCAATAAGCAGATGTGAGATCCAGTGACTCGCTGTAGGGCAGAGGGCACAGGTGAGAGGGGAGGCACCCCATCTCAGGGCTTTCTTCCTTGACAATAATTTTGTTTTCCCCTGAGCTCTGTGTTTGCTCATGGGCACAGCTGGCCAGGTCAGCTGCATCCCTGGTTACATCTGAGAGCTTTGAGGTGAACTTCAACAGGAGCAGGACCACAACCATTTTCTTGCAGCGAGATTATTCCTTCTCTGCTGTTACTGATGTAAATCCACAGATCTCCACAGATCTCAGCAGTGCTGCTTTGGAGGGTGAAAGCAAGGATGGCCACGTGCTGTAGCCTGGGGCTGATGGTTTACTCAAATTGATGAGCTCCTTGTGAAGATAGCTCTAAGTGACTCAGCTCTCAATCTGTTTAGACCAACTTCATGGACTGAGGTGGAAATTGAGCCTGAGTAAAGTTACTTCTCACCCCTCAGGTTATGCCTGGAAAGGTACACTTTGCCCATGCACATTTCCTTGTCATAAGTGGTACCTTATTGTCCATCCCCCCCGGCTCGGAACTGCTCAGTTAATAATCTCTATCATCTGAAGGCAAGGCTGGGCACCTCAGGGTTTTACTGTGCTGAGAGATTATTGTCCTGTTTCTGCGGACCACAGTTACTGCCTGGCACGCTTAGCTGAGCCCATCCTTCCCAGGTGAGAGGTTCTACACCACAGGGACAGAGGCAGCTCTGTCTGTGTGTTACAGGGGCTTAGGCAGCAGCTGAGGCTGAGCTCACTCAGCTTCTCCTCCACCGTGTGCCACGGATCCAGGCAGAGGGGGAGCCCCTAGTGTGTCAGCAATGCGATCCCTGGGAAAAGGTGTCTAACTGCAGGATTAGTCACAGGAGAAATTGCTGTGCTAAGCATTGAATATCTCTTGGCTCTGCAGATCTTTAACTTGGTGGGGAGACGTAGGGGTGAGGCTGGAGCTGGTATTGTGATGAGCAGAAGGCCAGCAGGCAATTTGCCCAGGGCAGTGGGCACAGGGAACAGCCCCTACCAGGCTCCTGCTCCCCTTTCCAAGCAGGTACTTAAAATGACAGTCGTGTTTAACATCCTGTTAGACAACAGAACTTACCTTCCATAGGGAGCACCAAGGGGAAATGGAAAGGATTTCCTTTGAAAAGGGAATGTCATCGACACTAGGAGCTCAGTCCTGAAGAGCTGAGGAAAGGAAAGGAAAGGAGACAACATGTTCTTGTTACAGGATCTGTTAGAGGTGCAGAGGAGGGAGGCAAGAGGCTGCTTTGGGGTAGTGCAGACTGCAGATGTCTGTGCACTGGCAGTGGAGATAAGGAGAAGCACAAGCAGGAAACCAGTTCCCCTGTGATCACCTCTTCTACCTGGCAGCTGAGCAAGCTGGGTTAGAGAGCAGACTGCAAGGCTGGTGCTCACGGTGCCCCCCAGTCCTATTCTTCGGGGGTGCCTGAGGCACAGAGCTCTTTTTTCTAAGGGAAGTGTTTTACATGTTCTGGGAATCCATGCTATGTGAACACAGTCCTTGTGCTATGCAAGGAAAAGATGATAACTTGATTTTCCTATGGTCACTTTTCCTCTTCCCCTATGGAATCTCTACTCATTGTCTTTTATTTTCATGGTTTTTTGTAAACAATTGTTTTTGTTATTTTTCCCTGTACTTGATTTTTTTCCTCCTCTAAAACCATTTTTCTAGACATTTTGGGGTTTCTAATATGTTTCCCTCTGAGCAGATTTTTTTTTTCCCCTTTCTTCCCCCCATCCTGTTTTCTTTAGCCCCAGGTTTTTGCAACTCTTACAGCTTTGTTATCCTCTCCCAGCCTTCCCGGGAGGGGGCTGGAGGATACATCCCACTTGCTTTCCAAATGTTGACAAGAGTGTTTTGGAGGATGAGTGACTGACAGACAAACACCAGCTCCAAATACTCTGAATGCTCTGTTACTAATAGCTTTATTCTTGTCAACACCGTAAGCAAAATAACCCCTGAAAGGGATAGGCCATATTTTTAGCCAACCTTAAACTCAGCTTCTAAAAAATAACTTTATGCTCAGCTGTCTGTCTCACTCCTTGGCTCCGTGTTCCCCAATCAGATATTTAGAGGATGGCTTTTCTTGTTGGGGATGCATAATTAGACTCTTGGAAGCTTCAGGCACCTGGCAGTGCCAGAGAAGTGGGGCTCTGAGGCTGACCCACAGCTTGTAGCTGAGTAGGAAGTGGAAGGCAGGAGATGCTTATCTGGGACTTTGCTGCATATTTGGTCCCATGGCTTGGATCTACACAAAGGGATCAAATAGGGTGAAGTTTGAACCCAACCAAAACTAATTGCCAACAATGTGTCAGGTTTCTACTCCACCTGCAGTCACTACCAAATTTAAAGCTTGACTATTTCAGTATATCTTGAAGGAGTTAGCGTTTAAAACAGCTTAGGGAAGATAAATAAGGATGTTTCTGTGCTGGCCTTGGATATGCCTGACCTTGCCTTCCTTCTCTCCTATTGGTTTTAGGACAAGCCAGATTAAGGAGTGATCTCTTTCAAACAGTCTTCAGTTTGTTAAGCTTGTAAACAACAGCAAGGGTGGAAACCATTGCAAGATGGATAAAGCTTAGAAATGCTGGCCAGGATTTCCTTGTGACGTGCTGTGAGGAATGTGTGCTAGTTAACAGGGCTAATTCGGTTTGGGGAGCTCCTTTCCTGATGCTCCGTGCATTTCCTTTTCCAGGCAGGTGCCTGAGGTCCCCTGTTGCTTGCCAAGGCCACCATAGCCTTCAAAATACAGACCTCTGTGGGACATTATTGGAAGCAAGGAGGAGAACCTACCCCTGGGAGAAGGGACAGGGGCTCGGTGTCCGCATTCTGAGCCTGGCTGTGAAAGCTCAGCATTGTTCCCCCAGCCAGGCACCCCACACTACCTGCCCTTGGAGCAGCTGAGCTCCAAGCAGCGCTTTGGCACCCAGCCAAGCTGAGAGCAGTTCGGCTTGGCTCTGGCCTGTCTTCGTGCAGCACTTGGTGTCAACACATCCCTTGCTGAAGCGGGGCAGCATCAGAGGCAGCGCGCTCAGCAAGGGTTTTGTTCTCACTACTCTTTTAGGCTGGAAAGAAGCCAGGGCTAGGAGAGGCTGGTTTGTTGCTGATCAGTTCAGGATTTTTTTTCCCCTGCTCTCTCACAAGGGATGCAAACCAAAGAGACTTTTGCAGTGGCAGCATTAGAGGCTGCTGTGTTTGAAGTGCTCTCATTCATTTGTAAGGGATGACTTGTTTATGGCAAAACAGCTCAGAAGCAATCATTGGGATGGAAATGGAAAGGTGCACCTTTTTCTTTTATGGATTATCTTCAAAGGTCTGAGTACAGGGGGGAGAAAGCAAGACCACTAATTGAGGAAAAGAAAGAGGGATTACACATCTGAGTGTTGCTGTACCTGAGCTTGGTCGTGAGAGATGCCATCAAAAATTATCAAGCAGCCTATAAACAGCACCTTGTAAGATATAGTGTTGAGCATAGAGTGAATGTACAGTGGGTTTGTAAGTGCCCACACTGTTTTTATGTGCTTTCAAACAGTGCTATTCAGCGTTCCCATTCATGTTTGGTGTGGTAGTATAAGAAGAGTACAACTGAGAATAAGATATAGCTCAGAAATACTGGGGAAGAGCTGCAAGCACTTCTGTGGACAGCAGGAGAAACAGTGCTGCTGAAACAGCACAGAAAAATCAATGAGTAAAACTCAGAAACAAATATAAAGGTGCTGCATTTAAGAGGAAGAAAATACATTGTACTAGACTGCGACTGTGCTTCACCCAAGTTAAGCCGGGTTCTTATGTGGGTACGGTCTGTGCCATGTGAAAGTAGACTATGCTTCAGAGCCAAGAGCTCAAATCTAGGTGAATATATCAAAGGAAATCCACCCTCACTGATTACAGGAGCTGTACCATTCCCCCTCTGTGAAATACCCTTTGTCCACAGTTCTGCACAGGCATGGAGCAGAGCAGACACCCTTTCCCAAGCATACCCTGCTTTAAGATGCCACAGCTGTGCATCCACTCAGGAGGAAAATGGCAAACCATGTCCACTGCTTATAGACAGACTGCTGGGAAGGTTTTTCTCTACAAACTAAGAGGCATCTTTTCTGCTAGCAGGGCTTTTGCTGTTCTTTTGGCAGTTTCAGCTGGATTTGGAAAATCCAGCCCAGCTGCAGACTTTAAGACATTGTTTTAGGACAAGACCTGTCAGGAGGAATGAGGCGTTTTGATGGCGAGTCACTTAGGCGGTGACTGTCACATGTGCACAGGAGAGGCTATGTTTGCCTTTGCGCCTGCTGTCCTTTCTGTATCTGAAAAAAGCAGGAGCCAGTGCAGTGTTTTCCTTTGGCCATTCAGCATTGAGTGTACCAATAATAGCACAGTCACATAGTCAGAGTTTAGGGGAAGGGACTGTGTCCTCTTCACAAGGGACGTGGCCCTAGCACGCTGGGGATGGTGCTGCTACTCACATAATGAACAGAATGTGATTGTCCTTAGCACTTTTCCCTAGTTCCCTTTGCTCTTGGCATAAAGCTTTGGTGCCCCCGGTACCTCTGTGTGGCATGGGAATGTAAGTGTAAAAGGCAGATCAGAATTCATATGCAAAACTTCTTCTAGTTTAAGAGGAAAGGTCAGAACAAGTTTCTTCAGCCTTCAAGAGTGATGGGGTGAGGGACATCCAGGTTTTCTCTTGTTTATTTCTATTTCAGCCCTAGCCTGTGGTAGTCACTGTGTCTAGTTGGAATCCAGCCCTGCAGAATTAAGACACCTTTCTTCCCACAAATCAAGGAGAGGTTGAAAAAAGCACTTGGAGGGTAGGGTGAGAGCTTTCGGGCTTCGCACGTTGGATAGGTTCATGGTGTGATGTAATTGATTGCATTGCAGGGAGTGCCTTGGGAAGCCACATCACTCTTAAATTTTGCAGTGAACAAGCCCCACACATGGCCACAAAAATACACATCCTCCTTCTCACAGGACACCCATCCTGTTTGTAGCACATGCCCAAGACAGGACATGTTGCCCTGACCAATAAAGAAAAGGAAGTTATATTGGGGGATGGTAGGGCAAATTTCTGTGCTAAAACTTAACTGATATCCGTGCTGCAGATCCCCAGCCAAATTCTTGGCTAAAGAACTGCCAGGTTGAGCAAATCTATGGAACCAAGTTTGTATGCAGGTGTGAATGAGCATGAGGCCTCAGAAGCCAAATGATGAAAGTTCACCCAGTCAGAGACTTTGGGCATGGAGTTTCTTCAGTGGATTTTCACTCACCACAGTTTTTTTAAATTTCTCTGACCATTCTCAAGTTTTGTGCCTATTTTCTGTATATCTCGCATCTGTTCCCTTGCTGTGTTTTTTCCTTGAGCATTTTTTAAGCTTGCTGCAAATCCAACAGCCCTCAAGTTCATGTTGAACTTCTGAACCTACCCTGTTAAAGTGGGTGCTTAATCAGGGAGGACAAGTCAAGCCAGCTCTAATTCTGATGATAGCAATTGTGCTTTTGGAAAATAATTGACAAACATTCTGCATTTAGACAAAGCTTGTCTAAGGGAGAGAGAACGTTTGTATTCTGCAACCCTGGTCTGCAGAGAGCCTGTGTTCAAGTAGGACATTTTAATAACATCCTTCATAGACAAGTGTTTTGCTTGGAACCCTTTTTTCCTCCCTCCACTCAGACAATTGTCAGAGAAGGGACTCACAGGGAACAAAATGGAATTACATCTATTCAGAAAATTAGAACAGCCTGCATTTCTTTCTTTCTGTGCTGAATTCATTACTAGGGGGCTATAATCTGCATTTTTTTGCCTGAAGCACACTCCCACTCTTACCTCTTCACAGCAATGCTGCTATTCTCACAGATAAACAGGTCCTCCCTGAATGGATTATAGCTTTCAGCCAAAGGCAGGCTGATGACAAGGGAAAAACAAACAAATGCATTCCCAGGGCCTGATCCAACTCTTCGGAAAGAAACTAGAGACACTCAGAGATTTCAGCAGAGTTTCTATCCAGCACTTAACAGCCCCTTTGCTGATGACTAATTGCACAGGGCCCAGGAAATTAGTGTGGCAAGGACTGAGCGGTGAGTACCTTGTGTCTCTCCATCACCTGGCAGGCAGCTCGGGGGGACCGAGCCCTGCTCCCCCGCGGCTGCTCTGCCACCGGCTGCGCTGGGGCTCGGACACGCTGCTTTCCGTGCGACAGGAATCCCTCTGCTGCCGCAGGTTTGCAGGGGTTTATGAAGCTCTGAGTCACTGGGTGGACAAACTGATAAAAGGAAGGATCCAAATTGCCAAAGGCAGTTCCTGAAGGGAGTGGGGTAGCGAGAGGTGACACTAAATGAGCCGAAATTGACATTCATATTCACGCTTCGAGAAAAGGAGAGTGAGTAAAAAAAGGAAATGAGGGGCAACTGATAGAAAAATAAGCCAGAAACAGGTATGTTGAGTTAGGAAGACACTGGGGAGGGGACAAGAGGGATCTGAATTGAATGATCAGGAAATCGAGGGTTGGTTTGAGGTGGAAATAGTCCTCTGAGATGAGTCTGTTCCCCAGCCCTGGTGGGGGGCCTGTCTGCCTTCTGCTCCCGCTCCGGTGGAGCTGTGTCACTCTGTGCTCTTGGTACATCCTTCCATCCCGGCTGCTTAGCCAGCCAGGTTCTTTTTATTCTCCCACTCAATCTTGTGTGCTGCTGCAGCCAGGGACCAGTGCTTTCAGTAGTAATAGGCTCGCTATTGCTTTGAATTAGGAGGACTTTTATCAGCCCACTGTTCCTGTAATTTACCGTGGTTTAGAGTGATAATGAGGATTTGGGTATGTAAAGAAACCCTAAAGTACACATGGAAATCAACACAAGGGAGTGCTACTCTGAGCCTTGGGCATTAGTGACTATGAATGGGTGAGTGAGTGCTTAGCACAGGAAACCAAAACAGGAGAGACAAAAGCCACACATAATCTTCCTGGGCTGGGAAATGCTGTTTATCTTATTTGTTTAAATGACTGGAGAACAGAAAGCTTTTCTTTCCTTTTGTTGCTCAGTAGCTGTGTTACTGTTTAGCCTCAGCTGTGCAGGGTTGCTCGCAAGGCTTTGGCAAGGAAACCTTCCTGGGCTGGTCCTGTGTGGGACTGGGAGGTGTTCGGGAGTCCTGGAACCGTGGGCATGAGTCCATCGCCCCACCACAGAAACCAAAAGAATCGAAAGACTCATTTCAGTCCTATTACGTCTGTGGAGCCACAACTGAAAAACAAAGGGAGGGGAAGTTCTTTAAGAATAATGTTATTTTTGGGTAAAAAATCCGAAATGCTTTCTTGTCAGGGATGGTTTGTAGCAGCAAGTGTAAACTGTGGTCACAAATACTCCTGCACCCTTTGAGTGGACAGTGGCATAATGGCATGTGCAAGTGGGATTGGAAGCACGCTGGTTTGCTACCAGATTCTACAGCAGTGCAAATCGTTTGTTACATTCTTGGTACTCAATTAGTGCCCCCCTCTATAATTTCAGAAGCCTCATTCTAAGCCAGGGGGAGGAAACACATCAGGCCTGTTATTTCTGCTGGCAACACTGGTACTAAAAATAACTGTGTGAATGACATTGTGGAAACTGTTTTTGAGTTTGTCAATACATACATTTTGACTGGACGGCAGGAATTATTTCTAAGGGATTTAATGTGTTATGCTATGGATTATTATTCCTAGAGAATAGGTGAAAGCCTTATTGCCCAGGATCCTCTAAAGGAAGGATTTAGGAATGAAGAGGAGGGAACAATCTTGCATCGTGCCCTGATATTCTGAGGGATTTGGGGGTCCCTGAGAGGTATCAGTGAAGAACAGCAATAGAAGTTTCACTTCCATCAGCTGGATGAAAGAGCCTCAAGGCCAGTCTGTTTCCTGGGGTTTTCTCAGGGGACCTTTGACCCGGTCTCAGGCTCTTATTTGGGCAATAGTTGGAATAAATGTGATTTCCAGCTCTCCAGTTCCCAAGCAGAGAGACCTGTGACAATCCTTCCCAAAGTGGGGATGGACTCGTCCCCCCTGCCTGCCTTCCCCAGCCGTGCCAGGGCAGCAGCAGCATTCAGCGTGAGTTATTCCATTTAACATTGTCAATTGATTGGTTAATGAGCCACTTGTTTGCCGAAGGTTACTCAGCACTATTGCCTCTGCTCATAGATTAGGTGCTGCTTTTTATCATGCATTTCTCCATATTCTGTAGGTGGTTAATCTACTATATGGATATTAGTAAGCCACAATCACCCTGTTTAAAGGGGACATTGTCAGGGCTATTAGATCCTAAATCAGCACTTCCTTACCTATGTTTCCTAAGTTTAGATCACTGTTGTGTTTGTTTTCTTCCTGCCCACATCCCCCAAAGGGCAGAGGTGCTCCCAGCTCATCTCCCCAGACCAACAGTAGTAAAGCTGGGAGCAGTTCCTTTTCATGGAGCTAAGGGTGAAAGGAGGAAAGCCTGGCCAGAGAGCGAAGGGAAGATCTGTGTTGTTTGGAAAACTTGACAGCTTTGAGAAACAAACGAGTTGTCCAAGCGTTCCTAGATGGGTTTTGGAAAAACAGAAGTGTACACCATCAAAATGGCTCATCATCCAAATACCAGCAGTGCACCCACTACGTGGGTGGGAAGAGAGAGTCAAAGAAGTCTATGCTCATTAAACCTCAGCCTCTCTGAATCTAATCAAACCTCTCCAGAAGGCAGTAATCTTTTACACTGGAGACACTAAAATAATACTAGAGATAAGCTTAAACTCTGATGATCAGATGTGGAATAAATTTATTACGATGCAGATTTACCATATCTAGCTGGATGCTTTATAAGACAGTTCAAACAGTCACTTTGAACTGCCTTGCATCTTCTCAGGTACTCTTGGGAGACTTACAGGCAAATTTGCAAATTAAATCAATAAGGAATTTTTCAATTGAAGATGAGGACATGGGGGATGACAAAGACTGATGAAATCAGTAGGAGGAATATACTCATGTTCTGAGGTGTTTGCAGCAGCGGTGGCTTCCCAGCGTAATGGGCAAACACATTTTTACATCTGTTTCAATGTGGCTCTGCTCTCAGTTTTGGTGTCTCCAGGAAAGCCAGGGGTGGCTGAAGCAGAATGAGTCTGTACCCCCAGGGGCAGCGGCTTGCACCGCGGGGTGGTGGCTCCGGGGGCTGCTGGGCTCCGGGGGCTGCTGGGCTCCGGGGGCTGGCTGCTGTCCCCAGAGCATCACTTGCCGGCAGTCTCCGCCTTGGTTCTTGGTAGTGCCGGGCTCCTGGGGCTCCCATTAACAAAGAATGGGCCCGGGAAGGAGAGCTTAAGTGCCGGCCTGGCTCTAAGCCAGGCTTTCAGATGGAAGAGTCTGGCCAGGGTACCCCAGATATTTGATTCTTGATCACTCCTTTCTCTGCTGGCAGGAGCTGCTGTGCCAAGAGCTGACACAAAACTCCAGGAAAGTGCAGGGACCCGTGGCTATCCCAGAGAGGGTGTGAGAGGTGTGCCTGGGGCACAAGGGAATTCTACAGATCCCATCGGGGTGGCTGAGTCACCCAGGGATGCAGGGGAGCTGGTGTGCTTTGTGCCACTGGCCAGCCCTTGATCTGCTGATTTTGTAGGAATTCTCCTGCTTAGAGCTCTGTCCTTCTCTCCTGCTGCCACCGGGAGGTCACAGGACAGCACTTGGATCTGGTTACAAAGTGCCAGCTCACTCTGCAGAGCAAGGACAAATAATTATTTGTGGTCTTTTGGCAGCGGGTGCATTCATTGTGGCATATGTCTGTATTCTTCCTCTACTGGCAGCACCCACCTCCCAGTTCCACCCCGTGCCCCGGCAGCCTCACATGACAGCTCTGACTGCTGTCCCAGCTCGGGAGATAGAGACACAGAGGGACACCAGAGGAGCTCTGTGCCAGGAAATGCATGAGACGCTGAGGATGCCCAAGGTCTTCAAATCCTCTTTCAAACAGTATTGTGCTGGAATAGGTTGGCTGAAAAGCTTGGAAAACACTGGAAAAAACTGTTCCTTCATCTCAGAGCAGTTTTAGGTGGGAGACTCAGAGCTGAGGCGGGGTCTTCCCCCATTGCTACGGGTAAGGTGTGTCTGGAGGCATGTGCTGAGTTAGACCAGCCCAGGCCTTGTCCCCTCACTGGTATTTTCTCAACATCAGCTGCATCTGAGAACCACCAAAGGGTTATTTGCAGGCTTGTGGCAGGTGTCAGGGAAAAGCTGTAAAAGCTGTGCATTTGTCTTCCTTTCAGATAACCTGTTCTCTGAGTACAAGTGTAGAAGTTATGATTCAAATATATCCAAATGCATGTAATTAACCACAAGTGCAACACATCTCCTTCCTGCTGTGAAATCTTATTAGCAGTGTGGGCAGAATCCTAAAATACTGTATCTGCCAGGTTTCAGCTCAAAGTCTTCAGCTTGGAAAGCCTCAGTGAGCAGACCTGAGCAGGCAGGCTGGGAGAGCTCAGAGCCATGACCTGGCATTACCGAGCACAGGGGCCCAAAGCAAGCTCTCACCACCTCTGTTTGGGGAGGTGCCTACCCCTGCTCTATCAGAGCCACACTTCAGCTGCAGGCAGACTTCCATGGGGCTCCAGTAAACACAGGCAGCAGAAACTTTGCAGCCCCATTGCAAGAAATAGCAGGGTAAGGCAGGGTTTGGGTTTCTGCTGCCTGCAACAGCAGCAGTGGCAGAGGAACTGCTGTTCCTTCATCCACGACTTGTATCTCATCTGCAGCAGACAACCTCATTTTGACTGCAAAATTTTCCATTGATGGAGGATCCATGGCAGTCTTCAGGGATTTTTCCCAGCAGCCAGATACTCTCCCTCAGCCTGTGCTCTGTGGGGTGTGGTGTGGTGCTTGATTACATCCTCTAACAGAAAGGCAGCACATTGCAGAGCTGGGAACACCATGACTCAAAAATCTCTGAGCTGAGATTAGTGGAGGCTAATGTCAGCTTGGCAGCACACCCAGGGGCTTGTGGCAAGCACACTGCTCAGAGATGGAGCCCCTGAGCTGTAATCGTGCCAGAGAAGATGGACAGGATACAAGGAATGGCATAATCGCTCTTTCCAGAATTGATTCCTTCTCAGCTTAACATGTTGAAACATCAAAAGTACTGAAAAACCCCCATCTGCCACCAGACCTAATCAAACACATCAATTATTGCTTCAGAAAGACAGTTGCTGCTAGATTTGATATCCCAAAAAAGCAAAGCTGCTTTAAAACATCTTTTTATTTTAGCTGAGTGTTTTCATGACAGCACACAATTCCTAATGAGCACTAATACAACTAGGACACACAGAAAAATATGTCAGCTGTGCAAAGATCAGCTCTAGACACAGAAGAGGAACACTGAATCCCAGTGGATTTCAGTGGAAGGAGGGGCTGTGGAAGCCAGGTTTGTTGCATTAGGGTGAGGAACCAGGTACATTCTACTGAAGCCTTGCTTTGGTACACTGAGATGTATGCTCATTCTTGATGCCTGGATAAAATACCCAGGGTTGGTCTTCTTATTGTGGGTTTTGGTGGTGGTGGTGGATTGTGAGGAGGAAGTGCATGGGGCAATGAAGAGACTGTGCATGCCTCTTGTTTCCTCTGTTGTCCACAGACTATTTGGTTACGGAGAGCAACATCTGAAAAGGTTTTGAAAGGCAAAGTCACCTTGCAGCTATCAAAACACTTCAGATGAGGCAGATGGGAAACCAAAAATATTATTTAGGTTTGGGCAGTAAAACTGACATTGAACCCATTTGCTTCGTTTTTCAGGCTTTGATGATAGTTAATGACAGCTTACAGAAGTTGTAAGTGATCTAAAAAAGCCATAAAAAGCTGCTTTGTGTCCTTGTTCAGGGGATGAATTTAACAAAACCATTATGGGGCTTTAAAACACTATTTTGACTTTCTAGAACCAGCTGTGGGATGATCCAGCTGCAGTTGGATCCCCCTTGCATCTAAGAGAACATTTAAGAGGATTAATCCAAATAATTTTAATTCAACAAAATGACCTTATGTAACATTACCGAGGAATTAATGAGAATTCTCTCATGTGGGTCATCACCAGCCCAGTGGATTTTTTTTCCCTGAGGGATCTCATTGGTCTCAGGCAGAGCATGGACAAAGTAGATTGACTGTGTAGCACATTGCATGGGATGAGACAATAAGTCACTCGGAGCAGGAACACTTTTTCCTTCACTGAATTATTATTTGGGAATGCACAACAAAGAATGCAGCTGTCAGCCTCCTCTGGTGCTATTTGAAACCCTTTTGGCTCCAAGGCTTTTTCCACAGAAAAATGCAACCTCATCTAATGCAAATGCTGCTGCAGGAATCCGTGTAGTCCAGCTGTCTTTTTTTAATCGAAAAAAGTCCTGATCTAATTGTTTTTGACTGTGTTTCTTTGCTGTTCTTACTGAGCCGAGCAGGATGCATATTAAAACTAATTAGGTGCATGTAGGGTATTCAATATTTGATCTTAATATTAAAGGCCCCAGGAGAGGGTACATTATCAAAGTTAACTGACTGCAAATTTCAGTAAAATCAAACTATGCCAGTGGCCTGACATTGCATAAAACCCAAGTCTGTGCTGCTCCCAGCTTTGTGCAAGACATGGGGTCAGGGGCAGCCTCTGCCTGCACCCTGCTTCCACCCTTTGCTTCCCATCTGGGCAGATCTGCCTCTCAGGAGCAGAAGAAACTGATCTGGAGTAGGAAAAATAGGGTCTGTGTGTGGTTTCTGTATTAGCTAGTGTGATGGGTTTTTCTTTTCCTGGCCACACCCCTATGGAGCCATCCCTATCTGTGCTGTAGGGGAAGGGTCTGAGGTTTGGACTGGGGACTGAGCCAGGCACTGAATCCCTGCAGTTCCATGCTGGGAGTCAGGTCCTGTGCCTGTGTACATCAGTGCACCTTCCCCATCTAGCCCATAGCCTGGCCCTCAGCAGAACCAGCAGCTCCCAAGAAAGGAGGAGCTCATTTATGGTCTTTAACACTTGGGAGCAGGATGGTGCATCTGGGTACTCCTCTGGGGACCAGTGGCCAGAAATCTCTGCAGGAAAAAACTTGTTCAGTTGCCTCAGGTGGGTTAAAGCACTGGTGTGGTTGATTGTGTACGATCAGGCTTGGTGTGGGCAATGCTTATTGTCACAGGTGGGCCATGGGACAAGAGGAAATGGCCTCAAGTTGAATCTGAAGAGGTTTAGATTGGCAATTCAGAGGAATTGTCAAGAACTGGAACAGGCTGCCCAGGGAAGTGGCAGTCACCATCCCTGGATTCATTTAAAAGATGTGTAGATGTAGATGTGACACTTAGGGACCTGGTTCATTGGTGGAGTTTGCAGTGCTAGGGTAAGGGTTGGATTCGATGATCTTTGAGGTGTTTTCCAACCTAAACAACTCTATGATTTTCCTGACTTTGTAGTGTTAAATTCCAAAGGATAACTACCTCCCTATTGTGTTGGGTGGAGTACTGGCACAGTAGCTGGCTTTGCTCTGCCTGTGCAGCCTTGCTTTCTTTTGAAGTATCAGAAGTGGTGTCTTTCATTCATCAACACTAATTAATTACTTTCAGGATGCAGCAGACTGTTTACACTCTTGAAATTGTTTTATACACACACTTAAAAACAAAGTATTTCACTCCACTGCTTCCTTTTGAAAATGTAAATGCTGAAACAATCCTCACACTGCAGAGATGGGAAGGTCATTGGTGCATCCCAAATGTGGGGTGCCAAAGCCAACCCAACACCCCAGTCCAGTGAAGGACACTTAGCAGGAACCTCAGCATGCAGTCCAGGAAATCATCTCTCATCTCAGCTACAGCATTCAACTGAAGCAGGAATCACCACTCAAGACAGCCCAAAGCCAAAATTGGTCATTGATGCAGAACTCAATTAAAAAATAATAATAATAATTAAAAGAAAACGAAAAGCTACTTCCAAACAGCCAGAGGGCTGCAGGGACACAGCACCATGTTGGGAGTGCTGTAAATGCTTCTAGTTTAGGGCTGTATTATACTGGAAATGAAGAGTATTCTGCAAATATTTTATGCACCTGAAAACAATCTGAAATCAAAGGTTTTGGGGAAGATGCAGTATCTGATTCTTGTATGTCTGGAAGCTAATAATTGTTGGCTCAATAGCCACTTGTCTACAGACAAAAATAAGATGGTAGCAATGTTGATTCTGAACAGACACACGAGAGTTTCTTATAACATCATCTTCAAGCTTTTTGGCCAGCAGTTAAGGTGCAGCAGCACATGTCTGGCTTTAAAGAGACTCCATGAAGGCATCAGAGGGACTTACAGGCATTAGGCACAAACTGAAGTGCCTTAGAGGAGCAAGAATGCTTCTGCCTTGTGCAGGTCTGTGAAACTTCTGCAATTGATTTGGGTAAGCTCGGCCATTTCCAGGGCTGTAGGTTTTGGCAGCATTTCAATCGCCTGATGGATTTGCTTATTTTTTAACGTGAACCATCTGGTTAGTTAGAATAATATCCTTGCATGCAAGAAATACTTTGGTGGTAAGAATTCAGTTTTGAGTGACCCGAAGGTATTTCCTCCAGAAAGGAGATTTTCCCCAGCTGGGTGTCTATCGCAGGCCTTCATCAGTATTTCTTGGAGCAGTGTTAAAAGTCCAGGTTGAAAAAATTGTGCTTTTTAAAATGAGCTCCATTTGCAGTTTTTAGATGACCCTGGCTAAGGAAGTTGTTTTTCTTTTTTAAAAAAAGGGCATGTAGGCAAACAGTCATCTTAATTTTCATCTCAGAGAATTTCTTGTGGGAATAGGATGTACAACATGTCATCCTAGCGCAGCTGGGGGGAAGAAGAATGAGAGTTTAGAGAGATTTGCACCCTGTCACGGAGGTCTGAACTGTGCCTTTGCAGTCTTTGAACACAAGGTCATGGGCATCTGCGTTGATTTAGTTTAACATAATCCAGGAGTTTTTAATCGCATTTCAGGCTATTAAATGAGTGAGAAGAGAATCACTGGAATTTAGCTTCATAACTCCCCTGTAAACAAAGTTTTTAACCTCATATCAAGATAAAAATAAATTTAAAGTAGCTGATTAGCAAGAGATTTTCCATCAGAATTTGATCATCCTCCTCTCTACATATTAAAGTCAGATTTCGTGCTGTTTTTCCCCATTTGCAAACAAAGATTGCGGAGTTTTCTTCAGAATTAGATTTTTTGTTTTGATTCAAGCTCTGTCCAGCCCCACCAGAATAACCTGCCTGCTTCTGGGTAGAAGACAGGAAAGAAGGAAAGATTATTTTTGAAAGAAAAAAGGGGGAAGAAGGGAGGAGATAAAAATCAGAAAAGTTTGCTGAGCAAAAATAAATTTTGTGATGTGTGTTTGTTCCAAGATTCCCCATCTAAAATCCACCTTGGGTCAGTCTGTACCATAAACATGAATGTACTGATGGGACTCAACAGCCTGAGCAAAAATGTGTTTGTAGACAAATTCTCTGTTGTCCCTGTAATGCCACCTCCCTTCTGCCATGGCCCTCCCTTTTACACAGTATTTTACACCCACCAGCATCATCTCACACACTTTGCATTGTCCCACAGTGTTGTGTGGACCTGGGACACTGCACAGAGCTGAGCTTTCCTGAGGTGGAAGGAGATGATGCTGAGGAGCCCAGAGCCACCCAGGCCGGAGGGAACCTGCGGGTGCCACCCAGGGTGGTGCCACTGCCAGCCCCAACCAGCTCAGTGCCCAGAGCCCTGAGAGCTGAAACTCCTTGCCAAGGCACAGGGCTCTGTAGGAGAGCTGTGCAATGACCTTTAAATTCCTTAATTTGTCCAGGTGAAGGTGGGGAACCGGACTGTTCATTCGTAAGGTATTTGCTTGCGATACACTTTGAGTATAACAATCTCCTGGTGATTTCTTGCCTGGTTTTATTCAAACAAATCACTGTAATTGTAGGGATGTGCATTGATATGGGGAAGCTTCATTCAGCTGGAAACATCTTGCTGATTGAAAGTAAATCATCTTAGGTAAAACAGAAACAGTATGGGTTTTATTTTCTCTGGTAGGCAGTTGGAAGTTTATAAGTACGTCTTTCACAGTGAGGCAGACAGTTTGAAGCCACACAAAGGTCCCTGAATTTTGCAGGAAATATTTCAGAGGCACTGGCTTGAGGTTTTGGAGTGATGACAAAGGGCAGGAGACGAGACGGGGCTGTGTCAGTTGGGGCATGAGAACCTGCATGGGAAGCTGTAAAAAGGATGAAGGCTGCTGAGCACTGGAAGCAAGAGGGGATGTCCACAAATCTGCACTGCTGAGCATGCCACTCCCTCCTTCTGGCACTGAAAGGACAAGTTTAGGAAGGGTAAATGCCTTCAGGACAGCCATGTTGAAGGAAATTCTTAGTACATACTTATAGGCGCCATCTCAGGAATACAAACACTTCTCCTTGAGAGCTCTTGGAGGGCAGGTGAGGCACCAGAAGACAGGGGAAAAATGTAAACATGGTGCCTCTCTCCAAAAATAGAGGGAGAAAAGAGGAGTAAGAATTATAGACCAGTCAACTTCTAGAAGCTTTCAAGAGAATTGAACTATCAATCATGTAATTTGCAACCACCTAGAAGATAAAAAGGGAGATGAGTGACATACAGCATGGATTATACAAAATTAGGCATGTTAAACTAGTCTCATTTGGTTTCTCAGCAGAAGGAGGAGAGCAATAGTTGGTGCCATATCTAGATTTCAGGAAGGGTTTGCCAGAGTTCCACTGGATTTTTAAAAAGTGACCTGGAAAAATAGTGCAGACAAACCCATTGCAGGTCTTGCACAGAAATGGGTGAGTTGTGCAACTCATTCCCAAAGTGTACAGTTATCAGTGGCTCACACCCTTGCACACTCGCACACTACTCACACTTGTGCACACCTTTGCAGGCTACTCACCCTCACGCTCACTCAGGCACTCTCTAGCGCACTCGCGCACTCTCTTGCACACTCTCACACTCGCTCACACGCTCGGACACACAGGCACACTCACACGCTACGCAAACTTGTGCCTACTCTCTCACTCTACTCACACTTGAGCAGACTCTCTCACACTACTCACACTGGTGCCTGCTCTCACTCTACTCACACTTGAGCAGACTCTCTCACACTATTCACACTTGTGCAGACTCTCGCACACTACTCACACTCATGCCTGCTTTCACACTATTCACACTTGTGCAGACTCTCGCACACTACTCACACTCATGCCTGCTCTCTCACACTACTCACACTTGTGCCTGCTCTCACACTACTCACACTTGTGCAGACTCTCTCACACTACTCACACTGGTGCCTGCTCTCACACTCACGCTCATGCAGACTCTCTCACACTATTCACACTTGTGCAGACTCTCTCACACTACTCACACTCATGCCTGCTCTCTCACACTACTCACACTTGTGCCTGCTCTCACACTACTCACACTGGTGCCTGCTCTCTCACACTACTCACACTTGTGCAGACTCTCTCACCCTACTCACACTGGTGCCTGCTCTCACGCTACTCACACTGCTGCCTGCTCTCACACTACTCACACTGGTGCCTGCTGTCTCACACTACTCACACTCATGCAGACTCTCTCACACTACTCACACTCGTGCCTGCTCTCACAGTACTCACACTGGTGCAGACTCTCTCACACTACTCACGCCCATGCACACCCGGGCACACTCATGCACACCCGGGCACACTCATGCACACCCATTCACACCTGGGCACACTCGTTCACACTCTTGCACACTCATGCACACTCGTTCACACCCGTGCTCACTTGTTCACACCCGTGCACACTCGCTCACACTCTTGCACACTCGTTCACACTCTTGCACACCTGTGCACACTCATGCACACTTGTTCACACTCTTGCACACTCATGCACACTCGTTCACACTCTTGCACACCTGTGCACACTCTTGCACACCCGTGCACACTCATGCACACCCGTGCACACTCATGCACACTCGTTCACACTCTTGCACACTCGTTCACACTCGTTCACACTTGTTCACACCCATGCACACTTATGCACACTCTTGCACACCTGTGCACACTCATGCACACTCGTTCACACCCGGGCACACTCGTTCACACTCATGCACACTCATGCACACTCGTTCACACCCGTGCACACTCGTTCACACTCTTGCACACCTGTGCACACTCATGCACACTCGTTCACACCCGTGCACACTCGTTCACACTCTTGCACACCTGTGCACACTCATGCACACTCGTTCACACCCGGGCACACTCGTTCACACTCATGCACACTCGTTCACACTCTTGCACACCTGTGCACACTCGTTCACACCCGTGCACACTTGTTCACACTCTTGCACACCCGTGCACACTCGTTCACACTCTTGCACACCTGTGCACACTCATGCACACTCGTTCACACCCGGGCACACTCGTTCACACTCATGCACACTCATGCACACTCGTTCACACTCTTGCACACCTGTGCACACTCGTTCACACCCGTGCACACTCGTTCACACTCTTGCACACCCGTGCACACTCGTTCACACTCTTGCACACCTGTGCACACTCATGCACACTCGTTCACACCCGGGCACACTCGTTCACACTCATGCACACTCATGCACACTCGTTCACACTCTTGCACACTCATGCACACTCGTTCACACCCGTGCACACTCGTTCACACTCTTGCACACCTGTGCACACTCATGCACACTCGTTCACACCCGTGCACACTCGTTCACACTCGTTCACACCCGTGCACACTCGTTCACACTCATGCACACTCGTTCACACTCTTGCACACTCGTTCACACCCAGTCACACTCGTTCACACTCTTGCACACTCGTTCACACCCGTGCACACTCGTTCACACCCGTGCACACTCGTTCACACTCTTGCACACCTGTGCACACTCATGCACACTCGTTCACACCCGTGCACACTCATGCACACTCGTTCACACTCTTGCACACCCGTGCACACTCGTTCACACTCTTGCACACTCGTGCACACCCGTGCACACTCGTTCACACTCGTGCACACTCGTTCACACCCAGTCACACTCGGGCACACCCCAGCACGCACGCACACACTACTCACACTCGTGCAGACTCTCGCGCACTACTCACACTGGTGCCTGCTCTCACACTACTCACACTTGTGCAGACTCTCGCACACTATTCACACTTGTGCAGACTCTCGCACACTACTCACACTCATGCCTGCTTTCGCACTACTCACACTCATGCTGACTCTCTCACACTACTCACACTCGTGCCGGCTCTCACACTACTCACACTTGAGCAGACTCTCTCACACTACTCACACTGGTGCCTGCTCTCACGCTACTCACACTTGTGCCTGCTCTCTCACACTACTCACTCTTGTGCAGCCTATCACACACTACTCACACTTGTGCCTGCTCTCACACTACTCACACTTTTGCAGACACTCTCACACTACTCACACTCGTGCCGGCTCTCTCACACTACTCACAGTTGTCCAGACTCTCACACGCTACTCACACTTGTGCAGACTCTCACACACTACTCACACTCATGCCTGCTCTCTCACACTACTCACACTGGTGCCTGCTCTCACACTACTCACACTTGAGCAGACTCTCTCACACTACTCACACTGGTGCCTGCTCTCACACTACTCACACTTGTGCAGACTCTCTCACACTACTCACAGTGGTGCCTGCTCTCACACTATTCACACTTGTGCAGACTCTTGCACACTACTCACACTTGTGCCTGCTCTCATACTACTCACGCTAGTGCCTGCTCTCACACTACTCACACTCATGCCTGCTCTCACACTACTCACACTTGTGCAGACTCTCTCACACTACTCACACTCATGCCTGCTCTCACACTACTCACACTTGTGCAGACTCTTGCACACTACTCACACTTGTGCCTGCTCTCACACTACTCACACTAGTGCCTGCTCTCACACTACTCACACTCATGCCTGCTCTCACACTACTCACACTTGTGCAGACTTTTGCACACTACTCACACTGGTGCCTGCTCTCACACACTACTCACACTCGTGCAGACTCTTGCACTCTACTCACACCAGTGCACACTCGTGCACACTCGTGCACACTCGCGCACATTCACGCACACTCGCTCACACTGGTGCACATTCAGGCACACTTCTGTTTCCTTCTCTTAGTTGCTCAAAGCCCGGCATTTAATCTCGTTTTCCCCAAAATCCAGCCATGAGCCAACCATCCAGAAAAAATGAATTATTCCTGGTGATGCTTTTATGAGCTGCCTGCCTGCCTCTCGTGGGACCCCTGCTCTGCTGTGCTTCGTGCTGTCATGCTCAGAGCTGGGAGGAAGAGCTGCTGTACAGTCTCTCTTGCATTCAGTCAGAATTGATGAAGATCCTTTTGCTTTGTGCCACCCATAACTCTTTGTGTTGACTGCTCTTTTTGGCAAAGAACACATTTTCCAGAAGTTCAGCAACTCGTCTGAGTAACAGTAAATGATCCATGAGAACCAGTGCTGATACATGGCTCTGCTGCCCCACCTCCTTCCCATCACTCAAATGCTATTGTTCCAAACCTCACCACCATCACTGGAGTCACAGGAAATAAAAGCTACAGAGTATAAGATCTGCTGTTGCCCGTAACTCCATTAAAATCAAACCAAGCCATTGAAATTTTTTGGGCAAATTTTCAAGTCTGTATTTACTAAGTCAGAAAGATTATCATCCACCCCTGTTCTCCTCAGCTTAGGTGAGGGGAACCAGCAGTGCCCTGTGCTGTTTCCAGCACACCAGCACCATTTGCCTTTGCTGGAGGGTACCCAAGCAGAGGGCTCTGCCCAGTTCCTCCAATCAGTAGCTTAAAAATATCCTGATCACTAGGAGTCAAATCAATTGATTCAAATAAATTGATTTGAATTATTGTCTGTCTGAAGCTGTCTTTGCTTGTAGTCATGTTTTTCCAGGACTCAGGGGTTGTTGAGCAGCTCATCCCAGGAGCTCAGTTTTCAGTGTTGAGTAAGCAAAGGTTGATGTGGGGACAGCAGAGAGTCAGTCACTTGTGCTAGAAAACCTTTTTGTGAGCTTCACATCAGGGGAAGGAGATCTTTGTTTTGGTCAGCATGTTTCTACCAGCCTTGTTCTTCGTGTAGTCATCTGTTAATAATGCTGGGCTGGCATCCAGCCCCATTCTCCATCCCAGCACTGTATCTATTGCAAGCTCACAGTGTGAGCTAGTGCTCCCTCTGTCCCAGGGGATGCCAGCACCTGTCAGGACCTTTGATGTTGTTTATCTGATTTAGAAAAAAAAGGAATCAAAAATCCTGTTACAGAAAGGGTGCTAGGTTTTATCAGAGACCAGATCTGTTACTGAAGGACCCTCTGTTGTCCAGTGACATCTGAGGATGAGCAAACAAGGATTTCATTTTAGCTAAGCAGATCATCCTCTCTTCCAACATTTAAGACATATCTTATGTTTTCACTGGGAAGAATTATTGTCAAACACAATTAGTTCTGCAAATCCTAGTTGGTTTTGGAGACTTAACCAGACTTAGTTCTGGAGTTACTTAGAGATGAATAAATTACAGGGGTCAGTCTTCTGACCTAAGCAAGGGACTGCAATAACTTGCTCCATCAAATAGTTCCTCTGCATAGTTTAATAGAGACCAATGCACAGAGCATCCAGCACACAGAGCTGGTAGGACTCTGGGTCACATTCCCATCTTGCTTGGGGACGGGATAACATAACATGCCTTGAAGCAAAAAAAAATCACAGCAATTATTCTAAAGGAGAGAGAAGGAGGGAGGAGGAAGTGTGGAGGGTAAGTACTTCAAGTGCTTCATAACTAAGACACTTCCCCCCTCTGTGCCTGAGTCCCTGTGTGTACAGGGGTATTTCAACTGTGGTTCCTTTTGTAAGGTACCCCAGAAGTCACTACTACTCAAAGGACTAGACAAGAATGAGAGGGTTTCTATCACTTGTTTCAGTGGTTAAGATCTGATCTGATGGTCGTTTGTCCATGTTGAACATATTTCCATAGACCTTGACTGGGAAGGTAACGTAGAACCTGGAAACTCCCCCCCTGTGACTGCTGAGCCTGTGAACATGAGGTGCTTCAGGCTCCAGCATATGCAGTTCATTTGGGAAGGAGGTACCATATGCACCAACTGTGCACAAAACCTTCTTGACAGAGAGCAAAAGGGATGCTAATTCCAGCACTGGGCTCAGACACACTACTGGTGAACAACCAGAAAGGTTTAAAAAGAAATGCTGACTAAATTAAGTGAATCAAGCCTGCAGATGTGCTCTTCAGAAGAGCACAGCTGTCTTTTAAATGTCTCTCCCACTGAAATTACATTCTCAAGAGTTTTTTGTCCTTTGCATTTTCCTCAGGATCATCCATGAGGATGGCTTCTCTGGAGAAGATGTGAAGCAGTACAAGCCAGTGGTCTACAGCAACACCATACAGTCCCTGGCAGCTATTGTCCGTGCCATGGATACCCTGGGCATTGAGTACGGCGATAAGGAGCGACGGGTGAGTCAAAATCCCCACTGCCTGCAGAGGTGCAGACACACCAGACCAGGAACAGGAGGCACTTGCACAATCTCAGTACCCTGGAGGGATAAGGAGGGAGGGGAGATTTACATCACTGCTGTATGCCTCCTGCACATGCATTTTGTACAACAGAGACACAATTGCATGTGATGTGCCATTTGTACGCTTAGGCTGGGAGGTGTAGCCCTGGGGACCACTGTGTCACAAAAGGCTCAATCTCTCATGCCCTGGCTCTAGTCAGGCCAGGGAAGAAAAATAATCTGTTGTCTAGGGACAGCCTAGACAGATCTACTGATAGATTTGAGAAAACAGTTAGAACATGTGTCCTGTCTCCTGTGCACATGCTGGACACACAGGCTGCATGGACTGATGAATCAGGGAGAAGTCTTGCTGCCATTCAGCCCTTCCACCAGCCTGCTAATGTAGGAAAGCTTTTAGGATTAACTTCATTGGGGCTTGACTGGCTTCTACTCACACCTCCCCCATTTAAGGGTACTCAAACAGCAATTTCGGTTGCAAACAAGGGGATGGATGTATTACTTCAGCAAGGTTGGTATGGACATGCTCTTAGGCAGCAGCATTGGCATCTGTCTTATCAGAACAGCTATGTGATCCTTGGCAGCCTTCTTGTACCACACACCTAGGCCATCCTGTCCTTTTACAGTTGCTAGTCTGTGATTACTTTCACCAGCTCCCTATTTTTAAACAGCGGCTCCTCTGTGAGGTGCCCCTGCCAGCCTCTGCCTTGCATTTCTGGCTCAGACCAAGCCCACACAGAGGAACTCAGAACCCTAGAGTGGAGTCAAAACCAACCTTTTTGCATGCTGCAATCCCAGAGAAGGTAAAACTACCTGATTTCACTGGAAAAAAATAATTTCAAATTAAAAACCTGGTAAAGGCAAAGTCCTATATGCCAGTGAGCTTGTCATGACTATTTTTGGGTAGCTATCGAATGACAGATGTACAACATACTCCAAACTCCTTATCTGAGTGTTGATAATAAAAGCATTCACTAGAAGGGATGCCAAAATCCTGCTGTGGTGTTACTGTATGAGAAGGTACCTTATTTCTCCCAATCTCAAAGAGGCACTTTGATTTCTTTGCATCTAGGGATTTTCCTGTAGGAACTCTAAATCCTGGAGACATTTCCATCCCAAACGTGGAGATGATGCCATAATGGAGTTCTTGTGAGCTTGCCGAGAACTAATGCTGATGGCTTTCAAACCGAATACATTAATCTGTTGATTACTCAGTGACTCAGCTCTCAGCAAGGCAACGTATCTCACTCAGCTAAAACCTATGCCTAGGAAAACAGAAACAACTCATTCTCCATGTCTGATAAATAGTCTGTGGCAGACAGCTTTAAAATGTAATTTTTAATTTTTTTTTAAACACCTAAAGTCCTAATTTGAGGAGGGAAATCTCACGCGGCTTTAGTGCCAGGCCTGGCACAGCACAGGGGGTGGAGGAGGAGAGCTGTTATCAGGACTGCCAGGAACGAGAGGTGGAGTTCTGAGCTGAACAAAATGTTGTGTCCGTTCCTATTGTCCGTGGAAAAGATGCCAAATGTTCCTGGGGTTGTACAATACCTCAGGCTGGAGAGGAGCTCCGGAGGTGTGGAGCCCAATCCCTGCTCAGGTAAAGTCTAAAGTCAAACCAGGTTGCTCAGGGCTCTACCCAGTTGGGTCTGAAAGCATTCAAGGATGGAGACTTCACACCCTCTCTGGGCTCCACTGCTCTTACAGTCCTCACGATCAAAAGTTTCTCCTTATGTCGAGTGTGAACCACTGTTGTTTCAATTTATGCTTTATGGCAGTAAAGATCTTGTATTATGATTTGCAAAGTAAAAAGTAAGTTTGATTAAGTTCTCTCCAGCCTTGTTTCCCCTAAGATGTAGTTCTGGAGGAATTACTTCTGTCTTCCAATGGTGTCATGCTGACTGTATGAGACAAGCCTGCCACAAACCACTATAAACCAAACCACTGTCTGGGAGGGTGGTCCAGTGTATCTGTTCCCTTCATAGCTGGCAGAAATATTTCTTCATCCAGCAGCAGACAAAGCAAAAGGAAACCAAGGGGAAAAGGGAAACTAAGGGAAGGAAACCAAGTCTCTCAGGCTGTGATCTTCCACTTGCTCCTTTCTCTTAGGCACAGAAAGTTGCTGGTATTAGTATGAAATAGTATTTATTTTAATCTTACAAAGAAGCACATGGCTTCTGCTGCCCTGCTTTTGTTATTAATGCACAGCTGCTAAAAAGAGAGGCCATTAAACAGGCGATTTGTTGAGTATTATGCTACGTGGTTCATCCCTTTTCAGGCAAAGCTTTTCTATTTTAAAAGTCATTCCTCAGCCAAGGGTTTCCAATGCAAATCTTTTAGTGGGGGATTTTTCCCTACTCATCACTTAAGCCCCCAAGAGAAGGGAGCTCAGGAAGGGGAGCCAAGGCTGTGGCTGCTCCAGCCTGATTCAGCAGCAGGGAAGGAGGGGACTTGGGCCTAGGACAGGTTTCACCAGAGACCACTTGGCTATTACTGCTTCCCCCATTCCACTTTGTGGGAGATCATCTGCACCCATATCCCTTCCAAATGGTACCTTGACCATGATCAAAGCAAAAAAACCTCCCCTACTTAATAAATGCATGTTGTTATTGATAAGAAAATAACAAATCCTCTCACTGTTCTCATTTTTCTCCTGCCCATTATTGTACCTCCAGTATTTAGTCTAATAGAAGAGAAAAGATTGGGGGAAGACTAAACCCCCTTGCTTTTGGCAGTCAAAGCAAGATCAGTGTAGGAAATAGGACCTAAAAAGACAAAATAAATCACAGAAAGCATATGCTCCAGGTCTTGCTGACCCTTTCTGCTGATAAGGACTTGTCCCCAGGTCGAGAACAAAACAGCCTATGTGTCAGATTTCACTTTTGTGTGTGCTCCTTGCCTAGGGCAGCAGGTTTTCTTGCAGCTTTGCCCAGCTCACGAAAGGTTCATGGCCTGTGGGCCCTTGTTTTGTGACCTTCAGCAGGGGAGGCAGGAGCACATCCTGCCAGCTCACAGCACATTATCACTGTGTACAGCATGGAAGGCCAGGCTGAAACTCCAGAAAAGCTGTGCAAGTGCAAAGGCACAAATCCTTCATGTGTTACAAGAGGGTGGGCAGAAGAGGAGCAGTCAGTGAGGAGACAGGAGGCAGCTGCTGGAGAAGTGGCATCTGTGGGTGTTGCTCATCCCCAGGGCCACCACTGCCCAGGTGGATCCCTGTCAGGATAAGGGGTTACACACAGGAAGAGAGGCTGAGGCTTAGTCTCGCCTGCCTACTCAGGACTCTCCAGCTGGTCTGTAGGGCACTACTCAGTCCTTACCTTGATAATCAGATTAACAGGCAGGAAAGAGTCAGGCTGTAACATGTAGCCTGTGGATTAAATGGTCCTCTAAAGTGCAAATGTATTAATAAAACAAGCTCCTCGCTGATTCCATTTCAGTGTACTCAGGCAGAGGATATGGGAAATGGAGGTTTGAAACCAGGAATCTATAAGTCAGTCCAAGTGTTTGGAAAGGATCAAGCAGGAAGGGCAGGGTAAGGATGGATTTTCATCTCTCTGTCTGAAATCTGGTTCTGAGGTCCGGCTTTGGAAACCCCAGCCAGAAGAAGCATAAGTTCTCTTCTTCTGTGGGTTAATGCTCACCCCAGAACCCGTTTGGAAATGCAGACTTGCAATCCCACTTTGGTGAAATGCCAGAGCTGCAGCCAAGCTGGGTGGCCTGGGGGGGGGCTTCAGGTTGGATTGGTCCCAGGCTGCAATGGGCATCCTGCCCTGTGCAGGCTGGTATGAAAGCAGCTGTAGAGCATGCTCATATTTTCATAAACCAGACAAAAACTGACTGAAATTGTTCAGAAAGCACTCGCAGAGAATGCAAATATCAGTTGCATGGCTCAGATCCAAGTGTTTGAGGTGAGAGGTCACAGGTTTAACACTTGGGGTCCAGAGGTGGCAGGCAGTGATCTTCACGTTGAACTTTTCCCCAGTGTGAGTCTGGACATGTCTCTGCTTCAGCTATGAACGGGAAAACTAAAAAGCTGCTGAAATATTAAAACATTTCTATTGGATTTTTTTTTCTTTCGGACTTTGTAGCAAAATGTGGTGACCTTCTGCTATGTATGGTCTGCAACTCCTGAACTGTGAGCCAAACAAAGATGTGCTGGGACATTTTAAAATACTGGCTGGTAGCCTTGAAAAAACCCTTCTGCAGTGTAATTGAACGGCCCACCCGGGGCGGCTGGCAACGAGGTCCGTGTCAAATCTGCTTCTGAACAGAGAGGTGCTTGTAGAAACAGAGAGGTGCCTCCAGCCCCTTCCCCTCTGCACATGCCAAAAGGGGATTTTAGGAGCTGCCCTCTTCCTCTTGTTCTTGCTTGGCAGTGGCAGGAGCAAAGTCACAGCCACTGTCACCTGCTGCCTTCCAGGCGCTGGAGGGGAGCAGCGTGGGGGAGGATCTCTCTTTCATAAGATCTGCTCTGCATATCTGGCTTTGTGTACTTGTCAGCTCAAGATATTGTGCTACGTCATTTGAGTCAGGTATCTGCTTAGGCCAGCTGGCTCCTACTGCGTCCCCAACCCAAGATTTCTCAGAAATGCAAAAAGGCTGCTAATAACTTCAGGGAGGGCAGGTGAGGTTAATCAGGCACTGCTGTGCTGGTAGGAAGCCTCCCTTAGCTACCTGGGTGATGGACACAGGACTCCTGGACTTGTGCTGCTTGACTGAGGATGCAGCCAGTCCTTGCGGGTCTGCTGTTGTAAGTGATGGGAATTTAGGGCTGCTTTGTAGAAGAGCAGGGTGGAGTGGAAGAAAAGGGAAAAGAGAATAAAGAGGTGGCACCAGACATGCCATTTTTTACCTGTTGTCAGCATTTGTCTGGATATCCAGCTGCAGACAATGTCTTCTTGCAATAGTCACAGCTCACATATAATCGTGTTTGCTGTACTGTGTCAGACCCAGTACAAATACCTGAGCAAGAGTCCAGGACAAATATTTCAGCCTGCCCTTCATAAAGGTCTGTCACTTTTCCATTAAGGCTGCAGCCATCTTTCTCACACACCTCCCTCTTGGTCTTTCTACAAGGCACATTTTAGTTGCCATTATTCATGTTTCTGAGGGGTGGGGAACAAATAAAGGGCAGGGCATTTCTTGAGAGGTGGGAAACATGAAACAGAGAGGAAAGCACTTGTTATTGTCACAGCCTGCCTTGTTGCCAGGGAGATGCTTGGCTCATTCAAGAAACGCTTGTGGTTGCCAGCCAAGATGGCCAATGTATTTGGAATCTTTGCTGCAAAATGAGGGTGTCAGAGAAAGAGGGAGACAGCAAAGAACAAGGGAAAGCCCAGAGTAAGCTCTGCCTGCGTGGTCACAGGGCATGACCCACATGCCTCATGGCACCATCTCTGGAGTCTCTCTAAACAAAGCAGCAGTTTCTTCATCCCACTAATATATTTTCCTCCTTTGAAAACCCCTTGAACCCCTGAAAATACAAGATCTTTCCTAATAAATGATAGCACTAAATTAACAGTGGAGCACAAAGGGCAGTTTATGACAGCACTTTGTGCCAGCTGAGTTTGGAACAGTCTACTTCCATGCCTTTGCTCTGCTGCTTAGGGAGAGTCAAACTCTGTCATAACCAGAAGGGATCCCAGCCAAGTCAGCTGAGACCTGTGGCTGGACCTGGGAGACCTTGCTTTGCAGCAGCAGCAGCAGCAGTACAGCCTGGCTCTGCTCTTGCAGAGCTGAAGTCGTAATCATCAAGTCTATAACATACAGTGATCTTCACATGGCAAAAAAGATCCCCCAGAACCAGTGTCTGCTTTGCTGTACTCATGCTGCTAATAAAGATAGGGATCAGAAATGAGAAAAAGCTGCTGGAGTCATGGCTGCAAACACATCATGGCAAGAAAATGTAGTAGTAATGGTAGAAACAGCTGGATGCTCTAGGGAAGCAACGGAACCACATGGGCAGTGCTGCACCAGAGGCTGTACCAGTAACCTTTCTTTCAGCAGAAGACTGTTAATCACTCACAAGAGCTCTAAAAAGCCACACTTCCCCAGTGTGGCCCAATGTACCAGTTTTAGTTAAAATTCCTAAAGAATGAAAGAGACCTCTTGAAATGGATCCAGAGGGAGGCAGGGCGGGTGGGTGGCAGTCGCGCAGCGCGTTGGAAACCCGTGAGGTGTGGAAGGAGGCCCGCTGGAAGGGGCCACCTTGCTGAGCAGTGATGTGCCAGCTTGATGTTTTTCACATTGGTCCTGTTTCAGGATGAGATCCATGGTGCTAGCATGGCAACTCTCACTCTAAAGTAAACACTGGATCTGCTTTTTGGGTTCTCCTGGACATGGATGGTGAATGGGCAGCAGTCAAGAGGCAGGGTGGAATAGAAGTTCACCTGGTCTTCCAGTCCCTCTGTGCAGTCAGAAATCTGTTCCTAAGAAACACATTTCTGGGGAAAAAAAGTATTGTGAAGCACTTCAGCATCATTTCTCAGGGAGCCAGATGAGAACAAGAGATGTGGTCACACCTTAAAATGCCACCAGATCTGTTTCTTTGGTGAACACTTGGCATCAGCCAGGCACTGTAGGTTGGTGATACTTGCTGTCCGTGCTGCCTTCGTAATTCTGAGATGAATCTTATAGCTAAATGTCCTACAAAAGCACTGGCCAGAACAGACTCCATCAATTAAAACCAGCCTTTTAATTCTTTTTTTGAAGAAAATCAGAAGATTAAGAGATGTCTCAGGGGATCATTGATAAGAGAGAGACCACAGTCACCTCTTTCCAACTCCAAGCTCCAGACTGAGTCTAATCACATCTTTCACCACATAAAGAAGGCTTTAAAGAAGACAGTGCCAGAGTATTCCCAGAGAAACAGAGTGGGAGGACAAGGCAGCAGTCACTGGTGCCAGGAGAGGGAATTAAAGTCAGGGATGAGCTTGGACCCATAGTGCTTTCCCTCTTCTCTCCATGGCATCAGGAGAGATCAGGGCAGTCTGCACTTGAAGGACTACCCATCCCTTTGGGTATTAGATGAGTGTAGTGATAAGAGAGGTTTGAGGACATTTGTGTACGGGAGGATCAGTGAAAATAGAAAATACCCAAAAGGTAAATTTTAAATTATGGGTATTGCCTTCCTATTCAGCCAACTACCAGCAGAAAAGCATTTGTCATGAGTTCTCCTGGCATTGTCTGCTCCCTGGGTGGTGGAAGACACAGCCTCTTCAGGTGCAAATTGATCTCCAGAGATGTTAGTTTTTTCATGGTGCTTCTGCTGTCAACTGCCATTTCAGGCTTGATTTCTGAGGAATTAACAACCCTAGTCCTCCAAAGCATCCTTGAAAAGGATCATCACCTCCTTTAAAAC
Source organism: Fringilla coelebs (assembly GCF_963513975.1). Classification (NCBI taxonomy): domain Eukaryota; kingdom Metazoa; phylum Chordata; class Aves; order Passeriformes; family Fringillidae; genus Fringilla; species Fringilla coelebs. The sequence continues at coordinate 8,235,195 of NC_140040.1, read as the reverse complement.
TGTCCAACACCCCTGTTCACCTGTGAAAATTCAGACCCTGAGGGAGATGAGACTTCCCTCCTCCTTGTGTGCAAGCTCTCTCTTTTCACTGAGAGAGGGATGTATTTTTCCTCCATGAGCTTTACTTGTTTGATACTGATTTTTTGGATGATGCAGGGAATATTTTTAGTTTGAAAAGAAGAAACCCCACCCCTTCCTGTTCCTTGGAAGAAAGGCTGCCTGCCTTCCCCTGTATTTGTTATACCTGAGATTTGTTATTCAAATTCACAGTTAGGACTGTCAGGGCCATGGTGTGACAAGGAAAAGGCACAGAGGGGAGGGTGAAGCAGACATGGGGCTGTAACATTTGTGGCAAATTAATGAGAGGTGGAGGGCTGCTTGCCATTCCCATCAGATAGTGATGGAAGAGGGCTTCTATGGAAGCCCCTTGAAAGCACCAGAGTGGGACAGCACAAAAGACAAACTGTTCAAAAAGATTTGGCAGATGGAGCAGAGCCCTGAGAAGGGGAAAACCTTGTTCCTTGAAAAGGGGCTTCCTGGCAGCTCCTGGGTGTAGGGTCAGGAGAGAGATGGCTGCACACACCCCATGCACTCCTTGGTGGATGGCACAGCCAGGCCAAGGCAGAGCACACCTTATCAGCAGGGGCTCAGCACAGCCACTCCCCACAGAGCAGGTGGCAGATGCCCTGGGGGGCAGCTGGTGTTGGTGAACACGGGCAGATACTGCCTGTCCTTCACGGAGGCACTGAAGTTAAGCTCTGGCGTGGCAGAGGCTTCACAGATGTGTTTCTGCCTGCATGGGTGACCAGGCACCTGCTGAAGTCCTTCCAGAAAGTCAGCACCATGTTTGAGACTGAAGCTCAGGTTGCATCTGGCCACAGCCTTGCACAGGCAGGATGCTGCCTTCAGGTACGATGGCAAGTCAGCTCTCCAAGCAGCAATTGTGGATAACTACTAACTACTCAGCACATTTCAAATACATGTCAGTTATTAAGTAGATTTATTTCCATCTCTTCTGGGAAATGTTGGGAAGCACTGCTGAGTCACACTGCTTACTCACCAGTTTTAGGAATGCCATTAAAAATATTTATTTTCCACATGCCTTCTATGATGTTCCTATTATTTGAATGTTTCCAGATGTAAAATAAAAACATTTGTGTAGGGTATTCCTGGTCTTAAACAGATCTCTGATGCATAACTCACAAAAAGGCATAAAACAAGGGATCTATCCCTTGGCTTTGTTGTATGATGCTTTTTCAGGGAGGGTGGTGAGGGGTAATGTTTGCTCCAAAATGGGAGGAGCACAGGCAGGCTGGGCTTGACACAGCTTGGGATGGAGGAAGGAGAGTGTGAGCAGCTGCTTTGTTGTGCCCAAACACGTGGGAGAGGAGGCACACGGAACATGGAACGTATTCCTTCCTCACAGCAGATGCTCACAAACTCAGGGCTTTTTTTATTCTGCCATGGTCTGCTCTGGCCAGAGACCCCAAAACAATTCAGCCCCCAAGGGACACGATGTCAGGTGTCCTCACAGGAGCACCAGGTCCAAGGGCACACTGAACCTGGCTGCTCTGTGAGAGCAGGTTTCACTGTCAGCTCCAGCAGGGAGGGGTGTGAAAGCCTTGCTGACAGCCCACTCCCTTCACACCCTGGAATGAACCCAGACAAGGGAACACGCTGGAGCAGAGGAGCCATTTCATGGCCTGTGGCTGTGAAGCCCCATCCTTCCAAAAGGGGAATTTTGCTGAGCTGGACACAGAGCTCCCAGCTGATTTCTGCCCTTAGGGAAGATAAAATGTGCCCATGCTGTGCCCAAGCCCCACACCACCCAAGGGAAACCTGTCCCTCCAAAGGGAGCAGCTGCTTCTCCTAGGCTGGATCAGCTGAGAGTGCTGCACCTGCCTTCCCTCACAGAGAGGTGGTGGCACCTCAAACTTGTCCCTTGCACTGCATCAATCATGGGGATGGCAGAATGTCAGCCACACATGAAGGCTTTATTACCCAAATACAGGTTTTACTGAGGCTATTAATCAGTATTGTGTACCTTGGTAATAACTGATTAAAGATGCCAAGAGGGAACTCATTTAACAGCTGCAATTACTGCTTTGACCTCAGTCTCACTCACTGAGTCTGATGTGAGGGTGCCTGGCAGTGCAGCAGGGACCAGCCTCACCCAGGGCTGCAGGAGCTCTTTGAATGTCCCCTGAAAGATGCCATTCACCCAGGTCAGAATTGCTGTGGCAGGGGACTGGGCAGAAGTTCTTGGTGTTCTGTTGAAAGGAAGGAAAGACTCAAGCTCCAAATGAAGGTTAGAAACAACAAAGCCTCAAGATCTGCTGTGAAACAGTATCATTTTGCACCTTGGCAATGTTTAGCCTTGTGGTGAAAGTCAGAGAGAAAATGTGGAGGAAAAAAGTGCAGGACATGTGAATTATCCTGTGTCTGGTTTAGGGTTTTTGGTAGATAGTGACGGTGGGCCCCAGGACAGCTCATCCTTCCCCAGCACAGACCCACATCTGCGTCACGTCACCCGGCATCGCTCCAGGCAGCAGCACATCCCTTCCCAGTGTCAAAACCCACTCAGGAGCCAAAGAAAATCTCACCCACAGGCTTTGAACACATTTCTTCCTTTTTGCTGTGCTACTCGTTTTCCAGGGCTGTAGGAGTTTTTGGTTTGCCACACATTGTATCTGTGTTGACGGTGAGGCTGTTGCTAGATACTTTTTCCTTACTAAGAAATAATTCCCCTAGGTTGGCTATGTATAATTAAGTCCTCATTTGCCTACAGATTGGTTTAAGACTAGATTTAGCTCCATTGATTAGAGGGGAATTACTCTTGATTTACACTGAGATCGTGGGAATGGAGACTGAAGTGACACAGAGGAGCAATCCTACAGTAAATGCTCAGGGTAGCTACACGGTTGTCACCCTCCTTTCTGTATTTGGAACCTCCCTGGGCAGATGTTTGTTCTTTTATGTGAAGGGGGGTACTAAGTCAATCTTACATGCTGAATACACCTTACAGATGTTCAGCTGGGTATTCAGGTTGTATGGTCATGTGTTGAATACAACCCATTACTCCATAGTTAGTCTGACAGTAGAACTGGAGCAAGACTGTCCTCCAGACAAATTGTTCTGGTTCAGTGAGGTTTTACCAGTAGGGATGGGAGGGGACTGTACTGCACAGAGGAAATCCAGCAATGAGAGAGGATACAAACAGGATTGCATCTCTAAAATAACCCTTTAAATGTTTGGGAAGGAAAAAGGGTCCCCATCCTGCTCCCTTCTAACTGCTAGCATGTGCTGTGCTCCAGAGGAGAAACCTCACTGCCCAGTGCTCCTCAGGAAGGGCACAGCAGGACACAGCCATGCTCACTGCCCTTGGATCACAGCTCGGCCCTGCTCCCACCCTGTCTCTGCCCGTGCCATCAAAGCCAAGCAAAAGAAGAAGTAGAGAAGTAGAGTTCTCTGAGTCCAGGAAGGTGTTTGGCTTGCCAATTTTACTGTGTTTTTATTTAAAATTGGAGGAGCTTTTAGTGCTGGTAGATGATATTACAGGCAATAAAAGATTTTTTTTTCTGAGAAGAAAGAGGTGCCAGTAGACACCATCCAGTGAGTTTGAGTTAGTTCTGTAAAGTTACAAATTAATTTCTTCCAAGTGAGGAGAGGTCTCATGTCTGTTTCTCCCTTCCAAATGTCATCCCATTTGTGTAGTTTTTTCTTTTCTACAGGGCAGGTTTGCAACACAGCCTATCTGGAGGTGTGGTGTGACATTGTGGATGCCAAAGACAGGGGAATTTTAAGCTAGTTTTTCCTCACCACCTCACCAGCACCTTAGCCAAAGGTCTCACAGCCATTTTCCTTCCAACTTTTATTCTTTGTAATTGCTGTTATTGTTCCTATAAGCTTTAGAAAGCTTTTCTCTTGCCAAGTTCCTCTGCCATGGGCGTGTTTCTAACTGGTGATATCTGTGCCATCCTCATTTGAGTTTCTTGGTTTTGAATAGGCTTTTGTCAACTCCAGCTGCCCTCAATGCACATTGCAGGCAGCTTCCACCAAGACACCTTTTGCTAGCGAGTTCAAGTTCTGCATCTCGTAGCTGCTGTGGCTTTTGAGTCTCCCCACGCTCTCTTCCACTCATGAGATCCTTAACCCAGGAAATGGCACGAGTTAAATCTGCTGCCTGCAGTTGGGGTGTGCATGCTGCTGTTGCAGCCTTCTTCTTTTAACTTGCTCCAGAGGCAAAAGTCATACCAAGGCTGAAAAGACCATATTCAGCATTACAGTGGATTGTGAGCCAAGTTCAGGCAGGTCTTGTGACCAGTGAGTAGGCAAAAATCCTTGTTTGCTCAACTTTCTCTTCAAGAACAGAACCTTGGGGAAGCTCTAGGATGATTTGTAGCAGCATGTAAGGCTCTGCAGGGCTGAGCTTTTGGATCAGATGATCTTTATGTTGTTGCAGACCAAGTGTTGAGCATCTTCTATTTCCTGTTGGTGATGCAAGCAAAAAATTTACACCTTTGAAACAATCCCAACCTTAAAGCCCTGCACGGCGTACCAGGAGGAGGAAGACTGTCCTCCAGCATGAGGACTCTGAGAAATTTCAGCATCAAGGCTCCCCAGGCTGTAATGTTTCAGGAACCAAGACTCACCAAACCCAAACCACAGCTGTGCTTATTTCAGTCATCTCTGCACAGCCATTTAATCAACTTAAAAGCCACCTCTTGGGGTGACACCCCTTTTCTGGCTCTCCTCTTCCCATTCCTGAAAGAGCTGTAGGGTGCAAAGCCTGCCCTGCTCATGCAGTGCCTGGGCTCAGTGTCCCCCAGCTGCCTTTAACCACAACCAGCCAAGCCACCACACAGACACCTCTGACTGTCCTTCCTCAGGCACTGCTGCACAGCACAGCCAGGGAGCGAGCACATTCCAAATTACCAGAAAGCATGATCAACTGATACATCTGTAAAGAAAAGAAAGATGATGAGGAGAGAGCTGCTAATGGTAATTCACACAGGCAGCAGCAGCTCTGAGCTGTCCCGTCACCATCTGTCCCCTAAAATGCTGTGCAGGCAAGACCCCCTTCTGGGGTCACACTGCTTGCCAGCACACATTGTCAGCTTCATATCTCCAGGCTGATACGAGAGCACAAAGGATGGAGTGAACAGGGTATTGGCCCATGTCCCTTTCTCCTTTGCCATCGACTTTGCAAAGAAAGAATGGACAGCAAATAAACAGTAAAGGCTGATGGGAAGGGGAAGCCTATCAGTCCACACTATCATTATCTGACTTGCCTTGAAATCCTCCAAGAGACTGCCAGAAATTAGTTCCAGTGCTCAAGAGTCTTCAGTGACCCTTTAGGAAGAGAACTGAGCTCTGGAGCCAACTCCACCACAAAGCACCAGCTTTCTGCAAGCTAAATTCCAGATGTAAACAGATGTTTTCCTTGCAAACCCTATTATACATGTCAGGCAGCACCAGCACACCATGCAGTTCTAAGCCCTTTTCTGTAAGAAGCTGGAGGGAATTGCCTGGGATTGGAAAGAATGAGTCCAGCAAGTTCCTCGAGCCAGAAAAATCAGATTTCACTTCATACTGATTATGCAGCTCCTAGTTCAGACTATGAGTTACTGATCAGTTTGCTACACTCAAACCACAAAGGAGGCTTAGTAGTGCCAGGGCAGATTCCAGTTCGTCCCTAATCTCCCCCACCAGCACTGAACTGCATTCTTCTCTTGGCTGTTCTGGGGAGGAGGGATCATCTATGGGCTAAGGAGTGGGGCCTCATCAGGTGAGCAGAGGCAAAGCTGACTTCACTCTGATCTTGCTCACTGCACCAGACAGCTCCTCTCCTTTGGGGAGGAGCTGGGGTAAGTATCACTGCTTCATCTCAAGGCAAGTGACAGGACAGCTCAGGTATCCTCTGCAAATGGCAGCCTGAGCCCAGGCATACACAGGGAGACACCAACTTCATTTCTGTTTCCTCTCAGTTGGCCTGGAAAAGGAGACTGCTAATGAAAAGTGCCCATTAATGCCTGTGATAAAGGTGGTAGCACTGAGAGATTAAATTCTTACAGAGCCACAGAGACTTGAGGGTTACCATAGTTCTGGGCTAGAACCAGACATCATGATGTTGTGTGAAACAACTTGCTGAACCACCAGCATCTTTGTGCAGACACAGAAAATTACAGCTGTAAATCCAGGGCAGCTGAAGCAGTGACCAGCACCTAAATCTGAATGGACATTTGCTAGGAGCAGTCAGAAATAAAGGGCTTGATGTGTGGAAGGAAAGGAGATTCAATTTCATGTGCAGGACCCCCAGCAAAGATCCTTAGATGGTTGTTTGCAGCTCTTACAGGAAAGAAAGGGGCAGTAGATTCTAGCTGAATGCTAAATAGAATAGCAAGTAGTGGAGTCATAAACGTAGCATCTCTGTAACTGCAAAAGGTTGTTCTAAAGGTCAGATCTGCATGTACTCTCCTAGCTCTGTGAACAGCTATTCCTTTCATCCACAAGTTGAGCTTTTGGCTGGGACAGGCTGAAATAAACAGGGCTAAAGCTGTCCTATCCGTTATCGCTGGGAATGGCTTGGCTCCAAGAGCAGCCTCTGCCTCTGCAGATACAACACACAACATGGCAGGGAGCAACCTGAGAGGGCAGATGGCTCACGTGGACCATCCTCACCACCAAGCCTTCATCCCCGGGCTTCAAAATGCTGCAGTGCCCCTCTGCGGAGAGAGGGCACGGCCGCGGCGCTCACTGCCAGCACACCCCGAGCACAGACCTGCTGCTCAGCACCCCTCTGGAAGCACAGGCAGAGGCCAGAAGCCTTTTGTTCTGTACACACTGCCCGAGGCTGTTTGTCTGGAGTCAGGCTTCTTTTACCACCCTCTAAGGTGAGATGTCAGGAAAGAAACACAGGCAGGCTTGCCTGCATGTTTTCTCTCTCTCATACCAAGTCACAACCAAAGTGCCCCACAGTCCTGGTGGCACACTCATACAGACTGACAGCCACTCTGCACAGAATAGCCAGACAAGGCTAGGGGTAATCCAACCCTGCTTTGCCCATGCTTTTATCAATGTCCTTCTGTTGTGGTGGCAATAAGGCACCTTATTGGCAACTAAGAAACAAAACTAAAACCAGATCAGTTTACCAAATGTCAAACAGAGTTGGTGTCTCTCACAGAAATGATGCCAGGACACCGAGATGTCAGCACAGGGAATCCCTGGGCATTCATTCAGGAATAGAGGTCATGTAGCAAACACACAGTGCCACAGGGGAAGGGGACAGTTCCTTTGGGACTGCCACCATCTCCAAAGCAGCCATCCTGCCTTCTTCACACATCTGTCCAGGGATGCTGGAGCCAGCCAGCTCTGAGACACCTGTCTCAGCAAAGCCATTTCTATCTTAATGTGTAGATGGAGGAAGGCAGATATCTTTGCAGGCTGTGCTAAACCTCAGCAGCCTACACAGTGAGGTTCTGCTGCCACCACCATATCCAGGTGCTCCAGAGAGAAAGTCCTCAAACAGGTAATAGAGACATACCCATTATGAACAGAACATTAGGTCCAGCCTCTAGGCTGATACAGGTGCAGGACATTGAGAGATGATTCTGCAGTGAAAGCAGCTCATCTTCAAGCAAAAACTTTAAAAATATTATCAAGAACCCCTTATTCTCTACCCAGAAGAAAACATAAGCTGAAATATTTCCATTGGGAACCAGAGAAACTAATATTTGCTATCCTGGGAATCAGCTATCCAGAGCTACCCAGGGCTAACCAGAGCCATAAAGTGCTCTGGTTTCTGGTGAGTTGATCCTATAATACTCTTTTGCATTGTAGGTTTCAAGAAGCAACTTTCAGTTGGTCTATCTTGCTGTCCTATTTATAACCAGCTAACACAGAATAAAAAGTGTATAATTCACAGTGCTTTCTAATTAGATGTTGTAACTACAATCCTATTTCACGCCACTCTAATTTGTTCCATCACAGTATTTTTGAGTTTTGTATTAACCATATCATGCAGGGCAAACTCTTCAAGGGTTTGATGCCAGCATTGTGCACTGCTTTGACTTGTACATAAAGCTGATGTGAGTCCACATGGCAGCATCCCACCACGATGTCCAAAATACCAGGATTAAAAGACACTGTTGAAGCTCTGTCCAAAGGCAGGACTTGCTTAGTCCAAAGCATGGCAACTCAGAGCAATCTTGCCAGGCTAGAGATTTTGCAATCCCAGTCACTTCTGACCTTTCTGAAAGGACTGAATTTTGAAGAGTCCATATTTGGTAGATCTCCAGACCAATCTACATCTAAGTTTGTGGCTGACATTTAAATCTCTAAAAATGGAAATGGGCCTTTGCCACTTGAGCTTCAAGATTATTCATAGGAGAGAGAAAGATCTTGGGAGTAACTGGACTAATGTAGTTAAGCAAGCATGATGGGATTAGCACAGGACAGGATTAGACATTCCCCTTTAACACACTGGCATCTGGAATTGCAGAAGAGGTGTGGGCTGATTCTCTATGAATTGTGACTGTTTGTACAACTGTTCACCCTGTCTGTGCAGATGTGATAACCACTTTGGATCATTAGGAAACTCTGTAGCAGGTATGAACACCAAAGACTTATTAAATGCAGTGGCAAAATCAGCCACAGAATGTTTTTCCATGCATGTTTTAACCTTAGATCACTGGTTTGCTCTTTGCAAGTGTTTATTTAAAAAAAAAAAAAACAACCAAAAAAAACCACTTGGTATTTTCAGATGTTCTCAGCTGTCTGTTTAGCTTAAGAGTTCCAACTTCAGAAAAACAACCACTTCTAAAAATGCTGTCTATCTGCCTTTGCCTCCACCTCTTTCTTAGAGACTGAAACCTTTGAAATCCTGCAGATGTGTGTTAATACAGCAAAATTGGTCTTGTCAAGCTTCTGTGTTAAAGAGCAGCAGCTCCAGGTTAGGGCTTTCCTTAGCTGAGCTACTGGAAGAAAACAGCTGGAAGGTGCCAAAGGAGTGTCTCTCCCTTTTTCCCCTTTTCTCCCAGCCCTCCCTGCCCCAGCCACACCAGGCACAAGCATCCCCGTGCACAGGGCCAATCCTCAGCCTGAGCACATCCAGCTCCCTTGGAGTCAATCTGGCCCCAGGGCTTGTTTTGGTATTTTACAACAGAACAAATAGAGCAACATTTCATAACGTTCTAATGAGGCACATTGAGGAATGCCCAGGAGACAGAGACAATATCAGTGTTCCTTGGCACACAGAGAAAATCAAAGGCATTTGTTTGTTATCTGAAATGTCGATCTGTGTTCCTTTCAGTGGTGGGCAGACATTTTTATAGTGTAGGTTCCTGGAAATACTCAGATGTCACTGTCAGTGCGTTCTAAGAGCAGTATTTATTTTCAGATGTACCTATAAAAACTGAGACTGAAGCACGGAAATATTTAGAGCCATTACAGGATTATTAGGTTTTGAGTAGTGGTTTGCACTCTGTATGGCCCCAGAAAACCAAACATTTGTGGACCTGTTCTTCTTTCATTGAACAGGAATTTTATCACTGACTTGAGAAAGCCCTACTGAGAGAGGAGTCTTTTCTCAAGAAATTGCCCAGGTTAGAGCCACCCAGCAGAGATCAGACTGAAAAGATACCAACTACATCTGGCCAGGGCATTGAGGAAACACCATCCCTCCTGTTGGAGTGAACATTTGGGAGCAGCTGGTTTCGATCCCTCCTTGGTATGTCAGAACTTAAACCAGTGCCATAAAGAGGCACCACTGCTGCTCATGCCACTGTGCTACAGTACAGCCCAGCTCACAGGTTTGGGATCTGCCAGTGTCACATTATGCCCCAGTATCAGCCCCTTCCTGGGAGCTGGCAGGGTCCACATCTGACAGCCAAGGACAGCTCTCTGAGCACTGTCATCACCCTCCTGCCTGTCTTCTGTGTCACAGCAGTTGCTAAAGTTCCATCTACAATCCCTACAGTGCCTTTAGAGGATCAGAGAATGACAGAATATCAGCTGGAAGGGACCCATAAGGCTCATCACATCCAACATCCTGCTCCTCACAGGACCACCTAAAACTAAATTATGTTAATAAGAATATGCTGTTCATTCTGTCAAGCTTGATACTTTTTTTAAAGTTTGGACCCTCCTTAAACATTTCCCACTTTAGCCCTGGTTACCAGAGACATACTCCAAAGGCAAAACACTGATGGTAAAGGATTGTCTCCCTCTTTTCCACCTTTTCCTCATTGGAGTCTATCTCAGGCCCATGCTGGGACAGGAACTGGGACCAGTCCTGGACACATTTGCTGGGAGGAGCTGACAGCAGGTGACCAGCTGTGTCAGCTTCAGGCTCAGAAGGCTCTTGAGATCTGCCCCTCAAGAAAGCAGCAGAGACAGCCTGGGCTCCATCTCCTTGCCCTCCCTGGCAGAGAGGCACTGCCACTCTGGGGTAGCTGCAGTCACAGGTGAATCTCAAAGGGATGGGCATATCCAGGCTGGCTGATCAGAGAGAGGGAAGATTCAAAGCCCAGGGAGGCTGAGCTGAGCTGACCTATGCTTCAGAATGACCAAAACCATCATCTTAACACCCATGGACAGCAAATGCTGCTGTTTTATTAAGAAGCCTGGCAATTGGAAGGTATTACCCCATTAAAGGAAGTACATCTCCTGCAAAAAACATTTCTGAGCAAGTAATGCCATTCTGCTAAGGCTGACCTTCTCATTTGGATCTGGGAAGCAAGTATGTTTATAATCTCACTGCTGAGAAATTTAATGTTATCCCATACATTCTACTCACTCTGGAAGGCCGATTAAGCATAAAAGAACAAGGATATTTCTTCTTTTTAATTACAATTTTTCTGATTGTCATTATTTAAGAAAAAACAGAAATTAAATAGTCCCCCACCCTCCTTCCCTCCCCCATTAAAACCCAAACGATCTCACTTAGGTCAGATAGGTTCATTGTGGTTTCTCCAATTAAAAAGCTATTGTCCATCAGGATTGTAATTATCCATCCATCAAGACTCTATCAGCCAAAAAGCTTGTAAAAATGAACACCCTTCTGTTATTTTTGAGGACACGCAGGCTGTTCCACAAGATCAGCTCATGCCCACTATTTCAGAATGCCTCTGCAAGAGATTGAAAAAAAGGGAAAAAGTGGTTAAAAAAAGCAATTCAGACATTAACAATGTCATGGCAACAGCAAATTAGAGCCTCAAAAGCAGAGCTCAGCTTGAGAAGGTTTAGGGAGTCACTGCACTGCAGGACTGAATGAAATATTCAGCACATAAAAGAGGTCCCCAAATGTTTTTGTATTTGGGATAATGACACCAAGCTGGCTGCTATTTATGTATACTTTTGCCTCACCATCGATTTTTTTTGCCACAAGAGATTTTGAAATAGTATACTTGTCAGGTAATGGTAGGTCTGTTCTGATTCTTGGGGAACTTTGGCATTTGCAAGTGTAATCATAAACATCAGCTTTTCCTCAAGCAGAAAGTTACTGTTGTAGGAAAAATTGATAGGAGAAAAATTGAGCATTTGGGGAAAAGTTACCCAGCAAGAGATTTTGCCTGTTGAGTAAGATGATTTAATGTGAGGTGACAGCCTGACCCATAACCAATCGTGAGGTATGCACTCTCACTTTCTGTGTTTTCACCTAATGCTGTGCATGTGTGCAAGGACACAATAAACCTCTTCTGCTATTTCTTTTCCCTCAACACCCTATGGCTTCTTCTCTGTGTTGTTTTCCCCATGAGGTCAATCATGTCAAGCTGTCCAAGTATCCAGTGACCATTCCCACCTCCCATAACCTTTGCTTTCCTGATCTTTACTCCAAGCTTCACTCCAGTGCTTACTTTCTTGTTTATATTAGCTACCCATGTCCAATACCAGCAACAGGATGAGATATGGGGGGAAAAACCTGCATTGTAAAAAATGTGCTTTAGTTTTGATTTGGGCTTCTGCCAGGCTGGCAGGGAAAGAAAAAGTCCAGCAGAGTATGCTCTGTACATTGAAGAAAACTCAGAAGTGAGACAGTATTCAGTATTTATTTGTCTTGGCTTTGTATCCTTCTTTCTGCCTTTTGTCCTCCACATGTCTCAATTTCACCCTCCCTTTTGCCTTTGCTGCACTACTTTGGGAACTTGCAATGAGGTTTGAAGCACCTCAGGAATTTCTGTCCCTGTAAGTGGTCTCTTAGAGAACACTCCATTTTGGTGGTCTGCAGGGCGAATGCTGATGTTTCCAAACTCATCTGCCTGGTAGTGGGTGGGAAAATCTCTGAGTATCTGAGGCTGTTGCAATATTTGCCCATTCAGTTGCCACATCCTGGGAATTCTCCTACTTTCAAAGATGCTGAGCATCTTTTAGTCAAGTCTCTACTGAAGTTAGGACGCAGCAGATTGAAATCTGTTCCTGCACACTCTTGTGGCACTTACCCCTGGCACACAGGGCTGCACTCTGGGGTTTTCTGATGGAGAGGTTCTGTGGCTGGATCTGACCAGGGGGTTACTAAACAGCCTTAGGGTGGCAAGTCAGCTTCACATTTCCAGAAGGTGAGCAGGGAAACAGCACATATACAAAGCAGCATCTGAATAATATAATTAAGAGCAAAAACAAGCTATAAAGAGGTAAAAAAGGTGTTTGGAAGTCAAAGTCAGAGGAGTTCCCAAGGGTCAAACTTCCAAGTTTGCTATTTTCCACTTTGTTGGGAACTTTAAAAAAAAGCAATACAAGGGCTTAGATTTCACACTTCTTGGGTTTCCCTTTGCTCTGTGGCTGAGCCCCTGACTGCTCTCAGTTGCAGGAACCCTAAAACCAGAAGTTCCTCCTACGCTGCTGCAACACCCAAGCAGTTGAGCCAGAGCCCAGAAAAGCCTTATTGTGATTGAGCTTATTTATTAAGGTGATTAAGCTTATTTCTCTCCCAAAGAAAAGTGTCTAAAACTTAGATTCTTAGTCTCAAAGCCATGACTTGGGGCTTTCCATGCTCAGAGGACACAAAGCTGCCTCCAGACAAACAGGTGGCTGGAGAGGAGCAGTCGGGTTCCAGACAGAATTGACTAGGGGCGGATAACTTGGGTAACCCTTAAAAAATAGGCAGGTTTTCCTCTCCAGATTTAGAGGTGACTGTTTTAGAGCACCTAGTGCATGCAGTTAGAAGCTAAAAAGGTTAAAAGAGAAGGATGAGAGTGAAGGGAAAGAGAAGACATCATCTGTATCTTGACAACTTTTAACTTGGTTGCCTATCAACAGCTTCATCTTAAAGAGAATAACTCTGCTCTTGGGAGCTTCAGAGCCCCTCTGCACTCTGCTAATCTCCTGTTATTGCTTTCCAGAAGTCCCTTAAAGCAGAGTATGGATTTTCTAACAGAAGCCCTAAAGTGCTACATTTGAACATGGTGTATCCTCTCCAGTGCATAGTGCCCTTGACTTATGGTAGACAACAACAGGGAGGTGCTTTCCTTGCATCTGCTCAGCCCTTCAGAATCCTGCTCTCCTCAGTCCCTCAGAGCAAGAGCCTCTTTGGTACAGCAGTCTGTCCATCTGTGTGGCTCTGCTAGCCATCATTAGCAGATGAGAAGTACTGGCTGTGTAATCAGCTGACAAAAAGTTTCTCTACAGGCTGGGCCCAAAACATTTGCCAGACCATCTTTAGGCTGAGCCTTGCTGTAGCTGCTCCTGGTCGTGAGCGCAGGGTCTGCTCCCAGCCCGCCTGACTCTGATGCGCGCTCGCCCACAGACACGATTCCTGGATCCCACACCTCTCTGTCCAACTTGCTGCTACGGGAAACATCTGTCAGTCCCTTAGCACTTGTTCATCTGCCTTCCCCAGTGCTATTCCTTCAGGGAGCCTGCAGGGCCCTGGGAGGTGGGTTCAGTGCACTGGCTCTGTGGGGTGTGTTTGGGGGCAGCCGCTGAGCCTGGCTGCGTGTGCCCCACGGGAAGGCAGGAGGGCTCCCCTGTGGGTGTGCTGCCCACTGACCCTGGAGGGCTTATCTCTGCCAGGCTCCCCAGGCATGCATGAGGAATGAATGCTGCTTAGGCCATCACAGCAGTATGTTCCCCTGACATTTTCCTGGAAGAGCACGGTTGCTGTGTGAACTGCATGGGGGAAGAGCTGGCTCTGGGTAAAGACACATCCCTGGTGCTGCCCAGAGTGTGATCATAAACATATGACTCTGGAAAGTAATTTGCTGTTGAGAGCACCCTTTCCCTCCACCACTTCTTCATCGTTGCTTGCAAACCACCTACTTCTCCATAGCTTTACGTGCCTTTTGAAAATTCCTCTCAGGGTAGATTTTCATCAGCACATTAGAGAAGAAGGGACTGCCAATCTCACAGTCACCCCATGTGTATCTCAGAGCTACACTACCACCCTTTCTTTTCCTCAATGCCTGGTACCAGCAGTGACCAGGGAACCTGAGCAGCCCAAGAGCTCTGCTTGCCCTACAGCATGGCTGTCACCCTTTGAGAGTGCTGTGAACTGTTAAACCACTACAGAGCCCCTTCTCTTTTCCCATCTCACACTTGAAATGTAGTAGATGCTCCATGTTTTCTTCCCAGTAACATGTAGTTAACATCATCAATGTAATGTCGAAGGATGAAGCCAGAGATTGCTTCCTATCCCCTCAGCAAAAGTACCCAGTGCTACTTGGGGGTGCTCACTATCGCAGTGACAGCACTTTTGCTCCTCAAATGCTGTCAGCAAACCTGCCTGTTGGATCAGTTAGCACAGAATTCCTGGTCTTTACAGCAGTGGGAGCTATTGATAAGGAATTACCAGCAGATTTCTGTGTCTGCAGATGAATGTGTTCGCAGCTCTGTAAGCCTTTAACCTTGACACAGTGTTGGTTCTAGTGTGGAAATGACCACCAAGGCCAGCAGTGGCAAGTGGCCCTTGGCAGCTGGAGGTAGCCAGTCTCTTGGTCTTCTGTTACTGTTCAAGGATAAACTTTCCCTCATCTTGCTGTCTGACATAAACACACTCTGAATGATGGACAGGAAACTGATATTTTTGGACATTTTAATCATCAAAACAAATCAGAGCCATTTTTCCCTGCACATGCAAGTGATTGAATTTTAAAACAACTCCCCTTCCCCGAGATGGAAGGAGCTGAGCTAATGCCAGCACATGTACTCTATCCAATTTTATTTATTTCCCTGGAAGTAATTTTCTGTCTAAAAATGCAGATTTTTCAAAATCCACCATTTTCAGGGAAGGTGGTTCTGCAGGAATATTTGACAGTGAAAAGCTGAGCAGAACAGTTTGAATATCTTAATTTTTCCTACATAGCAATACCAATGCTTAGCTGATAAATGATAGTGAGAGGTAAATTAAAATTTAAGGAAAAAAACACCAGAGGATATTTTGCCATTACTGTAGTGCAAACATTTGATACTGCTGAAGTTGCATACTATCTAAACAGGGCATGGGGAGAAACACCTGCCAAAATCTGTTGGCACATTTGTTTTGCAAAAACCAGCGTAAGTTCTTGTCATGGCACTGAGAAGAAACCCCAGCATCCAGCTGGCTCTTATGGACATAGGATTGGCAAAGCCATACAAGACATCTCATGTCAAAAGAAAAAAAGAAAAAAGAAATTGAGCCTGAATTAGTGTGAACATCATCTCTCCCTCCACACCTAAGTTGATGAGAGCGATGAGTGATCACCTTCTTTGCAAGTGTTGACTGCAGTTCCTTGAAGAGGCTGGTGGCACCCACGTAGGCAGTGTGAGAACAGCCCCTGCTCCCCTCCTCTGCAGGGGAGGGTCCTGGATGCAGCATGTGCTTGGCACTGCCTGTTCCTCCCAGGAAAGCAGATCCTTCATCTGGCACCTGAGCCTCTCGGAGCGGGCTGCAGCCGTGCTTCCCACCCAGCATCTGTCTGCTGCCCCTGCGGATGGGCACGCTCCAGCCCTCCTCTCACACACCCCTGCAGCCTTGGCTCCATGCAAGAAGGTGTCACACAGACCCAGCAGGAGGGGGCTCAC
Source organism: Fringilla coelebs (assembly GCF_963513975.1). Classification (NCBI taxonomy): domain Eukaryota; kingdom Metazoa; phylum Chordata; class Aves; order Passeriformes; family Fringillidae; genus Fringilla; species Fringilla coelebs. The sequence continues at coordinate 8,219,202 of NC_140040.1, read as the reverse complement.
GGGCTCTCATTCTCCTCTCCTGTGTGTTAATGGGAGCAGAAGCAATAACACCACAGCCACTGAAGGCACAAACTGGGAGACAGAGGAAACAGGACCCCTCCATATTTTGCCGGGTTGGAGATGGTCACCTTGAATTTGGGAGATAGTGAACTAGAGGAGAAGGTGGAAAGTGTCAGTGAAGAGACAAGAAACATGCTTGGGAGAAAATATAGAATAATTAAACAAGGGCTGAAAGCAGGCATTTATTGTACTTCTGGAAATACTTCCAAGCTTGAAAGCATCTGAAGTACAGGAAAAACTGAGTGTTGCTGTCATGGTCCCAGGAGAGAGGGACACAGTTCTTAAAGTATGTGAACTTCAGAGAAATGCAGGCATCTTTTATGGCTATGAAGCCTATATTTTATTTTATTTTTAATTGAAAGGATGTTTTGAATTTTTCTTACTAGCTGTTTAATTTATTCTCCAGTCTAGTTTGAAGTCAGCTCCTACTAAGGAATGGACCTTGAGAATAACTCAATGGGAAAACACTAATGAATCTCTGCCTTCAGTCTCTCCACTGGGAACGTGGGACACAGGGACTGCAGGGCAGGGGAGATAACACTGCTGGGCACAAGGCATCTCTGCCATGGGCATGTAATGCCACTCTCTGCCCAGGTACTTGGAAGATTCCCTGAGTGTGTCTTCCAGGAGGGAAGAGCCTGGCATTTCTCTCCTGCATGAAATGCTGCCTGGTCCAGGGCCCCTCTGGGAGTGGTGTGCCTGTGCTGAGACATCAGGGACTCCACGTCAGCTCCGTGAGCACAATTCCTGTGCGCGACTGTCGGACCATCTTTGGTCTCTGAACATCTCTGTGATTTCTGCCTCTTCCCTTGACAATATAAATAATACGGTCTATTCTTAGCTCCACAGCAGTATATTCAAATCTTTATCTAAATTCTGCAGAATTTTCCATTTCAGATGTTTGGGCTTCCAGAGGCAGACTGCTTCTTATCCCATTCATGCCATTATTCCTTTGACACATGATCTGAAAATTCAATTATCAGACCAATTACTGATTTTACTGAAATTTACAGGGAAAACATTAAAGTTTGAGCAAAGTGAGAATTCCCACTGGACTGATCAGCAGAGAGACCAGAATTAAATTGTGTTTTTAATAGCTTCATCCTGTTGCAATGCATGAGGAGTATCTGACTGTGAAAGCCCGTTGCCATAAAACAAAATTCTGAACCCTGAACTCAGCAGAACTTTCAGCAGAACTCTGAAAGACATCTTTCACTCATCATAAAAATGAGTTTGTGCTGTTCAAGCACCAGAGTAGGGCCAGGCCAGTGGTGTCAGAGGTGCCTTTCCAGCCAGCAGCACTGGGACTGAGCTCTTCATATGAATTATCCATGCAGCTGAACCTAAGTAAGAACAAGATGGGGTTAGAAAGGTCTGAACAGCATCACATGGAGGAGCAAAGCAACAAGAAAATAACTACTTCTTATCTGGAGTTGGATCAACAGCAAAATGATATGGCATTGTCATCCCACAGTAACCCAAGAGACCTGGGCTACTCCAGGCATCAGTCTTAGATGCCTTGCAGCATCTAAGAGATGCCTTGCAGAACCAGGAGAACGATGGCCATGATGGACATCTCTGAAATGCTGCTGGGGGTTCTTGTTTGTGAGGCACATGCTCCCAAAGGACACTTTTGCAGGGTAAAAAGGCTTTTATCCCTTACAGCTACCTGTGATATACACCCAGCTTGTTACGGGCAGATAAACATGTGCCCTCCAAAAGATTGGACTGACATCTTACAATACAACACTTGCACCTTGCAGGTGTAAAAAGGAAAATTTTAAACAAAGTAAAGGACAGTGACGTAGATATCTACAGTTGCATCATCAATGAAATGACTGAAAGTCAGCTTAGAAACTCTGAGGTCTGCCAGCTACTGGTTTACAAACTTGGGAAGGTGCAGTGCCGGAACAAGGTCTCTGTTTGGACCTTGTGCCTTCCCCAAGTTCATGCAGTACCCAGAACTATGTTTCTTAACAGGTCTGAAGGTGAGGATTTGGTTGGGTTTGTGTACTGATGACATAAAACTGTTCAAACAAAGTAGGGAATTGACTAAAGAGGGTGGAAATGTTTGAATTCAGTAGGAGACATTACTGTCAGGGGAACACATGTCCTTCCACAACCATGAAGCTTTTCCCATCTGCACGGTGGCACTCAGTGTCAGGGTACAGGGGCTCTCACTCCCCCAGTTTTCCCCACCTCCATGATATCTCTCCATCTTCCAGCATGACAGTGAGTAATGAAAAGCACAGAAATGCCTTTTAACCTTCAGTCTCCATCAAATCAGAATTTCCTGATGATGCATAATGCATAAGCACTTAGTGTGTTCCTTGTGAGGAGGGGTTAATGAGTGAAATGAATTGTGTTGTGCCAGGGCCTAATTCCTTTGGAAAGCTCCTCTCCCTTTCCAGAGCTTCTGGATTTATCTTTCTTAAATAAACATACTTCAGAAATCTTTTGGAGTGTAAATAAGTCAGGGCAGCAGCAAGAAAGCAATTGCCAGTGAATAATTTGTAGAGCTGCTTGCAGCTGGCCCATCCTCCTGGGGCGAGACTGGCTGGTTGGCAATGCCCTGCTTATACCTTGATGATCTTGGTACATAAGCTCCCTCATTTAAAGAGGTTTCCATGATCCCCACTCATTCTTTCCTCCACCCTCCCTTCCTTTTTGAGCTGTAATTGCCAAGATACCGTTGACTACAAGTACTTCAAACAGTAAACTTCTGAATGATTTAGCAATGCAGCTCCTTCAATAACAGGTTCCTCTTGGATGAAATACATTCATATTTATGTAGGACAGAGGTTTTGGAATGCTATTAAATTTACATGGTGAGCTGGCAGAGCAGCTATCTTCATCTGATACGAAGAGTAGAAAAACAGCCTCTTCACAGTAGCAGGGAAATATTTACGAACACAGAAAATTCCTGCCAGTGGGCAGTACCCCAGCTGGGGGATGAGGACCATTCACATTAAAATGGAAAAGCTGGTGAGGTTATGAGTCCATCAGGCTGGCCTGGAGCAGTGGGATGGGAAGTTTGGTGGGGTGTTACTTGTTTCACAATGCCCTAATGGTGGAGCAGGCTTTGTACAGCTTGTCATAGAAAAAAAGGGAAAGAAAACTTGCTGGAGTGCTGTGAAAGCAGGTAAGATACCACATCACACAAACTCTGGTTTGGTTCTGGATGGGCAGGTGAAGGTAGCATGGCTAAAGGTGAGGAGACAGCACTCCCATGGAGCAAGCAAAGCTTTTTCCAGGGCACAGGTGTCAGACAGAGAAGAGCACCAGCACCTGACGCTGCAGCTCAGAAGGATGTTCCCTGCAAAACACTGTTCCTTAGGAGTTTGTTATCCCTAATTCAGCAACATGCAGCGCTCACAGGTGAGTGTTGAAGGCAGGACTCACATACCCATGACAATAAACAGAAACTGGGTTGACAAAATATTGCCTGCTGTAGACCATGATGCCTTCAGCTAAACCTCTTGAAAAAGGCCACAGGCTCATGTCTTGGGCCCTCAGCAGGCATTAACTGCAGATGCAGCCAGACCATGCCTAGCCCAGCCAGAGAGCAGGAGGAGTTTTCCTGGAGCCAAAGAATGAACCAAAACCCAGGTGACAAGGTGAATGAGCCAGAACACAGGTGAGGTCTGCAGTGTGAAGATCATGGGCTGTGATGGAAGGGAGTGTGGGCCCACAAATGGTGTGTCCAGAGCTTCACCTGCCACGCTGAGGCTGGGAGCAGAGCTGCTGGAAGCTCCTGTGCCACCCTCACAGCACAGCGGGGCAAGGTCACCAAAGACCCACAGGTGCTGTGGATGAGTGATGTAGAGGGTAGCCATGAGACAGGGTTCAGCAGGAGCAGTCACAGGTCCATCAGGAGTGGCCTTGCTGACCCCTCTGTGATATGGCACCAGCAGCACTGCTGGCACTGACCAGCCCCGTGTGCATTTGCAGTGTCTGGGTTTGGGGAGCTCTGTGCTGCTCACCAGCTCGGCCCCATCACACTGTTCCCTCTCTCATGGCAACATCACCAGCCTGGGATGGTTTGCAATGGCAATGCTGAGGCTGCCCCCTCCTCCAGCAGCTCTGGCCAAGCCAGGATCACTGCACCCAAGGATAGATTGCTCAGGCAGGCTTTCCAGGGAGGGAGGAGGAAAGCATCAGAGCAGGGATGCAGGGCTGCTAAGCACACTGCATCCTTCTCCACCTCAGAGCTGTCCTGCTTCTCCCTTCGATGTGAGGGGCCCCGTGTTGGCAGGAGAGATGCGACCCCGAGCAGCTGAGTGCCCGTGACCTTCGAAGGGCCTGTGGCATTTTTTACAAGAGCAGAGAGGCATTTACAGCGACACTGTGGCCAACCTCCAAAGCGTGCAGATTACTTTTTGTCTCCTTAAATATTCTTTGCGGTGTCCATCAGCCCTAGAAATGCCAAAAGCACTGGAGCGGCTCCAGCTGAAACAGCTAACTTGGTGTTACTCATTTGGCAAAGCAGCATTTTCACCTCCCATCCTAAACTGTTGTGCGTAGTAAGCAGGCTGTTCAATAATCTCTACGTTTAACCTCAGCAGAGGCTGCCCCCCAGTCATTGTCACAGTGGTGGCTCTGTGGTAAATAAGCAGTTGGAAGGAAGAAGTAGTATGGAAACGTACGATCCCTTTATAAAACTCACTGGGCTGTAGGTGGCAAATAACTTCAGCGATTCCCAAATGGCCTCAAAACATAGCGGCTGCAGAGGCAAATTAGTCATTTTATGCTCTAAATACTTAATGTCAGTGCTAAAAATGAAGAGATGGAAGAATGTTGTGGAGAAGCAGATCAGGATGTGGCCAAAAACAAATCCCATTCTCTTCTGGCATGGAGCAGCAACAGAACCAACACAGCAGTGCGGGCTTGGCCCTGCCCAGATAGTTCTGTGAGCATCACTGACTGAGCAGTGCTAGGGGAGAACAACCCATACACTGTTTCAAATATTGATACTGAAAACCAACGGTGTCCTCCCATTTTTTACTGAGAAAATGTTTGAGTTGCAGAGTTCGAAACAGAGGCCAAAAAGATGACTTCAAAGGTGCTGTCCACTGACAGGCCAAGGGACATGAAAGGCGCAGCATGAGGCTTTTCTCCTTGTGTGGGAAATAAGGAGGGGAGAGATAGGAAGCTGGCACTGCAGAACAGAATTTAAGAAAAAATAAAGGACTAACAAGTACAGGCTGTGGTGTGCCTTGAGAGGGATCAATGCAGCAGCTCTCCAACGCGGGCTAACTGAGGCAGCAGTAATGCGGACCGGGAGCAGCAGAGCCCACAGCTCTCACCCCAGGACGGGCAGAACAGGAGCTGCTCAGAGCCCACCAGGCCAGCTGGTGGGTATTGTATCCACAGGCTTTGAGCTGGGAATGGAGCCTGGTACTTGGGCTCTTTTCCTCGTTTGATTAGCTCCTTTTCCTTTGGCAGCTGAAAAGACACTTGGCAGCACCAGGGCTTCACATCTTGTTGAGTTGAATAGGAGGGAGCAGGGTTTTGGCAGGGACAAAAGAACATACCACTGCTCCATCAATGGCCTCATTACTGAGTGCTGTGGCTCACAAGGAGTGGCAAGGAGAGAAGGAGAGCTTGCTTCTGGTAGGCAGACAAGGGCTGGAAATGCATTTCCAGCCTGACCTATTACTCTGAAGATATCAGCTCAAAGGCAGGTTGAAAGCTTGACAGTTTTTATCTGTGAAGGAGATGTAAGCATGTATTGTCTATCCGTGGCTGAGGGTCTGGAAGCCAGCCTCAGTGTGTGTGTGTCTGTCGAGCCCAAGTCAGTGAGCTAAGCCACCTGAAGCAGAGGGGTGGCACAGAAAATGAAGAGGCAGTAAGGTTTTTAGGAGGGGGTTAGAGTGCCCTGACTGCTCAACAGGGCACAGATGGTTATCACATGATCATGTTAGGACCAAGGGTAACAGGTGCATTGTCCCCTGTTCAGTCCTCTTGAAAAACCAAAACATGAGACATTTGCCAGCAAATACTCCAAAAAAGTATAATCCAGCCACCAGCTGGCTCTATTTTATCTCTTATTCTATAAATTTATTATAATATAAATCAATACTGTTTATTCATTCAGACATAATGACAAGACTGTCCATGCAAATGCCACTAACAACCTGAGCAGATGCATTTTTAAAGACAACTGGGTGAGAATTTTTTACAACCCAATAATAATGCGTCCTGCAAAATCTATTTTCTCGATCATTATGTCCAAGGGATGGGATTTTCAGGAACATTCATTGTTCCCTGTTGCTAACAATTTGCAGACAAGCCCAGTGTGAATCAGGTTAGGTCAATACCAAGTACCTTGGAAAATCCCAGCTCCTGTATTAATATTTTGAACTATTTTGACAACCAGTTGTACAGAGAGTACCACACAATTTATGTCATGGTTAGGTGGGGTGAGTGCCTTGAAAGTTGTCCAAGAGTATTTGCAAGTGAAAACTCAACATGATCTGTAGGAAACATTTCATGTAGAAGTGAACTTCAGCCATGTAGGGATGAAAGTTTTGGCAGTGGCAGGTTATCCAGGAGCACAGCAAAGGAGTTTAGGATAGAAAATTAGTAAGTGCACAATACTCTCAGTGGGTACTTGCAAGAAGATTGAAATGGGGACAAGAAGGTAAAATGGCTGCAGTGGTTTTGATACAAACACCCGAGTCCCATGCTCTCCCCATTCTTAAATCAACCATCCCTACTGGTCCATCCTTGAGCCCCAGGAGCTCCCTGTGGCCCGGGTTTTTGCCCATTGAACGTCCCCTGGGAAGAGGCTGAGCAGAATGACTGGTCAGACTGGTCCCCTGCTTTTCCAGCAGCCTGTGCCTGCTGGCCCTGCCCTGCATGTACCTGACTGCTCTCCAGGAGTCAGGGAGGGTGACACACCAGCACTGCCCGTTGGGATCAGTGGTGACAGCCCAGCTCTATTTCCCTGCAGGCAGGCTTCCCATGGCAGCCCTCCAGCTCCGGGCAGAGCTATAGGGACCAAATTCCAGCCTTGCATCTCCAGGGCAATTTCGGAGGAATTCCCTGAAGTTAAGCTAAATTTAAAACCATTTCAAGGAGGAGGAGTGAGAAGCAAACCTCATCATCTCAAAACTTGCTCAGACAGAGGCTCTGCTCCGCACACCAAGATGAATAATAAATAGCAGTCATCCATCCATCCATGTGGATGGATTGGCTCTGCCCACAGCAGACGGTGTGAAAAAAAAGTGTGATGTGAGCATTTCCCATCAGCTCTCCCTCTGGGAACCTCTTGCCCACATGGTATTGATTGAGAGATGGAACAAAGAAAAAACATTAATTAAATAAAATGTTTTAACATCAGGCAAGACATCAGTGGCTGAGTTGCTTGTCATCCCAAAGAGTCTCTGAGGAAGGGAGAGGGAGAGCTTGAGCCCAAGGCTGACTCCAGCCTGGGACAGAGAGCAGCACTAACAAACCCTAATGTCCTCAGTCCCTCCTGGCCACCCCAGGGAAATGCCCAGGCTCCCTCCTGCCCTCGCCGTGTCAGGAGCCCACTTCAGGCATGGTGGAGCTCTGTGTAGGTTGTGCTGCTGAGGAGCAGAGACCCAGCTTGGAGGAGCTCCTGTCCCAATGCCTGTCCTGTTCCCAGGGCATCCCTGCCACCCCCTGGGACACAGAGAAAAAGCTCTGGCAGCTTACTTGGCATGGTGATGCTCAGCTTTCAGCTCTCCCCTGGGACAGAGGGGAGAGGAGAGGCAGGAGCAGTGCATCTGCAGCCGGCGTCTCGGCTGGCGCGGGCAGCCTCTCCCCTCCCTGTCTGATATCAATCCCATAAATGATCCCGGGGGCTTTTGACTGCATCAGGCACTTACATAAGGGAGGCTTGCACTTTAGAGCACCATGGTGGAGCCCCAGACCCACCTGCCTGCCTGCCCTCACCAAGGGAGGTGCTGTCACACAGGGGCCATGGGGGCACAGGGGTCTGTGCTTTCCCCGTGCCTGACGCTCCCAGTCTGCTCTCCGGGCAGCTGGCTCAAAAGGCTGGGAGAGCAAAGCCATCCTTGCAGCCATGGTGAAAGACTGACTACAGCTTGGACTGCACACAGATATTAACACACTGCACGGCTCTGGAAACCTTGGAAAATGGGTGAAAACATGTTTCTTTCCTGGAAGGGCTGAAGGGATGCTCTGGCGCTCTGGCACCTCCTGCCTGCCTCGCTGCCCTGGGCTGTGGTGGGAGGAGGCAGCTCTGGCAGTGGGAAACTGGGGTGACCAAAATCAATAGTCAGCTGCAGCCCTGGCTGGGGAGCTCCTGGGACCGGGGAAGTCTCTGCCTTGGACAATAGATTATTTTTAACTAGCTCCAATCTTCAAACACTGTAGCTTAAAAAAGGGGGGAAAGAAAAGAATAGCTGATTTGTGCAAGCTCCCCTGCTCCCATTAAGTCTGTGGAAGTGGTGCTCTGCATTTCAATGGGGGCAGGACTGAGCTTCTCATGAGATAAATTGCACCCTGTCCCTTTGCATGCTCTGTGCAGCTACTCCTGGCTTGTTTAGCTTCGCTCTTTCCTGGCCCCCCTACGAACACCCCTCCCTCTCTGAAACGCTCCCCAGCAGATTTTTTTGTTGTTGTTGTCATTTAGCTATTCATTTTCCATAGGCTGCCTTCATTCCCGTGGCCTTTTGCAGCTAGGAGACAAGATGTTGCCTTGGAAACAAAGCCCCTTAGATGTTTGGAGTCTCTGGGATTGCTCTGTCTGCTCCCGAGTACTTTTAGGTTATTTTTATTAACCACACAAAGATGCAGCAGGCTCGTAGCCAAGGCAGAAAGTAGCCCTGGGAGGTGGAGGGAAGGCAAGAGCCTTACTGGCATCATTCACTCTGCTGGGGATATTTTTTTGCGATGCACCATGGGCTGAATGCCTGCAAGAGAAATGGCATCTCCAGAGAGTGCTGCACAGGCAGGGCTGTTCCTGGGGCTGGGATGGCAGCAGGCAGGCAGAGCTGCAGTAGTGCTGGGGAGAAGGGCTTGCCAGGAGAGAAAAAGCCAAAGCAACCAGGAGGGGAAAATAGAGAGGAGTCAGAAATTGCAGAATTTGGATTTTTTGGGGTTTCTCACTTTCCAGCTAACTGGCTGTGCCATGGAGGGACCCACTGTGCTCTCTGCTGCTGAGATGAACATGGTGACTGCAGGCCTGGGCTGCTTATTTTAGAAGAAATCAGATTTCTAGACCCATTAGGCAGCTGTGAAAATCTCTGCTCCAAGGTTTTATTTTCAGTTCTGCTCTGTGCTGCTGGGCGAGTCCAGGGCAGCACAAACAGACCCTAAACCTGAGCTTTGCTCCCAGCTGCATGGCTGGAGAATACTGGCAACTTCTACCCCAAATGTGTCTGTGGGAGAAGTCTGACCCATTCTGCAAAGGGGCTCTGGGAGGCAGTCAGTGACTGTTATCACATCCCATTATCCACCGGCATCACTGCATGACAATGCCAAATCCCAGTCCCTCCATGGAGGACATCTTGGAGCAGGCTTTTACTCTTTTTTTTCTGCAAAGGGGTAAAAAAAACCAAAAAAAAGCAGATTAAAAGAAGCTCCTTAATCCCCGGATGGTAGTTGAAATATTTCCAATCCAGCCAAAGTATTCCAGAAAAAAAGTGAATATATAGAATTTTCCAAGAACTACTCTGTACAGTAATAAGCTGGTGCCTTGCTCCTCATGTCAGCACAGCCCTCTGCTCTGAACAGCCACCAGGGAGGGCTTCCCACTGCAGCAGCTGCAGGGCTGGCAGACCCAGGGAGGGTGGCACCGAGACAGAGGGAGCACAGAGCACTGAAATAGGATGAACATGAGAGGCAGAGGGTGAGGAGTGGTGGTGCCACCCCCCAGAGATGAACACCAGCAGGTCACAGTGACAGAGAGCCTTGAGCATGGGGCTGGGAGGGTGCAGCCATTTCCATTCTTGGCTACAGGCAGGCACTGGGGCCATCCCCCCTGTTCTGTGGGGGTTCAGGTGACCTGTAAGGGCAGCAAAGGGTTTTAGGGGGGGATCCACCCTCTATCCTCTATTTGTATCACACAGGCTTACACACAAGGGAGCCATTCCATTGTTTTGTGGCATTTTCCACCATAGCTGAGCTTCACAGATGCCCAGGCTAGTAAGATGCTCTCAGATTTTCTTATCCCTTCTGGTGCATCCCCACCAGAGCAAGGAAGTCTGCCTCACCCTCACAAGTGGCATAAATGCTGGGTGCTTTTTTCCCATTGTTGCTGATTTTTCTTGTCATTACTACACGATGCCATGGTTACAGAGATGTAGGACTAATCCAGTGACAGCATTTTATGAGCTTTTTTTGGTTTTGATATTTTTGATGCTATATTTGTGCCAGAAGAATAAATAATAAATATACACAAGAGCATCAAAGACTTCTTCCAGCCCCCCAGCCTATTTCTGCCTACCCTTGTTAAGCTGTTAGAAAGGTAGTTCTCTGCCAGCCACTTATCTTAGGAACTATCCTGTCATCTAATGATGCACCTGAGGTCCTATTTATCCATTTTCTCTGAAAAGAGCAGTTAATAAAAATAAAGTTCCTCTTAATATCCCTGAGAACAGCTTCCCCTGGAACAGCCGCGCTCACACTCAACCCAACAGGTTCCCCTCTGTCTTCTCTTCCTTTCCCTCTTCTTCCTCTCCCACCCTCCCCCTATCAAAGAGTTGGGGAAATTTTTTGACGCTCTTGTAAGGAAAATATAGGACACTTTTTCTCTGCAGCAACCTGAAACAATGTTTAAGCAAATCTGTTAGTGTGTGACATGCCTCAGCTCCAGAAAGCAGGAACTTGCTGGAGGTCAGTCTCTGTAATCCCCACTGATCAAAGGAAGAACTCCTCCAAGCCTGTTACAAGCACCCAAGTCTTGATTTTGCTGGAAATACAGCAGCACAGAGGAGATTTAACTAAAACTCTGTCTTTCATCTGCTCTGAACTCTGTGGCTCCTTTTAAACAGCTACAGACTCCTTGACCAGTCACTGCACAACCTCAGCCCCATCAGAGGCAGCTTCCAGTCACAGCAGAACCTCAACCAAAGGCTCCTCTACCCCCACCTCTGCTCCTCCCTGCAGAGAAGGGCTCACAGTCACCTGGGAATTAGGAGGGAGAGAAGCTAAACAAGGATTGTAGCAATAAGAAGTCATAGGCAAAATTTTGCCAACCAATCACTCGGTGAATGGCATCTTGTTTCATCTTGTTTCTGTCCCCTTCACAATGTGAGTATCATAGAATCCAAGAATGGTTTAGGTTGGAAGGGACCTTGAAGATCATCTTATTCCAACCTCCCTACCATGGGCAGGCACACCTCCACCTCCCACTAGGTCATGTTGCCTGAAGTCCCAACCAACCTGCCTTGAACACTTCCAGGGACAGGGCATCCATGGCTTCTCTGGCAATCTGTCCCAGTGCCTCATCACCCTCACTGGGAAGAATTTATTCTAATTTCTATTCTAAACCTGCCATGTGTCCATGTGAACTCTTTCCCCCTTGTCTGGGGTCACTCTGCATCTCCATCACTGGTTGTGTTGCAGCCAGAGACCAAAATCCAAGAAGTTGCCACACCAGCTTGGGTATTTGCTTTGGGAACTGCTGCAAACCCCTTCATTGCCAGGAAAACTCAGCAGTGGTCATCTTGTAGGAGACTTGGTGAAAGAGCACGGGACCAAAAACCAGAAAATTTGAGATGGTGACAACTGAAATTAGAACAGAAAATAAGCTGAGAATGAAGGAGTCCTGATGAGAAAGTTCTTGTTCTACTTATTAATAGACCTGGACAGAAATTCCTGATGAAATGGCTAAAAAATAGTCTGAAATAAACCAAAATAATTTGTAAAATCTGGTCAAAATGTACAAATCCAGTTAAAATATACGACTCCAGTCAAAATGTACATGTAGTCATGGACAAGAGGAAATTATGTGAGAATGTTTCAAGAGGATTTTGCATTCCTGAAAGGACAAAGTAATTTGTTTTAATTTTCCCAACTTTCATTCAAACCCAAAATTTTTGTTTGAAATTTGACATACTTCTAAAAAATAACACTGAGAACCTAAATAACCCAAAATATTTTGATAGGACTTAAGGCAAGTGCTTTGGCTGGATGTGAAATTAAATTTTTCAGAGGATTTTGGGTTTGCAAGAGAATCCACGTTTCATCCAAGCTGATTTTTAACACCACCTAATTTTTCAGTTCTGCTGCCAAGTGGAAGAATCAGCATTCATTGGCTGCTGTGATGACTAATGTCACATCAGCAATGCAAGAAATCATTTTGAGACCCCCCCCCCCATCAGGCACAAAGCTTGAGTATGCACAGCAAACCCACTGACTGCTCTGTCAGTGGAGGGCAGTAAAAAATCCCTACCCAGATATGCCATTTATGGGTTACAGAAGAAATTATGGGTTATAAGAAGAAAAGAGGCAACAGGGAGATGAAATTTAACAGGTTGGGGGGAAGGGAGGGATTTTGCCTCTTCCTGTTTTCCTTTAGGTATGCATCTTCAACAGAGATCACCAAGTAAAAAGGACCATAAAATCAAACAGGGTTCTTTCTGGTTGAAACACCATCTCTTTCTTCAGGGACAGAGAATGTAACCCACAGGCTTAGTCCCTCATCACAGAGGCACTGATCAATCTGTGAGATTAATTGTAGAGTGGAGATTAGCACCCACTGTTCAGCATCAAGTTCTGAGCATTAAACTAATTACTAGCACTGCACAACTTCCCAGCAGGAAGGCACTGCCCTATAAACCATCATACACACAAGTGGCATTTAGCCAGAGATGTTAAAAAAATCTTTCTCCCAGGAATGCACCCACCACAGGAGCTGGTTTCCCTTTCTGCTCCAAAGACAAAGCCTGTTTTCCCCCTTTGTGATGGGAAAGCTTGGAATGAAACTGTGTCCCCCCTGCCCTGCCACTTTTAACACAGTCACCCAGAAGGATGTTGGTGTGGAAAATCTTGAGGACATTTCAGGAGTGGAAGATGTACATGCTAAACCCATCAGGAATTCCCAAACCTGGAGTGGGTTCCCAGAGAATCACCACCACTCCCGCTCTGTTCAGCCTCAGCCGCCCGCGTTGCAATGAATGGAAAATATCCATTTATTTTACAAATGCCAGGAGCCAGTGCAGCTCCCCCACCTGTGTTCCCACTGTGGCATCTCAGGCATTTCCCTGCCGTTTACTGCAGCACAAATACTCCAGTGCTGTTACATTTTATGGACTTCTACCCAGCAGAGGATATTAGGGAGAGCAGAAGGGCAGTAAGCTGCAAGGATTTTGCTCTCTCATCTTTCCATGTTTCCAGCCTGCTCCTCAGCACTGCGGCAGAGCACTTCCCTGCAGAGCATGAAGCCATGCGGCTAATGTCCCCATCTGTGACTCTCTCTCTCATCCCCTCCCTGGTGGGCAGTGCTGTCTGTGCCTGCATGGCCTGCGAGTCCTCAGTCAGGGATGATGTTTTGGCTGTACCCAGACCCTTTGCTCAGTGCTTGTAGGGCAGAGGGCCCATTAAAGCATCCTGTTCTTGGAGCGATGCTGGGAGAGCCCGCAGCGGATCTTGGCCTCTTGGGGATGCCCTCTTCTTGAAATAGAGGGGACTGGATGGACAGAGTGCTGTTTTCTTTCCTGCCTTTGCAGCTAGTGGGTCAGGATCTATTTTGAGACCATTTAACACAAGCTTTCTGGCTTCCCCATTCTTGCTTGGAAAAATCAGGGCAGCTACCCACCATGTTTGTCTCGCCCAGCTCTGGAGCTACTCTGAGCTCCTCAAGAAGAGGGGAGGAGCCTGCATTTCCTAGAAAAAAACAAATTCAGGAAATAACTTGTCCTAGCAGGTTGAGTTCTGTGTTGTTGGGTTGTGGGGTTTTCCCCCAATGAACCATAATTTTCTGCAGGACGTGGAGCTATAGGAATTCTTACTATGGTGGTGGGCAGCTGGCAGCCCAAGAGCTGAGTCTAGTCCATGCATTATCCAGTCTCTGGATTGCCAGACAGTCATCAGTCCAAGCAAACCAGGAATATTATTTTATATGTGTTGAAGGAGGGGAAAAGAGGGTTATACCCACCTAAGGGCTGTCAAATTTTATTTGGTCAACTGCAGTATCATCCAGAATGGGAATGAAGGTAGTACTGAACACAGAGGAGTTGGTCTGCTGTAAGAATCATCATAATCTGCAATATCAGTCCTGCTCAATGTCTGCCCAAACAGGAAACAGCAGACAGAAAAAAAAACAGCTATAACAAGGTTTCAGGCTAGAGATCCTAGACCACTTCCCAGACACAAGGAATTGTTTGGCCAAGACAGTCAGAGGTGATGGTGCCATCTTGGCTCCAGAAGGATGTGAAAACCAGGGCTGTACTAATTGCCAGCCGGACAGCACAAGCTCACAAGAAGATCTGGATGTCGGCGTGGCTGCCTGGTTATGTTTTCTGTACACAAGAGTCTGTCTGCTCCCAGACAGACAGACAGACAGACAGCAGCCCTTCAGCATTGCATCCAAGTCAGCCAACCTTTTTGTGAGAGGTTTGCACAAGGGTGGATGGCTACTGTGACTCTGTGGAAAGCCAGCCATCTCTAACTTATTGTTTTAGGCTTAGCTTTGCTGTGTGATTCAGACTCCTAGAGATCACTACACTGAGCTTTTGGGTAAACTCTTTTCTCAGACCACTGGGATCTGTGTTCAGAGTTTTGCATTTCCACCTCCAGCTAACGAGAGTGAAGAGGGGAAGTTTGGGTGCCCACCTCAAGGTAATCTCCAAAGGGACAGATATTAATAAGCCACTGGATAGATTTTTACCTGCTCAGTGCCTTCCAGGATCTCTCAGCAAGCCAAATGCCAAGCCGAGGTGGGAGGCCTCAATTAAATGTTCTGAGGGTAGATGGAAGGGTGCAGGAGGAAAGTTGTCTCTCCCACGATGCACAGCAGCTGCTTAATGCCAGACAGACTTCCACAGATTGAGAGGTCAGCTCTGAAACACAGATGTGTGAGAAAGAGAGGGAGAGTGAGGGGGAGAGTCATACATGTAGCTATTTATTCAGCGTCTACAAAAACTTCTATGGACTTGGAGCTGGGCCCTGGATGTCTCTGGAAAAGACATATTCACCAGGCATGCTTTGTTTCCAGGATTTAATCAGGCTGAAACGCTGTGAAAATCACTGGCTTCTGCTGCAATGCAGCCACTCTTTGGCTGGAAGTGGGGTCCATATTTCTGAGGCAGTCTGTAAGGAGAGGGGGAGGTTTCCAGTTTAGAGACATGTTCTGCCATGAAGTTACAGGACATAATTTCTCACTGGAGCAGCAGAGGCACTTCTGCTGTGCCCTGAGATCAGGATCTGGTCCCCACAAGGGTTCCCTTCCAGGGATGTCCTTTTTGCATGCTGGATGGTCTCTAGAGATGAGTTTGATTATTGCCAGGTTCATGACTCATGATGGACACTACTATTTCCATGAGATTGCTTGCTGATGACTGGCACTGTGCTGCTTTGCCTCGTACCACCAGCCAAATTGAAGGGCTTATAGTGCTCATCTTTTCCCTCACTGCATGGATTTTCTGAAATGTTCTGAGAAGCAGCTCCTGGTACAACCAGCCACCAGATGAAATTGCCCCAGGGTTAACCTTTGAGAGGCTAAGTGACAAGTATCATTAATCAGAGCAAATAATAGCAAAAAAAAAAAAATTTGATATTTACTGGGATTTAGTTCACCAAAAGGAAAGGACAGTACAGTGTGGCACACCAGCTCATACCTCCATTGGCTGTAACACAGCACAGCTCTGTAAGGTTTAGCAGATTTGTACCACACAGCTTCTCACAAGGTTTTGCCTCTCCCTTAAAATTCCCCTTCCAGAAAACTACTCCTTTTGGAAAAAAAAATTAAAATAAAAAGTCTCCTAGTCAGCGTTCAGGCAACTTCAAAGGATCAGAGCTCGGATTTGCCCAGGGGTAGTCAGAGATGGGTACCTGGGTCCTACTCCAGTGTGACTCCAGAGCAGCAGCAGCTTTGCTGGTACCTTTGTAGTGCAGCTCTGCTGGTGTCTTTGTGGGCACCAGTCATGGGTGGTGGTGAGGAACAAATAATTAGGGGTGGTCTGTATCAGGGTGATGGAAAATAACCTGCTGGCAGAGAGAAAGGCAACTGCCAGTGGTGTCAGACTGCAGGGAGGGGCCCCTCTCCCTTCCAGCCAGGTAACACATTAATTGGGCTTGTGGCTGTACAAGTGAAGTCACAAGTTTGGATGCTGAGCACAGGCTGTGAGCTTGGTGACAGTGACGTATGGGAGACAATTAAATAACTGCAGTTATATCCAGGTTAGGCAGAGAACAGATCCCCTTTTGAGCTGGATTTATACCAGAAGTGTGGTGCACAGGTAGACCCACAGCCTGGGGTTAGGAATGACACATGCCAACTTCCCACTGTGTTTACAAGCTTCTTGTTCACATCTGCCTGTGGATTTCAGACCCTGCCCTGGCCTTACAGAGCCCTCTTCATTCCCCAACCAGAGTGGAGGTCTGTTCTTTAGTAAAGCCTTATTTGGTCTCTTGGCTTGATGTCTAAAGGCTGGATGTATAATTTCACTTTACCACAGTCTCTAAGCTCAGCTGTCACCCCAGGCCATGGCCAGCCAACTTTAATTCTCCTGCTGTAGGTGGATGGGAATCAGCATTCAGCAATGACACAGAGTGTCAAACCCCACTCTCCATAATGAGCTGCCCAAAGGCATTCAGCTCAGGTGTTGGGGTTTCACCGGCTGTAGGAAATGCAAGGCAGTGAGATGTGTCAGAATGCTGCAGAGATAGGCTGGGGTGCTCGTGCTGGGTAAGAACGAGCATTCAGGAGACCAGCCTGACCTCCTACCCTCCTCCCAGATGTCTTGTTCTGAGGAGATAGAAGACAGAGCAGCTGGGAATGGCAGAGGCAGCAGTGGTGGAATGAGCCCTGCACCATTTTGTAGCTCCTTCCAGAAATCCCAGGGACCAAGCACTGCCTATTTTTAGCTCCCGAGGCAGCTGAAATACCACCGTGATGTTCATTAACAGCAGCCCTGTCGGGTGGGAACTGCAAGGGCAGGGAATGGGGGGCTGGTTTGCCTGTTTTGTTTTGCTTTATTTAATTGCTGGCTGCAGTACAGAGGCAGAGCATGGCAGGAGGCTCGGCTCCTCTCACCTCAGGAAAAGCAGGAGCAGCACACCCAGGGGAGGCAGGCAGAGAAAAGTCAATCAAGCAGTATTTAAAAATCTACCTGCTGGGCCCAGGGGGAGTTGGAGATTTTAATGTCATTCCCAGCTTGAGACACAGCCTGGAGAGTGAGAAAAGAAAGGGGTATCTTCTCTTCTTGTATCCTTAATTGCTCGTTAAATCATCTAACAAATGCCTGAGCTCCTGGATGGCCCCATGCTCCTTGACAGAGGGACTTCAACCTTGGCAGGGGGAAGGGGTATTTTTAAAAGTACTCATTGCACCTGCTCTTTCTGGATCTGTTAAACCAAAAGTTGAGTGGTTCCCTCTGCAAAATAAAACTAAGTCTGGAATTTTGTTACTACTGGTCAGCAGAAGCAATAAACTTTCCTTTGAGA
The DNA here is from genome assembly GCF_963513975.1 of Fringilla coelebs. Classification (NCBI taxonomy): domain Eukaryota; kingdom Metazoa; phylum Chordata; class Aves; order Passeriformes; family Fringillidae; genus Fringilla; species Fringilla coelebs. The sequence continues at coordinate 8,201,538 of NC_140040.1, read as the reverse complement.
TCTTCCCTTGCTTCAGCCTGCTGACTCTGTCTGCCCTGCAGGCAGGTGTCCATGCTGTGGGAGGAGAGCCTCTCCTGTCCTCAGAAGGGACCTCCAGTTACTGCAGAGCACCATGTACCAAAATAATCCCCTGCCCTACGTGCTCAGCCCCACTTCTGGCCCAACAGACTCACAGTTAACCACAGCCAGAAATGTCTGTGCTTGGTCACTCCCATTCTGCCTTGTCATTGCTGTTCATCTCTGTCTTCTACTCAAAACCCCCCTGTGCTGGGTCTTAACTCACAGGGAGCTGCCACAAGTCTCAGCAGCTGAAAAGGTGATGCAGCTATTTCCCAGCACAGAAAATGTGATGACTGTGCCATTGCCTCTGATGTTTTGCAAAGAGCAGCCTGCAGTTAAATCCACAAAACTCAGAAGAAGCCCAGACCATGCCCATGACAGCTGGAGAGCTTCAAATGTGCTTTGCCCTCGCAGACAGATGGACAGATCTGTGACTTACACCTGTAACCCCCTCCAGCAGTCACGATAACATACAAAGACATCCTTCTACCTGACTGGAAGAATGGATGCTATTCCTGCATCACCCATACACAAATACTGGGGCCAAGGCAGACCGCAGCCATTAGCAGGTTTTATGTCATTTAGAGTCTGTGAAAAGAGCAGAACTGCCGCTCCAGCAGGGCAGGCAAACCATACAGATGATTTATGAATATTCACTCAGCTCACAAAGCACTCCGGGGCAGAAAACAAGCTTTTGAAATTAACTGAACTCTTCAAGGTTCTTCGTTTGTCTTGGCTTTGAGGTGTGAGTCACTAATATTTTTTCTCCAAATTGAGCAGAGTCTGTACAGAGGGCTGGGAGGATTCCTGGGCACTAAAATATGAAGTTAAGTGCTCTGTGAGAAAGATTTTATGTTCATAAAGCCTTCAAAGCATAGAGTCCACCCCATTAAGTTTTATGGGATACAATACTGAGACATACAGTACTGAGACTTCCTCAGCCCATAAAGGCTGGATGTTCAGGGCACCTGAGGCTCTTTCATTGAGCACTAAAAATCTCCAGCAGCTTCAGTCTCCACTGCTTTCGGTTTGGTGCCCTGCAATTTTTCCACAGTTTTGGTGTTCAACAAAGAGGTTACAGAGTTTTGATCCTGACCATGCAAACCCTGCCATACACTTGTCATTCCCATCCCTACAATAAGGTTATAGCGGTGCTCCTCAATGGTGGCACCTCTAATTGTCCCCAGCAAAGCATGAGCAGAGCCTGCACTCCCCTCTCGAGATTTGTGTTTCTGGTCTGCCCTTGCTGGCTTAGCTCAAACACCCTGGAAGGCAAAGATTTCCACCTGCATTTGGCCAAGAATGGGTTCAGCCTAGCACACAAGAGACAAGAGAGTAAAACAAGAAGGTTGTCTTCACAAGCTGCAACACACAAGGAACAAGAGCTCCTCTTTTCCAATTAATTAAAGCAATAATAATTAGGTTTGTTTCAGCTAGTAGAAATGAAAGAAAAACTCTGCAAATTAGTCAAGATTCCAAGGGTTTCAGGAGTCTGTGGGTGCTATGGGAGTTTACTTCTTGCAAAGCAAGCAGAGGGGGTCATGAGTTTGGGTGTCCTTCTTCACAAACGACTGAGGCATCAGCCACTTGTGGGCTATTACAGGAAGGCTGAACTCAGCTATTCCAAGTCTGTCTAGACGTTCCCATCCTAAATCTGAGACATCTTCCAGACCCAAGTTGTGTCAGAGCACTATCCTCCAGAAAACATTGTTGTCCCAGTGAATCTCACTTTTTCTCACCAAAAAAGATTCCATCTGAAAATGGCCAGCTGGCCCTGCCCTCACTGCCATGCTCTGTAACCGTGGGAGATTCCTCTCCCTCTGAGTCACAGAGCACCACAGCCAGCCAAGGTGGTCTGCATTAACATGAATTAGCTCTCCTAGCAGGGGCTCATAGCAAAAAACAAGAATTTAGGGAAAGCAATAAACCAGCATCTGGAAAAAATTATTTCTGGAGTCTTTCCGCTGTTCTTTCTGATACAAAGCCCCCACTTCAGCAAGTTTCCACTTTCAGTTAAAGCAAGGTGTTGTTGCTAACAATTTTAAATATCCTTGTACATGTATGAATTCCTATCTGTTCCCATGAAATTCCACATGTGCAGTGCACACTGCTTTGTCTGTTGAATGGAAATACTTGTTGATATGAGGTGGATTGCACAAACAACCTTCTTCCTTGTGATTTCCTTCCTCCATCCTCCTTTTGCCCTTTCAGCTGGATCACACAGCCTGGATGCTAAAGCCCCATCCTGAGAAACACGGCCTCTTTACTCCTGTTGGTTTGGTGGACTGTTTCTGAGATCTCTGGCTCCACGTTCTGCCTTAGGCATCTGTGTGAGCTCTTGTTTCTCTCCTCTGCAGGCTGACGCCAAGATGGTCTGCGACGTCGTAAGTCGGATGGAGGACACAGAGCCCTTCTCTCCAGAGCTGCTGTCAGCTATGATGAGGCTCTGGGCAGACTCTGGGATCCAGGAATGCTTCAACCGGTCCCGGGAATATCAGCTTAACGACTCAGCCCAATAGTGAGTATCCCTGTCTGTGGCCTTGCATGTTAAGGAGCTGCATTTGGATTTGTTAAAGTGTTAACTGAAGTGAATGCCCTCACAGCAGTGGAGCTAAATGTGTCTCTGCTCACAGTTTGGCATGTGTGTTGTGTCACAGGCCACTGCAAAACACAAAGGATCAGGCAGGACATTCATGTCCCCTCTTGGCCAGTCTGGGGTCAGGTCTGTGACCCCAAGGCCAGATTCCCAAACAGCTCCCAAATGTCTCAAGGTAGGTTCTTGCAAACATGGATCTAGTGAATATAGGCAGATCAACCTGTGGGCAGGCAAATGGTTCCTTTGTCTATCTGATTGAGAGCAGAAGGGTCTGATCACCTGCTTTGTACAGCAGTACAGCTCCTGGGTTTGCTTTTCTTTCCTCTGTTTGCTTTTCTTTCCTACTGTACTTCCTGTAGTTGTACAGTGTACTGATAGGTCAGCTGGATTACAACCAAGGCTAAGGGACATCCAGGGGTATTGAGTTACTCTTGTAATACAGTCAGTGGCTTCTCTACCAAGAGGGACCACATCCAGATGTCATTCAGTGGGAATTGTCTGAATCCATGGCTTTGGTTCATACTGTCACATCCACCCATCAATGGCTGCTGTGGCTCTGAAGAGATGTTCAGTGTCTCCCCAGTTTCAGTTCAGACCAATTTTTAATGATAATTGATCCAATACATTTGCTTCCACCTAGGCCAGGAGAGCAAAGGTTTTCATCCCATCATTTCAATCACAGCATCTGTTGCAGTCAGGCAAAATGCCCCTGGCCCTGGACTGTGTCTGGGGCAAGAGTCAGCCAAGGGTGGTTAAGTGTAAACATAAGGACCAGGCAGGCAGAGAGCATTCATTTCCCCAGCTGTACCCTTGGACCTTTTGGCAATCAGGGAAACAGAAACTCCCCAATGGTGTCAGGCAATGCTATGTCCATGCTTTTGGCTATCACAATCTCCCACATCAAGTTCACCAGCTGTTTCATGCACTTTTGGAGTTGTTATTGTGTTTGGATTGTTTGGCATCTCTGCTTGGGGTGTTCTGGGATATCAAAAACACAACCCAGGCACTGGTGTGGCTGCTGGTTTTGTTCTGTGGGGTGGGCCTGCTGCTCCCAGCTGCACCAGATGCTGCCACCCAAGCTGGCAGGGCAGCTGGGGAGAGCAGCTCTTGAGGTGCTGCAGCAGAAGGCAAGTGATGACACATCATTTGGCATGGATGGAAAACTGAATGGGAAACCTGCAGATGTGTGGTTGGTGACACAGCATCCTACCCAACCATGATCACACCTCAGAGATGATCCTGGCATTCTGCTGCCTTTTAATCAGTACTAGGTGGATGATGGTTTTAATCTGTATTTCATTGTCTGTAGTAGCAAAATAAGCTTTCTCTTGCCAGCAGCTTTTTCTTTTTCTTTTTTTTTTCTTCTTTTTTTTTCACAAAATAAGGGTATGATGGCATAAACAAACCTTTAGAGATATAAATTATCTAAAATGCCAGTCCTAATTGCATTACAACTTTGTGAAAAAAAACCTTCAATTGTTTTAGAGCCAATTACCTTGAGGAAAGTATTTTGATTTTCCTTCCATGCAAGATAGCAGTTGAAAATAATAAGCAGAGCCCTCCCAATATGACCAGCTGCTATGCAATTCATCAGCAAGAGCTCTGAAACCACAAGCAGTTTCTAGACATCAACTGAAGAGGCTCTGTGCTGTTGTATTCACAGCAATTGCAATCTAGGGGTTGCAGCCCAGCCAAATTCTGGTGTCTCTGACAAAATCTCTTGCATCCAGGTGAGGATGGATGACCCTCTGTGCCAGGGCACTGCTGTGATGCCTCTCTCCTTAGCTGCACTGTGAGTTGTGCTGGGGCTGGACACCTTTTTTCCCTGGGCCAGGTTGGATGGGGAAGCTGGAGATAACAAAGTCCCTCTCATTTACAGCCCTGCCGGTGTTCAGGAGCCTCTGGTGGTTCCACCACTGGGAGCAAAGATGTTGTCACATGGCAGGGCACCAAAACACATCCTTCTGCACCTCTAGGCCTTGGTGCCATCAGGGGAGATGGTGGTGCAATGAGAGCTCAGATGGCACTTATTCACGCCCAGTGGACTCCCAGTGAAAACAGGCATATATTTTATGTAATTCTTCAATGCTTTGGGGTTGTTTACTTTTGCATGAGTGGAAGATTTAAGACAGTTTTATTTTTTTTTCCCACCCTGGGAAAAGGCTTGTCTTTATTGACACTGATACTCAATTTAAAACACTAACAACTACAAAATGTGTTTTCATTAGGGCAGAGAAAAATAAATTCCAGACAAGAACTGAATTCTAAGTTCCCCAAAGTCTGAAAAACAGTGACAGGCAGTGAGCTGCACTAGCATTTCATTTCAGGCTTCTCCTGGTGTTAAGCCTTAGGGAGTGGCATTTTGCTGGCAGGAGGGAAGTTTCCTGCAGGAGCTGGAGATTGTGCTCCATGGCTGCTCAGCACATGCCACAAGCCTGAAGGCACCAAGTGACCAGGTCGTGCTGTGGCCAGCACAGGTGAGACCTTCAGGAGAGCTCTGGGCACTTCCCTTCACCCCAGAAACCACCCACCCAATGCCCTGAGTGCTTCCAGAACCTCGCCCTGCTGCTTGGCTATTTCTAAGGAACCACCACCTGGGCTCCTCTGAGTCAGTGCTGCTGTTGTCTTTAATTGTTCTTCTAGTGCTTTACCTTGAGGTTTTTTTAAATGGCTGGAACAACAGGCCTTCTGTTGCAGCCCCTGGGAGACCAAGTCACAGGCTAATCAACAGCCTGCAAGGTTCAGCTGCATGGCCCTTACCAGTCTGTCATCAATTTCACTGAAAATAAGTTTAATCTTTTGTGTTAGACTAAACAAGAAGTGAGTATTAGCTCCCTTCTGGAGCCAGAGCACATTGCTTTCTAGGCTCTGGTACATGCAGACAAGCATGGATTTCCTGCAAAGCTTTGTTTCTTTTGGGCTCTAAAGTCAGCCAGTCCTTAGCGAGGATTTTGTAGCTGCTGCAAAGGAGCAGTAGAAAACAGCACTTTTACAGAGGAGGAAGAGGGAAGGTTCTGTAATGGACCCCCTGTGTCTTGGACTGCAAAAAGCAAAACCATAAGGAAGGCAACACAAGGGAAGAGAGTAAGATGTAGCAATTGGTTTCATCTTTTTTTGTTACTGCATTTTTTTGTCACTGCATTTTTTTGTCGTTCCCTGAGGCAAATTTACGGGTGGGTTGCGTTCCACATTCCTAATATCTTGATTATGTTTTTATTCCTACTTAGTCTCCTCTTCCTTTCTTGTCTCTATGCCTAGGAGCTAAATCTACCTCTGATCATCAAAGAGTCTGGGCAATGCTGATGTCTTTTTCTTCTCCAGCCATTTCTGTCTGTGGAAGCACATCTGTGACCCACATTTTGCTTTCAAAATCAGCAAAACAGAGGTTTCCAGCTGGTTTCCTTAATCTCCTACTTTTGTTCAGATTTTAAAATTGTCTTGTGTTTCCTAGCCTTGAGTTCCTAACCAGGCTGGTCAGTGGAGTGCAGCACACAGGGCAAGTCTGGTCTGAAGCAGCCAGGGATGGGGACTGGCTTTGAACAGCCTCCAAACTTCAGGGGGGAAATGGAGCAGACAGAGCATCCACACGAGCACCAATTTTCTGTGTGCATCTCCAAAGAGGAACAGGCCCTGCAAGATGTGTAGGCAGAGACAGTTTGCAAGTACACAGACACAAAAAAGCCAGAACCTATCTCAAGTTCTTCTCCTCCTGCTTCCAAGTACTTTGAAAGATCATTTGATAATGCCAGGGCTGTGAAACTACCGTGAAAATGTAAAATATTTTAGGCCTGCATTCAACCCATCCATCTTCACACATATCAGAGGTGTCAGGGCTAGGAAGCTTGTTGCCTTTGGCTCCCTCCATCAGGAGCCAAGGAAGAGAGAGATGCCTCTGAAGAGGGATACAGACCTCACTGTTCAGGGGAGAAAGATGCAATTGTGTTTGTTGCTCCAGCACAGCTACCCATAGCACTGACATCTCAAGTTTGTGCCAAATTCCAAGCCCAAACTGGACAACACTTTGGTTATTTCATCTTCAAGAATTGGTCTGGCAGTGCCTTACAGAAAAACGGCACCAGACTCAGAATAAAATACTGCAGTGTCTTCCTTCTCACCCCATCTTGTGTGGGACTGTTTTCTGATCTATTTTCCTTGCAAAAGAATTGTCTTTGCACGATGCTATCACCTTCCCTACTGATTCTTACTGCATCCCACGTGCCAACACACACTTTGCATCAAAAAAGCAGTTAAGAAAGTAGAGCCAGATGTTGTTGTGATGTGGTGAATGGCTTCCAGATTGAGCCCTGACAAGGCAGCATTGGAACAGACTGCCCAGAGAGGCTGTAAAATCTCCATCCTTGAAAGTGCTCAACACTGAGCCACCTGAGCTAATTTTCAAACTGAATTTAACTTTGAAGTTGGTCCTGCTTTGAAAAGGGCCAGATGAACTCCAGAGCTCCAACCCACACTGGCACTCTTGGGTTTGTTCTTTTTCCCTTGGCTCTTCCTCTGATAACACTGGGTTTAAAAGAGAGAAAGGGTCTTCAAGGTTTGCTGCAGTTTCCTGTCTCTAGTCAAGCAGGACCATGCAGCTCTATGATAATGTCCACATCCCACAAGTCCCATGGTCTAAACATTTACATTGCTGGCTTCACCAGCAAGGCAAACATTTAAACCATGGGACTTGTGGGACTTGGTCATTATGCAGGACTGTCAGGACATGATCCATTTTAATGAGCTGCAATTGTTTCTGGCACGCCCAGACTGAAGAAAGAAAAATTATAGGTCATGGTTTTGCATTAATATTCCCATCAGGTGTGTAGATTCTATTTTCCCATCACAGCTTTTGCATTAGAATATGGTTTTCTGCACACCCATCTTACTCGTGCCCGTCACTTGCGCTCCCTTGCATTTAATTGGAGGCAGTAGCAGCATAAATGGAACAATCCAATTAATTGGGATGACTTGCATTGCGCTGTTTATTGAACAATGCACCTTTGTGTCTTGGAGCCCAATAAAGCAGAAAGGAAAAATACATCACGAGTGTAGAGGTAGGTACATTTGTCTGAATTTATGGTTTAATTTACCCCAGTAAGTAAATATGCCCACCAGCACTAAATAATCCAGTTTCCCTACAACAAGAAAAGCAAAACAGTCCATAAAGGCCAGAGCTGGTTGACTAAAATCACCAACCTTGCTCCATTCCCACGAATGAGATGTAAATCTCTTTCCAGGGAGGAGCAGCTCTGCAATGTCTGCTGGTGCTGGTGCTGGTTCTGGAGCGGGGCTGTTTCTTGTCAGTGCAGGGTGAGGGAGACACAGGCAATCTGAGCTTCAGCCTGTTACAGTCTTGCAGGGCTTGGGCTTGGAAGAGGTCTTAGGTTTTGGAAGAGGTCTTATCCTCATAAATTAAGGAATTGCTGTTATTATAAGGCTTCACCTAGGGCTGAGTGTGAGGTGGAGTAGAGCACAATAGGAAAGACATTGTTTTTTAAATCAGCTGGATGTTTCCCAGCATCTCCCCCTAAGTCGTCATCCATCTGGAACACCCAATTTCACTGAAATTGGGTACAAACTCTCCAGGGGCTGCCTCTCTTGGCCGAAAGCAGAGTGGAGACCACATCAGATTATCTTGACAGTATGTGTTAAATCACCTTCCTATCCCACCAAACACTGACAGGAAAGCAGAAGGATTGAGCTTCTTTGGCAGAAAACTCCCAGGCAGAGAGGTCTGCAGGGCTCTGCATGACACAGTCTCATTACAAGATACTGGATCTCGTTATAGTGCCCATCCCACTTGGCCCCTCTCAGACCCCAGGGCAGAGGCAGAGCTCCACCAGACCCACCCTCTTTTGGGGTACAGCTCTGAAGAGACACAGGAGATACAGACTGTCCTGCAAGGAGGAGCAGAGAAGCTACCTAGGTAGTTCACTCCTTGAGCACAGAGGCACAGCAGTACCTGCCACCTCCCTGCCATTTTTCATTCTGTGTTGCATTGCTGCTGTGTTGTCCTTGGTCTGGGATTAGTAAAATCTTGACACCTTGAGCGAGTAAATTGGTATTTAATGAGACACAATTAAATGGGCTCATCAGATCAGGGCTGTCCCCATTTTGGCAAAGCCCACACCAAAAGGGCAGGAGCTGAGGTAGTTCACACTGCCTGGAGCAGGAGATACAGCAAGAACTTGGAAATGATCTCTTCTCTTTTCACATTTTGCTTAGTGGTGAGGAGCAGCCAGCACCATCTATAAACACAGCACAGGGCATCCCCCCAAGGAAACCTGCTGAACCACAGTCCTGAACCCCAGATAATCTGTTCTCATCTCCGACTGACAGACCCAACAGGAATTTCTTCCTGCCTTGTGAAGGGCTGTGGGTGACAGATTTGGCGCAGAAAGATTTGACTTTTTTTGGCTGAGTATTTGTGTATTTTTAGGCTGAAATGTCCTTATGAAACCAGCTGGAGCTGGCAGGCTGCCACCAAGGGTTGAGGTTGGGTTTTTTTGTTCCGTTCAGTTTGTTTTTTCACTGCTGCCCCTATTGCTGGCTGCAGCCTCCCTCTCCCCCCCTTCCTCAGGCAGCACTCTCACCCTGCAGTGAGCCCCTCACTGTCTCCCACCTTTCACCCCGAGCTCCTCATCACACCGGGGTGTGGCAGTGCTGGGATGCAGCTTCACAGCCAGGGAGTCCAGACTCTCCTGGGAGCTCACAGCCCCTGCTCCTCCTCCCCTGCAAAGCCAAGGAATCCAAGCTTCCCTCTCCCTTTCTGCACCCTGAGGTTTGGTGTACAGTGTACCCCCAGCTCCACCATCACCCCCTGCCCTGCAAGACAAACAGCATCACTGGCACAGGCTGATGGCAGGAGATGGGGCACCTCCTCAGGGGCGCACCAGAGAGGCTCTCAGGGTAACCATTGCTCCTGGAAGCTCCTTAGGGAATTGGATAGCTCTAGCAAGGCGTTTGTCCCCTGGTGTGTGTGATTCCTGCTTCATGCCAGCCAGTCAGCACCGGGCTCTGTGCACGGGGGCTCTGAGCCCTGTCCCCCAGCAATGCGTGTGACCACGTGGGGACATCCGCTGCTCTCAGCCTCCTGATTCTGCGGTGTGTCTGCAGGAAAATCTGTCAGGAGACCACTCTGCCGAGGCTCCTCACACGGCTGGCGTCAGGGCTGGCATGTCTGTGAGGCTGGGAGGTGAGCCTGGAGATGTATTTGCTACCCTTTGAAATCCTTAAATGGCAAAGAATGGCAGGAATGCAGGGGTTTCTTTGTAGGCAGGCTCCAGGATGGAGCAAGCTGTCTTCCACACAGGTCTGCAGGCACCAGTGGTGAGATGCTGCACAGCTGCCTGTGCACCCCCTCCCCAAGTGCTATCCCAGAAATCATCCCAGTTTGTAAGGTAAAGTTGAAAAAGGACTGTGCTGCAGTCCAGGGAGCGTGTAGCCGCACATTGGGAACACTGGGGCAGAGCTGCCTGCACCAGCCATGGGGTGAGCCACTCCAACCCAGGACAGGCCCTGCCAAGCAGGACAGATCAGCTCTGTGTGCTCAGGATGCAGTTATCTTCCTTTCCCCTCCTTCACAGTTTCTGATTCCTCCATGGACCATCCCATTCCCCATCCTGTGCCCTGCTCAGGGCTCTGACACCACTGTGCCAGAGTGGTGCCATTCATCAGCCCCCAGCATGCAGGAGAGCTCCAAAGGCTTTTGAGAACTGCTAGAGGTGTGCAGCTGCTGCCACTCATCCCCCCAGCCCCGCCCTGGGGACCAGACAGCGCACACACCCTTCCCACTAGAAGAATGCAGCATCCCCATCCTCAGGTTAGGAGTTTTATCCAAAATCCAACTTTAAAGTTAGGAGTTAAATCCAAAACCAATCACAAGCCTAGCCAAAACTCCCTGTTTTTCAGAATTTATTAAGAGAACCATTGGAAAATTGCTTTTATCTGCTGCTTCCTAAACCCTCTGGCTTGTACTTGAAAGCCTTTTGTCTGTGAACAGGAGAGCTGGAAAACCCTTTTTTATTTCCTTAAGCAAATAGCCCATCTAATATCCAGCCTTGAGGGGCTCGAGAGAACAAAAATGAAGGAAAAAAAAAATAGGATGTAGCAAACGTTGTGACACGCTGTAAAATCACCAGATCACAGGACTCGGCAATGATGGGTTTGAAGCGGCAGATCCGTGCCCATGAAGGGAGGGTGGCACAGCCCCTGTTAGGAAGGCAGAGCTCCCCGGCCCCGCGGTGCTCCCTGTGGCGGTTCCCGGCGGGGACAGTGACGGGGGCTGTCCGTGAGCTGCTGACGCCCGCGGTGGCGAGAGCAGCGCGGCGGGGCCGGAGCCGGCGGGGCCGGGCGGGCACGGAGGGCAGGGGAGCCCCGGGGAGCCGAGCCCCAGCACCCGGCCAGCACGGTGCCCTGGGACCCGCTCCGTGCAGCCGAGGGCACCGATTCTTTCACAGACTAATTGATACAATGGCTCTAATTAGCCCTGGAGCAAACAGCGCTTTGTGTCTCGCTTATCCAGGCCGTGTGCGTGGCTGGGATGCTGAGCGAGCCCCAGCCGTGGAGCTGCGGTTTGGATGGGAAGAGGGGAAATGCGGGCTCCTTTCTGCGGGGCTCAGCAGCCCGGACACACGGCTGGCCATGTGTGCGGTGGGTAGAGGGAGTGTGTCGGGAGAGCCCGGCACCAGCGGATTGAGGAGCGGGCTGTGCAGGCAGCAGGGGCTGCGCTTTTCCTCGGCATTTCAGTACAGCGCTGTGGACACTGGCTCTCCAGGGCTGGGTCAGTGCCAGGGGTGGCCGTCTTGCCTCCTCCCTCTCTTGGAAACCTGACGAGGGGTTTGTTTGTATCTGGTGTTCCCCAGAGCGCTCACAGATGAGACGCTCGTTGATTTGGGCAGCAGAAGTGGAGGCAGACAAATGTGATGCTGCCATGGCACCGCTCATGTGCCACTCTACCATACAAACTGGGCATGAGCCCCATCAGCACAGGGAGCCTAATACACTGCAGACAGATTTTTGACCTTTTCCTATATTATATTATATTATATTCTTTTTGCCTGTGCCACACACTAGTTGGGACTAGCTAGTGCTAGGTTCATATCAGTCCATTCATCCACACCTTTGACAGTATTGCAGTAAAAATAACAGAGGCTGTCTATGAACTATTGTTTCATCTTCCCCATGTATGTTCCTTGCCTTCAGACCACTGACATATCGCACAGATCCAGACCCCAAACTTCTGTATTCTCAGTCCACCCAGAAAACCCTGTAACTCCCAGCCTGCCTCTCCCCCTGCCCAGCTCAGGCTCTCAAGGTACTCCTGCAGGGATGGTCAGGGTCAGGCACACACTCACTCTGCTTGGTGGGCACAGGCTCTGGGCAGGGTTTCTCACTTTGTTCATGACAGCAGAAGGAGGCTGGAGAACAGCAAAGTGAACACCCATCCTTGTGCCAAAATCCTCATGCTTACAACCTTCCCCACCTCCAGTACATTTACTGCATTTGAATGCTTGAGTGCCTGGAGAAGGGACCTCCTCAAAGGTCCCTGGGCACCCTGAGACTCTCCAGAGACTGAATTTATTGGGGAAAAAAGAGGAGAAATTATTCTGAGCCTAGATTTTAGGCAGCACCTACTCCATGCTGCTGGGAGGGGAAGGAGGAGATACAGGGGGGAGGGAAGCCAGGCACAAACTGCACCATGGAGCCACGCTGAGGAAGTGTCAGCTCTGGTTTTGGTGGTTAGTCCAAGTAATTTGCTGGGGATTTACAATGCATTTTGTGTCCTTGTAACCCCTTCTTTGCTGGGCTGCACTGTCACCCCAGTGCTGAGCAGCAGGTTTGCTGGGAGCACCAGGACTGAAAAGAAATTTAGTACTCTAAAACTGCAAGCCTGGTCCATGAAACACCATGTGAGCAGTCACTGTAGCTCTGAGGCTTTTATAGCACTTTTAGTGCTATAGATCAGAATTTCCCAGTCCCTCAGTATTGCTGTTGGTATGTAAGGTTTGGCAATAGCATAAGAACCATTTCCAAATCCTCCTTCAGGAAAACACCAGCCAGTACATCCTACTGAGCATCATTAATGTCAGTTTAAACATTTGCAGTTAAACAGATCCATGCTCTTGCAGTGCCCAACATGAGAAATACTGCACCAGTGTGTTGTGCAGTGATGCCAAATATGCTAAGGGCAGGAACAGGAGAAAAAAAGAGACAGAGGTGGCTGATGCTAGTTAGCAGATGCTGAGAGCTGGGAATTGATAATGGAGTCCAGGCAAAAACCTTTGCTCAAATTAAACTAATGTTAAAGCAGCAACTTCACATGAAGAAATCCCCAGAGGACCTTCTCGTTGAACAAAAATGCCTAAACAAAGAAGTGACACAAATGCAGAAGTCAGTTACAAACAAATTCAGGAGAAAAGGCTGCACATTTCTGCCCAAGAGCTCAACTACCCATACCCTGCCCAGGGGCCACACTTGGGGATGGAAGATCTCTTCCCCCACACATGATAGAGAGCTGACTCTCCCGATCCACAGTCTCCATCCAGTCCCACCTGCACTCAGGGCTGGCAGTGCATGGTGTAGGATTAGCACCCTCTCTGAAGTCCCACAAAGGTCATCACTGGAAGGACTCCCTGGCTTGTCAGGGCCTCCCGTGGTGACAGTGAGGAGGAAGCAGCTTTGCTGCACAGAAGGCAAGACCTCCTATAGGAGCAGATAACTCACATCAACAGGGAAAGCCTGAAGAAAAATGGGACAAAATCCAGTTTCTTGCTTTACACATGCTCCCCTGCCTGCCCTGCCCCGTGTTCCCAAACCAGCAGTGCCACGTTGCGTTCCTCTGTGGCTTTGGCTGCAGTCCCCTGGTGCTCCCTTGGTACCACAGTGACACATCACTCTGGCTCCCTGCCTGTGCACACCAGGCCTGGGCACATGGGGCATGCCTGCTCATGGCCCTGTTCTCTGCAATGCTGCTCCTTTTTTTCCCTACTTATGCCTTAAATGTCATCAGTCCAGCGCTCAGCCCTAGGGATTAGGGGTCATGCAGTGAGCATGTGAAGAAGACCCCACAAGAAAAATATTTATGGGGATGCAGAGGCAAAGGACAAGCAGCAGTGCAGCTATGACCCAGATCCATCCTGCAGCCTTACCCTGTACGGACCTAAGGAGGCATTCCTGGGATTCAAGAGGTTATTTCTATTTTCACTTTGCAGTGGGAGCCAAAAAACCTCTGTATTTTGAGAAGCTTCAAACATTGATTGGATACGGCTGATCCTTCCATCAGCTGGTGCAGTGCCACCAGATGAATAAATCTTGCATGCATCTGTAATTACTGCTTAGCTTGTGCTTAAGTGCTGTGTCATTGATCTGCAGAACTCATCAAAATCCATAAGGGAATGCATGAAATTATATTGGATGGAGCAGAAAGGTACATGACAACATCCATTTTCAGCCTTGTTTGTTCACCAAAAAAAAAAGAAGAAAGCATTTATTTATCTCCATTCAAATTCTTGGGTAAACTTGTGATTTAATCATCAATTGTAACACTGTTTTATCAGCTGCTCTTTATGTAGGCAATATATTTCTTTCTTGTAGTGGGCCTTAATAAAATTCTGTTTCTACCAGCCTTGCAGTACCTGCCCCTAAGTGGGCAAAAATCTCTATTAAAAGCATGGAAGAATATTGCTTGAGGTTTATAACCCTCAATATGGAAAGTTCTGGTGGTCAAAGCTTCTGACTGCCTATTAGAGAACCCAAAGGGATTTCCAAGTGCCACCACAGACTTCCCATCCTGTCCTCAGGCAAATCATCAATCCCCTTGATACTTCCATTCCTCCTAAAGCAAGTGTGATTAACAGTATTTCCCTGCTCCAGTGGGAGGCTGGGAGGACACATCAATTCTGCTCAGCAGGAGCTGAGGTGCTCCAGCAGCAGGGAGCAGGGGCAATGCTTTGCTCACCAGCCATCTGCTCAAGGTGCTCTCCTCCCCTCCTGCAGCCAAGAGGAAGCACCCCAAAGGCATTTATTGGGAATGAAGCCCACCATGTCTGGGAGAACTGATGTTTTCCAGACCTAACGTTTCTCTGGCCCAGCTCCATCCTCCCACTGGAAGTGAAGTGGTCCTGGGTCAATTCAAATTTCTCCCAGAAGCAGGGAGGAGCTCCTGCTCCACCCACCTGGCTTACTGCAGCACCTTGGCCCGTGGCTTGCTCCCAGGAGATGTGGTCACTGACAGGTCCCTGGGCGGGCAGCAGAGGCTGCTTCTGGCAGGGACATGTCCCCAGGGCACAGAGGAAAGTCTGCACAAGCTCAAGCACAGACAACTTTTCCCAGCCCCATGGAGGGACGTGCCTCTGTGGTGTGCTCAGCTCATCACAAAGCCACAGCAGCTTTGTGGCCGGGCTGTCCCATACAGAGTATCCCAAATCAGTTTTGTCATGCAAATGTCCCTGATGCATCTTGAGCTGAGCACAGGGATCAGCCCATTCCTGCAGGGGCCTGGGAGCAACCCAAACCACTGTCTGGAGGACTGCAGGAGCCTAACCCCAGGAGTGGGTGTGTGGTGACAGAAGATTGTGTTAATAGACCTCTGAGGCTGCTGGTGCCAGTAGAAGAGGGAGAAAGGAAAGATGCGGGGTCAGCAGGTGGCAGGTGACAGCCCTTCCTGGTGAGAACAATCGAGCTGTTTTGATATTCTATAAACAATCTTTTGCTGACAATGATTTGCTTGAACATTTTCTAAAGGGATGAGAAACTCCATGAATTTTCCCTTACGTGTCTCTGCTTCTGGATCCGGCCTGGATTTAAACCAAAACGCTGCAATACCACGAGCAAAGCTGCTCTCGAAGGAGCCTCAGCCTGACAGCTGCTGAGAAGGACCAGAAAGTCCATTTGCGTAGCACAGATTTTACACGCCCGAGAGATCTACCCATGTCTGGGATAACTGAGATATTTTTAGCATGCAGCCAAGGGTAAAATTTCCAGGTTTTGCTTTTGCTACCTATGAGTCACATCTGCCCATGGCAGAGCCCTGGCTAATTTTGGTACCCATGGTTTTTGGCAGGGATGCTTAAATGACATTTGAAAGCAGAAATCCCCATAGCTTGCTAATAGATCAGGAAAAGGGGCAGATGAGAAGATCCAGAGATATGATTCCCACTCCATCAGCAGCAATGCATCTTCCTCAGCAGGGTGAGTGGATAAATGGAGCCCCTGAGTGAAGTCAGCTCCCGACAGACCTATCCCACTCCTCGTAATTGCGCCATCATCCAGCCATGGGCATCCTCCAGCTACCTGATACGAGAACACAGATCTCATTAAGTGATGCTTTCCTTTGCAGCATTAGATCTAAATCCCTCTCTGGTGCTATTCCCTGCTGCAGACAGACACCAAGCACTACAAAACACTGCAGCTATATCTAATTATTTTCTTCCAGCTTAGAAATGGAGATGTTAATGCTACTTCACCAACAAGTGTGTAAATAAATGTGCCAGGCCTTTGTGCACACCCCAATGAATATCTCTGGCCAGCGGCTGATCAAAAGGTTAAAGTCTGTGGGACTGGTTTCATCTGTGGTCCCAGCTGTCTGCTTTCCAGGGCTGGAGTAATTCTGAGTAATTAGCTCATTTGGCCTTGGGGCCAAATTGAATATCTGCTGTGCAATGCAAGGAGCATTGGGGCAAGCAATCCTTCGTGCCTGTGCTGGTGTTCTCACTGGGGGCTGTGCATGCAGCAAACTGGGTTAGTTGTTGTCTCTCCCCTGTTCGGGCTCAGCAGATGCTTGTGAATGCACCAGGGGCCCTGCTGCAGCACGGGGCCTGCATTCTCTGAGCAAGACTCCTTCCCAGAACAAGCCCTTCATTATCCCAAACTCCCTGGGGCTTATTTTTAGCCCCTCCTTTTCTTTCCTTTCTTCTTTTTACAGTATAGAAAACCATCAGCTCCACTGTCAGCCAGCTTATAACAGCAGTCCTGGAGCAAAGTAAAAAAGCTTCAAACCCACTGACTCTGTTGCATAAAGGTTTAGGCACAGATCCTGCTCCACTTCCAGGGTTCCAAGTCCCACCATTCCTCATCCCTTTTCCAGCTCAGGTACTGTCCTTCAGAGCTGGGTGTTAGAAGGAAGCAGAGCCTTACATAAAGCAGGAGCTCTGAGCTTTCCTCTGGCTCAGCCCAAGTTCGATCCGTGCCTGCTGTGCAGAGGACACCCCTGTGCAGGGCCACCAGGAGAGAGGACTGTGCACAGCCTGAGCCGTGCGTCATCCTGGGCTCACGCAGCGCCACGGGACAGACACAGCCAGCCCCTGTCAAAATCCTCTGCTTATAAAACAAAGGTGCCTTGTGGTCAGCAGCTCTGTGCTAAACAACAATTTAAATCACAGACTTTATATAAAACTAAAAAACAGTGGTGTTGCCCTGATGAGGACACTGCTAAAAGGCATCACAGCGCCGCTGGTGAGCTGTGGTCACCATAGCTGCTCTGTGTAGCAGCCCCAGGGGTCTGGTGTTGCACTGCCTGGTTCTCCAAATAGCATCAGATTGAGGGACTGTGAAACAGATGGCCACTTGTAGAACAAGGCAGCTATGGCTCCCTCCTTCCCCCATCTCAGAAAGGGTTTGGGACATGAGGAAAACCCCTGTCTGTGTAACAAAACGCTCCAGAGTGCTTCTGTGAAGTAATGTCGTGGTAGCAGAGTAAAGATGCTGCACAGTGGATGTTGCAGAGGTCTCAGAGATGTCTACAGAGAAACAAGTGGTAGATAGAGAGGAGAGAGAGGACAGCTGTTCCCATTCAAAACTTAACAAAGTTAAACTCTGACACGGCAGTTTAAAAACCGGAAAAAGGCAGTTTGTTCACAGACAGGGTAGCTGAGCTTGGAAATTCCTTGCTGCAGATGTGGTTGTTAGAAGCTTAAATTGCTGCAAAAAGTGCCTAGACTAATTTCTGGAAGAAAAATCATTGAGGGGTAATAAATATAAAGATATCGCACTTCTCTTTGAAACTCTGTTATCCATATGAACTGCTGGAGGCTGGAAAAGCTGAATACTGCATGCTTGCCCTGTACTCGTACTTTTCTCATAACATCTGCCCTTGGACACTAGCTAAGCTAGGTGAGTCATTGATCTGACCCAGACATGTTGGTTTTCTCTTTTGTAAGGGCTCTGATATGTCAAAAAATACCTTTCTCATCCCCTCTTACATCCCATCCAATTTTCAAGCTTCAATGCAGAAAGATAAGCCCACATGTCCTTTCCCAGGGCCCCTCCAAAATCTTTTCTGGGTAAGTGTTTCATGCTTGCTTTTCCCCCCAAGACCCACCTCACCCCCAGCCAGAGCTCTGTGATAACAAACTCAAACCATAACACAGTGGCCTTTAATTCCAGCAGTAAGGAGCAGAGACATGGCCAGAGCTGACCACCTGTGAGCAAAGCCAGCCAGCCCTTGCACCTGGAGACCCCTCATGTCCTCAAGCACATTTGTTACACAGCTGCTATTTACTGACTCTTCTCATCCACATGTGATGCTAAAAATTATTCTGGATCCAGTCATGCCTTGGAAAACTGCAAGTCTAAGTAGGACAGCTAAACGCCAACCTGCTTTTATTCATTCCTCCTGCCTATCATTAGTATTAATATCAACTTGTCAAGTTGATCTTGATGTACAAGCCCTGTACAGCCTTGCTTCAGTGCAGGGCCAAAACCATAAAAAATGCATCACAATGCAGCATCTTTTTTGTCAAGATTTGGCACCTTCCTTTAATAGCAGGGACCATCCTCCTCACTCCCCAGAGAAGAGTAGTGAAAACCCATGGCATCCAGCAAGGTTCTTTCAGGAAGTAACCCCAGTAATCCCTGAGCCTGGTGACCATCCCTCCAGCTGTCAGCAGCCTGCAAGAAGCAGGCACCAGAAGTGACATCTCAACGGTTGGATTATGTTAGGGGAAGGAAGTTGGGGAGTTTTCATGCTGGTGTCCCATCTGGTTGGACGTGAGATGAGCAGCAGCAAGATAGCAGGGCTTGCCATGTAATTCATGTGATTGCCATGGAGGCAGGACTGGCTGATGGAGGAGCATAGCCAGAAACACTAAACACATTACCCAAAGTCCAGGGGCAAATTCCCAAGATTTTTCTTTTCTAGGCTGGACTGAGGAAACACCAGACAATGTTCTCACTCTCAGATGAGTTACTCATTCCCCTAAGGTCTTTTCCCTGCTGCCATAGCCCACGTGGAAGTGCCTCAGGAATAGTGTGTGCCACCTACTGGCTTTTGCTAGGGGGAGAGGAGGGCTCTGCACAGTCTCTGCCCTCAGACAGGATTGATTCCTGAAGGGACACCATGCCACTGCTTGGCAACATTTCAAGCTTTTCATACCTGACAATTATTTAAGACACCTGTGACATCACCTCTATGTTTGCTGGATTGATGCTGGATTCTGAGAGTGGGCTGTGCTTGCTTTTCCCCTTTGCCTCAAATATAACAGCAGATCTGACTGGACATAGTGTCTGCAGAAAAAACACTGTGGTTCCATGATCTCTGGGTACTTGCCCAGCACCAGCTGCCCTGGGCAGCCAAACCAAACTGTATCACACCTTCAGGCAGCAGTGCCCACGTGGTTTTGCATTCTGGTAGGAGATAACTACAAGAGTTTACTCTCTGTTGCAGAGCCACTACTGACACTCCCTAAATCCAGTGCTTATCCTCTGTACCCTTACTCTACAGTCACTAAATATTGAATAGTTTTAATGCTAAATATACATTGAATTGTATGTTCATCATTGAAAGAAAGGAAGAAGATAAGGTGGAAGATAAGATCAGATACAGGCAGCCTTCCATCCATGAGCAAGGAAGGAGTGTTCAGATAGAGCCATCTTTACATAATCATTTAGATTTCGATGACATGGAGCCTGCTCATGACAACCTTGATTAAAAACTCAGCATTTGCCAGGACACAGTGTTGGAGCTGCCCCTTGAGTGCCTCAGTACACAGAGTCCAAAATAACCCAGCGGTGACTCAGCTGCATGTGTTGACAAATGGGGATCTGCTTCCTCATCAAATACAACACAAGCCAACAAATCAAGGCTGGGGTATCCCACGCACACATGGCCTTCCCTTCACGGAGGAGATGTGGCCAGAGCTCAGGACAGCCGGCATGGAGGAGCCACTGGGAAGATGCTGCTGTCTCTAGGCTTGGTCCTGGAGTCGGAGCTCCAACTCCTACTCCCTGCAGTCCTGCCCCAGAGCAGGACCCAGCTGTGGCTGCTGCTGCACCGCAGCTCGCTGAGCACTGAGGATGTGAGCATGGCATCAGCATGGTGTGAGCACCTTGGGTGTGCACAGGGACAGCTAAGTGATGCAAAAAGACTGCCAAGGTGTCACCCTCACGGCAAGAAAAACCCAACAGACCTTTAACCATCTTACTGCCATTAAGCTCAGTAGATGTGAATGTCTGTCTGTCTAAGCTTTGCCGCAGGTATCCAGCCTTGACCACAGCCTGCAACCTCAGCTGCACTTCTTCATCCAAGAGAGCAGACAGTGGAGCTTTGGGCATAGGCAGCACAGTCCTGGGAGAAGGTTCCCTTGGTAGCCAAGAGCCTGAGGGGGGTCCCTGTGCACACACTGCATGTAGGCTGCTGCTGCCGAGCTGTTCCCATGGGACACCTGGACAAAAGTTCCTTCTCTCCATGCAGTGTCCCTGGCACCAACAGTGCTGCTACCAGCTGCTTTTGGAAACAGCAAATGAAGGGGCAATACTGCTGTGCATTGCTATTTGCTGTCCACTAGCCTGTATAGAGCTCCTGCCTTTCTTAGCCTCTGTTCAATGATCTCCTCTCCCTGTATTTGTGAATTGCCATTTCCTCTGCACTTTGCTTTTAGCAGCATAAAATAGTTGGGCTTCACCTCCCTGAGCATGGTATAGCGAGTGAGTCAGAAACCTGCAATCTGCCTCAAAACAAAGCATTTAAAATAAAAGATATAAGCAGTTATGGAGCTACTCGGCTCAGGAGCAGAAATGCTAGAGGGTTACTCATGTACTCACAAACCTTCTAACCTTCCTTCAGCTTTTTTTAACCCCTACAAACCCAGGGCAAGGCAGGCTGCAAGTAGGAGCTGATGTGTCATTTCAGATATGCTTCCACTCCAGTGTGCAAACCCTGGAGCTGGGCAATGGAAGAGCTCTGATGCCAGCACCGATGATGTGGAAGGGGGAGCTGAGCTCTCACTCCATGACCTCCAAAGTGCTCTTATTTCTGCTGGTTAAACAGATGCCAGCTTCTGAGGGGATTATGTGTCATAGAGCCTGTTGGCTGTGACAACTAATTATCTCTCACAACAGTTTGGCCTTGAGATTTTCAGCTCAAAGGCCATACCAGCAGTGCTGCCATCCAGCACCATGTGTAGCAATTTGTCCCCACTTGGGTTTCCCTGTTCCCAAAGAGGTGGCACCCCTGAAGAGGTACACCATCCTCCCCCAGCTCAGGCTCACACCAGCAGGTTCTTCCAGGCAGAACGGGCAGGGAGCACCAGCACTCCAATGAAACCTCAGAGATGCTTCCAGCAGGAACCCAGGAGAACAAGCAGCAGCTAAAATCAGCTCAGCATCCAAACAGCAGCCTGGCTGCTCCTCCATTCCCACAGCTGGGTGTTAGTGTGGCAGCCATGCCATGGCACACTCCTCCAGCTGAGCTTCACAGGCTGCACACACCAGCAGGGTCCAGCTCAGCTGCAGCCAAGCGCAGGGGAAAAAATATCTGCCACAGCCCAAGTCTCTTTCTAGGGTAGAGCAGCCAAAGATTTAAACAGTTTTGGAATGCAGCCTCAAAACCAGCCGTGAAAATGTTTTATAACTTCATATAAATTGATGGCTGACCCCCATCGAGACTCCCAGGAACAGATGAAAGGCAGACCCAGACAACTGAAAGAATTTAAGTCATTGAGAAATGCACAGAGTGCTGGAAAAGACTGGAGATGAGGAAAGAGATGAAGAGAGAGGTTAACAGAAAAGGCAAAGGGTCTATTGGCAAGCAGGTATTGGAGCTGGGGTGCCCAGCAGCCGGCTGGAGGCATTGGTGTGGGAGTGACATCAAGGCTCCAGACTTGCAGAGCTCAGCTCACCTGCAGCCAGAAAAGGCTGAGTACTGGGGGTACTGAGCATTCTCCTGCCAAGCAGCAGTTAAGCACTGGGAAGCAGGTGCTGGAGGGCCCCCAGGCGAGGTTCTAATGGAGATATCCCAGCTGGGATTGCAAACTGGCTGCTGTCAGGTAGGAGAGGGTAGATAGGATGGATCATGCGTGGCTCTCCCCTCTCTCTATCACTATCATCTTGCCCTCTCCAGAGGCTGGCAGGCTGTACCAGCTTCCCCAAACCCCTGATCCCCCAGGGAACTCAGCTGGAGCCAGACACAAGGCTGCATCACAAGGGAAGGAAGGCAAGGCCTTCCAAGCCTCAGAGCCAGGTTGAATGCAGGACCAAATCAAATCTGGAACTGACCTGCTGTCAGGCAGCCAAGGGGAATGCTGTGTGGAAGAGCCATGGACTGGGCATACTGTAGTGTGAGTGAGAATGCCCTGAAATCCCAGCACACAACCAGGGTTTAGGTGATGCTGCCATTCTCCAGCAAATCATGGCAGGTTGAAAGCAGCAATTTCAGTAACGAGCTTCTCCATCACTGTGCTGCTGAGGACCTGAGTCCTTTGGCCCCTTTGCAGTAAATTTTGTTTGCAGCACTCCCAGCATAAAAGGAGGATCTCAAAAGTGAGAATAATTAATTGGGAACGTTAAATTGAAGAGAGTTGGGTCGTCAGAAAATGCAGAAAATGAAGATGGAGGAAGTGATAAAGGACTTCAAGATACTGACAAGAGCTGCGAGAGGAAAAGAGAATCCCCCTCTTACACCTCAGCTTTTTAATATCACCTTGAAGTTCCTGAGGACAGAGGAGAGCCTGAGTCTGTGAATACCAGCACTGCAGAGCTGCCTCAGTCTGCAGGGCCCTGTGAAGAGATGCAGCTGTCTCTTAAATAACAGCAGTTGACACCAGTTGTGAATAGATGAGTGATCGTGGCTTCAGCCGTCACAGCCCAGGATCTGATTTCAAATGAAGCCCCATTCATCCATCCAGTGCCCATCACAGGGTTATTAAAGGAGCATCTGTCACAAAACCACAATGTCTTTAAATGCTTGAAAAAGGGCACAACAAAAATAAGCCTGCTTAGCTTATATCCTTTCCTCTGGGTGATGTGATTCTTGGAATTGTTCAGGAAAAATAAATTATAAATATGATGGATAGGGAAAATACGTGATAGGAGCAGGGTGTGAGGTTTGTGTTTGACTTTAGTGTTGAGTTTGGCTGTCTGATGGTTGCTCCAGGCTTGTGGGGTAGGCATGAGAGACCCTGGCAGGGAGTTTTGTTGGGTAGCAGAGTGCACAGCCCCAGCTCTCCAGGTGTCCTGCTCCAGAGCCCTGGCTCAGTGCACTCCCTCCAGGACACAAATGGAAAGCCATTGCTGGTTTGGATGCAGCAGGGATATCATCTCCAGCAGCAGGTCAGGGCCGAGTTCGGGGCCAAATGGGACGTGCTATGGCAAGGCAAATGAGGGGGGTTGGTTTGGTTACTCATCAGGACTAAATCCATGTTCTGTGTTTTAAAAAGATTGCATTAACTAAACTGAAAGTAAACATAGACATCATGGTTGTCTTGAGTGAATGGTTCCAGCTCATACCATCTCACACTCACAGCAAACTCTTACCTGAGACAACAAAGTCTTTCCTTCTCTGCAACTGTGCAGCTCCTCTTAGTACTTTTTATTCTCTGTCTGTTGCACTGGGCAAAACTGCCATCTTCTGGCACCTGAATAGGTACCCTCCTGTCCTGCCAGCAGCAGGCCACCTCCTGCCCCACTGCCTCTCTGGGTGACATCCAGGCACAGGGATCAAAGGAAAAGATCACTGTTCATGCACAGACATGCTCTATTATATTCACAATATATTGAAAGCATCTCAGAGCATTAGATTGATGCTCCTGGGGCCAGAGGTGGACATTTATGCCCTATAATGCACATCAAACCCCTTTTAAGAGAAACTGGAGTGTCTGCGTGCAGGCTTAATGGTGGTGAGAAAGATTGTGCTGTGTGATGCAGGTCTGTGTTTGTAATTCATATTAAATGGTAATCCAAATTCCTCCTTTCTTTATAAATTGTTTTTAAAATTGTCTTCAGTGTGGATGGAAAACTGGATTGTGGTCATATGTGCAAAGATGTTGGGTTCCTCTACACAAACCTTTCATGCCAAAAGACAGGACTTTCCATCCCAAGCTTCAGCCTAGGGAAGCATTGCTTGTGTTCATAGATTTTAAGCCTAAAGCAGAATAAAGTTACATGCTTTAAACTGTCCAAGCATTTTAGAAAGCTTAATCTGCTCTCTGTTCCGCCCAAAGCCCCAGTTTGTACTCCCAGATTATCACCATTTAAGTGGAGTCCTGGATTCTCTCCAAGAGCTGCATCTCGTGCAGCCCCAGCCCTGTGCTGGGTTTTGAACTGAAGCCATGACTCACCTGTGCAGATTCATCTCCCTTCATTTGAGCTGGCTGAAAGCAAGGCATGGCATGTCCCTCTCTCCCTTCCAGCACAGAGAGGCATGTCCAAAGGGGACTCGACCTGTGTGTTCTGGGACCAAGACCTGTATGCTGCAGCCTCTTATCTGAATAAACCCTGGCAGAAAATGGTTTTGTGTACAGAACACAGCACAATGGACTGATTTGGACCCTTGTTCCTCAGGGAATAAAAATAGCAAGTTAATATTAAAACTGTGTATTTTCACAGATTGCAGGCGGGACCCACAACACATCATGCTTAATTTCCTGCTTTCAGTTCCCTATCAGATTTTATGCTTAGCTTACTGAGGTTTGTTTTCCCCAGAATAGGATATTTTTTGCTTTAGCTACAATACATTCAGCCATGAAAAATGAGATTGGAAAAGATTAATAGGAAGCTGAAGGATCCATCTGAGATTGACAAAGATTAATGTGTGTCTTATTCTTAGCTGTTTTCTTTTTCTTTTCCCTTCTTCTCTTAGCTACCTAGACAGCTTAGATCGAATTGGAGCTGCAGACTACCAGCCCACGGAGCAGGATATCCTCCGAACCAGGGTCAAAACAACTGGCATCGTAGAAACCCATTTCACATTCAAAAACCTCCACTTCAGGTTAGTCCAAAATTGTACAGTAAATTTTCAGAACAAGTATTTATCACAGGGTTTCCCCATAGTTCCTAAAGAAGAAATTGTTAAATTGCTGGTTAATGCATGGACAGCTCCCACTGCAGAAGACACAGCATTCTGAAGGGTCAACAATATGAAAAGTTTGGCAATCCTGTGTTGAAAGTCACTGCCTGTAGGACAGAAGCTCATGGCAGCTTCTCCTAACCCAAACAACACCTCTTTGTTGGAATGTATAATACAAGACTGACCCCCAAATCTGATCAAACCTCATAAATGTAACAGTATGTGGCCAGATCTTTTCTCTTAAGTGGGTCAGTCACATGTAGTTAACACAATACATCGACCCTCATGATGCCATCCGGTAGAGAGAAGTGGGCACAACGACAGAAAGCCACACGCAAACTGTACTTAGAGCATATAGAAGCCAAGAGTGTGTGGTCTCCACCTCCACTGCCCCTTTGGGACCCAGCATGCTGCTGAGGCTCTCCCACAGGTCCCCACATCCCTGTCTGGGTCTCACAGGTCCCCACATCCCTATCTGGAACTGCTCCTCCTGGCTCTCCTTGGCTGCAGGCTCTGGAGGAGAAGAGCAAGCTAGCAGTGAAAGTCCCATTGCTCTGTGTTTGGAGCCTCCCTGGACCCCCGTGGTCAGAGAATGCCCAGAATGCCCAAGTTCCCTGGTAGCCAGGCAGGAGTGGGTGGTGATGGTGCTCCCCTGTGCTGCAGGCTCTTCGATGTCGGGGGCCAGCGGTCAGAGCGCAAGAAGTGGATTCACTGCTTTGAGGATGTCACAGCCATCATCTTCTGCGTGGCGCTGAGCGGCTACGACCAGGTGCTCCATGAAGACGAAACCACGGTGAGTCTGAGCGGGTCCTGGAGGCCCCAGCAGCTCTGTGTGGGATACTGCATAGCCAGCAGCTCCTCAGAGATCACCCAATGCTCCCTGGGGGGCTGCAGGAATGTGCTTTTGTCCCTTGGCTCTGAAATCCTGGGGAGAGCTCTCCTCCTTCACCTTCTTTGGTACGAAGTCTGCATACCCAGGTAATGCTTCCTTACACTGCTGAAAGGGTTTGCTTCTCCTTTCTAGCCAACCTGTGTTCTCAAAATGCATTACAGGAACCTATAACCAGCAAGAGGATACAGCTGGGTGGGCTTTAAAACAGGGAAGCAGTCAGGCCGTGGTGCAGGGGTGCAGGACAGCAGTGCACACCTGGGGCTCAGCCCAGGAATATAACCTATTTCTTCAGGCTACAGAAATTCATTTTCCATAGTGAGAATGGAACTGTTTAAGTCCTCAGGTAATTTGCTCTAGGAGAGATTTTATGACTTCCCACTGTGACATTAGGCTCAAAATCTGGAAATAAAGCTGGTGAGGACCTGTGTGCTCCCTGGTATTAGAGTGCAATTAATACAAGTGAATTGAATACACAAAAAAGGATGCAGTAAGACTCATTACTGTATTCTGACCATTCATTCAGAATGATGGGGATGCATGCTTTTGGGATTAATAACAACTGCTGTAGGCACCCAGTTACATTTGTCTAATGAAAAGGAATTGGAGGCCATACTCAGACTCAGTAATGATTTCATCAGTGCCCAATCTGCAGCAGCAGCATGGAGTGCTTGCTCCTGCCAGCTCCGTCTTTCTGAGGCTTTTTATTCTCCTGCTGGTAAAGATGTCAGGCTTGCAGAAAGCTGTATGGAATTGAGGGAAATATTGCTGTTTGGTGACATTTGTTTTGTCCCAAAAAGACTAGGGGGACTGTGGTTTCTAGCCTCTGAGCCAGGTTTATGAGCTCTAGCAAACTCTTTGATGAAATCACCTGGTTTTTTGAATCATATTGATGCCAGAATTCTGGATGATATTAACATTACCAGTCAAAGGACTGGTAACAGCGTGGAGATGTGTCAAGGAGAAGTTTAGGCTGGAAATTAGGAAAAGGTTCTTTACCCAGAGTGCGGCCAGGCACTGAAACAGGCTCACCAGGGAAGTGGTCACAGCACCAAGCCTGACAGAGTTCAAGAAGCATTTTGACAATGCTCTCAGGCCCATGGTGTGACTCTTGGGCTTGTTCTGTGCAGAACCAGGAGTTGTATTGGATAGTCCTTGTGATTCTGTGATCATGACTGTGTCTCCCTCCAGACTGACTGAGACACTCTGCATCCTGTCATGTCCACTTACTTATAATCCCCAGTTGTCTCCTCCCTCTGACCCTGGCCCTGATACATTCAAGGATGCTCAGCCCTGTAGGATTTACTGGGAAGGACCCAAAATCTCCTGACATGATTTGAAAAATCCAGCCATTATCTCAACAATATAGAGCTCTGCAGCTGGGCAGCAAAATCAGCCAGGAGACACAGAAGAGCACAGAGGGAGAGGGAAGGTCCAGGAGCAGGGAGTAAAGCTGTGATATGAGTAGAGAGCAAGGTGCTTTGTAAGTATAGCCTGGATTGTGACGCCCAAATTGTGAAGCCAAAGGCAGCTTTTAATACAGGTCACCTTTGGGTGCCCATCTACACAAGTCAGAGACTGTGATTCAA
The DNA here is from genome assembly GCF_963513975.1 of Fringilla coelebs. Taxonomy (NCBI): domain Eukaryota; kingdom Metazoa; phylum Chordata; class Aves; order Passeriformes; family Fringillidae; genus Fringilla; species Fringilla coelebs. Next base: position 8,174,128 of record NC_140040.1, on the reverse strand, counting down.
AGCCATGGAGCACAAAATGGAATGGCCTGAATGCCAGTGCCATTTTTTAAATGTCAGCCTTTACTCTGCTCCTCTGAACTGGAGGTTAGAGCATCTCTCCTGGGGAGAGCCCTGCCAGTGATTGTCCCTCACCCAGCCCCACCCCAGAGCCAGCTCAGCCTGCCCCCTGAAGTGCCACGCTGCAAAAACTGGGATTTATGCATCTCCAACTTTCCCTTTGCAGCAGGAGAGCAGCCTGGTGCAGCTCTGGCACAGCACTGACATTTGCTTGCTATTTCAGTCCCTGTTCACAGCACATTTTGGGGGATGCTGAGCAACAGGAGGGCAGGGGCAGAGGCAGCTGCTGCTCATTTACACATTCGGCGCAAGCGGCGAAAGCGTTCGGCATCGCCGCCGCCACGCCGGCAGGACGCCCCTGCCTAACCCAAATAAACAGCCCTGAGCCAGGCCAGTGCGCAGGGAAAAACAGGAGGGCTGGATCTTGCCTGCCCTGTTCTATCCCCATCACAAATGGCAGGTGCAGAACGTGGCACCCTCAGACCCTGGCTCCTGCCAGGTGTTTGCCCCCTCCTCGGTGATGTGGTGCCTCCCCAAAGCCCAGCAGCAGAGCAGCATCTCCTCCTCAGTCAGCTGATTTGCTGTCTGCATCCGTCACATCTGCCGGCTTGCGTGACGTCAATCAGCCTCTATTGCTTCTCACTTGGAAAACACAAAGAGGAGGCAGCTGAGAAAGAGAGCTGGATGCTTCTCCTCCAGCTTCATTTTTAGAGACACTTACTACAGTCCAGGCACTCGCAGCTGTGTTGAGCCACTGAAGGTTTGGGGGCTGTACAGATGTCTCCACGAGTATGAAAGGACTTGGAGAGAGCTTTCATTGCTGGCATGGAGCCATGAGAGGGAAAGAACCTGACTGCATATCAGGGTACAAAAAACCCCTTCCAAATCTGGGTGCATGCAGGCTTTTCCTCCTGCACTCAGCACCCTGTTGTCAATGAGCACAAGATTTCACGGGTGCTTTTTGCACTTCTGTAAGTCCAACCACACTTCAGGTGGAAGAAACTGCATTTCAGATGCAGTCAGCATCACGTGGAGCAGGGACAGGCTCACCTTGGTAAGCTCCAGGTGGGAGAGGTGTCGGGTCAGCTTGTGTCACTGTAAAAAGCTCACAAACAGGTTTATTGTGAATCCTTTCCAAAGAGCTGGTTAAACAAGGCTGGGTGAAGCACTCTCTGACCTTAAAATTCAAACACAGCTCCATGCTTGTAAAGTTGTTTTGTGGGTTATTGTGCTCTTTGTTTTAAAAGACTGAGCACCCCTCCTCCAGCAGCAGCTAAAACAAGATCATTGTGTTTGAAGCTGTCCCTGCTTCTTAAGGGCAGGCAGTCTTTTATAAGGGATGTATTTTCTCTCTAATTCCCTGTCACAAAGAGCCACACAGCAGGAGTCGAGGAAAGCAAGTACTCCCCTATGTCCAGATCAGAAAGACATAAAGAAAATAAAGAAAACTTTCTGCATCTGTGATTTCTAGGCCCATACACCCGTAAAGATCACACTTTTCACAGAAACTCCCAGTACTGCTGAATCCAACTTCTCCCGTTGCTTCCAACACCTTGTGCTGCTGTTGGCAAATCTAAACTGTGTCCCTGTGTGCCCAGCTCCCAGGGAAGAGGAACAAGGCACGAGAGAGATTCAAGCAATGCCTTCATCAGTCCCATTGCTGCCAGCCACAGCCCAAGCCAGAGCTCATGTGGCAAAATGATACCCTGTGCCCAGCCCATCCAACACACCAGGCACTGCCCTCAAGGTATTACACCTGCCTGTGCCTTTACCACGTCCTTCACAAGGACCTGCCAGGCTCTCTGCCATATTTGTACACAGTGGGAACATCCTGATTTAACTAGCAGAACACCACCCTGGATTGTCTTTACATAACAAGGCTGTTTCATTTCATTTGTGGCTGATATTTTTGTTTCATAAATTGAAGTTACAGAAGGAAAAGCCTCAGCTCTGTAATCTGGGAAGAGAGAGGGACAGTCATATCACTCAGTAAAACTAGAGAAGATGATTCACAAAGGTAGATTTCCTTGTTCTTTCTAAATAGGATTCCTAATGGAATTTTTTTTTAAAACAGCAATGGAATGGGACCTAAGACTATACTCTGTTTTTTTACCTTGCAAATTCAAAGGAGTTATGGCAAGAGAGGGAGATGTTGATGCTGCACATTGCTGCCTCTGAAGCTAAGATATTTAGGTCAACCATATCTAGGCAAGACATGCAGGTATTGTTTGTGTGCCTGTTGTGAGGATGGGATGGGTGGAAGGCTCTGTGCTGGTAACCCTTGGTGCATTAGTGTTGGCCTGTTGGTGTGTTTCACACTGCATGACCTGGTTACTGTGCTCTCTCTGCCGTCATTGAACAAGGAAAATGGAATTGCAGCGCTCAGAAATTGCCTTAGGAGTGACAAAGCAAGCCAAAGTGGCTTAGGAAACGTAAGCAGAAGGGGGAATATGGAGTTGCTGTGCTTAGGGTAGCCATCAGTGTCCTTACAGTTCACATGACAGCCAGCACTTAATCACCAAGGAAAACAGAAAATATTGAATCAGCTGCGTGTTGCAGAAAACACACCAAGTCTCCTCCCATGCTCTGGTAAAAAAAAAAAATATAAAAATATAGTTTTTGTAAGAGCCTGGACAGAGTCTTGACTGCAGCATCCTTTGTCCCTCACGCTGAGTGAAAAGCTGTTTGCTCTTCACATCAGTGATGGCTGTGCAATGACATATGATCTCAGCTATGAGCAATTCTGTCTCTTGCCCTGTGCAGGAGAAGTTAACTGGACTTTGAATATGCATGGCCAACTGGTTACTCCTGTGTACCATGGTTGTTTGGGCTACTTTTCTTGTTGGGGTATGAAATATTTGCCGGTATAAGGATTTCAAATTCCAATTTTGAAATAGGAAGTGACCTTAAGAAATTAATGTCTGAAGAGCTCTTCCCTTAATAAGAGACCCAACATAAAGTGAGAAAAAGCAGCATAATGGCTCCAAAAGCAGGTGAAATAAATTGTGTTATTTCATCTAAAAGTATGAGGAGTGTAATCTTCAGTGCCTCCTAGCAGAATAGGCATATCTGGTCCATCACAGCAGAAAGGGGCCCCAGCCAAGTTCTAAGGGACTAAACTGATCTTCCACTGTGGATTTACTGGGAGGAGGGGGATTATATGGGGGATTTAACTCCTTATTCCTCCTTCAGCAGCAGTCTGTCCTTTTACATTTGGTACCCAGACACTGCTTCCTCATCCTTACCTCTGCACCTGGGTCTGCCTGAACTGTTGCAGGGCTCCTACAAACATCTGTTGAACTAGTAACAGTTGGGGAGGGAAAGGAAAGGGAGACAGTGATGATTCCTGATGCTGGCCAGCACCAGGACAGCTTGTGTCCACGCATGGGCTCCCAGAAGCCCTCCTGGGATGCAATGGCATTTCCCATATGGCATCCAGGTATGGCAACAGAAGCATCCATGCCTGCTCATCAGAATATTGCTCTGCACCTTTGCCACACACACACAGAAAGGAATTTATGGCTTTTGAATAATGTCATCTTCTGGCTTTGGAATAATATAATCTTCTCTTTAGTGGTAGAGAAGGAAAAGGTGGGTTTTAAGACCAAAACATTTCCCAAGTAAATAAGGATGAGTGGGGAGAATAGTTCATTATGTTTACTTGTCTGACTGGCAAAGCTGGAGGGAAAATCAACATGTAGAGATCAGAAAGCCAGGTCAAACAGCCTTAGGAAGCTTTGAAATTGTTTCTGGAATCTGAAAGGAATAGAGGTCATTCAGCGTAACCCTCATGTTCTAGTGAGATGTGTTGGTTTGTGCTGTGTGTATAGGATTCTGTGATTCTATATTCTGGTTACCATTGAACACTAACAGTCACTGTTTGTTGGGAAAACAGTCTCATCTCCTAACGTGCACTAATGCAAATTGCTCAAACTGGATCAGAGAAGTAGGAGGCCTTCTGTTAGTCTTACAACTGTAGAAAAGTTGGCTTCACCTAACCATGAAGCTCAGCTCAGAAGTCCTCAGCTTCTGTTTCTTAGACAAACCCAATGTCACCCGTGGTGCTCCCCATGCCATGAAGAACAGTTTCACCCTTCTGGTCTCCACCAGGGCTGTGCAGTGTGGTGGCCGTGGCACGAGGCTGCCCAGGTGGCTGATGGCTGCTGTGGATGAGCTGTGGGTTTAGCTCACAAGCAGCATTCCCATGTTTCTCCACACTTTAATTTTAAATCAGCAGGAATTATAAAAATGTAATTTAAAATGTTCTGTGAGGGACGCTGCTTAAAGAAATGGTTAATTGTATTCGCTTTCTGTTCCCCTGTCCACGTTCCACTTCATTCTCTCCTCCCAAAGGCTTTGGGTATCCAAGGATCTCCTGCACAAAACCTTTGTACACCAGGTTTCTATGTGCTTACAGTTTTGGCACCACAAGTAGCAAAGGGGAGCATTGCTTCAGGGGCTCCCACATGAGCCAGTACCAAATGGGTTAGCAAAAACCAGCCCACAGGCACAGGATGATCCAGATAAGCAACATGTTGCAACTGAGACCCAATGAGCAAATGCATTTTTACGTTTGTGTGTGATCGCGTCGTCCCCGTGTGTCGATACGAACAGTGGGTAAATGCATGGTTATTCAAGACAGGGCACGGCAAATCTCACGTGTCCTCTTTCACTCTGGGCTGAATCAGACGCTTCTTTCATCCATGGAGCTTCTTCTATCTATGTAAAACATTCAGTAGATGCTAAAGCATATCAATGAAAAGGAATGTGTTAATCAGTGAAGTGCTGGGCTCAACCTCATGCCAGCACAGGTGTGAAATGGAGTGGGAGAGGGGTGAAGGCCCCCGCTGACTTATGTACCGCTCCACATTCCCAAATCCAGGGCTGGGGGGAACAGGACATGCTGCACCCACCCCAAAAACCCTCCAGTAACAAGCCCGTGCAGCCCTGTTCTCTCCAGTGTCTCTGTGGTGATGGCTGTAACTGGTTTCTTACGCACACTGGCGGGTTTGGGGAGTGCAGTCCCAAGGAGATCCCGCTGGAAAAGCCGAGGAGCCGGTGTGGTCTGTACCATGCTTTGCCTTTGACAACCCCTGACTCTTGGGTGTGCTTCATCCTCACGGCGCCTGCTCTCTGCGCTCCCCGGCTCCCGGCTGAGAGACGGCCACGCGACCGGCGTGCGCGCTCCGGCGTCGGCCTCGGCGCCAAACGTCGCCAGCCTCGGCACCTCCACAGCTTTTCCTCGGCCGTCTGACCTTATCTAACCAAACAAAGGCCAAAAAATGAGCATTTGAGAGACCAACCAAATTTGGCAGGTATGAAGCTTCTCTTGAACTGAGAAAAAAAAAAAAAAGAAAAACCGAAATGGGAGTTGAAAGCAGCGGGGAACATGACACTTGGTTGACTTTGCCGTGAGCTCTTTCCACCACCATAAACCCATGTGGCAGACTTTGCAACTCTCTAACTGGTCTGGTTTTTCCATTCCTCTTATCTCTCTCCTTTTCCGTGTCCTTTTTTTGCATGACCTATAACCAAAAAGCTGACTTCTCGTTGTGCGTACATTTGGATGTATGGCTCTTCTGCTAGTCTTCTAGAGGCATGAGCTAACACCAGTGGTAGCTGCCTGACTTCTAGTCTGGTTGTTCTTAGATGTTCTTTGTCATGTTTTTCCTCTTTATACTATTTTCTCTTCCTTTTTCACTTTTTTCCTCTCTGCGAGACACTTTCTGTTGAGCCGTCTTCAAGAGAACTAAAACCAAAAAGTTTAAAAATTAAAAGCACAACAACAGAAAACACTTAACAAAATAACAGAACCAGTCAAAGGTCACGGCAAGGTCATTTCCAAAATTATGTCACCTTGATGTCTGCTTCCAACTCTAGATTAATTCAAGGATCTACCAGTCCTTGGTTAATGTAACCAATTGTGTGCCACACACATTCAAAAAAGTGGAAAAAAACATTTTAGAAAAATGATTGAAAACGTTTTAGAAAATCTGCATGAGCTACACCAACACATAAATCTGATCAAAGGGCAAAAATAATTCTCCATCCATGCATGGTGCATGATGATTTCTATGAGCTGGGATCCTGTAAATTAATGTTATGCAAAATCAAAACAGCTCTGTATTGTTAAATGCCCTTAAGTTACTAATTGTATGTCAAATGTAATAGGGATTGCATCTGTGTATGTATATGTTCAGCTGTATGTATACATAAACTTATTATGTATATTGTAGATTTTCTTTTTTGTTGCTTTCCTCCTTAATTTAGTTGTTTTAGATTTCCCTACATGTTGAACATCCCTGGGTCGCTGGCTTTGGCCTGATGTGATCTTTCCTTTCTATTGCAGAACCGCATGCACGAATCTCTGAAGCTTTTTGACAGCATCTGCAACAACAAATGGTTCACAGATACATCTATCATCCTGTTTCTAAACAAGAAGGACATATTTGAGGAAAAAATTAAGAAATCTCCACTGAGTATCTGCTTTCCTGAGTACACAGGTAATGAGAAATGTGGCTGTACAGTAGCGCTTAGCAAAGGGCCCCCAGAGCTCTCCCCAGCAAGGCTGATGCTGTAGTGTATTGCAGGCAGCAAGGCTAAAGCAGAGCTAGAGCTCCCATTGGCTTCACTACAGGTTTTATTTCAGAAGGGCCAAAGCATCAGCCCCACCATGGGCCGCTTAAAGCAGGAGGATGACTTGACCAGCACCAGGGTGGGCCACCACCACTGATTCGGGGGTGTGATCTACGCCTTGGTGCCAAGACAGCGCCTGCAAGTCTGGGGCCACTGTGCACTCCCCAAACCCATGTGCACTGGTTCCCTGTGTCACACAGGATCATGAACCCTCTTGCAGGTCTCTCAGAGAGGAGCAGTGAGTGTAACCATTATAAGTGGGTGACAGGAGACCAGCACACGGGGTTTGTTAGGCTGTCCTCCGCTGGAGTGCAGCTTTGTTCTTTCATACCCAGCCATGCTCCCTTATGGCCACAACAAGAACCCCTCTGCAGTTCCTGGCCACTTTCTCCACTTCCAGGCACTGTGGGCTGTAGAATCATCATGATCCTGGAAACATTCCTGTCCAGGCTGGATGGGCCTCTCAGCAACCTGACCTGGTTGAAGATGTTCCTGCTCACTGCAGAGGGGTTAGATTAGATGACCTTTAAAGATCCCTTCCAACCCAAACCATTCCGTGATTCCGTGATCAGCCCTCCAGTACGCAGACAGGAGGTCTCACAGCTTGGCTGCTTCAGCTCAAGCAATGCATTTTCATCACAGCAGTTGAAGAGTCCCCAGTTTTGCTCTCAGGTTTGCCAACATCAAGCGTCTGGACGTGAAAACCCTTCCAGTTAAATGCAGGGAGAAAACAAGGTGTTTCATATTTGATCTTCCCACACCTCTTAACCCATAGTACAGGCAGAGGAGAGTCCCAGTGAGATGGGCCCTGAGCTTGGCTGGGGAGAAGGAGGCCTTGGTGATCCGTGGAGTTGAGAGCAGGAGCTCTGGGATGGGCAGTGCGAGAAGCCCCTGCTCCTGCTGCCTGCCTGGCATCTGACCTGCTAATGATGGGAATACATCACTCATGCAGAGGCTGCAGCTGCACCCCGCTGCTTCCAGCATCTCACCAGCTTCCACAAACCCTCATTACCATTCTGAGATGGCACAAAAATAAACTTTCATCATCATGAATTATTTAAACTCACCAGAGACATCCAGATGAATCAAGCCGACAGACAGAGAGGCCAATCTCTTTGTCAGGAAACACAGTTGTGAACCAGGAGAACCAGGAGTCTCACAGGTCTGGGCAGGCCAACAAATTATTAACCAGAGCTTCTTATCTCTGAGCACCTGATTTTTCACTGGGAATAGACAAAAGTGATCCCTCATTGCTGCTTTGGGCTGAATGGTCTGTGGCCATGGAGCTGAACAACTCCAGCTGAATTCAGAACATCTGCAGGCTTCCTCTCCAGGAAGATTTCAGTGTTTGTCACTACCAGCACATTTCAGCCATCTAGTCATCTGCTTGGTCCAGACAGAACCAACATATTCCCAACATATTTGTCTGAAAAGATCTAATCATGGAAATTTCAGTCTTTACAGCTGAGCTTACAATAATGCCCACCCCAAATTTTCCTGGTTGCAAATTAGATTGCTGCTTTTGGATGGCTTCTTCTTTATAGCAGTGCTTGTCTATACTGGATGGTTTCTGTCATGTTCTCTTCCCTTTTCTCAGTGAAGCAAACCTTCACCTCTCACTCCTTCCTGATCCCATTTTGTGCCTCTGGTTTTGTAGATCTTCTCTGCTGTCTCCCAGAAACCTCAGTCTGAAATAACAGTCACAGAACCCTTGATGTCAGAGAGACAGAACAAGAAGGAATGATATTTTATTTATTCCTTCCCATGCTATCCCAGCCCAGGGGGGAAGTTCAGTGGGGGAGGCAGACATTCATACACATGGAGCCAAGCTCTTGGCTGATTAAACAGAGGAAAACAAAGCTTCTGTCTGCAGCACTTCAGCCACAAGTGAACCAAACCAATCTTCCCCAAGTCTCAGGGCCCCCAAAAGGTGCTCTAAATTCCTTCAGGATGCTTTTCTGGAAGCTGGGAGTTCTCACAATACCAGAGACCCTCAACAGGTCTCTTGTCTCTCTTGTGTCATCAGAGAGGGCAGGAAGTCTGACTGCTGAAAGTCCTTTTACTGGTCCAACAGGGATCTGAGGTGAGGAGTTCTCTCACCCCCAGGTGTTCAGCATTGCTGTTATGAGTTAGCTGTGCTAACATTCAGCCCAGGCCTTAGACCAAAGCTCACACTTCAGTCTGCTTGCCCCTGCTTTGCTGGCCACAGCCCACAGGATGAAACCCTATGGCCTCATGAAAAAGCAACAATATTAGAATGTTGCCCTGGAGTTAAAAAGAATTATTTGATAAAAGCCTATAAACTGAACAAGCAGACTTTCAACATCACAAGTAGGTTCCACAAAATGCTTTTAATGAAATGAAATTTCTGATGTCCATTAGTTCTGCTGACAGGGAATTATTAGAAGACTGCATCCACAAATTTGCCTGCTGTTTTCTGGAGCACTATTTCCATCCCCTTAATTCACTCATGCTTTTAACTAATCCACAATACTTAGTAAAGCAGCAGCAGAATCCACAGCTTGATTTAAACCAAGCTAGCATTAGTGATTCCCTGCTCTCCTAGACAGAATCAAGTATCTAAATCCCCATGTGTTTGAACAACCAACTTCCTGTTCATAAAATAACCTCCTCCTTGTGCTCAGCATGTGGAACTGATTCTTTACACAGCTGTCCATGCAAGAATCTACTCCCAGAAAGAACTTTACTTCTCTTACTTCACACTTATTCTCAAGTCCCATGGTCTCCATGAATTTGTGTCTTCCACTAGCAGGGCATGTGTGTGCCAGTGGGATTTCCCAGAGCAGTTGCCTTCCACCACAGCACATCTCCAGCCCCAGTAAGCTTCTTTCTAGCAAATAACAGCCTTCCCATCAGTAAAGCATCATGGAGACAAAGGCACCCAAAGCAGCAGCAGTTTTACTGTTGTGGAGCCTTTTGGGGGTCAGGCAGTGCTGGGAGCTGCACTCCAGGCCAGCCAGAGCCTTCATCAGCCTTAAGGAGGTGCCCAAAAGGAGCAGGGTCAGAGCTGGCTGGAGGAGAAAGGATCTGCTCATTTGCATGACTTCTTCTAAGCTTTTTGAACACAAAATTTGAGGGTTAATGAGGTTTGGTACAGATATCTCTATATATCAAAACAAGAAACTCCTCTCAGTGTGATTTTAGTCCTGGCTGTAGCAGAGAGTACTGCAATCCTAATCCTTTTAAGAAAGGGACATTGTGCATCAGTTTTTTTGTTGGGATTCGGTTGGGGTTTTTTTGAGAAAACTCCATTTTGCCCTGTAACAGAGGCTGGATATTTTCATGTCCCTTTCTCTTAATGATTTAGGGGAAGGAGGGCACAGCTACCAATACTGCCCTCAATTCATGTTAACTCTTCCATCAAAAACTGGAGCTTCAATTAAAAAAAATCTAAAAAAGGAAAAAAAGCTAAGCCTTTTCCCTAGGTCAAGCACTTACTGCATTTCTTCTATTTTTTGTCACCATGATGTGGAACTTCTTCCATCACAGCCTGTTTAACACTCAGCTCCCTCATCTCTTTCATCTCTATAAACAGCAACTCAGAATAAAAATACAGCTGAGCTGCCAGTCAGGGAGCACCTCCTGCCTGGCAGCAATCCTGGCTGGCAGCAGCGCCCATCCCCGAGACGTGGAGAGGGCGCTGGGCTGCAGCCGCCCCGCAGGAGCTCCCCAGGTCCCCCGGGGGCTGTCCGTCCGCGGGCGCCCCGCCGGTTCCAGCGGACGGGGTTGTTCTAACGCGCTGTTTTCCTTCCCCTGGCTCTCCCGCAGGCCCCAACGCTTTCACGGAGGCGGTGGCGTACATCCAGACCCAGTACGAGAGCAAGAACAAGTCGGCCAACAAGGAGATCTACACTCACATCACCTGCGCCACCGACACCAACAACATCCAGTTCGTGTTCGACGCCGTCACGGATGTCATCATCGCCAACAACCTGCGGGGCTGTGGACTCTACTGAAGGCCCTGCTCCTCCTCCTCCTCCTCCTCCTCCTCCTCTCCTGGCACCGCCCGGAGCATCCTCGGCTCCCGCGGACAGGTCCTCCCTTTCCTTGTTTTTTCCTCCTCAGAAGATGACAAGGAAGAAATGCATAATTCCCTCCTCCTCTCCCAGAAAACTCTGCAGCAAGTTTTGCTTTCCCCAAACCCCTTTTATTTTATTTTGGTTCATTTTTTGGTTCGTTCCCTTGCTGCCCCATTCTACTCCTCCGTTCCGATTCACAGTGTTGTGCAGGGAGCTAACGCATTTCCCACGGAGTGCATTCCAACTGCCAAAAGACAAAAATACTTCAGTTTTAAAGAGAGAAAAAAAAAATCAAAGCCTTAAAATACTGGTCAGGAACAGTGTAGTTTGGAACCAAAACTTTTATTTTGCCTTGAAAATTAAGGGATACTGTTCATTCTCCTGGTTATTTGCCCTTTTTTAAAAACACTATTCCTTTGGGAAGTGCTAAATACAACCTGATCATTTTGAGTGTACCTTACTGCTCCAGTTCTGACCCCAAAGCTGGAGGGTTTGGTGTTGAATGCAGACACCATAGCTTGGATTTGTACATTCTCCTTTTTTCCAGACAGCTCTTTGAACAAGTAAAACAGCCATATCGAGTTCTGCTGGTGTCTGAGTAACAGGGACACAGTAACAAAGCCTACTAAGCCTTGTCTAAAAGCATTCATTACTGGTAGCAGTTTTACCTCAAGTTTTCAAAATTAATGATAAAATTTATCTAGTGGTTGCTGTAACCCATGGAGGCACTAGGCTGGGACCCCTGGAGTGTAGGCAGTGAAGATGCCCCAGGAATGGTGTCCTGATGGAGATTCCACTCTCAGTGGCATCCTGACCAGGAATCCAGCCTGGGGACCTTTCCCACAGCACCTCCCACCTTAGTGACTCAGCAGAGGTGGTGCTCCTGCAAACACACAGCATCACTTTCCAAACTTCAGCTTTGAAATGCTGGGGAGCACAAGAAATATTTAGCCCTGGCTTCTTGCAGGCAGAGTCTGATTGTCAAGTGCCTGAGATAGGAAAGGTGCTTTGGGGAACCTCCCCATGCCTGGGCAGCAGCAAAGGGTGCAAGAGCCTCGTGGCCCTTCCTTGTCCCATGGGCATCTGAAGCCCTTGAGAAGCACAGCCTTGTGCTCTGAGCCTCCTTGGCTGGGCACCAGCCAGGGGCTTTCCTGTGTCACCTCCTGCCTGAGCGGGGCTGGGGTCTCCAGCCAGGGCATCTCTTCACCAGCACTGAGATGGATGTTAACACTGGCAACAGAGAGCTCAGGGAGCTGATTTGAGTCAAGTGAGAAGGAAGGAAAAGTGCAAGGGAAGGAATAAGGAAGGGCAGGGAAGAGGAGTGAGAAGGATGAGGGTAGCACCCAGCACAGCAAAACTGAGGGCTCAGAGAGGACAAATGCAGGTGGGCTGAGGTATGTGTGGCCACTGCCAAGAACTCTGGGTGCTGCTGAGTCAAAGGCAGAAGGGAATGTGAGAGGTGGGATGTCATCTCTGGGGACATGGAGGGACTCTTAGAAGTCCACCACAAAAGCTTGTTAGTTGTCTTGGTGAGACAACCACCTCTAAGATCCCACTCAGGGCCCACCTCACCTGGGGGCAGGTGGGCAGTGTTGGTCCCTGCCTCTTCTCTGCCTCTCTTAGAAGTTCATTACCTTGAAAAACATGAACCTTTGCAGGCTGGCCAGAAGTTCAACTGTCCTCTCTCGGGAACCTGATCTAGGAGAGGCTTTCAGGTCCCAGGAGGTCTCTTCAGGGCTGTGGTTGAGAGGGACAGTATCTCTTCTCACTGTGCCCATTTAGGAGAGATGTGAGAGCAGCCCAGAGCAGCACAGCCCGAAGAGGAGGGGCCAGGTGAGCTCAGTGTGCAGGAGGCAGTGACAGGAACACATATGGTGGCACAGGAGGGAGAGGACAGGCAGAGAGGCTTAGGGAACGTTTTGGGAGACAAGCTGCAGAAGGGAAACCAGGCAGATTGAGACAGCAGGAAGGGTGGGAAGAGAAGGGCACCTGGGAGTCAGAGGAGAGTCCCCATCAGGGGCTGTGCTCTGCCAGGACAGTATTTGTGAGACATTTGTGACAAATCCCCAGCCAGGATGTGAGCACCCTGAGGCAAGCAGGGAAGGGCTGCAGAGGAAAGCGAGGTGTCTGTCACCCATCCAGCCAGCTACAGCCCAGCATGGCTGGTGACTGCCAGTAACCCCTAGGGAGCATTAAATGATGCATTTACCATGGAGCAGCAAGGACCTGCTCCTGCTCTGCTGGGCACTAACAGCAATAACACAACTCACTGCCTCCCCTGCTCTGGCACAAGCCAGCACCAACCTTTCTCTTCACCATCTCAGCCTTAAAATGCCTCCAGGGACATTGGCTCCTGCAAAGAGCTGACCAAAACCAGGAGCTCTTCTCTGCTCCTCTCATGCCACAGCCCACCCACACATCTGTCTGAGCCCCAGCAGCAGCACCCAGCATCCACGTGGGTATTGTGTCAAATCAGGGCAGAAAAACCACACATTGGTTACCTTTGGTATGTAACCACTGGACCCAGAGTGATGATGGCTGGTGCTGGCAGGCATGCAGGTCTCTTATTAAGCTCTATTAGAAGAGTTTGATCAGAAGCTCTGGAGTTTTGGAGATGTTCTGTTCTCACCCCTTGCTGTGGATGATGTTCTATCCAAGCAAATCAGTAACAGAAGCTGTTCCCAGGGAAGGCAGCACCACACCAACACTTTGTGAGCTCCCAGCATAAAGCACACAGGAATATTTTGGTAAAGACCATTTAAATTAACTCCAAACTCTGCCAAATGCAGTGGCCAGTGCTGCCTCAGTGCACTTTTACTGCTCCCCAGGCTGGATTCAGGTAACCCATTTCCAGCTTTGCCAGCTGGGAGGTCCAAGCCCCCTCTCCCAGCTCCAGCAGGTCCCTGGCACATTGATGGCCATCAACAGCTGGTGCCCCATGGGGAGAAAGGGAGAAAAAGCAGAGGAAATGTTGCCACAAAGAGCCTCTTCTTTCATTTTCTTTGGCAAATTGTGTGTCTAAAGCTTCATCTCAGCTGCTGCTGCTGACATTCCCTCCCTCACACGAGTGTCATGAGGATTCACTGACAAATGCTGGAAGCAGCCTTTGGAAGATGAAATGCTTCCAGTGTTAAACACTACTATTTCTCCTGCTTGATGGCCGTGTATAGATTTGTGTCTGCAGAGCGCCTGCCAAATCATTACTCATTGCTGGCTTCTGCATCCTCCAAAGCCCTTCCTGACAGATGTGCCTTCCACAGGCAATCTTCTGCCCCGTGCTTTTTCTAAACACCAGCAATTCTTGCAACAGTTGCCTAAAAAGTACCTTGAAATACATTGCCTGCTTTCAAAAGCCTTTTCTTAACAGCCCCTTGTGCTTTGCAATTGCTGTGCTCCGAATCCAGACCCTTGGAGATCCAGAGCTGTGTTTTGTTTGCGGTCTCCACATAGCAGGGATGTTGCAACTGGTACAGCTGCATCAGAAATCCTACCAGGGCATGGAGGATAGATTTTAAAAGCACAAAATGGAAACACCCTGCTGCCCTTCACAGCTAATGTGGGAATTTGCAAAAAAAAAAAAAAAAAGCGCCTTTTTTGGGATGCAGGAGGTTTTTAATGACTCAGGTCACTGTTCCAGCAGCAGAAGCATCCAAGGGGTGTCAGCACTGAAAGTAACATTAGCAACTCATGATGAGCTTCAGACAGCAGCAAAAAGAAAGAAGGAAGCTCCCTGTTGGCTTGCTCTATATTCAATGAGAGGGTCAGTTGCGGAGCCACGAGACCACAAAAATGCAAATAGCCTCTTTATTTAAACAACAATTTCAATGAAATAGAGAAACCCATACAAGAAAAGTCTTGCCGCGCTGCCGGGCTGAGTTGCAGAGCTCCTTGGGAGGGGGCAGTAGCTGGGCTGGCTGGGAGAAGGAGCAGTAACCATGCACAGGGATAGCACACACCGAAATGCAGCGCCAGGCTGCCAAAGGCAGTTGTTGATCTCGCACAGGGAAGCCGCACGCAGTCCGGTTTTCGCGGGGGGCCGGAGGAGCCCGCGGAGCGGCCGCGCTGCGGGAGCGCCCGGCGGGGCCATCTGGCGCTGCCGTCTGCGAGCCCCGGCTGCCCGGCCCTCCTGCATGGCCCCGGTCCCACTGCCGGCCACAAACGCTTCCAAATGCATCTCTCTCAGGAGTTCTGTACCGGAATTAGCTCCTTGCCTTCAGCCAGCTTTCCCGGATGGCCGGCCAGCCTGTCCCTCCATGGAGGGGACAGCAGCCTCGGGAGGAGCCCGCCGTGCCTCCTCTATCAATGTGATTTTGTTTCACAGGACACTAAAAGTATTAATGAGTGCAGTCTTTACTGTACATTGAAACATGTCTGGTGGGTTTAGTCTATCATGGCCTGAGCCCAATGCTCGCCTGCAAGGGAACAGACCTTGTTCTCAGTCCAGGAGCGCAGTCTCCCAGAGGTCAGGATGTGACATAGAAGATGTCCTTTTGCCAGAAATCCCCATGTGCCCAGCCTCACTGTGCAGCTCAACAAGGCAGACATTGCCCCTGGGGGATTTGCAGCCAGTGCTGGCAAGGGGACCAACCCTGCTCTGTTAGTTTGTGTGACATGTCCCAAGCCTTTTGTGGTCACAAAGTCTCCTGGAGCCAGGGAGAGTTGCTGAGTTCCTGGAAGAAGGCTGACCATCTGTCAAGTCAATTAGAGAAGCTTAGTTCCAGTGTGCTTGGGTGTTTTCATGGTTTGTCTTCTTACCACCAAAAACTCCACAACCATTTCCAAGGAGACTGAAACCCTCATTAGTGATCTGACACGGGACATGTCAAGGTCAGTAGAAATGGTGTTACTGAGCATCACCCAGGGCACCCAGACCCATCACCCACTTGCATCCCCAGTGCACACACCAGACAGCAGAGACGTGGTCCAAGTGACACAAAATTGCAGACCACGGTCTCACCTCCCCCTCCCTGCAGCAGAGAGCAGGCAAACAGACCCCAAGGCTCCCTGAGACTGGAGGGTACTGTGTCATTTCTGAGCTCCAGCACTGACACGAGGTAATTGATGCTGACAGATATAGGTACATGACCTATATAGTTATACTGAGAATGTGGCTATGGCAAGGAACTTTGCACAGGACCACTCATGCCCCAACAAGCAGCCTGTGAGATCTTTATTTGTGTGCAAACACAAGCAAGGGCAGCCCTTAAACACTGATGCCTTAGTGAGAGGAGGACCAAAGCCTCCAGCTGGCACCCTGCAGGCAGAGGGAAAGGGAGCTGGATTCAAGAAACAGCCCCATCTCCCCAGGAGGGCAGCTCTGTTCATGGACACTGGGTGCAGTAGGCACAGGGAGGAGAGATCAGGAGAGGAGGGAGAGGGGCTGGGAGCTGGCTGGATGCTCGCTGCTCCAGGCCCTCTTCCACCCAGTGTCTCAGAAATTAAGACCCAGTCCTGAGTGTAGTGCAGGCAAGCAGCTCCAGAGCTAAAGCTGCTGCTCCAGGTGGGGAGAAGAGATCTTGGCAGGTAAAACACCATTTTCAGCAGTGCCTGAGTCTCACCAGCTTTTCCAGTGCTGGACCAACCTGGTGGTGCTGGGCAAGCAGATAGGATTGTTTAAGCACCAGCCACGGCCCTGTTAATTAGCCCAGTCCCTAATTTGTGCTCCTCAGCCCTATTCCCCCACCTCTTTTTTCCCACTTCAGCTCGACAAGGGAAGAGTGGCCATCACCCTGCTGCCTCTGGGCTCCTGCTCCCCAGCACATTCCCCAGGGGATCACCAGAGGCCGTCACCATTTTCCTTTTGCTGGTTCCCGCTGAATCATTTCTCCTGCATGTTTGATGGCCCAAACTGTATTAACTGTAATTTTGTACGAAGAGTGACTGTCCATTGGTTTAATAGAGCATTAGTTATTGTAATAATTTATTGGCTGTTGGTAATGTATTTATTAGTTACAAAATGTTAATAAAGTGCCAGCTCTTTTCTAGTGTGAGAGTGGTTTTATTGTGTCTCCCTTGAGCGCGTCCAGCTTCTCAAACTTGTTATTTAACCTTATAGCTGCTCCACAAACACTTGCACAGCACACAGCACCAACTGTCTGCCAGAGCCTCATCCACCTGGAAATAAGGAATTCCAAAAAGATATAACCAAAGGATACTTCCTTTTATGTAAGTATTTGGCAGGATTTTTTTTCCTTTGCTCACCAGAGGCAGCAGCAGGGCAGAGCAACCATGCTGCCCCACTGTTTCCTCCACCACATGAGTTACAAATCCTTCACAAGCCACAAGCTTTGCTTTTCCACTGTCTCTTTGTGTGAGCACAAAATCAGAAGACCCACTGCTGGTTCAATTCAGTAAATGGTGTGCTCTCCTCCTTGCAGTAGCACAAAACATGGAGCATCCCTCCCTCCCTTTCAAACAATGCTTGAGCGAGTTTGTTCTTTTATGTTTAAACTAAAGATCTCCCATTATTTGGAGCATAATATAGAAGTAATGAACATGAAGAAACCAAGAGAAAATTCTCTACAAACCTCAGCAAAGGAAAATGAACCATTGCTCCCATTGACATCACCAACTTCCAGTGATGTGGCTTCAGCTGGACCCATCCTCAGGCAGGAATTCCCACATGGCCTATCCTGTGAATCAGACAGAACTACAGGCCAGCCTTGAGAAAAGCAAATGGCTGAGAGGGAAAGGATTTTGCTTTGTGTATTGATACTGGGGATTTTAAGAACTTTCTCCAGGACACCATCCTGCTCAGATTTTGCATGGGTATTCAGAACTCTGAAATCATCAGGGTTATTTTGCCTGAATGGGAACACTCCTTTCCCTGGGCAGAAGCTTTATTTCAGCTGCTCTTCCACCAGCACCACCACTTCTTTATTTAAATATGATACAGGTATAGGCAACAACGGAAATGAACAAGGAAAACCCATCCTGATACTCCCCATGAAAATCTCAAGACCCAGCAATTTGCAACAACCACAAGCCAAGAAGAACCACATCCTTTGGTGGCAGTTTCTGTTTTCCCTATGAATAAAGCCTTTTTTTAATTTCAAGATAAGGATCAAATTGAAGTCCCAAGGCTTTGGAAAGCGCCTGCCTGGCATCCCCAGCTACTCTTTGTCAAGGAACCGACAGTGCAATCTCGAAGCCTTTCAAGATGAAATCAGACAGCTGCTAAATTTTGCATGCAAAAGCTACCGTTGAAGTGGAGCTAATAAAATGACTCACTAATAAAACATTCATGGAAAACTCCAAAATGTGTAATTGGGTCATCATTTCATTAGCGAGCACACGTGTTCTCGCGGATTTTGGTGGGTCCAGAGCCCCCCGTGCTGCGCCTCCAAAGAAGGGGCTGTGGGGGGATGGTTTGGGGGGTGTTTGCTGCAGAAGGGTTCCCCACCCACTGCAGAGCCTTTCCAGATTTCCACAAGGCTTTTGTGAGCAGCTGGGTCCCCGTGTGAGCTTGAGGCAGTAGAGCCAGAACTGGGGGGCTCAGCTCCCAGCAGGGGTTACAGGGAGGGGCAGCAGCTCCAGACTTCAGCAAGCCCTGGGTTTGCCCCAGGAGCTTTGCAAGTTCAGGTGGAAAGGAGCTGGGTACAAACAGAGAAAGGGACACAGGGACTTCCTGAAACGTCCCCCAGAGCTGCCAGTGGACTAACAGGGAATGGCTGTCTGGTGATTCTAAGAGCAAGTTAATGATGGAGAAAATGCCTGGGAGCTCTTGGAGGGTGAGATCTGTCCTGTCCAGTGGCACCTTCACACTAACAGTGAGTGCATGCACCTGCATGGGAACACCCTGCTCTGTGGGGCCCTGTGGCACCCAGTGGGGCACAGGACAACCTCACCCCACCTCACTCCTCCTGTTCTGCTGTCTGCTCTCCACTTCTTGAGAAACTTTGGTAGCATAGGGGAAAGATTACTGTTTATGGGTTTTGTCCACATGTAAATGGAAAAAAAAAAAAAGGAAGAAAAAACCAACAGAACTACAGCTTTTAGAAATTTACCCTTATGCTCCTACCAAAGCTTTTCCAAGCTTAAAGTCTTCCTGGAGCAACCTGCAAGCCCAGAACTCTCAGGAGAGCTGGGAAGTGGGCTGGCAGAGGCACCTGTACTGGTTACCACCATGCAGGTTACCGCCTTGGGCCACCTGGCCACCACGGGTATTTTCAAAGCTGAGCTGAAGATTTTTGCGGGGACAGGACCTGCCCCAGCCTCTGGGCAATACCTTGGCACTGGTCTCACTACAATGACACCACTCAGGGCCAGGTACCCTTCCAGGCAGGTCCATAGGGCCACCCTGGGATGGCCAAAGCCCCTTCCATCCCACTCTCCGTGCCAAGTGCACCCAGGCTGCTGGCTGATGCTGTCTGTCCATCCTTTATTTGGGCTCTCCAAAAGATGCTTCAGGGGCACCCAGTCCCTGAAGAGAGACAGGGCCCCTTCCCAACTCCTTTGGTGAGGCAGGGGAGGAGCAAATTACTTTTTCCCCCGCTCTTCCTTGAGGTTTCAAGTGTCTGCCCTGCTAGAGTGGCCCCACAGGGCTGTGGGGGGAGGATCAGCTGCAGCCCCACACCCGCCCTGGCCTCCAGCCCAAGAGGAGCACAATACTCCTTTTCCTCCGCCTTTGTAACCAGCTCAAATTTACCACTGTCTTATTATTATTGATTTTTTTTTTGCTTTCTAACCGTTTCAATTCACAGAAATGTTCTCCTCTCCTCTAACTCTGTCTTTGCCTTCCTCTCTCCCTTCTCTCCCTCTGTGCTCCCCTTTGCAGAACCGCATGCACGAATCTCTCATGCTCTTCGACTCCATCTGTAACAACAAATTCTTCATCGATACCTCCATCATTCTCTTCCTCAACAAGAAAGACCTATTTGCTGAGAAGATCAAGAAGTCACCTCTGACCATCTGCTTCCCTGAGTACACAGGTAGGTCCTGGGGCTGGCACAGCACAGCTCCTGTGACACCCGCCCTGCGCCACTGGGGCCGGGGGGGTGGGGGACAGAGGGGACAGGGCGCCTTGGAGGGGTGCAAAAGCACTGCAGAAGGACCTTCATGGGCTGGGATGCAGCTCCAGCACCCCCCTCGTGGGCTGAGGCTGTGTCCTGGGTGGGGCAGTTCTTGTGGCAAAGGTGCCCGAGCAGCTGGTGAGAGAGAGAGGGGTCAAGACAAATGGAGAGGAGACAAAATGAGCCTGGGCACAGGGAGTTGTGGAGAGAAGACGACTTGCCAGGAGCTGACTGGCCACCACTGGAGCCGTCCTGTTTGCTGCTGGTTCCTGGGAAGCCCGTGTGAGAGGAGGAGCTCAGACTCATGGTCATCCAGGATGCATTCTCCCAGGAATGCCTTCAAGTTGGGTGTGGCTGGGGGAGGAAAGAGCCCCTTTACAGCAGGAATCTGTGGAACCACAAGAGAATCATCCATTTTGTAGTGAAACCAACATGGCCTGGGGAAAAGGATAAATAACCCAGAAGATGAGCGAGAATAGATCCTTTGGAATTCTCTAAGGGAAAGAAAAAAGGCAGTTTAAATTCAGACTTGAGCATCCCCTGCAGATACTAAGATGTCTCTGAACTGTTCCACCCAGAACACATCCATCCTGAATGCCAAACCCTGGGGACAAGGAAGTCCCCCAGCAACATGGCACCCATTCCCCTACAGCATAAGTACGCCAGCATTTCCACCAGAGGCATTCAGGCTTCTCCATCCCGAAGGCACCAGCACTTTCCTCACAGCCACCTGGTAGAACAATCCAGACCATCCCACGTGCAGCTCTATGGCACAGCCAGGCTACCCCATGGAGTGGGACAGCCCGGGGGCACCGGCCCAGCCTGCCTCTCCTTCGGCCACCCACTGCATCAGGAACGAGGGGAACCAGCGAGCTGGGAAAGGAAAATAAATCTCCAGATAATAGCAGCTCTTGCAAAGGCGATTTCAGGGGCGTAACTCAGCTTTGTGGCTTCCCGCGAGGGGCCAGCGCAGCCTCTCCCGCTGCCCTAAGCAGCTTAAGGCAATAATGCACATTTTTCGGCTCAAACATCTGGCGCCTCTCCAGCCCACCTTCCCCAGGCAAACCTCCCAGCCACGGAGCCAGCAGGCAACACGTGTGTCCCCACACGGCTCCTGGGCCACCATCACCCCTCCCGTGCTGCCCCCAGCCAGCCCAGGCGGGCACACCGGGCTCAGCCCCACCGAGGGGTACAGCCGTGTCCAGGGGTGATGTCGGGGTGGCCACCAGCTCTCCTGGCCATCCCTCCCCCTGCCTGGCCGAGGGGCCACCAGGCCATTCCCCAGTACGGGGACATCCCTCGGGCCCAGCCCGGCCGGGCACCGCCGGGGGACCCTGCCCTTCCCGGGGGGAAAGGGGGAGAGGGCGGAGCAGCAACGCCCGGGGAAGGAGGAGCCCTCACCGGGGCTTGGGCGTGATGTTTCCATGGAAAATGGGGCAGAGGGGGAGCGCAAGGGTAATGGGGGTGGGAAGGAGGGAGATGGGAGGAAAACGAACCCTGCTAAGGGGTGAAGGGGCGGGTGGGTGGAACTGGATAATTTTGCCGGCTGCTGTTACAATGAAGCTCTCGGCGAGCAGCGTGCGGCCGGGTGTGCCGGGAGGGAGGCGCGCTCGGCCCTGACCCCGCTCTGCCCGCAGGTCCCAACACCTACGAGGACGCGGCCGCCTACATCCAAGCACAATTCGAGAGCAAAAACCGCTCCCCCAACAAGGAGATTTACTGCCACATGACGTGTGCCACAGACACGAACAACATCCAGGTGGTTTTTGACGCCGTCACCGACATCATCATTGCCAACAACCTGCGGGGCTGCGGCTTGTACTGACCCCGCGCGGCGCTCAGCGACTGCTTGGGTGGCGATCCCGGCGCCAGGAGAGAAAAGAAACATAAAAATAACGGAAAAAAAAACCCCAAAGCAACCACACACAGACACACAGACACACACACGCGCGGGGAAAAAAAAAAGAAAAAAAAAAGAAACGAAAAAAACAGATTGAAGGAGAGAAAAAAAAATGTCATCATAATCATGCGAGTTGGTAAATAAAAAGGCATAAGGAAAATTATATATATACGTATATATATATATAAAAAACATCCACAGCCACCTTTTCAGTTTGTTTTTTTGAACCGCCTTGTCCCGTCAGGCTCCCCCTCCGGCCGCGGTGTCCCAGCCTGGGGGCTCTGCCCAGCCCCACCATCCCGACGGCTCCAGGCAGGGACAGGGGGAAAGGGCAGCGCCCGGGGGCACTCCGGCTCTCCTCCCAGCAGTTATTTGACCACGGGCTGCTATTTTTAAATTATCATTATTATAATTCATTATTGTGGGTTGGTTTTTTGAAATTATTCTTGTTTTGATTAATTTTTTTCCCAGCATGGGCAAGGCCGGGCTGCCCCTGCCTGTCCCCGGCCCCGCTACCACCTTCAGAAACAAAAAGATTTTTCTTTTTTTTCCTTTTGTTTTATTTTTTCTTTTTTTTCTTTTCTTTTTTTTTTTTTTTTTTTTAATAAGGAGGGAAAAAATTGGAAACTGCCCCGGCCACAGTCACGGCTACGAAGGGAAACAACAAGCAGATCTTCTCCCATTTCCCACCCTGACTGTTCGGGGGGAAGGCTGCAGTGGGGCATCCTCCTCCTGCTCCCTTCCCAGGGTTTCAGGGGGGTTTAGGTCAGAATTTTTGAATTCCCACCCCAGTTCAGGCCAAAGCCCTCACCAGCCGGAGCCAGCGGGTTTTTCCCATTTTTTCCCTCCTGGTTGAACAGCTCCCTGCTCCCGGTCACTGCTCACTCTCCAGGTCTGTATCCAAAAGCACAGCTCGGCCCTCCCAGCCACAGTCCCCCTCATCCCTCCTTCAGGGCCGACCAGGGACGTCAGGGAGGGCTATACAAATATATATATATTTTGTTTTATTTTATTTTTTGTTTAGAGTATTTTTTTGTTTTCGTTTTGTTATTATTTTTAACTCTTTCCAGTGAATGCTTTTTTGTGCTGCTTTTCTCTCCCCCTCTCCTGCCCCAGTCCTCTCTCCCTTTTAGTGAATGGTGTTTTCTCTCTCATGTGGGGATGTTTGTGCTGCAAAATAAGAAAAAAGGGGAAAAAAAAAGAAAAAAAACTTAAAAAAGCAAATTTAAAAAAAAAAGCAAGAATGAAAATAATTTAAAAATTTTAAAAAACACACACAAAACCACAAAAAAATTATTTAAAAATAATAAAAAAAACAAGAAAAATCGAATGTAGTGTTTACATTGAAGCCACTGTTTTCATGACCAATCCCTTGTCATTTCTACTTTGATTAGTAACCAGACGTCTTCACAGTTTCACTTTTACGAGTTACCTTTGCTGAAGAAGAGCAGTCACACCTGTTCAAAAGAAAATGAATAAATAAAGAGGAAACTTAAAAAAAGATATTATATATATATATATATAAAAAGCGCCAGGTCTTTCTAAGCCTTTCTATTACCAATCAGTGAGGTTTCTGTGATATATTACACACTGCCAATCTCTTTCTCTGACTAATGGAAAAATTCATGTGTAGCTCAATAAAGAGAATGTTTGTCTGTACCCCGGGCTCTCCCTCCTGCGCCTCCGCCTCCTTCTTTCCCCCACGCCTGCCTGCCTCCTTCCAAAGAGAGGAAGAAAAAATACCAAAAATCACATTTTGGGAGGGATTTGCTGCTGGTACCAGAGGGAGAAGGGAACTACGGATGGGTGTAAGTATAGAATGGGTGTAAATCTTAAGAAAGACGTGTGTGGAAGCTCTCTGGTGCTTCCAAAGCAAAGGTTCCCCCAAAAGATCCCCCCAGGCAAGAAAAGATTTTTATTTCTTTAGGGAATGCCATGCTAATCACCAGGGTGAGTCCTTCATTTATGGCAACATCACAAATCCCACAATATTCAAGCTTTTCCCCCTGACATATAGTGGAAGATTTTCCAAGAAAGTTGAGGCTTTCTCCCTGCTGCTCAGGGAGATTCAGGGTTTGTTTGGATTTTTGGGGGATTGGGATTTTTTCCCAGTTGGGGTTTTTCCTGCACTCTCCTTCATCCCAGGTCCCCAGTTCCTGTGCCTGCCAGCGCTGGTCCCACAGCTGGGACTCCTGGAGAGCCCTGGGGCACAGCACTGGCACTGCCTGGCACGGGGCTGGCTCTGGGCACCACACCTGACATCCCCTCCCCTACCACGGGAACGCTTCCAAACCCCACGGGATGGAGCCATAGGCGAGGGGACCCAGGCACCCAGGGCCCCCGTGCCAGCCCGGGGAGGGAGGGCTGCTCGGCAGGGAGCAGCAGCAGCTCCTGACCAACACGGCTTTTCCAGGGCTCCTGCTGTTTACAGCCACCAGAAGCCTATGCTGGCACTGGGAAAGCCGATCGGGCCTCTCCTCAGATGACCTCCCTTTCCAGGGAGGCAGAGCCAGCCAAGAGGCCAGCACTGGCCCTGTGCTCCTGAGCACAAACCAGCCTTTCATGGCTCAAGTAGGTCACTCAGCGCTGCCGCAGGCAGAGGTGCCATCCAGCGGCTGGCCAGGGTCCACTCCTCGGGAAACTGCCGGGAAAAGTCAGGGGAGCAACAGAAGCCCAGAAAGAACAGCACGAGTCTCTGAAACACCGTGAGAAAACATGAGAAATCACTCTACAGAAATTTACAAACAACTTCCAACACTGATCAAGGTTTTATTTTTGTTTCCTTGGGGTTTTTTTAACAGTAAAAACAAAACAGCTGTGTTCAAAGCAAAACCAAAGATCTCAAAAAATTTTTTTTGAGGTTTACTAATAGCATTGCAAGGTAAGGCTTCCCAAAGAGTTTTATTGAAATAAATTATTTTCACCTAAACATCGATGCAATTCCTCTCATTAAACTCACCTTCACCTAAAAACCAACAGTAAAAAAATTACCAACAATTCTAGATAATACTGGGCTCCTTCTAAAGGACGGTGAAACTAGAACTCACTCTTCAGAAGTTTAAAAATTAAGTCACTGCCATGTAAAATTCAACTAGGTAAGCTAGCGGCGGCGGCGCCAAGGGGATCTCAAAAGTTCTTAAGAAAATCCAGGTTAGCAGATTGGGCTGCAGCCAGCAAAGGTCCAGCTGCCCCCGTTCCTCCAGTCTTTCTGAATAAACTCAGGGTGAGGTTGTGGGGTTAAAAATGAAATAAAAAGCAAGATAATGGAGAGATCTCTGCACCATCCCATCCGTGTGGTGCTGGAGTCCAGGACAGGCAGATTTTAACTCCCTCGGCTCACGGCAACACTGTAACCTTGCCTTAGGTCCCTCTTCTTCACTCCATCCCCCTCTGCGCCCCTCGCTTGTTCCTGGACATAAAGGCAAAGGAAAAGCGCGGCCCTGGGGATGAACAGAGCCAAACCTCTGCCAGTGCAGAAGAGCCCAGGAACAGTGAACTATTTTATGCGGGAATCAGCGCTTTGCTGCACAATTCATGAATTCAGGTTTCTCTGTGTTGTGTGGCCAGACAACTTCATCCAGTGTAAGAACCTCCCAGCGAGGCTCCCCGAGCCCTTCAAGCCGCCCTACGTAACACCTTGGCTGAAGGAACGGGGACTGAGGAGCCTGCTCGTCTAACACAGGGCTTGCTGCAAGCTTCTAAGCTTCCTTCCCTCAGAGTAAGTGGCCCTGATCTGGAGCAGAACGTGCCCGTGCACTCCGTGACCTGCACCCACAGCTACCTCAGAACGCACTTCCCCAGCCTCTGCTGTGCCGTCAGCCCCGTAGCTCATGCCAGCTGCAGAAGTCATGCCCGTGGTTTAGAAATTGCCTTTTGTTGTGTAGAGGATCAACGTCACATAGAAAATATTACAAAAAAGGTTAATTTGTCAGCTGTCCAAACATTATTAGACCACATGCTTTATACAGCAGAGAGGCAGCCAGCTCACTCGGCAGCACAGCCAGCTGAACTCTGAAGAGACACTTTCTTGCTGGTATAGAAAGCGCAGGGTTTTGTGTATGTAATTTATTTATTCAACGTTGCTCACGAGGAGGAGGAAGGAGGGGCAGCGAGCGCTAAGAGTTTTGCTGCATCTGAAGTCTCCGTTCGGCGGCGGCAGCGAGGGTCCTGCGGCGCAGGGTGGCGGCGTCGGCCGCCGCTCCCTCGGGCAAAGGCTTCTCTGTGCTCAGCTCCTCATCGGAGGTTTTGTTCAAGTAACGCCTGAGGGGAAAAAAGGAAAAGATGAGTGAGCAGAACCCACCTCGTTCTGGCTCTGAAAAATGCATTGCCGCAGTCGGGAGGGCTGCAAGGCAAACTAGGAGGAAAATGCCTCAATAAAAGTGCACACAGGTTATGTGCTCCTAAAAAAAGCCCACGTCATTTACAACAGGCTCTGCAGAGTTGGCAGAAGCTCCTAGGTTTTGTGCAAGATCCTTGTGCCTGTGGGAAGGAGCCAGTTCTAAAGGTCTGTCCTCAACTCAGAGCAATTCACAGCAGGTGAGTTACTGACTCCCTCTGTTCCTGTTACTCCACTCCTCAGCCTCTGGCACTGCCTACCACAACAAGGCACTCCCTGATGGCAGAGGCAAGCCAGTGACAGAAGGGGCACTGGGGGCTGCACTGCACACTCTAAGGCCAGAGAGCAAGGAAGTTGCTGCCAGAGTTAACATCTCAGTGAATTTTTACACTTTAATGGCAAAAAATCCGTAGTTTGAAATTCAACAGCTCTTCAAACCAGTAAACCAGAAAGTCAAAAATATTCTGTCTTCCTAAAAGACATTTTTTCAAACATCAAGGAAAAATTAAGTCTAGGAGCAAGTCTGCTTATAGACTTATAAATGGTGTCACACCCCCAGGTATTTATAAGGCATTTCAGTGTGGAAAAGAAAAAGAACAGCAGTAGCCTGACAACACCAAAGGACCCAGAACTCAGTGGGGTTGTTGCAGACCCTCTCAGAAGTGTTCCTACGATACAAAGGAAGGGAAAACATTTGTTAAAAACACTACAAAGCTTTTTCTACATCACTAAAGTGCTTTTCCTTTTCTGCTTAATGAGCAACTGGATGCTAGGAAAGTCTACCAGCGTAACTGGAATACCAGTAAAGAGTTGAATTCTACCAGTAACAGCTATTACTGGTTGGGCTAAAAGAACCAGTTCAAGTTGGTCCCTCTCTCTTCAGCAGTGCTGACTGGCTGGTGCTGAGCTCCTCTGGCGAGGTCTAGTAAGGATCACCTGTCAGATCTGCACTGCTTTGGGCTCTGTATCTGGAAAAAGTGGTGCCTGACAGGAATATCAGTTGTAAGAGCACAGGCAGTGAGGGCTGACACCTGTGCCAGGAGCCAAACTAAAGATTACTAAAGGACTCAGCCCAAGCAACCAGTTCTCAGCACATTCTTAGACTAAAGCCCACTGAAGCTGGAAAAATCAGCCTTTGATTTCAAAGACCTTTGGATGAACTGCACAGGAAGCTGTGTGCATGTTGGGACATGTGGTGCTACTTCTGAGTCGGGTTTAGCAGTACAGCATCCTGAGCCTGCTGTGGCAGATGTATTAATTCCTCTTACTGCTTTTCACATCAACCCAGGCTCTCAGTGGTCCAAATCCATTTGAAACCCATTCTGGGGGACTGCACCTGAGTGGCCAGACTGGAGTTTTAGGAAGGAACATACTTTCGAGCTTGTTGCAACAAGTCCTCCTTCCGCTGAACCAGCATTCGCTGCCTCTCATCGGCTGACTTGGAAAAGCGACTTCCTCTGGCCTCAAAATCTTCTGCTTCATTAGGTTCTGCTTCCATTTCATTGAATTCCACCATTTCTTCCAGTCTGGAGTTCAGTTCAAGTGGCACTCTCTCAGCCTAAAAGAAAAGGAAATAAATACATACATCTTTGCAAAATTTGGGCTTCTTTGTATCAAAACAAGAAGCTACAAAGAATTGTCATTTTCTGAGGTGCTGGAAGAAACCAGAGTCTCACCTGCTATACCCAATTCCTTCGGGTTCCTTTGAAAAACCCAGCCAAAAAACAGAACAAAGCTATTTCAAACCATGCTCAAATATCCTGTATCCTATAACGCTGTATCTTTTATGCCATGTTTGAAAGTAATGTCAAAGACAAACATTAATTACTCATAATTAATGCTCTCTGAAAATGGGGCATTTGAAAGTCAGATTCTGCAGCTGACTTGACAAGTGATGCAACAGTAAAGAGTTGAAAAAGCAGAAATCCACATACTAAGGAAAGAATAACAACTGTATTCGCAAAGATAATTTGTGCTCAAGAAGGGAATTTATGAGGCTTCGGTTCACTGGGTTCTGCAGCACCCAAATTATCCTGGTTTAGACTGCTGGAGCAAGGCTGGCAACTGTCCCAAGCACAGTGTGCCAAGAGAGGAGCTGGCAGCCCCCACACGGCACCTCTCCCCCCTGACAGCCAGCTGATAACACTAACCCGAAAAGTGAGCTGCTGGATGATGGTGTGGGTGCACAGCAGAGGGGAAACAGCACATCCTGATCACACCCTGCCACACACAATCACATCAGCCCCTGATGCAGAGCCACAGCCACAGCCAGGAGTGGCGGCATCAAGAAACGAATCACCTCAGGGAAGCACTGAAGGCTGTAGCCATCATTTGGTATTCCAGAGGACAACTCAAGCCAGTGGGATGCTCCAAGGCAACTCCTACTGCCTGGTTTGGGGCCTTTGGCAGAGCTGCCGAGGAGCAGTGATGGCCAATTCCCTGGGACTGCTGCTCCAGCCCCAACGGCCCAGACATGGCAGCATCACAGTACAGCACACAGGATCAGACAGCTGAGGTGCAAAACAAGTTGAGTCATCCCAAAGCCCTAGAGACAAGCCAGTAAGGCCATCTCCCTGACACAGCGCCTTCAGAGAGCAAACACCGAGACAAATGTCACTTCCCATTAGGTAGGTGAGCCAAGCAGGAATCCCAGAGCCCAAGTCAGCACAGTACAGACACTGCAACCTCAAACACAAGTGTGAGTGTTCGGCCTCTCTCAGCAAAAACACCAGTGCTGCAATTTACCAAAGTGCACACAGATGCACTGGGATAACATAGGGGCAAGCACAGACTGCCTCAAAGCAGCCCACCTTCCTGAGGAGGGAGGGAGAGCCCCATGGAACGATCCCATGGATTGTACTGGGGACCAAGACGACCTTCAAGTCATACTGAGAGGAGATTATGGCAGCTTCTTATGTCTCTTTCCATTTGCCTTTAAAAAGCTTCTCAAAACTCCAGTGAACCCTGCTGAAGTAGCTTGTTTGCTGCTTTTCTCACAGACAAGCCTTTGACTGACTACAGCAACAGATTCTTCTGGCAAGCAGAGAGAGATACATGGGGTATTTGGTTGCAAACTAAAATCAAAATCAAGGGGACACCAAAGTGACAGGAGTTTCCTAGAGTCAGAGGCTCCCAAGGCTCCTCTCCACAACAGAAATACTCTCAACAGCAAGGAGTAAAGTAAGACTCCTTGGTAGAACTCTGAGTTCTGTAAGAAGACTGAGCAGCTTGTCCAAAGGCAGCCTAAGCTAACAGTAAATAACAAAGCACTTCTGAGGCAGGAAGAGGTCAGCAGCCCCTTCCAGCTTCCACAACACCACCCAGCAGCACATTTGTCTCTATGCATGGCAGTCTCAGTCTCCCACTTCAGCTCCTGCCTATGGTTCCCCCCTCTGGCACAGTACATATCCATCCAGGAAAACCCTCACAGAGGCCTCCAGTTCATCCCCCACAAGCAGCCACCAGCAGCCTAACTAAACTGCAGGATATTCCCAACTGTTTCACTGTCTCCAGGTCATCTCTGTGCTATCCTACATGATAAAAACAGGTTCTCCAACCACCATGTGCTCCAGCCAGAACACATCATCTGAGCAGAGCTCAGCAGCACTGCAAAGCAAAAAGGCATCTCTATTAGAGAGCATGTGCTGTGATGTATGGACACCACTCCCAGGTTTTTCAGGTTCTGTAGAAGGAAGGACAGAAATACAGGCAGTGTCAGGCAGGAGGAAGAAAGATGAACAAGCAACACAATCACTCACAGTGGGATTTGAAGCCAGAATCAAGCTAAGGATAATGAGTTAGATACCATTTATACCAAGAGAGGTTTCTCTCGTTAAAGAGCAGAGCAAATACCTCTAAAACCTTAAAAAAAACCCCAAAATGCTTGATCCAGACCAAGGTTTTCATTCCTGCAGTTCTGTAGCTGCTACCTCAGGCTCCTACCAAATATCTGTACCATCACTACCACCTCTTCCTCAGCCTCAACTGCAGAATCAGACCAAAGGATCTTTTGTCTTGCAACCCGCTAACAAGAGAACTGCCACAGCTGAATTCCAGGTAGTAACAGTTGGCTATTCAAGTCACTAAAGGCTGCAGAGAAAGTCACACACCTCACAAATTTATTCAGCAAGGAGAAAGAGAGATTTATAAAACAGAAACCTTAAGGATGTCACTACTACAGTCAGGGAAAACGAAAAGGAAATGAGATCTTACTTTATTCACAGGGTAATTTTCTTTCCCTGCCACACTTTAGCTAACACATGCTGCTTAGTAAAGGCCTTAGCAAAGAACAGCAACACCCATTTGTGTGCTTTGCATACAGAAGGGCTGTTATCTCTTGGTCCAGTCCATATCTCACTCCATTTCAACCAAAGCTCCCCGTGTCCTCAAGTGCTTCCCCCAGAACACAAAAGAATTCTTATACTCAAAAAAGAAATACTCCTCCTTTTAATGGAAATGTTTGGAGATGTATAGAATGGGAATGAGAAGGAAAAGGGAAGAGCAAAGCTACCTGCTCTTCATATTCCACAGACAGGCATGGGCTGACCAGACATGAAAAGAGACATGATGATCTTCTGTTCTTTGTACCATTTGAGAGCACTTTCCCTCAAGGAAGAAAAAGAAAAGCACACAGATAATCCTTTACAGGGGCACTATATTCATATCTGATTTATCTGCCTGTGTTAGCTCTGATGTGAAATGCATGGAAGGGCTGCCACCAGCCTGACCTGATTACAGAACCAAAGGCACCTACCAGTCCATGCAGCTTCTAATTGTGCTTTCTGCCCATTTTTATGCCAATTTACCTGTGTGACAGTTCCAGTATCCTCCTGATCAGTACTGTGCCTTTCCACAGGGTTGTTCAGTGCAGGTCTAATGCTATCTGCACGCTGAAATGCAAACATCATGGGTTTAATACAGTGTGAGAAAGAGCAAAAAAACCTGAGTTCTTTGAACACATTCAAACTCTGCCCTCTGCAATGTCAGGTGTTGTGTTCAATTTAGAACCAGATAAGTTAGCAATAAACAGAATGCTCTGTGTTGAGAGAGAATTGTCTCTGCTTCCCCACACACAGACTCCAGATAACAGTACTATCTGATGTGCACAGAACCAGAACTCAATATTCTTATTAACAGAAACACTGTCCCCAGACTGCTTTACTGAAATCTGCTGGCACTAATTAAGAACAAGGCATCATTTTGCTGACTTTCTTCGCAAAAAAATCTTCCTAAGTAGTACAATTCAATTATCTGTCAGCAGAGAAATCAACTGGAAATGTTCTAAAAGCTCTGCACAAGAGAGACTGGGAAGAGCTGCTTTAACTGAGCAAATATTTGTCTCTTGTCTACCTAGGACATTTTCAATATATTTTTGGTACATGACTGAATACACAGCATTTACAGAGTTTTAAACAAAGGGAAAAACAAATCCCAGATTCACCAGTGCTTCAACTAATTTCATTCCCCTCACTCATTATTAAGAGGCTCAGTGCTGTGATAAGAAAGAAAGAAAGTAATTTTAGGTGCAGTTTTATGACTCACCTGTGTGGGGAAAGGCACCTGGATGCGCCCTTCCAGGATGTTGTCAGTGGTGATCTCCACAGAACGAGTTAGCTGCAGATCCTGCAGAACTAAATGATAAGGAACCTGAGGGAACATCTCCTGAATCTGATGGGCCTGGAGAAAGCAATACAGTCAGTATCAGCAGTAAACAGAAGTCAGTTGATAAGAATGTCAACAGAAGGAGATTAAAAATATTACCAGCTCAAAGATGCTGCTTATGATATGCAAACCCACAGAGAGAAAGAAAAGAGAAAGGAAACCCATGCTGGCTTTGGCTTACAGGGCAATATGCTGCCTCCACTGGAGTCAGCACCCAAACTGCAGCTTCTAGGGAGACACTACATGGCCCTGGACAGTGCCTGTAGATGCACAAAGGTTTCAAAAGCTTCCCAGCCCTCTTCTTATGACAGCCTTTTTAATAAAGGTCTATACAAAACTCATGGGTGACTGAAAGTTAGATCAACACGTATTTTGAAAAGTTAGAAGCAGTTAGAAGAAAAAAACTATTTTGCTTTTTGCCATATTTGTTCCAAAATGGTTCCCATAAGGACAAGTGGAGTAAGTCAGGGAACTGTTATGACTGAATTTCAAGTTAGTTAAATATTATCCAAATTAAATAAGTAAAGGTAAGAAGGAAGACAAATAATGTGCTTTTAGAGTCCAACAACTAGATTTCATTTAATATTAAATGTCTATTTTCACTAATACCCGAAGTCATGGGGGAGCAAAGGGGAATGAGAATGGCAATAAGAAAAGAAAGGTGGAAGGACTTTTGAGAAAAAAGCAAAAACTATACACCAACTGACAGCAAGTTCCAACACAAGCAAGTACTGCAAACCTAACCCTCCACTGTACTCACTTGCGACCAAACCAACTGATTTAGCTTTTAAGCTTTTGTCTTTCCCCTCAAAATACTTCCCTAAGGTTTTATTCAGTAACACAAAGGAAAATGTCACCTATTTTCTATTAAAAACATGTAACACTTAAATAATTTGCTAACCTTTAACCAGCTTTCCATTAAAGTAGACATTTTAATATAAGTTGCTACTGTACTTTTGATAATACACAATCCTAACAAAATCATTACTCATCCTTAACAAAAGCCTATTTGTGTCACTGTGTCCAGTAAAAGAAAAATTAAACTGACCTCAGATGGAGAGTCCCAGCATATATAACTAATAAATCATCTGCCAACATCTTTTTGATCCCTCCCTGCTTCAAACAGCCTATAAATAGTGGCTTTACCCTGCTGATGTTTAAACAGAAGCATAGACTATGGGTGGGAAAGACCTAATATTCAGAAAATTCTTCACTTTCATGAGACACCTCACTGAACATTTATTACCATGGTATAGAACACAGTATCTTGAACAACTCAAAGGAAACAGCACTTCTCAAAAAAATGAAGTGTTTCATGAGGCCACATCCTTTTCTTTTTGTACTACATTAGTTTCTATGGATGAATTCAACAAATATGGAATTTCATTCTCTACACTTCTATCATCATCATGAACCAGCAAAAGCTGAGAGTGCTAGAGAGCCCACCTCACACTGCTAAGACACTGAAACTGCTATCTTGAAGCTTAGTGCTATCAAAGATTTAAAAACCAAATTAAAACCTATAGAATGGTTTGATCAGTTACTACTTGACCAACAGCTAAATCCTCTGGTTACAGACTGACACCCTTCAGTGCTGCAAGTTGGCACAGAAGTACTGAAAAAGAGCTGAAGAAGTTGCACTAAGCAAGCTGAGAAAGTCTACTCATCTACCCAGGAAGTACATGTCATTCTTCTAACTCATTCACTTACCTCCAGACCTGTTCTTTTATGCTGGCACATCTGAACCCAAATATAGCCCTAACTTCACTGAAGTAAAGCTTCTCTAACTCAGAAAAACAGCTTTCATCTAGTGTCTAACCACTGTTCTGACTTCCTTCCCCTTTATATTCTCCCCTTGCATGTAACCCTTTCCCCTACACAACACAAACAGGAAGGCTGAGGTGCAGTCTCACCATAACATTGAGCTGGGAGTTGCTGGCTTGTGCAATTCCAAGGATGTTGGTTGTGTGCATCACTTCCACAGAAAAACTGGGCAGCCAGCTGGCAATTCGGGAGCCTGGGAGTAAAAAAATCACCAAGAAAGTCAAGAAAGAGCATGAAAATCTCAGCAGGCCAAGTAGTTCTACATGTATTTAACATAAATCTTTATATTCCACAAGGTATGTGCAGGGAGTTCTGCTGAGCAATCCATCTCTAAGGTCTCCCAGACATGGAGATGGCTGGAGTGAATCAGTAACTGCCCATACTCTCTTCAAAAACACTGTCAATAGTGGTGTAACAATCTGGGGGCTGGAAAGGGATCAAGGAAGTAACACATCCCTGTTTTCTTTTCTTAATGTTTCTATTCAAATGAAAATTAAAATAATCCAGAGTCAAATCCAGCTCTGGATAAATCCAGCAATTTTACAAAAAGAGGACAGCTTCTAAGAAATGTGAATCCAGGCCCAAAATGGGTCATTGCTGAGAAATACTACTTCAAAGGGACACAGAGTAACTGAACAAAGTGACTGCTGCAATTGTGTGCTTCAGCTCAACAGAGTAGGGCACATGGGTGGCTCCCTCCTCCTTCTGTGCTGCCAATTAAATAAACTCAGGCTTTGCTCTATGCCACTTCTCCTTCTATCTCCATGGTAATACTGCAGGTCTCCAAGACACTGGAGAACACTGGGGAGGACAACCATCAAAAATGCTGTGTTATTCTAAATATAAATGTCCTTTGGAGACCTAAAGCACCCCAGAAGTGGAAGCCATGCAGAAGCTATCAGCCAGTTTCCATGTACCTAGAAATTGTCTGGCCTTTCTCTGCCCCTACAATCTCCAAAGATTTCAAAACAAGCACAGATGAGCAACAGGTCACTGTGTAAGTTTGCAGTGAGCATTTCAACTGCCTCATGGGAGCTCCACAAGGGCAGAGCCCAAAGTTCAATATTTGCAGTACTGAAATCATCTGAGAAACACCAAGAGTGCCATCAAAATCTGGGAGACTGTTGAAAACAGCACTCACCAGTACCAAAAGTCTAAAAAAAAAAATCTGGAAGACAAACGACACAAACTGCCTTTTTCAAAACAAGTTGTCTGCATATACAGAACTTATTGTGGCCTGGAATCACATCTGCTTTGAGAGTACTTACAACACACTGCTAAAAAACCCCAAATACCAAATATTTTAAACTGTTGTGGCTCTGTGATTCCTTCTGAGACTAATCTTCTGCACCTAACCAAGCATTGCAAGTGTCTTGTAAACCAAGTGGCAAATGGACTTTTGACAACTACACATTAGCTAGGTGACAGGGGAAAGACTGACCTTTGGACTGCACCACAGAGGGCTTTTCCCCCCCTCTTTGACTGCTGTTGATTAACCATCACAAGGTAACAAAAAAAGATACAGGAATTTCCCATTCTGCTTGTCAACATGGCACACAACGAATAAATGGCAGTAACTGAAGCTGCTGACCACAACAAATCCAGAAAAAGTGAGCACTTCAACAAAAATCTTTCAAGAAACCTCCAGAGCTCTGGGAAACCTCAGAGACACATCTGAGCTCTTGCAAAAGAACCATCAGAAGCACAGTGGTGTTTGACAAACACAAGCAGAGCATGGTTTGAGTCCCAGCTGAAGCACAGAGAGAGCTCCCTTCTGGAGAAGGCTGCTCCCCCTGTTCTGTGGGCACCAGCAGTGGATGTCACACGTGCTCAGCTCACCGTCAAAGTGGAAGAAGTGATTGTGCTGGTTCAGGCGGGGTCTGCCTTCTGCTGCTGCCACAGGCACCAGGTTCTCATCCAGATTCTCCCTCTGGTGATCCTCCCTCACGTGGTGGCTGTCAGTGATATTCAGAGACATTCTGCAGGTGGGGCAAGATGTGTCTTGTTCCAGCCAGGACCGCAGGCACGAGCTGAAAGGAAAACAGTAATGCTGGGGTGAGCTTGCAGTGTTTTTCCAAAACACCACTGTCACCAGTACATCAGGCAGCTGCAGCATATTCTGTACACAACATCAACACATGGACTGCTCAGAGATACCCTTAATGAGCTTAATTCATCACATGGCCCTCCTGATGACTCTGGCATAGGTTTCTTATTACCTTCAGCTGAAAATACTCAAGTGTTCACTTTTTATAAACATGCATGCAGATTTATCACAAGCTTAAAACACTCACCAAGCTCTCTGTCCTTCTAGCTCAGAACAAGCAAGTTTTGCCCGGAAGGGAAAAGAAACCAGTTCTTTTCTCTCACCGTTCCCAAATGAAAAAGGCAAAAACCAACTGGACACATAGTTAATGTACCCTGACACATTTTCATAGCAGTTC
This sequence comes from Fringilla coelebs, assembly GCF_963513975.1. Lineage (NCBI taxonomy): Eukaryota > Metazoa > Chordata > Aves > Passeriformes > Fringillidae > Fringilla > Fringilla coelebs. Next base: position 8,138,219 of record NC_140040.1, on the reverse strand, counting down.
TGCCTGTGATGAGGCAGTGGCACCTCCAGTGTTTTCAAACAGCTTTTCAGAATACCAATACCCAAACCACAAAAGTCAGTACCACTCCAGGAACTCTCTACACAGATATTTATTAATCCTAACAATTCTGTGCCATTACCCATCCTTCCTTAATTCTGAAATTTTCTGTCCTGAGGAAAGTGAGAAGTGTTTGAAATGCAGGTTGAAACACTCAAAGCAGTGCATGTTTTTTGATTAATGCTGATATACCCAGCTGCAGTATTTGTTCAAGTTAAACCTAATTTTCAGTGTGGGAGAACTGAATTTCACGAGGTTGAACACTTTTCAATATTAAAACACATACTTTACATTTTTCAGGGTGGTTTTTTTACCAGAAGTTCTCAAAACACTTTACAAAGGCAAAGACATACAAAAAGATCAAATAAACTTGTTCCTAAAATTGCGTATTTGTAAACAAAATGAAGGCACAGATCACAGATTTTGGCTGACAAAGCAAGGGAAAAGCTCTAATTGCAAGACTATCGTGAAGTCAAGGATACAGGTACTCTGTCCAATTCCTGAAACTTGGCCAAAGTGGTTTCCACCATCTTGCAATGGAGGGATACACAGTGATGGGTTTCCCAAAAGCACCACAGTAAAAAACTGCCACCTTCCACCACCTTGGTCAGCAGCACAACCAGCATGCTGGCACTGGCAGTGCTGTCCAACATCAGCTCCCTGACCACTGGAAAACCACCCTGCCCACAGCAAACTCACACCTCTGCCTGAGCTGTACTGCAAAGGTCACTTGGGAAACACCCAGAGTTTCCCAAGCTGCCACCACGCTGCTGCTCCTCAACACTCAACAGCCGAGATGCTGGAGTGGACACAACCCTGTGTCAGCTGCATCAGCACCAGCCCCCAAGAGCCAGCTGTGGTCACACCCACTGTGTACCACACAGGCAGAAGGGCCTGGTCACCCACAGCACCTCGGGAGCAGGAGGGCAAACAGCAGGTCAAGGCTGGCAACCTGGCAACCTTTCAGAACAACAACTCTTGAAATTGCCTCTTCCTAGAAGGTAAAGGAGAGTTTCAACATGTCTAAAAGATTCAGACAGCTATTCCCACTAAATTTCCTTAATATCTGGGCACAGGCTTGATCTCAGCCACACAAATCTTCCCTGCCACCTTCTCTTCCACTCCAAATAACTTATGAGGAAAAAAAATCCCATGTAATTGAGAATGGACACAGTGTTCAGCCTGTTGACAAAATCACCAGGTTTTTATGAGGAGAGAAACCAGTCTCAGGTTGTAAATAGAGTTATTAGCTGCATCTGGTTTTATATGCAAGCTGTCCACTGTAACATGTTCCCTCCCTAAAAGCACCAAGGAGCGTAACGTGATTTAGAACTGTATTTGCTTCAGAAAAAAAAAAAAAAGGATCCTTTTAAATAGAGAGAAAATGTCTTTCTGAAGAGAAGACCCTGGGCTTCTCAAGTGCTCAGCAGGTGATTAAATATTCACATGATTCAGTAGCACTGGAAAAGGAGTTTCTGCTATGGAGGCACATTATCTCATTAGAGACTTCTTGGAACACAGATAAATATTTATGGCAAGGTTTGTCATAAATGACAACAAATTAGCACACAGATTACAACCTCTGGTTTGACAGTTACCAGAAAAGCAAAAAGCTATTTACAGAAAGTAACACCACAGGGACAATTTAACTGACCTGCATATTCATCACATGGCCCTCCAGAAATGCCTGCTTCAATCCCTGTTTCTCATTTCATATTTAAGCACAGGCATGGAAGTGTAATCACTGCTACAAAAGATCCAAGGAAAGTCACATCCGGCTCAGCACACTATGTCCACAAGCATATGCTACTATTCACTACTGAATGAATGTAAGCAGCAGTGTATAGAGAGGTTCTTTGGCCAAAAGTCTCCCAGTTCTAACTAGCAGCTGCTTAGGCACCATTTCTGCTGATTTGGTTAACCTCTTTTACAGCCCTGATGGACTCACTGCCCCTTGAAACCGCAGATTCAGACCTGGCCTCCAGAGCTGTTCTGAGGACTCACCACCATGTGAAGATGCACTGTATAAAAATACTCCCTGTTTTCTCCTTAAGGCTGACACCTGGAAAGTATTTAAGGATTCAGCTCTAATTTTTCTTCTTCACCTGAAAACCAGCACAACCTACACACAACACATCTACTGATCTGTGTTTGAGAAACTCAACACTAGTTACCAACTACCTGATAAGGTGCATACTCTTAGTTTGGGAGAAAACAAGTGCACCAGGTGGAACAACTCAAACATGAAAATGACTGGAGTGAAAAAGACTTGCACTTTGTTGTCAGAAGCAGACCAAGAGAACCCAGGCAGCAAGCACCCATCAGCTCAGCTGTTAGTTTGTTACTTGTCATCCCACTGTAAATTTCAGCCATGCCCATCTCTCCCTTCCCCTCTCAGCTGGGTGCACCCTCTCTCTCCAGCCTGGACACCTACTTGTGGAAGAGGTGGCCACAAGGGAGTTTACGTGCGGATTGCATGGAGTCCCAGCAAATGGCACAGTCATCATTGTTCACTGCCAGCTCCTCTGGTGTTGCAACTGCAAACCTACAAAGAAGAAACAGGAAGAGACAGAAGGAATGACTACACAAGCTCAACATAGCCTCCTCTCTAGAGAATCCAGCAGTGAGAAAACCTTACCCTCCATGTTAGCTTTTCATTAAGAGACCTATGCCAACAGATTTGTTATTTTTTTGATTTGTTATTTTTCAGGCACTGCAAAGGAATACGCACGTGCACATGCCTCTGATGCCTTTTGCAGGCACTTTTTTGCACATCTTCTCATACATCCTAAGTGCATAAAGCTTTGACTTAGTACCTTCCAAGAGATAATTATATGATCACTTTGTTGAGATCCTTAAATTATAACCTGTATAGATTTGGTTTATGTCCTTTTTCTAAATGAGTTTTAATAGCTACACCCATTAAGCTGTCTCCTTGGGATCATAAGCATTTATGGTGACTAATTTTGGCCTCAGATTTTGCCACTCCCATTTGTCTTGACTTTTGTCCCTTTTTTTATAAGCTACAGTGCCATGTAAGCCATTACTACACAGTATCCAAACATGACAATATCAACAATATCGCTGGTGTGGAATGTATCTGAAGAACAAGCACATAAAGGCAGATCCCAACAGCAGCTTCAGATGGAAGTTAGAACGTGGTTCTTCCAGCACATCAGAATGACCAAAACATATCAAGGTGTTCAGATGAGAAGTCTGTGACACATGCAACTCAAACACCTTTGTGAGCAGCTCAAAGGCATTCAGTGGCTGCATCTTACTGGAAAGAAACAATGCATTGTGGATGAACTTTATTATGAAGCTCTTAATACCACAGCCATTAAACAACTTCTCAAAAAAAAAAAAAAAGCCTCAGGAATTTCTAGACAAGCCAGCATTCTCCACATGGACTACAGCAGCAGAAATCAGAATAAATAAAATGCACAGAGGCTCAAAATTAAAACAGTACAGTGATGTAGAGAAAGAGTAAAATTCCCTGTGGCTCTTTAAATTTTTAGGAACATAGCTGAACTTTTAAAACACTGGGTGAGAAATGCAGTACTATTTGGTATAATATTAGGTTTTAGCAGGCCTCCCAATTTCTCCATATTACCTCACTAAAAGGAAATGGACTAAAGTTCTGCCAAGGTGCTCCCAGCTCCACTTTAGGTAAAGTCCTAAAGTTGGCTTCAGGTTTAGTAAATACATAGGTAAAGCTAGGCAGGGTTTAATTGATATTTTGATCTCATTTCAGTTAGTAAGTTAATGGTATGGCCTAATGAAATTAAGAGCATTGATTTCTATCATAGCCAAAGCCAGTATTTGACAGCTAAAACAGGCAGAGCCCTTCAAAGATTCTGTCACCCCACTAAGGTAGTATGCAAAAGAATACAGAAGAAATACTGGACAGAGGAGTTCACTTTTTTGCTGCTTTATACATTACCAGTAATACTGCCATTATACAAGTCAATCCTAAATATCTGTTAAAACCAAAAAGAGTCTCCCCACTAACAAATAAAATGGGTAAAAACACACTCCAAATGTAGAGACTTGAGGTCAGGTTTGGAACATTGCATCTGTCCAGCTTACACCATGCCACAGTGTATCAAAGGAACATAAAAGGATCCCAAGTTCTTTCTCAGGATCCTCTCTACTACATCTACATCAAGATTGCAGAGCAAGTAAGGGGCTGACCTGGCCTCCATGTTCCCAACCACACGCAGGTAGTTCTTGTGCCGCCGAATTCGCCGCTGCACCTCGTGGAACAGGTAGCGCAGCTGCATGAAAATCACCAGGCTCGCCATTGATAACCAGATATTGCCAAACAGCTTGGGAAAACCACAGAGCAGTGATTAGAAACAAGCACCATGAGAAACAAGAAGCTGCATCAGGTCTTAAGAGACAAAAAAATCAAGAAACCAGCCCTGAAGAATTTCTCTTTTGTTGGGTCCATTCAGACCAACCATGCATGTTCAAAGGTACTACCACTCATTACCTCTTCACATACAACTCTGGCAGCACAGCATTTATAATAAGGATAAACTGAATTTATAATAAGGATAAACTGAATTCAGTCCTGTCCAGCTTAGCATCCCCTGCTGCCAATGAAAATAATTCAGTCTGGTATTACTCAATAAAAAAGCTAATTAAACGCCTACTAAACAGATAATTACACACACTAGTTAATACCCTTTAACAAAGTTATTTGTGATGATTCAACTATACAGGAGGAAGTAACTTCTCTGTAATATCTGGTTTCTAAAATAAGCAAAGTAAAAAAAAAATACAAAATATGTACACCCAATACCCTTCAAGGCCAGTATATTTGTTCAGCATTATGGCCAGTATTTCATACCAGCATATGAATATGATGCATCAAGTCCAGAGAAAGCAGGGTTAGCTCCATGACAAAATCTGTGTAGTAGACGTAAGTGCCCTTGCCCTCCCACGTTCCTTCATGGTTGAGATCCCAGAGATGAACTACATATCTGCAAGAGTGAGGAAATTAACATTATTCTTTTGTTGTTGTTGTCATTAAATAGCATCTCCATAATTCAAACTATTTTGTCCATTTTTCAAAAAACTTCTGGATATGGATTCTTTGCCCTTCTGAGGCTCTGTGCCCACAGTCTGTGTTCACTCAAGGGGAACTTCTTTTAATGTTACCAGTTTCAAACAGCAACATTTTAAAAAAGCAAAAAGCAGTCAATGCTTAGCCCACACTGGCACTACAGACACTGCCAGCTGATAGAAAAGATGCAGCATTCAGGTACTGAAAGCCAACCTTAGGATTATAGTAACTACAGAAGCACATTTTTCAGCACGTGAGGTGTTTCTTAGGTGAGTCACTACAGCTCAGTGTCAGACCTGGAATGCTGACAGTGACCTGCACAAAGAGGCTCCTGCATTACACACCATGTCCTACATATGCACACACAGGTGTGTTACAGGTACACATGCATGGGACTTTTTCAAAGCAAACCTTCAAGAGACCCTGTAAAACAAACCCTGTAGAATGACATTAAGTAGCATCTATCAACCCTCATCCAGCAGCACCCAATCCATTTTAATCCATGCCTCAAGCTATGCCACCCACTAAAGCTATCCATGCATTTCAACCCCCATCTGTAAAAAGCACTCCTAAAATGCATTTCCCTATATAAAAATCATTCTTAAAATGCTTCAACACGTATTTAATCCTTTGTACTATCCAACATATCTGCCAACTCTTTACTAGCTGGCTTTAAAAGAAGTGTTCCTCTAACTACTCAAACACCAGTACAATCTTTATTCAAATAAAGGCTTCAGGATAAGACACACACATCACTCACATAAAACAAAAAAAAAAAAAAGTTTGCAGAACTTGTGCTTAAAAACAGCACAGGCTAAAGCTAACCACCTTTGCTCATCTCATAGAATCCTGCAGCAGTTTGGGTTTGAAGGGATCTTGAAGATCATCTCTTTCCAAACCCTTTGGCTGCCTCATGGAATTAGGCCATGACCACTTCCAGGATAGGGCATCCACAGCTTCTCTGGGCAACCACTCACTGTGCCAGTGACTCACCAATCTCACAGGGAAGACTTTTTTTTCCTAATATCTAATCTAACCTTGTCTTCTGTCAGTTTGAAGTCATTCCCTCATGCCATGCCCTTGTCCAAAGTCCCTCTCCAGCTCTCTTGGTGCCCCTTTAGGTACTGAATGGGGCTCTAAAGTTTCACCAGAGCATTTTCTTCTCCAGGATGTGCAACCCCAGCTCTCCCAGCCTGTCTCCACGGCAGGTGATCCATTCCTCTGAAAATCTCTAAGGACTCTTCTAGACTCACTCCAGGAGGTCCACACCCTTCTCATGCTGGGAGCCCCAGAGCTGGATGCAGCGCTCCAGAGAGAGTCTCAGCAGAAGAGAGCAGAGGGGCAGAATCTCCTCCCTGGACTGCTGCCCACACTGTGGGGATGCAGACCAGGATGTGGTTGAGCGTTCTGGGCTGCAAGCACACATTACTGGGCCATGTCAAGCTTCTCATCTACCAACACCCCCAAGTCTCTCCTTAGGGCTGCTCTCCATCTCCAAACATGCATTTGCAGTTCAATGAGGTCATTACCTACACCTCTTACATAAACATGCTATATGCACTACCATCCTGAACACACATCCTGTAAAACAGAACTTCCAGAACTTACCGTAAAATCACATGAGCAGTTCTGACTGTAACCAGCAGAGACTGCAAAAAAGGAAGAAAACACCATACACATTAACAACATTCTGGCAGGGACAGGGGTGCAGATGCAGGAGCTCAAGGGTTGAAACACAAAATTCATTTATTGCAGCTTAACAAGTCCTGTGAACCAATGGTCACTATAGGTGACTGTGTGCACAACATACCTGAGACAACCATAAAGCTTATAAATAAGTATGAAAAAAATTGTTCCCAAAGACACCATGCTTTTAAAGCAGCCACTAGTGTTGCTGTTGATGTCATTTTTTCCCAACTACACAGGACGTATTGTCTTTTTCAATTATTCTCACTCAGCAAGTGTTGAGACCACAATCCCACCAACTACCTCTCCTCATCCCACTTCTTAAAAAAAAAAAAAGAACTGGAAAAAGTGAATAATAACAGAAATTTGAGGAAGATAATTTCAAATCATTCCCCCCCTTTGCTGAGATGTAAATGCTGCTAAAATAACTTCACTCTTTAATCATACTTATGTTTCTAGGCCAAGTACAGAGAAAAAAACCTGAGTCTATCAGAAAGTGTAAGATCAGAAGTGTAAAGACAAGTCACCAAAAAGGTTAACTACATTTCCATGGGTTCTTATCATCTAAGAGACGATGGCCCCATCACCTCTCTGTAATCCATCAAGCCCACAGTGCTCCATCTCTTCATTCTACCCTCACAGTGAAAAACACCAGACATGCTTCCCCCAGAGACTGTCCACACCACCCTGTAGTTAGCAGGGACCAGGTGACACTGAGATGCAGGGGATTTACACTGATCAACTGAAACCACTTCTGTGAAACTGGTCTGATGGCATGCCTTCAGCATAAGTACTGTGAACAAGACAGAAGAACTATCAAAACCACTAACTTCCCAAAGTAGCAATAAGCCAGTTAGCTTGAATATTTTTTTCCATCTGTAAAAAGCACTCCTAAAGTGCTTCTATACATATTTAATCCTTTGCATTACCAACATATCTGCCAGCTGTTTACTAGCTGGCTTTAAAAAAAAAATGTAAAGATAGACAGACTGGACACTGCTTGCTATACTACAATTCTTGAACACCATATATTAAGGCAAAAAAGATTAATGTTTACTCAAAAACACAGATAAATCCCTACTCAACTTTCTCTGGGCATTTGCACATTTCACATCCAACCTCTGCAGCAAAAATACTGCTGACAAGCAACAGAGAACAAGGGGAAGTCACCTAAAACACAAGAAAAGCATCTATATTGCTTTATTGAAAACCCTGAGCTAAATCAATGTTTGCAGAAGAGAGATTAATAGCTTAATGTAACTTAATGTAATTCATTCACAGTAATGGAATACACTTGGCAGGATCCCTCTCAAAGAGCATCACACAAGCCACCACCAGAAAAACATTTCAGTCTCAAAGATTTATTGTTTTTTACTAAGAGCTTGGAGTCTGCTATGAGGTGTCACTGCCAGTAGCCATACAGAAAGAAACCTAAATATTTTATTCCACTCACATCAGTGTTGGGTATTAAAATCAAGGAAATTACTCATGGTTGCCCAATCCATACAGGGAATATTTAAAATGTTCAAAAATGGCAAGATATTATACAATCTCCTATGAGAAAAGATTAAACAGACTAGAATTCTTTTGCTTAGAAGGAAAGGCAGTAAAGGAACAGGCAAAGGGAGATAAAATCACAAATTCTATGAAAAAGATTAAACATTATTCCCTGCCCATAGCAGGAGGTTTGGAACTAGATGATCTTTAAGATCCCTTCCAACCCAAATCATTCTGTGATTATCAAACACAAGATTCAGGATAACTCAAAGGGGACATCTTTCATGTACACAAAGCCAAGTAAATGTGGAATTTGCTGCCTTTGGATATTACAGAGGCTGAAATGCAAGCAAGTGTGATGAATGATCATACAACTTTCCAGAGTTCCTCTGGGACTATCAAACACAATGAGTTAGTACAGCCCTCAGCTCAGGAATGTTCTCAAACACCAGTGGCTGCAAGCAAAGCTAGGAGACCCTTACTTCTGCATTCCCCACCAAGTTCCTCACTGCCCACCAGCAGCACAGCAGGGGATCCAGGGCTGGGCTGGATACCCCACACTTCCACTGACTGAGCCACTCCTTCCTTAATCAGCACACAGAACAGCTCCACTGAAATGAACAACTGGGCCCCATCCTGCATCCCCAAACACCCACACTACCACACAGCACAGCTCTGAGGAGGCAACACAGGCTCCACAACACTCCCTGATTAACCTACCCTGAGCTGGTGCAATGCTGATAATCCTTCTGGCAAGCCAAGATAAGATGACACCAAAGAGTCCCCACCTTTCAGAGACACTGTTAAATCATCCAATACCCTTCCACTGTTTCATTACAAATCTGGTCTTGCACATTCTCATATTCATGGAAAAATAAAGGAACGTATTGATAACTGAACTGTGGTGTGACAAGCATCATATTCTCCGATTATCAGCTGTTTTCCTTCCTGCTCCCTAACTCCAAGTATGAATTCAAGACAGGAGAAGAAAAATAAATTTTACATGTTATTTGTTATCTGAACTAATGATGTGCTAACACAACATACTTGGATTGGATTCCTCTCTTTTTTTAAAGATTATCACTTCCTCAGGCAGAGTGCAACAACCCACCACAACACCAAAAACATACTGATGTTCACTCCCCAAACATACTGATGTTTAGTCCACAGTGCAAAGTGCTCCAGAGTGCACAAAAATGCTTTGCTCATCTCGGCTGAGACACGACTTGTTACACAAACGTAAGCAAATGCCATGAGTATGCCTATAAGGAAAGGAAGTCTCACTCCTTTTGGGAAGAAATGAAATAGAAAATACAACCTCAAAGAAAGAGGCTGAAGTACACATTTTACTTTCATACACACTCTCTCCATCTCTCAAGTGCTGTTTCACCAACCCTTCTTGCAATGCTCATGAAGCACAATCATTACTTTTTTCATAAGCTGTCATTTGATTTCAGGATCACCTTACAGGTCTACCCTCTCATTCTCTTCTTCAGACTAAGACTGTTTTCAGGGTTAAAGGCTAAAGAGACAAAGCATGACAATCTGGCAACGTCTGGAAAACAGGGGAGGATTTGTTTGTGTCTTCAAAGTTTCTTTCTTATGGGAATTAAAAGCAAGTCCACCTTGTACCAGGATACCCCCAAGTGAGGGGTCAAAGGCAAAGCAGAACCCACAACACACGTGAAGGAAGTCTCACCTCTGCTGCCATGAAAGCCAATGTGTGCATGCCATGGGTGTAGCCAACAACTCCACAGACAACTGCTAATCCACAGCAGGACAGGAGCATGGCTATGAGAAGGGCCAGCACTCTGATGTGGCTGCTCATGGGTGTGGTAGGAGAAAAGGAAAGCTGCAACACAAATACATAAATACATGACAGTTTAAATGAGTATTTCATCCACCCTGCCTTCCATTGTCACCTCACCAAACAAGACCTCATTCAGGAAAATCCTTTGCTTTCTAGCATAAAACCAATTTCACAATGCAATGTAGTAATAAATTATGAAGAATAAAGCCAAACCCACACACTATCCCAAAGCCTCATTCATGTTACTGCCATTTACTGTCACGTTTTAACAATCAGTTACTTTTTTTTTTTATTTACAATTACTATGATTTTTTGAGCTGTTTAAATCACCTGTGCAAGAAAACCAGAGACACAGCAGTTTCTGCACCAAATCCACAGCATCTGCTTAGGATTAATATGCATTTTACAAAGGCACCTAACCTAACACACAGTCTTCAAGCAATGTTTTGCCAATTTTTCACCAAAGAGCTGATCTGAATTTGTCCAGATTGGTCTTCAATCCCATAGCTCTTCCACTGTCACTTCCTTCTGGAAGAAAGAGATGTCTACCAAAAAATCCATTTAAGCTGCAGCTAGAAACTGCTGAACAGACTCTGCTGAAAAACAGTTGTCTCATTCAATAGCATGCAAAGTGTGCTAAATCCCTAAACTACCTTAACAGAGGGCTACACCTGGTCTGTGTAAACCAAAGGCAACCCAAGCAGATGCTGGTCCATTCTCTTTTTTCCAGGGCAGGATGAGAAAGAACAGGACAAGAAAAGAAGGAGTTGCCCAAAGCTTCACTCTGATCTGATTTACAAAGTTGATCCCCATGTTTTGTTTTTAAATGGGTTCTTTCTTAATTCTTTGTATCTGGTTCAGCTCCACATGCTCCGTCTCCATAAGGCAAATCATGTAAGTGTAGTTTGTCCAAGCAAAAATTGACTATGCATGCTTTGAATGCAAAAAGAATATAATAAGGATTTCTTCCCATGTGACCGGTATTCTTTCACAGCTTTCTGAACAACACTAAAAATACCAGATGACTGCCTTGTTCACTGCTGTCTTAATTTTCCTAACCCTAGCCAATTCAGTTTCAAATTTAAGTGCTTAGCTACCTGTGAATTAACAGGCCTTACTGGACATCATTAAAATAAAAAACTGCAAAGCCCAGACCTACCAAAAAAAAGATTCATGGATTCAATTCAGGTCAAACTTCTATGCCAGAAGAGAGGAGCCTGCGAAAATGCAGGCCCATTATAGTTTAAAGGCCAAGATTTACTGTTTAAATTACAGTTTCTTCTTTCTTGCCTAGCCTTCATTTTCTGCATCTCTACCTAATTTATTCCTGGTATTAACAGAAAGTGGAATGCAGCTTAGAGAGAAAATTGCACTGTATATTGTAAAGACACTGTAAAAAATTCATATATCTAAGTGAGTGTGAAACCTCAGCACAGAATCTGCAGAAACAGGCTCCACAGGCCAATCCTAAAGGGCACCAATCTAAGGGATGCTCTGTTGTTAAGATGTCTTTACTAAGGAGAGCTATGAAGCCATCTCATCCAGTTATGTAACAGTAATTACAGGGCACATATAAGGAGCAATTTATTACAGAAAATAAGTATCTTCAGCTCCATTTGTCTCATGGGAAAACTGAAGGAGTAAGATTGACATTGTACTTTACAGTAAGTATTTGAAGCTAATGGGACGTGCACCTGTTCAGTACTGCAGGGTGCGGAAAAGGTCTAAATGATCTGTTTGTACCTTATCTGAGCCAGTGCCTGAGATAAACAGAATTTGCATGCCCCAAAAGGCAGCCCTTAATCAAAACTTACATATTCAAAGCGATCCTTGCAGAGCTGAACCATCAGATGGAGAAACACAAGTCCAGAGAACCAGAGGCACCACATCACTACTTCTTCCACTGTCTGAACATTCAGCACACCAAAAATGAAGATAAACTTGTAGAAAATGAAATTCCAGAATTTATCCTTGAGATGCTGTAATGGAAGAGACTCAAGTAAGAAACATATTAAAAATACCAGCTTACTGTAGATAGACCTTACTGTCTATCTAGTTTCTTGTACCATGGCAGCATAACTGTGCTACACAGCACAAAATGCAGTTTCCTGCTATATTCCTAAAACAGTGCTCAGCACAAAGCAAGTCTGATCTCAGTCTGATTCTTCATGCCCAAGCAACTCAGCCACCAGGCTGCAAATGCACAGTCTTCTCTGCTGGAAGAGCTGCCACAGTTAGTTATTCAAGATGCCCAAATTGCCTAGCACCTTGCTTCCAAAAACCTGCCAAAAAGTACAGATGATTAAGAAAAGATGATGAAGTTTGTTCTTAAGAATCACAATACCTACAGTGGAGAGTGAGATGGATGAGCAATGAAAATAAAACCATTCCCACACACACAAAGTATGGAAGAAATAATATGATGTTCTCAAGCAGCAGACAGCAAGCCAGCTTGAAGGGGATTAAAAAATTTATGAAACAAAATGTTTTGTTAAAGTACACAATGAAATCACCAGGAGTTTAGTTAAGACAGGCCCTGAATTCCTTAATGATGCTGCTGTTTTGGGCTCGCCAGTATTAATAAGCAGCTTTTCTTTACATGACAACTGAGGCAAACCCCCACTGTCCAAACACAAATGGATCCACACTGCTACTGCTTTCCACTTCCGTGTTTAAGAGAGCAGAGAATACCCTGGAAACCACCACCAGTTAAAATTCCTTAGAGTCAACATGGACTGGAGAGAAAATCTGGCCCACTGCAGTTTGATAGTGCCCTGGTTTTAACACACCACTCAGAGCCTCTACAAGGTATGAATTACAAACACAATAGGCTTTGAGAGTTCCACAGTTATTAATGAGGCTTTGTGTGCCTCAGTTCTGCATGTCAAAAATCATCATGGCCTGATTCCTCCTAAAGAACTCCTTTTACAGACTTTTTTTAAAATATGTGAACACACTCCAAACCACTGCTCCTGCATTTACACAAGCAACTTATGCATTTGCCTTACTTAAAAAAAAAAATAAAAATACAGCAATACTATTCAAGGTCCTGCTGCTGCTTTCGTCTTCTGCAGGATCCTGTTTTTAAAAACTCTGAGCTTTCATAGCTCCTTTGCTGAATTTTTACAACCATTCTCACATAGACAAGAGCAGGACTAAACAGCCTCAGTTTTCTGTGCTGCTCACCTCCTTTCACTGGGGATTTTTTTGCCTGCTCCCTCTTAAACCTGCAGGCTGATAAACCATCCACTCAGTGTATGAGAATGGAAAGCAACTTCTCCAGCAGTCAAGGTACAAAAGAAGAGGGAACTCAAAACTGCCACTGCTGACAACTACAAAAAGCAATGGAGAAATGCTGCCAGGTGCAGGCAGGATAGAGAAGAACATGTTACAAGTGTTTTGAAGTGAGGCATGCTTGTAAGAAATCTAACAGAGTCCATTAAAGACACACGATTTTCAAGTTGACTGTGGGCTTATAAAATACAATAGGAAAAATTCCCTTCAAAATAAAGCAGAAGCTTGTGGCTGTGGATATACTAGCTAACCAAAAGGTAAGATATATATTGTAATATATTTCTTTTTCTTGTGCAGTTTCAGCAATTCCATACAGAAAATCACACCACTTGTCATGTTCCACAGTTTCCTTGTTTGCTGTCTCACCTGCCTCTCACTGACACGAAGGGGACCAAACACCATATACTGGATTAGCTTAGCGACCAGCATCAGAAAACAGCAGGCAGTGTTCACTAGTACCTGGAAAGAAAAAAAGCAGTCAGTGATAAATACTTTTGCCCTATTTAGAAGAAGGGAGAGAAGGAGAGTCTAACAAAACCTGCCATTGTTCCCAGAACAGTATTAGTTGCCTTTTCTTTTGATGAAATTTAAGCCTGGCCTCTTTCAAGACACATGAAGTAGCTGATAAGTCTTAGCTTTTTTTTTTTCTAGAACTACTAACACAGTTTGATACAGCAGTAAAGCCAACAAACTGCTCTACCTCTTCACAATAAATTGTTTCATACAGATTAGCAAATTTCATAAAAGAACATAAGGCCAAAACTTAGAGATCACCAAGATGTTAATTTTGTTTAACATATGGCAGATGAGAAAAATCCAGTTTGAAGCTGTTGTTACGGTAACAGTATTCAGAGGTTGCCTCAAAACATGCTGAATAGCACACACCCCTTCAGTAAAAACAGTTCTTGAGGCTTTCTTGGGAAACTTCTTTACAGCAAAGTAGCAAGAAGCAGAAGACATGGGCCTGGGAATGCTATATAACATTTGGCAAAGGCACTTGTAATTAACTTTTGACCTAAGCAGGACACTAAAAAGGTAGATGATGAAGAAGCTTCGCCCTGTCATTTCCAAAGGACATAACTTTTCCAGGATTCTTAAGGCTGTGAGACCAGATTTCAATAGGATGAATATATTTGGTATATTAAAAAACAGAACCTCAGTCAAGCAAGTATGTTGTGAAGCAGATGTCCAACTACTGCCACCTTTGAGTGACAGACAGATGAAAAGTTCAACAGCAACAGCTCAGCAAGGTATCCAATATCCCCTTGTTGAGCCTTTATTTCAACAAATCAGTGAGCCAAAATTCATAAACCATTATGAGGTTTGAGTTTTAAAAGGTACATAAAATTTTCTTTTTTTCTTTTTTTCTTCCTTAAATGGTGAGAATATTTCCTCTTGCCTACAAGACTTTCAGTGCTATTAAAAAAAAAAGGCAGCAAGGCTTGGGCTCGAATACCGGACAGCCCCTTACTCAGATTTCTGGCAGAGCAGGTCGGGCAGTGCTTGGGGAAGCTTAAGCCCAGCAAGCGCCTGGGTCCGCGGCAAACGCTCCCAACAGCTTCTCCCAAACCCCTCGGGCAGGACGAGCGGGGGGCGCTCGGGGAGAGAAGCACAAGCCGCGGGCTGAACTCCGGGCGCTCGGCTCTAACGCTGCCCCTCCGCCCTGGCCAGGCAGAAAGGGAAGCGGCTGCGGAGGCGGCCCAGGGCGGGCAGGGGAAATCCAGCCGAGCCCCCTCTTTATTCCGCGAGCAGTTTTCAAACAACAATAACGAAACACCCCCCGGACCCGCCCACCTCCCCCCGAGCGCGGGGAGGTGCCGGCTGAGGCCGATCCCGATGCCAGCCCCGCAGGCCGCGGGCCCGCAGGCCCGGCCGCCGCCCCGGGCTCACCCAGACGCAGAGGCTGTCGGAGAGCAGGTAGTAGGCGACGTCCAGGGCCCGTGGGCCGGCGCAACGCTGAGACTCGGCCGGCTCGGTGCCCGCCGCCCCGCCGGGCGCCTGGCAGAGAGCGCGGTAGGCGCTGAGGCCGGCGCCCAGCAGCGCCAGGGCGCTGAGCGCCGTGTAGGTGCGGAGGCTGGGCCAGGGGAAGCGCTCCAGGAACAGCAGCGGCATCGCGAAGCCCTCGCCACCGCCCGGCCCCGGCTCGGCGCGCTCCCCCGGCTTAACGCCCGCCCCGCCGCCCCTCCCCGGGGCCGGGCGAGCCGCCCCCGCTAGAGAAAGGAAAGAGACCGAGCCCGAACCCCCCGCCCCGGCTCCGGGCGCCGCGTCCGCCCGTCACCCCGCGCGCTGAGTCACGGCCGGGGCGGCGCTTCCACCGGCCCGGCCCTGCCCCGCACCCCCCCGAGCCCGGGACAGCGGCCGCCCCGCCGGAGCCGCGCGTGGGGGAATTAGAGGGGCCTCCGGGAGCCCCCAAACCTACAGGCAGGGTGGCAGAGGAGCGCGTGTAGAGACTGCAGGAGCAGCGCCCTTCCACAGGCAGCCTCGAACAAGAATGAGTCTCAAACTACCGTGGAGTTAGGTGAGAGGGGCTTTTAAGTGCCAGGGCGCAAAAGCTGCACTCTGCTCCTTGTTCTTGCAGCATTTGACTTCCAGTCTGCCATCTGCCCTTCCTTACTTCCACGGGTAGAAAGGGTTCTGTCTTCCACTGCCCTACAAGCCTTATTTCCCCTTGCTTGCAGCTAAGAAAACCACATATTCTACTCACCATCTCTCTGGGCCTTCCATCCATAGCACCAAAGTGAACAGCCCTTGCACTACCTCTCCCATCATTTTGCAGTACATTTGCCATACTGCACAGCTTCAATTTGACCAAAGCACCAAGTTGTCAGGATTGCTCTGTACATTGCTTCCCAGTGCAGATGGCAGCAGAGCCAAGCACTTTGGCAAGATTCAGTTCTCTTGGCAGCTGGCACTCTCCAACCCTGCCTTCATAAGAGGACAGTGCACCAGCAACAATGCATCTTCTGATGAGAGGCAGAACTTGGAAACAAATCTTTTAAAGACTCATTAAGTAAAATCATGGAAGACTAAAAGCATTGGGAAGTGTCACATCCAACTAGACTTTATGTTTAGCCAAGCACATAAAAACCCCAGAATTAGAAAGATTGATATTTACTGCCTACAAGAAACTGAAATGTTGGGAAAAAGCAAAAGTGTGGGTATCCCTTGCAGCATGAGACAGCACAGGACAGCATAACATGGAACTACTTGCATGTGACATTGGCTAAGTGTTTCAGCATGACACTAGTTCTGTCCCATAGCTAAGGAAAAACACACAAAATTAACTTCACTTTCCTATTTTAACTGTATCTCAAACCAGTCCAACAGAATTTTTGGGGCTCTTACTGTCTTAAGGGGGCACTGAATGAACAGATGCATGCTCCATCTCCTCCAAGCCCTGTTCAAACAGATCAGTTCTCGTAAAAAAGGTAAAGGCTACACTTGCTTTTAAGTACTCATTCTCCCTCCCTCCCGGTCTCCAAGTTGATTAAGACTCAGAACAATACTGAACCCACTTAAGCTATTTCATTTCTCCCTGATCCCAGGGATATTCACTGCTCAGGGATAAAGATCACAGCATCTGAATGGGCCCTGAATGGCTTAGCTCCTCCTCATTCCAAGATCATCTGTATTCCTGAAGAAAAGCAATAAAGTTTAAAATATGCATCTTAAAGTAAGAGACAATAAGGAAAAATAAAACAACTAATAAACAGAAGGAAAAAAAACTAAAAAAAGAAAACCTAAAAAAAACTACAACAAAACAACACAACAAAAACCAAACCAAACCCAAGACAAACAGAATCTTAACCATATTGTTTAATGTTGTACAAAACAAAAAATTGGTGAGTATTACAATGAAGAGGGATTATAACACTGGTAGCCCATTGCCATCTCTCTAGCTAAACAGTTGAGATTCACTTCTCTGTTCATACCATAGAATGTTTAGTGGCCTTCAGGAACAGAATGACTTTAAAAAATCCTTGTGTAACACATATTTGTGTCTCTACAGTTCAAAGCTGTGCTCACAGAGACGGCTTCTTCTACTGGAGTCTTCAGGTAGATAGGAATTCAGTTGTAAATAAAGTTGAACCTAAAATTAAAAGGATTATACCCAGTGAGGAGTTTTCATTCTTTTTTTTTAAGGGCATTTTTAAATGAATAAGCAAATGTTTTGTTTCTGCTCTGGATAAGCCTCCACCTGACAGGACAAAAGTACATTTCTTAATAAGACAGCTTTACAGTATAGCAGTATATACATAATTTTTAACAGCGAATCCTACACTAGCATTGCACAACTGTCTCTTATGGTTGCAGAAGAACTAATTATTAACATTTCATGTCCTAAAACAGGTTCATAGATACATAAATCACAGTGAGAGTTTCATTTCTCCATCAGCAACCTTTTTGCAGGATTTCTGCTGCTAGGCCAACCTTACATGTTCCAAGGAGAACACACAGACATACTGAAGAGAGAATTTTTCCCAGCTAAGTTTCATAAATAAGTGTGGCAGCAAGTATCCATCTCAGCTTCCAGATGGCCAGCTTTTGAATGTGTCTGTTGCACCACTACCCAACCTGCATAACAGACAGTGTTTTGCTGGTACTCAAGAGGAAGTACCTGCTGTCTTTAGAGGAGGAAAAGCCAAAATTTGGGCTAGAGAGAAAAATACTCAGCAGGAAACAAGAATATTATGGGCAACACCAGCACTAACATTCTGCTAACATACTTTCTTCATCATAGGTAGGTGACAGAACTACTTTCCTGAGGAAGAGCTGGCAGGCTGTGGGACTCCTGGCATGCCTGAACATTCTCTCAAGTAAGAGACCAGTGGGACTAGTGAGCTCTGGAGACATGAGCCACAAGTCATTTCCAGGTGAGAAAGTCAAAGTATGTATACATTGCAACATAAAGGAAAAACATGCAGCTGTCCCTACAGATATTTGTGTCAGAAAGATGCTACACTCCATTAACTCCACTAGAGAGCATAAAAAACCCACCACATTTAACCAGCACAAAGCTGTGATAACATGCATACCTAACTCAGTGCTTCAAACTCACATCCTGGCTTTAACTCTCCAGCTGTCCCCAACAGCTCCAAGAAGCTGTTCCTCAATCTGTGCACAGCCTCATCCTCACTGCCTTCCATATCTTCCTAGCTACAACTGCTAGGTAGGACTTTGGTGCTAGCCAGTTGTGATCAGTGCCTCCAAAGTGTCCATCCAGCTCATCTGAAGCAGAATCTTTGAGACAGATGTCACCTTTTCAAGTTGGTTTCTGTAGCACCTTGCCTTGCTCTGGTGTCCCACAGCAAACGTGTTCCCAAGAACCACTATACAAAGACAACATACCTGCTCAAAAGTTGAGGAAGGCTGGAAATAATAGGTCCATATCCTGGTGCATTGTCATAGAGCTCAAACAATGGTGCAGCAACCAGCTTGTAATTTTTGGGGACTGCAAACAAAGCTAAAAACAAATCCAAGTTGATGAATCAGAAAAACCAGCACACATACAGCCAAGGTATCATCGTCCCCCACAGACCTCAAAACAAGTTCACTACATGGAGCACTCAAGCAGGTTTATTCCTTTTCTAGTTAAATATGGGATTCACATCCTGTACACAGACTGATGCAGGAGCAAGAATGAAAATTTACTAGGAAATCATGTTCAAAGGATTATCTACCTTCAAAACAAATACCAGCATTTAACTTCGTTAGTGATCGACCACAAACAACTGCAAGCATACACATCTTGGTTTAACATACCATAACAAACACAATCACAACTTCGTTTTCCTTGAGTGAAATGCAAGCATTTAAACATTGTTACAAATACAACCCTTTGATGCAAACAAATACTTACCCTTTTCTTGAAGCTGGACCAAAAAAAGCTTTTTGTGTTCTTTTGGCTTTGTAATATGAGCTGGGATGTATGGGTACTAGAAGAAAAATGGTAAAAAACAGTTATAGAGAGCTTTGAAAATATTGTGTCATCTTAAGTGCCACTTTATAAATTATCAAGCCCTGTACAAGCTGAGTGTCATATATTGTTCTTTCATGGCATCAAATAAAGAAAACCATTTTCCTAAGAAAGCATTTAAGAAAGAAATGCTGTTGCTGTCACAACTATTGGCAGGCTCTGAAATGGCACCAATATCACAAGCAGTTAAAACAACTCAATAAAACAGAAATGCCTAAAAACAAACTCAGCAAGGATCTTCAATTAAAGCCCTTAGAAAGAGGGTAGTGAGACTAGGGCATCTGTTCCATAAGGAGCAGTGCAAGAGTCTCCATTGTGGCTACAAAGGAATTTAAATGGTGCATATGTCTCAGCATAGAACTGGAAGCTACTACATCCAGTGGTTTCTCATCCATCAGGACAGGTGTGAGATAGGAGACGGTAGTTTCCATTTTAAAAAGTCTGTAGTTTCTCTTCAGTCATAGAAAGGAGATGAAATAGACAAACCCCAGAAAAACTAATTGCTCATGCAGCAGGTACTCAATAAGCCCATGTGAAAGTTGAAGGCTTTTAGAAGTACAGACAGAACTTGACCAAAGGAGATGGAAGCCCACAGGAGTACTCACCTGTGGAGGTTCAAAGTTTGGTCTCCACCAGTTGCCAATGCAGTCATCAATCACCCAATCTTGCTGAACACCATCCTGACGACCCAGTATCTATCAAAAATCCAGTACTAATCAGACCTCAAACTACCTCAAGGAAATTGTTTTAGTAAACACATACTGGAAGCACAAAGACTTGCTGTAATATGTGTCTGATGTAGTTCATAACTGCTCTGAGACAGCTTTCAATAGAATTGTAAAGTATTTTAGTAAAAAGTGAGATTTTTTAGTAAAAGCCTCACCTGGTAGGACAAGGGCACTCTAGAAAGCTTTTCAAAATCTATCTGTATTCAGCTGGCCTGAGTCCTATCAGACCAATGGGAAGAATGAAATACATTGTTACATTATCTAGCAGAATTAACTTAGCTACTTGGAGAAAATGGTGCATGGGGAGGACTATCTCAAAGGCAAGTGCCCATCAGTTGTCCTCCACAACATATCTTATTGCTCATCTCTACACTCACTTGCCTGAGGCCAGTCAGAAAGCAAAGCTGCAAATGAACACAGGACTTGAGCAGCAGGTAGGAGTCAGCCACACTCATGATGCAGATAAATGAAAACTTGACTGCTTTATTTGTTAACTACCTGAGAACATCACAAAAGCAACAAAATACCAACAGTGGTAAGAAAACTACTCTAATGCCTTAGCTCGTTCTGGTAATTCTAAAACAATGCAACATTCTGCTACAGCAACATAATGAAAGCAAACAGACCTCTGTCATTAAGCGTTTGAGCCCTTCTACCTCATCTTCTCCTGGATTGAGTTCACCACCAGGTCTGTTAAAATAATCAGTGATGAAAGCCAAAGTTATTTTATTGCATTTACCAATCGTCACAGGCAAGTTCCAGTGTGCTTCCAGGCAGGGAGTTACAAATTCACGTACAGCTCTTAAGCAGAAGTTCCAGAACTAGCTTTGCTGAATTTGAAGACAGCAGCATAGCTTTCACCAAAACTGAAACTAAAATGGCTATTTATGTCCCTTAAAAATAACTACTGCATAAAATACTTTCAGTTCAGCAGGACAAACTGTAACAATAGACATGATAATAACTCAGACCTTTATAGGGTAAAGTTTTAACAATAATAACCAAAAGCTGAAGGGCTGTAAATACTGCCTGTATTTGTTCTTATCACAAAACCAGCACTCACTGAAGCATACAGAAATCAGAAAATAAAACTCATGTGGGAAAATGATGCAAGATTATTCATTTTCATCATTACAGCATTTTGCAAATCATTTACAGTCTTGCCTAGTTTGTCCTCAACAGCCCTTCACATCAAGATGTCAAAAACTAATCTAGATGTAAAATTAGACTTAACACATACACAAAATTGAGAACAATATAAAATGTTAGAACAGAACAAGAACACAAGCATGTAACATGAGACAAGTCAAGGCCATCTAGTTTAAAAAAGAAAATCACCACCATCACTACAACCATATTCAATCACTAAAACTTCACTCTGGCTGTGATAACTATGAGATGAACTGAAGCAATTTTCTCAAATTCAGATACCTATACTTCTTGCTGGCCCAGCTCAGCCATTAGTTTGTAAACAGGTATCATTCTGCATTTACAGGGGGTTAGTCCTTGGCCTCCATCTGCCCATTTTTATGGGCATAGCATAAGCTACTGAAGCATAACAGCTTTCCCAACACAAGTACAACACACCAACTGCTGATAATGAGTTTTAAACAAGATTTTACTGTAGTGATGTACTCTAACTAAGATTCCCAGTCAGTTCCAAACTAAATCATCCCCCTCATGAGCAGAGTCAAACACATTTTAGATTAAAATGCCAGTATTCAAAAGTATTCAAAAAATACTTTCCAGACTAAATCTTTACAAGCAATGAATCCCATTCAAAACATTGAGCAGCTGGCCACAGTTTAACCTCTAGCCCACATGTTACGTGGTCTGTGACAATAAACTGAAGTTACATTTGGGAAACAGACACTTACAGCTTGAAAAAAGTTGTACCCAGCTGCAGTAACAGCACGTGGGGCAGCCTGTGCTCATGCACAATCAGAACTCCTTCCACTGTCCGCCTCATGCCAATCTTGTCAAACTCTTCTCTCATGCGCTGAAAGCGAGCTGCCACGGAACTGTCCTTCTCATACAGGGGCTCCTTTGTGCCAAATGTGTAATTTGTCAGAGGATATCTGTAAGGAGGAGAAAAAATGTTACTGCATAACAAGAATTCTAACTTTAAATCCCCATGACACAGTGTCTAGCCTGAGGCAGACCCTCCCCTGCTTGATGGGTAAGTCATAGTGCAGGGCTAAAATCTTTTTTTGTGGCTTATGAGGCCCCTGCCCCTGGGAGATCTGCACTATGGAACACACAAGCACAGACAGTCCTGTTGAGCTGCACTCTAGCCTGGTGCAGGCTCAAAAGAAGGAAAAGAAGCACAGAACCAACTGTCCTTACAGCCACCCTCTTTGATCTCCACGCTGCAGGGAAATGCTGTGAAAGGAGCTGGAAAAGAGGCTGGAGAAAAAGCTCTGCTGGGAAGGAAGGAAGCTGCACAGGATTGCAGGTTTTCTTCTGCAGATGTTATGAGAGCCTGAGAACTAAACTGTTAGAAGTGGTTTTGTTTTGAAGTGGGAAATCAGACATGTGGATCACAGAAGAGGAGAAATGCTGAGTTTCTGAGTACAGGGTTGGGAGCCTGGGGTAGGATCAAGAGTGTGAGCAGATCCCTCTGTTGGGCTGGCGCTGGGACCCTGCACTCCTGTGACAGTGCAGCGGAAACTGGGTGCTTTCTCCAGGTAAGACGGACCGAAAACAGAAAGAAAGGAAAGGTTAGCCAAGAAATGGTTCAGGCCAAGACAGCACAGAGGGCAACAGGGGAGTGTTATTGTACAATTAAATCCATGTAACAGAGAGGTCTGATGGCAGGAGAGCTGGAGGAAAGACAGAATCACCCAGCTAAGTCAAAAGGGAGAAGAAAATGGTTCTGGGCAGAGCAGCGATGAGTTATCACCACGGTTTAACTGACTTGTGGCACACAGCAACTGAATTAACAGAATGAAGAACTGATGTTTTCCTTGAAATGCTTCTTGGCATGGATTCTTTACCCAAATATGTCAAACTTTAGTAACATACATTCTTCCCCCCTCAAATTCCAGCCCTCCTCCTCCTCCCATTTACCTCATGTTTCACAGTGGTTAAAATAACAAGCCAGTTATCACTGTCAGAGCCTTTTCTCACGTAGACAAGTGAGGCAAAACAACCAATCACAGGTTCATTTACAGCCTCCAAATCACAGGTTCATTTACTAACAAGCTCCCCTATTTCACTTATAGTTTAAAACCATCTACATTTCTTTTCCCCTTCATTTCTACTTTTAGATACACAAATTACTTTAATAATAACCTATTATGCTAACCCATACTATACTAATGTGGGTGCATTAGTCTGTACATCAAAACCCTCAGCTTTGACTTAAAAAAATGCTGCTGGTAACACAGCTTCATGATGAGTCTTTGCTTCAGAAACCAGATAGAAATATCCCAATTTCTAAAGTTCATATTTGAACTTTCACATGACTCTGAATAAACTCAGCTACACCAAAAGAACACAAAAGTGTCAGTGATTAATAGCTAAAATTGAATATTGACTGTTGCAGCTAACATTTGCTGGTTTTTGCAACTTGACAGATGCACGTAGCAAAGAACGCATCCCAAATCCACCAGATTTACTAGAAGAAGCAAAAATATATGACTTCTCACAAAGAATACATGAAAACTTATTAGTAAGTCGTTTGTATCTATGACGATTTTCTGTGGTAGGAAACACTCTGAATTTTAACTCCAACACCTATACCAGACAATCCACAAACACCCAGCACATCCAGACACATCCTACTGACCGCCCACGGTCAGCCCAAATCCCAGCGAGGCCAAGAAAAATCCCTGTCTCTCTGCCGCCTTTCTGGATGCCTATGAGAGCACGAAAATGTCTGGGATGCTCACCGCACCTAAACCTTGCCTGTGTTACCTGGGGTTCACACCTCCCGAGCCAGACGCTGTTTCTAAGCACTAAAACGCTTACACCGAATATTCCACACTCCCACCAAGGCCGGCAAGCCCTCGGCCCCCTCCGTACCCTCGGTACCCTCAGCGCGGCTCAGCAGCCCCTGTGAGGGGGACGGGCCCCCATCGGCACTCGGGCTCTGCCGCCGCCGTGCCCCCAGCCCTCCGAAGGGCCGGGACCCTCCGGACCTCGCACGGCGGGCACTGAGGGAAAACCCCGCCGAGCCGCTGAGGGAGCGGGGACGAGCTCGCCAGCGGGGCGGGACGGGGCAGAGCCGGGCAGGCCCGAGGCGGCGCTCACAGGTTGATGGTCCTTTCCAGCGTGAGTGGCTTCGTCTGCTGGATGTACTTGTTCCCGAACTGGTTCACCCCGCGGGGCCAGCCGGTCTGCGAGCGGTTGGGCGGCACCACGGACATGGCGAGAAGCGGCGGGAACGGGCGGCGGGAGCGGTCGATCACTTCTGGGCGCCGGGAGCGGCGTCCGCCATTAAAACCCGCCCAGCCCACAGCGCCGCGCGCCGCCTGCTGGGACCAACAGCGCTCCGCCCGGCCTCTCCTCGCTCAATGGCCAACGGCTTCCCCGCACGATCCGATTGGCCACCGCGGGCGAAGCGCGGGGACCGCAGGGAGTTGTAGTCCGGCCGGACGGTACCATGGCCACCAAGCGTCACGGAGCGGCAGCGCCGGCGGCGGCGAAGCGCGGGAGGCGCGAGGCGCGCGCGGAGCTCTGCGCGGCCCTCGGGGACGCGGCGCTGCGGGAGCGCGCGGGGGCGGCCTGGGCCCGCGGGGAGCGGCTCCGGCACGGTACGGCCCGGCCGGGCCCGCGGGGAGCGGCTCCGGCACCGTACGGCGTGGCCCGGCTCCCCACCCCTCACCGACGGCCTTTCCCTTGCAGAAGCGGTGGTGCTGGAGCCGGCCCCGTTCCGGCACTGTGTCATTCCCGGTTTTCTGGCGAGCTCGGCTTTCGCAGAGGCGCTGCGGGATGAACTGCTGGGTCTTGGCTTCCGCGGGCGGCGCAACGACCTCCTCTCGCTGCGGCAGGTGGGCCCGGGGCCGAGCTGAGCCGGGCCGGGCCGAGCTGCGCCGAGCCGAGCCACCCTAACCCCGTCCCTTCTTCTCTTCCATGGGCCGCCGCAGTCCGAGGAGCTGGGGGCAAGCCCGGAGCCCCACGTCGCTGCCCTGAGGTAAAGCGGGCTCGCGGCTCTGCCTGCTCAGGGTGTGGGAAGGGCCGCAGGGAAGGCGATTGCGGGGTGGGCCCGCGGCGTGGCCGCCTTCTGCCCCCATAGTCGGGCCAAAAACCGGCCCTGGAGCGCTGAATTTGCTCTGTGCTTGTCATGAGCACTGAAGTCTATTCAGCGCTCATCCACAGTCAGCTCTCCTGCACCTGTCATCTCTGAAACGCTTCCCGGTGCACCTTCCGACTGGTTGCATGCTTGCTGCTGGTTATTGCCAGCAGTGCTGTGAGCACTGGGCTGTTTTCCTGGCCAGCGCCTGTGTGGTTCTACAGAAACACAGTCACTCACAGCAACAGCACCTGTAATTGTTTAAACAGTTGGCACGGAGGCAATAAATTAGTTTAGGCTATGATGTTATGTCTTATAACACAGGAGGACACTTACTTGTGTGCTTATCTTCCCAGGCATGCTCTGTGCGAAGAATTCCAAGTGTGGCTTTCTGCTGTGACCCAGATAGTGCTGGAGCCAACTATTGACATATCCTGTGCTAAATATGAATATACTGGTCAGTCTATAAGTGATCCTTTCCCTAAAGCTTCTGTGCATGTGTAGGGAACAAAATGTCTATAGAACATCTAATTTTATTCTAGTTCCAGAGTGTCCCAGAGGCTGTCAGCAGCAAAACAGTGTCTGAAAATGAAGTACAAATGATGAAAACAGGCTAGTGTATAACTGCCTGTACCTTCAGAGTGGCCTGATCAGTCAATTGCAGCACAGTCCCACAGAAGATCTTGCAGATCTCAGGCTGGTGATGCTGATGGCGGAAAATGTAGTTCTTTTAAAGAACATGTTTTTTCTTGTTACGTCCTTGTGGGGACAAAGCTGGGAAGCAGTTGTTGGAATGAATCGTGCATGTACTGGACAGATGCTACAGCAGCAAAACGTGTGTAATTGCAGATGTGTTGCTGTGCCACGACGATGAACTGGAAGGTCGGAGAATCGCCTTCATCCTGTACCTCGTCCCACCCTGGGAGAAAAGTGACGGGGGAACGTTGGATCTGTACAGCACAGACGGTAAAAGCTCCAAGCCCAGCCTCAGGTGGATGGAAAAGATGAAGCTCATGTTCCCTTTGCAGCAATTCTCACCTCAAACAGTAGAAGGGAGATAAAGAGTTTCTCCTTTGTTCAGAGAAGCTGATGTATAAGTAAAATGTGCCCCTTAGGGATGGGTTGTAGCAGGGTTTGCAGACTGTGCTAACAGGCAACAGCAGACAAACTTTTGGAAGGGTCAAGAGTAGAGACAGGATGGAAGCAACGCCTGTAAATGTGCTTGGAACTCCAGACTGATGACAATAACTTCCCTTTCCAGCAGCAGAACCACAGAATGGTTTGGGTTGGAAGGGATCTTAAAGCTCATCTTGTTCCAGCCTGCCTGCTGTAGGCAGGGACACAATCTACTAGAGCAGGATGCTGCAAACCCCACAGAGCATTTCTAGGATGGGGCATCCACAGTTTCTTTGGGCAACCTGTACCAGTGCCTCACTGCTCATAGTGAAGAATTCCTTTCTAATAGCTAATCTAAACACACTCTTTGTTTGAAGCCATTCCCCCTTGTTCTGCTATTCCATGCCCTTGTCTTCATGCCCATGTCCCAGGTCCTACAGCAGTGGTAGTTCCTTTTGGCCCTGGAAAAGGCTTTAGGTTGCCCCAGACCCTTCCCTTCTCCAAGCTGAACAGCCCCAACTCTCTTCCTGTCTCCATGCAGAGGTGCACTGATTCCTCAGCAATCCCTTGCTCTGAGCTCCATTCCTTATGCCCAGGTGTCCCACCAGTCATAGAATCATGTTGTCAGAGAGAAGTCCCAGTTCATATCTTAACCAAAGTATGTTTTCTTCCTCAGAACACTTTCAGCCACAGCAAATCACCAAGTCATTAGTGCCTTCGTGGAACACCCTGGTTTTCTTTGAAGTGTCTCCAGTCTCTTTCCACCAGGCAAGGAGCTGTCTCTTGTTAATTTTTCAATCCTCATTGTTGTGGTTATTCATTCTGTGTGTTATTATAGTCCTGATGGGGAGGGAGAAGAACTGTGGGTAGAGTGGATACTTGTGCTAAGTGCTGTGTGCTAAAGAGAGGGCTTCAAGGACTTGAAGGAAGACAAGAACCAACAAAGCCAAATTTAAACCATCAGTCTAGCTGCATCATCTTGGGAAAGAAAAATTTCCATTTCTATTTTGTGTTACTATCCTGGCAAGCCACTGCTGTGAATTTTGCTCTCACTTGTTTCTGTCTGTTGGCTTGTTTAAATCACATTTTGATATGGTGGTCATGACTTTGCTCTGGAAGAGCTCCTCAGGCCATCCATCACCTTGCCAACAGTGCAAGGGCACTGTGCAGATCTGGCTGTACTCCCTCAGTGACACAGACATGGTGCAGTGCCCTACAGCAGAAATGCTGATACAGTTAAGGAGTACTCTGTGACACTTGTCAGGAAAAAGCCTGGGAACAGAATGAAAAATTTGGGGATCTGCATGACACAAACACCTGACTGAAATCTGACACTCCTGTGTACCTGAGAGTACCGGGGACTGTATCAAACAGGGCAGAGAGCAGAAGGCTGGAAAGGAAGATGATCAGTGATATAGGTTGGGCATGTCCTGACCTAGGCCGCTTAGGGGGCTATTTTTGTGTCATTTATCTCTTGCAGTTGTTAATTAAGGGCAGCATCTACTTGGTCACTGCCCTGATTGTTTTCAGGTAGTGATTTAATTTTGTCTTAAAAATCCATGACTCAAAACTCTCAGAGGAAGAGAGAGAATGGATTCTCTGTGAGCTTGGAGTAAAAGCTTGGACTGGAATTCTGGAAACCTGCAATGGACTTCAGGACAATAGGCCTCTCTCTGATAATCTGTTCTGGTCTAGCCTGTCTGACATTTCTGTGTATGCAGTGGGCTCTGTGGAGCAGAGTCCATCTCCTGTCAGGAGTTTTCATGGGGCCTGTTCAGCTGGTCTCTGTGTGACAGTGAGTGCTGCCCCGCCGTTGCAGGTGTCAGAAGTTCTGTCGCGGAAGTGCCGCCTGTCGGTGAGCGGTTGGTTCCACGGCCCGTCCGTGGCCAGACCTGCACGGCACATTGAAGCCCCCTTGGCCAGGAGCCCACACATCCCCTATGATGTGAGTAACAAGCCTACATCTGCATATCTGCATTTCTGTCTCTGCCCTGTTCTTGTAATACCTGTTAGGGAATGCATCAGTGTACTGGGGATGCTTCTTTATCCCATTCTCCTTTTCATTTCCTGTTGATAAATTTGTATCCAGTTTCTTTTTTATGTATCTTTGTATGTTTTGCATACCTACAGTAGTTCAGAGAATGTGGTGAATACTGTGGTGCAATGAAATAAGGCAGTGGAGTGTGTTTTTGTGTAGGAATCCAGCTCTGTTGCCAGCTCGGTAGGGGGAATTGGGGAATCTTCTTCACTTCTCAAAATTCAGTGTTCTAATCCATTTACCTTCCAGCATGAAATATTGTATGAGTGGATCAATCAAGTTTATTTGGACCTGGACTCCCAAGCTCAAATCCAGGAGGAATTTGAGGAGCGATCAGAAATTCTCCTGAAAGACTTTCTTAAGGTGAGCCCAGTGGTTCAATTTGATGTGATCTGCCAGAACTGGTCAGAGGGCTGGCAGTACCACAGGGCACAAAGGCTGGGAAAGGGCTTGCTGGCATATCCATTAAAACAAAACACCTTCTAAGTTTTACACCTAAAGAAGAATGGAGCAGGTGGCTTCCAGAGGCCCTTTCCAACTTCAACCACTCTGATTCTGTGGAATGATCCCCTCTGACTGCCTGTACACTGCTGCATTGGGACTTGGCAAAAATAAATGCTTGTCTTCAACCTTGTTTTCTTGGGAGCTAAATTTCTGCATCTTTTTCTCCTAGAAAGAGAAATACCAACTACTGTGTGAAGCATTGGAGAACAAAGAGATCCAGTGGAGTAGTCGGGGGCCAGCTAATAAAAGGTGAGGAATGACAGCATGCTGCACCTGGTGATCAGGCTAAGCTGGAGCTTAGGCTTAGCATGAGGCTGCACTGGTCAGTGCTATTGTTCTAGATGTGGTCCTTGTTGGCTCTCCCACAAGGAGTTACATCTGCTGTCTTTCAGACTCTATGAGGCAGCAGAGGAAGACAGCCTCCCGGACACCCTGAAGAAATTCCTGCAGCTGCTACGCTCTGAGGCCTTATTTTTACTGCTTTCCAACTTCACTGGCCTAAAACTGCACTTCCTGGCTCCCTCTGATGAGGATGAAGATGCTGGGGAGGGACAAGCAGCAGACACCAGTGGGCACAGCAGTCCCAAACCTGTGCAGGAAGAGACTGAACAACCAGCTAATGGCAATTCCCATCAGCCACCCCAGCCTGAGAACACCCCTGAGGCACAGGATGGCGAGACACAGAGCAGTGAGTAGAGCAGCAGCAGTGTGAAAGGTTTCAAACATAATTCCCAGTGATTTTCATGGAACTAGGGTTTCATCTTGTACTGCAACCAGCACAAGGCACCAGCACAAATGTGGGACTTGAAGCATTTTAGACTAATTATCTGAAATCAGTGACCATTGCAAAAGAATTTGGAGTAAATCAATGACTAATTTGAAGATACCGTTTTGAACAGACCTAAATCCTAAGCGTGGGACTTTTGGGGGGACTGTTAATCTTTTGTCAATAGTTACATCGTTTCTACATCCACAGACCCCTGCTTCATATAAAGCATATTCTTGTATGAGATAATCAATCCAAAAGAGAAAGATGAACATGACAGAAGTAAAGCAATTTTAGAATTAGAAAATTAATACCTAAAACTAGGATTCAACCTTTCAGAAAACACTTAGTTGAATTTAGTTGTCAGTAGAGACAACTATGAAAGATTAGATTAATTATGGATTTTGATTGGTGATGTTTATTTAAAACCAGCAGCTCCAAACTTTAAGGGTAGAATTTTTGAAAATGCTCATCATGCACTAAGTCAGACAAGTTGGTGGACACTGGAATAAAAGGTAATAAAAAAACAAGTCCTACTGAAAAAATCCCACCAGAATAGTTACCAGGAGCAAAGGCTGTACGGAGTAAATCTTGGTCCCACTTCTACACATTGTTCAAAGTACCTAACCTAGAGTTACCTCTAGGAAAGATACTGACATGTGATATGTGGTTTTACCCTTTTTCACTGGGGCCAGCAGACAATTTCACAGTGGTGTGAGATCACTGAGCTCCTCACACGCTTTGAGCTCAGCTGCTGTGGTTTCATGGCTCTCCCTGGGTGTTTGTGCTCTCTCCTAGGCTCGGGCACCCCTGTGTGTGCGGGGGAGCTGCGACGCTGGACCCACAGGCATTACACTCTTGTCCACGACTCTCAAGCCACAGAATTTGCTCTTGACCTTCTCTTCTTCTGTGGCTGTGAAGGTAAGTGGATGAGAGAGATGTCAAACTCTCCCTTTTACAAGGTGTGCCTAAAGGAATGACTTCTGAGTTCTCAGCAGTGCTAAAAAAGCCAAAATGTCCCTGCTTTTTCTTACATAGAAGGTGTCTATAGACTTTGTTCTAGTCCTCACTTCAGTATAAACCCTGTTTCAGTAGTCCTCATGCAAAGGTTTGGGATTGTGGCCTTGGAATCATCTCTGGCCTCTCCCGCTTGCGCCAGGAGATGGCGCCTGGGCAGAGGGAAAGGCTGAGCCTCCCAGACCTTTCCTCTGCTCAGCAATGGCTCTGGGCACCCTGGGGGTCAGGTGGCCACAGTACCCAGGAGTGTTCCACCCCTTTTCTCATCAGAATTGTCATTACACCTCCAATTCACAAAGCCCAGCGTTTTCAAAAGTTACTTTAGGCATACCTAGGCATTTTGGGTTGATTGCTAGTTAGACAGTGGTAAAAAAAAATCTAAACACAAGTATTTTAGACCAGATGAGGCCAGGATGTACAGCTGATTGAAATCTTTTGGCATATCTGCTAGGGCAGAACTATTATACAGATGAGGAACAGTGCACCAAACAAGTTTAAATAGCCCATCTACCATAAAAGGCAAATCCAGTACATTTGCTTCAAGTTGTTTCTGAACAGAAGAAAACAAATAGACTGGCAGGAGGTCACCCTGTAGCCAGTATTTCTGGGGACTGGGGTGAAAAAAATGGCATCTCCTGGAAGACTGCATGGAGCCTGGACAGCACTGAGGTTTCTAAGAATCTTTCTTTTCTATTTTAAGACTGGGATCCTGAATATGGTGGCTTTACTTCCTACATTGCTAAAGGTGAAGATGAAGAGGTAAGGACCTCAGATAAAATCAGATAAAGCTGTTTAGGGTGGAGAGGCATAATTACACTTTGTCATAATGCCAGCATAATGCTGAGGGTGCTCAATAGCACACTGGAGCCTCCTTGGCGCAGTGACTGCTCGTGAGCAAAGCTCTGGCCTCAGCTCAAGAGGCTGCTGTTTACCTATAGCATGAGACCTGGGCCCTGAGAGTGCCTCACAGCACCTGCACCCAGGGCTGGTAGGGAAGCCTGCCTTGAAGGGACACAGGGCTGTAGCAGGGATTACACTTGTCCAGGGAAGTGCTGTTCACTGGGGTCCCATTCAGCATCAGTACTAGGACAGTGCTGAGCACTCATACTAGTAAGAAGTCCAGAAGCCCTTTATGTATAACAATGCTTCAGGTAAAGGGTATTAAAATGAAAATAGTGTCACAGTTAATTTTCTAACACCAACCCTTTGTTCTAACTAACTTTTGGAACTGTTTTGTTTTTTCTTAACAATTTTATCAAAGCTATTTTTGTGAAATTTATTTCCTTCCTTATCTTTGTGTCCTCTAGCTGTTGACAGTGAATCCAGAGGACAACTGCTTGGCCTTAGTTTATAGAGATAAAGAAACTATGAAGTTTGTGAAATACATCAACCATCGAAGCTTGGCACGCCTGAACAAGCATCCAAACAGAACAGGATTTTGGGATTTTTCCTTTGTCTATTATGAGTGATGGTGTGGTGTGACCACTGTCACAGAGAACAGTGGTGGGTGGTGGGCAGGTTCCCACCCAGATGTTCAGCTGTGACCTAAGCACAGACAAACTTTGCTCATGCAACTCCATCACACTGCATAATGTGGGGGCAGGTGGGTTTTTTAACTGCAAAAAGGGGAATTCAGTCTTCTCCTGAGTCCATCGTTACACACTCTCAACTGCTTTTAATGCTCTACAGATGAGGTTGTCACACAGCTGTCACCTTTCCAGCTGTTCTCTCATGGGAGCAGCACAGTGGCATCTCTGACCCATCAGGCTGAGAGTTAGAACCGTCTATTGCCCCAGGCTGCTGACTGATTTTATTAAAAAAAAAAAAAGGAAATGTGTCAGTTAAATGTTTCATACACTGGTCAAGCAAGTTTTGTTAGAAAATGCCCAAGACATTTTCTGGGGCTTAACTGCGTTACTGTGTTCCTGAGACAAAAATAAAGGAGCCACCACCAAGGGAAATATGAGGTTTTTCCAGCTGCACAACTCTGTAGTTGGGAAGGAAGACAGTGAGGCTATAAAGGCATTGGGAAGGATTTGGCACCATAACAAGGAGCTGGACTTTATTATGCTAAATGCTGTGCAGACAGACCTAGATGCAGCCTTTTTTCCAAAGAATTTACAGCTAAACAGCCAAGAAGAAACCTGCTCCTGCACACTCTCCTTGGGTGGGTGTGCAGACAACTAAGCTCCAGTCTCAGAACAGGGGCCAGGGACTGGAAGCAGGAATGAGGCAACTTATTACTGGCTTGGTGTCCACAGGTAGTAGGGAGGTCAGCAAACAGCACGGCCTTGTGTCCTTTCTGTTATGTCCTGGGATCTCCTGGGTTTTAACATGGCTTCTGTCACCGGAGATCAGCTCAGGTGTTCTGAGGCAGCAGCCAGCCAAGTCCTGTGGTAAACGCTGCAAGAAAGGCAGTGAGTGTGGTCTTGGTGCAACACCTCTCTCCCTCTGCATTTTCAATACTGTGCACCTGCTCCACATTCACTGCAAGCAGGACTATGCCAGACTCACCTCTGAGGTGTCCAGCCCACCAAGAGGTGCAGCAGAGCTGTACCAGTGCTTCAGAAGACAGCCAGAGTGCAGAACACACTGCTGGAGGCTCGGCCCTGGTCTGCACCTGCTTCCCTGAAACTTTTTTCTGTCACTCAGAATGCAAGTGTTCTTGCAGCTCGTGCAGGCCATGGGCTTGCAGTGAGCTGGGGAGTGTGCATGTTTCATTGCTCCTGTCTCTCCTGGGTGGGGAGAAGGTAGCTTTGGATTCAAGTCTGCTTCTCCCATTCCAGGCCTGTTCCTGGAGGCCACCACAGTGGTGTAAGACCACAGCTGGCAGTACAGGAGTCCAAAGGGAAAGGTATCTCACCCCCTGCAGGAGTCAGAGCAAGGGGCCAGCACTGCTGTTAGTGCTGTGCAGGACTCTCTAGCTCCAGTGCCAGTTCCATCCCAGATGATGAGCAGCTGCTCAGTTCTAGCTACTCCCTCATGCTCTGTTGGGCAGGAAGGATGGCTGGGAGGTGGTGATCTTGTTCATATTCTCATTTCCCGAAGCCAGCATTTCTGTGTGCTGCCAAAAGTCTCTTGCTTGGTTTTAATCTTCCTTTGCCTCTTACGAAGACAAGAGGATGAAGCTAGAAACAAATCCTGAAGTGAGGATAGAACCCTTTGCATCATGGTTTCTGAGGTACTTTTCTGCCTATTGGGGCAGCAGCTCTTCCTGGTAGGAAAGCAGTTCTTAGAGAAACAAGTTCTTATTCTCAGCTCTCCCCTAGAATGAGACAAGTAATGGAGGTTTCAAAGAAAAAAACCAAAATTATTTGGATAGTTTGGAGCAAAAGTGACAGACACCACAGCTATTCACAGCATAGTTTGCTAGGCAAAGTTGGGAGTAAATTAACGAAACAAAGTTACTTCTTTGCCTACATTGTGAGCCTAACACTGTGCTTGGTAGATCTTGGAACATCCTTCCAGGAGATTGGGAAGAAGTCGAGCTCTCTAGAGCTTGCTGCTTTTTAATAATAAGTATTACACTAGGGGGCATACCAGCCTCTGCTTGAGCAAGCTCCTATCTACCTGATCACACAAGGAACCACCCTTCTTACTCTGGTGACTCAGATGAATTTAAGAAGCCAAATTTGCAGTTAGCTTTCAAAGGTTTAAAAAGGAACATGTCTCTGCTCTCCCACCCTTCTTGTTAGGTCCTGAAGCCACAGGCAGCCACAGGCATGACTGGTGCTGCAGGTACAGAGGAAAGACTTCACTCACTAAAATTTCAAATGACATGAGCTACTGGAGGAAGAGGGGCTTTCATTTATACAGTGCCAGTAATGGGAGCTTTCTCTATACATGCTCTTGCTGGATACCAATCTGTGTTTACAATTGGGTGCAGCCACTTGCAAAGTGTGTGCATTTTTCATTTGGCAAAGTTAAAAGTTAGTTTTACAGGAAAATAAATTACAAATCTGTTGTCAGAAACTTAGGGGAAATCAGCCTTACCAAATGTCTGGACAGTGAGTGAAGGACTGACCTCACCACCAGGAGCAGACCAGAGCTGGGTCTAGCAGTGCCTGGTGTGTAATCCTGAAAATCAGACTGATGGGAAAGCTGCTTTCTGATCAGAGCCGCTCTCTTGTCATTAAATAGAGTACATAAATATAAGTAAGCAAACATTAGGATTTTGAACATAAAGAACAAGAGCTTGAAACAGTGGGAACAGGTACAGCAAGTGGCAGAAAGCCCAGCACTTATGCCAGGAGACTGTTCCATAATCAAGTCTCTGAGCTCACTTGCTTAGAACAGCATGGGTGGCTCACCACCCTTCTACCAAGCAGCTGGATTTGACTAACCACCAGTTTCTTGAAAGGATTCAAATGAGCTTGGGCTGCAGATTCTGACTGACACAGGTCTGTGCTTTCAGCAGCATAGTTCTCCATATGGAAGGGGCCAAGGCAGTGGCGAGGGGCAGTTTTGGGAATAAAACATGTTGTGAGAATTACATTCCCCATTCAACTGGTCACACCATGCTCACCAGTGGCTCTGTAACAAAGGGTGTTGCTATTCAGTATTAGTTCAGTAGGGGCTCCTAAGAAAAACCAGTTAGAGGCCATGACTCCTTCTGACAGCCCCAAGAAGCCACCCAAGAACATCGAGATGGGCCAACTCCTCCCTGCCCACGTCACTAACACCATTGTATGGTGGCAAGAGTGATGCTGAGGCAGGAGCACTGGGGCCTAACCTCCATCCTGGGCAGGTTATTTTTAGCTTCCAAAAGAAATTTGCTTTGGCAGAGGTTCTAAAATACCTTTAGATCTGAGATAGAGCCTTACTGTAATATTTTAATTCAATTCTAAGAGATTACACAACTAAACAGGTTTCAGCCAGGAGCCAAGTCATTTTCCAATACCTTCTTTTGATCCCATTAAGTACTACCAGCTCTGCATGATTATGCACCAAGCTTGGGTGTGTAGTTTGTTTTTGTTGTTCCTGAAATGCACCCTTGCCCACCTCAGTATCTGCAGTTTTTCCAGCAGTAGCACAGAACCAGTAGCTAGAAGAAAAACTTTCTGCAGTCCAGGTGTGGGGAGAGTTCTGGATATGAAACAGACCACTTCCTACCTGCACAGATCATGGAACTGGATATCTGTCAAAGATCTTCTGGCTTAAGAGCCAGCAAGTTGTTATCTTTTGGTGGTTTTCATGCACTGCTCTGCAGTTTACCTAGAGAGCCACGCATCCCTGTGTGAAACCCCAGACTCTCCAGCACAGGAAGTTCAAGTGTAAAGGAACTATGCAGCAGAAATCAGAGAAGTTGTTTAGGCTGGGTTTTTTCAACACGTAAACTTAGCAGTAAACATCTCCCCAAGTAAATCAGAACAAAATCAGTCAAGCCAGTCTATGTTTTAATGGAAAAGACCAATGCCTTAACTACAAAATATATTTAAATACATAAATAAATTACTGTAATAAAAAATAACTGAACTTCTGTCTTACACAAATACCACAGCTGCACTTAAACTCTGATGCTCTCTTCATGGAGCTTTGGTCTGTGTAATATTTCTTACCTGACAACTTAACTACAGCAGTACCATTGTAATTACTTCGCCCTACAGTGCAGTAGGGGTCTGAATTAACTGCTTGTCACCCATTATCTGCTCAGTGCATGGAATCACTGCCTCTGCACAGCTGCTGCTCCTCTCCCTAAGAGGAGGCTGTTCCCACACGCATTATCCTGAACAGTGTGTTGAAGTTGTTGCTTCTTATTGCATCCCGACAAGCACTGATCACTTGTGTTTTAGGTTTGCCAACTGCAAGGAGGGAAAAAAAGGAAAAGAAAGGGAAAAAAAACCTCAGTTACAGAGTAAGAAACTGGTAAAAATACTTATTTGATCCAGGCTGAAAATTTTGGGGTTGCTTTCAAATGCTTTTTTAACACATGATGAATCACCACCTTTTTTCTAGTACATAAATAAAATCCTTTCTTTAAAGAAGAATCCCCTGTAGCTCTGTTTTATGAGAGTTTGTTGGAAGGGGAATGCTATAAACATACAAAAAAAGTACCTCCCTCACCAAAGACCTACAGGACTAATAATGCAGATAAAACAGTCCTGCTTGAGTTAGTAGTTGCTTTTTTTAAAACCAGAATCATAAACTAAGAACTGAAGTAATTCTAAAACCATTTTTAAAGTAATATGTTCAACAAAACTATAAATTTCTGCCTCATTCAGAAATGTGGAAATTATTTCAAATTGTTCTTTACAGAACTGTGATCCCAGATTATATGGGACACTCACAGTTGACTGTCACACATAATTGGCTATGACTAAAGAATGAAAGATTACTTCTACTAACTGAGTTTCAGGCCAAAAAGCCTGAAGTCACTTACCTAACCCAGGTGACCTCTGGGACATATGTGCCTCTCTGGGGGTCTGAGACTCCCCACTGCTTTCAAGAACACAGACTTACCCCGTAACCGCCCAGCCCTTTGGATTGCCTGATTCACAGCCTTCAGATTGTTCAACAGCTCTGTGTGATTGTTGCAACGAATTTTGTATTGATTTATTAAATCTCTGTTCAGGTCGTACAGCTCGCTGTACCGTGTCTTCATGTTTTTCCTGGGGAACAATCAGCCCAGTTATTTGCATCTCAGAGGACAAGAAAGTCATTCCTGGTTTGTCAATATAAAGATGTATCAAGACATGGTTATGTTGGCTACCAGAGTCCCCTGCATGTCTGCCAGCTACAAGACAACAGACTTGTCTAGACATGTTGGTAATACTCATTATTTTACTAAAAAAACCTGAACAGCCTATTTTTGCAGTTACTTTATCCTCAAGGCAAAGTGGAGGCACCACTTTCCCCAGTGAAAATACCACTGCCCTGCAGTAGCTTGGGCCTCTTTACTGCTGCTCTTCAGAGTAAAGCTCGAAATTAGCAGAAAACAGCAAATCAGTGTGAAAACTTGACACCAAACATTTCTTTCTTGCTGTTCTCAAAATTTCACACACCACAGATAGCTTTTCCTGCCTTCTTCCCTTAATGCATCTTTTCTAACATATCTCACCATCTTGAAGTAGATTCAAGCTGCTATACACTAAGCCCCTACCCTTGCCCTCTTGCCTTCCCCTGACTGGTTTTCTACCTAATGAACATGACAAGGTTCAAGGAGACCTCATGCTGAGACATCAAAGGTACAATTCTACATCAAAAGTAAAATTCTACATCAGAAAGTGTAACCAGGCAATCTTGTATCACACCAATGTTTTTCTGTGCCCTTTTCTTCCTGAAAAGCAAAGACTGGCCATTCTAATCCCCAAACACACAAACCATGAAGCAACTGCTCACATGTCTCCCAGGAGCCGGGCATCTTCCGCCTGGACCAGCATGCTGCGGATGAGGTTGGAGTACTCAGCCATGTCAGCAGTGAGCCTCTGATTCACTGCATGATGCTCATCCACCTGTCCAGGGCAAACAAGTCATGAGCAAGGGTCCTTGGCACCCTGGGCAAACAGGGTTAAGGCTAAACCTCAGCCCAGTACAATAGGAAACAACATCCCAACCCAACCAACCAGTATCCCTGACACTGTTCTCTTTCCCCTCACTCCCCACTGCTGGAGCAGCACCTTGGCCCCCCAAAAGGGTGAGCAGACTGAGATACACATCTCACATGCTGACCCAAAACCAGAGCTCAGTCTCCCAGACAACATATTTACTTTATTCTAAACAACCAACAGATTGGACCAAGGGCCTGTTCTACAGAACAAAAACAGACAGAAAGTGTCCCACAGAATATACAGCAGCCATTTTTTTGTAGGCTGATTTCCACAAAAAAGGTAAATTAGTTTAGAGATCCTCTCATAAAAAAAAACCTAGTGACTGCTTATCTGCCTACTCAGAAATGTCCAAAGCCTCCTCACCTTCACCAATACTTTCCGCAGCTCCTCAAAGTAGGCAGGAAAATCCGCTTCCACCTGCAAATCCTCAATGGCCAGGAAAGAGGCCATTGACTGAATAATGTCACCAGCTAGATCAATATCATCTGTTTTGATAGAAATCTGTCAGAAAGAAAAGGAAGCACTTCAGCACTCTTCCATGCCAGAACATCTGAAACTGCCCAGCAGTATTGCCTAACAACAGTTACCCACAATCAAAGCAGGTCCTTTAATCAAGATGGCATGGGCAAACTGTACAGCTTTCAGTAGACAAGAACACACTGATTTCAAAGGGGCTTTTATTCAGGTTTGGGATAGAGAGGCATCTGTGTACACAGGACAGGCAGAAGTTACAGGCAGCCTTTGTTCCTCACATTATGGCTCCTTGAAACCATTCTGTGAGAAAATAATTTGTCTCATTCCTAAAGATCCTCAGGCTAAGCAGTTTACTTCAGTAACAGGCCCTGGAATTTTACCCACCAACAGTAAACAGACACAGAAGTTTCCAAAAGCACGAGTACTTTCTCTGCCTGTTTAGTCATCCTTCACTTTTACTGCCTCCCACTGGCAGTATGGGTATACTGGTTTTACTGGAATACCATTGAAGGGCTGCTCCCCTTGTCCAGGGAGGTACTCACCTCTCCACCAGGCTTGATTTTGATGCAGAGCTGACCTGCATTACGAAGGGAAGTGAAGCAAACCTGAAAGGGAGCACTCTGGAACTCGGCATCCTCTGGCAGCAAGAAGCTCTGATTCAGCCACATAACGATCTTGCAAAAATAAAATTAAGAGCATCAGCCATCCCTTGTGTGTAAAGTCTGGGGAGCCACACAATGTCCCTGCAAATAATGTGCACCAGAACACTCTGTTCAGGGTACCACGGAAATTTCATTTACTAAATTTCATCCCATAACCCCATGTCATGAACTTCTTAGAATGAGGACAATTGAGTCCTGCACCAAAGCTGAATATTCCTAAAATAATCAAATCCAACAATCAAAGACTGCTATGAAACTGAGCCACTACCTGAGCACTGTGCTGCCTTTTTCCTGTTCTCTGCTCATTTACAAAATTCAACACTCACTACAGGTCTCCTGCTATCAGCAGGCACACAGCAAACAAGATAATATCTGAAACACCCTCTGATCTCAGTTCCTGCAGGAATTCCTGATGCTTAGAGTGCCCCAACTGAGTCACCTTTTAAAGACAGAAAAAAGTAGGGTTGTCTTGAAATACACAGACTCCAAAGGCCAGTACTGCAGCTCACTGCATAATTTCTCCTTTCTATTGGGAATCTCAAGCTGATTGCAAACCCTCCATCTATGCAAGACTTGAAACCAGGAAGAAGAGCAGAAACTCACCCTTTGTGGCCTCTCATTCATGGTACAGTTAACAAAGCTCAGGGGCTCTGTGGCCAAGTCTGAGCTGCTCAGGGCATACATGGAAAAGCGGGGAAGCTGTCTTGTCAACTCAAATACGTGGAACTGTGTGCTGCAAGCAACCCAACAGAAAAACAGAGAATTAATAACATAGCAGGATTCACCTATTGCAATGGTTCCTGGTTCTTTTTAGCTGGGGATTAACATCCACAGTTTTCAGTTACATAATCAGCTGCTTACTGCTTCCCCAGAAGAAACACTGAACCTTGGAAATTCCGGGCTTATCACGAGGTTGTATGATTCCTCTCCATTGCTGTCATTTTCAATAATCCTTCCACTGAAGTATACTCTCTAGGCTAATACATTAACAATTTTACTATATGATTGGGTATTTTCTTTACAAGGTCAGTGAAGTCTTATTAAAAGCAATAATAAAGGCAAATAGAGAAAACAGAAAGGGAATTCAGTCCCATACAATCTTTCTGTAGTGGGTGGCTAGCTCTCAAAATATGCCTCCCTATTCAGGGAAAGAATGCTGCCTCCTCAGGCACCAACAGCTCTGGCAGATGTGAGCAGGAAGAAAGCTGTTTTCAAGGGTATATGAAGAGACATTTTATTTCCTATGGAGAGATTTCTACGGGAGACTGGAAAAATGTTGTCTTGAAATCAAGCATGTGTTCCTTTCTATTTGCCCTGAAGCCAAATGGGTTCAAGGTTATTTTATAGCTTGAGAGAAAAGCTGTGTCTCCAGGCTCGCTCAAGTACTCCATCTAGAGCAGCCACGATCCAGGGCCCAGCCCCTTAGGGATGACAGGATAAGGGTCTCTGCATTTGTTGATTCCCTCCACACACCCACAGTAAGACATCTCCTGGAAAAATGTATATTCCTTCCCTAAAAGCAGAACCAGAACACAACAGATCACAGTGATTCCAGAGCATTTAGACTTTGTCTGGAAAAGAACTCAGTGCCACAGGTGCATCAATGCTTTTAAGAAAGCATCCCAGCTCTCCTTTGATTAAGACAGAGAAATAGGGCACCCAGGAATTAATGGTGCACTTCCCATGGGTCAAGCATGAAACCACATTATTGCTGTTTCCTGGTGGCACAGTTTGGAGACCAGCAGAGATCACACCACAAACTCACCTGTTTCGGTAACCCACAAAGGCTTTGATGTGCAAATCCACAGGGACATCTTTGGGTGGAGTAAGGGGAACACGAACACAGCCTGAGAGGTTCTGGAGACTGGGGTGGACCACATGGCTCTCTCCTTCAAATATGCCCTCAGCAAAGATCAGCACAGCACGGATGATTGTGTCTTAGCAACAGGAAGAAAAAGCAGTTCCCAAATTAAAAACTGTCCTCTGGCAACAAACCACCACTGTTTTCAAAATTAAGCATGTTCAACTCCTTACATCACTCCTCTGAATTGTTAAAATATCCCAGGTGACCAGGACTATCTAGACTTGACTGCATCCTCAGCATGCCTGGTGCAAGGTGAATTTGCTGTCTTGGGGTAATTCCAGTTTTGCATGTAAAGCCAGCTGAGATCCAGCTGCATTCATGCAACACCCACACTAATGCAGCTGTGGGTTGGTGTTTACAATCAACACAAGAAGCGCTGCAGGGATCACCAAGGCTGGTTTCACCCAAGTTAAATGTTAATTGCCTCAGAAAATAACACATAATAAGAAACAAATTCCATCAAACTCCTCTCCTCTAAGACCCATCCAAGGAACAAAGCTCGATTCAAAACTCTGTGAAAGGAAAGAAACCACAAAAGGGACGTTACAGACAATAAAGGGGAGACATTCAAATCACCAGCTAAATATAACTGAAAATTTGCATGATTTTACATGAAGTGAATATCAATGGTTGCAGGTTACCACTCACCATTTGTGGTGGAAATACACAGCTCCACATGGGCAGACTGGCTGTCAGAGCCCAGATTAACTGAGAGGGCTGTCTGGAGTTGGGTGTTTGCTGGAATCACACCCCTCTGCCCATCAGCTTCCTTCAACTGAGTGGTCAATTCAGCCTGTTACAAAACACATACCACCCATCAGTATCAGAATTTCAAGATTTTAATTCAAAAAAACCTAGAAAACATATACACAAGTCAGTTCTCTTTTCTTTCAGAGGAAGGTTGCATTACAGCAATTCTCAGATACTTCTAGATGGATTAGGCATGGAGCTGTGGACACTTGGGCTACAATATGTTTGAGTGC
Organism: Fringilla coelebs; assembly: GCF_963513975.1. Lineage (NCBI taxonomy): Eukaryota > Metazoa > Chordata > Aves > Passeriformes > Fringillidae > Fringilla > Fringilla coelebs. Next base: position 8,095,892 of record NC_140040.1, on the reverse strand, counting down.
TTCACTGTGCATGGACCTCAGCTCTGTATGCAAACCTTTACTCAAAAAACACATCACATACAACAATTTTAAACAAAATCTTACAGAATTCCAAGCTCCTGCCATGGTGGTCATTTGCTGTTCAAAGATGAGTTTGCTCTTCCTTCAGACTATTTTTTGAAATGTTCACCATCAAGGTGCAAGTGTCATTTCTACATCCTGGCAGTGCTCTCTGCCCTCACCCAGTGACCTGATCCTCTAACACAATCCCCTCTGACTCTCGAGATGGCTTACGCACTGAAAGCTACAACTTTCAGTCATAAGCCAAAGCACAAGGCTGAAGGGAATACAGTTCTAAGCACAAGTGCTCTGGCAAGAGGAAGGAGCAAAGAAAGCATTATTAAAATACAAAAAGCAAGTTCTGAACTTGCACAGGGAGCAAGCCAAATGCAGAGGCAGGAGCCCCCAGCAGACAATCTCACTGCATCTTGACAAGCTACAGCTCTGACTTGTCTGGACTGCCCCACAACCGCTTCCCAGGTTACTCTGGATTTATACCAACACCAAGGTGTGTTTTGGCCCTACACATTATTTAAGCAGTACCTTTGCATTTTCCTCATAATTTTTCAATTCCAGCAGAAGATTTTGTTTCTTTTGACTAAGTTCTCGGATAAGATCCTGCTCAGCACTTGTATCCATTAGGTTCCCTTTCATTTCCTCCCCTCCTGGCAGATAGCCTCGGACTGTACAAAAACAAAACATAGCTCATTTCAGCAAAGACTTCAACGGCCTGCCCAGAACTTCAGTTTCTGTTACATTACTCCTTTGTACCATCTCTGCAGCTCTGATCTCCAGCTAGTACTATTCAGCTGAAAACCTGAGCACTGTTTTAGACCCATAATCTCTCACTTTCTTGGTGACTGAGGCAAGAGAACCGCATATTTTAAAAAAAAAAAAAAAGGTGAATTTCCAACCTGTCTTTAAGCTGTACTCACCTGACCAGACAAGTGCAGCACCCAGTCCTTTTACAAGAGGATTCCCACTGCAATCATTCTTTAAGGTGCTTGGGCAAGTCTACAATTATGCAAAATTAATAAAATGTGTACCTGGATTTCTAGAGCCGGCCAGAGGGGTTGTTGCTGTCTGGAAGTGGCTGTAAGTCACTGTTAATCAGCCAGTAAACGAGATTCACCCACATTAGCTTTTCCCCAAATCAAGGGATACTTCACTTCAAGGGGTAAGACTTGTTTCCCAGTAGCCCAGTAGAGCATAGAGTTATGGAAATACCTCTAACTGTCAGTGGAGACAGAGGACCTGAACAGGTGATGAGACAACTTTCATTTTACTACAAGGCTGTGCACTCTGACTGCAGCTCTGACAATGAAAGCCAGGGACAAAAACCTTTTACCTGCCTGACTGCAAATGACTGCTGCCCTCTAAAAAGTTGCATGCAACTTGAAATCATTCAGCTTGCACACTTCCCTCCAATGAAAGGACACACTTTATTATTTCTGAGTGAATCATTCATTTAAAATGAGAGCAAGACAAAAACCACTGCAACATAGGACAACACCTCATGTGAAAGGATGCTGGTCCCAAACAGAACTGTAATAACATTCTCTATATAAGCCCAGCCACACTAATTACTAAGGCCTAAAGGGATCCCCATCGTGCAAGGCTTGTCTGCAATGGACACATCAGAAAAGGATGATCATGTTCATGATACCAACCTACACAACTCTGCTAGGACAAGGCTCCCCAGAACTGCTTACAAGGCTCCCCTTCCATAAGCTTGGGAAAAAAGTTTATAAGCTGTAGCCCAAATGCAGCAAATCCCCACAGCCTGTGATTAAGACAGTCAGCAAAACACACTGCTATTTAACAAGGACAGGCTTTTGTTTCAAATGGGTTGTGCCAGACCTGCTTGTCTCAGGCCACTGACGCCAAGGAGTCGGATAATCACACCAGTGTCTTTCCTGGAGCCATCCCTGTAATTCATACTGAGCTTATTTAAATCATCTGTGATCATATTCATTTCCACTCACAATAACGAGGTCTGACTTCTTGAATGCATGGTGGGATAAATCCACCAGTTCTCCAGTCTCAGGATAGCATTTTGCAGGAAACAAAGCACTGTTAACATCTAAAATTTCTAATATAAAAACTCTTCATCTGCACAAGAAAACCAAAACACACAGCCCCTTAGCTCTTTAAACACCTTTACCTACTGTAAAGCGGCCAAAGAATTAAAACACAGAAAAAAGATTTCCTATACATACATCTATTATAATGTAGCCTGAAGAACCAGAGTCTGTACTGAATATCATTATCTTTGCATTAGGATGGGGTTTCTTCCATTAGACAAATGAATTTTGATGGTTTCTTGGATCATAATGAAACACATGCTGATTCTCACAGAAAAAGCAATATTCAAAATCCTGTTTGCAGATAGCGTAACTCAAAATTCCCTTAACTGCACATAAAGCAAAGGGAATTTGGCACACAAAACGTTGGAACCAAAACAATGTTTAGCTAATCTGATATGATGTGATGTGCCTGATATTGCTGTGTATTGCGTTAATATCATTAACAATGCTTTTACCTTCACCATCAATTGAGCAGCAGATTAGCTGGGTGCTCCCATCCATTCTGTAATCCCCCTCCACCAGTCCTGCAATTGAGGAAGCAAAGTTGTCCTTAAAGATGACCTCCCCGGTCCGGTCACTGCGTGCATCAACCTGGAAAAACAAAAAGTTCCAAGCCTCAGCATGAAGAGAAAAGCCAACTCTAAATGCCATACTCTGAGCTGTTAGCTGAAAGCCAGCTCTGCTCACAGAACTGTAGGGGAAGTTGCAGCTCTGCTCATCCAAACACCACACATGAAAAAAGTTCTATCAAGAAATGACCTCTAGGCAGACTCTAGAAGGAGCTAGAAGGAACTTCTCTTCAAAGATGCTTCCCTAAGTTACAAAACTAAAAAAGGAAGGAAATAAAAGGAACTGCAAATCTGCACTGGAAAGGTTATGCACATATGATGCAGCAATGATGGGACTAAACCAGAAATAACTTCAATGCAATATTTACAACCTCTCATCTCAGCTGCAGCCCTTGTGTGGTGAATTATTTTTATACACAAATACCACAACCTTCAATTATCTTTCATTCGATAAGAAGGGTGAGCTGGGCTCAGTTCCATGCACTGTGTAATTTCACAGGTCACAGCATTACTCTTTCTAGGAGTTATGGACTGTTTCAAACCAACAAATTGGGTAGAGACTATCAGTGGAAAAGAACAGGAGCAAAGCAAGGAGAGGTTCTCTGTTGCTGTGAAGCTCGGTAAAGAAAGATGCAGGGCACACATTTATGGAGCAAAGAGGAAAGATCCTGGTTTATTCACACATTTCTTTATATAGAGTTTTTAAACCCTGTCTAGCCCCAGTTGGGCAGTAACAAGTTGTTACCCTGTATAGATTGCTCATCAATCCACTGGTGTGTACGCGCAGAATGAGTTGTTTGTGACATACAGTTTTCATTTTCCTGCCTAATGGTGTAAAAACAGTTTATACAGGTGGCTAGAGTTTTTCACAGTCCTAGAGTTCTTTCTCAGGGAAAGCAAGTTGTTTTCTACAGTCCTAGAGTCCTTTCTCAAGGAAAACAAGTTGTTTTTCACTGCTGCAGGACTCTGTTCTCACGAAGAGCTGTCAGCTTTCTCACGGCTTCTGTCAGCTGGAGTCAGGATTCAGTTTGTAAGACCTCTGGCCTGCTGTTTCACCACAGCAGCTCTCTCTCTGACAATGTTACACATCTAATCCAACGTAAGTTACAACACATCAGGGCTCCAGACTGCCAGTCTGATATGAAGTTATTAAAGTGCCGCAGGCTAATGACAGTAATAAGAGGTGTGAAGAAAAAAGCACAGCTTTACAGAAAAACCTGGCAAGCTGCATCCAGGAGAGATGTGGCAGTTAAAACAGTCATTTCTGGCAAAGGGGAATACCAAGGAACAGGCTTAAAAGACTAAAACTGAGCTGTATAGAATGCCTCTACATAAAATGAAATAAATGCTTGATTAATCCTGCCACAGTCAAGACTGACGCTGCTCTCCTGTTACATAACTGCTTTGTCTTCCCTGTGGTTTGGGAACATTCAGAACACACTGCAGAGGATTATTCACGTGTCCTCAAGACACACCTGAATAGAGACGCTCAAGAACTCCAGGATGTGGCATATGATCTCTGCTGCCATGGAAACAACTTGCCACACCTTAGCAATTGACTCTGAGCTAAGCAGGGGAAGCAGCTTTTCTCTGATCTTGCATTTGGCACAAGACTCACAAGACAAACTAGGTTTATTGCAATAGATCTGCAGTGCTCAGGTTTCTAAGTCTTTTTCATTTTTTGGTTGTTGTTCATCAGATAACTTAACAGCTTTGTTCAAACACAGCCCCCATATCTACAGCTCCTCATTTTCCCCCTGTATAAACTCACCTTCCCATTAGACCAGCCAGTGATCAACTCACACACTCCATCAGAGTTCAGGTCAAATGCATGTATGCTCATTGCTTGGTTTTTTGACTGAGGGCAGAAAATAAAGAACAAATTAAGCTTGGGTATGTTCTCTAAACTTCACATGCTTGCCATTGCAAAACACTGGACTATGAGACTACAGAGAGTACAGAAAGGAGTACAACTTAACAGGAAGTTTCAGCATCACTAAGGTCACAGATACATGTGACATCTTAGCCCTTGCACTACTAATCTAGTACACTGCTTTTCAAGGACCTGATAGTTCCTTTATATTCATTTCCATCCAAGCAGATGATTAGAACTCACAAAAACAAAGTGCAAAAAACCGAATCCTCTAGGAAACAGGGCCTCAACATGGTCATAAAATTAGACTACTGAGGACAGCCATGAGCCTCTTCCTGCCACCTCTCAAGGAGTCTTCTTATTACTATTAAATATACTGTTCTGTTTTATATTAAGAATATCAAAATGAGCATCAGGAAAGGATCTTGTCAAACTGATTTGCTGGAGCAGGAAATTGCTATTGATGAGAAAAATTAACCTTGAACATAGACAACGCAGGATTTCAGCTTCTGAAAAAGTTTATTGATTCAAACAGAGGATTTTCTAACTCAAATGTCTCTTGCTAAGCTGAAGAATCCTTAGTTGTATGGTTGTATCCCTGTTGTTTAAACCACCACCAACAGCCCAAAAGTACTGCACGAACTGACCTGGTATTTTATATGAACCTATAAAAACAGGTAGATTTTGTAAGAACAAAATTAAATTAAGTTCTCTGCTCAGCAAAGTTCACCTAAGGGTAACATCAGAATGACCTGGAATTAGATACCAAGTCTCCAGGCAGCCTTCAAGCTTCCAGTGATGATACTCCAACCAGGGACTAACCTTAATCCTCCAGTAGCGCGCTGCCTTGTTGTAAACTCCCACGGTGCCATTGGCAAGAGCGTAGCCAAAGCGACTGCCATACATGGGGCTAAGGGCAGTGATGGTCTGCAGGGGAAAGGAGGGAGAGACAGGACACAGGAGTGAGAACTTCACTTAACAAGGAACAGGCTATAGATCTGTCATATGAGTCCTACATTTCTTAAATGCTAAGTAAGTCTGTTGTAGGAAGCACTGAGTACTGAAGTAACAACTTTTAAGAATCAGTCTGAAATCACTGAAGGCCTTGGAGGATTTCCTCACACAAGCTGTATTTCCAGTGTTAGGACACACTTCAGCAAGGATTGCAGAACTGCCCTCAAACTGTGTACTTTGACCAGCTATTTCCTACCACAGACAGCAAAACAACTGCTCATAGGATTCTTGTGGTCATCAGTGCTAACACACTATCATTGAGAAACTACACACAATATTCCTTAAGCTTAAGGAGCTGATGATGCCAAAGGTTCAACTTGTCTGGGTTAGGAAAGCCCCAGGGATATTACTGGCAGAAAATGTTTGCGCAGTACTAGTAAGATAAAAACTGCCACAGTTGGACTTCTTTGGAACACAACTTCTTTGGAACCAGCCTAGGTGTCCTACCTGAATAAGCTCTGGAGAAAGACCTTAGAGTCATAACTTGGCCTGTTTCTCACTCCTTTTAAAACCCATTCCTCATTGAGCTAAGGTTCTCAGCACTTGGAAATGCAGGTTTTTCCACACACTGAGACTAGAGATTTTAATGTCAGGAGCAACAACTGCAATCATCTGTCTGGTCCTCTGTACAATGTAGCACAGGAGACTTCCTGCAATTAAATTCTCCCCCAACACTTTATCTAAACTCATCTGACTGTGCCCCTTGGATGTTTTACCACAAAACTTTGTTTCCAAACCCTTTAGTCCTTCCTCTCACAATCTTCTGCCAAGTCTTTCGTAAGTATCAAACTAAATTACAAGCACCCAGTAAGGACAGAAGACCACAGCAACAGTCAGAAACTCAAAGATAACAATAAACCCAAATTTATTCTCCATTTATAAGAGTCACAACAGTCTACAGTTCCAGTTTCACAAGAGAAAGTGATGAAACACAGAAAATGAAAACTACCCAAGGCTTCCAAACCAAACATAATGTACAAAGACACTGTTCCCTGAATTTATCTTCCTGAAAAGAAAGGTTTAGGTTCTGCTGAGTCCCTTTATGATAGAACAGTAGAACCATAACAGGCCTCCTATAACTGCAGGTGTAAACCTAAAACAATTCTACTGAGGATCTGGAAATAAATCCCACTTGAGAGTGATAGAACTTAGCAACCCTTTAACTAGAAATATCTAATGACCAGACTAGCCACTAGCACAGAGAGCAAGACATATTACAGGCCCAGTTCTAATTGCAGTGATAGCAACAACCTCCTTTTCCAGAACAGTGCCTGGCTTTGTCTTTAATAGCTCTTCATAAGTGGTTTATTAGCTAAGCCTTTCAGTCCCATCTTGGGCAGCAGGGAGGCCTCAGATCTTAAAGGACAAAGGTCTGTGACCTGACTCTACCTTGGCTGCAGAAGGGCTGTGAGAAGACTGAGAACACTTCTAAATGCAGTGATAAGGATATTTTACTCCCTTCCTAGAAACCAAAATCAGTGGGCATCTTCTCTCAGTTCTTAAGCTAAACAGCAACTCCTACAGCTACTCCTATCCCTCTATAAACATATCTGCCCCCATACCATACTTTAGTCACCACAGCTCGTTTTATATAGCCAGTGCGTTACTCCAATTGCAACAATCTTCCAGTTTTGCCTGGGCATCCCCCTTCTACCCTGCCATGCACTGTCTGGATATACACACAGGGACAAGTTACATCATCATGACTGCATCAAAAACATTTGAGGAAAACTGCAGAAGACATCCTTTTACTCAGAGGACACTAAGAGCTTCAATCACAATCCAGCAACCTTAATCAGCCTTGCACAGGCTCCTGACTGTCAGCCAAGAACAGTCATTTTTCTTGGTGGGGTGACAGATTTATAAATAAACAAAGCAAAAGCCCCCTTAATAACGAAAGACATTATTAAACTCAAACTTTCACAGTTCCAGCAGAGTAGATACTGTGCCAAATAGTTAAGTAATTACTTAACTACACAATAAATCTGAACCAGAGAAGCTTTAGAGTACACAACACTTTCAGCTCTGTCAGCAACTATAATAAACATTAACCAGAAATAATTTACCTCTGTCTCTGACATTTCTGCCACAATCTCATCCTCTTTAAATACACGGATGTCAAAATCTTCAGAGCCAACAAGAAGCTGAAAAAAAACCAGTGCTTCTTAAAAATAATTATTCAAGCTTTTCCTGTTTCCTAGTTCACCAGGTACAAGGCATTAACTGGAAAGGAGCCCAGTGGAAAAGTTCGTACTGAAGACCATGACAATTGTCAGGTTCTCTTTTTCAAATTGAGAAACGAAGGAACAGATCTGCCCAGTGCCTTGTCCACAAAGTCATCCATCAAATCAATGAAAAACAGAATTACAAATCCAAGTCTAAAACCTGGTAGTACTTTTCCCCACTAAAACCCATGAGCCTTTCATCTTTACTTGGCAAAAGAGATACAAATCCATAACAAAGTTGGATTTTTAAAAATATTAAAGGCTTGTTTTCTTCCCAAGTAAAGATGCTTCAGATTATGTCAACCTAAATCATACCAAGCTAAGTCTGCTGCAGCTAGTGAACTTATTTGTAACAATTAACATATTCAAGAAGCATAGATTTCTTGATGAAGTTGCAACCACCAGCAAAAAGCAACCAAATAAAAGCACACAATCCTGAAACAATTACTGGTGATGCTGTGTTTTCCAGAGGTGCCTAGATTTTTTTTGTTAGTTTGATTCACCCCATCCACCTCAGTGACTTCCATTCCATTGGACAGAAATTTGAAAGAGCGAGTCAAAGTTCTGCCCCACAAGTCTTCTGCTAGATGGCAGAAAGCAACCTTCATCAATCCAAAATCCTGAGGAAGGCAGTGACAAGTTAGTTCTGTTAGCAACTAAAAGTATACTCATGCAGTTTTTAAAATCAGTAAATTTTAAATGTAAACTTGTTTTTACTGGGGCGGAAAGAACAGAAATGAAGCTAACACAGTCATTTTCCAGGTAAGACACAAAGTGATAATTTAGGAAGCTTCTTCTTGCATTTTCTCAGAATTTCAGTTTTAAACCAGAGGCAGTTTCACAAAAGCCACAAATAAAAGTAAATAAATAAGTAAAAACCCTTTAAAATCACCTAGATAATTAAGATCAAAAAGAACCCTGAAAACATCTCAGTAAATGCACGTTGGAGTAACTGGCCCAACAAGTTAGTCAGATATTGTATCCAGCTCTACTCAGCCCAAAGTAGCACCAACTGCCGAGAACTTCTATCAAACAGAAAAATATAGCAAAACCCACTTAAAAGCACAAGTGGAAACCATTTGCAATTAGTGTCATAGATCAGTTTCCCGGTTTCTGAATCCCTAGATACTGTCTCCAGTTCCTATAAACACCTCTCAGCACATGAAAAAAATACAAAGAGGAGCTGTGCAGAAATTGATTTGAAAATTTGAAACCATTTCACTTCCTAAAGATATCAATCAAGCAGGGCCTGTATCAGTTTAGTGCTTATAAAAAACACATGAAACTGTCAAGCCCTTTACCCATCAGTATTACATAGTCCAATTGGATATTCCAAATGAGGACTTTTCAGGAACTAAACAAAGAAGCCCAAGTAATTATGTTTAAAGTCTTAAGACAAATGACAAAAGTAAGTATTTTTAGCATAATGATTTAACTTCATATTGATTTGCATCTGGTGTATACTAGGAAGCTATTACTCTTCTTTAAGATTCATATTCAGAAGCACAGTTTTTCATTTGGGATGAAGAAACATTTCCAAAAGAGAATGCCATACAAATTCACAATTTCACCAATCTCTTTTAGCCTGCACAATCAGAATGGCAGCTGTTTCCTGTTGTTTGTCTCACATCATTATCAGCAAGATGTGTGTCACAAGCTATTGTCATTTTAAATCAGCAAAGCAAAGAGTATTTCATTTCCCTGTGTCCTTACAAGGAAACAGAAGGGCTGGATGTGAAGACAGATTTTTCGATTTTACCAAGTGTAAGTGAAGCTCTTCAAAAGAATAGCTTTCTAAAAGTTCACTTTTATATGTAAGCTTGCAAGTTACTTCTCTGAAATTTAAAAAAGTCCATAAGCATATTCAAGAAATACCACTGAAATAGATGCCTTGCCAACTGATGATCACAGACATTTCACTGTATTGCTCCTGGCATAAAGAAAAATGAGAAACTTTAACTGGTGATGTGAGTCAGTTGTATTTGAAAATCTAAGTTTTTTTATAATCATTTCACTACAAGACCACAAGAACAGCTGAATTCATGTGTAAATGGTTACAAACCTCAGTTTTTCCATCATCATCAAAGTCACACAGCGCTAATGAACGAACATTGTCTCCAGTAACCTGCAAAGAGAAGGACAGTACTCAGTGATGGTCATAGCTGTCAGAAGCTGAATTATTTTTATTATCTCAACTGCAAAAGAGCAACTGACACAATCAGTGTTCAAGTAACATCAGAGTGCACTGAATATATGGCCAAAATACAGTTTCAGGCCTGAGATAAATTAAGAACAATCAACAACCAAATTAACAGTTACCATATTAAAAGAAAATCAGGATGATTTAGTGCCATTGAAAGAATCTTCTAATAACATCAAAACTATTATGCATGGCCTTACTGTCCAAAAACGGTCATTTCCTTCATAATCAAAGCCCTGCAGGGCACAGTTTCCACCAATAATAGCAAGTGGAGGTGCAATATCTCCCAGCTTCCCAAGAACTATTGCATTGGCTCCATCAGAAACCTGCATTAAAGGAAAAGAAACAGGAGACAATAGTACATCAGACCACACAAGTGAAGAAGAGAGCTTCCAGCATTATCACTGTCAGTTTAGCTGAGCTCTGAATGCCTATTTTTTTTTTAAGTTGGTCTTGCTAGGTGATGGGACATATGAATGCAATGTATATCTGTACATGTGAGTGTAAATTTTCATATATTAATTTTGAAATACTGCAGATATTCTAGAGACAAAACAGTCTGAATATAGCAGTAGGAATAATGCATAGCATAGACACATAATTAGTTGACAAAGTAATGTAAAAACTGTAATCTTTACAATTCAAAGAAACAGAAAATTATGGAGATACTAAAAGAAGCAGACATTAAAATCAACTTGCCTCTTTGTAAAACAAATCTGAGTTGTTGTACACATCATAAGCCAATAAATTAGTCTGTGTTCCAACCAGAAGACAATCATAACCAAGCTGAGGGTTCAGCACCCCCGAAGTCAGACAAGTGATCCCTTGATTAATGTTCAGAAGAGAAATGTCTGCATCTTGGTTACTTTGCACCATTCGGTTTGTGTTTATTCTCTGTGCTCGGGCATGAGGATTGTGAATAAAAACCTGTAGAAACAAAGATATAAATATTAATACAACACGTATCTGTTTGTATACAAACAGTAAAGACTATTGTTTGGATAACAACTGTGATGGGGAAAAAGACATTCACTCAAGCTAAATGAGGACAAAAGACTGGGGGTTTTACTGACAATAGTATTCCTCACAGGTGTTCTTCAAACTGTACTAGAGAAAAGGAAATTGCAGGAGAAACAGTGCTCTGGCCAGTGGGCTTGCAACATCATTGCTTTGTTTGTTTCTGAAAATGACAACTGACAAGTCTCTGGAGTAAGGCAAAAATAGGAAACTAAAGGGAGCAACAACAAACTAAACAAATTACCTCCAGCTTGTAGCAGTATTTGCAAAACATCCCAAACATTTAAGACAATTTACCTGGTACATATCTGTAACCTCCATCTGTAGGTGAACAAGGTTAATTTTAAAAGGATGAATGATAAATATGGTTTTACTTTCACTGACCAATGCTCAGTCACTGTAATTGCCTGGAGCCAAGTCAGAGGCTCAACAGTTTGCTTTCTGGTTGTGCAGTCTGTCCCTCAGACAAGCCCTTGTTCTATGCTGTTCCTAAAGGTGCCAAAAAGAAATTAATAATGCTGGGAAACATCACAGATGAATCCGCTTTGTATTCACAACCTAAGTGCCTCTGTGGGTTTATGCTTCAACCTATTATGCTTTATTAGTCAGGTTGGACTTAATCCTGTTTTGTTTATGTTTCTAACTCAAACAGAGCACACAGGATGCTCTCTGTTCCCGTCAGGCTGTTTGTGCATCACCCACAGAAACCTCAGCCCCGTTATCAGCACAGAGCTTGGTTTGTAACAGTGCCAAGGCTCACTGCTCTGAGAACTGCAGGATAAAACCCGTGGCTTCAAAAAATCCCGCTGTCTGCTAGAAAATGTAAGTTTCCGTGGCAACTTGGGTTTGTAAACTGGTTCAGGCTGGAAGAAGCCACAGAAGTCACCCAGTCCAACCTCCTGCTCCAACAACGTCCCTCCAGAGCGTGTTACTCCAGATTGTGCCTAGACAGCTTCTGAATTTCCCCAGGGCTGGAGACTCCACAGCCTCTCTGGGCACCTCTGCTACTGCTCCATTTCGTCACCTGCTATTAATGTCTGCGAGCTCCCTGCTGCAGCAGAGCGGAGCTTCGAGCATCGCGTCCCCGTGTCCGCACGCAGCTCGAGCGCCCGGGCCGCGGGTCTGCGCAGGGCGAGGGGAACGAGCCCCCAGCCCTGCCTCGGCTCGGCCCTGGCAGGGGAGCTGGCGGGGTTAGCGCGGCTTCCGCGGCGGCCGCCGGGGCTGCTCGGCCGGGCCAGGCCGCGCCGCAGCCGCCGGGGCTGCTCCTGCCCCGTTACCTTGCCCGCTTGCGTGGCGGCCGCCAGGCAGGGGTGCGTCCCGTCGTACCGGCCCAGCGCCACCATGCGGGGCAGGATCTTGTGGTTGAGCTTCAGCGTGAACACGGGCACCAACATGATGGGCGAGGGGCCGCGGGGCGGGGCGGGGCACGCCGGGGGAAGCCGGGCTTGGCCGGGCCGCGGGGCCACCGCCGGACGCGGATCCGCCCGCACCGGCACCGGCACCGGCACGGCACGCGCGCACGCGCAGGCGCCGCGTCAGCGGGAGGGGCGCGGCCCGAGGGGCGGCCGCAGGGGGGCGCTGTGGGGCCGGGCCGGGGAGGGGAGGGGGGGCGCTGTTGATCTGAGGGGGGAGACCGGGGGGACCGCGGGCGGTGGGGGAGATGGGACCGGGAAACAGGGCAGAGGGACCGGGGGCAGTGGGGGAGATGGGACCGGGGAGCAGGGCAGAGGGACCGGGGGCAGTGGGGGAGATGGGACCGGGGAGCAGGGCAGAGGGACCGGGGGCAGTGGGGGAGATGGGACCGGGGAGCAGGGCAGAGGGACCGCGGGCGGTGGGGGAGATGGGCTAGGACTGCGGGGCAGCTGCAAAGGTCAGAGGTGAACTGAAGTGTAGGACTGGAGAAGGTGGTGGGCACTGACAGAGATACGGGGAGGTGGGGGGGTGCAAGTGGGGATATTTGAGTGCATCTGGGAGAGCTGGGGTGGGATTAGGGGGCCAGGAGGGCATCTGCAGAGGTCAGAAGAGCCGAGAGGCAGTTTGGGATGCAGGGGCAGCTAGGGGAGGTGGGGGTGAGCTGGCTGTGTGGAACTAGGGGAGGCATTTGTACAGGTCAGGAGAACTGGGGGAGCGACTGGAGGTACTGGGAGCGACTGGGGACAGGAGGATAGAGGCAATGGCCCCCCTGGGCAGCCGCAGTGGCCTCCAAGACCCACATTGCCATCTCAGTCCCAGCTTCTCTGCAGGGCCAGCACCCAGGTGGGGCCAAGGGCTGTCCCCTCTCTGTCCCCACTGCCCTCACTTCACCCTTTGCTGCCTGCTGGCTGCCACGCACACCCTTACTCACACCTTGCCAGGAGTATCTCCAACTGAGAGATCTCCACGTAAAACCCAACCCAGAGTTAAAATGTCCCATGAAGTCAAAAGCACAGCCTCAGAACATCATTACTGCTGCTTTGTGGGATTGTGCACTGGATCCTACAGAATCCAGCCATTGGGGCACTGGGAGGAGGTTGGAGATGAGAGAAACAGGGCAAACCCTCACAGAGCCACAGTGTAAACACTGATGCTGGTCCCCGTCCTGGAGTGGATTTTGGTATACAGACCCTCATGGATCTCCCTGCAGTGCCCACTCTCTGCCCAGACACAGGCTGCATAGGGAAACCCTGGCTCAAGGTCATGACTTTAGAAATTCTTAAGTTTTTTTATGCTTCAGCAATATTTTAACATGATAACCCTCCTGGGGTGCTGTAAATAGACGGTGCTCTCTGACAGTGCCTGAATCCATCAGCTGCACTGGGACATTATCACCTCCATCCCAGCAAGAAGCAGATTTGGAAGAGGATGCACTGGAAAAACAGCTCTTCCTTCCCTGCAAAGGCCACTGGTTTGAGGCACAGATCCATTTATTTCTAGGAGAGCTGGCAGACACATCTCAGTTGGCATTTCCTTGTGCATTGGCCAAGCCCTGGCCGGCAGCAGCGTCCCTGCCCTGCATGCGAAGGAGAGCTCTAAAAAGCAGCACTCAAGCAGGGACCGTGCAATTCTGAATGTGATGACCTCCTTTTCCTCTTCTTTAAATTGTTTTTACCAAGGTTCTCTGGCACTTCTATCAATGTGCCATTATACTTGTGGATAAGGAGGCAGCAATCACATGCAGCATTTTAAGGAGGGTGTTTTTTCCCTCTGTGGCTCTGTTTGGGGTGAGCGTGGATGTCAGTGCCAGCTGTGCAGTGGGTCCCCCTCCCTCCTGCTGGTTTGGGTACCAGAGCACAAAGGCAAAATGCTGGCATGAACTCAGGCACGCAATGGGGTGTTGCTCTAGGCCAGCAAACACCACTGTCCTCACAGGGAAAATCGCAAAATTCTAGAATAGTTTGGCTTGGAAAGGACATTAAAGATCATCCAGTTCCAACCCCCAGCTCCTCTCCCAGCAGTGCTGAGCGTTGCTCTTCCAGGCTCTTCAATCCCAACCAAGCAAAATGGGGGGAAAACTGAGCTTACAGACCTTTTTAAGCTGGTAAAATTGTAAATAGATGGAAATTTCAACTTCTTGCTAAATATGTATGATTGGAGCTGTAAATATTATTTTGAATCACTAATTATGGTATTGGGTTTGGCACGTCTGCAACACAATTAAATTACAGCTGCCACTTTGAATCAGCTGGCTCTGAAACTCTTAATATTGAAATCGTGGCTTTTAACATTCATTTCCCTTTGTTTGAAAGCCCATCATCTATAAAATTAAATTAGATCTATTTATAAATAAAATAATAAAAAATAATAAAATTTATTTACTTTCAAAGGTGCAGCATCCAGTCCTGGATCCTGAGCAGTGCTCAGGACAGGGGTCCTTCCCTTTTGCAACTTTTACCAGGGGGGAAAACTCATAAAATCCTCACTAAGCCCCTGGGTTTCACTGCTGCACAGACAGGCCCTGCTTTGCAGCCAGGATTAGTGTAACTGTAGTTGAGGGATTATTCAGCTTCTTCACTAGAACACAGATCTTAAAATCCAGCAATAAATCATCACCATCCTCCTCCCTGGCTACTCTGCACAGGCTTGGAAAGGCAATGCTCTGTGACCAGTGTTTGCTCTTTTCTAGTTCCTACTAACTGTAATTGATATACTATAATCATTTAATATAACATTGTTTAAGCCACTATGATTTCATATAATACATATTATATAATAAAATATATAATAAATTAGATATCGATATGGATATATATGGATATAGATTATAGATATAGATATAGATATAGATATAGATATAGATATAGATATAGATATATACAGATTATATAATCAAACCCACTTGGCACAGGCTGCTGGCTTTCTAGACAGGTTGTATGGAGATGCTGGACCTTACAGCACAACAGGTATGAAGATTGTCACCTACCCAGAAGCTGTTTCTTTGAAAAGACTTCAAATGTAACCAAAAATTCACTATGCCTTTATCTGCCTGGCAGAGGAACGCTGAGGAGTGCTCAAATATTGAGTTTGGGAAAATGTTGGCAAAAATAACTATCCCCATCCTTCAAGGAGGGGGATAATATGGCTGGAGGAAGTGGGGAGGGATGAGCAATTGCATCTGCACACTTAAGTACACCTTAAAATGAAGAATGAGCCTGTCTGCAGGGGCTTTTCTCCTTCACCATCCCAGATTTGCTGCCCCAGATGGAGCAGCATTTCTCCCCCCCATCCCATGCCCATTCCTGAGCTGGGAGACACTTTTGGATGGGGATGTAAAGAGCTGTTGTGCCAGATCCTGCCTCTACAGCTACACTGCTCTCGGGGGAGGCAGGATCCGGCACAGCAGCTGCATGAATCATTCCCAAGATAGACAACAAGGATTTCTGGATCTCAGGAGCAGGGTTTAAAGACATCAAGGAAAATATCACATCCTTTTATTTCACACCTTTATACTGAGGGGGCCGATGTTTTCTTTGCAAGCTCAGGCAAGTGTGTACTTGACATCCCAAGGAATTACTCATCCCCTCTACTCTTGGCTTCTAATTAGCAACTAAAGGGGAATATAATAATTAAATATGCCCAAGGTAACGATACTTGGAAACTTTGGGTCACGTTTCAGCCAGGGGAGGCGGCGAGTAGTTGGAGCAGGTGAGTTTGAAGTCTGTGGGAACCTGAAAGACACAAAAGGGAAGGAAAGATGTAAGGAAAAAAACAAAACCAAAGAAAAAAAAAAAAAGAAAATCCAAACTGTACACTGGGAAAGCATTGGATTGGTGAATTAAAATGAAGCCTAGAGTTAAGGTGATGCTTAAAGCCCATCATGTGTTTGCCAGCTGTGTTGGGCAAAGTAGGGGACACCTGGCAAACCCCTTTCCCAGAAGAGCATGCAGGGATGCTGGGCAGCCCCTGACCCACTGGTTTTCTGCTCTCACAGGTGGGGGACAAGGTAAATTCAAGCATTTTTATTTCCCAGTCAAAGCTTGGTTGGTCCTCATCCCCTTCCTTCCCTTGGGGGCTGCAATTCAACCCTTGTTAGACCTCGAAGTAATTCCCATTAACATTTATGAGAATTTCATGATCAAAAGAAGAATCAGCCCTTTCATCTTCCAGACATGCCCCAACACACATCACCTGGCCCCAAAAGCCTGTCCTGCTAGGCAGGAGCTCCCACCTTGTGCTGGGGTCTCTCAGGATGCACACCCCAAAACTGACAGGAATTTTGTCAGTTCACACTCCTGGACCCAGTTCATGACATCAATTCAGCATTTCTTCCTTTCCCGTCTTCCTAAAAATCAGTAATTAGCAAATCCCCACCCTTTCCACACTGCTTTTTTGAGGAGAAGGTAATATTGATAGTTCCATTGCAGATAAGAAATAAGGAGTAAGGGCCAAGCCCTTGCCTGGAGCCATAGGATGAGCCGGCAGCTGAGCCCGACTCATAATCCCGACCTTGGGAGTCCCAGCCCCAGCACAGCCGGCTGGGTCACAAGGCGGCTCCCAAAGCACCCACATCAAAGAGTGCTGCCGGCTTGTGAAAGCGTCCCGGGATTGCACGCCGTGCAATTCCTGCTTAATGGAAATCTGCCCGTCCCCTTCCCACTGCCAGCGGGCTGAAGGTGCCTTCCTACAGTTACAGACGTGATGTGGGCCAGCAAGTCCGCAGGAAGGGCATTTCCCCAGGAAAATGGGACATGCCACATCTTTGCTGATGGCT
The DNA here is from genome assembly GCF_963513975.1 of Fringilla coelebs. Classification (NCBI taxonomy): domain Eukaryota; kingdom Metazoa; phylum Chordata; class Aves; order Passeriformes; family Fringillidae; genus Fringilla; species Fringilla coelebs. The sequence goes on along the minus strand of NC_140040.1, from coordinate 8,078,681 downwards.
GATATTGGAGAAGCACTCGCTGGGATGTATTTTCCTAAAGCTGCAATCAAGGTGCAGGCAGGGAAGCAGGCATCTTCCCAGGAAGATGCAAGGAGGAAGAAGAGACAATGAGCTTAGCTAATGTCTGCCACTGAGAGCAGAACAAGTCTTTGCTCCCAATTTTTCTGGGAAAGAGAAAGTCTCCACAGACTGAGGTCACCCCACTGATCCGGTTTCACTCCCAAATGTTTCCAAGGCTTTGCCTATGCACATGGGGAGTGGTTGAGAATGGCTTCCCAGGGCAGACAAGGGGTGATTCACCTTCTTCCTCCTCTGCCAAAGGGCTGGCAAGCACCAGCAAAATAAAACTACGTCAGCACCTATTTCCCGTGTTTCAAACACTTGTTTATCATCAGCAAACAATAACCTGAGATTCGGATCAAAGCTGAGCCTGCTTTCTAAGCAGCAATCACTCCGAGGGCTTCCTGCTGGCTTTCAGCACATGCATGTGCTGGGTGTTTGCTGGGTGCTAAAATATTTCTTATTTTCTCCATTTGGGTTTAAAAGACCAGTCCCAGGTGGGCTGCAGTTCCTTGTACCTCTGGCAGCTGAGCCCTGGCTAGCCATGGCTCTCTTGCCCAGAGACCAACACAAAGAGGCAGCTGGAGCAGGCAGAGCTGAGCTGCCCTTGCTGCTGCTGCAGCATCAGGGCCACCTCTGGGTATCCTGCATCAGCATCCTGCCAGGCAAGCAAAAGGCAATGGTGAGGGGCAGGGCACGCCCAGGGACTGTCCCCCAGGTTCCTGGTGCTGTGCCCACATGGGGTTCATGGCTCCCTGCATCCCTGCCCACAGTCTGTACCCACCAAGCCACTGTGCTTTGCCAGCAGAGCTCCCCAGCTGCCTGGGATCTTGTATCTGGGTGAAGGAGGGGTCTCCAAACCCATCACTGCTCCAGAGGGGATGATGAGCCCAGAGCAAGCACTTTGAGGGACACGTGCCATGAGGCGGGGCTTGTAGTAGACTGCAGGGTCCCCAGAAGGTGATGTGCGGGGTGGCTGCACCATGGGCAGCTGGAGGCTGATGCTGGTCCATTATGCACCTCGACTGCCTACAGGTGACTGGAGCCACGTGTCTTTCAGCAGAGACCTGTGCCTGTGCCAGCTCACCTCCACGGGAGCTGGCTGCTGCGCCTCCCTCCTCGCCTGCCTGGCACCAGCCTTGAGTCACTGCCAGTCACCAGCCCTGACACCTTCCTGTGGCTTTCAGCAATCAGCTGGAGACGCCTGAGGTGTCACAGGAACAGCTGCCTCTGCCACACTGTCCTGAAAGCTGTCAGCTTCCTTCTCTCCTTTCTAGGGATCCCCGTCCCTGGCATGCCCATGGTGATGCTCAGCCATCACCATCCTCCCCGTGAACATCATCTCCGGCTCTGCCTGGAGCATCACACTGACTCACCCGTGTTAATCCACCTGGCAATCTCAGGGGAATTGCCTGGGGACAGAGCCAGGAATCCCACAAAGGGGACATGAGAGCCAAGGGGTACAGCTCTGGTATGGCAAGGGCTGGTGAATAAATTCTGTGCAGGGATCCTGCCTGTTTTGCTTGGCTCTGGGGAGCAGCAACAGACCCATTGAAATGATGGAGGACCCCCAGGCAAATGGAGGGCAGAGTCCAGAAGGCAAATTGAGGCTGGCAAGACCTTGTCATGGGGAGTATTTAAACAGCAGGAAGGTGTCCCCAGCTCATCATTGTCACCCCAATACCAGGTTGCTTCTGGAGGTGTCTGATTGGTATGTGTCTGCCTGACAACCCACTATTCCAGTCCAATCCCAAATTAATCATAGAATGTATCCCAAATCAATTACAGAATAGACTGGGAGCGATGTAAGATCTACCAGAGTCCTGACTCTCAGTTCTACATCACCTGGAAGATGATTTTTTTCTTTTGTGCAGAAAGAGAGGAAAGAAACTGAAAAGAGCTGGGGTCTGATTGAGAACAGATGCTGGAGAGCTTTCCTGCACCCTGTCCTTTCATGGCAGAGATTGTTCTCTTCCCTTTGTGTGGGCTCCACCCTCCTCCCCTAGGCTAGAGGAGAGGGACTATTTTGGAGAAGCCACATATCCCTGTATCCCTGGGCCACCGCCAGCTGGGGACAGTGCCAATTTTTGCCTGAGTGACCAAGGGTGCCAGGCAGTGAGGGAAGACACAACAGACACAACAGTGATATTGCTGTTCACCATTAATCCATCACAACACAGCACAGCAGGAAGCATTTCCAGCATATTACTGTACCACAGGAGTGCTTGGCTGATTATTTCAGCCAAGGAGCAGAGCAAATTAAAGATCCCAAGGAGATTTGTCCCTCTGTCATGACAGCAATACACTACAGGGGCCATAGCCAGGGTGGCAGGTGACCATTTGCACATGTGTTTCCCATGTTTGTGCTCCCCTGCTCCCACAGGAGCAATAACACGCTTGGCACGCGCCTGCTCCCTGGCACCGTTCCCTGCCATCACGGCCCAGTGCATCAGCAGCAGTGTGACAATCACACGGCCTCAGGGCTGGCATGTCAGGGCACTGACAAGCTGCTCCAGGGTAGAGGAGTTGAGGAAGGGGCCCATTGGCTCTGCCTTTCTGAGGCTTTTCCAACTGATTTCCCACACCGGCCTGGAGAGGCTGGAGGAGACGCTGAGTCGGGGTGCTGGCAGTGCTCCCCATCAGGTCACCCAACAAGCTCCCAACAAGCCCAGACAGCTGAGTGGTAAAAATACTCCACGGGCCGCTGTTTCGGCTGGATTAGCATGGACAAACTGCCTCAGCCAGGTACTGCAGGCAAAAGCCCAGCTGGAATAAAACCCCAAGGCAAAGGAGTCTCAGAGCAAGGGGCAGCTGGGATGGGGTATCACTGACACCAAGGAGCACACAGAAACACAGGAATGATCAGGAAGGATGCTCCACAGCTGACAATGCCTCCTGCACATGAAGCAGACTGTCCCCACACCAAAAATCTCAGCAAACATTAATTCTTTTTTTGCCTTCCACCCCAAACCTTCACTGTGCTTTTGAGTGGGTAGGTAAAACCCGCTGGAGGAGTTGACCAGGGTGATGGCAGCTCGCCTGCCACCCTCCTCCCCTGCACACCCAGTTAATGACACACGGAAATTAATTCAGAAGAGTGGGATGGAGCACCCAGCTGGGAAGGAGACAGGGCCCCGAGGTGCCATGCACGGCGCCAAGGGGACGTGGGTGCCACTGTCCTGGGGCACTGGGAGGGCATGGCAGGCTCTGGCCAGTCCAGTCCAGCTTGTTGCTGCTCCTGCTTGCAGGGAGGGTGTAGGAACCAGAGGACAGGGTCTCAAGCAGGGACTGAATCCTTGTCATGTCATGGTGCCAGCTCCCTGTCACCCCACTGTGCCAGCTCTGAGAGGAGGGGACTGAGATTTCCCAGCAGTGGTGGCATTTCCTGAAATAATGTATCCCCCAAATCAGATTGGCAGATTGATTTTGGCATCAATCAATCAATCAATCAATCAATCAATGGCTGGACTGTGGGGTCTCCCTGGGTGCACCATCAGCCCCGTCGAGCACAGCAACACTCCTGAGACAGGTGTCATCTGTGTGATGAGATCTGGCCGTTCTCTGCACTCCTTCCAAGATCTCAGCAGAGCAGGATGGTCACCCCGACAGCCCTCCCTCTGCCTGGGAGCCCCAGGTCACGCTGCGCCGCCCGGGGAGTGAATCAGCAGCGCCCGGGGCAGGCGCCGGGCTGAGCCGTGCGCAGGCTGCAGGGGCGGAGGTTTTGCACTCGCTCTCGGCTGGCCAAGGATAAATAGGAGGCGGCCGCGAGTCCTGCCAAAGCTTCCTCCCGTCGCCCAACGCGTCCGACAGCAGGCACCCAGCCCAGCCAGACATGGACTCTCAGGATTGCCCTTGTGCCACAGGTAAGGCAGCGTTTCCTTCCATCCCGGGGGGGCAGCGGGAGCCGCAGCATCCCGGCGGGAACACCGGCACTCCCGCCCGCCGGCCTCCTCCGCCATTCCCAATGCTCTCTCTCATACGGGCTGGGCCAGCAGCTGAAGCCCTCTCCCAGCACTGCGGTGTCACGCTGGGAGCATCTCACTGGAAAGCGGCTGGGAATGCCGTGACCTCCGCTCTGAGCGAGGCTGAAGCATCAGTGGATGCTCGGAGGGCAGGCAGTGCTGTTCCCCGCGGATCTCTGGTTGTTGGTATCCCCTCCCACCACCTCTTCTCAACCTCTTTTTCTCCTTTTCTCCATGTATTAGGTGGCACCTGCACCTGCGGGGACAACTGTAAATGCAAAAACTGCAAATGCACATCGTGCAAAAAAGGTAAGAGGGATCCCTGAGACCCCCGGGGCAGGGGGAGCAGAAACACTTCAGGGGTTTTCACTACACATCCGTGTATGCATGGAATCAAATCAGTCTTAGGATTGGCAGTGGCGAGTTTATTCCTCACATAAGGTTTTTTGCCCCCCAAAGGAGCGCAGTGTGAATCCCACCCCCTCTCCAGGCCATACATACTCTTTATCACCTAAACCTGAGCATTCCCCTCAATAGCACCGCAGGCTCAGCACAAGGGGATGCTGGGGAGGAAACTGATGCTGGGATTTCTTCTGGGTGCTCCTGGTGCTGTCACCCACAGCAGAGCTGTGTGCCATGAGGATTTCAAAGAGAGGGACTGGGGGAATCCTGGTGAACCCCCGGGAGTACCATACTCTCCCCCTGCCTCTCCAGTGCCAGCCCTGCCTGCACAAACACCGTGGAAGACACTGCCAAGAGCAGGGATGCTGCTAAAAAGGGAACAGCATGAATACATGGGAGGTCTCCAAAACAGTGAGACCTCCCGAGCCCCAGCCTGACTTCCTGAGAATGTCCTTAATTTTTTTTTGTCTCTCCCACAGGCTGCTGCTCCTGCTGCCCAGCTGGATGTGCCAAGTGTGCACAGGGCTGCGTCTGCAAGGGGCCCCCCTCCGCCAAGTGCAGCTGCTGCAAATAGGGGACCCCTGGCTGCACATCTGGGGGTGATGCACATCTGGGGGGGCCAAAGAAGAATAACCTTATTGTGTATGTTGGTTGTCTTTTTTTTATATATGTGTTCAGATTTCTTTAGTGTTTGTCACTTTGACATGTAATAAGCTACCTAAATAAAGTGATATGTATATAAAGGTCCATGAGGAACTTGGCACTTCTGTTGGGTGCGGCAGTTTCCCTGGGGAGCGGGAGGACAGTGCGTGTGGGAGGTCATGGCAAAGAGCCTGTGTCTTATTTTTGCTCCTGTCTTCTAGTCTTGGCTCTGCTCTCCCTACCAGTAGTTCTGACTCTTGTTTTAACACTTTACCTACACAATAAGGGAATTTTCCACTCCCCACCACCCTCTTGTTACCCAGGGGCAAATCCCATGCTGTCTCCTCCAACCAGAGATCCTCGGGGCTAATGAGCAGCTCGTTATTACAAGCTTTCACTGTAATAAGCACCCCAGCCCTGCCCATTTCCAGGGGGAATGTTTCCATGGCAGGTGGGGTGGCAGAGAAACAGGTTTCGTTTTCCTCCTGGCAGTTTAGTTGAACTGGCTGGTAGAACCACATTGCTTATCCCCCTGCCACCTCTGCCAGTCTGGCTGGGTGCTCCTGGGGAGCCTCAGGTGACCCGGTTCTCCACTGTGGGGTCCAGTGCACACAATGGGGTGTGATCCCCACAATAGGGTTCAGTGCCTGTGATGGGACGTGATGCCCAAACCAGAGCGTGATGCCCATTGTGGTTTGCAGTGCCCATACCAGGATTCCAGTGATGGGGTGCAACACCTGTGATGGGATGGAATGCCCACAGTGGGATGGGATGCCTATGCCAGGGTGCAAAGCCAACAATGGGATGTGATGCCTGCAATGCCCATGTCAGGGTGTGATGCTCACTCTGCCCAAGCACAGCCATGCTGCTGCCAGAATGCTGCACACCAGGTGCCCTGTGCCATCCTGCTGCTTCCCAGGAACATGACAGGCTCTGCCTGTCACCACACTCCTCAAATGCAACTGTTCATGGTCACTTTTTAGGTTAAAAACCTTTCCTGACCCACCCAGTCACTGCCAGGACTCAGCCAGGGATTTGGCACAGCCTACAGCACAGCACTCCTGCCCATGGGCTGCTCAGGGTGCCAATCCCTAGGGCATACCCCTTTGCTCCAGGAGGGCTCCTCCCTCAGGGTATCCCCTGAGATGTCACCATCACCCCACACTTCTGGCAGGTGCAAAGGCCACTCCTATGTCAGTTGAATTTAGGGCAGGACATGGCAGGCATGGAGCAATCACACTAAACTCCACTCTGCAAAGAGCAGGGTTATCTTTATCCCTTCCAACTCAGAGAGATGTAAGTGCCAACCACACAAAAACATCAATGGTGAGCTCACAACAAGAGTGAAGGAGAGGTTGCTAATGGGATTTATCACCAAACATCTGGTTTAACCAGCAAAGCTCACAGAATCAGTCTGGCTTTGCTGGTCCCTGTGGGTTTGCACTGGTCCTGCCCCATGGCTCTTTGCTGTGCTCATCTCTGTGCCCCATGGCAGTATGATGGAGAGCAGCTGTCAGACGCTGTCCCCTGCCTTCAGGGGAAGTGGTGGGGAGAGAGGTGGTGGGCAGACAGCAGTTCCAGCATCCCCACTCTGAGCCCTGAGACCCATGCTGGGCAGCTGCAGCTCTGCTGCTCACTTTATGACTGTTATAAAATAGAGTTGGACATGGCACTCCTCTTACATGGGAACAGACTTAACGACTCCATACCCTGGGAAATTGGAATACCAGCCATAATACAGCAGACCCCTCCGAGCTCTCCTCTCCCCATTGATGTCTGGCATGGCCTTTCAGCAAGCCCGTGGCTCAGGGGATACTCATTCATTCCTCCCTGCTCTGCTTGCGGGATGACCTCACTATTTAGTGGAAATGCTCAGATTGGGAAATCAGGCATTTTCCAGGCTCTTTTCCCATCACAACTTCACATACAGTTCTGTGGGGATGCTGTGCTGCCTTTTCCCGCTCACAGTGATGAGGACCCAGGACAACGTGTCCCAGGACTCAGCACAGCCCCTCCATGTATGATATGCAAGATTCCTGGCAATCTGGGAATTCCCCTGCTTTCCCTGCGGCTTTGGCCCTGCACAGTCATCCCTCACCTTTGGAATGGCCCCGTGCAGGGGTGCACGATCCCATTTTGGCAGGTCAGGGCTCTCTTTTCCTCAACCACGGGTGCAGCAGAACCCGCCCTGCTGGAGGGGGGGCCCGCGGGTGCAGCACATTCCCGAAGCACTGCGCTGGGGCTGTCCAGGAGGGAGGGAAGTTAATTCCCAACCCGTGTTTATGTGCAGTGACACCACACGTGCTCGGTTATTCCACCTCTCCTCCTTCCCGCTCAGCCAGTGGCGTGTGCAATGCCTGCTGGCTTCGCCTCGCTGCTGCTGGCAAACACTGCCAGGAAAAAAACAACTCCGTGCTTTTGCAAACAAGCACGAGCCGTTCCCTGGCACAACCACCCGGGTCACTGAACCTCTCCTGGTCCTAGAGCCCGCTGGCCCAGGCTCCATGGGGATGGACCCATCTACAGCACCAGCTCTGAATCCGGGCTTGCTCCATCTGCGACACCACCAAGAGAGCAGGGGGTGCAGGCGTGGGGACAGCCTGGCCCTGGCCCAGCCACTGTTTGCCATGCTGGATGTTGAACTGGCCACGGGCGCGTGTGAGGTGGTGGAAGCCCACTGGCACATAAACCTTGTGATGAGGTGGAAAACTCAGAGGGATGAGAAAGTGATTCCCAGCAGCTCCTAGCTGGCAATGCCAAGCTATCACACTGCATCCTGACGCTCACCTGAGGGAAGTGCATGAAACTCTGTCAAGGGACGTTTAGATTAGGTGTTAGGAAAATATTTTTTCCCCAGAAGTTAGTTGGGCCCTGGAACACACTCCCCAAGGAAGTGGTCACTGCACCAAGCCTGGCTTAGGAAGTTTTTAGACAACATACTCAAGGACATGGTGCACTTTTTGGAGTTGTCCTCTGCAGGTTCAGGAGCTGCATGCGATGAGCCTTATGGGCCTCTTCCAACTCAGGGTGCTCTATGGTTCATCCCTCCTGGGAGGCTATCTGAGCGCTCCAGCCCCATGGGGGCTGCCCAGGGCCATCCCACTCTCCAGTGGGATGCTGAAACAGTCTCATCCTCAGGGACAGCCCCGTGCACCCCACAGCCACCCCTGAGCTGGGGGCACCGCTGCACCACAGCGCTGGACACATGGGGCAGCGCCACGGGGCTGTCCCAAGCGTGCAGGACGCGGTGGCGGTGCCGTGCCAGTGCTGTCACCCCCACACCGGGCGCATTCCAGGTCTCGGTGCCCCGGAGCGCAGCACCCTGCCGGAGAGGGGCGTGCAGGTGGGACACCCCGGCCTCCCCTCAGCGGGCTGGGAGCGGGGGTGTGGGGGCAGGTCCGTGACCCGGGTAAGCACAGCACGGCAGGGCTCCGCGGTGAGCACCGCCCCCGGTGAGCACGGCCCGGGGGTAGGGCACGGCACAGCACGGCCCCGGGGTGCGCACTGCCCGAGAGTGAGCACGGCACGGCACGGCACCGCCCCCGGCGAGCACGGCCCCGGGGTGCGCACTGCCCGAGAGTGAGCACGGCACGGCACGGCACCGCCCCCGGCGAGCACGGCCCGAGGGCGAGCATAGCCCCGGGGTGAGCACGGCACGGCACGGCTCCGCCTCCGGTGAGCACGGCCCCGGGGTGAGCACGGCACGGCACGGCACCGCCCCCGGTGAGCACGGCCCCGGGGTGAGCACGGCACGGCACGGCACCGCCCCCGGTGAGCACGGCCCCGGAGCCGGCGGCCCCGCCGCACCGTGCGCAGCGCCAGCACCGCCCCGCGTCCTGCCCCATAAATAGCGGGCGGCCGGCGTTGGTCTGCACCGCTGCCAGCCCCGCCGGACCGAGCCGAACGGAGCCGAGCTAGACTGAGCTAAACCGAACCGAGCCGAGCCGAGCCATGGACCCCCAGGACTGCACGTGTGCCGCCGGTAAGTGCCCCGTCCTGTCCCGGCTGCCTCCCGCCTAACTCCCGGCTGCCTGACTCCTGGCTGATCCCGCTCTCCTTCCCTCGCTCTCCAGGTGACTCCTGCTCCTGCGCAGGATCCTGCAAGTGCAAGAACTGCCGCTGCCGGAGCTGCCGCAAGAGTGAGTGGGGGGCTCAGGGAGGGGGAACCCTGCCTTGTTTTTGGAGGGAGCTGCCGCTGCCCTGTGGGACATCCATGGGCGCCTCTCTGCTCCATTGGGAAACTTCTTGTTCTGTGGGACTCCCTGGGCACCTCGCTGCTCCATAGGGGAACCCCTCCTTGCCCTGTGGGACTCCACAGACACCTTCCTGTTCCACAAGGGAGCTCTTTCTTGCTCTGTCAGCCCAATGGGGACCCCCCAGCTGTTCCCTTGTAGACAACCCCTCTTGCCGTGTCAAACTCCATATGGAGACCCCATCACTTCCTCTCTTGCCCTGTAGGACCTTCATAGGATCCTTCCCTCTTCCCCTGGCCCATTGCAAGGCACACGCACCCTCCCCTCTTGGGGGCCGGTCCCACCCTGTAGGACCCTCATGGAGAACTCCAGCCCATTGGGATGGTCAGCCCTGCTCATGCAGAGGTGGTGTTTCCCACTCTCCATCACATCCCCCTGCCTCACAGAACCCCAGTCCCTTCCACCTACCTCCTAACTCTTGTGTTCTCCCCAGGTTGCTGCTCCTGCTGCCCCGCGAGCTGCAGCAACTGTGCCAAGGGCTGCGTGTGCAAGGAGCCGACGAGCAGCAAGTGCAGCTGCTGCCACTGAGCCGCTCGCCTCTGCCTGTAAATAGTCGGCACGCTTCGGGGACGGGGGGGGGGGGCACAGAAAAGCCTATTTTTTTGGTTTTGTTTTTCTTGTTTTGTATTTTCTGTACCAGTGGTGAAACTGGATGGAAATAAAGGAGTTTTTCTGGAGGTACAAGTGCTGCTGTGAGGATGGGTTGGAGGTTGAGCATTTTCGCCACTTGGGACACCTGTGTGGGAATTATCGAATTGTCGCTGCAGGGTGGGAGAGGGCTCCGCACAAACATCCCATGTCCTTCCCTAAGTGAGCTCTGCACCTTCCTTGAGGGAGTAAAGGAGCTTCACAGGGCACAGGATGGACCTCAGCCTACATGTGGGCTTGGTGTGGGTATCTTTAAGGTGCTGGTCTCCCAGGGAGGACGGGTGACACACCCAGAGGTGTGGGCAAACAATGGAAGGAGGGACTCTAGTCCCTTCCAGCTTTTCCTTGGCCTCATGGCAGGTGCCTCTGCACCATGCTAGGAGCTTCCTTTGGGTGAAAGATCTTATGGGAGCAAGCATGGTGGGTGGGAGGGTGATGTGTATTGGCAAGATACCTGCCCTGAGCGGCTGCTGGAGAGCACTTGGACAAATTCTAGTCGGGACAAACTTTCCTTCCTCCAGAGCTCGTGCTTTGCAAACCCCAATCCACTGCAGAGCAGATCCATCCCCAAAGGGACACTTTCCCTGCAGCCTCCCCACGCCAAATACCTGCAGCTACAGTGCCTGGCTCCTCCTGTGGGCAAAACTTCCAAGCACTTTTTTCCAGCTCGTTTTTGGGAAGCACCTTGCTTAAAGCTGCAAAGACCTCCAGGTGCAGGAGGGCAGGTAACCATAGCCATGAATGCAGTGCCAGGCTGTCTGGATTTGGGGTGGCTGTTGGGATGGGGGAGGGAGGGCAGTGGGAAGACGCATGGTATGTGTTTTGCTTCCGAAAGTCTCTGCCAAGTGGAAGAGTCACTTTTTAGGCACTTGCCTGTCCATACACGTCTCCTGGGTGTGCCTCACCACACATGTAAGTTCCCAGCCATGCTGCCCTTACCCATTTTGTGCCTCTTTGGGCAACGGGACAGCTCTGCTTGGCAGGAAAATCTCATGCAGACCTTGATGACAAGGGACCAGGGACAAGATAAATTTAAAACCCAGAAAAATTGGTCACTTGGGTACCACGTAATCCTTTCTGTTAGGCTGGTGGCACAAGGTGGTGTGTGTGCACAGTGGGAGCATGGCAATACCAGTTCTCAGGGATGTTTCAGGCATCCAGGGATGTTTCAGGCATCCAGGATGATCTAGGCTCACCCTTTCTCCAAAGTCTGCCCACCTTCAGCACATGGCTCTGCAGAGGGTGCCCAGACTGCTCAGCACCCAACTTTGCCAGTGAGAAAAGCAGCGCCTAGCTCAGCACCCATTTGCCTTTTAAATGTGCTGCCTTATTGCATCAGTGTGTCTTTGCCTAAGCAGCCTCCCAGCACTGCTTGTTGCAACAGAGGTGTAGTGCTGGAAATGGGTTTTAAGGGTCTGCCCTGCCCTAAATACATTTACAAAACAATCCCATGGGAAGACGCTTTGCTGGGAAAGAAGACTGGCATGGCTCTGCTGCTGGAGCCATATGAAGCAGGGCTGTGACCCCGGCCACTGTGGTGGAGGGGCTGCAGACTGAGCCCCCCGGGCCAGGGCCCGCATCCCGCAGCAGAAACAAAGCCGGGCGCGGATGGGGCTTCCCCTCGCAGGAAGCGCCCCAGGCATCAACCGCTCCCGTTGTTCCCAGCAGTGTGCCAGGGTGGGACGTGGGCTCACACTTCTGCACCCTGCCGCTGCCAGCTTGCCCTGCCGGCTCCTGGTTCTGCCTGCGTGCTCGTCTGGCAGAGACCCTCAGCCTTGGTGCCCTTTCCTGCCTCCCAGGAGGGATTTGGGGCAAGGAAAGCCACAGGACCAGCGGAACGAGCTGGTCAGGGATGTATCCAGCGCCTGCCCTTGCCTGTAGCTGCTCTCAGTGAGGTGGGTGGGGGCTTTCTGGTCCCCTCCGGAATATTTTCTATTAAAAAAAAGGGACTTATTGATGAAGCATGAAGTACTCTCAGCCTCCGGACAGCTCTTTATAGGGGGAGGGTGAGGGGAGCCTTTGCTTGATCCAAGAAGATGCTGATGTGCTTTCTCCAGCCCCGCCAAGAAAAGCCCAGCTAAGTTGCCGAGGTGGTTTGAGGCGACCATGATCCCCCCATGGCACCCCGGGTGCACTCCGAGACGAGCAGCCCTGCAGCTGCCCATGGCACTGCATTCAGTTCCGCTTTTCTGGCTGTGAGAATCCCCGGGGGACGGTGGATGTCCGTGACCCTGCGTGGCACTGACATACACCATGTGCAGGAGGGACACGTGGCCCGTGCAGAAAGGATGCGCGCCCTGTGCAGAGGAGCGATGCACTGTGTGCAGAGGAGACAACAGGAACCGCGTGACAGGAACCGCTGTGCCGAGGGGACACGGTCCTGTGCCGAGGGGACAGGCACTGTGTGCAGAGGGGACACGGTCCTGTGCCGAGGGGACAGGCGCTGTGTGCAGAGGGGACGCGGTCCTGTGCCGAGGGGACAAGCGCTGTGTGCAGAGGGGACACGGTCCTGTGCCGAGGGGACAGGCGCTGTGTGCCGAGGGGACGCGGTCCTGTGCCGAGGGGACAGGCGCTGTGTGCCGAGGGGACACGGTCCTGTGCCGAGGAGACAAGCGCTGTGTGCAGAGGGGACGTGCAGCCAGCGCAGACAGCAAACACACCTGGTGCAGAGGTGACAGGCACGTGTGCACAGGGGAAGTAACACTCTGCCCTCAGGGGACGTGCACCCGGGGCAGAGGGAAAATGTACCCAGTGCGAGCGGAAAATACAGTCATAGAGTTTTTGGAAAGGTTGGAAAACCCCTCTAAGGTCATCAAGTTCAGCTGCTACCCCAGCAGTGCCAAGGCCACCCCTAAACCAAGTGACATAGGTACACGTTTTTAAAATCGCTCCAGGAGTGGTGACTCCCCTACTTTCCTGGGCAGCCTGTTCCAGTGCTTGACAAGACTTTCAGTGATGTATTTTGACTCATATCCAGTCTAAAGTCCCTGGCACAGAGATGAGATGCTATGCTCGTGGGATGAACAGCCAGGACGGAGGGGACAGGCGTCTGATGTAGAGGGGACAGCACCCTGCGCATCCTGGGCAAGGGAACAGAGGCCCTGTGCGCCCAGTGTAGAGGGACGGGCACCCACAGAGGGGACAGCACCCCTTGCCCTCTTCGCAGAGGACCCGGGTCCCGCCCCAGGAGCGGCTTTCCGGGCGGCTCCGCTCCCGGTGCCGCCGAGCCCTTCCACAGGGATCTGCTGCCACCTGCCTGCCCGCAGCACCGCCGCCCGGCCGGCCCCGGCTCCCCGCCTGTCCCCGCCGCCCTCGGTCCCTGCCTGGCTCTGCCTTTTCCCGGTCCCTCAGTACCGCTGTCCCCCCATCCCGTCCCGGAGCCAGTCTCCGGGCGCACCAGAACTCTCCCCGGTCTGGAAAGATGCCCCGGGAGCCTGGAAGGGCTCAGCGAGAGCTGGGGTGGCACGGCCACCCTACCAGGGCACCCACCCCATCAGGACACCCGTCATACCAGGACAAACGTCCCGCCAAGGCATCCTGCTGGGGACAAGTGCTCCCCTCAAACGGAAGCGACAGGCAGGAATGTACCCTGACCCCCTGCACACACTGGGCGATTAGGAGGAGCAGCTACAGCCAGTGCCAGTGCTGCCTCTGGCCTGGGAACTGCTTTTTACATGGGAAAGTTTGGAAATAGAGATGGTATTAATGGGAAAAGCTGTTCAGCTTTGAAGGTATGATGGGTGATGTTTTGGAACAGTAGCAAGGCCCAGACATCATCTCTTACACAAACAGGCTGTTGTCTCGTGGGTCCATGAAATTCCCAGTTCCCAGATTTTGCCCAGCAAATCCCGTGTTACTGGCAATATCTGTTCTAGGGCCATCGTGTGTGTGCCCAAAGGGACCAAACACAGCGAATCCCTATGCACCCTGAGGACACCATTGTACAGGTGATGGTGTGAGTACCTGCTGGCTGTGAGTTTGTTGTGTATTTGGCCATAGGAGGCAAAATGGGCATGAATTCATTACCCTCATTTTATCTCCCACAGAATCAGCTCACAAACGGGGTTTGCCAGCAAGAGTCAGCGCTTACTGAGAAGGGAGAGGGGGAATAGAGAGGAACAACCCCATGCACGTTATTTCCGTCTGTATATCTCTTATTTCGCTGACTTCGGCGCGAGGAGGCGGGACGCAGCCTCGAACCCGCGGCCTCCGGCGGCAGCCGCCGCCCCCCCATTCGGTCCGCGCCCCCCTCCGAGCGCCTCAACAAAGTTGTTCTCGCGAGGGGGCGGGAACCGGCACGCTGCGGAGCGCTGCGGCTGGGCCAATAGAAACACGGGAAGCAGGGACGCACGGGCGCTCGGCCAATGGGAGCGCGGGAAAGGGCGAGCGGACAGCCAATGGGGGTGCGCGGCGCGAGCACGGCGGGCGCGGCGGGCGGCGCGGAGCGCCGGTGAGGTGAGGGCGCCGTACGGGCGGGCCGGGGTTCTGCGTCCCTCCGCCTTTTCCCCCCGCTTCTTCCCCGCCTCCGGTACTCGCTGCCTGCTTCTCCCCGCATCCGGAGCTCCCGGCAGCTGTCCCCCGCCCATGGCTTCCTCTGTGGCCCGTGCAGGCCGCTGCGGCGGGAGGCTGGCCGGGAGCGCTCCGGGCCTCCTCGTGGGCCCTGCCGGGGCTCCCCGAAGCTGCCGCTGTCAATAACCCGCGCTGAGGCAGCGGGGCCGGCTGAGGGTGCGCCAGGAGGAGTCTGTTCTTCCCAGCGGGGTTTTGTGCTGGTCGGCAGCGCCGAGCCTGGCTGTAGAAGGGGAGTTTAGTGTTTGACCGAAGCGCAGTGTTGGTGCTTCAGGAAGCAGAAGTTTGCGAAGGTTTCCGGAGAACGGGTTTGTGTATGTGTGTGACTTGGTGTCTCTTTCGAGTTCTGTGCGTGGGGGTTGTTCTTCCCCACCGTGGGTTTGCTGGTTGGTTCCTAGGAATTCATAGAATGTTAAGGGGTTGGAAGGGACTTCAAAGCTTATCTAGTTCCATCCCTGCTACCGTGGGCAGGGATTCCTTCTGTTAGACCAGGTTGCTCAAGGCATTATCCAGCCTGGCATGATGAACACTGGCAGGGATGGGACAGTCACAGCCTCCCAGGGCAAGGTGTGCCAGTGCCTCATCACCCTCACAGTAAAGAATGTCTTCCTAAATTTCCCCTCTTTCAATGTTTATCTATTACTCCTTGTCCTATAACTACAGTTCTGACAATGAGTCCCACTCTGGTTTTGCTGTAGGACCCCTTCAGATACTGGAAGAATGTATGAACAGTGAGTGGAAGAGCTGGAATTAAAGTCCAGGTGCAAAGAAGGACTGCTTCTCTTCTGCAATTTGGTCATGCTGGTCTGGGGACAGTAATTATGGCATGGAGAGCTAAGATGATAGTGAGCCAGGGACACCAGTTCCTGTGTGCTTTAGTGCTATTTCACTTATGTTGTGTCTTAAAAAGTTTTCCTATTCCTTGGGAAAACTTACAAATAGAAAAAGCGTAATATTGCATGGAAGAATGTATCTGATTCTGTCATCTAAATCCATAAAGTTTCTGTGGTGCAGCTATGACGGGAAGTTCAGTGGGGGGTGGAGGATATGAGTTTTCATGTAAGGAACTCAAAATAATGAACCAGATGCTCCATCTAATGAAGGTCAGTTTGCCACTCTGTACAAGTTATTCCCCTGCTCAGTTGAGTGCTCAAAATAAAGGCTAAGTTTTTGGAAAAGAGGGAACATGGTAATATGGCAAAACTAATAGCTGAGTCAATTAATTCAGAGGAGTGGGGACTTGAGACCATGATGGGGAATTTATAGCAGATAAAAGGAAGTGTTGACAAATGTGTGCTAGTGTGTTTTGGTAGAAATCACTTCAAATGCCTACTCTTCAGGTCCACTTTAAATAAAGAAGAGTGTAGACAAGTGTTGTGTGCCCTTCCTTGTCCTTTCTTACAGTGCAAGTACACGTAACCCAATGTTACTGCCTTTAAAACTTTGAAAAAAAAATTTTTGTTCAACATGCCTACTGTAAGGGCTCTCTGGGACCATAAGAAGATTGGACTTTCACCTATCTACCTACAAATGAGATGAAGAAGAAAATATGCAGGACTGAAAGCCTTTCTGTAGGAGGCAGAGGAGCATTAATGGATCAGTGGTAGAAGAAACAAGATTATTGTTTCAAAGGTTGTTGTGTGATCTATTCAGGATTTTCCGGCATCTGCCTTTTGTTGCAGGAGGAGCAGGCTGTTGTACCAGATGGGGTACCAATACAGGCTGAAGCTTTTAGGTATTTTTAAGGTGGCCTGTTGTGATTTTATCTGGGTTTAGTGTAGTTAGGGTGTGGAAGCTTTCCCCGTTAGGTTTGATAAACATTATTGTGTTTTAGGGACAAGGGGATGGTGTGCTGAAAGTGTGCAGCAGATATTTGGGTTGTACAATTGTCCACCTGCTCTTTGATTATTATCTCTGTGTTTCTCAGTCACTTCCTCTGTGTGTAACACAGAGATTACATTGCTGACTTGTTCTCTGAAATGTCTGGATATCTGCTTATGCCATGTGCCATGTGGGAGCTGGGTATTACT
Organism: Fringilla coelebs; assembly: GCF_963513975.1. Taxonomy (NCBI): domain Eukaryota; kingdom Metazoa; phylum Chordata; class Aves; order Passeriformes; family Fringillidae; genus Fringilla; species Fringilla coelebs. The sequence continues at coordinate 8,062,118 of NC_140040.1, read as the reverse complement.
GCTGCTGCTCAGACAGAATTCCCCAGGCCTGCAAAATGGACCTTTTACTTATTCATATTTAGCTTAGTACACAGAAGCTGCTCCACTCTCTGTAGCAGCCCAGCCTTGGAGGCTGTCAAAAAAGCACTTTTTACTCAGATCTTGGCTGTAGGAAGTAGAGTATTGCTGGCTTGCTCTTACTACTTGTGCTCTTGTGTTTTCTTTCCACAAGAAGCTGATCCTGACTCATCCAGACTGGGTCTCTTGAGCACTTTGAGGTGGGAGCCTCTTTGGGAAGCCAACACTGGATTTCTTCCTTTTTCTCTCCTGTTTTGAAGAATCTTTTGCAACTTGTGGAATTCTTGCTTCATCAGCTACTCTGAATGTAGTGGGTGAGGCTTTCCTTCTCCTGTGACATCTTCTTCCTTTCTTTTTCCCAGAGCACTGGAAAACTGTCATTTTTTTTACTGTTTCTCAGAGTTAATTGTTTAGTTGACACAAACCCTTTCAATGTGTGAAGTACAGCAGATACTTGCACATGCGTTGGAGTATTTCAGTTTTGTGTATTTCTGAATCAAGTACAGTAAAATGTTCATCATGGCCGTATTTGGAGTAGAATAGTTACAGTTTTCTTCCTAAGCTAGCACTGTAGTGCTCTTGAGGAGTTTTTAGTGGGTTTTAGGTAAGAAATTATCGACTATAATCAGTCTGAATATACTTAAGAAACCTGTCATCTTTTCTGTTTTCTTTGTGGCTCAAACTTAGTCTATACAATATATAGTGCTTATGTGTGGTTCTAAATGTTGGGGAAATTAAACTGGGGTTTAATGGAATTGTGGTCTAATGCAGCAACTTCTATTGATAAGTCATCAAAGTAGTTTTACAGAAGAGCTTTTTCAGTCCTGGCTTTTAGCCCAAGGTCAATGTGGTTTCACTGAAGTTAATACAATTTCTGAAGCATTTTCTTTCTCTTAGGTATTGGTTGTTGCTCCTTCCCCAGCCAGACATGAAAATCTGCCCTCACTGTGCTCGTTGCTGTGGAAGCAGTTTCCATCTTGCACAGCAGCATGAAGAGTCAGTCTGCAGACTCTTAAATGCAGTAAATTCTGTCAGGGTGGAGACAAAGTTGTTTGTGCTGTTATGAATATATGAATATTCAGTCTAAATGTTTGAATTCTGTCACTTAGAAAAAGCTGTTTAGCGTTGACTCTCTGAGTTTTATGTTGCTTCCAGTGCTTGATTATAAGCACAGGTACTTTAACTTGCTCCAAAATAATCAGTTTATTCCATATTTGCTGAATGGGGTTCAGTCTCACAGAGTTGCTGCAGTTGTCCTACACAGGCAAACTTATGTGACAGACCTTACATGGTAATTAACAGGGTGTGTGCAGGTAAAAAGTGCAGGTTTTGGTGCAGTTCTGTAGCACTGATTTTTCGTGCTTTTGGTTTCAGCAGTCTGAGAAGTTGGTGCTTCTTAAGCTCCCAGCTTTTTATCTTGGTAATGAAAAGAGGAAGTGAACCAGATCGGATCAAATCAAGCTGATGTCTGTGTTGCTCTCACAGCCACTGCTCCTGGAGGATCTCATCAGTCTTTGAACATGCAGGAGTGTGGCTGTTCTGGTCAGTGTCTGCCAACAGAAGCTGTTCCTGGCAGGGGTGCATCTGAGTTATTGCAAGTAAACACTGGGAAGATGTTCTGTACTGCATTGCAGGGCATGAAACTGCTTATTTCCACCCTCCTCCTCCCCGTTCACTCCATCTCCGTGGCACACTGATGTGTTCAAACAGATCCGGTCTCTGCTATCTCACCTGATTAACAAGTCATTGCAAATACAATCATTCCCTCCCCCAGCTTTCCTGAAGTGTGTTGTGAAATTCTCCATTCCTGGATGCTGCTGTTAGGGTTTGTCCTGGCACCCAGGCAGGAGGATTTCTCTCTCAAACTGCATATGTCTGAATGAATCATCATGCAGTGCTTTTAAATCATTTGTCCAGACAGAGGAGAGTGCTGCTACTGCTGCTGGTAGTAGTACTTGGGAATGGTGGTAAGACTGTGAGACCATGAGGAACGTTCAAATTCTACTGTAAAATTGCTTTGGTATGGTGGAGGAGTACAAAGAAATACTTGAATTGCAAGCTATTGATTTGTAAAAATCCCTGTTTTCTTCTTAGGGGGCTTCCTTGAACCAGATAGTGTTCACTGATTTTATTTTTTAATAAATGATAAACAGTTGGAGTTAATGCTTGACATCTGGTTTCTCTTATTTCATCCCAGGCCCTCTGGGTTTGGGTGCAAAAGGTATGAGAGAGGGACTGTACTGAAGATTTCCATCTCTGTGGTACCATTCAGCACCACAGATTTCTGTGATCTTCTGTGGCTTTACAGAGTTGCCTGGTGCTTATTTCTTGTAGCTGGTTTAGCTGCAAACCATGATTTGGTGTGTGAAATTGAGGTTTTGGGTTTCATATTTTGTTAAAGTGGACACCATTGCAGCTACATGTCTTTTCCCATAGTGATACCAAGCATGTATGCTTTTGTCCTTTCTGTAAAAATAACAGGCTTCATTCTGAATTTGGAGCTGCATGATGCATTTAATGCATCTTCTGTTACAGCCCTTGCCTTGTGCTTTAGCTTCTTTAATTATTCTGTCACTGAGTCAATGCAACAAATTCTCACACAGCTAAAACTTCCTGCAGGCATTGAATTTAGACACAGCTCTTCTAAACTGGAAGAACATGAACTTACTTTTTTTGGCTGGGGGTTAATGACATATGGAGCAACACATTTTAACAGCCAGCAAGTTATGGCTGTCTATGTGCATGTATAGCTCAACTGTTTTGCTGCTAATTTATCTTCATGTTTATGTGTGTTTTCAGCCCACATATATTCCTGTGCTTGCACATGTATGCATCTTTCTTCATAATAGATAGGAATATAGAATCATAGAATGGGAAGAAACCCATGGGGATCACGGAGTCCAGCTCTCCAAGCAATCTATTCATGTGTGTATGCAAGTAGTTTATAGTGAAATTAACATCAAATTCTTCACAGGGACTTCTCTCCTTTCACCCTCCTTTGTTTTAAGGCAAAATATGAACTGTGATATGACGTCTGCATCCCACTTCTGACAGGTCTATGGACTGTAGTCTTGCAAGGGAAAACTCTCTGAGACCACTTGAAAAGATTTCCTTGATGTTTAATGCCTGGGGAGGACAGACAGTATATCCTGTTTGAGAAGACCTGCTCTTGCTGGTCTGTCTGTGACCCCACAAGCATAGAAACTGTTTATACCTGAGCAAGAATTTTCCCTTTTCCCCTGAAGGTTTCTGTGCGTCTCGAGGGAAACCTGCAGTCGAGATGGACACGGACGGCTTTGGAGAGCTGCTGCAGCAGGCAGAGCAGCTGGCAGCCGAGACAGAGGGGATCTCGGAGCTGCCGCACGTGGAACGCAACCTGCAGGAGATCCAGCAGGCCGGGGAGCGCCTGCGCTCCCGCACCCTGACCCGCACCTCCCAGGAGACCGCCGACGTCAAGGCGTAAGTATGGAGCGCTGGCCCTGGAGACTCTGCACAGGGGTTTGGTGTCCAGCACGGGGGGAGCCCTGCTGGGAGAAATAGAATGATGTAGGGGGATAAAATATAAGAAAATGAAGATAGTGTAGAAAGTAATCTTACCCCTAAGGAGTTGCAGCTGGGCCAGTTATCAAAGATTAGGAGCAGGCCTGACTTTTGCAGGCCATTGCTGTAACTACTGGGTGCTTTGTGAAGAGGAAAGAGTCAGTGCTCTGAGGAGCAGCCCAGGAGAAAACACCAAGAAGGTATGGAACTTTTGTGATAAGGAGACAACAGTATGGAACCCCTGCAATAAGATGACAACAGAATGACTGTAAAGTTTGTGTTCCTTTTTTTTTAACTTCCAACCTTTCTCCTGCTTCCAAAAAAACAACAGGATATTTGAAGGGTTTATCTGATGAGCTACTATTCTTGATTTTGGATGCTAAAGCTAAAAAGTGCAGTACCTTGTTGCTGCTGCTGCTTGATGTTTACCAACACAGTCTACGTTTTTTTCTGTTTGGAAGGATTTGGCACCTGTGCAGCACTGCAGTGGAACAGCAGAAAGACTTCAGCAGGGCTGAGGTGTTTGCATAGACACGTAGGGCTGTTCAGAGTTTGGTTCTTTGCAGTTCTTGTAACATGTCTGGGAGCACTGTCTGTATGTGGCGCTGTCTGTACGTGACCTAAATATTGGCAATGAGTCTGGGTTTAGAGTTCTGTCTGTTCAATACTAATTTCATATCTGTACAATTTCTTCCTTATAGATCGGTTCTTCTTGGGTCTAGAGGGCTTGATATATCCCACATTTCTCAGAGACTCGAGAGTCTAAGTGCAGCCACTACATTTGAGCCTCTTGAACCTGTGAAGGACACTGACATCCAGGTAGGGAAATTTCTGACATACGAATTATACTGCCCTTGCCGCTGCCCTTCCTGTGTTGTGGTGCAGAGCTGTTCTAAGGCTTCTGTGGAGATCATCTTGCTCTCTATTTAATTCACTGGCTAGAGGAAGTATAGAGGGGAGATGCTGCTTTCAATGCTGAAAGATGTTTGAGTTAGCCATGAGAAGCAGCATTAAGTACCAAGATAACAGAAGTATTTTAAGTTCCAGATTCTTGCTGAAGTCAAGAGGAACTAGGTACATACTCCCTTTGTGGACCTGTCTCTGTTGGCCTTGCAAGCCTAAATTGTTCAGGGGCACCTCTCTCATAGTTTTGAAACCTTTTTTATGTCTGATTGGAAAAACACATGGAACCACTTTTGAGGCAATTTTGACGTGTTGGAATAGAGGGCATTTAAGTCAACAATCAAAAGAGGTGAGTATAGCTTTTTTCTTTCACTGTATCACAGATGTCATAACCTTGTCTTGGTGATGGACTAAATTTGCTGTGGTTCAAATGCTTTACCAGATGATTTTATCCTGTAAACAAGTTTCCTGTAAATTTTCTCTGGGTGTCTTAGAAATTATTGTGACCCATCTAATTTTGCTTTCTGATCATTGCCTGCCCTTGTAGGATATCTTCACGATGAAACCTGCAATATTCATTACTCAGTTAAGAGCTAGTAGTGGAATTGGTGTTGTGGGTTGCATTGAAGGTAACAGTCTGAATTACAAAATTAATCATTTTGAAGTTCATCTTTTCTCTCCTTTCTGGCAGATGGCTCGCTTATGAGGGTCAGAAGAGTGGTAAGCTCTTCTTTCTTTTTTTGCAGAAGTAGTATGCTAAACTACTTAACTTCAGGAGGGGAAGTGAGGCAGGTGAAATTACCCCATTTATCTAATGTACGTTTTAGTTTTGCATTTGGTGCCATCCATTTTGGGTGCAGGGCCCTTAGCTGAATTTCATGCTAGTGTTAGGAGCCCTGTGGTCTCCTGTCTTCAGGCAGTCTTATTTAAGCCCAGTTTTCTAAGGCCTCTCTTTCACTAAAGATTAGTACTCTCTGGAGGCTTTATATGTTGCTTGATCATAGAGTGAGAGCTCTAAACCACTGGCGTTGTTCACTTTCTGTCTTTTCTCATTTTATCCCTTTGCCCCGATTTCTGATGTTGTTGTCTTTCTAATTGGTGATGTTAAACTTGGTATGTGTCTTTCTTGACCTCATTCTGTCTAGATTTTTTTCAACAACTCTTGCCTCTTCTTTGTTTTTCTTTCTTTTTTTTTTTTTTTTTTTTACTACTGCTGTTAATTCTTTGATTTCTCCAGTTTTTCTTTTCTGTTTTAAGAAGAATTGTATTGTAGATTCTCAAGCCCAGAAGTAGTAGAGCACTTGACTCTTTGGAGCTGAGATTTGTGGCTCATGAGAAAATGGATGTGATTGCATAATAATCATATTTTATATTATTGCTGGTTACCTAACTAAAATATGAAGATTTTTCTTCTTTCTTAATTATACCAGATCTCAAGGCCTTATTTGAAATGATGATTCTGGTATATTCTGGCAGTGATCTTGATATGTTTTCTTATCTCTAGTACCTTTTTTTAGTTGCCCTTGTCAATATTTGAATGTATCCTCCTGTTCAGGAGAAGCTCCAAATTTAACTTAAAATCAGTGGTTAGTTGCAAATCATTGTGTTTAGATGGCCAAATCAGCCAATGCAATTCCGTGCTTTCTTCAGGAAAACAGCTAAAAAGTACAAATGAGAAACAGGATTAAAATCAATAATTTAAATCAAAGTTCCATGTTTGCTGTGTTGAATCATGATTAACACTAGTGATTTAATCACTGATCACTTCAGCAACTCATCTCTGAGGCCTAATATTGTATGCTTTGAGTCTTACATTTTTTTTGCAGGTCATGTGCAGAAAACATTCATAGTCAATTAGCTAAAAGTGATTTGCAAGGGGAAGGATGGTAAGGTACTCCAGATCATCTTGGAGGCACGTGAGCCGAGTGTCAGTTTTAAATGTTTTGTCCTTGCTTGTTTTTGCAGTTAATAGGTGCAGAACATCATCCTCTGCTCTGAGGATATTTGCAGTCACATCTCAAGCTGTCTGGCTGTGGTCTGTACCTGAAAGTTACTTGCATAGACGAGGGACAACTCTCTGTACCTATCTGTAGGTTCTGGTATACAGTCATCAACTCTTTTAGAACAGTTTTTATTAAGTTTTTGTTAGTCATGTAAGAGGACCTTTGTGTTAAACACGGCGGATAGTCCTCTAATTACCTCTGTTAATCAAGAAGGTCTTAAAATTATTTGATGCTTTAGATGAAGATGTGCTACAAAAGTTTTTTTTCTATGTTACTTTTTCTTACACCTCCTGATGATTGTTGGGATTTCTCATCCTTGTTCCTAGATTCTTTCTTAAGCCTTCTTCAGATGTGTTGTGTTGTGTTTGTGTTTGTTGTAGGCTCAACTGTCCTTCCTCAGACCTGTCTTTTCCTCATGCTCAACACACACTCACAACCCTGTGTAGTTTGCAGTAAGTTTATTTAACCTGAGACCCCATCTGAAACTTGTCATTTGTAGATTCTTTAACACTTCAATTATTCTTGTCTGTGTGGTTCCTCATATCTGTCCCTTAATCTTTAGTTTGAGCATGTATCTGTTCATAAATACTTTACATCATTACTTAGCATCATTTCCCAAAGAGATTTTTTGGGGGTGAGCACCTGAGACTGGAGGTCTGTGTCCTCTTTGCAGAGGTGGTGGGGCTGCATTGGTGCAGCCTCTGTGCACCACTGCAAGGAGAGGGTGGTGGATATGGGCACTTGTGCCAGAGGCACAGACCTAATGCATAGCCTTTGCTGACTGTTGCAGTTGTGTGCCGGCTACAAATATAATTAAATCTTTATTGTTTGAATTTTAGGGTTCTGCTGACTTTTAAATTCTAGCGAAGCTCTTACAGCATGAAAATACTCTTCAGACTTTCTGCCATGTGTTCCTACGTCACTCCTTTGCATCTAGAGATTTCTCTGGCAGTTTGCTTGAGCTTTCCCTTCATTCTTACTTAAAGCATTTATTTATTGTCTCTGTTCCTTCTTCCATTGCAGTCTGTTCTAGCAGCCTGTGGGAGGCCAGCACAGAGAGATACGCTAGAATCCAATCTCTCAAATGATGGCAATCAGCGCTGCAGAAGGAGAATGCCAGGAAATACCCTATTTGTTATGGAGAGAGTAAAACAGCAAGAAAAATTAGAGGGGAGCATCCTAGGGCATGAAGTCCCAGGATGCTGGTGCAAGACTCTCAGAAAGTGCTAAGAGAATCTAGGAATTAACCTTAATAGAAGTCTCAGCTTGGGTTAACAAGCAGGAGGGACTTTCTGTACAGAGTCTCTTTAAATGGTACTCTATAGTGCTGACTAAAAAGTGCACCAAATTGCAGCTCAATTAATTATCTGAATTATTTATCAGTTGTAAAATGTAGATTGCTTGCACATAAAAGGGTTGTGAGTCCAGGAAATGTCTCCCACTAGAGCAGTAGGCCGGGAAGATTATGTAAAAGATTCTAGGCTTGCCATTAAATTATAAGAATTTGTATTTTTCCTCTCTCATTTCAAAGTTTATGTTTTTAAATTGCATACAGAACAGCAAGCACTTCTCACAGTAAATCCATTTTACAATAATTCTTATAGCAGGAGTTTATAAAGATCAAGATTTTTCTAAATTGTCAAAATGCCCTATTTTGTCAAAATCTTTTCAAAACTGAATGTATTAGTAAAGTGCTTGTTGATATCATATTCAGCATGTATTTATGTGCTTGGGTCTTTTTGTTTGTTTTGTTTTGGCTTTTAAAAATCCAAGGAGAGGCTAGATCATGCAAATCTGTATCCCAAAGATGGGTTATAGGAATATAAACATAACATTGCCATTCTGTTCAGAAAAGGTATTTCTTCACTCTTCCAAAGATGCAAACTATGATGTCCTCTTCAATGAGTACTGTCATGGCAGATCCTCTCTCAGGTTGCAGTAATGGCAGCCAGAGGAGGAATCATGCCAAAACTGTGGGGAGGCTGTGCTATTGTAAGGTGAGAGGTGGGACCTGGCCCCAGCACTTGTGCTGTTTGGTTTATGTGTGGAGGTCAGAGATTCAGTGCTGCTCTTTCAAACTGATTTTTGGGGTACCAGGTAGGAGTTGGCAGGAGTGAATCAGGCCCTGATCTAGCAACTAAGACCATTTGACTGTTACAATGTATGTTATGCTTTACTATGGGCTTTTTATTTTGAACATGTCACTGGGCATGATCCTAGATTTGGACCCCTTTATGCTTGTTTTGAAAAATAAAAGCCCAGGGTCATGGTGGTAATTTAAAAGATGGCTTTGCTCTCATTTTTCTGGCTCAGTCCAGCTCTGTGCAGATTTGTGAAATGAATGCTAGAAGGAGACATAAGCTCTCCTTGCATGCATTGCTTATCTGCTTAGAAAGTTTGAGGTGAAGGCCTAGCTCCATTACACTGAAGGAAAATTTTGTTGAATGATCTCATTTGTACAAGTTTCACCTTGGCCTTCTGACCTAGGCACAACTGAAATGAAAGGTTGCCTACTAGGGTTTGCTCTTGATTTCTGGGTGTGGATATTCAGAGTATTGACTGAGTAGCTCTCTGGAGGCCCAGATACAGAAATAAGAGCTTTTATCTAAATGAGGGCAGAGGGTTAGACTGAAATCCCTCTGAGTGGCATGAGAGACAGAGTGAAATAAAGTATCTGGGGTATTTTGAAGCTTTTCAAAGTACTGTAAATAGGTTTTGTATCAAAGGTAGCTTTAACTTCTGCTTTAGTGCTCATAGAATCTGGGTCCCAGGATGCTCTCCCCAGCCCTGTGTGTTCTGTTTGTGTGTATGTATGTATGTGTATGACTCGTAATTTAAAAATTCTTACTCTGACATCAGGTACTGCAAGGGTGCATTATTCAACAATTGAGCTCTTATTGCTATTTTATGTTACCATTTGTGATATACTTTGTGGTATCTGCTAGAATAATAGCAAAGCCTGTGGTAATCTACTAGAGTGTGACTAAAATCAGAGTTTATAAATGGAAATGCTGACACAACCTTAAAGGGCCAACCTCAAGTGCTGTTCACCATCCATTGTTTGCATTAGCTTAGCTTGAAAATGCATTTTTCCTTTTGCAGATTTTGTCCTTTCTCATTTGCCAGACATTGATTTCTCCCCCCGCCCCCAAGTCCTTCAGTTCTAATGGAGCTTGAAATTAAGGTGGCTTCATTTTTCTGTCACTTCCTTTTCACCCTAATCAATGATGCCAGCACAGCTGTGTGGACCTTTTAACCATTGCAGAGCCATGGTGGTGAATGCAAGAGGACAACCTTTGACCTTGGTTTTTTTTTAGGGTTGGTCATTAGCTGTTGGTTTCTTTGCATTCCTGCAGTCCAACTGAAAATTACTATTTCTGATCATAGTTGGGAATTCTTTAAAAACTATAAAAATGTTTGGCTCCAAAAATGCCTCTCTTCAAAGGTTCTTAGAAGTAATTTTTTAGTCCTCCCTTAACTAGTGCATCTGGTATCAAACCCTGCTTTCTTCTTTGCCTAGGCTGTCTCACTGATTGCATTCAGGATTTTAGCCTTAATGTACATGTTTAGGTGTGTAAATCAAGACTATAAATATCCTGGTAATTAAATGTGGCCGGAAGCAGTTTGCACACAATTAAAGAAAGCAGTGGTGAGGAATGAATGAGTATTTTGACATGCAGCAAATGGAGCCAAGGATTGTGGACCTTGGAAATATAAATTACAGAAACTTACTCAGCTCATCTCTGCTGTGTTTGATGTCTCCTTCAGCCTGCTTGTGCTCTCTGCTGGCTGACATGGCTGGGGCAGCTCACAGGCCTGGCAAAGCAGCCAGGGGATCAGTGTCCTGTCTGCCACCTCCCTGACACTGACAGCCTCCCAGGGCCCCTCTGATGGGACAGGCTGGCCCAGAGCCTCCCAAGGCCTGTGCTGGTTAAAGGATGCCCTGGGAAGTACCAAGCTGTGTTTAGGTTGGGATGTGACTGAGGTTTAAGAATTCAGGCTCCTCTATTTTATAGCCAGAATGGAGTTTTGGGGTCTGTTTTGGTTTTAAGTTAAAAGGAAGAAAACTCAACAAAACCAAAACACCCCCTTTGTTTTGGTGCTAGGTAGGTGAGTGACTAACACTAGAGGAAAAAAAGCCCAAAACATTGGGATTTTTTTTTTTTTTTTTTGCTTGTCACTTTCTCCCTCATGTTTGTAATTTACAATTTTCTCTAGTTTTCGTTACTGCTTTAGTGGCATGGTTTAGTGCAGTTTTAAATGACCCTGGCTTTATTAACCTTAAAATTAAATATGTATATCCCCAAAAAACCCAAACCATGGTGCCTTTAATAGAATAGTAGAATACTCAGATGTTTCATTAGTTGGCCAAATTACAGTCATTCAGTAAATATTCTGATAGTGAATTATTTTAAATTTTGTTTATTTGCTTGGTTGCATGCTAATTGGAGTAGTTATGTGGTGATCTTCCAGTTCATCATGGTTCTGATGATGAATTCCTAACCTTGAGGGGTTGGGAACAGGGAGAGAAGATACATGATCTGCCTTTCTCTTTCATTGTGGGTAAATAAGAGGGTAGAAAAGATAGTTCAGAACTTTATGCTAATGCAAGGTCATGAGATGGAAAAATTGGGAACTGCTTCTAGTAGCTTTATTTATTGATCTATTTAAATTTGCTATGTCCTGGCACATTTCACATTTCCTGTCTGTTTAATCCAGATACGTTCTTTGCATCTCAAATCAGGACAACTGTAAACTTTTAATAAGTGTTTTTGTAACAGATACTTCAAACATCTTTAAACATAACAGATTTTGAGTCATAATGCTTGACTTCATTCCCCCTACCCTGTTTTTCTTCTTTTGCCATGTGGCTCTGCCCTTGTTTGAAAATGGTTCCAATTTCTAATTGAATGTTAACTTGTATTCCTGTGAAGGAGCAAATACAGTATATAAAGACAGTTTGGATGTCACATATCCAAAATACAGCCTCTCCTGTGCTGAGGTGTAGACATCTCCACTTCTCTTGGTAGCAGTGCTGGATCCTTTCATAGCTGGAACTCAGGAGCCAACCTGGGTGTGAGGATCTGAGGCAGAATTTCACCAACGCCCTGCTTGTAGCAATGTTACTGTTGCAAGTACTGTGGGATCATTAATGACTTCCAGGATCTGTGTTGCATCTGACCAGGAGGATGTAATTTCTGGCAGTGTGGTACCTCTTAGTGTCATGCTGTCCCATTAATTTAGTGCTTGCTGAGGGCTTGTATTGGCTACTGACCTAGGCTGTGTGTGCTCAGCATGTGCAAATGAACTGTTGGAATTGGTGTTTTCATGGTGCAGGAAAAATTTAGTAGAATGGTTTCAACTCTGTTTATACAGATTGGTGAGAAGAAGCAATGCTGAGATGCAACCTGGCAATTTGCCCCTTCCTCTAATCATGTGATAGAGCACTTATTTGGATTAAAAAAATGGTTTTATTTATTTATTTGAGGCTCAAATGTAGCTTTTGCAAAGCATAACTCCTGTTATGTTTTGTAATGTTTTTTAAATCATTACAAATGATGCATAGACCTTACAGGAGAGGATTTGGAGTTTTCCAGTACCTTTATTATAGCTCTGAAATGAAAGATTTGCAGGGCTGTGCTGGAATTTCAAAGTGGAACCGATTATACGCAGAAGTGAACCTGGTTCATAGATGTTGCATTTAAGGAAAAAAAAAAAAAAGTTGTCAAAAATTACCAGGAAGATAAATGAGATTTCTAATACATGAACAGCATTTTGTATGGTAGCAGTATAAGACCATAATTTGGAGGGGAAGAGTAATTATTTTTTACATATTTATTTTTAAAGCAATCCAGTTTTCTTAGTGGACCTTGGGATGACCTTCTAGTGCCTCTGTGGAAATTGGAAATGGAAGCTCCTGGCTTTGGGAAGCCCTGCTCACAGCCATACAGAGGTTTTGTTGAGGGGACTTCTCACTCTCTGCAGGAGCTTTCAGTCCCAGTGTTGCAGTGGGTTAATGGAGTTAAGCCATAGGTGTGGAATTGAAAAATTAACATTTACCTATTTAAATCAATATGGCTTTTTAACACTTCAGTTTCTTTCTCCTCTCTTTCAGAAGTTTCCCAAGTGCAGTAGGAAGAAAAGAATTTTGATCTGCAGCAAACTTGTCTGAAATGAGACAAGAGGGGCTTGGAGCTGATCTATAAGAGAGATGAAGTTTTTAACTTTCTCCTGAGCTGTTGTTTCTGTAGGCTTTTTTTGCTAGTCTTTATTACATGAGCATTGTCTTGACCATTTTTCTCATTCATCCCTCATGGTGCTGTGAGCAAATCACTCTTCCACAGGGGAAATCTGCATTGTGAGTGGGCCAGACTCTCTTGCTGAACTCCTGTGTTCACAAACAGCATAAAACCCTGGACATTCTGTTTCCAGTGAGGCAGTTCATCAAATCTATTAGGAAAAGCAGCAGCTGCTGCAGCTCTTAACTCCCTCCCCTCCTCTCAAGCCCCCCTCATTTACTCAAGCCTCTTGAAAGTGTTGCTGGACTGATGAATTCCAGTGGGGTTTATTACTGAACCATTTGTGTAATTTGGCAGCCTAGGAAAGGCCACAGGTATATTGTTGTGCATGCCCTCCTCTCCCCTGTCATAATTCGTCAGTTTGACTCCACATCCAAAATCTTAATCCTAGGCATTATCAAGCTTTGGTTTGAAACAGTCACTAAGTGTGACAACTGTTTATCAGTGACTGGGCATCAAACTGTGGATGTATTTAAGCTTCCCCATACAAAACAACAGTCTGAAAATTTGGCAGTTTGCGGAAGAAGTGTTTGGGTTGTGTGCAGGGATGTTTGTTAACTTTTTTTTTTTTTGAGGTCAAAATGAAATTCTTATTCCTGCCAACATATGTTCCTGAAAGAAAGTTGCAGCCTTTTGAGGTAAAACTAAGGATGCATACTTTTGTCTAGCTTATTTAGATTTTTGGAAAAACTTCTGTTCTCACTGTCCCCTGTTTTCTTTCCTGTCCTGTATTTCTCATCTTTCTTCCGCTCTCTTTTTTTTCTTTCTTACTCCAGTTGTGGTCATGCTCTTTTCTTTTCTGCTCTGAATTCATGTATTACCTCCTCCTAGCACTTTACTCTAGTCTCTGCTTTGACACTATTTTGGGTGAAAAATAGCATTTTGTTTACTTTGAGCTAAAATATTACCCTGCTCAAACAAAAAGCAGTTATTGTGAGATGTCTCCTTGGTTTTTCATGCATGTGGAAATGACTGAAAGAAGCTTAAGGAGATAAGCTGGAAATTTTCTATACAATTCCATTATTTGTATCTCAGCAAGCATGTAAGATGCATGGTGCTCCACAGAGGTACCAAAATGCTTATGCATCATTATGAGCCACAGCTAACAAAGCATCTTTTAAATGAATTGCAACAGCATGCTTGATTGTTGCTTGGTAAAAATGGCTTGGAGAAGGTTGGAGAGATTTAGTTTTAAAATAACTTAATAGAGGAATGAAATATGTTGCTAGGTGGTGTGACTGCAGTGGAAGTCTTTCTGGACTTTTTGAGCATAAATTTCTGGACTATGTGTTATCTTCAGTGTCTTCTGTGGGATGGAGGGGGAAGGGGGAGAGAGGTTTTGTCACATGTGGTGTTTTTGAGGGAGCAGAGGGAGGGTTTGCCAGTGTCACACAAGTGCTGTTCAAAGGCTGATCAGTGAGGAAAGGTAAACACCTCAGTGCTTAGTTTCAGTTTCAGCAGCTTTATTAAACTTTATTAAACTTTTTGAATCTTTCAGTTGGCTATCCTAGGATTGATTCAGGGATATGGGATTAGCTGATAGTAAAGTTGTCATGGTTGATTTCTTAGATTGTATTTGGGACACATCTGTTTGGTTGCCTTTACATGCTTCTGTTCAGCACCAGGTAACTCAGAGGAGAAACACGGACAAAGGGGATATCAACTTGCTTTTTTAGGCTTCACCTTGTTCCATAGTGGTTAGAGACTGGTTATCCTGAAGCACAAGGAATAATATTTTTTTCCACAATTTCAGTGTTAAACTCAGCTCTAGGTACTGTCAATATCTATATACGTACTGAGTCAGTTCTTAATCCCATTATGGCTTTGGCTTTGCCATCTTCCTGTGGCAGTAAACTCCACAATCCAATTACAGATTATGTTAAAATTTATTTCCTTTTATTGGTTTTGAGCTTGGCATCCTTTAAATAGACATTGTTTCCTTTTGTTCAGACCTGTACCAACTGGATTTCAAGACCTGCCCTTTCTAGAACACTTCACTTAAAGTACCAGCTCTTACTTGGTTCCTTTTTTTAATGTTACTCATCCCAAGTGTTCCCAGACCATGTCACGTGCTTCTGACAATTCCTTGAGTGTGTCCTGCAGTTTCTCTTTTGAGGGTGTCTGTCCAGCTGACACACTGTTGTTGATAACACCAGTTTGTTTGGTTTTTCTGATAATGATGTTTGGTGTAGCCAAACTCAGTGTGAAGGGCAGAAGTAGTAATCTGTGAGGGATTTGCTCTTAATGTCAGATAAATGGGAGTGCATAGGTGGGAATACTGTACAGTATCATGACAAATCCTTATCTCTAAACACAAGTGAGTAGGATTCTTTGGGCCAGATTCTAGTGTATGAGAAAAGAAATTTCTGAAGAGAATGGGGGAGGAAAAAAACCACAAACCACGTTTCAAATAGATGATAAAACCTGTGTGTTATCTCCAGATCCTCTGAACAGTAATTGATTTTGCCTGCTATGGTTACCATACAGTAACTCTGAAACATTCATTATTTCTTTCCTGCCCCAAGGCTTGTAGCAGAAAACAGCATATTCAAATCCTTTTACTCTGTCTGTTAAGTAGATAGAAAATCCTGAAGGTTTTAATGAATGTGAAATAAGTGCTAGAGCAGTAGTCAAAAGACTAGCCATTGTTTTGACTAAATGAGACTGTGACCATCTTTAACTTGTAGTGAAAGCTAAATGCTGGAAGCTGAATGCAGAGATCCATCTTGCTGTGGAATTACACATTTGAACTCTGTACTCTGGTTTTTCATTTGTTTCTCACAGATCTAACCCTGCTGTATTTCTATTTGTCCCCCTCTATCTTGATTTAATTTTTCCAAGGTTAAAAATGGCTTATCCAGAAAATTTGCAGCTCATTGCTAATGGTAAGAATGTTGATTACTCAACAGATACAGTGAATCAATATCACTTCTCTTATTTTTGTTTTGTTGTTTTACTTGAGGTTTATGTTTTGGCTTCATATTTCCTGGTAAGGTAAAGTATATGACATTGCTGTGCATAATTAGCTAAAGTTATGCTAAATATTTTGTTGTTTGTCTGTGGTATCATACTCCTAGATGCCTTATTCTCTGCCCTTTCTAATGTCCTCTTGTTTTTTTGTTTTCTTTGTCTGAGGAAAATTTTTGGGTTTGTTTTTTTTTTTTTTTTTTTTTTTTTTAATGAATTATGAAAATAAGCACTCAAGGGGGACACCTCCTTTGGCTTGTTGCTGGAGCAGGGGAAGCTGAGCTGGAAAGGATTCCCATCAACTGAAATCTTTGGCTGAGAGATGATGGTGACTTGTCACTCAGTTATATCCCTGTTAGTCACTATAGCAGAATTGTTAGCTTTCTCTTCCTTTTTCCTTATTTCCTCTGATTTACTCTATTTGCTTTTGCCTTGCTTTGACATTTTCTCTCAGGGAAATCTTTCCAGGATGTAAGGGGTGTTAACACTGTGTCTCTTGAAAGCTGTCAGAAGGCAGCTGGGAATCTGCAGGTCTTCCTGCCTCCTGTTGTATGCTGGGTCCGCCAGTCAGCAGGGCTGTGAGAAAAGAGACTGAGGTTTTTGAAGGCTGGATAGTTCTTGCTGATATTTAGGGATGCTGGATTTGGGGAGGAAACATTACATATGAGTCCATGTATCCCCAGGAATGCCAGAAGTTGAATGGCTTTTGTAAAGCATCACCAGGAAAAGAGAAGCAAGTCTTGCTCATCAGTCAGAAATTATTTCTATAATAAATACCCAAAGCTAAACTTTGAGAAATAACATTCTTCTGCAGCAGAATAGCAGAACAGATCTCCTTCCTTCAGGGGGTTGAATCTGCCGTTTGTCTTAGAGGGCAGAATTTAGTTGTTTGTCTCCACTAGATCTGTCTTTTAGTTGTAAGTTTGCTCTGTTTGTCTTAGAAAATTTCTTCCTCAAACTCTTCAGCATGCATTGCCTCTGAAGAAGCTGCTGTAACATTTTCTCTCTCTGAGATGAAATACTAATTTCCAGCCAATATATTATGTATTAGCAATGCATCCTGGCAACAAATGTTGCTTGAAGCCACATATTCAGAGAGAAGGTGGGAAGCGCAATTCAAAGACTCATGTTGCAGAGACAGCTCAGCAGAACATGTTGCATGTGGGAAGTGCCCCTGTGGATTCAGAGAAGGTTCATCTTGAAGGAGTTTCTAAATAATTTGATTTTATGCAGATCTCTGAGGTGGATCCTTTTGCCTTCAGCACCCCTGGTTGGTGTCATCCACAGGAAGGAACACGCCCTTTACTGGGCGTTTGCAAACCAGTGTTTCTCTTGTGGCAAGTGTCCTGGATGGTTGTGGTCATCCAGACAAAACATGGAAACTTTGAAACTGGAAGGTCAGATGCTGAAGGAGGAGAAGGATGGCCACAGCTTAAAATGCAAATGGCTTTTGCTGGACTTACTGTTGTACTGCACCTGGTGCAGGAGTTACAATCTGGTTGTCCATGCTGCTGCAGGCTGTGCCTTCCCATTAGTGAGGCTCTTTCTAGTGTCAAAGGCAATGGCTTGCTGATCTCATCTTTTTCCTAACTGAAGTTTCAGAGTGATAAATTGAAAACTATCATGACTAGTATCCTCTACCTCTCTGTTTTATGGAAAACACATGCAGTAAGGTAGTCTCTACCACGTGCAACTAAAGAAAAGGTCTTTTTGTGTCTTTCACAGTTAATTTTTCAGAGTGTTGCAATTTGTTTTTTAAGCTGTTCAGGTTTTGGTTTTTCGTTTGGGTTTTTCAGGGAAACTGAGGATGGATTTAGAACAAGAGCTCATAAAGAGCCTATGATATAGGATTTCAGCACTTGAGATTTATCTATTTGTACTTGCTGGATGAAAGCAGCACATTCAGCAAACTGCTGTCAGATGTGTTGTGGATGAACAGGGAATGGAGTTTTTTTTCAGAGGTTCCACAGGACAGAAGAAAGAAGAGAATGTCAGTTATAAACTTTGAAAGCAAGTGGCTGAAATACATTCCAAGAGTATTTTGGAGCAAGAGTGCCAGTTTAAATATTTATGCAGTGTTTTATTGTACTGATTCAAATATTGAATAGCACCTGACCCTTGAATTTTTGGATCCTTGCCTGACTGGCACCCCCTGATGCATATATTTGCTTAGAAAATGGCCTTCTGTGGCAGCTGCTTTTCATTGCAGGAAATTGGGAAAGCTGGATTTTGATCCAATTTTTGTAATGATTTTTATGCTTGACTTTGAGTCCAAGAAATGCCTTCCTATGTATCAGTTTCTTCAGCTGAGAATTGAAAGTTGCATTTACCACTGACTCTCACAAGATTGTGAGATTCTGTAGTGGAAGCTTATGTGGATCTTTTCCTTTTTGCTATTTTCTCAGATTTCTTTATTGTCCACAATCCTGATCACTATTGGGCAACATTTAACTGGCCTCCAACTTTCGCTCCCTTAGACCTTGTGAAAAATAAGGCTGTTTCTTTCCATCGGTAGTTTTCTAGTTTGGCAGTGCTAAAGAGCCTGGCTGCCCCTGTGGTACAGACTGTCAGCAGAGCTCCTCTGCCCACAAGAAACTGAAGCTGTGCTACAAACACCTGTCCACTGGCAGCTCTGCTGAAACTACCCTTTTGTCATTGACAGCAGCAGTGGCTGTCACCACTCTGCTCTGGAGATCTTCAGCTTCTCCGAGTTGAAATTGAACGAAGACTGCTTTTAGCTGCTGCTGTGAGCTGGGATTGTGGCCATGCAAAAACCCTTTAAGCTGACAGTTTAGAGTTGTAGGCTACAACTTCGGTCAATACAGCTACTGCCTGCTACCCAATAGAATCATTTTATGCAGCAGTATGTAGTAGTGCGGTGACTCTCGCCTGAGATGGATTCTTTGGGATGTGCCTGATGTAGAGGGAGTGAGCTGAAGTAGCAAAACCTAATAATAGTCAGAGGTCTGGCCTAGGCTATTGCTGGGCACACACCCTGCTCCTGAACTTGCATTGTGCGCTGGCAACTGCTCCATGGTCTGTGAGGACTTGGGTATTCCTGCCCCTCGCCTGCCTGGCTTGCCACCTTGGCTGCTTCTGCAGAGCTCAACCTCAAGATGCAGATGTCCTGACTTCAAAATATCAGCAGAAAGTCTTTCCAAATTCCCAACCATGCTCTGTGCTTGTTTATAGCTGAAACCCCAGGGATGCAAGATGGTTTTAGCAAATAAATGTGAGGGATGTGTGGAGGGATTCCTGAAACAATCATTCTGTTTCCCTCTGTGTATTTGCGGACTCAGAGAAGAAAATGGAGAATTCAGTTGGCTTGTTTACACAAGCTATTAGGCTGGCTTAGCCATTCCATGATGAAGTTCCATTTCAGTACTGAGCTTACCAGGCTGTGGAGATAAAAATGATCAATTGGTTTGGTTTGTCCTCCTGTTTTTGCATTCACATTTCACAGGATTGGATCAATGTCTGCCACCGTTTCTTCCTGTAAAGCGTACCCTGAACCTTTCTGCAGACATACACAGCTGCTCCAAGCATCCAGAAACTGTGGGTTTTTTCCACTGTCAAGAAATATAGTAGTGTCTCAGCATTATGGCCGTGGTGCTGAAGCCAGAGTTAACTAAAATTTTAAAGCATTTGTTCTATTGCAGAGCAATATGAGCTGATGGTTACGCTTTCCAGAGGGTGTCCAAAACTCAGGTTCTGCAGAGGCTGCCTTTGGCTTCATTTGATCAAACTGATAAGGAGGGATGTCGAGGGATTATGCAGGGCTGGTGTTGTGCAGGCAATTAAAATCTATGAATTGGATTAAAACACAAATATTAGTATGCTTTGATGGGATTTTTTTTTTTTTTGTTTTCTTTTGACTGAGATGCTTTTTGGAGATAAGTTGGAACCAGCTCCTAATTTGCTGTTGCTTGGGACTTTGCTTTTTGTGGTTTCTTTATTTTGCTGCTCTTACCTGTTGACCTGCTTGATTAATTTTGTGTCTGAACTTCTGTCCTTTTTATTCCTGGCTATTCTGCCCTGTCAGAACACAGTTTTAAAAAACAAAAATCTATACAGATCAGAAGACCAGTTCAGTCCAGACGTTAAGATAAATGATAATGACTGTGAAGTAGTGTGTGCTTAATTTCTTACTTCAGGACCCTTATTTTTTTTTATTGGGAACTGAGCTTGACAAAGAAGGATGAGGCCAGTGGCAGTTATAAAGGGTGCATTGTATTTTTACTGCAGTACTGAAGTATTGATTGTTGACTTATTGATAGGCTTAATGCACAGCCATTTCCTTAGTTAGGGTTTGAATGCCCATTAAAATGTGGCTTGGTGCCAGAATATTGAAATTCTACATTTATAATATAATTTGTCTATCTAAAAGTACTAATGTGGTTTGGATTTTAAAAAAAAGGATAAATAGGCAAGTTCTGAGTTTCCTTGTTTTGTTTTTGTTAAACTTCACATACTGAATTGAAGCTCAGAAGCAGGAGACACTGAAAAGAAGGCAGAGGGAGGCTGACAGAAATCCTCATGTTCTGAGGTTTGTGCCTCTTGTTATTTTTCCCCTTTGATCTTTGACATTTGCCGAGCCACTAACAGACATTAAAGGATGCTCTAATTTATTCATTTTTAAACTAGTTACTGTTTTTTCCAGGGGAAAGTTTTTTTGTATAGCTTCACAAGTGTGTTGCATGTTAGTAGCATTTCTCATAAAAATATGCCTGTTGTGGTCACTGTGTAATGCTTCTCCAGATGTGAGGAGGGCCATGCCCTCTCCTCCCTGCAGCACCATCAGTAATCTGTGCTCAGTTCCTGGGATGCTTCCCAGTGTGGATTAATGGTCAGTGTTCTTCTTAGTCCCTTCTGCTTGAGTCTCAGGCTCATGCTGCCGATGGCCAGTTGTCCAGCTTATAGAAAAGACCACATCAGGTTTTGGACAGGAAGGCCTGATGCTGTTGCTGTTGCACATGAATAATCCTGTAGAAAGCAGCTGTCCTGATAATTGGGGTGACTTTCATGTATTGATAAGGTAGATGGGGTGGAACCTTTAATTGCTGTGAAATCACTTGCCACTGTGGTGAGCCAGAAGCCTTTCTTTACCCAAGGTTTTCCTTTCTAATTGTTGTGGCACAGGTAACCAGGGATCCTTCAGGAGCCATCTCTCCCTTTTATAAAACACAAACCTTCACAAACCAAAAAAGATTAAGCTTGTGTTGGTTTATATATTTCTATGGGCTTGTGTGGTGGAATGGCCACTCTTTAGGTGGTAAATGACATTTTCAGCTATCTGGTTCTGTCAGGTAGTTTTGCCGTTTGTTTCAGCCTGCTGAAAACCAGTAATTACAGAAATAGTAAATACTTCACTGTGGCTAGAAGTACTGGAAATTAAGGGAGACCAAAACAGCTTTCTGCACTTCCAAGTATATGGGGAAATACTTGACAAAAGGTGAGGAACCAAGAGTTTGCCCTCTGGCTACTGTATTGAGTGTTATTTGATCTCTCTCACTTAGACTTATAGTCAGGATTTGATAGAGTCCTTTTCCTGTCATTTCAGCTTTCCATTATAGAAGTTTTGTAAGGTAGGGTTTTTCCTATTAAGAGTCCACCACTTTAAAATAAATTATTACAATACTATTGCAAAAAAAACCCCAAGTTTTTCTCTCACTGGAAGTTGTTGAAATTGCTCCATCTCTGAGCAAATACCAGTCTGAATGGTATTATCAAGATGAAGCTTGTGCTGGTATATGTGTTAAAACTGACTTTTTATCTGCCATGGCATATCTTGGGATTATTGATTGTTTCTCCAGTGATCTGACTTTCTCCATCACTGTTTCAATGGTCTGCCAAATCTGATACTTCTATGCAGAAGTGGCCATCACTATTGTTCACCATTTTTCCAAAACATACAAAGATGATGGAAAAAAGCTTTCAAGTTTGTTTTTTTTTTCCCCTATGCAGTTCATATCCATTCAATTACTGTGAAATTTCATGGTGATTTTTTCAAAATTTTGAGTTTGGGTGACAGATGATGAAGCAGTTTGGAAATTAGTCTCTTCTCTTTCATACCAAGTGTGCAAAGAGAGAACATAACAAGCTACTTCAGATTTTCAGCTCATCTTTGTGTGGAGTACAATATAATGTCTAATCATTTGTACTCACTTTCCCTGGACTCTTACATGGCATGGTCCCAGCTTACCTGACCTATTCAGAGTTCAGCTTTAAAAGGTAGGAAAGAAAGGACATTACCATATAGCAATTTCATTAACACTGTGGTAACAACTATCTATAGACTTTAAATAATTGCAATGCCAATTTAAGTCGTTCTGTTCTACTTTTTTAGATACTAGCAATAGGAAGAGATGATAAATTCCCTCTCTGCAGGAGGTTAAATTAATAGATGCCCCAGAAGGCCTGGTAGGGGCAGGATTTGCTTGCATTCCTTGAATGCTGAACGCCTAAGTCTCCCAAATTGGATAGCAAAGAAAATCTCTTGAAAGATTCATCTTGCAAGAAAGGCCCTTGCTGATAATGGAGGACCCTAGGGAAAATGAATTTTGGGTGGTATTAAACTTCAGCAGCTGGAGGATCTTGTTTGGAATAAACATTAATAAAAGTTTTCTTTAAAAAGGAAATCAAGTCTTCTATATATTTGCCTCCAGCATGTTCTTGCTTCCAATAAATAGACACAGGAATTAATGTTATGTGCAGGATCCTAGTTCAGTAATAGTACATGAATAATAGGCTATATCATAATTGAGTAGCAACAGATATTTTTATATATAAGTATGCATTGATGTATGTAGTGATGACTGTGCTGCTTAAATTGCAGTTCCATAAGGAAGTGTTTGCTTAATAGTAGATGAAGAATGATTTGACACAACCCCACCTGTAAATACAGTGGTTTGACACAGCCCCCCCCGCAACCTGAGTTACAGTGCCCAGTAGTAGTGAGGAGGATAGTGCTTCACTGGATGTCTGTGTTTCACAGCATGGTGTGGTGTTAGAGCTGTGATTCCCTGTGAAGGTAGACAGGAGACACCCAAGTTGTGCTTGATGACCAAAGTTAAAGTAGCTGCATTACTGGAAGTACCTCCTGAGTGGTAAATATTGTGTGTTTACTGCTTTTCATTACTGAAATGTATGTTTTGGAATCCTGTCTGCCCTCTTTGGGTGTCCTCTGGAAGGATGTTCTGCAGTAAGGCTTCTCATAATACACATCTGAGTCTGCAGTGCTGCAAGATCTCTAGGGATAACTGCAGCCTCTTCTGAGCTGTGTTGGGGGAAAGGATAAATGACATTTGGTGGTCTGTTTTTCATGAATATATAAGTTGTATGATATTAGTGAATCAGCAAAGTATTTTCACAGGAAGATTCTTGGACAAAATAGTATCGGAAACCTGCAGTGTGATCTTAATGCTTGTTTATAGCTGCTGTGTGGGTGTTGTTCAGTGCAATATCTGATAATATGTATCCACCAGCAAAGATGTAAGCACACTGTGGTAGAGTATCATAACCAGAATGAATAACTTAGCCATTTTAAGCAAATGGAGCACTGCCTGTCTCACTCCTGCACTGACTAGGGACAGGCACTTTGTTTCTGGGTACCCACGTAAGCTCTGGCTGTTCCTCTGGGGCTGGACAAAAACTAAATTCTGCATTGCTTTCTGCATAGATCTTGCAGTATGGGCTCCTGTGTAGCAGGAGCTAAAGGAAGATTAACAAGACATTTTTGTTTACACCCCTAATCAGTCTTTAGATGCTTTAGTCTTGGCCACTACTGATCTAGTTCATGTTTGAACTAGTGACCTCTATTTGAAAGTCACTTTGTCCTTTTAATAGTTTTCTGAGTCAGCCTCTGTCCCTTCCTGAGAGTCTCTTTATCTATACACTTGAAAAGGTTGTTCTTTTTTTGTGAAAGACTAATCCCCATTTTGTATGGCTATGCACATTGCATTAAATGAAAGCTCTGTGCATTCCCCTCACTCGCCTGGAACGAGTCCTTGCTTTTCTTCTGATCTAACAGCTGGTGACTCAGTTCCAGTGGGCTTCTGTTGCCTTCAGTTTTGAAGGTTTGGATGGACAAATGAGGAGAAGGTGGTGGTGAGTCTCGTCCCCTGCCGCCCATTGTTTCCCAGTCTCTACCAAGTTTATATTCTTGAGTTTGACCTTTCTCTAGGCATTTGCTTTTACTAGAAGCATCTGCCCAACTCCAGCTAGCTGACCTTATGACATATAGCATTGCCAATCCTTCATCTTGAGTCTAAGATTCGATCACTCACATTTCTTTTCCTTCTAGCTCTTCCCATTCTCTAGCTATCTCAGTGTCCTCACAGTGTCTTTGCAAAGAATTACTGGAAGAAATGGTGACATAAGTACTTTCAGCATCAGAAAGATAGAGATATATAGATGGATAATCATTGTGAAAAGTGAAAGGCATGTGAGTACAAAAGTAGTAATTACTGTCTTCTAGTTTTGATAGCCAGGTGAAACCTCTCTAGCTTTTAAGATTTGTGTTTTGTGTTAGGATAAGCTGTTCATACCTTTGTTGTCCCTTTAAGTCAAATTCAACAGATGGACGCTTTTATTTCCTCTGCTGGAAGTTGTATCCTCAGCATTATCTAATGTAAGACGACAAGGCAAGGAGATTCAGGCAGAGAAATGAAATGATGAAACTCCAGATGACTTAATTTGGTCCACAAAGGACAGATTTTTGTTTGTCTTCCAATCATGTCAATCCTTCATGGAAATGCTGCTGGGAGGAGATCTGGTGGTTTTAATATGTCTAGCTGCTTAATCATTCTGCTGATGACTATGATATAAAACCATTAACCAAGCAGACATGGTCATGCTCTGTGTGAGCCAGGGCTGAAGGAATCTCCCTTCCCAGTCTCTGGATATTCTGATCTGTGTTTCCACTCCTCCAGGAAATGGAGAAGAGAACAAACAACAGTGACAGATGTTAGTCATGTCACTTAATGCACGACTGGAAGGCCCTTGGATATTAAAGTAATGAGCACATACAAAGACCTGAATAGAGTAGACCTGACTTCTAATTAAGCCCGCTGAGATGCCAATACTGATTTCAGTTGTACTTTCACTATGAGAAATGCAAGGATGTTTTTACAAAGCAGCCATACAACTACTGTTGTTCACTTTAACCTATGTGCTTGTGGGTGTTCATTTTCCATGCTGGCCAGCAGTTCTAGTGCCACTTTCTTCAGAGCTGGTAGAGAATTGAGTGAGTTGTTCTTCCTAAATGTGGGAATGCTGCTGGAGCCCCATATTTTACACCAAGCAGGCAGAGTGGGCCCATGTATTTCAGGAGGCTGGGCTGCCCTTTTGTGTAGCATTCATCATCATAAGGGGTGAATGCATCTATCTTCATCTGTCTACTATTGGTGAGCAGGCTGGGAGCCACAGCTGCTTCTATGTGCCCAGTCAGGCCCTAAGCTGCAAGCAGCTTGTGCTATGTGATGTAACATGGCCAAGGATGGTTCTGAATCTGCAGGCAAGTTTGTGACTGTGTTTTATCCAGTCCAAGATGGGTTGAATTGCTGTGGAAATTAAAAATATGGACTTGGTTCTGCATATATGACTCTTCTATTAGTGTTGCAAGTCCACGTATAATTGCTGTCTCTCAGACCACTCACAGCTAGTACTATAACCCTGAAGAAAAAAACGGTAAAAGCACAGAATTGTTTCTGCTTTCACGCATGTGGATGTGCAGTGCTGTGTGGTGCCTTTTGGACTTTATATGATGTGGAATTTGGAGACATTTTGTGAAAAGCAGGAGCATTGATAATTGCATCCTGGTTAATCATCATAGAAAGCTCATGTTTGCTCCTAGCTGACGCTTTGCGGCTTCTGCTGGAGTTAATAATTCATTGCTGGACTGTGTCAAAGCATGCTCTTAAGTCAGGTTCCTCCGTGGATTGCTGGCATCAGTAAGAGTCAGAAGAGATGAAAGATGGGCTTAGCGTTTGACAGCTATTAACTTGGTGTGGGCCTCTAGGCAGTGTTAGGTTAACTTCCTCATCCTGTGCTTCCCTGTATTAGGGAATGTGAGGGATGTGGGAATTCAGCTTCCTGTGAAGCTGTGTTAGAATTTCAGTAGCCAGACAGAAGAATGCTAAAGTGAAGGTGTGAATATCAGTGGCCATATGGTTCTGGTTTAATAGGCTGTGGGTCGAGAGGATTTGCTTGCCACGATGCTGAGGTGACAGTTTTATAAAAGAGCTATTTCACTACGAGGTTGAGTTGCTTTCCAAAGCACAGTGCCAAACCTCCCAGGGAGAGCATGCTTTTACCACCGAGGGTTGAATTTGGTCATGTCGGTGCTTACAGTCATCTGCAAGAAGGATTGACATGTAGGGTTTGTACATAAAAAAGGGGTTAGCAATCTGAATTAAAAATTAACACGTTCTCCTCATAATTACAGACTTACAGAAGGCTAATGCTGTACAAAAGAGGGCTTTCCAGACAGAGTTTAATGGCCCCAAAGCAGAGCCATCACTTCTCTCCCCCCTCCTTTTAAATTAGCATTGGCATGTTTAAAACACTCCTCAAATTCTGCTGCAAAATAGCTGTTTGGCTTTCAGTTGTGGTTTTTGATGGTGTGAGTTTTTTTGAAGGTGATTATTCTTTTCAGTGCTAAAGATGGAAAGTGGTTTGCATATTCATGGCACATTATAATTTTGAAAATAATCTCCTAGTGGATATTTAACAATGGCTTTGGGTAAATGGACACTTGTTGCTCTTTGTTTAAACGATTACATCTCAATTATTACTTGATGGTGAGAGCATGGGTAATACCCTCGGTTCTTTGTCAAACAGGCTCTAATTAAAACTGGTTCCTGCACTTGCCTCTTGGATAAATATGGACGTGAGGTAGTTCAGTGACACCCTGTCAAATTGCAGAATTGAGTGCAAGTTCCCCATTCATCTGGACAAATGATACCACTAATTGGGGTGTGGATGGCAGTAAGAGCACTGCCAGTGTTGGTGCTAATCCTCTCTGCTTGGCTAGGCTCCCCCCACCTCTCCCCTGCTTGGGACCAGCACTCTTCTAATTTTACAGGATTTGTTTCACTTCCCCGTGTAGCTGCCTGGTCACACAAAGCACTGGTCCTCAGTCGGTTCTCTCAGGGGTGTTTTCTGCTCTCTGCCTTTACATCCTGCCTCTTGTTTGGTAGAAATTTAGTTCTAAAGCTGTGTTGAAACTCAGGTGTCCTTTGAGTTCTGTAACAAGCCAGCAACTCCCAGTGAGTGCATTGGTGGTTTTCCCCCTGAAGGTGGATGGCTCCTGTAACGATGATACTGGATGTTACTGGAGCTGGTCACTTCGTTGTTATAGTTTTTGTTTTGACACTGGATGGCGGATTTGTCTTAGCCCCTGTAAGTCAGCCAGTTGCAACCAAGCCCAGATTCCCTGCTAGACAGGCCAGTAGCATCGTAATACACTCAACCTGACTTTTTGCTCTGCTGTGCTTGTGTGTGAGCATAATTCTATTGATGTTGAAATGTTAGCCTGGGTTTTCTTCCTCTTCTCTTCACCACAACCTGCTTGGATTGGACTCCTGAACTCTCTGGCAGTTCTTTCTGCGTCTCTCTGAAGGGGTAGGATGAGTGTGCAGAGCTGAAGACAGAGGAAGAGACCTTGCGTGTCATTAATGCTGGATAATCAGCCTGCTGGCCTGCAGAGAGGACCAGCTAATGCTTTAAGGCTTTCCCCAGAGCCAGTATGACAGTGCAGTATTTGCTGCTGCTGCTACAGTGCTGGATTAAGCAGAGAAGAAATTTTGGGAAGGAGCTACCTATCACTGTTACAACTCACTGCCAGCAATGTCTCTCAATTTTGCTGGCTAGTGCTCACCGGCAATGGCAGACATTGAAACTGTAGAGCTTCAAAGCAGCACTAATACAGGAGCAGATCCAGGGATGGTGGTCCTCTTCTTCACCTTATCCTGCCCAGTGCAAGATGAAAGAAAAGAAGATGATATCATTGATTGCGAGCTACCGTGTTTTATGGTTTGTTGATAATTTTGTGTTGTTTTTTTTAAGGTAAGGGTGATCGCATCTTTTGATTTTTTTGGTAGTTGCGATGAAGGAATCTCCTTGACTCCAGAGAAGAAGCTTTACCTAGCCAAGGCAGGAGGTCATTGTGAACAGCCAGAGATAGAGTGAGGGAACGATCGTGACCCAGAGAAGGATATTCTTACTCCAACGGCTTCTGTGTTCTCTCTGCATTGCCATTCTCTTAGAGATATGATGCTTTCTACTCAGAAGGAAGACTTTTGCAATTTTCCTTTGCTGGGGCCCAGCAGCCCTGAACAGTAGTTTTCCTTCCTCTCCTCCCACAATCACATCAGAGTGCAGAAGTGATTGATGCGTGAGCTGACTGAACGCTCCACTAAATTGATTGCCAGTGAAACAGATAGCAGCTCCGACATCTTAGCTGGGTTAGCACTCACAGTTGTTTACACTAACAGCCATTTGGGGTGGGCAGTTTCTGTTCACATCCTTCAAAGCTGTTGCTTTAAGAAATCCATAGGTAATGGGAGACAGTGCTGTGCTGAGCTACACCAGGAAGGCTTTCCCGGGTAAGGCAATATGTAAAACAAAGTACAGATATATAATTGTGCTGATTGTAATGCATAGATCTGCAGTTGCAAGGAGCTTCTGCAGTAGCATTATATTGCCAGAAAATAACAGAGAATGTCTCTTGAGAAAAGCAGCATCTTTAAAGTTGTGGCTAGCAGCTCCAGATGGATGATTGTGCTGCTGAAATCCCTGGGAGGCTGCTGTCTGTCCTAAAGAGTCAACTGTCTCTCCAGCTACCTTTACCTGTTTCAGAGTTTTTCTAGGAAGCAAAAGCTCTGTGTATCCTTGGTGCTTCTGTCTCTGCACCACTAGTGGGTTATGCAGACTAGAGGTAAGTAGGGGGAGAAGCCATCAAAACCAGAGCAGTGTGTGTGAGGTGAGTGGCAAGTTACTGAAGCAAGCCCAGCAGCAGCAATGGTGCCAGACATGGATGCTCAGAAATGCAGGAGGAATGCCAGAGTTAAATTATCCCTGCAAATGCATTAACCTTCCTCTCCCAAAAGGGACTTTGCCTGCGCTATGGGGTGTAGCTGTTTGTGATCAATAATTTTCCCTGCAATACAACTGACTGCAGTTTTCCTCTAATAATGTTGGATTCGGACCTGTCTTCTCCACTCATGAAATGCCTGGTAGGAGGATTCAGATATTCAGTGCTGATTTGGTCACAAGCAGGGAGGGATTGCTCCTTGCAGTCACTTGAGGAAAATCACCTTTAAGATAAAGTTTGCTAATTTCAAAGCCAAAACACACTGTAAGAGATCACTCTGCCACCTACAAAACTCTGAATTGTGCAAGGTTCAACAATGCCTTTGGGGTAGGTGAGCCTGAGCCACAGAGCACCTTCTACAGGCATAATGCTGTTAATGGGAATTGCTCCCAAACCAGAGAGTACAATGTTAATTCAGAAACTCCTGTTTTTTCCATATAAAATGTCCTGCACCATATTTCCTGATATTTTCTTTTTAACATACACATTGCAATGTTGTTTTAAATTAAACAGAAGTGGAAAGAATGAATTGGAGGTGATTCTATAGGTATGTCAGGTGTTCATGCACAGTAAAACACTCTCGTGATAGCTTTTTGTTCTTCGTTAAACATAGACATACAGAGTCTGGATTTTTTTGCATGTGTGTGTCTGCAAATTGAAGATGTGCATTTGTGAGCAGAATTACTGAACTGTGAAATGAAGTGATGTGGCAGCAGGGCTGTTGTTCTGGAATTTTAAAAGAATGAACTTTGAATATAGGAGTGTCACCAGCAGTTTGCAGACTGGAGCTGTGTTGGCACCGTGGGTTAAATGTGCACTTGGGACCTGTGACAGTAACTTCCCGATAGTGTTGTACACACATTCTGTGAAATGCTTTTTCATGGTTGTACGTTTGGCATATTAGCAAGTGCATTCTTTATTTCTTTCGTGCTTCTAATTTTTTTCTTGAAGATGGGGGTGGTCTGTTTCTCGATTTTTCTGTGGCTTTCTGCACTGTAATGATGGCACCATCACCTGACTGCTGGAATACACTGGCCTGACTTTAATCATCGGGTGACTGGCTCTTAGCATGGTTTCATCTCTGCTGTTTTACATCTCCTCTTGTAATTACATGATTGCTTGCAGCATTGTTTTTCTCTTGGTGACAGTGAAAGGCACACGCGAGTATTTATGTAACCTTATACTTTTCCGTTTGATGTTTAAAGTGTAGGTGAAGAAGTGGTACTTTGCAAATAAAATTCTCTTTATTTTATTGTAAGCAGCATATTTTCACCCCTTACATGCAATCATTTTATTTTCACACCTCATGTGCAATCATTTGTAAGACAAGGTTATATATACACACACTCTTAAATATCATATGGAGGAAGAAGTAGGTTGAGCCTTTATGAATAACAAGGCTGCATTTCTGTAGTGCTGACAGTTTCATTGATGTATATATGCTTACAATTAAATAACCTGTGTAAAGCTACAAAAATGTGCAATGTTTAACATAAATAGTATCTCAGTCTTTTAACTGCTAAATAACCAAACAGAGCAAAACAATGGAGAATCAAAGCTCCCCTTTAAAGAGCATTGACAGCAATTAATATGCAGTAAAATTATCTGCCTGTACAAGTTGTACCAACAGCTCTGCAGGTCTAAAATGGCAGAAGCTTTCAGTTGCTGTATAAAAATCAAACTACCATTTATTTCAGCCTCATGGTATGTGCAAATTCATGCAGCTCAGTTAAGGGAATAGCTTCACAACTGGTGTTACAATCTGTGGCTGGAGTGCTGCATCACAATGCAGCAAATGCATTTTCCACATTAACCAAACATGACAGCTGAAACGATTATTAACCATGCAATATGTCGGAAGTCATCAAAAATTCACATCAGGGTAATTGCAGCGGCTCAGGGAAAAAAAATAGTAGCATCTCTCTCCTCTTGCCTGCCTGCCGCCTCACCCCCTCCTAATTCCTACATGGTACAGTCCGTTAACAATAAAATATCCTTCTGTAACCTATAAACTGTTACTCCCATCAGTTACTGGTTTCAGACTGATGCTTTTCCTAGAATTTGAATAAAGCACCACTGGAAAAAATATATAGATGCTTTACAGGCAGTGGTGTTCAGCCGTGGAAAGCAGCTGCTTTCTTATTGTCTTGCTGGACTCTTGACTGTCTCAGCCATTTCAGGACTTGCAGGTTTGATTTATATATATATTTTTTTAAGATGAGAATACTTGAACATTATTAGAGATAGATACAGCTGTGTAAGCCTGAATACCAGGCAGCTGAAGTGTGGCACTTAACAGCCAGCATTAACAGGTTTGTAACTCCTCAGTACTGAGATCTACAGGTAGGAATGTCTGTCTTTTAAAATATATAAAATGAGGGTAAAAAGCTTGCTTTTATAAGAGAGAGTTCTCCTTCAGGTATCTTTTATGGCGGTTTTTCTTTGTACTGTTGCTGCAGGTTGTTTTAATTTGTAAGCGAGTAATGAAAGAGAACAGGTGGGTAGTTTTGGAGAAAAGGTCCTTTGCTCACAGAAAAGAAATGGGAAGGTCTGTGCCTTTACCTTCCAATGTTCTTCTCTAGAGCAGCTGTTGGGTGGGGCAGTCCAGCGTCTGCTTTGGGTTTCATTTGTGTTGCCTTTTTAAAGACCCTCTTGACATTGCTGACTTTGCTTTTCATTTAAGCAGAAATACAGTAGCATAACTTTCTGAATGCCTTTATTCCTGTTTTCTCTTCCCTAGGCTATGAAAAGTCTATGGAAGTATTTTAAACAAAAAATAAAGATGCTTACGTGATTATGATTTTTTTTTCCTCTGCTTTTCATTGTGGTGCAGAGATGTTGGTCCATTCTGTTTCCCCTGTTCTTACATACACACTTATGATTTATTTAGAAGACACGTTAAACTTTCTTTAATCTTTATTTGAAGTAAAGATTTCAAGTGTAAGACAAAAATAAGAGAGAAAGTATTTCTATTCTTTCAAAGCAAATGAAGATATGTGGAGATTTGCTTCTTTTTTGTTAATTTCTTAAATGAGGTGGTAAAGCATATTTGCTTAGTCAACTGGAGTTTGTAGCCTAGGTCCCACCTCTCTTTCAAGTGAATAGGATACATTATGAAAAGGGTTAATCCGGTAAAGTC
Source organism: Fringilla coelebs (assembly GCF_963513975.1). NCBI lineage: Eukaryota > Metazoa > Chordata > Aves > Passeriformes > Fringillidae > Fringilla > Fringilla coelebs. The sequence goes on along the minus strand of NC_140040.1, from coordinate 8,030,117 downwards.
ATAGTAGAGGGAAGCAGTCGGGGAATTAACATTTATATAAATGTGGTGGCCGTGACTAGCTGGGTGGGTGGCAGCTCATTTAGTACTCTCAGATCTGGGGACTTAGAGGCTGCATGAAACCGGGAGCTCTGCCTGGCTTTGGTATGGGGACAAAAGTACAGGGTGGGTTGATTTTTCTCCTTTTCATTTAGTTCTATTTTTGTATATGGAAGGAAGCAGTTTTATTAAACATACTGTGCTGGGATGGCACCAGGGCTCTTGTAGTAGAGTGTGACTTGCCTTCTTTGGGGCTCCCTCCCCAAATATTAAGGTGCCTGTGTGCCATGTTCAGCACTCTTCCTTTTACCAATTGAGAAATGCTCAGGGGGAAGACATGGAACAGTGGCATAGCATGGCCAAAAAGTTGCCTCTCTCCAACCAGATTACCTGTGCAAAGCGGGGGGGTCTTTCCACAAAAGCAGCTCAGCAAAAAATCAAGTAAAGGACAATTAAATGTGTGATTTGCCTGTGTAAAAGCATGGAGGAAACCATCCTATCCCCACTGACCCCATATAGGAGACGGCTTAGTTATCCTTGCAGTTAGTACAGTGTGGCAAATTATTTTCCTTTGTTTGAAGTGGGTGGGAGACAGACTTCAACTAAGCTCCATAAATTAATGTATGAAAAAATGACTGAGCCACTGTAAAGAATAATTAGCGGATAGGTCTCTTATAGGAGGGTTTTCCGTGATATCTGTTGGCAGCATCTGCACTTGACATTTAATTTACGTTAAAGTCCGAAAGCTTGTGTGCCTTGTTAATGCAAGACGCAAATAAAGGCACGCACTGCTAGACAGTTCCTTAGCCAGGGTGGAGTACAGCCAGAGGAGAAAAATGGAAACCTATTGTCTGTGGTGTATCCTCAGCACCCCGGCCTCATGCCCCAAGTCTGGAAAGTTTAAACCTTAGGTTTATTACACAATAGGAGAAATAAGCTGAAAAAGGATAAAGTGTTTATTGTAACATATTTATTGCAGCAAAGAATTTGAGTGTATGCTTTTCTCTCTGAGCCCTTTAATGTCTATCATTTTTAAATATAAGTTGTATAATTATAACAGGCATATTCCAGGCTTCTGTTTCTTAGTTTAATGATCTATAATTAATAATTCATATGCAATTTAAATAATTAACTTTGTGAAATGTATCAGTAATGTAGTAAAGAAAAACCATTTCTAAAGACCATGGCATGTTTAAATTGAGGATTTAAAGATATCGTGACATGTATGAACTCCAAATTGCTTGCTTTCACTGTCAGTAAAATATTTATATTTATCCTAGGGGATAAGGTGTTATGTTGAAAATAGCTATTAGGTGAACAAAATAGCTATGATTTATTTACAAATACTGAGGAAGAATGGGGTAGCTAACTTGGGCTTATTTTTTTTGAACTCAGGTGGATGATTTTGCCAAATCATCTCATGTCATTTAAGAGGGCTGAACTTCAAATTTGCACATTTTCTTGACATACCAGTGTGTATTTAAAAAAGAAAAAGCCTACATTCTTCACACTACAGTGAATGTAATCTTGTCTCTTTGTCGTGTTAGCCACTATCAGCGAAATAAAGTAAATTTAACTTTGGAAAGGTTTTCTTTCACTGTATGGGTTTTTCTGAGAGACTTCAAACTGCAGTAGAAATGTTACAGGAACCCCTTTTGGAGGTACAGCACAGGGTAAGCCACCTATGCTGGTTCAGGATGTGCATCCCGGTGTAACTTGGTTGTCGCATTTCCAGTGCTGACAGGGTTTTGATGTCTGAAGCAGGCGTTGTCCCTTTGAGGCAATGAGCGTTCGCTGCCTGCCTCGCTTTCTGTCTGAAATGCAGATGGAGGCTGAAAGATGCTGCTTGGCTTTTCTTTTCACGGAGCAGAAAGATAACTCATGCTCCTCAGGAATGTTTAGGAAGGCAGTACTCAGGCTTTCAGCTGCGGGATGGGGGCACAGCAGCCAAAATCTTTCCGCTTGAGTCAGCCCGAGAACAGGGACAGTGTCACACTCAGTGCTACCAGGCTCACTACTTGAATCCAGAGGAGGTAAAGAGAACCGATTTTTTTCATTACTGTTTTTTTACCTACAGTTTCAGACTAACTTGAAGGCCTTTAACTGTTTCAACTCATCTGAAATAGTGAAGGAAGAGACGTGGAAATGTCAGTCATGTTTTGGTTTTCAAAAAATCGTGAGAGCATCCCTGTTTCTCACAAACAGCAAGGTTACACATTCCCAGTCAGACAAGCAGAAGGATAAAGCACTTAGCAAGGGCAAGGAATGGGAGAGACTGAAGGACTGCAATAAAATTTTTAGAAGTGAATTAGAGGAGGCTGGGTGTTAAGGAGTAGTAGGATTGTTTAACAATTTGCCCCTCTTGCTGGTGATCCATCAGAAATGTCATTTTGGGACAAGGAATACTTGATTGATTGGGGTGACTGTTTGGCTTTTGGATGTGATACTGAGATATGAATTTTCTGCTGCCAGGTTAAGTGGGTTTTTGTGGTTGCCTGTATGTTAATGCTAATGTACAATTAGTCCAACAGCAGACACTGCAAGCTTGTCTGTGTGCCTCCTTTATGCCTTCTGCTTCTCTTTTCAAACTACTCCCTTACTAGCCCGTGTTTTCTGTGGGATTCAGAGAGATACAGAGCTGGACACTCCTCAGTTGTATCAATTTTTCTTGTGGTGCCCGTGGATTTCCAGTGGCTGCTTTCTCAGCTTGCACCTTCTTAGGAGACTCCTCGCCAGCTCTCGGTGCAGGGAATTGAGGTGTGGTCTGCAGTGGCAACTGTGCTTCGTCCCTGCCCCTGCCATGCAGGGACGTGACACGGGCAGAAATTCAGCATACAGGTTTCATTTGTCACCGTGTTATTCAAGCATGGTTTCCTCTTAGAGCAGGGAGAATGCACAGCTACTTCTCGAGGAAATGGGGGGTAACCATGATGCTAAAATGGCAGCGAAAGAAATAAGAAAATGGCGTCATCAGTGAAATTGGTTTTGATGGCTTGATTTGAGGGCGTCCTGCCTGATACGAGCATGTTTCCAGCAAGAGGCATTACATTACAGCCTTAGATAAGACTGTACAGTGAAGGTATTAAATCATTTAAATTTGTAGGTTTTTTCACAGTATTCCCTTAAAAAACATGATACCGGCGAGGCGGGTATAATGGCTTATTTCTAGCGGATGATCAGAACTTATCTTCATTTGCGTGCTATAAATATTTTTACTATGGGGTTGCATTGTGGATCTTGAGCCCACTGGAATTATCTAATAATTTAATTTACTTAAATTACAAAAAAGAGGCAAAGCCTTAAGCTTTGATTGTGGATCTCTTGATGCATTTGTGATTTTTGTAGGCTTGTATTTTTTATTCAGGATCATAATGCGAGGACTTGTATAGCTCAGGGGAGAGGCTGTAGCCACTCATCATAGCACTGAGCAAAGCCCCCACACTAAGGTCATCCCTCTGCATTCAAAAATGTCAAGAAAAACAGGTAGCCATGTATTTGGAAACTCGATGAATGAGCTCAAGTTGCAGACTGTGTGGTCTGTTCACTCTGTGCTGATGCCCGTGCCACAGGAGATGGGCTGTCCGTCAGTCCTACTGCTGCTCCTGCTGGCCTGATCTGTGTGGAGAGATTCCCTCACTCAAAAAGCTGTAATTCCAAGTGAGATAGTGCTGTGTTTAATTGCCTTTGTGACATTTTGGTGTCTTTGTCCTGATTAAGACAAACAGAAACACCATCTGAGGTGTTTTCAGAGGTAATGTACCAGCTGAACAAGCTCCTTGTAGAGTAATGTCTCCTACTGTCACAGTTGGCTGGCAAGAGTCTCTCTACCTTCTTTCTAGTTTTCCATTTTTATGTTTCTTTAATTAATAAAACAGAAAGATGTTTATATTCCTGATAAAAATATTCAGGAATGTAAAGATGGTAATATCTTTCTAGTTCTAGATTTTTTTTTTTCATTGTTACTCCTCCTGTTCTTTGCATGACCTCTCAGCAGGTTAGGACTATTGTAGACTTTCTGTTTTGTTATTGCACAGATCCCCTTGGTGCTTTGTACCTTGATAGGACCTGGGATCGTTGTTGAACCGCTCCCAGTTATATCATAGGGAAAAGGAAAATGAGTCTATGCCTGGGGAGAAAGACAGGATCACTAGAGAAAGTAGCACTGTTCTTTACACTCCTTTTGTGTTGCATTAACAATTGCTGTCAAAAATGATCTGTGCAGTGGAGGCTGGTGATTTTACGTGAAAGAGAACTTCATTCTAATCAACTTTGCTGCAAGATTTTGGATGAAGAAATGTATTCTCTTAGTCTTATGCCATTAAAGTCTTTGTGACTTTGCAAAAAACCTACAGCATTCCCATGCACTGTGCAGCCCAACATGACAGGGCAACGATTTTTAGAGTCTGAGAATGAGATACTAAATTGTGTAATTGAAGTTCTGTTGGTTTCACTGAGATGGAGGGGAAAGACAGAACAAATAATATGGATAATATTTCAATAATTAGGTATGCTGTGTAAGTAGTATATAAATTATATATATTGCAATGGTTGTGATGTTTTTTAAAACTCATGTCCTACTTCACTCATTTTAATCGCACTTGGATTTGTTAAATCTTGGAAATGTCTCTGACATATTTTAAAAAAATCTAAAGTACACTGGAATTCTGCAATGAGTTTTCAGGTTATGTCAGGAGTTAAGCCACATGTAAGTACAGTTTTAAATGAAATACTGAAATCTCATAGTGCATGAACTCACTGATCATCCTATGTTGAATTAGAAGAAACTAAAATTAAGCAGAGTCATGTTTCTTGCCAGCAGTGATGATCTCCATTTATACATGGAACAAGCAGTACCACAAAGCAGGGAGTTCGATTTTGGCGCTGCTGAGTGCCTGGCACAATATTCCTGCAGGAAATGTGAGCGGTTGTATTTTTCTAGACATTTCCAGTATGATAAAGCTGTGCTTCCTGTATGTTTCATGGTAAATTTTGCTTCTATTCACTGCAGATACCTGCACTCTCCTTGCTGGCCACATGCTACAGATGTGTTTTGGATGACTGCAGTTGGGTGTGGGATGTGGTGGTGCCTCTCAGTGCTGGGGATGGTTTGATATTAACTGATGGTTTGGTATAAGCCTTCCATGCTTAATGGATGGTGTCCTGGCTGAAGTGAGCACTAGGAGGTGTTTGTATTTCTTCCTTTCAAGCCTGTATGTCTGAACACATTTCCAGTCTTCACTTGCCAGATTCAAGCAGGCCCAGCAAGAGTCAAAGAGCGTGCACCATCTGCCCCTGCTTATGTTAGAGCCGATCCATGATTTTCCCAAGGAATGCTTCTTTCAGCAGTTTGAGTTTCTCCTGTCATGGCTAGAAGAAATAACGATGTTTATCCAACACAGCAAAATCCAATGTTCCTGGATACCATCTTAAGATTACTGTGAAAACTGCATGAGTTTCACAGATCAAACAGTGTAAACCAGTAAAATAATACAGAGAAGAATGCTAGATCTTTGCATTGCAGGCACTAACCAGCAGCAGAGAGCTCTTTGTAAATATTTGCTTAAGGCTCACTCTGTAACACGGATTAAAGACTCTGTGTGAACCTGGTCACTGCATCAACGTGTGCTGATGGTGCGGGAGGGGAGGCCCGTTCCTGCCCCACTGCTTGTCTCTGGGAAAGGCTGTTCTGGGCATCTTCCGTGGTGCACACAGCCCCAGGGAGAGCCTTGTGGGCAAGTGGAGCTGCCCCTCTGGTTCTGCACTGTGTGTGAGCTCCAGCCTGGCCTGCATCGACTCCTGCTGCTGCTGGGGTGAGGCCCGGGTTGCTGCTTCTCCATCACGAAAGGAAGACAGTGTTGCAGCTCCACAAAATTTGATTTTGCTGGAGCAGGAAGCCACTTTAAAAACCCTGAAGTAATCTTTAAAATTGCTACTAGTCACGCAAGGAAGCAGAGATGAAGCCAGGCTTTGTATATTTTAATGACTTACTGCCACTCAAATGCTATTGGCTTGCAGGGTAGGGAAGAAGTCTCCTAGCTTGACTCTCAAACCAGCTGATCATGAGTATTGGCTACAAGTGTATAGCACGGTCACACTGCACAGGGGGATGTGATTTGACCCCTGTGAAGGCAGGTAGCAGAGCAGCAGATCTTCCCCAAGCCCAGTGTTTGGCTGTATTAACACAATTTTGTGTTCTAGCTATTGCTACGTGCTTTTCCCTCTTTAGCTTCAACACGGCTGTTGCTTTGAAAGTCTCTGATGCAACAACCAGCTCTTAGGTCTTATCAAACTCTAAAGCCTTCTGGTTTCTCCCTGCTTCTTCTGTTCAGTCAACAGGGAATTAAAAATGTTGTAGGATTTCCCACTCTAAACATGATGGTAAGGAAGTTGAGAAATGTATGTTTTAGTTTGACAAGTGCAGCTGTCTTAGGCTAGGGAAATTTTGTATTGCTAAATCCTTAAATTGAACAACGTGTAGAGCTATAGGATGAGACTCATCAGACCGTCCTTTCCAGTGACCTTTTGGTCTGTGTACAGTGATGCACTCCTTGCCTCTCATGCAGCTTTGAAGTGATACTGACTGGTGAATCACCCTTCCTTGGGTTATCTTTCTCTCTGCCCTGAGTCTGTTTTGGCCCCATAGCAGTTTTGTCATCTGAAGCTCTCCAAGGAGGAAGCCAATTTCACAAATGCTCTTGGCTCGTTGTGCTTGGTAGCTGCTCTTAGGGCATCTGCCTTGCTGCTTTGAAGGGCACAGTATTGCCAAAGTATGTAGTGAAGCTGCTTATCTGCATGGCTTTAGCCGAAAAACCCTGATGCTTTCTGAAAAACAATTAATGGGAGACCTATGGAAGCTTCCATATTGTATTCCACATGGTGGTGTCAGACATACAAAGGAAGAGTGAATAGACTGAAGTACTGCCCATGCTACACTGGTGTGTCCCCATCCTCAGGAATACAGTAGTTGGCCATGACTCTTCACCCTTTGGCCTATTTAAAGCCAGCCAGCAAGCACTGATGCTTGTGTCACAAGCAATAATTTAGATTTAAAAAGTGACAGGTAGTTTTGCTTCATTTTCTGTTTCCAGAGAGAACATGGCCAGGAGCGTTGTGCCAGGGTGCACCACCTCAGGAGCAGGCTCAGATGTATCCACGTTTTCAGTAGGATTGTATTTAGCAAATTGTTTCTTAGAATTGCTAGTAGAAATAATAAATTCAGGTGCTTCACCTGGATTTGCCAGAGTGATTTTTCTTAACTGTCCCTGCTGGATTCACTGGATCTACTGGAAATCCAGCACTTGGAAATATTTTAATCAGAGCAATTGACTTGAAATGGTCCCAGATTGTTCATTTAATTTTCTTCTTTCTTTCTGTGCCAGTGAAAAAGTACCCATTGCTGTCAACGTCCAAAGCCTCAATATACTATTTGGCAACATTCGCCTTCTCTTGACAGCTTGAATACTAAGATCAAGTATTAAAAGTATGGCCTGGCTGATGAAAGTAATTAAGAGACTTCTCTCAGCCAGGAGAGTTTACTAACCTCATTTACTGCAGTAAATGGAAGAGACTTTCATTCTCCTGTCAAAAAGAGACCATCGGTGTGTGCACGTGTGCCCTTTTGTACTGATAATGAACTACTGGAACACACTCTTGCTGGAATTCAGGCTGGAGCAAGGCAGGTGCTGGTTGCTGTCAAACCAGCCAGTGTCAGTCTGTGGCTGTCTGAGATGAGAGGTAATAGTGGAGCAAATACAGGCTGCCAGGGCTCCTGTCCTGCCCTGCCCTCCGACTGTGGGGCCACCTCTACAAACCGTCATCGAGTGAAGCAGAGTGAGGCTGGATTTCAGCGCAAAGGGGAGACTGTCAGATCAGGCTGAAATTCAAGGTGCAGGAGATCCAGGAGGATCTAGAATGTGTTTCAGAAAGATGCTGAGAGTCAGTAGACATGTAAGTGTAAGCGGGACTAAGCGAGAAGCGGGAACCTGAAGGTGTGAGAGTGGGTGTGTTTCTATGCCTGTGTCCCTGTTTTGCAAACACCATCGCATCGGATATTGTACAAATGGTGTGTGGGAAACATTCAGCAGTGAGTGGTGCAAAGAACTGGTGATGGAGAAGAGTTATGCTGCTTCCCTTCCAAACTAGATGCAGGAAGGATGTGTGGGAGTCAGACAGTAAAAGAGAGGAAAATCAAAAGCTACTCACTAAAGGAGGGCAGAGTGATGTGACATTAAGGCTCTGTGAGCTTTTTGCATAAACCTGCCTCAGGGAAGTAAGATTTTCATTTTCAAGCAAAATCCAGGCTACACTGGATCCCTGCACTGGCAGAGCTTGTGCAGGGGGAGCTGCAAGGTGAGGTTTTCACCTCGGAGATTACAGCAATGCTCGTGTTGGCTGTTCCTATCTTTGCCATCTGCCTCTGTGAAATAGCCTTTTGTCTCCTAACAATAATCTCTGTTCTCCTCCCACTTTTCTCTTTGGAAGCTGAATATGAAGCAATGTCTCGTTCCTGGTTGTACAATCAGCAGCAAATCCCCTGAGAGGGCAGCTCCTGCTTTGTGGGCCGTGCACTCCCTGTGCGTGCTGAACGCCGCACCTCTGTATCGTCGTTACAGTCTGCCAGCGTTCGTGGCAAAGTCAAACCTTGCCTCTGGGATTGCAGAAAGCTTTTAGGGCACGTGTAACTGGTGAGCACTACCAGCACTGTTGACAGCGCAGCCTTCTTAAGAGATACGTGATCCCTTAAAGTGACCTGGGAATTCTGAGGACAAAAGTTCTCAGATGCAAAGTGCATCTCTGCCATCTTTCTGCCTATCCTTGTTCCGGGGCTCTGCTTTTTCTTGCAGCAGGGGTGCATTTGTGTGCATTTATGTATATCCGTGAAATCCTGTCTGGCCATCAAAGTGTAGTGCACCACTAGGTGGCAATGCGATAAATGCAGGGAATCCAGCAGCCAGCCGGACTCACCTCACTTTCTTAACGAGTGAAATTCTGGCCACCAAAGCCAGGAGTGACACCCCCAGGAGCTCTTATTTGGCCTAACTAAGTAGAAGCAGCTCTCACAAGCAGTAACAGGAGCTCCAGCATCAGTTACTGAAACTCCCTCTTCTGAGGTTTAACAATTAGCCTGTAATTAACTGAAGCAGAAATTGTCATGCTAGAGTCATCGTTTAGCACAAGACATAGGGCAACCTTTTTAAAATGTATTTCTCCTTAGAGAGGCATTACAGATGTTATTTGGAATATGTGAGGATTTTATTTTGCTAAAGAAGTAGTTTTTGAGATTGAAAAAGACAATTATCATTCTCTAATTGGCATTTGGTGTAATGTGATCGCTTAAATGGACCTTGTAGAACTCTCTGGAAGCTGGGCGGTTTCATTAAGATACTCAGCCTGGATTTACTGACGTCAAGGGAAGTTCAAGCACATCTTAAATTACCCTGTTGATTACCATCATTGCTGTGTGCATTTCTAGGCAGGTACCTGTTAGTGCACACATCCCTAAAAGGAAAGAGGGGAAGACCAAGGCCAGGAAAGGTAGGACTTGTACCTCTTGGGATTTTCAGGAGTCCAGTGCTCACAGAGCAAGCAGGGAGCAGGCATCCAGGACCTCTGCAAGCTCACACCCTCCATCACATCCAGGTAACTGTAGGTCTGCATCTTGGAGACAATGGGCTGGTTTTGCCTGTAAAATTAGCAGTGTTGTTAGAATACAGCTAATACACTGTTCTCTGCAGCATCAGATCTCTGCCATCAGAAATGGGTCTGTCTTTTCTGTTCATGTATAGGTGTGTGCTCTGAAGGTGTAGAAACATTGCTCCTTTTAATTCCAGATATTTTTTCTCCATTTTAGGTTGAAGGTGGGGAAATTAAAAAAAAATAGGAACCCAGAAAACTTATCATCCTCCCAAAGTCCTTCTACCCGTGCAGGCAGGGACAAGCCTTGCAAGGCACGTCTCCACCCTTCTCCTGCACAGAGCTGAGGCTGGCTCTTGGCCCTGTTAGGTGACTGCGGCAACCCTTGTCAGTGACAGCTGCTGTAATAGTTGGTCCCCAGACGTGTGCAAGGATCTGGATTTAGCTTCCTTTTTTTCAGGTTGTAACTGTGATTTCTCTGTGGGCATTGTCTAAAAATAAAGCAGGACCTGTCGGCTGGTGAAATGAAGAATAGGCTGGCTGGCGGTGACCGCTCCCTTCGTGTGTAATTCGGGGCTGTTTCTGGGGAACTGCGCCGCACGTCCCTTGGAGGATGGCGGCTTATTCTCTCTCTGGTGTACAGAAAGGGGTCACCTTCTTATTTCCAGCTGAAGGGGGTCATAGCCTGTCCCATGTACCTCAAATGCTTGTTCTACATATTTCAGAAGGAGAGGGTGCAATGCCCTTTATTTCACATGCTGGTGCTGGGGAGCTGGAAGGAGGCAGCACACCAATGCAGGACCGTGTCCTGCCAGATTGCTTCAGATGGGGGAGATTTCCATTGCTCCTCACCTCCCAGAGCTAAGTATCACTCTGTGATACTTGTGGTTGTATATATTACTGCTACAGGGCAGTTTCTAAGACCTACCATAAATATATTTTTTCCAAAAGCCCAAATCTCATGTGTGTTACTGCAGGAATTCTTTGCAGGAAGATGGGGAGACTAAAAGGCACAAAATTGTCCTGATGACTGACAAATTCAGTTGGACAATGCTGCAACTGTGTTTTCTCTTTATAAAAGCATAAAGCATGGTCCACTGAGTTCCCTCTCTCTGGGTTTGTTAGCAGCTTTTGGTTTTAGAGCTGTGGAGTCAGTATACAGACTTTTAAGATATTAGCACATAATGGAGTTGATAATTTATAGCTGATTTCTTCAGAGGGATACAAAAGCTTCTTTTTCTTTTTTATGACCTGAATAATGATTAAGTTGAAGTCTGGGCATACAAATCAGCTTGATTTATTTAATTGGTGATGTAACAGGGAAAATTCAAAATAAGGATATGCATGTTAAAATGTGATAAACATATCCTGATTGTTGTCTCTGTGTGCTGCTGCATTTTACCCCGCAGCTACTTGTTTAAAGTTAAAACTTCATTTTATATTTCCTAGTATAGGTCATAAAAGCAACCTTTGGGATAAGGAGCTAACAGCTCATCTAAATCGGTTTGTTCACACACACCCTGATCTCTTTGAGATTTACTCATATACTGAGAATTAAAAATACAGTTCTTCCTTTCTACCCATTCCAGCTGTATTCACGGAGAGAAGCTGTGTGGTAAACTTCTTCTGTATGCTTTCCAACTGTTTAGTTATTTCCATCCTTCCTCAACTGACTATTTTTAAGGCTCTTTTTCACAGTTGTATCAGTCTTCCAAGATCTCCACTTCTGCCTGGAGCTGCCAAGTCAAAGCCTGTTTTATTTTTTTCAGCATACTCAAGTCCAACAATCTTATCTTGGCTTATCGCTCCTACCAGCTTTCATCCTAGCTCCCTCAAATGGAGAGCAAGAGGAGGCAGGTGCTGGGACACAGAGATAAAAAAGAATAGAAGCAGGACATTTCACTAGGATTTAATGCATATTAAAAGGGGGGATTAATGCATTTTCATTTTCACATTGCTCTGGACGGGCATCTTACTGTACCTTTGTGAAGTAAAGTGACCTTTAAACTTCTTGGGACTGGACTGTAGAGAGAGCTCTGAGCACTTCTCAGAGCTGAAAGAGCTGAGTACTACAATATGTATCTGATGCTAGTGCAAGGCTGATTTTTTTGGCTGAAGCTCTGTTTCTCCTTTTCTACAGGGATTCCTGAAGAATGAAAAAGATAATGCATTGCTGTCTGCCATTGAAGAGTCTAGGAGGAGGGTAAGTTGGAAGAAAGCACCATCATTTTTGCCTAAAAACAGAAACAGGAGAGGTTTGCAGAGTCCAGTTTTCTTCCCTTGAAAGGGGTCAGTACTTAGTCTGTAAGAAAAAGACAGTTAGCCTTCCCCTGTTCATCTCCTGTATCTTCACCTCTGAACAAATAGTTGTTTTGAAGATCATCTGAGCAGCAACTTGTTTACTGATAAGAAATTCATCTAATCCTGTTTCTGAATCTATTTGTGCTTTTGATATCTGTCATGTTCTGGGACAGTGATTTTCACAATTGAATTATGCAGCATGGAAAAATGCTTCCTGTTGTTTGTCTTGTAACTCCTTGGAAATGTCATTCCATACTTCCTAGTGCTCATGTTATGATTGTTTCCCTCCATGTATCTTGGAGGCATCAGGTTTAGAACTGAGCCTGTGTCTCTTTCAAATGATAAGAAAAAATACATAAGCATCATTAAATTATTTCAGTTACATAAAATTATCTGTAACTATTGAAGCATATTTAAAACCTGTGATTATAGTGAAGGTACAGGTAAAACCTATATCCTGCCATGAAAGTGTAAAGTGAATTTTATAACACAACAAAGAAACACAAATCTTAAGCTCTAGTTGCATGCTTGCACTGTAATTGTATGTTTGCCAAATGTCACTGTCTCTTATCAATTCTTTCTTCTGAGGAATGTTTTGCTCATTAATTGACAATTTCCTAACAGTGAACTGCAATGAAATGAAAAACTTAGCCAACCAAGACATTTAGTTAAGTATATTGCAGCAGAGAGCTATGTGAACAGGAAGGAAGTAGAAGACACAATATAGTTTATTCTTTATTTAGAATTAGGGGAGAGTCTCTTATTTCCTGTGGTGGTATACCTGAGGCTATTAAGTCTTACCCCAACAATAACAGAAAAGGTAGTGAAGCATCTTCTCTATCCTAATGCAATTGCCAAAATAAGGGAATGTTTCCCTTACTGAGGGAAAAGCTGTTTCCTCCCATATGTTCCCCAGTTGGATCTGAAGACGATGTAGCACATCAGCCATTTTAAAGGTAAAGGTTATCTTTTCTTGGGATTTGATTTTCCTGTGTGCTTTCCCAAGTTATGTTCCTGATGAAAGAGACTTCCTGATTCTTTGACGCTGGTTTATTTTCCCTTAATATTTTGATTTTTATTTTATCCTATTTCCCATTTAAAAGAAAAACCACATTGTTAAAGACCTGAAAATGATTATGGACAATGAACACACATCTTTGTTACGAATGCAGCAAGTCAGACCTCTGTAGCCTCCAGGGACGTGAAAAGCAAGTGGTCATTAGAGAAGTTAAGTCTCAACAAACCACACAGATCAGTGATGAGCCTGGATATTGTGTGTATGCTGCCAAGTTAAAGAAGGAGGCCTACTGATTTTCCTCCTGCTCAGATTCCTGTGCTGCTGTGCCATGGGAGAGACACAATTTCCTTCTTTTACCAGCTGGGGGTATGTGAGAGTTGTCTTAATTCCATGTACACCTACTTTCTGAATCCCATTGTACCTGAACAGGAGGGCTGTTAAAATAATATGCAGCACACCATTAGCTCTGTCCTGGTTGATTAATGTAGGTGCTATTTTCTGTTTCATTTTTGGGCCTGTCTATTAATAGCAGAGGTAGGCTGGTGGGCGTTTCTGTATGTTCCTTAGCTCTTGTTCTTCTTCACCAACAGACTTTTGCCATGGCTGAGGAGTATCACCGAGAATCAATGCTGGTTGAATGGGAACAGGTGAAACAAAGGATTCTTCATTCTCTGCTTGCATCAGGGGAAGATGCTCTTGATTTCACCCAGGAGAATGAGGTAACTCTGTCTTTCTAAATGCTGTGCACAGTCATGCACAGCACTGTACACAGCTGGCATTCCAGCACTGCTGAAGCCACCTCTGAAATATTCTGCAACTACAACTGTGTGATAATGGGAAGTATAAAATCCCTGTTTAGTTCTAGAATGACTCTGACTAGCAAAATGCATTGTCTAGCAGAATATCATACCTTGGTGATTGTTTCTATTTATTGGCTGATGGGTACAGGCAGCAGAGCTGCTATTGCTGAAGCTGTGTTTTGAGCAACATATGTGCTGGCTGGAAAATTAGTCACAAACACATTCTAGGTCAATATACCCAGGGGACAGAAAACACACTGGGGGCTTCAGGAAACCCTTGTGATGTGACACCAGGGAGTTTCTCAGGTGCAATTGTGCTTACACACAGGTCCTAGAATGTCTCTTCCCTTATCACTGTGTGCTAGCCTGGATTTATGGCTTTTCTTAGGAGGCTGATGAAGTCTCTCAGGTTTCTTGGCAAAACCAAATGAATAAACCAAAAAAAAAAAAAGTTTTCCTTTTATCTTGCTGTCTCATGCAGACCAGATTAGAATTTTGTGCTGCTCAGACCTCTAGTGTTCAGGTTAATCCAGCAGTGACCAAATCCTTTGGGCAAGACTGACCCCATGTTTAACAAAAGAGATATTGACTATCATCTTGAATCATTCCTTATCTTCTGTTACAATTTAAACCTTCGCAGTTTATTCTCTTAAATAAAATGCTTCAGTTAAATGAGTAGAGCAAAGCAGAGTTACCTGTAGGGTGTTGGGAGCCCAGCTCCTCTGAGCTGAAAGCATCAGGCAACAGCTGTGATCCCTGGAGCACAAAGTTACATCACTGATGCTGCACTGTGCTCCATGAAAATGCTCACCTTGAGAGGAGCGGGGTTAGGGAGTGGGGGGGATGCAAGTTGCTATGCTTTCAGGCTGAAAAAGAGACACATTTTTTATAGTCATGTTGTCCACCCATGGAAATGAGTACTTGTTCATTGAGATGACCTGCAAGTATGCTGAAATAAAAAAAGCCCTTGGTGCTAATGTGGTATGACCTGTATAGGGATTTGGAAATAATTAAAATTGTTAATGAAATGTCCCTTTCTGATTACTGTTCTTTTAAATATAGGTTAATCCCATTTAGCATACCTCTTTTTATAGAGGCTGTCTTCCCCAGAAAATACTTTACTGATACTTTACTGGGACTTCTCAAAGGTTGTCCAGCTTTCCAATATTAGAAATGCTAAATAATGCAGACTGAATTAATTTAAAACTAGGAACAGCTATCCCATTATTTTAGGATGTGAATCTGAAGGCTTGGCAGTTACATTGATAGCTTCTAACATCTTTGATTTGTGTGGTAGTTACTGGTATGGGGGTTTTCCTTTTGAAGTGTGGATGTTAACTGCTCAGAGTGTGTTATGAAATTACAAAAGTAATTTAATAACCCACTCTGAGCAGGTAAAGCCCCTATTCTGGTGTTCCATTGTCAAATGGATGCTATCCCCAGTCCATGGCACTTGAGATGCCAAGCATCAAATTGGTGTGAGGGAGGAGGGGAGAAAACTCAGCTCCTAATGTTGCTGGTGAATGTGTTTAAAGACTCAATGTACACTATCACTCAGTAATACTCCACTCTCTGTTTCAAAGCTTTCATAGTAGCAGTATGTCATTTCAAGAGCATTTAAAATCCTTGATATATTCTAGTCTTAGCCTCAAGAAGTCAAAGGTCTGAGAGGTTTGAAGTGCATCTACTGTGTTAAAAGCCTGTTATCTAACCTCCCCACAGCAGGTTGTTCTTCTAAAGCCTTGTTCCAGTCAAATAAGTTTTTTGTGTGTATGTGACACAAACAGACACAGCCTGTAGAATATAGTAGAGGTTTAATTGATATCCTCTGGAGATGGAGAATCAGCTGAAAAGGCACAGATCCAAACGCAGCAGGGGGCCGGTGTGCCTGCGAGCCAATTCTCAAGCTTTGGGCGAGCTAATTTGGGCAGAGTGAAATACCAACAAATTATTCATGGAAATAAGACCAATTAACAAGCACAGCTCACAATTCAAAGAACCTAGTGCAGGATTTGCCATTAAGGTTTTCTGTTTCCCCCTTGTCCTCCAGCCTGGCCACCTTCTTGTCAGGAAAAACCAGAGCTGATAAAAAGGTGCTTTTTGTGGGGCTGGAAAGGGATGAAAGCCTGAGTTTTGTCTTCAAGGTATCAAACACCCATGGTCTGAAGGTGTTTGTCATGACTGCTGTGCCATGAGGTGCCAAGGCGTTTCCATTGTCCTTTTCCAAGTTTTTCCTTATTCCAGGGTTTTCTTTCTTCCACCCTTGCTGTAAGCTGTTCCACTCCTGCTGTCAAGCAGCACACTCCAGCACTGATACAGAGACACTGGCACCTCTTGGTTTCTGTTCTGCCCCTCTGTAGCACATCTTCATACCCCTTAAATCCCAAGCACTGCAAGATGCTTTCTACCCCACCACAGTGTATTTTGATGGGATTTCTCCAGCTTGGTCTCCTGCCTAGATATTCACTGTGTCTACTGGCCAAGCCATTTGGAGTGCTGACAAAATGTCTGCCCAGACTTCTGCTGAGGAATGTGCATATGCATATGATGAATAATGCATCTTTACATGCACGGGGTTTGGTGTGCAAGTGAGGCTGAATGCTTGGCTGAGTGCAAATGAAGGACTCCTTTGTAAAGCAGCATCGTTTGGCTAAGTGAATTTAAAAGACAAATGTCGTGGCAGTGCAGCTAAGCTGCAGCTTTCAGAAATGGATAATATTCAGAATAAATATTACAGTTCTGAATAATGTTTTGGAAATACCTAAATTCAGGGCAGGGAAAAGCAAAGGTGGTTGGGAAAAACAGCAGAAGCCATTTAAGCAATATCAGTCTGGAGATACACCAAGATTTGTGTGTGTGAACTTACACTTCTGCAGTCCTTCGTGCATTACCCACTTTTCTGCTTTTCCTTTTGCTACTCCAGTTAAGCTTCATAACCTGACCTGTTTTGAACACATCTTACATTATCTTTTTCTTGCTTGAAACTTGGTTAAGTTCTGACTTGCCAGCAAAGAATATCCTTACCCCTCCCTACTTTTCCCCCTGTCAGTTTGTAGGGGGAAAATCCTTCCTTCTTGGGAAGCTTGCCTGTGCAATCCAATTCTGCGATTCAGGGGGAGCCCTGGAAGTGTCCTTCTCCATGCTGACTCACTGCTTTAGTTTTCCTTTTGAACTTTCCCTTTAGCACAGCCATGTGATAGTTCAGTGAGCTAGTGCTTTCTTGTAGTTTAATAATTCAAAGGTGAAGCCAGAATGCATGCATGAGATGGGAAAAAATAGGAAATAAGCTTGCTTCCATGGCTCTTTTTCCATAGGAAATTAAAATATGAGAAAATTAGGACAAATTCTAGACTTCTTGATTTATTTTTTTCCTGAAGTGCCAAGTCAGTAGAATTTAAAGAATTTAATTTCAGTGTGGCAGTTCTCAGCTGCGGCAGATAGTTAAGAAGTGTTTCCTAAAGCATAATGGTTAAACTAAAATTGGAGAAAGGAAAGGAAAACCCAACCCAGAGCAGTTATTTCTTAGTTTCAGGGATGCACTTTTGAATTCACATTGTTACCTGAATTGGTTTGAACCTGGCAGTCACACACCAGTCTCTAGAGTGGCAGCCACGTGGGTGCTTTTTGGTGCTGCAAAGCAGAAAAAGGAACAGATTCACAAAACAAAGCCCCAATCCCTGTCTGTCTGCTCCTTGGGCACTGGCTGAAAGTGACACTAAGTCACTATGTACTGGTCTTCACTTGCTTTAGGAGAGGAAACCTCATCGGTAATTAATGACAACGTCCATAATTTAGCATTACTTTAAATAACTCTGCATTTTATGGGGCTCGGCACAGGGAAAGGCTGCAAAGCACCATTTCTGCCATCGTGTCTGTTTCCCAGGAAACCTGCTTTAACAGTTGCTTTGTTCTTTAGAACAAAGAATTTGTCGGGTTTTAGGTGGGTTTAAAGGAATTTGTGTCAGATGATTTGGCAATGAAAGAAAAATGCAGATGCTTCTGAATATCAGTACCCACTAAGAGGGACTGTGAAGAATATTTTTAGTGTAAGCTCAGTTGCAGAAAGAAAAGTGAAATTGTTTTTGGGTTTTTTGTAAGGCGTTTTATAGAGCCTGAGGTCTAAATGCACCTGCCTGATTTTGTAATCAGGTTAAACATTATTTAAATAGCATTATTAGTAAGAAATTAATGCAGTAATAAACTAATTTCAGCCATTTTAAAGGATTGTCCAGGTTCATCCTTGCTACCTTCATTCATTTATATTTCATTATATTACAGACAAACACTGCTGAGTATTTTAAATTCTGTAATCAACTGTTGTATGCTGTGAAGAAACCTGTAACTACAGATATCACAAAGCTCTTATAATTTCTTACAGAGGTCAGAGCCCTTATCTTCTTGCATAAATTCCTAGCCAATGCAGAGCAGTTGCTTGGCCATTCCAATTGTGTAACTTCTTTTGTTTTTAAATTTTAACTGGTGAACACTTTACTGATCAAAACTCCTGGACTGGGACAGTGAGTAGTAGTTGTCTTTGTAAGGGCACATGCTCATGAGTGTAAGAGAGGTCTTACATGGTAGAAGATATTCCAGGTTAAACTAATACCAAAATAAAATTAATTTGGGAATAACTGAGGGAATGTTCAGTGCAAAAATGATCAGTAACATGTCTGGAAGTTCATTTGTTTGTGTTATTTCATTTTGAATTTGGGATACGGTTCCCAAAAAAAAAGCAATATTCTTTTGAAGACTCTGTCAGTATTTCATCCTCATTTGAAACAAGAAACAGAGTGATGGCACCATCTGGAGAAGAGCTGTCCTTTTCTGGATCTCTTCCTGAAATCCACACAAGCCAGGTCATGGCAGGAACATTGCTTCTGCCATGCTGCAGCCTGACAGGTGTCAGCAAAGCTGAACTCTAAAGCTGATTAAACTGGAAGGGAAAACAATGATTTTTCTATTGCATTTGGGCTTTATGCTGTTTGTACAGGCAGCAAGTTGGTCACATTTAAGTGAACTCTTCCAGGCAAGACTAGAGCACATCCTTAAGCAATCCTTGGAGGTGATATGTCTGCACTGTAAAGTACTGCCATTCTGGGTAACCAGTGTAAGAAGCAGTAAAGCTGTTTGACCATATTGCTTAGGTGCACTGTAACAGCTAATGAGGATGTGCAGCCAGTTGTAACTGACTTGGATGGTAAAAAGCTTAATTTTTAAACTCTGCAGATGTACCTGCCCTTTCTCGGAAAAAATTACTGATTCCAGTTAAGATGAATATCCATGGCCTTGAGTTATATGGTAACAAGCTTGAAAACCTTGCTTTGCTGAGAGCTTGTCTGTTCCTTTTTGCCTGCCCCAACTGTGTCAGTTGGCTTCATAATAAATATTATGCTTCTGAACTGAGCTTGTCTTGCTTTGATCTTCAGACCAGCATGGCTTCTGAAGCAGCTGATATTAAAGGACTGTTTACCTCAAAGGGATCTGTCTTTAAAATGATTGTACTTTATTTTTCAAACTCAAGACTTGCAATGCTGATGCTGAAATGAAGAATTACATTCTTTTAGAAAACAGGAAATAGCAGAGAGCATTGCTCAGTGTTCTTTCCTCCAGAGTATTGAACATATATGTTCAGTGGTGGCTGTACTGAGAACATACCTGTACCTTGGAGTGAATACTTAAAATTGCTTTATGCAGTATTATATTATTGTGGCAGGTTGTATTATGAGTTTTATGAGAGTATGAATTTTGTATGCCATTATTCCATTGGTTGTCTCTCCCTGCTCTACGCTCAAAATATCTCAATCTTGGCATAGTCTCTGTGGGTAAAAAGACTACTTTTTTCAGGTCAGGATATTGCCAGCATACTTCCTCTTGCAGCAGACCAGCAGTGGGGCACTTTCCAGCACACAACTGAATGCTGCAGTCCTATTTTGTGTCTATATCATGGGGCAAAACTGGAGTATCAGATCTGCCAGATTGGGTCTATTTGAGCTTGTCTGTTGAATTCTATATCCTTGCTGTGATGGAGGTTCAGAGTAGATGCCTCACAGCGAGGCATTGACAAGAAGCAACCTTTCAAGAAACAAAAGCAAAGAATTAAAATTATAAGGTGCTACCAAGAGACACTGATGTCCTAATTCTAGAGAGCTAATGGTTGGTTTGTGCACTGAATAAAGAGGATTTCTGTCACTTTAGAAATTTAAGCTATATTGGGAAGATAATGGGGTATTGCAGTGAGACTGCATTTTTCTCTATAGATGGTTCAAAACCCTGTTTTTAGTTCTCTCAGGCATATGCTTTTACTGTTCTTTAGGAGCAGATGTGTTGGTAAAATGCATGGTGGTATATATGGCATGGTCTGTAGCTCCTATCTTCCTGTATGCTTCTCATTCAACAGCCCAGCTATGTTGGGGAGGTGGGTCCTCCAGGTCGCAGCTCCATGGACAGTGTGGAGATGGCATATGCTCGTCAGGTGAGTGGAAATGAAAATATCCATTAAACACTGGGTTCTACATGAGAGAGATGGGGAAAAGAAAGATTGGAGCTTAGTGTAAAAGAAAATATGGTAGGTAAAACATAAAAAAAATCTGCCTATAGATAAAATGCTATTGACAAACACATATATCTTGATGCTTTTAGAAGCATACTCACCTGTTTGCTACAGGATATTTTTTGTTAAAAAGAGATCCTGAGCACCATATATGACTGTAGAAAGCATTTACGCTTGTAAAGTAAACTGAAATTCTTTTAATTTTTTGAAAGCAGTTTTTTTTAGGATTTATGTCAATGCATAATTATTTACAAATGAAGGCTTTATATTGCCTTTATTTTCATATGGGGAAGATAATTTTTCTCATGTATATGTGTAGTAAAAAATATCCTGAAGTGTTAATCCTGAGTTTTGTTGAATTATATCCTATTTTAATGACATTGCTTCTGAGAGGATTTAGTGCATCAGCTATGAATTAATATGCTTGGTAGCATTAGATTCCCTCAGAAAATTTTCAGGGAAAACTGCTAAACCTTTACATAACCAATTTGTTACTGTTGTTATTTGAGATTATCTGTTTACCAGCACTGTTGAGAACAAAATGAAAGAAAAGGACTTGATTTTTCAAAATGGAATATGTGAAACGACGTTGCTTAATTTGCACACAATTACTGTTATTGTGTGCTTTGGCTCAGTCTGCACTGAGGCAGAGAGCAGCTTGTACATCTGTTTTCCTACATCTGCATTCAGTTATGGTAACTGGGAAGAAACTAATAGCAAAAGGTTCATGGTTGTGCTGATAAAGTGTACATTTGATTTAGTGGCTCTTAGTAGCTTGTTAATTTAGTTCATATCTACTGTAATATACTCACAGTAAAGGCCTTCTTTAAAGCATTACTGTCTGTGCTTTGAAGCCATCAGTGTTACTCCCTGCTGCGTTTTGGGTATGGGAAGCCCAGTCTCTGTAGCAGTCCTGGCTCTGGGGTAGCTGTGGAGTCACCGTGGCCAGTGGGCCCTTGTCAGGGTCACGGGCTGTGCACAGACTGCTGCAGTGTGCCCTGGAAATGTGGTGTTTGTGGCCAGGCTTCTGCTACCAAAACGCTTGGTACAGTCGCTGTGTGCTCCCAGCAAGGGCTACAGAGAAGCTGGCCTGGCTGAGCTGTCCTTATGCCAGCCTGCTGCAGTTCAAGAATAACCCGTGTCAGCAGCCTGTGTGGGGCTCCTGTGGCTTTAGTGGGGAATTGGGGGACCTGGAGGTCAGGCAGGAGAGCTGGAGATCCATGCTGCTTCTCTTTATCAGCAGCCATGAAATGTGTTTTAATTACAGTGAAGTGATTAATTGTTCTTCGTGGATCGTTCAAACTGTCTCACAGGAACATGGTGACACCCACAGACATATTTTACTGATGCTGCATTCTGTTTGCAGTCCTGAGCTCTGCATCTTGTCTGCACCCTGGGCATGTTATAGTGGTGCTGCATGCCAAATGGAGTTAAGGTGCAATGGCATTGCCTTCCTAGTATTGAGAATTATTATTTTTGGACATAGTGGAAGGCCTTTGGATAGAGAGTAGAATAAACAATAGTAGACAAAGCTCAGTTAAGATCAAGAGTTAAAGCAGGGAGGTGTGTATATACGTTTAAGGGCAGGCTCTGAAGGGTCAGATTTCTGTTCATTTCCCTGTCTCAGATCTCCCTGAATACTGCCACAAACAGCAAAATCCTGTTTCTTTCACATCAGCAGGTAGGAGGCTGCCGTGCAGGGGAATATCACAGCCATCCACTTGTCAGGTCACTTCTGAATCTTTGTCCTTCAGCAATTAGCTGCAGTTAGTCTAACAGGGCATTCAGCACAGCGCTCTGCCATGCAAAACCCCTGAAGAGCTGGGCTGCTGCTGGCCTTGGGGCAGGTCTGGGGCTTTGAGGTGGTGTGCAAGCTTGAGTGATGCTGATGGCCGTTCTTCTACCCTTGGGTTGGAAGTGGCTGATGTGGGAGAGAAGCAGAGGGACTTGCTGGGAACACTGGTTTTGAAGCCTGATTTAGATTTTGCTGCAGTGGCTGAGGATGGAACAGAGCATAATGTGTATTGTTAAACATGCTTACTTTAATTATGTTTTAGATTTATATTTATAATGAGAAGATAGTGAATGGACATCTGCAGCCTAACCTGGTGGACCTCTGTGCTGCTACTGCAGGCCTGGATGATAAGGTACTGCCAATAAGTTAACATAAGGAAATGTATTTAAGCTGTTTTCAGGCTGTGATTAACAGCCTGCTGACATTGGGGGGAAAAATACTGATATTGCCAAAAAAAATTGCATGGCTCCACAGAAAACACAGAGGCAATTCCAGAATTTTCTCCCGTACAGCAGGGCCCACCTGTGATGAAGTTGGTCATGGTGAAAATTTCTTAACACAGTGAGGAAGAAATAAACCTGGTGTACCCATCATAAGTTATAAGCTGTTGAGAGAAAAATTGCTTTTAGTTTTAAATAGATTCTGTTGTGTTTGGTTTACAAAATGTGGTCTCTTAATGTCCTTGGAAGGTATTTATTTGGAGGTGAAGGGTCTTCAATCAGACGCTGCTGGAGCTGAAACAGGCTCTCATAGCAAAGCATAAAACCCCTAGTATTGACTTTAAATCAATTATCTGCCTGCTTTCCTTTTTTTCTATTCCTTTAATTGTTGCCTTGATCCACCCTAAAAAAGAAAACAAATGCACAAACCTCGAAGAAATGCCTGGAGAAGAATACTGCAGCAGGGTCAGGCTATGAAAAAACTGTGCAAATGGGGAGGGCAAAAAGCTGCTCAGAAGCTGAGGGGCAAACCCTTCAATTGGATCTGAATTACAGATGTGCATCTTCACGCTGAACAGCTCTGTTTGTTTTGCAAGGGACAGCACGGGGAGTTTCAGTGTTCTTGCTGCTTTGAAGCACCGAGATCAAAGAGCTGCCCGTGCCCAAGTGAACAGTGCTGTTAGTTCTCAGTATTTTGCCATTTCAGCAGGGATGCCCTAGTCCTGTAAACACTGATACAATCTTGTCCTTGTGAATAAGCAGATCTGGATGGTTTTCAACCTTTATTTATAACTGAGCCTTTGTCCAAGTGATCAGTGTCCTTTTTGTGCTTCTTATCTCAGCTCATTGCACAGCTTTCCAACAGCAGCCAGAGCCATTGCTTACACGGAAAGCTGATGATGCTGTGGTATATATTGAGTGGGAAGTGTGAACTAGAAATGAGCAAGAGACTGAGTACCAAGTACCCAGCCTCGTTTTGGAAATAGTTGTCAATTTTTGGGAACAATTGCAGGTACAACATTTATAGCCATCTTCTTGCACAAGAATTATGCACAAAAAGCCTGTGAAACTTGAATTCTGTAGGACAGAAGCAGCTTACCTTCAAGGCTGTGTCCAGTGTCTCCATTACAAATCTAAACTGACATGAATTACTTTTGTGTTCTTATGCTTTTCTTAAGCATCAAAACACCATGTAGCTCAGAGCAGTGTTGCTTGTTCACCTCTGTACTAATTGCTGGGGCATGGAATGACTTTTTGCAGAACATCTCTGAGATGTGGGCCATGGTGAAACAAATGACTGACGTCACCCTGGTTCCTGCCAGCGATGCCCTGAAGGTCAGGACCAACATGGAGGTGCGCATGGAGTTCGTGAGGCACGCTCTGCACTACCTGGAGGAAAGGTGAGATGGATGCTCTGAGTGCACATTGATAGAGTTCCCTAATAAGAAGCCAGAATGACTTTGTAGTGCACCTAGAGTCAGCTACCTCGTGCTGCTCCCCGACATGTCTCTTGCTTGTCTTTTATTGTGCAGGGCCTAGAGCAGCAACTTCAATAAAAAGCTGTTCTAGTTTAACAGTGTTCTAGTTTAAAAGGCCTTGAATCCGCGGGGAGGTTGTTCAGAAGATGCAAAGACTTTTATTCTTTCTTCTGTGTTGCTTATAA
Source organism: Fringilla coelebs (assembly GCF_963513975.1). Lineage (NCBI taxonomy): Eukaryota > Metazoa > Chordata > Aves > Passeriformes > Fringillidae > Fringilla > Fringilla coelebs. The sequence goes on along the minus strand of NC_140040.1, from coordinate 8,005,881 downwards.
ATATTCTATATATGTATGGTGGTATGTGGAGGTTTTTCACTTGAGGAAAGTGATCTGTTTCTCTTCAGCAAAAGAACATCCTCTGTACTATATGCTCCCTTTCTGATTGCTGGTTGCTGTCAGCAGCCTGTGAGGACAGCATGGGAACAAACATGGTGCAGTGAGTCAAGTTCTGATCATGCCATTCTTTCACTGAAAAGTTTTTGGAAAATGTGAAGAAGCTGAAGTTGAGACATGTAGCAGTGATTTTCAGACTGTAGAAAGTGGTTTGCTGTGTGTATTAGCAAGTACCACGGGGCCTAAGCTCCTTTACCAATAGAGTTCTTGGAGGGCTGCAGGGTGTGAAGCTGCCCAAAGCCAAATGCCCATTCACTGCACATATGGATGGCTGTTGCAGGGTTTCTTTTCTAGTAGCTGTAGTGTGATACCAGCAGGCTCTTCCAACCCATGCAAGAAGTAACTGCAGGGTAGTATGTGGGCCTTGGTTAGGGACACAGATTGCATCGGAGCATGGACAGCACTGTGCTCTGACACAGCACTGTGGGAAAGGATGCTTTCACCTCCTGGCACAGAAGAGATGCTTTCAGCTCCTGGCACAGGCTCTTCTTGGCCCTGGCAGTTGGTTGTCACACCCCATCAGCACTCAGTGTCACCCAGCAGTGGTGGCAGCTGCCGCCTGTGCACAGAGGAAGGATCTTCTGTTCCCAGTTCCTCAGTCTCAGCAGAGTGCAATGAACCAGTGACTCTTAACCTGATTTGCCACATATCCAACTTGGTAAATTTTCACAGTGCCATTAGCTGCTAGCTGAAGTTAGGAGTTACTTATATATAGTACCTTCCCAATGCTCCCAACTGTGGAGATTAGGCCTCTCTAAATTCTTTTTTTCTCTGGGATTTTCTTCTGGTAAGTCCATAGCCCTAAGGCTGATATTTTTCCATAGGGCAGGGAGGAGAGACAAACACATCTGTGGTATTTAACTGTTCTTTCATTATGGGATTGAGAGTTAAAGTATTAAGGTGGAAAGGCTTTTTGCCAGTTAATATATTTGAGCTTTAAGTTTGTACTACAAGAATCTAATAAGAGGAACTTCATAGTTCTTGAACCTGGAGCAGTCCACCACAGACTCCAAACCTGGTGTGTTCTGAGACTGCTAAATACAAGGATCTTCCTAAACTGACCAAATTTGTGCCTCATTTTGTTGTAATGATAATGTTTGAACATTGAGTTAATTTGCTTTAAATTGTTAATTCTGTCAGATCTGAAAGGCAGTGGATGTTTTTGTGGCAGGTGTGTCTCAGTCTCTTCATGTTTGTTTTGCTTGTGTTGTGTTTCAGTTACAAAAATTACACTTTTGTGACAGTCTTTGGAAACTTGCACCAGGCTCAGCTGGGTGGAGTCCCAGGCACGTACCAGCTGGTCCGCAGCTTCCTGAACATCAAACTCCCAGCATCGGTCCCTGGTCTGCAGGTAGGGGCAGCACTGTCAGCCTCTGAGCTAAAATAACACAAATCTGTTCACCCACTGCAGAGGGGGAGCCAAGGCAGTCTCCAGTGGCTTGTCTATTTTTTAAGCTGCTTTTAGGGCAGCAGGTTCTTACTCCTCTAGAATTTTTCACTAGAAAAATGGGAGATGGCAGACAAAATCATTCTTGAGTTCAGACCTAGTCCCAAAGCATGGTTGGGTGCTCAGTAGCTTGGGCTCTAATTCTAGAAATTATGGTGTCTTCTGGTCATCATCTTAGAAATCAACAAGCAAGAATTAAAATGCATTATGATGGTTCAAAAAAGCAGTAACTTAATCTCCCTGTTTTACTTTTTCTCTTTTTTCCATTTATTGTAAGATGGTGAAACCATCATCAAATGTGTAATGAATTCATCTGAATTGGAGCCTGGACCTTTTATTTAGGAATCTGAATAAAACCCTGCCTACCTGCATGTAGTGAAACGTGCATAGCTGTGCATCTACAAAATAATCAGATAGGTACTCCATGTTGAAAAATTAGGTATAAAAGCTAAATGAAGAAATAATAAATGATAACATTGGAGCACACACAGCTAAGCCTAGCTGTCTCCTCTTACCTGCTGAGATCAGTAATTAGTTTAATATCTTTCTGTTTCAGCAAAAATGTTTTTAATGCCTCAGTGGCCTAATCCAGATCAGTCTCCTGTGTGGGGAGGATATATGCTAATTCTGGGATTCTCAGAACTGAAATCTGGCAAGCAGAAGAGAATCACACCTTTCACTGCTGAGATGTGCAGAGCTTTGCAAGGACTTAACCCTCATGACCTCTGGCTTCTGTACCAAACAGAATTTTTTACCAATATGAGTGTGGGTATAAGGGCACAAATAATGAATGAGGCAAAGAATAAAGAAAAATTGATCAAATACGTTGCTTTGAAGAAAAAATTAAGTATGTCCTACTTTCTTTTCAGGACGGTGAGGTGGAGGGCCATCCTGTGTGGGCACTGATTTATTACTGCATGCGCTGCGGAGATCTGACTGCAGCCATGCACGTGGTGAAACGCGCACAGCACCAGCTGGGAGAGTTCAAAACCTGGTTCCAGGAGTACATGCACAGTAAAGACAGGAGGTAATTGGGAGCTAGGGAGGATCCTTGTGAGGGGTGGGAATTGCTGTGGAGTAGTGAAATTATCAGTGGTTTGGTAGAAGTACAAAAAGCTCAGGTCTCTTCTGGTGGTGATGGTTGCCTGAGGTTTATATTACCTACCTAAATTACATGTGGAAGTTTGCATATTTTAATTTGTGGCTTTGAAGTTGAGAAATCTCAACAGAGAAAGGGTTGTTTGAAAATACTCAAAAATTTACATTTCAAAAATAGTACAGTGTGGCATGACATTACTTTTTACAGAAGGATAAGCCCAGTGTAACAGTGGGATATGGCATACAATAGATCAGATTTAATCTGCTGTCACAAATCCTGTCTCTTTTTATTTCCCCTGTTTCCTTATTTTAGCTGAATTTCCTTTGGGGAACACTTTTTACTACACCTGTTTTCATAAGAATGCCACACAGGAAAAGCAAGCAGTGTTTGTTAGAGGCCTTTAGAAGCCTCACTCTCATATCTTTCTTGTGTTTATTCTCCTCCTCCAGTTTTTGCTGTCCAGCACTGGACAGAGGCCATTAGCCAAACTGCTGCTGATGTGGTTGCAAAGTGGTTAAGCTAGTGCACCCTAAGGTGTGCTCTGAACTCCACAGTGGTTTTCTTTTCCATCTTTCCACTTGCAGTGAATTAAAAAAAAAAAAAAATCAAAAAAAGCAACAAACAGACAAATAGAAAATAACTAACCAAGCTCACAAAATAAACTGAAAAGGATAAAAATCCAAGTGCCATTTACCAAGTATGGTATGCCATGGTATTCTTCTGTAAATCAACCTGTTTTGTAGGGAGTATATAGGAGTGCTCATTATATCAAGGTTGTTGCAGAAACCTTGTTGAAGATACTGTCACTGTTTTCATTATAAACACTTTTATGAGATACAACATAATAGATTTATTTTGTTTTTATTACAGCTATGAAAAAGTGCTCTGCCTACAGATTTGACAAACAATGCCTCAGTCTAGAACACTTTATTGATTAAATTCTATAAAATTCTCAACAAGAGGTTGCAAGAAAAAAACAATGACAAAGAACATTATGACAGTGTTTAATAATGATTAAAGTGTCTCTCTTGAAAAACCTCATGGTACAATGACCTACTCACTTGTTAGTTACTAACACAAAGACTTACAAAGATGTTGTGAGCTCTCTTTTTCTGAAATTATGCAATAGCAGAGTCAGACAAAAATAGTTCATCTGCCACAGTATTATTGTACCCCTAAAGGGACTGTCATATGTGGATTCTTTCCCTGCAGTGAGCATTTGAAGATGATCCTCCATAACTTTAATTATGTGTTTAAATCCATGTGTATACAAAATTTTTACCTTCAGATATGAACTGGAAATGCAAGAAATATTGGCCAATGCTTACTGCCATTATGCCTTTGCTGTTGATATAAACCTATTTACATTGATTTGTATCCTGGTTTCCACATATAGGGAAAATGGGTTTCATGTCTTTTCCTTCTATCTTTTCTTTTCCTTAGACTGTCTCCTGCCACAGAGAATAAACTGCGTCTGCATTACCGACGAGCTCTGAGGAATAACACTGACCCCTACAAGAGGGCTGTTTATTGTATCATTGGCCGTTGTGACATTACAGACAACCAGAGTGAAGTTGCTGATAAAACAGAAGATTATCTTTGGCTAAAGGTAAGTCTGGTGTTGGGGTTGTGGTGTTTGGTTTTTCTTTTTGTAAGAACAGGTCTAAATGGTACCACATTTCTCCACTGCTCTGCTACCCTTCCTACTTCTAGATCTGGTGTTTTGCATCAATGCAGTGCATGTGACCTGACCTTGAAAATAGTGCAGGATTGGGAACCTGAATCCCAGGGCTGCTCTGTTTTCCTCTGTGCTATCAGGTGTTAGTTTGGGTACAGTTGTCTTTGGAAGTGTCATGTTCTTCGTTTGACACTGATCTTTGTCACCTGTTTTTACAAACAGTATTAGCTTGCTACAGTGAGGATTTGAATTCTCCTTCCTGGATGGATGTCTGAAATGTCAGTGTGAATTGACCAGAGGCAATGCTGTCAATGTCTCTGAAGTCCTTACTGTTTTGGCAAGGGCTTGATAGATGCTGGTTGGTACCTGTTTGTCCTCTTTATCAGAAAAAGGGTGGTAGAATGATGTATTTGTCGCTATTGTATTTGTGGCAAAAAATGCTGCTTGAGAGTGTTCAGAGTCCCAGCATCAGAGTTTGCTGGTGTGGATGGATACACAGCCCTGGGGTTATAGCTGCATGGATTTCAGCTGTTGCTGCCTTAGAGATCTTTGCTTCCCAGCAGTGGATGGAGCTGATGTGGTGACTAGATGCAGTTTCTAGTCAGTTGGTCAAATCCTAGGAGGGGTTCAGATGGAATTAATATTTTTTTAAGTGCAAGGAGAAATATCTGTGCTTCTCTTTTTTGGATGTGCTTTTTAGCTGAACCAAGTGTGTTTTGATGACGGCGGGACGAGCTCCCCACAGGACCGGCTAACGTTATCACAGTTCCAGAAGCAGCTGCTGGAAGACTATGGTGAGAAACCACAGAGTGATGTCTTACTTGGAGCTCTGCTTTTCTGCTGAGGACACTTTCCAGTTGTTATTACACAAACCCCAGACTGCACAAAAACTCTGCAGCTCTCCACTAGTGACAGGCATCTTCTCTCCATGGACTGCCTGCTTCCCTGGAGTCATGGCAGATTTCAGTAAGACATGATGAATAAGTCCCAGGTTTTCCCAGCAATCTAGAGAGCAACACTGCTGCTGTTTCTCCTTTATCCATTAATTGTGTGTTGCTTTCTCTCACCATAAATGTGCAAAACTCCTTTAGTAGAACTTCCAGCTTTGGAAATATAGAACAGAAAAGCAGTCACTACCTAATGTAGGCATGTATTTCCAAGCTTTTCCAGTGTGTGCATGTGGTGTTTATCTTTTCCCTTAAATTAGTATTTCAAGCAAATTTCTGACACCCCAAGTCACAGTTCCTTCCATTTCAGAAGGTTTTAAGAACACCCACAGAGTACCTTTTCCTGTAATTATCAATCAAAATTAAGTCACTTGGAACTGTCCAAAACATATGAAATTTGATTCTCCATAGCCTTCTAGTTTGTAGTATCACTCACACTCAGATAACACGTGTGAGATAAAATGTGTGGAAAAGAAAGATAATAAGCTGCTGTTGGTGTCACTGAGTCGGAAAATCCAGGTTCTTAACATTATTTGTACCACTTGGCGTAAGTATAAAAGAAGACAAAAAGTTGTGGTCTTTAGAGAATCTGTCGCAGTTGATCAGAGTTGATGGTTTTTTGTCTTAAAAGAACAAAGGAGCTTTTCTGAGTAGCTGTTTATTCTGTTTCACTTTCTGAATATCTCTTTATGCTGTGGTCCTTCATGATAAATATGCAGGAGCATAGTTGTAGGTGAGCCACTGATGTGTGGTTAGGAATTCAGTTTTGTGTACTGTGTTGATTTCGACTGTCACCCGATAAACAGTAATGATGCACTGTAGAGGGAGCATCTACTGTCAGTCATCTCTGATTGCAAAATCATGAACATGATGTAAAAATGCTATGTGTTGTGGTTTTTTTTCAGGTGAATCACATTTTGCAGTGAACCAGCCACCGTTCCTCTACTTCCAAGTGTTGTTCTTGACAGCACAGTTTGAAGCTGCAATTGCTTTTCTTTTCCGGACAGAGCGCTTGCGCTGTCACGCTGTTCATGTTGCTTTGGTCCTGTTTGAGTTAAAATTGCTCCTGAAAGCGTCTGGGCAGAGTGCACAGCTATGTAAGTCCTATTTACTTTACAGTAAAGGAATATTTTCTTAGCCCTCAGAGTACCCTCTAGAAACTGCAGTCTATGTGATAAATCTTTGATTAATCAGAACAATTTCATAAAAGGTAATGGTTTTAGTTGCATTAGAGTTCTGGATCGTGGTTCTGACTAATTTGAGATGATGAGCAACATTTTCCTGGCATTAGATTCTCTGACAGTGCTGTTTCTGACATTGCAGTAAGCCATGAAGCTGGTGACCCTCCTGGTGTCAGACGTTTAAATTTTGTGCGGCTGTTGATGCTTTACACTCGTAAGTTTGAATCAACAGATCCAAGGGAAGCTTTGCAGTACTTTTACTTTCTCAGGTAGGAGCCAATATATGTCTTTAGATATTCTCCTAGTTATTACTGTTTCATTATCCTTATCTGGAAAGTTCTCAGAAACAGGAGTACCTTTCTCTTTATTTTATAGGAACGAGAAGGACAGCCAAGGAGAGAATATGTTCTTGCGTTGTGTTAGTGAAATAGTCATTGAAAGCAGAGAGGTGCGTCTGGCCACGTTTTGCCTTCCTCGGTGAAACTGAAATTCATTTCTTCTTTAAAATCTTTATTAGTCAGGACAGACTTAGAGTTGTTTACTCTTTATGCCTGATGCAGACCCAGATGAGAGAAGATCTTGCAATGGCCTTATGTTTAAGACATTTAATCATATCTTTTTGCCTATTATTTAGTTACAAATACTTTTTATATTGGTCACTGTTTTTCATTCCATGACTGTGTCTCTGTACTTAAATGTTATGAAATATGTGCAATTCATCTCTCTATTTTTGTTTCCTGTTTTTTCTTACTTTACATCCATGTGGATATAGTTTGACATGATTCTTGGAAAGCTGGAAAAGGATGGTAGTAGGAAGGTGAGTTCAGAATTTATATTTTATATTAAAACTGCACCCCATGTATGATTTCCAAAGTAGTCATGAGGCTATTTTGCTTCTCTCTGTTTTTCACTAGCTAAATTATTAGTGTGTTTGAATACATTCAAGTTCTCACAGTATGAGATCTTTTACAGAATAATCTGTGACCTGCCCTAACAAAAGGCAGGTCAGGAACTGCAGGGCAAAACTATGTTCCTCTAGACAGTTGGTGTAACTGAAGAAGCAAATGGCATCAGGTAGCTTTAGTGGGATCAGAATTTTGTCTTCCCAGCAGGAAATGGAGTTTAGTTTAAGTGGGTGTGTGAGAGTGTTCTGTTAACCAAGGGGTGCATGTGAAAGTGATTTATGACATCCTCGTTCACCTCACAGAAGAAATGTATTGCAGTCCTTGAAAAATCCTTGTCATTGAAGGAGCAAGGGCTAACAGGCCACAAGCATAACCACAGCTGATCTGACCTTCCTACAGGTGAGAGAGAGTACTGGATCAAAGTTCAGCCATTTTTTAGATGTGACAGATCTTACTTCCAGTGTAAAAGCAGTTTCCTAATGGTGAAATGTAAGATTACACAGTCAGAAGATAAAGGAAACCTTAAGGTTTTACCTGCAAACAGGAGAGTGCGTGCAAATGTTGAAAATTTTGGATAATTAATGACGTTTTTCTGTTTGCTGTGACAGCTTCGGAAGATTTCTGTGTAAAGCAGACTGCAGAATCATTTACATCTTAATTTTAAGATTAGGGCTCATACTGCTGTCAAAAATAGAAGGGGAAAGTTATATCTGGCAGGAGTTTCTTTTAGATATCTTTATTTTCTCATTTCAAAAGCAGTGAGATTGCATACAAGAGAACAAGCTAACTTGAGAATCGTCACAAATAGTTTGTTGTTTTGTACTTTCTTTGGTGTGACACCAACAATTTTAATTCTAGAAGATATAGTCTCATTTTGCATCCTCAACTACAGTTATTTCCAGATACTCTTGACTCTTTCATCTCTTTTATTCTACATGTTTGTCATTTGTTTTAAAATTCTTGTTGCCCTTTCATTTATGTGTGTGAGATTTCACTGGCAACCTGTCATGTCGGTATAAACAAACTGCATCCCTGGAGCCCTTGGTATGCTATGTGCTGAAGTCTTTTGTGTTTTCTTCTCTGTGTCATCAGCAATTAACAGCTCAAACTCTGAGTTATTTTATGTGGGTCATTTTGAATGAATTAGAAACCAAGGATGTCTCAGTGCTGACTCCATTTAGGAGAGAGTCCCTCTTGCAAGAGCTCATTCTATTTTTAATGTCTCACTTTTGCACATTCCCATTGAAATGTACAGGCTATTCCAATCATAAGCCAACATGTAAAATATTCATTGCCTTGACAGAATATTCTGGAATGTTTGAGCCTTCTGATTCCTCTTTTCTCATTTTTGTCTCACCTCTTTAGCCTGGAGTGATAGACAAGTTTACAAGTGACACAAAATCCATTATTAACAAAGTGGCTTCTGCAGCAGAAAATAAAGGATTGTTTGAAGAAGCTGCAAAACTCTATGACCTTGCAAAGGTATATGTTTTGTGTGCTGCCTTGTATGCTTGGTTCACCTTTCTTCCTTCCAAAAATTCTACCTGTGATTAGGAGGTTAAATTTCATCTCGGAGATTGAATTGTCCTTATTCAAGCAGCTTATTTCTGCTGCTGGAAGAACAGAGCCATAGGCTGCATGAAGAGATGTTTTTGTTAGCACATCCAGATGGATTGCACTCCAGGGATTCTGATTTAGGACACTGTGGTCCTGATCAATGTGCTCTTTTGAAGAGAGTGCCCCACGCATGATTTAATTCAGTCTAGTGCAGTTATTTACCTGGAGTGTACTCTTCCAATTTCATGGATGTTGAACTGAAGTCTAAAAGCATTGGTGTTTATATTGAGTACTCTTGTTTCTTTTGGAAACAGAGGTGGATACAACCATAACCACTGTTTTAGAGAAGAACTAGGGGGAAATGCTTTTTCTTGTGACCCAGCAGCATTATGTTCCTTGTAGCTAATACGATCTTGACTCTTTATGGGAGGGAGTGGCTCTGGGCTTGCAGTAGGCACCACTGCATGAGACTTTTCTGCTTTTTCAATGAGATTAGGACACCACGTTTCATCATGCTCCTTTTATTTGTGTAACTTTAATGCCAACAGAACCCTGACAAAGTTTTAGAACTGATGAACAAGCTCCTTAGTCCAGTTGTTCCCCAGATCAGCACTCCCCAGTCAAACAAGGAGCGTTTGAAGAACATGGCTCATTCCATTGCTGAGAGGTAAGACTGGGGTAAGGGCAGGGCTGGGTGATAGACCTCAGCGCGACCTGGGACTGTCAGAGCTGTGGGTGTTAGTTCCTGATGTTTCTGCAGGCTGCACTGTGGCATCCACACCAGTATATTTAGAAAGACAAAGAAGAGGTCAGAATTTACCCTGTCCTGCTCATGATGGCTTGCAGTACTGAAACCAGAAATCTTCAGGGGCAGGTCAGGTAAATTTGACAAGACGTTTTATCTGTAGACGAATCAGGATTGCCAGCTGGAGGTGGAGTCTGTTAAGGAGCAATAAATATTGTGAATTGTATGTTTTATATTATTTTTAAAGCAAAGTATTTTAACAGTTGCTGAGTTGTTGAATGCAATTCACTTGTTTAAAATAGTATTAAGTGAGAGCTACAAACTCAGAATTACTGAGTTGTAGCAATCGTTCAGGAGCTGTCTGAAAACTGTTGCTTTAATGGAAGCTAAAAAGGGAGTAATTAAGATGAACTGTGTATGGCTAATGCAAGCAGTGGACCTCATTTCCACAGCTTGTTATAGTCATGCCAAGTACAGTGTGGTGTCCAGAAAGAAAGGAAGCAACTGAAAGGAATATCCCCTGCCATGTCTACTAATTAGGGTGTGTGCTTGAGAGACATCAGTGCTCAAGATTCATTAGCAGCTAGAAGTTAGTACAAACCTGATTCTGAAAAGCCGTAGTTGTAAAATATGTCCGTGATTTTTTTAAATCATTCATCTGATCACAGTGACTGCCAGGGACAATTCCTGTGTTTTACTAGAGCAAAATATGGATTCCTATGAGAAATGCCTTACTGGTTTTTATCAACCATTGAGCTGCAAAGAGAATAAAAATAAACCAAGCCCACTTGCTGGCACTTTGAAATTGGGAAGACAAATACAGAAATGTATTGATTTCCATCAGAGGCCTTTGCCTTTCTTCTTTTGACAAGTGGCATTTGCCAGTTACTCCTAGTCAGCCTTTCCTTCATTTGGGCAGGCTGGGATCGAGTGAAAATTGGTGCCGGATTGACTTGGCGAGAGACTGATCTGGTGGCAGACATTAAAGAGAATTAAATCTATGGCTTGAGTCAGAGCTTCAGCAAAGGCTGTAATGGGCTTTTTTGCTTTGCTACATGCTTTGATCTGTCTAAAAGCACTAAATACTGCTGTGCAATAATGCCACTTCACAGCTGCAAACCTGGGTGATTGCAAAGCCAGAGCAGTTCTGACTAGCACATCTTCTTGCCAGTTAAATGTAAGACAGGGCTTTTCCATGTGTACTGTCCTGATCACAGTGCTGTAGGGATGCAGCATTCCTCCTGTGTGTTCTTGTGATGCTTTTGGAACAGGGGAGACACCCAACAAAAAGGTGAAACAGCTTCTTTGTGCCCTCAATGCAGTTAGGAGTGAGAGCAGGCAGCCCTCCAGTTCATCCCAGAGCCAGTGTAGCTCCTGAGAGCGTGCAGGAACTCTTAATCCATTTTCTAAGTCTTAACTTCTTGCCTGAAGCAGGCAGTTGTGCTGGAGGATTGTCTGCTGTAAAACAGCATGTTAAACATGCTGGTACAGAGCTTGCCTTGCAGGTCTCTGCTGTCTGGCGCTGTTTCCCCATGAATGTGGGAAATGTAAACATTTTAAAGGAAACAAATGCTGGATTTGCAAAACTGGAAGTGATTAACAGTATTTTTAAAAAGCCACAACCTGTGAAAATTCTGCCTCACAGGTAAGGAAAATGAAAGCTGTCCTTTGTTAAATGCCCTCCGTCCTTGAGTTTGATGTCTCCACTTCCAAGAATTGCAAGGGCACAGTTATAAACGGTTGCCATTTTGCACAATAAAACTGTAACACAATTTCTTTCAGGTACAAAGCGCAGGGGATAAGTGCAAAGAAATCCATTGACTCCACGTTCTACCTTCTGCTAGACTTAATCACATTTTTTGATGAATATCACGCTGGTCACGTTGACAGGGCCTTTGATGTAAGTTTTAAGAGTTCTGTTTGAAGTGTAGCCTTCCTAATGCCCTTGAAAGCCCAGAATGTCTCAAATAACATCACTTAAAAAATTTTATTTAATGAGTTAGAAGGGACTGCAATGTTACAGGAATTTAAAAAGCTGTTTCTTCCCTGTTGCTTGATAAACAGGATGATCTTCCTGGAGCTATTTTGTAGACATTGAACAAAATATTCCTGTTGCTCAACAAAGTGAGGAGATAAACCAGTAAATGACAATGAAATTAATTCTCTTGAATGGAAACAGAAGCATTTCATTAACACTTCAAAACCACACTTTTTTAATATATGGCACATAGAATGCTGATTATCTGACCTGATTCCTGCTTTTGTTTCTGAAGATTATTGAACGCCTGAAGCTTGTACCTCTTAGCCAAGATTGCGTCAAGGAGAGAGTGGCTGCCTTCCGGAATTTCAGCGATGAAGTAAGTCATGTCTTGTGTTTAGCTTCCTAAAGCCTTTTGCTTTGTTAAAAGGGTCTTAAAACCTTGTCACCTCATCATTTTTATTCTTTAGCAGAGAAAAAGGATGAGATTATTTTGATTTAATACAAGTATACCCTTGGCTTGCAACTTTTTCTTCTTAATGCTGCTCTTTTGAGCACTAGAATTCCCTACCCAGAAATCCTGTCTCCATTTTGAGGAAAGTATCTGCAGATGTGTGTCTCCCTGAACTTACTGAGTTTCATTCAAGAATTCAGAATGTTGAGGACTTTTAACTTGCTGGTAACTTAGTTCTTCCATGCTCTTAATGGTCACTAAGCATTTGTAGGGTGTTTGTTTCCTTCCCTCTGAATTAGAGGAATTAATGAATTTTTGTACTAGCAAATGAAGCATCGTGGAAAGCTGTTACTGCTCTTGAGCTGTTTTAACTGGAGCGACAGTTCTTTTTTAGGCAGTGGTTGTGTGTATTTGGGGGCTTTGGGTTTTATTTAACCTGCTGCTATCAAACATGAAGGTGCAGCCTTTAGGCATGTCTGTCTCAAAGCTCTGGGTAGTGTTTCTGCTGGATGGTGCAGTCAGCAGGGGTAACCATTGCACCTATGACTGTTACAGGAATCTGTATAGTAAGGCTCATGGTTCTGTCAACCTCCTTTTGCTGCAATGTGTCCTTTTCTCCCTATTTTGTGCAGATCAAACACAATTTGTCTGAGGTCCTGCTTGCAACCATGAATATTTTATTCACCAAGTATAAGAGGATGAAAGGCACAAGCCCAACCACTCCTGCCAGACCCCAGCGGGTAATGGAAGACAGAGATTCGGTAAGAGTATAATTCTCACTGTCTGAAAAGTTTTCCTATATCCTATTGTGCTGGCTTCAAGAGACTGGGCTTCAAGTAACTGGGAATCTCTAATGGTCTTGGAGAGTCTTGGTTTACTGAGCTTGTCCAGTTACTTAGTCTCAAGGCTGGTCTCTGATGCCTTCAGCTTTGTGTAAAGAAAGGTCAGAACTGGATGATCTTTAAGGTCCCTTTCAGGCTAAGCCATTCTTGAGTCTATGATATTGCTTTAAATGACATTGAGCTAATTGAGATATTACATCTATATTCATCTCCTAGCAAGAGAAAACAAGTTTTCACTTTGCTTTTTAGATAGTAAAGCAAGTGGGAATAGTGCAGTGTCTCTAGGATGTTGATGTTGCTGCCTTGACAACTGAGCTGTTGCTTTTTAAGCACATGATTGCCACTCCTTTCATTTGAGTAAGTGCCCATTTCTGCTAGAAGGGCCTTCCTTGACTCTTCCCCTCAGCTTGCTTCTGTAGTGGTGCAGGCTGACATTTTTCAAGTGTTCTTGGGTGAAACACCAAGGTGCTGGAGCATCTTGTGAGCACCAGCATTGTTCTGCTGCCCCTGCAGGGAGTGGGCAGCTTGCAGCGCTCTGGCTGCTGTTGCAGCTTGCAGCAGTGCTTGGTCTGGCTGCTGTTGAAATGCATGACCACACTGGGTTTGCCTTCACTGCTCCAGCTGCTGCAGAGGCATTTCCCCAAGCCACTGCTGGAGCCTCCACCTCCAGCAAGCTGCAGAATAGGCAGCATGTAAATGGCACAGCCAGATTTGTGAGCACTCACCTGCTAACATGAGGGGTTGAGCAAAAGGCTTCACAGCATAATTCCAGCTAGCTTTGGTCTTGTAACTCTTAATAAGTGAAAGCTGCTGCAGGCGCTTGAAACCAAGGCCAAACCATTCATCCTGTCTTAACAGAATAGAAAACAAATATCAACTCCTTTTGAGAGTGAAAAACCAACTAGGGCCATAGCCAGCTTTATTCCAGGCTTTAGTCAGCTACAGTAGTGCCTTTGATCTGTAAATTGTGATATTGGTACAAGTCTTAGTAGCATTTTTAAATTACATAGAAAAATAAAAGGTTTAGGTAGTGGTACAGCTTTTATCTTGGGGCACAGCCTGCAAGAGCTACGGGACCCTGCCTCACAAGGGTGCTTGTACTCTAGATCAGCAGCACTGGAGAAGGGTGCACACTGCTTGGGCTTCTCCCACCTTAAACTTTGCGTGTGTGAAGAAGTACCAGGCTGACACAATCTGTTGTTACCTGCTGTGTGTCTTCAGAAGGTTGGCGCTGAGCAAAGAGTGCCTTAGATCCTTGTTTGCCAAGTGAGCTGGTTGTTTTGATTTTGTGATTTCAGTCTTGTGCCTCATGTAGAAGGATTTACCATCTCCATGGGGGGGAGTGCTGTCAGGTGTCAGCTCAGGATGAATACCCTGGGCTGATTTGGGGTGGGATTAGCAGCTTTGCTGGCAGAGGGTTGTGTGGAAGGAGGCCACCATGATAGGTGCTCGTGCTCAGTGTGACACCGCTTCATAAACGTGCTCTGCACTCTCGTGCTGTCACAGTTGTTGAGACAAACTGATGTTGTACCTTGCTAAAAACCCTTGAAAGTTTTCTTTATGTCAGGCTTTAAGTTTTGTTAATCAAGCTCTAGGCCTTGTGATGGGATCTCATGGCAGCAGGGTGGCAGTGATGCTGGGAGCACAGGGTTTCTGAGGCACAGTTCTCTGGCTGCCGTGTGCAGTACAAGCTGTGCTCTGCCATCAGAGGGGAGAAGCCTCCACTGCCTCTGCTGTGTGACTGGAGTGTCACAAGGGAGCATAGATCTGCAAATGTAGGATTAACATGAGAAAAAACCTACCACTCAGTCTCCTGTCTGTCTAAAGATTTGCATGTGCAAAAATAATAGCAGGCATGGGCACATGGAAGGTAGGGTAAGAATGGCTTTGCATGTGTTGCCCTTTTTTCTTACCCTGAAGAATTTCTTCCAAGACTTCAGGAGCAGGGAATTTAGATTGTTTCGGTTGGGAGGCAACTCAGGCAGTTTTAGAGGTGTGAAGAAATGAGGGTGTTACAGATGTGAGGAGAGAGCAAAATTCTTCAGTAAAATCTCATTTACCTGGACAGAAGTGGCAGACATGAGCTTCAGCAGGCTGTGCATGACAAGAATTTGTCTCCTGAACTTCCCTGGGAGAAGGGCAGCTTTTCTATATCAGACCCTTTCAGAAGCTTTAACAGTCTTGACACATTGCCCAGTAGACAATGCAAGTGAAAAATTACCTTTCCTTGGACAGGTCTTTGAAATCCCTGGTTTTTCTTTAGATCCATCAGAACAGGCAGATTCAGATCCCTCTGTTCATCAGAAGATAGTTGCTGTTTGTAACTCTGAGGCTTATTCTACATAGCAGGGAGCAGTGTCCCCCAGAGGGGAAATCAGAGCTCTTGAATCTGCCCTCTGGTGCCAAGCTCTGCCAGCCACCCTGAGTGGGATCCTGCTGCTGTGGGTGGGACTTCAGCAGGAGCAGCATGGACCTGGCAGCACAGGCAGGATGGAGGGGAGTAGAACTGCTGGAGCCCCTGAACCCAGTAATGCTCTCTGCAAAACTTCTCCTGTCCCACTTTGGAGGTGGACTAGAAAAGATCAGGTGTGGGGTCAGAGCTGGCATTTCTGCATTGTGTTTATTTCAGAATGAAATCACCCAAGCTGTGTTTCAGGTAGTTTTTCTTTTATGTATATAATTAATTAGTTTGGGGAATAAGGGAACAAAGTCCTGTCCCACTTGGCCTGATCCATTTTGTCACATTTCAGGTAGAGATTGCAGGGAGCCCAGCCTGCAGTCCTGGAAACCATGGCTGTGGTGACAGCCCTGACCCAGATGCTGTGAGTGCATGACAGCAATGTCAGGCTCCTCACCCCACTCAGGGGTGGTGAACTCTCTGGAGCAGCCCAAAGGCATTATCTTGGCAAAATTAGGTCATGAATGGAATGGAATTAATTTTTTTTAAATTATCTATGGTCTTATTTAAAATTGCAAGTAACTGTAATGTTCATTAAGTAATTACAGCCAATAGAACATCTAGACCTCCAGGCCACTCTTAACCTCTGCAAACCTCTGTTTGTTCTTCCCAAAGTATTGGTTTGATTTTTGAAAATAGACCAGCTCTGGTATCATTGCTACTAAAGGTAAAGAGAACAGTAACTCACACCCCTCCTCAATCTTTCTTAGTCATGGTGAGAATTTTTACCTCTTAATACTTTAACTCCAAAGTCCGACTCCTTGACGTGCCTTTTTTTTTTTTTTTATCTACCACCTGTTTTGACCTCCACGGAAAAGCAGCAGCTCAGACACAATTACACAGCCTCACTGTCTAACACATTTGGGAGCAGGCTGGGAGACACTGACTGGAACAGAATGAGTGATTTCCAGGCCACCTTGTCAAGTTACCAGTCTGCTGGTGGTGACTGACAGCTTGAGAGGGAAACTGTCCTGGGAGCTGTTAGCAATTAGGTCAGTCTAGGGAAAACTCTCACAGCTTTTCCATTATCAGCCTCCAAAGTTTCTCTGTGGCTGTTGAATAACAGACTGGTTTAACATCACCCTGAAAAAGGCCAAAGAGGCAGCAGGGATGGTTTTTATAACAGTTCCCAGCCGTGGAATGGGCTTCAGTCACTTCTAAGTTTGTAAGTTCCTGCTATCAGATTTACCATCCACACACCAACAGCAACCTAAAAACCTTTGGCTTTCCCTGAAGGCAGTAGGTGAAAGCAGGATTTGAACAGTTGGATCTTCCAGTACAGTTATTTTGAGATGATTAATATTTAAGAAGAAACACCTGTTAGCAATCAAAGCAGTCTGAACAGTTTTCTACAAAGATTTGGGGTTTCTGTATTCTCTTGACTCCTACCAGTCATTGGAATGACTTTCCTTTTAGTTTAATAACAGTTTTAACAAGTGAAACAAATTATTCCTGAAATCCTTCAGCTGTTCTATAGTCTTCTGCTGTGCAAGAAGGAGTTTGGTTGCTTTGAGCAAAGGTCTTAGTGGGCTTGGTGCCTCAGCTTTTTTTGTGTTATTGGCAGGAAGAGCCTTTGAGGAAATTGTTATGTTGCAGGGTGATGCTGGAGATCTCCAGGTGTGTGTGGCATCTCTGATTCATTTCTAGTGCTTCTGCTTTGAGAACATTAATGCTGCATTTCAACAGGATCAACTTTGTTTTGCAAGGTGGGAAGGAATCCTATTGCCCTGGGAAAGCCCACTTCATGCAGAAATTACAAGATTGCTGCAGTACAACAATGCCCCACATTGCTGAAAATGTTTTTTCTTAGGTATTTTCAAATAAGATGGGATTATTTTTTAAGCAAAAGGGTAACTTGACATGCTTTTAATGGTTAGAAAAGGGAATAATTGGATTTTCTTCGAAATGCAGAGGCTCCTTTTCTAGGGAGCAGCTCTGAGATAAAAAGATTACATGTGTTTGTTTGAAGAGTATTGTATTGTTGTATTTTTTTCAATACTAAAGTAACTGTACTTTTTCTCTTTTTTAGCAACTTCAGTCTCAAGCTCGGGCACTGATAATGTTTGCTGGGATGATCCCATACAGAACATCAGGAGACACGAATGCAAGACTGGTGCAAATGGAGATCCTTATGAATTAGCAGAGCAGCTTTGGCTGGGGTGCAGCAGCCTGTGCCTGTCTTTAGTACGTTCAGAGGGCCCATGGGACCACTGTCATTTTGTATTCTGTATTTTTGTTGACAGAAATAAATTTCTTTGGTTTTGATATTTGTTTTTGACATTTTAATTTTCACTGATTCTTGTGTTTTTATGTTTTTATTAGTTTTTTTTTCAATTGGTTTGCATTTAGAAATTTATTCTTATTTAATAGGCTATGCAGAAAAAGAAATCATAGCTCTGCAGTAGGGACAGGAATTTTATAGCAGAAGAGGAAATGGAGAAAACTTTGATTTATTGCTTAGTGTACTTACAGCTGAGAAACTTGAGGGGGTTTTGGATGCATGTTAAGTGTTGAAGATGTGTCTGATGCCCCAGTCACCCTGTGACACACTGCCATCAGTCTGTCCCGATGTCTCGTGTGGCGCGTGTGCTGCTGCGGTGCCCCTGAGCTCTGTGTGCTGCACAGACCCCTCCCTGCTGAGCCAGGTGCTCGCAGCCCTGGAGCTCTGCTGAAGCTTTTGCAGGAACAGCTGGGTTGGAATCAGGTATATTTTGGTAGGAGGGTTTTTTGTGAGCAACATGTGAATTTTAGTCAGTGCATTCCAAGTGGGCCCCTGTTGAGCTCACCAGAAGCAAGGAATCTGAACCAGAGAGGCCCAGGTGAGGCTGTGTTGGGTGGGGGGGGATGTTACTGTTGGTTTTAGCAGGAAATGTAAGCCCTCAAACTGTTTTGAGCTACAGTTAAAGAAGAGTGAAAACCCAAGGAGCATGTTCTAGTAGAAGCTTTTATTTTTAATATAACTACCTATCTTTGAAAAAAAATGGGAGGAATGTTGGTGGTTACTCTTGCTGCTCCCCTGCTGCTGTCTCATGCTCTTGTGTTACAGGGATATGAGAACATGTGGCATTTGGAATGCAGACCAGGCAGCAAAATGTAGGGACTGATTTCAGCCTTTGTATGTTAACAGCTATCATGGGAGAGAATTCATCTCCATTTTGCAATGTCTTAGTTTACTGGGATGGAGGAATATCTGACTGACGTGATGACAATTTTCCTAATTACTTCTTTCACCAGAAATGTTGTAGCATAAGTTTTGTCCACCTTTTGGACAGGAAGCAGAGGGCTTTGCCAGCCACCCCAATCCATGTCTCTCAGCATTAGCAAACCAGCTGCTGGGTTCTCAGAGGATAGAGCTAGGGCTGTGTACAGCATGGAGTGCTCCTGTAGCATGGCCAGGACTGTCCCAGCTGAAGGCTGAGGGAGACCTGGACAACACCCTGCAGGTAAAGGGGAGTTGGTGAGTTACTAAGGAGTTATTTGGGGTTGGGAGTGGGCTGGAATTGCTTAACAAACTTGTCAACAGGTGAGTGTGGAAAGCTGTATTGCCTGTTAACATTTCTGGTATATTTGTGTGGAAATACTTCTTGGCATATCTCAGGTAAGAACTGATCCCTTTCCCTAGAGAACAGGCACTTTCCCTGTTGTTTGTGGACAGTCATGGTGGGGCCAGGGCTGCCCCAGAGGCAGTCCTGCAGGATGACCCTGCTCCTGTGTTTTCCTTGCTGGTGCTCAGCCCCTGTCCCTGAGTTACTCCCAGCATGAAATCACCTCCCATAGAGGAGAGAGTCTGGCAAGTCTGCACCTGTCCTCAGGCAACCACTGACCCGAGCAAGAGAGGGACAGGGCTTGCTGGAGTCTGGGAAGGGTGAGGGCCACCTTCCCCCCTGTAATTCCCTCTCCCTGATCTGCCATTCATGCAGGAAATGAAGTCCTTTGGGGTCAGCTCTTAGTGCTGCCATTTCAGGACCTTGTTCTCCTGCCTCTTGCCCATCCCCTGCTCAGGAGAGCTATCACGCTGCCCCACTGGCATGTTCTGATGTCTAGTGTTGAACCTGGGGACCCTCTATAAGCAGTACAGTACCCTTTCTCCAGCTGCCCTTCGAGGAGGCTATAGCAGGTGCTTTCTGGTGCTTCTCAGCCTTCTTGGGTGTTGGGAAAGGTGATGTCTGTATATAGTTTCCTCTCTTTGTGCCCAGTGGTTGTGATTCCAGCCTTTGGTTGCTTTTTAAGCTAATTAGAAACTGAATTATTTCATGCTTTCAAAATCCAAGATGATCCTTCTGTGATGGACAGATGGGAAATAAACCCCAGGGAGTCCAAGTCCCGAGACTAACCTTGAGAAGGTAAGACCAGCCCCATTTCCATCAAGATAAGAGATTGTGGGTATAACAGAAAGTGCCACAGATATTTGGAGTTAATTTATTACTTGTTGATTGCCCTGTGATTTCTTCTTAGGTTTGTGCAGGTGGTGAATGTTACATCCCATCCATCTTCCCACATGTCCCAGAGTGGCAGGTTCCAGCTCAGTGCCTGAGCCTGGCTCTGGCAAACCTGACTCCTCTGTGTTACTTCAAGGGCTTTGCTGCTTTGAGGTAGATGCTGATGCACATCCTGGTGCTTTGCTGAATCAGGCACCCCCATGGTTTTCCAGATGTCCCTGTTTTCCCTCCACCTCATGCTTATTCTGCTGGAGAGAGCAATCAGCTTCTGCTCCTTCAGGTTTTGCACCATCATTCTGACTTGGCTAATTTACAAGCTTAGCCTTTTCTAAATAGCTTATGTGCTGGAAGGGGTGTCACTAAACTCGTGCCTTTTGTTTGGTATAGCCTGTTCAAAGGTGGTGTCACCATGCACTCCCTTTACAACAGGGAGTAGTGCACAGTGTGCAGCAGAGCCAGCAATGTTCATATGAGCTGAATTCATTCTGAATAAAAACTGACAAATCTCTAAGTCAGTGGAACTCTGCTCTTTATACACAAAGCAAGCACAAATTAAGTTTAGGATAATTCCATCTGCTTTTTCCTACCTTGGGACTAATCCCTGGCATTACAGATCCTCCAGGTAGATGAGATGCATCTGAAGGGTGACTCACTGGTTTGAGTCAAATACAGCTGAAGCTTGTGTTGCTGCAGGAGATGAGAGGAAAAAGTGAAAAGGTGTTTGCTGTGAGAGTGTGTAACAATCTTGTTCTGGTGTGGATGCAGCAGAGGCAGGCAGTCTCCAGGTCTGTGTCCCACAGTTTGTGTGGCTCTGTGGTTCTGAAACATCCACACATGCTGCAATTCCAGAACAGCAGCTCCTAAAGCTGCACCTCCTCCAAGGACCAAGGGCTGAGTGATGTGGTCTGGATTTACAGGGGAGTTGCAGGGCAATCTAGAAATACTTGCTGTAAACTTCTGCTCTATGTTACCAGCTCAGTAGGAAAAAAAATAGTTGAAAGTTCTGCCCAGGGTTAACCTGGTAAAAACTACACTGAGCTAAGGGAAGACAGTCAGCTCCTGTGGGAACTGGCACTGCCTCCTACACACTGTCAGAAAGCTGGTGTCAGTGGGTCCTGTCTTCTCAGCTGTCTCTGTGAGGTTTTTCTAGTCCAGACAACAAAATTAATCCTTTTAAGTATTTCCACCATTACCCCAGAGTATGCTGGTCATAGGGTACTTGCCTATGGGTTACATTCCTACTACTTTGCCTTTTCTTGAATTTCCCTGCTGAATGCAGATTCTGCATCTCAATCTGATTTTTCATTATGTTTTCCAGACCCTCTGGCTGGAGTAGGCCTGCTAAATGAGGTGGCTTCTCTGTTCACCACTGTTTCCTACTACTACTGCATTTGTCTAAGACACTGCTTGGACCTTGTTCCTTGCAGGAGCTGAAGGAATTGTGTTCAGAAAAAGTGAATTCAATGAACTTCTTTTGGTTTTGTTACTCTCCTAACCCTTGTCACCCCAGCCTATCAAAGAAGCAAAATGTTTTCCTTCCAGCCTGAAAGAGAATATTGTTAATTTCAGTTCCATGTCCCTGAGGTGGGACAGCATTCAAATACTGCCTCTGTTCATGTCCCTGTACCAGCATTTTTGTCCTCTTTCTCTCTGGATTTGAAGTTAGAAAGATGGAGATGATGCCTGGAAGAGATGGGAGATGACCTGTGTGTTCCCACTGGGAAAGGTTACTGGCAGTTGGCTGAATAACCATCTCTTTTCTTTTCACAGGCCTCCTTTGCTGTGGTGCTGAGAAGTTGAGTCTGATCTGCACAGTGGGTTTGCAGTGCTGAGACCCTGCATCATTCGTGTGTCCCGTGTCACTCAGGGTGGTAGGTTCCCTCTTCCACAGGGATGGAAACAGGTCAATTAAAGCTTCATTAAAGCCTTTTGGAATATGACACTTAGGCAGTCTTTAAAAGAAGCTGTGTAATGCACCATACTCTGCTTAACTCGCTTTTGGGTTCATTCGATGCATTTAATATCCAGAACAAAATGGGGGATCGGCTGGAAGTGAGGGAAAGCCCTGCAGAAACAACTTGGCACCTGTTCCGTGTGAGTGGAGGGGCTGGAGGGAGGCTGCAGAGCTCCCTCTCTGCCGCAGCTCCCCGCGCCGCCGGCCCCGGTATTGTTGCTGCAGCTGGTGTTGTGAATCAGGCCGACGACAAGCGCTTCCTACAATCCGGCTATTTCACTACACCAGGGTTGCATCATACCACTCGCTTCGCTCTTCACCCGCCTCTGGAGCCCTCCTGTGTCTTCCGGAGCATCTCTGACTGTGCTGTGTTTAACAGAACCCCCACTTAAGAGACTGATTTGTGCTGTTTTGGGCAAATCAGCGGTTTTGATGAAACAGTGAGGTTCTAAAATAAAGCCATTTCTGCTGGGTGTGAGTCTGCTGGTGCATCTCTTTTGAGAGGAAGCTGGTGTCCACTTTGTGGAGGTTGTTGTGTGAAGTGCTGGGGTGAGGCTCTTTCCTGGTCCCCACCTCGCCCTTGTCCCTGCTCTCCAGGCTCCGAGGTGCTCTGCAGTGCTTCGAGGGCTGAGCACGGATGCAGACCGGGCTGCTGCCCCCAGCTCCCCGGGTAAGTGGCTGCACAGGGCTTGGGTGATCACAGCCATCTGCCCTAGCACAAACAAGGGGGCTGGAGCAAGTCCTCAAAAATCAGGTCAAAATTTGTGTGTGAATGCAAAGACAGCCAGAGGCAGCACGGCAGGCAGGCCCAATTTTCCATTAACTTGCAAAGCCACACAGAGCTGAAATTCCAATGGGCTGCCCTCCAATTTTATTGCTGGCCTTATTTGCTGTCTTTGCTGATCTTATCTGTAACTGCTTTCGTGGCACATGTGACAGGGGCTGGGGGTGTAAGGGACGCCCATCCCTCCCCCTGTCCTCACCTCCTGTGGCTGTGGGGTTACGGCCACACAGCTTCAGCTCGTGTTTTGTGTGATGGGAGCAAAGATTTAAGTGGCTTATTAACTCAGGGATGGGACTGGGGGCAGTTCTGAGCCCTGGGGGCTCAGTGGTACCCTGTCCTTGGGTCTGGAGGGGAAGGGGGCTGTGGGACCATGGGCATCTCTGCTGCCTTGTACCGAGACCTGCCAGCTCCGGGCCCTGGACAAGCACAGACAGACTTACATTACTCTGTGTACCTGTCTTCTCCAGCAGCCTGGAATCTCAGTTCCAGCAGGAGCATCCCTCAGATCCCTTGATGTCACACTCCCCCCTTCCCCTGGTTTCGCTGTGGGATAAAGGTGCTGTTCCCCTCCCCACATCCGGCCCAGCTCAATGCCACAGGCAGCATCTTGGAAACCAGCCAGGATGATTTACGAGATCTGACGGGTCTGGGGCAGTATCCCAGGGAAGGGTGAGGGTGCGTGGGAGTCTTGCTCCCTTTTTCCATAATAAATCCCTGTGAACTGAATGTTCCTGGGTTGGGGCCGGAGGCAAACTCAGCGCTGCATTTCTCTGCTGATCTGTCCTTGGGACTTAATCTCAAATCCGTTATCGCTGCCCCCATCGAGCGCTGGGAGGCAGTGATGCCCATTATGGTGGTTTTGGTATCCCTTCCAGCTATTTTTTTCCCCCTGACCAGCTCGGGGTGGTTCAAGCTGATTCCTTTCCTCTATTAGCATCAGTGGTGGGTGTGTGCCGGTCACCTCGCTCCGGTTTTGCGGGGTATAAAGCCGGCAAGCCCCTCTCCACCCTGTCCCCCACCTGGCAGGCTCCTGGGCAGGGGCAATGGCTGAGCTGCCCATCCCAGATCTGCCCCCAGCCCACTGCAGCGGCCGCTTCACCATCAGCACCCTGCTGGGCATGGAGGAGGGGGGCCGGGGTCCCTACACACCCACCGAGGGGTCCAGCTGTGACAGCGTCCAGCCCACCCACCTGTCCAGCAGCACCCTCTGCACCAGGACCTTCGGCTACAACACGGTGGATGTGGTGCCAGCCTACGAGCACTATGCCAACAGCAAGGGGGTGGGCGACCCCAGGAAGGGCAGGCCCTCGCTGGCTGACCTGCACTCTATCCTCAAGGTAACAGGGGGCTTGCTGTACCCATAGCATCTCTGGCATCCACTGGCCATGCTGCTGGTTCCTGCGAAGTGTCTGTGGTGGGTCACTCTGTCTCCTGCCTCTTGGTGCCATTACTGGTTCTGTGCCAACTGCACATCCCCAAGAAGGCCCTGAGAGAAGCCAGAGAATCCAGCTGTTTGCAGCTGTGTGCTCAACCAGAGCATTGTCTCCAGGGACAGCTGCCTGAAGGCCACCCTCACCTGCCTTCCCCTCGTCCCACAGCCTGACCCGAGCCGCCTTCGCACGTCGGTGTCTGACCTGCAGCACAGCAATGGCCTGCCAGAGACTGGGCCGGAGGCTGGGCTGGAGGAAGCAGAAGGGGAGTCAGGCAGAGACTCCGTGCCAGAACCTGTCCGCTTTGGATGGGTGAAGGGCGTCATGGTGAGTGTGACCCATCCCCCATGGAGCGTCCTCCTGCCCTACTACCTTTTAAGCATTTTACCCTTGTTGCATTTTTCACCAATGTCTCTGTTTTTGCAAGCACATGTGCTTTGAGCAATTCCCTGCCCTCCTCAGCAGGGTGGTTTTCTCTGAGAAGGCAGAGCTGGCAGGGTTTGGCCATGCCCAGGTGTCAGTGCCCTGATGGCCAGTTCCTCTCTGTCCCCCCTCAGATTCGCTGCATGCTGAACATTTGGGGAGTTATCCTCTACTTGCGCTTGCCCTGGATCACCGCCCAGGCAGGAATCGGTGAGTGCTGCGGTTCACCGTGGGCTGGACAGTGGCACTGGGCCCATCATCACCCAGACACCTGGGGGTGGTGGGACTTCTAGGGATGGCTGGGGGATACAGCAGTGAAGCAATGCCCTTTCCCCGCAGCCCTGACATGGCTCATCATCCTCATGTCTGTGACAGTGACCACCATAACCGGCTTGTCCATCTCTGCCATATCCACCAATGGCAAAGTGAAGTCAGGTAGTGTGTTTCCTCCTGGCCACTCCAGGGGTCTCTTTGTCCTGGGGCTGCCCCATGGATGTGAAGTCCTGGCATGGGCTGTGAGGTGTGGTGGAACCCCAAAAACGTGGGGGAAGCAGTAATGCCATGGGGTGTTCCCTGCCTCAGGAGGCACCTACTTCCTCATCTCACGGAGCCTCGGGCCGGAGCTGGGCGGCTCCATCGGGCTGATCTTTGCCTTTGCAAACGCCGTGGCTGTGGCCATGCACACAGTGGGCTTTGCTGAAACTGTCCGGGACCTGCTGCAGGTAAGAGAGCAGCTCTGTGTCCTCTGGGTCCCAATGTCCCCCCTACCCCTCCATCCCCACCCTCTCCTTGCACAACCTGTGTTGATTATAAATATTTGCATTATCCTTGGACCACTGATAATCAAACAGTAGCTGCTATAACACAGAAAAAACTGTGGTTTGGTAAGGAAGAGGGTTATTTCCGTGTTGTGAGTAGTTCCCCTTCCTCAGGAGCACAATTCCCTCATCGTGGACCCCACCAATGACATCCGAATCATTGGAGTCATCACTGTGACGGTGCTGCTGGGCATCTCCCTGGCTGGCATGGAATGGGAGGCCAAGGTAACCCTAACTCCTGCTCACATTTTTCTCCTGGGCTGATAAGAGTTGTCCCTCCTGGCCACCAGGCATCTGAGGAGCAGAGGATGCCTGTAGCTCCCCAAAAATGGGCATGGGTTTCTCCTAATTCGTTTTTCACTCTTTCTGTGCCCAAACACCCAATCCTTCAGCTGGCTCTTTCTGGTCTGGCAGGCACAGATACTGTTCTTCCTGGTCATCTTGGTTTCCTTCATTAACTACCTGGTGGGGACAGTGATCCCAGCCACTGCTGAGAAGCAAGCAAAGGGCTTCTTCAGCTACCGAGGTGGGTCCACCATAGGCTGGGGTTGCACTCAGCAGGTCCAAGTGCATCTCTGGAGCCTGGCTCTTTGCTGCAGTTTGGGGAGGTGCTTGCTACAGGAAGGTGCTCCTTGCTGAGCGATGTCATTAAAAGCACAGTGTCCCCTCTCATGGGGTCCCTGCCATCAGCACCATGCCCCCAGCCAATGCTGAGGTGCTTTAGCCAGGAAAAAAGTTGCCAAGAGGCCTCAAATCATTCTCCTCTGCTTCCTCCCCAGCTGATATCTTTGCTCAGAACTTTGTGCCCAACTGGCGTGGACCTGAGGGCTCCTTCTTTGGCTTGTTTTCCATTTTCTTCCCATCCGCAACCGGCATCCTGGCTGGGGCCAACATTTCAGGTGACCTGAAGGTGGGTTGTGACTGTTGCTACCTGAGCCAGTGTTTCTCAAGGCTCAAGCCCTATTTTCCCAGGGGCTTTCATTTTGACCCAACAATTATACTTTGTTTTATTTCTTATGCAAACTCTGAGCTCAGCCAGGAGATTCTCTGTGGCTTTGTGATACAGTGCATTAAAATTTCTCCTGTACAGCAGCCACAAATAAGCTGCCTGCATTAGCACAGCTGGAAAGCTGTCTTACATATCTCTGCAACTCCCTTGGGCAGGATCCTGCCGTGGCCATCCCCAAGGGCACCTTGATGGCCATCTTCTGGACTACTATGTCCTACCTGGTGCTTTCTGCTACCATTGGTAAGCAGCACATCCTCAAGTGCAGTGGGTGAGGGGGGTAGGGGGGTGGGCTGGCCCCGACCCAAAATAGGTGGCCTGGGAGGATGCAGGTGCATAGGAGCCAGGAGCAAGCTGTGGACACTGGCATTGATATCCCAGTATGAGTGCCACAGGTGCCAGACCTTGTTCCTACCCCCACGTAGGGCAAAGTCATCCTGGGTGGGCAATGGAGCTCCTGGCATTGCTCAAAGCCCCATGGCAGGGACTTGGGAGTTGTCACAGGCAATGGGATGTGGGGCTGGGCTTCCTGAAACCGTGGAGAGGTGCCAGCCCTGCTCTAGATTTGTGTGTCCCCCAGGTGCCTGTGTGGTCCGAGATGCCTCAGGCAGCCTGAACGACAGCGTGGCCGTGGGCTCGCCGGGCTGCGAGGGACTGGCCTGCAGCTTCGGCTGGAACTTCACCGCCTGCACCCAGCAGCAGAGCTGCCGATATGGGCTCAGCAACTACTACCAGGTACCGCTCAGAACCATGTTCCTGCTCCTGGCCAGGTTTGTGCTGCAATGGATGGCTTTCCCAGGGCAGCTGCAATGCCTGGCCCCTCCCTGCCAACCTGGGGGGCACCCATGCTCTTGAAACAGACATTTTTTAACAGGAAGGCCCCAGGGAGTGGGCTTTTAGATGTGGCTGGACTTTGCTGCCTGGATAATGTTAAAGGAAATGCAGCAGGATGGGGCCTGGGGCTGGAAATCCCACCGGGGTGCACCAGAAATGCTGATCCCCTGGTTTTCATGCAGAGCATGAGCATGGTGTCTGGATTTGGCCCCCTCATTACAGCAGGAATCTTTGGCGCTACCCTCTCCTCAGCATTGGCCTGCCTTGTCTCAGCCCCCAAAGTCTTCCAGGTGAGGGGGTGGTGTCTGCACACCCCAGCTCCTCTTCCTGAGCTCAGCAGTGGGTGATGCTCCTTGGTGCAGGGCTCTGCATCCATGAGCAGCCCTGGGGCAAGGAGGATGCTGCTGTCAACACAGGGCGTGGCTCCAGTTTGGCCCTTGCTGTTACGGATGCAGGAGCCACCACAGCACTGCCATCTCACGTCCCTGGCAAAGCCTGCTGTCCCCACTGTGTCTCTCTCTGCAGTGTCTCTGCAAGGACCAGCTCTATCCTCTCATCGGCTTCTTTGGGAAGGGCTATGGGAAGAACAGCGAGCCCATCCGTGGCTACATGCTCACCTATGTCATTGCCATTGGCTTCATCCTCATCGGTAGGTGCTTGCTGCCCCAGTACCCTCCTGCAGCTTGCCACCAGCAGGCTGGCTCAGTCTCCACCACTGACAGCTCCCTCTCTTTCTCCTCCTCCCACAGCTGAGCTCAATGCCATCGCCCCCATCATCTCCAACTTCTTCCTCTGCTCCTACGCCCTCATCAACTTCAGCTGCTTCCACGCCTCCATCACCAACTCCCCAGGTGGGCTGTGCCACGCCACGCCGTGCCCTGCGGCGGCCGGCTCCCCGTGCGGCTCCCCCTCCCGGCAGCGGCCGCTGTGTGTGTTTGCGTGCAGGCTGGCGACCCTCCTTTCGGTATTACAGCAAGTGGGCTGCTCTCTTTGGAGCGGCTGTCTCAGTGGTGATCATGTTCCTGCTGACCTGGTGGGCAGCCCTCATTGCCTTCGGCATCGTCATCTTCCTCCTGGGATATGTCCTCTACAAAAAGCCAGGTGGGTGGTGGTAACCCGGCACCAGCAATGCCCCAGAAGGTGTCTGGCCTTTTTGCTAATCCTCCTTCCTCATCAGATGTCAACTGGGGCTCCTCCATGCAAGCCAGCTCCTACAACATGGCACTCAACTACTCAGTGGGGCTGAGTGAAGTGGATGAGCACATCAAGAACTACAGGCAAGGGCAGCTCATTTGCAGTGCTGGGCATGGAGGGAGTGGGATGAAGAGCCAGCTCCTGCCTCCAGTAAACCCAGGGAGGCATCGTGCCCATGGCCACACCCTCACCACCACCCTCAGTAACCAGGAACTGCAGCAAAATGTGTCAGTTTCCAAAATCCCATGTGTGTGCCATGTAAGGTAGAAATCTGGGCAAACCCTGCCCCCTCCATTCCAGGCAGACACAGACACATTGGTGTCATCTGATATAAAAAGACCAAAGAGTGAGACTGGAGCCTCAGGCCACATAGTGTTTTCTCATTCTAAAGATGCTCCCCATGGCCACTGGACAAGCATGGGAGAAGAAACATGGCTCATTCCAAAGAGGCTGGATGCCTCCAAAGTACTATTCCTCACCCCCTTTTCCCCCTGCCTGCAGACCGCAGTGCCTGGTGCTGACTGGCCCCCCCAACTTCCGCCCGGCGCTGGTGGATTTTGTGGGGACCTTCACCAAGAACCTCAGCCTGATGCTCTGTGGCAACGTGCTGATTGTGAGTCACCTGCAGAAACTGGTTGGTTCCTTGTCCTGGGGGCTCTGGCCACCAGTGGGTGGTGGGCTGGGAAATCCAGTTGTATCCTGGTGGGCTCACAGGGTGGAGGTTGAAATGTGCCTACTTGTGTGCTGCTGGGTGATGAAATATGTCAACTGGAAGCCTCTCTGAGTTGTTAAGCAATATTGGTGAAGCATCAGGATGTCCCTGTGGGCTTATGGCTTCCCTTTGCAAATTAATTGCAGAAGATTTGGAAAGATGAAGTAGTTGCTCAGAGGACAGGTGGGTCCTGCAGCCCTGAAGTCTCCAGAGTAATTGGGTGCAGTAAGAACCAGCTCATCTGCACCCACAGGACTGTTGGGATTGTGCACTGGCTGTTGACTTCCTGGATTCACTGGTTTTCTTGGCTGTGATTGCAACCTCCCATGTGTGCAGTGGTTACATCCACCTCTTGCCAATGATTTGGGAAGAGAGGAGCTAGAAGTTCTTGGTGGCAAGACTTGTTGCAGTTGGAAGGGGCAGCCTGAGCTCCTGCTCCTGATTCCTGCAGGGCCCACGGAAGCAGAAGATGCCAGAGTCCCGGCTGATGGCAGATGGCCACACTAAGTGGCTAATGAAGAGGAAGATCAAGGCTTTCTACACAGATGTGGTGGCTGAGGATTTGAGAAGTGGCGTCCAAATGCTCATCCAGGTACAGCCATCACTGGCCTTCTAGCAGCAGGGTCCCTTCTCTTTGTCACAGCCTGGGGGAGCTCTGACCTCCCTCCATGATCTCCAGGCTCCCCCATGAAGTGGACTGACACCACCTGTGTCCGTCTGTCCCTGCAGAGGGGTCTCATGGGGATATCTATCCATAGGCTGCTGGCCTCGGGAAGATGAGACCTAACATCTTAGTGCTGGGCTAC
Source organism: Fringilla coelebs (assembly GCF_963513975.1). Taxonomy (NCBI): domain Eukaryota; kingdom Metazoa; phylum Chordata; class Aves; order Passeriformes; family Fringillidae; genus Fringilla; species Fringilla coelebs. The sequence continues at coordinate 7,976,073 of NC_140040.1, read as the reverse complement.
AAGAGGAACTGGCGGACGGCATCTCCACAGAGCCTGGAGGACTACGTGGGCATCCTGCAGTACGGCCACACTGGCTCCTCCACCTCTCGGGGACACTGGCACCTGTGGTGGCCCCACTGATGGCTGCAGTCACGTGTGCAGGGTCCAGCTGGGCTGACAGTGCACCCTCCATTAACTGCCTTCTCCTCCCTCCCTCCAGCGACGCGTTTGATTTCAAGTACGGTGTGTGCTTGATGCGGATGAAGGAAGGGCTGAATGTTTCCCGAGTGCTGCAGGCACATGGTAAGTGGTTTTGGTCAGCTGGGGATGCAGAGAGACATGCAGTTGTGGGATGTGCCAGCCAGCACCATGTCCCCAGACAAAGGCCGCAGTCCTGGTGGGACATCACTCCTGTGCTGGGATCCACAGGGATGGGGACAGTGAGGCACTGCTGTGCTGCCCTTGCTCTTCTCCCTCCTCAGTTAACCCCATGTTCGAGGCAGCAGAGCACCCTGAGAATGGCACTGGCAGCAGAGCAGCCCCAGGCACAGGTAGGCTGGTGACCCCCTAGAGCATCCCCAACTCTGAGGATTAGTTTCAGGCACAGTGGGGGTTTCAAGCCGTAGGGAGCAAGGCTGGGACTAGGAAGAAGTGATGCCTTTAATCTGTGTCTGGTGGCGCCCTTTGCTGACACCAGGACCCTCTTGCCCCAGCAGTAGACCCCACCGCCTTGGCCAGTGAGCAGCAGGCGAGCACCATCTTCCAGAGCAAGCAGGGCAAGAAGACCATTGACATTTACTGGCTCTTTGATGACGGAGGTAACCTTCACCTTCCATCTGTCCCGATAATGTGAGCCCAGCACCTCCACTGCAGTGCCCAGAAGGGCTCAGCCCTGCCAAATGGGCCAGGGCATCCCTGGCCTTTGGCACCAAGGAAGTACTGGTGAGTCTGGGGGTGACTGCTGCATCTCCCACCCGGTGTTTTGGGGCCAGGTCTCACGCTGCTCATCCCCTACCTCCTGGGGCGCAAGAAGCGGTGGGCAAAGTGCAAAATCCGGGTGTTTGTCGGCGGGCAGATCAACAGGATGGACGAGGAGAGGAAGGCGTAAGTGCTGGTGGCCACTGCCACTGTCCTGTAGGTGGTGACACAAGCTGCTTCCCATCCTGCTGAGCTCTCCCAGCTTTGCCATAATGGGATCTGTGAACTCTGACCTGGCTGCTCTGCCTCATTTCTCTGGAAATCAATGTGGCTGCAGAGTGGAAAACCCAAAGTGCAAACTGAGGCCAGCAGCAGGGTTCTCTGCTGTGGCAGGCCCCTGTCAGAGATACCGTTCCCTGCTAACTTTGGGAAAATATGTCGTTTTCCCTCCATCAGGATTGTCTCTCTACTGAGCAAGTTCCGCCTCGGCTTCCATGAGGTCCACATCCTCCCTGACATCAACCAGAAACCCCGGCCAGAGCAGTAACCACCCCCCTTCCCTTCCCCGTGCCCCCACAGCACCCCCAAACCTGCCCAGACCCTCTTCCTTGGCACTGTCTGCTTGTGTTGCAGCATCAAGAGATTTGACGACCTCATCGCTCCCTTCAGGCTGAACGATGGCTTCAAAGATGAGGCCACAGTGAATGAGATGAGACAGGGCTGTCCCTGGAAGATTTCTGATGAGGAGGTTGATAAAAACAGAGCCAAGGTAGCACCAGTGCCAGGAGAGCTCCTGCAAAGGGTCTTCTGCTTTTTAGGCAAAATTTAGTCCTTCTGGAAACCATTGTTTTGTGTTTCTCGATGCTCTTTGCTCCACAGTCGCTCCGACAAGTGAGGCTGAATGAGATTTTGCTGGATTACTCGCGGGATGCAGCGCTCATAGCCATGTAGGTGCCAGTAATGCCCTCACGCCTGTTTCTTGCCCCATGGGAATGGTCCCTCAGGCTGTTCACCCCTCCCTGGGTGGGGAGGTCCTGCACAGACACCCTAATTCTCTGGTGAGAGTGCTGCACCACAGGAAAAGCCCCTGGAAGACACCAAGGGCTCCAGCTTGGGTCCTGTTGGGCGGGAGGATGTGGTGTTGCCCCTTTTAAGGGAAATAACCTGCAGTGGACTGAGAAAGGGGCTGTGCCCTGCCTCACGCCCCTCCTCGCTGTGCCGCAGCACCCCGCCCATCGGCAGGAAGGGCCGCTGCCCCAGCTCCCTCTACATGGCCTGGCTCGAGACCCTCTCTCAGGACCTGAGACCCCCCATCATCCTCACACGAGGAAACCAAGAGAACGTCTTGACCTTTTACTGCCAATAAAACCTCCTGGATTCATGATGACTTGGGATGTGAATTTTTCAGGCCAATATTGAACCTGGAGCGTGCTCCTCTGGGAGTCTGGGGGAGCAGTGAAGTCATGGTGGTTACCATGCCCCCTGGAAATGCCCACCAGGCACAGCTGCCACCCTCTTACAAATGCTTGCTTGGCCCATCTCAGGCTCTGTAGGTAAACAGATAAACACTAATAAACAGCAGTGCTGGCCCTGCCATGCAGATACTGCTCTGGTTTGGGGTTAGCCAGAGCTACGCAGGGGAGTTGTGGGCTCCTGCACCTCCACGCCCAGGAGAGCCCAAGTGGTGTGCAGGGACTGAATGCTGGCTCAGCAAAGCCACTGCCCAGGGTGGAACAGCCCCAGGGGCTGGGAGCAGGTCAGCACCAAGCCTAGGGGCTGCAGGCCCCCAGCACATCCCCCCAGCAACAGGGACAACAGCTAAGCCTGTCCCCAGTAACTGAGCAGCAGTGAGATGTCACCTCAGACTGTGGTGCCTGGCTGCAGATGCAGGTCCAGCTCCTAATGGAGACAACATTTACCATCAGAACCAGGACATTTCTGGTGCACATGGCCCCAAGCAAAGCAGGAGTGCAGCTCATTTGAAAAGCACAACCCAGGCCTCCTTGTCATGCTGCAGAAGAAACACACAACACTCATTCACCTCAAGAGTTACAGAATTTACTGATAATCACCACCAGGATTAGGAGTGTCAGTAGAAAAATAAAATATACAGACTTTTCAATCCTACAAAGATTTGTTCATGACAGCTGCAGCTGTGAGGGAAAGGAAGCTGGGTGGGGGCAGAGGGGATGTCACACACAGGGAACAGAGCCTCAGCATAAGTGGGTGTTCTCCAGAAGGTGTTTCCTCAATCAGCACACTGGTTGGGATCCCCAGCAGAGGCTCACAGCACTGCTGGGCCCAGGACATCTCAGTGTTGTTTTTGCCAGCTCTTTGCAGTTTTTGTCAAGTTTGACTGAGCAAAGTCTACCAATACCTGGTGAAAATTGAAGGGATTCCTCCATATGCCTCACTTGGAATAAAGGAATGGAAAGGGAAGGCCAAACTAATGAGGGGAAGAAACTGCCACCAGTGCTTCAACTGCCATCTGGTGCTTCAGCTCAAGGCTACTCCTCCTTTCTGTTTAGCTCTGGTTTTACTGGAGAGGGAGGTTGCCAGCAGCAGCCAGCAGAGTGGAGGATGCTCTGTGAGCACCAAGGTGACACAAAGAACTTGCCACCTGTGCTCTTATGTCAAGACAAATCAGCTGATTGTTCACATTTTATGCAAATTCCCTGAAAATTTCACAGCATCCAGGCATAGAGAGACATTGCCAGCTCCAAATACTCCACACAGGATCAAGCTGCCAACTCTTCAAGTAAGCCAGAACCCCCTCAAAACACTCTCAGAGATCCCAAGGGATAGAAAACGGGAGGTTTTCAGTTCACCCAGCACTGAGTGACTTTACTGAGCAATTTTCACTTGTTCTGAGCTCTGTAACACCCCCATTTGTGTCCTGCACCTTTCAGCCCTGTTCCTGCAAGGAAACCTCCTCTTGCTGTAGCATGGGGCACATGGATAAAGTGCTTTCTCAGTTGCAATCAGCTTAATGGCTATTGAGTGGTGCCAGGCACCAGAGCAGGGTAAAGGAGAACCCAGCAGGTGCTCAGGACTTTGGTGTCTGGTGTTGCCTGAAAGGTAAAGCCAGACCCACCCTATTCAAATTCCATGAGATACTTTTAATCCATCCAGAAAAACACAGGATAACTCCTGTAAATTAAACTGTGCACTCTGTACACATGCTGAAATACAAGGTGGGAAGGGGGAAAAGAAAGAAAATTTATTCCTTCTTTTTCATTGTTCCTGCCCTGGCAGGAAGACAGGCTCTCTACAAGCAGCACAGCACACAGGGCTCTCCACAGATCTAGGGTTTAGTATATGTTACACCACTTGGACCTCACCCACCTAAGGAGAGGGATTCACATTAAATTATTTCCTAAACTGTGCATCTATATTCCCTGAATTAACATAGGCTAAAATTTAGAGTAATCTCAGTTAGTAGCTCCTGCAAAACACCTCCCACCGTCGACAGACCACGCTTGAGGAGTCTGTGCATAGAGAAACCTTTTCCATAAACACAGTGCCCTGTTGAAGGGTCACTGAGTCAATTTAGTTTAGAAAAGCCCTCTAAGATCCAGTCCTTTGACTGGTCCACTCCCATGTCATCCAGACCATGGCACTAAGTGCCACATCCAGTCATTCTAGCACTGAGGACATGGGCATGGTAGATAAATGGCCCTAGAAAATGCTGCAGGTACAAAAGGAACTGATTTGGAAACCAGAGGAATTCAGTGAAGACACAGATGGCAACTGTCCCCTGAAAGGCTGGACACAGACAGTGCTTTCCCTCTGCAGCCCACACGGTGTGAGCTGGGTACAAACACAGACCACAGCAAACCCCTAGGGGTGGCTGCACTGCCCAGCCACATCCCTGGAATTCAACCTCAGCTTCCCCAAAGAACCAAGCCCCAGGAAGCACCCAGTTACCTGCTCAAGTGCCCCAGCCATGTAGCACAACTCCAGGCACAATGCAGAGCTACCAGTTAGTTAAAAGTCACTCAAAACCAAAACAAACTAAAACAATTCATGAGGAGACAGTGCTACCTGTGGAGAAGGGTTGATTGGGGCTGTGTTCACATGGACACAGGATTCACCCAGGCTCCTGCCAGGAGCCTTGCAGCTGTCCCAGCCCCCGGCACACTGCTGGCTGGATGCTGAAAATGTGGCACACTCCCTGCACTGGGGACACCCCAGCCACAGCCATGCAGCTCTCAGCAGCAGCAGCAGGGATTTTATCCAAGCTGGCCAGTGCCACTCCCAGATCAGTTCAGACACCCAGCTCCAGCACACCAACATGAACAGCGTCAGTAAAGTCAAAGGAGAACAGAGTTGTTCTCCTTCAAAGCCTGAGGAGAGCTGTGCACACCCACATGCACACCTGGGATTTCTGGAGTGCCCATTCCACTCTGCTTTGCCTCTGGGCAAAACATTCACAGGGTCAGAAGAGCTTTGCTGTAATAAAATTCACAAAATATTTTTATACCAGTCATTTCCCCTGTGCAGCATTCACAGCCAGAGCTCCCAAACACATATTTGCACTCTCATCCATCTAAAATGAGTTTTCCTTTTGCTGCTCCCAAATCCACTATGGCTATGACCTGGTATTAAGAAGTTTGGGCCAGGAAGAAAACAATTTTTTAATTTAAAAACTGACATTAAAAGAGCTTCAGGTTCACTGAAAACCAAGCAACAAAGTGGTGAGTGAGCTCTGAGGACACGATGTCACTCTGGTCCTGTTCCTACCCCAGCACAGCTGGTGTCCCATTTTAGTTGTGCCCTGTTACTACAATTCATCACTGGTGACAGGTACCCAGGTCTCTTCCTCTGGTAGCCATTTTCCTACCCTCCAGAGAAATAAAGTTTCACTTGGCACTTAATGTTACCAAAAAGTAACAAAATTCACAATTTTAAAACTTCAAGCCAGACTAGAGGCAAGAGCAAGCCGTCCCAATTCCTTAAATCAGCAGAAGACACACAAGGCTGGAGCTGTGCTCCCTGTGATTTGTTCTGAGGCAGCAGGTCCTTTGCTCCCCCTCTGGTTTGTGTTCTCCAGCCTCTCCAGAGGAGCTACAGAGTGGCCAGAATGCGCAGGAAGGAAACCACCACCACACAGAATGTCTGGCCCACGCCAAAAATGAGGGCCTCAAAGGGAATCATTTTTTTCCCTGCAGCTCTGTAAACTCCAGCAATGGCAGCACCTGTGGAGAGGGGGAAAAGCCAAGACGTGAAGGTGAGACAGCTGCTCTGCACAGGGATGAGGGGGAGCCTCAGGATGTGAGGCTGGGGCAGAGAACAGCGGGGTCTGAACCTCTCCCTGCTCACCAGCAGGCAGGAATGCTGGGCTGGGGATGTCTGACAAACCTCAGCCAAGAACCAGTGCTTGCTGGTGGCAATGGGTCAACTGGTGCTGAAACTCTGCTGAGGTGTCCAGCAGGTGTGGGGCTTGGGACATACTTTTGTCAGAAGATCCCCCACCCACAGCCCACAGGCTGCAAACATTACCCAGTTCTGGGCACTGACCCCAAACCTCTGAGAGATTTTCCTCCAGAAATGTGCTCAGAAATGTGAAAGCCCCCTTGGCTCTGCACCCGATGGCTTTGGTATGCCCGATGCAGGGCTCGACAAGGGGCACTGTCCGACCCTTTCAAACGTCGGGCAAGGGGGAAATAAAGCCAGAACGGTAATCTCCATCCCGCGGAACACCGCCATCCCACGCGCTCCCGAAGGCAACCTCTGATCGCCACAGCCCCCGGCACCTGCCGTACTTGTGAGGGTGCCGGCGGTGATGGGTCCCACGATGCCCATCAGCAGGACGCTCACGGACATGAACCTGCCGTACTTGTGGTGCCGGAGCGTGAAGAGGGCAAGCAACGCGGCCGGGACGTGGAAGGCAAGGGAGGAGACGACTGCCCACAGGAAGACGCCGTACCACATCTCTGCGGAGAGAAGGGCTGTGAGGGCGGCCCGGGGCCCGCAGGCCTCCAGCGGCCCGGTCGGGCGGACGCCGCTCCGAGCAGGGAGGTACCTGGGAAGGTGGAGAGCGGGCTGGAGTAGGTGGTGGTGCCATTGCCCACGCGGGGCACGAGGCGAAGGCTGAGGATCTGCTGCAGGAGCCCCCCGCCACCGCCGCCCGCTTCGCCGCCGTCCATCCCCGCGCCCGCCCCGCCGCCGCCATCCGCCACCGCCCCTTCCGCCCGGCCCTTTCCGCACGCCCCAGCCAATGGGAAGCGTTTTAAGATGATAGACAGGGCGCGTAACCAATCGGCGCTGGTCTCAGGGCAGCCGGGCCCCGCCCTGACCCCGCGCTGCCATGGGAACGGCTGTGGGCCGCAAGGAACGCTGGGAGTCCCGGTGGGGCTGGCGGACGCTCCGGCCCGCTGGCGGACTCTCGTCTCTCCTCCCCCGGAGGCGCGGCTGTTCTTCCTGTCCGCCAGGGGGCGCTGGCGGGCGGCGCTCTGGGCGGCCCGGGCGGGAGCAGCGAGGCGGCGGGGCCGGGCCGGGGCGCACCATGTCGGGCTCGGAGTCGGAGCAGGAGCAGTACTCCTCGGCCGAGGATGACGACTATGTGCCCTCGGGTGAGTGGCGGCGGGTGGGAGCCGGCGCTCCCGGCGCCCCCGGCGCTGACGGTCTGTGCTTGCAGGTGCGGAGTACAGCGAGGATGATGAGAGCGAGCTGGTGCGGGAGGAGGAGCCGGCGGACAGCCCGCGGCCGCCCCGCGGCAGGAGGAGCCCCCGCCGCCCCGGCAGCAGGTACGGCCGCTGGGAACCGGCCCGGTCCGCCGCTGCTGCCCTGCGGGGCGGAGGAGCGGGAAACGCTGCTCTGCGTTCCGGTTTGGCGGCAGGAACAGAGGACCTCGGCCCCGACAGACAGCGTGCCTGAAAACCCTCCCCAGCAGCAGTTGTTTATTTTAACCTTTTTCGGTGCAAGGCACGCACATACGGGGTTTCTCACGTTGATATAAGTATATACATCCTTTAGTTGAGGTTGGTTTCTATCTAGCCCAGGTTCTCCTCCCCTCATGGCTCCTGCATTATCCCAGAACCACAGGACCCTGTGGTTTGGGTTGGAAGGGACCTTAAAGACCACCTTGTTCCACCCTCCTGCCATGGGCAGTGACACCCCCCCTAGACCAGGTCACTCAGACCTCCATCCAACCTGGCCTTGAGTACTTCCAGGGATGGGGCAGCCACCGGCCAACCTGTGCCGGTGTTTCAGCACATTGTATACTCACAGAAATGCATGCAAAGGGGTCAGTTCACTTCGGGGGCACTGCCTGCATCAGTCTCACTGTATCTTCTGAGCAGCACCATTTTTAAATAAAATGCATACACTGCAAGGTTAAGAGAGAGCCTCCCAAATTGGATGTGTTAGTAAAAATATGAAATATTATGCTGCTTCACCCAGGCTTGCAGTTCAGCTCTGGAATAGTGTTGCAGCAGCTCCATTTACATATTTTTCTTCTTTTTTGGCGTCTGCTTTCAGGAAGAGGAAGAAAGGAGGTCTCTTACTAGAGGCAGATGAGAAAGAGGAAGAAAAGGCCCAGCAGAATGGAGAGGAGCAGAAAGAGGAGGAAGTGGATGACGTAGAGCAAATAGAAAGAATCAGAGAAGAAGAAGAAAAAAAGAAAGAGGATGCTCTTTGGGCCAGTTTCCTCAGTGATGTAGGACAGAAGCCCAAAGCTGTGGCTGCCACCCAAGGGACACAAATCAAGAAGGTAATGGGGGCCTGGGCCTGGAGTTTTAGAGCATGCCCTCTTGGTTCTGGCTGGTGTCAGGTGTTGGACAGAGCTGGGAAGAGGCTGGGGTTTCCCCTGCCCCCTCTGCTTTGTGAGGCTCACATCTCCTGAAGGGCCAGACTGCAAGGTGCTGGTTTCCTTCCAAATGCAGAGGTGGTGCTGCTTTTGGAGCTGTCAGCAGCTTGGAGTGTCCTACACAGCCCTGTTGGCTTCCCTTCCTAGTCCTGGATGCCTCTTTTGACACAGGAATGATGAGCTTTGGTCTGAGTTGTGCATGTGAGCACAGCTCTCCCTGAGGCTTGTGCCTTTCCTGATGCTTAAAAGAAAAAAAAAATTTAAAAAAGAGGCTTTGTGTGTGTGTGTGTGTGTGTGTGTGAGTGGGGAAACAAGAGGGGTCTGTGCTGGACTCTCTGTGCCTCCATCCTCATGGAGGGGGTCTGGAAGGTGCTGCATGTTGCACATTTGTACCAAGATTGAATTTGGCTTTCTTGTGTCCTTGGTAAGCCCCAGTAAGGTGCTCTCAGTGTGCAGAGGTTTTTCTGAAGAGAGAATTCTGTGTGTGGTAGCTATTTCAAAGGATTTGGTTCTCAGTAAAACCAGGTGCATGTGTTTCCTTGTCAAAACCTTTCATGCTTTAGGTGGTAGAAGGGAAGAATGTACCACAACTGAGCCTCTGCTGCTAGAATTATCAGTTTGGGTTTTTTAGATGGTCAGCCAAAATAAATGTTCAGTAACAGAAGACAGGAGTCTGCCTGGTGGGTGCAGTTCTGACTGTGTGAAGCTTCATTCTGTGACTCTTGGGAGGTTGTGGAGCAAGTAGAGTTTTGTAGTATTTGATTGCAACTTTTGGAAGGGGAGTCCTTTCATCTTAGCCCTCCTGCTTCTCCTTATTACTGACTGAGCAGCTGGGGTGGTTACTTGTAGAGTCAGAGGGAAGAAGAGAAGTGAACATTTTCTTCTAGGTAGTTCTGCTTTTATGGGTAGGTTGCTAAAATGTGAGATGTCTTTGAAAGTTCCTCCATAGCCTGGAATAATTCATGGAGACATGCAGTTCCTCTGTTCTCTTTGTGAACTTCTTGGGCTTGCATGGCCTTCTAGAAGATCTCTGTGGTGTGTGGTTGATACAGACCAAGAATTTGGGGTTTACTTTGGTAACTTACACTGGTTGAGGTTTTTTATGTATCCTTTTAGCAGTTGTAGCTGTGACTGAGTAAATTAAGAGGCATTGGTGACAAATTGCTTGATAAATATTTTTCCTTCTCAAATACAAGAGATGTTATTGACAAGTAGAGAGATCAGCATTGCTTTTTCTGCTGATGAGTTTTGTTATTCTCTGTTCTTGAGTAAAACTAAACGTACTTTAGTGGAATTCACCTTGGCAGCTTTCCTGCTTGGTGGTGCTTAGTTTGAGAGAACCAAGTCTCCAGGCTTTTGCTTTCTGAACCACTGCAATGTATTCTTGCTCCTTCCTACACTTATTACAATTTCACTTCTTGTTTTAGTTTGTTTTGATCCTAGAGCTTCAATGACAGCCTGGAACCAAAATGGGGAATTTCATTCTGGTGGAATGAAATTTATTTATTTCTTTTACCTTGTCTGTGGGTGACTTGCTTTGACCACCAGTCTAAACTGCAGTGCTACCCAAGGTCTGTGTTGGGTCCTCGGCCCTTTGGAATAATAATTTGGCTTGGCTCCACAAATACATTATTTTGCTTTCTCCTTCATGTATTTTGTAGACTGAAGAAGAGAACAGTGGGAATAAGCCTCAGGAGAAGCCCAAAGATTCAGGAAAAGTGACAATCACCAAAACATTCGATTTTGCTGGTGAGGAAATCAAGTAAGTTGGCAGATGTGATGTGTCCATTGTGGGCCCAGTGCGAACTGAGTGCTGGGGGCAGGCTGGAGCTGGGCTCTGAGGCACAGTGGGTCTTCTTTACACTGTTTTTTTCTTTTGTTGTGAGCTCATACAGACCTCAGGGAAAATAAGGCCAAGATTTTCCTGCATCAGAGCTGCAGAGTGTCCTTATATGCAGACCCCAGTCTTTACTCAACTTCATAACATTCATAAATGTAATTCAGATTCACTTAGGCTTCCCCATCTGACCAGTGTTTATAATGGTTGGCAGAGCTCCCTGGTGACACTGTCATGGGAAGGCTGAGACAAGGAAGGAAGCTCATCTGGTCCCACAAGGATGAGGGTAACACATTTTATTCCTTCAGCCTAGTCCAGGTTCTGTGTTGCCGGCAGGATTATTGGCTGGCACTTTCCCTGGTGATGTTCACAATTCACTAAAAAGATTTTCAGGCAGTAAGAGGTGCTATGCTGAGCAGACTAACAGCTGAGTGCTTTTGCCTCTGAAACAGCTGCAGCCAAGGGGATGGGCTGGGTAAAATCATGCTTTAGGCTGAGTTTGGCTTACAAGAGGCCTCTCAGGCTGTGCTGCAAGAAGGGCCAGGTGTTTTATAAATGTGTAAGACTAGAACTGAGGGGTCTGGCAGAACCCACCTGAAATCTGACTGCTCTGTGAACTGCTGGTTCTTACCTGGGGATTTTATTTGTATGTAGCAGTAAAGCTGGTTTTGTCAAACTGACTTGGCCTGTTTGGTGTGACAGCAGAGGGCAGCAGTTCCCAGCAGTAACACCCGCCCTGCCTAAATCTGGAGGAGGAGGAGGCAGAGCTGGGGCTTTGCTGCTCTTTCTTTTCATGTTAGCAATGCTGCCTGAGCTGTTTGAAAAATCTGAGGAGGGCTGTGAGCCATAGTAGGGACTGTGCTACTTCCCTGGGTAAGCCAGACTGTAGGAATACCCCTTGTTCACTGATGAACTTCATTCACTTTGTTCACTGTCCTTTGAAACATTGGTTGCTTTATGTGGACAGAAGTTGCTCAGGGATTCTAAGATGCTGATTTTATGCTTTTGACACCAGTATCTTAGCTGTAGTTTCTTAAGAATTGTAACTAAGAAAAAGGCATATTTTCCTGCATCATTGCTTTTCTAGTGTCCTGTGTACTGCTCAGTGCTTACTGTTTCCCTTAGGAACTGCAGAGGAATCAGTAGAAATTTCTACCAGTTTTTGATGAAATAGGCAATGGCTGGAGCCTGGGTGACAATGAGACTGCAAACCCCAAGGCTAAGGCATGTTTTGTTTACAGTAGTTATTATATCAATTGGTTACAGAACCAGCAACAGAAGTTTGCAGTGAGCTCTGGAGCACTGTTTTCTGCTGGTACCAGGTTACAACAAAATTATGTTCTTGAGCTCTTTGATAACAGAAAAATCCTTCCATGTTTTTTGCCCCCTTGATCTTTGTGATACGCAGAGCTGATTCTTTTATGTTGTTTGCTACATCTTGCTTCTTTAAATGGGTTACACTGTTAGCTGTGGGTAGGGTACAAGGGGTACCTGCTCCTCACAGCTGCTGGTACTCTCTCCTAATGGCAGTAGGTGAGGCCCAGAGGGCTGTTCTTTCTTCAGACTAGCAGGAGGTTGTCCTTGCACCGCCCAACGTCTGCAAATGCTCTGAATACCCAACACTGACTTCCTTGCCTGGGGAAGCAGCTGGCAAATCATTGCTTACAAAAGGCCACCACACGGTAGGTGTGTGTGTGTGTGTGTGTGCATTTCTGGACTGAAGGAACTGAAATGAGAGCTGTCTCTGTTGCCTTTCTGAATGGTTTGAGGCTACTGTTGAGTGTTGTTCTTTTGAAAGCTTGACAAGAATTTAGATCAGTATTTAAGCAGTGAAAGATTCAGGGCACAAATTTTCACAGTCTGCTCACTGAAGCTCTTAATAGAAGATCATTTAGCCCTGATCTCCTGTTGCAGAACAATTTATTTTCTCCTCTAAGATGATGGTATGATTTTTCTGGCCTGATTGAAGTAGCAGAAATGGCTTGAAAGTGATCGCCAGCTCCAGGGCTATACTGGAATAGTAAAGGGGCTTTGTGTTGTCAACTCCCCTGTAGGTTTTTGCTGCACTTAATGTCTCTTTTGATGACTCTGTGCCTGTATCAGTTGCTAGCACTGAACTTCAGCTTTGGAGTGTTAAGAATTAACAATTACCAAATGAAGATTTTAGCTTAGTGGCTTCTAATTTAAGAAAATGCATGATATAATTTTGCCTTGTAAAACTAAAGCTGTTGAATCCTGGAACCAGAAACAATCTTATACTGATTGCAGTGCTCTCCACTTGGGACTTTTTTTGTCTGCTTTTCATGTCTTCCTCGTGTTAAATAGATTAAGAGCAGCAGGTGACTGTCACCCAAATGGCTGGAATTGTGGGCAGCAAGAGCAATTTGCAAAGGCAATTCAGCATCTAAATGGAAGTTCAAGACATTTCTCCCTGGTAGAAGAGACTGAAACTCCCTTGAAGCCTCTGGTTTATGAACTTGCCTCACAGTGCAGGACGTGTGTTTGCATTAATAGGGAGTTGCATCCCCAGTGCCAGGGAAGAACTGTTGTGATTCGTAATTGCTTGTTTTCTCTTTGGCACTCCAAAAGGATATGGTCCTTGGCTTTCTTTAAATCTCTGTTGTGCTCAGTGCATCAAAATGGTTCTTCTGTGCTCTTTCCATGAAAGTGAACTTTGTGTCCAGCTGGGACTGCAGCAGAGGGGAGCTCACATACAAGGAGCTGGTCCAGCCCCATGGTGTCAGTGTGACAGCCTGTCAGGGAGGAGCACTGTCTGGTTATTGACTGCTGTCAAAAACAGATTTTACTTTGAGACATCTTCTCTACCTTAATTTGGCTTGTAGAAGGTAAAACCAAGTTCAAAGAGTAATGATTTGGGTGCTAATTCAGGAATGGGAGGCCTGTGTTCAGCACCCTGCTTCATTCATATGCTGCAGATTCCAAGTTCCAGATTCCAGGCTCCAGACTAGGATGTCCACTCTGTTCCTTACATGTGAGACAAAGTTGCAAACAAAGGGTGTGTTAGTCAAGGATTTTTGCAGTCTGTCACTTATTTTGTTGCTTTGAAGACAGTTAAGGTTGCTGTCTGAGAAACAGCAGCTGCTTCTGCTTTTTCCTGGAAAGCAAGAAGAGTGGACGGAAAATTCTGACGCTGACGATGTATTTAAGGGGAATGGGTAAAAAGAGCAGGGAATTGACACCCATAAGTCTCAAGATTTAGAGCTGGCACAGAGGGTCATTTTTAAAACATGTAATTGTCTCCATCTGTGTTCTTGCTCTGTGCTCTCAGCATGGCCCAGTCAGACCTGTCAGGCTAACAAGCAGTGAGAGCATGTGACACCATTAACCCTCTCCTTACCTTGTCATGCTTTTCAGGGATCTCAGTGGATGATCAGTACAAGGGGTTGGCAGCATGCTCACACTTCTTGCTGGGTGTGAACCTTGGTCATTTGTTTTGTGCTCATGGGGTTTTGAGCAATGCTGAGTGTAGCACAGTAGCTTTTAAAATCAGGAGGAAGATCAAGAGTTTGGGTGAGCATCTCTTGATGTTGTAGGTGGTGTGGTGCACATCTGATCAAGGTTGATGTCTTCCACGTGTGCTCTTTTGAAAAAGCTTTTGCTGTATTGCTTATACCTGTGAGTGAGAAGGCAGGTGAGCATTACCTGAATGTCTGTCTTGAAGCCTGATGTTTGGAAAGCCCTGCCTTTTTTCCAGGGGGAGAGCAAATGCTACACAGCTTCCACCAGATGAGGTGGTTGGGTGTTGTCAGGCCAGATATGGAAGACAATGAACTGAGCTAACAGGAGCAGAGAAGGAAACCACTCATATTTTTATGTGCTTTTTGCAATGGCTTTGATTGCAGTAGTAAGGAATTGTTAGAAAAAGTAAGACAAATGAATTTCAGTGGCCCTTTGAAAAGCCACTCCTGAAGGACTTCTGTTTTGTGTTGCTGGTGGTGCCAGATGTCAGTGGGGTTTTCTCCTCGGTCCTCTTTGGCTAAGGTGTTCTAGAGAAATGTGTTCTAGCCACTTTCTGGTGACATACCCCTTTCTGAAGGAAGCTTGCATGGTGTGAAAACCTTTGCTTTTTAAGATTTTCCCAGAAATTTAATCTGAACACTATAAGGATGGGGATGATGCTGTGGGACCATAAGACAAATCAAACTGACCAGAATTACCTGGAACATGAATGTGACCACTGTTTAGAGGTGGCAGACTAAAAAGTGAGTGGTTGCTTTTCTGCCACCAAGCACCAAACTGCTGATCTTGGCATAATGGAGGGTAGGCAGCAGCCTGTTTCTGCCCTTATGCTGTTGTTTTTCTTAGAGGTCAAAGCATGCCTCAGCTATCCACAGTTTATATTGGCTTTTTCCAATTTAAAAAACAATGATTGATTTTTTTTTTTGAAGCCATTAAGTGAAAATACGTTACCTTTCAAGAATGACAGGGTCTCAGGGGCTGGTTTTGATAACCTTTCCTCTGTGTGCATCCATTCCCTGATGCTTCAGGATTTCCCTGGGGAATACTAACATTGTACAATGCTGATTGGCACAATGATGGCCCAGGGATGAGGTCAGAAAGTGTGAGCAGGGGCTGTGCTGTGTGCTGGTTCACTTGTGAGCCATTTGCCTTTCTCAGAGGCAGCTGCAGAAATTGTAACTTCATAAACATCAAACCCAGCCAGGACTCTAAGCCAGAGCACTTGCTTCTAAAATAAATCCTGTTATGGTTTGCTTAATGTGCTTGGAAAAGGGGAATGGGCTAATGAACAGTGTCTAATCAGGATTTTCTCATTAGTAGATGTGCAGATGAGGCTTCTGCTCAGAGGGGCTATGACTTGCAAAGTGTTACTTAATGGCTCTGCACTCACCAACATGCTGACCCCTGTTGTCTTCCTTAATCTCAACATGCTTTTGAAACTCCCAAGGTGATTGAGCAGATGCCCACCTGAAAGTCGTCTTTGGCTTCTAATGTGGCTTGCTGCTTTCAAGGAAATAATTTATGTGTGCTGGTTTCATTTGTGTGGTTTTGCTGGTGATCAGTGTGATAAAAAAGAAGGCTCAGCTGGGATCTCCAGAGGTAGGAGGAGTCTCAAAGCATCTCCAGAATGATGGATTAACCTCCAGATTAACTTGGCCATTTCTGGGTCTTTCAAGCCTGGGGTGTCTGGATGCTGGATTGGCTTTGGGAGCTGGATGGCAAACTGCATTGTCTCATGCAACACAGGTTCTTCCGTGTGTGTTCTGCTTGTGTTCTGTGTAAGTCAGTGTGGAAATACTTCAGTAAAAATCACACCCTTTCCCAGAAGATGATACTGTATCTTTATCTGGTTCTCAGGTAGTTTCCTGGCTTTTAAAAATCTGAAAACAGAAGGTGCTTACTGACCTATTCAGGTCTCACAGGAGCTCTTCTGCTATTAGTAAAGGGCTCTTTGGTCCCTCTGTTCATGCCTTCATCTCAGGGGCCTCAGATCCACTCCCAGCATTTTGCTGCTTGGCCCGTTTCCCTTGTTTCCAAGCTGCTGCTCATTCCTGACAGCTCCAGGCTCAGAAAAGGGCTTTTGATCTCTGGTGAGATGCTGGCAGAGCCTGCTTTGCAGGCATTGGGCCTGGGGTTTCCCCTGCTGGAAAGTGCAGCTTGCAAGATGCATCATTTTTTTTTCTGTAACTAAGAGATGGTGAAGCAAGAGGGATTCTGTGTTAGCCTGAAGGGGAGGCAGAGCTGTTTGCTGCCATACAATCTCATTAACACACTACAAACTGAGCCAAGCTTAGTCTGGCCTTTCCCCCATGGGGATGCCTCTGCTTTGTAGTGTGTGCTGGCTCCTGTTATGATCTGTGTAACCTTTGTGTCCAGTGTTCATAGCTCTAAGTGAATTTGGAACCCCTGGCTCTTAATACCTGTGGTACTCCTATCCTTCAGCAGGAGAGGCATCCATGACATGAGCACTGTGCTGCTTTGGAGGGTTGCAGGGATCTGTCTGGCTTTCAGTGTATTTGCAGGTCATGATTAATGGGGGACTGTTACACTCACACATGCAGCAGCTCATCTGTTCACCTGGATTACTCAGCTCAGAGGTGTGTTCCATAATCTTGATTTAATCCTTTTGAGAGGTACAAATTAAAACACAGGGATGGCTCAAAGATTGACATGCTAATGCATGGTGGGACTTTGAGGCAGTGCAATGGAGCTGGCTGAGGGAATACTTATCCAGTGAAGCAAGAAGAGTCCTGGTACTTGGAGGTACTTAAAGCTGGGCTGAATACAGCTCCAGTCAACAAGAGGAAGGCTCGTGCCCTGGCTGCAGGTCAGCTTCTCCAAGGAGCCATGTTTGGCATGCTCTACCTATTGCAAGCCCCAGTGGGAGCTTGATAACTGGAGTGCTGCGAGCCTCTTGCAGAAGCTGCAAGCAGAAGTCCAAAAAGGGCCTGACAGCTTGGTCAGCATTTCAGGAGGCAGCACTGTCCATCCACTGATGTTTTCTTTGCATCTGTCATGGAGTCTTTGTCATACAGGAGATCATGGAAAATTGGTTGTTTCCTTCAAGGCTTACAAGGTTATGCATTATTGATGTTAAAATACCATTCACCTTTGCTTGTTTTCAGGTGAGTTGGTTTGAGGTGCAGCCTGGGCTGACTGCTTGGATAGCAGCACACACCTGCTGTGAGGAGCAGCACCAGGCACACAGCTTGGCCCTTGCCTGACTGCAGGAGAGCTCTTGTCACATTTGATTCTTTTTAGAAACCAGCCAACAGCTTCTGTCTAGAAACCAGCCAGCTTCTTCTGCTGATCTAGTCAGCCTACAAAATTATCAGTTATTCCAGCTTGGTCTTGTCTGTGTTGCTTCAGGGGAATAGGCTGAGTTTCCCAGGGAACAGCTTCTCCCACCTGGTTTGAAGAGGAATGCTCTTTTTTTTCTGAAAGGGGGAAAACTAATGTTTTACTTTGAAATTAGAAAACTGATGGGGACATACTAATTTTAGCTCTCTCTGTTCTACACCAGGTAATTCAACATAGAATACATACATATGCAGTGTGCAGGCAGATGTGGTCTGGAGGTTCACTTGTGTGAGGACCTAATTCCCTCCTGCAAAGTGCTGAACCTTTGCACTCCAGCATTTTCAGGACCTTGCAGGCTGTAGGATTTGCCTCTCATGCAGTGTATCTGTCAGTGGGACCTTGCAGTTCAAGCACAAAAGTCCACCAAAAAAATATTCAGAAAAATTATTTTTCAGCTCAAAAGTGATTATTTTTTTTAACAAACCTCTGTAGATGAGTATTACTTTCTCCTTAAGTGAACATTCCAGAAGGCTGAAGGACTATTTATTGAAACTAAACACAGATGGGGAATAATGAAAAAGGGTAATTAGCCTCATTTTTGTCCCCCTTGGTCTGTGATTCCCCAGAGCTAACATTAAGATAGTGTGGAAAGTTTTATAACTGTGTCAGGTCTAAACTGGGGCAGGTTTCCCATGTGAGAAGAGTGTCCTGAGTACTAAAGAGCTGACATTTTCCACAGCTTCCACTCTTGTTCTCCCTTTCTCAGCAGGAAGGCTGGGGAGAGGGTAACTTTGTGCTGCTGTGAGTAAAGATTTTAACTGCCTTTTCTGCTCTAAGTCCCCTTATACCCAAATACCAACATGTGCTTTCTCAGCCTGATGTGCACCAGGTGTTTTGGTTAGGAGAGTGTAGCTGTGTTGAGCCACCTGGGGTTAAATTGGAGGGTTTTTGGCACTTGGGATGCATAAGGTTGCTATTACACAGCAGACTACAGATAATTAGCCTGCAAGCCTTCTTGATATGCCTGTTTATCTTTCCCAGCTTGCCCTTATTCTCCCTCCATTTCCCCTCTGTGCAAGGATGAAGCTCTGCTGGTACACTTCTCCAGGGGCTTGCAGGGCACCTTGCAGCTCACTGCCGAGCTGGGCACTTTGCTGACACACTGCAGCCTTGGCATCCCTTACACAAGTTCTGTTTCTGGCCAGCAGGACTGGATTCAGCTGTGCTGGAGTGGAGGCACCACCCTGGGGCAAGTCCTGGGCTGTGGGTGTTGTGCCATGGTGTGATGGATTGGGGCCCTCCTCCCTGGTAGCTCTACCAGGGTGTAAGACCAGGGTGCAGAAGACAAGCTGTGTGTTAGACTCACTCTGCCACTGAACTAATAATTTGGGTTTAAATTTGGGTTTAATCCCTTCTGCAGATTAGCTGGAGCTGTCAGCATAATGCTCATTCCAGCATGTATTCTTCCTTCTTTGTAGCAGTTTATGTAGCTAAGGGCACTGCTGGGAGCAGATCAACCACTCGCTCTTAAACTAATCTGCCACATTTCAGAACTGTAAGTGCTCTGTGGAACCCCTTTGGGACAGCCTTGACAGCAGGTGTTGTCTTCATGTGGTTTGTGCCCAGCATACATAACCTGGGGCCTTTTCCATGCCCTTAAGTTGCAGCATTTCAGTTGGTAACTGTGAAAAGAAGGGTGATAAGTTCTTCAGTGAAAGTTGGAATAACATACCCATCACTGGGCACCAAACCAGCAGGCTGGGTGGGTATGGCTATGCCTAAATGTTTGGCTACCGCTTGGAGCTTGGTTCAGAGATGAAGGGTCTTAAGAAGGACATCTGTAAGTATTCAGGGCACTTAGTGATCCAGTTTCTAGCATGTTTTCCTTATAATAACTTCTAAATATGGAAGACATTTCTATTTTACACTTGCACAACACCTTGTACAGTAGCATCATCTGTGCTACCAGGCTCTGGCATGGTCCAAAAAGTTAATAACTGTTCTGTGTTTTGGAAGTCTTATTATGCAATTTAATAGCATAGCACTGTAATGAAATCTCTGTGGCAAAGTGATGAGAGTGAGTGGCTTTGTGTGTGAATTACAGGGGCTGCAAGTGGGCGAGACACTAGCTACTTGTTTTATTGCTGACAATATACTTATTTTCATGTTTAGTCCTGGATTACAATGTGTGAATAGCATCCCAGTAAACAGTCAGGCAAATAGTTATTTAAAAAGTATTTAAAAGTGAAAGGTCTTGTAATTTTTCTTAGTAATGACTGTGATTTCTTCCAGCTGAATTAATGACTCCCATTTCTCCCCATGAAGAGCAAGAATTGTTTTGGTTTCTACATGGAGAGAATTATTGTCTCCCATAATAATGCAGACCAGAGTATTTCTTTTTCTTTCCTGGTCTGGGATCTGGGAAAGGTTGAAATGTGCATAACCTGAATTAATACCTTGTAAAGCTCCTTAATATTCTTCCGTCATTCCTGTTGGAGTGGTGCAGGAGTTGCTGCTGGCATCAGCCCAGCAGCAGCCTGCCTCAGAGCAGCTTTTTTTTCAGTTTATGAGGCAGTAAGTGGGTCTTGTGATGGAATTGCCTTGAAAGGTCACTTTTAATTATATTTCGGTCACATTCCTCTGTCCCCAGCTGGGCAGTCCTGGTGGAACAGGTTGCATGCAGCTTTGCAGCTGAATTTCTGCAGCAGACAACTCCAAAAATATATGTTAGAGCAGCTGCTGGCAGGCCAAGGGGAGCAAAGAAAATGGAACTAAGTGTTGTATTTTGTGCCCAGCCATTGTTACTGGTACTCCGAGGTGGAGGAGGGTGTGAGAATTGAGGCACAATTGAACCCTTGGTAGCAACCTGTCTTGTGCCCCTGGATAGCTGAAGTGTCTGTCATTGAAGGCCTGGGCCAGACTCTGCCTGTGCATCGTGTGCCTTCTGCTCTCTCACCCTTTCTGGGATTGGGCATCTCCTGTTCCAAGAGCTGTGGCTTGTACTGCTGGTCCAACCAAGAGTGTGCTAGCTCTGTCAGAGTGCAGATCCCTAGAGCTGTTTTTCATTTTAGCCTTGTTCCTTTCTTTTCCTCAGCTGGTAGGGGAGACATCAGTGTTAGTTCTGTCTCCAGGCTGGAGAGGGCTGAAGATACACAGGAGGTTAAGGCCAAGGGCCCAGTGCTGAGATCTCAGCTCTGCCACTGGCTTTGAAGACTTGCTCCCTGTTGTGCTGCAGCTCTTGGATTCCTGCACACTCGAGGTTGCCTCATGTTTCTCTCTGTGGCTCAGGTGCTCCCTGCATGCCCGGAGTGCACCCTTGATGGCACAGCAGTGCAGGGGTTGGCAAGAGGAGAGGCACCCTGCCGGGAGCCAGCACTGCAGAGTGCACGAGAGAGGGTGCTGCTTCTCAGCTTGGCAGGGGTCAGAGCTGGTGTTTAGATGCTGCATTTGAAAATAAATAGAGTGTGTGATCACATTGATCTGAACTCAGCCTCATGGTTGGGGGAATTCTGTCTTCTTGCTGCATGAAGACACCAAGTTTATCCTGTCTAATGAAATCCATGGATGTAGGGCAACCTTTGGTGTATGACTGCTACATGACATGACCACTGCTGCCAGGGGCCGTGACTGGGTGGTGTATTTGGGGTGAACTGTGATGATGCTGTAGCAAGGTTTTATTTTTTTTCCTGAAGTGCTTTTCTCCTTTTCCTACCCCTTGCCTTACCAATCTGATCAGCAAACATTTCTAAGTATTCCTGGTGTGGGATTGTCTGTATCCACATGACTGCTGTGGTTTGAAAGGCATGTGACAATGCAGGGGGAGATGGGGTTAATCTCCTCCTGCACTGGCAGAACAAGGCTGAGCAGTTGTACAGCACAGGCATTTATTCTTGTGCCTTTTCCACTGCATTTGCAGTCTGTGGAGAAGGAGGAAGGAAGTTTCAGATGCTGATTCACTGTCAGGATGGAGACGTGGATGCACTAGTTGTGTGCAAGTGAGATTTCAGGACATCAGTGCCTCCAGGGTTAACAGATAACTCTGTGTCACTTTCCTTGATGCCAGCCCAGCAGAAACCTGTCTGGGGCTGCAGCTCCTGGGGTTTCTCCATGACTATTAGCCAGTTCTTTCATGGAAGTTGTGGGGTCAGGTTGGTGGGTAGGAAGCAAACAGTGATTAGCCTGATTTGTAGCCAGGGGAGATCCCATGGCCAGCCAGGCTTTCAGCCTCTCATCAGCATATGGTGTAGACCAGGGATGAGCTTGCACATCCTTGCTGGAGCAGATACAACCAGAGGCCCAGGATGCAGGAGGATGAGATGGAGGATTGTTTCTTCTGTACCAAGTGAGCTGTGGGTCAGACTGCCTCTGTGCCCATAGAGCTGCAGAGCCCTGGAGAGGCTCACAGGCTTGTGCTCCATGGGAACAAAATTGTTAGCTTGGCAAATCAGGGCAACCTCATTAAGAGCTACTGAGAGCGTGAAAAGCGTGTTGCTGGAGGCAGGTCATGGTGAATGAGGGGGCTAAAGTAGCTGGGATTTTCTAACAATTAATTATTGAGTGGTTTTCTAGAGATTCTTTCTCATGTTTATAATTCATTCCCTGCTGCAGATGCCATATTGATTTATAATTTTTTGAAGTTCAATATTTTGCACCCTTGGGGCCTCAAACAAAAATTAACTAGAAAATGAGAGTAAATTTCTACATTCTGCCTTGTCAGAGCTTTCTCTCCCGCTGCCCATCCCCAGAGCCAGTTTCCATGCTCTGCTTTGGGTCGCAGATGTTGCCAAACCTGTGTGCCGTGGGCTGTGAGACATGGGTGGCAGAAGAGCTTGCCTCACTGACCAACAAATGAGAAAATCAAGAGCCCAATTAAGAGCCTGAAATTGCCCCCAGTGACCCGAGGAGAGCATTTAGTAGCTGCTAGTGAGACAGGCCTGTTTGAATGAATAAGCATTCCAGTTTGTTAGAAAGAAAAAACACCCCCTCCTCCCCCAGCTCTAATTAGCTTCTCTTTTTCTTTTTTCTGCCATGAATGTAGAGGGTTTGTCACTGGAATGAAATCTTAACAAGATGTGTGTTCTTCAGCTTGCAGCTGATGAAGGTGATCTCTGTGCAGGGGATGTGGAGACTCTTGTACCTGTTCTCTGTGTTTCCTTCATGGATCTTTGATTTTACTGTTGAGTACAGCTCTTCCTTACCCTCTGGTTTTTCTCTTTTCCTCTAACAGGGTGACTAAAGAAGTAGATTCAAACTCAAAAGAAGCTAAATCTTTTCTGAAGCAGCAAGAGAAACTGCAGTCAGCAGCTCCAGCTTCCTTGCCGACAGTCTCGGGGTGAGTATGGGATTTTCCTGCCTGGATATGGGCCCTTAGTGAGAAAGATGGCACTGGAGCCAATAGTGCAGGCTCTGCAGTATTTAGTGGGTGTTTGTTTTCTGCAGTACTTTAGTGGGAGCAGGACTAGGCCTGGAAGGTGTGATGATTTGGGCTGGAGGGAAGCGGGGGAGGCAACCCGTGAGTTCCAGTGACTCACTTCATAGGTTCAGGCTCAAATTTTTTAATCCTCATAAATCATTCATCCTAGTAAGGAAATAGTGATTTAACTGTCTCAGGCAGCCTGATGAAACTGCAGGTAGCCAAGGAACATTCCTGAGATTGCCTGCAGTTCCTTTGACAGGTGCTTCTCAGGCCTATAAAAAGCCATGTCAGGCTGGGCTGTGGCTTCTTAGAGACTTTGGGTGAGCATTTAAATGAGACATGGTTTTGCCTCTTTGATGTTCTCTAATATCATTTTGATGTGGATTTGTCACTTTTCTGTTCAAGCTCTAATACCTAATTCTGAGATTATCATAATGCTTGTCAAAGATACAAGAAGGTCGGGTCCCCTGTGTATCTGAGATGCCAGTCTGGTTCCTGATGAGCTTGGGAGATCACCAGCTTCTTAGGAAGAGAGGAGATGCTTCTATGTTCCAGTGAGGATTTTTATTTAAGTCAGTTGTTTGCATTTATATTTGAAAGACATAAGCTGCGTGTGATTTGATCACACAGAAACAATACCCATCAAATAAATACATTGTCCTGCCCATCTGCTTAGAGTGTGAGTTAAGGCTGCCTTTTCCTGAGATGCTGTTATTCAGTTGCTGCAGCTGGATTGTCACTCATTTTTCCAGCTAAGTGTTGCATAGCTTGTACTTAGCTCAGGGTAGTGAAAGCATAGTGTGTGTGTGTGCATGACCCTTGACAGCTGCTGTTCTCTGAGTGAATGAAGGCATAGATGAGCATAGTCTTCATGCTCTTGTTCACACTGCACAAGGGTTTGTCCCTGCAGAGCTCATTGATTGTAACCTAAGTGTTGTGTACAGGGTTTTGTGCTGGAAAACCTGCCTTGGGTTGGGCTGGCATTCTTTGTGCAGTTTTGGTAGCCAAAGTTTGTTCCAGTGGCAGCTGAAGCTGGGGCAGCTCCACACTGTGCATGCTGCTGGTGGTCCCATGTCTTCAAACCTGCCTTCCAGTCTGCTGCTCTGAGTGCAGGCAGGTTTGGCAGCCCACTGGGAAAGCTGTTCACCTTCCAGTTCAGCAGAGATCCATGTTTCCTCCTGTGCCTTACAGGCTCAGGGGAGAAGCTGGGTAGCCAGGGGGCCTCTGCAGCCTGGTCATTGCCAAGGGGCATGGTTGCTTTTGTTGGAGCTTGGATTGCACAGGAGTAATAGCCACAGCTCGGTTTGAGTTCATGTTGCAGATATCTGAAGAATTCACATCAGATATGGAAAAAAGTTGACTAAAAATCAATATAAGAAATAATGAGTTCAAGGACTTTAACTTTCCTTCAGTGAGATTATTTTGGAAGCAGCTTAATTAGGTCATTGTTCAGCTTGCTGATGTGTGATGTCCTACTGGCAGTTGCTTGGCCAGAACATGAGGTGACCTGGCTGTGGAGAAGGATGGGGAAAAATATCCTAGGCTTGTATGTCTTGCCTTTCTTCAGAGCACCAAGCTCCAATGCAGCAGAGCCCCAAATACCTTCCCTTTCACAGCCTCCTGCAGTGCATCCCAGCCTTGTGCAGGATCCTATGGCAGAGGAACAGCAGTGGTGTTTGGATCAGTGTGTGGAACAGCCCAGCTCTCTGGAGGCTTTAGCAGAAGGTTCTCTGGGGCCATCTGGCCAGCATGGGCCCTCTGATCTGAGTCTTGGACTAGTATCTGAGACTGATCCCTGAGACTGCCAGCAAACATGCTTGCCTTTGGGCTTAGGAAGATGCTTCCAAGTGGGAAGCTAGCCAGGGTATTTTCAGGTGAGAAAATTACTAGCAGGCTTGTGGTATTCCTTAAAGCCAGAGGCAAGCCCCATATGTTAAGCAAATTACAAAGGTCAGGTTTTAGACTTGAGCCAAGCTATCCAGACCCTGCTGCTCTGGAGCAAAGAGTCACAAGCCTTGGTGACATGCCAGAGCAGTGCCTGGGGACTGACAGAGCCTGGCATAGTCTGACAGCTCTTTGCACTTTTTATTTACTTAAAATAGAAGTTTTGGGGGAGCGGGTACATTTTTCCCTTATGCATTATGGGAGAGCCCCAGTCTATTGCCACAAGGCAATGAAAAACAGGATTTTGGGATCTTAGCTGTGCCTGTGGACACCCACTGTGCTGTGAGCCATTGTCAGCCCCCAGGAACTTTGTCAGCTATTAAAAAAAAAACAAAACCTTGCCCTGTGTGCAGGGAATTCAAGCAGCTAATAGTGGCCTCTCCATCTGGCTTTTCTTTCTTCACCTTGCAAGCAGCATGTATTATTTCTGAATGCAGCCAGCCTACCCTGCATTTATTGAATTTCCCTTCTCTAAACAGACAGAAGTAACCCAGAAAAGCAACGGTCACAAAACCAAACATCCGGCTCCACGTCTCTGTGTTACAAACCCTTGCAAACTGTCTGGTCCAGGGGAGGGGATGTTTGGGGCTGAAAGTGCATTTCCTGAATGTGTTTAACATCCATACCGGATATGCTATAAAAAGCAAGATTTGCGCTCATGAGGGACATGGGGGTGGTTGGAGGAGAATAACTTAAACACTTGGCTGTAATTAAAGCCAGGAGTACAAAACAACCCACCCAGTTCTCTCAGCAGGCTTTGCTAGGAAGGTCAGAAGCTGTTGGTTCCCAGGGATGTGATGGTTTCCCAGCCCTCACATTATTCCCATCGTGTCCCCCTGTGACACACAGCTAGGCAGTGTTCTCTCACCAGCGGGTATGGGTTTGTTGGAGAGGTTTGGGGTTGGGATACTCTATTCCAGTTGTTTCTGTTGTGCTCTTGGGTTCTGGAAGGCTCTTGCTGATGCTATGAGAGGTATCAGATGTGGTGAGGGGACCCACTGATTTCTCCTTACTTGCTGCCCCAATAAATGGGTGGAAGGCTCCCAGCATCTAAAAAAAACCCTCCACCCACCCAGCTAAGCCTTCTTGTCTGTGTTTTTGGACTCATTTCCTATCCTTAACCACTGCTCCAGGACTTTTTGGGGAAAGCAAGAGTAGATCCTGGCTGTAAATGAAATGAATTGACCTGATGGAGGGATCAGTGGGGATTCCTGGTACTCCAAGAGATGTTTTTTGCCCTCTTCCCAGGCCAGGCAGGAAGGTAGGGTCCATCATCTCTGTGCTGGCAATCCCGTTTTACAGCAGCATTTCATATTCAGAGGATGTTAAAGCAAATTAAATCCTCCAAGCAGCTTACTGCAAAATGACTCTGTGCATGTACTTGTGAGACTCAGCAGGGGTTGAGCTCCAGGCTGGGAGAGCCCTGCACAGACCCAGCCCTGCAGCGGGAGCAGCCGCGATCTGCCCGTCCGTCCTTGGTGCTTGTCAAAGCACGGTGGCATTGCCCGGGGAACAGTGGTGCTGTGGCAGTCCTGAAAATGGAAAAAATGTAGTTGGTAGATCTAATTTGAGATTCTCTTCTAGGCAGCTGTTTCTACACAGCCTGAACAGGAGCCAGGAAGAAAAAGAGAGGTTTTTCACGGGCTTTGTTCTTGCTTTTGCTTATTACCGAAACCATTTGTAATTAAATGTAGACTTGCTCACTCAGCCCAGCTGTTGCTTTTCTGTTTGATCCTGCCTGAAATTACAGTGGTGGATATTTGACCTCCTAGGCCTTTTCATGCCTTGTAGGCTGGTATAAACACCGGGTACAATTTGCCTTTGAAGCAAGCAGGCCCTGCTCCCACAGAGCTCAGGAGGTGCTGTGCTTGCCGACCCCCAGGCTGCGTTGGGACTGCGAGGGTTTGGACCTCAGTACAAGACCCAGCAGGAAGAGGCACTGCAGGACAGCTCTGACCCTGAGAACACATACTTGCCCTGAGCAAAGCAAGCCAGATAAACTCTAGCCTGTTCATGATGGATGCCTTCCTCCCAGAGCCGACAGTAGAGCAGTTCACATGGACTGACTATTAAATGGTGTGAAAAGCTTCAGACCTTTTCTTTTAGAAATAATTTACTCTGCTACATGCTGACATTGGAGTAGAGGGACTCCAGCAGGAAGACATCTGTCCGTGGCTTCTCTTCTATCTTCAGTGTGCAGGAGGAGCCAAGGTGGCAGTCTTTGTGGGAGGATAGAGATGGTGGAAAAACCTGATGCCTATTTCCAGCATCTTGATATGTTACTGTAATTTCTAAGCTGACCTTCCTCTCCAGCCTGGTCCCTCCCAGGAGCTACTTTGCATCCAAAGATTTTTTCTTGCAAAAGATGCTCTTTCTGCATGAGTTGGCTGAATCCCTTTGCTATTACGACCAGCACTAGTTACTTGAGGTCATATGTGGACACTGGTGAGACAGGCACGGGCTCTGAGTTTTTGGAATCTTTGGATGATCCAGAGCAAGTGCTGCAGTACTTGCATGCCTCTAGGGAGCAATTTCATTTCATAGCAATCCCATGGGCTTTTATTCCTCAGGAAGCAGAATTTACAGTCTTCAGCTCAGCACCAACTGCAAACAATTATTTAGCTAAAACTCTTGGACATTTTTCTTGTACAGGATGAGTAAGAATGCCAGTAAAGCAAGTAATCAGGACCTTTGGGGGAGCTGGTGATGGGTTTTTTTCAGTAGTCATTTAAGCCCTTGAATAGTTGTGCTCTTCCTAGTGAATTCAAAGCTTCCCATCTTTCTCCTGCTCTTCCCTAAATGTGCTCCAGAGAGTGCTGTTCTCCCAGACGGAGAGATCCAGCCCTTTGCACCACAGCAAAACGTCTGGGTGTAGTAGCACATGACATACTTTTCTGTGAACATGATGAGCCAGCCAGGGGCAATACTCTGTGCCTGAGAGCTAGTTTTACTCATTTCCTATTCATATGCTTTTATTGTGAAAGATTAAATGTGGCAATAGCTGTTCCAAGTAAATAATTTCTCTTCAGATCTTAGATCCCTTGTTGTTATTAACTTCATTTTAATTATTCATTGTTAGTGTCTGTCTACTGTTTTACACGTATCCACTCCTTGAGTCCATGTGGTAACGAGGCAAGGTGAGGTTTTGGAGTATCTTGGTTTTACTTGCTAGTGGAACTGAGATGAATTGCTCTATAGGGATGAATGTGGAAAGGTGTTTGTATGTGTCCAGAGGGGGAAGTTTGTTGTTGGCGAAAAATGATCTGTTCAGTGTTGAAGTGTTTTCATCAGCTCTAGTAAATAAGATGCTAATTACTGCACACTTGTAAGTCATGTGAAACACCTCTGAGCATCTGCCTCCCCTCTGGAAGTCAGAGTCACATGCAGTGAGAACCCACAGCACTGAGGGTGTCCATCTCGGGCAGTACGCGTTGGCAGCAGCGAGGGCACCCACAGGGGTTTCACAGCCCAGCGAGTCTGGCTGTCCAGGCTGTGAGCCATGGCCTCACTACCATTGGATCCTGTGCTGGGACCTGACTGCTTCCTGCAGACTGCCTTATCCAGGGCTGCAGTCACCTCTGAGGCTTAGCTGTGAGTGAGAGAGCTCTGCCATTTTGGGACTTAGCCCCCTTTCTGAACAGCTCTTTCTCCTGAGCCTTATGTTAAACCTATTTTGATAAGAAACAGAGCTCTGAGTGTGGGAAGTTTCATACTCACTCTCCCAGACTCAAAGCAAAATGTGCACTAAACATCCTTGCTTTAAACTAGTCTCTCAGGAGCAGTTCTTTCTTGTTCTCAGGCCAAATGAGTCAATGCCTTCTACCCCAGCCTCTCTTTGTAACAGAAATGAATGAGATTCTTTCACTGTGTGCTGTGCTTTCCCGTGGCCATGCTACCACACGTGCAGCTGCCTTTCTTTGGGGCAATGGCATCTTATTGGAAAGAAGTTTAGCAGTGCCTGTACAGCTCTGTGCCTTACTCCAGTCCTCTGCCTTGATGTGCCTAAGCTGGATCCCTGGGCTGGACTAAGTGGGATCAGCTGTTTCTTTTTCTAGTCTCATTGGAGGTTCAGCAGAATGGAATCTCAACTATTTGAGGACTTACTTCTCTAAAGCATCTGTCTTATAAAATAAAAACAACCCCCCACTAGTCTGGGGCCTTTGATAATTCCCCAATGAAAGCTGTGGGGCAGTTTTCCCTTAGGGCAGTATAGGTTTTATGAGGCTTATTTTCATATGCTTTCATCTCTTGGATCATGAGCATTTCTCTTTCTCCCTCTGTGCAAATGATTGAGGAAATTAACTGCTAATGGGGAATGAAGCCAGCTGAATTTTTATTCCAGACCCCTTGCAAAGTTGCAAAGGGAAACCCCTGTATCTTCCCATGCTGGACTCGCTCTGGTTGGAGTGAGAGGTGAGAGGGGCAGCCTTGCTTTATGGATAAATCCTGGGATTGAAGGGGGATGCTTAGAGCTCCTGTTCTCAGCTGTGCCATGCCTCGGGTGTGTGTCTACCAAGATTTGTTTCTACTCCTGTTTTATTTTGCTTTTATAGTGCTTCCTTGCATATTAACTGAGCCTTACCATCTCCCTTGGGTGTCTCCCCCATACCAGATGCTTGTGTTACATCCTCTTGCTTTCCCACACTTGTGTTCCTCCCTTTTTCTCATGTCAAGGAGCAAGTTCAGCTGAATCATTCTTCATAAAATAGGAACCAAGTAAGTAAGGCTGGAGTGGCAGAGTAGAGTGATGCTCCCTTGCTCTCAGGCAGTCCTGTTGCCCCAGGCTTTTCACACAGTAGTAGCTTCATGCATGGAAAATCTCATACTAGTGGCCTCATTCATGGAAAATCAGCACACCAGTATTTTCCAGCACATTTGTTAGCCAAAACTTTGATCAGCATGCTTTGTTGTCAGCCTTGTGCAGGACTGTGTTTAGAAAATGGGCATGCTCAGGCTGGCTGGATTGATGTCAAGATGTGAAGTCAAGCAATTAGGGTTAGTTACCAACTAATGCTAGCTTTCTCCCTTCCTGCCTGAAAGGAGGTGTTGGTGTGACTGAGCTCTTGGAGGGTGCTTGGTCTCCCTTCAGAGCCTCAGCCTCTTCAGCTGGCATCAGTCTCTGCCACTGTTCTTCTGTTTGATTCTAGAAAAAGACCAGGAGAGGCTGAGCAAGTGTTTGCCTGGTCCATGGGGATTTCCTCTGCCATGAGGATGGTTAGGATAGCTGGGATTCACTTCAGCTGTTGGTGTCCTGGTGTGGGGGTGGCAGAGTCCTCCATTTTTTCCACTGCTTTTATTCCTGCAGAAAAACTGAGCTTCAAGTGAACTAGTGCACAGTCTGAGCTGAAAGGGCACCTCAAACAAGCTCCAGTCTGTCTCAAGCTCTCCAGGGTGCTCTAATCCAGTCTGCCAAGCCATGGAGTACTTTGTTTCCCTATCCAAGGAGTTTCAAAGCCTTACTAATGTGTTGGGTTACAGCCCAGTCCTCTTTGCCCCGGAGCCCTTGCCGTTGTGCTCGTCAGAGCGTGCGTGGTCCTCGAGGCAGTTGCTGTGCAGGGGGACCCTCTGCAGAGGCAGATAACCAGGGCTGTGTTGGCAGCAGATGTCCCCCCGGGTGTGCAAGGACATTTGTGACATGCTCTTGTACCCGCTGAGGCAGGGAGTGAAGGGAACAGATTTATTTGACATTTCTGTTGGACACCACTCTTTTTTCTGGGAATCCCAGGGGAAGATGTATTTTGTGCCATCTCTTCTCACAGCATCTACTATTGATTCTTCCCTGTCAGGGTGGCAAGGGCCTGGCACAGGCTGCCCAGAGGAGCTGAGGCTGCCTCATCCCTGGGGCTGTCCAAGGCCAGGCTGGATGGAGCTTGGAGCAACCTGGCCCAGTGCAAGGTGTCCCTGCCCAAGGCAGAGGGATGGAATGAGATGATCCTTTTTGAGATCCTTTCCAATCCAAACCATTCTAGGATTCTACAATTATCAGTAAATAATAGAGGATATATATGGGCCTGATCTGTCTTTTTGCAAAAGCTTTGATACCCGTTCAAGAGTTCATACTTCAGTGCTGTTACTAAAAGCCCCCAGGCAGCCAGTGGACAATAGTGATGCCTGTTCATCGCCCGGCTGCCTGGCTGGAGAACAATGATGGCATTTCTTGAAGTAACAAGTCCTGGGCATGTGCAGGATTGGATTGTAACACTTTTTTTTTTTCCCCTTTAAGCTGTAGGCTTGTGAGCAGCAGGTCTGGTTGCAGCACCCATTAATGGAAGTACAGAGGAAACTTGCACCTCTTGGAAAATACTGAAAGAAAGTAATTGACTGGTTTTTTAGATTCTTGCCTGTTTAGCCTTGAGGTTGAGTATGCGTATGCTGTGTTGGGTATGCTGTACACCAGTATGTGTTTGCTCTTCAGAGGTCTGTTCAGATTCTTGTTTAGCAGCAAGGAGGGGGTTAAAGAGAACTGGGGTAGGCTGGCTGATTGCTGCTCATGGCTTTCATAATGCAAAGCCTGTGGGAATTCAGCCGGCTTCATCTCTGTCTCCCCCCACCCCTCCCCTCTGCTAGAGGCAGGATAACCTTCCTGACTCCTCTGGAGCTGCGTCCCTGCCAGTACAGCTCACACAGGGAAGCTCTGCAAAAACCCAGCAGAGGCGTAAGCGTGTGAAAGATGAGATTTTTTAACTTTGCTGGGAGAACACTGGAAGAGTAATTTTTCAGTGTGGTCGTGCTGTTTCCTTACGCTGTGACTGGGATGCAGCATGTCTGCCTCTTCATCTGTGACCTGCAGATTTCCCACTGCAGGGCGGCTGAGGAAGCAGCTGGTATATGTGATATCTCTGACTCTCTGGGGACTGGAATGCAGGGATGTCCTTGGCTTTGCTGTAGGTTCTGGATGATGCACAGCAAAGTTGTTCAGGCCAGAAAAATAGGAAGGTGGTTCAGCAGTGGTTCGTACAGCACTCTGCACAGTGACCTGCAGCCATGGCGGTGCTGCGATGTGCACCCTGCGACAGGGGGTTCCATCCAACATCTGGTGTTAGAGAAGTGCTAAACAGACAGTGCAACCCCGGGCCTTCTGTGTCGTGTCTGCTTTAAGGACAAGCACCATCATGGTGTTTTTCCTAATGTGTGAAATCCCTTCTCCCTCCCTGCTGTTTGCAATAACCCTTTGGAAAGCTGGAAAGGCTCTTCATTTCCTTTCCCACTCACACGCGTGCATTTGTGAGCCTCGCCAGCACTATTTGGCTATTTGCATTGGGAGGGATTTTTTCCTACGTTCCCAAGTCAAAGTAAAGTGTGTAGCATTTGTTTTGGAAACAAAAACACTTCTGGAGAATTACATGGCCTCTGCAAACAGACCAGCACAAAACAGGTCATGTGCTTTGGGCTGACTTTGTGCAGGATAGCTGTCTCCATCCTCACTTTATGGTTTCATGGCTGAGTTTAACAAGGATCCTTAAGAATCTTTTGAAGGAGTAGTATAGCAGCAGCTTTACAGGTCCTGTGGGACAGTCAGGGTGCTTAGCAGCTTTCCCCTGGTCATTGTTGTGATTGCAGGTCAGGGTTTGGATTTTTTAATGGGGATAGAATACCTGCACTCAAACAAATGGGGGAGGGTTTTTAATCCTTACTTTTCTCAAAGCCTTTGGAAGTAAAAGTTTATTGGTGAATATTAGTAAGAGGTTGTTGGTCATAGCTGTTGATGGGCACTACAAAGCTGTCTATCTTCTACTTCTTTTGTTACAAATATCTCCTGGGGAAAAGTTTCCTGTTGCCTCCTTCCTTTAGCACTAGGCAGGCAGGATGGGAAGTAGGTAGCACTGCTGTTACAAAAAGTGCTTTCCTGTCTCTGCATGGCACAGGGATCCTCTGGTTAGCTTTGATACCTTCCTGCTTCACAACCTGCCCTGCTCATGTTGAGCCAGGTCAGCAGGTATTTGTGCTGCTTTGTCCTTGGCCACTGTAGTAGTCCTTAACAAGTGTGAGACTCAGTGGCAGGTGTCACAGTAAGTTATTTGGAGTCAGATCTGTTTTTGAAATAAAAGGAAGGCTTTGAGTGCCATCCAGTCTAAAACAGCACAACCATCTCAGCCTGCAGCAGTTTTGAGCAGCATGTACAGCTGTGTTGGAACACAGTGCCTTTATGAGCCCACCCTGGCTTCTTGCTGCTATTTTTTTTTTTTTTTTTTTGAGTAACAAAAATGCAAACTTTCAGTGTCCTTTTTTTTGGTCAGGATCTGTGCTTTGCAGGAGGGACTCTAGTCTTTAGCACCATTTTCTAGGTAATTAGAGCCAGAACTGGTGGGTTTGTAATGTGTCCTAAAGATACCAAAACCTTTGCTGGAATGGGTGAAAATGTTTGGGGCCAACTCTCCTGTAACTTTACTCCCTGGAAATGCCCTTTGCCTGGTCCTGATCACTGTGCTGTGCTTCCTGTCCTCATTCATCCTGGCTGTTAAGTGGAGAATCAAAGGCACCCACAGGCTGGCCTGCCTGAGGTTACCTGGGAAGCCTGGTCAATGCAGTTTCCCAGATCTGAAGCTGGCCCTGAGCTTCTGGATTGTCTTTCTTGTAGCACTTGCTTCCCATGTAGCCTTTGTGACTGCTGGGCTAAATACTGCTGCTTTTAGGTGAAAAGTACGATTATGCGTGAAAAATGGTTTTCAATAAAACAAAAAAAAAAAAGACAAAACTCCAAAACCCTCTCTGAACTGGGCATGCCTAACATGGTAGGCCTGCAAACTTGCAAACTGGCTCCTCAGTCAACTGCTGTCAGCTACAGCCTCTGCCTGGCTGCTAGAGCTGAAGGCCAGAAAAGCTCAGGAGTTCATCTGCCTCAGCTCCTGTGTGGCACACTTCTCCCCAGCCACCCCTGTGCCAAACCAGTGGCCTTTGTCTGGCCTTTCTGGTAAAGAATTGTATCTAATTTTGAATTCTTCAACCCAAATAAATGAAGAAACCTCCTTTTCTTTGAGCTTAATTAGCAGTGGCAACTAATTGTTGAACAAATCATTTGAAACAATTACAAATATGCTAGAACTTCCCAGAATACAGCAGATTTCTTGGGCTCTGCTTTGGGGGATCTTATTTAGGTGTCACTAGGATGTGGTTGTGTTTATTCCTGTTTCATGTCGAAGAGATTGCCCCTGCCCCTCTTGCTCTCCAGCTCTCTCAAGATGCTTGTCTCTGAATTTGAGGATGCACAGTGGCTGATTTATGTAATTTACTGGCTTGACCAAGGGCAAACTCCCCAGCTGTATAGCTGTGAGTGATTCATCTTTTGTCATCCATGGAGATAAATGTCAGGATGGGTGTCAGCTGTCTGGCTGATGCATGAGTGAATCTGCTTTCATATGTGCACCTTGAGCCAAATGTACACACATGAATTTTTTACTGTTTGTGATAAACCTGGAAATGCAGACTGTGTTGGAGGAAGAGGCCTCTTGATTTTAAATATTGATACCAATTTAACAGGGCTGTGGCTGTGACAATCTGGGAACCTTGAAGCATTAGCTCAGAGATTACGCTGAATGCCATGGGGAATTCAGTGGTGTGTAAAATAAAAGGAAGAGCTTTGCAAAGTGGTGACATGCTTCAGATGGAGAAATAACGGATGGGGTCCTCTTGGGTCCCCCGGCTGTGGGGCTGAAAATGGAAGAGAAACAGGCTGAGTCTTTGGAAGAGGGCTCTGACAGTTTTTTTTATTTACTTTGATTTGTGATGTAACTAAAAACAGAGCAGCTGCCCAGAAACCTAGGCGCCTCTGGATTGATTGCTGTGGAGGAAGAGGTGAAGACCCCATTCCTTGGAAATGCTCAGGGCTTGGGGAGCTGGATGTGGTAGGTTGTTGTCATCTCTAGAGCCTCAGTTCAGAGAGTATCAAGTACTTCTGCTGTGTGGTTCTTCATCAGCTAATCAAGTTGAACAGTCATCCAGAAGGCATGCTGAGGGCTGAGAAACTTTTTAAAGTAACTTTAAGTGTTCTCATCTCTCCACTCCCTTCAGGACTTTGAGCCGTGTGTGGAGCTAATACACAGTCAGACATGCTGGGGTTCCTGCCTGTGCAGCTGCTTCTTCCCCATCACAGCTTGTGAATGAATTGAAAGAAGGCTGCAGACTCCTGAGCTGGCTCCACACAGAGTGTACCTGCCAGTTCTCAGAGGGCTTGCTAGCAAAGCATAGCTTTGTGCAGGATGAGCTGTGCTGCTTTCAGATCTGAGCTGCCTTTGTGTCTTCCTGTGCCTGTTCTAATCAGTTCTCTCCAGGTAGGATTTGCTGGGCAGTGCCTGCTGAGGCGCCTGGGCTGGCTGCACTGAGGTCACACTTTGGGCATTGCAGCCCCACCTCCTCCCCTGCTGCTGTGAAGGTGGGGAGCTGCCTGTAGGATATTTTCTGGCTTTTGCATTAACTGGTTGTAGTAAGTGTTATCTACAACATAACTAGTAGTGCCTCCTTTTTTAATTTTTGCAGAATATAGAATGTAGCTCTTGCTACAAGAAACCTTCAAAATAAAGGGGTAACTGTTGATGAGGTAGCAGAGAACATCCTAGCACAACTGGGACTCCTCTGGGCAGGGTAAAGCTGTGCAGGAGGGGATTCCCCTTTTGTACTGTACCAGAGGGGGCTCAGCCCCTGATGCATCAGGGAGCATCCTGGGAGCAAATTGTTTTGAGTTAGTGTGTATGACAATTGTGTGCACTGCCCTGTAGAGTTTGAGCACCTCAGCATGGTTAGTTGGTGAAGGAAAAGCAAGCTGATAAAAATTTAGGATAACTATCTTCATGTAAAAAGCAAACACTGCTGAGAGGCTGCAGGAGACAGGGAGGGGAATAGTACCCTAGTCTCTTTATTCAACTGAAGTTTCACTCAGTGTGGAGAGAGTAAATGAGAGGAAGTGATTTTTCTCTGCCAAGTCCTTTATTTGAATATAAAGGCTTTTCATGGCTACTTGCAAAAGATAACTGTTAACAGCATGGTCCTTCGCATGACACTTCTTTCAGGCTTAGAATCCTGCAGTGTCAGCCAGATGATCTGGCCACTGGCTGTTGTGTTCCCACTATTCCTCTCACATCTATGGTTGTTGGATCTTTTTGCTGAGCTATTTCAGTGCACTTAGCTGAAACTAGCCTGACTGCCAGCATCACGTGCTAAAACAGCCCTGCAACAGCTGAGTGCTGGAGCCAGTGTCATGGATAGATTGTGAAGGAACTTCATTCTTAGCTAAAGAACTTAATCTTTCCAAGTGAGCTTTTTTTCTCAAGGCAGGAAGCATGCACCAAGGAAGGACCATTTTATACTTTCTTCTCTTAGGTGTGTGCTCTAGAGCAGTGGTTGAGGCAAGGTCCTGGATAAGCCAGGCCCTTTGGCTCACTTGCAGCGAGCAGTCTCCTGTTTTGAAAGCTGTCCTATGTGGATATGTGTTAAGGTTACTATTAGGATAAATTGATATTAGGATTATCATCTGCTGTTGCATAGAGTTGCAAGAATAAATAGGTTATGTGCTAGCACAGCATCTCTGGAGTCACACGCATGCAGCTGCTGGTGCCTGTGGTCTTTGCAGTCAGAGCACATTCAGAGACACCATGATACATTTTCTTCAGCTTTTTAATTAAACAGAGAGTTGAATTCCATATATTTATTTCCACACTTCTTCAAAGCTCTTGTGTTTGCCCTCCTTCCTCCACTTCAGCTTTCCCTAGTAGATTAGAGCCTGCTGGAAAACATAGAGCACATTGTGAAATACTCTATGTTCTAAAGTAAAAGCTGACTCAGCAATCCTTCCCATTTAGGCTGCCACTGTTCATGGAACAGGAGGTTAGCCTTAAATTACTTCTGCCAAAAAATACTACTGCCCATTTTATTAACTGTTGCTCTGTCCTTTTACTTAGATTTTTTTAGAAAAGTAGTCTACTAGTGCCTTAACAGTCTGGGAAAGAGTACTTTATTTTCATATGCTGGAATAATTCTCATTTTGCTGTAAGAAGCTTTTGCATCTCTTCTCCAGAGTGGGCCCATCTCTACCAAGAGCGGGCCCTGTCCTTGAAGGCTTTCAGCTCATCCTCTCTTGAGGAGAGGGGGCCTGATGGTGGTGCTGGGGGGGTCCCTTTAGAGCAGGATGGGGCAGTACAGGACGAAAAAGACTTCCTTGTTATTCCCATTATCCTTACTAGCTGGAGCAGATCCACTCATGGCCTCAGAGCAGATGGGCATCAAAACTTGATCCATGTGTCTGTGTGTGATCTCAGCAGTGTGTATGAACCTGGATGCCAACGTGGCAGCAGTGCTGGAGGAGCTGGTACTGAGGTGCCGCTACAGAGAGAAAAGTGAATCTCATCAAGTTCCTGTGCTCTCCATAGAGCAATCAGTGACAACTTGAGGTGATATTCCAGGGAGAAAATGGATTTTGAGGAGGGAGCTGGCTATAGAGAAATGCTTCATGTGACAGTGGTGGGAATTTTGGATGTTTGTGGTTCCCAGAAATATGCCCAAGTGCCCTTTTTCCATTGGCGTATCAAGTAGTTATGTAGACTCAGCCTAGTCTCATTAATGGATTTAAAACAGGTTTTGGCATAAGGCAGCCAAGTACATCAGGAGTGAAACAGAAAATATTCTTCCTCAGTCCAAGAGCCTGGGATCTGCCTCTCACACCAACTAAAAAAAGTGACAAATGCTGGTTTTGTTGTAATCTAAAATCTTTCTCTTTTCTCCCTCCCCCATGACCATGGTGTGCATGAGTGCATAGACTATTTATTAGCAAATTTAAAGCCACAGGCCCAAAACTATTGTGGAGTCACCCTAAGGCCCCTGCACTAAAGGAGGAACATGTTGAATTAAAAGATACTTACCAAAGCAGCTGAATTCAGTCTTGTGATTGCCTTGACTCCAGCTCGTGGTACTTATTGATGCTTTTCCTTTTAACCCTTATTTCTTCTCCAGTCTGATCTGCATTTTTGACAGGTGATTATTATCACTGAAAGAGCTGACAGCTCTGCTAGTATCAAGTGCTGCAGAAGTCCTAATGGTGGTTTTAATGCATGCAGGTTGTCTTTGAATATTTGGGAAGAAAAGCTGTAAAAAATGTATGAAGCTTGTCTGCACTGCTCTGTTGGGGCAGGAGCTACCCTGGTCCCAGAACAGCCATGACATCACAGGGTGTCTTGGACCTCAGCGTGGGGCACTCCTAACTGTGAAACCCAAAACAAAGTGATGCCCATAACAACTAGGCAACTTCTGTAGTTATTTGCAGCACTTCCTGGCTCTGTCCTTAGAGGTGAGAACCTGTCTCAGCTTGTGCTTCCCAGCTGTACATCAGTGACCCAGCTTCTGGGTTTGTTCTTCACAGCAGGCAGCTCTTACAAAATTCATCTTGTTAGTGGGCAATCTGTGACTTGTCTGACTCCAAAGGAGAAGCTCATTGGTGTCAGACCCAAAGCCAGGCCGTCACTGTGCAAGTACCTTTCCTTTATACTGAGAGACTGTAGGGACACTCGGACCTGTTGCTCAGGATGTCTCAATTGCCATGTTCAGATTTGAACTGTACTGCACAAATGCTTGTCATACGTCAAGACCTGTTGATGGGAAGAAGAATATTCTTAGAATCCTAGAATGGTTTGGGTTGGAAGAGCTCTTAAAAGAATCATATCATTCTACCCCCCTGCCTTGGGCACAAACACCTTGCACTAGACCAGCTTCCTCCAAGCCCCATCCAGCCAGGCCCTGAACAGTTTCAGAGACAGGACATCCACAGTTTCTCAAGGCAAGCTGTGCCAATGCCTTTCCACCTCACAGTGGGAGATTTCTTCCTAATAACTCATCTAAACCTCCTTTCCTTCAGTTCAGAGCCATTTTCCCTTGTCCTATCACTACATTCCCATCCACCATGATGAATGATGATTGTTCCGGTGCAAAGCCTCATGTGCAAGGGTTTAACAACTAACAAAGGCTAGGATTCAATTAATTCCATGAAGGGGCCTATTTTTAAATTCTTAACATACAAAATTCTGTTTAGCTGCAGTTTGACAGGGTTGTGTCTCTTGCAAGAGGGGTCACTGCTTCCATACAGTGCTAGAGTTGGTTTGTCCTATTTTTACTAAGCTGTGAAAGTTGTTTTTCTAGTATGCTGTAACCGTTTGCTTCCCCACCCTTAGACTCCATCTGTACACTTCAAAATAGAAGGAGGAAGAGGGCAGAGAAAGAACAAAGGCTCATAATACGAATGGAAGGAAACTAGGGAAATTCAGGAGGAAATGGACAGTGAGAAATACAAAAAGATCCAGCTGCGCTGAATGCATGGGGTGTGAGTGCACAGGGATGCTTTCTACTTGTATTCAGAGCTCAAGACCTGCATTGTGGAGCTGAACTTTCCTTTGAGTCAGTGACCCATTCAGGCACTTAACAATGTCCATTATGTACAGTCAGCTTGTTTATGCCCTGTGCAGGGCTTTCATACCTTTTTTCCATGTACAATAAAACTATTTACAAAATGGCCAGGTCGAGCTCAAGTTTGCTGTGCAAGCACTTGACCATCAGCTTTCAGCAAGCATCTTGTAGCTTCAGAAAGGTTTAAGAGGATAAACTGTGATGACAAGAGGCTCAAAGAGAACATCTGCTGATGAAAACACTGTTCCTAGCTACTGATAGCAAATGTCTCTTTCCTTTGAAGGACAGGGAGAGGGGAAAGAGGTAGCAAGAATTGGGTCCCTGCCCCTCATGGAGTTGTAATGATCAAATTGATACTGTGAGGCAGCCTGAAGAGGTGAGTCCAGAGCAATGCTTGATGGCAGTGTGGGACCCAGTAGTGCTTGTGCAGAACAGTGCAGAGGAGAAACCCTGGGAGCTGGAGGAGAACATTTCTGCCAGGGACACCCAAGCAGTGCTGTTGCTGCCTTCGTCCTTGCTGTAGAATAGGTGGGGCTGGAAGCCCATAGGAGAGCTATGCTTAGGTTTGTTCTGCAGCTGCAGAGGAACCAGCTGGCCCATGTTTAACATACGAGGGGATCCCCCAGGAGGCTTTGTATGCTCTCTGTGGAGTTCAGGGCAGCAGCTGCACAAGTGCCTAAGTGCTCTCCTCAGCAGAGATATCCTCTGTGACCTTGGGCAGCCCGAGGTTTTAGCCCTGTTGCTTGGAAACAGCTCCCACCTCCACTACAAAATTCAGCATGAGTTTTTGGATCACATGGTGGCTCTGATTAACATGAGAGCTTTTGGGGTAGGAGGAATCATGACTTGACCTTAGCCTGTAGTTTTCAGCACAAGGATGTAATTCTCAGTTGAAGGAGGTGCTCTTTGACCCAGCCCACCAAGAAGCAGCTGTAAGCAGTGACTGAAAGCTGAAGCTAGAAATACTGTGCATATTCGTAGTGAGAGCAATTTAGGCATTGGAGCAAGTCCATGCAGGCGCTGGAGCTCTCTCCTATTTAAAGGGAGAAGGCATTTTGGCAACTTGCTTTTTCTGTCTTATGCCCTTGTTTAACCACCACTCATTCAGTTAGAGACACTTAGCAGCTTTTAAGGCATATCTTTAGGGGAAAAAAAAGAATTCTACACATTCAGGAAAACATCTGTCATTGCTGGGAGCAGAAACTGGAGCTAACGTGGTCCCTAGAGCATGTGGGAGAGCTCCAGTTGGTTACTGCCTCTCTGCAGTCACTTCTGAGAGAACAGAACTGGTTGTGAAGGTGAAGAAGGATTTAGCAACGTTGCCCAACATTTAGAAAAAAAAAAAACAAGGGGTGCCTCTTTGAAACTTCAAACGTGTGCACAGCACATGACACTCAAGGAGTGTTTTTATTCATGTTTGTTCTCAGGAAATTGTGTTGCTTTGTAAGCTGAGCTCTTTTAAGTGTCTTAAGTTTGGCACACTACAAGCTGGGCTTTAGCAGGCACTTTTGGAAGCTGTCAGCCTGAGCTATATTTTCCTGACTCAGATCCTTGCAGTAAGAAATAAGGAATGGAGCATTTAAATGGAAAAAAAAAAGTAGAAGCTATAGTGCAGCTAGATAAAGTCAATCTTGTCATTGCTTTTAATATTCATTGCCAGGCACAGTGATCGCACTGTCAGTTTTAACTTAAGCAACCCTTAGTCCTAGTCATCTTCTGCCTACATACATGAAAGGGATGAGTGAGCCCACAGCTGCTAAAGGCATCTCTCAATTACTTATATTTCACTGGGTATTTAAAGATTAGGTTGGGACATAGAGGATGAAAGGGTTTTTCTTTATCTTTTAATAAGAAACTTGTATTTGCAGATATGAAAAAGGCCAAAGACTGGAGTGTCTAACATGCTGCTCTTTTCCCTGCTGCTTCCTCCAAATGGTGTGGGGGTAGGAAAGCATGTGGAGATCCTACAGGGAATAAAACAATGTTCCTCTTGGTCTACTGCTTACCACAGCCCAGCCCTGTTTCCCAAAATTGATGGGTAAGGATGTGCTGTGCTCGAGTTCTCATGACATAGTCTTGCTTGCAATGCAGGAGACCAAGCAACGTACAGGGAATTAAATATATGGGGCTTTGCATGCTTTAAATATGAACAACAAAGGGGAGGATGTTATGTGAGAAGCACTGAGAGATTTCTGTAGTCTCTTGCTTTTGCTTTCTCAGCTGACTATCAAAAACTTTTTGGGAAAAGGACCTCTTCATTAGCCTTGTGATGCTCCAGCTCTTCAATCAATAAATAGTCGTCCTTGGGATCTCCAGAAAATTATTTGGCAAAATCAGGGAGGATCAGATTAACCTTGTCCCAAACTCAAAGAAGGAA
The DNA here is from genome assembly GCF_963513975.1 of Fringilla coelebs. NCBI lineage: Eukaryota > Metazoa > Chordata > Aves > Passeriformes > Fringillidae > Fringilla > Fringilla coelebs. The sequence goes on along the minus strand of NC_140040.1, from coordinate 7,934,630 downwards.
GCAAGGAAAAGAGTTTGGAGAAGGTCTTACAGCTGTCTGAATTGAAAGCTGTAGGAAGGGGATTGAAAGGCACGGATCCCAGTGTTAAACAAAGCCAGCAGCTTTCATAGCCCTTTAAGGCAGACACATGTAGCAGGAATAAAGATGCTCCCCTTGTAGTTGCATGACCTCAGAAATGAGTAGTGTACAGCCTGCACTCGTCCCAGCCTGTGCTCAGGAGAGGGGTGTGAGCTGTTCCCACACAACCATCCCTAGAGCAGCCTGAAACCATCTTTGACGTCCTCCTGCCAGCCATTCATCCTTATGTCAGCAGGTTGATACAAGTGGTGAAGTTGCTTGAAGAGGATTTGATGGTGAGCAGGTTGTGTGTGGCATAACAGACCTACCCAGTGTCTCAGGGCACTTGCTTTGTTAGTAGCTTAACTGAACATAGAAACTCTCAGTTCATGATCCACAGGTTTGGGGATGTGGGGGAGAGCTGGGCATGCCAGACCCAGCACCCTCTGTAGTACCAGAGGCACAGCTGTGGATGAGGAGGACGTGAGGCAAAGCCAGCGTGTCTGGAGAGCAGTGGAGATGCTGAGCAGCCCAGGCACAGTGCTGCTTTAGGAAAGCTGAATGAATCTGTGCCTCCTGCTGCTGGTGTGCTCCAAACCAGCCTGGCTTTTCCATGTGGCTCTGGGTGCAGCCACCCCATGCCGGGTGAAGGCCTGGGGGAAACCCTGCAGCTAAAAGTGCCCTTTGTTATTTGTCTGATCTTGCCTTCAGGCCCCGAGGCTGTTACAGCCGGATAAGCTAAAAAAGCAAAGGAATCACGCACAGCAAGGAAAATCCCTGATCTGGATTAGACATGCAGCTGAGTTACCAACACTTCCACAGCACAGCAAGGCTTTCTCAGCCAAGCTGCACATACTAGTAGTGTCCAATCTGTAAGAAAGAAGTGCAGGGTGAAGAGGAGGTGACCCTGTAGCCAGGCATAGCTAGGAGCCAGTACACATTGGCTCTGCCTCTGAGTTTGCTGTGTGACTTCATCTCTGCGTACTGCTCTTTTGTTCCCCGAGTTGCAGGGTGTGCCTCACACCCGTGGAGGACTGAGAGGTTGTGTCTGTCCTCTTCTGAAGTGCAGCATCGTTCCTTGTGGTGCTTTAACCCTGAGAATTAATACCTGCAGGTCACCTTTCCTGTTACAAGCCACCATCACCTGTAACTTTGGCCTCTCTGCTCCTGTGTTCATGCCCCAGCAGTCCTTTGTTGCTCCTGAGTTTGAAAGAAGTGCTTGCTGCTTCCCACCTTCATCTCAAATGTGCAAGGTCAGGAAGCCAGCAGGGAAAGCCAGCCTCAACTCAAAGGAGAGGAAAGAGGTAAAATAAACACTTACCTTCTGAAATTGCTACTTGGGACTGCACCAATGCAGACTTTCCCATCTGCTCTGTTCTCTGAGGAACTGAGCACAGCAGGGTCTGTTCAGGTAAGCATCACCCCACCTGGGAGATGCTCCTGTAGGATTTTGCTGTGAGGGAGAAGAAAACTGAAGGGGGTTTTTGTTCATAATCTAAGAATCCTACTTCTAAGCAGTGCCTTTAGGCATATATTTAAATGGCAAAAGCTGTCAGTTTTTCTTCTGTCAGAATTCATTCCTGTTGCTGCATTCAGGCAAGGGTATACTGTGAAAAATTATCATCTCTAGTGGCAACTTCAGAGTCTTTTGCCATTCAGAATCAGTCTTGTTTAACTTAGCTGCTGAGAAAGGGCATTCAGGCAGTCTTGCTTTGTTTTTGTTCCCTTTGTACAGAGTCAGCATGGCAATGATAAGAGCAGAAAGTAAGCTTCAGTTTCTCTCTGCACATTGTCACCAGGCTGGCTATCAGGCTTTGGGCATCTTAGAGTTCTTCCTGTTCATCAAACAGGAGAGTAAATTGGAGTCCCCAGGTTAGGTGTCAGCCTGCAGAGATGTTTGTGGTAACCCACAAGCAAGGAGGAACCCTAATTTCATGTGCCTTCATATTGACTGTCTGCCATGTCTCTGAGTTTTTCAAGTTGCATCAGAAGAGTGTTTTTGGAAAAATTCTGTAGTTGTGTCAATGCTGCTGGGCCAGTATGGACAGATTTCAGCAGCTCTTGCTGCTGCCTGGAACGTTGCACTAGTAACTGTGTTTTCCTGCAGCATGACATTGCACTTCACCTTTTCCAGCACAGAGGATTTTAGAGGGTCATTCACCCAGTGTGTGGCCACAACCTGGTCATTCAGAGTCCTTGAGCAGTTTAACCCTTTAGTCTTTCTGCTCTTAGAACTCTTAAAAAAGGAACGCTGTGAAGAGCACTGATTGGGCAGCATAAACCTTTCCATCAGGCTCTCCAGGCTGGGTTCTGGATACAGCTCTGGTCTACTCTAAACCATCCAGCACAAGCCTTTTGTTGCAAATTGAGTTTGACTGATTGTGGGAGGAGGGTGATGCTAGCTTTGAATGAACTGCCAAGTCTGCAAATACTTGGCAAGTTTTCCTTCTAAAGCTGAAGTCTTGAGGGAAAGCGATCAGGTAAGATCCTCAGCTTTGGAGCAAGCAAAAGAGAGTTTCTGCCTCTAATGGCTGGAAGGAAAGGACAGCCACTCTGGCTGGCTTAAGCTAGGGCAGGAAACTAAGAGGCAAATTATGGCTGCTTCTGATTATGTTCCTTTTCCACAACTCCTGTCTTCAAGCAAACGTCAGCTGGAGGGGGTGTGGAGGCTGACTGGGCTTTTGAGCGTTGGAGTTGGCAGCTCTAGAGAGGAGCTCCCATGTGCTCCTGGTTACCCTGATGTCTGTGTGCCTGTGAAACTTGGGTGTGTGCTCTGGTTTGCAGCACTGCTGGTTGCCACCATGTGGCTGGATGTAGGTGGCCTGCCCTCGCTGTGATTTGGTGGGTACTAATACATCAACACTATGCAAATCTGCCTTTACTTAGCTCTTCCTCCTCCCAGATGTATGGCACTGCATGTAGGGTTTATTATCTGGAGCTGCAAGGGGACCCTGCTGGAGGATTGTATCTTGCCCTAGTTTAGTTACATGCTCAGAGACAGGATTTTGTATTGAAAAAGCCGGGGTTTTGTTATTGACTTCTCAGTCTATCCAACCCCCCTCTAGTCTAAAAAAAAAGCTCATTTTCAAGCAATGTTGCCATCCTGGTTGGAATAAAACTGCTCTGTGACTTCTCACTGCATCCCTGCCCTACCAGCTAAAGAAAGAGCAGATCAGCTGGCTTGGTTTAATAGCAGTGGAGGAAAGCTGACAGCGGTGCATTTATTTTTTTTTTGTTTGCAGTGATCTTTAGCTCCAAAGAGCACATCTCTGTTAATTGACTATTAAACAAGATTGCTTGCTGAGGTGTGCTGGCTTGCCATTTCAATCCTTTAAGGAATAAGCCTCTGATCAGCTGCACATAGGGCTCTTAAATATAATCTGCCTAATGACTGGAGGGCTTTGACCTTATGTTATTAAAGCACTGATGTTTTGGGTTACAAACTAAATCTTTGGGGTGGGGGGTGGAGCAGGGGTGGGGTTTTTTTCTGAAACGGTCCAAACAACAAAGGCTGCTTTTTAATCTCAAAGCAAGACTTGGAAACAGCACAGAGTCAGTCTAGAGATAAGTCTCTTTTAGCTTGAGATTTCTAGGATTGCACACATGTTACCACATGCCCGGACCACCAGTTAGACACCTACCTGGCCACAGATCCTTTGTCCCAGTTGCTGTGCATGCAAATAATGTGTGTTTGCGTGTGTTTACCCAGTTTGGAAAAAATCTGAGCCCTGAGGGATTTGAGCTTCCTTTTGTGTTCTGAAAGGGGCCACGCTGAGAGCCAGCTGAAGCAATGCTCGCTGCCTGCTTTGCAGACACTGCAGACTCCAGGAGGGTTTTGTAGCCCATGCACTCGGTGTTTGAGGAAGGATGCTTACTCTGGTGTTTCACGAGGATTCCAGCTGCCATTTTAAAGAGCTCTGCTGACAGGCTCCGGGGGAAATCCCAAGGCATGCCTGAAAGACAGCAGCAGCTTGGGGTCAGAGTCAGAAAGGGCTGGGCAAAAGGAGGGGCTAGCTGCAAAAAGATGCAGACTGGCTCTTTCCCTCTTCAGATCCGTTTTGTTCAGCTGGCACCATCCTCCTCCACAAGCACGGATGCAGAGGAGGAATGTTCCCTGTCGTGGCAGGCTTTGGGTGCTCTCCCCAGGGTGTGGGGAGGGCACAGATTACTTGGATGCTTTCCGGTCCCCTTTCCCCCCACACCCCAGTTGGTTGATATACATCATCCTAAAGCCTTAATATTGTGTGGCAGCAGGCTAGAAATGGGAAGGGGGACAAGACTCACACTTGCTTTTCTGTTTTGGAGTAAATGTTGCAGGAACAGTTGGTATTTCATTGCTGATACTAAACCTGGATGTGGGGAGAGAGGGGAGAGTGTGGCTAATGCTGAACACCTGCCTCTGACAAATAATCCACTAGAGACCCTGCAGTAATTTTGTAAATCACAAGCACATTTTCAGCCTTCCCAGAAATGTATACTTCTAAATGCTAATCATCAAATAGCCTAAATTACTGATCCAGCAGATTAATCTATAAATTGAGGTAGGCTTAGAATAGCCATTGGAGAACAATATTTAGTAAGTGGTATCTAGTTCAGTGCTCTCTATCACTTCTTGTTCTGACCTGACAAATAAAGCAATCTCTTCTTTGTGTTATATTAAAATGTGTCATAGGAAGGCTGTTTAAATGGTGTCTTTTTGACCTGTCATGTGGTATGTGCCTGTAGGAGAGAGGGCTCCTGCATGCAGCAGTGCTGCAATAAAGTGGGAGACTGTGAAATGAATGATGCCTAGAGCATCAAAATCCAGCCTGCCTGTTTTCCCTGCCTTTACTTTCTTGCTCTTGTAATCAGAGAGTATTGGAGCTTTGTTGGATTGCTCATAATAAAGTCTCAAAGCAAAGATCAGCAGTAGGAACAATGCATTTCATTTGTTGTAACCTGAAGTAAAACTGCTCCATGCATGTTCCACTAAGATGAGTCAGGTTGCCACCTCTTTCTAAGGTGACACTACAGGATGTCTGTCTGCAGACTTTGGCCTTTTATTTGGGAAGGGAGAAGAGGGAGTTGGTTTCCTTTGCATCAGCAAGGGCAAAATAAGCTTTTAATAAAGCTTAAATTCTGCAGCTGCTGGCTAAGTTAAAAAAAGAAGTTCTGGCACTGTCCTCCTGGAGATGAGCCTTTTCCAGCTCTCTGCCATGACCCAGGGATATCAGCCATCCCTTCTCATCTTTTACCCTTTGTGCCACCCTTTGTTCTCACCCTTTCTTGGGTGAGAATAATGGGAGAACTTCTTCCTTTGGCAGGGCTTTACCTTGCTTTACCTTTTCTGCCCATGGAAGTGATTTGGGTTTGTGAATGGAAGAAAAAGAGTCATAGAAGGAGAAGTGCTGTAGCATAGATATCATGAAGAAGGCTTTTTAATGGTTATAAATAAACTCAAATCTCTGATTATAGACACTGAAGAGAACTAGAAACTCAAAAGCCAAGAGATAAGAAAAGGAGGAACTTTCCACCAAGGTGCACGTGGATCAGCTGAGTGTCACTGGAGACCTGAGAACAGCCCTGCTGAAACCCCAGATTAGAGCCCAGATACGGGCAAGAACGCTTTGTCCAAATACTACTGCGATTGAGCCAGATAAGGGATTTTTTTTGTTCATGCAGAAAGTTTCCTGCTTCTTACTGGTCTCATGGGAGGTTCAGTATGACCTCCTTGTACCTGGCTGTTTGCAGAGCTTGGTCCTGGTGCTGGAGAGCTCAGCAGCATGAAGTCAGGAGCAGGGCAAAGCATCTCCCTCTCCTTTTCCCTGAAATGTATTTTTCTTCCCCTTTGCTAACAGTAGCCTCTGAAGTGCATCAGAATGTTCACAAGCAGATTCTCTGCTGGAAACCACCAAATGTTTTGAGCGGCTAAAGTCATCTGGTTTGACAGGAGGGGACTCAGAATGCAGAGATAACTGGGTGCTTAACATCAGTGAGCACACTGCAGTGCCAGTGTAGGGGTATCCCAAAGTAGCTCCCAGGCAGAGTGTGACAGCCTTGTCCCTTGATGCAGTTGCTGCTGATTAAGTTAAAGAAAATGAGGAATTATGCTCTGAATGAGATTCAGTCTCCTCTCTCTTGCCAAGGACTGCTCTCCAGGAACTGAGAGTAGGCAGAATGGTGAATGACCTGACTCTAGCAGTGTGGGTCATTGGGTGCTGCATGCTGTGAAGGCTTTCACTAGTCCTTATCTGGGAGTTTTGCCAAGGAACTGGTGCTGGGGGAACAGAATCTCAAGCTGTGAGGCAGAGAAACTTTCACTAGGAGATCTGGTTGTAAGTTGAAAAACAAGGAAACAAAACCAGCTAGAGAGGGTGACAGGGTTCAGAGGATTGCTCAGTAAGTTGGGAAATGGAGCTATCCTGAAGCAGATAACAGAAAGACCTGAAAACTGGGCTGGACAGAGACATGGAAAAGGATCATAGCCAAGAAAAATCTTGAATTTCCATGGCACAGTGCAAAGGGCAAGAACCTCACAGGTTAGGTGCTTGAGGGTACAAAGTGCCTGCCTGGATACCCTGCCTTTTCTGGGGTCATGGCATTTTCCTGAGAGTTCCTTGTGAGCACTTGTGGTTGAACTACAGCCTGCATTTCTGAAAGAGACATCCATTCACAATGGAAAGACTTACAATTTGGGATCCACCACATCCTTTGGGAAGCTGTTCCCATGGTTAATGCATTTACCACGTAACTGTTACAGTTCCCTGAAGGAGTTTGAGTCTTCAGCTGGCAACCTGCCTGCCTTGCTCAGTGCTTCTGCATGGCTCTCTGCCTCCTGAGACAAAAGTTTTGCTACAAAGGGACTAAAGGCCTTCTTGGGATCATGCAGGCTCCTGAAGGACAGCCAGGAGCTGAACCTGTTCCCTCCAACCAAGAGTGTGAAGTGAGTTTTTTGAAGCATTAGTGTGTTTATTCATCAACAGTCCACTGGTCTTGTCTCCTCTCTGGGTGGATGTGTGCCCTGCTGGTTTGCCCTCAACAGCTGGTGGGTCACAAAGGATTTGAGAAACAGCTCTGGCATTGTACCAGGCAGAGGCTGTGGGACACTCAACAGTGAATTCCAGAGATGATGTGTCATGAAAGCCCTGGCCCTGCCAGCCCCTCTGCACGAGGCTGCTGGAGGTAGTGGGAGCCTTGCCAGGTTGCAGTCCTCATGTTCAAGAAGAGCTTTGGCTTTCTGAGCAGATTTTGGTAGGTGGATGTTAGCTGCAAAATCTGTTTGGGAGCCTGCAGCTTTGTGTGGGTGGGAGGAAAGCCTTGTGCTTACCCCCCTGCCTGCCTCCAGCTGGAAGGTGACAACTGATCTTGTGGTTGGGAGAAGTCAGCTGTTTCCATTTTCTTCCTCTAGAGACTTGAAATCTATTCCCAGTGAGGTGGGTCCCTGGGAAGAGGAAGGGCAGTTCTTCTAAGTGAGTGCTGCCAAAGCCAAAAGGCACTGGGAGGTGGCCTTGCCAGCCTCAGACATTGAAAACACTTCAGTAAAGCCTTGGAAGAAAAACAGAGCATAATCTTAGTTTTTCCTCTTACATACATTTTGGGCTGTCTGCACTGTCCTCTGGTTCATTGCTAAGCTTTTCTGCAGCCTTAGAAAGTTGTTGAATCGACAGAGAAAGTTCTTGTTGAGAAGAAGAGCACATCCTTTCATCACTTTAATCACTTTCTATTGTCTGTTCTCTCCTGGCTGGACATCATGTTTTATATAGCAAACATCTTTAAAGCTTTTAGGATATTTCTCTTCTTTCCTTACCCCCAAAATGCCCTCTTTGATCTGGATCATTGGGCCAACTCTTAATCTGGGCTGGAACAGGAAAAGGTAATTGTGATGGATGCCCCAGTGATATTACCCTTCCCAAAAGCAATTAAATGTGGTCAAACCCTCATTTATATTTTATGACTGCTTGTATTAGTGCCCAAACATTTATGGTCCCCCAAAGTCCCACATGCTGCCAGGCCAGGCTTTGCACTGGATAAGATAACAGATCATATTTATGCTATTGGTTAACTTGCACAGCACTGCAAAGCAGCCACTGGGCTCTCGCTCCTTGCTTGTTGTAGTGATGCATTTGTGCTATGCAGCCCTGATTCTCCTTCACCCTCACTTAATTTCCTGGGAACTTTCCCTTCTCCTAGGCTGCTGAGCTTTGTGAATATTTACCAGTGGAAGGCAGTGTATTTGTTTTAATCAGATCTATTCTTAAAGCTGTCAGATTAATCACTGGGCTAGGAGGGGGTCCCTCCCTGCCTCTGTCCTGCCATTCTCACCTCACTTTGATCAAAGCCTGGCATTGATGTGATACAGTGGGAGTCTAACCAGGAGTAAACACTAAGGCTGTCTAGGAGCCACAGGGACAGACACAGGGGCTCTGCAGTGCTGGGGGGACGCTGGGGGTTGTTTTCTCAAGGGTGGTTGGGGCGTTGGATCCTCCTTGCGTGGCACACTGCGCTGTAAAGAGCAACCTGGGAGTCACACCAGCTGCTCTGCCATCCACACTCATTCACTTTGAAATCCCTTTAGCACTGGAACAATTCCATTAGCAGGACTCCTTAGGCCTGATTTGGAGGGGTTTCTCTGCTGATTAAAACCAAGTCTGCGCACCAGTGTGCGGAGCTTGTCATAACCAAGGCATTCCCTGTGTACCTTGGGGCTGCTTGCAGCTGAAGTCTTGAACAAAAGATCTGCTGTTAGACAAAGGAGGAAGGAGTGAGTTTCTGAAGAGAGGAAGAACTTCTCTGTTTGCCAGCAGTTTTTTCCTAACTATTCTTTTTTTAAGAATTGGTCACCAGTTAATCCATGTCGTTTTGCAGACAAAGCTGTCAACATTTTTAAGGTTGCATGGTGAAATAACTTCAGTGCCGTTGGTTCTAGCAGCTCTGAATGTTCTCAAACAAATGCCTTTTAAGATAAAAATGTCCTGTGCTTGGTCCCAGCCCAGAGTTGATGTCGTTACTCTTTTATTTGAAACGTCTCAACTGAAAGCAGTGAAGTCAGTCAGAGCTGCAAGTGTTTGAAAGTCAAGTCACACTGATTTGCATGGCTAAATATGGGCATAATGCAGGGTGTTACTCTAAAATACTTCAGTGTGTGACCCAGGTTGCAGCCCAGCAAGTGTGCTGTGTGCCACAGACACCACCTGCAGTAGCTTCTGGCAGCTTTCAAGTCATCAGCCTGTTGGGCCTGAGTACCAAACACATCCTGCCCTCTCACTTTTATTTTTTGCTCTTACCTGCTGTTGGGGTGTGAGATGCCTCACAACCACATAGGAGTATAAGATCACTGGCAAGTTGAATATGTGTGCATTTCTGCTGATTTCTGTCCATTGGGTCAGAAGTGAGAATGGCAGAAGCAGGACACCTTCCTCCCCCACCCCTGCACGTTTCCCACACAGTGTGGACTGTTAGAACTTTATAAGAGGCATTTCTTGCTCAGTGGCAGCACTTAGATACAAAATTAAATGTAGCCCACCACCTTGGAATGGGGTGGGTGCACTGATTCTGTGCTGGTGTAGCAAATTACATCTGAAACTGACACATTTATTATCTCTAAACATTTGATGAATTTAAGAGGATTGTAAAATATACATGAAGAACATGTGTGAGATTTTTTCAGTAAAATTAATTACTACAATCAGTGCTTTGCAAATTCAATTTAGTCCATGTGGGAACAGTTTGGGAGTTCTGGTGCATGTATGCAGTCCTTCAGTGGCAGGAGCAGGTCTGGTTTGTGTTGCTTGGATGCCCTGGGTGGAGGAGAGCTCTCATGAGGAGTGAGTGCAGCTTCCAGCTGGGAAGGGGCAGCTCCATCAGCATTTGGCTGCAGCTGCAGTGCTGTGTGTAACAGGGGTGTAGCTTTGGCTGCAGACCAAGCCCAAGTTGCAGGTCCTTACCCGTCAGGCAAGCACCACACAGGGCTGGTTAGTGCTGGTTAATCCCGGAGTCCTTAACGTCTTCATAGTACCAGGAGTCATTTCAGTGCCGCAGTTCTTTCAATTAAGCTCCCGTTGAACTCCATGCTCAGATATTGTGATATAATTGGCTGGCCTGCTGCTGAAACAGCCTCTGTCTGTGCTCCAGGCTGGAGGGGAGCCAGAGTGAGCCCTGGGCTCCACACAATGTCATACTGATTAGGAGGGTACGAGATTTTGTTTTTGCTAAAATAGTTCTGCCAGTACAGCCCAGAGGGCAGCTGCAGTTCCACTGGTACAGAGAGGGCCTTATGCTGCTCTGAATTGTCCCTGGCTCTGGGGCAGGCAAGGATGGTGCTGGGGGTACCTTTATCCTGCAGTAACAGCCTGTGTGGGGCTGAGTGCTGCCCAGCTCCACAAGTGCAACTTTACTTTGTTGATATCCACCCCATAGCAACTTCGTCTTAAAGACCCAAGGGAAATATTTTGCTTCCTCTGGCCGTTAGGAAGTGGGTTCTCCATGGCAGCAGTCCCTTCACAAAGGGTTTGGTCTTGAGCAGGAAACCCTGGTCCAATCCTTAATGAGCCCTTCCTGCTGATAAGGGAACCTGTGGGTCAGGGGCTCTGCCTGAGCCAGTCAGCTCCCCAAGAACTGATGTGCTTTTTGATGAGCACATCCTCCAGAGCCTGTAAAATGAGACCCCAGGCCCTCCAGAGAAGTGGGTGCAGACCTAGATGCCACAGAATGGAACCTGCCTGAGGAAAGGCCAGCTCTGGCAGAGCTGTAATATTGCTGCTGGTCTCTGACATTCCTGAGCTGGAACATCCCAGCTCTTCCCTGCTCAGCAACTTTGCCTCTTACTGTATATGGAGACCCAACACTGTTTTTATTCCTGGAATAACTGTATTCATGTGTTCAGTATTATGTATGTTTACACCTGGGTTATCCCCCAGTTTGGGAAGTGGACTGGAAAATAAGGTGCTGTCCTGTTTTGGAGCAAGGAAGCTCTTAGGTCTCTTTTTCCAGCTTTGCACTTTGGAAAGACCTATCTAGTACAGTCCATGACAGGAAGACAGGATGAAGTATTTCTGTATCTTGGAGAGTGCACTAGAAAGGAAGTCACTGACTAGTATCTGCTGGCAGCCCATGTCATGGTGCTCTGCAAGCCTCTTCACCAGCTGCTGTGTCAATTTTGCTGTTCAAAACCTGGTTCCATGACTCTTATTTCCCTCCTCAAGGTGAGGTGCACTCTGCTAGAGTAGCATTGCACAACTTCTAAAGTCACTCCTAAACTCACTGTGCTGGATTAATAACAAATCCAGCAATAAACCTGGAATACTGGAGCATTGCCCTTTGTCAGGCAATGCTTGCTGCTGTTGCTGGGAATTGGGAGTGACATGGTTTTTTCCCCTGTGACAAATCTTTGTTCCCCCACTGACTATATTTAGACACAAATACGTCCAGAATCAACTGTGCCCATGGCAAACTGTGCTACTGCCTGCAGCAGCCCTCACCAGGGCAACATCACGTGGGCTTTTATTGTCACATCTGCCCTGGGCTCTCCACGCTGATGGAAAATGCATCATCTCATCCAGGCTTCGATTGCTGGGCTGCTGGGATGGAGTGCTGACTGTCCTTGCCTCGTGGTGCCTTTTATCCCCGTCTTAAGCTTTTCAACATAGAACCTGGCTGTGGGAAGGAGAGCTATCACTCTCCCTTCTGGAGAGGTTAGACCTCCTCTTCTGTCTGTCACTTTGCTATTTGAACACTAGTGTGCTTTAGTTGTGATCCTCCTCAGGGATTACCTCCTTGGCTCCATGGAGCCAGTGTCAAAGACTTCTGTGAGTAGTAAGAAGCTGTGAACATCACTGTTCGTGTAGGGGTCTCCACCATGAGGTCTCAGGGAGTATGGGGTGACATTAGAAATCAGAAAGGACCTGGGGCTCGGCTTAGCTCTTGAGATTGCAAAAGCAGTGATGACAAAGCAACTTGGGGTTAGCCTGGGCTGGCAAGCCTGAACAAAAGCCCAAGAAAAGTTAACTCCCACTATCAACTTGAGTTAAAACTCCCATTTCCTTGTTCCTTACAAGTACTTGGTCTGCTGCAGTCAGACCATGCTGCTTTTGCAGGTGTGTGGTCAGAGCATTTTCACCAGGAGCTGACTCCTGTCAGCGAAGCCCTCCATGCAGCAGAAGTTTTGGTCTGCTGGCAGGGTCACAGGCAGGGTAATTCCTTTTTTCCCGCTGCACTTGCATCTCTTGCTGCCTTTGGACACAGCTGCCTGCTCTGCTGCACCCTGTAGCAGCACTCAGTGGGTTTTATCCCAGCCCTGGCTGCTTTTCCACAATGGCTTGGTCCGTGGTGCTCTTCAGAGTGCAGAAGTTTGACGGGCCTCACACAAAGATGCAGCCCTGCATCAGAAACCCCCACTACTCCCAGAGCACTTCAGGCAGGTTCTTTGGCTCAGTTTGTGGGTGATTAGGGTGTAAATGCTGGGTACCTGCTACCCAGCTCAGCAAGTGGAGCATATGGTCAGGCACCACTGGGTTGGCAGTGAGTTCCTTGGGCTGTGCCACCCTGGCTGGGTGGTGGGAATCCTCCAGTCCTCTCCCTGCCAGCCTGCCTTGGGCAGTGCCCTCCAACCAGGATCATCTCCAACCCCCCAGCATCATCCACCCTGCTTTTATCTTCATTTCTTCCTTGCTTTCTGTTTTTTTCCACCTGGGATTTCAGTGTTTGTTTGTTTGGTGTTAAAGAGGCTTTCTTGTTTGCTTTTTTACATACCTGTTGTGACAGGCAGAGCTGAGAACAAGCCAGGTTGCTCTCTGCATCCACCCCAGAGCTTGTTTGGGAAACAATGCCAAGTAGGGGCAGGGAGAGAAAGTAGAAATGCAGTTGGATTTTTCCTTGAAGACTTCTTATCCTTGGCTGGTTATGTGGAGTTAGGGGTGAGAAGAGCTGGTCACTTTTAGGTGCAGAACAAGATCTGTTATATCATTCTGGAGAAGGTTTCTGCAAGCTGGCAATACCAGGCACTGTCACTGTGCTGCTGTCTGCCCCATCCAGCCAGACCATCCTGACCTCAAGGAGCAGATGGCACTGCACTTGCCTTCCTGATGTGCCCCTCTTGTTCCCTGCCAGCATTTTGACCCCTCTGTTGAGGAGGATGGTCTGGGAGTGAACAGCAGAGCTGGCACATGGGCACCAGCCAGGTCTCTGCATGCATCCCTCTCGTGCAGGGTCTCTCATTGCCTTGCACACAGAAGGAAGGACAGCAGGGCATGGTGCTCTGGGCAGGAATCTTCCACTTCATTAAAATGAAAGTATTTATTGGCTGCATCAGTTGCCCAGCTGTGGTTAGTTTGCATGAGAACCATTTCCTGCACTTAAGGAAACTATTCAGCTTTATAGCAGATTGTGGAAGGAAGAGATACTACAATGTGCAAAAGTCTCTCTTTGCTGAGTGGGCAAGTTTCTCACCTGAATCTCTGCCATCCAAGCACTTGGGGTGACAGGAACAGATCTGCCGTTGCTGTGCTACAAGGAAATATCACAAGTTCCAGTGAGGAAGGGAGGGAAGGAAGGAGAGGGACAGTGGGAGAGCCAGGGTTGAGTGGTCAGGATGGTGCTTTAAGGGTTTGGGGGCCTGAGATGCCATCTTTCTGCACTGGGTGACATCTACTTGCCAGCACCCTGTTCTGATGGAGGGATCTGACATGCTGCTCAGTGCTGCAGGGAACCAGCAGAGAAGTGGTTTGTGTTGTAGTGTGTGTTTGAGTTGAGTTCTTCTGCTTGAAGCCATTGGAAAGCCATTCAGCCATGCTGGAGATCTGGCAGTGGATGCCTTCTGCTTCTCCTCTTCTGCCAGACATCAGAAATACACTTGCCCTTGCAGTAGTTTCATCTAACACACAACAAAAACTATCCATCCAAGTTCTGAACCTTGCTTGAAAGTGGATTTTTATAAGTTGTAGGTGTAACGGGCCTTTTTAAATGGTAATTGGTAAAGGTGATCTCTGATAATCTGTTTCCAAGGGCTGGGGCAGGAGGCATGGGGGCTTTCCTGGTCTTGCAGGATTTCCTACTGATGAAGTCATGTCATCTCTCTGAGTCCACATTTATTTCTGCAGAAGGAAAGATTGCTCTGCGCAGCCTCATGGAGAGTCACCAGATGTTTTGGATGGATGCTGGAATATGATGGAGTGTCCAGCACTAAATTATCTGTTCTGGGAGGTGCAAAACCCTGCAATCAGGCCAGAGAAGTTGCCCCACTCTGTTATCTTTTTTCCTCTACCCTATAGCTGCAAAGTGTGTGGGATACCTTCATGGAATCAGCATAATCTAAAAAAATACTCTTCTTGCTCCAAGTCTTGCAGCAGCTGCTTTGTCACAAGACCCTCATTGGCAGAACAGGTTATTTGCCACTGTTTAATTGGGGCTCAGGGGGCTGGTTTTCATTATTGGGGAAACACAAGCAACTCATTTGTGATTTGTGTACATCAGTGAGTATCCTCTTCTGTGTGTTTGCTCACACTGTTTCCCCAAAATGTGGCATAACAAGAGGGGAGAGGGAGCTAAGTGTTAGCTAAGAATCAGTAATACCCTTTTTCATGTTCAGCATTTTGTTCTTACAAATTGAGCCCTTCTTTAAGGTACTGATAGATGACAGAAGTAGGGCCTTCCTGCTACAGAAGTTGTTATCCACAGCAAGGGGGATATCCACTACAAGGCAGATGGAGAAGCAGCACAGGGTCTGTGGAGCCAGCGGAAACAGAGCAGTAGGGGGTTTGTGATCCCCAGTGGTGGAGGTCAGGCTAAAGCTGGGAACACTGCTGGCTCCTTGGCCAGCATTTGAGTAAGTGTCCTTTGGGCTCAGTTTGTTCTTTGGTGTTGGACATGATCTGTCAGCTCCTGCAGTCTGACCCTGCTGGTCCCTGCTGCTTCTGGCCAGTCACCTTGATCTTCCCAGGCCGACTGGTGCTGGTTCAGCTGTTAAATAGTCTCCAAAGGTATTTCACAATGGCAGGAGATGCTTTACCTAGCGTTCCTCTTCAACAGCTGCAAGCATGGCTGTTGTGGATTGGAGAGGCTGATTTGCAAAGACATCGGAGATGCACTGTGTCAAGGGAGATGTGAGGGCAAACAGGAGGAGCAGCACAGTGCTCTGCCTCTGGATAGCAGGAATGTTCTGCATGGATGGAGGAAGAAAGTGGCTTGGCAGCAGTGGAGCAGACAGATATCTCAGTGACTCACAGGTTCAACATGAGTCACTGCTGTCACATGGTTGTGAAGAAGGCACACGTCACAGGGGGCCGTGTAAGGAGCTTCGTGCTTCCCCAGGCATCTGAAGCATTCCCCTGCTCCCAGTGCTGGTGAATCCATCACTCATGCTATTCCTGTTTTGGATGCTGCATTTTGAGGAATATATGGGCCAATAGCTGAGTCCATGGAGAGTGGTGAAAGTGGTCAGAGGGCTGGAAACCATGAGGAATGAGAAAAGCTTGAAAGGACCTGGGATTGTTTAGTCTAGGAAGGAGCAAACTGGAGGGGGGGGCAATATGAAAAGCTTTCAAAGACATAAAAGGCTGCTGCAAGAAGTGAGGGAGTGATCTGTTCTTAGTAGCTACCAGGAAGAAGATATCGAGTCATAGGCTGAGCAAGGAAATTTAGTCATTGGGGAAGAATTACATAAGTGAAAGGCTGATGAAGTACCGAAACCTCAGTGTGTGTGGGATTGGTGTCAGGAGACCTTCAGAGCACCCATCTCTGGATAAGTGGGAGAGGAACTCATCCTGCCTTGGCTGGTGGGATGCACTATGAGACCTTTGTAGCCAGGTTCCCAATTGCTGGAAGATTATTTTCTAAAGCTTGTGATGAAGTCCGCCTCCATTAAAGATGGCATGCTGAGCACTGCTGAGGCATGTTGCAAGACATCAGGGGTTACTTGTGGCAGTGACACTTTATCACTGCTATAGCAGCAATTTTCCAAGCCCTGGTCAGCTGCAGGCTTGCACCAAGATGGGGGGAAGCATAACTGTTAAGGACAGGGATACAGAGCATGTTTACCTTTAGTGGGACAGCAAGGGAGCCCATGGCTTGCTGCTTGTCCCTGTGTATGACCATGCCAGATGATGTACAGGCACAGTCCTTGTCCTGACAGCGTTAGATGGTGCAGGGGAATCCCACCCACCAAGGCAGAGCTCCCTAGCACTTCTTTTTTTTTTTTGCTGGTTCAGGGGCAGACTTGGCTGTGCTTTTTAATTGTGAAAATTCAGAGCATGTCTTTGTGTCCTAAATAGGCGACTGTCCTGATCCTCATCCCTGGGATCCATTATGTCTTAGCAAATTACTTTCTCTCTTTTAAATGCCTTAGTGATTAAAGATGCCACAGCAGATACCCTTAATGAGTACAAAAAGGGTAATAATTCCTCTTGTTGGCGCTGGATGCAATTAATCAGGCCCCTTTACTTGCTTTTTAAACAGATGAGGCATTTAAGGCCAAGCAAGTTTTTAATTGGACTTTAATGTTTCTCATTTACTTCATTTTGGCACAAGTGTAGGAATTCCCACCCCCAGGTTTGCTGGATTTATTCAGGGTGATAAAAGGCTCAGCGTGGAATGAAGACTCAGCAGCAGACTCAAACATGTCCTTCAGCCTGTGCCTGGCCCCATTGCCTGGCCCAGGCTTGGTCCTGCTGCAGCAGCACAGAATTGTCCAGACAGGAGCAGAACCAGGTTATCCAGCCCAGAGCCAGTTTCCAGCATGGGACTGACATTGGATATTGATAATATTTCTGGAGCAGTCATCAACACATTGGTGCAGCATAGCCTGCCCTTTTTTGTCATGTTCTCTTGCCTTAAAGGATCTATTGACTTGTGAGTATTCTTGTGATTATCTGGGTGCCCTTGATGGAGGTCCATATCATAGCCCAGACTCTGTAGCTTCAAATACGGGGTGAATTATATTTTTTAAGCAATATTCCTGAGATCCATGGCCAAGAGGACATACAGAGGCCTTGAGCCCCATTACAGATGGATGTGTGCATCTAGATGTTATTAATTTATGCCAGAAATTGCTGTGGAAGAGAAGATACATCATAAGCAGCTCTCATTTCATCTGCAGCTCCTGCTCTCTGAAGCCAGCACCACCTCTTCCACATCTGGCCATGAATCGTCTTGCCTTTGGTTCCCTTCCCTCCCATCTATTCCACTGTGGTTTGGGGACAGCAGTGGCCTGTCAGCAGACCCCAGTCTGTGTTTCATGCAGAGACATGTTCAGCAGCCCAGCTTGTCTGACTGGCCCCTGTCCCAACTCAGCCCTTCTCTGCCAGCAGCTGACCAAGGTTCAGCCAAAAAGGATCAGCCTCGGCATGTGTGAGCCTGCTTCTGAGCCTGCTTGTCACTCTGCAGGGCAGAGATTTCTCTTAACACCCAGGAAAGATCCCAGAACTTTCAGTTGGATTTTTCTAGGTGTGTGCTGTGTCCTTTGCAGTCAGACCTGCCTGTATTTCAAGTGACAGTTACTGTGGACTCCCACCCATGGAAAGGTCGGTGGGTGCTGATGAGCTGTGGGTGTCCTTGGGTAGGTGAGATGGCTCCTAGGTCACTCGGGTTTTTTGCCCCAAAAAAACATTCAGGAGAAATCTAGGGACAAGGACAACACCCTCCATTTCTACATCCCTGCTTTTCCCACTACAAAGGTAGGAAAATCTTAAGCCCAAGTGTGTCTGGAAAGTTAAGTGTATTCAGAGAAATGTGTCATTGAATACCTTGTGTTAATTTAAACGCCTTCTGCCTGCCAGGCTTGGGGCAGAGGAACTTTGCCAGCTGGATCAGCCATAGCACTTCCCTAGATCTGTTTAGGGCAGTGCAGCTTAAGGAACTGCTGTGCACGACCACTGTGCTCTGCTTTCCGAGCAGCTGTGCAGCAGGGAATGCCATGGGGGTGGCTTGCCCAATATTTTATTTGGTTCATCCTTATTCTTTGTCGTCTCTCCTTTCCTCTGACTCCTCACATCTTGAACACACATCTGATACTGGGTTTGGTGGTTGAGCAAGGCTTGTGTAGTCCAGTCTCTCCAATTTTTTTTCTGCTGAGAACATCTTTGCCCATTTTGCCCCCTTACACCACTTCCCTGCTACTGTAGATAAGGATACCTGGAGCCATCATGCCTTGAAAAGTAAGGGAGAGTTGGAGGCTGAGCAAGGATCAAGGTTTTATTGTGTGATCATGGTGTGAAGGGCGGTAGACATCTTGATGAGATGTTCAGGGATAAAGGCGAATCAAAGAGCATCCAGCTTGTTCTGTGTCCCCACAGAGTGAACAACTGCTGGCTGTTGGGCTGTGCTCCAGCCATGGGCAGGGACTGAAGGAAATAAGAGGCCCCCAGATCCTAGGACATGTCTGCTTCTCTGGCTGGTATTGAGGAGGGGCAGGCAGCCTTGTCCAGTTGCTATGCAGCCTGCCAAGATGTTCTTAATCCCAAATATATCTGTGTCAGGAAGCTGCAACCCCAAGTGACTCTAGCCAGCCATTCTTTCATTGAAAGTCTTCTGGCTGAGGCTTACAGAGTTGTCATTTTCTTTGATTTAATTCCATATAAACTGCAGAATTATTTTCCTTTAGAGGCTTGCAAATTACGGAAGCATAAACCATGCTAATGATCCGATAAGGACAACTTTGGATACGTTCCCAAGAACGGCTACCCCTGGGCAGGAGTGTGCTCAGAGAGCACTGCTGGAGAGCAGTTTGCCATGCTCACCTGGCTGCCTTCCTTGGGCCCCCCTTCCCAAATTCCTTCATCTCTCAGGAACGAGAGTAATTTCCTCTCTGGCTTCTTGCAGAGGCAAAGGCCCTGCAGACCTGAAGTTATCTCTGGAATGTGTGTAAACACGAGTTCAATAGGATGCTGTTTGCCCCCCATTCCTGGGGGGGGTTGAGAAGGGTTAGTATAAGTTTGTTTTACGGGTTCCTGTCCCTGAGAATTGTCTTCCTCAGAGGGCAGCTCGGCTGACCTGAGCCCCTGTGTGTGCATTTCCCAGCATAAAGGGGAGACTGGGGGGCCCCACCGCACGGGTGGGATTTCACTCCTCTAAGAACAAGGGATGAAAGACCAAAGTGATCTTCCTGCCAAACAGGGACCCAGGAGATGGTATGGGATCACAGTGCACCAGCACTGGGACTCAGTATGCACCTAACAGGATTATTTAAGTGATCCTTAGACAGAAACAAATCAGGAGAATGGGGGGAGTTACAGGCAGTTCTGTGCTCCTATCTTCAAAGAGCACTGAAATGTAAGCAGGGGGACAAAACATTTTAAGTGATGTATGGGCTGGAGCAAAATGCATTTCAATGAGAGGCATAAGGAACCCTGTTTGCATAAAAATAATTCAGATGTAAGTTCATTAGTGGTGTACAAGTACGTCACTAATGAGACTTGCCTGGAGACCAAAGTGTTCTTGGATTTAGAATAAGCAGGAACCAGAACCTAAAACTAGAGAAAATCAAGCATTAGTACCAAGTAAATGGTTAATTCCTGGATGTGTTGTCAGCACCAGTGACGCACTGAGGCTGGATGCCTTCCAGAAAACAACACTTTAACTGAAGACAAAGAAGCAGACTTAGCACAGAGGTGATCAGTGGAATGGCTTGGCCTGGTGTATACAAGGGGTCAAACTAGATGATTTAATGATCTCTTTTGGCCTGAAAGCTCTCTGTTCTCTTAAGAAGATAAATGAAAAAGCCCTTTCACAAAAACCAAGCACTTGAGATATGTGTGTAATGAACTCTGCTGCTTCCAGGGGAACGGCGGAGCAGGATCTGCAGGAAGCGTGACCTTGCCGCCTGCAGGCTGCCTGGAGTTGGTGGCCATCTGTTTGGTGGCAGTGGCTCACCACCATCGAGGCCACTGCTCTCACGTGTGACGTTTCTCAGCTCTGTTTTTAATTGCCATCTCCCTGCATTTAACCAACATTTGCTCCTTAATCTCCATCAGGGTGAAGAGGCCAAGCGGTATGAGTAGCCTCCTGGGGAAGATCGGTGCCAAAAAGCAGAAGATGAGCACACTGGAGAAATCTAAACTGGACTGGGAGAACTTCAAGGAGGAGGAGGGGATTGTGGAGGAGCTGGCAATCCATAACCGAGGGAAAGATGGGTAAGAAGGGCTTTACCTAATAGAAGTCCAGAATTTCCCATCACTTCCTTTGCATGTGGAAAGCCCATTGCTGGCTACAGAGTTCAAAAACCCGTGGGATTTCTTAGGGATTTTTTCTAGGAATACATAAAGCCAGTAGCTGCTGTAGGTGTCACAGGGAGACAGGTAAGTGTGCAAACACCTATCACTCTCTGCTAACAACCTTGTGAGTTCTCTAAGTCCAGCCAATGTCTGGCTTTGTCATCTCTTCTGCTTGTGGCACAGAGCATGAGCTGGTGTAATGCAGGCCCTCCATGAGGAAACACAATTGCCTTTCTCCTGTGCTCTTTCTTCAGTTTGGGAGGGTTTTGTTCTGTTCTTCAAATCACATGTTTCAGCTGCATCTGTCCTCCTTCCTCCCGCATAAAGATTTGTGTAAACCCAGAGCAGCTGGCAAGGTGCGTCAAAGATTATGGCAGCACTGGGCGTTGGTTGTGTGCATCAAGCAATGTTCACTCCAATGAAGTTAATGGAAGTATCATAAAAGTAAATGGTGATGCTGTAAATAAAACAGAAAGTTAATAACATGCACTGCAGGGAGTGATAATGAGATCAGAAGCAGCATTTCCACTACAAGTGCTTTGCTAAGCTCTGGGAAAACATAACCAGCTTAGTGGACAGCTCGTAAAATGTACATTTTATTATAAGCTGTTCTTTTACTGGAAGAACTCAAATTTTCTGCATTCCAACAGATCAGTTTTTCTGTTTTAAACAGATATTTTATAACTGTCAAAGTATCAAATAGATATTTTCAGTTTCGTCTTGATGCACCTTCTCCATCAAATCTCTCCTGATCTGTTTCTGGTCATGAAATAAATGCATGCCCTTGAAAAAGTAGAGCAGTTCAGTAGGAGTGCTGCAGAGGAGCAGCTGTTCCTCTGAGATCCCTGAAGTCTAAGGAGGTGCATGATTTACACCACATACAGGCGTGGCAGAGCAGTGTTTGTGTCATCTCTTGTGTGCCCAAACCCAGTATGTCAACTGTTCTTGGCCAGTACCATTTCCTTTCCCACCCCATCCAAGAAGGACAGCTTGCTCTTCTTGCCTGATAAACCTTTCCAATGACACTCACGTGATGGTCCTTGAAAGCTAAAGAAGGGATCAGCGCATGGAAAAGATGAGCAAAGCAGAGCAGCAATTTTAAGAGCATCTTTAATCTTGGACAGCTTTGGGTTTTGCTGCCTGTCACATCCCAGGCTAGAAAATCTGCTGAGCTCTTGGCAAGCGGTTTTTGTCATTAAACAAATGAGGAACATAATGCCAGGACAACTTTAGACACTCCTTATGAGTATGTTTATACTAGGCAGGCATGCAGTGTGAGGGGATCAACCGAGTATCTGCTCACTAGGAATTACTTCCACCTTCAAGGTAAAGGGAGAAGGGAGGAGCACTGATGGAGGCACAGCCCACTGCATTTGTGCTTACAGACCACCTCAGTGTGCAGGGTGCAGTACCCTCCGGAGCAGCCATCTCGCCCGGGGGGCAGGTCACACAGACACAGCTGCTGCCGGCCTCAGGTCATTTCACAGGAGCCTGTTGTCCCTTCTGCAGCTGCTTCTTCTCCTTTAATAATGGCAACCGTGCTCACCCTTCAGTGGGCAATCATTTACACATCTCTATAAAAATTGTAATGAGCTGTTGTTAACCCTTCAACCCAGGCAGGCGAGAGCGGGGCGCTGCCTTTAATCGCTGGTGCTGTTAGAAACCTCTGCTCCCCACGTGTCCTGCTGTGTGATTGTAAATGTGTGCCTCAAAAGGAAAGCTGCAGCCCACTCCTGGAGACGTTCGCTCGATGCCACACATCCTGTGCACTTACAGAGATGGTCTATGTGTGTCTCAAGGAAGGCAGGAAGCTTTACTTTTTGCTCAGGAGAGAAGACAGGCTGAATTCCTTTATTGTGCTAAGCCTGTGGAAGTTGCTGCAGCCCAGAGCTCCTCATACCTCCCTGGCCCTTCTCCAGGCCCACACCAGAACACAGCAACCAGGGGAGCAGTGGGGTTGTGGCATCTTTCTGCTGCCAGTGCCAGTTATCAGCCAGCCACAGCTTGGGCCTAGAATTCCTGAGACAGAGGGGACATGTGCTGTCCCCTTGCCTGTCCTCCCTTGCCTCTGATTTTCCACCCCTTGTACCCCCAGCCCCCATCCAGGGATTTGCATTTCCTTGGAGTAGAATCTGGGCTTTTAAAGCCTGGCTGTATCAGGTCCCGAGGGCCTGTCCTGGATTTGACAGGAGGGGCTGGAGTATGGAGCAGAGGCAGCTATCCCCTTCGCTGTTCATCTCTCTGATGTGCTTTATAAATGGAAATGTGTAGTGGCCTCTTAATTGGGCCACCTTTGTAGGGCAGCCCCATGGGGGAGCAGCCGGCCCCGTGCACTCCTGCACCGGGTGACTGATGGTGACTGACAGGGGACATGCAGCACCAAAGACCCTCCCCAGAGCAGCTTGCAGCTGCCCTTGTTAGCAGAGACAGCCTTGCTCCCAGTGGGTTTACTTTGCTCTGCTGTGGATCACAGCTGCCCTGTTTCCAGGCGGGTTGATAATTTACAGGAAGCTATTGATTCAGGTAGCAAAGGTTGTTTAGACAAGCGCAGGACGGGTGTTTGTGCCTCACTCGTGCACTTTGCACCGTGCTTGGCGGTGCCTTGCTGTTGGCTGCATGGAGCTGGCTGAGCACAGAGCTGCCCTGCAGCTCCAGCACAGGCTTCAGAGCATGGAGGGGCTTGTGCTGAGCCTGCAGCTGCCCTGCTCACGTCCGTCTGCACCTCCAGCCCCTGTGTGCCTGCAGCACAAGCCAGCCAGCCCCCACGAGCCCCACTGTATGCCCAGGTAGTACCTGGGGGGTCTGCTTTGGTACCTAGAGCACTTTACTGTGGTCAGCCAAGGACAATGCCGTGGGATGACGTTGGTGGCAGTTCCTCCTCCGTGCAGTGCTGCTGGCTGCAGCTGTGAGACCGCATTCCTGGTTCATGATCCAGATCGAGCCCCCAGGAGGCAGGCCCTGCCCACCAGAGAGGCACAGCAGTGGGGGAGAAGAGGAAAAGAAAGAGACTGACCCCTTGCTGGGATTGATAGATGGGTCTCACAGAGGTGCCAGAAGAGCTTTGGATTCAGTAGGTTGGGCTGTTGCTGCCCAGGCCATTGGGGTGTTCCCAGATGAACATCAGTAACTCTTGTCCTTGACTTCCCAGCTGAGGTTGTGGCTGGTGTTTAGCAGTGGAGGGGGAGAAAAACCCCACGCCCGGTAGTTTGACACTGAGCACATGCAGCGTGACCCCTCAGCTTCCTTCCTGTGGCCTGTCTGAGCCCAGCCCCAGGAGCCGGTCACCTCCCGGCTTACAGGGATGAAGGGAAGCGACACTCCCCTGCCTGCCTTTCCTGAACCAGTGTGGGGAGGGGGCCTCAGTGCACAGCCCTCCTCCAACAGTGAGGGGCAGGGACCACAAAAATACCTCCTCCCAGCCAGCTCTTGGCCTGCATTGCACCGTGCTGGTCCTGCCCCTCGCAGCCAGCGGAGATGAGCTGACCCAGTTGTGTCAGCGCGAGACAGGCTGGAGCTGCGATGGGAGTGGGTGGCAGCAGGGATTCATGGGGCTGTTCACCCACTTGGGGGAATCACTCACTGAAATGAATCTGAATTAATTCATTTCCAATGATGACTGGGTGGGCAGGAATGTCAGGGCTGTCCCTTGCAGCAAGGGCAGAGGCTCCCTGCTGGGAACACATTCAGTAGGTTCAATAGTTGTAGCATAAAGAATTGCAGAATCACGGAATGGTTCAGGTTGGAAGGGACCTTTAAGGGCCAACTAATCCAACCCCCAGCAGTGAGCAGGAATTCTTTATCTAGATCAGATTGCTTAGAGCCCCATTCGGCCTGACCTTGCAGGGACCTCATCACAAATGTTCATCTGTCTCAGAGAGACCACTGGTAGGGAGAGGCCTTTAACCTTCCCATGCAGGCCTTGGGCACTTTCATGCACACCACCCAGCAGCCTGGAAAACCTGCAGAGCCTGAGATGCTCATCTTCCCTTAGGCTTTGGTCTTGCTTTCAAGCAGTGGGCTGCTCTGGTGAGCAGGAAAAGCAGTGACTGACAGAACAGTGAAATTCAGTGGTTCCCCACACAAGTTTAATGACCTTGTCATAGCAGTCCAGTGTTTGCCACCCTGGAACAAATGCAAAACAATTGTGATGATTCAGTTACAGCTCCTGTTTTGAATTGCAATTTCACTCCTTTTGTAGGTTAATTAGTAGCACAGCCCCCGGCTGTCTATGGCAAGGGTTTGCAGCAAACTACATTAAAATTCAGCTGCATGCCATTAATGAGGAGCAAGGTGCTTTTCCAGGCGTAGGCATGTCTTCTTCCTTGCAGCACTCAGGTGCCCTGCTGAGGGGCAGCACTAAATACTCAGTGGTTAGAAGCTGGTCTGTGGCTGGGAAACCCCTGGCCTGCATCCCTGAGCTGCTGCAGGCTTGCTGGGTGGTGCTTTTTGCATCCCTAATGCTCCCTGTGCCTCTTCCTGGCTTGTATCATGGGCCTGTCAGCTTGTATTGAAGGTTGTGGTTGGGTTTGAGATGCTTTTCTAGGTGGTGCAAAGGCCTGCTCTGATCCCCTTCAAGGTGGAGGACATTTCTCAGCTGTAGGAGAAGAGCTGAAGCCAGAATCAGCCAGTTCAGTTCTCTAGCCTATGAGACCACCAGAGCTCTGGGAGTCCCCCAGATGGCAGCCAGCAGGCCACAGAGCAGTTCTGGTGTCCTTAGGTGTTCAGTGGAGCGATCAGTTTGTGGAAAGAGAGGGAGGGAGACAGACAGTGCTTTCCCTCCCTGCTCATCCCTTCAGGTGGGGTTTGCCCCCGGCTGGGGCCACACAGACACTGCTCACAGCCTCTGCCTCTGCCTCCCTGCAGGTACATCGAGAGGAAAGCGTTCCTGGAGCGCGTGGATCACAGGCAGTTCGAAATCGAACGTGACATCAGACTGAGCAGGATGAAGCCCTGACGTGCTGGGGGTGGCCGTGGGGGATTTTGCTCCCTTCTGTGCCCCAGGGCTGGCTGGGGGCTGCCGGCCACTAAGGACCACCAAGCACAGAAACTGTTCTCTACCCAAGACTCAGCCTGTATGTCTCAATGTACAGGGTTTTCCTTTTACTGTAATAGTTTGGGGAGGGTATTTGTCAGTGGACAGGAGGCACTTTGAGGGTTAAACGGCCCAGCAGCTGATAGAAGACACTGGTGTAATTCTGGCAACAACTTTCCAAGGAGAAGAGCTGGTGGCACCCATCCTTTACCAATCCCGGGTGCTTCTGGCAGCAGGAGGAGCTGCCAGTGCTGGGAGAGAGAGTACTGGCATAGTTGGTGGTGAGAGTGGAGCTGCAGGAAGGTTTCATGGCTGCTGTGCATATTCAAGCTGTGGGCTGGAGCCCTTCTGCCTGCTCTGCCAACCCCGCAGCACTCCCTGCCCCTCCGCCCTCTGCTCCTGTCCAGACAAAGCCAAACTGTCTGTACTTGTTTGTGGGGTCTGATGATGCTGGGGGGGGTTAAGCAAGCTGGTGAAGAAATCCTTCCTTGTTCACGCTGTCAAGAAGATGGGAGCAGCTGCAGCAGGCAGGAAGGGCCAGGATCTGAGTGTTCACGTGAATAAAGTATTCCATCCCAACACTTTTGCATGCTGGCAGTGTGCTTTGTGTGGAAAGCAGAGGACAAAGAAATTAAGGATCACATACAGTAAGGAGTGTCTGACAGGAGTCATAAAAATCTCTCTCAGAGGTGCCCAGTGTGTGCCCTGATAGCAGCCTGGAGGTCAGAGCAAGTGCTTGAATCACCTTCCCTCCTCATTACTGGGGCTGGTGGTGCAATGAAACCCAGAACTGGGGATGACAAGGTCAATGTAGTCCTGTAGCAGTGCTGCAGGAGTAAGGAAACTCATCCAAAGCATGACCACGCAGGGACATTCAGCAAGTGCAGCTGCCTGGGAGGGCAGGCCAAGGCGCCTGGGTGTGGAAGGAGCAGCTGGAGCTGGAGACCAGTAATGCACCATCATCCCAGCTATCCCTGCTGGCCTGGCTCCAGTGGAGCTGGGTAGCTCCCCCTGTCTGGCCTGTGCACATCTTGGAGTAGAGGTATTCACCAGCGTTTCCCCGCGGGATGCTCTGGGGCTGCTTGGTGGGGCAGCCCATGCTGGTGCAGTGCTGGGAGGAAGCAGCACCAGCCCCATCCTTCTTGCCCACAGGGTGAGCGATGCTGTTGCTGCCATGGCGCCTTGTCTGCAGCTCTGAGCATGGTCTGAGCCTTGGGCTTGTGTCCGCTGCTGAGTCAGACCCTGCTCTGTGGCTGTGCTGTAGGATAGACCAGAAAAAAACACCACGTGCTCAGGGGAGCTGCAGCCTTTGGCACCCTATTCTGTACAGAATCAGCTGTATTGGACCTGCTTAAACAAGCCTGAAATTGGACAGAAACAAAACAAAAAAGTGATGACATGTTTTCATCTCCAAACACTTCCAAGCCAGTTGCTGCTCTGGCTTAGGTTGCAAAAACAGCCAGAGTCCCTGTGCAGGGCACAGTTGTGGGGATATCTCAGCTTGGGGCTCCTGAGTGGCAGTAAATGGCCCTGGCAGGAACTCTGTGGGTAGTAGAGCAAGGCAGGTGCTGCTGCAGTAGTTTGGCTGCTCTCCTGCTCAGAATGGTAGTGCTGGACCATCTTCAGCACCTTCTCCCCTTGTGTGCTGTCCTGCCCTCCTTACAGGCTCCCTCCCAACAGTGACCCAAGGCAGCCCAGGCTTGTTTTGCTGCAGATCCCTGAAGATGGTGAGATGCTGAGGTAGCCACAAGCAGGGCTGGGAGGGCTGGGCCTGCTGAGTGCTGAGCAGGCAGCCAGAAAAATGATTTGCCTATTGCTCTGCTGTTGCTGAGGAGGAGAGGAAATATTTAGGAACATCTCTGCCCTGCGTCCCCTATGACTGTGATGCTGGATAGCAGCAGGGAAGGGTCATGTCACCCCTGCACAGGCTGGGACCCCATGGCATCTGGCTTCTTGGAGCTGCCAACCAAAACCTTTGCTGCAGTGTGAGTATCCCTGCTGCATTCCAGGGATATGCTTTCTGCTCCAGCAGCTGGGCAGCACCAAGTAGGTAAGAAAGGGAAAATTATTCTGTGCATTGTATCAGGAGCAAGAGCAGAATGGAGATGCAACAAGTACCCTTGGAGATCCCAAAGGCCAGAGGCACCAAACCCAGCCTTGTTTTTAAAAGCATTAAGAGCTCCAGGCTGCATCTGGATCTGGATGGCTTGAGGATGGCTTTGGATTCACGTGCACGCTAATGGTGCGTTAGAGGGACGTGGCCAGCACAACCTCCCTGGTGTGCTGGTGAACTGGGAAAATCGATGACCTGCAATGTATGGGATCCTGCTTGCCAGTCCCAGCTATGCTCTTCAGAAACCCTCCAGAGTTTTTTCTGCTTTTCAGCTGAGAAAATGTGGAAAACCTTGAAATCTTGGAAGCAACCTGACGTGCTGGAAAAGGACAATGTAATGGCAGTGACCAAGAGAGCCTCGGCTTCCCTCTCTGCTGGGCTCCCCAGCTCATGGCAGCATGGTATGCCCAGCTCAGCCTGAGGATGCTGGGCTGCAGTGCCAGCTCCTGGCCCAGCAAGCTGGGGCAGGCTTGGTGGGATGGCTGGGAGGCAGCCTCTAGCCTGGGCTGATTCCTGGCTTCCTCCACACTCCCCAGCGTCCTGCGTTTTTGCTGGGTTGGATCATGTATTCCTTGCCTCTCTTTCCTGAAGATGAGGAGTGATTTACAAGTCTCCAGAAAACACAGCTTGGCTGCTTTGGAAGGAAGAAAGAAAGCAACCAAAACCCCTCTCTGCTTGCTATTTCCATTGCCCAGTCGCTTTCCCACGAAGGGGGGTGGCCCCAGGACCCGCCAGCACTCAGCGTCCCCAGCAGCCCTTGATGTCCCCAGCAGCCCTGCACTTTCTGTGAGGAGCAATGTTCTCAGATGTGGGTCCATCTTTTGAGACATTCCCACCTTGACCTGTCTTCTCTGGGAAGCTCACATGTTCTCTGTGGGTTAGGACCCACCCTGGGCATTTGCTTGGGGTAATTTTGGCCCTATAAGGAGTCCCTCACGGCCAGAGCATCACCTCACCCCAAGGAGCTCCCCCTTCCCTGGCTGCCTGAAGGGGCCCCTTGTGCAGCTGAGCCCCAAACAAGGCTCCAATTGTGTCTGTGTGTCCTGATGGTCGGGGCTTCTGCCACGGCATCCATGTGCTGGGGCCATGGTAAAACCAGCTGTGTCCAACCCACACCCACAGGCTCAGCTTTACTGATCTGCTGGGGTTTGTGGGGCTGTTACGGGGCCACGGGGATCATGACAGGGAGGTAACACTGTGCATTTAAAGCTGCTTCCGTGAAAGGGACACGGGAATAAATGTTGACATGGGAGGAGGCTGAATGCTGGCTGGCTGGGGGTGCATCCCGTAGCCCCAGGATGTCCCAAGGACCACAATGGTTCATGGACAGAGCTGCCATCTGGCAAAGTGTGGCAGCTGGGAGAAGGAGAGACCAGAGCATGGAGCTGACCTTAGGAGCATCTCCCTGCAGCCAGGGCAGCAGTTCCCTGAGGGACAGAGCTGGTACCTGGAAGGTGATGCTGGCATCATCATATCCCCTTTTCCAATTTGTTATTTTCAGCCTCTTCCCACCTCTCCTTCAGAGCAACGTCCCACCCAGCAGCACAGTGGGATTCTGTTTGCAGTGTGTTCAAAAGTAGTGGGGAGGAATGGAATGGCCTGTGGGTCTCCCACCCCATTTGAGGGTCTCCACCCCGGGGTATCCTTGTGCTGGGGGTGGGTGCTGGCACTGACATTTGAAACTCAGCTGATGGCGATGGCACAGCCAGCCCACCCTGCTGTCAGCCCTTCCCGCTCCCAGCAGTGAGCCCCAGCTGGGGGCGAGGATCAGCGCCAGCCCTCACTAGGGATGAATGGGGAGACAAACAGAGCTGCTACTGTTGGGGCAGCCTGAGGCCTGCAGTCTGCCTTGGCTTTGCTGGAGATGAGGGGGTGCCCTGCAATCCTGTTCTTTGGAAAGGCAAGCAGCCTCCCCCAGCATCTTCTCTCCACAGCTAAGAACCAACCCAGTGCCACAGAGAAGCACAGGGATAAATCCTGGTTGTGATCCTGTTGGGTCCCGTGATATTACAAGCCAAGAGAAATGTCCTCATTATTTCCAGAATATTGAAGTCTAATAAATCCTGTCCTGCCTTATAGGATTTATTTTTTCATTCATTGCTAGGAGACTCAGTCCTGTGTAATCCTATTGCTCCTTGAGGAGGTGGGGAGCAGCTTTCCAAAGCACAGACCTGGCAGGGCTGTGGGCAGGAGCAGGAAGCCCCAGCTGAAGCTGCTGGTCCCAGCAAACATCCCAGTGCCAGCCCATTTCCTGGTATGTCCCATTGTCCCAGAGCTGTGCCCTGTGTTTGATTCACCAAAATGAATCTCATCCAATGTTGGGGCACGGCTGGGCGTATAGGACATTAATTGGCTGCTAGCTAATTAATATGGCATGGCTAAGCACAGCCTGCTCCCCCTGTCCATTGTACATCTGCCATGCTCCCCCAAATCTCCCCCAAAGTCCTCCAACACCTTCTCACACCATATCCAGCAGGAAAAGCTGCAAAAAGCCAGGAATAGGTGGGCCCAGCCCAGCCAGTCCCCTGCCCGTGCAGAGCCTGGCTCTCTGTACACCAGGGACTCTCCGGAAAACAATGACAGACACATGAATATGGCTGGAAAATTTGCCACTGAAGTGTTTTCCATAGCAACCGTTGCTGGGGCAACCTGCATCCCAAGGAGCATCCATCCCGAAGCACCCAGCCCTGTGTCCAGTGGAGCTGGCAGGGAATCACAGCATGGGACTGCTGGGACTGCCACCAGCAGCAGCACAGGGATGCTCTGGCAGCCAATCCAGCTCTGAGCATCCCCAGTGCTGCAGGGCCCCTCTAATGCTCCACTTTTCATCTTCTTTTTGGCATTTCATTTTCTCAAAGGTAGGAGAAGCCTAAGGAAGATTGCTGGTGCCTGTTGCCCCATGGGTTCTTGGCTGTGGAAGCAGGGATGTGCAGGAGCTGTTGTTTGGGGTGCTCAGCAGATGCAAGCAGTGATTTTTGGCTCTGATGGACCAAAAATGGGATTGAGTTTGACAGTGAAAACTTTGATCTGAGCATCAACACAGGGAGAAGAAAAAGTGATATTCCCACTGCTTTTAAGTCCAAAAGCAGGAAGCTTATGGCCCCTCAGCACCTGCCTGAAGTCATATGGTGGCAGCTTCACCCTGGGGACACCTCAAGGATCTCAGAAAATCCTCCCTGTGGTGGGCCCACACCAGACTCAGGGTCTCAATGGGAAACACACCCTGGCTTCCTGGGATCAGCTGCAGAGTGGCAGAAGAGAGGCTGGGGAGCCTGGAGCCCAGCCAAGGATGCCCCCGGTGCTCAGTGCCTGCGCTGTCACCACTGTCACCAACAAGAGGAAACCACAGTGCTCAGGCTGCGCCCGCCGGGGCTGCTGCGGTCTGCGGGCTGACCGCAGTCCCTGCCACCACCGGATGTCCCCCACCCACAGCTGTGCCTCAGTTTCCCTTTCTGCACTGATACACAGGGACACTTGCCTCCAAGCTGGGGACAGTGGTGGTGGCTCAAGTACTGCTTTCTGGGGAAGGGCATGTGTTTGCAATCCGGCCTCAGCTCTGCCACTGCACCCTGATGTGGCCTGAAAGTAACCCCGGAGGGTGAGAGGAAATGCCGTGATGGGGATGGCAGCCAGCAGGCACAGGCACAGTCAGGGGCACATTCCTGGCCTGTCTCCACATGCACCACTTGCTCACTGGCCTGAGGCTCTCACATGGGCCCACTCATTACCCACTTGTCCATGAGCTCACTGGCTGCAGGCACCCCTTATGTCCCTTCCCTTGGCTCCCTGTGTGCTCTGGCTCTCCCATGCTTGGGGAGCAGCACGGGTGTCCGTGCAGCTTGTGCATGTCCATAGGTCCTGTGCCCCCACGCAGTCCCACGTGTGCCTCCCACAGCTCCCAGCTGCAGCTGCCCTCCCAGCCTGCTCCCGCAGGGACTGTGGTACAGCATACGGTGATGCCAAACCCAGGCTTACCAGCTGTTGGGCTGTCCATGGGCCATGTTGCCAGGCTGTTGGAGCAGGCCAGACAGGCAGCTGTGGTGTGCCATGGGTACTGTGGTGTGCCCTTTGTGCCAGGGGTCCCATGTGTGCCAGGGTGTGCCATGTGAGCCATTGCACCTACAGCTACCCATTACCTGCCCCTTGTATGCCCCTCCTATAAACACCATCCCCATTACACACCCCAGAACTCCCCAGTTACCTTACTGCTACCCTTTATTGCACATCCATTGCATACCTGTTACACATCCATTAACCTTTAATGACCTTTTATCATTACACACCCATTGCAGAGCCTTTTGCCTTCACTTGACATTGTATATGGCCTTTGTGACACACCAAGTGCGGGCTCACTGCCACACCTGTTTCACACCCTTCAGTGCACATCTGTTGCACGCCTGTTCCGCTCCCCTTACCCTTTGTCGCCCTTGGTCACACCCCCTGGGCCGGTGTCACAGCCCCTGGGCCGGTGTCACGCCCGTTCCTCTCCCTTTACACGCGCCTTGCTCACCCTGCGCCCCCGTGCCCGCCCCGCCCCTCACCAGAGACCCCGCCCCTTTTCCCGCCCCTCGCCCTGGGCCCCGCCCCCCGGGCGGGCGCAGCCAATGGGGGCGGGCGGAGCGGCCGGGCCGGGCGCGCGCGGCGCTATAACGATCCCTACGGCGCCGCCGCCGCCTGCGCGCCCCGGCCCCGCCGCCCCCGGCCCGGCCCGGCCCTCGGCCCCGCACCCGGCCCGCTGCGGCCGGAGCGGCCCCGCGGGAAGATGAACTACTTGGTGAGTGGGGGCGCGGGGGCGGACACGGGGGCGTGTGCGGGGACAGGTAGGGTGCGGGGGAACGGCTGCTGGGGGGTCCTGTTGGAGGACGAGGAGGCGGAGGAAGGCCTCAGCCCCCTCAGCTCGGCCCGGGCAGGGCCTCTCCTGTGCGGCCGATCCCAATGGCGTGACCTTGGCCGAGCTCCCCCGCTCCGAGACGGCCAGGCCTTGCCTGCCCCCCCCCCCTCCTCTCTTCCTGACGGGTCAGGGAGCTGCGGGACTCGCGGGGGGCCCAGCGGGGCCAGGGGCCTCCCCAGGCCTCCGCCCCGCCGGGCGGGGCGGCACCGGCGGCGGCCAGGGCCGCGGGACAGCCGGGAGTCCGGCCCTGCCATCCCGGGCGGGCCGCGACCTGTCCTGCCGCCGCAGCCCCGAGCAGCGCTGGCAGGTGCCGCCCGGCTGGGGGACCCCGCGGGGTGGAAGGGGCCCGGGCCCGACGACGGGTGTCGTGCGATGGCCACGGCTGACTCACCGCCCCGGCACTTCCTCCCAGTCGGCGGAGGGAAGGGGCGGGAGAGGTAGAGGAGGCCCCCCGAAACCGGGGAGGCGGAAGGGCCCGGCCCCTTCCCAGCACCACCTCTGGGAAGGGTGGTTTTTGCTCCAGCGAGGAATCCCGCGGTGGTTGGAACGGGGAGATCCATCCGGCGGGAGCTGCGCGGCGAAGCCCCCGGCCCGCGGGGCTCCGTCCCGGTGCTGAGCTACCGCCCGGCTGTCGCCCGCCGGGATGACGCCCCACCGGCCGGCGGGGCCCGGCTCACCGCCCAGGCGCGGGGCTCTCTTCCAGAACGTGCTGGCCAAGGCGCTGTACGACAACGTGGCCGAGTCCCCGGACGAGCTCTCCTTCCGCAAGGGCGACATCATGACGGTGCTGGAGCGCAACACGCAGGGGCTGGATGGTTGGTGGCTCTGTTCGCTCCATGGCCGGCAGGGCATCGTTCCCGGGAACCGCCTCAAGATTCTCGTGGGGATGTACGACAAGAAGCAGCCACAGCAGCAAGCGCCTGCCCCGGCACAAGGGCAGGCACCGCCACAGCCATCTGTACCCCAGCCGGCTCTGCCTTTCCACCACCAAGGGGGCTACACCCCGCTGTCGCCCGCCTCGCAGTACACCCCCATGCACCCTGCTTATGCCCCCCAAGGGGACAATGTCTATCTGATGCCAGTCCCCAACAAGGGACAGCAGGGTCTGTACCCAGGCTCAGCACCCACTGGACAGTTTCCTCCTGCCCCTCCTAAGCAGCCTTCCACCTACCCGAAGCAGGCACCTCCCCACACCTTCCCCAACCCAGGCCAGGAAATCTACCAGGTTCCCCCCTCCCTGGGCCAGGCAGCAGAGGCGTACCCAGGGGGCTCTGCCAGTCCCCCCCAGGATGTCTACCAGGTTCCTCCTTCAGCTGGTCAAGCTCAAGAAATCTACCAGGTGCCACCGTCATTGGACATGAGGAGCTGGGAAGGGCACAAGCCCCAGGGAAAGGTAGGATGGGGAGACTGCACTTGGGAGTTTGTTGTGTTTGTGGGGTGCTCTGTGGTCCATGGGTACAAGTGGGTGGCACAGCTTGGGCTTCTCAGCTTGCTACACTTTGAGCAGGCAGCCCATGTGCCCATTGCTGGGGTTGTGTGGGCATCCTTGCCTCCACTGCTGGAAGGAATGGATGCACTGGGAGAGTCCCCACAATGGCTGAGGTGCCCCGGTGGGTGTGAGCCACCCTTCTGGGGCTGGCACAGCATTCAGCACTATGGTCCTTGTGATCTCTTATGTGGGCTCTGCTGGTGTCACCCAGGACATGGCAGTGTGTTTGGTATGGGCACAGAATGTTGGTAACCCAGGAGCTATTTTGGGGTGCCAGGTTCTGGAGCTGTGGAAGTAGCTGTGGTACCCAGCACAATGCTGTAGATTTTGTTTCTCCTGGGAGCGCGCACAGGAACAGACAGGCAGTGCCAGCGTTTCCCGACTGTGCCAGGCAGCCTGCCAGTACTTGCTAGGTACACTGGTGAGGCAAGAGTGAGGCACCAGGCTGTCCCCAGCATGGAGCCTAACGGCTCCATCCCGGACACCAGCGTCCTTCTGGCTCTGCCCCTACCCTGGCACGTCATCCTGGGGAAGAGGAGTGAGGTGCTTTCAGTATCGTGTTTTCCGGGAAGGCTACTCCAACTCATACCCCTGGGAAGCAGCCAGTGAGGGGAGGGAGCTGCCAAATCACAGCCAGGGCACAAGGAACATCCAAAAAGGAAGACCCAGCCCAATACCTCAGCCCTCCTTGGCCCTGGTTGGGCAGGGTGCCATTACCCTCCAGGTTTGGTTATTTTCCGCTCTGGTCTCACCATGAAATGACCCATTCAGGCATGGAACTGTGGGTAGGGAGGGATCTCCAGGTGTTGGCAGACCCCGGCCCGTGCCTGGATCGGCCGTTTCTTTCTGCATGCCACGGCTGTGCCGGCCGGGCTTTGTCTTTCCCTGAGACTCTATCGCCGCTATAAATAACCGGTGATATCATCCCGTCCCCGGCATCGCCGCACACCCGGCCGGGGAGCGCCCTCCCGTGGCACTGGGCAGGCCCTGATTCCAAGCAATCCAGTAGGGAATCCAGCAACCATCCTCTCTCTGGCCCCATTGCCGGGTTTTGTGGGAATGATGCAGGGTGGGAGATGCTCGGTAGTGCCCACATTGTGTCTTTTCCCTCTTTCCAGGTGCTGGTGCCTACCCGTGTGGGCCAGGTGTATGTCTATGACTCCCCCAAGGGTGAGCAGGTTGAGTATGATTTCCCTCGCCACCTAATCTCCACGGGCTCCCAGGAGATCTATGATGTGCCACCTGTTCGAGGAGGGGTCCCGAGCCAGTTCAGCCAGGAGGTGAGGCTGCTTGGGATGTCAGGGGGAATCTCTGGCTCTGCCCTTAAGAATGGGAGATGATCTGTCACAGCCTGAGATCCATACCAGGCTAAATTGAACCCAAAACTATACTTTATGGACCTCAGTGCCACTTCTGAGTACTTCCACCATTCCCAGCTGATCCCTGAGAGGAGGTGGGTGGCCACACCATCTCTGACACATTGTCCTGTGTTCCTCCTCTCCAGGTCTATGACACTCCTCCCATGGCAGTGAAGGGTCCCAATGGGCAGGACCCGGGGCAAGAGATCTACGATGTGCCCCCCAGCGTGGAGAAGAACTTGCACCAAACTGTAAGTACTGCTGGGAAGCTCCCAGCTTCTTTGTGTAAGAATAACAAACCTATTTTTACAGGGAGAAAAATAATTTATTAGATCAATCTGCCCAAAGATGTGATGTCCCTGGCACTGGAGGCTTTCAGAATGCTAAGGAATGGGTTGCTGGATGTTTACACCCAGGGGATGAGGTTGGACCAGATGATCTTTCAAATCTGGGCTGCTCTAGGATTTTTTGATTCCTGTGCCAAAGGGCAGGGGCACCCCTGGGGTGCATGGCTTCATCCCAGTGCCCACCCAGTGCAGTCTTGGATGCTCAGTGCTACCACATGCATGCCCTGCAGCTCAGGGCAGCCAGCCTGTGCCTCCACACCTGCCCCAGGCCACCTCTCCCAGCAGTGCTGACAGTGCCACTCCTCTGCCCTTGCAGGTGTACGATGTCCCCCCCTCAGTGAGCAAGGACGTGCCAGATGGCCCAGCACGGGAGGAGACCTACGATGTGCCACCCGCCTTTGCCAAGCAGAAAGCCTTCGACCCCTCCCGCCATCCCCTGATCCTGGCCCAGCAGGAGCCCTACTTGCCAGAGGATGTCTATGATGTGCCCCCAGCAGCTGGGAAAGGTGCTTCTGAGCTGCCACTCTCCCATGAGATCTATGATGTGCCCCCCAGCCTCAAGAAGCTGGGGGGATCCACCTTCCCCTCCCAGGAGGTGTACGATGTGCCCCGGGACCTGCACGCCCCAGGCAAAGGCTCTGTGGACACGGAGGGCGAGTACATCTACGACGTCCCACCACAAGTAGACCGTGAGGCCAAGGGTGCTGATGCCAAGCGCCTCTCGGCTTCCAGCACAGGCAGCACCCGCAGCAACATCTCCACATCCTCACTGGACGTGGTGCCTGTGAAGGAGCCGGCTAAGGGAGCCGGCAAGGAGTTCTCCCTGGACTTGGATGCCGCCATGGAGACACTGGCCAAGCTCCAGAGTGGCGTCAGCAGCGCTGTCTCCTACCTCATGTCCTTTATCAGCAGCAACTGGCGCAGCCCCGAGCACATGGAGGCCAATGCTGCCAACATCCGTGGGGCAGCCGAGGGCGTCCGGACAGCCCTCCGGGACCTGCTGGAGTTTGCCCGAGGGGCAGTGGGCAATGCTGCCCAGGCCTCTGACCGCTCTCTCTACACCAAGCTCAGCAAGCAGCTGCAGAAGATGGAGGAGGTCTACCAGGCCCTGGCACGGCATGGCCAAGCACTGGATGCTTGCCACTGGGCCCCCAGTGCTTTGGCCAGCAGCAAGCCGGGCACAGATGACTTGGAGCACTTCATCATGCACTCACGTGGTGTTCCTGATGACACTAAGCAGTTGGCTTCCTTCCTGCATGGCAATGCCTCCCTTCTCTTCAAACGGACAAAGCCGGCGGTGGAGAGTGGTGGCCATGGGCCCCCTCACCCCTCCGACAAGGCCAGCAGCATCCAGTCACGGCCCCTGCCCTCCCCTCCCAAGTTGCTGGCCCAGGAGTCACCTGACGGACCCTACGAGAACAGTGAGAGTGGCTGGATGGAGGATTATGACTATGTCCATCTCCAGGTGGGCATGGGTATGGGGGCTGCTTCCCACAGGGAGTGTTTATGATGGTGGCTCTCTGGCACAGGGGGGGATTAGGCAGCTCTTCTTCTACCTAAGTTTTGTTCTTACCCTCCTGCTTGAGGGCTTTGTGGACCAGACATGTCCCAGGGCAGGTGGGGGCTCTCTGGCAAGGCTGATGTTGCTGACCCCTTCCATGTCATGCCCCTGCAGGGCAAAGAGGAGTTTGAGAAGACCCAGAAGGAGCTGCTGGAGAAAGGCAACATCATCAGGCAGAGCAAGGACCAGCTAGAGCACCAGCAGGTAAGGGCACTGGAGCAGGCACCTGGGTGCTGCTATGCACAGGGCCCCATGTCTTGCTTCTGTTGTAACCTCTGCTGCTGGTCTGACCACAGCCCTCTTTCCCTGGATGATCTCATGGTGCATTCTACTTTGCCTTCCATACCAGTACTATGCTAGTCAAGAGGGGAGTAGGCACTTGGATCCCAGAGAGGAGCCTAGCATGGCTGTCCTGGGGCTGGCACTGTTTCACTGTGTTCCCTGGGGCTGGTGGCCATGGCCACCTGTGCTGGTGGCTCCATGGAGGGGAGCAGGTGCTGACTCAATGGCCACCCTGCCCCACGCCTGTCTCTCCCACAGCTGAAGCAGTTTGAGCGGCTGGAGCAGGAGGTGACGCGCCCCATCGACAACGACCTGTCCAACTGGAGCCCCCCCCAGCACTACAGCCCAGCACGGGGCGGTGGGACACTGTGTCCTGCTGACCGCCAGCTCCTCCTCTTCTACCTGGAGCAGTGCGAGGCCAACCTCACCACGCTCACCAATGCTGTCGATGCCTTCTTCACTGCTGTCAGCACCAACCAACCTCCCAAGATCTTTGTGGCCCACAGCAAGTTTGTCATCCTCAGTGCCCACAAGCTCGTCTTTATTGGGGACACGCTGTCCCGCCAGGCCAAGGCTCAGGACGTCCAGCACAAAGTGATGCACTACAGCAACCTCCTCTGTGAGATGCTCAAGGAGATTGTGATGACCACCAAGGCAGCTGCCCTCCACTACCCGTCTCCTTCCGCCTCCAAGGACATGGTGGAGCGTGTCAAGGACCTCGCCAACAGCACACAGCAGTTCAGGATGGTGCTGGGCCAGCTGGCAGCCATGTGATGGCCTCAGGGTCACTGTCCCCTCTCTCTGGCCCCCACCCTTCCCCAGACATGCATTTCCCTCCATGCAAGTCCTCTCCACCCGGTGTAAGCAGACATGTACATAGAGACTCCCACGCACACCGGGGGGCTGGGGCTCTGTGGGAATGGAGGTGAGGGGCTGCAGCCATCATACCCCTTCCTCCTCCCTCTGGCCAGGGGCCAGGAATGATTTGAGCTGTGCCCATAATGAAGCAAAGCTGGGAGATGGATATATGTCCACTCCTTCCCCACTATCCTCTCTCCATACAAAACCGGCGGCCAGTTCTGGGCTGAAGGGCATGGGGCCATGTCTCTGGTGAGTCAGGGATGTGCCTGGCAACTTGAGATGCAATTTGAGATGCTGTGGCTGCTCTGCTCTCGGGAGGACTCTACGGTGGACTCTGGAGAACTCCACGGTGGCCAGGAGATTCTAATGGTGTGGAAGCTGTGCCCTGGGATGGTGGGGCAGTGTGACAGAGATGGATTGTACTGTCCCCTTGTGTGCTGGAGGCTGGGGATAGGGGTCCCCAGGAGGGTTAAGGGTGGTGGGGAGCTGCTGAGGCAGGAAGGGGCTGACTTGTGCGTTCTCATGTCTTGGGTTGTGCTACAGTACCAGCTGTAATCGAAACGCGAACCGAAATTGGTGCCTTTTGAACACAGGGGAAGCTTCCGCTGGTTCCTGGAGCTACCACGTGGCAGCCCCCTCCAAAACTTGGCCCCAAGTCCCTCAGCAGTATAAAGATTTGCCTAGAAACACCCCTTATCTCCTCATTATCTGTGTGTGCCTGCTGGGGTGAGGGAGAGGCCCTGTGGCAGGGCTGGGGAGATCCTGTCCTACTAAAAAAACTCCTAGCCTTTGGAGACTGATGGTGCACAGAGGGTTACTGGGACACAAGGGACAGGCCTAAGAGGGTTGGGGGAAAATGAGGGGTGGCAGTGCAGGGCACTGGGGCCACATGGCCCTAGAACTAGTATCAGATGAGTGTCCCTCACAGCACCTTTCCAGGGGCCAAGGTCAACATGGAACCTAAGGGTTTGGTGAGGCACAGGATGGCAGCCCATGACCCTAAGCATTCCTGGTCCTGGCTATCCATCCCTTCCAGGACCGCAGAACACATGGCACCCTCGCTGCTACTGCCCTGCAATGAGCAAACCTATGGACACGCCACAATCCACAGCTCCTCAAGTGTATCCTCATTACCAGCCCCTACACTGCTCTCGCCCCCAGCCCCATGACTCCCCTCACGCCCACAGTACCGACAGGGAACCAGAGCCCGGTGCCACGCAGGTGTTTATTGAGGGCCTTGCGGGTGACACCAGGCTCCACCATCACCGAGAAGTCCTCGAGGCTCAGCTCTGCGATGGCGTCCATGCGGCTCAGGTCAAAGCAGACACCGCCCTGGCACAGGGGCAGCCGGGGGTCTGGGCACGGCCACGCACCGAGAGCCCCTGGGGGGTCAGAGGTGCCGGGGCAGCCCATACCTGCACGGCATTGACGCCTCCTTCCAGGCCGGTACCGGTGCCGAAGGGCACCATGGGCACACGGCGGCGGTGACAGAGGGCTGCCAGCTCCTGCACCTGCCCCACGGCCTGGGGCCACACCACGACGTCCGGGGGGGCACAGCTGGGGGACAGGCAGCACCACTGGCTGACTGACTTAACCACTTGACCCTCCCCATGGCCCTTCCCCAGCCTGGCACTTGTCACACGGCCCTTGCCTTCCCCACGGCCCCTTGCCTACCCAAATATTTCCCATTCCCAGACCCGGCCCCTCCCCTGTGACCCTTCCCCTTCCAATGGCTCTTGCCTTGCCCGGATCTCTTCCCTTCCCCACGACCCTTCCCGTGGTCCTTCCCCTCCCCAGGGCTCCCAGCTCCAGGGACACTCACGGGTGCATGGACTCATCGTGGCCGTGCTGCTCCCGCACCGCTGGGGCTGTGGAGACATTGGGCGCCCCGACCACGGCCCTCAGCGCCTCCACGAAGTCAGGGGGCAGCGAGGGCTGCGGGGGGAACAACGAGCACCCGTCAGGGATGCCCTGGGGAGGGTCTGATCGCAGGCACGAGGCCAAGTGACCATGTCAGGCCCTGAGCGGCCTTTGGAGCCCCGGCCCCACCTTGGAGCAGCAGCTGCGGCGCCCCAGGGCTGCCGCCAGCACCAGCACCCTCCGCAGGGCCATGTTGCAACGGGACAAGAACGGGAACATGGGAACTGCACCGGACCAGGACATTGCCCTCCCCCGCAGCCTGTCTGTCCCTCCCCCACGCTGACACCTTAAGGTGGCTCCAGCCACACGCGAGTGTGTCCCTGGCAGAGGGACCTGGGTCCCTCCGGAGCCTGTGCTCATGTTCCCATGCTGTCCCCTGCCCGGGCCGAGTCACTGCATTCACCACGGCCTCTACCATCACAGGTGCCCTCATGCCTGCTCAAGTATCGCCGCAGCTGGTCAGGGGTCCATGACCCCATAGGAGACCACACGTCCTCACGC
Source organism: Fringilla coelebs (assembly GCF_963513975.1). NCBI lineage: Eukaryota > Metazoa > Chordata > Aves > Passeriformes > Fringillidae > Fringilla > Fringilla coelebs. Next base: position 7,894,041 of record NC_140040.1, on the reverse strand, counting down.
TCCTCCCTTGCCAGAGAGGTGTCACCATGTCCCCCTGCCCATCTGTCCCCGTTCCCAGCCAGGTGTCCCCATGCTGCCGCTCAGCGCTCCTGGACAGGTGTCCTCACACCCAGAGAACTGACCCCAGCCCACCACCTGCCCCCATCCACAGCCGGGGGTCTCCCGGCCACCCGCCTGCCCCCTGCCCCGCTCCCGTGCATCCCGGCATGGTGACAAGGACACAGTGTGCTCAGGGGATGGCAGCGTTTATTGCGGGCCTCAGTTGGCCTCCAGGATGGAGTCGATCCAGTTGCGAAGCTTGGTGACACGGGCGTACACGCCGGGCGTCTTGGTGCTGCAGGTGCTGCTGCCCCAGGAGACGATGCCCACCAGGTTCCAGGCGCCGTCCTTCTGGCACACCAGCGGGCCGCCGGAGTCGCCCTGCACGGGGCAGCGGGTGAGCGCCGGCGCGGGGCCCGGGGCCGCCGCGGGCAGCGCGGGCCGGGGGCACCTACCATGCAGGAAGAGGCTCCGTCGGCACCGGCACAGACCATCACGTCACGGATGCGGAAGCCCCAGAACTCCTTGCACTGGGTGTTGGTGAGCAAGGGCAGAGCCGCCTGCTGCAGCACCGCCGGAGTGTGCGAGGCTGCGGGGAGAGGGGAGCGTCAGCGCCAGCACCGGCACCGGGAGCGGAGCGGGAATGGCAAAGGGGCTGGGACGGGGAGGGTGGGACCGTGATGATGGTGGAGATGGGGTCAGGATTGGGCCAGGCTTGGGCATCGGTGATGGCATGAGGAATGGGACTGGGATGGGGATTCAGATTCAGACTTGCATGGGGATCTGGATGGGAGGTTGCCATGAGCATTATGATTCAGATGAGGACAGGCACTGACCATGTGGATGAGGAAGGGAACAGGCAAGACAGCGGACAAGGATGGGCATGGGGATGGGAATTTGGATGAGGCAGGGGACGGGAATGGGGATGGGGACAAGAAAGTGCAGTTACCGCTGGAGTCAGTGAGCCCCCAGCCAGTGGTGACGCAGGTCATTCCCCCAGGGAATTCGTCAGTGGCCTTGGGCAGGCAGACGGGGGACACGCGATCCGACAGCTGCGCCGGAGTGGCCAGTTTGATCAGGGTGATGTCGTCGTGGATGGTCAGCATGTTGAACTTGGGGTTCTTGAAGACCTGAAGCACGCAGCGCTGCTCTCAGCACCTGCACCCCCTGCCAGGGTGCCGGGCACCGGGCTCTCCACAGGGATCGGTAGGGATCTTGGGGACCAGTGAGGACTCTGGGGGCTGCTCCTGTGGGTCCCGTGATGGCAGGGTGCCTGAGCTGCAGGGCCCAGCCCCTGGGACACTGGGGAGCAGGGACACCCTTGGTCACGTCCCCGGGCCAGGATGGAATGGACCCTGAGGCCTGAACCCCTATCCCTTGGGAGTTCCTGGGAACATGGGGACATCCAGGGGACCTGACCTGAAGGATGAGTGGGAGCAGGGACACCCCAGGGCATTGCAGTGCAGGAATGTGGGAGGCTATGGGCACCGCGGGGAACCCTGACCCTCGGCATAAGGGGAACCGCGGACTCCTCAAGAGCACAAATCCCAGGACAAGGGGGACCCGGACATAAGCCCCAGGCCGCCTGTGGTGGCCGTGGGATCCCGCAGGCACACAGACCCCGCCCCGGAGGTACCTTCTCGATTTTCAGTTCCTGCTGATCAGGGCCGGGTGCGTCCTGGTCGTAGGCGCCCACCACCACGGTGTCGGTTTTCCTGGGCACAGGCAGGCACTGAGCACGGGACACCGGCACGGGGACCCCGGGTTCCCAGGGCACCCTGTGCCCGTGCCCAGCCCCGGCCCGGCCGGCAGCAGAGCCGGTGCCTACCTGACGCCGCAGTGGGCAGCGGTGACCACCCAGTTCTCGCTGATCAGGGAGCCGCCGCAGAAGTGGAAGCCGTTGTTGCGCTGCCGGGGAGAGCTGCCCTCAGCACCCGGCACCGCCGCCGGCACCGCCGCCGGCGAGCTCCGTGCCCGGCCCCCGCACGGCCCCCACCCCTGCCCCCGGCCCGCCTCGGGCTCTCACCTGCAGGGACACCTGCCATGGCCAGGACCCTGGCACCGCCGCCTCCCCGTTGACAATGCGGGTGTAGCCACGGACGACGGGTGTGATGGCGGGCACGCCGCAGTCTGCGGGGCACAGGCGGCCGTGGGACGGCGGCTCCGGCCACCCCGGCCCCGTGTCCCCTCCCCACCACTCCCGCCCGCCAGAGCCCCGAGCCCACCCCGCCAAGCCCCACGACCCCACGCACTCTCAGGGAGGGCGGCACGGGCAAAGCCCGCCAGAGCCAGGCAGCTCAACACCCACAGCAGAGCCATTGCCACTTGTGAGGACAGACCTGCCCGGCACCCGGTGGCTCTTATACGCACCCCGGGCACCTCCCTGCTACCGCTGGCCTTGCCACCGCGGCCTTGGGAGATAGCGTGGTAGCTGGAACTTTCCTGGAAATGGCCTGGGAGCATGGCACCTGGAGCCTGTATCCTTGGCTATGGCTGTGGGACAGCACCGGCCTCGACTAAATGTTGGCTCCTTAAATGTCCATGGAATTATTCTAGCTGGCCCATGTCCTTCATAATTGGGGTACCAGAGCTGGACACTGCACTGCATCTGTGGTCTCAGCATAGTGGAGTAGAGGAGCAAAATCCCCTCCCTTGACATGCTGCTCAGGCTGCTGCAGTTGTAGCCCAAGATACGGTGGGGTTTTCTGAGCTGCCCACACATTTTGTCATGGAGTGGTGGAGTTTGGAAGGACCACGGAGTTCACCTAGGGCTGGGTCTGCACAGCCCTTCCAGGCTGCCACCTAGATAGGGATTCATCCAGTGGTCCAGGTGCCTGGGACACCAAGGAGTTGTGTGAGAAGGTTCCAGTACTGGCTCCAGGTGCCACGCTCCCAGGCCATTTCCTGGAAAGTTCCAGCTACCACGCTATCTCCCAAGGCCACGGTGGCGAGGCCAGCGGTAGCAGGGAGGTGCCCGGGGTGCGTATAAGAGCCACCGGGTGCCGGGCAGGTCTGTCCTCACAAGTGGCAATGGCTCTGCTGTGGGTGTTGAGCTGCCTGGCTCTGGCGGGCTTTGCCCGTGCCGCCCTCCCTGAGAGTGCGTGGGGTCGTGGGGCTTGGCGGGGTGGGCTCGGGGCTCTGGCGGGCGGGAGTGGTGGGGAGGGGACACGGGGCCGGGGTGGCCGGAGCCGCCGTCCCACGGCCGCCTGTGCCCCGCAGACTGCGGCGTGCCCGCCATCACACCCGTCGTCCGTGGCTACACCCGCATTGTCAACGGGGAGGCGGCGGTGCCAGGGTCCTGGCCATGGCAGGTGTCCCTGCAGGTGAGAGCCCGAGGCGGGCCGGGGGCAGGGGTGGGGGCCGTGCGGGGGCCGGGCACGGAGCTCGCCGGCGGCGGTGCCGGCGGCGGTGCCGGGTGCTGAGGGCAGCTCTCCCCGGCAGCGCAACAACGGCTTCCACTTCTGCGGCGGCTCCCTGATCAGCGAGAACTGGGTGGTCACCGCTGCCCACTGCGGCGTCAGGTAGGCACCGGCTCTGCTGCCGGCCGGGCCGGGGCTGGGCACGGGCACAGGGTGCCCTGGGAACCCGGGGTCCCCGTGCCGGTGTCCCGTGCTCAGTGCCTGCCTGTGCCCAGGAAAACCGACACCGTGGTGGTGGGCGCCTACGACCAGGACGCACCCGGCCCTGATCAGCAGGAACTGAAAATCGAGAAGGTACCTCCGGGGCGGGGTCTGTGTGCCTGCGGGATCCCACGGCCACCACAGGCGGCCTGGGGCTTATGTCCGGGTCCCCCTTGTCCTGGGATTTGTGCTCTTGAGGAGTCCGCGGTTCCCCTTATGCCGAGGGTCAGGGTTCCCCGCGGTGCCCATAGCCTCCCACATTCCTGCACTGCAATGCCCTGGGGTGTCCCTGCTCCCACTCATCCTTCAGGTCAGGTCCCCTGGATGTCCCCATGTTCCCAGGAACTCCCAAGGGATAGGGGTTCAGGCCTCAGGGTCCATTCCATCCTGGCCCGGGGACGTGACCAAGGGTGTCCCTGCTCCCCAGTGTCCCAGGGGCTGGGCCCTGCAGCTCAGGCACCCTGCCATCACGGGACCCACAGGAGCAGCCCCCAGAGTCCTCACTGGTCCCCAAGATCCCTACCGATCCCTGTGGAGAGCCCGGTGCCCGGCACCCTGGCAGGGGGTGCAGGTGCTGAGAGCAGCGCTGCGTGCTTCAGGTCTTCAAGAACCCCAAGTTCAACATGCTGACCATCCACGACGACATCACCCTGATCAAACTGGCCACTCCGGCGCAGCTGTCGGATCGCGTGTCCCCCGTCTGCCTGCCCAAGGCCACTGACGAATTCCCTGGGGGAATGACCTGCGTCACCACTGGCTGGGGGCTCACTGACTCCAGCGGTAACTGCACTTTCTTGTCCCCATCCCCATTCCCGTCCCCTGCCTCATCCAAATTCCCATCCCCATGCCCATCCTTGTCCGCTGTCTTGCCTGTTCCCTTCCTCATCCACATGGTCAGTGCCTGTCCTCATCTGAATCATAATGCTCATGGCAACCTCCCATCCAGATCCCCATGCAAGTCTGAATCTGAATCCCCATCCCAGTCCCATTCCTCATGCCATCACCGATGCCCAAGCCTGGCCCAATCCTGACCCCATCTCCACCATCATCACGGTCCCACCCTCCCCGTCCCAGCCCCTTTGCCATTCCCGCTCCGCTCCCGGTGCCGGTGCTGGCGCTGACGCTCCCCTCTCCCCGCAGCCTCGCACACTCCGGCGGTGCTGCAGCAGGCGGCTCTGCCCTTGCTCACCAACACCCAGTGCAAGGAGTTCTGGGGCTTCCGCATCCGTGACGTGATGGTCTGTGCCGGTGCCGACGGAGCCTCTTCCTGCATGGTAGGTGCCCCCGGCCCGCGCTGCCCGCGGCGGCCCCGGGCCCCGCGCCGGCGCTCACCCGCTGCCCCGTGCAGGGCGACTCCGGCGGCCCGCTGGTGTGCCAGAAGGACGGCGCCTGGAACCTGGTGGGCATCGTCTCCTGGGGCAGCAGCACCTGCAGCACCAAGACGCCCGGCGTGTACGCCCGTGTCACCAAGCTTCGCAACTGGATCGACTCCATCCTGGAGGCCAACTGAGGCCCGCAATAAACGCTGCCATCCCCTGAGCACACTGTGTCCTTGTCACCATGCCGGGATGCACGGGAGCGGGGCTGGGGGCAGGCGGGTGGCCGAGAGACCCCTGGCTGTGGATGGGGGCAGGCGGTGGGCTGGGGTCAGTTCTCTGGGTGTGAGGACACCTGTCCAGGAGCGCTGAGCGGCAGCATGGGGACACCTGGCTGGGAACGGGGACAGATGGGCAGGGGGACATGGTGACACCTCTCTGGCAAGGGAGGAGCGTGAGGACGTGTGGTCTCCTATGGGGTCATGGACCCCTGACCAGCTGCGGCGATACTTGAGCAGGCATGAGGGCACCTGTGATGGTAGAGGCCGTGGTGAATGCAGTGACTCGGCCCGGGCAGGGGACAGCATGGGAACATGAGCACAGGCTCCGGAGGGACCCAGGTCCCTCTGCCAGGGACACACTCGCGTGTGGCTGGAGCCACCTTAAGGTGTCAGCGTGGGGGAGGGACAGACAGGCTGCGGGGGAGGGCAATGTCCTGGTCCGGTGCAGTTCCCATGTTCCCGTTCTTGTCCCGTTGCAACATGGCCCTGCGGAGGGTGCTGGCGCTGGCGGCAGCCCTGGGGCGCCGCAGCTGCTGCTCCAAGGTGGGGCCGGGGCTCCAAAGGCCGCTCAGGGCCTGACATGGTCACTTGGCCTCGTGCCTGCGATCAGACCCTCCCCAGGGCATCCCTGACGGGTGCTCGTTGTTCCCCCCGCAGCCCTCGCTGCCCCCTGACTTCGTGGAGGCGCTGAGGGCCATGGTCGGGGCGCCCAATGTCTCCACAGCCCCAGCGGTGCGGGAGCAGCACGGCCACGATGAGTCCATGCACCCGTGAGTGTCCCTGGAGCTGGGAGCCCTGGGGAGGGGAAGGACCACGGGAAGGGTCGTGGGGAAGGGAAGAGATCCGGGCAAGGCAAGAGCCATTGGAAGGGGAAGGGTCACAGGGGAGGGGCCGGGTCTGGGAATGGGAAATATTTGGGTAGGCAAGGGGCCGTGGGGAAGGCAAGGGCCGTGTGACAAGTGCCAGGCTGGGGAAGGGCCATGGGGAGGGTCAAGTGGTTAAGTCAGTCAGCCAGTGGTGCTGCCTGTCCCCCAGCTGTGCCCCCCCGGACGTCGTGGTGTGGCCCCAGGCCGTGGGGCAGGTGCAGGAGCTGGCAGCCCTCTGTCACCGCCGCCGTGTGCCCATGGTGCCCTTCGGCACCGGTACCGGCCTGGAAGGAGGCGTCAATGCCGTGCAGGTATGGGCTGCCCCGGCACCTCTGACCCCCCAGGGGCTCTCGGTGCGTGGCCGTGCCCAGACCCCCGGCTGCCCCTGTGCCAGGGCGGTGTCTGCTTTGACCTGAGCCGCATGGACGCCATCGCAGAGCTGAGCCTCGAGGACTTCTCGGTGATGGTGGAGCCCGGTGTCACCCGCAAGGCCCTCAATAAGCACCTGCGTGGCACCGGGCTCTGGTTCCCTGTCGGTACTGTGGGCATGAGGGGAGTCATGGGGCTGGGGGCGAGAGCACTGGAGGTACTGGGGATTCTTTGGACCTGGACATTGCAGTAATGTTGGGAGTGCTGTGGTGTCCACACGAGTGCTGTGCTCCCAGGGGTTCCTATGTGAGTAGGAGTGCCATGTCCCCATTGCTTTTGGGGGTGCCCATAGTTTTGCTGTGGTTGAAGTCCCAGTGGTTTCCATGTGGGAGTGGACACCTTGCCCACCTGCCTCTCCTGCCCATCCCCTGCTTGCAGACCCCGGGGCGGACGCCTCGCTGTGTGGCATGGCAGCCACGGGAGCCTCAGGCACCAACGCCGTGCGCTATGGCACCATGCGCCCCAACGTGCTCAACCTGCGCGTGGTGCTGCCGGACGGGCGCCTGCTCCACACGGCCGGCCCCGGGCGCCAGCCCAGGTGGGCACAGGGTGGCTGGGGGGCTGTGCTGGGCCGGCTGTGTGCCACATGGGTGCCCACTCACCAGCTCTGTGCAGGAAGCGGGCGGCCGGCTACGACCTGACCTCGCTCTTCGTGGGCTCTGAGGGCACCCTGGGCTTCCTGACTCAGGCCACGCTGCGCCTGCACCCGCTGCCCGAGGCCACTGCTGTCACCATCGCCTCCTTCCCCAGCGTGGGGGCGGCCGTGGCTTGCACCGTCCAGGTGCTGCAGGCTGCCGTGCCTGTGGCCCGTATCGGTGAGTGCCCGCAGCCAGAGGTGGGGGTCCAGTGCCAGTGGTGGAGCCCAACGCTGCCTCCTCCCACCCAGAGTTCCTGGATGAGGTGATGGCAGATGCCTGCGGCCGTTTCAGTGGGATGGGGCTGCCAGTGGCGGCCACACTCCTCCTGGAGCTGCACGGCTCCCGGCAAAGCCTGGCTGAGCAGCAGCAGCAGACAGGTATGGCTTGGAATGGGGAGGAGGAGGGGGGCTCATGAACATGTGAAGGAGGGGGGACTAGGGGTGTCACAGGGTGGTGGACAGGGTTCCAGGGACAAGGGACAGAGGGACCAGGAGTATCCCAGAGTGTGGGATGGGTGGCCAGGATGGGCACTGGAGGTCATGGGTAAGGGCTGGGCGCCTGGGGGATGCCATGGGTCCTGTCCCAGAGCTCCTGGTCACCTTCAGAGGAGATCGTGCGACAGAACAGTGGCTCCAGCCTGGCCTGGGCGGAGGGGCAGGAGGAGCGTGAGCAGCTCTGGTCCATGCGCCACAACGCCTGGTACGCTGCCCTGGCCCTGCGGCCCGGCTGCCAGGTAGGCACAAGGGTGGGGATGACGGCAGCGGCGCCCACGGTGCTCTGAGTGCCACAGCTCTGCCCTCCCTGGCCCAGGGCTACTCCACGGACGTCTGTGTGCCCATCTCCCGCCTGCCTGATGTGGTGGTGGAGACCAAGCAGGACCTGCAGGCCTCCAACCTCACCGGTCAGCAGGGCCACAGCCCCCCGGGACAGAGGGGGTGGGGGTCACCATCCCCCACACCACAGCTCATCTACCCGTGGCCTTGCAGGACCCATGGTGGGACATGTGGGTGATGGCAACTTCCACTGCATCCTCATCTTCAACTCCCAGGACCCGGAGGAGGCCCAGCGCATCCACGCCTTCACCCAGCGCCTGGGCAGGTGAGGCCAGGGTGCTCTGGGGGGCTGGAGCTGGACGGACAGATGTGCCCATCCCCTGTCCTTCCTTGTCCCACAGGCGGGCACTGGCAGCAGGGGGCACCTGCACCGGGGAGCACGGCGTGGGACTGGGCAAGCGGGCACTGCTGCAGGAGGAGCTGGGCCCGGAGGGCCTGGACACCCTGCGCTCCATCAAGGCTGCGCTCGACCCCCACAACCTCATGAACCCCGGCAAGGTGCTCTGAGGGGGAGCACCAGCACTGAGCTGGCACTGGGGAGCCGCAGCCCCTGGAGTCAAAAACAGGGTGGCCATGCTGCCCTGCAGTGCCACTGCATGTGTCCCTACAAATCATCCCATTCCCACTTCTGGGGTCAGGGATCCTCAAACCCCCAATAAACCCCTTGGACTCGCACTGTCCATGTGCTGTGAAGTTGTTTAGAGGGGTAGGACCCCCCAGCCCCTTCCCAGGAGGCCCCTGTCCCAGACAGCACACACAGGGCAGGGCAGGGCATTGTCAGGGTCCCACCTCAGCCACTTCCCCTGAGCTGCAATGCTGCTGGTGCCAGGTGGGAGCTCTCTGGCACCTGCTGAGCACTACTGTGGCCATCCCCACATGGCAGGCACAGAGAAGGGGAACTGGTGTGGGTGGGGGGCTCCAGCACCTCACTGGCATCATCTGCTTCACCAAGAAAGCCAGTGAAATAAAATAACAGTGAATGTTTTATTGAACATTGTTTTAATACCATATCAAAACACCTTGACTAATGAAGGAAGCTCCCCCCAAGCTCTGAACTCTTTTTTTCCCCCGTTTTTTTTTTAATATATAAATACAGAAAGGTTTCCCGCAGGGGCACGGCCACCGGCAGGGGAGGTCTCACCAACGAAAACGCGCCCGCCGCGCCAGGAGGGGACGGGGATGGGCGAGGGGGTCACTGCCATGAAATGACACCATCTTGGCACCTCCAGCAAAGCCACCCCTGTGACTAGGGGTGGCTGGGAGCATCCAGGGGGCCACTGGGGCCTTCCCCATACCCTCCTCAAAAGGGTCCAACTCAAAGCCGATGGAAAAGAAAGAGGGGAGGCAGTTTTGGCAAGAGGAGCCCGGCGAGGGGGCACAGGAGGGGCGGCGGGGATGCTGCAGCTCTCCAGTCTCTGAGTGGTTATAGCTGAGTTAAAGAGTGACCAGTCTGTAAACATCACCGGGGCAGGGAAGCTCAAATTGAAGAACACGCCAGTCAACACGAAGCTTCAGTTGTGGTTTGTTGTTTGGTTTTTTTTTGTCCATTTTCTCTTTTTTTCTTCTTTTTTTTTCCTTTTTTTCCTTTTTTTTTTCTCATTGTAAACACTTGAAAGACGGACCCCTGCAACTCAGCAGGGGGGAGCAGTGGCCCCGCTCCCGGCGTGGGGCAGAGTCCCCATCTCAACGCTGCCGGGGCCCGGGGTGGAGATCTCCAAAAGGGAGATAGGAGAGAGGAGGAGTTTCCCGTTTAGTCAGTGCAAAAAAACCGAGCAGAGCCCCCGGGCGAGTCCGGGTGGGAGGTGGGGGGGTTGCCGGTGAGAAATGCCGCGTGCTCCGTTTGGCCGGCTGTCCCCCGGCAGCTTTCCCCTTTCGGTTCGGGGGCAAAAGCCAAACATCATGGCAGGGTTTCGGCCGAGGGCGTCCCCGGGGCCTCCCTGGCAGGCAGAGCTCTCCTGGTGACCAGCGGCTGTGGAGAGGAGAGCAGGTCGCTCCGCTTTTCTCACACTGTCGTCTCCTGGATGTTTCTTTTTGTTTAAAGTCTTTTAAATTAAAATAAAAAAACAAAACAAAAAGCAGAAAAACAACAGAACAAATAAAAATAATAAAATAAAATAAAAACTGCGCCGTTGTCCCAAGTGGATTCAAGTTTCTGGGTTTTATTTTTGTCTTCTCGAGGAATTTAAAGTCAGCCCAAAACTCCAGGCGGGGCAGGGGGGACGGGGAGAGGAGGTACAGCAGGTATAGCAAGGTGCCCTGCAAAGGCAGAGAGAGACCATCCCGGGTGAGGAGCAGGAGCCCTGGCTGTCACGTCCCGCCCTGTCCCACCCTGTCCTCCACTTCCAGCCCTGGATTTAAACCCAGCATGGGAATGTCCCTTCTGAGCAGCCCACCACAGGCTCACCTTAGAGAGAAGTCAGCAAGCACGCTCGGCGGGTCAATCAGAAGGATGCTCTGGGCAAGATCTGTTCACTTCAAACCATGAGTCTATACAGCTGCAAGAGGAGAGCATGCATGTTATCACCATGCTGCTGAGCCTCAGGTGTCCCTGCCTGTCCCCTTGCCACCCGCCTGGCTGTCCCCTCATGGTACCTTTTGTGATAAATGCAGAGGCAGGGCAGCCTGGCTATCGTGTCCCCCTGCAGCAGCTCCTCCAGGCAGATCACGCACTCGCCAGCGTCCTTGGTCAGCACATCATCTGGGAGGGGAGGACAGGGCAGCAGTGAGACAGGGACCCCCAGAGCACTCCCCTCCTTGGGATGGAGTGGAGCCCAGGGTCACTGCTGCGGGGGCAGTCGGGATGGGGTGGAATGGCAACAGTGCTGGAAAACACTGGCAGGAGGCTCCTGTGGAGGCACAGGGGGGACACGGGTCTGGGGCATCTGGAGTGAACACAACCCTTACCCCTGGCTTCCAAAAATCACCAACCAGTACGGGGTCAGCATCACTCCCACACTAGTGGTTAGGAGAGAGGTGGGAGATGCCGGAGCTGAAGCTTGCAGCCCAGTGCTCAAGGCCAGCAAGGAGGGGAGGAAGGCAATGACCCTTTGGGGGGCAGCCCAGGAGGACACGTGCCAGCAGGGCTCCTTCTGGCACCGAGGGGAGGGGGATGGGGCCCCCTCAGGGTAGGGGGCTGTGTTACAAAGGAGCCTGAAAGCAAAAGGAGCAGGATTGAGCCATGACAGGGGAGCAGAGTGGAGCAGCACCATCCTGCCGGAGCACAGCCCTCTTGAGAAACCCAGCCAAGCCGCCCGCCCGCAGCAAATGCCTCTTCAGCCACCCGGAGCCATCCCAGGGTGGCAGGACGCCGTGTCCCCCACACAGCCTGGCCCTTACCGTTGTAGGAGAGGCGAGGTTTGCTCAGACACATGATAAAGTGCATTTCCATCTCGTCAGAAGCCACAGATTTGGAGCAAATGGGGCACTTGAAACCTGGAAGGAGAGCAGAGAGAGGAGCCCTTAGTGAGGGCAGGAGGAGTCATCCCCCCGCATCCCGGGGAATCCCTGGGGCCATGGTGGGGCGCGGCAGTGGGCAGCCCCTCACCTGCTGCCTGCATGGTGACCCTCACCCCACACAGCACCCACTGGGCACCCACTCATCCTGTGCTGGCCACCAGCAGCCGCCAGTGTGGGGGACAGCCACCGAAGAGGGGACAGCCGACGAGCTGGTGCGCTGGCTGTCCCTGTGCCTGCCGCGCAGAGGGCACGGACAGCGTGCCAAGGCAGTGCACACGTGGCCATCAGCTGCTGCCAGGCCTTAAAGGGCGAGCAGCAGCCTGGGGCACGCAGGACTGAGCCACTGGCAGTGCATGGGCACGTCCCTGTGCCTGGACAGTGCCGTCCCTGCTGCCAGAGCTCAGCACCACATGGCTGAGCCAGAAAAGCTGCAAGGAAGGAGTTTTTTCCTATGGCTGCAGCACAGGACTGGCAGATTGGAGCCTCAAACACAAATGGCTCCTTTGTCCAGCTTTTCACAGGAGTGAAGTGGGTGCTCACCCCTCCGATGCCAGCCTACCTCCCCAGAAGCAGGGGGACACTGCAGGATGATGAGCCAGCTTGACCTTGACCCTGTCTGGTGATTTGGGTTCTTGGACGAAGATGGATGGGATGCCCAGATGTGCTCTGTGACCTTGCTTGGGGTGGTGCCAGGGTGTCACACCAGTGTCATCACCTGCTTGAGCCATGCAGACCACCACGGCATCGCCCCCAGCCCCACTGAGCGAGGCTGCCCCAAATGCAGTTTGTAAGCCCCAAACCCACAAGGAGCAGAACCCCAAGCAGCCCTGTAGGTCACCCATCTGGGACTCCCTGCCCTTCCACTGCAGCCAGCTCAAGGCAACGAGGTATGTCACTGCCCAGCAGAGCAGCTCAGCTCGAGCCGAACACGCGCGTGCCACCACCACGGGTTTGCACCAGAATATCCAGCAATTCCCTGCCTGCAGAGAGGGAGAGGGTAATTTAAGGATCTGCCTTCTAAAAGCAGATCAGGTTTGACTGCAGTGCCGCTTAAGAGCTTTCTTCATATATATGCAAAGGCTGCTCAGGAACGAAAAGAAAAAGAATGTACACAAATTATCTAAGGATGAATCAGGTTCTTGTTTGCCACCATGTGGATGTGGACAGGGCATTTTTTTTTTTTTTTTGCTTCTTATAAGAGACAAAGTACAGGGTGGCTTTAAGGAGAGGCAGCTCAGACCTCTGCTGTGCTAACAGCCCCTGTAACTTCTCAACACTCCAGCGCTCATTTAGCAGCAGTGATAAATACAGTTCACTTCCTAGGTCCTTGGATCCTGCCCCTCCAGAATGTCGTTATTTCCCAGGAGGGTGCAGCAAGGATGAGCACTATGGATGGTATGGGATTGGCTCTAAAGCAACCTGCTAAAAGAAGGAGCCCTCAAGCCCAGCGGTCCTCCAGTGGGGTGTCCTGCTGGCCTGCAGCATCGCCACCCTAGGAACAGATCCCTGCCCAGCCTGGCTGAGCCACAGCGTGTCTGCTCTGAGTCCGGCCCCAGCTGCACCAAGCCCCAGGCAACAGGGCAGTGCTGCAGCCTCGTGGGCAGCAGCACCAATCTGCCTTCTCCTCTCCAGCCTGATTTTACTCCTGACCGATTTATACCTTGTGGCAGCCGTGCCCATTAGCTGAAGTAGCTGGTTTTTCCTCCTCCCAAGTGTTTACCCGCCCGGTGTATTTATAGAGTGGATAGCTCAGATAGCCTCCCAGGCTGCCTGCTGCGAGACCCAACCGGCCTCCCCTTGCCAGACACCCTCCCGGTGCCCCGCTCCCCTGGCAGCCCGCCTGGCCCTGTCCCCGCCTGAACTGCTCCCGCCTGGCGCGGACGGCCTGCCAGCGCCACGGGCACCGCTCCCTGCCGGGGAGCTCCGGGCACTGCCTCCAGCAGCAAGTCCCTGGAACGGCTGAGAAGGGCTCCCTTCGGAAAAGGCATTTTGTCTGCAACCTCCGTGTCAGGGCACGGCATTTGTAGAGGTTCAGTACTGTTCCCTGTGCTGTGTGTGGGCAGACCTCGTTTCCTCTGGTCCCCCCCTTTTCTGTGCCAATGTGTTATTTTAAACAGCTGTCCCAGATCTGCCAGCTCCGGCAGCACCCGAAGGGATCCTATGAGACGTGCAACCAATGTAAAGGGAAAAGGCCCCAGATGAAACTGCCTGGTCTGTGGCTGCCAGGGCATGGCTGCCAGCAAAGCAGCAGGGCCAGGCAACAAGCAGGGTCCTCTGCAGGCTCCAGCAAGCGGCTGTTGCTGTTTCTCCAGGCCTATTTGCTAGCTGGGATAGCTTTAGCACGGTTATAAATAGCTGACATGAACACTCCTCACGCTCCTCACTGCTCCCTGGGCAGCTGGCTGGGGCACCGGGACTCCTGACACCAGCACAGCCCCGTGGCAAGGACGTGGGGACACTGGGCAGACAGAGGGGCCCAGGCTCAAGCCCCAGCACGTATGTGGCATCCTCCAGCCAGACAGGTCTGGGGGCTGAGCCAAGTGCAGAAGCACACACACACTTTTCTGGCTCTGCATTTCACAAGATGGAGGGGAGAAAAAAAGGAGAGATGAATATGCAGTTCATAAACTCCCAAGCTTGAGCAGGAGTGAGGAGTTGGTGTGGAAAGGCCCCCAGAGTGGGGCCCTGCCCGGCACCCCAGCTGTCGGCACAAATACTTGACATTGCAAAAGCAACTGCTTGTGTTTCCCTTCATGGCAGGCACAGAGCCCACCACCAGTGGGAAAGGGTGAACTCCCCACCCCTCCTTCAGGTGACCTTTGGGTGAAGGGATAGGCAGAGAACCAGTGAGGCCAGGGGACAGCCAGCACCAGGCAGCAGCAGGCACCAAGCCCAGTGCCTTGGAACACCCCTTCACAGTTCAGGCAGGAGCCTGTCCTGAGGATGAAAGAGCTGCTCTCCACATGGCCAGCCCCCTCCAGGCCATGGTATTTTCCACATTCCCCGAAATCCCCGTTAATTTATCCTGCCTAAGCTGCCAGCCGGAGCAACGCAGGAGATTACATTTTGACAGCTGCTCATGGAAAATTCAGCTCCCTCCCTCCTCCTCAAGCCCTTTACATCCTCCTCCCACATGCCTTAAAAAAAAAAGAGAGGAAGGGCCCAGCTATTCCTCCTTGCCTGGGCCTCCCACACCCATAGGGAGGCCCAGGGGTTGCTCCAGGGAAAGGCCATGGACACTTCTCCCCTCCCAAGGCATCTGGTGCAGCTGGTGATGCTCCTGCCCACGGCACATTAAACCTGAAGCTGGCACTGTCACCTCATGCAGAAATGTGTGGGCAGGTACCAGCTCCCAACAACAGTAAGTGAAGAAGAGAGGGTGCTGCAGGAAGGGGGCTGGCTTGGAAAGGCAGGTTCAGGTCGAGACCTGGACTTTTGTACCTTGCAGGAGAAAGCCAAGGGCTTTCCAGGGCTGTGAGACATAGGCTGGCAGGTGAGCTAATCTCTCCAATGGCTTGGTCTAGAAACCAAGAGCAAGTGGCACTGATGCTCTCCAGAGGGTACTACCCTCTGAGTATTTTTAGGAAGGTTACATGGTTAATTTTAGAGAGTTGGGCACAGTAGAGCTGGGAACCTCTGAAAATCTCCACCCAGTCCTATGAATGCTGAAAAAGCCTGGTGGTTAACCCTCACAGTGCCAAAAGCACTGTCACCAAACTGCAAGGAATTTAGTGATGGTGGCAGGATCGAGACACCTTTCCAACCCATTTCAAAGTATCCCAAACAGAGCTGATTCTGGAGCTGGGATAGGAAATTCCCATCACTTGTGTCTACTGAGCAGTACAACAGGGTCAACCACACCATGTCCTGAGAGTAGAAGTGGGTGCTCCCTGCAGAGGAGTGAGACCATGTCCACAGGAGCTGCAAGCCTGTCCCAGCTCCTGGGGAAAGGCATGTGCCCTGTCTACCTTCACCTGCCAAACCCTCCTCCTGCTGGGTGTGCCTCCAGACAGATTGCTTACAGGCCATGGTGCCATCAGGAGTAGCCCTGGCACTGGGACACCGTGGCTCTGTTACTGGCAGGTGGCTGATACATGGAGAGCAGCAGCTTTCCCACTGCACAGCACCTCCAGCAGTGGGAGGAAGACACCAGTGGGGATGATGTGCCCTGAAGGCAGGAGGAAGCAGCAGCCCACACAGCATTCACCAACTGCATCCCTGATTGCCCAGTCTCCCACTACTGCCACGGGATAAACCAGGAGCCCTGTGAGTGGGAGCAGCAACGCAAACTCCCCAAAATGTGCCTGACCCAGGAGGGATCCCTCCTCTGGTGCCCAGCCACCCCACAGGACACCTGGAGAACCAGGGAGCTTGGATAAGCTCCAGGCTGCCTGATGATCATGGAAGATTTGGAAACCTCAGCTGCACAGCCCATCTCCATGTCTCTAGAGAGCATCCTGGGCTCTCAGCCAAGGGAGCTGGCTTATACCAGGTGAGGATGCGTCCAAAAATGAGATAAAACCAGAGAATATTTGGTCCAAGCATGTAGTCCTGGTGCCTCCTCCTTGCTGAGTAAACCATGAGCCTCCCACCTTCCACCATGGCTTCCCTAACACTGCCAGCTGAACCAGCACCATGTGGAAGCTGGAATACATGGATCATCTTGGAAAACCCTAGGCTAATGATTGAAGAGGGAAAGACTGAAGGACCAGTTGGTCAGTCTGAAGCACATGGGGTTGGGTGAGGAAAAGGGTTCCAAGTCCTCACCTTCCCCTAACCCCCGAGGGCTCCAGCACAGCGCCAGGAGGGAAGAGGGGATCAGGGAGGAGTTATTCTCTGTGCCAGCCAAGTGAAGGAAACCTGAAGAGCCAAGATATTCAGACCCAACATCTCCTAGAAAATAAATTCCCTGTGGGTTTAAAGCCGACTCCTTTTTTTAAAGTGATGGTCACAGAGCAGCACACTGGAGATGGCACATGGATGCACAGAGCACCTCTCCAGCACTGGGGCACAGCAGGGACCTGGCAGCTGAGGACTCCATGAGTGTCCCCTCACAAGTGGAAGCCCACCATGGAAGTGATGCTCTACCAGCCTCAGCCATGCAGTCGGGTGATGCTGCAGGAGGCAGCATCAAGTGCCTGCAGGCCAGGGTGCCCCGCAGAACCAGGCCAGGATCCACTTTCCCCTGCAGAAGGAAATGGCATCAGCTGCATGGGCAGAGCAGGAGCCAAGGTCCAAGGCAGCCCTGCTGTCCCAGCAGGACTCAAGGCACTGGGTGAGCTCCACCATGGTGCTGGGCTATTGTGCAGCACAAGGGCTGACACGAGCAGGGACACGTAGGCAGGAAGGAGTAAAGCACTTAAGCTGCCTCATTTGCCAGCTTTGAAAAAGGGAGCGTCCTTCCTCCTCATTCAAGGCAGCAGAGAGGCTGAAGAGCATAAAGGATGGGTTCAGGGTGGAAATAAGATATCACACCTTCCTGGGGATGCAAGGGAGGCAGGGCTGGGGGATGCCAGTGAACCAGCCCCAGATGATCAGCCAAGCAGGGGATGTGGCTTGGAAAGAAACTCAACCATTTGGATGGCACATCTCTGGATGGCAGTGCTTGGAAAGAAACTCAGCCATTTCTGCTGCCTTGGCAGAGGGATGGTCTTGCTCCATCCCCATCCCACCCCACCATTTCCTTGCTGATTGAGTCAGTTCAGCTTGCTGAGAAGGGAGGAAAGAAATGCTTGTAATACAAAAGCAGCACCCCAAAAAGAAGCTACTTCCATACAAGGCCAGGTTTTCCAAGGTCTAAGAAAAGCTGTCCCTGGTGTGCAGTAGCTCCTGGCAAAGGCCACATGTGGCAGCTGTCTGCTCATGAAGCTGGCCAAGGGCAGCACAATCCTAATGCTCAAGGCATTGTGTTTTGGAGACTCACACCTGACTAAAGTCACAAAGAAGAGATGTAGCAGCAAGGACATGGCCTTAGTGCTTCAGGTGGGATGAAGGGAAGCCACTGGGGTCAGAGAGATGCAGGACACAGAGCAGAGGGGCTGGGTGAAACCACATCACAGAAGCCCAGTGCTAGCTTGCTGCAAGCCAGGAGGCAGAGGTATTTTTTTTTAGCCAGTTGGGTTCTTATGGAGGTGGTGGGGGAGGATGGGAAGAAGGAGAACAGATTGCAATTCTGGGGCTGAGGAAAGCTGGAGAGTTGGAAAGGAGCAGGAGACACGGGAGAGGGAACCCCACAGGACATTTGCTCCAGAGCACCCAAGCTATTGATTCTCAGCAGATGGACACAACAAAGCCTTACAAAACACCTCCAGCACAGCCCTCAGACACTGAGAAGCAGGAGGGCAAAGAGGCCTGGTTCTATGGTCACAGTATGTCCAGACACCAAGTACCCTCCTTGCCTGACACTGTTTGAATATTGACCCTTTCATGGTTGCAATTGCAATTTTTGAACAGAAGTACCTATGCTAAAGACAGAGATCATCTCCCTCATATAGCTCAGGCTATACTGCAGGATCAGCTCCCCCAGTCTGGATGAAAAAGGCAACTTCTCAGGGTCACCCTGTCTTCTGGCAAGTCCTAGTTTACTGCAGAAACACTCCCCCAGCTGCTGGGAACAGGTTTCATAAGCATGTGTAGCCCAAAGCTAATTTTAGCATCCCAGAGAAGAGCAAAGTTAAGCAGAGGGGTCCTGGGTGATAGCCCAGAGAAGGCATTAACACCTCCAACTCCTGTCAGGCTGCAGGGCTCAGATTTACCAAGTTACAACCTATCCAAGGCTCCTGCTAGTCACAAAACAGGTCTGGGGCCATGTCATGGCTCAGGAGAACTGCAGGGATGCTCTGGGGCTGCCTCCATGCCTCTCAAAGGATGCTCAGGTGTTCAAATTCACTGTCCAGAGCGGACAACGATCCTGCAGGCACACCTGGGAATTTCCAAAGGGTTTGCCTGAATGCCTGCTTTTTTCCTCCCACTTGTTTCTCATAGGAAGGAGGAGGCCCAGCCAAAGCCCTGCTGTGGGCAGCAATCATTTGCAAGATGCACAGAGCCAGCAGGGTGACGAGGGGGTCGCAGGTGCTGAAATACAGGAGCACTCTGGCAGCACATTGGGATGCAGCAATTTGGAAATCAGAGCAGGAAGGGACAGAATTTGGCACTTTGGCTTGGCAAGGACTGGGAGGGAGCAGCAAGGCAATGTCACGTGGGGACTGGTGGGGTGAGTCATTTCTGACTAAGACATCCGTTGGGGAGGCACCCACGGAGTCCCCACTGCCAGGTTCCAGCACTGAGGAGCTGCCAGAGGAATTCCCGCTTTTGGAAATGTTGAAACACCAAAGCCTGACCTGAGCCACTCCCAAACCCAGCTGGATCTGACCCCGTGGGGTGATTTGCTTCCTGACCCCTGGGTTTTTCCAAGGCAGAAAACTTGTGCTTTGATGCTGCCGAGGCTCCATCATGCCTCATCTTCAGATGATCTCTGGAGAGGATGATGGGACACTCCAGAGGCACATGATGACATGCCCAGACTTTGTGATGCTGGGAGTATGGCCAAGCACCAATGGCACCCACATACCCCTTCCTGACAGGGAGTGATCCCAAACACCTCCTGGGACACCTCCTCCCCAGGCATCCCACAGCAGCACTGTGGAGGGGGTCTTTGTGCCTGGGCCATGGTGGCAGGATCACTGAGGCAACTGTTTTTCATCAGTGCAACATCCCCAACCCATGGGATGCATGGAAAGGATGACACGTTGCTTTTTGGGGTAGAAAAAAGGGCAATTTTTATGTAGTGGGCAGCAAACAGCATAAAAGGCACACAGAGCTACACCCACCCACAAGCAGTGCACGGCTAGGGAACACTCACGGCCTGTTCACAGTGGTTATTTCTGAAGAAAGACAAAAAAACTGAAATTTTTCCACCACTGGAAAAAAAAAAAAATCTTAGTGAGGAGCATGCTGCAGAGCAAGTCCTGACCTCACCTGCCTCTCACGTGGTAGGAAGGGCTGCAAAGCACAGAGCATTTCCCTGCTCCCAGGAGAGACTGTGATTGCTGAGGGATACCCAGTGAATGCCCCAGCCTACCAGGACACCAGGAAGGGGAAAAAGCAGGTGCAAAGCAGGGGTGATCACTTTCCTCTGTTGTACTTGTTGCAGAAGGGGAGGGATTCTGCACAGCACCAAGCTGCCCAGACAGGCAGCACGAGCACTCCTTTGCCAGCCAAAGGCCAGGGACTGGGAGGAAGATCTGTGTTGAGGATGGGATACACCACTCCAGAGCTTTCTGGCTGCCTTTGCAGCATGGAGGCGGCTGGCAGACAGAGCCAGCTCTCTGCAGCCCTCCGAAACACAAAGCACAGCATCTCACAGGAATGAGCCCCTCAGAGAGTGGCAGGGTCTGCCCACGCTGGATCCTGCTAGAGGAGGCAGGAGGGGCTACACACTGTGTTACAGGCAGGAACAACCCTGCCCAGGTGCTCCACCTTTTCTGTCCTTTTCCTTCAATATGTGCCAACCTCCAACAAGAAAAGGGCTCCTTCTGTGGAAGGAGACAGTGGGGCTACAGATGACAAAAATCCCAGCTGTGGGATTTGAAGTTCTCTCTTCCCCCAATCACAAAAGGAAACACCCAGAGGAGCAAAGTGTAACCCCACTTCCCAAGCTGGGCAGGGTCTTGTGAAGCAGCATCTGCCTGTGAAACATTCACCCAGGACTAGGTGCAGGGTGCAACCTGTTTTGTACCTGTCTACAGGGAGCAAAAAGAAATCAAAGGCATCTAAAAAACTCCTCAGAAGGGTTAGATCCAGGCAAATAGCAGACTTCAAGGGCTGTGAAATTGGGCACAATAAATAAGCAAATGGACATAAGTTTCAAAGCAGCATGATCTGACTGTGGATGAGCTGAAATGCCAAGGCAGCCAAGGCAGGGTGCTCAGCCTCAGCCCATCCTGCTCAGCACCAGCTTACCAGAGGTTTGGCTCCAAAACTGATCTCAGCCCAGACCTCCCTGCAGACAACAACTTAGGCCATCTGCCTAGAGCCAACCTAACCTCCTTTTCCCTGGCTACAGATGTCCAGGCCTTGGATGCATGGATTGAAAGGTGGATCTAATTCCCCTGCAGCGCTTCTGACGAAGTGCAGCTCCATCACCTTGTAGGAAGAGCTCCCAAATGAATTACTGCAATTACCCCAGCTGCAGGAGAAACTGCAGGTTTTCCCCTCACTGGTGACAAAGGCTTCTCCAAAAAACAATCCCTCAAACGCCCACCACCCCAAGCTGTAATGCAGCCATCCAGGATGTGAAGAGCAGAGCCCGTGGCACCACTCTCAAATCACCGAGCTGTGATCAGAGAAACTCAGAGCCATGGTGAAAGCCAGGGGGAGAAGGAAGAGACCTGTCTTTCGAGGCAGCAACAGGCAAAGAGACACAGAGGACATGGAAATGCCAGTGGCCTCATCCTGGAAGGAAATAAAATGCTGGGCAGAGACATGGGACAGGGTCAGCATCACTGAGTTCTCTTGCCTGACTTCTGCTTTCCCCCTCTTGTGTTGCAGGCAGCTGGCCTCTAAAAATACCCACTGTTGTCACGCCGTCCTGCCTGCTTGGGCCAGGAAACTGCTCTGAGCAGCTTTCAGTTCCATTCTTCATCTGCACTGCTGAGCTTCCCACACCAGGATCTGTCCCAGCCCCTCTTCTGTGCCGGGCAGGTGACAGTCTCTCTGGATCTATGGCCGTAACTTGACATAAACTCAATTAACCAAGGGTGCTAACTGGGAATAATATACAAACCTGACAAATTTATGCTAGGGTTGCTAAAACTAGCAAAGAGGTAAATATTTCTACAGCATCTCTCTGCCTCTCTACAAAGTGCCACAAGACCGTTCCAAGGCTCACAGTCTAATTTCATGCCACTGGGAACCCCGCAGCTACATGAGTGTGCATGAGCACAGGGAGTCACAAATTTCCCAAGCTCATTCAACCCATGACCAGCAGGGTCAACCTGGTGCTGATGCTGGCCAGCTCTAGTCTATAGGGAAGGAGGGGAGAGAAGGGTCAGCTTCACCTCAGAGGTGCAGTACAGCCTCTCCAATGGTGAGGTACCATCCCCACTGGCAAAACACACCTGGATGGAACACCCCCAGCTCCACACAGACCCAGCGTTGGGTCTGAGTGATGCATCTGCTTGGGTTCACGTGGCACAAACCCTGCAGTGTGAAGGCACAGGGACCAAAAGCAGGGAGCACCAATGTATCAAGCCCCCTGCCAGCAGCACAGAAATCAGCCATGAAGATCTGGATCTGCCTGCTGCTTCTCTGGCGTTTCCTTCCACCTTCCTCAAATCCCAGATTCTACGGACCTGCAGTGGGCTGGAAAGTTAAACCATGACAAGAGAGAAGCAGACGCTGTCCCCCACCACAGGCACTCCCCTCCCCTGCCTGCAGCCCAGCAGGGCAGGAAACCTGCCAGCAGCTGGGCTCTGCCCACGGGAAATGCTGTGCAGAAGCACAAGAAGAGGCCCCAGGCAGCAAAGCTTCCTGAAGCTGCACCTCTAGCAGCTTCCCATCAAAAAGCCCTAAGCAAAAGCATTCAGCCACACAGCACATGCAAGGGACAGCAGGAGCACCCCTGGGGGGTACTCAAGCCCCCAGTGGGTTCACCCACATTTGAAACCTGCCTGGTGGAACTGGTGCAGGAAAGACATTTAAGGCCCAGCTTTAACTAGTCTTGCTCTATCTGAAATTTAAAAATTGGTGTCCCTACAGGGGGAGGCCTGTTGTACCCTGATGTACAGCCAGGCCAAAGCAGGTGGGCAAAGTGCTCTGCATCAGGGCCTGCTGCTTTACAGCATCACTTGGCTGCTCATGCACATCATTCCCAAGCCCTTGTGATTTCAGTTTTCAAGGGAACCAGGAGAAAGCCAGGTCACATTTACTCAAAAACAAGTATTCAGCACATCTGGGGTTTTGGTGTACCAGCAGCAGATGCCACAAAATACACCTCGTGGTTGCCCACCATCTGCTTGGGGCACCACAAGACTGGTCCCTGCAAAGGGAATTTATCTGAAGAGCCCTTTGCTGCCTGTCTGATCTGTCACATGAGATATTACATCGGAGGGGGGAAAAAAAAGCTTTTTTTTTCTCCTCCTCCAAAGTGGGCTTTTCTCCCTCCCTGCACTTCTCTTGAAATTAATTTTCAGCATTTAGCAGCATTTTCCCATGACTCTGCGCGGCTGCCTTGGCCAGGTGCCAGCCTGATACTGCTCCTCCACCAAAGATGTCTGTATCTGATTGATCCTCCGGCCAGTGAACAAGAGAGAGAGGAGAGAGAAGCCTTAATAGCACATTAATAAATAAGAGAAGCCTTTACGGTTATTCCAGTCACCGGAACAAACATCTCAGCAAAACAAACCAGCATGGGATAAACTTACGTCACAGGCTGGGAAGACAATCCTGGCTGGGAAGTGGGTCAGCCCAGGAGCACGAGAGCATCCTCCTCAGCATCTCTAGAAGATACATATGTGGAAGAGGGAGAGGGCACCCAGCTACCCTATGCTGATTTATGCACAGGTTTATAGAGCAGAGAGCCCAGTTAATGTGCACAGGAGTTAGTGCCTCGTTCCTGAGGGAAGCAGCTGGGATTTCAGAGGGCACTGGGGAGGCAAGGCAGCGCAGAGACAGCCTGCGCTCGCTCTCGCTGCGGAGCCTGAAGATAACTGCCGCCACCGCCGGCTTCGCACGCACAACGCCAACGTTGACGCACTTCAACTTCATCTCCAGCTTGGGCGTGCATTAAAGCTGCCTCTGAGTCTCCCATCTTCAGGTATTCAGCACTTTGCTCTTCCGAGGTAGCCTCTGCCTCTTGCCCAGGTGGATGGTGCCCAGCTGGCTCAGAGAAGGCAGAAGCACAAAAGCATCCTCTCCAGACCTGGAGAGCCCAACAGCTGAACATCACAGTGTGGGGAGTCATCAGAGCTGTTTCCACACCCACTTCCCAAATGATCCACAGGTCTGGCACTGATGCAGGTGCTTGACCCAGCTGTCAGACAGTAACCAGCACCAAACCCACAAAAAGATGGTGTGAGGACAGTCATCTTTGGAAATTTCCACTAGCAAAAACAGATTCAGAATGGCAAGTTCATGCAGACCTTGGGGTGCCCTTCCCCTGGCCTAGCTCCTGGAAGCAGGGAGAGAAGCACATATGATGTCTGCATGTTGAAACACAGATTCACTTGGAAGGGAACCACAAGGATCATCAAGTCCAGCTCCTGGCCCTGAACAGGACAACCCCAAGAGTCCCACCATGTGCCTGAGAGCCTTGTCCAAATACTTTCTGAACTCTGTCAGATTTGGCAC
Organism: Fringilla coelebs; assembly: GCF_963513975.1. Lineage (NCBI taxonomy): Eukaryota > Metazoa > Chordata > Aves > Passeriformes > Fringillidae > Fringilla > Fringilla coelebs. The sequence goes on along the minus strand of NC_140040.1, from coordinate 7,870,215 downwards.
TGCGATCACTTCCCTGGGGAGCCTTCCAGTGCCCAACCCCACTTTGGGGGAAAAACCTTTTCCTAACATCCTATGTAAACCTCCCTTAGCACAGCTCCATGATGTTCCCTTGGATCCTGCCAGTGGTCATAGAGAGCAGAGATCGGTGCTGACCCTCTGGTGTCCCTCCTGTGGAAGTTGCAGCCTACAATGAGCTCTGCCCTCAGTCTCTTCTCCAGGCAGAACAAGCCAGGTGACCTCAGCTGCTTCTCATATGGCTTCCCCTCTAGACCCTTCATTATCTTCAAGTCCCACCTCTCACAGCTTTATATCCTTATTGTATTGTGGTACCTAAATCTGTACATCAGACTTGAGGTGAGGGCATAGCAGTGCAGAGCAGGACTATCACCTCCTTTGACCAGCTGGCAGTGCTGTGCCTGCCACCATGGGACACAGTGGGCCCATTTTGGTTGCAAGAACACACTGGTGACAAGTTGGCGGCAGGACAGTCAGGGCTGAGAGCAGCTGACCAGCAAGTTACAATTCAGCCTTCTCATTCTGGTGTAGAGCCTTCAACGGCAGGACTATCTGAAGAGAAAGGATTGCCAGGCACCAGCGAGAAAAGTCTCAGGACTCAAAGCTGTGGGAGCACAGCAAGGGTTCACCACAGACAGGCCTCTTCCCAGCTTGCAGAGACTGGGGCTGCTCAACACAGGTGTGCACACACACCTCCAGATCACCCTCCAACAAACAACCGCTATTTCCCACCCCATTATTCTGGAGCCAGATGGAAGAGCACTTCCAGCCTTTTTTGCTCTCACACTGTGCCTGGAGAAGGACTCAGGCCAGAACCCTGGCTTCCATCTCTGCACTAAAATCCCTCCCATCTTCCTCAGGCTGGGCCCTCCTGCTCCAGGAAAGTGCTGCTGAGAACACAGCAGCTCATTTGGCAAAGAAAGCCTCCTGACGTTGGTGCTACCAACATCCAGGACAAACAGCTTGCTTTGTCAGTGCACAGAAAGCCTGTGACATTCCTGGTGGTACTGCACAGGAGGATAAGCTAGGCGTTTCCTTGGGCTAGCCAGCAGACAAGGAGATATGGATTTATTAGAGCTTCAAACACTCAAGGGCTTTGGGTGATGAGTGGGATTTCCAGATAAACTTTAAGCTACTTACAGCCTCTGCAAACTCCCTTAGATCCTCTGATGAATAACATGAGAGACACTGAGAGAACCACACAAAGCTGGAGACATGCAGCACTAAACCACACATCTCCCTTTTCTCCCTTCTTCTCACTATCTTTGGCTTTACTGAGAACTCCTGAATAGTCACAAACCTACAGAGGCAGGGTCAAGTGCTACAGGCAAATTCCAAAGTTGTGCAAGATGTGTCTTTTCCACTCATAGAGGTCAAGAAGTAGATCTCAGAAACCTTGGGCAGACAGGGAAATCCCAGAGCAGTTTCAGGTGGTGCGCTTGTGTATATGGCAGGCACGCCTTGGGAAAATCCCCATCAGGAAATAGGACTCACCCACGGAGGTGCTGTCCCCTCAAAGGAATGGACAAGCTCCACCATGAGTGTCAGAGCTCCTTACCCATCCCATTTGGAAGATATATGTAGGCTTCACTGTTCACAAGAGCAGCAGCTCTCCTGCCCTTGTCCTGGGACGGGCTAGAGGCCATCAGCTCCTCCAATTCAGGCATCCCAACAGCCACAGTGGAGCCCAGAGGGACACAGCAGTGGGCTCTTCTCACTGACCAGCCCCATGCACAGGACCTTACAGTGATGCTGCAGCATTCACTGGCTTTGGGGACCACTTTGCAATCTCTCTCTGTACAATCCTCAGCACAAAATCCTCCCCTCTTCCTCCCCACGTACACCTAGCTCTTCTGCAGGCCTTCAGCTGCAGAGAGGGGAAGGAGTGACACCAACCAGGGAAGAGAGCTCAGCCTGCCCCTGCTCACTCCTCAGGGTCCCTGCTGAGGGGCCTGATGGGCCATGAAGCAGCTGGAGAGGCACAGAAACTCTGCATGGCCGACATAGGAAGCAGCGAGGCGCCAAGACTACCTGTGTGCTCCCGTTATCACAGGCACACTGCTGCAACAACAGCACCTTATCACTGCCCTCAAGCCAGAGCTCCTCACTGTCCCACTGAGGACCCCACAGAGCTCAGGTTGCACTGTGAGCTCCCAGCTCATCCCCCAAACCCAAGTACTCCCCAAAAAATGTAAATGCAACCCACAGGCAGAGAACGGCACCATCCAGGTCTCCAGAAAGGGGCAAAGCAGGGCAAGAATCCACTCTCCAGCCCTGTTATCCACAGGGTTTGGGGGGCTCCTCTCCTCAGTAGTACAGCAGCTCAGGCAGACCCCAGAGATCCCATGCCTCATGCTGAGTGGGTTTGGTACGTCGGCAGGTCCCCTCATCCCCACCCTCGAGTCATCCTTCAAAGGGAGCAGGGACAGTCACGCGCAGCAATGTCAAAGCTCCTCTCCATTTACCAGAGCACTGCTGCTTCAGCACTTTCCAGTGGCTAATGGAGTGGCTCAGCACCATGAGAGGAGCAGGTCGATGGGGAGGCAGGGGGGAAGACGCAAGTAGCTCCTGACTGCCCTGCTGGAGGTTAACCAGCTGCAACGGGAGATTAACAGGAATTTCAGCAATCTTGCAGTGGCTTACTTCCCCCCTTCCCTGCAGTCTCCAAATCCTTCATTAACTTCTTACACTAAGAGAAGAAGAGTGCAAAAGTTAAATGAGCTCTGACAAGTTTTCAAAAGGGTTTTTAAGCATCCTCCACTCCTTTTGCTATTAATTAGCAACGAAGAACCACCACCGGGAGAGGCTTCGGTACAGACTGAACAGCTCTCACTGCTGCCCGTGCACGCTTCAGCTCAGCTCAAATGCTCTCAGAGGGCCCCAAAAGAGGCACCAGAGAAACCCAGTTCTTGCAGCACTTCCCACAGCTCACGCTGCAATCTTTCAAGGGCACCGTGTTTAACTTCGCAGCACTGCACTAACTCACTCCTGTGGCTGAAAAACAGCTTACTACATTTTGCAGATGGTTTATTTTTCTGAACAGGTTTTTGCCTCTCAGCATTGCAGTTTAAAATGTAACTGACACTCTCTGACCGACCACTGTGAGCTGCAGGGTGTTTCTGTAATGAGACCCTCCTCACTCCAGCACAGCAGAAGCCCCCCTGGCCCTCATTCCCACAGAGGCTTGTGGAATACCTGGAAGGATGCTGTGCCTTCGTCTCTCTCTACATTTAGAAACCAAAGCAGCAGCACAGTCTGTGCAAGGTCATGGAGCAAGCAAGTTTACAGGAGCACTTGGTCTCAACTTTGGTGCCACATGCCAGCCCTCTCCATCTGCCAGGGAGCATGGCAAGCGCCTGGCTTATCCAGATCAATAGGAATCAGACCTGGGGATGCAATGCAAGACACACAGCTTCCATCTAACAGACAAGAGAAGCCCCTGGAGACTGGGCAAAGGGAATTCCAAGATTTTTTTTCCCCCGAGAAGTAGGAAAATGGGCCCCACAAAACTCTTCTTGCACTTTGTTCTTATCCACTGCTTCAGACTCAGGCCTTCCTGAAAATGAGGCATTGTCCCAAGGCATATTATGAAATTCCCAGACCACGTCACACAAGGAGAACACAGGATTTGCGAGGGGGACGGGTGGGAGAGAAATCCCAGACTATTCCAGGAAATACAAGGAGACATCCCTGAAATGACTTCCCCTCCAGCCAGGAGGGGAAGGGAGGACCTCCCACCTCGCTCCCTGTACCCAGCCAAAACTAGGTCAGTGACACAGCCCTGCTTGCAGGGAGAGCTCCTCTCCAGACACCGGGACACATGGAAGAATCCAGCCAGGAGGGTGAAAGGGGTAACCTTGCCCCTTCCCATAGCCTGACACGTTTCCTGTAAGAGAGCCCAGCTGGCTCCCCAGCCCTGTCAAAGAGGTAGGCACTTCCTCCTCTGCTTCCTCCTAAGCAGCACAACCCTGCCAGTTGGCTTAAAAGAGAAAACCCATTTTGGCCTTTCCCTGGCCCTTTATCAGACAAAACAAAGGAAAAAAAAAAATCCCCACACCTTGCTTTCAAAGGCTTTCTCTGCTTCTTTCCCAGTTTCTAAGGCTAGGAACTGCTACACCTGACTGGCAGCCTCACATACCTTCAGAAGAGACACAAAGTGCCCAGCCTGGTGGCAAAACCCAAGGTCTTGGGCAACAGCAACCTCAAGACCACTATTCCCCAGGTCAAGGGGGTATGAGGTGGGGGTGCCACATGCACTGCTTCATATCCTGGAGCCAAAACACCTCCCTTCTAGAAAGCCTCCTCCCTTCACAACCCCTTCCTCCCTTGACCTTGACACAGATGCCAGCTCCAGCATGCATCCACCCGTTCGTGCCGGGGAGGGGATGGGGATGAGGGTCCAAGAGGGGGTCAGCTCCCCCTTCCCGGCTGAACCGCGCCCACCGCCGCCCCCGAGCACCCACGGAGGGAGGGGAAGCCGAGGGAAGGCTTCGGGGAGCCGGCACTCACCGCTGTGCGAGCTGAACCACCGCGGTGCGATGTGAAGGGGCAGCGCGTCGGCCAGCGAGGCCCTGGCGCCCAGGTACAGCATCCCGTCTCTATGGTGACCGCCTCCCGTCTCCTGGAAACCGTTGCCATGGGCGTACGTGGAGTCGGAGCCCGGACCGCCGCCGCCGCCGCCCGGGGCCCGCTCGGCCTCCCCCGCCGCCCGTGCCGCCGCCGCGTACAGCCCGAAGGGGACGGCGCCGGCCGCCGCCGGGTCCATGCCCATCCCGGCCACCGAGCTGACGGAGCGGCTGCGCAGCCCCATCGCGCCGCCGCCGCCGCCCGCCCGGTAATGGCCGAAGGGGGGCGGCCCCCCCCCCTCCTCCCGGCGGCGGCACGGCGCTGTCATCCGTCGACACCCCCGGGAAGGGGCCCCGCGAACGGGTCGCCGTGCTCTGCTTGCCCCCCATGTGGACACCGCCGGGCCGGAGGGAGCCGAGCGACAGCCCCCCGCGGGGAACGGGGCCGCGCCGCCCCCGCTGGGAGGCGAGAGGGGGCGGAAGGAAGCGGGGGGGCGCGGGGAGCTACGGGCGAAAACCCATCCCCGCCCCAGGCATCCTCCCCCCGCCGGGCCCGCAGGGGCGAGGGCGCCCCGAGTCCGCCGCCGCCACCGCCGTCACCCCCGGCGGAGGCCGCCGAGGGCTCCGGGGCCGCGGAGCGCGGAGGGAGCGGCGGGGGAGGGGGGGGTGGACGCCGGCAGGGTCGCTCCGCCCGCCTCGCTGGTGCCCGGGGCGCGGCCGGGAGCCGGGCGCGGATCAGCTGCGGCCCATGGGCGGCGGGGGCGGTGGGGGCGGCGCGCCCCGCTCCGCTGCGCTGCGCCGGGCACGGCCTCGCTGCGGCCGCCGCCTGGTGCTGGGCGCCGCGCCGGAGACAATAGCGGCCGGCAGCACGCATGCTCCCGCCCCCGGCCCCCCCGGCCCGCCGCCCTTAACCCCTGCACCGCCGCCGCCCGGCGCTGCGCTCGCCGCCGCCGCGGGACGCGGAGCCGCCACCGCACCGACGAGCGGGCGCTGCCCCGCGGAACACAACCCTCGACCCACGCCACGCACACGTCTTGCTCTGTAGCGGGGCTGCGACCACCCTCGGGCCTCTACGGCCAGAGCCCCTCCGGAGAGGCCGGACCCGCACGGGGACCCCCCCCTCGGCCCGTGGGACCCCCCCCTCCCGGCTCCACGGCACTCGCTGCCCCAGTTCACCGGGCCGGGGGCGGGTGGGGAGGGGGTGGGGAACGGCGGGACTACATCTCCCAGCAGTCCCCGCACGGTGCCCCACAGTGGGCAGTCTCTGCGCAGGCTCCGCCGAGGCGGCCCAAGATGGCGGCGCGCTGGAGCAGCGAGAATGTGGTGGTGGAGTTCCGAGATGCCCAGGTCGGGGGGCCCGGGGGCTGCCGCATCACCGCGCCGGGGGGGCAGCCCCCGGCCGGCCCGTGACGAGCGCAGCGGGGGGAGGTCCCGGCCCGGGAGGGCTCGGCGGCCCCGCGGGGCCTTTCGGCGGCGATGGCCGGGGCTGAGGCGGTCTGGAGTCGTTTGCGCGGAGATAACGCCTTAGTTCACGGGGCGGTTAATTTGTAATCTTGATTAGGTCTTGTATTTTTTTTTTAAATACATTTTCAGCCCTAACATACGATATTGCCACTTCCTACGCGTCTTTCCTCATTTCCTTTTGCTGGAGGAGCTCAAGGCCAGCGTGGATGGGGCCCTGAGCAGTCTGATGTAGTGAAAGATGCCAGCGTATGGCAGGGGGTTGGAATGAGAGGAGCTTTAAGGTCTCTTCCAACCCGAACCATTCTATGGCTCTGTCACTTTTCACGGAGACTGTTACAGCTACTGTCTCACTGCCAAATAAATTGCTGAGTGTTGCTTGATTAAAATAAAAAAATGGCTTATAATTTTTGTGAATAGCAAAATGGTCCACTTTTGTTTTTGAAGCTGATGGTGATAGTAGAGCTTGGCTCAGAGTTTGTTTGCTCACATGGTGTTGTAGAAGTTGTTCTTACATCCTTGGAAGTGTTCATGGCTAGACTGGACAGGGCTTCGAGCAGCCTTTTGAAAATGTCCCTGCTCATGACAGGGATTTGGAACAAAATTATCTTTAAGGTCCCTTCCAACCCAAGCCATTTTAGGATTCTATGATTCTGTTTGAAGAAATGTGGGGGTTTTAAGGTGTTGGCACTAGCTTAACAAAGCTAGATGTGGTAGGTGAACTATGAGCTACTTCAGCAGGAAACCCAGAAAGATTTTTAAAAAATAGTTATAGAAGCTCTCTTGTCTCTTTGTCCTCTTGTGCTGGAGCAGTAAGGGCTGTGCCTTCACCATTGCAAACAGAAGCATTGAGTCGTGTGTGCTGCATCCATCTTACCCTCTGAAAGCTCACAAAGCTTTTCACTTTCGTACCTCAAAAGCTTTGTATTAGTTTTCCTCCCAGAAGCATTCAAGCAGCCATGTCTGCTACTGAGAATTTGCCCTCAGGAAGCCAGTAATGAGATCTGAGGGTACATCTTCCTACATCACAGATTCATGTTGCATCTGGCTCAGGAGAGAGGAGGCCTCATGACTTTGTTATTCATCATGTCTGGTGTGTGGGAGCAGAAGAGACAGGTGTTTCCATCCCATGCTGCAGCAGTTGGTTTCAGTGTCACTCCTGCACTGGCACAAACCTTGGCAGAGGGTGAACATGGGGGTTTCAGTCACTTTGCTTTACTCTGTGTGATCTTCCTGGAGCTGTTCTGACCTGCCTGCTGTCCCACATGAAACCAGAGAACTGCTCTGGCTGGGGCTCCCAGACTGCTGCTTCAGGCTAAACTCATTTATATAGTTGTGTCTGAGCCTTTTTTTTAGGAGTCTGCAGGAACATATTTGCAGGTAGGAAACCTAAGCTTGAGAAATTGGAGGACCTTGGCTGAAATCATCCAGCACCAGTCTTGAGCTCTGCATATAGGCCACGCTATCTCCAAAATACCTACCCTAAAAACAACCTAAATAGAAACAAGAATCAAGAGTGGGCAGCTGTTACGTTTATAGCCAGTACACCTCTGCAAGCCCTGCAGTTGTCTTTGTTCACCGTGCTGGAGTGTGTCATGAGAAAGCTACAGCACCCAACCTGTACCACATCAGAAAATCACTGTGTGTTTTGGGGCCCTTGTTACCTACAAGTGTCATTTTTCTGTACTAGCTGACAGAGGTGACAGTCTGTGTACTCTTCTGATTTAAACAGGACCCACAGGCTCTTCTTGGGCTGTTGGCACTATCAAAAGGAGAGAAAACTCACCCAGTGCTGAAATGGAACCGTTTGTACCAACTCAGTGTGTTGATGGGAGGTTAGGGATGCAGGGAACTGGTGTTGCTTGTTAAGAGTCTGCAGCTCTTGAAAAATAGCATAGCCATGTCAAATTTGGTTGGTGTGTTGCCTCTCAGGTGGAGAGAATGAAGCTAATTTGGAAACTAATGAAAGTTCACACATAAAACGGAGTTTTCCTTGGCTTGCCTAAGAGAAATCAAGTGAAATGCCAAAGTAGACGCTTGGAGGCTGAGAAGATGCTGCCTGGGCTGTGGGTTCAGAGCAAATTCTCAAATGTGCAGTGCTCCTACTGTGCCTACTCATGTTCTTGTTATTCATGAACAGCAGTTATAGCTATCCACAGTGTTGTTTTGGGGTAAAAACTGCTTTCAGGTTGGTTTGTTCAGTTTCAACTCCCCCCTTCTGGAAGGTTGTGCTGTGAAGACTGACATATCACTATTAAATGACAACTGTTTGGTTTTTTTTTCCTTTGCCTAGATAAGGCTCTTGTATCATAGGGAACTTTTTGTTGCTGTAAACCAACTTAATTTGTGACCCATCAGAGTAGCAGCCTGACGTGTGAAACTTTTTACATCATTCTGATTGTTCATTACATTCTATGATGCTTGGTGCCTGGAAAAAAAACAGTGTTCATTATTGAAAACAGTTTGTAAGGACTTAGGAGATCCTGCTGCCAACATTAGAAAAAATAAACTTGTATATGAAATTATCAATCATTTAAAATTGACATTGTTTTTTTCTGTCTTGGGGAAAGATTGCTCCAACTGTATGAAACATGTCTCCTGACTAGCTCTTCATCACATGAGAAAGCTCTGATTACTGTAGTGGCTTTAGTGATCCTCATTTTAATATCTCAGAAGAAAAATGTGTACCATCTGGGAAAAGTTCTTTTTCCTGTTGATTTGTTTTGTTTGTTTGTTGGTTTTTATATAGATTCAGTAACTTACTTTTTTGCAGGTTTTGTTCTGTGTTTTGCAAGGGGCTGTGGAATCTAGAAAGCTGGAATTGTTTCCTTATCATTTAGAGATCTTAAAACCAGCTGTTTATTTACAGTACTAGCTTTAAGACTAGGGAAACCTTGCCAGGAGATTGGATTTGCTGCCTAGGAAAAAGTAATAAAAGGGGGTTGTTCCTGGAACAGTAAAAGTGGTGAAATGGGGTTTGGTTTCAGCTCCTGCTGAAACTGCAGGCAGCTGTAGCTGTTTGCCATGTGGTCTCTAGAGAAGAACGGGTCCGTGATGCTGCTTTTCCCTCACTTGGGGTTTTTGCAAGGAGGGAATGGGCCCTGGCTGAAACAGCTCAGAATTTGTGATGAATATTCTACTGTCAGATCTGTCTGAAATGGAGTGGGATTTCTGTGTTGTCTGTCAGGTTTTAGTGATGCTTGTAAGTAGTACCTGTGGGACATGCTGAAGTCTTGTTACATCCATGCTGAGAGCACTTAAAGTCCTGAACAGCAGCAGGAGATACATCCTGAGCCTTCAGAGAGGCAGCTTTGAAGATGACAGCAGTTAGTGTGAAGAATGTGGGGCATATTCTGATTTTTGTACTGTGAATGCGCAAAACTCTATTGAAGTCATGTCTTTGTTTATGGGCAGGACTGTTCAGCTTTTCAAGTAAAATTTTCCTTTATTCTCTTGGCATTTAAACAAGACGATCAGCCAGTTCATTCTGCACAAAAAGAGGGGGAGACAATATGCAAACAGTCCTTTTTTTATTTTTTTTTCTAATGGCTTTTAAGTTATCTCATAGCCTTCTTTACAAGCGATGCCAAGTAAATTCTGATGCCTCTTGGCCATCTCTCATTTTTGAACACCAGCCATACACAAATGCTTGCACTTCTATCTCCCAGTACATATATAATTAAATCTGGCCCTGCAATGAAAGAGAGAGACTCAGAAAGTTCCTGAGCAGGAGCCTGATTAATACAGATTATTAGAGATTGCTGATTGAAGGGCTGCAGCTGTGACTGCCATAGCAGGAAGAAGGGAGCAAGGTCTTAATGCTCATGATGTTATCTGCCAGGTTTTGTTTTCAGTTTACGCTTACGAAGATGTTCCTGTGTGCTGTCCTGCATCCCAAAATCAACCGCTACACCCATTGCCCCTCTGTGCTACTTTAAGCGGGTGTTTCTTTCCTGAACTCCTCCCTAAAGCCCTATGTTTGACTGAGCAGCTGACCTGACAGGTTTTATTTAATTTTGTTCTGTGTTTCTCTTTAACAGGCAACTGCGATGTCAGTGGATTGCCTGGGACAGCGTGCGGTTCTCTCGGGGTGAGTGTGACAGTCCCCGTTAGAAGTGTGACAGTCATTTCCACAAGCCAGACCAGCAACCTTCAGGCTGACCTCAGCTGGAGGGTTGATGGATTGTTTCAGAAAGGTGCAGCTGAATTCTGTTCAAGGCTTAATGAAACTGATTCTGGGTCATGTTCCCATTGGGATACAGATGGAAGAGACAGCAACAAGAGCACAATAAAATACTGGTGTGGCTTTCCTGGTAAATTCCTTTCCAAATCCCCATATGGGAGATGGAGCATCATGAAGTACTATTTGGATTGTCTTGAAATATGGATTAGATTATTATCTAACAAAATTTGCCTCAAATATTCCCATGGGGCTCTGCTTCTCTGCTGGTTCAGTGTGGGATGATACAAACACAGTAGGTGCCACAGACTTCCAAGTTGCCCAAGTTTCCAGGAGAGCTTGGTTTTATGTATCCACCTCCAGGGCAAGTCTTCAACCTTTCCAGCTTCTGCTTTTCAGTACTATCAGCTAATCCTGTCCCCCTATCAGTGACACAGGATGTTCATTTCAGAATCATTAGGATGTTCATTTCAGAATCATGTGACTATAGTTGATCTTTGGTCAGCTTTAGGAACCGAATCCTTTGAGCATTGCTCAAAGCGATGCTCACTTCTGGTAAACCCTTAGTCTGGCAGTACTGAACAGGAATAACAGGAGGAATGGCCAGTGCTCAGAGCAGCTGTGTGGTCACTTTGTAGCTGAGAGATGATGCTCATGTGGGTAATTATGTAGGGTTCATTCTGTTTTGATGCTGGTCCTCCATAGGGTTCAGCTGGCTCACAATTATTTCTGGGCAGTTTCTCCTGCTTGTAAGATGAATCACACGGGATGATACCTTGCTTTGTGGGGAATTGGCCACATCCAGCAGGATGTATGAGCTCAGGTTTGCTATCATGCAGCATTATTTGTGCTGCATATAGAGTTAGCTCAGGTAAGTAATGGAACCAAATCTGAGCAGGACTGTGTCCACCCACGTTAAAAAGCTGCTGCAGCTGAGCATGAGCTCTGTGCAGGTGTTTTTGTACTGTTGGTTAGAACCAAGCCCTCAGACTGGTGTGGAAAGAAGCACCCACGTAGAATCATCTTTGTCAAGGCTCATTAACTCTTGCTCAGAGCAACCTATCCAGGCTGAAGCTGTTGCATTGCACTCCTGGGACTGTGTCACTTAGGCTCTGCTGCTGCAGCGTTAGGCCTGCAAAGCCTGTTTGAATGTGTTTGCACCATTTTCCAGCACTTCTTTTTTGTCCAAGTTATCTGGGTTTTTCTGTGGTGCAAGCTATCTATTACATTTGCAGATCCTGTTTACTTTCAGTGTGTCTTGACTTTGTTGAGGGCTTGTGGGTTTTTTAAAGTCAATTCTGAAGTATGTAGTCAAATGTCGCATTTTCAGGAATAGTGTTTTCACTTATCTCGTGGAATGCTTCTCTTCTTTTGGTTCTTGTGCCTCTAGACAAAAGGCTGTGAACTCCATGTGAGCTTGAGGTTTTGAGATCAGTTCTGTGAGGTGCAGCCCCTTTGTGTCTGTGTGTCTTGCAGCCGCCGTTTCCTCTACATCGTCAACCTGGATGCACCAAACGAGGGTCACCGGAAGATCTCCCGGCAGAGCAAGTGGGACATTGGCGCGGTGCAGTGGAACCCCCACGACAGCTACGCCTACTACTTTGCAGCTTCAGTGAGTTCACTCATTTAAAAGCTGTAACTCATCTTCTTCCCTGGTCTTTCTTTCATGGGTGAGCCTCTGCAGAGCTGGAAGGCTGTGTGGAGCTGGCACGGACATGCTTCTGCAAGTCACATTGCAAGATCAAGGCCTAATTCTGATTTACTGCCAGTGAGGTGTTCAGCTGAATGGCTCTCAGTTATTGGGCAGTCAGGGTTGCATCTGGTTTTCCTTGCTTGTCATTTACAAAACACTTTGCCAAATAAATCAAGCATCCAAATGGTTCTTTTCTGGAGGGAAGTTATCTTTTTTTCTGATTTCTAGTCTGAGATTTGTGCACTTCTTGAATTTCTTGCTCTGTGCTGTTTTATTTTCACCTCCCTGCCTTGCTGCTCGGCTGTGGTGCACCAGGCAGTCTGTAAATAGCACAGGTCAATACTGGCTTACAGCTTGGGTTTTGCAGCTGGGCATGGATTGTGTCAGTGAGACGTTCCATGAGGCAGTGGGTTGGGCTGAAGAAGCAGTAATGGCTGTATGAGACCGAGTGCAGTTTTCAGCTCTGCTCTGTGCTTGGACTGTCATGCTCTGCAGCTTGTTCACCCAGGGCCCTGAGCTCTGCTCAGCCATCACCCACCCACAGCACCATGGCCACTGGCACCAGCCAGGTGCAGACTGTTTTCAGGCTGAGCTGCCTTTTCTGCTGTGTTATCTGCTTTTATAGCCTGAGAGTCCTGGACTAGCTAGGGATGGAGAAATCTTTCTGTCTATTCTTTTGAGAAAACACCTAGTTGAAGGTGATTTCTTAGGATTTTTGTTCCTGGATTTGCTATATTTTTAATTAAAAGGCAGTTTTAAAAGTGGACTGGTGCTGTCAGCTGGGAGCCTCTGGCTGTTTGCTCTTTGACATTCCCCAGCCTGTCTCTTTCCAGCTCTGGCACATGTCTGATATCTTAAAGGTGCCTTCAGCAGCAGTCTTCTGAGCAGAGAGTTAGTAAAACTGGCAAAAAGGTGTCCTTCAATGCCACTTGTAGGTGCAGTCTGTGGACACCAAAACCAAGTAAGGAAATGCACCGGGCAGGTCACAAGTGGAGCAGGAAAGCTTCTTTTCAAACACACTCTGAAGACAATTTCCAGTGATGAGTTCATGCTGATCTGAGCAGGACCCTGGTGCAAAGGAGAGCTGTGACCATCTCACCCATCTGAGCACTCCTACCTCTTGCTGCACTGAATGGATACAGGAACCCATCTTGTTCAGACTGAAACCAGGTGTAGCTGGCATCAAACCTTGCTGCTTCTGTTTATAAAAAAAGATGCTGTGATGCTCTGGGGATTTGAACATAGTTGCTGAGACACACTGTTTGAGAAATCCCCAAGATGAGATCAGGCAGCTTTTTCAGTTTGGGTCAAAAATACCACCTTTCAAGCCATTTCACTGTTGTAAACAGCCCAAGGGTCTTACCCTTCTGCATCCCCGTGGATGGAAAAGGGATGTAAAAGGCTGCCATCCCGTTTGCCAGCAGCATCATCTGGTTTGAAGTCCTGTTAATTGGAAGTGGTACAGGCAGAGGGGAATTTGTCCTTGTGTTTAGCTTCTTTCCAGAAGAGCTGGAGCAAGTTCTTTTGCTGTGCTTGGCTGTGTCTGCCCTCTGGCTCAAGCATGTTTTTTGGGGACTCCTAAGCTGCTGTTTCAGAAATGGTGTTGTTTTCAATCCTAGATCACTGTTTTTCCTTTTGTGTGGCCACAGATTCTTGAACAAGGGGGTGATGAAATTGTTGGAAGTGAATACTGATACTTACAAAAATCAGTTTTTTAGAAAATGCTCCTGTTGGGAGGAGCAGTCTCTCTGGTGATCATTATCTTGTGTCTTGTCTCTGGAGTCCTGGATAAATCCCTTTGGGTAATTTCACTCTACCCCTTAAATACTTCTGTCAATGAGAAACATGCAAAGAGTTTTTTCTTGCCCTAAGGTCTTGTGCAGCCCTGCTGTGAGCAGTTAGAGAAATGTCATGTATTATTGCTGAGCTGGGATGAGACCTTTGATTTCAAAGAAAGCTGTAATGTTTTATCTATCTGCAAGTTGAAATTCACATGAAGCAGCTTTGGGGTAGGAAGAAAATCCACCACCACAAAAAAAACTGCCACAAAAATTGTAACGTAGCAGTTGGACTCAGTGATTTTAGAGGTCTTTTTCAACCTCAACAACTGTGTGTTTCTGTGAAGTCTCTTATATTTTCCCTCATCTGCCTAAAAGTCTGAAAACAGGGGGCTAATGAAAATAACATTTTAAGGTCGTGTTCTTTCAGGTTTTGCAAAATCTGCATTAATTTCCAGTCATGATCCTCTGTGCTTGGCACTCTGTATGCACCCACAAAGGAATTCCAGCCCCAGAAAGATTAGACTTGGCTTGGCCTGAAGTGAACCTTGATTGAGACAGAACATGAATTTACAGCACAATAACTAGTTTCAAGTAACTTTGCATGTGGCTGCATTTGGGCAAGGATTTATTCCTGGAATGAGCGAAGGAACCCTTAGTAATGTTGTCATTGATACATCTGGTTTGCTGTTGTTTTTTACAGCTAGTGATAAACACTTAAAGCTTTTCTCCTGGGCTGGCAAGGATTGGAGGAATACCCTTGAGGAGGTGTCCTTGAAGCCATTAGACTGTATTGTTTGTGTTTGGCAATGGCCCTGATTATCCCAGAAGGGAACTGAGAGAGAGCTGAGGACGACCAGTGGTAATCCATCATCCCCCTCACCAAAACCTCCACTTGTGAATGTAACAGACTGGCAGGGTATTCCTGCAGAGAGAATTTGTCTGCCCGTTGCCTGCAGTTACAGCATGTTGTTAGGAAATAAAGACTCTGAGAACATAATTTCATGGAAAGATTTTGCAATGTGGGATTTTTTTCTCCCTTTCTAGTTTATCTCAAGTTTTAAGTGGGTGTAATTAAAGTGTAAGCTTTTGAAAGTCCTTGCAGCCTGTATTTCATCTTTGCTCTCCTGCTTTGGGCAAGGACTTTGCTAATCACAGCATGACTCATTGTTAACTGAGGTTGTTCAAAGTGAAGGGAACCTGGTCCTAACACACAGATCCATCTCCTACCTTGTTGGCCTGAGACTGTCTCTCCTTTCTTCCATCTAATTGCAGAGCAATCAGCGCGTTGACCTGTATAAGTGGAAGGAAGGTAATGGGGAAGTTTGCACATCTCTGCAAGGACACACACGTGTGATCAGGTGAAGAACAAACAATGCTGTGGGCTGCTGAGTGGAAAATAATGCATTGTTTCATAGAAGCTGAATGTTTTGGTCCTGGCCCCACTCAGGCTCTGCTCTGAGCCTGTTTTTACTCACTTCTCTGGACCTGAAGTACCTTCCCATTTGGTGATGATGTCATGTGTGAAGTGGCTCCCCCTCTCATGGCTCCCCCAGTTTATCAACTTACCCCTGGATGGCTCAAATGTCATTGCCTTAGGCTGCTGTCCTAAGGCTGTAAAGAGCAGCAGCCATCATCTGGGAAACAGCATGTTTATTAAATAGAATCCCAGCTGTGTTTCTGTGTGATAGCAGCTTAATTAAGGCAGGTAATCCCAAAGACCAAGTTTAGAGAATGTTACAGTGGTGCAGGGGAGATTTTTGCCTCTTATTTTAAGGTCACATTTCAATGCTGGGTTGGAAATGCAGTTGAGGGACTGCTTTTACTTAAACTCCTGACTGTGGGAAGTGTTTGCAGCTCTTGAAATGACAGTTGTTTGGGCTGACTGGAGGCTGTTTGTGTCCCAGGTGCACTTGGTGTTCCCAACAGTGAGACATCCCAGAGTGAGGGGTTGATGCCAAGGTTGTGTGGTTGCTGGGAACTCTCTGAGACAGTGTCCCTTTGCCTGGAGGGGAAAGAGCACACGCACAGTAGCTGTAAAGTTCAGGACTAGGAGGATGCTTCACTGGAATTTACTTAGAAGCATTTCATTGCTTCTTGGAATTTACTTAGAGAAATTATTAAGATCTTGCTTTTTACTTTAAAAGTTTCAGTAGATGTCATGGAGTTGCTGTGAATTTGTTGGAGAATGTACTGGCAGCTTGTGAAAAGTTGACGCAACATCTGTGTGCTTTTCTTTACTGATCTATGATTTTGCATTTGCAGTGACCTGGATTGGGCAGTGTTTGAACCAGACCTACTGGTCACCAGTTCTGTGGACACATACATCTACATCTGGGACATCAAGTAAGAATCAGAATGTTTCTGCATTTTGGGGAAATCACTGGGACTGTTTTCTATAATTATCAGCTTGCAGGGAAAAGCACACCCTGATGGGAGCTGCTCTTTAGCTGTGCTTCTGGGGTCTTCACCTATTTCCTATTGTCTCCAAGATGACTTCTGTTCCCCTATTTTCAAGCCAGTTCAGAGTCAGTGAAGGGCAGTAGAGTGGCACAGTTAAGCTACAACTGTCTCGCTTCACTCCCTGCCCACTTCAGATATTTCCTTGGGGGCTTTTCCTGGAGCCCAGGGTTGTTCCTCAGTCTGCTGGGTTTTTTTTTTTAGCTCAGTTAATGAGCACCGTTTCATGATCCTATAGCCATTTTCTACTAAATTCATTAATTGTTGCTGGTTCTCCCTCAGTAGTGGGAAGACTGGCGATGGTATTCAGGAAGGTTTTCCTGTTTGTACCTTCTCTTGTTTCCTGCTGTTGCTTTCTGCTATGAGTATTTTCAGGGTAGCAGATATTTCCAGCTATATGTCCAAATTTAAGCTGCAGATTTTACACCTGAGAAGCAAGGAGCTGGTACTGGGACTGCTGGGTTCTCTTGCTAGCTGTACAGCTCTTTATGACCCCCAGCAAATCACATTGTTCCTCTCTGCCTCCCTTGCTCAGTTATAATAGGAGGATAATTATATAACCCCACTGCACCAGGCTACCCGGAGGCTTGCTTAGTTCCTATGAACAAGCACTTAGATCCTTGGTTAAATGGTGCTTGAGAATGACAATATATTATTAATGTGTAATTAAAAGACACAGAGATACAATAACTGCCGGTTGTTTTCCTGTGATACTATCTTAATGCCAAGAAGAAAAAATAGAGATGTCTGAAGGTTGTTATCAGAACTCCTCCTTTAACTCTATTGTGCCCTTCCATTGTTTTGTGTCTGCCTGTATCACTTGCCCAGAACTGCTTCCTTAGGCAGTCTCTGAAAGCTTCTACATCCCACTTGTGCTGGGAAAGGCTCCGAGCTTGCTGTGGCACTGAGGTGCTGGTGCTGCTGGCCTCCAGCAAATTAACATCCTGCTGAAGTGGCTGTCTCTTATCACACCCTAAGGAGGTAGCCCTGCAGTAAGGGCAGCTGGAAATTCCCCACTTAATTTTTCATACAAAATAACTTTTTGATTAGGCAGAAATTCTTAGAGGGAGGGGTGCAGTCCATTCCAGAAAATGTTCTGTTTTTCAGCAACCAGAAAAAGCTGAAGATAATATTCCTTATTTTCCCTGTTACTTTTCATGAAAAAGCAGGTGAAATCCTGAGGAGCAAGGCCAGGAAGTAAATTATTGCCTTTATCTATGCCCTGTCCACTAGGAGTTATCATGGTGCCACACTGGTTTCTGCTGCTGCAAAATTTGGTTTGTAGACAGAATTTGGTCTGCACACAGCTGGGCTTTTTTTCTACTAATTTTGTTATTATATGCTAGACATGAAGTTTTTGCTCTGTAGTAACTACTCCATCTGCTTTGAATCAGAATCTGCAAAGGCTCCACGAACGCATCAGTGTCTTTTGTTGAGTGCTTCCACAGCTCTGTTTGTTCCTTTAATCCTCCTTGGAAATGCTGTTTTGTTGCTTCCCACAGCAACAATTCATGAGCCCTGTTTCCTTGCCTACCCAGTTGCAATATGCCACACTTTGTGTATGTTTCTCCTCCCTCTGATCCAGTCCAGCTCTGTCTCTGTCCTAAACTTCCTGCTGCATGTGCTGGCAAGACAGGATCATAGAATGGTTTGGGTTGGAATGGACCTTAAAAATCTAGTTCCATCCCTCTGCCAAGTGCAGGTACACCTTCCAGTAGACCAGGTTGCTCTGAGACCCATCCAGCCTGGCCTTGAACACTTCCAGGATGGTTGTTGTCCTCTAGCTGGTCACCTTTATTCCATTTAGTGCTGGTGTATTTTGGTAAGCAGAAGGTACATTAGGTCCCAAGGCAGCAATTACCTTAGTGCTGGAATAGCAGGGAGCTGGCTGGGAAGGCTGGACTATGCTGTGTGTACTTACAGTGGCCACATTGTATTTCAGAGACACCAGGAAGCCCACGGTTTCACTCTCTGCAGTTGGTAAGTCTGACGTGTGTAATGTAGGCATTAAACAACCTTATTGTTGCATGCCCCTGCTGTTATTCTTCCCTCCCTTCATGCTCCAAGGCCAGGTGTGGCAAAGTGCAGGAGTGCCACCATGTGTGATTGTCCCATGTAGGAGCAGCCTGAGAGGCTCCAGTTTACTCCTTTTAGAGAAGCAGAATTCAGAAGAGATGTGGAGTCCATTGAAGTTCCCAGGCATGAAAGGCAGTCATGGTACTTGGATTTGCTGCCCCAGCATTGGTGAATGGCCACATGGAGCTTCCTCCCTGCTTAACCACCTTGCTGCCCTGCTTGTCCTGGGTTGCCTGTCTGTAATTTCTTCACGTCCTTTTATATTTGATTGAATCAAATGAGGAGCTAAACCATACCCCAAGCAGCTCTCTGTGCCAGCCTGTCCCCTCATTCACTCAGTGTTGGATACAGCAGTTGGCTGCATCCACTTCCCTGGGGCACATGCCACATGCAGGGAGCACACAAGCTGCTGTCTTTGGGCTGTGCTTTCTCTGGAAAGGCTCTTGTCCTGGCTGCTGGCAAGGTGTATGTCCAGCCCCTGCAATACTGCCAGCTGGCAGGTGCTGTGAGTCTGTCCTCACTGTCTGGAGCTGGGACTGGGCACGGATGATGAGCAAAACATCCTTTCCCTGAGTTACTGTCCCCAATACTGGAGCAATCCTTCCAATGTATGACTCTCTTGCTCTGCTGCTTACATCTCCTTAGGCAGCTCCCATTCCCCTCCCAGCCAGCAGACCTCTCTGTCAGAGAAATGCATAAAACCTTACTGAGTCACAGAGAAGCAGTGGTCAGTTCTGGTGTCTGGGGTGAGGTTTCATGGCTGAGCCAGCCCAGCAGTCTGCTCCCCAGAAAGCTTCCTTGCTTCCTTCCTGCCTCCTGTGCCTGCTGCTGTTTAATGCTGGTCCAGACATTTGTGTACCCTTCAGTGAGTGGATCAAATCAATCAACTGGCAGTCTATTTGCAGCTTTTTATCCCCCAGAATAGCTTTTTGCCAGGTTGTCAGGATGAATCTGCTCACCATGCAGCAGGAGGTGGGTAGTGGAGGTGGGGAATAGCAGCAGGCTGAGATCTGTTGAGCTTTCTCATGGATCTCACCTTTCTGATAGCTCAAAAGGTTTGAAAATACTGGCAGAATAAGGATGAGCAGATACATTATGCTTACAATACCTGAACAATCCACATTAACTGAAGCTGTGCTTTGTTTCTATTAGAAATAACCACCCATCATCTGATTTGACTGACCCTCATGATACCACATATGAGTCATATCTGGACCGTCATCCAGTTTCTTTACACTGCCATTGGTGTCTTTGACTTCTGTGGTATATTTTAGCAGATGGACCTTCTAGTCCACCCAGTCAGTGCACCTCCAGCTGGTCACACCCAAGGTCACCTGCACTGCAGCCTTCTCCTGCACCTGTATTTTAATCATAGATTAATAGCACTAGTTGTCTGTGTAGCAGCTGATAGTATGGGGGGTGGGGGGGAGATGAAACTGTCCCTAAGCACCTAGGAGTAACTTGAATAAAAAGAGGTGATTTGGGAAAGAGGTGACAACCTACATTTCTGGTCTGGAGGAAGTTCCTCCATTGGAGCTAATGGACATGAGTATTCTAATCAAGTACAGCCCCTGCCTAGAAGATGTGATAAAGATCTCTAGGCACACAACTGGAAGACTTGCTTTGCTGTCCTGAGGATATAAATGATACACTGAGGAACCAGGAGTTAATAATTTTCATGCCATCCTTCATGCTGGCCTTCTGGGATATCCTTCCTCTGAACTGCCTTTCCTGGGCTAAGAGCAGCTCTAGGCCCAGGCAATGGGACTACTGTGCTCTTTAATTGCTTGTTTTGGCCTGCTCTGTTTTTGCTGCAGCTGGAGCTTCCCAGGTGAAATGGAACAAGAAAAATGCCAACTGTTTAGCAACAAGCCACGATGGGGATGTCCGAATATGGGACAAAAGGGTGAGCTGAGGAATTTTTGAACAGTCCATACGTTTTCCCACCTACCCAATACAGATATTCCTCTGGTGACAGATAAATACTGAGGAAATGTACTACTTTATCCCAGATCTCTCTTGTGGGCCAGTTTAAACTAGAGAGAATTGGGAGTCCAAGAGCCTGAAGAGAGTAGGTAACCTCCTTCCTCAGAGACTGCGCCTATTACCATTTTCCTTTTGATCTCATAGTACTTAACTGCTGAACTGAGTATAAAGTATGGTTAGAGCTGCACTTGGTGACTTGAATTTGCCATACCTTCCCAGGATTTTTTCTTCAGCTACTTATGCTGAGCTGTTTGCTGTTCCCCAGCAGGGGTGGTTGTTCTGTCTTGCCCTGGTTAAAATTTCTTTTTATGCCAAAGAACTAGACCAATTTTCTGGTGTCCTATGCTGAGAAGGACAGTGTCTCTCCTTGCAGAAACCCAGCACTGCAGTGGAGTATTTGGCAGCTCATCTCTCCAAAATCCACGGTCTGGACTGGCATCCTGACAATGAGTATACACTGGCCACTTCCAGCCAGGACAACTCTGTCAGGGTAAGTGTTGTTTCTGAATTCCTGCTAGGGAGTAGGAAGGATGGTGGAGCAGATCCCCTTCTGCTGCTGCTGAAGTTTTGGGAAGTGCTTTGCCATTGGCAAGATCTGGATCTTTATTGTTTGGTTTCTGGCCACCTGGGGTGTTGAGCCAGGACTGCACTTTCAGAACAGGCAGAGAGGTGATTGAAGAATGGGTGCACAGACATTTGCCACATGTCTGTGGAGATTAGGGCAGTATTGAAGCTGAAAACTCTCTCTGCCTGTTGCTTGCCAGAAAGGAACAGACCACACATGCCAGAAGAGCCTTTTTCCAGAAATGCATGTTGCCAGCCTCAAGCTGATTATAGTAACTTGAGGGGAGACATACTTCAGCCGCTGGAGTTTCCAAACTCATGTTGAACAGGATTATCATAAGAGACTGCCTGCAAGCACTGCTGTGCAGGGCCTCTTATTTGGGGGAAATAGTGTGCTTTGTATGTCAGCCAAATGGAGTTCATTCACGTTGAGCTAAGCTCTGAGGCAAATGCAATTGATGTGTAGTCTAGCAAAGCAAAAGGTTAGATTCTTCATTAGAAAATTAGCAGTAACAGCAGGGTGGGCTTGCCTCCAGCCTGGACTGGCACATTGGCTGGCAGCCTGCAGGGTACCTTGTAGCTCTGAAAGCCCAAGCAGGCTGCCTGTCTCCCTGCCCTAATTACTCAAGCTATGATCACTGTGAATATGACCCCAAGTCGCTCATTTTCTAAGGGATGCTGCCAGATGCTGATAGCTTGGTATTTGTCCTTTGGGGATGTCTCTGCTGTTAATGAATGGGATTACTAATGATGCTGTGGGCACCCTGGCATGCTGTTTGGTCTGTTCTTTCTGCAAGCCACATGGAAAACTACAGCCTGAAAGTATAGCCAGCTGACTCCTGCCTTTGCTTGCCTTTCACTTGGTTTGTTTTTTTTTTTTCCAGTTCTGGGATTACCGTCAGCCTCGGAAATACCTCAATATCCTTCCCTGCCAGGTTCCCGTCTGGAAGGCAAGATACACGGTCAGTGAGAAACTCCTACCAGTTCCACTTGTGCTCTGAGAAGAATGCACAAAGAGACATAAAATAAAGGACTGCCATAGGGTTTCTCACCAGTTCTACTTTTGGACATTATTAAGTTGATTTTAAAAATCTTTCTTGGCGCCTAAAAGGCGTAGAAAAGCAGCATCCACAGTGGGGGCATTCAGGAGGAGGAGTGAGCAAGCACCCACCCGAGTGAAGCTAAGGCTCTTAATATCAGTCATAATCCCCAGAGATCTGAATGTGGCTTGAAGCCAGTGCTGTGCCTTGAATCTTGATCCCCTTTCCCTGTCCAAGCAGTGAGGGGTGTAGGACTGGTTTCCATGTTCCTCTGAGCATTGTGACCCTGAGGAGCTGCTGGGGCTCAGTCCCCAGGTAGCAGTTCTTGCAGCTCCAGGCAGACTGCAGTAAGAGTTCCCAGTGAAAAGTCAGTGGTGAAATCCCTCCAGCCTCACAGATGAAAAGTGAGGAAGCAGCAAAAAAAAGTTACTTATCTAAAGTGAGCTGCATTGAATATCTCAGTGTACTGCAGCTTACCCCTTGAAACACAGTGTTTTTGCACAGCAATTGCCTTGCACCTTCCCAGGTTTTGGCCTGGTTTTGTTTTGTGCTGAGCTCATTTAAAACCTTTGCATTTGTGTTGGTGGGAATAGGGAAAAATAAGAGTATGATAATAGCAGCATGGAAACATAACTCTCCCTGGCTAACTGGAAGGGTGTTTCTCCCTAAGCCTTTCAGCAATGGACTGGTGACAGTGATGGTCCCCCAGCTCCGTCGGGAAAACAGTCTCCTCCTCTGGAATGTCTTTGACCTGAACACGCCTGTCCACACTTTCGTAGGACATGATGATGTAGTGCTGGAGTTCCAGTGGAGGAAGCAGAAAGAAGGTGAGTTCAGGGTTGAATGTGCTCTCTTCCCTACACTCTGGCAGTCAGCTAACCAGAGACCTGGCTCCTGGCAGCAATGCTATTGCTTTTTGACTCTTGTCTTTCCTTGAAGAAGCTCCTGCCCACCTTCCTGCCCCCTACTGCCTCCCTCAAGCTACAGCTGTTCTCTACTGGTTGTATGACAGTGCTTACAGAAGCACTGCCTTGTTTCCATGCTAACAAAGCAAATCTACCTAATGATGAGTGGGTCAGTGGTGACTTTCATTGCTTCCACTCTCCTGGGAGTCTCTTTCTAAATGAATCTTTCAGTATAAATTGTGCAAATTATTAGATAGGTGCATGAGTACAGGCACCCTTTCCCTACTCTGAGCTGCAGGCTAACCAGTTAACCCCTCATCATGGCCTGGGTCAGCAGCCTCCAGCATATCCCAGACCACAGACCCAGCAAGCACACCTTACTTGTCTGCAAGGGAAGAATAACGTGGCATAGAGAGTCTGCTGTTAGAGTTCAGTCCTGACTAAATTTTCTAGTGTAAGCAGCTAAGAATAGGAAATTCCATACCAGAGGTTGCATAACCACACAGAGCACAGCTTTGTTTCCAGCACCTCAGCTGCCACTGACAGAATGTGCATGTCTGGCTTTGGTGTCACTTGTGCTCCAGGTTTGCGGTGCTGTGTGAAAGTGCTGGTCCAGTCCTTTCCCACCAGCTGCTGGGGCCATTCAGTTAAGTCACCTCCTTCTCCATAACTTGATTTTCCTCTTTCGAAAGGAGGAGAGCAATGGAGAGCTGTGTTAGGATCTGGAGGCACAGGCTAAGATAGTTTGTGAATGAGCATTAAAGCAGGCTTGAGCTACAGTTGGTTGTCTTAGCTGCTTTAATAGATTCATACCCAGGGTTGGACTTCTTGCTTGTCTCAAGCGACATAAATCAATCACACAAACATTCCAAGTCTGCTTCAGTGTGGAGACAAGCAAGATAGCACAAATTTTCTTCCACAGAGTACGTTGTGCTGTATTTAGACAGCCCCTGTGCCTCAGCAGAGGAGTGTAGGAAGCAGCTGTGCAGCAGCAAATTCTTAAGCATAGCAGCTGTTTGACGAGGGAAACTTAAAACTGTATCACAAGACCTAAACATGGACATAAATAGGTCTGTGTACCTCTGCCTGTTGATAAATAGTATGTGGTTAGATCTATTTCCTTACAACCTCAACTTGGCATCATCCAACTTTTTCAGAAGGAAGAAGAGGAAGGGGAGAACCATCTTTTCATTGCTTAGAAATGTTTTAAAACATCTACATCTTGAAACAGATTTGAATAACTAAAAGATATTTTCACTTTACAGTTATAGTGGAGAAACATTTATTTTTACTATACTATTTCTTCAATTTAAATGAGCATTTTTGTGGGTCTTGTTTATTCTGGTTGTGTCACATTCATTGTACTTGGTGCTTTTGGCTTGTAAATCACAGCCTGTTTAGAGGTGTGGAGACTGTGGTGTGAGGAGACACAAAGGCTGATGTACCTGGGTCAATTTGAAGCTGAAAAGGACTTTCTGTGCCTTTCAGTTTAGTGCCTTATCCATTGGATGTGCCTGCTGGCTTGTTTGAATCTGTTTACACTGAACGCAAGGCTGAGATTTTCTGGTGGGGTCTCTGATTGTTTCTGTCCCCTCTAGGCTCTAAAGATTACCAGCTGGTGACGTGGTCCCGGGATCAGACCCTGCGCATGTGGCGGATTGACTCTCAGTTGCAGAGGGTACGTGGGCGCTCTGCTTATTGAACCGTAGCCACTTTTCTTACAGGCTGGATTCACCTCCCCTTCCTTGCACTCCCAGTCACTCCTCTGGTATCACAGAGCTGCAGACACAGAAGCCAGCTGCTGTTTCACTTTCCTCTTCAGCTCCAGCCCAAAAACATCCCCAAGGAGACCTGCAATGGGTCTTCTCTTTTGAGCCGGTGTCTCAAAAGTTTTGGTGGCTGTACAAGGCTTTGTTGTCTAACATTAAGTGCAGAAGTTTGTTTGGAGAAGGTGGAGGGCAGTTACTGCCTGCATTGCCTCTAAAATGCCACAAGACTATTTCTTGGTGGTTTAGGTGCCAGGTAAATGTGGGGATTGTGCCCTCCTTTACCTCCCCTTGTATCCATTGCCTCTAAGCCTGGGGTGAGTGGTGTGAGTGTGTGGATCTGCAGCAGTTACAGATTCTGATGCAATTACTAGAACAGCTGTGCTGGCTCATACCATAGGTTCATGTGGCCACAGTGGGACACATGGCCCTATCACATCATCAGCTGATGTCTTGGGAGGGGATAAGAAGGAGGCAGGCATGGAGTGATGTTTCTCTCAAATGCCCTGTCAGCCTCCTGCTGTTTGCAGCTTAGAGGCTCATTGAGTCTGGCATCTTTGTATTTGATAGAGCTTGATGAATGTCACTTCCATAGACTTGTTTTTTGTTTTTTCTTGGACCTGTGTAAATTTTTGTCACCTTAAATATCAAACAACAAGGAGTTTCATGGCTTTTCTGCATGTTATGTGGAAAATCATCATTGTTTATTTTGCCACCTAATTTCATTCAATTGAAGATGAAATGAGCAATATTCTCTGTGTTACTGATGATTCTGTATGCCTCCATCATATCCTTCTCAACTGCCTCCTTTTTCAAGTCAAAAGTTCTTGATTTAATTCATCCTTTGTACTAGAACTTTGATTGTCCTTTTGCCTTCCACCACCCTTTTTCAGTTCTAGTATATACCTTTGGGGATGGGGATCTGAGCTTTGCTCTTTCCAGAGAATTCTCAGTACTCAGTTTAGTTTGTAAATTGTTTGGCATAATTCCATGAAATCATCAGCTTAGTCTTGCTTCTACATCTTGTTCCCTCAGCTTGAACTTTTTCCTGATGTATGTTGCTTTATATTTATCTGAGCCAAAGTTCATCTTTCATTTTAATATAGTTGCTCTTATAAGGTCCTTCTGTGATTGTTTGCCACCAGCCACACTTGTTACTGCCCTGAAAAACTTGGTGGCATCAGCAAACCTGGTCATGTCGCTATTCACCTCCTATTCCAGGTTTTTAATGAATATGTTGAGAAGCATGTGTCCCAGCACAGATCCTGCAGGAGTCCTGCAGGTCTGTAACAAACTTTCTCTGTGAAAAACGACCCTTTTCTCCTGATATATTTGTGAACATTTGATTTCTTTCCTGTCTTTAAATCAATTGTTCATTCATGTCAGAGCCTTTATTTTTCCTCTACTGGCTCCCACTCTTTTGTCCATGTCTTTGTCTGGATCAAACTATGCACATGATGGCATGTTGCTGGTGACCAATGCTGTAATTTGCTACATCACACCGTTATCCTTTCTCTTCCCTTCATCTTCCCAGTTTTCTTGTGCTGAATTTCAAATCCAGGGTTTTATAGCTTCATTTTGGTAGAGGACCTAGAACAATAGACCCCATGTATGTACCTGGGTCTCTAGATCCTTGTGGAGTGTAAATATCAAATGCGAAAAGTGTGCTGCTATTAAATTTGATCTAAAAAATTAAACATGTTAATTCAAGGAATTGAAGTAATATCTGTTTTAGTTTTGATTAAAGGTAAACCTCTCTATCTTAGACTGGCCCTGTCAATTTTTAAGTGAACAGGAGATTTGGCCAGACTGTCTGAGGTGCCAGAGTTGAGGGTGCTGGAAAGTGAAAGATGACCTGTCTTTGTCACAGGAACAATGCAGTCTTAGTCGTGACTGTTGCGTGGATAGACCCACCTTGCAAATCCATCTGTCTGGAGAAGTGAGTTGTCTAGTGGTGGCTCTTCCCACAACTTGGATTCTGTTGTGCAGCATGTGGGTGTGTTTGTTCTTTTCAGCTCTGTGCTAATGATATCCTGGATGGAGTTGAGGACCTCATTGATGGGATTTCGCATCTGCCAGAGCCAGACAAGACCCTTCACCCCCAGGACACGGAGCCCCAGCATAACTCTGGACATGGGGATGAGGAAGGTGAGAGAAGTGAGGGCTTGTGGAACCTCAAACACCAGCATCTTTGGGGTGGGAAGAAGCTACATCTTGGCATAAGAAAACATAGGCAAAGCAGAACTTGCTGCTGTTTCAAAGGTTAATGGATTCCTCATCGGGGAGGAGGAAAACCACTAGGGGTTCCTCAGGATGGTCCTCCCAAGTTTTTTCTCTTCTAACACAATGTTTCTAGCTGTAAAATGAAGCTCTTCCTTGTCATGATTTTCATTTAATTGCATGCTCTTTAGGTTGTAGTTGTGGCTTGTTGCCAAAGGTAAGGCAATCAGAAAGTAAATTCTGCTTTTTAAGAAGATAGATTAGTTCAAGTTGAGAGATGAGCCTTCAGAAGAGGGAGTGTATGAGTAAGGCACTCTGACACAAGCTGCTTACATCACACATGGTACCTAAACATTTCTGCTAGGATCACTGTGTGAACTGATCTAACAAGGAGGTGTTTGATGGTGTCTTCACCAGAAGTAGATATGGAGACAGGTCATGAATTTTTGGTCATGTATTGATGGAAGGTTGCTGAAGGCTAGCAGAGCAGAGAGGGGAGGGATATTATCTCTGGCTTCTGATATACTGAGGAGTGGATGGGAGACACTTTGACAGAAAGTATTTTATGTCCCTACAGAAAAGAAAGCATGCAAGGGAGGAAGATGAAGGAGGCTTAGTGTGGTTAAGGCTCTGGCCAGGTTAAACTGGGGTTAGTGTTAGTTCAGGGTTAGTGTTTGAACAGTGTAAGTACAAGGAGAAGAGGTTATAGCATCACATGATGATGTGCATGGAAAAAAGGTATCTAAAGGGATTTCTACAGCTACACTGAGGAAGAAGAATTGGGTGCACCAATGCCTTTGTATCAGTTTGGGTGTAAATTCACAGCTCCTTTCAGTGTTGCAGCTGTGCCACAATGGATCCCCATGTGATGGGTTTATGGGGAAGCAACTTGATTCTCCCTTTGGCTTGCCAATAAACTGCAGAGAAGGGGAGAAAGTGGTCTTTGAATACAGGAGCAGTTGTGCAGTCCCTTAGTGAAAGCATCTCTTCCTAACTGTAAGTTTCTTGCTCAGCAATTAACAGTGAAGTTCCTCTCTGCCTCCTGTCCTGTGTGGCAACAGAACAAGTTTCTGAAAGCCATCAGAATTTCTGTCAATGTCAGGGTTTTATAAGATGATAGAAAAAGCTCCAGATACCTGTGCTCCCCATGAGCAGTACTTCTCAGGCAGCACAACCTCTCTCGCTCCAGCTGGGAGCATTCTCATTCTGGATGCCTGGCCTCTCTTTTTTCCACAAGTGAGAGTTAACTCTTCCACTGTCCCTGATGATGCACATCCAAACATCCCATCCCACAGTGCTTACTGTGCGGGTCTGGTTTTCATGTGGTTTCTTCTTTGGTTCAGACTGTTATGGTTTTCCTCGTGGCCAAAGGGAATGAATATGGCTTTTTTGTAGCAGGGTAGGTTTTGCTGCAAATAACAGGACTGCAGGATTAACACACAAGCAAATCCCTAGGTAGGAATTTCAGTTCTTTCTAGCCAAAAAGCTATTGTAGACTGTTGATGCTTCACCCTCGGAGTGGCTACATTTCAGCTGCAGACAAAGCCTCCATGTTACATTAGTAAAACACTTTGGGGGATCTTTTGAAGAGATCAGCGCTCTGCAGGTGAACGAGAGAGCCCCAGCTGTGCCTTCACTGCACAGCGCTTGCTGCTGCTTATAGAGGAGCTTTAGGAATCTGTACAAACGTGGGACTTTGGAGGATTAAAAACTAATTGGAAGGGAATGGGAGGAGAAGACAAAGGGAGGGTAATGCCCATACTGGGAACCTCAGAGATGGCTTTTCAGTAAGCTATGTGGTGTCTTGAGCTAGAAATAATTATCTTCCCTGAGAGCCACTGATCTTCCTTTAATCTCCTTTTCAGCTCCCTTTTCTGGAATATATCTAAGCACTGTAGTAGAATTGCGAATAAGAATGATTGGCTAAGCATCCTACCTATCCAAATCCAGCAACACATTGGTTAGTGGTAATACCAGATATTTGTCCCTGCACCAAAGTCAGTAACTTCTAGGCAAATGCCTGTAAAAGGTCAGCTTCTTGCATTTCTTTTCACTTGTTTGTTTTTGCTGGGAATAGTCTGGGCAATGTGATATTGCAAGTGTGAGAATGACAGCTGAAAAATCAGGACTTCCCTTCTGTCCTTGGAACCATCATAATAAAATATATTTTGCTTTCTTAAGAAGTGGTGCTACAGCAAAACGCCCTTATGGAGCTACACAGCAAGAAGCAAGGCAAAAGCTGGGCACAACCACAGGCAGAGACCAATTCTTCTGAAACTCAGTGAAGTTTGTTACTTTAACTGTAATTCTTTGTTTCCTGCAGCGCTTGTCTGGCTGTTTAAATGTGTTCTGGCCTTCAGGGGCTATTGTCCTCCTAAAAAGTGCTGGAACTGGAGAGTTAGGCACAGTATTTTGATGAGTCTTTAAAGGCGGTTAAAGCACTAGAGTGCTTTGCAACATTAAATGCAAATGGCTGCTGTAAATGAATTAAGCTTCTATTAGGACCAGAAATACTCCCTGCTCTCTCCCAAAGCATTGTTATGCTTTGGAAGTTTTCCCTGAAAGTCAGGAATGGTGGGGTTTTAGTCCCAAAGACCAGAGCTCCTCCTGGAGACTGCTAGGGCTGCAGTTCTTTTCTGCTGAACTGAGATGCTCCAGTTCAGCCTATTGTGACTCTGGCAGCATTGTGTAGGGAGGAAAAAGGGTCTCACATGAGAAGAGAAGGACCATTTAGGATTGTACAAAGTACAGGCAGGTTCTGTAACTTTCTTGGGAACTCTGTGTGCAGACAGCTTTTCTTTTTTGAAGAGAAGGGTCAGAAACTTGCCTCCAAACAACAGTTGAGACTGCCCAGCTCACAAATCTTTTCCAGGTAAAGCTCATACCTCCATTTGTCAGAAGAGCAGAGGAAAACCTGCTGTCTTGGCTATCTCCTGACATCATGTGAGATACTCTGCCTGTTATAGCTTGTCTCAACTTGTTTTCCATCTTTCCTGTCAGCCTTAAAAGAAGATTTCCTGAATGATCCCCTAGTGGGAAAGAAAACAGACCAACTGGGGCTGCCTCAAACACTACAGCAGGAGTTTTCACTAATCAATGTGCAGATCCGAAATGTCAATGTGGAGGTACAGAGTTTCCTTTTGCTGGCTTCTTAGGAGGGGATGTGGGCAGCCTGGCTTATTGGAGCCTTTAGAGGGGAACCTTCTTTGCTGCAGTGACTGCAGTCTGTAAACAAGTTTTATTCTGAGCTGTTGAGATCCTCTTGGCCAGGGGTAGTAAGAAAGAGGATAATCCCAGACAGTGGTGTGAGAGAAAGGTTTCAGCACAGTAAGTGCACTGGCTGATCTTGAGAAGGCTGGATGGTGTTTTCTTCTCTGCCTAGACTGTGGAGTGGAAGGTGACTTGTTTCATGCAGTTCATCTCATTTCAACTGGTTCTGAATCCTATCTACTGAGCCCTCCCTATGCTGAACTCTGTCCCTCAGTTTTGCCCCCTCCCTTGCACTCCAAACTCTCCTCTGTGCATGGAAGCTGACTGAAGGCACAGCACTGAACTGGGCTGGGAGGCTCAAGGCAGCTGCCTGTCTGCTTTCCCTACCCCTGTGGTTTCACAGCTCATGGCGTGATCCTGATGTAGTTTTCTACTGCCTGTTCCTGCTGCACTGGGCCAGGAGCTCTCCATGGCCAAGTGAAGTGGGCTGGGGTGCAGTGGCTGTTGGGAGGAGAGCTGCTTTCTTGGCGCTGCCTGGGCTGGCCACAGTCTCTGGATGCTGGAATGTCAGTCTGCTGGTGTGAGCTGAGCCTGTCCCCATCTGCCTGGGGCTTTTTGCTGTCACTGTGTTCCCTGTCCTTGAGAACAGCATGACTTCGTCTTATGTGCAGAGGAATCAGTCCCTCAGCATGAATTTAAGCCACTATAAGTGTAAAAGTCCTGGGAGATCTAACTAGAGACCAATTGCTTTTCCTCGCAGATGGATGCAGTGAGTCGCAGCTGTACGGTGTCGGTGCATTGCGGCAACCACAGAGTCAGGATGCTGGTGATGTTCCCTGTCCAGTATCCCAATAATGCTGCACCATCCTTCCAGTTCATCAACCCAACCTCCATCACAGCTTCCATGAAGGCAAAGCTGCTGAAGGTATGTAAAGAGTAGAGAGTGTCTTTGTAAATGTACAAATGATGGATACTTGATGTCTGGATTTTTGAGGTATAACTAAACATCAGACTTTGCTGAAGACATACCACAGGTCTTGTTAAACTGGTAAATTGTGAAGCCCATAGGATGAGGTTTTTGTTGGTGCTGCAGCTCAGTGTTTGCCTTTTTCCACTGCTTCTTCATTGCTGCTGTGTTCCAATGTGATGTGTATTGCCTGAGGATCCCTAACATCCTTCTCCTCATGCAGTTGCCCTCAACCCAATAGTAGACAAAATGACCAGCTAAGCATCCACCTGCAGAGTGATACTATTTTTGAGCTAGGATGTTGCTTACTGCTCTACTACACAAGCTGCTTTAAAAATGAGGGGATTTTTTTACACAGGCCCTGCTAGTTCAGACCAGGTGTTTGATCATCTGGTGTAGCAAATACTATTGCTAATGAAATCCCCAGCAACACATTGATGGATCAGTTTGGGTTTCTTCTTGAAAAAACCTGATCCAGTTTGCCACAAACTGGTGTGAAACATATGGGCTGCAGTAATATTGAAGCCTAGGTCCTGGCTCAGTGTGCTGCTAGGTGAACCTCAGTGCTCTGATTAAAGCACACAGCCATTCCTCAGAGCAGATAGCACTCCAGTGGATGTTAGGGGATGTCTGTGACCTGTTCCTGGCATCAAAGCTGCTCTGCAGACAAAAAGGATGTGGGCAAAGTGTGGAGGTGACCATGAATAAAGTTATGTCTTGTATGTATTCCAGATACTGAAAGACACTTCCCTGCAGAAAGTGAAGCGGAACCAGAGCTGCCTGGAGCCTTGCCTGCGTCAGCTGGTCTCCTGGCTGGAGTCTGTTGTGGTACAGAATGATGCGTGGGCTCTCTGCCCTAGTTTGTTGTCTTTTCCCATGTCCCACACTTCTGACTCTGCAGTGAGAGTCTGGCCTCGTAAGATGTGTAAATAGGCCCCTGTGACTGGCCATTACATTTGTGTGAGCACTTCTGGTTAATGTTGAAGAGAGCTGGGCAGATGATTAGATGTGTTTTGTTTTCCACAAATGAGGCCCTGAAGGTTTGCTTTGGGGAACTCTGATATCCAGGTTACCAGGAGTGACTGGAGATTGGAGAATCTTAGTGGTGCATGGGAGCTTCCCAGCTCATAATCTATTTCACTGACTGCCAGGGCATGGTTACCATCTGTGAGAGAAGGTAAGCGGCCTCAGGTTGTTGATGGATTCATTCTTGTCTGAAAGGCAGTGGCAGATGTCTTCACCTCCTCAGTTCAAAGTCAAAGGTCCTTCTAGTCCTATTCTAGGGTTTTTGTTTTCTTCCTTGAAAAAAACCCCAAACTGTGAAAATCTATTTTTTTCTGCAGCCTTCTGCTGAGGTTTTGTAGGGATGATATTGCAGATAAATCCAAGTCACACTCTGCTCTTAGCTGCAAGATGTGTGATACCTACTCAGCATCCCAGTGTCAGGTATTAGGTCTTTGTGTGGGTGAAGTGTACTGGAGTGGGTGTTTTTAGCATTCAGGAAAAGATTGGAGAGTCTCCTCAGGTTTCTTTTCTGAGAGGTTTTGTTTATTAATCACAAATAAAGGGCTGGGGTGGTTTTTTTTTACATGTGAAGGCTTATTCTGCTTGGTTGCAGCAGTAATATTGTAAGAGTGGGAACTTTCTCAGCTGTATGGAAATCTGATGACTCGAGGCACCACTGCTTTCAAAGAATTCCTTTAGACTGAAGTTGTAGTATTATTTATCCAAAAAAATGCAGATTTCTGCCAAAATTCCTGTGGATAGTCCTGAGGACCCCAGTAAGTCACACCACCTGCCTTCCTCACTTGAAGACTCCCAACCTGTGTTTGACACCCCGCAGTTGTGTGGTATTCCCACTCAAGGAGATTTTGTGCATCATTGAGGTATCATGTTCAGCTCAAGTAGCTGTCTTGAGAGTCATATCCAAAGTCTGAAGGTCAGATTTTTTGTATAGTTTCGTCCTATTCCTCCCCACATTAAGCTCTGCATTTCAACATGGTTATGGCAGGAGAGAAGTCTCTGGACAAGCAGCCAGAGAAGCTTTTTCCTCAAAGGCAAATGTGCCTGCAAGTGCCTCTGCAGTTGAAGCAGCAACTGTCCTCTGAGCATCATCTGTTGTGGCTCAAAGGATGAGCACCTCCTGTGAGGCTGCTTGGCGCTGCCATGTCCAATGCTCTGCTGGATTTCTCTCCTGTGGCAGCAGGAGTGTGACCTTGGGTACCTTCTGTTGCAGAACCAAGAGGACAGCACGTCCAGCAATCCCTATGCTCTGTCCAACTCCGTGACACCCCCCTTGCCCACGTTCGCTCGGGTCTCCAATGCCTATGGCTCCTACCAGGACTCGAACATCCCGTTTCCACGGACCTCTGGAGCCAGGTTCTGTGGTGCAGGTCAGCCCTGTCACTGATCCATTAAAACAGGAACCTGGGGAATGGTCCTTTGAGACGTCTTGGGGAACACTCGCCTCTGAACAAGATGAGGCTTTGGTCATTGTCATGCAAGGAGTAAGGAATGGTGTTAAAATAGTGATAGTGTGGTAAATTTAGAGATGAGACTAGTTAGCAAGTGTTTGCAGTTGGGGTTGCATGTGGGGCTTTAGGATTTGGAAATGCAGGGCTAGCTGAAGAGATAACCTTTGGCTTATGGCATGCCAGAAGCATTGACAGATCTCTTTTTATAGAACACTGGGAATAGCTGTTTTCCTTGCCTAGTTCTCTGCTACCAGCATCACATTACTGGGTGTAATCTGGCACTCAGTCTTCACAAAATTCCAGTGATTTAGGGTTGAATTTACCCCTTGCTGAAACTATATTCATATTACTAACTCTTTTCTCATTCTACACTCTTCCACTTGTCCAAAATAGCTTTTCCAAGGTCATTAAGAAACTTCTCCTAAATGGGAGATGGGGTACAATCACATCCGGGTTTCCAGGAGACCACATAGAGAGTTAAATTCATTAAAAACCAGGTTAAGATCTGAGTAAGAGCTGTTAAGTTTCACTGAGCTGTTTCAGATGCACACCCGCCTTCTCTGAACCTGACTGCACATTTTCAAAGCTGCTTTCCATACAGGCCTCCCTGAATTCCCAAGTGAAAGTAAAACAATAATATTGCATTGAATAGGCCCAGTAAAGCTGCTAAATCCTGAAATGCCTTCAAGACTAGATGGCTGAAGACACTTGAGAGGCTAACAAATGGGATTAAGCTTGTGAGAGAATGTTTTGGAGTTGGTTTCAGATGTCTGGGGCTCTCCTGTTGAAGAAGAGAGTTGTACAAGCTTGCATTGCCAAACATCGCCTCACTTACCTCTGGAGTAACAGTGTTTGGCAAGTTCTGGAAGAGAGTTAAACATGAGCATTCATTTGCTCATTTTCTTCTCCTGTCTTTTCTCTAACAGCTAAAAGCCACTTGAAGTTGTGCTTTTGAGAGAAACATCTCAAAACTCCCCTGCTCTGTAGTGGGTTTGCAGGGAGTTGGTTTGGGTCAAGAGAATGTCTGCTTTTAGTTTATAATTACTAAGGGTAGTGGATATGAACCAAGCCCCTTGCCTCTGATACACAGGCAAATGTGGTCATTTAAGTTGAACCACTCCTGAGTAATCTCCTCCTTGTTGCATGATCTTTATGCCCTGTGCTGTCCCTTCAGGGTACCTGGTGTATTTCACGAGACCCATGACCATGCACCGCGCCGTGTCCCCGATGGAGCCCACACCCAGGTGAGTGCCCTGTGTGGAGTTTGAGGTGTGCTGCTGTCATGGGGAGCAAAGCAGGAAAATACCAGGTCGTGCATTGGAGCTAGAACCCTCCAGTGTTACCAGCTGTGCCCTCTGTACAGAGTGCCTGGGCCCTTACACCACAGGGCCTCAGCAGAGACTTCTTTCCAGGCAGTGGCACCATTGCTGGCAGCTTGGGTTAATGGAGATGTCAGGTGTGAGCCTGCAGGATGTTTTGGTGGGAAAACACCCTGGAAGTGTATTCCCTTTCTTCCAGGTCTCTGTCAGCTTTATCAGCCTACCACAGTGGCCTCATTACTCCAATGAAGATCCGCACGGAGACTCCGGGCAACCTGCGCTTGTACAGTGGGAGCCCAACACGCAGTGAGAAGGAGCAGGTCTCCATTAGCTCCTTCTACTACAAAGAAAGGGTAAGTACCACACCAAAACAGTGCTCCCAGCACTTCAGCCTTCATGATCTGTTTTCCTTTCATTAGCATTGCTAGTAACAAAAGTTTTGTATTCCTCTCAAAAAGGTATCTTTTTACAGGCAGCTCTGTCAAATGGATTTATCTCATTTAGTAACTTCTTTACCAATCCTCTCTAGCATTTGACCTGTTTATTTTGATGTTTCTCTGTGCTGACCATCACAGTTCCCTTCAGTGCATTATGCTGTCTCCCTTTGCATTATGGGTTAAAATCTCATCCTTTAAGAAGTTGTAGTCTTCAGATAGGTACAGGTAGGCAGCTCTTGCTATTCTGGGTACTCCCTGATATATATAACTGCAAAGGGTTGTGACTCTCTGCAGCTTACTGCCAACCTCTCCTGGACTATGGGATGTGGTTGGTTATTTCTGTTTCAGGTGTCTCTTTCAGGAATATGTGCCCCTTGGTTTTTTTTCAAAACAAAAATAATTTCTACATGATTCTCTGAAGACCTTCCAATTCACATTATTCTGGTTTAGGTGAAGGTTTTGCTGTTGTTCCTGTTTACAAGGCTTTGGAGAAGAGTGGGATTGTTTCCTTCTGGGACATGTTGGGTGAAGAAGACCTGTTGTAATTGTAGGGTGGCTGCAGGGTAGTTGTAAAGCAGCTGTGAGGTCCTGATGTGCCTGGAGCAGATGCTGTGGGAGCAGTAGGCCAAGCAGATTGTTCGCAGGGAGTGAAGTGGCTTGCAAAAACGCAGTAAGCTTCCACTGGGAGCCTTAGAATTTTGGGCATTGAGTAGTTTGTTCACTGTCCCTGCAGAGGACATGGATCTGTTGCAGCAGTGAAGAGCTTCCAGGTAACCCAGGGAAAGCCAAAAGCTGTCTGCATTCTGCTGGCAGAACTTGTGTCCCAGGAGCAGAGGAAGTCAAAGTCTTGAACCCATCCTTCCTGGGCACCCAGACAAGTCTTGTTTTTCTGGTGGTGCTGGGTGTGACAGCCAGCACAGTCTCTGGGACTGTGTCCTGCTTACATGATGTCATTACACCTCCCAGCTGTGGAGAGAGCCCCTGTCCTCAGTGCAAGTTCTGCTTCCATACAGACCCCAGAAGACTCTGGGTCCCCATCCTGGTTTTTTTCCCCACACAAGCTTTTTTTTTTTTTTTTTTTTTTTTTAATGAAAAGAGAAAATGGTGCTGCCTGGAATTATAGAATAGAATGATAGCCTGTCCTAATCTTTGTAGGAGAGTTTATTTAAAGAGCTACCTCTGTCCTCTGCAGCAGGCTTGTCTCTGACACAGAGCCTCTCTAAAGATGACAGACAAGGCTAAAAATAACATGTGGAACCAGCTTGGTGCAATTTCATGTGACCTGTCTCCCCAGCCCTTGTATTGATGGCAACAAGATTTTTGTCACAGGGTAAAAGAATTCAAGAGAACAAAGCGTGTGTGCAGCCATGTCTGCTGAAAGCCAAGGGAAATTCCTGTGTTCCCTTTCCCCTGCCGAGCTATCTCCTTGCATGCTGGAATAAATGTAAGAACCCTAGCAGGGAGCTGGTTCAAATGTTCTTGCAGATGAAATAGTATTAAAAACAAAACAAAACAAAAACAAAACAAAAAAAAAAACAAGCCAAAAAAACCCCTGTATCTCCCTTCAGCAAAGGTTTTCTGATTCTTCAGGAGTTGATGTCATGGTCTCTCTTAGATCAATGCTGCATATTTTTGTCATTTCATTGTGACGGTTTTAAAAAGCCCAGACTCTGAATTTAGTTAACTACTTGCTCTGAAGCTTGAATTTTATGTTCACATTAAATAAAAGTTGAAATTTTGTGCATCAAACCGTGATATCAGATGACCTTATCCCCAAAACTGAATTTGTCAGCCATAACCAAGTATTTAAATCCAGTGTAGCAACCACTGGCATCTACTACCATTAGCAAACAAATGGAATTTGCCCATTGCCAGACAGGAAAGATGTCATGTTCCCATAAAGGCAGGGGAGCTGCTGATTCCAGCAGAGACCTCCTTAGTAAGCCAAAATGAAACTAAATCTGGCACTGAGCCTTTCTGTGCTCATTTAAATATATATATATATATATATATATATATATATATATGCATACACACACATCTATATATATATCTTTCTCACTTTTTATTCACACATGCACACTCCTCATTTCTTCCTCCCTCTTTTTCACTCTGCAAAAAAACCCCACTGAAGAGCAGTAGTCAGCAGAAAGGAGGAGCTTTATTTGTACCATGGCAATGCTGTCAGTGTTTTGAACCTGAGTGTCTCAAAGGTGCCATGGAGTTCTTTTTCTCCCCTGCAGTTAGAGGGTCCTGCCAGTGGGGACCTGGGGACCTTGCTCAGCCTTGCTGTACCTGGGCATGGTGACAGGGGTGTCCTTATGCTTTCCAGCAGGGAACTGGTGAGGGGACTGAGTTTAGTTTTGCTGCTTTTCCACTATACTGAATTTCCTTCAACTAACCCTTTTCTCCTTCTCTGTAAGGCCTGCTGGAGGAACCTGTAGCACATGGCTGCAGCCTTCTCCTCTCTTTCCATGGGGCCCTGCAGCCAGCCTTGGCTTCCTGGCTGTAGGGCTCTCCCAGCAGTGAGATGCAAGGGGATGTAGAGGCTGAAGGCATGGTTGATGGTCCTGACTGTCTATCATCAAATGCAAAATACATAGTACCTGACCCAAATATCCCCTTTTATTGTGTTTACTCCTAGAGATCTGTACACAAAACTTTTTTTCATGTGAGTGTACACTTACGTGCTTTGAAAGATTCCATTTGCTGTTGCTGTAATATGTGTTGAGTACCTACTGAAATATCTTCAAGTTCCTAATGAAAGCCTACTTTGGAGCTATTTGGCATAGTCAATCAGTGAATTTGATTGCTCACTCAGTCTGAATGAGTTTCTCAACCTGTTATGACAATATCCACATGGCCCTGCCAAGCAGCAGTGTCTCTACATCCCTTCTAATATCCTGACATATGGTTTTTATTATTTAAAATGAAAGTGAACAGTTACAGCAGGTTCCAGTGAATTAAGTTCTGGAGGATGCTGGATGTTAAAGGGAATCTGAGTAAGCAGGAGTGTCTGTTTAGCTTCCTGCAGATATCTGTGCCATGGCACTGGACAGCTGTGTTAAAAATGATGCAGTTTATACTTAGCTGCCTTCCTCTTCAGGCAAGAGGAGTAAAACTTTAGAGTTTAGGCATGTAGGGCACTTGGGTGTTGTCCTCTGCTCAATTCATGGTATGAATAAGGTCACATGAATCAGTTCAGTGCTTCTTGCAGTAATACAATTCCATGTGGAAGACTTTATTCAGATTTGTGTTTGCCAGTGTCTTCCATAGAGGCTGGTTGGGCACAGACACAGCAGCCCTTGCTCTGCCACGGCCATAGGTAATACTGTGTACAGTTGTGTGAGGGTGAAAGTGGTTTGCAATGTTTCGCTGTGTACCAGAGCCATTGGGAACAGTATCTTTTACTCTGCTGGTTCAGGGCACTTTTCATTTCAGTTTATTTACCTTTGTCTTTAATTTTCTTGGTGTCTTTCTTCCCTCTTCCTGGGTATAATGTTTTCGCGTACAGATGTCTCCTCGCTCTGCCCGGCGGCGTTGGTCCATACAAGCAATTAACGACTTCCCGGTACTGTGTGCTGTGCTAATTCTGTCCTTGATATGACCCTGTCTTCTGCCCAAGGGCCCAAGAATAAAATGCCACCTGCCTGCCTTTGAGTAACCTGCACAGAGCTGGGGGACTCACACTCCACACAGGGCCTAGGGCTTCACAAGAGCAGATGAACGTGTCAGTGGGCAGGAGCAGACAGTAGTTTGCAAGGTGCAATTACTGACCTCCAGGATGCCTGTTTCACCTGGCCTTGTGGTCAGGAAAGGATGCCAAGGGGTAATCTGAAGTGTAAGAAAAGATCAACGTCTAAGATACAGAGTGCACTGTAGAGGAGCTGAGTGATTATTATATATCATCAACCAACTGATGAGACTGACATTAGAGCCCCTAATTTCTGGAAAGACAAAGCCTTGCTGGAGAGGGAGGGAGGATCACTTAAGAGCTGTGGAAGAAGCAAACTGGTTGAGTTTCTCATAACAATGTCATCTCATTAACGTGAACTGCCACTTCTCAGTGCAATCCATCACACAGTCCTATTTCCTGGATCAAAAAATACAATTTCTTCTATACTTGTGATCTTCTCCCAGCCCTTGGAGTTGCACCACTGCATTCATTCAGAGTGGTTGCACTTCAGCCACCCTGGCAGGTACTCCCTCCTCCTGGCACCTGCCCTGCTGAGTCTGCTTTGACAGTTGTTTTCTGATTGTCAGGTCCACGTGTCCCTCAAGCTCCAACATCACTCATTATATCATCTTCTTGATGATATCAGGATTGCTCAAGCTGTGCTGTACATGTGGGCAATTACTATTTCATCACTCATCTTCCAAGCATAGACGAAGCTCAGAAAATTCCATTTCAATTTAAAGATGATCTCTTTAAGTCTGTTTGTCTTAATGTCTGCATGAACAACTGTTTTTTCACAGCTGCAGTCCTTCATGCTATCTCTTCATAAGACAGCAGGGAATAAAATAGAATCCTGTAACACCTGATTTAACTTGGTATGATGCGATCAAGTTTTCCTAATTGCAAGAGTTCTAAGACTGTACTAGCAAATAATAGGTGAAAGAAACCAGAAGTAATTTACTTGACTCCATCAAGGCTTTTTGCAAAGAGCCTTGTGAGCAGCAGAGGTAAGAAATGAAGTTCTGTCTTGGATCAGGAGCATACTGAAATAAAGAAAATCAAGCAATGAACTTGCCAGCTTATGTGGTAAATTACAGAGCACAAAGGCTATTGTTTAATTCCCTTACCATGTCCTGGAAGGAAGAGCAAGTAATGATGTGATTAAGTTATAATTTTCAGTAATGCATGTTTAAAAGGGATACAGGGGTTAGTCCAAGCCTTGAAGGATTGATTGTTTTTGTGGATAACCTTTGAAAGAGACTAAACTGACTCTCTAAAGGGGGCAGTAGTGCTTAAGGTGAAGACACAGGCATCCACAAGGAGAGGCATAGGTTATTAGTGCAAATAACATGCCTTCCTTCTGGAAGAAGAGCTCAGCATTGCTCAAGGTGTTTGGGGAAGCAAGAGTTTAGCAAGTTTACAAGAAGCAATAATTCCTCTTTCTTTCTGGCCTCCTCTTCTGAAGTGCCTACGCTTCAGGGCAGGTGCCAACTATTGATTGATGGAAGCTATAAAGAAATATTCCTGCTGTGGGGCACTTGATTCAAAAAGGCCTTGGATTTTT
Source organism: Fringilla coelebs (assembly GCF_963513975.1). Lineage (NCBI taxonomy): Eukaryota > Metazoa > Chordata > Aves > Passeriformes > Fringillidae > Fringilla > Fringilla coelebs. The sequence goes on along the minus strand of NC_140040.1, from coordinate 7,829,859 downwards.
TTAGCACCTTTATGGCAGATGCCTGATACTGTGGGAGATGCTGGAAATAGTAAATGTTGATTATTTTGAAGAGAAAATCCAGGCAGTGCTGCATGAGCCACATGGGGGAGTTAATCTGTAGGCAGTTGTTCAGAATAAAGAAGCATAGCGTTCTACGGGAGGAAGCAATTTTTTCATTTTATTTTAAAAAAATAAATATGAGAAACAGCTTGAACCTGACTTGAGCAGGTTTAGCTATTTTATACATGTCTTATTGCAGCTTAATCTCTTGGCATTGAGTCTGTTCTCTTCTGTTCTCAACCTTTACCTTTGCCCTACTAACGCCAGTTCATACCACAAACCCTGAAATTTTGCATATGCTGATGTGAAACAGGCATTTTACATTTCAGGATCCTACTTAAAACACTGCCTGCCTCAGCAGGATCCAAAGGCACACACACCCAAGTGTTCAGCATCCTTTCCAAGCAGGCAGCATTTTGCAACTCCTGCTGCTGAGTATGCAGTGATGATGGTGGTTGCTACAAAGCAGTTGGTGGCTTATTCTTGGGCTATCTGTTTCTACATGTAACCCATTTACTGCCATCGTTATCACCTCAGATTGCAGCAAATTACAGCCTTGGGTATAGTAGTGCAGGTGCAGGTTGGCTTTTTTAGTCATTATCCAGTGCTGTTCCCTGCTGTCACCTCCAACCCATGATTGCCATAAATGCTCTTTCCTTCTCGTGCTCTGAGGAACTGATGAGTCTTAATTTACTTATCACTGTCGCTACTTTCTTTCCTATCGTCCTCTCGTTAAACTGAGGAGCAGCTGGGTAGATGCAGTTCTCCTTGGCATGGATTCTAGGCTTCAGAAAGAGCTAGAAATGTCCTGGGCAGTGCAGAAGACCTGTGCCTTTGTCCTTCAGCTGCCAGCAGCTAGCTTGGTGCATGTTGATTCGTGCTTCAGCTCCAACTGTTATGTTCCCTGCTCCCCATCCTGACCTGTGCTCCAGCCCCTAGGACGAGATGTGTTTTCTGCTCTACCCTAATGCCCCTAAGCCTTGGTGACACCTTTTGTTTACACCATAGTGGGAGCTTCTCCTGGGAGAGGGGGTGGAATGGGAGGGAGGTGGACCTTGGCCAGACAAACCCAACCTAAAGCTTTCTTTGTCTCTGGTAATCCCTGTTAAATGCACTCAAATACCACCTGGTGGAGAGCTACTCCTGTAATTAACACCAGCAATTACTGGATTCAAAGTAGAACTTCTGCTGTCAATGGTGATGAACTTTACCCCATCTGTGATGGTTCCCATACTTCTGATTGTGGGTGTTTTCTAACTCTTACTTGCTGTAGCTGAGGTAAACTGGAATTGCAAAAAACCCAGGCTTTTTAAATGGTGACTCTGCATATGATTTTTTTTCTGTCACAGCTTTAGGGACTGGAAGTGGTGGGCATGGGAGTGTAGTACAGGCAGGGCCTGTGGCCATTTACTAATTCTATTCCTGTAGCTGCACCAGTAAAGAATTAGAATTTCCTTTTTTGACAGTAAATAAACAGAGTTAAAAGGAAGAAAACAGGACAATTTTGGTTTGAGTCCAAGTTTTCAGGGGGTTCTGGTACATTTAGTGTTTTCATTTGTATGGTGATATGCTAAAAGCAAGCAGTGGAAGCCATTCATGAGAGCTCTTTTTCATTCTCATCTTCATTTGTTGTCATTCTCCTCCCCCCACCCCCCAAAAAAAAAAAAAGACCCAATTGCCTGTGGAAAATGATATGTGTTGTCCATGTTTGTAGTCTTGAAATGCCTGTTGGGAGGCTTCTTCAGTCTGCTCTTGCAGGGGGCAGGAGCAGGTTGAATCTGTTCCCAAAGACTGGGCAGAGGGAGCTCTCCATCGACTGTGAGTCCTGGGGGCAGCTGGCTTACAGATGGCCAGAAGGTGGCAAGTTGCTCTCCAAATTATCTACCAAGCTCTAGAAGCTCTTGTTGAAAGCCCTGCAGAATGTGGTTGTGTCTGCAAGCCTGGGCTCAAACACCTGCTCAAACAAAGCACAAATAACAGCTTTTGCTGTGAGAAGCCTGGTAGCCCTTCCAGGACAGTGCCTGAGCTCTTCCTCTTGGCATGTCATTGTGCTGGGGCTCCCCAGCTTCACTCATATATTGATTTTGGTTGCATCAGCAGCTCCTCACAACACGTGGGAGACAGCATTTGCTGTCCTGAGAAAGAATGAGGTACTCAAGTGCCACTGTTACTTGGGAACCTTGTTGTAGTACAGCCCACATCCTTCAGCATGGGATTGGCAGCTAAACTTTAAGGTGTTATCAAAACAGGATTAGCCTGCCCAACATCAAGAGGCAGAGCTGATCCAGACTGTGCCTTGATTATGAACTGATGGACTGAAGAGAGGTGGGTCTCCCACCTGACCCCATTCTAGCCACCTTCCACTGCACAGTGCTCTTCACCTTCAGGAGACAGATAAACACTGCAGGCAGATTCCTCTTAGATGAATTAGGATTTGAATAGATGTTGCAGAGAACTAGTCAGTCAGCTTTTCCAGAGCACTGGATGCTGACAGCCCTGTTTCTGCCAGTGTTTCACCCCTCTGAATGTTGGGCACCATGCAAGCTCTGCTCCTCTTTACTCAGGGGTGGTGGAAGATCAGGGGAATGGTGATGCTTTGTAACATCGGCATCACTGGAAAAAAACCCACCTTTGCCTCCTTTGAGGCTGAAATGCCTTCTTCGCTTATTGTCAAGCTGGAGCCTCTGATCCTCAGCTGTGCAGCGTTCAGAGAAGCTTCAGGAGCTCATCCTTTTTGCTTCTTGTGGCATGTGTTAGTAGTACGCTCAGCATGGCAAGACCTCCTCAGCGCACAGGCCTAAACTTGGGGCAGGCAGGCAGTGGCATTTCTTAAGGTCATGAGTAGTTTTATAAGGACATTTTGTGTCTGATAAGCCTGCCCAGGTTCTCACAAGACTGCATGGTCATGGTCAAAAGCCAGTTGGCACTCAGCCGTCCCAGAGCTGGCTTCACACCCACAGTAAAGGTGATCCTGCTTGCAGATCCAAGTCCTGCCTTTTCCATATCCCAGTCTGCTCTTTAGGAGCACCAATGTGAGCCTGTGTAAGCTGTGTCCACCTTGCAGAACCATCAGCACAGGGCTGCCTTGCTGGCCCCTTGAGAGAGGGGCTGTTCTGCTTTGATGAGATGTGGTGGAAGCCCCAGCATGTGTCCCAGGAGAGCCTCCCTAACTCAGCATGAGTGAGCTGCTCTGTCAGCTCCGTGTGGCAGTGAGGGAAGGCGCCATAGGAGAGCAGCATTGCAAAGCCCTGGAACCCTGCCTAGCAGCCAGTGCTTCCTTCAGTAGAGCTCCACTGCCTTCTGCCTGTCGTGCTGCCACACATCCTCTCAGCCCTCCTCCTCACTCTCCTAGAGCAAGGAGCTGGAAGAGGTCAGGATACCAGACAGATACTCTATGGTGTTTCACACAGCCAAGGCAGCTTTATGCAGCTTGGCTTTAAGGTGGCCTCTGTATCTGTTACAGGGAGTATTTGGGAATCTTGGCTTCTTGTTTCTGTTTCCTCCTGTAGGTTCCTCTCCATTCTTCTCCCCCCTCTTATGCCCTGAGCCAGCTGTAAGTAGCTGTGAGCATGGTAGCTAGGGATCCTTACTAGGAAAACTTGGGCCCTGCTTTATCATCTGCCGGTTGTTTGTTTGAAGCTGTTGATAAAGCAGGAGGTGGGAGCCCTGTGCTGGCACTGAACAGGGCCGTTCTCACCCTGAGAGGGCAGACCTAGAGACAGTCTGGAGCTGTGGGCCTGCCCTGAGGCAAAGGGCGAGCAGCAGCTGCCTCCAGCATGTCTCTGTGCTGACACTGGCTGAAGTCAGCAGTGGTTTATCTGCAGAGGGTTCCCAGAGAATGAGAATTGAATGGTCCTCCTGCCAAACTTGCCCAGGTTTGATTGGCATCACGGTGCTGATTTATTCTATTATTGGCTTTCACAGGGAAACTCACAAATTACTTTTTGAGTGAGTTTGACCTTGAGCTCGCTGCCTTGACCTGCTTTTCACTTCCTACAGATGGAGATGCTTGTTCTCCTGGGCATGTAATGGATGTTTTCCAGGGTAGCACAGAGCCTTCTGAAAGGCAGGTTTGGGTGCTGCTTGCATTATTCCTGACCCTAGTGCTTTGTTCCCTGTCCCAAGCAGCCTACTGTCCTCTTCCCCAGTAACACCTTGCCATTGGTTCTGCAGAAATCAAGGAGGTGGAAAAGCAAACGAGAGGGGACAGATGCCAACAACCGACCCATCAAAGCTGCTGGGAAAGTTATTATCCAAGATATTTCCTGTTTGCTGCCTGTCCACAAGCTGCTGGGAGAGCTCTACATGTGAGTACATATGGGCTGTCATCCTTTTCCAAATGAAAGTAGCAGTCTTGGGCATTGCTGTGCTTTAATCCTGACATCAGTTAGCATGGATCCTTGAATGTTTCTCGCCTCACTGCTTTTTTTTGGTATCCCTCTGCCTGTGAGAGGGCACCTGTCTCCTGTAAATCTGAAAAATGTGAGGGAAGAAATTTGTGATGAGGTGTGGTCAGCAGAGTTTGAATCAGCATCATCACTGCAAATTTTACCGGTTCTGATTTTTACCTGCTAAAAAGAGAAATTATCAGTAGAAATTCTTTTTCAAATCTCATGTTAAATGCACAGGTTTTAAAATCTCAGTAAATGGCTGTAAAACTATTAATAGCTCATAAAGCTTTTTAATTTCAGAAGTATTTAATGTGTTCCCACTTGGAGTCTTGGTTGTACAGGTGTGCAGGTTGTTCTGTGTTATTGGAAAGGATAGAGTTCTGTGGGCATCTTTGTGTTTTTGTTGGTTTTGGTTTTTTTTTTTTAACAAAGGGCTTCCTTTTTCCAGACTTTCTAAATCATATGGTTACAAAACCTCTGTTCCTGAATTTTCTTTCTTAGCTTTGGTAATACTGGCTGGTCCTTAACAGAATTTCCAATCTATGGACATTCAGGAAAGAAGCAGGTTTCCTTTATGAGGAAAGAAAGAGAGGAAAAAACCCCTTCTTTCTCTCCCTTTCTATGTTATTAAAAAGAATATTCTTTTGAAAAACCTGTTGGACCTTTCTTCTTGGGACATCTTGTGTAAACGGCCTGACCCTTTTTCACGTACTGTAAAAATCTCAAGCAGTTGAAGTGTTGGGAAGATTTCTGATGACAGGCAGAAAAGCACACGTGGGCTTCCTCAGCCCACCTTGCCAGCCTGTCAAGGCTTCACACAGTGGGTGTTATCCCCCAGCCAGCCTGGTTCTTCCCAGTATGCCCCTGTCTCCCTGTGAGTCAGCCAGAGCAGACTGATGGATTGAATGGGAACAGGACCATGTAGCCAGTGGCACCAGCTTTTAGGGACAAGAATGATTCTGGACTTCGTGATACCTCTGTAGAAGTTTGGTCTGATATCCTCTTGGTGTTGCTTTGAATCCCAGCTAGTGTGGAGTTGGACTTGATGTGTGGTGTATTAGCAAAAATGAATAGTGGGAGGAGGATGGCAGTGATCCCTGAATAACAGAGAAGGATGGGATGGGATCCTGGCCATGCCAAGAGGCTTGTATTGATTGGGAGGTCTGGGCTGCTCACTGCTGCCAGAGCCATGTTCCCCCTTCCCCCCATTCCTCCCCACCTTTGTAGGTAATGTGCCAATCAGAGCTGAGTTACCTCTTTTCTTTTCAGACTGAATGTGAATAACATCCAGGAGACTTGCCAGAAGAATGCTGCCTCAGCCTTGGCCGTGGGCCGGAGGGATCTCGTACAGGTATGCCATGGAATCCAACCTCTTCCTCAGCATGCTGTGCTACCCTCCAATGGCCTGTGCTGTCACCAGCACCCAGAGGCCACTGGGGTTCAGCAGCTCTGTCAGGGACTCTCTGGGTGGAACAGCTGCCAAGGTGGTCCCCACCTCGCTGACTCTGGGCATTGAGAGATTCCTTCCCAGGACTGCACACAGATTCTTTTATGCCCTTTGTCATACTGAGTGAAACACATTTTTCAGGGAATTCCTGTAGGCAAAGTGAGGAATGCAGCCTGCTTTTGAGTCATCAAATGGAGTAACTGTGCACAGAGTTGCCTAGCTGCTGTCAGCATTTTGATCCATAATTTTTTTGTACTTATGTAATTGTTCCCATTGTTTGGCATTCTGCTGGCGCTGGGTACTAACTGCAGCTATCTTCTCCCAAGAGAGCCTGGGCCCAGGGGCCCCAAAATGGGGCTGGCTATTTGCCTTCAGCTAAAAATAGGAGAAAAATGGCTGTTGTGGCCCATGCCTTTCCCTGTGATCAGTCCATTGCAACAGGCAGAACATTTGACAGGACATGAGAACACCTGAAAGAGATGGGAATGGGCAGTGCCACAGGAGCTGTGCACATCTCCTCAGCGTTTGGCTCTTCCTGGAGCTGGATAGGCAATATGCACAGGCTTACCTGATCTAAGCAGAAGCTGACTCAAGCTGTTGTGTTGCTTCTTGGTGGGTTCTGTGACACTAGCAGAGAGAAAGTAGGTCTAGTTCCCCCTTATCTCTTCTTGCTCTTGAAGTCTGGTTTGTCCACATTGGACCAGAGTTTGGGTGGAGTAACTTCAGCAAGATTTCTCTGAGATAACTCTGTTTCTTGCTTGGTTTTCCCTGTGTAACTCCAGCCTGTAGTGCAGCTCACAGCAGACATACAGGCTTGACTTGCAAGTTACAGGTTTGATGTGCTCTGTAGCAGTGTAGGAAGTGCCATCTTTCCTGTTTGCTTTCTGTGCACTCTCTTACTCAGCCCAGTCCTTGTTTCAGTTTCTCTTCTGTTGCTCTCTCTGGTTTCACAGGGAGCAGCTTTGGGACTACTTTTTCTGGCTGTTTTTTCTTTGTCCTTGGTGCATGTGTTTTTTCTTTATTGTCCATGTTGTCAGTTCTTTGATTTCTGCTGTCTTTTTAGCGTCATGCTCTTTCCTGCTTTATTTTTCATGGTAAACTAGGAACTTTCCTTTTCCCTGGAATATTCTAACTGTCCCATTTTTAAAGGCACAGCAGAAAAAGATTGTCCTAGATCAGTGGTATAGAGACTGACAAGATGGAACTATAGTCAAAGTAGAGGATGATAAATGAAGGAGAAATTTCATGTGAAGTGGTTAAACTTCTGAAATAGAAAAAGGAAACAGTGTCCTGTCTGTGCCAGGCTGCATTAGGAGAATAGTGCTCAGTGATACCACTAATGAAAGGGTACTTCTCATGCAAATAATGATTTACCAGTAAACTTTCTGCCACCAGACATCACTGAACCCAAGAACTGTATCAGATCTAAACCATTTTGAGGCTTGTGACTATAAAATGCACTAATAGACTATCAAGTGTTCTGCTTTTGCATTTAACCCAAACACAAAGCGAGTGGGACAGGGAAAGCTTTGGTTTTGTGTTATTCTCTGCATTATTTGTGACACAGAGACCGAAACTGTTCCCTGCTGTCGGGGGGGGAAAAAAAACCAAACAGACAAGCTCCATTATTATCTGTCTGTCTGTGTGTGAATTTGTGCACACCTATGCCCTGGGAGTGTGGTTAATCCTAATTGCAGCTTTGCTGCTTTTCCTTCCTGTCTGCCAGGTTTGGTCACTGGCCATGGTAGCCACTGATCTCTGTCTTGGACCGAAGTCTGACCCAGATTTAGAGATACCTTGGGCACAACATCCATTTGGACGTCAATTACTGGAGTCCTTGTACGTGTCTGAATGCTGGGGAGGGGTTGGGGAATGGTTGCTGAAGCAGAACCCTCCATAACTATGTATTGTAAGGGGTCATTTCAGGTTTGGGGTAGTGCCACAGCATGGGGTTTTTTCCCATCTCAAGCCTGTTATGCATCACAAAGGGAAACTCCAAATGTGTTTCTGACATACAGCAGGCAGCCCTTGACCTTTCACCTATCAGTCAGGTCTTCCTTGGCCAGCATTGAGCAATAGGCCAGACACAGGTGGAGCTCTGCTTTCCATGCCCACAATGCTTGACTTGGAGATTTGGGTTTCCTGCTCCCCACTAAATGAGCCTGTTGGTGCAGCACCATTTTTTTCACCTTCAGATTCCCTGTTGTCATGTAGCTTTATTGGGAAGTGTTCCAGTGGCCACAAAGCCAAGTGTTAGGTACAAATGTTTTCCGTGTGAATCTGCTCAGGAGTTACATAATCCGTGACTGATATTATTTGTCAATCCATGCTATTTGGAAGTGCAGGATTTGTGTGCTGTGCTTTCTATACTGTTGCTTGGCTGAGCCCTCTCCTGCTGCATGGCAGCAGTGGGAGCACAGCACAGGTTGTCCCCTATCAGTCTCAGCCTTCAGAGCAAGCTGGAAACTTCCTAGTCTCCTAGAAAACCTGCAGCAGCCTCTTGCCTTGTGATCCAGGTGCAGGACGCTTGCATCCAGAGGGCTTTGTTGAAAAGATGTGGCTGGGAGTGAGTCTAATGGCTCCAGCATTACATCAGAGCCCAAGTACTGCTGAATTCCCAGAGCTCCCATCTTTCTCCCACCAGTTAGGGCGTGAGCGTTTTCAGAAGAACTTGGCTTCTCAAAGGTGTGACAGAAAGGCCAACCCAGTCCCTCAGTGCATGTCTCCTGTGGGCTGTCATGACACCCAAACCCATGTGTGCAACCGCCTTGAAATTAGCTGCCCTGGAGTCTCAATGGTTTTGCTGCTGAATTCTGCCCAGTCTCACACTGTCTTTTTCATTTCCCAGGCTGGCTCATTACTCACAGCTCCATGATGTCCAGACCCTGGCCATGCTCTGCAGTGTGTTTGAAGCCCAATCCAGGCTCCAGGGGTGCCCCAACTCTTGTGTCCCCTTTCCTCAGCGTGCCTCCAACCTGACCTCCCACAGTCGATACGTACGATCGCCATTTCTTTCCTATTTGTCTTGGATATCTTTGAACATCTCTCACATAGATGACATGATTTATTCTCCTTTCCCCCTCAACAGCCCAGCTTTACTTCCTCTGGCTCCTGTTCCAGCATGTCAGATCCTGGGATTGGCACCGGAGGCTGGAGCATAGGTATGAGACCTGCCTAGTAAATAAAGGAATCTCCCACCCTTCCAGCCAAGGTTTTAGATGGTTCCTGTGGTGGGAAAAGAGGGAGTTAGTACTGGCTGGGATTGCAGATGTACTCTGCCAGAGCAACTCTGTGGGGTTTGGCCAGGATGGTGTAACTCCATGGCTGGAAGTGAGCTGGCCTTGCCGTATCTGTGTTGAGGCTCCTGCAGTCCTGCACCTTCTGACTTCAGTAGGTACTTCATTTGATAAGTATCAAAAATGGCCCCAAAACGTCATCAACTGGCTAATTCCACAGCATTTGGGGCAAAAGTATTGCTGGGCTTTCTTCTCTCACTGGAAGAAACGCAGCAGTTGGAAAGACTAGGTTTTTGGTGCTGTGAATATCCACAGAGGTTTTTCACTGTGACAAAGGTGACAAAGTGGGGCTCTGCTGTCAGAGTTGAAACTTCGTAGATTCCTAGTGATACACACAGCCTGGGGCAGCATCAGCCCTGTTAGCACCACAGCTGTAACTTTTCAGTGTGATATCAAGGCATGTGTGACATGGGGAAGAGAAGAGGATGGGGGTTAGGGAAGTGGATAATCTTTTGTAGCAGTTATTAGCAGTCATCTCCCTGCCCCCAGGGCAGTACCTTGCATGCAGAGGCCCCTTTACGTAACAGCAGTCCTGGTGATGAGAGTCCTCCCTGTCTAGGAAAGAGGAACCCAAGTCCGCCCAGGAAAATGTTCCCAAGCAAACTCCATGGGATTGATTGTCTGGTTACTTTTTGTCTAAAGCAGAAGGCAAAAACTATTCCTCCACATCAGATTTCTCTGCCTGGTGATGCCCATTAAGTCCTTTCACCAAAAGTGTAGTAGAAGCACTTGGCAAGTAGAGGCTGGCACGTAGTTCTTGGAGGCGGGCCAGTGTTTGTTGGAATGCAGAGGGTGGTAGGACGGAGATAGGACTGAAACACAGGGGTGCAAAGCTGTGGTCTTTCATGTCCCTTCCTGATTGCAGTTTTGAGGGGGGAGATGCACTCACAGCCTCTTGGTGTTTGCAGCAAACAAAGACACAGAGCAGACCTCCACTCCCTGGTGCGAGTCTTCTCCGGACGACTTCCGCTACGGAAACCTAACGTATCCTGATCCTCGGGAGAGGGAGAAGGACCAGCATGAGAAAAACAAAAGGTAGGTTATCACATACCTTGGAGGTATTCAGAGATGCCTTACTTGTGTCTCAGTCACGCGGAACTTCATGGCCAGGTCTCTTGGTGCTATGTAGTACCACACCTGCCCCCTAGACCTTATAATTCACACAATGACTTGAAGAAGCTTCATCATACAGATCAGTGCTGCTGGGATTACACATAATGCATTCCTAAGAGGCCATGGTGGGAGCCCCAAAGGGCAGTCCTCCCCCTGGAGTGTGCACTCTGGAGTGTGGAACAAATCAAGGCCAGAGCAGTTTGTGTTCAGCAAAGCAACCCATGGGAAGTGCCCTGATGCATTTCCAGCAATGTGGGCTGGTTGCATAGCCATTGCAGGAAAGAGGATTGCAACCAGAGTCTCTGAGAGTCAGTTACAAGCCTGTTTGTTCATTTAGGCTTCTGGATCCTGCCAACACTCAGCAATTTGATGACTTTAAGAAGTGCTATGGAGAAATCCTTTATCGCTGGGGCTTGCGAGAGAAGCGGGCTGAGGTTCTGAAGTTTGTCTCGTGTCCTCCTGATCCCCACAAGGGAATTGGTGAGTGTCTGGTCCAGTTGCTCAGGCAGAGCCAGAGCTCTGCCTCAGGAGCTTAGGAACGTGCAATCTGCAGGGCAGGATGTGTTGTGAATGGAATGGACAAAGTTTATCAGAGATCCACCCAAGCGAGTCACAAGGGTTTAAGGTGGTTATATAGGTGTAATTGAACCTTGGTACAAATCGTTCCACAGGATTAATGATGGCAAACCAATTATTTAATATGAATAAAGTATGAAGAGTTTATTTAAATTCATGAAGATAATGATGAGGATTTGACTAAAAAGGCCTTAATCAGAATTATTTACCACACAGTATAGAAAATTAAAACTAGAAATACAATGCACTGGTTATTAAATAAATAGTATCAAAGCTAGCTTAATAATTATCAGGTAGACACTGATGTCCATCCATAGCAATGACCATGGGCAAATCTCTCTCACTCGGCTTTGAGGAGTGACCTTGAGGGCTGTCCCCACCCAAGGTAAGGATCTTCACACACACCTAAGGGAGTGTGTTAAAATTTTTCACCATTTAAAAATGGAACTGGTCTTTATGGTATGAAGTGATTGACTGTCAGTCACACAATTTTAGATAAAATGTTGTCCTGCCTGCTCAACAGAACATGCTTTATTTTTGAGTAAGATGCTATCAGCTCTTTGGTTTCTTCTTCTGTAAACATCTGCCTCTCCCTTCCCTGCCAGGGTTTTCACTTCCCTGTTGATGCCAGCATTTGCCTTACCTATCCATGTGATGGGTCTAATTTGAGGTAGTGTGATCAAGCTGGTTTCATCATTCTTCACTTAGAATAGCAGCCCCCCCCCCCCAATCCATCACTGATAGCTTGCAAGTAAGGCAGAATCTAAGCTGTTTTACTCCTGCTTAGGCAGAGCAGCCTGCTACATGGATAAAGTATCCATTGGTTACTGAAATGTCACAGCAAATGTGGCATTTAACCTCTGACAGAGGCCAGCTTGCCAGTAAGTGGGTTTGACCTCTTCACAGTTCTGGGTGGAGGTGAGGCTTGCAGGTGTTGGTTCAAGGGCTTTGTATACTGTAACATCTCTCCAGGAAAGCTGAAAAATTCGCATACTGCCGTGCCAGCAATGCTCAGCTCTGTGCTGATGAGTGTCCTGTATTCCCTCTGGGGTGCCCTGTCTTCATCTCTGATCCTGGGCTGAAGTGTCCTTGTGTTAAAACTGCAAGATCTCTAACTAGGCGAGCTAGCCAGCAAATGCTTAAAGAGAACTTTCCTCTTGAAATACTTTCAGCAGCGTAGACGCCCAGCTAAGGACAGCTGCCAAATTGTCTTCACAGACCTATAAAAACAGATGTGCTTGACCTGGTGGGGGAGAAAAACAGGTGAAGGATGCCAGAGAAAAAGCAGTAGTCTCACTTTGTCACCCAAGACAACTTCTGGGGAGCAATTGGGGTGAAAACCGGTGACTTAATCCACTGCCTTGGCTGACAGTCTGATACAGGAGCATTGGGTGGGCTCTCTGATGAGAAGTGGAGGCTGTTCTTGCTTAATTAATGACACTTTATAGTGGTAAGAGGTGGATGAGACAAGCAGGAAGCCTTCATGAGTCAGTGTCCCCAAAGCTTGAAATCCAGCTCACATTTCCAGCAGAGAGCTGTCGCCATCAGGGGAATTGATGGGCCAGTCAGTTGCCTGTTCCTTTAATCACGTGTGGAGAACAAACCGAGATCTCTAAACACCAGCCACCCTCCCATCCTGATGGAGCTTTGGGCAGTGTAAGGGGTTGTTTGCAGGGCTGTTAGTCCATGATTCCAGCCCTGACTGTCCCACTCTGTGTTCCCTCTGGCAGAGTTCGGCGTGTACTGCAGCCACTGCCGCAGCGAGGTGCGCGGCACCCAGTGCGCCATCTGCAAGGGCTTCACCTTCCAGTGCGCCATCTGCCACGTGGCCGTGCGCGGCTCCTCCAACTTCTGCCTCACCTGCGGCCACGGCGGCCACACCAGCCACATGATGGAGTGGTTTCGCACCCAGGAGGTCTGTCCCACGGGCTGTGGGTGCCACTGCCTGCTCGAGAGCACCTTCTGAGCGGTGGGCACAGCGGGCACTGACCGAATATTTAATTCCCAAGCCATGCTGAGCCAGCTCTGCTCTGCTCAGTCTGGAGGAGATTGACGCAAGGAGCTGGAGCAGGATGTCCTGGCAGTGTGTTGTGGTGATGTTTACAAGTGCTTCCATTACCCCTACGCTTCCCGGGTTGGTTTCAGACCAGTTTGACCAAATTCCCTGTGTCCATTGCTGGCAATGGATACCAGACCAGAAAAATTGCTCTCTCCTGCAGAAGGGTGTATGAATATTCCTTAGTTTGGGATGAAGAGGTTTTTGAAAGCTCCCCTGGAAGGGGCCCACCTGGCAGAACCAAACTTGTTTCAGCAATGTAGAGTCTTTTCCAGGTGCCTCCTTACATGGGCTCAAACTGAGCAGAACAGTTGTTTTACACAATTAAAGCAGAAATAATTCTCAAGCAACGGTAAGCTCTGAAGGTGAGTTGTAAGTGGCGCTTGAAGAGGAAATAGTCCATGGAACTATGCTCAGAGTTTCCCTGGAAGCAGCAGGGTCCTTATTTTGAATGACTGTTTACATCGTTTAGATTTCGCCACAAAGCAAGAAAAGAAAATGGCATTTTTCAGGATTACATCTTAAATAATTTCTGCTCACTAGTCAGTACCTGTGAAAAGCTCAGACAAGCACCCAAGGTCCCTGGGATTAGTGACTTCAGCAGTTCTAGTACTGTTAGGCTTTAAGGTGTCTCCATCTCCTGCTCTGACCAGGTGATAAAATGCACTTTTACTTGTCCCTGTCTTGAGGGTGACACTTCCTGGTCACTGGGAAAGGCATCTGCCTTTTGAGTTTGGGATCCACACTGTCTTTTAGATGTGGTGTTTTGGAAAGCCTTTGCTCCCTCACTGAGAGCACACAAAAAGGACACTTATTCCTTTTGGTGTTGTTTCCAAGCTCTATGGGGAAAATTAGGGTTAATTTGAGATTTGCTGCTGCTGGAGCGATGAGGCTCTTCAACAGGGAAGCAGCAGTTTCTAGGGAAAAGGGGGGTTTGGAAAAATGGTGGAATCCATGGAGGCAATAGGTTTAACTGTAGAGCATCAACTGGAGAATGTACTGATGGATCTGTCTGTTTGGGGCTGTGCCTGCAGGGCACTCCCAGTGCAGGGGTGCTGCTGTGCAATGTGTACACTCCTGGAACATGCAGCCTGTGCCTCTCCAGGGCTGGCTTCAGCCTGAGCTTTGGATTTGGGTGAATGTGTTGCCAGGGATGAGCCAGCTGGAGCTACCCCCACCTGTACTGGCACTGATCCCTTCTCCCACGCTTGCCTGCTGAGTGGGGCCACGTGCCATTGCCCTTCCCAACCCCTGTGCTAGCTCAGGCAGTAGGATCCTGCTGTGGAATAAACAGATGATGTATCTTAAACAATTAAAACATTAAAGTTATTTTTTTAAGTGCTGTTCTGATAGAATGTGGTGTTGCTCTGATGGCTCTTTCTCTGTGGGGAGCCCCCAGCAGCTCTCCCCTCCCAGTGGGCGGTGAGTGTTGCACCCCTGGCCCTCTCCCTGCACCCCAGAGCAGGGGGCTCGGTAGTAGCAGAGCCCCACAGGGGCTGTCCCCCAGCCCTGGCTGGGACCATGTGCTGACACTGCCACACCAGCCGGGACCAGACTGGGAACTGCCCGCGGTTGTGAGGCTCCTCTTGGGAAAGCGAAGCCGGGCGGCGTCTGAGCTGCCGGCGAACCCAAGCCCACATCCTGCAGTTTGGGGAGGCCCTGGGCAGCGTCTGCCCCCCGGGAAAGCGGGCGGGGGCACCGGGGTCCTGCCGGCGCCGCTCGGCCCCAGGGCCGGGCGCTCCTTGCCAGGAGCTGCAGGGAGAGCGCTCCCGCCCTCCGCCTCCCTGCGTGACAGCCATTCAGCTTGGAAGTATTTTCATTTCCATGCTTGAGTGCTCCTGTAGCTTGGAAGGGAAAGGAGATTTGTTATTTAAAGGTGACGGACCGACAAATCGTGGTATTTATTGTGTTATTACAGTCCATTACGGTCCATCTCCGTAGTATGTGAATGCCCCTGAGGCGGAGCACGCAGGCACTTCAGAGGAAGGCGGAAAAGCCCTTGCCGTGGCTGTTTGTGTAGCCCTGCGCAGGTAGATGGAATTTCTTCCCGGATGCTGCCAGCATTTCTCTCACACCCTGCAGCATGTCTGGTGGTTCCTTTGGGAGCAGCCCCACTCCATGCAGAAGTGACTATTGCAAGGAAACACAACCAGCTTATTCTGCCTTCCTGGAGCCGGTTGCAGGGAGAATCGTTGTTGCCATTGCTGTGCAGGGCAGTAGTAAATGGTCAGAACAGAGGGGTGGTGGTGCCCCACACCAGCCCCTGCTGTGCTGCCCACCCCCAACTGCCTCTCCCCGCGCCCACCTGCTCTTTGGAGTAACTTGGTACCAAGTGCAAAAAGTTCCCCAGTGAGGCCAAACCTTGGTCTGAATTGCAGCTTTAGAGAAGGGAGGGGAGGCAGGGACTGCTCAGGCAGTGAGTGTGGGCCAGAGTGTGCACCAGCCCGGCTCTGGGGATGCTGCCATGGGCGAACCAGGCGAATTGGATAGAGCCTTCAGCTGATGCACAGTGCTCAGGAGCGTGGTCAGTCGTGCTGCTGGGCAGGGGATGACCCATCCGTGGTTTCTGCTGGAGCAGGAGTGAGGGGGCATTGGATTAAACCAGCTGCTCTGCAGGACACAGGAGCACTCTGTGCACCGCGTGGGAGGGGTGTCAAACCACTTCCCTCGGGGCATCCCTGGTGCCACAGGTGTGCCAGGGCTCCAGGAGTGACTGGACACTGCCAAGGAGAGGAGCTCCATCCCAGGCCATCTCCGTCCAGAGAGCCCAGGCAGCAGTGCTCTGCAGAGATGCCCACGCACCCCGCGCCTGCTCTGGCACCCTTCCCAGGCCTGTGCAGAGGAGGATGCTGAGGGCGGAAGACCTTAGGTCTGACCCTGAAAACACCTGCTTGCCAAAACTTGCTTCAGCTGCCTGCCAAGTGCATCCCAGGAGCTGTTACCTGTGTATCCATTAGCTTTCCCAAGGACGGGGCTGGAAGAGGGAGAGGGCTCCCATGTCAACCCACGCTGTGCCCTAAAGGCCACTGTCAGCATTTTAAATCCTATTTGTTTTCCTACTGAGGGTGTAACAAGTGTGGTGTGCCTTCCCTATCCCCACTGAGGCTTTCCATGTGCAGAGAAGGAAGTTTAATCCCTGATGATCGAGTTTGGCAGAGAAACAGGGAGTGTTTAGCAGAGAGGGAAAACCTTTCCCATGGATGCAATAGCAAGCAGAGTCTGTATTGGCCTCCTCCTCCTTGGCGGCCACAGCTCCATTATCCCAGCATCAGCCCCTCCAGCACTGCAGGGCCTAATCCTGCCCCAAGCCCAGCAGCACATTCCTGCTGTCTCCTGTGTGCCAGCCCCAGCGTCTGTCCGTCTGTCTGGTGGGGAAACCAGTTTAGGAACTGATGAGCCAAAGCCACTTGGCTGCTCTCATTCCAGCCAGGCTGATCAGCAAACCAGCTACACTTCCTGATCCTGCTTGTCCTGGGGCTGGCTCGGTGCAGGGACAGGGAAGAGCTCAGCAGCAGGGACAGGGCATTGGCACAACCCTCTGCTGCCAATTTGATGCTGTTATGCTGGTGTACAGTTTGTTCCCACTACTGTCCCTCTCCCAGTGTCACCTGTGCTCAGTGCATTCCTGCTCTGCAGGTGACAGGGTCCCTCTGCTGCCCCATTCTCACTGCAGAGGTGGGGATTGGCTCACCCACTGTGGGGACACCCTTGTGCCTTGCATGGGGAGACAGAGCCCAGGAGGTAACATGGGCAGATGAAATGTCAGCTCACAAGAGCCTGGCTCATATCCCTGGGCCCTGCTGTGGTGCATTTAGGACCACAGCTCTGTGTGCTTGGGAGAGGATGGCAGCAGGGTCACCTGGCAGCTTTGTGGGCTGGCAAAGGCTGGACCCACCTCTGCCATGAGTGTTGAGTACAGAGGGTGGCCCTTGGCAGCCTGTGGCCCCAAAACCCATGGTAGGGCTGGGCTGCACAAGCAAGAGCAGCCGGTGGAGACTGCATGGTGGGGTCACAGCCAGGTGTCTCCTCCATCTCCTCCAGTACCCCACAAAGGGATAGTGGCCACTGCACCTGAGCATGCTTGGGGTCTGGGGTCCCTGGTTTGGGATTGTGTGCAGTGGCCTTCATCCTTGCCCTCATGCTCATCAAAGAATCCTCAGTGTCCATCCAGAAGCCACCCTAATGCCCCAGAGAGCTGTGCCAGATGGAGCTCACCTGCCACAACCAGGACCACCTTGGCCATTGAGGGAATTGGGGAACCCCCTTGGGAGAGTGTCCCACTCCAGTGCCTCATTTAGGGTCTCCCAACAACCTCTCCTGACCCCCAGAAAATGTTTTTGTCCTCCACCCCAAGGGGCTCTCAATGCACCCCAGGTACCCTGCAGCAGCCCCAGCCAGGAGCATGCCCACCCTTAACCCTTCTTCTCCTACCAGGGTGCAAAAGCAATCTGCCCACCCAAAAAGGACTTTTCCCCCAAGCAGGAGGCTGGGCTGTGCCAGGAGCCGGGTGGGAAGGTGGAGCCGACTGCCACAGCAGGTTTTGCATCCACCTTGATTAAAGGCCTCAGTGAGCGCCTGGCCTGCGCCCCACAGCACCCCAAGGCTGGGGGGCTGAGGTGGTGTGATGAGCCACCCTTACAGGTGGGGCTGGGGGGGCTCCCCATTCCTGGGATGGCAAACCCCACCTTAATCACTGGTTGCAGCCCGGCGTGGCCAGCAACGCCAAATTTGCTGGCACGTGGCCAGCCCCTGTGGTCAAGGGTGTCACCCCAAAGCAGCCCCCCTCACTTCAGAGGGAAATCTTCCCCAAAAATATGCATGGGAAACTCCTTTCCTGTCATTATTTATTAATTATTTGGCTGTGATTCTTCGGAGTATTTAGGGCTGCCTCCTGCCCCCCTGGCTAATCGCAAATTTAATTAAATACTGAAATATATCTTCAAACAGCTGGGGAGGGGATGTGGTGCCTGGCAGCCAGTGACACTGGGGTGAGTTGGCCTCTGGGTGACCCCAGGAAGGACCCTGCTCTCCGAGGGCACTCTGAGCCAGGACTGGGGTGTCCCCTGCCTTGGCCACTGAGGACCTTGGTAACTTGGGAAGGGTGATTCCCCCAGGGGTGCCCAATACCCCCAGCTACCACCCCGGGATGCCCTCACAGCCTCATCCCTGCCCCAGAGATGCCCATACTCCAGTTCCACACCAGGGTACCCCAGTGCCCCCCATAACCCATCCAAGGTTGCCCAGACCCCCCATTCCCGCCCCTTACGGTACCCATGGGCCCTGGGGGGGCACACTCCCCTCCCCTGGGGCCGCCTCATTTCCCCGTTCACCCGGTGGGTGCCCTGTGCCCCCTTCTCCCCGTTCTGCCTCTCCAGGGACGCCTCATTCCCACTTTCCAGAGTACCTGCGGCGGGGTGGAGCCTCGCCACCCCAACCATGCCCCACCAGTCCACGGCTGCCCAATGGGCTGCGGCGGGGCGCGGCCCGGGGCGTGGCCTCCTGCATATGCATGTATGCAGATGAGCAGGTGCGGACAGAGCGCGGCTGCGGGACGGGACGGGGACTTGGACGGGGACCGGGACCGGGACGGGGACCGGCGGCGGGGCCATGGCCACGGCGGGGCCGCGGTCCTTCAGCGCCGCCGAGGTGCGGGCGCGCTGCGCACAGGGCGCCTGCCTGGTCTCCTGCCACCGCCGCCTGTACGACCTGAGCGGCTTCGTGCGGCTGCACCCGGGCGGGGAGCAGCTGCTGCGCCGCCGGGCCGGCACCGACGTGAGCGCGGCGCTGGACGGGCCGCCCCACCGGCACTCGGAGAACGCCCGCCGCTGGCTGGAGCAGTACTACGTGGGGGAGATTGAGCCCGGCGACGAGCAGGTACCGCCGCGGGGCCGAACCGGGACCGGGGGCACGGGCTGTAGGGGAGGCCGGGTATATACATACAGCCTCTGCGGGGTGCCTCAGGTGCCGGGTCCAGGTGAGCAAGGGCTGTGGGGTGCCCCGCGTCCCGGAACTGGCAAATGCAGAGGCTGTAGGGTGCCCCAGGTGCTACTCCAGGATGTGCAGGGTCTGTACAGCAAGTGTCTCGATCCCCGGTCTCGATCCAGGATGTACAGGGTCTGTCTAAGGTGTCCCAGGGCCGGCAGAAACAGCGTTTCTATAGGTCACCCCATGTCCCAGGACTGAGATATACAGAAATTATGGGGTGCCCTAGGTCCTGGATCGAGTTTTGATAGGGTGCTCCAGGTCTGTGCTCTCTGGGATCTGGGCAGTGCTGGGTTTATAGAGCATCACAAGTCCAGAGTGCATGGAGTCTAAGATGTGCAGGGTCTGTAGGGCACCCTGGATCCAAACTGTGCAGGGTCTGAGTCATACAGGGTCTGTAGGGCACTCCAGGTCCAGGCTTCTCACCGTCCAAGCTGTTCAGGACATACAGAGGCTGGATAGGCTTTGGGGTGTACATGGTAGGAAGTTTCTGGGGTGCATGTAGCATATAAGGTGTTTAGTGCCCCCAGATCTCAGTCTGAGCTGTATGGAACATGGTGTGTGTTGGGTGTGAGCAGGACAGGACCAATAGGATCAGGGTCTGTAGCATCTGGGATCTACAGGGCATGAGGGGTGAAGGGGACAGAGGATGTTTGAGGCTCCTGGGATCTTGCATGGGTGGTGCCTGAGGTGTGCAGGGTGCCAAGGTCCCATGTGCCTCCTGGCTCCCAGGAGTTCTCTGGGCTCTGAGGTGCAGGGGACCCTGAGGCCCATAGGGTGCCAAGTGCACAGAGCTGGGTAACACCGCTGGGTCCCACTCCACGGCCAATCCCTCCCTGCCATGCTAGGGAGCAGGGCTAATGGGTGGATCTGGGGTGCCAGTGTGGCACGGAGGTGTTGGGGTCTTTGGAGGGATGCAGGAGACAGAACTCAGTGTCAGTTTTAGCAGGACTGTATGGCACAGAGTGGGCAATGGGACAGGACGCCCTTCCTGGCCCTGTCAGCACTCAACCAGGGACCAAGGTGCTGGGCATTGGGGTTTGCCAGTGGTGAGCAGCCACTGCTGAGGAGAGAAGCCCAGCCGTGTCCCTGACTGCCTGGTGTGGGGCATGGGACGCAGCCAGTCCCGTGCTGTCCAGGCGGAAGGGAGAGCTCCCTGGGGAAGTTTCGCAGCCTCCGGGTGGCCCTGGGCACTCCTACCCATTTACCAACCCTCAGCAGCCGCCGTGGGCAGGATGCTGAGCAGCGGGGCCAGCCCAGCCCCCTTCACCAGCCCAGCACTTCCCCTCTCGGCATCCCAGCGGGGTCGGTGACCGGCCGGTCCCTCTGGCTGCTTGTTTGCTCTCGCTGGGTGTCCTGCCCCGGGCGCAGCCTCGGCCCCAACGCCACAGACAGAGCTTTGTTTCAGCCTCGGTGCAGTGCCTGCATTTTCTCCGGACGGATCCCGGCGACGGCACCTCCTCTGTTGGGACACTCGCTGAGCCGCCGCCTCCTCGCAGGCGTGACGAGCCCAGCGGGCTGGGGCGAAGGAAGGTACCGGACAAACGGGTTCTGGTGCCGAGGGGAGCTGCCACCATCCCAATGCAAATACATGGCGTGATAACGCCAGGGCGCAGGGAGATCTGACACTGCCTGGTGCCAGATAAACCATCCCAGCCTGTAACACACGGGGCAGGGATTAGAGCTGCCTGCTGCATGGTGAGGCCATGTCCAGGATGCACTGATGTGTGAGCTGCCCTGCCCTATTCCCCACCTGCAAAAATCCTCTCTGAAGAGAGGTGATGTCCTTGGTAGTGCTAGGGTTCATGCTTTGGGTACCTTGGGGCAGGTGTAGCCCAAACAGCTCTTTGGAGGAAGTGTTACATTACCCCAGCTTGATTCCAGATCTCCACAGCTTTGCCAGTGCCTCTCCTTGCCTGTTGGATGTCCCGGGGCTGCATCATCCCCTTGCTGAGGGATTCAGAATGCCCTGGTCCCACAAGCATCCAGCATCCTCCCCTGCTTCCCGCAGGAATTTCCAGGATTTTGGGAAGGGGGAAAAGTGCATTAATGCAGGAGAGATAAAGAAGATAAGATCTGGCCTTCATTCCACCGGCCTCTCCATGCCCCTTCCTGTGGCTCTCCTCTTTGGCCACAGGTCCCTTTTCTGCATCACCCAAATCCTTTTGGCTAAGGACAAATTAATCCCTGAACAATTTATCTATGCAAGCAGGACATATAGGGGAGATCAAAGCGAGTACCAATAATTACCTAAACTAGACAGTGGATTTTAACAGCCTCGCTAGAAGGGAACTGGATCATCTAATTACCCTTCCAGTTTGAGCAATGAGAGACTTTCATCACAGCCTCTTTGGGGTGCATGACGTGGCTGTGAGTCACAGTAAATCTTCCATCCTTCTCAGGTTTACTGTCCTTCTCTTCCTCTTGCCTGTATTGCTGCACCTGGCTTTGCACCTACCCTGGCTTTGCATCCCAGCCTGAGCACGTTTGGACGTAGGCGGGACACCTGGGGCACCTCTTTGGGGGTGATGTAACAAGTCACTTTTTATATTGCTACTATGATTAGGAGTTCAATTCACCTCCTTTTAATAGTCCTGCTGCACCCAGTGTTCAATGGGCCAAGACACAGCCTTGTGGGGCTCTGCCAGCCAGAGAACACAGACCACAGTGCCGCTGGGATGGTGCCCCCACCTTGCTTGGTGCTCTCTGCACCTCATGCTGCATGCCTGTACCTGCACTGCCAACAGAGCTTGTCCCATGTGGACACCAGCAAACAGAGCCTCTGAGGAGCTCAGTGAAGGTGCTGCAGGCTGTGGAGCAATGCAGAAATATGGTAGGACTCCTCTGGGGTTTGACTCACTGGGAAAATACATGGGAAATACCCCTGGGTCCAGGCTTTTGGCAGAGCAGCTGTCTGCAGGCAGCATCTCCCTGTCTGCACCAGGGGGAGGTTTCCAGCTTCTCTGCTGTGTCCCAAGAACGCTGAACCCTGTGCTGGACCACCCCTTCTGTCTGTAGCTCACATCACAGCTGGATTTTGTTCTTTTAATGCTCCAAGCCCTGATGCAGGACGGCACTAGGCTGGCACAGCCAGCGCTCTCCAGCTGGTGCAGGACCAGTGCTGAGCGCCCTGTGTGATCCAGGCAGGGCAGCCAGATGCTCTCAGGTGGATGCTGGGTCACCCAGTCACTGGATCATGCCATGCCCTGGGTGTTTGGCCCCGTTGTGTACCAGCAGCACCTTACCAGGGCTGCTGCTCACTGACAAGTGCAGTGCCTTGTAGGCATTAACTTTCCCTTCCTTACATCAGGCCCCTTGCTCATCTTCCCTGGCAGGACCTGTTTGCCTGGGGACAGCTCAGATGCATCTTCACCACCCACAGGTGACAGCAGAGCCCGGCTCAGCACAGCCCTTCAGCCTCCTCCCAGCCCACCTCCCGCTTGGAGGAGAATGGGCAGAAGCCCCAGCGCTGGTTCAGGTCCCAGGGAGCCCGATCTCAGCAGGGCCCCTGCGTGCCGGGGGCAGGCAGGAACAGGCCACCCTTTGGGGAGCCAGCTGGGACATGCCAGCGTGGTTTGCATCCTGGTTGCGACACAGCTCCCGGTCCTTTCAGCGCCAGCTCCAGGGTGAGCGAGAGGAGAGCCTTCCTCCTGCTCCCCAGCTGAGGAAGAGGAGGGGTAGGAGATGATTCAGGTGCTGACAGGGAGCTGCTGTAGCGCACAGGACAATGGCATGTCACTGATGTCACCCAGCCCAGGTGCTGGTGGTGAGGTGGGATGTGAGCCCCCCCAGTCCATCTCCCTGACCTGGGAGGACCGGGAAGCCTCCAGCCATGACGAGGTGCTCAGGCATCCATGGGCAGGGGAACTGGAGGTGTGTGAACATTTCGGAAAAGGGAGGAGAGGTGCCGGGCATTGCATCAGCCCGGCTTTCCTAAGCATCCTTCCTGCTGCTGGCTGGGTTGTGGTGCAAGCTGAAGGTGGAGAGCGCCAGCCCATTTCTCAGGGCACGGATAAGCCGTTTCACTCTCTTAAAGCCAAATTTTCTTCCAAAGCACCTGCAGGGCAGATGCAAAACCATAAATCCACCATGCTTTGCTAGATTTTAAGACATCCCATCTGCCCTAGGGTTTTGGAATGTCTGGCTGAAGGACAGAGTGTGCAGCATGGAAAATAGCAGTGGGAATCCTCACAGAGAGGTGTGGTGGTACCTGGCATCAGCTTATATCCATGCTCTGCCCACAGTAAAATTGATGCCAGTGGGATTCCAGCCTGGAAATACTGGCTGGAAATATCCCCTGCCCGCTTCCCCAGGCAAGGGCTGCCTCAGAGCTGGGTAATGCAGTTCCTGTACAGGCAGAATGAGGCTTGAAATCCGGCTCGCCCGAGAAATGGGGTGGGAGCACAGCTTGCAAGGAGTGCCTGCCGTCGGTAAACAGTGCCTGAGCCCTGCCTCGGTGTCCCCAGCAAGGCACAGAGTTAAGTCCTGACGTCCTGGCAAGGTGACACAGGCTTTCCTGCATCCCAGGCCCTCCTGCAGCTGCCAGGGCGGTGTTCCCCTCAATAGGGTGGCAGTGCATCCCTGTCGGAGCAGTGGGGAGAGCATCCATTGAGGAGCTGGGAGAAAATCCTCCCTCCCTGGAAGCGGCCCGGCTGGAAGCCCCGTCGGGCACGGCTGTGCTGGGGCCACGCCGTTCCTTGCTCCGGGTTAATGGGTAACTCCGGGTGACAAGGCGGGACAGAAGGCATGTTTGGCACGTCCTGCAGGGGAGCCGGCGCTGCTGCCGGGGGGGGCACGGCCGCCCTGGGGTTTGCATGGGCACGGCCGCAAGCTCAGCGAGCCCCCCACCAGCGCACGGCTGGCGCCGGGGCTGGCACGGCTGCAGGAAGGAGGCTGGTGCTGGCAGCTGGCGGCGTGTTTGCTTCCAAGCATCAGACAAGGCAGGTTTCTCCTGTTCCTCAGCCCGCCCTGCCAGTGGGACTGCAGCTGGGTCTTCATCCTGCCACCACTGCAGCCGTGCATCCCCTGTGCCTCAACGTGCTCTCCTGAGCCACCACCAAACCCCACCTCACATTCCAGAGCCCGTGGCAAAGGCAGTCAGCCCAGTGTCACCCTGTGAAGGACACTTTGCCTTTTTCCCTGGACAAGGTCCCTCCTTCTGTGTGTTTTTTCTTGTGCCCGCAGGCAGGGTGGTGGCACCGGCTGTACCACCCTCCCCAGGTCTGCCAGCCCAGCTTCATGAGGCACCAAAAAGCTGGAGATCAGTGGGGTGGGAGGAGGGAGCAGTGGCAAGGTGACCTCTGCTATGGCACTGCCCATTTGCAGGGGAAGGTGCTGTCCCAGGGCCCAGAGTTTCTGAAGCACCCGTGCTGTCCTGGCCACGGGCAGGGTATTCCAAACACTGGGCTTGAGAGGAGGTTTCCAAAGAGCCCTGAGCCCACAGTGCTCAGTCCGAAGGGCAGGGCAGCTCACTGGCAGCTGCTTCCCTCAGGAAACCTGCTCTGCAGGAACTGTCTGACTTAAATTCACCAGATTTTCCCCCATATTTGTTTAGCAGGCAGGAGCTCACTCTGGGCATACCCCTGAGTGCTATGGCCATCACCATCCCAGCTGAATCCACCACTGGGGCTTCACCACGGAGTTTTCCCTTCTCTTTTCAGAGCCTCTCTGAGACAGTGGATGAGAAGGAGGCGGTTGCTGCAGCCCAGGCTCCAGAGCAGACAGGTCTCTGCTACAGAACAGTGCATGTGGAGACGGTAAGAGCTCTGGAGTTTCTCCAGCACGCTGTTGGCCAGAGTGCTCCTGGGAAACACCAGGTCTCCTTTTCCCTGCATGAGTGCAGGGCTTCTGCTGGCCTGTTGGATGGGAGGGATGGCGTGAGGGAGCCAAGCTGACCCAGCCACTTGTGCCCTTTCTCCTGGTGTGGATGGCATTGCTCATGCTTTATTGCACAGGCGTGGCTGCGCTGGGAGGCTCCCATTGCAGCAGCATGGGAGAGATGCCTTTCTCTGACAGCAGCTGTGCCCTTCCACAGGGAAGTGTTGCCAAGCCGCACCTTGCTTGCTTTTATTTCTTTCTTGCTTTATTTATTTTTTTTTCCCCTTGCCTGAGCACTCGTAATGAGCAGTAAGGGATTCCCCAGCCTGGGCAGGGTGATCCCTGTGGGTGCAGGGTGCTTCCTGCCCTGCCAGCTGCTTTCCAAGCGTGCCACAACAGTGTGGATTTGTCCCCAAGGTGCCTTTGGCTGTCCTTGCCCTCCACAGCACCATCTGGCCACCCATCTTGCATGATCCCAGCTTGCTGGTGAGCATGCTTTTATCTTGTAGAAAGCTGTGGGTTTTTTAGAGCAGGAGAACATCTTTCACCCCTCAAACTAATATTTTATCATTGAGAACCTTTAAAAGAGAATGTCCATTTCCAAGTGACCTTTTTGCTTTAACTTCCCCCCAGTGGAGAATGGCTCTATTCCCTTCCCATACACCAGCTGGGGTTGTTTCTCCTCCTGTGTGATTGTGTTCATCCCTGCCTGCAGCAGAGCCCCCAAAATGCCCACAGCCACCCCGGCTCCTTGCCCTGGGATGCCCTGAACAGAGCCATCCCCAGCACTGGCAGCCCAACCCCAGGTGCCACATGGCTGTGCCAGTGCTGTGTGGCACAGGCAGCCCAAGGAGAGCTGCCAGGCCCAGGGCTTGGCCAGACAAGCGTGGTTTCAGTGCTGGCACAGGGGTGGGACCAAGAATGCACCTTATCTGGCCAGGCCAGCAGAAGATGTGTCCAGGGATGCTGAGCAGTGGCAGAGGTGGTGCTGCCAGCGGTGCCTCCCCATTTGCATGCCATGCCAACTTGTCTACATGCACAGGTCCCTTCTTACTCTTGCACCTGAGTTCAGCATTGCTCAGCAGCACTGCTGGAGTCTGTGTTCCCATCCTGTATCCCTGCTCCCCATCCCTTCCCAATTTGCTCATCACTGCTGTGCCCAAACAGCTGTGGCCGCCCCATGTGTCCTTTGCACAAGGAGAAATGTCCTTGGCTGGGGCAGTGCCATGGGGATGGGATCCGTGTGGCACCAGAGGTGTTCTGCTGGGCCATATCACTGCTCACTATCTAATCTTGGCAGCTTGAGAGGCAAAGAGCCTCAGTTATCAGACCTGATGCTGAGCCAGGTCTGGGTACAGCCACCTTCACCTTGATCTGCTGGCAGGTACCTGGTGGCACAGGGGTGAGCTGAGCCCTGGGGCTGATGTGTGTTTGGCCCTTTGTCTGCCCTGTGCTGGCGCTTGTGGGGAGCTCAGGGCACCTTGGAACCAGAAGCAGCTGCTCTTGGGGCATGGGAGGGCATTGCAGCCCAAAATCCTGCAGCAGCAGCTCAGCTTTGTGCCTGGTACTGGGATGGTTTGTGGGTTCCACAGCACTACAACCCCTGTCTGCTCCCCCAGGACCTGGTAGACTGGCAGAAGCCCTTGCTGTGGCAGGTGGGCTACTTAGGGGAGAAGTACGACGAGTGGGTGCACCAGCCCGTGGACCGGCCCATCCGCCTCTTCCACTCGGATTTCCTTGAGTGCCTCTCCAAGACAGCATGGTGAGCTCGCAGGGTGTGCCCTGGGTGGTGCCTGCCCCAGGAGGGGGACGTGGCTCACCAGCCAGCAGGACACTTCCTCTGACACCTCCTCCTACCCCGCAGGTACGTGGTGTTCATGGTGTGGACGCCCGTGGTGCTCTATCTCAGCTGGGTCAGCTACACCTCCCTTGCTCAGGGCAACACCAGGCTCTTCTCCTCCTTCACCACAGGTATGAGCAGCAGCAAAGCCTTTGGGCTCCATTACCGACCCCACTCTGGGCCATGGGCAGGAATGGGTGGGTGGACACCTGCATCCCCTCCTCATCCCTCCTTCTGTACGTGCTCACCACAACCCACATGCAAGAGCAGCAGCTCAGCACCTCTCCCTCGTGGCCACCAGCGTGTCCCCTGCATGAAGCCACCTGTGCTTGCCCACTCCATTCCCTTCCTCTCACCACGAGACTCGGTCCCGCAGGAGATCAGCAGAGGCGCAGAGCCCGCTGACCGGGGCTGCAGCCTGCCGCCTCCTGCCTCGGTTCCTCAGTCCCCGAAGCCGAGCCCTGCGGTGCCGGGGCGTGTTCCAGGGCCGCTGCCGCCCACCCGGGCCGGCTGAATGCGGAGCGGGCGAACAAACCCGGCTCTCAGCGCCGCCGGCTCCTCACAGAGCGGGGCTTGTTCGCCCGAAGCGCCTGCCCTTGAATCTCCCACTGTCTGCTCCCTGCTCCCCCGGGAACAACAAGCGTGGCCGGGGCAAGCTGTCTTCTTTGTTGTCTTTTTTTTTTTTTCTCTTTTTTGCTGGGTTCCCTGTTTTTTTTGCAAGGTGCCACCCAGTGCCAGCTGTGCCCGGCTGTGGGGTGGGGAGCGCCGGCCGCACAGGCACTCCCCGCTCCTTGTGGCATCCAGCACCTTGCTGCCAAGTTTTGTGGTTTTTTTTTTTCCCTAAAAATAAGTGGGTTTTGGGGCAATCAAAATTTTGCTAGGAAGGACACAGGCCTGGCAGCCAGCCCTGAAAGAAGGAGGTGGCTGAAAAATGTTCTGCGGGGGAAAGTGCCCAACAAGTCTTTTCTTTTTCCCCCAGAAAAATAAACACCAACACCAACAGCACTGTTTTACTGTCACGAGTGCTGCCTGTGCAACTAAGGTCCCTCCTGCCTAGTTCTGGTGGGTGAAGCAGCTTTGTAATGGTGACGCAGTCCCTAGAGTGCAAGTCCAAGCCCCCGTTGGAATCTGGAATGCAGGGAGCTCCCCTCACTGTCTTCCTGAGGCAGCAAGAAGCTATCTGGTTCTGTAAATTAGTAGGAATCAAAGGAAAATGTGGTTTAGAGCAGAGCTTGGGCAGTTAGCTCCCTAGAGAAGCTCAGGACAGGAGGTGGATGAGCGGTGGGAGGGAGGGAGAGCCGAGCATCGCCCTGATGCCAGAGGGAGGATGGTGATGGATAAAAGCACCTGCACCTGCCCTGCTGACCGCTGCACGTCTCGTTGTGTAGAGTACTCCATCCCCGTCCACAAATACTACTTCCCCTTCATCTTCCTCCTGGGAATGATCCTGTGGTCCCTGCTAGAGTACCTCATCCATCGCTTTGTCTTCCACATGAAGCCACCCGCTAGTAATTACTA
The DNA here is from genome assembly GCF_963513975.1 of Fringilla coelebs. Taxonomy (NCBI): domain Eukaryota; kingdom Metazoa; phylum Chordata; class Aves; order Passeriformes; family Fringillidae; genus Fringilla; species Fringilla coelebs. The sequence goes on along the minus strand of NC_140040.1, from coordinate 7,801,763 downwards.
TCTCATCACGCTGCATTTCTTGCTGCATGGGCAGCATCACAAGGTGAGTCGCAGCTCCCGCCCCCGCTGGCACCTGCTGGGCCGTGGGAATGGTGGCCTTTGCCCCACTGGAGCGTGTCACTGTGTGCCCTTTGCCCAGACAGAGCCTGTTGCTGCCTGTTCGGTGTGACTGGTGGCGTCCCAAGCGAGGCACTTGCCCAATACCAGCAAGGGCTGTAAAACAGCCCTGGAGGAGCTGGAGTTAAATTTTCAAGCTGTGTGGTTGGGCAAGGGGGAAAACCAAAAGAGCCATAGCCTTGCTGGAGGAAAATATAGAGCTTGGGCACCTACCAGATAAAGCCACCACCTGCCCGGACCCCTTGGCATGCACGGGGGGCTGCTCTCACCACTGGCTACAGCTTTGGGGAGGGTTTTTGCTGTTGGCTTCTTCCAGATGGGTTTCCCTGATGCTTGGCAGGGCTGTGCGGGGGGAGGAAGGGTGAGCTAGGAGCTGCCTGTCCCACGGTCCCTCTCTGCTTCCAGTCTCCCTTCGACAGCTCCCGCCTGGTCTTCCCTCCCGTGCCGGCCTCGCTGGTGATCGGCTTCTTCTACGGCGTGCTGCGGCTGCTGCTGCCCGAGGTGCTGGGGCTCTCCGTGTTCGTCGGGGGGCTCTGCGGCTACGTCATCTACGACATGATGCACTATTACCTCCACTATGGCTCCCCCAAAAAGGGCACCTACCTGTATGGCCTCAAGGCTTACCACGTCAAGCACCACTTTGAACACCAAAAATCAGGTAGTGCCACGCTCCCCGTGCATGCTGGCAGGGGCAAGGGCTGCCAAAGGTCCAGCCTACTTGCTCCAAAATATTTGGGATTTGGGATGAGGAAAGCCAAGCACTGTGCTGCTGAGGAAGCAGCATGTGAGGTGCTGTAGCCCATGGGGAATATTTCCTGGCTCCCAGGTTGAGGATGGGGAGGCAGAGCAGCGCAGAGGGGAAGGCAGCAGTCCATCTCAGCGGTGGGCACCAGTGCTGCCTGGAATGGCAAACCCCCATGGTGCTGGGATGTGGGTGCCTATCCCTGCCCAGGGCAGCATCTCTTCCTGCTGGGAGGCATTGACAGGTGTAGGGTGAGGCCCTGGGCTTCCCCAGATCCACCCCACACTTTCCCTAGCCCAGTGCTTGCTCAACCTGCCCTTTGCCCGGTTTCCTAGGAGAAAACGCCCCATCCAGATAAGCTGTCATCCGTGGGGCTTGTTGGCGTGGCCCAGCCAGCTCCTGCTCCCTCTGCTCTTCCTCCTCATCTTCACTTTGCCTTCCTCCCTTCCCAACATGTGGACACTCCTCCCTCACCAGTTAACACAGAGCCCTTGCAACACCTTGATGATGGTGCCAAGGGCTGAACTCTCTCTTCCCTGCCCGCAGGTTTTGGCATCAGCACACGCTTCTGGGATTATCCTTTCCGGACACTCATCCCTGAGGAGACCTTCAAGAAAGAGGACTGACCGCCCCAGCCCAGTGCTCAGCTGCTGGCTCTGTGCCCCTGCACTGGGGCTGGTGTCCCTCCCCAGCCCCCAGCGAGGCCAGCTGGTCCCTGTCCCCTTCCTGGGGGCTGTGCCACAGCAGTGACTCCAAAGTGGAGCATCCCTGTGGAGTGCTGTGGTCCAGCTGTGGCACTGGCAAGGGGATGGGGGGCTGAGGATGGTGAGGAAAGGGGAGGAGGAGTCTGTGGGGTTCCCTGGTGGACTCCTGCCCCTACCTCGCTGCCCTCCCGCTCCAGGCTATGGAAGCACGGGCAGATCTGCTGCCTGAAAGATGAAGTGCCTGAGTCCACCCTCCCTCCTCTGCCCTGGCACCTTGCCAGAGCCCCTGTCCCTCCTGGGCTGCCCTCTCCCCAGGGCACCCAACACGCTGCAGTTGCCCCTATTGCCTAACTCAAGCCAAGGGGATTCCTGTCCTAGCTCCTTCTCCCAGCCCATCTCAGCACAGGGTTTTCTTGGCCTGCAGCCCTTTTGGGGCAGGTCCCACAGCTCTGGATTGTGCCTTTTTCTAACCCATATCTCTCTGCCAGATTTATCAAGTTCATGGTTTTCATAGACATTGGCTACTTGAAACTCAAACTCCAATGAAAAGAATTACTATGAGATGCCTTTTTTGCTGATCCTGTGATTTTATTTTTTATTATTTTTTCCCTAATGTTTACTGCAGATATTTAAAGGTTTGAAATAAATTTATATGTAAAACTGTAGACACTACAATTGTAAATAAACTGTATATTTTGAAAAATAAAACTTTCTAAAAAGGGTCTGGGAAATGTACCCCCCAAGGCTGCTCACGAGTCTGTTCTCCCACCCTTGGTGTGTCCCTTTCCAGGTGTTGATGGCCCTTGGAGCCACCATTGCTGGCTCCCCTCATCAGCCACAGTGAGGTAGGAGATTTGCATGGGATATTCTCAGCAAACCTGTGTGACGTTGTGGCTCTGCTAAGCAGAAGTTAACACTCACTTCTCTGAAGTTGGGCAATAGCGTCGCATGCACCCCAGAGCTTCCCAAAATTAGCCTGGCTCTCTGACGAAGCCCTCTGTAGAACTTCCTGCAGAGGTCAAGCCCTGCTTCCAGCACTGGTGCCCACAGCCCGCCTCCTTTGGTGCTCCGGGGCTCAGGGACGGGGAGAGGAGCAGGGCTGTGCTCTGGAGGGTCTCACTGCACATGCAGGAAGTTCAGCAGGGCACAGAGCCCCAGCTGCCAGCGCAGCAGAATGGGTTCTGGTTCTCAGAATAGCAGAAGCATCAATACAGGCACGCACAACTTCCCCATCCCCTTTTTCCCACTGCACTTCCTGTGGGCAATTCCTTCTTCCATCAGGCAAAACCCAGCACAAGGGCACTCAGCCCTTGGGAATACCCCGGGTAGCTTTCTGGGAACTGGGAGCTGTGATGGCGTGGGAAGCTGGGTTGCACAACGTCCCTTCCGCTGTGACACCCTTTAAAGCCGCGCTCGTCCTGCCGTGCCCCTCCAGCCTGCGGAGGCAGCCGAGGTCAGCAAGCACGAGCAGGTGACAGACCTTCCTTTCTCCTGGTGAGCAGAAGGGATCGATCCTTCCTTGGGGGCTGCTGCTAATTTCCTTTCAACAAGGGTGGTTTTCTGTCTTTGCTACCTGCATGTGGGCTGGGGAGCAGGCCCCGTCCTTGAGGAGATGCTGAGCGCACAGAAAGAGCTTGATTTAAAATCTTAGGTGGGCAGAACAGAGCTACGGGGAGAAGCTGGGGATGCTGGGGCTGTGAAGATGTACAAACCTTTATTAGATGGGTGACCACAGAGAGAGACATTGGGCAGAAATAAAAGTAGATCTTTACAGCAAAAGGTATGGGTTCTGCGGGCAGGAAGCCAGGGGGATGTGGGGCTGGAGCCAGGAATGCTGTCCATGGGATGCTCCTTGGGTCACTGATGTCCCTGCTCCTCTGGGTGGAAGCTCTCTGGGATTTAGTTCACACATTAAATTGAGCTCACACATTTAATTAATTAATTAAATTTAATTAATTATACATTAAATTAATGTACATAAATCAAGCCAAAACATCTCTTGCTACTGCAGAGAAAGATGTGCCACTGCTGCTGCTGCCGATGTCTCTGTGTGTGCCCGCTCCGGTCTGCACGAGCAGCTGCAGTGGCAGGCAAAGCAGGGAAAGCAAAGCAGCTGGAGATGTGAGGGGCTGTGGGAGGATGTGTGCCATATCAGGGTGTTCCCTAGGGTGGAAGGCGTGGAAGAGCTGCATCTGCTGATCTCTGAGCAGCGCCTGAGGCTTCCCTGCACAGACACTGCCGGCTCACATCCCCGTGGCCAAGCCCTGTGCTGCAAGCATGGACATCGTGGAGAGGGTCCTCTCCCTGGCCCAGGCCATCCATGGCCAATTCGAGCAGGTGAAGTGCTGTAAGCACCAGTGCCAGCGCCTCGTGGAGCGCATCCAGATTCTGCTGGAGCCCGTGAGGATCCTTCGGGCTCAGCCACGACAGCACATCTCCCACCATGAAGAGGAACTGATGAAAAAGCTGCTCCGGGCACTGGAGGAAGCCCAGAAACTGGTGATGAAATACAGCCAGACCAGCTGGATCCAGAAGTTCCTGCGAGCCCGAAGCACTGGTGAGGAGTTTGTCTGGGTGAACGAAAGCCTGGAGGACATTGCCCAGGGGCTCTCACTCCTGCTGCAGGCAGAGCAGAAGCAGGCTTTCCTGGAAGCTTTCCAGTCAAAGACGTGTCGCAGGCAGGATGCTGAGGACCTGAGGGATGACAGAGCTTTCTTGGACCAGGTGATTGCAAGTGAGTGCATTTAGCAAACCCTCCTAACCTGTGACTGGTTGCTGGCCCCTCTCTCCAGTTGTTACCAAGCTCTGGCTTGATGGCCACGGCCATGAAGAGCCAAAGGGACATTTAAACCATGAAAGAAACAAACCACACAGTCAGGCTTGCTCATCCAGCAGCCCAACCTCTGCTCGTTTCTCTCCCTAGGTACTGAGGAGCCCACAGATGTGCTTGAGGAGATCTACATTGACAGGGAGTGCATGGAGAGCAAGATGGACTGGATGAAAAGCGAGCTGAACAAAGTCATTCGTGAGATGGAGCGTGAGTCGATGTCACACCACCTGCACCCTGTACACTGCATCCTTTACCCCCCAGCCCTGCCTAATGTGTCCCTTGTTCCCTTCTGGCACATGGTGGGAGCAGGCTTGAAGAAGGTCAACGTTGGTAAAAGAGAAGACATCACTGAGATCAAGCGAGACCAGCTCACTTTCCACAGGCACCTGCAGGACACAGAGAGCTACGACCTCTACGAGGGCGAGTACCTCAAGTACCCTGTTGCCATCAAAACCTTCAAGAGGCCGCTGACCACTGACCCAGTGTGAGTTGCCCTGGGTGGGAACGAGTGTGGCCCCAGGAGGGTGGCACAGCACTGTGCCATACCTTGTTCCAGGGATCTCACCACACTGTCCATTTCCACAGCAAGGTGAGAGACATCTTTGAGAAGGAGATTCAGACCCTGAAGAAGTTTGAGTCTCCAAACATCCTTCGCATGTACGGGATCTGCATTGAGGAGAACGGTAGGGGTGTCACATTAAATCACCCTTTTCCTCCCCTGCCATGCCCAGTGCGAGCTGGTGGCACGTGCCTTGTTGTGGTCCCCTCCCAAGAGGTGGCACAAGGCAGGATGGTTTTGCCTTGCAGACGGGAGCCCCTGCTTCTCCATCGTCATGGAGTACTGTAAGCACGGGACGCTGCGGGACGTGCTGAACAAGCAGCAGCATCTGCCCTGGGAGATCCGCATCCGGATGGCCCTGGGAGCTGCCAGGGGCCTCTACAGGTGAGCACCTGCACAATCAGTGAGCAACTCCACCTGATCATCCAAAAGCTGAGTGCAGCTGCCTGGTATCTCAGAGTAAGCCGTGGTATCCTGTTGGACACTGATTCCCAGTGACACCACCTAGGGACCGTGGGATGGGAGGCTGGTTAGGGGTAGGTAGTGGATTTGGATGCAGTAGCTCCCATCTACCCTGGTCACTGTCCCCTACATCTGGCTTCAAGCCTGGAAAGGCCTGGAAGGGGGAAATCCCCTCCCCAGATCTACAGGGCAGATTTGGAGGTACCCTGCAGCATGGCAGTTCTCCTTACAGGTCCTGCTCATCCACAAGGCTTGTTGCTTTGCCCACAGCAGCTCTTCCAGCCTACTGGAAAGGTTGGCTTGGCAGGGTTGATCCACCAAGACAGGCAGAGAGCTGCTGGCTTATGTGCTGTCCTTGGTTCCATCCATCTGCAGGTTGCACCAGACAGGGGAGAAGTCCCGACTCCACGGCTGCATCTGCAGCAGCAAGTTCCTGGTGGCTGGAGATTACTGTGTGAAGGTAAGCACCACACTTGGAGATGCTTTTGGGAGTTTTAAATGGTTTTGTGGATGTCTCCCTCCACCAACACTGAAGGGAATTGTGATGGTCCAGGATAAAATGGGGGAGTGGCATCTCCCCTATGACTTTAGGCATTTAAACCTCCCTATCTTGGTTTTATCATGAGCAAAGTGAGTGTTCCTAAAGCATCCAGCCTGGGATGAGCTGAAGCTGGGGCAATTCACCTGCCCTCCCCTCTGGTTTTGCTTGCAGGAAGAGACTCCTGCTGGGCAGCACACAGGGCTGCACTCCAGCCTTTGCTGCCCAGGGCATCTTGCTCTGTTTTCTCCATCTTGGGGCAGTCTCTAGCTGCACCACAGGTTTCTACTTCTCCTTTTCTCTCTCTCATTCTCTCAATCAGCTGTCAGGATTTGAGCTGTGTGAAACAGAATCATCCATCAAGAGGAAAGCCAAGAAGGACTGGAAACAAGTCTCTATGTTGGCCTACATCGCTCCAGAGAACCTGAAAGACATCAACTACCCTTACAAGAGTCCCTGTGAAATATACAGGTGTGTCTGTCCCTCCCAGGAGATGCCTGTGAGCAGGCAGGTGTCTGGCAGAGCTATGGAAGGAGGCCAGGTTTAATCAGACACACCAGCAAATGCTTCCAGTTGGCATAGACCAACAGTCCTCTCCACTAGAAGGGAGGAATACATGGTGGAATGAATACTGAGACTCTTGCTTGTCTCCTTCCAGCTTTGGGATCGTTCTGGCAGAGATTGCAACCTCCAAAATCCCATTTGAAGGTGAGACAGAAGTATCTGGCTCCCTGCAGAAAAGCCTCACGGCGCAGTGTGGTTCCTGTCTGGCACTGGATGCTCCCTGCTCCTTCCCTGAGCATCCCATGCCGGTGCCAGTGGCAGTGCCTGGTGTGCCTGACAGCTTCTCCTGAAACTCCAATGCAGTAAAGTACAGCTTGCAGTAAAGCTACCTGCTTAAACCACAAACATGCAAATAATTTCTGTTTCTATTGGCCGGTCGTGGGCACTTAGGCATGAACACATCTTGCTCTACTGGAGCCCAACAGTGTCATGCCAAATGCAGTGGGACTCCTTGCAGATGGAGTTTGGGTCACTTCCCTGCTGGCCTCTCCCTGCCAAAGGCTGCAGGCAGGCTCTTGGCACGGCTTTGTGCTGGGTTCCCTCCCCAGCACCCTCCTGTGGCAGCAGAGCTCCATCCCGACTCTCCTGTTTGCACTTGTCTAGGCTGCACTCCCGAGGAGATCGTGGAGAAAATCTGCAATCACCAGTACTGGGACCCTCTTGGGGAAGATTGTCCAGAAGATCTGAGGAAAATCATTGAGCAGTGCCGTGCCTTTGACCCTTCCCAGCGCCCTTCTGCCGAGGGTGAGTGTCCCAGACGCCTGCTCCACAGGTCCTTTGCACCCCTCCATCAGCTGCTCCAGCAGGCAGTTTGCCCCTGATTTCCCATGTGAATTAGCCTGGCTTTGTGTTTCAGGATCCTGCCTTGACCTTCCTTTTTTTATGCTAACAAGCCCCCAGTTCCAGACCTCACACAGTGACATTTAGTTACCCATGCCATGACAATAATCACCAGGCTGTTTGTTTATTTGGTGTCACATAAAAGGAGCTTTTTCTATCAGACAAGCAGGGGCAGGAAGCAGGGGTCTGTGAGTTAATCCCTACTCAGGTCCTGCAGATCCCATAAGCTGGAGGAACAGCCACAACACTCTGCAGGAACATTTCCTGCCTTGGGCTTTAGCAGTAAATTGCAGCCTTGGGCATTGCTCTATGACAGGGAAGTTTTCACTGTCTCTGAAGCTGGTTTGTGTCTGATCAGACAAGTAACTGGTCTCCAGCAGGAGATACAACAGCAACATCAGGAAATTATAGAGGAACATTTCTGGTATGTTTGAAGTCACAGAGCTCATATCCTTCCCTTGGTTCATCTGTCTAAGGGGAGAAAACTTTCTTCAATTTCATCCACTCCATCCTATGGGACCAGACCCATACAAGAGATGAGGGAAATGTGCCCAAGAAACCACTGAGTGTCACATCTGTGTGCTTCCATTTCCCACCAGCACCTCCCTGGCACAGGGAATAGCCCTGGCTGAAGAGAAAATACCAAAATATCATCAGAGCTGTTGACAAAGCCACACTGAGGAAACAGGATGGCTTTATTACCCTAATATGACCCTAATCCAACACCTACCACTGTGTGGGGCTGAGCTGGAAGGACAGTTCATGGCAGCTGTTCACAAGGCTGCTTCCACAAACACGGCTGCTTCTGTTTGGGCTGGGCTGTGTGCTCAGGCCTGTCCCTGCCAGCCCTGCCCTTTGTGCTGGCCCCAGGAGAGTGTGACTCCATGTCCCAGGCACCATCAGTGAGGCAAAGCCATCCTCTCCTCCGTTAAAAACCCCAAACAAAGCCTACCAAAAATCCTCTGTGTTGCTTAATGCCGTCCTTGTGTTTTGCAGAGATTGTGGACTCGCTGGCTGACCTGGAGAAAAGCAGAAACCAAGGAAGTTAACTGTGGAAAAGGGGGCTGGGTGACCAGGGCCAGCAAGCCCAGGGGTGCCACTGGCCCCTCTTCCCCCTGACAGAGACTGATGGCTCAGGGCTCCTGGGTTTGTTTCTGTGTGTGACACAAGCACAGGGCTGCTGTTTGTTTCTGTGTGTGACACAAGCACAGGGCTCCCGTTTGTTTCTGTGTGTGACACAAGCACAGGGCTCCTGTTTGTTTCTGTGTGTGACACCTTCCCCTCGCCAAGGGGCCGTGCCTGGGTGGCCTTGGAGGCAGCTGAGGAGAGAGGTGACTTGAAGAGAGGCTACCAAGAAGCCTAGGGGGACCAGAGGGATGGAACAACGGAGGGACGGACACACAACTTCTTTTAGGAGAGAAGACTGAGGGAGTTGAGCCTGTTCAGCCTCGAGAAGAGAGGACTGAGAGGGGACCCCACCAGCGCCTGTCCCTGTTTGGAGAGAGGCTTCAGAGGATGGACTGAGCTCTGCTGGGTGGCTCCCAGCCATAGGACAAGAGCCAAGGGGCAGAAAATGATACATAGGCAGTTCCACTCGAGTGTGAGGAAGAACTTCTTTACTGTTTGGTCATCATACACTGGAACATTGTCCAGGGAAGGCGTGGAGCTTTCCTCACTGGCGATACTCCGGGAACATCTGGATGCAATGCTGTGAAAGTGCTCTGGGACAATCCTGCTTGAGCAGGGAGGTGGGAGCACATGACTCACCGTGCTCCCCTCCAACCTGACCCATCCCGCCGTTCTCCTCGGCCCTGCCCACGGGGCGCCGGGGCCCGGCTATCCCGGCGCCACCTCCGGCTCCCCTGGGCTCCCCCCGGTTCTCTCCAAATCCTTTCCGGTTCCGCTCGGCTCACCTCGGGGCTCCCCCTGGATTTCCCCCGTTCCCCCCGGTTCTCCCGGGCTCCCCCCGGGCCCGCCCCGCCGCCGTGCCAACGCCCCGCCCACCTCCCCCGGTTTGAATGAACTTGTGTTCCCGCTCTTTTCGCCACGCGGCGTCTCCGCCAATGAAAACTCGCTCCCCTGCTCTTGCCCCGCCTCTATGCCGTCAGAGGTCTCGTTGTCCAATCAGCGGGCTTTCACCGCTGCGCATTGACCAATCAGAGCACGCCGTGCCTCCCTGCCCCTCGCCCCGTCACGCCCAGTTCCGTTGAACAGACGGACAGAGCGATTGACCAATGAAAAAGCGGAAACGGCTCCGACTGGCCCAATGGCGGCCGGCGCAGGGGGGGCAGCCAGCCAATAGGGCGGCGGGGGCGGGGCGGCGCGGCGCTCGAGCGGGCGGCTGGGCCCGGCGGAGGTGAGCGAGGGGCGGCGGGGCCGGGTCGGTGGTTCCGGGCCGGGATCTCGGCACAGCTCCATCCCCCGGGGCCCGGCCGAGTTCCCCAGCACGGCTCGTTTTCCCCGAGCGCTCGGGCTGCCTGTAGCTGCCTGAGGGGGGATATCATTCTCCCGTGCCCTTTTTGTGACGGGCTCGTCTTTAAAATCCGCGAGCTCTGTCGAAGAGACGGCGGAGAATCCCCGCCCGTGGGGCGCGCGTTCCCTTCGGGCCCTGTTGGGTTGTTTCGTTTGTGTTAATTTCGTGTTCAAGCAGGCGCGGCCGGAGCGGGCCCGGGTGCCCTCCGCAAGGGGAAGCTGCTGCCTCAGCCCTCAGCCCGCGGTGTGAGCCGGGGGCTGCCGGCCGGGCTCGGCCCTGGGGGCGCCCGGGGTTCCTCCCTGCGGCCCAGGCGGGCTGTTTGTGGGGACCCCCCTCTTCCCGGGGCTGCCTGGCAGGCGGTCAGCTGGCTGGAGGAAGGCCTGGCTTGATAATCCTTTGGGCCAGATTCCAAGATTTAACCGTGAAAATGCCATTATTAACCTCTTAATAAATCTCAGGCTAGGTAGGCAATGGAACATGTTGCCCGGGGAGGTTGTGGATGTCCCAACCTTGGAAGTGCTCCAGGCCAGGCTGGATAAGGCCTGGTGGGAGGTGTCCCTGCCCTTGGCAGGGGCGTTTGGGACTGTATCTTTAACCCCTTAATATAATGATTCCATGTGGTGAAAATAAAAGGTTTATTATGGTGTTGGGTGGCAATTCTATAATGAAGATAGTACTAGAAATGCAGTACTTGATTGTAGAATATTACTGAATCTTGGCCATGCAGCTGTTCTGGTGGGAAGTGGTAATGTCTATTTTGACCTCGCTTAGGCTGAATTGATAATCAGGATAAGAATGATAAAATTAATAATTTAGACTTTCTTAAAATACCTATAAAAATATTTGAGCCTTACTACAACCTCTTTTATTAATTCTTGTGTACCTTTTCTAGCTACTTTTTATACACAACTAGCATTTGTTCTCTTTATGCAGCCCTAGCTGGGTAAGTTTTACCAGCTTGGTAAAACTGGTGTTTGTGCTTTGGGCTTCTGAAGAGTGTTAAAGGTCTGCAATTCCCAAGGCTTTTCAAGTTTATGATTGCTTAAGTACTTTTTGGAGAATGTGAATGATTTTCAGCAGCTTGCAGTATTTAATCCACACACCTCTTCCAATAAAGGACTTTTGAGTTTTTGGTGAATCTGTTCATTCAATTGATGAGATAATCTTGAACTTTTTGTGTTGTGAGCACAGTGTGGCCAAAGTGCTCTTAATTTGGTGACTGACAGCAGCATGAGAATTAATAATGCACAAACTGTTGTCTCTGTTTTTCTTCAAACCCTAAGGTAGTACTCCTGTTCTGGAGGTAACCTGAAATCCATATGCCAAAGACGTAGAAGGGCAACCACCCTTAATATATTTGCAGTCTTATTGCAGATTTCATGTTTATCCAGTCTTGGGCTGAATTTGGATCCCCAAATGCTGATGCTGCAGATACCAGTAATGTCTCAGTCATGTGTTCTGCTGTCATGCCCTTTCTGGTTTTGCCTGGTGTTGGTAAATACCTGAAGGGCTGTTCAGTACACTGTGGGTAAGGGTCACAGCGATCTGTTCCAATAAGGCAATTTTATTTGAAGAAACTTGAATGTCAGTCAAGAGAGCAGTGCAGCAAAGGACTGTGTCATAGAGCTTGTTTCTGGCTGTATCTCTGGGCGCTTGTGCAGTGCTGCTCACCTGGGAGAATCTCAGATATTTCCAACTGTTCTTCAAGATCCACGTGAATTTACTTGGCACATAAATGATGGCAGCAAGAAAACATTGGCTTTACATACTCATCCAAGTGCTTATTTTAGTTGATTTTGCAATGTGCCTTTGGTGCTAGCTGCTGTCGAGCCAAAGACTTTGAGCCCAGGACTCTGGGAGGGTGCTCCCAGCTCACATGTGAGTATTGACTTGTGGTTTAGCTCTGCTGCAAAGGACAAATTTTCTCTTGGCTCTGAATTCTAAAAACATTTTTAGTCACTGAGTGCTGTACCTGGTTCTTGCTATCATCAGGCTACAAGTAGGGTACACTTATAAATAAGTAAATACTAGTTTTCTTCAACTCCTTGCAGAAATGGCTCAAGAAGAGATGGAAGTTGATCTCCAACCAGTGGCTGGTTACTCAGTGGAGACCCTCCAGACACTTTCCCCGGAGCCCTCTGGTCACACAGTGCTCTCCTCCCACGTTCCTGTGCCCTCTGGTCACACAGCGCTCTCCTCCCACGTTCCTGTGCTCGAGGAAGGAGGAGGCAGCGCTGCAGCCCTCCCTGCTGACGATGCTGTCCTCATGCCCAGCGCTGGTGCCAGGGCAGCAGCTGCAGAGCCTGACCTGCAGGCGGGTCCTGCCACGGCCCCCAGTGGGCTGCAGAGGCTGCAGGGGCCGTTGGATCAGTCCCAGCCGCCGCCTGTGCCACAGCTCACACAGCGCCCGCCAGCAAGGAGAGCGCGCAGGCAGCAGAGACTTGGGGGTTCCCAGAGGACAATCAGTGCCAGGTAAAGCAGAAATGAAATTGGGTCTGAGCTGCCCCGTGATCACGTCCAGCATCAGTTCAAAACTTCCTTGCTTCCTCTTACAGTGCCCAGCCCAGGTGTGTGGCTAGGGCCAAAGCACTTGCCTTTAAGTTCAGTAATAGCACAGTGACTTTTGGTCTCTTCTGGCAGGTCCTTTGCCCTTGTTAAGTGAATCCTCCTGATTCATATGTTGGCAGGGGTGATGTTGACCTCTGAGTCCTTCTACATTTTGAATTTTGCTTGCAGAGCTTGTGCTGCTGCTGTTCCCTCTGCACAGCCAGATTCCTGTCCGTGATTCCTGCAGCAGTACTGATTCTCAGCAGTTCCAGCCAGCATTTAGCTCAGTGGAGCTTGTGCTCTGGTTTGCATTTCACCTTTGATTTGGGGTCTGCCTGATTACATTTGCTGGTGACAGTTCAGAAACATACAAATGGATATTTTTCTGTTGGGCTTTGTTGTTGTTGGTTTGGTTTGGGTTTTGTTTTTTGGGTTGTTTTGTACTTTCAGACAAAATAAAAAATCCTCTCTACTTAATACCATTTGGATGGGATTACAGAGGGATATGAATGGGGATGCTCTGTAGCCAGAAAGAAATCCAAATTTCTTTTTTATTTGTTTTTCTCTCATCATTCTAGCTTTTGTATGTGCCAAGGGTGAAATTATAATTAACTGAAGCATTGCTTTTAAATTCAGCAAGACCAAGAGCTCCTTTCCTCCCAGTTGATTAAACACAACTGTATTGTTTGCCCTCGGATTGCCTGCGAAGGTCACGGTAGTTGTGAGGGCTGGAAGGCAACCTGAGAAACTCCTTTGAATCTGAAGGATAATTGAGATGATAGCTGAACTGATGGGGGAGAGGGGAGGATGTTTCTATCTAGGGATGAGTTCCAGCAGAAAAGAAGAGGAAAAGTAGAAAGATTAAGCACAAAGTAGTCAGTGGAATGAGGCTCTCATCCAAGTGGTATGCATTTCACAGTACCAGTTCCTCCAGGAACCAGGGCTCAGTTAGGGTTGGAGAGACAGATTAGGAGTTTCCTTAGGCTTATTAGTGAATGATACTCTTTGTGTTTCTCCTCTCTAACCCCACCATCCCCTTCTCCCCCAAAAGAAAGCAGTATCATTGTTGTAATGAGATTTTCTTTGAACTGAGCAAAATTGATTGTTGCTGATCCTGCTGATTGTTCACAACATGGTCTATCCTATGTGATTATCCCCCTACCCGGGAAGGCCTGACTTGATAACAGTGACATCTTCCTGCTGAAGTCAAAGCCTAGGAATTTTCCTGCGAGCATGCATGGGAAAACATGGTGAGTCTTTAGCTTACCTGAAATGACTGTGGCTTTTGTTTCTTGCATTTCTGGACTCAGGCCAGCATTGGACCATTACTTTCAACTCAGTAGGACCCAAGAGCCATCTGCAGGACCAGTTCTTCACCCAGAGTTCCCCCGTGTTGTGAGGGACCCCCAGGCACAGCACCCAGCCGAGACAATAGAAGTGAGTGACTCTGCCAGCAGCACTTCTGAGGAGGAGGAGGAAGAGGAGGAAGCAGTGGAGGCAGCAGCACCACTGTTACCATCAGCCCAGGAGACTCCTCCAGCAGTGAGCTCAGGAGGTTTGTGCTGTATTGGAGCTGTGTAGAGACTGATTTCAGACACTTTTCTTGCTGTTTGAAAACTCAGCAGGGAAACCCTTTTAAGCTTCTCAACAGACGGGGCTCAGAGATTTTTGTGCCCACAGCTGACAGGAGCAGGCTGCTGCCACACGGCTTCCTGGCAAGCAGCTCCTAAGAGCAGCAGCCACAGCAATGGGTGATTGCTACCATAATGTTAAATACAATCTTTTTGCTGTTTGCAGACTGCTATTTATTCTGAAAGTTACCAGGATTATTTGTAACTTAAATTTAGAGATTATTGTTTGCCATGCTTCCACTCCCATGTATTATTAAGGAGTGCTGTTGAAGACATCAGGTCACAGCTTGGACATCAGCAAGATGATGATCCTTACAGAGAAGGATCTGATTCAGTATTTTTTAGTTATTTGAGATTTCAGGCTGCTTCAGTTGATTTTTCATTCCCATGTGACACTTAGCTGAGGAGATGGAGGTACTTTTTGTTTTTCTTTTTCTTTCCTCATTTCTTTCTGTCTTTCAATTCTTTATCTAAACTCATGCTCACAGGCTGACACACACTTCAGTGACATTTTGTGTGATTAACATGCGCAGTTTATGTAAGAGTGACAAATAGTTAACTTGCTAGTCAAGGTTATTGCTGCCCAGAGAATACAAGAACAAGAATATTTTTTTACTTCAGTCTCTAAGGAATGTCCTTATAGATTGACTCTCTGCCCTCAGTTTTGGTTTTGATTGCCCAGCCCACCTCATTACCTTTTTTAAAAGGGTACATCTGTGAGGTATCTTTTGAACAGATCCATTCTGCTTGCTCTGGGCTAGTTTTACACATGACAGGAGCTCAAGCTGTTAAGTGCTGTATATTATTGTGTGAACATATGCTCTCTGCTGGATTTTGTGGAATTCCCTTGTTGCTTATATAAGCCAGTGGCTCCTCTTACAGCCCAGAATCACAGAGGCTGAAAACATTATTGACATTAGCCAGGGTTAGGTGATAATTCCACTGGATGGAGAATATCTACCTTAATTACTAAATGTGACTAATGACTCTTGTTTTGTCAGGAGCTAGAGGGGAGGCAGTTATTTCTGCTCCTTTTTTTACTGTGCTAGTGGTGGTGATCTCCACATAGCAATTCAGTGTGCCCATGCCTCAACAGATGGGCTGACAGAGGCCCACCACAAAAACATAGGGAGGATACCAGCAGAATTGGTAGTTCAGACAATTACCAGCTGGAAAAGTGCTGAAGTCAGAGTGAATGGACAGCCAGCATACGGGAAATGCTTTCTTGGCACATGAAATATGCATGCTTAGATCCCTTGGCAAAGCAGCTTCTGATATTGGTGTCTGTCTTTCTCAGGGCATAATGATGCAGGAATATAATCTGACATCAGCCTAACTATACACCAAATCTGTTTGTTTTGTGCAGGTCAGAAAATTCTGATAACAGTTTCTGTCCTTAAAAGACCTCTCCTTTTTCACTGAAATTCTGTTGCTTTTCATAAAAGAAAACATAAAATTTTTCAGCACTAGTGTTTATATGTAGAAGGCCTTACACACAGAATGTGTCCAGGGCACTGATCTGAAGCTTTGTAAGTAACCTGTGCTGTGTCACTACTTAACCTGTGCCCTGATGATTTCAGATCAAAGCAGGAAAACTCCTTTTCACCCCATTATGAATCAGGTTATTTAAGCAATGCTTTCTTTAGTTTCCAGTCAAGTTCAAGCAGAGCCACCTCAAGCTTTGTCTGAAGCTTCTGCAGAACATGAAAGTCATGAAGTCCAGCAAAAGCAAGTAAGGTGAACTAAATGCTTTTGGAGACAGATTATATATGGTAAATGCTGCATTTTCTGAAACAGCTGTGTTGTTTTTTTAATTTTTAATCCTAGACAACTCCACTAAAGAAACTGGAGCCATCAGTTCCTGTTGCACCTCAGGATGAGGAGGAAGGAGATACCTGTGCCATCTGCTTTGAGCAGTGGACCAATGCTGGGGAGCACCGTCTGTCTGCGCTGCGCTGTGGGCACCTCTTTGGCTACACCTGCATTGAGAGATGGCTCAAGGGACAGGCAGGGAAGTGCCCTCAGGTAACAGGGCTGTTTGTGTGCACTGAAAAGCACTTAAAGCACTTACTATGTGTGCCTAACTTGTGCCTCAGATGTGATCACTGTGTTATAGCTGGTTGCTGCATGAAGCTGCTGTCAGAAGTAACAAACCCCACCATTACTTTGTTGTTATTAGGCCAGTAACAACTAGCAGTACTTTAAAGGATGGGTTATGACTTGGATCTTCTCTCTGAAGTAGAGCATTTGTGAGTAGCAGATGTAAAGGTTTGAGAGTTCAAGTGCTAAACTTGGAAATGGTTTCAGAATGCCCCAGTCTGGTCCTGGAGAGAACCACCTGGAATGGAAATGGCAGATGGATTCCTAGACACAATTAACTAAGCATAATGACTGTGTTATTAGACAGGAAATGTGTCTGAGAACTGTTTAGGAACCACAGAATGGTTAGGGTTGGAAAGGACCCTAAAGATCATCAAATTCAGTTTTCAGTTCATTAATCTTCTGTTTTGACCTGTGTCTGCTTTTGCAGCCTTTAAGAGGACGAGGTTGTTTAGGAAGCTGGCAGAGAACAAACTGAGAACCAGGTTACATCTTCTAATGTCCCTTTGCAAGTGGTAAATCAGCTTTTGAATGGTTTCTTTCCATGGTTAATATTGATCTCCTTCGATGAGGTCTGCACTTCTATGTGATGTGTTTCCATTCCTTTCTCCTTTTTTCCATGAAGGAATGCTGACAAAAAATAGGTCAATGAGTACCTCACAAACAGGATTCAGTTCTGGCACTTCCTGAGTCAGTGGCTGGAAGCCCAGGGTTCCTTTGGCTTTGTCATTTTGAGAGCTTCTGTATTCTTGCTTGACTTTGCAGGATTCCCTTCTCTCAACAAGAAACTTCCTGTTGATGTGTGCTGTGACTAAACCTAAAGAATCCCTGTTGCCATAGCAAAGGCCCAAAGTTGATTTTTCTTACCTCTGTCAATTCTGTATAAGCTTTTCTTCCCCTACTTCAGGCCCAGACAGAATTCTGAGAAACCTGCCTGGCATATTTACTCTCTGGAATTTTGTGACTGCTTTCTTCTTGAACACTAACATCTCAATGATTGTTTGCTCCCTCTTTCTCTTCCAATGATGCAAATACTAAAAAGTTCCTGGGAGAACTTGCTCTGGAGAGAACCTTGAAGCTAAATCATCTTTCCTTCATTTTCAGTCTCCCTCCTTTGCAGTTGGGTGTTCTCTGGTTGAATGGCCCAGAGCTGCTGTGCATGGTCTGTATACTAAGTGGCTTGAGTGTGAGTTGCTGTGAAATTGCAGCATTCCTGATCCTGCCAGTGGCAGCTGCTGGCTGCCAGGAAAACTGTCTTGGCCATTTACTGCAGTTTTTACAAAGAGGAGGGAGGTTGTCTGCTCTGAGACGCTTGTGATAACTTTGTGCTGCTAAGTAGTAGACAAGTGTGCATTTGAAGCATACACAGTAATTTAATGTTTAGCTGAGGTTACTTGATCTGAGTATTCACCTGCCTCTTTTCTTTTCAACAAAGAATATTTGCAAAACAAACTTGGAAGAAATTATGGCATCTGCAAGTTCTAACTTGCTTTCTTTTTAAGGTGAATATAGTGTACTAAATTATTGCAGCTTAGCTAGATGCACAAAATTATTGAAATATCTGACTCCCTGTGTGTCACTGAAGTCAGTGTTTCATTCAACAATGGAATACTCTTATGGATTTGGGCCTGTACAACATGATTAAAGGAATACAGTACAGAAATAGGAGTTGGAAGTATGCTCAGGGGTTCCTGAATCTTTGTCTGTTGGCCAAGCATCAAGTCTTGATCTTTTCAGACCTGAGGCTGGGCTGGTGTTTTGTTCTAGATCTTCTTGTTTTCACTTCTTTGTCTGTTTTGGGATTTTTTGTCCCTGGAACTTAGCTGACTGAGCTGCATTGCCAGTGCATTAGCAGAATACATTTAGTGGGAGGCAAGGAGATGGATTATTAAAGGTGCAGTAGGATATGCAGCTTTAGTTGTAGCCCTGCTTAGAGCTCTGGTGTCTGTATGAGGGAGCACATTGCAAACATACTTGTGTTTGTGGCATTGTTTTCCAGCAGAAAGCCCCTCCTTTCAGAGCTAACTAAAACCATACCTAGGGACTCGTAGGGATGCACAGTTTGGATAGTTAAATTCCTGCAGATGACCTGAGCTTGTGTTTGATTTCAGTGCATGGATAGTTAAATGCCTGTAGATGACCTGAGCTGGTGTTTGTTTCAGTGCAATAAGAAGGCCAAGCGCTCCGACATCGTGGTGCTGTACGCCCGCACGCTGAAGGCGCTGGACACCAGCGAGCAGGAGCGCATGAGAAGGTACGGAGCCTCCACCTGAAGGGGCCTGCCCCTGAGAGCTGCACTCTGCCTGCTTCTCCATGCTTTCATTTCCTGCATGGTCTGAAGCAATTTGTGCATTCCCTTGGGGTGTATCAGGAGTGTAGCTACCTGAAAGAACCAAGGCCTTGCTGCATTGCACATCTTAATTTTCTTTTGGAACAGAATTCTTGAGTTTGCATTTTGTGGCCCTGAAACAGCAAAAGCTGTCTTGTGCTATATCCTGAATTGTTATCATGGGAGGACATGCAAAGTTGATGCCAAAAAGCTGTATATTGCTAATTCATCATTAGATGGGAAAAGCAAGGCATGGTTAGGAATGCAAGGAGGGTGAATAGCTGACCTTTTCTGCCACCTTTTCTGTGTGCATTAAACAGAGTAATACCTCATATGAATCACTTTCCATCTTGCTTTGTCAAACTCTTCATGTAGCTTTACTTGCAAAAGGTCAGCAAGCATTACTATGACTCCCACTTCCCTTTCCAACTTAAATGTAGACCTTGTATTGAAAAAGGGGAAAGCAGGTATGAAAATGGGGATTCGTTTCTTTTCAGTAAGATGCTGTCACAGATACTATTCTGAAATGAAAATGCTGCAGATATCTGAGTTCTTCTGAGTCTTGTGTTGAATAGAATTTAATTGGGGTTTCTTCACATATCTACAGCTATACCACTGTTCTTTCAAGGCAGTCTTTCAACAGAAACCTCACTATCCTGGTAATTATAGATCAGAAATGATTGAGGAGTAACAGTCAGGAAGGGAAGAATCTCTTCTCTCCAGATTGCCACAGCCTGATGGTGTTTGAAGTGTACCTTTAGAAGGGTGATGCTTCTTTCACTGGATTAACACAGGAAAATAAATGATATATATTATTTTTTTCAAAAGCATCACGGAAGACAGTTGCATGTGTAAATCTTGTTATCTCTCATGAAGGGGTAGTTGCCTGACTTCTGTTTCTGTCTCAGAACCTCACTGCAGGTGTTCCCCACATGCCCTGCTCCTCCTCTGCCTCCTGTTTTTGTTGTAAGGCAGGGAGCAGTGACTGACTGTGAGTCCATGGAGCTGCTGGCAGTGGCTGCCTTCTGGCACACAGCCACAAGTGGAGCAGAGATGTGTGTGTGCATGCATTAGTCTTGTTTGCATGTGGTCCTGAATTAGGTATAAGATCATGGGGTTTGTTTGTCACATTCAAAAAACCCACCAGCCTTCAGCCTTTGGATACTAACATAAAGAATGTGTTTGTGATTGTTAAATAGGCATTTCACCTGTTTCTTCTGCAGGAAAAAAAATCTCATTAAAAAGCTATAAGGAAATGACAGAATTCTGTGCTTTGAAACATTCAAGACTAGGTCTGTGCATTTGCAAAATATTTAGGCAAGCTAGAGCTCCCTGCACATGAATGACAGAAATAACTGGAATATTGCAGCTTTTGACATACAGAATGCAGTGGGCAACACAGACCTGGTGTACAGCTAATTTTAAGGAGTGTTGGTGTTTCTTTCCCCACTTTAGCTATTCCTTCATGTAAGCCTTTATGGAAGAGAAATAAATTCAAGTAACCTAACCGAAGTGCTGCTGCTAAACGGTGTGCATGCACTTTTGGGCTCAAGGTGAGGCTGAAAGTGGGTCTTCTTTATGGGCATTCACAGAGAATTTTTCTGTATCATTTTTTCTGGTACAGATATATTTTCCTAAAATACAAGATTAGCTACTGGTAGTAGAGACAAGCTTGACGATCTTGCTGTTATATAGTTATGCTATGATGTGCTGTGTTACTGACACAGTGTATTACATGGACATAATGGTATAGGATTTGCTTAAGTGTTTCTGTAGGAGAAAGAAAATCGATTTCTTTTTCACTCTCCTCTGCTAAATGAGTCCTTTTGGAGAGGATGAGGAGAAAGGCTGTTGGAACAATACTTGGAGTGAGTCATTCAGAACAATTGCATAACTGAATATCTCAAGGTGAATGTGTTGGGTTAGTGCTGTACCAGGTTTTCTGTGACTGTGGATTTGCCTGAACAGGACATGTGGTGGGATGAAGTCAGAGGGCAGGAGCTGACAGCCCAGAAAAGTATCCAAGATAATACCTAGGCCTAAGGATTGCTTTCCTCTCCTTCCTCCAGCTCTTTAGAAAAGGAGCAAAAGTTGCGGAGACAGGCGGAGCTGGAATCTGCACAGAGCCGTCTCCAGCTCCAGGTGCTGACAGATGAATGTAGCAAACTCCGCAAGCAAGTTCAGGTGAGTCTCAAACTACAAAAACACAGTGTTTCTTCCTCTTCAGCCTGCCTTTTCCATCTTTCCTTAGAGGTGAGAAGACAGGATTCCAGTTTTAGTAATTATCAAGACTTAGTAAACTCAATTGGTGAATCATCCAAAGCTGGCAAATATATCCTGGGCTGGAATATTCATGTGTGCTACAAAAACTCTGACTTTTTCTTATGCTTTTAAGACTTAATTGAACTTGAGCACAGCACTGGAGTTGTTTGGCTGCTTGGTTGCGGGTTCCCTCTCAGAACCAGACTTAGTCTCCTTGTATTTAGTGTAGTTGCATGAAACTAAGCTTTGGAAATCTCTGTAGTAAACCTGCAGTGCAACCTATTATCACTAGTTAGTCAAGAGTCTTTGAGAAGCAGTTTGTGAAGAGGCATGGCTACTTGCAAAGTCAAAAGAAAACAAAAATACCCTAAGGGTTTGGGGTTTTTTGAAGGTTAGTCAACATTTCAGTTTAACACCTGGTACCCTGGGACCTGGCCTGTCAAATATGGGAGGCTGTACATGGCCTGAGCAGCTGCTGAGAGGCACCTCTTAGGGCACAAATTACTGACTGTAAATGATAGGTTGTTAAATGACTCTTTCCTTCTGGTTTATGCAATAGTGAGATATTTTGTAACTCATCCTAGCTGCTTTTTCAGGATTCCTATAAATTATGGACTCTGCCAGTGCTTCCAGCTGTGAATTAGCTGGCATATTCCATCAGTGCTAGGTTTTCCAAGAGTCTGTTTCATTGCCAGTTTGCTACCTTTTGTTGAATGAGGCAGATGATATCCTCTGTCTAGCAGCCTGCTTATTTTTAGGCTTTCCTTTATTCCTGGAATTTTTTTTTTTAGCTTGACTATTCATATCTGTACATTAAACAGCATCCTCTTTGCTGAAGTCTTCCTGTGTGACATAAGATAATGCTTTATAAATTCTCTAAATTTCTGCATGAAGCCATATGCTCATCATCGCTAATAAGAAAATTGGTCCACTACAAACTTTGGCTTAAGAAAAATGCAAATAAGATAAAATTGCCGGTCCATAATGTTTTCCTGCAATTCATTTGGTCTTAAATGATGGAGTATCCAGTCTATCTGTGTTGAAGTCACATGTTATGAAGATTAAGTACCCTGTGTTCTTTAAGCTCTGTTTCAGTATTTATTACTGCATTCATCATTGTACTGTAGTGGTTAATGCAAATGCTGGAAGCAATTTTAAGGTGCTTGTTTATACTGTGAATAATCTGGAAGTGAAACAATATACTGGGGAGCAAAAAGGTCAGCAGGAAGTCCACAAAAGTCTTCAACTTGTTTGATTGCATTTTGAGCAGATGCCTAATGAGCTCCTTGTTTTATGAGAAGTCATAGAGTAAAGTAACTACTTGCATAGAAGTATTTAGATTGGGAGGTTTCTAACCCAGCCCTGGTTGGGTGATTGCGGTGTAGGGTTGGGCTGTTCAGGGTTTTTTGTTGCTAATGCACTTGAGCTGTGCCCAGCAGCAGTCATGGCACTAGCTATGACCTTTTTTTTAGGTTTGTATGCTTATTCATTGTACTTTATTATTGAAGTATGTAATGTTATTGAGACTAGGAAATTGATGGTTTTTAAGTCTTTAGCTCTATGAAAATACATGAGGAAATGAAGATGAAGAGAGCTCTGGAAGAAAGCCCTCAGGAGTGGGGGCTGTGCTGAGCTGTGTCCTGCCCACCACACAGAGGTTCAGGCTTGTGTTTCAGAACCAATGCTGCTGACACTTTTTACCTAATGTTTTTCCTTTGGGAGCAGAAAGAACTTGGGAATTAAATGTGAGCTACTGCAGTACTCCTCCTGACTCTGCCAGCATTTTCAGTAAAGGTAGCTGAGGATAAATAAACCATCTCTGCCTTCTAGTATTAATATTACTTACTGATCAGCTGGGGTAGGAGATCTGATTTTTGCGCTTGGGAGGCAGTAACTCTCTTTGGATATGGAGCAGGAAAAGGAGGACTGGCATGGAAGTTACAGGAGACTGCATGCTGCTGTGGAGAAGAAAACCAATGTAATTGTGACCCTTGCAGAGATCAATTTATGTTTCTTGATGTAATGGAAAAGGTTTTTTAAAATAGAATTTTCAGAGCATTCAAAAAAAATTGAATGGCAAAATATCAATAAAAATTTGTGTATTCAATACCTCTAGAAAAAAAATAGGCTAATTGTTTTATTGAATAAAAATTGTTCATCTTTGTGATCTCTGTGTTCACCTCCAGGTGATGTCTGGGAAGTGGAAGCTGGTATTCCATTGCTGTTGTTTATAGTGGAACCAATTAGAAATGCTCCATATCCTTTAGTCTGAATTTGAACCCAAACCCCAAACAGAGGTGGAAGGTGGGATATCCACAGTGCTGCACCACAGCTTGAGGTTGTCCTGTCCTGTGTTTCTCTGTTAAAGGCAGGGCTGGGGCTGTGCAGTGGCAGGTGGCAGGTGTGGCTTCTCTAAGAGCTCTGTGGGAAACAGCCAGAGAGTGACAGTCATTGATGCCTGCCTTTGTCTTGAAAGCTTCATATCAGCTATTAGGGCTGTAACCTAATAATTCAAAACTGTTCTGAGTTTATTGTAGCTGGTGGTTTTCCTTTCCTATTCATTGTGCTCTTCTGCTTTTCCTCCTGTATGCTCCTCAGGAAGACTTCAGCTCTATAGCCCATTCTTTCCCCCCAGTGTGACTGTTCATTCATCACTGCAAAGGTGAGCTGAAATCTAGAGAAAGTCAGAGCATATGCAGAGAGAGGAGGCTGCTCTCAAGGCTCTTAGTTGACACCAGGCATCAGGAAAACTCTGCAAAGCATCTTAAAGGAAAGTATAGGCTTTTACATAATGAACAGAATGTTCTTTTGAGCACAATTAGTGGAATTTGTCTGCAGCAGAACATTTTTAATCACCTTGCTAATGTGCCTCCAGTAAGACTTCCTGATTCTGCTGGGTTTGTCCTTTGTGTTTAAATGTAAACATTGTATTAATAATCCTTGTGATTTTAATTGCCTGGTTTCCTTTATAATAACTTGTGTGAAAGTTGAATGTTGAGTGCAGTTGACAAGGAGAGTTTTGTAAGGTCCCCAGAGCAACAGATAATTGTAATCTCTTCTGATCCCCAGTGGTTATAGTGTCCACCCCTCACCTTTTAGAAATACTCAGTTTATTAAATTTTTGATTAAAAGTTGCTTTCTTTTAAATTACCTGTGTTTTGACTGCCTGCTTACTCTGAGCCTGAAGCTACAGCTTTCATCATAAGCATCCTGACAACCCTCACACCCCTTCTTCTTGTCCCGATTGTTTTGCCTTTTCTTGCTCTATTGGGATGATCTGGAGTCTCCAGCTTCCTTTTCTTTTTTTTTTTTCCTTACATTTTTATATTCCCTTGGGACATTTGCAATGTGCTTGATGCCAAAGAGATCAGACCTCTGTAAAGTATCAGAACTGCTCTCCTCTTGAGCAGCTTCCAAAAGTTATAGGTCTTGATAACTATTAATGTAGAATTTGAACTTTGATCTTGCCTTTTTGAAAATTGCTGCCTTTGCTTCAATGCAGGTTAAGTGGTGGTGACTGGTTCAGTATTGAGGCTGACTTGCAATTACTGATATATTCATAATATCATTCTTGTGACCCTTAATTGTTTAAAGATTACATAGTGTTTGAAGCAGAACCTGTGTTGCTCAGACAACAGAAAGCAAGTAGCAATTTTCCTTCAGTATACCTTCTCTCTTAAATATCCCTGAGATTCTGTATTGTCTGGTTTTGACCTTGGATTACATGATGGTCAAAATACTTTTTGGGAAGGGATACTTCTAGTTGACTCACAATATGCTGATGCCACTACCTTGATTCCCACCTCACCCCGATCATCTCAGCAGAAAAAGGAATTCAAGGAATACCTTGTTCTTCACAGAAGCTGTTCTTGGCCATCCCTTTGCTGAATATCCTTGAGCATTCATCAGTTGAGGTGGAGGAAAAGAGGGGAGGAGGTGGTAGAAGACAGAGCTGGAGCTCTTGAGAGTTGTGTTGTTCCTGGAATTTGCTGCACAGGGTTTACAAGAACAGGGTCATTGTCATTAAATAGACTGATTTGTTTCCTGCAACGCCCTTTGTGTTGAATCTTGGGCTTTTATTTTTTTATGGGGTATTCTGGAAATTCTGGAAAATGGTTTTAATTGACTTTCTCTTGTGGTTTAGGGGCTCATAATACTTGGCAGTTCATTCCCTTCTAAACAGCATTGATCTGGTAATAGTTGTTACTGGCTTTTATGTGTTGCCCAAGAGTCCTCTCTTTCACAGGGTGTAATATATACAATAACAAACTTTGAATACATTTTGCCAGTATTTACACAGCATTTGAATGCTTCTGTTGCTCACTGTCATAGGCCATGAACTTAGAAATAAAGTACTTCAGGAATAGCATGGACTACATTTCCCTCTTTTATCTGAGAACAAGTACAGTTGGAGCACCTGAAGCAGAGAGCACAGAAGGTTACACTGCTGGTGATGCATTAAAGCTCTTTGGGTCTTTTCTTTGCAGGAGCTGAAGGCTCTGGTGGCCCAGTACAACGTGAGCCCTTCTCAGCAGCCCGGCAGCTCCCGCCCCTGCCTCTCAGGCAGCCTCCCCTGCAGCCAGAGCCAGCGCAAGTACCACTTGGAAAAGGTGTTCCTGGTGTCTCAGACTGGCAGCTGCAGAGTGATGGCATACTGTGACTCACTGGGCTGTCTTGTGGTATCACAGCCTTCTCCACAGTCTACTTTTATTCCTGGTAATTAAGTTAGTCAACATTTGGAGGTTCAGAAGTACAAGTTAACGTCATTTCTGCTTTGTCCCTGCTCCGTGCTTTCCTGCTTGGCCTTTGCATGTGCATTGTAGACTGAGAATACTTGTAAGACTCCCCATACTTCATCTGGCCCCTGCATTGGTAGCTTCTACCTAGCAAAGGAGCTTATTTTCCCTGGCACTTCTATGGCAGAGTCCTAGTAGAGGGTCTGCAGCTCTCCTGCTGGAATGCCACATCCACAGGAAGGTAAAAGATGCGTCCTGTAATCCTTGCAAAGGTGGACCTTCTGAAAGGAGAAGGGGCCAGGCAGTGGAGCCTGCAGAGAAGCTTCCAGTGGTTAAGTGAGAAGCACTGTAGGTGGATTGATGCACATGCAGCTGATTTGTCAGAATTCTTAAATAAACAAACAGAAAAAAAAACCCAACCTAAAGCAAACTCCTTTTAATATGAATGCCTGAATGCTGTTCCCTAATGAGGAAATAGGAAGCCAAGAAGTCACAGGCAGCCCTGATTTTGTCTCACTGTTATGTCCAGGGGCCAGTGACCTGACATCTGAACCAGTGCCAGTGGCTTTTGCAGTGCAATACATGTGGCTTTAGGAGTCTGAGAGCACTTATTTGCCAACTGCTTTCTGACTGATGAGAGTTACTTTATTTGGTTAATGGGTTTGAGGTTAATGTGCCTTATCTAGGCATAACAAAGTGCTTTTCTGCATTTAACTGGTCTCATTTTTCTGGCATTTGTAGCCAGGACTGAATCTCTGAATGGAGGCTTTGTGGTGACTTGTAGCACACAGGTTAAGTTCACCTGTACCCATTCTTTGCTGTGATGCTTGTTCTCTTAAATAGCCATGTAATCCTGCTTTTTGTGGTTTTATCTGTGCAAGAGTGTCTTTGAAGAAGCTGGCTAAAGAGCAGCAGGCCTTGTAACAAGAATTGCAGCACTGGTACTGAATTTGCTCTTGCTGACTGGGATCCTTAAGGATTTAGCTTTGTTGCCATTTGAATTAAAGAATGATTTGTGGCAGTTCTTACCCAGAAGGGCAAATAACTTACATGTTCATCCCACCACAGGCTTCAATACGGACTTTGTAGTTCTGGCATAGAATGGCCAGTTCTGTGCATATGCTGCTTCTCAATAATCTGCTTTACCCTTCTTCTGTGGCAGGTTGTGGTGTTAAGATGATGAGCTTGGCCAACCTGAAGAGCAGCCAGTACATCCCCATCCACAGCAAACAGATCCGGGGCCTGGCTTTCGGCACTCGAGCCGATGGTTTGCTGCTCTCTGCTGCCCTGGACAACACTCTCAAACTCACCAGGTGGGCCCTGCCTGTCCTTGCAGAGGTTGGCTGTGTGCAAGAGGTTGGGCTGGATTTTGTTCTGTCTTGCAGCACTTGCTGTTTTGCTTTCTGAAAGATGCTGCAAAGATGAGATCAGGTCTGCATATTCTTCCTGCATGGGGGAACTAACAGAGGGGAGGACTTACTGATGCTTTTGCATCTTTAAGGTGGAGATGTCATGGAGCTACCTCTCTCTGATTATTTTCCCATGGGAAACAAGTAATTCATCACAGATTGGCCAACTGTGTTGAGAATAAATAAAATAATATGTAGACATGACATTTACTGTCCATTTGTTTTTTTCTTCCTGCAGGGAAATGAGTACAGCATAAAGCAGAAATAAAGGGTAGTTAGACTGGGCTCCTCCTTCCCTGCACTAATGTCAACTTTACTGATTTTAAACTTCTTGCAGACTTTGGAATTCATCTGGGATATGAAATGCATAAACAGCATTGTTGAGCATGTGTTAGAGGCTCTCCAGAGCTAGCAGAGATTTAAAGTAGCGGGTTGGAGACTAATTATGCAGCAACTGAGAGAAAAATGTGTCCAGTCCTGTTAGAATTTACAGTTTATGAGTGTGTTTTCTTGCTGCTCTGCTGCTCTTCAGTCTTAATCTTAGAGTGCTTCAAAACTTTATTGGCTAATTGATTCTTATTGAGTTATATTAACGTGTCTGTGCAATCTGTCTGTCAGTATTGGGTTAGGCCGGATAAGTGTCTGGTTTTTGACTAATTAGTCTCAATTCTTTCCCACAAGTGAAGCAATGAACAGAACTTAATCCAGCAACAGAAATGTACAGAATATTTCTTTCCTGTAACCATGTTGAAACATTTGCTACATGAGTTAAAAGTAAACAAAACTGATGCTCAAGTCAAGGTGTCAGATTTTTATCTGATTGGGCTGATAATTCTTTTCATGGTTTAATCTGAAGAGTTAGCAGGCACTGCAACAAGGAGCCAGACACTTCCATATCTACCTCTCACTGCTTGGTTGGCTGCATCAGAGCTTGTGATCCTCTTGCATTTGTGCTCGATCCCAGAATGTCTTGGAGTTAGGTGTTGGCTTCAGCAGCATCTTCATACTTTTTTCAGTCTCCCTCTGAAAGAATAGTCCTTCTTTGGCAGCCTTTCTTCTCTAGTCACTAATTTCATAGTCATCCTCCCCAATAGAATCATCCAAGATGCTTTTATGTCTCCTGCTCTGGCTTGCAGTTGTTTAAAGTAGCACTGTGAGTCTGTTTGGTTTTGGGGTTTTTTTTCATCCTGTTGTTTTGACCCATTCACTGCTCTGGTATCAAACTCCCTGTTTCCCCAGCTAGATCTTTGTAGTTGTTCCCCTTACACTTACCTGGGAGCAATTACTTGTTTCTCTGGAGTTCTGAGCATAATCGCCTTCCCCAGGGAGAAGCACATGTGTTACAAAGGATATCCGGAGTTACTTTGATATGTGCAGTCTTCTGTGCTGTTCTCAGTGTGCAAATGCATGTTGACAATGCTGCCCTTTGCAAATACATCCTGATCTGATACCAACTTCATCTGTTATTCTGGGTTGTGCCCCTCTGTGGACTCTTGTCTTCTTTAGAAACTTGATTTGTAGAAGGAATAATTAATACTGTAAATGTACTTTCAACTGTCCTTAGCCACTCACTGTCTCACTCCTGCTTAAACTGGATTCTTTTGAGGCATAAATACTGTTCCTCTTGTGTAAAAAGAGAGGAAGTAATTAATGAGAGATGTAATCTGAAGAGATGAGGATCTCTTCAGAGCCCTGTGATCTCAGGAATATGTGCTATTACGGGACTACACAAGCATTGCTTCTCCTAATTGTTTCCAGAAAAGTAACTTAGCTTTCTCTTGCCAGTAAGGCAGCTGAGACCCTGCTGTGAGATTTCCTCTCCCAGTCTCCAAAGATCAAACTGGAAAAAGAAGCATTGGCCTGGAAGAATTATAAATCACTTGACAATATCCAAGGGATTATTCTGTTTGGGTTTTTAGATTCATGTCTGGAGTAAAGGAGGAGTCAACTGAGAATTCAGTCTAAAGAGAGATGCTTTTGTCTGAAGACTTTAAAAAGCTAGATTAGCTTACTTTAATTGTGCAGTTTTCTCATCAGTAAATGCTTGTGCAACTGGCCATCACTTTGCTTTTCTTCTGCAGCTTGGCAACAAACACTGTAGTGCAGACATACAATGCTGGCCGTCCCGTGTGGAGCTGCTGCTGGTGTCTTGATGATACAAATTATGTCTATGCTGGATTGGTCAATGGCTCTATCATGATATATGATCTGAGAGACACAAACTCTCATGTCCAAGAACTGGTCCCTCAGAAGTCGAGGTATGGCAGAAGGATTTATCATTCCTCTCAACTAATAAACATCAAGTTAAACACAGCTTCTTCCATAAATCACGCAACAATTACAATAGTTGAAATTGTATTATGTGAATCTCTTGTTCAAAAATTCACATTTAGCCCAAATGTGAGAAATCTCTCATAAGGTTGTATGGTGTTTATATATGACTTATGCAGGTGCCAAGCACTTGTGCTCCTTTTAAGGCACACAAGGTGCAGTTTATACTGTGCAGTATAAACAGAAGAGCTGAATTTGTTTGGAGCTGGGTTTAGTATTTAATTTTGAAAGGACAAATTACAAAGAGATGTGAAATTCTGATGCTTCTGTTTCTTATACCCTGGGAATCAAATGCTGACTTGCGCTCATGTGATGTGTGCTCTCTGCTGCTTCTGTAAAACAGAAGGCCCAGCAGTTAAGCTGGATTTAATTTATACCTGACATATCCATTGGTGCTCCTTGCTTGAAGGACCATCTCACAGCCTGCTGAAGTCCTTTCTTTGCCATGCAGTTGGAGAACTAGAGCTCTGCAGCAGCGAGCAGGGCACCAGCAGAGCTGCAGCTGACAGCACTGACTCTGCCAATGACCCTTCCAGGTGCCCCATGGTATCGCTGTCCTACCTGCCCCGGATGGCCTCAGCCTCGCTGCCTTATGGTGGGATATTGGCTGGGACCTTGGAAGGAGCCTGCTTTTGGGAGCAGAGAGCTGGCAACTCCTACCGGCCTCACCACCTGGCCCTGGAACCCGGAGGCTGCATTGATCTCCAGACAGAGATCAACACACGGCACTGCCTGGCCACCTACAGGCCCGGTATGTACTGGGATGTCTGCAGGCTCTGAGCACTGCTTCTCACTGAGTTCTGCCCTGGGCTGAGCTCAGCAGCAGCCTTGGTGCAATGGGCACAGCAGAAACACAGCACCTGCTCTTACTAGAGCAGTGAGCATCTGCACATTGAGAAAAACTGGGCATGAGCAAAGGGAGGCAGCTGCAGGCTGGTGCTGCTTGTATTCCTACAGATAAGGCCTATCTGTGAGTGCATTTTTCAAAAGTTACCTTTTTATTTCTACTACGCAGGTAAAAATAACCCATGTATGCGTTGTGTGATGATGGAACTGACTTGCAGCCCACTGACAGAGGGCTCAGAAGATGTGGTGTGTTCTTCCAACCCGGTTCAGACTTTCAGTGCTGGTCCCACTTGCAAGTTGCTGACCAAAAATGCCATTTTTCAGAGCCCAGAGGATGATGGGAGTGTCTTTGTGTGTGCTGGTGATGAGGCATCCAATTCTGCTCTGGTATGTCTTGCTCCTTTCAGTGTGGTGTAGGGTTTATTGTAGTTCTTAGGAAAGAAGCCTTATCAGTCACAGCATCAGTGTGATTTGGTGGGAATTGTCATGCACATTACCTTGTGCTGGTTGATCTGTTGTACTGCTGTGGCAGATGTAACTCCCTGATAGTGTGGGACTCCCAGTCTTAGGCAAGGTCCCCATCCATCAAAGGGCATGTAGCAAGGTCCCCATCCATCAAAGGGCATGTAGGCAGTGAGCCCCTCTTGTCCCCCAGGGGAATGGGGTTGGACACAGTGGCACAACTGGGCTCTGTGAGTGGTGTAGCAGACTCAGTGGGATAGTTAGTGTGGTAAGCACTGTGGGAGAAGGATCCAGGCTTTTTAGGGATGATGGGGAAGAGGACACAGGTTGCCTTTTGTATGAAAAAGCAGCCCAAATGCAGAAGATGGACAACAGGCTGTGTGAGAGCTCATGAGTGGGGTCAGAGAGGGTGGTGAGTGTGACATTGTGCTGCAAATCTGTTAAACACCAATCAAACGAGGTGTGGAAGTAGAGAAAGGGTCCTATTAGTAAATTGAGGAAATCTTTTCTGGAGAGAGGAAGGTCTGTTCTGGGTAGGAGGGGAGAGTCCTGCAGTCCTTGACCTTGTCTGTCCCTCCCACAGCTCTGGGATGCTGGAAGTGGTTCCTTGCTGCAGAAGCTGCCAGCTGACCTGCCTGTGCTGGATATCTGCCCCTTGGAAGTGAACCAAAGCCACCTCTTGGCCACTCTGACAGAGAAGATGGTGAATATCTATAAATGGCAGTGAGCTGTCCTTATGCTTGCCACAGACTGTTCCAATATGCTGCTGATAACCCTTCACAAGTGTTCAGTCCTGCACTTGCTGCTTACAGGAGACAGGATCCATTACAGCACCTTTCTGGCAGTGGGGAGGAACTGGGATGCGCTGGTGCCCAGAGCAATTCCTTTCTTCTTCTTTATTCCTCTTTAGGC
Organism: Fringilla coelebs; assembly: GCF_963513975.1. Taxonomy (NCBI): domain Eukaryota; kingdom Metazoa; phylum Chordata; class Aves; order Passeriformes; family Fringillidae; genus Fringilla; species Fringilla coelebs. The sequence continues at coordinate 7,770,369 of NC_140040.1, read as the reverse complement.
CTGCCCTTATTTCTTCTTTTGTCATTTTTTTTTAGTCAAACTCCACAAGCTGCCTCAGCACAGCAATAGTTCCTGGAGTGTCTCCAGTGTGTTATTGCACTTTTTTTTCTGCTGTGGATGCAGCACAGGGACTTTCAAATCTCTGCAACAAATGAATAAAATAAGAGGAGCTTGAAGACCTGAGACTCTCACTGCACTTTCTTGTGGAAGCTTGCCGTGATTGCTGGATGGTGAAAAGGCATCTTGTAGCATTGCTGATACACAGTGTGAAAGCAAGTTCACTGCCATGGGGAGCACATTCCCAGTGTTCTGTTGAAGGTCTAGGGTCAGTTAGCTGTTATTCCCTAGCAAGGATGGATCCTGGTTTGGGACCATGGAGAGAACAGGCTTGAAAAATCTACAGAGAGCCTTTTTCCTTTGTGGTTTTTTTTTTCCATGAGGATATAATTTGCACTGTAATTCCTTAATTCTCTGCCTTCTTTCCTTTCTCTCTTTCCTGCTTTACCTGCAAGCAAACTTGGACAGTTTGGTTGTGGAAAATGAAAATAGTACTGGAGAAGTACAGGTAAAGAAGAGGGAGATTATTCTTGTACTGTTGGCTGCTGCAGTCCACAGTGTTCTTTCTTATAGACAGGAATGTAGTGAAACTGCCAGTACATTGGAAAGGAATGCTGGCTGCTTCTATTGTTTGGGGGTAGGGGGGCTGGATTTTTTCTGTTTTGAGGAACCAGTGGAAGCTCAGGGATTTCATCAGCTTGTTTTTACTGACCTTTTATGTTCCTTAAATGACAGTTTACAGCTCCACAACTGGTGACAGAGAGCTTCCAGCTGCGTTTGTGTGAGTGTTCTGCAGCTACTGGTTTGTGTAAATGTGAGCCTGTGGGGTGGGATCACAGCTGGGGATGTGTGGACAGGTGCTCTCTTAGCACCTTACTGTAAATACCAGGTCAGATCATGAAGGGGGACTTCAGTTCCATTTTATATGTAACAAAGTCAAACTTGCAAGGATGTTGGAAGCTGCAGGACAAAGTTCCCTGTGCTGGAAGGTTGTCCCTTGGCACACCTCTGCTTCTGGATATGATGAGCAGCAGCTGTCCCATTCAGATTGAGTGTGCCACTTCAGCTGCCAGGATAATTGTATTTGCTGAAGGTTGGGGCTTGCACAATGTGATCCTGTTTGTCTTAAAAGGGACTGAGAAGATCTCAACTTAACTTTATATTTTTCTGTATAGTATTTTGTTCCTATATTTTTATACTGTAAAAATAAAGTGTTTATTATTATCAAATATAACTGGTGCTGCTGTACTTTGAAAGTAGGTCTCTGACGTTCACTGGATGTTTTTTGAACATTACCAAGGGTTCCCTTATGCAGGTGAGGTTTGTCTTGCTTTGTATTATTTCCAGGTCACACAGAGCTTCAGGCTGAAATAATGACGGTATTTAGTGAATGAGTCCTCACTGAACCATCCTGATCCAGCCAGGTGAGGGGAAAGAAAAGAGTTGAGCAAGGTCAGGCTACACACAGGGGACGTCTTTGAAATGAAAATAATTCACTGATATGAGAATTTTTGGCATTTTAACAATGATCAGGAACTAAGGGTTAGTAGAATGATATTGTGAGAAGGTCTCTGGTAACAGCTAAACCAGAAGGAGCAGGATGCTCTCTGCCATATTAGTACAATGAGCTTCTTGTTCTCAGCTATTTTGAGGCATCATTTATGTTCTGTCAACTCCAACCCCATCTTACCATGAGAAATTTGGAAAGTTTTAAACATACACAGGAAAAAGAATGAAAATGTTTTGGTTTTTCTAGGTAGTCCTATGATTTTTGATTTTCCAGGTAACACTTGTTCTCTTCTTTATACCGCCATACAGGAACAAAAGATACAACTTAAGTGCTATTAAAATAATGGAAGATGACACTTTCACATTGTCAGTTTTCAAACCTAGAGTGTCAGAAAGTGTTCAAAGATAAGTGAGGAAACCTTGTAACACTGTCCTCCCAAGTTTGCAGCAGGCTGCAGGAAAGCACACCTAACTGGTGTGCAGAAAGCCATCAGCATTGAGTGCTGATAAAAGGTCAGATGTGTTAATTAAATATTTGCTCATCTCTGTCTGTAGTCAAAGGGGCAGATTTGGGATGGAAGGATGAAAGAAATCAGTGTCTCTGCATTGTGCAGGGCAGCTGTCATGAGAGGCTGAGCTGTTTTGCTGGTGTTTCAGGCATGAAGCCACTATGTGGCTATTTCTGCCTCTGTCTCTGGGAAGATTTTGTTATCGTGGTGCAGGGTGGCCCCTTGGCAATTCCTGTAGTAAATCTGGTGTGAGGTGATAGGTAAAACCAGGCAGTGCTGTGGCTCCTGCAGACAGGGCTTTGCTCTTAGCTGTGCATGGGCATTTTTGAATATTTTCTCCAGGCTATTGCAGGGCAGTACCTTTTTAAATTTTAGTTCCTGTGAGAGCAGGCCTGGGGGACAGTGCTGTGCTGGCCAGAGCTGGCTGTGGTGGCTGCTTGGTTGGCAACAATGCAGCCCCTGCTGCTCCCTGTGGAGGTGTAGTGTTGGGGGGGGCTGTTGGGGAAGAGGAGGCTGCAGTTGGACAGCCATGCTTTCAGAGGAGGGCTGTCCTCCACGTCTCCCTCTAACAGGGATGATCTGGTGTTGGGCTGTCGTGATCTGTAGGGTGAGGAGCAGCCATCTCCAAGCCTCCGCATCAAGGAGCTTTGCTGGCGTAGCACCTACCCTGGTGCTTTAGCTTTTGAAGGGACCCTGGTGAGATTTTGACAAATAATCAAAAATGTTGCAGAAGAGAAAAGGTTATCTGCAAAGTGTGAGCCTAGAAATGGGCACATCTTGGTGGGGTGTGTGTGTGTGTGTGCGCGCACCAGGCAGGACGGGCCAGTGCCTTGCTGGGTTCTGACTGTACCCGCTGCTTCCTGGAGGGTGAAAAAGCAGCTACTTTGTGTCCCACATCAAATTGGATTAAACCCTGGCAATGTAGCAAGTGAAACAAGCAGCTTAAACTGAACCTTGTTACACTGAGGTAGCCAGAGCGTCCCTGTGGGATTTCATTTAGTTCTCCTTTTCCATTTGTGAGGAGACATGACAAGATTTTCTGCTCCTGTAGATTAGCAGATTTTCTACCAAGGCAGTAAATTCCTTAAAAGACTCACCTTTCTGCTGGTTCATGAAAGGGAGAATATGGGGAAAAAACAGCTCATGGGGAAAAAACAGTTCAGCTGCCTTGCAGAGTCAACTGGAAAATTGAGCAGAGGGGGTCACAATGCCTCAACAGCAGGACTGCCCTTAGCTGAGCTGCTCTTGGCCCCTGTGAGCACTTAGGCGTGTTGATGACAACAGCCTCCCTCACTTATGGTAACGATATTTATCATTGTTTATTTGCTTTTCTGATAGTTAAAGATATTTAGACATACTGCTGAGGAGGCAGAAATGCATCCTGCTCACATTACTTTGCTGAAAGAGGTGTGCTGTGCTCAGATGGCAGCTGGAGCTGTGGGTGCCCTGCTGTTACAGAGCACTGGGTTCTGTGGCCTGTGGGAAACTGTGCTGGGGTGCATCAGGCACAGCATCACCAGCCAGTCGAGGGATGGGATTGTTCTGCTCTGCTGCAGCCTCAGCCTGAGTCCTGTGTGCAGCTTTGCTCACTGCAACATAAAAAAGCTATTAAGTTGTTAGAGAGTGTCCAAAAGAGGGTAAGGAAGATGGTGAAGGACCTTGAGGGGAAGGAATATGAGGAGTGGCTGAGGTCATTTGGTCTGTTCAGACTGGAGGAGACAGGGGGGCAACCTCACGGCAGTTTCAGCTTCCTCATCAGGGGAACAGAAGGGACATTGATCTCTTCTCTGTGGTGACCAGTGACAGGACCCATGCAAATGGCCTGAAGTTGTTTCAGGGGAGGTTTAGGTTGGATGTCAGAAAAAGATTCTTCACCCAGAGGGTGACTGGGCACTGGAACAGGCTGCCCAAGAAAGTGGTCACATCACCAACAGTGACAAAGTTCAAGAAGCGTTTGGCAATGGTCTCAGGCCCATAGTGGGTCTCTAGGGGATGGTCCTGTGCAGGCCTAAGACTTGGACTTGATGATTCTTGTGGGTCACTTCCAACTCAGCATGTTCTGTGATTCTGTGAAAATAGTGTCTCTAAGTGCAAAAGAAAAAGGAATTTGGGGATCCATGTCCTAGAAAGCTGATCTAATCCTTGAGACAAACTTTATAGGTAACATGCTCTCTCCAGAACGTGCTGGTCAAGAGAAAAGAAATGTCTCAAACTAATTTCAGTAATTATCCCACCCTGTGAAGCATAATTAATTTGAGGGTCCAGGGGCTTTGGTCTTGCATCAAGTCCAATTTGGTGCTTCCACTAGCAGCAGAGGCCATGGAACAGGGAGCCAGTCCCTTGTGCTGATGGCGTCAAGCTGGCAGCAGCACTGAGTGCTTGGGAAAGCATAAGTGGAATTGGGAAAGAATTGGGGCAGATTGGAGGACAGGCTGGAAAATTGCCCGTATCTTTTTTCCTAGTGGTAGGTGCTAACTGCAACGCAGATCTGCATCAGTATGGGGGGCAACAGTCTCTGCAGTTATGGCCTGGGGCTTCTGAGGGTTTGTGAGGCAAAGATGCATCAACAGCATCGCTCTTTGAGGAAAAACAAAGGTCATGTCAGGCTGAAACTTTGTGCCTGAGAGGCACAAAGCTCCCCTTGCACTCAACACTCACAGGATTGTAGCTGAAATATTGTCTCCTCTTTGTCCACAACTTCCTTGGAAGTTGAGTATTTCCGTAGTTGTCTTCTTATTTCCAAATGTGGATGAGCAGCAGGACTGCAGGACTCTGACCTACAAGAGAACATGAAACAGTGGGGCTGAACCTGTGTGTGTCATGCAAATAAAACACGAAATACCAGACTGGGATTTTTGCCTTAGCCAGCAAGAAATAGCATTGAATGTCAGTTCAACTCGGCTCTCTGCAGCAGGATGTGTTGGTGGAGAGGATTGTTCACTGAGAAAGGCAGTGCTGAAGTTTTGGGGGCTGCAGAGCTTTGGAGGGAGGCAGCTGAGCCGGACTGCACAAAAGGGAGAGGGCCTCAGGGCACTGCATGGAGGCTAAGCTGGGATTCTGAACTGCCACATGGGAGCAAGCAGTCTGTATCCAATTAAAAATTGGAGCAGCTCCTCTGCACGGACTGAGGAAGAACTTTTGTTGTCCCCGAAGTGGTGAGCTGGAGAGAAGGACACTGCTGGCAAGGAGTGAGAGGTGTCCCAGCAGCTCAGCTCACCCCGGCCTCGCTCTCCAGAGCTGGGGGCCATATAAATGGGGTTTATTATTTCAGGCAATGAGACTGAAAAGCGTTGCCCACTACAAAAGCAGGGGACTGCCAGCTCATAATGCAACACCCAGAGGGTGAAAGCCTTACTGCTAAAATGCTTAAAATGAGGCCATGGGGGAATTTCTGCCAAAGGAGAGGGGCTGTAGTTGCAAGGAACCCCTGGTGTTAACACACAGGCAGAGATGTTGCTGTGCCCAAAGAAAAACCTCCTCCTTGTTTAACTCACTGTGTGGACATGGTAAGCATAGGGCTCTTCTATGACATGCTCGTTTAACAGTGAGCAACACGGGATTAGTAAAATCTAAGTAAAATCTTAGTAAAACTTTAGTAAAATCTAAGGTTGGGAGAAGGTGTTCCTTGAGGAAAAAACTAGTCTCTGAAGATCTCCCAAAGGTGGAAAGAAGTGACTGTAACCCAGCTCCACTGCTCTGTTTTGTCTTCATCCTGTGATGGATGAAGGAGCAGAGCCAGCTCTTGCACTGGGCTAACTCTTCAAATAATTCTCACTGAACCAAATAGGCTGCCAAGCACGAGCTGGATTTTGCTGGCTTTTGTTTTCAAGTGTTCCCAGCTGCACAGCCCCTGGGTGCCAGCACAAAGCCACTTTCCCAAGTGCTGTGTCCTAGTGTGACATTCAAACACAAGAGCATGGAGACTCTGCTTCCTCCTCTCTTGCCCTTGCCTCACCTGGATGACATGGCTGCATGAATGCAGGTTGGTGGCCACACTGGGCTCAAGGTGCTCTGGTAGCTCCTGGATTGGGTGAGACAGTCAGATGTATTCCCAAGAGAAGGGTTCTTCCAGGCAGGATGAGGCAGCCTGAGGCAGGAAGGGAGCAGCCCTGCAGCTCTGCTTCACACCACCTCACCGAGCCAGGGCGCACCCGGGGAGCATCCTGGCATGCAGGCAAAAGCTTCTGACTTTGGCCTGATGCCAGCTTGTGCTGGGAAAACTGCTCCTGGAGTCAACAAGGAGAGGAACTGAGGTGAGATTCATTCTGTAGCCCATTTCCATCTGCTGTTGGAAGCAAATCTGAGATTTGGAGGCAAACCCATCCTAGGAAGGTGCTGTGAGCTGGCCCATGAGATGCTGGCAGGACATCTGAAGAGCTGTGATTGCTGAGCTGGTGGTGGACTTGTGTCCCACTGCTGTCACTGCCCCAGCACTTGGACAGGTATTTTTTTACTGTGGAATTTTGGGTCTGGCTGGCTGCTTGGGCACAGTGGGCTGCAGCATTCCCAAAACACTGGTCTGAGGGAGCTGTGTGGTTGCAAACACTGCTTTTAGATGATCCATCACCAAATTCAGCATCCAGCCCCTACTTATTGCTCTAGGAGGAACTTGTAGATCCCACCTACAATGGGATCAGCCATTGTAGACCCTGTTTTGGACACCTGATCACACCTACAGCCTATTTCTCTCATACCCATGGACAGAGCCCAGAGCCACTATGGAGTGTGACATGCCAAATCCCAGCCCCCAAAACAGAGTGCCTGGCACTGACAGCGCAGGAAGTGCAGCCAACCCACCAAACTCGAAAATGAGCTGTCCAATGGCACCCCCAAAATGTGTTTTTCTGCCCTTGGTCAGCTCCCTGCTCCCTGCAGCTACCCCAGGGCTGGCCCAGGCTCTTGGGTTTGTCCCATGCCCTCCAGCCAACCCTGCATCCTGCCCCAGGGCAGAAGATCAATCCAGCTGATAATTTGGCACTCAGCATGGAGAAATGACAGCAGGAAAGTTGAATGTCAGCATTTTATTAAAGATTTTCTGTGTTTTTAGCAGCCAGTCAATTTTTTGTCTTAATTCTTATGTAGGTTCCCTTTAGTCTTCCGCATTTTTTCATCATTCTTTAGTATTTTTTCTTTGGCATCCTCTGTTGGTTTGTTCTTCTGCATTTCATCTCGGATCTCCTGTATTTTTTCTTTGATGTTCTGTATTTTTTTGTTGATGTCCTGTACTTTTTCTTTGTTGTTACGTACTCTTAGTTCATTCTCTGCTTTTAATTCATACTTCAGTATTTTTTCTTGATTATACTTTGGTACTCTTATTTTGTTTTGCTGTATTCTTTCTTTGTTCTTATGTATTTTCTCTTTGAGCTCCTGTATTTTTTCTTTGTTTGTCCATGCTTTTGTTACATTCTCTTTTTGTACTTCACTGTTCTTTTTCTCCTCTTCGATCTCCCCTAGTCTTCCTTTCTTCATCCGTATTTTCATTTCATTCTTCCATATATTTTCCTTGATCTTCTCTATTTTTGATTTGTACTCCAGTATTTTTATTTCATTCTTCTGTATTTTGTCTTTGATCTCCTGCATTTCTTCTTCAGTGTTCTTAATTTTTGCTTTGATCGCCTGCATTTTCTCTTCGTTCTTCTGTAATTCTTCTTTGTATTTCTGTATTTGTCCATCCTTGTCCAGACTTGGTTCGTCATTCAGCTCGCTAACATTGTCCTCCGCAAAGTTCAGTTTCCCCATTACGTCTCCTACCTCCTCAGTTCCTGGGCAGCCGAAGCGCGAGTGGGAAATGGGATTTCGGTCAAAAACTGACCCCAGCTATCGGACGCCTGCTGAGGGAGGCGTGGAACCGGCTGCAGCCTTCCCGGCAGGCTGAGCACGTCCAGGCTCGGCTCCTCGCGTCCCGGCACCGCCGCTGGCTTGGCGGTGTCGCCCTGCGTGGCTGTGGGGTCGCGGAGGCCGCTGAGGGGATCCGGGAGCCGTTGCGGGAACCGTTGAGGGGCTGCGGAGCGGCTGAGGGGGTGCGGGGCCGCTGAGAGGTGGCGGGGTCCCCTGAAAGGCTGCGGGACCGCCGAGGGGCTGCCGGGCCGCTAAGGAGGTGCTGGAGCCTGGAGGGGCGGCGAGGGTCGTCGGGGCCGCAGAGCCGCGGTGGTTCCTGAGGTGGCGCCTCGTCCTCCTGAGGCGGCAACGGCCGAGGCGGGGCCACCGCGCGTGCTGGAGGAGGGGCCAAAACGGACCACGCCCCCTCACCAGGAAAGGGGCGCATCCCGCTAGGGCGACGTCACGGGCGCGCTGATTTGCATACGCCGTGCGTGCCGCGGGGTGGGCGGGCGGACGCCGGAGGTGGCGGATCCAAGATGGCGCCGTGCGGACGTGTCCGGAGCCGCTGCCCGGGCCCGGCGCTGCTGCTGCTGCTGGCGCTGGCGGCGCGGCCGGCGGCGCCCAGTCCTGCTGCCGGCGTTGCCGGTCCCGTCGGTGCTCTCCCCGGAGCTGGGCAGCCGGGAGGGCCGGGCGCGGCTGCCCCGCGGAGTGCCCGCGGCGGCGGGTCGGGCAGCGGGTGGAAGCTGTCGGAGGAGGCGGTGTGCCGGGAGGACGTGGTGCGGCTCTGCTCCAAGCACAGCTGGGCCAACAACCTCGCCGTGCTCGAGTGCCTGCAGGATGTCCGCGAGGTGAGGGTCGGGCCCGGGGCCGGGCCGGGCCTGCCCGCGGCGGCGAACAAAGAGCCGGGTCCGCGCCCCGCCGCGCCGCCGCCCCGCGTTTCCCTCATGGTTTGTGTTTTAAAGATCGGAGTTTGCGCTGCGGAGCTCCGTGAGAGGAGCGAGCTGCCTGCGGGGTGGCCGTGAGGACTCCGGAGAGCAGCTCCTCTTCATCTGCACCTCGGGGCTCCGCGCTGCCGCCCGCGCAGCGCCCTCCGGGCAGGGAGAGCTCTCGGGGGGATGGCTTTGTGTTCCGGCTCTGGTGCCTTGCGGGGTTATTCGTTCCTGGAGGTCTGGGAGAGCCCAGCCCGCGTAGTGCTGAGTGAAGGCGCCGTGCTCGTAGCAGCAGTGACCTGAGATGTTTTTTTCACGTTCAGGTTCCCACCTTCGCCTAGAACTCGGCTGCAGAGGCGGCTGCTTTCCAGTCCTCGGTTGTGCGTGTATGAAACTCGAGATATAATCGTTAAACTTAGCTGACTTTATGGGGAGGTTAACGGGGCAATCTGTGTTGTTCCCAAACGCCTGTCCTAAGCAGTTTTAAGTCCAGTTCAAGAAAAAATTGAGTTGCCTCCTCCGAGTCTTCCAGCTCCATCTTTTCATTCATTCCTGGGCTCATTTTGAAGCAGCCTGTGGGGGACGTGCTTTTAGTGAGCCGTCTCGAGGTCTGTGTATTCTTGGCTTCTCTGCTGTAGAGTCCGGGAATGCTAGGTTGGGTCGGTTTTAATGGTGTTTTGCCCAATAGGGCATGCGATTAGGAAAAACCTGGGCTCGTTTCTCATCCGTTTTTATGGGGACAGCAGATGGCAGTGGCAGTGGTTACTCTAATCGAAGGGAGTCTTGAACCAGTAAGTGTCAGTGATTACTTTTGGCTTAAAATGCAAAGCTAATTTCGATTTTAATCTAACTTTATGTTTTAATTTTGGGTGGGTAGTTAGTAATACACTCGTGGAAAGTGTTTTCAGTGAGTCCTGCTGCAACATCTGTCACAGGTATGAAATGCTCCCATATGTGCTTTGTGAATAACTTGCCCCTTGCTGTTCCTTTCCCCTGTCTGGGATCTTTTGGCCCCCTTTAGGTAGGCATCCTGTCTGAAAGGATCTCGGAAGCTGACCTCACAGGCAGTGGCTCACAAGCTGCCAGCCTGCCAAAAAGGCAAGCTCTTGTTGTTCCTTTCTTTCCAGTTGCATAGCCCCTCCCTATTCTTTTCACAGTTCCAGTGCTTGTTGGTTTTCTGCCATTTTAGCGAGGTGAACCCTTTTGTGGTCTAGTTTATCGGTTTTCTGCTGGAATAGTTTTGTCATTTTTCTGAGTTAAAGCACAGAGGGGTTGAGTGCAGGGCTGGTACACAGGGCTGTTCAGGAGGAGGTATAAGATCAAATCAAAGGTGGAAAAATGTTTTGCATCATGCTTTATTTTCAGTAAGTGCAAACCCTTATGTTGGCTCTGCATATCTCCTGAGAACCCCACTCTTTGAATGTTATGTCTGCTTGTGGTTTTCCTTTTTCCATTCCTAAGCCTGCCTTGATGTCAGTAGTTTGCTGGCTGTTGGTCTTGTCCAGCTGCAGTGCTGCCTGATGCCCAGTGCTGAAGGTGATTTTTTTCCTGGGTGACATCCCAGGCATTGACAGGACATCTCAGGGCTCTTTTGGATTGAATTTTTTCTCTGAAGGTGCCACTCTGTGGCCTTGTCCTTATTTGTCTGTCAGCCTGCAAAGAGCACTGTCAGCTGGTCTGAACTCCCAACAGTTTGCCCAGTAACACTGATGTGATGGGCTGCATCCTGACGTAAAAATGACTTCACAGGGTGCTGCTCTGAGAAATTAATTCAAATAGCTGACTTCTGTGTATCCTTACTGTTTAACACTTGATATTTAGACTGTGAATAAAAGTCATGAGTTGGAAACATTGAGTAGCATTTCGGCTGATTGGGAATGGGGTCCGATGTTGTCTCAGACGTTTCCTTTGCATTGGAGATGACAGCAGAGGAAATAAGTGACGTATGGGCTGTTGTTGATATAACTTTTACTTTTGACTCTAGAGCATCTGACTGCTTGTTTGGACAATACCAGAAAAGTGACAGTTATGTTTTAAAATGGGTGAGGATCTATTCTGAGTCATACAGGCCACATAAAACCAGTCAGGCTATAGTAAGTGGAGATTTGGGGAGTTGTTTTATGTGATGCTCTCAGTGAGGACAGTGTCTGGACACTGCTCCAAGGAGCAGGTACAATTTTTAGATGCAGTTGGGCTGCAGAGGCAGCCTTTTTTTCTCTAGGTGTTTAAGGTAATCTTACTTTTCTCATAAGAAATGTTCCTCTCAAGTGGAGAAAATTCCGTTTGAGACTGGGAGTGTTACTATGAGGATTTTCCATTGATTTTTCTTAGTGTGATACAAGCAGGCTAGGACACTTTTAAATATGAATAACTAGGAGAAGCAACTATTTGAAACGTTCTTTTTCAGTCCATAAAATATAGAGAAAAGAGAAGGTGTGCTTGTTTTGTTAGTCAGTGTGAGTGCAATCACATGGTTTCAGTATCTGCTGATTTCTAGGAGTGGCTGTCTTTGAAGTACATCTTCTCTTGCTTTCATTGGGTAGTTTTGGATCTAAAGGAGCAGGAGTGTTGAGTCAATGGTTGACTGGTACAGGAGCTCAGCTTGTAAGGCAAATGTTGAAAGAAGCAATTTAACACAAATATTCAGTAAAGAACAGTCTTACACAAAGAAAATAGCAAAAAAAACCCCCACAAACTCCACAACCAAAACCCTACACAAATGAAAAAAACCACCTAAGCCAAACCCCCAAATAGTAAATTTTAAAGTTTTTGTTTTGAGAGGTTATTGGTAGGCTGTCCATTTAAAGTATTATCAAAAGAGTTATTTAAGCACTGTGTATTTTTAGAATTCTTGAAGAAAAAATAGTCAGATCCCCAGACTGATATCAAATACTTTTTACCACTGATTTTTCCACTGAGTCAAAGAAATGTTTAATTAATGTAGTGCAGAGTCCTCTTTCCTTTTGTAGTAGAAGGATGCTCCTTGATTGGAGAAGGAAATGGTCATGGTCAGAGCTACTCAGCTTAAACATTTCTCACCATAATCAGAAAATAGAGTAAACCCCATTTTTTGGTGCATTTTGCAGATGAATTAACTTCCTTCTAGTTAGTATAAAAAGACTAGAAAGGGGTAGTGTATATGTATATTTTAAAAATTTGTGTTCCAAAGTGTTTTTTTCCTGGAAGGATTCAGGTTTCTGGAAAGACTTCAGAGCTTGCATTTCACTGAACATAGGCTGCAGCCTTTAAGCCCTTTTTTTGTGGGTTGCCTGTTAAACTGATTTGCATGGTGGTTAAAGTATAAATAAACCCATGAAATATTAATATATTTGCTAGGTAACGATTTTTGCTTGATTAATGATGATTTGCATTTGAAGCATGACCAAGTTGTTGAATTTGAGGTGGGAGACATTAAAAGGGATGAAAATAATCTTATCCACTGTGGGTCTCTTATCTCTACTAGTGTAGCATAATTTTACTTTTAGAACCTACATTACATCTGGTTAATTGGTGAGTGAATTTGATACCATAATTGTTGAGCATTGCCCTTGTAAAGATTGTGCAATATTTATAGCATGATATTGTTCTGTATCATGTTAATGCATTAAAGGCTAAGTATTTTTCCTAGATCAAACAGTTGTGGTTAAGATGGGATTAGAGATCAAAGTTTTGGCCTCCTGCTACTTTCTTCATCCTGAGTTGTTCTGTTTCTTTGGTAACACCTTTATGGCAAGGACAGTGTAATTGAGCCTTAATGTTCTGCCTTCTGGAAAAAAATAGGACTCTCCTAGTGTTGCAGATTGGATTAAGAACAAAACAAGTTATCGTGAAGGCTGTGTATTTCAAGAATAGTATTTTTCCTGTTATTTCAGTATTGTAGTTTGTGTAAAAGGCCAGAAAATTCATTTGATGTGATTTAATGGGCTGGGGAGCGTGTACCATTTGACAGGTTGGGAACTGTCATATTTCTTCCATTTAAACGTTTTATTCCTCACTCTGTGTGTACCTGAGCTCCTTAAGTGAGCTGATAAAATTGTGTCAATGAAATTACTTGTTTTTAAATTATAGATGGAGAATAAAAACCAGACAGTAATGCATGCTTGGGGTCTTCATCTCTTTGGGTTATACTGTAATTGTAGGAAAAATTGTGTGTTCCCAGTCCTTATCCTGGTTCTCTAGTGTTTCTACCTTTTTGTTAAACGGATTGGAAGCGTAAAGGCTTCCCTTAATCCTTTTGCTTACACTGAGGTAGATGAGTGTGATCTGTCACAGTTGCTCATTTGCCTTTAGTTTTCCTCTTTTTTATCTCCCTAATTTATTGAGTTCAAGGTCAAAGGTTTTGTTTGATTTGACATATGACATTATGTTATATTTGAGCACGTACTCCTGTTATTCCGTCTCTCTGTTTTCCTGTGCACAGGTGGAGGCTGGCATTTAAAGTTCCCTTTTTGAGATGTCTCATTTGTGGCAGCAAATGGCTGGTTACCTGTCCAGAGCTCTAAGTAATTGAGGGCTGTGGATTAAACATAGCATGAGATTAGGCTAGTTCTTAGGAAATGCAAGTGGTGAAGACACTCCTGGCAGGGTTGACCATCTCTTTCATCACTTATGGGTTTTTTTCCCCAAAATCCTCAGGCATTCTCCCTGGCCTTCAGGTGAGCTGTTTTAAGTTGTAAGAAGCTGCCTGTTTCTTGGGTTGATAAGTCTGTGGTTGTGGGATGGAGGCTGTTCTGGTTCTCTAATCATTACTATTGCAAAGGAGCAGGCAGTTAGTATTCCAGAGCTACTCTGCAGTGCCTACAGCATTATCATCTGGTTCAGATACCAACACTCAAAAGGTTGAGTTTTTTTAAAGGCAATGATCAGAAACCTGAAAGATGTACCTTAAGCCTTGCCAAGGGCTTTGCTTACATTTTCCCTTCTTTCTAAAGGATATTGACCTGGTGATCATTCACAATCTGAAAAGGACGCAAGGAGTTTAAGAACTGCTACTTTCCTGAGAAAAATAAAAGGAGAATTCTTACCAATATAGTTGGAGTTGAGCTAACTTAAAGGAGAAATGTGTTGCAATTTCAAGAGATTGAGTTAATTATTGCTCTGTAACTTGGCTCTATGAGTTGAAGCCTGTGACATCTGAATTAGAAATTTTCAGATACAGTTCTGTCTTAAATGGAATTGAATGAAGAATTTACAGTGCTTTGTGGTAGATGCAAATGAATTTGAATTGTGAATATAGTCCCTCCTGCTTTTAAAATTAATGAAATGGAAGATGGGCTATCCAAATCAATGGAAGAGAATGGCTGGACCTAGGATAAAGGATTGAGATGATTAAGTTTTGAAAAACACATGAGCAACAGGAAGGCAAGGCGCAGGGATGGTTTTTCTCCTGAGGCTTGGCCTCTTACCCGAGATTAGCTGCATTTTTGTTCTGAGGTTCTCTTTTTCCCTTGTGTTTGGATAGTGTAAGCCCAGTTTCCTCCTGGCTTTTGTACTTAAGTCTTAAAGTAAAATACTAAATTTAGTTTAAAAGTTTGATTTGTTTTTAGGTTGGTTACTTTGGCATCAGCCTTTGGCTTCATCTCAGGATGTAGCAATATTTAAAAGTACTCTTTTCTTCTTGCTGAAGCCATGTGTGAGCTGAATAGAGGGGAAGATGGTCTCTCACATTCCAGGTGCTGGACTGAAGGTCTTGTGAACAGAGCACTGAGCACAGGTTCTTAGTCCTCCATATCCTTTTTCTTATCAAAGAGAATTATTTTGTGAGCTGTTTTGGGGGGTGGATTTGTTTTTCTTAATTCTGTGCTGTTCTTGGCAGGCTGGTACTTGTGGTAGCTGTTGTATATCAGTTTGGCCTGGGATGTTTGGCTCAGTAAGAGAGATTATCTTACAGGTCTGCTTCCTCCAGCGAGCTGGCACTGCTGGCCTGCTGTAGCTCTGCATACCAAGGAGAAAAGGAGGGGAAATATAAGGGAAGAAATAAAGTTCAGTGCAGACTGTGCAGCCTGGGCTTGGCTCAGGGAGAAAGCCGTGTTGGGGGAGGTGATTTCCTGAGCCAAATAGCTGAATATATTGAAAAGCAAAGACTTGGTCAGTTGTTACAGTAGAGACAGGTACAGCTAGGCTGTGTTTTGCATGCACTCTCTCCTTCTGGAGGAAAGGAGATCTCTCTGGTGCTACTTTGGGTTGTCATGGTTGGAACAGAATGTTTTGAAGAGGGATTATTCTTGGCAAATAAAGTGCTCTATTTGTTTTCTAGTACAGAGATGACTAGGTGTTCTTTACAGCGTAGCTTTCCTGCCTGCATGCACCACTTTTCCAGTGGATTCTTCTTCTTTGGTCTTGGGAAAATGCACACTTGCTTTGGAAAAAGCTTTGCAGTTATTCTTCCTAATACCATACTCCAAAGAATTAGATGAATAAAAGGGCTAGGTAATTGCCTTTTTATTTGAAATCTTGCTTTAAAATAGTTATTTCTTTTTGATCTTCTGACTAATTCAGTTTTAAAGTCTGTGAAGTTGGTTGCTATGGCACTAAAATTTTTCAATTCTGTTAGCTGATAATTTTCTGTTATCATGGGATCCTTGATTTTCTGGATGCTTAGTTTATCAGTATCCATCACAGTGCATTAGGTGAAGAGCAGAGATCCTATTTTCCCTGGGTGCCAGCTTGTGCTATAATTGCAACCTTTTTTCATCAAGACAAGAGATGAAAACCCATCCTGTTCCACTTCTGAGCAGGGGTGACATTCATAAAAAACTGTCTTGGAATGCTGGTGTCTGAATATCTGCAGCTCTGAGCTGAGGAATCTTGAAGGAGTTAGAGGTGTCTTTTTTCTCTGTGCTGTCCTTAAAGGTTTTGTGCATGAGTTTATTTTTTTTTTTTTCCTTTAGATAAGTGTGTCTTGTAGATCTTACAGCTTTGTGAGCTTAGATTTCACCTGTTAGCATTAGAGTGCATTTCTTGTTTGTAATGTCTACAATTTTGCGTTAAACTGAACACCTGATGCCTTAAGTAACAGTAGGCTAAAGACTAATGGTACACATGGAATGTCCCTTTTGCCAAGTAACACCATAGGGAAAAATGACCATCATCATGCAAGACAGAAATGACTATATGCTGCATTTGGGGCTTTTTTTTTTTGCATCTTTATCTGAAGCAATGCATTGCTGAGAATTGCTGATGTGACGAAAGGTAGTTATTGTAATAAGGTAATGTACTCTCTACATACCTAGAGTATTTTACTCCTTTCCTAGTGGTAGAACTGTGTGCTCTTTTGTGAAAAACTTCTTGTACTTTCCTTAGTTGATTCTCAGGAGTTTTGAATCTCTTTTAGAGAAAGCAAGTGGTTATGCTGGTGTAATTAAGTACTTATATGTAACAGTGTGGGTTAATACCAAATAGCTCTTACAGCCCTGCTATGCAAAATCAATCAGGCAAATGTGCTGTCTTTTGTTTAAAAAATAATGACTAGCTTAATCTGGTAGCAAGTTTGCTGTCTAGATCTTTTGAATCTTAATAGGAAGCTCACCAGCCTTCATCATGCTCAGTAGTTTGCTAATTGAGGCTTTCTTTCTACGCTGTTCTCTTATTGCAGGGTAAAATACTTTGCACCAAGTGAACTGCAAAACAAACTCAGCAGAGCATGCATTCTTCTAAGTGTTGAAGTAATTGCCCTACAAAAAGGTTTTGATGGAATTAAGCAAAAGACAACAAACCCAAACCTGCTTGGCTTATAGACTTTCTGTGACAGTCCAGACTTGATTTGAGCTGAGTCAACTCTTGTTAGGCTGTTCTCAGCTGAGTTGAAATAACATCTGGAAGAAACTTTCAGTAAGCTTTTTCCTTATCAAGTTGATTTTTGGATTTATAGCTGTCTCTGTGGCCTATGTATGTTGCAAAATCAGAAAAATTAACTACTTTCAAAGAAAATCACTGCAACGCTGCATTTGTCATAATTTGCAACAGGAATTGTTCATGAGACTGCAGTTCTTCAGCTGTGTTCATGGTGATCTAACAAATCAATATTAATGTGATCCTTTTGTAAAATTCAGACAGGCTTGTCAAAATTGTCTCCATCTATACAAGGCCCTGATTAACTGCAGGTGCAGAGAACTGTTGACTCCAGTTTTATTTGTCAAGCATTTTTTTTTCATTATTCACTTATGACATTGTGTTGACTTGGATGCTTTTTTGGTGATAGATTTATAGAACCATTGGGTGGTTGGAAGGGAGCTTAAAGCTTGTCTCATGGACATGGACACCTTCCACTAGAACAGGTTGCTCCAAGTCCCTGCACAATTTCAGGGATGAGGCACCCACAAATTCCCTTCAACCAACAGCCCAAATTCCTTTCTTGACTTTTCCTTTTGAACTGCTTCTAGGACCACACTATGTTTTTTGCTTCAACATCTGAGATGTGAGAGGGGTGAGGTGCTGGACCTCTCAGTGTGACACAGGTATTCAGATTTGTGTTGACATCTGTCTTAACTTTCTGAAGCCTATAGAGCTGACTCTGCAGCAGAGGTCAAAGATTTTGTGAATTTAGTAACATTGCTTACTTTTTAACTGGAGGCTTCCAGGAGTCATCAACAGCCATCTTCAGTTGTTTCTGATCAGTTGTGTGAAGGAACACCAGGTTTTAATGCTAAAAAAAGAAAGGGCCGAAATAGTTTTTTATGTTGTCAATCTTTCCTGCATTTTTAAGAAACAGAGTACTGGAACTCCCGTGGTGAGTGGGACTCCCATGGTGAATGCTTGTCCTGTCTCTAGGAATCACCTAGGAAAGGGTTCTTCTAGGGAGCATTTCCCTCAACTGATTCACATCTCTAAAGATGTACATTCATTTTAATGTTACTGTTAATAGCCTTAATTAGATGTGTATGTCCTACTAGCTGTAGGAATGGTGGGATTCTGTACTTCCCTCACAGAATACAAAGCTTTGCAGTGTTTCATCTTTTTGCTTTGTGGTCTGTGCTGTAGCAGGCATACAGCACACATATGGTGAACCATCACTGATAATGCTCTCACCTCTGACTCCAGAAATAGCAGCACTGTGTTGGGCAGAGTTGCCTGGAATAATGCAGGGCTTGTTCCAGCTCAGGCACTCAGCAGTGTGGCTTGAGCTTGTCCACATCAAATCCCTCTCACGTGCTCTGAGGCTATGTTGGCTTCCTTTCCATGAGCAACTCACAGGTAATTCTTACACAAAGTGGAAAAACATACAGCAAGCCACAAACTACAGGGTTTTTTGTATTCCTCCTCTCCTCCAGGCATTTGTGAAGACTTCCAGCATCCTCTTGTATAAAACCATAGTCTAAACTTGTTCTGCTAGGGAGGGTGCTGGTGGAATTTAAATGCTTCTCTTTGTATGTCAGGTCTTCCCAAAGTAATTTCCCCAAATACTTTCCTCCCTTGAGGCATTCCAGTGAAACCCATCATAACTTTGTGATGCTCTCCAAGATTATTTAGTAAATGTTATCCTCTAATG
The DNA here is from genome assembly GCF_963513975.1 of Fringilla coelebs. Classification (NCBI taxonomy): domain Eukaryota; kingdom Metazoa; phylum Chordata; class Aves; order Passeriformes; family Fringillidae; genus Fringilla; species Fringilla coelebs. The sequence goes on along the minus strand of NC_140040.1, from coordinate 7,752,058 downwards.
TCAGTTTTACTCACTGGAGTTCACACTATCTTAGTCTTAGAATACTTGAAAAACACATTTTCTGAAAACTTTCTAAGAATGCTGGAGAGCTCAGGTAGGCTGTGTGGTGCTGGCATGAAGCCGGGAGGAGGATTCAGCTTGAATTTCTCTGTTGTGTAGTTGGAAAAGAAGATGAGAATCAGTGCTCTAGTCGCTTAACCTGCTGGGTTTTATCCCACCACAGCTGTGTTATCCAGTGTGGTATCTGGATTGGTTTAGGGAAAATTGAATAGCCAAAACATTTCTATTGCTTAGAGTTGTACATCATGAATAACTTTAAATAATATGGCAGCATATTGTTGCCATCTTCAAGTGATCATTTGTCAGTTGAGAGATGGAGTTTGATCTCTGACTGTAACCACATCTGCTTTGCCTGCTAGGATCACAAATTTCGAATTGGGATCTGGCCTAGGATATAAAATTTTAGGTTAAAAAAAAATTCCCTCTGTGAACCTAATATGAAGCTATTTAGGCAAGAAGGGTAAAAAAGGAAGATGTTAAGAGAAGGTAGCAGAGTAGCTTAGAGGCTGTTAGACATTACAGTATTGGAAAACCTTTGTATATCTTAAAATCTTTGTCTCAAGTTTTAAGGCAGAGTATTATTTCATACACTGTGATTGTTATGATTTTAAATTGGGCCAGAAGAGTCTTTCTGAACTGAGCTTTTTTCCTCAGGAGCCTTTTAAAAAAAACTTGTAGAGGCTGGCTTATGTTATGATCCGCTACTTTGGGAGCCAATTCTTCTACAAGTACTCCTAAATAGACCTTTTGGGCTTTGGTATGGTTTCCTAAGTTCTTTCTTTGTATGTTACACACTTCTTGTAGCATTAAAAGCTGTAAAATATGTCAAGAGATCATATTTGAAGAGTATCTAAAATATTGCCTCAAAGCTATCAAAACACTGCCCATGAGTAAAATTTGGGCAGTGTGAGTACAGTGCTGTTTGCTCTCACATTTGTAGAGCTCATTGCTTTGTTCTGCCTTCTTTTGGGGTTTGATCCATTGGCAGCACTTCAGACCTGAATCCAGGCCTTCAGCAATGAGCTTCCTTCTGGTGAATCTGAAGCCTTGTGGACAGGGAAGCTGCATGGGTTGTTAGGAGATGAGCATCTTTATTCAAGGAGGTTGGGGCAGATGGAGAACTGAACAGCACAGCCACTTCCTCAGTCATGAAGCCACCTTGAAGCAGAGGGAAGGACAATGTCAGGGTTATTCCCTTCTAGAAACTGCTGTGCAGAAGCTGAGAGGATGCAGCCACAGGCAGACAGTGCTCTTGGCCATTGTTTTCCTAGAGCAGTAGGCTTGTGTTGACCATCTGAGCCTGTAGCCATCATTAACAGCCAAGGTGTGCACTGTTCTTGTTTGGTTATTGTTAGTTTTAGCTTGGAATTTTTCATATCATTCAAATAAACAATCCAAAGCTATGCTAGTCAAGTCATCTAATTAAGACTTTCTAGAGCACAGTACAGGAACAATCACTCCAGCTTGTTCTTGTCTGGAAAGTACATATTTTCATAGAAATAGACTGTAATATTTCTGATAACACTGATAAAATCACAGAATTGGTGGTGATGGTGAAAGCAGTAGCTAGAAAAAAAAATAGTTTTGCAGAGAAACAAACGAGGCTTTGATTAGAATTTGTTGGATCTCATAGCATATTGCCAGGATTTTGACCATGGAAGGATTTATCTTGAAGTTCCAAGGTTTTAAGTTGGGCATAGTTGCAACAGAAGGATGTTGCCTTTCCTTGCCAGAGGTACATGATCATGTGAAACTTCCAGAATAACAGTGACTTGGAGAGTATAGAAATCCTTTCTGTCCTGGTGTTCTAGGCAGTGGTAGTTGTTCCCTTACTACAGCACATCCTACACCTTGCTCTGATTGAGCAAGGTGTGTGAGCAGGAGAACAACTTCCACATCAGTTACCATTTCTGTGGAGTTTCCTGTAGAGCCATCCAGTTTGCCGGGATGAGAGGTGTGTTAGGATCCTGCGACACTTTGGGAAGTGCTGGTTCAAATAACTGTGCTTTGGTTTCCTGAGCTACAGCACTTGGCAGCAGTGGAATGGTGTACAGGCTGAGAGCGTGGGCTGGCAGTGAGTCTGTCTCCCTGCCATGGGCAGAGGTGAGGTTTGGTTGAGTTTGTTGTTTTTGCTTTTCAGCATGATATGTTCTCAAACAGTTGACCTTTGCCCCTACAGTCTTGGGAATGAGTAGCATCTCTTCTTAATCCTGAGCACATTGCATTGTTTTTTATTATTAGTCTCTCACCTAAATGATTCTATAATTCTTTGTTTGTTCTTCCTTACAATAAAAGATATGTACATGTTTAACATTCACTTCCAAGACTTGCTGTATCAAAAGATAACAGGACACTGTGCATCAGTCTGAGGTACTCAATGTTCCATATTCTTTCTTACAGACTGTTGCTAGCTTTAATCCATGGAAATACTTTGTAAAAATATGGAATGATTTCTTTTGCCTGTAGCATCTCAGAGTCTTAAAAACATTGTGGGATTGAAATGGTGCTTCATCCTTCTTTTAGAGCAAATGTGCTGCATATTTTAGCCCAAAAGGAATTTTAGGACTAAAAGAGTGGTAATATGCTATTTCTCTACGAAAAGGCCCGAGGCTCTCATGAAACAGCAATGTGGAGGAATGTATTTGTTCTTAGTTTTGATACTCACATACCTGGTAAATACTTAGGATTTGATTGCCATAGGCATTCCTCCTCCCTGAAAACTGCAACTCCTCCTTTTAATGTGACAGAGATACCCTGGGAATAGTTGTGGAGGAGGGAAGGGGCACAGGCAGCTTGTCCTCAAATTCTCTAGACGATGTGTCTTGCCAAGTTTCTGGCAAATGTTTATGAAGTTGCATGTAACCTGCAGCAGTCAGTGGATCTACTTGGGAGTGTAAGAGCCTGAGGTACATGTGTGATGAATACTGCTCATGACTTTGGGAATTCTGCAGTGCTCCCTTGGCTGTAACACTGTGGATGCGTTTGGGTAGTTTTATCAATGAAACTCCCTGTTGAGAAGAAAGTGCTTGCTGAGGAAAACAACAGATAAGTTACCAGAATAACCCTTGCTCCCTGGAGAGCTACTGGAGGAGGGAAGAGTCTTGCCAGTCACACTTGGATTTGAATAACATGACATAACATCCTATCAAATGGTTTAGGGTGAATGGAGCAGGGGGGGCTGCACTTCCAGTCCCTCAGGCTTTCTTTGTGTTCAGAGCTTGGTTGCTTGGGTAGGATGCGTGGGATTGAAATGTTAAATTAAGTGTAATAGTTTTAAATCTTGGCATGTGTCAGGCTTGTCCAAGTTTAAATAAATTGAGTGCAGAACTAAAATGATGTGCATCTCTTATGGGGATATGCTGTAGTTGAATAATTGGTACATATATGAGTGGGGCCCAATTTTACATAAGGTGTTTGATTTTTTGCAGTATACCCTTGTGAACCTGAGTATATTTTCTTCCTCTGAGCTATTAAACAAGTTGTGAGTTATCTGTTCTTTTTTATTTCTTAAAACCAAAAGGCTCCCCAGCTGACTTTATGCTGTTTGACCATTTACTTTTTTTTGAGGAATATGTGTCCTAAATGGTGATTTTGGTGGGTGTTTCAAATAGTTTGTCCTGAAAATCTGAGGCAGTTCTCTTGCAGAGAGCAGAGGCAGTTGGCTCTGTCTGCAGAATGATGTGAAGGACCATATTGGTCCATCCAATTCAGTAGTGAGTTCTGTGGCAGGTGGGGAATATATTCTAGAGATGTGTCAGCAGTTACAGCTAAAATTGCCCTGTGAGGATTTGGGATTTCCCTATTCCCAGAAGGAGAAACAGCTTTAGCTAGGATATCTTTAGTAACAGTCTTTCTTTTGTTTGTTTAGGGAGTGAGCTGACCTGTCTGGTCACTCATCCAGAAATGTTTCAACATGAGTTTCTGAATGAGGTGATCAGTCCTTCTCCTGGGAGTAATTCCTCTGGATAAAATGGTGCATGTTTGGTATAGCTTTCAAGTATTAGATGCAGCTCTTGCAGCCTAAGATCTTGCTGCAGTGGTTTGGAAACAAATTAGGCAAATCTTTTTGGTCACAGAGCTTTTCTCTGTTCTAATGCTCATTCTTGAAGAAGGGATGGTCTCAAAGATGCATTTTGCTGGTTTGGGGAAGGAGTGGATAGCGTTGTGTTTCAGCTGGTAGGCTGTCGCATTCAGTAGTGCCAGTAATAATATGGGCCAATTGTATATTTGTTTTAGGCTTTTCCCTTCTGAACCAAGTATTTTGTTTATCCTGTATCGGGGCAAGATGATTAAAAGCTTATAATGAACTTTTCCTGGAGGTTTTTTCTGCTTTTACTAGTGCCTTGTTTGTAAGGTCAGCATTCCCTGGAGTTTGCATGCCTCAGCCAGCCCTCGATACACGTTTGTTGTTCGTGTCCTGCTTTTTATGCTGTCTTTGTGATGTGTTAAAACCTCTGCAGAGTGCTTTAAGAGAGCATTCCTGGGAAAGCCATGTCTGGGTTTATTCTGTCATTCTTTGTGACACTCCTAGGAAGAGTGTTTTCAGGAGAAGCTGAAGTGTGATGGCTTACTGGTTAAGTCGGGCTGCTTCGGGTGTTCACCTCTCTTAAGGTGAGGTTAAGAGTCTTGGAGCTGAGTGGATAGAGAAAAATCCTCTACAAAAGCATGCTAGCATGAGCACCCATCCTCTGGGGGGGAAACGAGGCATGGTGTTAGGATTAGGCTTTGCATGTTACCATCATAAACCATGGTGATGGGTAATAGTTGGATGTCTGGGCACCTGGTGGAGTGGGCACTGATCTCACTCAGAAGCAGATTAAATCCAGAAGTAATAAGTGTCTAACAGTTTTCTGCTTCACTGCTAAAGGCTGCTGCTCTCCTGGCCAGGGCAGCTGAACAAAACAACAGCTTTTGTTCAGGGAGAATGGGAGGTGGTTCCAGTGCACTTGAATGTCAGCGCCGGTGCTTAGGAGTAGCTTCAGGTGGTTCAGCAGTCCCTGCTCCAGATAGCTCATCCTTGGAGAGATTTGAACAGTGTCAACTCATCCAGGTAAAACCTGGGCGACTGAAGTTGCAAGTTCTTCTTGAGGAGTGTGGTGGCAAAGTCAAGGAGGAGATGTTTCATTTCCATGTAATGAAAATAGGGCAAAGACTTGGTGAAGCCCTGATGGGAAAAGATGTCCATTTTATAGGAAACTGGGCTTAAGGGGGTTAAAATTTGTACCTGGGGCACGTGGCTGGATAAATTAATTCAGAATAAATATCTAGGGAAGCTAATGAAAACATGTTTTAATGAACCCTGCCTAATTACTCTATTTAAAGTTCTTGATCAATACCCAGGAGATCTCAAACTGCTTTCAGATTGTTTTTTCAAAAAAAACTGCACAAATATGTATCTTAGGTCTTCTGAATAAAATCAAAATAACTGGAGTTACTTGCTTTGTAGACTTCTGGTTCACCAGGGCTGTATAATATTTGGAGGTGGTCTGTAAAATAAAGCTGAAGACTTCAGCTTTTTCAAAAGTATTAATTGTGAATTTTCAGTGGGAAGTGGAAAGGAATACGTGGGCTTAAGGGAGCAGATACTAGGACAGAACAGAATTTCTGGAATAATCTGTTATGAGAGTGTGACAAGGCAGCTGGGCGTGGTTTTCTAAGAGAGGAAAGAGTTTTTGTAAATACTTGCTGGTGCAAGTGACCTAAATAAAGACCACCTCTTACTCAGAACTTCATTTTCTTCAGAATACTGTGTATGAATTTCAGTGGACTCAACATTAATATTAAATAGAAATGTCAGGCAGGCAGCCTTACCCTGAAGGGATAAACTACTGTCTTTAAATTGGTTCATATTAAGGAAGTGGGGATATGTTTAGTCTTTTCTGATTGAGCTAATTAGAAAAACTGCATTGTGTGTTCATTGTTAATACATCCCTGTGTGTGCAAATGGATAATGAATGCATAACCAAGCTTAGGAAAGGTGACTCTTCAGCAAACAACCTGCAACACTGTCTCCTTGAGGCGTGTTTCCTGCATTTTCCTGGTGTCGTGTGACAACTGCCAAGTCTGTCAGACAGATGGATTTTATTCCTGTCTGTATTCGACCCAGTGCAGCTTTGGTTTCCCCTTGGTAGCAACACTGATTGTATCAATGGAATAGTGTCTTTGCACCCTGCTTTGACTGGCATGGTGAAGGACTGGCTGTGCACAGGAAGGCTTCAGCAGCTGTCAGATGCACTAGTGCTGTACTGCTTAAAGCCTTGCCCTCTTCCTGTACTTTGGTGGCAGAGGGGTCCAAGGAGCAGCATGATCCTTAAAACAGGAAGTTAAAGTGATCTCATTAAGGGAATCCCAGGTAGTGTTCTCTGTATTGATGAAGGTCAGGTCACACTAACTTAAAACCACCCACAAACCCCACATTGTAGGTCTTGATGAAGATTGTAAACCCTCACAGGCTCCCACTGAAATGATTGGGCCGACTGAATGGATTCTTTGCCCAGGAGCTTTCAGAACTGAAACTGGCAACTAGTTTGAGGAGCCATTTCTGAGGTATGAACAGTGCTCAAAAGCTTTTTAATTACCTCCCAAAATTTGTTATATGGTAGAAAACTTAAGATGGAAGTTGTCACTTACAGCCAGAGAAACCAGAGAGGAGCTGGGTCTTGAACTTTGCAAGGGGGAAATTCCTGGAGCAGGCAGTGAGCAAACAGGGGCAAGGGATAACACAGAAATCATGGGACTTAGTGGCAGAATCCTGTTTTCCCCCCTTTTACAGAAAACCAAACATACCCTTCTCATAAGTTTGAGATCTTCCATTCTGTGCTATCTGAAAGCTGCAGTTGTGTTAGCACACTGTTTCCTTGAAGTTCTTGGAAAGATCAGAAGATTGAAAAATAGCCAATAAACATGGTTCTCCATTTTTTTCAAGAAAAGAGTGGGATAGTTGGAATGTTAGAATTTAGTGTCATTGTAGAGCTGGTTTCCCATGTTCTCTTATCTGCCATTTAACGTTGTTGCTTTTGTGCCTAACTCTTGTCTGCCTTGTTTCATTGCTGATACATCTCTTGTTTAAATAAGGAAAAAAGCCCTGTACGTTATCAAGAGATTGCTCAAGCATGACTAGAGATAAAATTAACTAACAAGTCAGTTCTCTGTGCTTTGAGGAGTGGCTTCAGATGATGGCTCACATTCCTGTACTGAAAATGACCTGAGGCAGTGATATAAAAAGACAGGGGTGGGCATGGGATATCAGCTGGAGTGAAACCTTTCATCCAGTGGTGGATATGAAGGGACAAGATCTAACTTAACCAGAAGATATCTTTCTTTGTATGCAGAAGTTTAATAATTCTTTGACAATTATCATTCTTCAGGGCTTTCTGTGCTCATGCAATACAAAGCTGGTTTGGCTTGTGGCCTTTATGGGCCTTTATGAACAGCCTCAGTAAATGATTGTAATCACAGTGATTGTTTCCTGCAGTCTTGATAGTCTCAAGCAAGAAGGTGGGGATCAGATACAGACAGGATTTTTTATTTTTTTTTAATACCCTTTTCACCTCAGTTCTCCTGGAATTTCTGAAGGCAAAGAAGCTGCTGAACAGCTGTGATCACATCAAAGCCTTCAAGTATACCAACAAATCTTTTGAGAACAGGCAAATCTGTTCAGTAGTTTTACTGCAGTGAATTCCTAGTGTAGATCCCGAGTACTGGCTGAAGGATTTTCTCTCTGTGAGATTTGGTGTCTGCTTGGATTTCTGATGGCAACTGCTGTGCTGGTGAAAAATCATGTGTCTATTTGATGTCTTCCTAGGAAACATGTAGAAAAGGCCATAGCCATTCAGACTTCCTAGGAACAAAAGTGATGAGTTAGCACAGTAGTAGTACCCATTTTTCATCCTTTACTGCTTAATTTTCTGTAGATCTGTGGCTAATAATATTACAGAATTTTATGTTTTTCCTCAACCTCTTAGGTAGTTGAGACAAATGGGGTTTTTTTATTAATGGGTCATCTACTGGCAATTGTATTAATTGTTGTATTATTAAAGAGGCAACACAGCAGATGGTCCACAGGTTGGTATATTGATGGTTGTGTTCAGATATGTGCTTAATTCAGTGTTAAAACCAGATGTCTGGATGTGTCCCTCTATGCAGACTCCTTTGCAGGTTGTCTGCAAGTAGTTCTAAAGTTGATGCTTAAAATCAAAGAACCTTGCAGTCAGCTCAGGTGGTGTAAAATTATTTTCTGGAATCTCACAGCAGCTTTACATTCTCTTGCAAGGTTATTGTGGACCACATCTTTGAGTTTTAGTTCATTCAACTAGTTTGTGTTTGCATGCAGTATTTCCTTTGCTGGATTTTGAGGACCTCTTGTGCCATGTCTTGTTGCTGTGCTCGGTCAAGCCAGTTGAGCTGCTGGCAGGACCAAGCTTTGAACTGAACTCCTGATGGAGCAGGAAGTTGCAGGGTGGACCCAAAACTTTGATTGACCTTTAACTTGAACAGCCCAGCTCCTCAGGCAGTGGCACTGGTGATGGTGTTCAGGATGAATAAAGATGGGGACATGTAAAAAGTGGAGCAGAGTGGATCCTAGAGCCTGATTTGAACTGCTCTGCTTCAGTGTGTTTGGTCTCCAGAGCAGCATCTGAGCCCCACAGGCAAAATGGGCAAGGAGCTGGGAACCACTTGAGAGTGCCTGTTAGAAGCACAAAAGTTACATGAACCTCAGCATCTGGAAGTCTTTATTCAAGTCCATCAGCTTATGGATATCCTGAAAATTGAAGATAACAGTGTAGTGCTAAAATGAGGTAGAGCCTTGTAGTAGTATTTCTGTCTGTTTTGAAATAATTTGAAAGTTATTGTCTGATAATGTCAAGTGATCTGTCTTGGAAGTTCTGGAGAAAATTAAATGATTTCTCAGACGCTGAGGTGCCAGTGTGTCTAATGTATGACAAACAGCAGCCGTAATTCAGTTTTATTAGGCTTGGCAACATAACATCTCTACAACTAAGCTGAAGGGGCATTTGATTTAAGCATAATACTCTAAGTATTAGCATATAAAAGAAGATTCAAAGAGAGAGGATGCTGTAGAGTGTTTCCAGGAAGTTAAAATGTCCATAACACCTTCTTTCCTTGCTGCCTCCTGTCTTCTGAATCCTGCCACTGCCAGTGAATGTGACTGCTGAGCAGAACTGGATGAGCGTGCAGACTTGAGAGCTGCACAGACCTAACCAGTTGCTAAGCTTTCTCTCTGGCATATTCTAACAATGCTTTTCTTTCAGGCTTACTCTGTTTAATTTTGTACTGTGGTAAAAGGAGGCTTTCTGGTTAGACTAATTTACCATTATTTTCTCTAGCATTGCACAGACTTGCATATTTGTTTTGCTTGTTTCATAAGATGTCTGATATTAAACCAGTTTTAGTTTTTCCAGATCTGAGATAGGCATGTATTGAAATGCATGCTCAGTCAGTGAAAGGATCACCCTGATATACTGCAAACTTCTGGATGGGAAAATGTCCTTAAAATAAGGATATAGACTTTATGGAAATGTGTCGTTGTCCTTTCCAGTCAGTACAGAAAGGTTGTCTGGTGCAATTTTCTGGTGACCTGTTTCTAATTAACATGCAAATTAACTGCTTGGTGCTGGAAATCAGGATTGCAAATACAAAGTGCTAATATGCGTTAGGCTGGGAAATCCCCGGCATCTGTTAAAGCTCCAGCACTGTCTGTCTGGTGTTTGCCGCTGCCTGTAGAGCAGTTCTCTCTGGAGAAAGCTACTGCAACCTGCTGTCAGAACGCTCCTTTGTCTCACTTTAAAGAGAACAGGTTCTAATTTTGTGATGTTGATGCTTATTGCCTCACGTAGGGAGTCGTTTGAGTGTACTTACAGCCGTGGTTCACCAAAACTGGCTGTCGTGAAAACAGTCAAGATGAGCTACTTCAGTTATTTCCCCAGAGGAATTGCAGTGTTTAATGAAATAACTTACTTCTTTGTACTAGTGTTACAAGTGCCAACTAAATGAAGAAATTAGCATATTTATTAGTGCTTGTCATCACTTAAAATTTGGGTTTTCATTAAATGCAGCTGTATGATTTTATATTTAGAAAGTGACTTTGATCTAACAGGTGGAGATGATTAGTTTAGTAAGGGTCTGGTCAGAAGTGGGGTTGTACATTTCTCCTTGAAGCATCTGTTTATTTTCATGCTGCAAAACATCTTATTTTTCCTCTTCAGCATTTTTGTGCCAACATTACCTACTACCAATGGTTGTAACAGCTGATTTAGTAACACATTTTGGCATAAGCTGTATAAGGTACAATAAAATTCCACTTGATTTTTGCATCACAGCTTGTTTCTAGTGCTGGCAGTTGAGAGAAACCTTTTTGTGCAAAGTGGGCAAATTTCAAGTGTAAAAAATGAAGCAAAAAAGTGCTTAAAACCCCTTTTTTCATCAAAATGCAGCTGAAATGTGAGCTTTGTAAGAGAATTATGTTGAAACATCAAACTGTCCACAAAATTTGGTCTATTTGTAAGTGGAGGAAAAATCACTTTTAGTTGTGCGAGTCAGTTCAAAGAGTTAACAAATGTTTTGTTTGCAGACTCAGCTCTTAGAATTCCCCCAAAGCAGGTTGTCATCCTGTTTCTTGTGAGCTGGCTCTGGCAGAAACAGTGGGAGTGTGTATAGTCAGTCCTAATCTGCCCCATCCCAAGTATCACTAAACTGCACCAGTAAAGGTGTCTGGAAGTGAATCTGTCTGAAATTTTGTACTAGAAAGGTGGGTCGAAGTAGTAACAAAATTACTTTTGTAAAAAAAATGTAGCTCAGATGAACATGGAGGCTGTTAATGAGCCTAAGTGAAAAGGAAGACTTCTGAAAAAAACAGCATGAATTACTTTTTAATTCAGGGGTGTTCTTGCCTAGACTGTACTTTTTTTCAGGAGATGCTATAAATCTGCCTGAGAAGAATTGAAGCATTTCAGCAAACTGCCTGTCGGCACTTTGCACTGTGCTGCTGCTGTGTGAAGCATGAACACCACACACCTTTTCTGGCTCTCCTTTCTTTACAGTGCAAAGCCTCACTCTGCTAATCCTGCTTCCACTGAAACTTTAAATAGAAGGTGAGGAAGAGGGATCAAGTCTTGAGTTCAAATAATTGATGGATTAACTCTCGATTTGCTTATCACAGAAGGCAGTAAGAACTGGCTTCCAGTGATGAGCCCCACCTGCATTAGTAGGATCTTGCTTGTCCTGACAGGGTTTCCTGCTGCACAGTCATTGAAGGAGGCAGGCTTCCAGAAATGTGTGGGAAACTACCTGGGTGTTTTACTCCAAAAAGTCAGCAAACTTAGTGCCAGGTCTGTGCAATTGGTTTTGAAGGGAAATTTCCTATTCCAGATGTGTGATAATTCCATGCTGAATCTTGTCCTCCAGTTCTGAAGTTGAACTGAGTACTTGTGATAACTTGCTGAGTTAAAAATACACAGCTAATATTTCCCCTTAGACCAGGCAAAGCATCTTGCATCCAACTCCCCCTTTCCTAAAAGCAAGCCACAATTAATCTTGCTTTCCAGAAGCAATTTTTATTTATGGAGTTGTAGAGCTCTCATTTGCCTATTACTGGTTGCATGTTCATCAGGTTATCCTTGTTCAGCACTTCACTAGGAATGGGAGGCCTTGGATCAGTGAAGGACAGATCACTGGAAAGCACGAGAGAAAAAGCTATGTTTCAATTATTCTTTATCTTCCCAATTCTGTGTCGCAAAAACAAGTGGAGCAGCTTGATTTTCTGTCAGCAGTTGTCTTCTTGTGCAGTAGCAATTGGTTACTAGAGGAAGTGGGACCGTAGATTCTGCAACAGGATAGCACTGCTTGTACTCAGAGAAGCAGCTTTGCAAGTTGCAATGAGCTGAGTCCTCGGATATCTTAAATTACTTGCAAATGTGTGAATCTGTGGGAAACTACAGATCTAGTGCTTGTGGTAACAAGCCTGGGAGCTTAGTCAGAGCAGAAATGCCTTTCTGGCTGTGGTTTAAGTTGGATTTGGTGTAGGGGCTCCCTTGTGGTTGTTCCATGTTTTTTTACAACTTAGTGGTTGCCTGCAAAATGTTGGGTTTGCAAGTTTTGTGCCTTAAAATGTAATGACAAATGTAACTGATGAGGAACAAACCAGCTTTTTGGCCACGCAGTACATTTAGCACAGGAAGGTGTGTGCAGAGCAGTGAAGACTTCAAAATAAGTCCTGAAACACATTAATCCACAATTCACTCTCATTTCTCATCCAATTTGCCTGAAGAATTAGCAGTCACTTTGGCACGTTGGGCCTTTTTTCTTTTAAATTTTTTATTTATTTATTTATAAAAATTACTCTGTTTAGAGTTAGACAAGCTGTTCTGTCAGCCTGTAAGTGTAACTTCCTCACACGTTTGTGATCTTTGGTTTTTTAGGGTAAGAGCTGCTCCCAGGACTTGAGATGGATAATAGTGAGATTTTTCTTGCTGTATTCTAGCTTGCTTTCAGGTTGAGCTGGGCCTGGGGATTGTTTTTGAGGGAGCAGGTTCGTGATGGCTCAGGCTGATCCAAGCTAATACTGCACTTACCCTGTGTCATCCTTTCCCGCAGCAGCACTGACCCTGGGGGCTGTTGTGTGTGAAATCATCTCGGTGGAAAGCAGGAAATAAAAACTCCTTACAGAGGTTTGTGAGGAGAAGCAAGGAGAGTGGTTTGAAGATTTTTTTGATCCTTCCTCACCAATTGCTGCATGTTATAATTCACCAACTATTAATTTGTTTCCTGAGTTCTGACAGACTTCACTTAAGTACGTGTAAAGCACCAGAGACCTTTTGCTTTGTAACACAGGTGCAGTGGAAAGCTCTGTATCACTGGACAGGGTTAGATGGACATTTAATTGTATTGCACCTCTGTGCATTGAGAACCTTCTGTGGCTGCTTGCCAAATGTGGGTGACAGTGGGATGTCAGTGCTTCAGCAGCTTGAGAGGTGTGAAGATGATGGGCTTGTCAAGTGCTCTGCCAGGCAGTTGTACCACCTCAGCTGTGTAATACTCTTAAGTGTTTTATTTTGAATTTAATTGTTTTGAGGTTTGTCGGGGGGGGGGGGGGGGGGGGGAAGATAATTTCTTGTGCATAAAAGATGAAAATCAAAGTTATTTCACAGTATTCTGTTCTTGACCTCTGAGTTTAGGCTGGTTTGGTAATTTCCTAGATTATCCACTATAAAAATATCCTTGTTAATGTGCTTGCCTCAGGTAATCTGGTAGATGCTACGTGATAGTCAGAAATGTAAACCTGAATCTCCTAAATTCAATTTTACAGGCTTCAGGAAGCCTGAAAATGTTACTTTTGCAATGCCTGGGTTGTGATTAAATGAAAATTGTCTGATCATAGCTGTTCTTAATTTGCTCTAAGGCTTTTCTGTCCTTGCCTCTTGTTTTGGAGGGCAAAGAGGATGGAGGTAATGTATTGCTATGTGCTGTAGTCTGGGCAAAGAGCACCGAACCACATGTGTTGATTCCAAGCCTGGCACTCACCGGGAGCTGTATATTTAAAAATGTAGCTGATAAAAATGCATACAAAGGAAAAGAAAAATCTTTAAATGACCTTTACAAGCCCAGACTATTCCATGTTTCTATGATCTTGCTCTCACTGTGTAAGTCATCTCTCTTCCTTATTGTGCCATCTGAGTTCAAAGTGAGTTTGTATAAGACTTTGTGTGATAACTTTCTAATTATTGGAGAATTGGAAAACCCCTAAGGGCTGTCTCTGAATGCTGAATGGGTGCTGGAGAAGATTTTGCTCTTGAATTCCTTTTCCATCTGCTCTTGTTTTTTCTTGTGTCTTATTGGGATTCTTACCCAAGTGATTCCATTGGACTGTTGAATGCTCACTTTTAGTAGATATTTTGCTAAGACTTAATTTTCACTGAAAACATAAAAGTAAAATCATAAGTGTCTTCTAAGAGGTAAGAGGTGATATTCTTGTTGTGTCAGGTATTCTTTCTTCATGCACATTTATCAGGCATGCTCCTACTTCTTGATGTCATTTGGAAATATCTGACTTCTTCCTGAAAGAGATCTATTTGATAAATGTCATACCTCTTGTGTTCTGGGGTTTGTCTCTCCTTAAAAACTGCCTTGGAAGAATTGTATGTCCATCCTCCACTATGTATTGTGTGATAATCCTAAAATGGAGAGATAAACTTATAATCTGATGGGTACATTTTAAAGGTTAGTTTGCTTTTGCATGGAGATTGACAAGGTTTTTCAGGCAACAGATTTGATTCTCACCCTGAACAAAAACTCCTTAAAGCTATTTAGGATATCTCAGGAGACCAAAGCAGGTGGTTTTGGTTGCAATGTTGGCCTGTGCTTACGGCATTCAGATCTCACTTTGCTCTGAAAGTTGTGCTATCCCAACAAGTTTTTCTTATCATGCAGATAGGAATCGGCATGCAAGGGATGAGGGCTCACATGGGGTGGAAAACTGCTTACCTGAGAGTACTGCTGTCACCTCTTCCCCTAAATGTCCCCACAAGTATGCCACTGCCTTTTTGTGGACATGCAAACCACATCAGCTCCACATGAATAAGAACAGATAGAATTCTTGAAGTCCCATTCTCAAGCATTACCTGTTGGGGAAACATCTTTATTCTGCTTATTGGTTAGGACAAAATAATTTTCCTACATTACCAGGTTCTTCCTGAAAACTCAGTATTGCCTGTTGGGCATTTCTCTGCCTTTAGAGATCAGAGATTTGTATTGTGTTTATTTCTTCAGCCACCACTAGGCCTCAGAAGTTCTGTACCTTGCTTGGGTGTGTATCTTCAGGTAGTTTAATAGTGTGTGACTATTGAAACCATCACCAATGACCAGAGTCTAGAATGAAGTGTTTTAATACTATTAAGTATTAATTGTTGTTGACTGAATCCCTAAACTTTGAAGTTCTCTTTTGGACAGAATAGAAAATTCTGTTATAGCAAGAAGACAGAATAGTACTGCCTGAGAACTCGCCTGCAGCTCTTCCAGCCTGCCCCAGATTTTAGGTCTTTATTCCTGAGCCTTGTAATTGATTTTATTGTTTGTCAGGAATAATGGTGAGAAAGAATAACCAGCTGTTTCTAGAGCAGTTGAATTGTTGATTTAATTCCTGTGTTTTGACAGGTGAGAATTGTTCAGCAGTGGTGTTGGTGGTGGTCCTGTGCACAGCATTGTGCCTTGTGTTGGTACAGAGCTGTGGCAGTGATGAGCTTATTGCTGTTCTCCCCTCTGCCTCTCTCCCCCATTATTTTCTTTCTGTCGTTATTAGCAGAAAAGCTGTAGGTGTGCTCAGTCTTTTTAATTGCAGCTTGTCTTTATTCATAGCTTTTTAAGTAGGAGTTACGGAAACAGTAATTGGGAGGATTTGCAGGCAGGTGTCTGGCTCTCCTGTATCCCAGTAAGACATTTTTCTACTAAAGTTGCTTTCCAGAAAGCCCTTCAAGCTGTCTTCTAAAATCCAGCATCAAATGTGTAGTGGTTTGTTGGGTTTTTTTAAGTTGCTCATCTGTGCAAAGCTAGTCAGCTATAATTTCTTTGGCTTGAGGGGAACTGATACTGACCTGGCTGCTTACCATGGTATAATTTTAAATCCCTTGAATTACCATTACAGTTCAGAATTTTCAAGCAAAGTGCTTGGGTTTATGGCTCTATCTAACTATTGAGTTGAGCAGTTCAAGCTGAAAAACCCTAGTGCTTTTTGGAAAGGAGCTCTCAAAACCACAAAATACATTTAAAGCCAAGCTTCTATGGCAGAGTAGACCAGTACCTATGGAGAAGTGTGCTGCAGCTCAGTGCTCTGGGCTTCTTCTGGGAGCAAGGTTAACAACTTAAATGTGTATCTAACTTTGTGAGAAACTGCAAAGCTTTAAATAAGAAGATTCATGTACAATTTTCTTTATTTTGATCCTTTATTCCATGTAGAGAACTGAAGAGAGGTACTTGGTTTGTTTGCATATTCTGAAGGCAAGCAGAATTTTTATTTGGTAGTTTGTTACTAATCCCATGGAAACCTTGCTTTAGCACTAGCTGTAAAGACTTATTCATGTTCATTTTTCTGTTGAACAAAATCAAAGCAATTTTATCCAGGGTTTGCTTTTCTTCTAGTTATATAAAGAAAATATTATGATTTATCCAGGTGAAAAGTTCTGCAGCTGTGTACAGCACCATGCTGGTCCTGTGCTTTTGAGGAAATTATACCCAAGGAAAGGTAGGGAAAAAATACATTTAGTTGGCATTTCAAAAGTAGTCTCTTAAAATGCCTCGTGGGTTGCATCTGCCTTTCCCCTGTATTCCATACCCAGATTCCTAAATAGCTGAAGTGTGCCCTGTGCTGTGAATCAGGCCTGCCAGTCGGTTGATGACTCATTTCCTTATTGGTGCAGATGTGTATAGTAAATGTTTCTGGATAACTCTTTTCATATGAAATGTGTCTCCCCTGTGGGGAATGAACACACAGCAATGGCTTTCATTAGGTGTGTACAAAAACCATCCTGATAAAAAGCTCAAATGGCTTTTCTTGGTGAAGAAAAGGTTATCTTGGAGCAGTGGTTGAATCTTGGGAACTGCTGTGATCCCACTTGAGGGTTTTTTCTTTTTTTTTTAATCTTGCTTCTCTGTCCATCTTCAAAACAAGCTGCCATTTATCCCAGCACAGTTCTTTAGGTAAATGCTGTAAGCATTTATTTAAGTTTCAATAAGACTCCTTTTGAGTGGCATGTTCTACCTTTTGGCCAAGAAGGAATGAAGCACTACTATATTTTACATGTCAGTAAAGGCATTAGCACAGCAGGTTGGCTGAAAATTGTTTTGGATAAAATCTAGGTGTGTATTGCTGAAGTATGTTAGCAGAAATTAGGTACTAAAGTAAAATAAAGTGCATTAGCCATGTGGCACTGCTGGAGTCTCCAAGAAGAAAAATGGCATTTCTGGTTTGGTGCTGGTGCTGAAGTCTGTGACTGAGCACTGCACCTGGCAGCCCTGCTGTGAGTCACTGAGCCTGGCTGCCTTCACTCGCCAAGACATTTATAACTTGGTCTAATGTTGTGATGTATAATCTGTCTGAATGCAGAATGCCTAATGATGTTGTGAATCAGCTGGTTTCATCTTGTCTTTCTGGTCTTTTTCTTGTCATGGCTCATGTGAAAGGAGAACCAGACACTACGGAAATCAATTTACCACAACAATTTGTGTGGCTCCCAGGCAGATTGATTTAAATAAGCAAGCAGCTTAGATTTGAATAATTTCAGTCTTGCTTGAACACTCTAGTAATCTTTCTAGAGCTTTCTAGTTTGGTGATACTATTTTGCAGCTAATCTTAGCTTTTATTGCTAAGCTCGGTATGTTTCCTGACTAAATTGATATGATCTGTAATTATTTAAATGCTTGCATGTTAATGTTTCTATCTTTTTTTAATAATGTTTTAAAATGGCAAGCCATTATCTACTGAATTACTTCTCCATGTGTTAAGCTGCTTTTGGATAGAAATGGGAGACTTAATTAAAATGCAGAAGATGAGTATTGTTGAAGTAGAAGTAAAAGTACTCAAATACTGGATCAGAACAGTTGTTTTACATGGAAAAATGCTTAATATATCAGTCCAGCTTTCCTGGTCATTGTGACCTTTGAGACTTGGC
Source organism: Fringilla coelebs (assembly GCF_963513975.1). Lineage (NCBI taxonomy): Eukaryota > Metazoa > Chordata > Aves > Passeriformes > Fringillidae > Fringilla > Fringilla coelebs. Next base: position 7,734,320 of record NC_140040.1, on the reverse strand, counting down.
AACAAGGAATTTTTTTAAAATTTCTTAATTATTAGAAAGAACGACTCTCTTAGTTCCTGTTCAGAGCCTCATCTTCAAGGCATTGATGTGAATGCTGTTGTAATTGAGGATCTATTTGTCTGTACCTGTGGAAAGGGCTCATTTGTCAGAAGCTGGCAATGAGCTCACAGTGCCGGAGGAGGGTTGCCCTGGAAGTGCATTAGCAGGTTCCCAAGTGGTGCATTTATGGCTTCAAGAGCAGAAGCATCCTCTGCGAGTCCCTTGTCACAGAGCAGTCCTCCAGTATCCTCATGAATTTTCAATTTGGTACACCTTGCCCAGTCTAGTGGATTGATGGTACCATCCTTCACATGGACTTGGTGGTTGTTTTGGTTCTCCAGTGCAAGGAGAAAGGACTCAAATTCTGGTTGTTTGTGCTTCCTTGAATTTCTTCTGTTTCTTGGTCAGAGGCTGGTGGTAGGTACCTCTCTATGACTAAGGCTTCAGTTGGCTTGTCCTCACCAGTGATTTTTTTGCCTGATCCAGAATACATGTATCTGAAATTCATTTTACTAAGGACAATGGCAAAAGTGGTAATTAGAGCTGTTAAATTGTGGGTACAACAGGATGGACACTTTGCCTGGTTGCCTGAAAGAGAGTTGCAGAACTTTCTGTTGAGTGCCTTCTAATTTTATTTATAAAGGATGGTAGGTTGCAAAATTGATGGTAGGTTGTTTTCAACTATTATATGGGAAATGCAGCTCAGTAGTGCCTTCTGAAGTGCAGGGTAGCCTAGGGAGCAGGGTTTATTTTGGATGTGCATCTCATGGGCAGCCTTCCTATATGGGAAGAATTTGAAGTGGGAGCACAGCATTGTGCTCTTTCTAGGACTCCCTAAAAATAGCCTTCAGATCTTTCCTGCTGAGCTCAGCAGGCATTGGGGGGAATCCAGCAGAACAGATCTCATGGGGGAAGCTCATCCAGGGTTGGAGAAATCCTCTGGACTGCTAAGGCAATGTCCTAATTCTCTGTTGCAGAGTGTTGCTGCTCACCAACTGCTGTTGTAGGCTGTGCTGTGGACCTTAATATGTGTTAGCCCTTTGTGCTTATTTGCTTATTCCCACTGTGTACAAGTGCAGAGTTGTTCCTTAAGTGAATTTACTTGGCCTCTCTAGTTTAATGGGCTACTTTCTTTTGAATAACCTGAAAGTTTTCAACAGAGAAGTTGCTTTGGAAGAATTGGAGAATGAATAACAGAGCAAGTCAGGCTTTTTCCTGGTATGGAGTGGTCTCTTAAAATATTTAAAAATCCTGGCTTCTGGCCATTACTAGTGGTGTCAAGTCAGAAGCTTGTGTGGCTTTTGACTTGATGTGGCTCTTCTCAGCTCCCATGTTATGTCTGTCATAATGAACTTACACTGGGACATGTCCTATCAGTGTTTTCATTGCTGTCACCATAGCCTAGGGGAGCCTCAAGTTGCCATTGGATTCTCTCAACAGCTGTGCAATACCTACGGCTTTTCCTGTGAGCTTGTGAATGTTGCAGTAAAGAGAGGATGGACTAAGCTGAGAAGGGGTGGTGGCTGGCCGTGGTCATTGAGCATTTGTCATATTTTTTTTCATGTTTGAAGAGTACTGTGATCAAATTGACACATACAGGGGATTATAAAGTCAGTGACTGTAGTTAGCATTTAAGTGAGAGAAGAACTGAAACAGTTTATTTTAACAGCAGGGAGTTTCCCTACTCAGGACTCTTGTTCTTCACCTGCTTCTCACTGCAGTGAAGAAGTGAGTGATGTGCTGGGCCCCTGCAGATCTTCTGAAGAAAATTCCAGTGTTATATTTCAAATCCAGCTGTTAGGTGTGTCTGCACTGGCTGTACTCAGGGTGGTCCTGCTTTTGAGGGAGACTTCCCCATCACATTTCATCTCTCAGGCAGGGTCCAGGGGACTTTGTACATTTAGGAACTCTCTTGCAGTGTAATAGCACTGGAAAGCTGGTATGTGGGGTCCCTTGTAAATCTTGTCCCTCTTGTTGGCATTGCCAGATAAGAAAACTCATGTTGAATACTGCATGGGAATTCGGGGTGACATACACCATGCAGAAGATTAAAATAGTCCTGTTCTTGTTACAGCCGAGGACTAGTGCTGGGTGTTGTGTAAGATCCTCTACAGGCCTGTTCATCCATGTGTAGTGTAATATCCATCATGATTTGGAAGTAGTGATGTTAAATGTAATTGTTCCTCTCACTACTGTCCTGAAGGAAGAAGGGAAGACTTCAAATTAAAATTGTTCTTCTTGTGGTTTGTGGTTAAGGCTGAAGTGGCTTCTCTGAGGCTTTTGATTTTTATTGCCTCTAAACAGAATAGCTGGCAGGAGTTAAAAATAGCAGAGTCTGCTTCCCACCTGTTTGGATGCTCGTCTTATTTTGGTTTGGAGGTGGAATGCATGAATGTAAATCGTTAGGATTAAAGCAGTGCTGCTCACGCCCCTGAGCACGGAGAGGAGATGCAGGAGATGCTTATTGTGCCTTGGTGAGGATGGGCGCCTGATTGATGTGACACATGTGCCTTGCTGGAAGAGGGGGAGGAAAATGCTCCTGGGGGGGGATCCTTGGGAGCACTGTTTGGCTTTCAGTGTGGAAAATTGGAGTAATGAGCCTGCATGTTGAATAACAGAGACAAATATGAATATTGGCTGGTGGAGTGTTCTGAGCATTGTTCACTCTGCCGAATGAAGCAATAGCCCTTGGCAGGGGAGCCTGGTACTGGTTAGAGGTGCTCTCCAGCAGTGATGGTGTAATGGAGCTGCCAGCAAGGTGGGATGTCAGTGCTTCTTGGCTTTGCTCTGCAGCACAGCACTCCCTGCACTGGGTTGTGGGAGTGAGGTGATGAGTAAGCAGCCTTTGCTCTGAAACCTGCACTTTTCTGCTTTGGTACGTGGAACTTTTGGTGCACACTGTTTTCTTAGCTCCTGTACAAAGGATTTCTCTGGTTCCAGGCCATGTGCAGCCAAAACATGATTCTCTGAAGAACAAAGCATGGTTAGAAGACTGTTTTCATCTTAGGAGACAGGGGCTTTACCACTCCATATACAACAGCCTTCTAGTTTGTGTAAAACTCAATATTGCTTTTGAACTCTTCGTGGCTTTTTGGAAGCTTTCTATAAAGTTAAGCTCAACTTGGGGTACTATAGGTATATACTGTCAAAAGATGTGGAGTCTCTGTATGGAGAGTAAGTCACAGAATTTGACTTAGAAAGATTATGAATGTATTTGCTAAAAGCTCTTCATTAGCTGCTGCACTGGAATTTTTTGAGACCTCCATTTCTTTCTTGGCTTGTTTGTCCTCTGCATCACCAGCGGGGATGCTGTGCAGTACTGCCAATACTCATGGAATTGATTTTGCCTCTTTACTGGAATACTCTAAAGTTTAGCTGGGATGTTTCTGGTTGGGGTTAAGGCAGAATGCCATCCAAAAAGGTAGTTTGAAAGTAAAGTTGTGCCAGCATAGCTTGTGGACTGCTTGATGCTGCAGATGGAGATGCCACTGTGCGTTCCCAGTAAACTCAGTGATGCTGGGAGGACACTTCCATAACCCCATTTGTACTAACCTGGCAGAAAACTCTAAAATGACAAACAGTTTTCTGTAGATTTTCTGAGTTTTGGATGGTATGATGGGCTCAAGTCAACTATAGGGGTGAGAGGACAGCAGTCTCCATGTCACCTTGGTTGGTGGGATAACAGCTCTCCTTCCCTTCTCCTTTTATCCTCTCTTGTGACTTTACCAGCATCCTTGCATGCCTTTTGGTCTCTGAAGCTTTTTGCTGGCATTGTGAGAGAGCTTTCCAGGAGCAAATCCTGAAACCTCCTGGCAGGATCTGCAGCTCAGTGTCGGTGCTATGCTTAGCAGCAGAGCTCTGTTGTGGAGGAGTGTTGTGGGAAACATTATATCTGGTAGCAGTGCTGCCAAACTTAGGTGGCAAACCCATAATTTCAAGGTCTGTGGTGTTCCACAACTCATTAGGACTGCCTGTAAAGCCTTTGAGAGGAGGAAGAGGGGGGACTAAGAGAAGAACAACCAAACATCTGGGGCAAATTTGCTTTGATTGTGCTGACTGTTGGAATATGCTCTGGTGTGTGGATCTGTGTTGAAAGGAGAAAGGCTGAGATGGCTCAGGGGCTTTAGAGTCCCCTATGCAGGGAGGCAGAAGCAGCAGGGATAAGAATAGCTTGTGTGAGAAGGCTGTGGCACTTCCAGCATGGAGCAGCTGTGCAGCCTCTGAGCACCCACCCTGCAGCTTTGCACGGGTGGCAGCAGCCAGCTCAGAGCAAGTGATTTGCTGGTAAGAGCCAGCAAAGATACTTGCCCAGTCAGGCAAGTGGAATCTGTGTTTCCTTAAAATTTCATCTTGGTCTTTGTTCACTTCTGATGCAACAGAATTTAAGCTTGAACATTTTCTGTGCTGTTCCTGCCTTTGGTATTTGGCCATGGAGGGGTCTCTGCTGTGCAGGAAAGGTACACAGCCTGCTGAGGACCTTGCTTAACGTCAGATATGAAACAAGCAAAACCACTTTTGACTTCCTATCAAAGCTCCAACAGAAAGAGTAGGACTTGCTGAGCTTTCTTGGTGTTTGAAGCAGATACTGAACAGTGGATCCTCAAAGTATCAGGGGACAAGGTCTGCTTCATCCTTGTCTCCTTTTTATGTGGCTGCTGAGCCAGAAGGACACACATGTTGTGCTGGAGGTTTTGATGTTGCTTTGTGCTATATTTTCTGAATAAGCATACTTACCTTAATAATGTCATACCCCTGGAGGATATAAAATGTCAGCGAAGGTGGAAAAGTTTGTGGAATGTAGAATTCAGCTTTAAAAAGTAGCAAAATTTGATGTTTGGGGTGATGTGCCACTTGTGCTGTGTGTGTGCCAGATGACTAAAGAAATTGGTGCTGGTCCCAGTAGTTTGTTTGTAATGCACAAAGTTCTGTGTATGTTTTGGTGTTTGTGTATAACTTGGGCTAATACATTTACATAAACTAGGGACACCTAACCAATATGGACATAATTGTTTGGGTAAATGATTTGCTGCATTGCAGACTTTAGCTCCGTTCGTAACTGGGAAAAATTATTTATATGAAATAAGCAAAGTATATGGAAGCTAGGAGCATACAGCTTTGGTGCATGATATATCCACAGTTACCATGCTTTAAAGAGGCTCTTTTCAAAGCATGGATGGTAAATATAAAGTGTTTTTGCTGACATGACGACGCAGGGTTTGTTTTTAGTACTAAGAGTTCACTGGCATTAGAGAGTGTTTCAAGCTTGGCTTAACAAGTTTAACTTTCATTGCTCACTAAATGTGTAATTAAGTTACAACATCTTCTCATCTGTTTTGAACTTAAATTATCACTGGTTTTAGCTTTCCTATCACACATGACTTTTTCAGGATTGCAGGATGTGTGAAAATGGTTTACTGTAGCCATATGCTTCTTGGCTCAGAACTCCGGGATGTTTCAGTAGGTTTGAAGCATGGGTGGTTGTGTGATGTGTGGTTTTTCTTTTACAAAAGCCATGTTGATTCTTGCCTAGATTACTCTATCTCCTCATTTTTCTAGAAATTCTTCTGCAGAATATTTTCTAGTGGTTGCATTGGAAAGGGTTAGCAGGAGGGTGGCTCCACCAGATGTCTCCTTGATCCCTGCCTTGCATCTGGATTGTGCTGTTTCTAGGTGTCCAGCAAGTCTACCCAGCTTGATACCTGAGGATTGAATCACTTTATTGTGAGTTTGCTATCCTGGCTGGGTGTGTTTGCTGAAGAGATGCCTGTTATCTGTGGGAAGGGCACAGCTAAGAAGCCAACTGCCCCTTTATCAGCTCCCTGGCCTCCTCCTTAGATGCTTCTAGGTCAGCAGGCCCACTCTATCATTTCTCTACAGATCCTGGTGATAAATGTGTTTAGATCAAAGTGGAAAAACCAAAACATGAGCTGCCTGCACTGTGTGTCTGTGTGCACCATCCTCTGTGCTGTAACTGACTGTGTGACAGGGCAGTAAACTGGGGACCACCTGCATCCTGGCTGGACTTCTGTCTACCCTCTCCTTCATAGGAATGTAGCTGCTTTCAGTAACATCTTTTCCTAATAGACTTGTTTGAGGTTTTTGCAATCTTCTTGAATTTAGGAAGAGAACATCTACTGGGTTCTTCCCATCCATAGGCAAATTGCTTTTTTATTTTGCTGTTTTGCTCCATGTTGGTTCTCGATGGCTTTTGCCTCAGCAGGTCCCAAGTCTGTTATCTTCAGTGTCTGAAGATTATCCATAGCTAGTATTTGAGATATGCCTGGTTCTTGCTTTTCAACAAGTTCACTGTTTTTCTTGCCTTAAAAGAATATTGGAAATGTCTGCCATCATCCCCATAAGAATAGTGGAAATGTCTGCTGTTATCCCATCTTCTGCTCTCAGGAGGGATTAAATTCTGGGAATCAAGGCCCTTGAGCAGTTGACTTCAGACTCTTTCATTTGCATGACTTTTGCAAGGAAGCAAAGGAATCTTAATGCTGGAGATCTGAAATAATTCTTGCAGAGTTTTCCCAAGACCTTGACTTCCACAGAGCTGTAGAGCAGTTTGGGTTGGAAGGGACCTTAAAGGTCATCTCATTTCAACCTCCTGTCGTGGGAAGGGACACCTGGGTGGTGATGCATGACACTGGTTCAGTCACCATTTCCTGTTCCTTTGGCTCCCAGCATGGTGATGGTCCATTTCTGCTGCTAAAGCACCAACACCTGGTGGCCTTTTGGGCCTGGGTAGTGGTGGTGGGCTTATGCCTTGCTGTATAGTTTTGACCTAGTTTTATACTGCTGCCAAAGCAGAGAGATTTAGAGAGGGATGGATGACTGTCATGGTTTTCTTCAGTGAGTTGAGATCTGGTGGATGGGAAAAGACACTTTTAAACACAGTGGTGTTGATGACGTCGGTTTGGTGTGACAGGACTTCACACAAACCTTTGAATTTTTCTGTGGAGTTCATAACACTAATGCAATGTGATTTGTGGCTGTTGTTTGTGGTTGTATGGAAAAAAATGCTTTTTCTGTTCAGGTTTTCTTATATGTGGTACTTGTTCTAATCTCTGCTTTCCCAGGGAGGTAGGAAGTGGTGTTTGTACTCTGGAATGTGAGTGTTAGTGTGTGAAGGAGTTTGGAGAACTTCTTAGGGAGCTGTAAAGGGAGGCAATATATTCCCACTGAAGCTGCTAAACAGCAAAAGCTTCCGTGAGCCCAGAGACACACACATTTTCTGTAAAGGCTGTTTTTAATCCTTCAGTTTGGAGATATATCAGGAGTGCTTCTCTCTTGCTAATTGGTGAAATGTCCTTGCCATCAGTTTTCTCTCCTAAAATGCCTTGACCAGGATGTGGTGCTGGTCTAGGCTGCTCCCTGTTTTCCCCTTGCCCTGGGGGTCTTCTGTGCATCCACAAGCTCACCATGTGGGACTGACACAATGCAGCTTTTCTTGCTCTTCAACTTCCCTTAGTGGTAATTTGAAACTGACTTTTTTTTCATGACTCGTACTGCATATAGTTCTGAAACTGCTCGTTTGGAAGGTTTCTTGGGTGGCTGCAGTGGACAGAGGGCCACAGGCAGAATGTGGGTTGCACTGGGGATAGTTTTCTTCCCCTTTTTCAAACTCAGCCCTTCAGTTTATCAGACAGAAACTGAAAGGATTGTTTTTCTCATGTTGCTTCACTGAAATAGGGAGAAGCAGGTCAGCATTGCATGGACCCCCCTCTCCAACACTTCTAGTGGTCAGAAGGAAGAAGGATCACAGCTCTTAGCTAGCAGGGGGTTCATCTTGTTCCATATTGGAAGGTTTATTGGCTTGATAATCCACTTTGCATATTTAAGTCCTGAGCTGTGAATGAATGCAGCACTAAGGCTTAGCTAAGGTCCCAGTTAAGTTCCATTACTCTTCTCAGAAGAATAAGGCTAGATTTTGTTTCACAGAGCTGTTTTGCTACAGAGCACAGGAAAATCTGGTATTTCAATGTGTAACGTCTTATTGTTGTGTATTTCAAGAAAACCTTGTTTAAGCTTCTCAAGTCAGTGAGAACAGGTATGTTATATTTTTGGGCTCATCTTCCCAGAAAAAAACCCTGAGCTTTAATCTTTGGTGGATCTGAAGCAAAGGTTACCAAGTTGGAGGGTGCAAAAATAATTGAAGTGACCCTGAAGAGTTTTGTGGGAGTGCTCTCTGACCCTTACAAATTCTCCTGCCTGCAAATGTGTCAGGAAGTTCTGTCCTCTATAGCAGAATTCCAGTGCTAGCCTATATATTTTTATAAAGAAGCTATCCTTGACTAAAAGACACAGACAGCAGTTTCAATGGGGGGCCCTCTGCCTCCCAGCTTTTGAAAGTAGTCTGAAACCTTCATCTGTTGCTGAAGGATGTGGGATGAGTGCAGAAAATTAAGGGAAGTACACTTTGTAAGTCACAATAGTGTTAGTCTTAGAGGCTGCTGTAAAATAAAGCTATTTGGGTGGCATCTTTGTTTTCAGTTGGAAGAATCAGTTCTGCAGTCTTAGGATAGCTAGCAGACATCTGCTAGTCTTTAAAAAAAGAATTATATCCAAATTTTCAAATTTATAATTGCTTTGAGAGGTACAGTTCTAGATCATGTCAGTCTGACCAAACTGCAATTAATTACTGTAATCCTTCAGGTACCATTTTTTATGTTCAAAGTGGAGAGGTGATTTCTGCCACTTACTGCTATGAAAAATAAAAGTGCTTTAGTTAATAATGGCTGTAATTAAGAGCTTGAAAACGTTTTCCAGGCTTGTTATTCTCCTCATAAACTTGTGTTCATGTTCCCCAAAGCACCAGTGGTACAAGTGTTGGTGTAGCAGATCGTGCAGCAGCAAATGTTGCATTGAAAAGCTCTGCTTGCTTCAAAACTGCTGAAATGCTGGTTCTCTGATGTCAGATCCCTGAGGTCTAGCATTGTAGTGTCAATGATGTGTTTAAGCTTAGAGTGGTTTTGTGTCTTGTGGCTCTTAAAGCGTGTCTGGCATCTTAAGTAGCAGTAGAAGGAGAGACTTTGTGAGTTAGGGTTGACTTTCCTGTGGGTGTGACAGCCAGGTGATTTTGTCCTGCCTTTGTGCTGTTCTGCTGTGGAGAGGAGATAGGAATTTGTATGATTAACTTTTTTCAAGGAACTCTTCATTGTGAGAGCTACTCAGGCTGAAAGGAGAATGGGATGGTTTGCACTCAGAGTTCTTTCCAAAGGAGCTCCCCAGGAGAATATAGTGAATATTTTGAAATGATATATGAATATTGGATGTCACCAGTTCTCACAGTTGAAAGTATAAATCTTGGGGCTGCTTTGAACCAGCCCTTTTATGTACAACTGAAAGAAAAGAGCTTACTTCTCAAATGGGGAATGTGTACGTTTCAGTCTGGGCGAGGGGAGCGAGTCCTACCATTCTCCTTCAGTTGTATGCATCAATCTAATTTTTCTTTAAAATCATGCTCATATTTCTTTGTTTTCCCTCAGGTGCTTTTTTGTCTTCTTAGTTTGGGCAATTGTAGCAGATGCCAGTGCACAGTGCATTCATTATGTTTTTGTAGTGTCTACATAAATGCTGCTACTCTTGTGCTTTTGTTCTGTTAATACACCATGGTGTATAAGGTACCTGTTCATTTTTTGGTAATTAGGTATCATCACTCTTGTGATTCAGATTTTAAAATTTCCCGTCAATTGTGTCAAGTTGTTTATTACAGTGGAGAAGAGTTGACAGTGTTTTAGTTTCAAAAGTTTAGACTCTTCTCTGTTAAATGCATCACATTGGTAGTAAACTGACACTCCTTTTCTTTCTCCTTTCAGCCAGATAATGAAATCTCTTCAGACTGCAATCATGTAAGTATTGCTTTGTTTATTTACTCTCTAGCTATGGCATTTGCACCTCCTATCTCTTGTGAACCTGAGGTATTTTGCATAGTTTGGTACTTAGCAAAGGTTATTAATCACGACACATTTGGATTTCAGTACTGGCCTTTGGAGGAAGAACACAAGGTGACTTCTTTAACCCAGTATAACCACATTGGTCTTAATGGAGACTTCAGAGTGGAACATTTTTAAGAACTTTATAAACTGTACTTCTGTATCAGGGGAGGATAGCAGACGTCTTTCCTGTTTTATAAATGGGGGGTGGTTCCCATGAGTTACTGGGAGCAATGTGATGTGTTCCTTTTGGCAAAGATGTGAGCAGTACTGAATTTAAACTCTTAATTTCAGCTGTTGACACCTTCTGTATTACTTTCACAGCTGCTAAATTCTTAGACTCGTTTGGAAAATGCTGTGGGGGTGTGATATTTAGAGGCAGTTTGAGACACTTGGCTGGTTTTAGAACAGATTTCCTCTCAGCACTGTGTTTAACAGTGAGCAAACTATTAGCCAGTTTTTGGGCTGTCAAGCTGACTCTTCAAATCCCAAGACTCTCAAAAAAAAAAAATCATTGCTGAGGTTGGTGTTAGATTTCTTTTGGTTTTTCTCATTTCTATTCTGTCAGCATATACCATATCAAGATCCTTAATTGCTTGGTTAGCCCTGAACACAGACAGACAAGTGCATGCCTCAGTGACAGTTTTGATTTTGGATGCTTGAGAAGCTGTGTTTTGTTTTATTATTGGAAGATATATTCCAGAGATGAAGCCCAGTCATGCTGTACAACCAGTAATTTCCAACTGTGTTTATAAATTAACCTTTAGCACTGCCTGACTTCGTTGGCAGCTGTAATTCTCTGTTGTGCAGGGTTGGATCAGATGAAGGGCACAACATGTTTCTGTTTAAGTCTTTTTGAAAAAGAGAAAACTCCAGTAATTAAAATGTATCTGCCTGACATTTAAATGTGCCAGCAAAAATTACCTGAATGAAGAAGAAATTGAGAATTTTAGAAATCAAAGTTGGATCTTTCTTCTGCTGAATTAAGGGATGGCATCTCTGCTTCAAATGTTGGGTGGATGTGGATTATGGAAGCCATTCACAAATAGGAACTGTGGGCTAAGATTCATTTTCCCAGGCAGAAATTGAAGGGAGGTGATAGAAAACTAGACCACTGAGAGATTGTCTCTTGTCCAAATGTTTTCTTTGCCTCTTTCTGCAGTACAATTGCTGATCATCCCCTGGAAAATACTGCCTAGTGCTAAAATCAGGGGTTTTAAGCTGCAAGTTTAACCTTCTTTCTGTTCATGGGAAGGTTCATTTGGAGAGCATCACATTTTGAGACTCTCCAAAGTGTGAGATTACAAATGCAGAGATGTATTCTCATCTTGTGTCCTCATTCTTGTACTTCCATTTCTGTCTGGGAGAGGCCTACAGTGCTCTTTGCAAGGACAGGTTCCTCATTCATTCACTTTTACCTACTAAACCTCATGTTTACAATTTACTCCGTCTGTAACACCCTAGTTTACCATCACCTCTTTTTTTAGCTTTTCACAGTTCCAAAACCATACGAGGTGTGGAAGGTGGTGCAGTTATGCTGATTCTGATTTTGGTTCTCTCTCTGTCCTTCCACCCTCCTGGAGCGGGCATGAAACTTGTGTAGAGCATGTGATTTTTTTGTGTACAATTGAAATGTCAAAGTAAAATTTTGACCAAATTTTATCTTTTTTATACTAATTCATCATGAAGGCAGACTTTTTAAAATGAATTTTTACAACTTTTTAATCTTTAAGTTAATGAAAAATGTTTAAAGGCCACTTAAGTTCCTGGAAAAACAGATGAGCTAATAGAGCAATCAGGCAACACTTCAGCTATTAGTTTGTTGAGGTTTCACGACCCTGCCCTGTATTTTTATTTTACGGTGCCTCAGGAGGACATCTGGGATGTGTGTATGTATCTACAGGGTGTGACTTGCCCAAGACTGATTCTTGCACAATGATTCTGTGCATTGAGGCTCTTTCATGAGCTCATTGCTGGCTTTTGGAAGAACAGTTGTCCTTTCAGAGGCATTTTTGCAGTCTAAGTTCTAATGCATAATTTTGCTTAGCAAGAGTGGACCTCCTGTAGATTTGAAATATATCTGCATCCAAAAAGTTGTCTGGTCACAGCCCTCAGAGAAGGATCAAGCTGCTTTGTCTCCTGCCTTTTTTTGCTAGGTTTTTATAAGGTTTTCAGCATGACATCTGCTCCTATTGAGGATCTAATTTGTTCAGTTCACTTGCATCAGGCAGACACACCATGGCACACAAAGGTGTGGTGGGCTAAAGGTGCTGCTAGGTATGCAGCAGGTAACAAGTTAAACCTTTCATTGTTTTATCCTCTCAGTTATGAAATATTCTTCATTTGTTGTCTTTGCTTTTAATGAGTCAGCTCATGACCTTGCAGAGATTTCTGACAGCCTGAATTTGTTCAATATGAGAAAATTATTGCAGAAATGAAGGGACAAAGGTGTTGTCAAGGAGACTTATTATTGATCATTTCACTGTAGAGGGATGATGATAGAGATTGGGTATAAATGATGTTTCATTGTTTTCTGAAGCAAAATATTTGTTATTCTCTGTGGAAACCTCTTAAACTCCCTTTCTACAAATGCTTTCTCTGTAGCTCTTGTGGAACTACAAGCTGAACCTGACTACAGATCCAAAGTTTGAATCCGTGGCCAGAGAAGTCTGCAAGTCCACTATTGCTGAGGTAAGCCAGGAGGAAGGCATGGCTGCTCTTGTGGCATTGAGCCTTTTCTGTTTCTTTGTGAATTAGTAGCTAATTCGCTAATTAATAGCGAATTAATGTTTGAATAATGATTTGGGAAAGCTCTAGTATCATATACCAAATTTGTACCTGTAATTAATTCATTCTCTTTGCTGAAGCCAGGTACCTTAGTGGTACCAGGCAAAGGGATGGGAGAAAGAAATGCTGAACTAGCAACCCACCAGCTCCTACCAGGCTTTTTGTCAGAAATTGGTTGTGAATTGGATTTGTCCCCTCTTTATCATGTGTGTGACATTTATAAGTGTGGTGTTGGAGCAGGACTTCTGCTAAATTTAACATAAGGCTGGTTGTGGACTGTGTCTTGCTAGCAGAAGGGGTAAGCACAGAGACATCAAATGATAATCAACTTGAGGTTTTTTTTCAAGTTTTAAAGGGTAGTTACTCCAAGAAGACCATGTTAGGGACTTCCTCATTTTAGGTTGTGCTAGGAGTTTGTGCTCTGTGTCTCAGGGATCCACTCTCCTCGGTTCAGCTTCACAGATGATTTGATCAATCCTTTCTTTCCTTGTTCTCATTCTCAAGCTCTTGAGGCTGTGAGCTTATGCAGGAGCTAGCTGAGCTGAGGTCTCTTCCCCTGTTTGTGGTGGTTTTCAGCTAGACTTCAGGGAAGCAGTGGAAGCAAAGCTCCCTGCAGCTGTACAGGCTGCAGCTGACTTAATTCAGTCACTGAGCCATGCTCTCAAAAATATGGTTTGTATATCCACCAATATAATGTGACCTAGCCATAAACTTACCTTTTAAAAAAACATTTAGTCTGCTCTAGTGTAAGTTGTTTAGTGTAAGGAGAGATCAAAAAAATACTTATTAGAAGAAGGCTAGAAGATCAAACAGTGGAGGACAGCTTGCATCAAAGGATTGTGTTGTAATTGGAGTTTGGTACCTCCCAAAAGCAAACACTGCCAAATCTGTTGAATCCCACTTTTTTCAATCATAGAAAGATCACGTTTTTCTGGTTTTTGTCATATGGCTGCTGCAGAATTTTTACAACCAAGGCATTCTTGAAAATGCTCTTTTACTAGTCTGTTTAATTACCATTTTTATACAGTGGCAGTCTGGCATTGCTGTAAACGATGCCCTGTAAATCTGGGATATTACATTTAAAAGCAGTGGGAAGAGTATACATAATTTCAGAATTTTGCCATTTGGTGAGTGGTTTTTAGTTAAAGAAAAAGGTTAGATAAGGAACAATAATCTCATGTTTGATCTTCTGGTGTTTAATACTGAGCCACGTACATAAACCGTTCCTCTTATATTTTTTAAAGGTACTTCTACAAAACTCTTAAACAGATGTATAGTGGGCATATACTCCTCCCATACAATATTAACCTATTCATATTTTCCTTAAATTGCCACTTACAGGTATAGGTGACTTTTTGGGTGAATCAGCTCTGTTTAAATTATTGCTTTGCACTAAGAACAAAATACAACTAGATGAGCAATTCCTAGAAAAAATCATTTGGGAAATGGTGACTGACCCAGCTGGGTATGGGTATGTTCTGAAAAGTGCACCTTTAATTTTATCAGCTAAATACAGTTTAAAATTCTAATTTATTTTCTTCTCAGCTGTTGTAGCTTTTATAAGTTCTGTCAAGAGCTTTAACCTAGAATTATAGTTGGCTACCAGATAGCAGTGATTGCTTCAGAAGTGGCCTGGCAATAACATGTTCATTTGGTCTTTTCTGCAGTTCAGTGGCTCAGGCCATGGAGCTCTGGGGCTGTTTCCAAAGCCAGGCTCTTCCAAAAACAGCATGTTGCTGTTGTGTGCTGGTTTGGCTCACAGTACTTGAGCTGAAGTAGGGCCAAACTAAAGATGCAGCTTTCTCAGAGAGCATTTGCTCAACTCTGTCCTGTTCACCCTACAAGGATCCTATGTGTTTTCACTTTAAAATGTATTTTACACCTTATCTGTAACAATTACATTGACTTTAGTAGCTGTTTTTCTAGTAGCTATTTAGATTAAACTGTTTCACAAGCCTACATCTGCCTTCAAATAATGATGTTTAAAATGTTGAATGTTTTATTTGTCACACAGAAAGTAATGGCCTCATAAGCTGAGGCAGAGATCTGCTTTATTCATCTAGTCTGACCTGTGTGAGTCTGTCACAGGGTGCCCTGAGTTATTCTTGTTTGAATTAGAATATATCTTCCTAGAGACAGCTCTCCATTTTTTAAAATTTCCAATATAAATATTCCAACCTGGTATTTGAGAACTGATAAAATGGTTTCCTGCCTATTCCCTTAGCACTGCCCTTGCTTGTTATCTGGAACTGCCAGAATTATTGATTGCCATAGATCTTCCTTGAGATTGATGAGCCCTTCAGTATTTTTACAGGGACAAATCTTTGATGCAATCAAGTCAGCCCATGTATCTATTCCTTGCAAACCTGTCAGCACTAAACTTTAGTGTCTGCCTGCCAGGGGTTCTTTCTGCAGCATTATGACTGCAGTTTTCAGCACTCCTGAGCAGGGGCCACCAGAACTGTGCAACTATTTCAGCGTGGGCTTGCCAGGGTTAAAGAGTTGTGTAATCTCAGTGCTCCTTGGAGCGAGGCACTGCGCTGCTCCCATCAAATGATTCCTCCAGGGACCATCCTTAACTGATCAGTAACCATGTTTTCTCCTTCTTTTGGAAAGACACTGTCAAAACTGCCTGCATCTTTTACTTCCAGAGGTGGTGGGTCTGGCCTGTCTGCTTCCCTGAGCAGTGCAGGCTGTGATTTATATTGGGGACCTGTCTGTTCTTGTACGCGGCTTTTCCAATCCCCGCACAGCTTTCAGCTTTGGTTAGCTGTGATTTTTACTTTTTTTAGACCACTGAGTAAAATGGTTTTAGTACCAACAATCAGTTCATGCAAGAGCCTCATAGAAAAGAATTTGATGAGAATTTTCTTTTATAGTATTTTTCATCTCCTAGCAAGTTATAAACAGTTCCATAAATAGTGTTGACTTTTGAATCAGTCTCACTTCTGGCCAAAATCTTATATTGTACGAGGTCAAGTGGCTAATGGGGTTTAAGTATGATTTAGAGATGTTGTAATATGCTCAGTTTTCTAAATAAAGGTTTGTCAAACTAGCATTTTTCCTACAAGTCTACTTGATTGCAGGGGTTCAGTGTAATTATAAAAGACGATTATTGAGCAATACAATTTATAATCTTCAAGGTCGCTGTGTTTGCTTTTTTTGGATGCTGGCACACATGAGATTTCTCATTTCTGAAATATTTTCAATTATTCTGACTTACTGGAAATCAAACTAAAGCCTAGAGGGTTTCTTTGCTAGCAGATTTTGAAGCTACAGATTCAAGTTTCTTTGAGGATTTTCTTATAAGGTTAAATTCATAAGCTGCAGCCGCAGCAATTTTTTTTTTTTTTTTTTAACAGATAAAGGAGTGTGCAGATGAACCAGTTGGTAAAGGTTTCTTGGTGTCATGTTTGGTGGATCACAGAGGCAACATCACTGAGTACCAGTGCCATCAGTACATCACTAAAATGACAGCCATTATCTTCAGTGATTATCGGTTGATCTGTGGCTTCATGGACGACTGCAAAGCTGACATCAATCTCCTGAAATGTGGCAGCATTCGACCCGGAGAAAAGGTATCTGGAGAACATGTAGATTGCCAATGGACTTGTAAAAGTCATTCACTTCAGGAAACCGATGGGGAGGCTCTGCAATGGTATTACTGAGAAAATTCATGGTGTATCTCATCTGTCTGAAAAGGGTGATGTCCTGATTGTTTGCGGTTCCTTTTTAATAAAGGTGCATTTGTTCCTCTGTGAGGAACTGCTATGCAGAGACTTTCATTTGTCTTTCCACAGCCCACCACAGGTGACCTGGCAGGTAGTTGTCTCTTTGATGAGGCCTTCTAGAGCTTTACTCAGTACACCGAATCCAAACAATAAATTTAAGCAGGCCTATTGCTTGGCTTATTTCACAGTCTGGTTAGGTCTGGCAGGAAGGTTATCAAAGTGATGATGCCTGTGCTATAGCCCTTTCTGCTACAGCCCTTTCTCAGGCTGTAGTTGATAGACTGAATCAACAGCTTTTATCTGTTTGCTTTTCCTTTCCTCTGCCCCTACAAAATCAGTTGAAGGGCACAGCGTGTGTGGTATCACATTTTAGTAGTACTTACTTTAGTAGACACTTACCAGTACTGTCCTGGTTTTACTAAGTCAGTGTTTTTTTTGTTTTTTGCCTGTGAGACTTAAGCAGAGGTTGATGCAAAGAGCAGTTTATAGTGACTGGATGTGGGATTCTTTTCAAGGGACTGTTTCCCTGTCTTCTTCTGCATAGCTAATGCAGCAAATGTGTAGTGCTTCAGGAATGAGTGACTTTTTCTATGATAAGTTTTTATGTTAAGGGAATAAAGTTAAAATTAACCTATCAACTTCTTACCATGCTTTTTAAATTATAGCTTTTATGCTTATAACAATTAGTCTCATAAATGAGCTATTAATGAAGGGGTTTGCAATAAGATACACATTTTTTGGTTAAACAAAGAAGCTTTCCTAATTGTTTGAGATATTCACAGCTATTAGCAACTAGTGTATTAAATTTAATTTTACTGTATTCCAGAAGACTTAGCTGAGCCAGAGAAAGCACAAAAATAAGGACTCATTTCTGGAAACAAGAACAAAAGCAACCACAAGCAGCAGGAACTTGGGTGAACTATAGGTTCAGACTGGTAACAACTGAGTAATTTGCTTTCTCCATGAAATAAAGTCTTTTTTCTAATACTGGGCTGAAAGACCTCATGAAATGAGAATGAGAAATTGCTTTTAGCAATCAGTATAGAACCAGAAGTGTAACCTGAATCCTGCGTGTCAGGTCTGCATATTACCTGTGGCTTGACCAAATTTAAATAAATTAAAATACTTATGGTAGCACTGAAGGAATACAGCAGAGGGGATTTTCGAAGCATAAACCAAATCTCAAATAGTGGGAGTGAAGCCATTGTGGGCAGGCCTGTGTGGGCAACTGTGCACAGCCCACCGCACTGTTGGGTTGGTTCAGGTGGGTGAAGGGGGAGGATGGCCAGGGTGGCTGAGGTCACAAGGCACCAGAGAAGGGGAAACTTTGGGTCACCAAGTTTCTGTGGGCTAGCAAAGTGATCACTAGCCAAACTTCTGTGGGCTTTACCATGGCTCATGTATATTCCTCTCTTTCTTGGTACCCAACCCAGAATATTGTGCCTTGGTTTGAAAAAGCAGCCTGTCATATATCTTTTGTTATGCTGTCATCCTTGGCACTTGGAGCAATTGAAGTACTCTATACTGCTATGGAAACAGCTATAAATGGCTATGCAAGCATTTCTTTTGTTGGTGTTCTGTTCTATCCCTTTGCTGCTTCAGAGAAATCTAATTTGCTTCCATCAGATGCTGGTTAAGGTTTTATTTCCACGCTGTAGCTTCTGAGAGTTACCTGTAGAGAAAGAGTCATTACCCTTTTGTATGACAGAAGGTAACCGTGAATTTAATAAATAGCACCTGAACACTTGAGGAGGAAGATGGGGGAAGAGAGTCTCTCTCTTTTTTTGTGGAAATAAGCACAGCTAGACCATGAACTCCATCTACATCAGGCAGCTAGGGGATTGCAATATGATAGCTTCATCAGAGTAACTGGGATAAACTGGCATTTTTAACTATGAAAGGCACTTAGGTTGATAATCTGCAATTGTCTTGCCCCTTGAAGCTTCTCTGCTAGCTAACCATTTTCCTTTTCTTCCTTCCTTTTTCTGTTTAAACTTGCTTGATACTTCCTAATTGATTCTGTTCTTACTGAGTTCGTTGCTTCTAATGTGGTGGTTTCTGTGCTTTCTTCTCACACATTTCTAGTTGGGTTTCTGCTCTGTAAGAGCAATAAAGTTCAGTTTAGAAGTCTTGATCTGACTCTAGATTTCATTTTGCTATATGTAACAGAGAGGCTGTAGATGTGTCATTTGAAGGCATTAAGCTTTCTAACATGCCTGTGTTTGGGGGGGGTATGTCTTCCTCTTTTCCCAACTAGTGGAGAAACATTTAATAGTAGTTTCAGTCACCTCTCCATGTGGCTGTTGCATTTCATAATGAATTTGATCTCCTGGTATTTTAAAGTTGTTTTATCTTCATGCAGTAGGGATCTAATTTGAAATTGAAATGGGTAATTGCAGTGGAGCTTTTCTCCTTCAGCTGCTGATTGAAATGAGCTACTTTCCCAATCCTGGGAAAGGACCAGGATTGTATCAAACTCTAGAGGGTAGTGTGTAGTTGCCAGGGTGCTCTTTAGCCATGATGTCCAAGCTGTAGCTGATTATTTGCCATAATGAAGGCTACATAAGTGTCAGTTGCACATCTCTTGAAGTACTTTATCAGATAACAATATTTTTCCTAAAGGAGGACACCTTAGGAGACCATTGTTTTCTTGGTCTTGCTTTGTTTTTTACCTCTAAGTGCTTTGAGTACAGTTGCTCTTTTTCCTTACTTTCACAAAAGTACTGGACACAAAGGGAACTGAGTCTAAAGGGGAAGAGATAACATTCAGCTCAGTCTTTGTTTACTCAGTGTAGTAGTGTAGCAGTGTACTGTCATCTGAAGTACTGGGAATTAGCTAATCCAAGAGACATCCCAGCATCCCTGGTGTGTGGGTTAGCCAGGTGGAATGCTGAACTGGAGCTCCCAGTAGATCTCTTGGGTGGTTTTCCATAGCCTGGCTGCTCTGGCTCCAGTGGGTTGGCACAACTGTCCAGTGCAGGGTGCTGTGCTGATGAGACAGGTTATGTTTTACTCTCCTGCCTGCTGCTTCTTTTTGCTCTTCATTCTCTTTTGGTCACCTTTCTAGCTTCTGTCTGCAAGGCTGCAGCTGGAACAGATGTGTACTTGAGGCATGTCAGGTTTCAGACAGGATAAAATCTTTTTTGAGAAACTTTGAGAAATGACAAAAAATCCCCAGCAGTTGCAAAGCCTAAACTATACTGGAGGAAAAGTGAAAGCTCTAATAGAAAATGAATAGTAAAGTAAATGTTTTTTAAATTCTGTTTTGGCCTAAAGCTGGATGCCTGGAGTTTGAATTATAGTCATAGGAATTAAAATCTCCCAGTATTGTGCTGAAGGGGATTTGCTTGGGCACATACATTTAGAGCTAGGTTTCATTCCTCTGTGGCTCAAAGTGCTGGGGGTCAGTGCTGGAAAGCTGCTTGTATCTTTTGTTGATCTAGGTATATCCTTTCATAAAGCTATGAAGAGTCTCAGGGCTCTCCAGACTAGATAATTATCTAGTATGTTTTACAGATATTTGCAACTTTCAGTTAAAATACTGCATTTAACACTTGATAGTAGAAGTAAAGCTACATTCCCAGAACCACGTGTGGTTTTTAGATTTCATCTCCTGTATTTCAGTGTATTGCTCCAGAAAAATGAGGCCTAGACTTTGTCAACAGGCAACAGTTTTGTGGGAGTCCTGACTTCTGGAGTTAACTTAGAGGTTTTCAACTCTGCAATGGAAGTTTTCTGAGAATGGGTCCTGGATAGAGGAAAATGGTTTTTAGGATTCATTCCACAGCAGAGCTGCAGCAGGTGTTTCACCCTTGTACACACCAGGCAGCTGCTGCTGGAGCAGGACTGGGAGAGCTCATGCTGTGGAATGATTACCCTTGACTTTGGTGCCTCTGAAGCTGAGGTGACCACCCAGGATTGTTGGCACATGGAATGCAGGTGGGAACAGACATCTCTTGAGGTGGGGAGCTGGTTGGTGATGCAGGTACCACCAATATGTGTGAAAGTTGTCCTGCCATCCTTAGCATGAGCCTTGATTGCCAGCTGCTTTAGGGTGGTTGAGTGCAGCTGTACACACATTTGTTTTCCCTTCCAGTCTGCAATAAGGGACTGTACAATATTAAATACAGTGTGTGTTATCCTATAATTAAAGCTTGAAGTGGTATTTGTCTAAGCCATGTTTGTAGAGTCCCATGCTCTGTTTGGCAGTAGTGTGGGTGTCTTCCTGCACTTTTGAGGAAATGAAGAGTCAGGCTCTCCTTAAAATTGCTTAACTAGTCAGCACTAGCACTCCAGAGACCTGATCTGCCTGAAAATGAACCCCAGATTAGGCCAGTAAATCTTCCAAACAGTGTCATGTGGGCACAGGAACCTTAAGGGCACCACAAGGAGGTGTGTAAATGCTTGATGGTTGGAGGAAAGGGTTAGGGTTAGAAGGGCCAGATGGGTTTGTTTGTGTGTGGTTTTTTTTGAGTCTGACATGTTTTAAAATTGTTCTAACACAGGCCAGCAGAGTAGCCAGCACTTCAGAATGATCTGCCCAAACGTGAAAACTCTATTAGCAAAGGAATGCAATAGATGAGCCATTTCATGTTGTGTCCCTAAAGTGTAACAGCAAACATTCAGCATCCAGCATATAGAAACCTGCTTTCCAGATTTCCTACTAAAAATAGGTTTGCTTATGTGTATAATATGACTCTGACCAAGAGTCTAAACCCACACTGCAATAAACCAGGAAACTTCTGATTTTCCTAACAGGAAAAGCTTGCCTTCTCCCCTTCTTGCTAGCTTGCAAGGGAAAGCTGCAGGTGAGTGAAAGTAACCTTGGTCTGCCTTGCCTCCCAGCTGCAACTTCACTTAGGCAGGAGCAAAAATGTGCCACAGGAGCTTAAAATGGTTATTTTCAATCATTCACACTTGACATCATCTCAGCTGTAGTTACCACCTGTGACTGACCATGAGAGTTTGCAGAACAGTGTTTGTGTTTGACATGGTTATGGATAAATGGCAACTTTAAGTGATGTGACAAACATACTTCTGAGTACTATTCCTCAGAATCCAGATTCGAGGATCAGTCCTAAAGGGACTGTAGATATATAATTATATTTCTTCAAAGATGCTTAGTCAGCATATGGAATTTGCCAGTTCTCATTCAAAGGAGCAAACCAAAATAAGGAATTTTGGGAGGTGTGGGTTTTAGGTTTTCTGCTTTCTTTTTTCTTCTAGAGGAAAACTGCTTTTAGCCTTTTTAAACTGATGATATTTCTGGGTTGTGTTTACAAGTTAACGAGTAATTAACCAATTCTGCTTGTGCTCTAAGTATAGCAGAACTAAGACAGGAATCAAAGGCTGCCTGTGTAAGCAGACACGTCAGAACAAAAAGACTGGGGAGAGTTGTGTGACTTTGTGCACCGTGGGCTTGTTTTCTGGAGACTGCTCTCTTACTCATGCTCCTGTAGCAGCAGTGGATGATCTGCTTGACAGAGCAAGCTGAAGGGATGGCTCCTAAATGGTGACTGCAAATGCCAGGCTGAGTGATTCAGCTGAATGTGAGCATGCATGCCTTGTTGCATACTCAGACACTGTAAGTTTAGTGGCAATATCCTCTCGCAGCAGAGCAGCATAAATTAAGGTGGCCTTCACATGAAAAACTTGCAGAAGCCTTGAGAAATTCGTATCAGTAGAATCCTTTAGAGGAACCAGACCTTCTACAGATGTATGGAAGGGGCACAGTTCTCTTTCTAAACACATAGTGAGGATATAGGAAGCTAAATGGAGCTTTGCTGAGCTTTGCCCTGTCTCTTCCAGGCTTTTGAACAAAGCACAGGCTCTCTGTGTTTACTGGCAGTTGCTTCTCACAGGCCAAGGTTGTCTCCAGGCCTGCAGAACAGTGGATGTGGTGCACAGCACTGGGCCAGAACTACTTTGTCAGAGACCTCTGTCTGCTCTTGAATGCTTTGTGGTTTTTTTTCTCTTAGTGGAGGAATTGAGAAGCCTAGATTGGTCAAAGCTCCTTTGTGGCCATTTTTACATCACAAATTTTCACCACCCAAACTGAAGGCTTGTCTCAGCATGGCAAAACTATGATTTTTTTCTCTCCCCAAGCATTTTCTTAATGTGATGCTGATCCTTGCTGTTGCCATGGTGCCAAGAAAGCTGTGTCAGATTAAAGATAATTTGGCTGTTTTGGTAAACTGCTCTGAGCAGTGTGACTAAGTAGTGATAATCTCATTAAGTCACATTAAAACAAGCCCAGAGCATTGGAGGGGGGGATTTCATGGTGACCATCAGTAGGATGGTGATGTATAAAGTGTGGTTAGTACAGGTCTTAATTGTTGCCTCCTCTGAATTTAAATGGGGTTTAGGCTGAATGTTGGGAAGTCTATATGTAGATAGTTTGTTGCTTAATTAATGTGGTTCTTAGCCAGAATCACAGCTCACTTGGTTATGTAAAAGCCTGGTTACAGGTGTCTTGTTCTCCCATAGGATGCTCACTCACAAGGAGAGGTGGTGGCATGCCTGGAAAAAGGCCTGGTAAAAGAGGCAGAGGAGACTGACCCTCGAATCCAGGTTTCTGACCAATGTAAGAAAGCAATTCTTCGTGTGGCTGAGCTCTCTTCTGATGACTTCCACCTGGACCGGCATCTCTACTTCGCATGCCGAGATGACAGAGAGCGATTCTGTGAAAATGTGAGTGCTTTCCTCTTCCTTTCTCTCTACAGGAATCCATTAAAAAAACCCAAAACCTCTCTGGAAAGAGCAGTGGAAGAGAACTGTAGACTGGAGCCTAAGTGACATTGTGTGATACTGAAAACTGTCGTTTTGCAGTAATTCCAGCATTAATTTATTCACCCAACAAACACACATTATTCCCATTGGGTTAATGAACTGATTTGGCATAAATGGTTTAAGGGGCATGAGAACTGGTGTGACAGGGAGTTGGGGAGGAAAGGCAGAGGTGAGTGACCACTCCTTTCTACAGCTGTGAGCTGTTGCACAAAGCCTGGTCTGACTGTACTTGCAGCACTTTTTATGCCTAGCATCAGCTGCATTGTTCAGTCTCAGCTGGTAATAGCTGAGAATTGTTGTACCTAAAGGGTGATGAACATGACCAGATTTTTTTTTTCTATGCAATAAAATTTAAAGGATTTTTATTGCATAGAAGCTATTGCTGTCATTTGAAATATTAACTCGAATATATTTTTAGTTTAAAAAAATTCTCCTCAGGTGTAGTTTAAGCCTGCTCATCAAGTGTTACAAGTATTATCTTTAAGGGTAACTGTTACTATTCCGTTTCACAGACTCAGGCTGGCGAAGGCCGAGTGTACAAGTGCCTCTTTAATCACAAGTTTGAAGAATCAATGAGTGAAAAGGTAAGTATCCTGGTGAGACAAATCCTTACTGCAGAAATCATCAGATCACTCCTCAGTCCAGGCTGCATTATTCTTTTCCAGTGTTAAGGAAAATGTCATCTTCCTAGCCAGTTAATCAGCTAGTTTAACAAATGCTTTTACTTTGATATTTTTGTGTTTCAAGTTTCAGTCTTTCAAGTAAAGGATTTAAATAAATCAAAGCTTTTGGGTGGGTAATTTGGAGAGGCAAAACATGGAGCTCAAGTGGTAGCATTGTGATTGACTGTTTGAAGTAGCAGTCGCAGCATGCTGGGGTAAGTCTTGGATAAATGGTGTTCTAATTGTACAGATTAAAAACAAACAGAAGCTGTGTTTCTTTCACTTGTGTTTTTAAGGTTGTTTTCAGGCATCACATTCTGTGTGGGAAGGATGCACGGTTCAGTGACTGAACAGAAGTTTTCCTTCTGGTTTTCTTGAAGATGTGGTTTTCAACAATAGCAAAAAAAGTTGTTCTAAAAAGCTAGCTCTGAAGAGGTTGTTTTGGTGTAGGTGCTTTGTTAAGGCAGCAGTGCCTTCAGTGATTTTGGAAGCAGCATCATAGTGTTTGGGATTATATGGAATTGTTGGGAAGGATGTGAAGATGAGTATCTGTAAAGATCTCCTCAGAGAAGATCTGCTGAAGGAGCCTGACTCAGAGGGCTGAAGGGATCAGACTAATTTCTTTTTTGTTAATTGCATTAGCTGTCTGACAGCTTGGTTCCAATTAACAAATTCAAATCTGAACAAGTGATCTCTGAGGGCTTTAAACAAAGCTCCATTTTGTAGATGTGTGTTACTGAAATGAACTGCTGCTGTTGCTTAATGTCTGTTTAGTTATACAGGGACACTGGTAGTTTTTGAAGGGTGTTTTCCATGATCAGCTGACTGAGGTATGAATGTAAGATGTAGAGAGGTTACACTGAGCTGCAGCAGATGACTTCATAGAGAGAGAGGGGTGGATGCTCTGAGGATGCAGTTTGCAGAGCAGAAGGAGCACTAAATGTAGTTCTCACTCTTGTAGCTGCCAAGGTTGGACCATCTGCAAAGTCACTGGTTTTGTAGAAGCTGTTACCCAGCAAAGAGTCCCTCCTTGCCGGCTGCTGCATACACATGTAGCCAGCAATAGCTGCTGGTGGGTGTTTTACTTTGTGTCATCCAAGACTGGCTCCTGGCCTGTATCCAGCCAGTCCCTACTTCAGGTGATGAGGTATCTGCAAGCCTGTATCTTCCTGTGTCCAGAGCTATACATTTGTCCACTCCCAGGGTCTGGGACTGCTCAGGAGCATGAAAGATGGAGTGGGAATATCTTGGAGTAGGACTTTCCAGGTCCTCAAGTAGGTGTGAGAAGAAGGGGGCGAAGTCAAAAACCTGATGTAAGAAAGTGGGGAGCAGGTTCTAGGACTTTCCTGTTCCTTGTGCCAAGATTGCTCCCTCTTTCATCTACTCTACATATTCACTGTTTTCCTTCCTTTCAAGTGGGCTGGGAATGGACAAATTTGCTTGAGTTATCTGTTGCCCTCAGATTTAATTTTCACATAATTTAAACCAAAAGCTATGAAGTGTAGCAGTGTTTTTACAGGTCCTTTTTTGGTTGAAATTTAGAGGGTTGTTCTTGCAGCTGCTGGGTTCAGGTTTGGCCACAGTGCATCCTTGTGAACCTCCTCAGTTGTGGAAAATGGCTAGAAATTCCCACGGTTAGACTTTTATCTGCTATCATCTGCTCAGCGCATTGCGGAACAAATCCAAGAAACGCATTATTTTGTAAATGCAACTGGAAAAAGTTATTTCTTGAGGGCATGGGGTGAGCATATACCACAGCTGGGATAAATGTCAGCAACTGCTCCTAGTTACCACGAATGAGTCACGCTCTTCACAAAAAGCTGGATGAATGTGCAGTTCTGAGAACTGCTCTGCAGAGAGCTGCTCCCTTTGAAACCCCTGATCTGTTGACCTCGGTGTGCATTGTTAACTGTGTGGTTTCTATGAGACAAATGAAATTTAGCTGCAGTCCAGCTTAAATGCATGAATTTAAAAGCATGGGTTGTTTTCTGAGATGAAACTTGAAAACTTGACAGCAGCAGGTCCAGTTCTCTGCCCAGCACAGAAGCTCATTCCACCACCCCAATGTGTCTCCTGCAGTGTCGTGATGCGCTGACGACCCGCCAGAAGCTCATTGCCCAGGACTACAAGGTCAGTTACTCGCTGGCCAAGTCCTGTAAGAGCGACCTGAAGAAATACCGCTGCAACGTGGAGAACCTGCCCCGCTCGCGGGAAGCCCGGCTCTCCTATCTGCTGATGTGCTTGGAGTCTGCCGTGCACAGAGGTAAGTGCAATTCAAAACTTGCTGGGACCTTGATTTTGCATTCAGGGACCTTCAGCTTCAGTGTGTATTTACAGTCCCCTTCTCCTCTTTCCAAACTTTGTTTCCAAGGCAAATTTCCTCATCATGGTGCTTTCATCACTGCTGTTTTGATGATCAGAATAGCCGAGTAAACCCCTCTGCCACTGACTCCTTTTGTGCAGACAAGAAGTTTAAAATGCAAAATAGCAAATCCCACTTGGACTGCTGATGTGTAGTTGCAAATCCTTCTATTCACTGTGAATTCAAGCAGCTCTTTTCCTCTATTGTGTAGTAAGCATTAAATATGCTACAAGGTTAAAGCACAGAATAGAGAACCCGTTTATCCTCACTCAGGGAAAAGCAGGGATACTAAGTCCTCTGCCTGTTGTAAATAATGTCTTTTCTTGCAGTTCAGTAGCTTGAGTAAATGCCTTAATTTCTCTGATTCTGGTTTTTCCCTATACAAAAATACGGTAAGTGTGAGAATATTATTTTTGGTCATTTAAGTTAATGTAAGCTGGAGGTGTCCTAACATCAGCTGCTGTCTCCAAAGGCATTAGAAGGCTCAGTGCAGCTGGACCATGCTAAAGGTTCTCTGGGAAATTGCCATAATATGAAACAATGTTTTACATCCTCTAGATCTGCTTTGAAGAACTGCTTGTTTTCCCTCCTGGCATGCAGCTGTGTGGTTTCAGAGTGAGCAGCAGGGCTGCATGCTGCAGTGCCTCTGGCATGGGATGGGAAGACTGCCATAATTCCATAAGCAGTCTGCATTTGTGAGTTTGAATAACTCATTGGTTCTGACTGATGTGGAAATGATGTGCCCTGTTTGTAGAAAAGTTGTGGTTTGGGGTGTTGTTTGGTTGGTTTTTTTTTTTCACTTCTCTCTGCAATAGGGCAGGTGGTTTCCTGAATTGCATGCAGAAAACTGCTGTTCAGCTATTCAGTTTTATGGTGGAACAGGTTCTGCAGTGTCTCATGCATGAGGCATAGCCCAGGAGGAACACTAATTATTCCACACAGCACCATGTACATGTGTTACAGTGCCTGGCAGCCCCTGTTGGGGTGTCCTCTGTTCCATGGGATGTTGAGCACATATAAATAGGTTGTGATGGGGACTGCAGGAAAGCTTGGCAGATCTAAGCATTTACTACAGCAAGATTTCTGTGCAGCTGCAGTGCTCTGTTAGACACTCCATATACACTCTTGTTTAAGTCTGAGTTTTGTCTTCCTGAGCATTTATGTACTATTGCCCTAGAGAACCTTTTCATTGGAGAAAATGTTTAACCTGCTGTCCAAACAAATTCCTCTCCCAGTTACATACCAAGCTGGTGAGCCTACCAAAGATGACTTCTGTGAAAAAAGGAGCCCTTGAGCATGCCTTGAGCATGAGGGGAAAAGCTGACTTGTGCTGCAGAACTGCAGATCCATGAGTGCTTTCAGCTGTTCTTCAGAAGCCACTCCTGTAATGTGAAATCCAAAATCAGATTCTCCTAATCTTTCAGGCATTCTTTTTTTAAAAACCTGTCTTAAATCCATAGACTGGCTATATTTTACAGGGTTGTTGAAATGACAGGAGCTACCACAACCACTGGTTTATTCCCCAGCACGAATGCTCCAGCGCACTTGTCTTAGTCTGGTGTGGACCTCGTCCCCGCTCTTCCAACACTGGTAGCACAGTTCAAGAAGGGCTCTGCTAAGCATTGCTACTAAATCACATCATCTTCTCTTGGCTCAGGTCGACAAGTGAGCAGTGAGTGCCAGGGTGAGATGCTGGATTACCGGCGCATGCTGATGGAAGACTTCTCTCTGAGCCCGGAGATCATCCTGAGCTGCCGCGGGGAGATCGAGCACCACTGCTCGGGCCTGCACCGCAAGGGCCGCACGCTGCACTGCCTGATGAAGGTCGTGCGCGGCGAGAAGGGCAACGTGGGCCTCAACTGTCAGCAGGCAGTAAGGAGCCTTTTGTCACTTCGCTTGCAGTTTGTTCGGTTGGTAAAAGCACTGATTTCTGTCAACGTTTTGCCTTGTGATGGAGGCTCTGCTGAAGTCAGTCTGGCTCTGCTGGTGCCACTGAGTGCTGGAAGCAGTTGTGTAATTGCCATGCTGTGAACTCGGTGTGTAGCAAGGGTAAGGGTGGTGGTTTTCCCCTCAAAAAATACATTTTGGATTGTTGTGCCTTGGGCTTTTTATTGGATCTTCTGTAGTTCTTCTCCGCCAGCTTTGAAGTAATGGAATTCTGTCCTGGGTGCAAGGTGTAGGGAAACGTGCCTTTTATAGTGGTAAAACATTCCTTGTCCTTCCCTTTTCTCCCTCTCCTTCCCTTTCCCCCCTGTGCCCTGTCCTTGGAAATGCACAAAACCTTTCAAAGCACCTTCCCACTCAGTTTTACTTTGCTGTTACATTCAGCTCTAATGATGGAAATGGAACTTTGGGGACAGAGAGGTACAGCAGACTGCTGTGTGTTGATGTACTTGCAGCCACTGAAGGAAATGCCATTTTCCTCCAAACTACCTCTGTAAAATAGGATATTTCCTTTTGCCTTTTTTTAACTCCATTTTGGCCCAAGGACATCTTGCTTATCATTTCTTTAAATTGAAAACAATTTAATTTTTGTTCAAACTCATTAGTGTTTTTTTAATATGAAATTACATTTTTGTACTTAATACTTGGTTTTGGTTTTAATGATCCATGAGCCCAAAAAAGTGACACCAATGATAAAAATGGCAAGGGAGTGTTAGTGCTGATGTTGGAATTTGGGGAGATGTGTGCTCTTGACTTCTTTTAATAAACAGAGCCGCTCTTCTGTACATTTTTGTTTAAATGTAGCTTAAAACTTGAGCCTCAAATGATGCCAGTTTGTGTGTTTTATCAAAGATAAATTGATAGCTGTTAAATTTTTGTAAGTCATAGGGTGCTTTTGTGATGAGGCTTATTTCTGCATAAATACCAGGTGTACTGGTGCAGCAGCTGTACAGTTTGAGTCATTCCTGCAGGGATCTGTAGTGCATGACTTAAGCTTTGCAGCCTTTGTGTGAAAAACTGAATATTTGTTTCTGTTTAAATATGAAATTGAAACTGCTGCTTCAGAATTTCATTACTTGAAAATATTCATAAGATCAGTTAATATTGGGAATAACTTTTAGATCATGACATGCATGTTCAGAATAAGTCAAAGGAGGAGGCCCCCAAAAGTGATATGGGATTTCAAACTTTCAGAGAAAAATATCTTTAGAAATTTAGGGCAAGTTTGGAGGTTTTTTAATTTTCTTATACTTAAGCTACTGCTTTTATTTTTTTACAGTAAATTGATGCAATAGTAAATAGGATTGTCCATGAGTCCCCTTGAAATTAAATGTGTTTTGTTCTCTGGGCAAAGGGCAGGAGAAAGCAAATTAAGTGTTGATTTTATACCTACATTTAGCTTGTCTGGATTTTTATGGGCAAGAGGAAGTAGATGATTGCAAGAACAGGATAAACATTCCAATGTTCTGAGTTTCTGAAGACTGACACAGTACTACTATATAGCTGCCTACAACTTTTGAAGTACTAAATAATTTATTGTTCTTAATTTTTGTGTTTGAATGGTAAGGGTTGTCTCAGCTGTCAGTGGCTTTGTTGTGTTTTGACTTAATGTGTTAGAATGAGCTTTCTGCTTTTACCTTTAAAGGCAGATAAATTATCTTTGCAAGGAAGAGAATATTGTGTGAAACTCTTAGATACTGTGCAACTTGGGCTAGAGGCTTCAATTGCTTGTCACATGAGGTTGGCCCATATGGCAAGCCCTGAATAAGGGAAGTTGGAGATCCATTCTTCAGAGTAAGCTGGGGCCATTTCAGTTCTTTTTGGGTACCTAGAGAGCACCTTTGGTGTGTGGTTCTGGTGTGGCTCTTGATGGTGGGGCAGTTGTCTGTGGTGCCCCTACATCTTCACTTGCAGAAAGAGAGGAAAACAGCATAGGTGCTCTGGGATGCTCCCAGCAGAGCTTGCTGCAGTGCTTTGTGTCCATCTCCAGATGTTGTCTTTTCTATAGAGTCAAAAACTCACATCCTTGTGCTTTTAGCTGTATCATTAGCTAATGCTAATACAGCACCTTGATTTCTTGGCTAACTCAAAGCAACAGGTGTTATCCTGAAATTCTTCCTTGTAGAAGCTCTATGACCAGACACACCTGCCTAGAAAGTTTGCCAGAGGCAATTGGAAGGGGAAACATCTATTTTGGATCTGGTTTTGCTTCCTGTTCTGTCTTTGAAGGTTTGCTCTGATTCTGCTTGCCCTATGAAAGGAAGACATTAGCCCATATGCCAGAAACAGCATAAAGAATCCTAAAAGAAGAAAACACGACCAAAGAACATCCCTGTTGTTTTCCTGGAAGAACATTGACTAGTACCTTTTCCTGAAGGTGGATTATGAGTGATTATTTGTATTTAAAATTTTGAACAAAATGCACTGTTAGACGTTCTCAAACCCCAGTATTTTAATTTGAGAAGTTCCATTTCTTGTGAGACACCTCAGCCAGAGTGATCTTGCATGTGGGAGTCTGTGCTCACACCTAACTGCTGTTGTGCAGGAAGCACATCTAGACCCAAATGTCAGAGCTGTGTGGGGGTTTAGTCTCAGTTTGAGTAGTGAACTTGCCAAAATGCTAAAGCTCTGTGAATGGTAGAGGAACAATGACTTTCTGTAAGTTTTCAAGTTTCTAAGTTAGAAAGAGGGCCCCATGGTGTGTGCTGTGTCTCATAAAGGATCCTGCCCACAGGGAGGGTGTGTGCGCTGTGCTAAGTCATCAGATAGAAGATACAATGTCACTTAATTGTGAGCACCAGCCCTTCAAAGGTCTGCAGCTGTACTGGCAGGATCTAGCATCTCTGGTGTTGCTTGGTGGAACCTAAATATGCTAAGTGATATTTCCTTATTAATAAGAGAATTGTTTTTCTGCAGCTTTTGTCAGAATACTTGTTTCACAAGAAGAAAAGACTTGATGGAATTGTTCATACTGTATTTACCTATGACAACTGAAAGTATTTAGAAGTCATAAAGGGAGTGCTGGGATATCAGCTTTGGGTTGGCACACCTGGTCTCTAAATCTTTGGAATATTTTTGTTTTCATCTTTCACTTACACCAGGACTTCTCCTGAGTAGTTAAAACACGGTGTCCTGGATTTATTTTATACCTTAGACACAAACACATACACTAAAAAAATGTGTACTACAGACCCTGACTTCCAAAACCTTGAGCAGGCATCCCTGAGGAAATGTTACTTCATGGGACATCAGAGTAGGACATTTTATCCTGTATTTCAATAAAACCTTTTGTCCTCTGCAGGCAATTTAAAAACTGGTTTATACTTTGTAGATAGGCACACTATCTTAAGACATTGATTCAGGTTTCAGTTGTAAATAGTATTCATGAAAATACAAAATATTTGTGTGTTTTGTATTGTCAGCCTTATGGAATGAGGCTACCATCGAAGCTTAAGACAGATCAAAAATACAGTAGGCAAATCAAATTTTACCTCTCCTGTTCTGTAAATTGGTATGTAAGTAGTCCAAGGTCATGGCTGACCTTCAGTGTGTAACTGGTCTCATACAATGTTCCTGGGCTACTTCATAATAATAATTAGGGTCCAGCAGTGCTGGAGTTGGCAGCACAAGCTCTTAAAATAAAACACTGCAGAGCAGAGTTCATACATCATGGTGTTGTTGCTGGCATAGAATTACCACAGTGAGAGATTGTAAGTGGTCTCATTTATGTCTTTAACATTTGTTTTCCTGTCCACAATTCCTTTCTTCAGCTTCAGACCCTGATTCAGGAAACGGACCCCGGTGCCGATTATCGCATCGACCGCGCGCTGAACGAGGCCTGCGAGTCGGTGATACAGACAGCCTGCAAGCACATACGGTCTGGAGACCCCATGTAGGTGCCTCTCAGTCAGAACTGGGGCTTTTTTTTTCTGTTGGACATTCATGAAGGTTGTGTGGCTGACCAATAGATACACTAAAATTTATCCAGACTAGTTACTCCAGATCAGTCATGCAGAGCTGCCCTGGGATGTCTCCATTCTTGCTGTAAAAGCAGTCCTTTATAGGACTGGTTTAGCACTGGTGAAGGATGTAGCTTTCACAGGCACTTAGACTTAAGGTTGTAACATTTGATGTGCTAATTTCTCTAACCATGCAATTCTCAAGCAATATCACAAACTGACAAACCTGGAAAGGCCAGATAAGCAAACCCATACTGCGGAGATGGGTGTCTCCTTTGTCTTCAAGTCTGATAATGTATTCTCCCCTGGGCCAGATTTTCAATGCAATACTCCTTTTGATTTTGTTGTGTATCAGACTTGCTGAGATAACTAAAACAATGGAACACAACAAATACAAATCTGGTATGCACTTGTTTTAGATGTAATCTTTTTGAAGGAAGAGAAAGATCTTCACTGAGTTTCAACATCTTATCTATGGTTCACTGGACGACTGATTTGGCAACACCAGCTGTTACAGGGAAGCTCAGCATGATTTTAACAGTCTGTGGCCTGACTTTCTTGTTTGCAGGATTCTGTCTTGCCTGATGGAGCACTTGTATACTGAGAAAATGGTAGAAGACTGTGAGCATAGGCTCCTGGAGCTCCAGTATTTTATATCTCGTGACTGGAAGTGAGTACTGTAAAACAAGATTTATCTTCACTTGTTGTTTATATTAAGTGTTTGTATGCATTAGCAGTGCCTTGTAAAACAGTATAGCTTGTGGTTGTTCAGAAGAGGACTTTCAAGTATTCCAGGTCAGTAGGGTGTTAATGCTTGTGTAGAACACTAAAAGTAAAAGCTTCTTAGAAAAGGTGTGATGCCACTTAAATCAGGTTCTCTTTTAGAAGTGATGCAGTCTTAAAAAGTTCTCAATTTTGAGCTCTAAAATTCGTTGCATCTTTAGTTAAAGAATTCTGTCTGACTATATTGAAGTCAAAGGTCCCTTTCTCTGCAGGTGGCAACCAGTTGTATCTACTCCAAGTGCTACAATACAGAACTCAAGGAAACAAAGTTTTTAAGTATAACAAAGACTCACTGTGTGAGAAGCTTCCTGCCTCCATTTCGGCCTTTTTTCAAATTCTCTGTGATTACAGCCTGTAGAGCAGATGTAATACCCTTCAGAGCACTACATTTCCATCTTTCTCATCCAGAGATGGCAGTGCTTTGTTTTAAATACATATAAGCCCCTTGTGTCAGTGTTGGTTAGGATGAGGAGAGAATAAATTTGATAAACATGACCAGTGAGGAAAGAATAAGTGTTTGGCTTGTCTTCTAAAGAAGATTGAGAGGTGAGGAAATAGAGTACATTAAATGGGGTTGCTGCAAGAAATGGAACAATTGTTCTCAGTGGCCACAAAGAGTGTAAGGCAAGAAGTCCTGGGCTTTGATTACTGCAAGGAGTGTTCAAATCAAATGTTAAGAAAATCTTGACTCAGAGCAAGTCATGTATTTATGGACAGCATTGCCAGTAGCTGAGAGCTGATGTGCTCTGTGAACCTTCTGCTTTTAAAGATGGGGCTTTATGGAGCAGGGAGTTTCAGGCTTTTTGGCTGTTCATTTAGTCATCTGAAAAATTATCTCCATAGGTAGACAAGAATACTTAATTTCCCCCCCTTCCTGTTTATCTTCATTGCTGGGTCTCCTGCCTGTACTGTTTCCAGCAGGTAATTCATTGTTTGAGTCAAACTTAAATGATTGGAAGAAGGAAGACTGATTATTTGCATTTTCCTGGGAGTAAGAATGATTCTAATTCATAATGCAGGCTGGGCAGCATTTGCTTATCTTTGTTTAACCACTGTTCCCCAGAACTGGCTTATGTCTGTTGCACTGACTGTGTGCCTCAGACAGATGTACAGAGTAGAATGGGTTTTGTTGATACCTTTATCATTATCTATATAATTGTGTCCACTGAAATCACTTGATATTTTTTTCCTATAGTGTTTTATAAATATCAAGTTTCCATTTTGGAAGATTAGCAATATCTCACTTAGCTTTCATGTAATTAGACATCATCTTAAAAGATCTGCTTACATGCAAAGCAGTGGGCTCTGAGTTCGCAGTTGGCTCAAATCCAGGGCAGACAGAATCAATCCAACTCAGATTTTTATGGAAATGGCGTTTCAGAATGGCAACAGCACAAAGTGTAAGATATTACACAATCAAAATGTGGTACGTACCTGCCTTTCTGCTGCTTCAGGGCATCAAGCAGATGATTTCTTTTCTCATGTGTCAGCATTTGGCTGGCATACTGCAGAAGAAAATGGGAGGTGCTTCAGGAAGTGTTGAAAATTTGATCTTTAATTAAATGTTTTGGTGTTACTTAGGGAGTTGATTCTGAATTGAGTTAAGGCCACCTGTTGGTTCAGTTGATCAGACACTGCTGCTGTGTGGTGTCCTAGTGGTGCCTGAAACCTGAAGTGGATTTTCTGCCTCCAAAGCATTTTGGGATATGAAAAACATTCCATGTTTGAATGAAGTGCCAATGCTAACTGCTTTGTTTGCAGATTGGACACAGTCCTTTACCGCAAGTGTCAGGGGGATGCCTCTCGCCTCTGCCATACCCATGGCTGGAATGAGACCAGTGAGCTGATGCCTCCAGGAGCTGTTTTCTCCTGCTTGTACAGGCATGCATATCGCACAGAGGAGCAGGGAAGGAGGGTGAGTGCTAATGGACAACTTGTTGCTTGTTGATCTGTGGTAGAAGGGTTGCACACCTGTTTGGAAGTTCGACACGCAATGCTAAAACTGCCAGAACTCAGACAAGCTACTATAAATAATTTACTGTAGGTGGTAGTTGCCCTGCTTTGAGTGCCTAGCTCCTCCTCACGGGTGCCCTGAAGGTCTAGGTGGTTGTTCTGGTGAGGCAGAGTAGGCCCAGCAGGATGACTGACCCATGTCACAGGCCCATGGAGAGAACTGTGTCCTGACACCAATGTACATTTCTGTTCAAACCCTGTACAAGTCCTCCCTCATGTCTTTCCAAAGAGAAATGTGATTCCTTGCAGATAGCCAGCATAGATGCAAAATCGGTTTTATGCAAAAAGGAGTTTCAAGATCAGCATTTCTTTGCTGTTGCTACTTAAGTTTTGATTTTTGCCCAGCTTCAGATTATATTCCATTTCATTCTTCCTATTGATATAATACATCCTTCCCGTTCTTTGGAGCATGCTGTACTGGTGAATGTGCTTATGCTTCTTTGAAGACGACAGTGGGGATCTGACTTGCTGCCCTGCAGTCTGGAGATCCACCATAATCGCATTTGTGGTTGAGAGCTGCTCTTTTCAAGTTTGCTGCCCTCTCGTGCCTTTAGCAGGGCACTCAGATGAAAGCACCTGGGTACTCAGTTCCATTTCTTTTGGCACTGTAGTGTACACAGTCCCTAGGAGTTGATGGGTTTACACAATGGCCCGGATTAAAAATTAATTTCCACAGCTTGATTTAGAAGGTCTTTTGTGGCAGAGGTCAAGTATTGATTGAAA
Organism: Fringilla coelebs; assembly: GCF_963513975.1. Lineage (NCBI taxonomy): Eukaryota > Metazoa > Chordata > Aves > Passeriformes > Fringillidae > Fringilla > Fringilla coelebs. The sequence continues at coordinate 7,698,593 of NC_140040.1, read as the reverse complement.
GCATCTCTTTTAGGAATAATTTTTTTAATGCAGTTTCTTAGTCTGCTGAGTTGAAACTTTTTCATTCCATTTTATATTAGTGCTGACCAAAGAAATCAATAGCCACCCTGCAAATAATCTATCAGAGAGAGAAAAGGTTTTTAAATGTATTTTTCTTTTGGAAAGTAGGCTAAGGGAGCAGCTGTCATTTTGAAATTTAGTCTTGGAAGCAAACCCATGGGAGGTTAGACCTGTATTTGTTTCCAGTGCTGTTGACAGAATGCTAGGTAGCTTGCAGTGGTTTGGATTTTTAAATGTATGAAGCTTTAAGTTTCAACTGGTGCATTTTAGGTCAGATGAGCACCACATCAGTATCCCTTGGTTTCCTACAGTTTGTTTCTTCCTGTCTTGCAAGTGCTGACTCTGATGTGCTGCAGTGGGAATTGCTGAGCAGAAATTACAGCTGCACTATGTTGCCTTTTTCTGGGCTTCTCATTTGGTGTTAAGGGCATGAGCTATTTTGACTTTCTTCTCCACAACTGGTCTGTAGCCTTGAGTGAAGGTGTAGCAGATAGCCTGGGGACCTGATCTGACATCTCTTTCATAAAACATTTCATACACCTCTAAAAGTAGAGGTTTAAAAATATAAAATTTGACTTAGTGGGATGAGAGGAGCGTCTATCTAAACTAAATGACAGAGCTCAAATTTCTTTTGGAGCCCTCATTTCTTGTGGGGGCCCTGGCAGGCCTGTGGTGAGCAGTGCAGGACTTCTGTGCCTTTTGGGATTGATGATGGCATTTGTGGTCGCTCTCAGAACCTTACCTGACAGCATCCTGTTTGCCCTGTGTGGATTTAGGGACCCCATATGCCAAACACTCCCTGTTCTCTTTGCAGCTATCACGAGAATGTAGAGCAGAGGTGCAGAGAATCCTCCATCAGCGAGCCATGGATGTGAAGCTGGACCCAGCCCTCCAGGACAAGTGCATGATTGACTTGGGGAAGTGGTGCAGTGAAAAAACAGAGACAGGGCAGGTACTGTACACAATATCATTGCTGCTTTGTTTGCAAAGCTGGATGGGTGGGAAAGACATAAAGGGGATACAAGGATGTCTTGCTGCCTCTTGATAGTGGAGAATGTGTTAAAAATTAGTGCAGTTTGAAACACAGTCTGCACCAGACAGAGACAGGTGGTGCAAAAAAGCTTTGCATGTTCAGATGCTAGTGGAATGAGATGGGAGAAGGGGATATTTTGCTAAAAGGGCTTTAAAGAAGCAACCCTACCTCCCTCAACCTCTTATTTATAATATTCTATTACAAGCTTGATATTTCTTGCATAAACTTTATCCCATTTCCAGTTGGCAAATACTGACATGCTTCCTGTGTTTATAGAGAACTGAACTAACATCTGCATCTACTTAACAAAGTTTCAGCAGATACTTCCATGTTAGACTGCTGTGCCTGGAGGGCTGTAGTGAAGGGACCATTCTGTAGCAGATGCTGTAGACACCCCTGTCTTTCTGAAGTGCCCATCATAGGCTGGGTAACTAACCTCTCTTTAAGGTTATGGAAAGGGCAGATTAAATGGGATATTCCAGAAGTGAAAGCACATCATGCAGCTTTTGAGAATAAGTGGTAAGATAACATCCTAGACCAACACTTTCAGTCATTACTATGTGTGTGTGTTCTGGGAATGCTAGTAGAGGAGTGGGATTAAATGAGACTTAGGACTTCAGAAAAAGGAGGGCAGTTTCACAGGTGTAACAATGTTTTAAGAATTTCAGCTTGGGTTCTTGGATCACACACTAAAATGTCTGTTTCTGTAGGAGCTGGAATGCCTTCAGGACCATCTTGATGACTTGGTATCTGATTGCAGAGACATAGTGGGAAACCTCACTGAGCTGGAGTCTGAGGTGAGTGGATTTCAGCCCTGGGGTAAAGGGAATAGATGAGCATGTCTAGTTAAGCATGCCGTTTTAATAATGATGAAGAAACCTGAGGTTAGAGGAGCTGTAGAAATGCAGCTAGGATCTGGCATCAAAATACATCCTTTTTACCCCATACAGTGGAAGTTTTCCTGGAGGTTCTTGAGGAAGAGAAATGAACAACAGTTCAGGATTTTAGGCTGTTGATGGCATATCTCCTGCTTTAAAGGTCACTTACAGTGCTAATACTAAGATTTGCACAGGACCCCAGTTAACTTTAACACAAGTCAAGATATGTGATGAGACTTGAGATTTTGGTCTTGCTTGCAAATAGTTTTGAGTACTGTATTGCAACTTCTCTTCCAGCCATAAAAATTTGGCAAGCAATAACCACCAGGTACATCAATAGAGGTTTCCAGTGACTTTGGCAGCTTTACTTCCTTTATGAAGCTGCATATTTGACTGTTAAGACCCAGACTGTTCCCCATATCTCTTAAAATTTACACTGCGCCCTAGGGAAAGTTCCCTTCCAGTGGTTAGAAACTTGGTTTTCTCAGAACTATGCCAAATCTTCAACTCCTGCCTAGGTGTAAGGTGATTTCTAATGCTCTAGCACTTAGTTTGGAGGAGAATGACTGAATTATCCAAGCCAGGAGTTTCTGTGGAGCCCAGGCTCTTCCCTTAAGCTGGGAGGCTTGTCTTGCATTTGCCATGTTGGCAAGAGTGAACCCCAGGATTTCCAGAGCTAAAGGGCATAGCTGTCTGGATTGCATTTTTCAAAACCCTGTGAACTGGGTTGAGTTTGAGTTGTTATAACAGGTTTTTTCTCTTGTGCATTCACTGTGAAAATGAAAAACTGTCTTTTCTACAGGACATTCAAATTGAAGCCTTGCTGATGAGAGCATGTGAGCCCATTATCCAGACATTCTGTCATGTGAGTGCACTCTAATGGTGTGAATATCTTTGAGGAAAAACTCAGTGGGAAAGGTTAGAGAGTTTTAGTATTAGTTCTTGCTACGCCTCAAAAGTAAAATCAGAGGTAATCATTTCCAAAAGTCTTCAATTAAAATATCACCCCGAAATATAAGTTCTTAGTTCTGCCTAATGTTTCTGCAGTTGCAGAGCCCTAGCATAAAAGTTAGTTTGAAAATGAAAGTTGCTCTGTAGTTGGCAAAAATCACTCTTTACAGTGAGTTAAATACTAGACCTTTTTCCTTCTCCTTTACATGCAGGCGTGTCTAACCATTGTACTCTGTGCAGCTGCTCAGCACTGCTGAAATAACTTCACTGGTGCAGGGCTGAGTAGTGAAAGAGCAGTGAAGGCACCTAATTATAATATGTCATGTAAGCCTTGAGTCTTTGCAGTGTGTTCTTCTGAGTCTGAAGTGTGTATGTTTCTGAGATGGTTCTTTCCTGAACTGTCTAAACATAGCTGTGTGCTGGAGTTGTGTGGTGCAGCTCAAGGGTGGTCAGTTAATAGTGAGCTCACCATGGAGAGTGGAACTGGAAGTTCCATATTTCCTGGTCACAGTGGGCTAAAAGAGTACAAAACCCATGACTCGTAAAAGCAGTTTATTTTTATGTCTTTCATCTCTTCTTCAGGAGGTTGCAGATAACCAGATTGATTCTGGGGACCTGATGGAGTGTCTAATACAGAACAAACACCAGAAGGAAATGAATGAAAAATGTGCAATTGGTGTTACTCATTTCCAGCTGGTGAGCAACGCTTTTCTCTGCTATCCGTGGAAGCCTGTTCTGTTCTTTCAGGGTATTGCTGGGAATTAGCTAATTATGAAATTAGCTCCTTCTTTGAAATTGATTTTTCACTGTATTTAAAGAGCTCTTGTGAATTCAGACAGTTGTATTTGCATGCCTGGTCATAAATGGTCACTTCTGGAGATGATTTCTTTTCAGCCCTTCCTTCCTAGTGGGCATTTGGTAGACAGGGTCCCAACTTCTTCAGCAGTGCAGCATTCCCCTTGCTTCCATATTACTAAATTTGAGCAAAAGTATGTGCTAATTGTGTGATTCAGCAAGTGTTCTTTTGGCCAGCACTTTGTCTTTTTTTTTTTTTAAACTCTGGATGACTGAAGTTGTTTTTCTCCTCATTTCTCTCTTGCAGGTTCAAATGAAAGATTTTAGGTTCTCTTACAAGTTCAAAATGGCTTGCAAGGAGGATGTGCTGAAACTGTGCCCCAACATCAAAAAAAAGTATGCAGTGCCTGCCCAAACAGCAGTCTGGTTGTATAAATATGTAATTAAGTGACAGGGTATTTTGTGATAGGACCAAAAACTTCCTTTAAAGGCTGATTAGTTTGTATGTGTTCCCTTGGTGATTGTGTTTGCAGTTGCTTAAGGTAGAGGCCTGCCTCTTAAAATTACTTCTGCTTTACTCCTGGATAGAAGCCTCTCCTCTTTATTTTACTTGCTGTGAAATTAGCTAATTATTGCAATTAGTGGATTGCATGTCCCAGAATGTCTTATATCCTTGCTAGATTCATTGTCTTCTAAGAGGCAGACTACTTTTGTTCTAGTTGCTGATCTGGGAAGGGAGAATATCCCACTTGTTTTATCTGGTGTATTCACTGCAGTCTAAGGGATTTTTTTTAATGTCCTACTGCAATAGTGTAAGGCTAAATTACACACAAGGTCAGTCCTGTTTGTGGATAGCAAGATTATTTGCATTTTATGAGGTAAATGCCCTTCCCATAGTGTAAAAGGATTGCTTGCAATGCTATGTTGGTATTCACCATCATCTATTTCTGAGATGAAGCAAAGCTTTTCTAAAGTGCTGACATGACTTAAGAGCAGAATTCTTGCTGGGCAGAGGCGTTGGTGACATTTTGAATGTCTTCCTGTCTGCTGATCTAGACTCCAATTCAGGTTTTAATTGTGATACAGTTACTCTACATAGAACTGTCCCCCAAAGTAAGCACACGAATTTTATACTGTGTTTGGATTATTGGAGTCAGTTTCTCTGGTGTGGTAATCCAATATCAACCTTGGCTGGTCTTAGTGAAGGGTGTATGAATAAAAAGCTGTTTTCTTTTCTGCAGGGTGGATGTGGTGATCTGTCTGAGCACAACTGTGCGCAATGATACTTTGCAGGATGCCAAGGAGCACAGGGTCTCTCTGAAGTGCCGCAAACAGCTGCGTGTTGAGGAGCTGGAGATGGTAAACATGCCTGAAACTCGTGTCCTCCCCACTCGTGTAGTGATGTCCTTCCACTAAAGCTTCCTGGTTTGTCTACTTTTGGGGGAAAAAAAGGAAGCTTGTTTATAAGATGTATCCTATTTATTTTTTCCCCTTTTCTTGCAAGGGTTCAATTGCCCTTCATGGTGAAAGTACTGATTGTCTGCTTTAATGCCTTAAATATAGTCTCATGAAGGCTAAGGCAAGCTAAATGGTCATTGGAATTTCAGCTAGAAGTGATTATGTTTAGTGTGAGACAGCAACGTGCTACACATTCTGATGTCCTTAACATCCTCTAGGAGAGAACAAAAGCTCCATTTTACAGACTAAGGAAACAAGCACAGATGAAGCAACTCGACTCCAGCTGCTTCAAGTTGCTCAGTGGATAAATAGGAGTAGTGTTTGTTCTGGTAGGCAAAGCTGCCTCTCAACTTCCTGCTGCAGTGCTTGCAGTAATAAACTCTTAAGGTCTTTGTCCTGTAGATACTGTTTAAGTGCCAAAGCTTCACCTTAAGTAGGTCCATATCTGGAGAGGCCGCACTCTTGCCTTTGTATGGAGGAATTCAGATGTTGGGCATCACCAAAACCAGGAAACTTCATTCACATCCTCCAGATCACCTACTAGTTGGGTGGCTGTTAATATGTCCTTTAGTTTTCATGTGGAAAAATTTTAGTTGTCTTGGACAGTTGTGATGATGCCCTTTTAGGAGAGGCATTGGAAATAACTTGCTAGCTCTATAGTTTGGTTTAAACTCTTTCTTCAGTCTAAAAAGCTGAGGGATTGCTGCAGAGAATTCCAAAGCTGATTTCCTAACACCACTTCTCACACCCAAGTCCCTTATATTCAAAGAAACTCAATGCCTGTTGTGAGGGTTGCTTACTTTTGGTGAGTAGAGGTCTTCGGTTAAGAGGTTAAAAAAGTGAAATAGTCTCAAGTTCTACTTTAAGGCTCATGTTGTAATTTTTCCTGCAGACTGAGGATATCAGACTTGAACCAGAACTGTATGAGGCTTGTAAAAGTGACATCAAAAATTACTGCCAGAACGTGCCCTATGGCAATGCTCAGGTAATGGAATTTATTAATAATTTACAATTTAATTTATACTTTCATTTCAGAAAACTTTTGAAGAACACTTTTGCCCGTGTAAGTGCAGCTTGAGATTTTCATTTTGATATCAGTCAAATATTTTGGTAGTATTTTGGAATGTTAATTTCTTTCTTCTCCACTGGCCCACTAGCATTAATACTGAGTCACTGCAATACTGTGAGCCCTTCATTTTTCAGTTTATGCTGGTGTCAAGCTATTAGCAGCTGTTTACTGCAAATGTTGCTAAAGATTTTGTAGGCATGTCTGCAGGATGAGATTTGTGGTTCTGGAATAAGTCCAAGAGACCCTCTTCATCTCATTAAATCTTTGTGAGAAAAGATGAGCTTAAAGCAAGTCCTGGAAATAAACATTGGTAATGACTTTGATAAAATCTAGGCATTGGGAACTTAACTGCCCAAATGAGATGAAGGTGGTCATTAGGGGAGCACATGGCTGTGTATGACAGAATTATATCAACAGTGTGTCATTATGCCTGCAATATTGTGTTGTAGATTATTGAATGCCTGAAAGAAATCAAGAAGCAATTGAGTACACGGTGCCACCAGAAGGTGTTTAAACTGCAGGAGACAGAGATGATGGACCCAGAACTGGACTACACACTCATGAGGGTCTGCAAGCAGATGATCAAGGTAATGGTAGTGTGCTCGTTTAAGAGGGTGAGTTGGGATATAAGAGCTCTATCAGCTTTGAGCTTCCCATAAAGGCTTGTTACAACATTGCTGTGCTTTTTTCAGAAATATGGTTGCATTTTTGCAAAGTAATCTGTTTTTTAACTTTGAATCAGGCTGAGGTTTTCTTCAGGGCTCTTCTCTTTCAACTTCCTGATCAAAGCCTGTGCCCTAAAAATTTGTCTTCCCAACTGCCAGCAGAATTGATAAGGGAAACTGTGCTGAGGCTCCTAATACAGTTCTCATCCAGTCAGTTTGGATTTGGATTGGCTTTTAGCAAGGGTGAAGAAGTTATGATTACAGAGAAGAGTAAGATCTTCAGTTCACTCCTGACCTGGTGCACACAGACTTTTATCAAACTGATAGGGCAGGCAAAATCATATATATCTTTGAATTAGAAATGAAAGCTGAAGTGGCACCACGTAGAAAGCATCAGTGAACTGCTGTTCATATATGACATATGACTCATATGTTCATATAAGACACTCTTTCACAGTAGCCAGAATTCCAGGCCCTGGAACCACTAGTATTTGTGGTCTGTATGTAGTGACTCCATATTTTGGCTGATGAAGAACATCCTGAGAGTTATTTGCTCTCCAGTTCAGACCCGCTTTTAAAAAGAGATCTGTGATCAAATCCTCACGATTTTGAGGAGAAGATGCAAAATCCTTATCTTACACCCACAGAATTAGTTTCTAACAAAAGAAATTAGTACCTTATTAGTCTGAATTTTGGGTAAGCTGGTTCACTTTTGACTATCTGATTCAATGTGGGAATGGGCTAATTATTGTAATGAGCTCCTCTCTGCTTTCTCCTTGTGTGTGGTCTTAGTTTGCCCTGAGTGGTACTAATAAAGTCTTTACTGTTGCGTTGTCCAAGCAGCATTTACACAGGACAGCAGTATGTGCATAGACTTAAAAGATTAGGTTTTTACTTTCTAAAATAAATGGGGACAAAAGTAGTTGATTATGAGACCTAATTTGGTGGGTATTTCTTTCCAAGTGCACTGTTTCTTAAGAATAGAAAATAAAGGCAATTTGCTTTTGGTAAAGCCAGTCAGGACTGTACAGCTCAGTGCTCAGTCCATAAGCAGAGACATTAATGCCCATAGCCAATTCAGAGAGTAGCACTGAGATGTTGGAGCTAAGCAGGGTGGCTCTATACCTTTCTGTTAGGCAGGTGATTATTCCCTTCCATGCATCGAAAGCCAGTGGTTGGGTTTGGGTTTTGTTTTTTCAAGTGCTTTTAAGTGATGCAGCTTGTTGGTTTTGGGGATTTTTTTGTAGCGGTTTTGTCCAGAGGCGGATTCAAAAAACATGTTACAGTGCTTGAAACAAAACAAGAACAGTGAAGTGATGGATCCTAAATGCAAGCAGATGATTACCAAGCGCCAGATTACACAGAACACAGGTATCTTCTTCTGTAATAAAACCAGAACTTGCTTGCCTGAGGAGTTCTGCATGGCTGGAAGAGTATCAGTTTTGTTTTATTTTTCTTTGGTGTTTTCTGTGTACACACAGACCTTAGTCAAGTTCTTGAGGGTCAGCATCTGTTGTTGAATCCTCCTTATTTCTGAAGCTCTTACCTCACAATTTGAAATTCTGTTACGAAAAAATACTATTTTCCCTAAAAATTATGTTCCTTAATGGTATAATGTCATCCAGGAAATTTCTATCCCATCTCTTTCGGAGTGTTATGATTTGTAATCTGAAGAGATATGTGCTCTAATGAAGTACTGTCATCTCTCCTGGTTAGATTACCGCTTAAACCCCGTGCTCAGGAAGGCATGCAAAGCAGACATACCAAAATTCTGCCAAAATATCCTGAATAGGGCCAAGGATGATACAGAGTTGGAAGGTCAAGTCATCTCATGCCTGAAGTTGAAATATGCAGACCAGGTGAGTAGAACCGGTGCCTGCAAAAGAGAAAATGTTCAGATCGTGCTGATCAACAGTCATGGAATAACAAATCAAATTTGGGCTTGTGGTGTGTTCAATGTGTGTAACAGCTAAAGGGGCTTTTCATGTTCCTATAGAAATATTATAGCATACAGGTTAATGTACAGGGTGGTTGATTTCCAAAGGTCATTGAGTGAGTTAATGACTCTCTCCTCCAACCAGCGTCTCTCTCCAGACTGTGAGGACCAAATTCGAGTGATAATCCAGGAATCAGCCCTTGATTATCGGCTGGATCCCCAGCTTCAGATGCACTGTTCTGATGAGGTAGGAGAGTAACTCCGTAGCTGTTTTTTCAGAATTAAAGCTTCCTTCATGTAACAGGTTTTTGTTTCTCAGAACATGCTTTCCTAATAAGTAGAACAAAAAATCCCTTTGAGCTGCTTCTAGCTAGTCAGACTCTCTGCTGTGACTTTTGTCCAGTGCACAAGAGTTGCAGTTTCCTGCATATTAGCAGTGCTAATATGAAGTTAATTATTTCATCTGGGATCTTATCAGTACTTGTGACGATGGAAAAATACTTCTTTCCATTTGTCAAAAAGAAGTCAGCTCTCTGGTCTTGTCAGCCTTAACTGGAATACAGTCAGGCTTTTTGAGTTTTCACTTTTGGTAACAGAGTTGGTCATGCTTCAAGTGTTACTTATTTCATACTTGCACATTCTTTCCATGCTGTTTTCTTCCCTGCCCTCCTCCTCAGTACAGTGATATTGACTTCTTGCTGCTGGCTTTCAAAGGGTTATGCATATTGCATGAGCCAGGCTGCACTTGGCTTTGGGGATTTTGGGGGGGAAGGAATCTCATCATGTATTCTTCAGCTGCACCCTGTGATGAACTAACATATTGAGATATAAAAGTGCTAAAAGGCAAGGATGATTGTTGTGAACTACTTATGTTAAACCACCTCTTTCAAAATAGATTTCCAGCTTGTGTGCAGAAGAAGCAGCAGCTCAGGAGCAGACTGGGCAGGTGGAAGAATGTCTGAAAGTGAATCTTCTGAAAATAAAAACTGAGATGTGCAAGAAGGTAAAGAAAATAAATTGGATGTCCTCTAAAAAGCTTCCATGCCTGCAGAAGTCTGTGATTTTTTCAGATCACAGCCTAGGTCATGTTCTAGCTAGTATGAGGCCAGAGTGCTGAAATTTCCCTATACATCTCAGTTCTGGCCTGCAGTCATTCAATTCAATTTCAATTTGCCAGTGAAAATTATGTTGAAAGTTCCTCCTTTGCAATTCCAGACTTGAATCCTTTCTTGATGATGATTGCCAAAGGCTGTATGAATTGTGTCATGACTATGACACCTGATTTCAGTTCTAACTGAAGTAGTCCTGGCATACTGCCTTTGTCTTTTAGATTAATATGAGTATTTTAAGGAATGTTACAAACCAGCATTCATCTTATGTCCATATCCATATATATGTTGTTATCCAAGGACAGTGGTGGGTTCTCTCACGATCCTGGATTTGAAATGATACACCTTTCAGAGACGTTGATCAGTATGAGTTTTGTTCTGCCTCCTTTTTCTGAGACGTACTTGTAATTTCCTCCTCTGCAGGAAGTGCTCAACATGCTGAAGGAAAGCAAAGCAGATATCTTTGTTGACCCAGTGCTCCACACGGCCTGTGCCCTAGACATCAAACACCACTGTGCTGCCATCCCGCCAGGGAGGGGACGCCGTAAGTGCTCGTGCTGTACTTGTGTAACCTCCCAGTCTTGAGATACTTAACCTGAGCTTCTTACCCGTGTAATCTTCCATACAAGATATTTCCACCAGTCATTTGTAGACAACAGGATGGAACAGCAGCAGAAGTGGTAGATGAATGGGTGTTAAGAAGTCTTTCCTTGTGTCCGAGTCTGTAGCTTAGAGAGGGCTCTGCCTGCAAGTGCTTGAATTTACAGTTGTGCATTAAAAGTTTGGAGTTGGTTTAACTAAGTCTGTGGCCTGTTTGCTATGAGCTAAGTAATTCTTCACTGCAAAGCAGAAAACATCTAATTAGGGATTAGTCAAGTATGGTAACATGAATAAAAAATACAAAATTTTGTCTGTGTCTTATATGAGCATTTAAACGAACTTGAGTTAGTTGGCCAAGCCCCTCTGCAGGCACTAGAACACTGTGATCCCATTTCCTTTTCACAACTGTGTGAAAAGTCAGGAAGTTAAACCTTTCAAAATGTATTGTTGTCCAAAAGAAATGCCTAACAAGCCTAAGGAGATAAGGCTGGTTTTTTTCTGAACTGAATTTGATCTTAGCTCTTTCTAAAGGCTGGTGGCATGGAGTTCAGAGTGTACAGCTCATTGAAGGTGCAGATAGACAAGACTTCATAAAATCTCATGTAAACCACATGAATTATATATTGGATATGTACTGTAGTTTCTTTTTGGAAGTAAAAATTCCTTGCATCTCCAAATGCAATACTGATCATGAATCTTGGTGAAATTGCTAGCCTCAGGCATAGTCTGCCAGGTCTGTTTAGAAAGCCTTGTAACCATCAGCCTTCATGAGAATGGAAGAGCCCCTCTCTGCATCATATTATCAAAGCCGCTGTTTCTATTTTGTAACACCATCTTCTGCACATTACAGAAATGTCATGCCTAATGGAAGCTCTGGAAGATAAGCGTGTGAGGTTGCAGCCTGAATGCAAGAAACGCCTTAATGATCGTATTGAAATGTGGAGCTATGCTGCAAAGGTGAATATGTAAATGATTTCCATTTTTTTATGCCTTAGATCTCTCTGTTGCAAGGTATTTATGAAAAACTTCAACTGTAATGAAATTCTTGTTTCCAAATGAAGTTTAGTATTTTGAGTTTGGTCCAGAAAAACTGAAATCAGGTTGTCTTCTTGGAACTTACGTCTTATTTTCTCTGTGTTGGATGCATTCCTAACAAAGCAGAATTATCTATTTTTTGTGCACACAGGGCTTAGTTTCCTGCAGAGAAGGTGTGGGGCAATGAATTAGGGGCAGGAAAACTTCCTGTTATAAAGGTGCCTCCTGAACAGCAGTTCCTTCAGGTGAATCATTGCAGGCCTGCTTTTTTCTGGTTCAGGCCAATTCTAGCAACAACAGGATGCCGCAATAGCAGTACCGGACACTAAAGCTGGTAACGGTCACAGCTGAGGCTTGCGTGGAAAGCTTGGCTCATTTATTCCCTTTTCCACCTCCAGGTTGCCCCAGCAGAAGGCTTTTCTGACCTTGCCATGCAAGTTATGACCTCTCCATCCAAGAATTACATCCTGTCTGTGATCACGGTTGGCATCTGTGTACTCTTCCTCATCGGTCTGATGTGTGGACGCATCACCAAGCGGGTGACAAGAGAGCTCAAGGACAGGTAGAGCCTGGATTGCCTGCTGAAGAAATGCCTGCCCAGTGCCCAGTTTTGTACAGCCCTCCTCTGTATAGTCTACCCACCCCCTCTTGTGAGAGGAGAATTAAAAAAAAAAAAGTTAAAAAAAAATTAGAAAAGCAGCAGGTGTTGGCTCAGTTTTCCCATCCTGGATCTCATCCATGGCATCTTCATCCTATGAAAGTTTGTGTGCAACATTGGCAGCCCAGCCAGCAGCTTTTGTTACCCCTTTGTTAGCAGACTCTCGTTTACCTGCCTGTAGACAAGTCTCTGTTGTACTGTTGGAACTGCCTTCACTCTCCAAATCAGACTGATATGACCTGCAGCTCAAGCAGTTTTTAAGTAAATTTTTAAAGACAGACATATTCTGCATACCGACTATATGATTTAGGTAATGGTTCATACTGAAGTCTAGTCATCCTCTGTGGCTGGGTGAAGTTGAGGCAGGAAATTAAAGGGTAAATTGCATCTTACACCACAGCTGGCCTTGTTTTGGACGTCTTGCTCGTCTGTGTAAAGCATCTTCAGAGCATAGTCTTGGACAACCTAAGGACACCAATCACTGGTGTCGTCTCCTAGTGAATATCCTGCTTATGTGACCGTGGATTTTTTTGGCTGAAAAGATGTCCTTCCTTTCTTCCTCTGCTGCTCGCAAGATAGAATAAAATACTGACCAGGATTGAATACTCATGTGAGCTATACAACTTGTGTTTCAGTAGATTAAAGGCACGATGTAGACACGAGGTATGTAGAGCCTGTCAGTAGTGAAGAGTGTCAGTGGGCAGGAAGCGCTCTGAGCAGTTACTCAGTCAACTTTTTTATTAGCAATGATGCAGTAAAATTCTAACACTCCTTTTATTTTACCTTGCTACTTTTAAGCTGTTACCCTCCCTTAACTGTGTGTAGATGGTACTGACACACTGGCAGTGCAGTGCTCTGTCAGTGTTGCAGAAAGCACCAGAACACCCCACATCCTCTCTCTCTCTGTGTAACGGTTACTCGTGGGTTAGCACAGTGGTTTGTAACCACACTCTTAATGGTCTTAATGGTTTGCATGGTGGCACTGAAGAGTGGTTTTCATCTCCACAACTACAATTGATAGTGATAACACCTGGCATTTTCCTGGGATGTAGGAGACACAGGTGCCAGTCCTGCCAAGTGGATGGAAGAATGATAGTGTGTTATGAAAGGCAGAAACGTCTGGATCTTTAAGGGAAGTAGCTTTTAGCTCATGCATAGTTATCATCAACATGTGCATTTGTGCTATGTATAGTTATACTTCCAGAACCTGATACTTACACCCAAGAGTCCAGAGAATGTGTTTTGGAAAAGCTGCACCAGTAGTTCTGGCCTCTTCTTACCATCATCTGTGTTCCTCAAGTACAAGGAGGTGTGGAGCTCATAAGACAGGTGCTTTGACTGAAACATGGGGTGTGTTGATGAAATCTAGAAGAGGCTGCACAAGAATCAATGTGTACAGGAGGATATGTTTTATTCACCTTTAGAACGTGCTTACCCCTGGGTGCTGTGGTAAAAACCATGTGCCTGAAACTGTCCAACTTAGGCTGATGCTTGAACCATAACTTTATTTTCCCACTTAGCACACTCCTATGTAAGACCTGGCATTTCCAGTTCTCCCCATTGTTCTCTAGAAGAACAGTGGAGGTGGCTTTGAAACACTCTGGAGTGTGGACCAGCTGATTCTGGTGATGCTGTACACACAGAATGGCATATACAAAATACTGTGAGCTTTTGCTATGACTTTTTGATGAAGCTTTTTGCAAACATACCTTCATCCTGCTCTGAGGATGGTGGCAAACTAGTATGGGCTCAGACTTGCTATGCTAGTGAGTCTCACAAACACTTCTGGTTTTGTAGTAAAGCACTGTGAACACAAGCAGCAGCAAAAGCCTGAGCGATGAAGTTTTGGTGGAGAGTTAGTGTATGGGAGGATTGCAGTTAAATGGTGAGGTAAAACTGCGTTTAAGCCTGAATTCCTTCTCTTGCCCCTCTTCCCTGGTGCTAAGGGAGCTTGCCTGGCTGTCTGTCAGTGTGAAGTGGAGCAGAAGAGAAAAAGTTAATTTGGTCTCTTGAGGTAGCACAGGTGTGTAACTCCACAAATATTAGTTTGGCAATTAGAAGTGTGTGTTGTATCACTTGAGTGAGTGTTGAAATGACTGCTGTCAAGATGGGTGTGCTCACAGAGCTGCCAGCAAGGGAAGTGGGATCTCTGTGCAGCCTTGCTTGCTGGCACGAGTCCTGCTTCTCCAGAATGTCTATCTGGCATTATTAAACTGCCATTGGAGGGCTTTTTTTAAACTGTTGTGACTTTTTGAGAAGGCATTTTGTAACTTGATTAGCTTGAAAAGCCTAATTAGATGGTTTATTGTCTAGAAATAGCATCTTCCACTAAATTCCAAAAGACATTGCAGTGAAAATTGTAGGTTTGTAGCCATAGTTCCAAATGTAAACCCTGTTCAGCTCTGAAGGTGACTTTCTTTACTTTCAGATATAAGGCTTTCTGGGTTTTTTTCCTTTTTAATTTGGAGGAGGTTATGGTAAGGGTGCCTGAAGCATGGCATTAGGAGTCCCTGCTCTGCAGTGGTATTAGTCTGTGGCTGGTGGTGTTTCTGCCAGTGTCAGGCTCACAATTTGTGTGAGTGCACTGTGATGCTGTTAAGAGTTCTGTGTATTTGGAATAAAAAGTAGGATACTAAATAAACCTTTTGTCACAGTAGACACAGGCCCACCTTTTAAAGGTTGGCAAGGGGTCCAGGCCATTTTATCATTGAATATATTATATTTTCATGTTTTAAAAATGGGTCTTCTACCACTGGTGATGACCAAATCTGCTTTTTCCCCAACTAAAAATATACCAGTCACAGTCTTGAAACATTCTCCTCCTTTTCATGCATACCTAAAAATCTAGAGGTTTTGCAAGCAGAGAAACCCACAGGAGTACTGTTCTAAAAATAACATGGTTGTGCTGTTGCCAACACATCATCTTGCCTGCAGGTAATCATTTTCCACTGCAGGGAAAGAAAGAAAGAAAGAATCATAGAGTCATACATAGAACAGTTTTGAGTTGGAAGGGACCTTAACACTCATCTCATTCCAACCCCTGCCTTGGACAGGGACACCTTCCACACTAGAGCAGGGTACTCAGAATCCCATCCAGTCTGGTCTTGAACACTCCAGGGATGGGGAGTCCACAAACTCTCTTACCAACCTGTGCCATTGTCTCAGCACTCTTGTAGGAAGCTGTGAGCAATGGTTGTAAGAAACACTGCTGTTGCCTTGAATTCGAGAAAGCCTTTTTAACTTCTCTGTTTAACGGAGTGTTAGCAGTAGCTGCAGTCAGCCAGGACAAGTGGGTTAGTGTGGAAGAGCCTGTGGTAGTCTTTCCTCTTCATCACCCTTACCTCTCACTGGAGAAATCTGCCTTCCACTGAATGCAGTTTAGGAGATGGTTGTTGGTTGGGTTTGGTTTTTTTTCTCCTGATCATCATAAAACCTTCCCTTGGAGAGCTTATTCTAGACTTGATGATGCTGGTGCTCGGGGCATGGATGGAAGAGCTGGATGTTTGGCATCTGGCAAGGCATGCAGCTCTCCATTTGCTTCCTGCTGCTGCTGCAAGGGTTAACAAGGCTTCCTAAACGATGGCATGTGTGTCAGGAACTGTGCATGATGTGCACCTCTATACTCCACTCCTGCTAGCCCTTTGCAGTTCTTTCTCATTCACAGTAATAAGCTTATTTATTGTTTACCTAGTGAGTCTAATCAAGTCCTTTTGAGAATTTCAGCTTGAGATTCTCCTGCCTCACTTTGGTCATTAGGCTGCTGGAGTAACTCATCTGGGTGGAAACAAAATTCCTGGCACCTGAAGTACTGCCCACCAGATTGGGTTGAGTATCCGTGTATTTGTGTCACTGCAAAGGGCTGGAAAGACCCTAGTGAAGGTTGAATAATTCTGTAGCAAAATGTTAGCATTTCCTCCAGAATCTGACACTGTGATATATAATCAGCGTTGCTCTGAAAGAATCCACAGTTAAGTGCATTGTATGGAAAATAATGGCTGTGACTGTCTCAAGTACAGAAACTAACTGCAGGTAGGTACAGAGGGAAGAAATGGGATAAGCCAGAGGGACTGCTGGAATCCCACAATGTTGTAGAGGAATTGTGTTAAGCTGGATGGTGATTTCTGTTAAAACACAATGTTATTACTAAGTGAAAGAAGAGTGTAGGGGTTTTTACTTTATCAGTTTTGTTGGGGAAAAAAAAAAAGGTAGTTTTGAGGTGTGTATGAGTGCACGAGTGTGGTATGTGAAACCAGAATATTTCATCTAGCACTTCTGTCCCTATTTAAAGTACAGCTCTGTGGACTTAACTGTAACGTGGGTTTGTGTAAGAGCACGTTCCTCATTCTGGGGTTCAGATCCTCCAGGCAGCTCCCAGGTACTGATTGTTGTGCAGTGTCCTTGTTTGGGAGCCAAATCTGCCATTTTTGCTTCCACCGATGAGTCACGGTTAGGGGGGACCCAAATCACTCATGTGCCAGAGAGAATTCAGCTGGCACTGCACATTGTCCTGTGCTGGTGGAATTCTGCATCTGCTCCACTGAGTTCCTGAATGCTGCCTGGAATAGGGAGGAATAACAACATTGCTCTTCACTAGCCAGAGGCAAGATTTTCTCCTTGCACAACATCCCGATTCGATTCTGTAGCTGACAAAACACAAAGATCCCTGCCAGGGGAATCGCTGCACCCTGAGATCCCAGCCCTGCCACCCCTGCCGTGACTGAGTTAGATAGAAGTGCTCGCCGTGGGAAATACTGAACTAGGAGAAAAGGGAAAGGTGTGCCTGCCCCGTGGGAGGGAGGGTCCATTGCTGCGGGCACCGCGGGTGTGGGACGGGCGCCAGCCGGGTGCGGGGGCTCCCCAGCACCCGCAGTGTACAGAGCAGACCCAGCGGATTCCTGTTGTACAGCAGATGCTGTTTGAACGTAGTCTCTTTTTTTTATTACTATAATTATTTTTAAATGTGACATTAACGAGACTTTTTTTTTTTTTGTAAATTGTTTACCCTTTCTGTGTATAAATCCTGGCCGCTCCTTGTTTCAGTTGTTGGTTTGGTTTTTTTTTTTTGGTTTGTTTGGGTTTTTTTTACATGTCCATGCTGTGTAATTTTGAGATGTTACTGAACTTCTGAACATAATAATGTGCATCTTTTTTTCTGTACAGATGAAATGGGAGAATTTAATAAAAAGAGTCTGCAGGTTTGTACTTGTGGTGGTTTATTTCTGAGGGGACGCGCGCGGGGGAGGGGCCTCGCTTGGCCACGCCCCCGGGGCTGGTCGGGGCGGGTGACGCACGCGCAGGGGCGGCTGTCGCGCGGCGGCCGCGGCCGTAAAGCGCGGAAGGTCAGGCCGGCCTCCCTCTGCCCCAGGTGAGCCGGCGCGGCCCCGCCGAGCCCGGCCCCGCTCCGCGACCCCGGCGCGCCCGCCGCCGGCACCGCTCCGCGCCCTCACTGCCCTCCCGGCCGCCCGCAGCGCGGGGTCGGGGGCGCCGGCGGGGGCGAGCAGGCCGAAGCGGGGGCCCCCCGGCCCGGGGCGCCCTGACAGCCCCGTCCCTCAGGCTCCGGGCACGGATCGGAGTCTGCGGGTGGGGGAACCTCCGGTGCTGCTGCTGGGGGAGCTGTCGCAGCAAGGCCCTGGGGTAAAGCTTGGGGTAAAGCTGTTCCCGGAGGGGCCTCTCCAGTGCTCTGTGCCAGTTACTCTGACCACAGACTTCGTTTCCTTCTTCAGGTAAAGGTCTGGCAGCGTTAATAATCAAGCTTATTTGTGCCCTAATTACTTCTGGCTTTCGGAAACATTCCAGAGCATGATCTGTGCCCGGTGGCCGTTTCAGCTCTCTTTGTCACGGTGTGAGAGCTTTTCCACCTTTCGTGTGGTTTTTTGTTCATTGTCAAATTGCACTGTGTCAAAACCGAAGGTGTAATGCTGTGTTCCTATTTCATGATCTAAGTTTAAATCTTAACGGCAAGGTTGTTGTTTCAGGAGTAACTGCCCTCTGGTTTTGTTTGCTCATCAGCTTTCTCATGTCCACTTATACCCGGCACACCACGTGATGTTTCCCGCTGCCAGCCTTGTGTGTAATAAGATAAGGGGTAATGTGAGTCTCATCTTTTCCTTCCTAGAAGGAGTGGTACTGAGGTAACGTCTGAACGCATCTAGGTGGTGCTTTAGGAAAAGTGACAAAGAGCAGCCGGGATGTTTCTCCGATTGCTGTCCGATATCCAGTGGCGGGCAGCTCACCCGAAATGGAGGAAGATGACCAGCTCCCAGCGAAGTACCTCCACCACAGCAGAGCCTCACCCGGTTTCCCTGCCAGCGCAGGCACAGGTTGTCATCTGTGGTGGTGGAATCATGGGTACCTCTGTGGCCTATCACCTTTCCAAGATGGGCTTTAAGGATATAGTCTTACTTGAGCAGGGCAGGTAAGGATTTCTGGTTAAAAACCCAACAAAGCAAGACTTCTGTGCAGAACAATATCTGCTGTAATGTGTTATTTCTATCTCTTCACCTTTTCCCTGGGGGAAATAAGGTTACACAGAACATTAATACACTTACTGCCCTTTCCCAAGCACAGGGCTGCTCTGCAGGGTGAAGAGTATCCCTTGTGTGATTGTGGTGGGGTAGCCATAGCTCATGGCCAGACTGCCACGCAGCCATGCAAGACAGAGAGAAATTAGGCTGAGAGAACTTGTGGACCAGGATAAAGATTTGAAGATTGTACTGCCATAGGCAAAACAGATTTATCCTAGGGAGAATTAATGTAAAATAATGATTTTATTTAATGACAGTTACAATAGATTCACGTGGTGAGAAACAAAAAACAAGCATTAAAACACCACCTTTTTTTTCTTCTACTTCACTCCTGCACTCCAGGGTCTTCTGCCTCCCCACAGTGCCCTGAGCATCATGGGGGTGACACAGTGGGGTGTGATCAGTACTGGGCTCCAGTGAGTGTTCTGCTTGTGCTGCAGTTCCCATCAGGAGAGCTCTACTCTGATCTGGGTTTTCCATGCACAGTTCCTTTGGGAGATATCTAGCTGCTCTGCTGTAGTCACAGGTGACCATGTAAAACAACGCAGCTGGCAAAGACGATGGACCATTTTAAAAGAACTAAAAATCCACGTTACTCCTGCAGCCCCTGTTGACCTCTCAGAGCAGGATGCTGTGTGTGTCTAAAGCATTACACAGCCAGCAAAGCTCCAGAGATTGCAAGAGGTTATAAGCAGGGATCACTAAAACATCGCCCTGTAAGCTGGTTAAATGCTCAGATTATCCACTTTGTTGGAGGATTTAGTGCCTCTATAAAATGGCCAAGGCTGTTATGGTTTGGCTGAGCAGAAGTGCCGTCAGTGAGTTTGGTCAGCTCTCTGTAGCAGAGCACATAGTTCCTGTTGAAAGCTGTGCATCCCCACATTTCCCCTGTTGTTTTAGATGTCCATTTCTGAGGGTCGTTTGTGGTGTTTAATTAAGCATTTTGGGGATCCTGGGCATGAGACACCACTGAGACTTTAAGGTTTGAAGAGGTGTTTATTGTAGCAGCTTCTAATGCCCTAAATAAGTGCTGGACTGTATATTTATCATCTACTTTAGAGCTTCCCACCTGATACTGCCTTCAGGAATAATTAGCTGTGGTTCCTGGAGTTTGTGTGGCTGGGAGGCAGCAGGTTCTTTCTAGCTGCAAAGAAAAGAAATTGGGTGTTCTTATCTGAGACCTTGTGAGTGTGGTCATTCTGAGCAAAGTGGGGTGCTGGGCTGTGTTTGCAAGGGAATATAATTTTTGCTAGCTTGGAACAGGGTTTGAACAGCCCATTAAAGATCTGCAGTGAATTAAGATGCTGTGTAGGCTCAGTCTGTGCATGCTCAAGGAGAAGGAGGAATATTGCAGTAGCAGAAATGTCTTATGAGGAGCACAGCATGGCAAGACTGTGCTTCTTCTCTTTGGGTTGTCGTTGAGTAGGGATGTAGCAAATACTCCTTACCCAATTGAATCTTAGGTTGAATTACTGAGAGAATATAGACATGCTGGGCTGAAAGCAGTTGTGTCAAATGGAGAAACGCAGGATGGCTTCAGCAGCAGCAAAGGTAACTTGGAATTGTTGTGGAAGCAGGCTGCAAGGGAGATGCTTAAATCTAATTGCCTTGTCTTCCCCTGTCCATGCTGCATGGAGTTGTGTAGGTTTCTGTCTCTAGAGCAGCTCTTCACCAAATAGCTCAATGGTTTAGGGACAGTTTTAGAAGGGATAAGAAACATGTGTCTGTCTATGGCAGTTGTTACAGGGTGAGAGGGATTGCCCATACTGTAATCTTCAAAGATGCAAAACTCAAAACCAAGGTAATTTTGTTAAAGAGAAATTGTCTTGGAATGCCATGTGTTTTCAAAAGTGAGTGAAAGGAATATTATTCTAGAGGTTATGTCAGTCCTGCATCATCCAAGTTAGTGTTGTTCTGATGTGTTTGTGGGACAAGTTGCTGTGGTTTGTGCTGCCAGTGGAGCTGCTGGAGCAGCCTGGTGTGGAGTGTGTACCTGGCAGCTGTATGAGGCCCTTCTCTGCACCTTCTCCTGCAGGTTGGCTGCTGGCACCACTCGCTTCTGTGCTGGCATTGTGAGCACAGCCAGGCCCATGTCCATAGAGCTGAAGATGGCACATTATTCAAACAAGCTCTACCAGCAGCTGGAACAGGAGACAGGAGTGCAAACAGGTACTGAAAGTGTCGTCATGGAGTAATCTTTGGAAAACTGAAGTATTGACACTGAAATATGTGTAAATGAGCAACAAAACCACACTGACTTTGATTTTACAGCATCTTAAGGCTTGAAAGTCCTGTTCAAAAGCCATACATATGGACCTGATCAGATGCAAAGTGATGTCACAAGTGTAATCAGAATGGGGGGAAGAATATCAGATGGGCAAACTGAAGGCAGACTACCTGCAAATTGTGGCAGTTTGCATGTTGTCTGTAACTTGGGCAGACAAGGGAGATTTCACGAGGACATGGAAAATATATTGCAGTGACTGGAGCAAGTTGGCCTGTTCTGTGCACTGATTCACTCTCAAAATGAAAATGTGGTTAACAGGAGCACTGAAGCATAGGCAAAACTGTGTCTCTTACTGCAGTCTAGACCTGGAAATAACAAAAAAGATTATGTTTAAATTCTCCCTCCAAAATGTATGGGCATGTACCTGATAGGAAGAACTTGATCACTAAGAGTTTTCTTCTGATAAGAACTTGTCATGTATGTCAGACAAATGAATACCTCAATAGAGGTTCATAACTATGCCTGCAATTAAGATAAAGACTAATTTAGTGCAGGTGTTGGAGTGATATAATATCTGCTTTTAGTTGTTGAAGTTTTATTCTTTTGAGTAGTCATTAGATCACTTTTAACTTCTTTCTCTTTTAATAGCTACCATGTGTGAAATTCAGGTGTTTTTTTTATAAACAGGAGTATATGAAGTAGAAAGAGACGCAAAAATTAAATTGTTTTTTTAAAAAAGTTCTCTCATGCACTTTTTAAATACTAGCTCATAAGTGTTTAAAGTTATTTGAGGATGTGGGATTTCCAGGCTCCTGAGTAGTGGAAGCAAGAAGTCTGCAATTATATTAAAGCAGTGAGTCTGAGATGGAAAGGAATTCAAGATGCTGTCCAAATCTGACTTGACTTTGGTCATTGTCATAGGGTACATGAAGACAGGCTCTATTTCCCTGGCTCAGACTCAGGACCGACTGATCTCTCTGAAGCGCATTGCTTCATCGCTGAAGTACGTATGAGCAGGAAATACAACTCAGCTTCTGTGTGCACCAGCTCTCCTGCAAGACAAATGACATTGTGTTTCTTGTATTCTTGTGGCAGTGTAATGGGAATACCATGTGAAATTATCAGCCCAAAGAAAGTGTTACAGCTCCACCCAATGATCAACATCCATGACCTTGTGGGGGCCATGTATGTGCCAGAAGATGCACTCGTGTCGTCTGCCAATGTGAGTCTGGCTCTGGCAACTGCTGCCTCACGGAATGGTAGGAGCTTTTTTTATCTATAGAGTGCTCTCCTGCATGATAGCTATGTTCTGCATCTCTTTTGATATTCTAACTGAGCACTGAAGACCAAAATTCTGTTATTTCTTTGAAGTTCAGATTCTTTAAACCTGTTTATTTCTGAAAAAGCAGGCTGATTTTTTTTAAATAACATTTTTCTTAAATAACGTTTTAAACATTTTTTTTAATGTGCTGAATGTTTACAGGTTTCCTGGGATAGTTCAAGCACCTGTTTGATGTTTGTAGTGGTTACATATTTACACCTGTTTGTTGTCCGTAGTGGTTACATATTTCTCTGAAAAAGCACACACTCTTTCCTTCCTAGAATTGACTCATAATTACACATCAAAATAGTTAATTACCTACAAATGAAAGAGTGGCTGAGCCTTGTGGAGTATTTAATTGAGCACATATGCTTTGGAAATAGGTTTGGAACTCTATTAATAAACACTGTTTGACCAGTGTGTGGTTTAAAAGTAGAGGGAAACGTTAAATAAGATAACAGGAAATAAAGGTCATTAAGGATGAAAGTCCATCAGATCGGAAGAAGCTGCTTAGGAAGATAGCTCTCAGTTTCTTTTAGTCCAGCTTGATTGCATACTGCTTATTGATTTTTTTCCCCACAAAATTAAGAGAACCAGTCATGCCATCTGAAACTACAAATTTGTTGCATAAAGGAATTGTAATAGAAAGAAGTCCATAGCTGAGACTTTTTTTTTCCTTTTTTTTTTTAATGTTGTTGATACTTGGGGTCTATTTATCACCCAGATTGTCACATGGGAAGAAAAACTGTAGCTCTTCACAGTCTCAGCCTGTACAATTTGTACAGCCTGTACAAATTGTACATGATGTTTTACAAATAACAGGGTTTTGCTTAAAAATTACCAGGTCAAGAATAGAAATTTTGTCTCCAAGAGAAAATAAGCATTTTGGTTGAGCATAAGGGTTTAAAGCCAGCAGTCTGACACATTAGAAAGAAGGCTGGTGGCATAGTGACTTTGTGATCCACTCCAGGTGTCCAGATTCACGAGCGGACGACTGTCAGTCATGTCACAATCCAGAAGGGCCGAGTGACTGGAGTTGAGACTGACCGAGGGCGGATTCAATGCGAGTACTTCGTCAACTGTGCTGGCCAGGTTGAATTATTCAAATTTTTTTCCTGTTTCTCTTGGTTAAGAATACATGCACTTCCCTCTGGTTCTTTTTTTTTGTTTTGTTTTCTTTTTGGGTTTTTTAATGGCTTGTGCTTTGGCTTGGTTTGCTGGAGTAGATCAAATTATGTTACTCATCAGCTTATCCCAGCAGGATAAGGAGGAGTGAAGGAGGAAAAGCAGTGCTTGCCATTTGCAGTGCACCAAAGGCTGGGTGTTAACCTGCTGAGCAGTACCTGCAGCTTGTTGGTACAGCTCTGTCCATGGTCTCTCTCTGCTGGGAGGTTCGCCCTTCTGACAGTGCTTTGGCTGTTAGGGAGACCTTCTCTCTCACTTCCCTCCTGAAAAATTTGTTTGCTTTTACTCCTTAGTGTCATGTTTTCTCTGCTAGAAAGTACACCTGACAATTGCAGTTTCTCAGCTAGCAGCTGTCCCCCTCGTTATTAAAAGGTGTTAGTTCAGGCATCTAAATGCTGACTATTCTGCTTCTGGGTACTGAACCTAATACTGATTTTGGTCTACGGATCTTATTTTGCTTTTATTTTGTAAACTGGTACTTCTTAGTTTTGAGTTGGGGCCCCACTTTTCTAGTCTTTATCCGAAACAGTTCAAATTCTAAGAAAAAAGAAAAAAGTCGTGTCTGTTTAATGTCCCGCGGTCTGAACCAAATCTTGGTCTTTTATGAAAGCAAAATCAGAGAGGTCCTTATGTCCTGTTTTTTTCCTGAAGCTGTTTTTTTTTCTTTTCCATTCTGACCTGCACTTTTTTGATTTCAGTGGGCCTATGAGTTGGGCCACTCTGGGGAGGAACCAGTCCATATCCCAGTCCATGCCTGCGAACACTTCTACCTCCTGACACATCCTTTGCAGGAGCCTCTGTCGAGCAGCTTACCAAGTAAGGATTCTTCAGCTCTTCTCACTTTTCTTGGTGAATTATACCTGCCTTTCCAAGGTGACCTGTATTTTGTGACCAAAAGGCCAACCTCGGGCTATCGGTCCTCAGCTCATTTGGGATTGTGAAGTCCTTCTCTCTGAATTGCTTTGAATATCCTTTTTCAGTGGTAGAAAGAATATCTTTCTTTACTCTTGGGGAAAGAAAATTACTTTGAAATTTCATCAGCTTAGCAGGAGAATGACCTTGACTCTAGCTCGAGTAGTAGTTGTGTCTGAGTCTTGGATTGTTGCATTTCTGGGCTGGAGAGTGTGCTAGCCTTGGCACTATGTTTTCCTTGCAGGCTGCTGGCCCCAAATGGCCCATCTATTCCTTTCCTCCAACTGAAGCTAAGGCTTTACAATGGCATTTACATGTCTATGAGCTGTAGGGGCAACCAAACACTTGAGGTAATTGCTCCTCCCCCATGTTCTGGCTTTTGGATCTCTTAAAAAAAGGCCTTTGTGTTTGAAAACTGTGGTTGAGAAGTAGAAAGCTTTACTTATTTATTCTCAGTTGTTACCAAGATTTTCTGCTTCTAGTGAGTAATGTATACACTGTCCAGGGAATTGAGATCTCTGGATGGAGTCCAAGTGCTTCACTTTTATTTGACAAATTAAAGCCTCTGTGTGTAGATATATATAGATAGATGTATGTATGTATATATTCACATATATGTATTCTCCACTTTTCTGACCATGGCAAAAATTGCTGTGGAGCATGTCAGGTGGAGTAGCATAAATACTTCAAGTTGGCACACTACCAGTGTAAAGAGCAATCCAGTCCTGACTGCTTGTCCTCACCCCAGTGCTGCCCATCTTCTTTGTGCTGGTAGCTGCAGTAAACTGGATCTGTTACAATTTAGCTGTTCTTAGAATAGGAAGAGAAAGAGGGGCAGGGCAGGACATGTCTTGGTGGAAGATCTGGTCTTGGGTGCCATTTCAGTGGAACTAAGGCAATATAATAGCTTCTCAGTGCCACAAGGATTCTGAATCCCTCTTGTGTCCTCTCACTCCTGGGAACACTGTCCTGCTGGCTTGGGGCTCCCCAGGTTTAATTCAGTTTACTGTGCTGTCCAGAAGTTAATGTCATGCATGGCCGTGGTGGGAGCTAATGGTTTAATCTAAACTGGCTCACCAGGGTGTCACATGAGAATCAGAATGGTGTGACAGCGTGGGGCTGGGGAACTGAGACTGTCCCTTCTCATGCTGGGAGACTGCTGGCTTGGCCTGGCGTGTCACTAGCCCTCCGTCATTGGTGTTTGTGGGGCAACAGCCTGAGACAGATATCCCTTCTCTCAAATCCCTTCTCACATCTTCTCTTCCCTCTGCAGCTATTGTGGACCCCGATGGCAGGATCTACATACGCAACTGGCAGGGTGGCATCCTCTCAGGAGGCTTTGAGAAAAACCCCAAACCTCTCTTCACAGAGGGACGGAACCAGCTGGAGATCCAGAACCTTCAAGAAGACTGGGATCATTTTGGTATGTTAGGGGATAAATGTTCCCACAGCAGTAAAACACGTGCCTTCAGCAGAAGGCAGAGTTCACAGCAGTGCCAGCTGTCATTGATCTGTGGGAAAGATGAATGTTCTCTCAAATTCACTCATTTCTTCCATTTTCTGAAAAACCCTTTACCAAGGGCTGCAGTACCTGAAGGGAGCCTACAGGAGAGCTGGAGAGGGACTTCTGACAGGGAGTGCTAGAACAAGGAGGGCAGAATTAGAATTAATAAGAATTCTTCCCTGTGAGAGTGATGAGGCAGTGGCCCAAGTTGCTCAGTGTTTAAGGTCAGGTTGGATGGGACTTGGAGCAACCTAGTGGAAGGTGTCCCTGCCATGCTGGGGTTGGAATGAGATGAGCTTTTAAGTCCCTTCCAACCTAAACCATTCCAGGATTCTATGATTCTGTGATATCTGTGTAATGTTTAAAAACACCCTCTAATCTTCAGCATGTATTACCTTCCTCTAGAGCAGCAAGGTACTACATCAGCTTCCCAGCACTGTTCTTCCATTTCAGTTGTTGACTGTCAGTGCCACATGCTGCTCCTCTTGTGACACAGTAGATCAACACTGTTGACCTGCCACATAGCTGTGGTATTTTGTTTCTGCAGCTCTCTTCATCAGGGACTGACAAGTGCATTTCTATCAGTGGCAGTTGCTTTGTGGACAGAAGTCGGTGTTGTGGCTTCCGAGACTTTGTCCCACCATTGACAGTAGTGTATTATATTCCAACTCTTCTGTCTTTCTCTTCTCATTTTATTTGATTCTGACTTTATATTCTGCATGTATTTTTATATGGAGGGCTCTTTCTCTAGGAAAGAGAATAGCATGGTCTGTGAGTCCCTTTCTTCCCCAACCACTCCTGCCTCTTTGATACCTGGTAAGTTGGTATGTGCCCTCTCATCTTCAAATTTGCCTTATATTCAGGAATCCAGCTTTCCCTTCTATCAGACTTCTCTGCATCCCTTGTGAATACACATGCCTCTGTGACCCTTGGCATGGATGGAATTTCAGGGATTTCTTTCTGCAGTCATAATATGTTCTTCCAGCTGTGCTTCAAGTTAAATTGAATAATTTTACTTCTATTTCGGAGAGACACCATACTGATACTATAAAAGTTTAAACTCCAGGGGGTGAAGCCAGGATGGGGTGCTGTTTTGTGTTGGCATATGCTAAAGGTTTTTAGATCCCTAGATGCCTAAAGACGTGCTTGAAGATATTAGCTTCAGTAATGAGTTGCTCAAGCTCTGCACCCACTTCATTTTCGGTTTTCATTTGGATAAAATGAAAAGGCACTGCTTGCTGCCCCCCCCAGATTGCCCAAGCTTCTGAAGCAGCTGCATGCTATGTTCCAGCTTTGCCCTTTTATCCGTTCGAATGTGCTGAACAGTTGAGCAGAGTCAGAGCTAACTCAGGCAGTATTTGATCCTTTTCTAGGGCCACAGTTCCTGGGGTTTGAGCTCTTGTATTACTGCTTTGATCTTTGTCATTGGAACACCTTTTGATTTTAAAATAGTCTGTGGAGTTGCTTAAATTGGACTGGGTACGAGAACAAATCTAGCACTGATCTCTCTTTTCATCAATAGAAAAATAGCCTGTAACACCAGGCTCTCATTCTGGAATTCTAGTGCTTGAGAGAGGGAAGAGAAAGAACGAGTCAGTTCTGTTTGTAGCTTCTTAGGTAATGTGAAATCTGATTATTTTACTGCTTGTGCATAAAGTGTTCTTAGGGATGAATCTTGAGGGCTTTTATCTGGAGTACTAAGCAGAGGCAACTTTAGGGCAACAAAAGCCAAGTAGATATTCTACCCATTTATTAATGCTCTCAAATGTCAAACTGTGAAGAGTTGCCAAAGGACTTTTCCAGCATGACTGGGCAATGAAGCAGCGAGGAAATTCAATGAGGATAAATGTGAAGTGACGCAAATGCATGGGTGTGTGTGGGGATGGTCTTCTTTTTCACCGTGTGACATGATGGGCTTTGAACAGACCTTGGGGGGTTCTGTTAGTTCAGTGAAGACATCAGTGCAGCAGGGTCAAAGCAAAAGACAAGTTAGAAATTACTGGGAAAGGAGCAGAACACACAGTTCATTATGGAACACTAAATCCTTCTTTTGCCAGATGCTAGTTCTTGTCCTAGGCTCCCTGTTTCCAGAGGGTATCATAGGACTGGAGAAGGTCTGGTGGAAGAGCAGCAAGAGACTTATCAAAGTTTGGAATAGTTTCCAGGAATGGAGTGACTGAGTAGACTGGGGAAAGGACATGGCAAAAGGGAAATAAACAGAGGTCTAAGAATCTGGAATGAGATAGGCTGGAAGGGGGATTCCTGACCTCTGTTTCTTCTAATGCTCAGAGGCATAAAAAGAAATTGAGTGTGAGCTTTAAAACAAAAGGCGGTGATTTCTCATACAGCAGATTTTAACACATGGGACTCCTTGTCTGTGTCTGTTGAATTTTTTCACAAGGCTGGGAAAGACTGGTCTAGTACTTAAGAGAGAGACCAATTTATGGGTTCTAAATGCAGAAAAATATACCAAATTTTTAGGAAATCCTCTGAGCTGATGATAGGTGGAGGCTGGTAGAGTGCATGTGACAAGCATCCTATATATTTGCCTGTTCATACTCCTCACTATGTATCTATTTGATGTCTGTTCCTATTTCCCAAACAAAACTGAACAATGCTCTTGCACTGTTGAAAATAATACTGGGCTCTTGGTCTGGATCAATATGGCTGCTTTTATTGTATGCTGTGTGATCCATTTTGAGTAGTGTAATTCCAGCAAGTAAACCATTTCTCCTGTGACTATCAAAACACAGAAGCAGTTTCCATCTGAAGCAGCTGAAATGTGTTGAGACTATTTTTCTCTTTATTGTCTTGGGTCCTAGGGCCACTTCTGAGTGCCCTCCTGCGCAGGATGCCGGGTTTGGAGGCTCTGCAGATCATGCAGTTGGTGAATTGCCCAGAGTCCTTCACCCCAGACATGCGATGCATCATGGGAGAGTCACCCACTGCACGAGGCTACTTCGTTCTGGCTGGCATGAACTCAGCTGGCATCTCCTATGGTGGGGGAGCAGGCAAGTAAGTGGTCTATCACTGTTGTGTGTGTAAGTAAGGCTTTAACCAAGAGACTGCTCAGATGATCCTCCTGTGTAGAATGTTCTGGTTGGTATTTGTCATCTCCTCTGACAAAGACTCCTCTTTCATTTCTGACTCAAGTGAAGGAGAGGAGCAGTTGCTGTTTTCTAACTATCTTCTCCAGTGTCTTTAAAACTTGTGTTGGATTCTCCTCCTGTCCTGCACATCTCTCTTCTGGCATCACATCTCACTAAGCAGCTGGGGATCAAGTAAGCTTCATTAAAGCTATGTCAGAGAAGGTTTAGGTTGCATATTAGGAAAAGGTTCTTCACCCAGAGAGTGGTTGGATACTGGAACAGGGAGTTGGTCACAGCTTCAAGCCTGCCACAATTGAAGTGTTTGAACAATGGTCTCAGGCACCTGGTGTGATTCTTGGGGTTATCCTGTCCAGGGCCAGGAGCTGGACTCAGTGATCCTTGTGCATCTGTTCCAACTCAGGATACTCTGTGATTCTATAACTGGTATGATTTTTTTAAACTACCACTAAGAGATAAAAACTTAGCAAAGTATATATTCCCTCATCTCCTGTGCTTCATGATCCCCTTTATCATTTGATTGAAGTCTTTA
Source organism: Fringilla coelebs (assembly GCF_963513975.1). Classification (NCBI taxonomy): domain Eukaryota; kingdom Metazoa; phylum Chordata; class Aves; order Passeriformes; family Fringillidae; genus Fringilla; species Fringilla coelebs. The sequence goes on along the minus strand of NC_140040.1, from coordinate 7,669,034 downwards.
GATCAGTCAAGTTGATACAGCAGTAGATTCCTGTGAAAGCAGTGTGAATATGTTGCTGATGAAACACCATATATGTGATGCCAGTGCTGACAGTAGTTTCAGACTGTCCCCTGCAGTAAGCTAGGGGTGTAATAATTTCCCAGTAAAATCCAGATCCTGTGTTAATGCAGATTCTTAGACAGGCATTTAAGTGTGGTCTCAGCAGCAAAGTTGCTGAACGATCATTTCTCCCTCTGACTGCCATTTAATTTTGGTGACTGAGCATTCCTTCTGCCACACAGCCTTCTTAAAAGACTGCTTGTTTTTCATGCTGGTGTCAGTATTTGCATTTGTCTTCACTAGTTTATATCTATTGTCTAATAATTTAACTCACCAGAGAAACAACTCATAATTATTTTTTTGTTGTCACATGAAATAGAGAATCTTTTCAGTGAGGTTCTCTTAAGAATCAAAGTCATTTCTGAAGGTAAAAGCACTGTTTGTTCATTTGTTGCTACAGCCCCAAAATAAACACCTTAGCTTGCAAATGTAACTTTTCATGACCAGTTCCAAACACCTTTGTTTTGTTGTCTACTGGCTGTGAACAGAACCTTCTGCTCTGCTCAATTCTGAGTTGCCTGTGTCCATTAGCTCTGGAGAATGCCTTCCTCCTTCGCTGCTGGAAGTGTGGCTAAACATAACTTGGCTGGCACCTCATGCTAAATGAATGCTGTCACTGGTAGTTTGGGGCTGAGCCTACACCAGGCAATGAGAAATGAGAAAGCAGAAGCATTAAACTCTGTGTGAAATGTATTTGCACCTCCTTTTGTATCAGAACACAAGCATTTGACACAGTGTCAGCCAGGTTACCTGTCCAGGCTCTGGCTTCATTTAGCACATGTCCTGAACTTCCTGCTGCCCTGTATGTTTCATCCCCATGGGCAATTAGTAATTTGGAAATCTGGGGGATGCATTTTATAAAGGGAAACTCTCCAGATTCTGTGTTTAGAATACCATGTTGCATGTCTTCTCTCACTATTGTAAGAAATTCTCAAGTTCAAACTGCTTTCCTTCTGACCTCAAAGCTACACTTTTTCCCTTGACACATTGGCTGATATCTCAGTCTTTATGTCTTTATTTCTTCCATCAGGTACCTGGCAGAGTGGATAGTAAATGGGTATCCATCAGAAAATGTCTGGCCCTTGGATCTGAAACGTTTTGGAACCCTTCAGAGCAGTCGCACTTTCCTCCGTCACCGTGTGATGGAAGTCATGCGTAAGTGAGGTCTCTGCATTTAGCTCTGGCCAGGCTGTCCAATGTTTTGCCCTTTGCTACACTGTCTCTCCTCTGCTATCACTCTGAGAAACATTTTCCTTCTTCCTGACCTTCTTCCTGGCAGTGCAGCCTCTTCCCAAGAGAAAGGAAAGGATGAGGGTTTTTTTGGTACCAGCATTCTTATTAACTTTTCTAAAAAAAAAGCTGTTGGTACCTTGCTCTCTCCTATTTCTTTGCTTTCCCTCTGATATAGGGAAATTTGTATGTATCTCTGTAGGACTCCAGCCTAAAAAAGCAATGCCAAGGTCTTAACTGGGAATGTTACACTGTCTCAAAGATTGTTATTCTTTGCACATCATTACAGCGTAGAAATACCTTCACTTCCAATTTATGGCTGGGTGACCCAGTTATCTTGCATAATTCAGGAAGTCTTCGTAGACATACTGCTTTCCCCTGTCAAAGTTTGTGATAAATACCTTGCAGAAGAGATTAGAGATGCCATTTCTCTTGTCTAAAGCCATGCTTTGTTTCCTCCTGTTGTTTGAATATCTGTCATATTGTCTGAATATTGCGGATGACTTCTTTTCAAGTTCGAAATAGAAGTGTGAAGTGCTCCACAAGTTGCATAACAGGAACAATTACTTGAATATCAAGTCTAAACTAAAAACATATGTTCGGGTGAAAGCAGAGAAGCTGGGTAAACCTCTTAGCCCTGCTATATTTGGGGAATAAAAATCTTATGCTGCTTTGACCTTCTTCCCAGAAAAAAAATCACTTTATACTCTGGTCATTATTCTGCAGTTGCTTTCCAGTATAAACCTCAGTTCTGATAGCTACAGTATCCCTCTAGTTTTTACAGAGTGAACAATGCATTCCCTTTTTCAAGTGTTACATTCCCTTTCTTATCTAGTCTTCTCAATACCCTCTCTTTCAGGAGTACCAATTTGAGATATTGCCAATAAATTCATTAAATTGTTAGCTACGAGTTAGAAATTATGGAAGTGTTCAGTAAGAGTTAGTTGGCTTATCTTCCATTTTAAGCAGTTTCTGACCTAGGTAGAATCTTAATATTTATAAAGTAGTATTCAAGCATCCTTAAGTTATTACTCTGCACTGATAACTAAAGTGGATGCTTAATGTTTATTAGGGTAACTTGTTTTCTAAATAAAATTATTCTATTCTAGCTGAACAGATAGAGAAGCCATTTGGAAAAGCTTCAATGATTACAAAAGGCTGAATTGCCAGTATTTAAGAAGGCAAATGAGATGGTCCCTGTAGCTATGTTCTCTCTACCCCAGCATTAGCATTGTCAAAATATCTGATATAGTGCACTGCCAGGGAAGAATCCTGCATAATTAATGCTAGTCAGCATGACTTCATGAAAAATAGAGTTTTTGTTATCTTGCAGAATTGTCATGAGACCCTAAGTATCTATAAATATAAGTGTTCTGTGCAAATATTGTTACTCTGATTTTGAAGAGCTATAAATGGATCAAAACGGATTTGTGGATTTCCAAAGGCAGGAAGACGAAGGTTGGAACTGTTTTGAGGGAGTTTTATTAATGGTTCAGATATTAATAAGTACTGATTATCTGGAAGAAAAGTTTAGATAAAGGTAATCACTTTGCCTAATAAAGGATCTTTATGACCATTGCAGCCCTCATGTATGATCTGAAAGTTCCCCGCTGGGACTTCCAGACTGGCAGGCAGCTGCGCACTTCACCGCTGTACGACCGCCTGGATGCACAGGGAGCCAGGTGGATGGAGAAGCATGGATTTGAGAGAGTCAAGTATTTTGTCCCACCTGGGAGTGGTGAGATCGTGTTTTCCTCTGCCTAGTGCTTCCCAATTGGTCTCTGTAAGGTCTTAATTCATCCAGTCTATTAATCTTTCCTTCGATTTTTCTTTGTGTTAGATCTGCTGGATTTGGATCACAGCAAAACCTTTTACAAACCAGACTGGTTTGATATTGTGGGTTCTGAAGTCAAGTGCTGTAAGGAAGCAGTTTGTGTTATTGACATGTCATCTTTTACCAAGTTTGAAATAAGTGTAAGTACCTAGGAAGGGACCACCTGATAGAGGTGACCTTTAGTTTATTATTGCCTGTTTTTGCAAAAAACTCTGTGTCCTATTGAGGATAGATAGAGGAAGTCACACTGTATGCCTAAATTCAGGTTGTACCACAGTATTTAGCACAGGTTGGGTTTTGTCTGTTAAGGGCCCAGTTTATAGAAATATCAGCTTAGTCTATACATAGAATTTTGCCTCTGACACTATGGCACTGTTGTATCCTGTTATGCTCGGGATGTCAGTGTCACAATGATCCCAAATTGAGATAATTTAGGCCAGGATGTTGATACGATCTTAAGCTGCCCCAGTGGATTTGTTTTGTTCAGGCAGCTTGTCTGACTTTCTCTTCCTTTTGATTCATGTAGTCCACCGGAGACCAGGCCCTGGAGAATCTGCAGTATCTCTTCTCAAATGACCTGGATGTGCCAGTTGGGCATGTTGTGCATACAGGAATGCTTAATGAGAAAGGAGGGTATGAGAATGACTGCAGCATAGCCCGGCTCAGCAAGCGCAGGTGGGTGTGCAGACAGCATCTTTAGCCATCACCCTTTTGGTGTTTGAGCCTTTAAGGGCTTCTTCATGAAAACCATAAACTTTCATCACCACCCTGAACTAAAAAGTCTCACTTCTCCACTAGTATTCCTAATTCAGTAACTCAAGTGAAAGGGAGCTTCTGAACTTAAAAACATTGGGGAAAATAAGCCTTTTTCCAGGATTACAGATGAAAATAGATTTCTTCAAAATGTTAGACCTTTAGAAGTTTAATTTCTTAATTGAGATACAAATTGTTTTTAGCAGTCACTGGAGTTTATTAATTTAGGTCACCATTTAAAGTGCAAACTCCTGACCCATGTCCTTACTGGAATTGCACATTGAAAATACTGCTTTTTGATTATTTCAATTTTCATTGCAGTATATGTATAGACTGCAGAACTAATTCTTAGTTCTGCAGTCTTTTATCATTCTTTTGTGCTCTCTCTTGCAAGCTGACATGATCACAGGATTTTACCATTAGACTCACCAGTTTGGGCTCTCTTTGGCATCCGATGAAAAGCTTTCTCATTTTTAAGAACTTCATAGCCATGTCCCAGCTGAGTGTTGGATGTATTTTTCTGGATGGTTTTCTGTTTGTGTTTTCACACTCTATTGGTGTGAAAGCATTTTGTTGCTTCTCTTTCAATTAGAAACAGCTTTTCTTTCTCTTCCACTTCTGCCTGCATTCATGTTTTGCTTGAAAGTATTGTTCTCTCTGTGAAACCAGTAGCTTCCCTTCTTGCCTAGTGATTTCTGCAGATGTTGATGTACTTTAACTCACACTTTGTATCAGACACACACACAAGCAGCTCATTTTCCCATATCAAGTGGAGTTCTGTTTTTGGAAACTGTTAATAATAACCACCATTGTGTGTGAAAAGACTTCTGCTGAAACAAGAAATTGCTGTGTGAACCATCTCTACTCTGATTGTCAGAGTAAAGAGAATCATTGGTGGTGAAAAGCTGCAAGCCGCTTCTGCAAATCAGTTGTGACCTTTGAGATAGTCTGTCAACTTCCTGCAGAATTCCCTGTGTTCTACATCTAGTCACTTCTGTTCGCCAGACCACTGGTAATACTTGAAGTGGGGGATTTCTTTTCATGACAGATGTAATGGCATTGATCCAGAGATTTGAGCTGTGGTTTTCACAAACCAGCTTGTTTTGGTCTTCTGTTAGCTTGGAAACTGCTGAATGGCATGAGCAGTTGATGAATGAAGAATGAGCTGATTCACTTCGTGGTTGTTCTTTCATTGTTTCTTGGGTTTGATTTGTCTGTTCCAGCTTCTTCATGATTTCCCCTACTGACCAACAAGTTCATTGCTGGGCCTGGCTGAAGAACCGCCTGCCTGATGACAGCAACCTGGTCCTAGAGGATGTGACCTGGAAGTACACAGGTAAGAAATCACTAAAAACAGACCTCCTCAGAGGTCTCAGCTCAAAATCACAAATGGTGTCTCCTGCTGCATGCCAGTTAATTGCGCAAAATGCCTGGAGTTGCGATTTAGTCTCCTCTCCAAACATTTAGATGAAAACAGCAGTTCAGAGACTCTTTTCTGGCAGACCATGAACTAGAAGAAAGCATTCTTTTACTGTGGGCTGTCAGGAGAGAGTTTAATGACTTTCTCCTCTGTTCTTAAATGTAAACACACCTATTGGTTCAATAAGACTTCAGAATTGGAACAGCATGTTAGACTAGGCAAGACTTCTGCAGTCTCATCGTAATGCTGTTTTGTTCCCCTCTTTAGCTCTCAATCTGATTGGCCCCCGTGCTGTGGATGTCTTGTCAGAGTTGTCTTATGCCCCGATGACTGCAGAACACTTCCCCTCTCTCTTTTGCAAAGTGAGTGACTGTGCTTCTGTTCTCACTCTGCTAGGTTTTTCAAAGCATGGGTGGAAGGACAGGAAAAATATTTTGGATAATTGGAGGAGAATTAAGATTTACAGAAAGGTTTACTGCAGTTACTGAGCTAGGTTGGTGAAGAACTCTCTAGGCTCACTTGTCTTTGGGTTGTGTTTGCTAAATATATAGGTGAATATGCATTTGTTTTCAGTATTCCTCTCACTGTAGACTTGTCACCATTTGATATCTTGACATGTTTCATATAATCAATTATGAAGCTGTCAGAGGGGCAGCTGGGAGCGAGGACTCTGACATCATTGTCTCCTATCAACCTGTTAAAAGGCTGAGCAGATAGTTGCTATTCAACTTCTGTCTTGTATCTCGAATACAACCTGTGTCCTGACCTAGTTCCAGGGCTTATTGCCAAGTGTCAAGAAATGACTAACAAGTTTGGATAATGTGACATCGCTATTTGAATTTGGAAATTTAAATTTGTTGCAAGTATGTGCAGGTGGCAAAGGGGAGAGAGGGCTGGGCAGTGGGGATGTGTTATGCATTGTGCTCCTTCTGGATCTCTGTGCTGTGTTCCAGTTTGGATGATTTCACCCCCTCTGATTCTGCAGGAGATGAGCGTGGGCTATGCTAATGGCATCCGTGTCATGAGTATCACTCACACAGGAGAACCTGGCTTCGTGCTTTATATCCCCATAGAGGTAAGAGTGCACTGCAGCCTGAGCTAATTAAAGCAGTTGCTTGCATGCATAAATTGGAAGCACTTTCCAAGTTGACTCCAGGTGATGAGATGTCTGATTTGCACCACAGGAGAGCTGCCTGCAGGCACCAGGGCAAGTTTTTCTGCTTAATATTGTATTCCAGTGGAGCAGAGCCCTCGTGCTTCAGTGGCAGGGGACAGTGACATTCCTGGTGGTGCCAGATGCTGCTGCTCTCTCCTGGTGCCAGTGTGTGTTTCACCCTTCCGTTGCAGTACGCCCTTCACGTGTACAACGAGGTGATGAACATGGGGCAGAAGTACGGCATTCGGAATGCCGGTTACTACGCGCTCCGCAGCCTGCGCATTGAGAAGTTCTTTGCGTTCTGGGGCCAGGATCTGGATGCTTTTACTACTCCTATGGAGTGTGGACGCGAGTTCCAGGTCAAGCTGGATAAGGTACACCACCTTCTGCATGGGGTTTGGTGGGAGAGCAGAACTGAACTGAAAGGCTGCCAGCCAAGCACATGGATGTGTTTTTATGGAGCTGTGTGCAGTAGCTGTAACATATATTCTTGTACTTCAGAAGGCTGCTAGAAATACAAAAATGCTGTTTTCTTCCTTCCTGGGCAGCATTCCCAGTGACCTGTGCCTGATGCTGCTTATGTGTGCAGTGCCCAATGTGGCAGTGGTGCTCTGTACCTTACAGATGCTCAGAATTCTTGTTTCCTCTAAACTTTTTTCCCAATCTGATGAAGCAAAAGACAGCCTGTGCACCCAATGTCATTTAATGATGTTAAATATGAGACTAGGCACCAATAACAGGTGTTCACTATTTTTAATAAAACAGGGGAGTTTGTAGAACAGTGTAGAGTTATATCACACTTTTGTGGTAGTAGGTGCTGTTGCTATCACTGTCTTGTTTTCCTTCTTTCATCTTTGCATGAGCCAAAACAAATGCTTTTATTGATAAAGAAAAGAATGTAGTGACTAAGGATATAAATTTCATATTAGTTACAGTTTCCCTCTGGTTTATAAAGAAGGGTAGACTTCTGGAACAAGAAAAATGCGTTTTAACATCTGGAGCAACAAACATGACAGAAAAGCTATCTGAGCTGGGCTTCTTGTGTATGGAGGCAGCCCATTTTGGTGGGGCATAAGTTCCAAGCGTAAATTGCTCTTGTTGGCAACCTGTTCTGCTGCAGCTCAGCAGCTGCCACACTTCGTGTCCCTCACATCAGCTGATGCTCCCTTTTCCCCACAGGGAATGGAGTTTCTTGGCCAGGAAGTGCTGCTGGAACAGAAGCAGAACGGGGTGTACAAGCGCTTTACCATGTTCATTCTCGAGGACCATGACACGGATATGGACCTCTGGCCCTGGTGGGGGGAGCCTATTTTCCGCAACGGCCGCTACGTGGGCAAGACCACCAGCAGTGCCTACAGCTACACCCTGGAGCGCCACGTCTGCCTCGGCTTCGTGCACCACTACGACGAGCAGACGGGAGAGGAGCTGGTGGTGACAACTGACTTCATCAACCAGGGAGAGTACGAGATCGACATTGCCGGGCAGCGCTTCCAGGCCAAAGCCAAGCTCTACCCCTTCAGCTCCCTCTTCGCACAGCGCCGCCGCAAGGATGAGGTGGAACTGAGTGGCTACCAGAGGGAGTAGTGCTGTGTAGACTAGACCTGCCCCTTGTCCCAAGCTGGAGTCTTCTCCCACCATCTTCTAGCCCTTTCTCCTCGCCTCATATATTTCTTTCTTTTCCTTTCTTGTCCTGCAACTTTTAAACTTTTTCCAGTGTGTTACATTTTGTATATTTTAACACTTTAATTTTCAAGCTTTCCCACCCCTGTCTGTCTCCCTCCTTCAACCCTTGCCAGGCTCCCCAGTGCCCCAGTGGATGAAGCACAGTGCTGAACATGCAGGGATGCCTGTGTAGGAGTGAACCCCACCAAAGGCCCTGGCCTTCTAGTGATGGGAAGGGTTGGGGTGAATCCCTGAAGACTGCGCCCTTCCTCTCTTCTCTCCAGCATAAGGCATGGGACAGCAGGTCTTTGCTGCCTGTGGTTCAGGTGATGGCTGACCTCACCCTGCTCTCCACATACCATGTGTTAGAGGGGTTGTGTGTTGATGCACATGGCAATAGAACGATCAGCTACCTCACTGGCATGAGACAAAGCATTGTGTGAGCACAGCCTAGAGACAGGTTTTGGCGTTGTCCAGCCTGTCACTGCCCTCCTTTGTCCACCACTTTGGTTTTTCCCTAGCGGGGAGTAGATTTAACATCAGAGTATTGAGATGATGGTAGTGTTGGTAAGTGCATTGTTGGTGGGATTGAATTTTTTGTGTGGGGTCACTGAAAGTAAATGGCCTTCTATAAATATAGTCAAAGATCAACATGTGCATTTCACTTCTATAAAGGAATGTTGTTTTTTCTTTTTTATTAGCAAGAATACCGATTTCTAACAAGGATAGATGTTAGTGTTTAATGTTAAATAGCAGTGTTGAAATGCTGCTTCTGTTTAAGCTGCACAATATACAGTCTCTTTGGGGATTGTCTTTCACTTTGTTTATGTGACTTGGTCAAACTCATCTGGCAAGGTTCAAGGAGAACTTGTGTTGGTTTGGGGAACTAGAGCAGCAAGAGGGGATATTATCTTGTTATTTTAGCTGCCTGTGGTAATTTTGAAATGGTAGGAAAAGACACAGCATTTGTCTCACCTGTGGTGTGAGAAACACTGGGTTTTCTACTGGTGGTGAGGAAATGTCTCAGCAGCTCCTGCTGGACTCAAGAATTTGTCTTCTGTTTTCCTCCTCAAATCTGTTGCACTCCTTTGTCTCTCAGTAGTACCTCAGCTGAAGGGGTTGAATAAGGGAGTGAAGGGAGCATGGTAGTGGGATTATAACGTGCTTTTCTTCAGCACTGCTCTTTGCATCTGGCTTCTCATACAGATACTCCAGATGGTGCAGCTGGAAATTCACCCCTTCTTCAGGTGTCAAAATGTGCCAGTTCAATCACTGATGGTAAACGGTAAAGAAATGGGCGAATGCTGAATTGCCTTGTGTGCATTTGCATCATCATCTTCTTCATATTTTGAGCACAATCAAAACCCAAGATGCTTTTCATTTACTTGAAAAAGTTCTGTTAAGTGTTTTCCCTGCCTCTGATACCACATACTTCTCCTAATCTTTCTGCTTCAGCATCTGTTTTGGACTTCAAACACAACCTTGCACGGTTGTCTGCCGCGTTAGCTATGGTGAACACTTTCTCTGTGGTCTAGAACCACTTTTGGACACTTTATTTTCCAGTTAAATGGTGAGCATCAGTAATGTCAATATGAGCTGAAAAGCTCCCCTGGTTCTTGTTTTAAGTTTGCTTTCTGCTGCTTTAGTTGCTTTAAGCTGTGCCTTCAGTTGGGTCTGTGCCTGCCAGTTCAGGAAACTGTAAGGGAATTTAGGATTTGAGCATATGGTATAGTAGGTTGAATGTAGATATCACTTCTCTGAGCATGCATTCCTTTGTCTGTGGTGAGTTCCACTGATATGTGTGGCTTCTTCCAGGATTTCAAACCTAGTTCTGAATTGACATGCAGAATTCTCCAGTTTCTGAAAAGGAGTAACCACACTGGGAGAGCTTTTTGAGATCTGGCAGCCCAGAGTACTCTCTGCAGCTGCTGTAGGCGAGATTCCGCCTGCCTGTCATTTCTGCCAAATTCCCCTATTATTGCTCTCTGAACTGAAATTTTGCCTGGTATGTTGGAATTAATCACTTAAATGAAAGGTTCATAAAGCATCTAATAGCAGTTTAAACTCTATAATTACTTCTTGCATATCTTTTCTGCTTAGAGAGATACCATGATCCCATTGTTCCCATGCTGGGCGTGTGTACCAAGGAGGACCTTGGTCCTTCTCTGTTGGTTTTATGGGACACTGCTTCGCCTTCCTTATCCATGGAAACAGGCATTCAACCAAAGAAAGAGTTTTGTATGTGATATTTAGGATGTGGAGTAGCCCTTCTGTTTAGGGTTCTTAGAGCTTCTTAGAGCAGCCCTTCTGCTTAGGGTTTATTGACCATCTGTTGTGGCTGAGTAAGGCATGATACTCCTTCAGGAGAAGGCAAAGTATAGGGCCAAGGTGTGCTGAAGTTTTTATTGAAACTACTGAAGAGAGATTTTAGCTTGAGCTGTTCAGTTCTCTGCAGAGTTAGAATTAGTTGAGACCAAACTGGAAAGCTAGGAGCGTGCTGTCCTTTACCAACCACTCATTCCAGCTGCATTATATTCTTCCTGTGATTATTTTTCCTTTTCCCTAATTTAATGGAACCTGCTCATTCCTCAGGCAACTTTTCATATGCGGATGTCTCTTCTCTAGCAGTTCTGACAGTAAAATTGTGTTTTATGAGCTACTTTTGTCATTATGTCTGCTAAAGTTTATTTTATGTCTGAAAGGTTTATTTTATGTCTAGATCTATTGACTTTTCCATACCAAAAATAGAGAGTGGAAATAGTTTTCCACCATGATGGTAGATATAGCAACACTTTGTGTAACACTGTGTTTGCTGTTTGAGACTTGGGTGGTTTGGTAATTGTCAGTCTTACAGCTCATTAACGCCTACTCCGACCTTCCCTGCTATGAATTCTCTTCTTATTTTATATCAGAACCTGAGAGGTCTTTAATTGCTGCTCAGGCATAGTCGATTTAATTTCTGGTGTAGCTATTTTTAAACTTACAATGTAAAGAATAGTTTGCCTTTACCAACTTGAACACCTGTCAAGAGGACAATTGGATCACGTTTTAAAATAGTGATACCGAGTTGGAGGAAGATCCTTCTAGCGTAGTGTTTTCATCTTGAGGTATTAAGCAGTGATGTAAGACTCTAATCCCTTTATCTGATGATTAAAGTAGAGTGCCTAAAAAAAGAACAACTAAATCTGTTAAAGAGTTACTACCTTTAGTATAGCTTCAAATTAGAAAATTAAAAATCAGATCTTCGAAGCTGCTGTAGCATAGTGTTTACATCTAAGATGGTAAATAACAGGAACTGTAAAACTCTACATCCTGATTCTCATCATTAAAACTGTCTTAAAATGCTTTTTGCTAAAAAAGGTGGTTTGTTCTCATTCTGCACAGTAATACTATGGACCTTGGATTGGGAAACACAAAAATAGCATCTCTCTCTGTGGCAGTAGAAGGGGAAATGGCCTCATTCTGTGCTGCAGCAGCAGCTGCAGGTCTGCTCTCTACACCTCGTGTATCAGTCACAGGGTTGTTACCATTTCTCTGAGTCTCACTGTCCAGAATGGGAACAGCCCTGTAGATTCTGTTCATAGAGGCATCTTTGCAGGGAAGGTAGCCAGTAAATCCATCTAAATATGCATCCATGGGAAGGGCTCGCTTGCCCAAGTGCCATCAGGGGAACTTAGGGAAGACATAGTGATTCCTTCCATTAAATGATTTTTACAGAGATATTATATTGTCTTAACCTTGCTGTGCCCCTTCCTAAGTTATCCTGTTTTGTTAGACCTTGAGTGAATAATGCAAGGCTTGAGTAAAACTGGTACGAGAAAAGCAGGAGTATATGGTTCATATTTAACATGAAGATAAAATTAATAGTCTATTTCTAGAATTATGTTTTCTGTTTCAGGAGGATGTGTTACAGTCATTTTCACATCTGTCTTTGCCAGATTTAGTTTCTATTTGTTTTCTCTAGTATCTAGATTTGATAGGCCTTGCTGGACAGTTTCTTATTTTGTGGAAATGAAGGGAGGTTGTGTAAAACTTCCACTGCATCTCCACATCTTGGTGTAAGCTTGGATTCCTCCTTTCTCCTGTTGCATTTCAGTTGCCATTGATCATGTTGCTTTTCCTATGCCACCTCCAAACTCTGCTGCTGTAGAATTTCTCATGCACAAGGTTCTTCTCTTCCTTCTACCTGATGCTTTGTCATCTGAGCCAGGTTGGCCCTAGATCTGTGTCTCTGCATCAACTTAACTTATTCAACTTTTAGTGGTGCTGATACCAACATCAGAATCCCAGGCAGGTTTGTGGCTGCTGTAAATCCCATCATATAACCCTCCCTTTCCCTGGGCCAGGATTTTCCCAGTTTCTGTAACACTTCTTTAGTCTCCTTCCTCAGGTGGCTGAGTGCATTAGTCCTTTTGCCATCAGAGAGTGAGGCACGGCAAAATAAAAATTGGTGGAGGGATGATGGAGTGGCTGAGCTGAGGTAGAAGGAGAAGTGCAGTAAAGGTTTGATCCTTTGCTCATTATTCAACTCCTTAAGCCCAGCCTTGGAGAGATGATCAACTTCAATTCCCAGCTCAGGGAGCATCTTCCTCTGCAGCCTTGATGCTGGACAAGTGAGAGCCCTGGCCCTAGGCAGAGTTGGCACTTGTTTCTCAGCACACATTTGCCCCTCTCATTGGGATAAAGGAGATGGTTCCACACAGGAGAAGTGGAGACTGTGTGCACTTGATTGCCTGGAGCACTTTTGTCTCCCTGGCACGTTCTTGTAGCTGTAAAGGTACAGCACTGACATCACCAACCTCATCCTTCCAGCACATTTGAACAGAATGGTGAAATTCTGGGAAGAGATCTGTAAAAATGAGGTAGCTCCCGTGTCAGGGGAATGGGGAGTTGCTTGCAAGGGCAGAAGTTGTTTTTATTTAAAACACAGCTTTTGGCTGCTGATAATGGTGAGCAAAATGTTCACAACCTTCACATTTGTCTTCCCAAACAAATTTACAATAATACTGGGTCAGAATAATTTCTGCCTATTTCGGGATGTTTTCCTGTTTTAAACTAAGTTTTCCTTAATTGATTGTTTGGATTTCTATTAAAAAAAAAAAAGGCAGTCATGGAACAAAACTCAAGAACGGTGTGGGTTGGTGTCATCTGATGACTTCAAGCTGTCACTAAAACATTTGAAAATATTCTTTGCACTTTAAACTTTCCTTCAGTATTATGGCTGCTGTATGCTTATAGCCCTTGGCATGAGTAGTCCTTGCATTTGAGAGAGGAAAAAAGAATGAATATTTATAAATGCCTTAAAGCTTTAGGTGAGGTGTCTGGGCACTAGCTGTGCCTGCCATTTGATTTCTTTCCTGGAAAGCTGTGTGCTATGTGTCCAGAGATGGTAATTTTGAGCAAGCACTGGAGGATGGTGGAAGCTGCTATTGCAGTTTGAGACTGGAATTTGTATGGAGCTAGGAGCCCTTGTGCCTGTCCAGCTGCTGGGCTGACACCTTCCTGTTTGTTCCCCCCCCCAAAATGGATTTATTCACTTTTTCCTTCTGGTGTAGTGGGTTTTCTTCTTTCTCTAAAGCAGCTTGGGCTGGTGTAGAGTACTCCGTGGGTGTCCCGTTGCATTAAAGGAAACAGAATTCTCTGCCTGAACGCTTCCCTGCTGTACCAGCTGACATTTGCAGGCAGGAGTTGGGAGAAGCGGGAGGGGAGGGGATCTGCTACCGCCTGTCGTGTTTGCTGAGATGGCTCTGAGACTTCTCATCTCCCATTTGTCTCAAAGCTGGGCTGGATTACTGATGTCAGGCTGGATTCTGGATTACAGCACAAGCCAGAGCTGCTTTGCAGGTGTGGCATGCTGGGCTGATGTTCTGTTTGAGATTCCACCTGTTTGGAATAAGGAATCTCAACAAAGAGGAGCAGGGGGTTATAATGAGGAAAGTGTTCACATTAATATTTACTGATTTATTAATACTAGTAACAGTTGATCTTCCCACACAGATCCTTGACACTGCTATAAGCAGAGCAGATACTTGGGAGTTGTCAGCCATCCCAGCTAGGATCTGATCCATTTTGTGTGCTTTGGAGGAAAAACTGTGCTGTTGCCTTTCACCATGGCACCACTAAGGTTTTTTCCATGCTAAAATTCCCTCCTTTTCCCACAGTGGGATAGATCTCACTTCTTCCAGTATAACCAGAGGCAGATTAGTATCTCTGAAGTCCTCGACAGGTTCTCCTGGTCAGGCTTGCAGCAGAGCACTTATCCAACCCCCCCTTCATGCTTTTGTCTCCTGAGACCAGGTTTTAAAAGGACTGGGAAGATTTCTGATGCATGCTGCTGCTGGAATTTTAAGAACAACTGAAGTTTGAGCCTGTGAAAACACTCTTCTAGTGCCTTATGTTTGTGACTGCTGTGCAATGGATGTAGCTGAGGTGGGACAGAGCAAGGAGCAATGTCAGCAGCATGGTTCCCCATCCACTACGGCTGTTCCGCTCTGCCCTCGCAGGGCCTTGGCAAGCAGGTGCCAGCAGGTTGTCTCCAGCAGTACAAGGAGACCCTTTAATCCCTTTGCAGTGTGGGGTCAGAGAAGGCTCATGCCAGGTACTCTTCCTTCGAGGGAAACAGTGTTCTCACCTCTGCTGAGTTTGGATTTGGAGGGGTTTAGGAGAGACAAAGCTGCTCTGATTGCCAGAGCCTGTGGCAGAGGACATGGACAGTTGTTCCCAAGCGCACAAGTCAGGGTGAGTTTGCTGCTCTCCACTGAGGCCATGTTGTCATGTATGCTGTATTTATATCATGCTTGATTTCATTTCATATTTTGGTTGGCTTAAATGTTGCTAGGTTTGTATATTAATAAAGAGGCATTTTAACTACTTCTGAATTTTGCCGTTAGTTATGCAAGACCCTCGTGTGTCAGAATCTAAATGCCCCTGGTTGTCTGAGTGGGATCCTGCAGGGACACTAGGCTTGTTGAATGGTCCAGCCCTGGGAGCTGGAGTGAGTTTGGGGCCTGCTGCATCACCCTGGGGAAGTCCCTTCCCTGCCTCTGCCTCTATTCACATTCAAAATTATGTCCTTCAGGTCATTCCCTCTGCTGTGGTGGGGCTCAGGGACACAGGCTGCATGGGACCCGAGCCTCTGTTTTAGGGTCCAGGGTGACTGGGACATGGATGTGGGGTCTGGGTGAGCAGTGGCATCACCAGCTGCTGGGCTCAGGCTGGAGGGGTTGTGCTGAGGCTCTGCTGCTGGGCACCCAGGCTGGCACGGGGCCAGGTCCTTTCCCTGCGCCAGAGAGGGGATGTTAACCACAGCTGGGGGCTGGTGTCTGGCCCAGGAGAGGAGGGGAGAGCCGAGAATCTTCATGGCCCAGCAACCCTCTCATTCCCTTTCCCTTCTCTCCTGACCCCACTGATGCCCAGGTTTGGGTGCAGGCAAAGGCACAGTAGACAGGGCTATCAGAAGAAAACCACCAAGTAGATTTGATGCATTATTTTTATTGACTTTAAAAAAACCAGTTGGTTTAAGACAGTTGTGTGCAGAAGTACCCATGTACACAGAGGCTACGGGCAGAGCTGCCTGCCTTGCTCCTGCCCTAGCTCGGAGCACTGGTCTCTCCCTCTCCCAGTGGGGCAGGAGGTGCTCGGATCAGGTGCTGTGTGATGCAGACAGCCTCTGCCAGGTGGGCCAGCCCGGGCACCTCCTCCCTGCCTGCCCCCTGCCCGCAGCCTGTGCCTACAGCTCCTCTATGTACAGTACAGTGGTGCGCCGGCCGTGCAGCACGCGCCTGCCTGCGGCCGCCCTGCCAGGGAGACACGAGTGGTCGCGAGTCCTAGTGGGACAGCTTAAATAAAAAATAATAATAATATAATAATAATTAAAATAACAGAGAAAAGGGGAGCAGGGGAAGGAAGTTAGCAAAAAAAAAAAAAAAAATACTGTCAGGGCAGCCTGGAGAGCCGCAAGCATGCCTGATGCTGGATGCCAGTACTGTGCTGCTGGAGAGTTTTGGTACCTGGGTTTGGTACCCAGCGTCACCACTCACCATGTGATTGTCAGGCCTGGCCCTGCTCAGCTGCAACAGGAGCTGGTCCAGCCACGTCACACTGGATTTGGCCTTTCTAGCCACCGGGGTGGTGGCCTGGATGTGTCCCTCTCTCTCAGCAGCACTGCCCAGCTAAGATCCAGTGTGGTGCGAGGAAGGAAGTGGGTACAACTGCCAGGTACATCGGCCACGTCCCTGCCGCCAGCACGGGCACAGCCAGGTGTCGCCGATGGGAGATGGTCAAGGCACTCATTGTTGCTCGTGGTTTTGTGATTTTTAATTTTCTTTCCCGTAAAAAAAGCCACAAAACAAAAAATCAGCAAAAACCACCCAGGAAGGTGGAGGGCAGGGCTTGCAGCAGCCTGTGTCCTGTGGCTCAGGGCTGCCTGCACCAGGGCAGCTCCACTTCTACAGACCAAAACCCACCACAAAACTCAGGAGTTTAAATCCCTGTGAACAGAAAAGCTGAATTTCCCCAGCCCAGAGGCTGCTGACTTGCCTGCTCCAGGTGACCAACCCACACCCTCGTGTTTCACAATTGAAAAGAAAATTCAAAAAAATAAAATAAAACCCTGAAAAACAACCAAAGCAAAGTGGAGAAACAGGTAAGAGGCTGCTACAGAAAAGCCAGATACAAAAGGGTAAAAAAATCTCCAAGCCCAAAAAACCCTACAGTGATTGTTCCTCAAATTAACTATTGCAACCAGCAAGGCAGCATGGGCAGAGCTTCCCCAGATGGGCACTGCCCCACAGCCCCTGCTCCACTCTCAGCAGTGGCTGTGCAGGCAGAGGGTCCCTCTCTGGGGGCCTTTTTCCATGGTTGCCTTTTTCTTGAGCTTTTCAGCATCTCCTAAAAAAAAAAAAACAACCACCTGATTGACCTAAAGAAAGTGGTTTTAATGACACCTCTGGGGAGGCAGTTTCCTTCAGCATCTCCCCATCCCATGTCATAGGCTGCCTGTCCAGCCCAGCAAGCTCTGGGGACCCTGAGGGCCCCAGCTGTACCAGACTGGTGTAAACCCTGGCAAAAGGAGCAAAGACTTTGGGATTTCAGCTTCTCACCAGAGCTGTTTAGAGCAACACAAAAGCAAAAGCGCAGTTCGCTCACCCACTTATCTCTGATCTGTTTCTTCCTAGCCTGAAAGCAAGGAAATCCTGTCCCCTTGACCCTGCTGCATGCCACGGCCCCTTGAGCATCCTACAACTACTTGCAGAGCTCAGCAAGAGTGACCAGGCTTGCGCTCATGGAGGTTTCTTAGCTGCCTCCTGTACAGTCATTCCTGAAATCTGTTCTACCCTTCCCCAGTCCTCAGGTAGAAGAGCAGGGATGCTGCACCCCAAAGTTGAGATTCCTCTTCCTCTCCCTGCACAGCTGTGCCAGCAGTTGCCAGCCTGCAGCAGTATCAGCAATGGTCGGCTTCCCGAAGCTTCTGGCTCCCCACCATGGATCCGTGTGCTGGGACCTGCCTCTGTGCCGGGAGCCTTCCCTGGAGAAACGACGGCATCGGGTGCCCCAGGAGGAGTAAAAGAAAAATACCAAAATAAAGGAAAAAAGAAGCAGCTGGTTCCACTGGTGAGGCTGTGCAGCCGCCACAGCTCCCTCAGCCCCCTCGGCCTGGACGTGATGCTCGAGGGGCTCCCCAGAGTCACGCGGCTTCGGGGCAGGGGGGGTTGTCTTCTTTTAAAAAGAGCAGCATTTGGTTTGACTGTAGAGAGATGCAAGGCGGCCACCCCTGCCGCCTGGTCAGTCGCTGATTGTGTTTATAAATCCTTTCTCAGCTGGGTTTCTTAATAATAATAATAATAATTAAAAAAAAGCAAAAAGTCTCCTTTAGCTCTGAACCTGATTGGCTGCTGGAGGCACCAAATGCCACCACGGTGGCTCTGTCAGCAATGCAGAACTGCGCTGCCCATACGTGCTTGTTGCCTGAGGCCACCAGGGAGTCCCTCACCCTCTGCCTCTGCAGGCAGCAGGACCTGCTGGAGCAGGGAGCCAGAGATTCAGCCCTCAGTTTCCCCGGTAAACCTCGATCTTGCTGGTTTTGGCCAGCATGTCAATGATGTGTGCCTCGAAGTCAGCATCGTGCACCCCCGTCTTCCTGAACTCCCCGGCGTAGCGGTTGTTCTCCCAGTAGTGGTGCCAGTTCCCCCGGCTGTCAGCACCGAACCCAAAGACGTTCACCTGCCATAGGAAGGGAGGGAGTGAGCCAGAACCCCCCACCAGGCTGGGACACGCTTGTCTCAGCAACCCCTGCACTGCTGGAGTGATTTTCAAAGGTGCCCATCCTTCTGCACAGCCTTCACACCCCTCAAGGGTGCCCATCACTGTGGTGTCAGGCAACCATAGTGACTGCTGCAGTTTGACCCAAAGAATCCACCTCCTTCCTTAACCCTGCAAGGTTCAGGACCTCAGCAAACCTACTCCGTGCCAGCCAGGAGCTGAAGGAGACATCACCCACCTCATCGCAGACATGGAGGGCAAAGAAGAGCACCAGCATGCCAGTGGAGGGGTAGCGCCCGTGGTGTTCTGTCCAGCGGTCGTGGATGTACTTGAAGAAGGCAGGATTGTAGATCTGCACCTGGGAGGATAGACCAGGGTGAGCACAGGAGCCCAGCCATGCTCCCTTTGGCACCAGGACCCCGTGAAGGAGCACTGGGAGCCCTGGGGAATGATGAGGCGACAGGGGCCATGACCATACAGGTGCTCCTGGCAGTGCACCCCACGTACCTTTTCTTTGTCCACACGCAGAAAAGGCTTCACAGGTGCGTATGTGCTGGGAAAAGAGTGGAGAGGCAGCTGAGTTCTTGGGGGTCCCATGCCCCCAACTCCAGCCTGAGTTGCCAAAGGGGGCTCTTGGAGGGAGGAACAAATGAAACCCCACTACTCCCAGGGGAGCTGTCCTCGAGCTAGGTGAGCCACCAGCTGGTGCTGCCAGTGCCCACTGGGTACTTACAACCTGATCTGGCCAGTGGAGAGGGCACTGGCGATCCAGAGCAGGTCCAGGGTTTTGAAGGGCACAAGCACAAAGCTGACATTGGCGGGCAGGTTCTTGGCACTCTCGGGATACATGAAGTGGTGTGTGGTCCGACCACCCACATCGCCCTCAAAGCCCACCGTGGGGGCCTGGTTCATCCTGGGGAGAGAGCAGGGAGGGTGGCACCACAGTCCCAATGCCCCCTACCTTGCAGATGACACGGGTGATCCCCATGAGAATGCTGAATGCTGCCAAGCAGCAGTTTCCCGCCCAGGGGAGAGGGCAAGGCTGGGCTCACTCCCACTCATCCCAGCACCCAGCACCTGGTGGTGCCAGCATCACCCCATGTCTCTGTGCTGCCCAGGTGGGCAGGGCCCTGGCAGTGCTCTCTGGCTCTCACCGCATCACAAAGTCGTGCCCGTCGATTTCTGGGCCGTAACCGGAGCCGCGCAGGTTGCCTGAATTGCCAACCACGGCGCAGCGGCGGCAGCGGCGCGGGTCACGGGAGCGGTACGGATCCTCGCCCGGCACAATCTGGAAGAGCTTGGTCAGGACCTCGTGGGTGTTGTGGGACTTGAACTGGGGCTGCAGCATCTGCAAGGAAGGAAGGAGGGCAGGGGGGAATCAGGCAGCGCTCCCTCCTTGGTGGAGGACAAATCTGTGCCCCCGTGCCAGAGCACACCGCGGCACTCTTGTCCCTGCGCTCACCATCCACCACCTCTGGACGTCGGGCGGTAGGTCCATGTTCTCCTTGGTCCACACTGGAGACACGGTGCCATCATAGCGCCCATCAAACCAGTCGGTGGCTCCGGGCTCCTCGGCCGGGCAGCGGCGGCAGGAGCAGCCCCGAGGGTACGGCCCCCCTTTGCTGAGCCGCTGCATCCCGGCATAGCCGGGCACCAGCTTCACCCGGTGGATGCCGCCCAGCCCGCCGGGGTCCAGGTAGGCGATGCTGTGGTGGGAGTAGGTGAAGAGGAGGGACATGACGAAGACGAGCAGGAAGGCGGTCGAGAGGAAGCAGAAGCGCAACGAGCACTTCATGGTCGTCGGGTGGCTGAGCCGGGGACGGCGCCCGCTCCGGCATAGGGCGCGGGCATAGGGCGCGGGAGGGCGTCAGCCGGCCAGCGAGGCTCCCTGCAGGAACGAGCGCTGTAACTCCCTGCGGCGGCGGTGTGGGGAGGGGGATGTAGAGCCTCCCAGGACCCACCGCACCGGGCTCCTACCTGCTGGGCTGCAGCTTTCCATCCGCGTTGTGCGGCCGCGGCGAGGGCCCCCGGTGGCTCCGCGTGCCAGGCAGGGAGCATCCGGCACAGCTCGGCGCGCCGGCCTCAGCCGCGGCACCGCGCCCCGGCGGCTCCTCCGGGTTCCGGCCCCGGATGGCGCTCAGCTGCGACGGTGCTCATCATCCCCGGGGTTTAGCTGATCCGCTGACACGCTGCCCTCAGCCGCTGGCTCGGGAACACGGCCACCACGACACCGGCCTGGAGCGGGAAGAAGGGGACGGAGCGTCAAGGAGTGGCGATCCAGACAGCAGAGGGGGGCCGCGCCGAGCAGGCGGAGGGTGCTGGGGGCTGAGGACTTTATTTCCCACTGAACGCCCTAAAATGCCTCCCAGCCCGTCCCAGGCACGGGGATGCAGGGTACGAGCCATACCCGAAGGGGACAAGCAGGCGCAGGGAGCTGGGATGCCGGCATCGCTATCCGCGCCTGGGGAACTCGCAGCAGCTCCCGGACTGTGCCCTCCCTGTCTCTGCCAGACAAAGGCTCAGCCATGAACTCGCCTCCGGAGCCGAACAAGCGGCTCCTTTCTGTAGGCTAAATTCTCCTTCTCTATCACGCCATAAGCAGCCCCTCCAAAACCCTCCTCGCCGGCTGCTGCCGCCGCCGAGACAGCCGGAAAACCGCCGGGAAACAGCCGGAAAACCGCCGGGAAACAGCCGGGAACCAGCCGCTCCGCAGCCTGACGGGCACCCCGGGCACGGACGCTGGGACTGTCCCCCCCGAGTGGCAGCGTCCCTTGGGGAAGGTCACTCGCTCGCTCGTGATCCTGGCGGGTAAAAATAGCCAGGGCAGAGGTGCGGGCGCCTGCGCCCGGGGAGGGGCGGGAGGAGCGGCCAAGCCCCCCGAGCAGGGGGGTGGGCAAAGCCAGACAGCGCTCCTTGGCCAAGTCAAAAAAAAAGAAGAAAAAAAGGCTGAAATTCCCCTTATAACCCAGTCGCTGAGCTGGAGTAGGATACAGAATCCCAGGGGTTTGGGGACATGACCTCCCCTCCAGGCCTTTTTGGGGAGAGGGTGACCCCACCCCGAGGCAAAACCCTGCAGAAGCATCACCTCCACGGCTCAGCGCTGGCCCCAATTAAGCCAGTGCCGAGGCCGGCAGCACTAATTAGGAGCTGGCAAGCACCACGATGCTTCTTCCCTAGGAAAAAAAGTCTCCTGAAAAACGCTGGCTTGCTTTCCAGGAATAGACTGCTAAGCCCCCAAAAACCTCCTTGTTGGGATGGGGGAATAACATGGACCCCAACGGCTCCCCCAGCCCATTGCACTGCCAGGCAAGGCACGGACACCTCCTGCCCAAACCATTAACCCCCTGTCAAATGTTTGTTCAAGTGGGGACAGTCTTTAAAGGAAAGAGCCAAAAACCGAAGGCACATCCCGGTTCAGGTGTTTTCCTGGGCTCTGGCAGGGAATTTTAACACGCCTACATGGCACGCACATGGCCAGTAGTGACTGCAATCAGTTCCTTGGGCTGCTGCCAGCAGAAAAAGCAGGGTGGTTGTTAAACAGAGGGTTTTTGCATTTAGGGAGTTTGGAATAAGGCCAGTAAAAAGCTATACCACCCCCCGCCCCCCAGATGCAAAACGCTGGAAAGATTCATAGGTAAAAGGCAATTTGGGGGCTTTCTTCAGCTATAATATGGCAGGGCCACCAAGCAGGATGGGCTGATCCCCCTCCCCTGCTCCCGCTGCTTACCATCCCACAGGGCTTTTTAAAGGCTAAAGGAAATGAGCTATCACGTGCTTGTGTTATTTTTGTTCCTGGTGAAAGGGGGAAAATCCCTTTCCGGCTCCCCAGCCCAGCCTGGTCCTGCCTGATACATCCCAGCCCTGACACCATCTGGAGCACAGTTTGTACGGCCCCCATCCTGGGGCCTCCTGGAGCTGCCCCCAGCCACAGAGGGGGAGGAAAACCCCTCTCCAGCCCAGCTCATGTTCGGTAAAAGAAGCCTTAAATCCCAGCGGCTGGTTTGAGTCA
Organism: Fringilla coelebs; assembly: GCF_963513975.1. Classification (NCBI taxonomy): domain Eukaryota; kingdom Metazoa; phylum Chordata; class Aves; order Passeriformes; family Fringillidae; genus Fringilla; species Fringilla coelebs. Next base: position 7,646,611 of record NC_140040.1, on the reverse strand, counting down.
TCATTTTCCTAGCAGGAGCTGGCAGCTATTTCCATCTGCACTGGTCCTTACAGCCCCCAGCAGGGACAGGGCACCCACACATGCAAACACACCCCAGCAATATCCATGCCCTCCATGCCCAATTCTAATCCAAGCTGCCTCCACAAACAAAACCCCCCTTGAAGGAGCTTTTTGCACCAGATTTCGATGTTTCCTTCTTAAACTAATAAGGGATTTCAGGATTTCTTCTGTGGTGAGCAAGCTTGGCAACTCATCAATGCCACTAAATACCATTCCATTCCCAATTTCATCCCCAGGATCCTAAATTGCCTCCTGAGGACCATGTACTCATCAAACACAAGTTTCTTTTTGATTGCAGGAGATAATGAAGCGAGGCTATTAAAAGGTCCTGGCAAATTGCTCTGCTGCTTTTACAGGTGGATGGTTTTTTCCAATCATATGATCTTTCATTTCAGGATGAATGCTGGAGTGATGTGACCGACAGCCCCAGGGCCTGGAGGATGCCTGCCCCTTCCCTGTCAGACAAAACACCACCTACACATCCCCACTCGGCATCTCCAGGTCTCGTTGGCTTTGTTTGATCATTTCTAAGCTATCCTGGGGTTGTTGGCATGAATTTCCATGCCAGTAAATGGCAGGGTGGGCAAAGGAAGGAGCCATCACTGGGAGATGGGATGCCACAGTGTTTGGGGCACGGAGAGAAGGGGAGTGGAGGAGCAGTGGCAGCACTGTCTGCACTGGCTGCTGCTCTTCCCAGGGATGAATGGTCTGAAAATTCTCCCAGGAGTCTTTGGGAAATGCCACCCTGTGTGACCAGGTGCTACCCATCCCATGGTCCCTGTGCAGAGACATCACTTCTGCCACCACCAAACCATTGCCTGGGTGTTAGAGTGGTGCATGGCTCTTGCAGGTGGAGGAGGGGGAAGCACACAGGGCCCCCCTTGGGCTGGATTGGCATCTCTGCCATGGGTGGAAAACCTGAGAATTAGGGTTGGGGTTTTTTGGCAGGAAAGGAGTAGATCTGAGTCGAGTCTTCTCCCACCTCCTTCAATGCCAGACAGAAACAGCGAGTGGTGACCTGTCCTTGTTTCAGGCATGACTTCAGTGAGCAGGGTTACTACAAAAAGTCATAAAACCATTCCAATTTCTTTTTGCCCACGGCCCAAGCACTGCCAGAGGTTGCAGCCCCCGGGCAGAGTGCTGAGGAGCCGTTTGCCTCCGTGGGGCCGTCAGCTCGCGTTAGCTGGGAACGGCGCGGGAACCGCCGGGGGCGGCGCGGGCAGGGCCCACCGCCCGTCCCTCTGCATCACGGGGCTCCCAAAGCCAGAGCAAGGCTTGGCGAGAAAAGTGCAGTTAATTAAGAAGGTCCTTTCCTGCTCACCCATCTAGACGGATTATATTTTCCCCCTGAATTTTTTTTCTTCCCTGGAAGCTGGATGGGAGAGGGAGCAGGGAGCAGGCCCGGTGCTGGCACAAGGATGTTTTTCCCTGCCATGGGGTGATGCCATGGAGAACTGATGGCTGGCAGTAGACAAGCACCAGGTATTACGAGAAGAAGCCAATTTCATGCATTAAGCCATCACCACATCCCAACAGCAACAAGGACCTGGTAATTCTTCATCCTTTTAATTAATCATACTCCTATCAGGCAGCTCAATCAGCTAATGGAGCCAAGTTAATTGGGTTTCCCATGTTTTAAACCCTACTTGCACCCCTGGCTGCCAATGGCAGCAATTCCAGCCTCTCCTTGTGTCTGGCCTCCAGAGGGGTTATTTCGGGCTCATCCCTCAGTGCTGGGATAGGGCCAGGAAAAAGCGTGGAGGCCAAATCTCCAGCACAGAGCTGGGATGGAGCCAGCCATGCTGAGGCCATCTCCTAAGGGATTTAGGGGCGCAGGGGAGTGCCAGAAGTGGGAAAACGGAATTGAATGCTCCCACCCTTGCTGGTAGATGGGTCTGCAGGGACTGGTCCAGCAGCATTCCAAACCCCTTGGCTGAACCACAGTGTGACCCTCAGGGAACTGCACCAGCCTGAGCAGCCTGTGCTGCTTGATGGGGCAATGCTGGGTGGGCACTCTCCCCCCAAAACTCACACTGGCAGAAGCAGCCAAGGCAGATGCCCATCCTGCAGCTCATACTCCCATTGGGACTACCCAGCCACCTGTACGAGCCTGTGTGGCTGATGTCCCTGAGCATTCTCCAGTGTCATTTCCCCCACCCTCTGCTAGCCATTCTGGGTCTCCCCAGGGGGAACAAGGGACCCTGCACTCCAGGGGTGTTGATAAGCCCAAGGCCATGCTCACAGCACGGCCTTGTCATGCTCAGCTCCCTGTGCCAAGAGCAGCAGCTCCCTCCTTGAGGCAGGACAGGCAGGGAAGAGAGTGGAAATCTCCCCTGTGATCCTGAATGCCTGCAGAACTGAGAGGCAGAGACTGCCCAGTTGCTCTGCACCTAAAACACCCACCCCAGAACCCCCAGTTTGCCTCAGTTTGCACCAACTGAAGCAGCAGCAGCTCAGGCACCCCACAGCTGGGTACCACTGAACCCCAGGTCCAGCATCACCACACCAGGTGCCACCAAGCTGAGTCCCACTGAGCAGCCAGGTTTGGCCAACCAACGCAGCAGAACAGAGGAGTCAGAGTCTGGGGCTTGCCACACACCACTGCCTGCTCCTCTCTCCCATCTTTGCCCCAGCTCCCTGTGCAAAGCCATCTGCTCCCATGGAGAGCCAGCTCCCCACTGCTGGCCACATTACTGCCTCACCCTCCCACAGCTGCAGCCTGGGGTCAGCAGGGTCTGCCTGGTTCCCCTTCCTGCCTGCTACAGCAGAGCTGCACCCCACAGACACTCCTGAACCAGCCTCCCTGCAGCCTCAGCTGCCTGTGAACACACGGCCACAGCACAGCAGCCCCACTCCCCAGGAGGGGCAGGGCCCCTGCTCTCCTGTCACCACCAGCATCCGGAGCTGCCAGCAGCACCCTGAGCCTCCCCGCCGTGGGGAAGGAACCACTTCCCCTCCACACTGCTGATGTTTTTACCAGCCTGGACCCATTAGGTTCATGCCTGATGCCTCACCAGGAAAATATGTGCAGGAGTGCAGGACAGGCGGATGCTGCAGCAGGAGGCGCCGCTGCCGGCTGTGGCCCCGTGCCCGGGGAAGGCGAGCTGGGACAGGGGGCCCTGCACTTTCCTGTCTTCCTCCCTGGATCTCACCTGCACCGAGGATCGGAGGTGGTGGAAAACCAAAGGTTCTCCTTTGGCTTCTGAGGGCTGGTTGATGGGTGCTGAACCCACAGCTGCCCTCCCTCCCTTGGGGAACAACCCAAGCTCAGAACCTCAACCTTGGCACACGCTGCGGGTGGCCCATAAAACCACCCTGGTTTGCTCTGCCTGCAGGCAGCACTGAGAGGACATTGAACTCGTTAGGGAAATTGCACCTATGAGATTTCATCGCAAGGAAGTTACGAAAGGCTCCCCAGGCCGGAGGGCATCAATCCCAGCACAGCCCAGTTACAGCCAAGAGCTCCCATTAAATGTAAAATTAGAGCAGTTCCACTGGCGAGAGCCCCTGACTTCTTTTCACAAGCTGGGGCTCTGCTCAGACACCTGGGGAGAAGGGGGAGCATTTGCAGCTTCCTAATTAGCCCAATTACTGCTGCAGATCAAAAGTCCTTTGCTGGGGACACGGTTGCACCCGGAGCAAAGTGACTGCAGCTTGTTCTTGTTCCCCAAGAGCAACTGTTGAGGGTGTTATTTCGGAACTCAAACACTGAACTATCCATCCTGTGAGGAAAAAAATCTATACATCACTCACACACACAGACACACACACACATAAATTTTTATACACATTCACCACTCATCCACGTGCAGTTTCAGGGGTATCTTTGGGAACTTTGCCTTGGAGCTGGGACCCCAATTACTTGCACTTTCCAAATAAAGCTTTTGGAAGATGCCAGCGGCAAAGAGCGCCATGAAGCCAAGTGATACTCCAGAGCTCGGTGCAGAGCCCAGCAGGGCAGGGAGAGGAGGTTCCCAGCCTCTCCCATCACATCCCAGCCCCGCGGGGTCAGGCGGGCTCTGATAAATCCTGGCTCATGAAGAAGCACTGAAGCCGGCCAAGCCACTGGAGAGCAATTAGCAGCTTGCAATCGTGCAAAAATGAAATGCAACGGGAAGAGATGAAAGTCATCGAGCTGCCGGGTCCTCGGCGTGCCAAACTGAGCGGCATCCGGCGTGCTGAGAGCCCGCAGCAAAAGCACCGAGCCTCCGTGCCATCGGAGCCTTTCCCCAAAAAGCGGCAGTTTGGAGCTTGTTTGGGCACGAAAATTCAAGCGTTCCCGCAGCATGCGGCGGCCGGGGCTCTCCCTGCCCGCTCTCCTCGCCTGCCTCCGGCGCCGGCGAGGCGTGGGCGGCGAGCGGAGCGCGCCCCGCCGTTCCCAAGAACCGCCATGAGCTCCTCGCAGGAGAGGGAAGCGCTTTGGACAGGCAGCTGCCGCACACAACCGGCAGCGGGGCCGCTGTCGCTGCCAGATGGGGACAGACGGACAGACAGACAGACAGACGGGCACGCGCGCCCCGAGGGGGGGAGGGGGTGCGGCGGGCAAGGCATCCTCCCCGCTGAGGCCGTGACTTCTGCTTGTGACAGAAGGGGAAGAAAAGGGAAGAAAGGGAAAAGCAAGCCCAAAGCGCTGAGGAACTTCCCGTTGGCGCTCACCGCCTCGGCCACGGTGTGGCCGGGGCGGCTGCTCAGGGCTGGGAAAAGGAGAGCCTTTCCTAGCAAAAAGGAGAGCCTTTTCCTAGGCAAAACTGCCTTCACCAGCTCAGAGCCTACTCGTCTTCCTGGAGGGAGGCTCAGCAAGTTTTGGGGTTTGGTGTGATTCGGTTTCCCCCAGACACGTTTTATGATTGCTGGCAGCAGGCGGGGACGCGGCCCTTCCTCCAGTCTGCGCCTGCACGCTGCCCAAGTGCCATCCTCCCCCCAGTATTCTCCTGTAGGTACGGGAAGCCCTCACTCTAGGGAAATATTTGGGAGCTATGGAATAAGTGCAGCTGGAGCCTGAGCTAACCTTGCCTTCCCCCTGTGCCAGCAGCACTGAAGCTCCCGGATTATGTGGGGACCCCTTGAATCGCCAGGCCCTGAAATACGGGCTCTGGTGTCAGTCCCTGTCTGGCAGCCTGCTTCAGTCCAGGAAACACCCTGAAACAAAGGGACAGGCACACCGATAAGATCTCACACCAGTGCCCGCCTTAGTGGTCCCACACACACAAAGAAGCAGGCAAAGGACATCCCCTGCTCGGTGACACAGTTTTCTACCCTGTCCCCAGGGATGCTCAGGCTGTTTGCGAAATCCTGGCTGCCACTGCCCATGCAATGGATGCCGTGTGTCACGCAGCCATGTGTCACACTGCTGCCGAGGGACCTTGCACACTGGCACTGGTGGGGACCGGGGCCACTCGCAGCCAGCCCTCCCACCCTGGTCCCCCGGCTCTGCCCTCAAGATGCCCGAGCACACGTCTGGAAGGGAGCAGCTCCATCAGCCCCGACAGCCCTGCTAGGGCCAGCATCCTCCCCGGGGCGAGCACATCCTGCCTGGGCAGCACCCTGGAGCTGCTCCCCGAGCTGCACACCGCGGCTGGGGCCAGCACACCCTCCCTGGGCACCGCACCGCAGGGCCGGGGCCAGCATTCCGGACGAGCGGAACCTCCTGGGTCCGAACCCAATGCAACCCGGGTGGATGCTCCCGGCAGCCAGCACCCAGCACCGGGAGCAGCACCCAGAACCCGGACCTGCACCCCGGATAGGGGACGGCACATCCTCCCAGGGCTGTTCAGCACCCACTGCACCCGGGGGGATACCCCCAGCCCCGAGACCGGCACCCAGCCCCGGGTCCAGCAACCGGGACCACCACAGCGGGGATGAACCCAACGCATCCCGTGGGGGTGCTGCCCGAGGCCAGCTCCCAGCACCGGGACCAGCCCGCAGCAGCGGGGCAGCTCCCGGGCGGGTTCCCCCGCTGCCCCCCGCTTTCCCCGCCGCCTCCCCGGGACCGGCATCCCGAGCCGAGCCGGGCCGTGCCCGCATCCCCCGCCTCGGGCCCGCTCTCCGCCGCGGTACCTGGCTCAGCTCCGGCATGGCCCCGCCGCCGGGCTCACCCGGGCCCCGCCGCCACCGCCCTCCGCGCCGTGCGGAGCCGTGCCGCGCCGTGCCGCGCGGGGCGGGGGGGAAGGGGGGACGGACGGGCCCGGCAGGCTGGGAGATGTAGTCCTGGGCCGCCCGGCGGGGCTTGTGGGACTTGTAGGAGGCGAGCGGGGCCGCCTGCGCCCACTCTCCCACCGGCATCTCAGGAATCTACCCCGGTGCCCAGCCCGGGACTCACCCCGGAAAATCGGCATCCCCCAGCCCGGTGCCCAGCATCGGATCCCCGGTACTCAGCCACCAGGATTCACCTCGGTACCCACCCGGCGCATCGGCAGCCCCCTGAACACCCCCGGTACCCAATGCGATACCCAGCTCGGTACCCATCCCAGTACCCACCCGGCGCACCGGCATCTCCGGACAGCGGCACCCCGGCACCATCCCCCGTTATCCATCCCGCTATCCACCCGGCGCGCCCGCACCTGCCGCTACCCTCTCTGGTACCCACCCCGGGACGCACCCCGGAACGCACCAGTGCATCGACACCCCCCGGTACCCACCCGGTACCGATCGCACCCCAGCACCCACCCTGACAACCCACCGGGAACCGACACCCGCGCCCGCCGCCGGGCACCCCGTCTATCTGCAGAGAACCCTGCGAGGAGCCGCACTCGTGACAAGGGTGACACAGGGCACTTAGGGGTTCGCACTGCCGCCGAAACCCGTTTTAGGGCAGAAAACGTCAAACCTCCATTCCCCCTTTGCAAGCCCCCCGAGATGGGGGAAAGCGGGAAGCAGCACAGGGCGGGCTGTGCCTTTAAGGGGTCCGTGCAGTGCACGTTGGGAACTGTAGTCCTTCAGGACAAAGCGCCCCGGAGGGGCTGGGGGAATTGAACTAAACATCCCAGCAGGCCCCGCGGGGCCAGGCTGGGGCAGGGGCGGTACTTATGGCGGCGGAGTGGAGCGCTGTTCTCCTCACCTGCCGGCGGGGCCATGGCGGCGTGTCCGCCCTGCAGCGAGGCAAGTCGCGGGGCGGGCGCCCCTTCTCTCTCCCTTTGCGCGGCGGCGGAACCGGCTCTTAACGCCGCCCGCCTCTCGTCTGGCAGAGCTGGAGGTGCGGCGGCTGCGGGGCGGGCTGGGCCCGCGTCCCCCCGCGCTGCTCCTGGCCGTGGAGGACCCCTGGGCCCACCTGGGCAGCGGCGGTGCCACCCTGAACGCTTTGCTGGTGGCGGCCGAGCACCTCAGCGCCCGGGCCGGATGCACGGTGAGACGTGACAGCTTCTGGTGGGTCCGGGGAGGCTGGAAGTCGGGAGGGGACGCTGGAGGTGACAAGGCGTGCCTGTCCTGTCTCCGCTGACTGTCCCCGGCTGTCCTCTGCCAGGTGGTGACCGCTGACGTCCTGAGAGACGCCCGCATCCTCATCTTGCACATGGTGAGAGCCGACCTGCAGCGCAGCATGGCACCTCTCATTGCACCCACTCCCTCCTGGTGACCCCCCTATTCTCCATCCCACCAGGGCCGCGACTTCTCCTTCGATGACTGTGGCCGTGCCTTCACCTGCCTGCCCGCTGAGGATCCCGATGCCCCAGCTGAAGCGCTGGTCTGCAACCTGGACAGCCTGCTGGGGACCATGACACACCGGGTCTGTGCAGCCTGGGGATGGGACCCTGGAGCTGGGTTTGGCTCCCAGCAAGATGGAAGCGGTGTTGGGTTCCTGGGTTCCTTCCCTGCCGTCCCTGGGCATGCGATCCTTCTCTTGGCAGCTCTGTGTGGGCTCCCCGCCTGGTGTCTGGGTCTGCAGCACCGACATGCTCCTCACTGTGCCCTCAGCACCAGGTGAGTGGATGGACACCAGCCTTGCTTCCAGCACCTGCTTTGGCTTGGGACGGGGTTCTGTGAACCAGCAGCACAGCTGCTGCAGCCTGTGCTGTGCTCCCATGAGGGTGTGGATGCTCAGATATTGCTGTTCTGTGCATGGTTGGGAGCATCCATTGTGCCTGCAGTGAGGTGGCCAAGGCTGGATGCTGCTGCCACTTCCTCTCCTGTGGTCCAGGTTTTCAGTCAGTTGTGCCCAGTGTGGGTTCATACACTGCCCCAGTGGGCACTGGTCTCTGTCCCTCCCCTCAGGGATCAACTGGAATGGCTTCCAGGGTGTCCGAGTGATCGCAGTGCCCGGGAGCCCAGCATATGCCAGGAACCATGGGGTCTACCTCACCAATGAGCAGGTTGGGACAGCTTCCCCTTCAAGAGGCACCCCTTGGAGGTGCAGGGATTCCCAGTCCTTGGATCCCTTGAGTGCTGAGGTCTCAGCACTGCTGTGGCTGCTTGGCTTGGGGCTCCCTGAGGAGCTCACTGGTTTTGCTCTTAGGGGCTGGTGCGTGACATCATCTACAAAGGCACAGAGGCCCAGATCCAGCAGTGTGCAGGGCCAGATGGCACCGTCCCACTGGTATGGCACGACTCAGGTGTTGGTGACCTTGCCAGCCCTGTCCCTTGTGTCACCACAGCTGCAGCCTCAGCCCTGATGTGCCCGGCAGGTCTGTGGGATTGTTTTCTTCTCCTCGGATGCTGCCGAGCAGCTTCTGGCCACCCACGTCATCCCTCCTCTGGATGCCTGCACCTACATGGGGCTGGACTCGGGGGCACCACCCATCCAGGTGACAGCTCTCTGTGGGGGATGGGACCCTTTGCCACACAGGTGTCACTGCTGGGCATCTCTGTAGGGTCTGTTTGCCCTCACATTGCCAGATTTGGGAGAAGTAGTGGGAGGGAGCGCCCAGTAGCAGGGTGGGGTTCAGGATGGCTCACCAAACAAGTCCCTTCTCTCCCCAGCTCTCCCTCTTCTTCGACATTGTGCTGTGCATGGCAGGGGGGATGACAGAGGAAGGTTTTTTGAAGGGTGGTGGTGATGCCAGTGTGAGGAGCGCCCGCTCTGTGCTGTGGACAGCTCTCCGTGGCTTCCCTCTTAGCATGGGTGAGTGCTTCCTTCCAACTTCTAGTGGAGTGTCCCTGCCCAGGCAGTTGTAACTGGATGATCTTTAAGATCCCTTCCAACCCCAGCCATTCTGTGATTCTGTGCTGTGGTGAGTGCATGTGATGTGACCCATTCCTGGGCCCTCTTCCCTGTGTGGGTGGAGATGGGGTGGTCAGGGCCTGCTGGTCATCTGTGTCACCCCACAGCTGCGGGTCCCCAGGTCTTCAGTCCTGTGCCTTCAGCCGGGGATGTTCAGCCTGGCTCACGAGTGCCAGACACACCCAGTTTTTTTTGTCGATGTGCTGAAAGCTCTCCTGTCCCCCCCAGCCTGCATTCCCAACGCATCCTATGACTACATGACTGCCTCTGCGAGTGACCACATCCGCAGCCTGACCCTCCTGCCTAGCTCTGCCAGCCACCTCCGCTTCTGCAAGACAGCCCATTCCCACGTGGATGTATGTCCTTCCATCCCCAGCCTTGCTCATTTGTGTTTTTTGGGGGCTGCTCTGGGCTGTGTGCCCAGCCCCTGGTCCCATGTGTCTCTGTGCCCTTCGCAGCAACCCTGTCTCCTGGAGGATGGCTCTTCGGTCACCAACTGCCTGCTGGAAGGAGCTGTGCAGCTGGCAGCTGGCAGTGTCATCCAGCACTGTCACCTCCAGGTACCTGACTAGGATGGGAGTGATGCACAGCTCCCAGTGCACTGAATGGGCAGCAGGGTGACATGTTGGTGCTTAGGATGGAGGAACCACAGCTCTGAGATTTGGGGTGCCCTTCCTCTTTGGGGCTGCCGTTTGGCTGGTGCTGGGCACCTTGGTGGCAGTCACCCTCTGCAAACAAGTGGATGAGGCTGTCACTTCTGGCCTGTCCTGAGCTGGGAACCAGGGCAGACCCTCTCCTTTGGGGGCTCTGTTACAGCTGTGAGCCCTGGAGGCTGTTGCCTTGTGATGGGTGCCACAAGCCTTCTGCAGCCTTGTGACAAAATTCCATCCTGTCACCTGGCTTGTGCTGGCACTGGTTTGTCTCTCAGGGTGGTTGTCCCATTCTAAGTTCAGGATTTCGCTCTGATTTGGGGACCAGCCATGCCCCTGTTGATTCTTCCTCAGGGTCCCCTGGTGATCGGTCCTGGCTGCCTCCTCTCGGGCCTCGACGTGGGCTCCTCAGCAGCCCTGCGGGGCTGTTCCCTGCGTGATATTGTCCTGCAGGGCCACCACGTCCGGCTGCGTGACCTGCCCTGCCGCGTGTTCACTCTCACCGGCCGCCTTGACAACTGGCAGGTAAGGGGGCAGTGAGGTGGCACAAGGCTCCCAGCAAAGCCCAAGTGTGACCAGCCCCTCTGTCCCTGCAGAGCCCTGTGGAAAAAGCCACCTACCTGAACGTGCCCTGGGCTGAGTTTTTCCAATGGACGGGTGTACGGTAGGTGCCACGTGTGAGGGTGGGACAGGACACCCAGCTCCTGAGGTGTCATGACCATCTCAACCCATCCCACATTCCAGCTCCCTTCATGGAATGTGTCCTCAAGCCCCAGGGCCTTGCTGATGGTTTCTCCCTCCATCAGGGAAGGGGACCTTTGGGATGCTGAGACACCGCGGAGCAGCCGCTGCCTGCTCAACGCCCGGCTCTTCCCGGTGCTGCACGCCCATGAGGCATTGGGGCTGGAGGATGTGCTGTGGCTGCTGGGCCTGGCCACGGTGGGCAGTGAGCAGCTGGTGCGCTGGCGAACAGCCTGGCGTATGTCCTGGCAGGAGCTGCTGTCCTGCCTGGACACAGAAGCAGAGCTGGGCGCCCGGCAGGCCCTGTTCTTCCTGCAGGGCCAGCACAAGGTGCGGCGGGTGCTGCTGGGGCGCCAGGACAGCAGCCTCCTGCCGCTTGCCCGCAGTGCTGTCCATGAGGGATACCACAAGGCCGTGCTGGACACGCTGGATGAAGGTGAGCTGGACTCATAGGCTGCATCTCTCATTATCAGGACTGTTCAGTGCTCCCGACTGCCTTCAGTGATGCCCCCCCCTATTGCAGGGGTGTACCTGCAGAGTATCCAACAAGCCTGGGGGCTGCAAGCCATTCAAGTCCCAGTCATCTGGGGATAGCTTATGGCAGAAGCTGGTTGGGGTGCAGTGCAGCCTGGCTGTGCTTTGTAACCTCCTTTTATTTTATTTTCTAGTTGCCTCCACGGCCAGCGATGCTGGTATTGCAGCACGGGCACTTGCCTGTATTGCTGAGGTCCTGGGCTGCATGGCCCAAGGGGAAGGGGGCTTGCGGAGTGGTCCTGCTGCCAACAGGGAGTGGGCCTCAGCTTTTGGGCGCCTGGAGAGTGGGGACATCGCTGGTGGTGTCCAGGAGCTGGCTGCTGAGCGGCAGAAGTGGATGAGCCGGTGAGGCTGGGGCTGGCAAGAGGCAGCTGCCCCATTCCCTTTCCAAGCATTGGTGATGTCATGGAGATGTGGCAGTGGGCTCAGCATCTCTCTTACCCCAGGCCGGCTCTGCTGGTGAGAGCAGCTCGGCATTACGAGGGGGCCGAGCAGATCCTCGTCCGGCAGGCAGTGATGTCCTCATGCCAGTTTGTCACCGTGGAACAGGTGGAGCTGCCACCCTTGGGGCACTGGGTGCAGGTGGTGTGTCCAGCCCGCCTGGACCTCTCCGGTGAGCACATCCCCTCAGTCAGATGATCCTTGTCTCACCCCTGTGGTGCTGGGGGAACAGGAGTAAGGGTGCCCCAGGAGGCTGATGGTGAGTGTTGGCAGGTGGCTGGAGTGACACACCCCCCATCACCTACGAGCACGGCGGGGCCGTGGTGGACATGGCAGTGCTGGTGGATGGGTGCCGGCCCGTTGGCGCCCGGGTTCGGCGCATTGCCCAGCCAGAGCTGCGCCTCGTCAGCCTCAGTGGGACACCACAGGGTGAGGTGGTGGCAGAGCTGGTGTGCCGGGAGCTGGAGCACTTACAGGATTACTGCCAGCCACATGCACCAGGTGAGGGGTCACCTGCCAGCCTGGCTCTCTACCTGTGATGTCCCGTTCATGCCAGGATGGCCCTTTTTGAGGCCAATAGGATGAGGGAGCAGGTAGCACAGCAGGCATCAGCTTTACTTCTTTTTTGTTTTCAGGAGCCCTGCTCAAAGCTGCCTTTATCTGCACCCAGATTGTGCAGTTCCCCTCACAGAGACCTTTGCGGGCCCAGCTGATGGAGAGTTTTGGGGGTGGCTTTGAGGTACACACCTGGTCCAAGCTGCCCCACGGGTCTGGCCTCGGTAGGTTTGCAGGGAAGGGGCTGGGTAGTCCCTCACTGGTGCCTGGGAGTGTCTCCTGCTGCTAGCACCAGGATGGGGCATCCCCCTTGCTGCCCCTGCAACCGCCAGGGGACACAACAGTGCCTCACTGCCCTGGCCTTACCTGTGCTCCCTACAGGCACCAGCAGCATCCTGGCAGGAGCAGTGATGGCATCCCTGTACCGGGCAGCAGGGAAGGCTGCCAGCACTGAGTCCCTTATCCATGCTGTGCTGCACCTGGAGCAGAGGCTCACAACAGGTAGGGCCGGGTCTGGGGGAGCAGCTGACCCACAAGGTGGGGCTCCCAGCAGTGACTGGCAACCCTTTGCCCTGCAGGGGGTGGTTGGCAGGACCAAGTTGGTGGGCTCATTCCTGGCATCAAAATTGGGAGGTCGAAGGCCCAGCTGCCACTCAGAGTGGAAGTGGAGCAGATCCTGGTCCCTGATGGTTTTACCCAGACTCTGAACGATCACCTGCTGCTGGTGTACACGGGGAAGACTCGCCTGGCCCGCAACCTGCTCCAGGTAATGCCTGGGTGCCTCTGGGTGTCACAGGCTGGCCTGTGCTCCCCCTGTGGCCTTTGGAGGCATCCCCTTCACTTGTGCAGAGCTTTGCCGCCCCAGAGGGAGCTTGGCACCCAAAGGCCATGGGTGCAGCACTGCCTCCCCAGGTGCTGCCAGAGCCAGGACAGTGACAGGGACATTCTGGCCTCTTGCAGGATGTGGTGAGGAACTGGTATGCCAGGCTGCCTTCCATCGTGCAAAATGCTGACGCGCTGGTGAGCAATGCTGAGGAGTGTGCCCAGGCCTTGAGGCAAGGTGTGAGCCCCCTTCCCTTCCCTAGGCCAGGTTGGCCCTTTTAACAGCTGAAGAAACACAAACTTTCCCAGGGAGAGGCTGTGGCAGTCTCAGAGGGGAAGAAGGCTGGGGTGTGCAGGCTCTTGCAGCTGCAGAAGCTTCAAATCCTCCTCTGAGCCCACCCTCACCAGGCAATACCCCAAAATCCAGGCTTGAACAAAGATTTTGAGGAAGAGGGGGTTCGACATGCTGAATCTGATTGATTAGCAGTGCACCACTGGTGACAGGGCTGGGGGCCATGCTTGGTCAGTGCAGCGGGTTTATTTGGCTGCTGCAGAGACGAAGCTGGAGCATTAAAGCAAGCAAATCCTCCCCCTGTGGAGGATTAAAAATAGCAACGTGACAAGGCTGGGGTTGCCTGCTTGGCCGGCAGAGCTGGGAGGAACTGGAGAAGAGAAGGCAGAATATAGCTTGGTCTGAGCATGTTTTTGCCCTTTGGGTGAGAAACAGAGACAAGTATTTTTGCAATATTCCCTTCTCTGCAGGTGACCTACTGCTCCTTGGCAAGTGCCTGGACTGCTACTGGCAGCAGAAGAAGTGCATGGCCCCGGGCTGCGAGCCGCTGGCTGTGGGGCGCATGATGGACGCTCTCCGGCCCTACGCCCACGGGCAGTGCTTGGCTGGGGCTGGCGGCGGCGGCTTCCTTTACATCTTAACCAAAGCCCCTCGGCAGAAAGAGGCTTTGCAGCAGATCCTGGCAAACACTGAGGTGAGCTGTGAGCCCCCCACTGTTAGTGAGAGCTCCTCATGCTCTATATGTGGCTTCCAGCAGCCACATATAGAGCATGAGGAGCATCTTTCCCCACCACACATGAGGTGTGATTGCTTGTTGTTCCAATGCCCTCCCTGGGACCTTGGAGGTGAGAAGGGGTCCTTTGCTGGCTCCTGCCCCAACCTGTGACTCTCTTTTTCTAGGGACTGGGCAACTTCAGCATCCACAGCATTGAAGTGGACACGGGTGGTTTCTCTCTGGAGGTCGTGGGATGTGATACCAAGGACTGTGCTCACCCTGGAGGGGACAGGGCTGTGTGAAGGCCTTCAGCCCTGGCCCATTCCTGGCAGATACCCAGAACAAGTGCAGGGAAGTTCCCACTGCTTTAGGGGAAGCTTCTTCAGCCAGCTCCAGAAGGTGCCTTAGGTCTCCATACGTCCTTTTTGTGCTGCTACTTGCCCCAAAAGCCAGAGCCTGGAGAAGTTGTGACAAGTTGTGCAGGCAGGCAAAACTACCCCTGCTGGGTGGCCTTGCTGGAGGGACAGCATGCTAGGGCCTCCAGCCTGGTTTTGGTGTATCACTCCAGTTTTTACAGTTCTCCAAAGGGAACAAGCTGCATCTAGCAGGAACCTTCCTGCTCTTCCAGCAGCAGGGACCCAAGCTGACAGTTCAGCATGCAATGCTCCTGCACCAGGGATGCAGCTGGATGTGGAATCAAGACCCTCTCCTGTCCTGAGGCACTGTTTCAGCAGTGAAATAGTGACTAGTAATAGCAAGTTACTAGTCCATGCAGTCTGAATAAAAAAACTTGTTCTCAGCATGTGTTTGTGCCCCTCTGTCCCTAGCAGGCCCACTCTTTCTTCACAGGATAGCAAAGGCTCAGCATTGCATGGGGAAAGCTTTTCCAGGGGTGGGAATGGCAGAACCTGCATGCAAGGGCTGGTCTTCCCTTTCTCTGGCCCAGGCTGAGGGAGACAGCACAGGACAGCAACCACAGGAGGCAGCCAGGCAAGACAAGGACGATCCTCTGGATGCCCTGGCACAGAAGAGAACTGGAGCACAGCTCTTGTCCCACAACTCTCCAGCTCCCTCCAGGCCCACAGCTGAACACACCACTGGAGATTGCAACTCAACCAAGAGAGGTTTATTTACAGAGTAGCTGTACAGAGCCAGCAGGGACACAGCCCCACTTCCTTCAGAGGCCTTCAAGTGATTTTCCAAGCACCTTCCCAAGGAAATAACTCCTTTTCCCTTCCACAGAACAGTTCCCATCACCACCAGGAGAGAGCCAGGGCTCAGCATTTGTGACTCCAGTAGCTGCCCCTTAAACTGGGGGCACAGAGAGAACACAGCGGCAGCAGCAGACCCATATTTGAGCCCCACCAGCCCCCACCTGTCCCGGCCTGTGGCCTCCTGCAGAGCAGCAGAGAACAGCAAGTCAGGAGCAGGCACTGGCCTGTGTTCTGAGAAACAGCATCATCCTACTCTCAGCACGAGAGATTCCTATGGTGCCTTGTTTCTGTTCCCACAGAAGGATGGCAGGTCTTCTCACCGGGCCCAGGAAAACCCTTTGCTCCAAGGAATGCGAGCAGAAGGGCAGACATCATCCCATTCCCACACCATCAGCCAGCCAGCCCCAGGACAGGATGTGGGCAGGCTCCAGGACTGCAGCCTTCCTGCCCTTAGCTCCAGCATGGTGCTGATCCAAGCACCGACCAACTACAGGCGCAGCCGCTTGATGTCCTCACTGCGGAAGTCGATGCGGAGAGCCAGCACCTGCCGGACCTCGGCGGGAGTCAGGCGCCAGGTGAGCGGACCTGAGTTTGGACCCCAGTAATCCAGAATCTCTGTCACCTGGAAAAAGAGGGGAGCTGTAGGAGATGGCTCAGCACAGACAGTCCTCACAGGTAAGTTTGAACTCAAGCACCATCAGACACAGAGAAACTTCTCCAGGTTCTCCACACCCTGCAGGTGTGATGGTATCTGGATGAAGTGAGTAAAGCCACGTGCAGTGCAGTGGTGTTCCCATATTCCCCAGTAGAAGCAGACCAAGTGCAGCTCACCCTTTCCAGGTTGAGGATGGTGGCCATTTGGGAAAGACGGGCAAACTTGTCACGGATAGTCCACGTGGTGACTGTGGTGAGATAGGCTATGAGGGACCTCAGCTCCTTATCGAACTGCAGACCACCGAGCTGTGGGCACAGAGGGAGATGTTAACTCTCCAGGCAGACCATGGGCTTGTGCCAAGGCACCAATTAAAACCACAGGGAGGCAGGCGGAGGTCTCTGAGCAGGCAGGTCCCAGTTAAACCATTTATTGCAGGTTTAAGTGGCTTATGTTTAGACCCACCTTAAACCCCAGTCCCCTTATTGGTGCCAGCTCTTTTCAGTCCCATCACCAAACCCACTTTGTCCCTGTCGGTGCTGATGTAGAGGTGTCCCTGAGCTGGTCACTGGTGGTTGGAGAGTTTCTTATAGGGTAATATTTGAGGGTAGAGGGTAATATTTGCATCTACCCTGCCCCATCCTTTACTAAGGATTTGCAGTTAAGACAGACTACATGGTAGAGGAGTGTTTTGCTTACCCTGCTGAAGGTAGATTTGAGCAGCACTTTCTCCAGTTCAATGGCTATGAGACTGGTCATAAGACCAGTGAGAGTATCATAAATCACTGGAGACAGTCCAGCCTGGAAGCAGAAACCTGTGTCATTCTTGTCAGGAAAAACTGAGCAGAAGTCCCTAAAGCCCAAGGCCAGGAGAGCTTACAAATAAGAACTTCCAGGCTTGGCAAGTGGGGAGCACCAGAAGTGATCCAGGTACATGGGGCCTGCAAGCAGGCTTTGAAAATTGCAGGAGAAGGGAATGACTGGCTCCCTAAGAGCTCTGCAAGGCACTGGAGGACACCTCTGCTTGCCAAGCAAGGGAGGAGCTGGAGGATGTACGTGGAGGTCTGGCCAAAGCCTGGCAGGCTGCCACCTCCTCCTCTCACCTTGAACTCTGTCATCTGCTGTTCCAGATTGACGATGAACTGCTGGACCCAGGGATCATTGGCCTCATAGTCACTGAACTCCTCCTGACAGTGAAATGCAGAAAGGGTTGTTTATGTGGCCTGCAGTAAACCACAGCCAACAGCCCAGAGGACAGGAAGGGAGGTCCCTCCTGGAGCACTTCATCCCTTCTGCTCCTCTGCAGCCAAAAGTCCCTTTCCAGGCTTGGCTGCAGAGCAAGATCTGTGTATTTTACTGGTGCTCTGTGCTAAGGAAACAGCAGATAACTGAGGGGAAGGAAACAGTGGTTGCTCTAACTGTGCTGCTGAGCACAGTGAAGTACAAGTACTCGAGTACAGCTGGAAGCAGAGAACACTGAGCCTCACCTCCTCGATGTTGTGGGAGACAGAAAGGAATAAGTTGATCCACGGCTTCACCTGGGGTTTGATGGCTGTGCTGTTGAGCTCATTGAGACCTTCCTGAGTGAGACAGCAAGAAGAAAGGACAGTGAGGCACAAAATCTTTACAAACAGGCTGTCTTGATGCTGCTTCCCAGCTTGGAAAACTGGCCCACAAACTTGCACAGGAGGCTGCACCCAGAAGGCCCAGATGCCACACTCCGGTGCCAGAAGGCTCTGAGGACACCATGACAAGAAAAGGAGGAAGGATGTTGGCCCAGAAGCTGCTGTTGTGCTGACTTGTAGTGTGGTCTGAAGGGCTTGTGCTTTCCCACCCTCTCCCACACTGCTACAGATTTCCTGGCAGGAGCTAGGCACCTGGGGTAGGTAAAAGTGCAAACTCCATTTTTTCACTCAGCACCAGCCAGGGCACTGTGACTGAACTCAACTGATGGCTCCTGCCTCCACTGCAGCTTAGCTCAGTAGGAGAATCTAAAAGGAAGATAAAAGCTGTAACCACAGTTAGTTCCCTGAATTAATCATAACCCCAGCACATGCCATCTCCCCTGAGCAGCAGGCTGTCAGCAAAAGCTGTTCTGTCCCCTGTGATGAGAGCTCTTGAAGCCCTCTCCTGCCAAGCCACCCCTCTTTGGCTCAGCAAGGTGTCATGAAAGCTCACTCAGTATGAAACTGTGTTGGTACCGATTCTGACTGGCATTTGATAGAAGATTTTAACTAAAACTGGCATTTCTGAGCAGGGCCTGCTGGCAATTGTCCTTTTCCAAGGCAAATTCAGCATGTGTGTGACTCAGGCAACACAGGAGTTTCCTCCTCAGCTTCTAGATTGCTTTGCAGCCACTTTTAAAACCACACTAGAGTCAGATTGGAGAGTTTTACTTCTTACTGATAAGCTCTTTGGTTTTAATACTGACCACAGTCCCCAAGAGGGTTTGCTGATAGTGCTGAACTGAAGGCATCTGCCTGCGCTGAACTGCAAAGCCAAACAAAAAATAATCTGACCCCTCTGTGAAGTACAAATGTAAACCTGGTTCAAAATATTCTCCTTTCCTTGGTTTCTTTCCACATGAGGTACTAGGTCTTTCTGCTTCACTCCCTGCCAGAGATCAGTGACATTTTAGGACAGCAGGCCCCAGCATGTCACAGGAGACTGGATTTAGCCAGGGAGTCCTCTGTTCCATGCTGTGGGTTCTTTGCACTTGGGAAAGAAGGAAAAACCTGAGAAAAGGGCAGCTCTTCTGCCAACAGCCTATCTTCAGCATTACTTAGTGAGGCTGTGGACAACTTGACAATGTGCTGTGCCACAAGGGAGAATGGAGGAGATGGAAATGCTATTAATATTTCTTTTCCTGAAAATGCTGAACCAACTGCAAGTCCATGCTGAGTGAAGACAAATGAAGCACATTCCTTCTGGCTCTGCAGCTGCTTCCAGTGCTTTTTATGCAGCTGCCAGCTGGTGTGGCTGTGTAAATGGGCTGTGGCTGTTTCCATGCCTCAAAGCTGACTGATTTGCTCCCTCCTGCACCTACCCAGCGCTCCTGAAGTCAGACATGGCCTGGTCCTAGGCTGAAGTGATTCCTGCCAGAGTTCTCCCTGAAGACACCAGCAGCCAGTGTTGGAAGCCTGCAGTAATTTGGAGAGACACTCACCTGCAGCAGGTCACGGAATTTGTTGGAGACAGCAGCCATGTCCGAGAGGCAGCTCTCAATCTTGGCCTGTGCTTGCTCACCCCCGAATCCTTGGCTAAGTAGTTTGCTGCAGTCACTCTGCAGGGAAGAGATCCATGAGCAAGCTGCAAATTAATAACCTGGGCAGCTTCTATTTCTTTGTGTTGCTGAGCTCTGGCTGCCCACCAGTGTGTGGGATAGGACAGGAGCCCAACTCTTGCTCCTGCAAAGGCAGAGGCTGCTGGCTCCAGCAGAGGGGAGAAAGGACAGCAAGAAAAGAAGCCAGGGACCAGAGAACTGCAGACTCTCCATGATGCACAGGTTATTCCTGCACCACGTTAGTCAGGCTGGAGGAACTGGTATTTCTGGCTGCTACTATCAGCCGGAAATTGCTCTGCCAGCTCAAAATTCTTTCCCTAAGGCTGGGGGGCAAAGGCCTCAGGAACTCAGGCATATCAAAGTCCAGATGGTTTACTTCACCCCTGCTTTCACCAAGGGAGGATATTAAAAATTTGATTGAGGAAAAACCAGTAAAGAATACAGACTGCACCTCCAAAGTCTTCTTTAGGGTCATGATGTTTTCACTGCAGACTTCCACATTGTTTAAGGTCACCTGAAAAAAAAACCAAAACAAACCCAAGCTGGATTAAATGGAATTTCCCAAATCCAAACCTTTAATCCATGCCCTGTTAACAGTACAGACTGAAATGCAAGTAGTTAAGGAACAGTGAGATCAAAGCACTGCAGATTCACTGAGCACTGAGCTGCAATGGAGCACATGTGCTGAACCCCCAGCTAGTACAGAGTTCAAGACAGTTGACTGTTTTTCCTCATCATCCTTCTACACCAGAAGAGCCACCAAACCCACCAGAAAGGACTGCTTGGCTTCGTCCGTGCTTTCAATGCCTTTGGTGTCGAACTTGCCCTGCTGCAGGCTGCTGTGCATGATGTTCACAGCACTGGTCACCCCTCTCTGGAAGTCCTGGAAGGTCGTGGCCGGGAAGCCCTGCTTCAGCTTGTTGTACAGAACCTCCCTACAGGCAAGCAGAACATACCAGGGTTTAGAGCAAGCAAAAGGAAAATTATGCTCTGTGCCTGGGGACGGCATTCTGTCTGAGATCTGACCTGAAGAAGGTAGCGGAACTTTAAAGGAGAAAAAAAGGCTGGCAAGTATCTCCTGACAGCATCAGAATGCTTAAAGAAAAACATGGCCACCCAATTTCTGAGCTTTCCTAAATATCCTGCCTGCAGCTGCCTGCTGTCTTTAGATACAGCTCCTCACTCCCACAATGGAATGAAAAATAGCAGGACAATTTCTGCAGTCTCACCCAAGTTTGAGTCATCAAGTAACCCAGAGAATAACTAGGGGTGATCATGTACCCTCAAGCAGAGTAGTACCCCAGTGCTACAAGGCAACTCCATCTCATAAGGATTTTGGGCCATCAAGTTCTTTTCTGTATTTGTCCTACAGGTGGATCACCACTACTGTTCAGAAACAATGCCCAGATCCAGCTTCCCACATCTGCCACTGCTTCCTACAAGGATCTTCCGTGGAGATGACAAGCCAGAGGTTCAAAGGCAACGAACGCAAGGAAGACCATCTGCCAGCAGCCACTGTTTGCAGAACATGAGGGGGAGGCCCATTAGAATGAACCTGGTGTGTTTCATTACCTGAAGTCAGACTCCAGCTCGGTGGTGGAGTGGTTGATCATAGCACAGAGACAGTCTATGCTGGAGCTGGACAGAGCACGCCCAATGCACTTCTTCACTATATAAAACACATCATCCACCATGCTGGAGGTGAGCTGGCCCTTCTCATAGCTGTCCATGGCAACAGCCTGCAAAGAAAGCTCTCTCAGTGCCCTGAGCTCACTGAGCACACTGCCCCAGCAGTGCTGAGAGACCAAACTGCCCATCTGCCCACTTCCCCCTGAGTGGAACTGCACCCTGTGTGGTGGCACCATTCAGACTAGTCTGCAGTGGCCCACAGACCTGGAAGATGCCTGGGGTATGTCTGAAGTCAAAGTTCAAAAACAACCACTTGCTTTTCAAGGCCAAGGGAAACAAAAGACTTTCCCAAAAACTGCAGATTTGCCATGTATGCATATCCCTCCCATGGGATGCTCACCAGAAGACTGAGGAGCACACACAGAAATGCATCTAAGAGGCTTTCCCCCACCTTGTTGACAGTCTCCCTCATGAAGTATTCCTCCATGGTGATGTAGTAACCAATGAGCTCTTGCATGGTGCAGCTCAGCAGACAGTTGTTGAGGAGCTTGTCTAGGTATTTTTGATGCTCTGTGGAACAAAAGAGAGACCTATCAGCAGGACCAGGAGGCAGCTCCACCAAGTCCCCTTGCTGCTTGTCTCATGGGACCCAACAGACACATACCTGCCAAGCCCAGCCTAGAACAAATCACAAGCCTCTACTGTGGAGCTGAAATTGCTGAGCTGGATTTTGCAGGTGACTAAAATGATTTCCAGAGCTCTACAGAGTACCAAAACCTTGAGCCTTTTATCTCGTGGTCTCCACCTTTATGATTTGTGCCTGCAGTGACCAAATGGCTCTTCCTTTTTTTGGGGACTTTACTTTGTTATACTCCATAATCATTCTTAATGTTGGTTTTCCTGTTAGAGGGAACAACCAGTGCTGAAAACAGGTTTGGAAAGTCTAGGCTACACAATTATCTTCCACAGAGTGCTCCAAAAGTGTCTTTGCAGACCCTGTGCCACTCTGCTCTGCCACTATCTGAGGTATATCTCTATTTCTGGCTTTGATAAGCAGAGCCTATGAGTACTGGTACTCAAGGTGTTACCTTGCTTTACCTCCTCTGAGGCCATGGCATCTCCCACCTCAAAGTCAGCTATTATTCGTCTCTTGATAAACCTCAAGTAGAGCTCACTGCGGGCATTCATCAGAGTGACTTCTGTTAAAATAGGGTCAAGCTCCCTAGAAGAAATAGCAAGAATCAAGACAGCAGGACTACAAAAGGAGAGGCACTAATTTAATTCAGTTAAGTAGTTCTCTGTTCCCTTACTATGAGATCAGTACTGCCCTTTTCCATCTGTGCTGTTGAGTGGCAAAGCTCAGCAGAATAACTGGTATGTGCAAAGCATGCACACACACAATCAAAATATCCTCCCAAATCTCCCCCAGGAGGTATTTCTACAATATTGGTTTTTTTCTCACAAATTCTACTCTAAGATTCAGCAACACTCCCCCTCTTTTCCCTCCCAGATCTGAGGACATCCATGTTGAAATCACAGTGGTAAGGATTGCAAGACTCAAAGCAACCTGATGTAACTTCAAAATGAGCCCTGTTTTGAGTGGGAGATTTGACTAGAGATCTTCATCAGTCCTTCTCAACCTCAGTTTTGCTACAATTCCATGAGCCCTATGTAGCCAGTGTTAGAAATGCCTGGTCCCTGCCATCTCCATGTGTGCGAGTCTGTGCACAGACTCGTGTTTCTCTGCAGATGATGAAGAATCTGTTTAAGCTCAACAGCTCAGGAAATGTGAGATAAAAAAAGCATGTTACAATGCAGAACACAGTGTTCACATCAGAGATGACTGAAAAAAAGAAAGACTGACACATCAGCTTTTTTATCAGTGTGCACAGAAGAATTTTACAAATCCTGCTTTAAGCCTCATGGTGCACAAGTAGGAGAAGGAAACACCACCTTTATTTTACAGATGAAAAAGAAAAAAATCAGAAAACTGGGATGCATGCAGAGTTACTGAGAGCAAATAGTAAGCAGATATTACTGCTGAAATATTAATTATGCAGGCTCACAGATAGTTCTTCCTTGAGGAACCTGTTTTCTTTCCAGGCATGTTTCTAAGTCAGGCAGTCCTAGAAGGGCTGGGTGCACTTTCAAATGGCCTTGCTTAAGGGTTATGTAAATAGTTACGATAAGAAGAAAAAGAGGGAGATTGAAAGCACTGCAGTTTGTTGTCAAGAAACTGATGGTATGGAGGTGCTGCAGCAGCAGTACAGATAAGGTAAGATCCAAAGATTTATTCCTGTTTCTGTCATAAATTATCTGTCAAGAGAACTGCTCTGTTTTGTGGGCTCCAAGGACTGTACTCTGGCCATGAAAGGGTAGTGGGCACAGGCAGCTAAAATCTCAGTCCTTCATGTGCAGTGATATCAACAACACTCCAGGAATGCTTAGAGCCAAGGCTTAGAATTAATGACTAAGCAAAATAAAGCCCCACTGCAGAAGGTTCCTTTATAGAAGGGCAGTGAAGGGCCCCTAACAATTGTCTTTTTAAAATTAATACCGACAAAGCTTCTGGAAGAGTGGGAGAGTTATCTAAATGCTAAGTACTGTTAATAACAACTCAAGAGTGAAAGGTTAGAGAGCATAAAGAGTTTTTCTTTGTACCTTGGTTCAATCTTCTCTGCAGAAGAACTTCTCATCATGCTATTCTGGACTTGCTGGAACTGCAATCAGAAAAGAAAAGGAGTCTTTGCTGATGATTTGTACTCTCTGAGAGTAATAGGAATGCTTTGGAGGAAGCACTGCCAGAGAAGGGAATCACATAAGTTCACTTCCTCCTCCTCCAAGGCAGAGCTCATCCCTCCAGGAAGGGTGGTGGGATGGGACTTAACCAGAGGCATTCAGGTTTGTGACCATGAGACAGTAACAGCAGCCCTGCATCTAAGCAGGAACAAGACAGTGGGGAAGGTGTACTGAAAGCACCCTACAGACCTGCACAGCAAAGAGTGCCCAGGGTGCATTTACCATGCTCCAAATGAATCCTTCTCTGCATCAGAAAGCACAGTTACAGACTGAATCCCTTCAGCTATCAGGGTAAATAAGGAGTAAAGCAAGGATTCTCTCTACACAAGGTCAAACTCTGCTGCCTCTATGGCAGTGGGAGTCCCACAGCGCTGGATGGAGGGCACAGTTGGCTGCATGGGGCAGCCTCACACTGCTCTCACCTGCCTGTGATAGTCCCTCTCCTTGATGAACTTGTCCACCACCTTCTCCACCTGCCGGTCGCACTCCACCTGCAGGTGCTTGATGAGGGTGTAGAGCCTCCCTGGCCCGTAGTAGGTCTCCACGATGGGCTGGTGGGTCTCCACAATGCGAGCAATCCCTGCAGGGGGAGGAGAGACACTCAACCAGCAGTTTCCAGAGCACAGCAGAGCTACACAGGTACACAGACCAGACCTAAAAATGGATCATTCACTCCACAGATAGATTACAAATCTCCTGGAGCATAAGCCATCTCTCTGTCCCTAAGCAGAACTCCTGCCATGCCCTGTGTGCCAGCTGCCCTTCAGCCCAGCAAGACACAAGGTATGAAGCTTCCCCAGGACGAAGCCACGCAAGCTAAATCTGGCAGGGGGCACAACTGCCATGCAAACACAGTCCCAACTTTTAGCACCTGCAAGGCTACAGGGAAAAATCAGCTCAGGGATGGTTCTTGGGCACACACTTGCTGCAGAGAGCAAGCATTAGCAAAGGCAAGAACTCCTTGGAGGAAAAGCTCATCCACAAGGAAGTATCTCTACAATATTGCCTTCTTCTCATAACACTCTATTCCAAAAGTTAGCAACGCTCCCCCTGCTTTTAACACTACTGCCAAGAAAGCTCTACTGGTGCCGGGCTGGGAGAATAACTTGGCAGGGGTGTAGCCTGGAACTAGAGCAGATTTCCTAAAGAAGGTGGTTAATCACCATGGGATCTCAAGTACTGTCTGTGGCATTCCCACAGAGCATTCCTATTCCCTTCTCTGCTTTCAAGTTCCCATGATGCATCTTGAAGAGCCAGGCCTGGAGGCACCAACAGCTGTGCATCCCTAAGGGATCTGATTTGTTTGTCTGGAGAGTTGCAAGTCTGAAGAAACCTCCAGGGAATACCTGTTTGTTTTGAGTATGCAGAGAACAGGAAAAGTCTGATTCTTGGGGCAAGCCAACAAATCCTTTGCAAATCCACTTTGTCCCTGTACAAGATGTACACAGGAAAACTTGCTTATTGTGATGCCCTCTCCTGGTCAGAATAAATCCTACTAGTTGTGTCCCTGTCCCTCGACTGAGACACCTCTAGCTCAAAGGAGAATGAGGCATTTTGTGAGCTAAAATTAAAAGCATTTAAACTGATGGACAGTCTCATCATGGACTATTTGTAATCAATCAGGAAAGAGGAAAGGAAGATTACCTTCGAAGAGGAGTGTCAGGGTGTCTGCAAAGATGACAGCAGCTCGACGGTCACTCATGTCTGTCCCCATCACCAGCTGCAGGTTCTCTTCTGCTTTGTTGGCCACCTGCATGGCAACAGGACCAGTCAGCTGAACACCCAAAGGTATTCTTCAACCCACAGGTCCTCTGTCCTTGCCCTAGAGAGTTTTCATTGGCCTTCCCAATACAAGAGCTATTGCTGTTGGTCCTCCTTTGAACAGGGATCCTTTCCTCTCTTGTGGAAAACTCAAGGCTCAAGGAAAGGCAGAAAATTGCTCTTCTTTTTCCAAGCTCATTGGATAATTTTAAAGCAAGTGCACAGAGCAAGAACAGAAAGGCCATCCCAGCACACAAATGCAGGGAGAGATATGAACTGAGGCCAGTGCTATTTTTAATGTTAACAAGCCACTGCCAAAATCTCCTTCAAACATCTGTTGACAAAGACTGGGTTTTGCTTTCCCCTGGGTGTCACAGAGCCTGTTACCTGCTTGCAGAGGTACTCAGAGAACTTGCTCAGCCCCTCTTCATGTAAACCTAGCAGAGGAAAGATCTTGAAGAACCGTTCCACCTGGGGCAGGTCTCCCTGCTTCATAGCTGTGTCAAATTTCTCTGTAACAATTGTCTTCAGACGCTGCTCTGCTTCCTGCAGGAGTTTCAGGTTGGCATCAATTATTCCCCCTGGTCAAAAGGACAGAAAAGAAAGGAAAAAGTGACAGCACAATGTTAGTATTGTATCAAGGGCTACTTTTTTTTTCCCACAAGAGAGACCAGCACTGTGCAGCCCCAAGCTGAGAAGGCAGAAGACACACTGGAATTCCTCTACAGGCACAGACAGACAGGTTGGTGCATGATGTAATGTTGTGATTTTGCATGAGGGATGACAACACATCCACTGGGATTTTCCGCTTAGGAATCTAGCAATTTGCTCCCTCATTTCCAGTTGCTCTGCTTGGTAGCACACCGTGACACAAGAGAAATTCTTGACAGAGCCTTCTCCCTCACTTCTTCTGGCCTGAACACTTTGTCCTTTGCTCAGTTAGCACCTGAAATACTATTACAGCTGTGTGCCAGGAACTTCCTTTTCAGATCCCTTTTCAATTAATGATAATTCTGTTGCAATAATGCTTCAAAAACCTTCACCCCTAAGTCAGTCTATAACATACTAAGATCTCTGGCCAGCATTAGATTTTCTGCTTTGTCTGTTGGGCTGAGGCAACCCATGGGAAATGAGCAGCCTCTAGATATCCATTGGAAAGGTGACTCATCATCATCTCCTCACAAACAGTGCTTACCTTCCTTGCCCTGACGACTGAGCTCAATCACTGACTTGTCCAGAGACAGATAGCGATGGATATGAGCTGCTGCTTGTTCATAGTCTTCATTTCTCAGGGCTGTCTGAACTCCATCCATGCAGAACTTCAGGTCAAGGATGTCATCAGCTCTCTGAATGGCCTGATAGAGTCGGTTCTGAAAGAAAGGCAACCGGTAATGCTTCCAGCTGTGGGATGGACAGGGAGAGGGAGCTGTCAGAAGACAGTGCGAGTGAAAAACAGACTGAAGCAATACTTTTCTATACAGCAAAACTACTACATAAGCAAAAATCCTACACTACTTAAAAAGTGCTAAGACCAGTGGCTCCACAGGATGGACAGCATATGTCAAAACTGAGGCTGAACTTGGAGGCCACAGTTCTCTGTAACAAAGAGAGAGAGACCAGAGAGGACACCACACATGATCTGTTTGATCTGAGCAGCTGTGCCAAGTGCTGGCATTGTCCCCCATGAAGGAATAGAACAGCCCAGATTCCTGACCTGGCTTGGGTGACAATCTCCACTGTCCTCAGCACAGTGTAGCTGCCAAGATTGCTAGTCACCCTATTCAGGATATTCTACCAGGAGCTGCATGGACAGAAGGGGATGCTGGAGAACCAGCTGCTATATGGAGGAGCATCCCTGGAAGTGTTCAAGGCCAGGCTGGATAGGGCTCTGAGCAGCCTGGTCTAGTGAAGGGTGTCCATGTCAACTGCAGGAGAGCTGAGGACGAGAGGATCTTTAAGGTCCCTTCCAGCCCAAACCATTCTATCATTCTACCAGTCTTATACCATGAATTACTCTCCTGGGGTAGCCCAGAAAGACACAAAAAAACCAAACAACAACAACAACAAAAAAAGACAACAACAAAACAACCACAGCAGTTTCCAGCGCACCTGCCCACCAAAGGCAGGGCACATCTGGTGTGCTTTGAGCACAGAGCACAGCTGGGTGGTGACAAGTTCCAGCCCCCCTCAGCCCAGCTACCTTGGCAAGGTCGAGCTGCCGGACCTTGCTGCTGACGTTCTCGGCCAGGTTGCAGGTGAAGGTGATCATCCCTGCCAGCTGCTGGGCATCCCCCTCGATCAGCTGCAGCTTGGGGCTGGCAACACACAGAACTGAGCATCAGAGGCACACATGAACCACTGGGTGGTGTGCAAAGAGCATGGCTCTTCCTCCAGGTACAGCTGGTCCTGTCACAATACTCCCACTCATTTCATTGCCTTCCTCTGGGAGCAAAGCAGGAGAAAGGAACAGGCTGGATGCTTTGGGAGAGGCTGCACAGACCAACTGTGCCTTGCTACCACAGAGGGCATGAATGAGACACTGGGCCCTTAGGACATTCTCCACTTCTGAAGTGGAGGTGAAGACTGTAAACCTTTCCTTGGAGCTCTGCTGGACACAAGGATATTCAGGATGATTTCCCAGCCTGCCTGCACAAGTTCACCCTGAAGAGGCAGTAATATTTGTTCACACCTACAGATAGCCTGGCACAAGACACCTGATCCAACAGTTGATGCTGAAACCTGGCAACCTCTGAGATGACACTCTCAAAAAGCTTCTCAGCCTACACCAAAATGGGTCAGGGCAGAGCTGTCAGTGCAGCTGGGAAGAACTGGGGATGAGGATCCAACTTGTACTCTCTACCACAAACTGATTTAAAGTCTGACATTTTCTGAGAATGGATGTGCTTCCCCTACAACACTGAAAGGAGTATCTGGGTCATGCAGCAAGGAGAAGGAAGAGGTGTTGGAACACTAACCCCATGCGATGAAGGGCAACCATCTTATTCTCTATAGTGCTTTGCTGCTCCAGGAGGGCATCCAGCTCTTCCTGCACGACTTTCTGAAAAAATAAAAAAAAGGATGAAAGAGGTGCTGCATGACTTCAGCTCTCCTCCAGACCAGCAATTTATCAGACCCTATCCAAGCCAAGGACACAAGGCATTAGTGCTTCCAAGAGCTCGCATGACAAATAAATCCTTTCTAAGCTCTCTTTAATCCTCTAAATCTTTATGATTTTTCTATTTGAAAGCATCGGTTTTGGAATCCTCATCACACCCTTTTTAAGTAAGATAACCCACAAACTCCTCCCCTGGCCGGGCTTCCATTGCACGAGATCCCAGAACCTTCAGGCTGCTCGCGATTCAGGGATCCGCGGAGGCGACAGCGACCCCCGGCCGGGCCCTAGGGGCGGCTAAGTCCGTATCAAACACCTCTGGAGAGTATGCAGCAATGAGGGGCACAGCGACAGCGAGGTCTCCGCTTTCCGGGGTCCCGCTGCCTCCCGTGCCCGGCCCCACACACCTCCTCCTCACACAGCCGGCTGTAGGCGGCCTCCAGGTCCGCCAGCTCGGTCAACGACTGGATCCGCTCCATAGACAGGGCGGAGGCGGCGGGGCCGCCACTCTCCCCCGGCGGCGCCTTCGGCCCCGGCGCCGTGGCCGCCGCCATCTTGGCACACAGCTGACGCGGTCGATAATGCCGTGAAGCCCGGCGGGACTGTCAGAGGCGCTGCCTGAGCCTTGGCGCCGCTCGGCTCCGGCCGGCAGCGAGGGAAGCTAACGCTCCTGCAGATTTCCGTGCTAGAAGGCGGCTGAGGGCTTTCTTGGGGGGGTTCTTGGTGCAGGCGGCAGCTGCTATAGAGCCGCGATCATTCAGGCACCGCACTGAGCACCCTCTCTCGCCACACGGCGCGGCCGCGCGCGCGCCGGACACGTAGAAAGCCCCACGGAGAAGGCGCGGGAGGGCAGCGCGCAGGCGCAGCTCTGATGGCGGAGGAGGCCGGCGGCGCGTCCGCCTAGGCCGGAGCAGCATCCGCCGCCATCCGCACGGTGAGCGCAGCTCTGCTCGCCTGGCGGCGGCTCCGCGCTAGGGACGGTGCTCTGGTTTGTGGAGGGGGAGCGTCGCGGACCCCTCGGGACCTGGGCCGGGTGAGGGCGGCCGGGCCGGACCGGGCAGTGAGCTGTGGCCGGTTCCCTGGGCGAGCGTTCCGCAGAGCGCGGGGAGGTGCGGGCTCCGTGCCCTGCCGGAGCCTCGGCAAGGCTGAGGGCCGCGTGGTGCTGGGGTTCCCTCCCGCCTCAGCCTCGGGAAGAGGAGTCGGCTCTGGGCAGCTGCAGGTGGCTGCACTCGTGTTCAATGAAACGGCGGCGTCAGAGATGTGTAACGGCGCTGGGATCCCGGAGGGCTTCCCTCATTGCGTTTGGTTCCTGAAAACCTAAAGCAGTGGTTAATTAGCAGTAATTACTGGAAGTCCTGCTGAGCGGCCCAGCAGTAAGGAGTTCAGCTGGCACTTGGTACCCGGGACACTTTGGGAGATCCTTTTGCGCTAATAAATAACAAATAGTGGGGTGGCAGTCGGGCTCTGCTGTGAAGTGATCCCTGCACACACGGTAGGGCAGTGGTTCTCTCTGCTGGATGAAAGGCTTTGCTTTTGAGAAGTTTATTATTTTGTGTTACTTGTTGCAGAATTGCCGGAGCTGCAATAAGCTGAAGCAAATCGGTTGCAAACATGTTTCTGTACAACCTAACGTTGCAGCGTGCCACAGGCATTAGCTTTGCTATCCATGGCAACTTCTCAGGTAATTTTCTCCTCCCTCTGCATGACTTGGCTTGAGGCTTTTTTGGGTACCAGTTTGCTTTGGTACCTCTGGGGGTTTTTTCCTGGTACATTATCATTTGTTCTTGAGTGTTACTTAAGCATTGGTCGCTTGTGGAAAGACTGAGAGAAGTTTGGCTTGATTATTTATCAATCTACTTTATCTATAGGTTTAGTTTAGTATTCTGACCAATTTTCTGATGTGTTAAAAGATGTTCGAACAGTGGTGGTACATAATGTGGTAAATAAGCTTCTTTGAGTTTCTCCACAGTAGTCCTAAAATTGGCATTTGGAGGTTCACCCTTCTTCCCTTGTAGCTCTTGTTGAATTTGTGTGTTGTGTGTTTTGTTGCTGACTTGCGTTTGTGTTTTGGGTTCTTCAGGAACCAAACAACAAGAAATTGTTGTTTCCCGGGGCAAGATCCTGGAGTTACTGCGCCCTGATCCCAACACGGGGAAGGTTCACACGCTGCTGACCGTGGAGGTGTTTGGAGTCATCCGGTCCCTCATGGCCTTCAGGCTGACAGGGGGCACCAAAGATTACATCGTGGTGGGCAGCGACTCGGGGCGCATCGTCATCCTGGAGTACCAGCCCTCCAAGAACGTCTTTGAGAAGATCCACCAGGAAACCTTTGGCAAGAGTGGCTGTCGCAGAATCGTTCCAGGCCAGTACTTGGCTGTGGACCCAAAGGGCCGTGCCGTCATGATCAGTAAGTCTCTCTGTCAGCTTGTGTTCTTATTATTTTTATCTTCTGTCTTGCAGATACTTATTTTGGAGCGAGTTTCTGCCAGGTATAATTGCAATTATAATAGAATTGTTTTAGGCTGTGAGCTACGTCAAGGAGAATGCAGGCATTCAGAATTGTTCCTTGATGCTGGTGGAATTGCACAAATAAATTGTAATGCTGAACCAAAACAAGCTGGAAAGAGATCAGTTTGCTTAGCAGTGTGCAGAGCCCTGAAGTGTGGTGTGTGGGACAGAGGACGGGATTGCAGGTGTCAGTGCTGCAGTGTAGCCAGTCTGTTCCCATGGCCTGAAATGATGTTCTGAGTTCATGTCTCTTCTCTGAGATGTCTCATGGAGACAGCCAGATATATTTCTGATCAGGCTTCACAGGTAGAAGGACACTTGGGAGAATTATTTTGGTAAGATTTAGCACGAGGTGTATGGAGCTTTCTCAGTTTGCTGAAGGCAGCTCTGTGCAGTGCTGATGGTAGTTTACCAGTGTACTGGGAATAGGAATAAATAATATTTCTTTTCTAACACGTCTGGTTTTCCTGGGTGAGAAAGTAGCACAGTCACAGTTGTGCCATTCATGTTAATATTTGAGTGGTGTTTTTTATGTTGTGGATGCTGTGTGTGAGGCAAGGATACATTTTCCTAGTAAAATATTTCTGTGGAAAAGTTGTCATACCAACTGGCTTTAAAGAGCAGAACGTCTGGATGCTTCTTTTCATTTGTCTTTGCTTCCTCCTGTCTCTCATCTCTTGTATGGTAAAAAGAACGAGTAGATCTGCTTCAAGCCACTGTAATTGGAATATTGGGCCAGGTGAATGTAGCTCAAAGGGTCAGGCTTTGTCTTTAAAGGGCTGAAGTTGTCATTTTGTGCTTGCAGTCTGAAAGATTTAAAATTATACATTCGAGGTTAATTTGTGGCACGGAGACACCAGTGGTGAACTTCAGCTGAAGTAATGCTGACGTTCTCTTGCCAAGTTACAGCTTGATGTTGGGCTGCAGGCATGGTCAGATTTGATTATCAAGTAATGGGCTTCACGTGCTGTTGTCCTTTCTTGCAGGTGCCATCGAGAAGCAGAAGCTGGTGTATATCCTGAACAGAGATGCCGCTGCTCGACTCACCATTTCCTCCCCACTGGAAGCCCACAAGGCCAATACCTTGGTCTACCACGTGGTGGGAGTGGATGTGGGGTTTGAAAACCCAATGTTTGCTTGTCTGGAAATGGATTATGAGGTGAGAAGGACTTCATCTCCCTTTGCTGTATTTTGACCTTTGTTATTCCTATTCTGTTCTTCATCTGTCACTGGGGAATATTGGCTGCTTCTGCTGTCTGGGACAGTTTTCATTTTTTACGGGCTTACTGGCTTTTTGTCTTGCCTTCAGCCAGAATGGGCCAGTCTCTCCTGTCTTGGTGATTGATTCTTTTTGCTTTTCAACTGAAAATATGCCTGTTTTCTTGGTCTGAACTTCTCTTGTGCAGCTTCTAGCCAGTCTTTTGGCCGCCATTCTGTTGCTACTCAAAACTGTTTCCCGACGCATCAGCTTTGCTCCTCTTTTTAATCCTCTTTTCAAAGACACCTTGATGTGTTCTGTTTCAGGAAGCAGACAATGATCCAACAGGTGAAGCTGCAGCCAACACACAGCAGACATTGACGTTTTATGAATTGGACTTGGGTTTGAACCATGTTGTCAGGAAATACAGTGAGCCCCTGGAAGAGCATGGCAACTTCCTCATAACAGGTACTGCCCACAGAGTTGTTTTTGTATGGGTCTGCTTGGATCCCATTCCCCAGGAAAACACAGTCAATACTCTTGACATCTTAGGAGTTGTTTCAATTGTAGTCTGAGCCATTAGTATAAATTAATTAATTACCCTGCAGTCAGGTAATGAGGGGTGGTTCACATGGAAACACACAGGTATTCATAGAAGCAGCTGCTGTTTCAGAGTGCTCCTGAAATCAGCTGGTAGCAATACAAAAGGACTTAATATCCAGTAAAACAGTAGGTGCTGTTTTACTCTCTTTAATGGGATTCCATTTGCTAAAGGCAGTAGATGAATCCGTGGACTTAAAGCCCACTTGGAGGGGTTGGATGCAAAGCCAATACAACACCTTCAGCCAGGGAAACAGCTGCAGGTTCCTCTCCAAGCACAAAAAGTGCTGAGCTAGGAGAGCATATTCATATGCTTGCCCTGTTGCATCTGCTGTAGGCAGCTGTCAGACAGACACCAAGTATTGTGCTGAATCTGTTTGATGATATGATTCGTTACACTGAGATTACAAAGTATGGTTTTAGAAATGCTTCTGTTAACTAAAGATGTTAATCCATCTGATGGATTTTTCTAGAAGCAAACATGCCAGAAACCCAAGGGTTGTGTTTAACTGGCAGGTTGCTAGTGTGGTATTTTGGATGTATCATTGCTTTCTAGACAAGAATAAGCCAGGAAAAGCCATAAAACCTAAGCAATTTGTCAGAAACTGCATCTTTCCAGATCCCCTGATACCATCTGCCCTGTTCTCATGGTGGCACAGGCAGCTGTACTCACTCTTTTGTCTTTTCAATAAGAACAGATTCATATATGCAGGGTGATGGAGTGTGTTGGAAATTGTTGCTTTAAAGAAAACCAAATGTTCTGTAGGCAACTGATCAGATCTGTGGTAAAGGCTTTTCTCCTAATAATTTTCTTTCAGTTCCTGGTGGTTCTGATGGCCCCAGCGGGGTGCTGATCTGTTCTGAAAACTATATTACTTACAAAAACTTTGGTGACCAGCCTGATATCAGATGCCCAATTCCCAGGAGGCGGGTGAGAATTTTTTAAGATTATGAATGCTTGGAATCTGTCTTTCAAGGTTAAAGGTACCAGGAAGGTTTTAAAGTAAGAAAAAAAGGAGTTAAAAACATGTTGGCTTATCTGCCTCACTGGCTGTGTGTTATCTGGGAGGGAGGATGGAGGTGGGCATAGCCTGAAGTGATGAGTGTGGTTCATGTCTCTTCTCTGAGATATATACTGGAGATACTCCAAAGACTCTGATCAGGCAGCACTGTCAGTGCAAGATAGGATTACTTGAAATGCTGAACAGTGGCAGTTGTAGCTGCAGGTGAATTCATCAGCTGCTCTGTTGCATCTAAGGCTGCTTCCTCTCCCTTTGGTATTAGGAATGCAGTGCTGTGAACACCTGCTAGGGTACTCAAAACCAGCTGTGTGGGTTACAGCCCTTTCCCGTGTTTTGGGCTTGGATATGTGAGAGTTGCCTGGAGAGGAAAGTAAAATAGATGAGGGATGATGCTTAGGCATAATGTCCCACAATTGTATTTCCCTTTGGGGCAAAGATGTACCAAGGGTGACTACAGATGTAACAAAGGGATGTGCTTTGTGTTAAAAACCTTCTTACATACTGTGAGCTCTTAAGGCACCTGTGAAATGGAAATGCGTCCGTCAGTGAAATCACCTCTGTGCTTGTCAGGTAATTCCACCAATGACCTCCACTCTCTTTCCTGACAGAATGACTTGGATGACCCAGAGAGGGGTATGATCTTTGTCTGCTCTGCTACACATAAGACCAAGTCCATGTTCTTCTTCCTGGCCCAGACAGAGCAGGGAGACATCTTCAAAATTACTCTGGAGACTGATGAAGACATGGTAAGCATGACATAAATGCAGAAGTATTAACTGAGAGGAGTTCTTAGTTCCTTTCTCTAAGGTGATGTGTATTTACTGTTGTGAGTTTAACTGTGTAAGGGGACATGCTTTGTGTGATTTGTAGTACAGTCAGCACTGGTCACCGCTGTGACCAGTTTTATTATTACTCAGAAAGAGACACGGTGCAAGGTTTGCAGAATCCTCTGAGGATTAAACTGCAGTCACTTGAGCATACATAAAATGTTCTAGAGGTGGTCTTTTTTTAAAAGATGTAAACTGTGGTCCATGAACCTCTTGGAGAGTATTTCAGTAACTTATTTTGTGGAACTTAGCTTCCCTGGATTTCATCAAGTACCTTCTAGTCTCTTAATTGAGTGTTTACATGCTGCAATCAATATTTTTGCAAGATGAGGAAGCTAGCTTGGCACAGCTGGTCTGTGAGTTGAAATAACAGGCTTGCAGTGGCTTGCTGCTGCTTGTTTTAGCATTCAGCTCTGAAAAGTTCTCTGCTGCAGCGTGATTAGTTGGGGTTTTTGAGTAAATGTTGAATGTTAATTTCTCCATCTAAACACGTCATATTTGGTAAAGGGGATGATTGTGTAGCAGGCACCAAGCCTGCCAGAGTTCAAGGAGTGTTTGGACAATGATCTCAGACACATGGTGGGATTTTTGGGGTTGCTCTCTGCAGAGCCAGGAGTTGGACTTGATAATCCTTGTCAGTCCCTTCCAACTCAGAATACTCTGTGATTCTGCGATGTTCAAGTGCCTGAAGATTGTTTTTAGATGTTTCACCAACAGCTGTTGTGACCATATCAAATTTAGAAATTTGCTCAGGACAGTTGTTTTTCTAACGCTGGAGAATTGGTGGTGTTCAGTGAAGTGAATTTCTTTCCTCTTAGGCAGCTTGCTATTTTTACAGCTTTTGTTTTCCAGATTGACTCAGTATTACAAAAGGCAGAAAGTCTTGGAATAAAACAGGCAGCTTGGCTTGTGTTTTCAAATAGTCTGTTGGATGTGTGATTTATAACCTGGTGCCCCAAACTACTGATGTGTTAAGCCTGGCCTGCTCTTGTTCATTTCTTTGGAGAAGATAGCTCGGCAGATGTTTGTTATCAAATCACACACACGGAGCTCCAGTACTTTAGCATCGTATTCACATCTTCATCTGCTTTCAGGTAACGGAGATTCGACTGAAGTACTTTGACACTGTTCCTGTTGCTGCTGCCATGTGTGTGCTGAAAACAGGGTTTCTCTTTGTGGCATCTGAATTTGGAAACCAGTGAGTAAACAATTTTACGTCAGTGTTTTTCCCCTGAAACAAAGTGGTTCTGTTCAGGCCTGCAGACTGACCCTTGAACTTACTGTGCATAGAAGGATAACACCTCTGATTTAATGGGTGGATTAGTGCTTTGTTCAGAGGGCTTGAGAAGAACAGTTGAATTAGACTATGAATGGGGGAATTTTCTTGGTGTTTGAACACAGATTAGATGACAAAGTGCAGAGAACAAGAGGTTACTTGCTGTTGCAGCAGATTTTGGAAAAATTGAGCACTTGCTGTTTGTGTAGCGTTCATCACATATCAGATGAATTATCTTTTCAATTAGCTTAACAATTTGAATTTTTGTGTGTATGGCCAACTCAGAAGTAAATAGGATTCCTTATTAGTAGCTGTGTTCCATTCCTTACTAGATGTGTACTTGAGAGCTTTCTCTTAATTCATGTTTGGACTTCTAAATACTCTAAAGGTTCATGTACATCTTTGAAGATTAGCTTAACTGTGTCTGAGGGATGAGTTCACAGGAATGGAGATTTTGCTGGTTGTATCTGCAGTCAGCCACCTGAGGGAGCCCCAGCCGGTTTGCTGGACTGAATCTGAATTGAGGAAGCCATATTC
Source organism: Fringilla coelebs (assembly GCF_963513975.1). Lineage (NCBI taxonomy): Eukaryota > Metazoa > Chordata > Aves > Passeriformes > Fringillidae > Fringilla > Fringilla coelebs. Next base: position 7,610,232 of record NC_140040.1, on the reverse strand, counting down.
GGGCTTTATTAAAACCAGGAAGTGACTCAGTCTATCTTTCTGTGGGATTTTTTTAGGGTTTTTTTTCTTATCTAAAGTTTTATTTGATTGTTGTGTTAATTGGGCTCATAAATTGGAATCGGGAATGTGGTTAAAAATAGTATGATTAAAAAGGTGAGAGTAAATAAATAAATAAAATAGATAACTGTGGAGTTGAAGTCCTAACCATTGGCCTTGCTTTTGGCCTCAGCTGTCAGTTGCTGCTTTGGCTTAAACACAGGATTATCTAAAAGGCTCATGGGTAAACAAAATACTGAAACTGCGATACCTTGCCAGTGACAGCTGCAAATGTGAAGGGCTGAAGCTGGGAGGTTGTGGGGGGTTTCTTGTTCATGAGTTTTGGGGATTTTTTCTTTGTAGGCCTCTGATTTATTTAAAATATTTTGTAACCCAGAAGACAATCCTTAAAGCCAAATATTAATAACTGAATAATGTAGGGTTGGATTTCTTTCTTCCCCACTACCTGAATATCTGGTTAAGTCTTACTTAAAGAAGGCTGCATGAGCCTTGCTCTGAACATGCTGACACAGTTTTTTCTGTCTCAAGTTACCTGTACCAGATAGCTCACCTGGGGGATGATGATGAGGAGCCAGAGTTTTCCTCTGCCATGCCTCTTGAGGAAGGAGACACATTCTTTTTTCAGCCTCGACCTCTGAAGAACCTGGTGCTGGTGGATGAGTTGGACAGTTTGTCTCCTATTCTGTGTTGTCAGGTATGTTGCCCTCAGCAAGTTCCTGTCTACCACCTGTGTAAGTGGAGTCACCAGCTAAGCTATTCCAGGTTTCCAGAAATATTGCTCCAGATAAAGGCTCAGAGAGGCAAATCTGCAGAGTTCTCAGCTGCCTGAGATTGGTACCTGGCCTGGTAGATTTGATTCCTGTGGCAATAAATATATATCTGAACACCAGGTGTCAGCCAGTGATTCTGTGATGCTTCTCTGTTGACTGTCAGACCAGCTGTTTGCAAAGAGTTTCGATAACACTTAACAGTCAGGGCAGCAGCTGGAACACCCTATGGCATGCCCACAGCTTTTGGTGTTTGAAAAAACATTCTCAAAGCAGTAGTGTGATATATATATGCGCATAGTTTTATTTTCTCGTTCCACGGATGTTGTTTTGACACTTTTTCTCCACACAGATAGCAGATTTGGCCAATGAAGACACACCCCAGTTGTATGTGGCTTGTGGTCGGGGGCCCAGGTCATCCCTCAGGGTTTTAAGACATGGACTTGAGGTAAGACATCAGCACTTCAGAAGAAAAACCTGAGAGATCGGGGCAGTGTGAGGAAATCCTTGAAACAAAGTTGCTGAAATGAGGGGATTCTCCTTTGCTGTAGTCTGGAGAGCTACTTTCTCTTGCTACTTGAGGAATAGAAGGGTTGTATTGTTTATTCTTACAGTCTGAAAGGCTTTTTGTTTACTTGACTTCAACAAAACCTGCATTTTGTTTCTTCTAATACTTGAGTGTATTGAGCTGGAACATTCCTGGTGTCTGCCAGCTGCTGCTGATCTCTGCTGGGGGTGGATGACCTTGTTTTAAAGCTGATCATCCAGAGCAATAATGTTGCCATATCATTGCTGACCATATTTTGCCCTGTAGCACATCTGGCATGGGCTGAGAGCATCAGAATTGGGAATTGTTAGCTTTTCTGCCCAGTTGTGGGAAAGCTTAAAAACTGCTCGTGGTTTGATTGCTTACTCTAGTAAAGTCTAAACATCTGTTTGCAAAAGAACCTTCTTCCTGTTTACTCTTAGGTATCTGAAATGGCTGTCTCAGAGCTGCCTGGTAACCCCAATGCTGTATGGACTGTGAGGAGACATGTTGAAGGTATGCAGTATTTTCGTGAAGCACAGGGGGGTCATAATGTTTTTGTGTGTGTTTTGTTTGTTGTTGTTTTATGGTTTTCTGTCCATTGAGATAGGAATGGTGCTGCATGATGCTTGTGTGCCATCCTCAGAAATTGTGGTTTGAGTCATCAGCCACCTGCTTGTCTTAAAAAGCCACCCACCTTCTGGTCCCCTTGTATTGTCACACTTCTTTTTGACAAAGAAGCAGCTGCCTGCAGCTGCATCCATCACCCAGTATGCTGTGTCAGCGGTACAATTGCAGCCTGAAGCTGCTGAACCTCTCATGCGTTCCCACTTCCCGTAAGTTTTTGCCCATAAGTTCTTGCTCAAACAGCAGCAGGCAACAGCTATTCTTGTTGTTGGACTGTACTCAGTATTTTTCATGTGTGTGTTGACAACTGCAGTAATCAGCTCTTTGTGAGAGTGGGATACAAATTATGGAACAAAGATGATAAATCAGCAACAGTGTTTGCATTTTATTACTACCTTCTGTGCATATCTGTGAACAAACCACTCTGGACTAGGACATACTCTCTATTCAAATGCCAGCAGTGTGTAGAAGGTTTGTGATTCCAGAAAGATTAAGATTTCAGGTTGGCAGAATATACTGGATTGGGGGTTTGGTTGGTTGTTGGGGTTTTTTTTAATTTCGTGATCTGAAATAATAGTCTTGCTCTTACTAATGTACAAGAGGAAATGTAGTACCTTCTGCCTTTCTCTTTGTGGCAAGAGCAGAATTGCACAGAAACACCTAAAAAGCTGGTAGGGAATCTGTTCTGGGTGCTTGGGGATTATTTCCCAAGCAGTGCTTTCTTTAACTCTCACAAAGGCTTCCCTAGGTTTATACAGGGGATCTAGAAAGGTCAGATTGTTGCAATAGCAGCCTTAGCCTGCTATGGTGACAGGATACCTTGTATTTAAGCAGAATAGTGTGTCTTCCAGGGAATCAGTAACCCTGTGGGAATTTCAAATCCTGCAGTGGGATTTACCTTGCCATGTGAGACCTGCCATGAATTCCTGTGCTCATATCCTGAAATTCATGTATTGTCTAAACAATAAAGGAGGAACTTTGAGCATAAAGTGCCTTCATGTCCCCGAGAAGTGAAAGGGTCAAAAGGAAAGTATTTCCACAGTTCATAATAAAAAATACATGGTTTTCTGAAAAGAGGCATTCCAGCTTGTTAGAAACCTTTTCTCCAGCATTCTGGAAAAGAAGTTGGTAAGATTTTCTCCCTCTGAGGACTGGAGGCTTCTGACCTCACCTTACAGTTTTAAAATCTTTTCTCTTGGGGTTCCAGAAGAAGACACTGACTTTTCAGGAGGTGAAGGACCACTGATGATCTGCAGGAAGAGGGACCAGTCTCATTGCCTTCTCTTCTTTCCACCTTCCAAATTTTCCAGGTTTCAGCATGATCATCTCCGTGATTCAGAAAGGCTGGAATCTGTAGCTGTTAAGCTGTGCTACTCAGTGAATACTGTTTATAGCTCTGTGAAACTGATTCTCAAGTTCCAACTCTTGGAATTCAGCAATTATTTGTGGGTTTTGTTTGGAAAGAGTGCAAAACATTTTCAAACATGTATGTAATCTTTAAAGTGCCCTCGAGGGCACACTTGGCAACATGGGGTTGCCCAGCTCTGCCTTGATGTTGCAGTTTGTGCTGCAAGGCCTCTGTAAGAAGCACCCAGGTCTGCAGTCTTCAAAGCAAATACTAACCTTGGCTGGTACATGGTGATACTCACTACCAATACCAAGCCTTTTTTTTTCTTCCACAGGTGGCTGGTGGTGGAGGTGCTGATCACCACAGGTGTGTACCTACTGCTAGGGGCTACTGTACAGTATCACAGGTTAACCACAGAGAATCCCAACAGCATGGGGCTACACTGATGCTAAGCACTTCACTAAAAAAGTTCTAGAAACTGGTGTGTAGTTGAAGATTGTTGCCTTTGAAGTTGAGTAGCTGAGGAGCAGAAAGCTGATCCCAGTCCATCTTGCAGTCCTTGGGAAGCAAAACAATCAGCTGTGTCTCTGTGGGACAGTCAGTTCTTGCTAAAATTGGATGTGTGTGTTTTAGGGGTATTTTGAGCTTTCTTGTAGACCAAGATTAGGTTTCCAGCTGCTTTGTACAGACCTCCAAGAGAAAAAGATCAAGTGTGCTTGGAGCAGTTGTAGGTATTGCTGGCATGGGAATGTCCTGTGGTTTTGGGATTCATCTGCCTGTGAGACAGAAGTGGGTAGGATTTGCACCAGACTATTCCAGTTGAATGATCTGTGGGTGTAGGTGTGTGCTCTGCTGTGTTGACAGATGGGAGCTGGGAGCTAAGAGCCAGCATTCCCTACCTGGCACTCTTGCTGGAGGAGCAGCGTGCAGTGAGTCAGCGCTGCGGAGTCGCCATGCCGTAGTAAACAGAAGCCCAGGAAAATGTGCTGTCATCCCCTCAGAGTCTGTTAACTGAGAGTGATCCTGAGCTCTGACACTGCTCACCAGTTTGCTCACTGAACTCCTCTGAGCTCGTGGTGACTGTTTCAGAGCAAGTTCAGATGCTGCAGTGTGAGAAAACTGTCCGGACTGGACTGGCATATAAGAATGGAATTCTCATGGACTAGCTCAAACTGAATCAATGATAAATAGTAAAAAGCACAGTAGTGTAGAGTTCATGGACTGAAATGTCATGTTTTCATAACTGGTTGTGATGTTTGCATGAAGCTGCAGAAAAATTGTAATACATGTGTAGGAGAAAGAGTCCAGCTGTGGCTCTTCAGAGTCATTAAAATGTCTCTGTTACTCACTGAAAGGAGCTGACTGGTGCAATTAGTACAGTAATAAGCATCTCTGAAGTCTTGTGTCTGCATACAAAATGATGTCTATCTGTTCAAAACTCTGGGGAGACTGATGTTTTGCTTGGGATTGTGCAGAGCTAAGTAGACATCTTTTCATATTAAAATTTGTAGATCTTTTCTTTTTCTAACTGAGAACACTTCTCAGTGTGCCCTAGAGATTTAGTCCTCTTAATTTCAACTAGACTGCTATATTTTCTAAACCAAAAATGTATTGTTTGAACCTAGATGAATGTGTCTTATTCACTGACTTAATTCTGGTAAATCAAACCTTTTATTTCAAAAGCTCCAGCAGAGAGTCATTAAGCAAAATAGACTTGAAGCAAAAATGCACTTGTCACTATTATTGACATAGACTTAAAGGCATGCTCTAATATAAATGTAAGCCAATGGGAGAAAAGAGCTAAAAAACTATTGAGAGGTAGGAATGAGTTTTCATTTAGATAGGACTAAGGGAATCTGTTTTGTTTTCAGATGGGAGTTCTTTGTCCTATGCCAAATCACATGCTTAAACCTCCAGCTGGGACACAGTGGTTTATCATGAGAATTGACAGCCCCCAGGGAGGAAGGCAGCAGCTCTGAAGTCATTTGGAAAGCACCAGTGGTCTTTGCAATGGAATTCTTAGAACATCCTGTCTATGGGATATTTATGAATCAAATGCTTAGCCTGTGAACTGCTAGAAACTCCATGATCGAGGAATTCTTGTAGACTTCTGGTGTTGAAAAATCTGTGCAAGTCTGCAGGAGAAGCTGCTGTGTAGAAAATAAGCAGTGTGTGTGTCTTGCTGAACTCTTGTCATCTGCTGTTAATGTTGGAAAATTTCTCCTGTTTAGCCAAGCATTCGAGTCATTGGTGTTACTTATGGAGTTCTCTCTGCAGATTCAGTTCTTGCTTTCTCATTTCCTCAAATGGACCAGTTCCTGTTTGTAGGATTTTGGAGCTGTTGGAGGTTATAGGCTGTGAGCAGTTAATAGAGTAGTAACAGAATTTATGCCACAGACTTCTGTTGAAATTGGTTTAGTTACACAGAACTCTTCAGTTTGATCAGAGCTGTGGTCTGTGTACCAGATGTTGCAGAGAAGAATGATGGGGTTTTTTTAATTTTTCACTTGCATATTTTCAACTGTATGTAAGAACTTTTTGTTACAAACGTGACACAGCAGGTTTGGCAATGCTTCCATCTAAACAGGGTGGATAAGAAGAGGATTATTAGTTCTTGAAGCATTTGTTTTGGTTAACCCAGCTTGGGTTCTTTAAGCTGCTGCATCATATTTTGTGGCATCCTATTCCCATCCCAGGAAGACTCCTTTATTTTCCTGTTCTGTTAAATTTATTAGCCACTTCTCCATGTCTCCTATGTTTGAAAATTATGGAGAATCTCCTTTCAAGGGCAGAAACTGACAGCTCTTATGCCTTCACCTCCACTAGGTACACTGTGGTGCCCAAGTCTGAGCTTTGGGTTGAGTTAGGTTAAAATGAAGAATTTTCTTTTTAAGAAATAGCAGCTGCATGACAACAGCAGTAGAAGTGGAATTGCTTCTCTGAGGCAATCTTATTTCTCTTCCAAGGCTCCTGGCTCCATTTCCCAGTAGACTTCATTGTTTCTGTTGCTTTTGTTATTCTCTTCTAATGTGATTGTCCTCTTCCCCTCTTAAGACCTATTGCTTTCTGCAGAGTGAAGGCAGAGAGCAGTAAAGTGGTATTTTGCTTTACCCAGTCCTACTACCCTCATTTCCCACAAAGTTTCCCTAAGATTATTTTGATTAGCATAGCTCCTCCATGTCCAAGCTACAGGAGTCTCCCACGCTGTCGCCTTTGGGAGAAGCCAGTACTGGAGATAATAGAGCAAACACTGACCTTTACTTCTATTGGGATAAATTACTGTATTGCAACTATCTTAAAAATGTAATTGTTTCTTATCCCAGGAGATTCTCACAGTGTGAATGGAAGCCAGTTGAGCTTCTGGAGAACAGTAAAGCAGGTTTAACCCTGAATTCTACTGCAATGCACCCTAATTGTTCTCTGCAGCCTTTTGTTGTGTGGCTGCTAGATAGAGATTGTGGTCGTGCAACCTCCTGTGTGCAACATCTGTGGTGTGGTTTCTGTAGATAGATTCCTTATGTTCAAATTTTTGGAGTACAGTATTTAGTTTGACTTTGTTGGGTGTTAAATCTGGATTCAGCTCTTTGGGTGAGGGGGGACAACTGTGTTAAGAGACTTCGAGAACTTGAGCGTTCTTTGAAAAAAACATACAAGAATCCTGCTTGCCAGAATCCAGAGTATTATGAATTGACTGTGGATCTGGATCATGGTTTGATCCCTGGCTCGGTGCTGCATTGTGTGGAGTCTGGCAGTGGCTGGCTTTTGGACAGCGTGTCCTAGAGCGAACTTGTGCAATACTGTCAGCCGCTGTAATTATCACAGGAATTCTGCTGAAGAGTAACTGCTAGACATTTGACTGCTGATTGTGTTGGGAAGCCTTGCATTTATTAAATCAGCACTTTTTTTTTCCTTGTCTTCCTTGACCAGATGAATTTGATGCCTACATTATCGTGTCCTTCGTAAATGCCACACTGGTGCTGTCTATCGGAGAGACTGTAGAAGAAGTGACTGACTCTGGATTCCTGGGCACTACACCGACCTTGTCCTGCTCTCTTCTTGGTGATGATGCTTTAGTACAGGTAATGGAAAGCTGCTACTTACATGTCTACTGTCTGCCACTCTCAGCTTGCTGCACAGATGTGATTTCTGCAGTAGTGCAACACATATCTAAAGGTGTGGATTGGCAGAGAATGATGCTGATTCAGCCTTTCCCTTTTTATATCTTGCTAAGTGAAACTGCACAAGTTCAAAATGGTCGTAATCTCCTTCAGTAGTTTCTTGCTGTGGTTGAAGGATGCAGTTCTCCCAGTTGGCAGATATCGTCCTGCTGGTTCAGCCTGGTGCATAGGTCAGATCACTGGCTGCCAGGAGTGATTCTTGCCTTTGGCTGCTGCTGAGTCAGAACCACCAGTGAAAGGGAGTTGTGAAGAGATGGTAAATACAGAATTGATGTGGCTTTTTTTTTTTTCTTCAGGTATATCCAGATGGGATCCGGCACATCCGCGCAGATAAGAGAGTGAATGAATGGAAGACACCAGGGAAGAAAACCATTGTAAAATGTGCTGTGAACCAAAGACAAGTAGTGATAGCACTTACTGGAGGAGAACTGGTTTACTTTGAGATGGACCCGGTATGTGTGTTAATATTGTGAATGAGTTTGGAAGAGTGAGGTATGGGTTAGTGAATGGTTTAAAAATTGTGATATTGTTTATGTAACAAATCCAAAGCATCGTTAAAAACAAAATATCTAATTAGTAAGTCTACATTCTTCTCTCTCAGTCAGGACAGCTGAATGAGTACACGGAGAGAAAGGAGATGTCAGCTGACGTTGTTTGCATGAGCTTGGCCAACGTTCCCCCTGGGGAGCAGCGTTCCCGGTTCCTTGCTGTTGGACTGGTGGACAACACTGTCAGAATTATTTCACTTGACCCTTCTGTGAGTAGCTGCTCTGGTTTTACCCTTTCATTGGTTTGAAATGTTCAGAAGGATCCTCCAGAGGTGGACTGTAACCATCCAGACTGTCTTTCCATATTCAGATGAGTGAGCAGGAATGGACAGCGTGCGTGGTTTTTCTCTGCTAGTTGGCAGCAAGTGTGGCCCGTGATCCTTCCCTCTAACAGATAGTCCGGTTTTATTGAGAATCACTTATGCCTCTGGACATTCAGCTGATGAGTCACAAAATAATTTTTTCATTGTTTTGTTTTGGGTGGGTTTTTTCTTGGGTTTCCCCCTCTCATCTCCCTGTTTGTACCTCTACTAAAAGACTCATTCTGCAGGCGAGTTGGCAGCAAACCAAACTTACCATTCGTCTACCTGCAACAGATGAGGTGTTCAAAGCTGGTTGTAGTAACCTAAATTTTCCTTAGGTCACTCCATGCTAAATAACAGCAAAGGGTGCTAGAACAGTTTGGAAGGATCCAGTTTATCTTCTCTAAAGGCCAGGCAGCTACCACTCCTCCTTGCCAAAATGCATAGAGCCAGAGAGCCAGCATCTGTTATAACTTTTTTTTTTTTTTTCTGTGACTACTTCTTTCTGGAAGATCTGGAAGGGCATCATTAAGCTCCTTAGGTGGAGCTTGAATCCTGTCTTGCCTTGCCAAACGTTGCTGACTGGCATTGTCTCTTTGTCCTGTTTCCCCAAGGATTGTTTACAGCCCCTGAGTATGCAGGCACTGCCTGCACAGCCCGAGTCGCTGTGTATCGTGGAGATGGGTGGCACAGAGAAGCAGGATGAGCTGGGAGAGAGGGGCTCCATTGGCTTTCTGTACCTGAACATTGGACTGCAGGTGAGGGGTTCTTGCCTGGTTCTGGCAGGCGTGTCTTGAGGAACTTTTGCTTGAAAGTGGATTGTTAAAATAGCCCTGTCATCATGCAGTGCAGCACAAAGGCTGGCTTCCCTCTTTATTACAATGTGTTTGACAACCCTGGCTGGGGAATTCACTGTTTGACTTCATAGAGCTGTGAGTTTCCCCATACATTTTTAGACTAAAGACTAGTCAAAAGACAGTGTATTGTACCAGATTTTATGTAGGACAGATTGTGCTTTTTCCGTTCAAGAAGGGAGCATATTTTAAGAAATATTTCTGGGTGAAATGTTGAGCAGCTCTTTAAAAACTGCCTGTAGGGCAGAGTGTCAGACAAGTAACTGCCCACAAGCAGAGGCTCTGCTCTAATAACTTTGCTGTTGCACCACTTTTTGTTACATCCAATACTGATTCTCTGATCTTGGACAAAAAAATGTTGTTTTGACAATTCAACATGGGGTAAAAATAATCATCTCAGTTTAGGCTCTTCTGCATGTCTCAAGTTTGATGTCAGAATTCAATCTCTTTTTGAGGAGCGTGAGTTTTTGGGTAAACCCTTTGTACCAAGAGGGATGGGGATCTGGAATTCACCCTCAGGTTTTTATGGCTTGTGTGGTATACTAAAGTCCTCAGTCTGTGTTTTATTTTGGAGGCAGTCCTTTCTGCCCTGCAGAACTGTGCAGGACCTGTGCTTTCTTTGCTATTAAAAGTGTGGCTGTAGGGGAGGGTTGTACTGACAGCTAGGGAAACAAACAGCTAATTCTTCAGAAACTGCCTCTCAATTGTTTTGAATCATGCACATAGTAAGTTACTTCTTACCTTCCCCCTGGATCTTGTTTTGCTGCTGTCAAGAACGGTGTGCTGCTGCGGACCGTCCTGGACCCTGTCACTGGCGATCTGTCTGACACCAGGACCAGATACCTCGGCTCCCGGCCCGTCAAACTCTTCCGTGTCCGAATGCAAGGCCAGGAGGCGGTAAGGGAGGCGAACTCTTGCAGGGGTGCCAATCCACTCCCCAGGCACCGCATCCCAGATTTTCTTATGGGTGGGCAGGGTGGGGAAGCATCCCTGCAGCACAGCAGGACCCTCTGGGTAAGGGTGGGAAGTAGAATGACTTCATTATGGAGCGGCCTGGCTCACAGCTTGTTCTTTCACAAACAGCCTTGTTCTTACTCCCCTTTCTGCTGTGTGGTGCTGCCCTGCCTTCTCTGAACTAGAATTCATCTGACCCTTAGGCTGTGTTTACAGTGTGCTTGGAGAGGTCTGAGCAGGTTCTTGGGCTGAGATAAATCTTGCCTGCTGTAGTGCACAGAAATGGAGAGAGCTCTTTGCAGAAAACTTACCCTTGAATGCTTGATGCAGTGAATGGTTGTGTCCTTGCATGTTGAGAATAGCTCAGCCAAGGGCTGGACAGCTGCCATACATGGTTCAAGGAAAATATCTGCAAGATTTGGCATAGAAGGAAGAATGTGTTTCATCAGAAGTGCCATTTCCAGCCCTTCTGATGTGGCACTGGGGAAATCAGCCACCCCCTGCTTGACTCATTTTTGGATGACACCTTCAGAATTGAGAAATATTGCTGATCAGCGTAGGGAGCCAGATCTGGGAATTTGAGCTCAGTTGTAGTGTTAAGGTGCCCTGGGTGAATCTCTTCAACTTGCTTCTGCCAGCTTGGAGACAAGGAGCTTTGCAGCTCTAGCAAAGAATACCTGTAGAATAACCGGAAATAATCTCTGCTTTGAGATCAGCTGTTGTCACTTAGTCAGAAACTAAGGTTGCACTTAGACTCATTTAGCCAGATGTATAAAGCTGAGAAGTTTGGAAGTCAATCTGCTTTCTTTTTTCTCATTGTTTGATTTAGGCTGATTTTTAGTAAATTTCACTAAAAGTGCTACAGCACTTGGATTATGACAAAGCAGTAAATACTTATTTTAAAAGACCTGTTCCCATTAGAACAAGGTATTAAAAAAGGAGGAGATAATGAGAGTATTGTTGGTCTTGGCTTTTATAGGTAGTAGTAGAAGATCTTGGCTTTTGCAGTGGTGTCAGTGCACCTCAGTTGGAGTATTTGCTGTCTTGATAGTGCTTTAAAGTTCCTTTTCATGCCATATGCGATTTCCAGAGAAAGCTGAAAGTAAGGAGTGTCTGTTCAGGTGTTCTCTGAGCTGGGTAGGGTCCACCCACAAGAGTTCAGTCATTCCAGTGGGGAAGAGTTGGGCACTGTACATGCATTCCTTTTGTATAAGGTGAGCTTGCCTCCATTCCCAGACCTAATAAATTTGCTGCCTGTCTTTCCCAGGTGCTGGCCATGTCAAGCCGTTCCTGGCTTAGTTATTCCTATCAATCACGCTTCCACCTGACTCCCCTGTCTTACGAGACACTGGAGTTTGCATCTGGTTTTGCTTCTGAGCAGTGTCCTGAGGGCATTGTGGCCATCTCCACAAACACATTGAGGTAAGCATTAGAGGGGAAACACAAATGCTTGTGGGCTGGGCTGCCAGGCAGGTGAAGCGGTGGTGAATTCCACCTGACGTTCAGAAGGAAAGAGGTAAAATTACTTTACTTCAAAAAACTTTTTTTATTATGGATAATGATTTAGTAGAAATACTTGGATGGGTTTCAGAAAACAGACAATTTAAGGAAAGTTATGCTGTCAAAAATAAGTTGGGTGTGCTTCTCAGATTTGTATTTTCTAGTTTCTTAAAATAAGTGTAATTCAAGTTACTCTTCAATTCTCTGATCCTGAGAGAGGGAAGCTTTTAATAAATGTGGACCTGTTATGTATTAGGGTCTTGTGGTTTGTGATCTGAATTGGCTGCTTTGCAGGAAATGAACCACGTGATTTCAGAAACCAGAGGCATGACAGGGATGTGTTTGTTGCCTTTTTTAAAGATCAGCTGAGATACTCAAAAGATTAATGAAAATAATGGACCACAAATTCAGATGCTGTGCTGTATGCACTTGAACAGGCACTTTTTTCATATCTGTCCTCATTGAAATATTACAGCATTCATTGCTTTTAAAGGAGCCATTCTTTCTGGAAAGACTTGTGGTTTTTAGACACCAAATGCCAGAAGAACTGGCATTTCAGCTAGCAAGTCACAGGAAGAAAGAGCTGGCATTGCGTTTTTCATACTCTTTTTCACTGGAGTGCCTCTGAGGAGCATTTGATTACCTGTCAAAGTCAGTGTCACATTTAGATTCAGATGATGTGTTCCCCAAATGTGCACTTTCCTTCTTCCATGTACTCTTTGTTCCTCTTGGGATACACTTGCTTCAGCACGAGTCAGAGCACATCCTGGGACAGCAAGAGCCCTCAAAGACCTCGTGCTGTAGCACACACCTGTCTCACACCATGGGCTCCCATTTTAGGATGTTAGTTTTGCTCTGCTCTGTGGAGCTGTTTTCTAGTTGCTGTCTGGCCTGAGAAAGGTGCTACTCCTCTCTAGCACTAGCCAGCTTCACAAAGAAAAAGTTCCATTCCAGTTTTATTCTCTTGGACAGCTGTTTTTAGGTGTGTTCAACACATGTCACATCTTTTTTCCCCCAGGATTTTGGCACTGGAGAAGCTGGGAGCAGTCTTCAACCAGGTTGCCTTCCCTTTGCAGTACACACCCCGAAAATTTGTCATTCACCCAGAGAGCAACAACCTGATCATCATCGAGACAGACCACAACGCTTACACTGAGGCCACCAAGGCACAGAGGAAGCAGCAAATGGCTGAGGTGATTGGGCTGGGGGACAGGTACACCCATCTGTTCCCCAGAGGGGGCTTCTGCAGCTGGAAGTACTCCCTCCTCATTAGTTCCCAGCTGCCATTACCTGCAAGGCTTTCTGCCCTGTGTGAATGGAGGGACTGGAAGAGGGGTGGAGATCTGCATCAAAATACAAATTCCAGCAGAATGCACCACTTCCCAGTGTTCCTTTCTTTGCATGTTGTTAGGGCATATTTTAAGAACCATCCTAGTGGAGGACAGTCTTGCTTGTGCAATGCTGCTCCGTGGGCTTTCTTTGCTTGGTTGAGGATGCTTGCATTTCAGTGGGTTGTTTATTTTCTTCTCAGGGTTGTTTCCAGGGTTGTTGATTTGGGGAAACAGCTCCCCAGACAACTGTCACTGGGGCAGGGCAGAGCTGACACAGCCATGCTCTGATCTGTAGAGGCTCCCTGGGGAGTAAGCTCAGGCTGGTGGAAGTTTTGGGGCTTAATGGGTTTTATGTCTTCACAGGCAGTACCTTTCCCCAGAATACCTGGACTTAGGCAAAACAGGGAGTCTGTGTTCTATGCAGAGCATCAGCATACTGGGAAAGGAAATCACTGAGCTGTTCTTTTCTCCTGTCCTTTAATGCCGTAGGAAATGGTGGAGGCTGCAGGTGAGGATGAGAGGGAGCTGGCTGCAGAGATGGCTGCAGCCTTCCTGAACGAGAATCTTCCCGAGTCCATCTTTGGTGCTCCCAAGGCAGGGAATGGTCAGTGGGCCTCTGTTATCAGAGTGATGAACCCCATCCAGGGAAATACATTGGATCTGGTTCAGCTGGAGCAGAATGAAGCTGCTTTCAGGTAAGAAGTATTGCCAGGTGCAGCAAGAGTCCATGCTTGTGATGAGTCTTAGGTGTTTTTTTTTCCTTTTGCTTATCAGTTACTGAGCTGAAATCCAGATGGAACATATTATCAAGAGACTGGCTTGCAATTCCAGAAGTGATTTGTCTTGCCTTTCCTTCCTTTCCAGCCCTAATCCTTCCTCAGGTGGTGCTCCAAATGTGGTTGTTGTACCCCAGTGCCTAAAGAACAGCACAGGGGTGTAAATGACAGATAAGAGAGCTAGGAACAAGAGAATGTGCTGTTATCTCTCACTTCTGCTTCTCATCCAGATAAAGTGAGGATAGATTAAATGGAAAGGGAAGTGTTAGACTTGAGGGGAAAACCAACACAATAACCATGAAGAATAGCAAGTGCCTCAGCAGGTGAAGTAGAGTTAGGTCATGTTAGTCCAAAAGGCTGACCTGCCATTTCCAACCTGCCTGAGCTATTTACTGAGCAGGAAATAACACTGGAAGATGAGGAAAGTTATTTGTATATGTCCCAATGGGAACAGCCTTTGAAAAATAGCTTCTAGTAGAGTTCTGCATATCAGTAGGCAGCGTCCAGCTTGTGAAAAAGTGAAGTAACACTGGGCATTGTGAAAATATAAAATGCTTTGGGTATTTGTGACAGATAGAACACGCATGGAGAGTGTAGTGTGGAAGAATGCACAAATCTGCGTTAAATATTTCTACAAGGAGGAAAAATGACCTCTTAAAAGGCAATGTCAGTGTTGAAGGGTTGGACTCTCAAATCTCTGCTGGGCAGGTGCAGGTTGTTCTGTCAGTGATCCAGTCTGGGTGTGCAGCATTAGTGTGGTGGTGACACTGATGTCCTGGTGCCTCCTCTCCTTTCCAGCGTGGCTGTGTGCCGCTTCTCCAACACGGGTGATGAGTGGTACGTGCTGGTGGGAGTCGCCAAGGACCTGATTCTGAACCCACGCTCAGTTGCTGGGGGGTTTGTCTACACATACAAGCTCGTGAACAGTGGTGAGAAGCTGGAGTTTCTGCACAAGGTGAGGGGAGTGATGGGGTCATTTCCAGGCTGAGTGTTGGAGTAGCTCTTACTTGCCTGAGTGCTGCAGTAATACTGCAGTACTTGGTGCATCCTGGGCAAGATTGTCGTGCTGGTGTTACACACTGGAAGCAGCCTTGGAGAAAATTAGCTGCCTCCTACAAAATAATTTGGTACATCTTTTGCAGAGCTGAGGATTGAGCACAGATCTCACAAGAGTCCTAATTTTACCCATCTGATTGGATAAATTGGAAGGGAACAGTGTTTTTCATGCCCCTGTTAGGGAGGGAAGGGAAATGGCTCTGCTTTCTGGAATATGAGCTCAGAGAGCTGCTTAAGCAGTTGTTTACAGAACAAATTCATACTTGGGTTACTTGAACCCTGGTGCTAATACTATCAGTCCTTGGCTGACCATGTGCAGCTGTTGTGAACTGTCATCTTCCTTGGATGCTGTTTGATTGTGTGTAGAAATGATGAGTGACCAACTTGTTTGATAGGTCTCAGGAGCTTCAGCAAAAGTTTCAGCAGAAAAATTACAGTTCTTCCCACATGCTTCCAGCATGGCTGAGACTTGAGCAGATGAACACATGGAAAGGAATGTTGTGGCTTACTCATTTCCTAGAGTCCTGATAGAGTGAGTGGGTTCTGTCCTGGACCGTGGCCTTTTCTGCTGCCACTGAACACCCACTGGGAAATTGACAGAGCTGGAGTTGTGAAATAAACTTTTCTTAACCAGTGCAGCCAAGCTAGGAATGCTGTAACTGGAAACTCTTTACATGTTCTCCTTCTCTGCTGTGGCTGATCATTTTGAATTGATTAGTGGGAGATTTTTCAGACAGTAACCCTGTCTGAGTTACTGAAATTGTGGACATGCTGCAGTCTTTCATATTTAACAATTTCTTTGGTGGCAGTTTCAGATGGCTGGATTACATTCACGCCTTGCTTTAAAAACAGTCTAGGTAGATTTAGGCAAAGTCTAAAGTTCTTCTGTTGGATGTGAACCAAAACTAAGAATTGAGGCAACCAGACCCTTGTCTTCTTTTGCTGCCTGCCTAGTAAGGGGGTCTTACAGCAGTCCTGTACTTCAGTAAGGGTGCACTGCCAGCAGTGTGTTGTGTGTGAGTGCCCATGGCACACTGTGTGTGACATCTTCTGCTGTCAAAAGGCCTGTGAGGGACTGACCTGTTGCCTCTCCTGTAGAAAAAGATTGTTATTAGCCTTTTACATTGGAAGCCTTGGTACAGGCCAGTGAACTTCAACCATACCATTAGCTGAATCTGGTCTGAAGGTTTATTTAAGGTTAGCTCTCTTAATGATAAGGATTTCACAATCTTCCTCTTCCCTATCTAGACCCCTGTGGAGGAGGTCCCTGCTGCCATTGCTCCATTCCAAGGCCGAGTCTTAATTGGAGTTGGGAAGCTCCTGCGTGTGTATGACCTGGGCAAGAAGAAACTGCTTCGGAAATGTGAGAATAAGGTACTGCCTTCTGTTCCTGACCAGAGCTGTCCATTTGGAACGAGAAGTACTTTGCAGCCAGAGTGAAACACAGGGGTTTAGCTGCTACTCCAGCCCAAGTGTGTCTATTTGGTCATCAGAGCTGTGTTTGCCTTGCTGGGTGCATCTGTCCAGAGGAGCGCTGGACTAGACTGGACTGTTGTGCTGCCCCTCTGCATCCCACACCCACACACACACCATTTTCTTACCACCTTTCTGACTTTCTGTGCTGCAAGTTCCTTTTTGTCCCAGCTCAGTGCAGGCTGTTACTGACTGTGTGCAGGGGTCTGTACAGACTGTTCCTTTGTCTGCTGCAAATGTGAGAGGTCTTAGCAAGATAGAAGAGAATTGCTGGAAATGTTATGTTTGTTTGGGTGATCAGCAGGTGGGGGACAGAAGCTGGAGGGTGCATATGACCACCTCGTCAGATCCCCAGAATGTTGAAGAGGGGATTTTCTCCTTGAAGTAGATGGTCCTTCTTGCTGAGCATCTCTGGTACTTTAGGAAGAGAAATTGCAGAGTGTGATTTTCTAACTTAATTGCCTGCTCCTCCCTCTCTCGTGCAAGCTGCAGAACCTGTGCCAGTAGCTCATTACTGAACAAAAGAGCTCCAGCAAGCTAACAGACAGACTGGGAACTTGTAGGGGAGCTTTTTTTTTTTGGTGTGTTTTTGCTAGTTTGGTTTTTTTCCCCCTAAAACATGACTCCCATGAAAAATTGAAGCTTTCCTTCTCGGGCCTTCATGACGAGGTAGTGAGGAGACATGGAAGCAATGCCTGCTTGTAGGGATATCCTGGCATCTCCAATCATGGTCTCACCAGCAGCACTTGTACTCTGGACAGTGTTCATACAGAGAAGGCTGTGAATGCCATGTGATGCATATTAGGTTGCCCTATATTGATGGTGTATTTAGAGTGGGACTGTAGTATAGCAGAAATGAGGGTATTTTTGGAGGAAATGATGGGAAGTGGGAAGTGAGCTGCAGTTCATGGAGGAAAAAGGGTGTTTCAGCTGGGGTAGGATTATACTTCCCTGTTTGAAGCACTGAGGTTTCATCCTTTTTCTCTCAAAAGCACATTGCCAACTACATCTGTGGGATCCAAACCATTGGGCACAGAGTGATTGTTTCAGATGTTCAGGAGAGTTTCATCTGGGTGCGTTACAAAAGGAATGAGAACCAGCTCATTATCTTTGCTGATGACACTTACCCCCGGTGGGTCACTACAGCAACACTCCTGGATTACGACACTGTGGCTGGAGCAGACAAGTTTGGTAACATCTGTGTGGTGAGTGTGCTTTGCTGAAGTCGGGGCTTTTTGGACATATTTTCCCTTAAAACATCCATGATTTATCTTAAAAGAATGAGAATCTGTCATTAGCTGGAGACAACGCCCTGTACCACTGACTTGTTTTCATGGGGTGGCTCTGTCATAGAGGGCTGCAATTTATCTGTTTGTTAAATGAATCAAATAAGTTAAAGCAGCAGCAAGTCATAAACATATTTCTGAGGTGTCCAGTAATTTGTGTTTATATTGCTTCAAAACTTCCTGTCAGTAAACCTTGAAAAGAAGATTGTTGCTGTGAAAGGGCCCATGAGAACTTGAGTCAGGGTTATCACTCTTACTTTTTCTGACTAAACCTCATTGCTGGCATCGAGCTTTCTCTGTCACTTCCTCTTCACAGTTGGCTTTGTCAGCCAGCACTTCCCCACTTGGCTGGATTTCAGCAAGGGAGGAGGAAAGAATAGATGGTCTTTCTGGCAGAGCTTTGATCTCTTTCTGAAGCGTGCTCGGGTGCTTTTGAGTGCAGAGTTCAGCAAGTGTCAGATGCTGCGCCTGCGGGATTTAGCCAAAACACACAAATCAGTTCTCTTCAGTTTTCCTGCCCCACATCCATCAAACTGTTTCCTTAGTGGAAACCACCTTCAGGTCGGTTTGACCATACCTCCCAAGGTGATCTGTAAGTGCCAGGCCAGGCAGAGGCTGGTTGTGAGGCCTTGCCCATGTTTCTGGGTGATGGGTTATTGGTCTTGTTACCACAGCTGTCATATAACTGTAAAGGCTGTTTTGGAGAGGCACCTGGATGATTCTGCTCTAAGTATAAAGTGGTTCTTGCAGAGTCCACAAAGGCCACAAAGCCTTTCAGGCAGCACAAGGGTTCTCCAGAGGTAATGTGCTGCTTCTCTGCAGCTTGCTGATTCTTCCTTCCTCTTTCAACACAGGTGAGATTGCCTCCCAACACCAATGATGAGGTAGATGAGGATCCCACAGGCAACAAAGCTCTCTGGGACAGGGGCCTGCTTAATGGAGCATCGCAGAAGGTAATACTTTGTGGGAAGCACATGGTTATTGTAGGAAAAGAAAGCGCAGCCTTTGCAGCGTTGTCCAGGAGATGTATTGGCAGTTCTGCTTCTACGCAATCTGCTGTGCTGTGGGCGATCTGTTTTCACTCTTGCTGCAAGCCAAATTTCTGAAATCACAGCTGAAGCCTATTTGGTGTGTTTGAGGGAAGCAGCTCGTTTTCTTTTGCTGCTTTTTCTCTTATTACTTGCATCCGTTTGTCCAGCTGAGTTTTGCCATCTGGTCACAGGTGGAAGGCACTTCCTCTCTAGAAAGGCATTTCAGAACTAGCAGTTGGCTGAATTTATTCTACTTTCCTCTCTCAAGCCCTTTGATGCTTTTATATAAACTAAAGAAAAAACGTGCTTCTGTGCTTGCCTTTCAGGCTGAAGTGATTATGAATTATCACGTGGGAGAAACGGTGCTTTCCTTGCAGAAGACCACACTGATTCCAGGAGGCTCTGAATCTCTTGTTTATACAACCTTATCAGGGGGGATAGGAATCTTGGTCCCTTTTACTTCCCATGAGGTAAGCAAGCCCAAGCATCAGGCTGCAATCTTGCTGCTTTTTGTGCACCCATCCACAGCCAGTATATTAAATGTGCTGCATTCTCTGGAGGGCTTCACAGCGGCTGAAAACCTGAGCTACAGGAGTGCCTGTGGCTCCATTGCAGAAGGAAAGAGAAGCAGTTTATTGAGTTCAGCATTGGCTCTATGAAGAGTTGAGAGCATTCCTTGTTGCACTGTTGTTCTGTATCTGTTTGTTCTTTCAAGGAGCTTTGGGTGATTCAGTGTCTGAGGAGGGAGGAGTCCTTTGGCATGCTTTGTGTAGCCTCTAAGCTGTTGATCAGGCAGTGATGTTTCAAGTCCTAAGGATGGTACTCTGTTCTCTATTTGCTGTGACCTCTTGGAGCAGTGGATGTCAAGACATTCTCTTTTGGAGCTGCACTTCCATGCTGCACAGCTGCTCTGTGCCTCATTTCCTGGGAGGCTGATCCTGACCAATGGGTGGCTGCTTAACTCTTCTGTGCATGCTTTCCAGGTGAAGTGATGAGGGGGTAGCTGTGACTTCAGCTGCCGTGTGCAGGGCTGCTCTGGCAGAGTCTGTTAATCACAGAACTGCAGAATGGTTTGGATTGGAAGAGACATTTAAAGATCATCTCATCGAACCCCAAATGGCCATGTAATGACTGTGTTTCAGCCAGTGCAGGAACACCTTCTGATGGATGTCATCTTGCCTTGCTAGCAGCACTGATGTGTACCAAACTGTTCTCTTGTCATTCCTTTATCACCCCAGGATCACGACTTCTTCCAGCATGTGGAAATGCACTTACGGTCTGAGCACCCTCCTCTCTGTGGACGGGACCATCTCAGTTTCCGCTCCTACTACTTCCCAGTGAAGGTGAGTCCTGAGCACATGGGATCACCTGGTCATGGGGTGCAGAGAGTTGCTTTGGGGCACAGAGCTGCCTTGAGGCTGGCAGAAGCAAGGCAAGGTTATTGTCTTGTACAAGGCAAGCTTGCTGTTTAGTAGGGAGAAGTGAGGTACTGCCAGTAATGGCTTGTGTAGTGCCTGTGGTAGCAGGCTCTTGAGCAGCAGTCTGTTAGGAGAACAGCACTTAGCACTGAATACATCTGTTTTGGTTTCTTAACTCTTGTAAGGAGCATCCCGAGGGTTGGTCCTAAGACCCAAGCCCAGAGGTGCTGTAGCTGCACTTCTCTACTTCCCACAGCATCTCCATTTTCCACCAGGAGAAGCAGCATTACATAGCTGTTGGTGTGGCTGGATCAAACTGAGTGCTGCCCTGGGTTATGTTTTTTCCATCACCACTGGAAAGGAGAATCCAAGTTCAGAAACGGCTGTTCGTTCCTATTTCTGCTTGTGAGGAACTGTTAGAAGCTGTGAACTGCTAAATGCTCTGATCAGACGAATCCCAATGGTAGCTACTACCGGAATAGTGAGTCTGGAGTCAGTCAGAATACTGTCCTAAAGAGCAGATGAAGCTCTTTAGGAGTGGAGTGTGGTGGTGGTCTGGGAGCTGGAGGCTGATTTGCCACATACACAGTCTCAAAGATTGCTCCCATTTGATGGGAGCTGCCTTTGTCATCACTCACAGCCTCCCCCAGCCTTCCCAGTGCAGGGCTCAGACCCAGGCGGATCTCTATTCCTTTCCCTTCTGTGATTCTTCAGCTGCACCCAGGCCTTTTGGGTTTCTATTTTGTTAATCAAGCTGGCCAGTAATTAGTGTGATGCTAACTGCTGCTATTCAGCAGATGAGGTCACCGAGCGTGGTCTTGTTTCCAGGATGGGATTAAGAAACTCCTGGGAACAAACTGTTTGTGGCCATTTTTCCCTGTTTAGGCAGGGTTCAGTGCCTCTGTGTGGTTTCGATTCAGTTCTCTCCTCCTTGCCCCTCCAGAACGTGATTGATGGGGACCTGTGTGAGCAGTTCAACTCCATGGAGCCTAACAAACAGAAGAATGTGGCCGAGGAGCTGGACCGGACCCCACCTGAGGTGTCCAAGAAGCTGGAGGACATCCGCACGCGCTACGCGTTCTGAGTGGCAGCTGGCAGGGGCAGAAATGCTCGTGGCTCCTCTGGGTGCTCTTCCAGGCACCCTCGGGAGGAGGAATGTGTGCTTTTTCTCCCCCCTTTTCAAATATTGGTTTGGTCCTCTTGGTTTGTGTTTCAAAGTAACGTGACTCCAGTAAATAGAGTATCAGCTATTAGGTTTCCCAACACATCCTGCTGCCTGTGTGAAGGCTCCTGACATTCCGGCTTCTGGCCAGAGCAGTTCTCCCTTGGGAAGTGCCCAGGCAGGGCCTCCAGCTGACCCTCAGCTCCATCTCCTTGTCCTCCTTTTTTGGATGGGGGAGTCCCAGGGTGTCTTGCTGAAAGTTCTGTAGGGCAGATCCAGCTGAGTCTTTGTTGGGCCAAGTGGGGTTTGTGATTCCCAGCATTTTAGGAAAGGAAAGGGAAGAGCTGTGGCATGATTCAGGATTACCAGGCTCCTCTTTTAGTAGCCAGTGGTGGGCTGCTCTGGTCTTATACTAGTCCAGAGAGCAGCCAATGGGAAGCTGGCTGTGGAGGGTGTAACTGTCACACTTGTCTTGAACGTTTTCTTCTGAATTGCAAGGGGGTTTTTTGGACTCGCCATTTCTGACTGTTTTCCCTGTAAATAGAGTTTTGTACAATGTTGACTCTCTTGGGGGTGGGGAAGAGCGAGGCCTGAGTCTGGGACTTGATTTGTTTCATAATAACTTTGGCAACAGAGTGTCTCCAAGCTGTGACTGTGAGCAGCACATGAAGAATAAAAGCCTGTTTTTTCACTACCCTGGCGCTGGGGCTCTTCTCCTTTGTCGCAGCTGCTGCTGACCTGGCGGGAGCAGGAGGGGAGGAGGAATACAGAAATATGCACACCCTGAGCCCCTGTGCTCCTGCAGGCCCCTCGCTGTCCCCCTGCCCTGTCTGGAGCTGGTCTCCTGCTGCTTGGTCTGCCCTGGGATGCACACAAAGCAGGCTGTGGAGAGAGGGAAGAGTGATTCTTGCAGCAGTTCCAGAGCATGGCTGCACATTGTTGCCCAGCGTAGCAGCTGCAGCTCTGGGAGGAGCAGCTGGCTGCCAGGAGGGCTGGGGAAAGGTCTTTGTCCCAGAGGCTTGGTAGCTGGCTGCAGGGGCTCCCAGTTGGAGTGTATCCTCACAGCAAGGGCTTCCTGGTTCTGCTGGGTTACTCCCTGCTTTCTTCCTGCTGGTGGGGACTGTCTGGGGGCCTGTGACATCCCAGTAAGGATGCTGCTCCCCACTTGGGGCTTGGAGAGACAGGTGGTCCTTGATGCCTGTGTTGCCTTTGAACAGCTTTCACATTTCTGGTGCATGTACTCGGTGGGGCGAGGGCAAACACACCCTCCTGCCCTGTCCTTTGCACCCTCCTCTCTCCTACCTTGTTTCAACCTTGCAGGCCTGCCTTGGCAGGGGCTTACAATGCTGGACTGCACCCTTTGGCTGTGACAGCCCCACCCACCTTCTGCTGGCAGAGCAAAGGGCTTTGTGCTCCCTTCCCTGGCCTCAGTGGCTGCGGCTGTGTCAAGGAAGGGGCAAAGGGGAGCTGAGCTCCGTGGGGTTCAGCTTCTGGCTTGCCATGAAGCGCTCACCCTGTGCTCCCTGTCCTCCCTGAGGGAGTGATACTTCGGATCAGAGGGCACTTCCAGCAGAGCACCAGTGGCCCTCGGTATTTGTCATGCTGGTGTCCTGAAAGTGAAAGCTGGGGGGGGGGGGGCGTGTCTTGAGATGTTCCCAAACTGGTTCCAAGTGCAAGGTTTTACTTGCTTGGCTGTGCCTGGTGAATAACATGCCTCCAGTAAAAGGCAAAGCCTGGGGGGGACCCATTCCTAGCCATAAGGAGCTGGGAGCTTGTGGGGAGCTGCCAGAGCTCTCAGCTCCCCTTCACTGGGACAAGTAAGGTTTCTCTCAGAGCGAGCTCCCCCCTGCAGCTGCAGGGTTTTGGGGTCCAGCCGCCGTGTGGGCGCTGAGCTCCCGGGGCTGTGCACGGGAAGCTGTTTGCCTTGGGCTCATCCCAGCGCTGATTTCCAGCCCCGGAGCAGCCAGGGAGAGCGGAGCGCCCCCAGTGCGGTGCTGCGCAGTTCCGCACTTTCTCTTCCTCGCCCCATCCCGGCTGCCAGGCTGATGAATACGTGGGCAGGGAATGCTATTAAATGGCTTCCTCCAGCGACTGCAGCAGCTGCGGGCGAAATCCCTGCGGACACCTGAGTGAGGAGCTGGAGCGGCTCCTTCCCTGCTTATAGCTGAGCATCTTGGCCCCGACGAGTGCCGGGAGGCAGGCAAGGGCCGTGCCCGAGACTGTCCAGGACCAGGGGAAGCTTGGCAGGAGCACGGCAGTGGCCCTGACTCCCTGCCAGGGGAATCCCAGTGCGCTCTCACAGGCAGAAGTGCATTCCTTCCCACGCGTTTCCCTGGGAGCACTGACCCACTCTTTGATAGCCGATTTTCTTGCTGACCCTTTGGATGCTCAGCAGTCCTGAGCACAGACACAGTGGCTCTTCCAAGGGGCTCTTTAGGATGATGTGGGGGAGGACAATGTCCCATGTCCCTTGGCCCTTGCTCCTGGCAGGAGCTCAGCCCTGAAGCATCCTGAGAGGATGACGTGGGCTTGGGCCAGAGGGAGCATAGTCCTTCTGGCCTGGAGCCAGCTTAGAATACCTCAGCCCCTCTGAGATTCGTGCTGCAGTGCAGCCCGTCCCTGGGCACAGTGTGGGAAGGCACTGGGCTGACTCTCTCTTTGATTGCCCCAAAACGTGCCCATGGGTGCTCAGCCCAGAAAGCACCCTGGGGTCATGTGGCCAGGAAAGCCCAGCACCCTAGAGGTGCCAGTGCTGGCAGAGCAGAGCACCCAGGGGCACCTAGGGCTGTGCAGAGTAGTCAGCTGGACACCCCAGGGGTGGGCACTGGACTGGGTTGGGTGGACACCCTGCAGGGACGGCTCAACACCCTGAGGAGCGGAGGAGGCATTCACCATAGTTAGACCAGTACACATGCTGGTGTGGTGCAGCAAAGTACCCCGACGAGCAGGGAGGGACCCAGCAGGATGAGCCAAACATCCTGGGGATGCTCAGCTGGATGAGCTGAGCACACTGGGGGGTACCTTGGCTAGGTGAACTGAGCAGCTGAGCATCCTGGGATGCCCATCTTGGGCTCGTTGAGCACCCCCGGGGACATCTGCCTGGGACAGGGAGATACTCTCAAGGGTCAGCCAAGCACGCTGGGGACACCCATCTGGCTGAGCCGAGTACCCTGGGGACACCCAGCTGGGGCAGCAAAGCACCCCGAGCCAAACACCCTGGGGACACCCCAGCCTGGGCTACCTGCGTACCCTGGGGACTTCTTCTCCTCTCGCTTCCTACTGTGGGGACACACACCGGCTGGGGTAGCCGAGCACCCGCGACGGAGCGGGGCCGGTCTCTCCCCGGGCCGTACGGGGCGGTCGCTCGGTCCCCTCTCCCCGCCCGGCCCCCGGCCGCCGCCCCGCCCGCTCCTCGCGCCGCCGCCCCCCGCCCGCCTCCCGGGAAGCGCGGGCACGGCCCCGCCGCCGCCGCCGCCCGCGGGTGGACGCGTCCCGCGCCCGCGGCCCCGCGCGCCGCGCCAGGTGGGTCCGCGGAGCCTCGCGCGGGGGGCGCGGGGGGCGGCCGGGCAGCCACGGCCCCGCCTGGGGACGCGGTACGGGACACACGCACCCCGCGAGCCGGCCGTGTCTGCCTGGGGACATGCGGCAGGGGCACGGCACAGAGGTCCCTTCACTGGGGATTGTGGGTGGCACCCCTTTGCGCTGGGACACCGCACGGCGCCTTTGCGTGGGGGCACGGCGCGGCGCACGGCACGGCTGCTTTCCCTTGGGACATGGCATCGCATGTGGCCCCCCTGGCACCGGGACATGGTGTAGGGACGCAGATGGGGCCACTTCTGTGCTGGGATGGACAGCACATGGACACAGCACACCCTCCTTCGCAAGGGGACACGCTGTGGAACATGTGGCACAAGGATGGGCTATGATCTCCTTCCACGGCGCGGGGGCATGGCAGAGCCCCCCTCACACGGGTGCAGGGACACGACACCTCTGTGCGGGGACCCAGCATGCGGTGGCTTGGCCATTTCACTGGCCCTGTCCCCCACCGCTCCGCGGCTGAGGCCGGACTTAATCACCTCTGGGATAACGGGGCTGGGTTGATCCCCCTCCTCCCCTGGAAATCCCCTGAGGGTGTCATCAGGAAGCTCTGGTAGCCCGGCCCCAAGGGGGACGGAGGCATATACGGACGGCTCCACGGCCACCCGATGCTCACGCGGGGCTGTCCCTTCCCCGTGGCCCCCGGGGCTCGGAGCGGATGTCCTGCCTGGGGGCTGCAGCCTGGGCCCCTGCCTGCCCTGGGGCTGCAGCCGGGACTCTCTTCCCCCAGATTGCCTCCTGCAGTCCGGGGGTGCTCCTGCACCCCTGCAAACACATCCCTGCCAACACCCTGTGACGGCCCCGGGACCTGCTGCCTCCCTGCCACCAGCTGGAGAGGAGAAGCCAGCGGGGACTGCCGGGAAGGGGGACTAACCCCCCATCCATGGCAGGGAACAACTGCCCGGGGCTACCGGAGAGCAGCCAGTGCCCGGAGCCTACACCTGTCCCTTGTCCCCACACCATCCACGCCACTGCCCTGGAGGCTCCCGTTGAGCCCCAGCCATGTAGGCGCAGCCTGGGGCTCCAATGATGGCCACCATCAACATGCAGCAGGGCTACGCTGCCGTCCTATGTGAGTACAGCTGGGGGACAGGGGGCATGGCCCCAGGAGTCACCTCAGTGGGTGTCCCTGAGGGGGCTGATGCCACTGCCTTTGGCTGCCCAGGTGTCCTGGCTGTGCTGGGACTGGAGGCTGCGGCGCCGGGCGAATGCGAGCTCACCCGCCTGCTCCAGGACAAGCTGCAGTATGAGATGCGCCTGCAGTACATGGTAACCTCAGCTTGGGGAGGTGGGGGGACACATGGCATTGCAGGGCCCCAATTTGCTCCGGGGGGGTGATGGGTGGGGGGCAGCACCCATTGCTCTACAGCGGCTGGGTGCTGGGTGCTGTGTTTTTTACGAGGGACAATTTATGCCAAATTATGCCCAGGGCTACTTCTGCTAGGGGCTGACCACATCAAAGGCTTTTGCACCGGCTCCCCGGTGTCACACTAAGGCTGGCAAGGATATGCCCATTACTTTGCCCCTTGCCAGCCCCCATGCTCTTCCTTGCCTTTCCAGAAACATTACTTTCCCATCGACTACACAGTCCAGGTCCAGTATGAAGAGGTGCTGAGGCCGTCCAACATCACCCGCCTGGTAAGACGGTGGCAGGGGAGAGTCCCGTGATGGGAGCGCTCCAGGGACCCACGGGGGCTGCACGGCTCTCACCCTCTTGCCCTTCAGCGCAACGGGACAGTGTCGGAGGCAGCACTGCGGTACCTCTGGTTCCATGTCAGCTCCCAGGCCGTGCTGCGGATCCGTGAGGTGCTGCCAGAGAAGCACCCATCCTGGAAGTACACCCAGGAACTCTGCCAGCTCTTTGATGCCCTGGGCAAGGAGTACAGCAAGTACCGGCAGGTGAGGATCCCCTGTGGCGCCCCACGTCTCGCACTCGTGTGCTGGGAGGACATGCACTGAGCCCCGAGCACCGGGAGAGGACCACACGGGGCGTGTGGGTTCTGTGGAGGGGCTGACAGGGACAGAATACAAGACAGAAATTGGGAGCAGGGTGCGGGACCGTGGGGCAGCGCCTCAGATAAGCTGCACATCTGGCATTGGTGGTTCAGTGGTAGAATTCTCGCCTGCCACGCGGGAGGCCCGGGTTCGATTCCCGGCCAATGCAGCGGTTGTATTCTTTTTCTTGCCTGCAACCCCCTGGCTGACCTGGGGAGGGGAGAACGGGACTGTCACACACACCGACCTCCGTCACGGGGTGGCACCACCAAGGCCGGCAGTGGTGGGGGATCAGGCAGAAGGTGCCCATGAGTTCATCCCTGTTTTCCCGGTGACGGTTCTGCCTCTCTGCCTAAACTTCTGCTGCCTCGATGGAGGTACTGCTGCACCCCGAGACAGTTGCAGTTGTGTGCTGGATGTGGGTGGCCCGTCACGGCTGGGTCACCAATGTGAAGCCAAAGCGTGTCTGGGTTGTGCTGTGCCACGGGGCAGGTTGTGCAGCCCCTGGGCTGCTGAGAAGGGCTCCTTGCTGTAGGTGATGTGAGGCAGCGGGAGGGGTGTTGCCATGGGCTGGGGGCGGGTTATGAGAGCTGTGTTGGGGTGATTAGTGAGGGCGTTCAGAGGTGACAGGGCCTGTCCTCGGTGCTCTCAGCCCGCCGGGTTTGGGGCTGTGGGGGAGGGCCGGGAAGACTTGCACATCTGGCATTGGTGGTTCAGTGGTAGAATTCTCGCCTGCCACGCGGGAGGCCCGGGTTCGATTCCCGGCCAATGCAGCAGCTGTATTCTTTTGCACCCTGCTGTCCCTTGGTGGTTGCCAAGGTGCCCATGGAATGAATATTGCGGAGGGGCTCCCGTGGGTGCTCCCTTGGGCATCTCTGTAGAGGTTGCTCCCTCTGCATCTTCCCTCGGGGTCAACTCTGTAGTTTGTGTGAGTGCTCAGGCCCCACGGTGGCAGCAGCAGATCTGCCTGCAGTGTCCCTGGTGCAGTAAGAGAGGATGGCTGGGTGGCAGGGAGGGACATTGGCTCAATGACAGCAAGGGGTGCTATGTCGGTGGCAGTGAAGGTCCCGGGCTTAGGAGCAGTGGGAGGGCAGCTTCAGGTCAAGGGTGCCCAGGCCATGGAGGAAAATGGCAGCTGTGAGCAGTTCCATATCTGGCACATGTAGTTCAGTGGGACAATTATTGTGCTCCCCTCAAAAGCCAGGGTTTGGTTCCTCATCAGTGCAGCCCAGTGTCCTGACTTTCAACTCTGCAGCCCCCAGCCTCTCCGCCCGACTTGGGCTCCATGCAGCCATGGGTAGCCTGTGGCTAGGAGGTGCTGCTGCACCCCAAGGCAGAGGTGTTTGGGTGCTGGATGTGGGTGGCCCGTCACAGCTGTGTTGCCGATGTGAAGCCAAAGTGTGTCTGGGTTGTGCTGTGCCACGGGCAGGTTGTGCAGCTCCTCTGTGCAGAGAGGGAGCTTTGCTGGGTTGTGTGATGAGAGGGTTAACCGTGAGGGCTGCTGAGAAGGGCTCCTTGCTGGTGAGGCAGCAGAAGAGGCACTTCCATGAGCTGGAGCCGGTGTATCAGAGCTGAGTGTTGGGGTGCCCTTTGTGTGCGTCTGTGTGTGTGCTGTGCTCACAGCCTGCAGTGCCTGCCTGCGTTGCATTCACACTGCTGGATTTGGGATGGTGGGGCCGTGTCGGGACGGTTCAGATTGGTTGCACATCTGGCATTGGTGGTTCAGTGGTAGAATTCTCGTCTGCCACGCGGGAGGCCCGGGTTCGATTCCCGGCCAATGCACCAGCTGTGTTTTTTGGCACCCAGGGTCTCTGGGGGTACCATGGGGATTCCCCTGGGTGCCTGGAGAAATTACACACCTCTCTGGCACATCTTTCTTTCCCCCTGTGCGGATATGAGGAGTGATATTGTCGGTGGAACAAAACCAGGGCACATTGGTGATCCCCGGGGGACTTGGTGGCAGAGAGGGTCCATGGCTCACTGACAATGAGGGTTTCTGCTTTGGCGGCAGTGACAAGGGTCTTCGGCTCGGTGGCAGTGAGGCCCAGGGCAATCAGGCCTGTACGGGTCTGGGGGGGTGCTGCCACACCCAGAGGGGGCTGTGTTTGGGCACTGGATGTGGGTGGCCCGTCACGGCTGGGTCACCAATGTGAAGCCAAAGCATGTCTGGGTTGTGCTGTGCCACAGGGCAGGTTGTGCAGCCCCTGGGCGGAGAGAGGAAGTTTTGCAGGGTAGTGTGATGAGAGGGTTAACTGTGAGGGCTGCTGAGAAGGGCTCCTTGCTGTAGGTGATGTGAGGCAGCGGGAGGGGTGTTGCCATGGGCTGGGGGCAGGTTATGAGAGCTGTGTTGGGGTGATTAGTGAGGGCGTTCAGAGGTGACAGGGCCTGTCCTCGGTGCTCTCAGCCCGCCGGGTTTGGGGGTGTGGGGGAGGGCCGGGATGATTTGCACATCTGGCATTGGTGGTTCAGTGGTAGAATTCTCGCCTGCCACGCGGGAGGCCCGGGTTCGATTCCCGGCCAATGCAGCAGCTGCATTCTTTTGCACCCTGCTGTCCCTTGGGGGATTTTGGTGTCATCCTGGTGATCTGTCACTGCAGACAGACGTGGAAACTGTGGTGGCCGATCTGGTGAAGCTGATCCACAGCGCGGGCGCCGAGAGCCGGAGCAAGGCTGTGCGCCCCAAAGCTCTGCTGGACAACTGCCTCAAGGTCATGCGGATGCTCTACGGGGTGCCCTGTGAGTTGGGGGTCAGGGTGGGGGGCCCGACCCTGGGGAACACAGGTGCCACACAGGAGCAGCCTATCCCACATCATGGTACCTGTTCCCTCTGTTCAGGTCGGTGGGAATCCACCTAGCACTGTGGAAGACCCCTCACTCCACCCCTCACTGGACACCTCCTTGCCCTGGAGCCTTGGACGCTGCCTCTGCTCTGCTCCTCCCAGAGCCTCATGCGGGTTCCCCAGGAAGCTGCAAAGGTGGCAAAAACACCGCTACTTCCAGGACCAAACACAACCCTCTCCAGAGCTGTGGGACTGCTTATGGCTGTGGGATCTTGTCCATCCGAAATGTCTGCCACCCTTTGCATGGGTGTGGGGTCAGACACAGCCCCCTGTGGCAGGCAGCTGTTGTGGGGACATACAGCCCCCCCTGCCTGCAGGGCAGGTGAGGGCATCACCCTGTTTCTCTCCATTTGTATTTTTTCCTCAGCTTTGATTAAACACCAGTTAATTCTGTAGCATTGCAGCTCAGCTTCTGACTGGGCCCTGGGAGCCTCCAGCCTTACCCAAAATAAAGGACCAGCAAAGAGAACCCCTCTGCCTCCACTGCCTCCTCTTTTGGGGTGTCAGCCACCTCCCTCACTGCTGTGGGGGAGAGACTCACTCTGACAAACAGACCCCTGCCAAGCTGCCTCTGTCAGCCCCAGCTGCTTCTCCAGCAAGGAAACATCTGGATCTGTTTGTTGTGCTTGGTGGCGTGGTGCAGGCGGCACACTGGAGGCACTGGGGCTGCCTGGCTGCCTCCCCCCTTACAGCTTAGTTAATTACCTTCATCAGCTATTAGAGACCTTAATTGGTGTATTCATGGCTTAGGCTCATGAGTCAATGGGCACTGCGGCATGAGTGGAGGAACGTCTTCCTTCTCCTCCTCCTCCTCCTCCTCCTTTTCCTCCTCCCTAGTGATGATTCCTGTTTATATAAAGCTCACACAGAGCTCATATAAAACCACCAGTAGATCTACTGCTTGATAAGAGCTTTAACTAGAGGGACCCTGTCTCCTATCCCTGCTGGCTTTAACTGAGTCCCTGTGTGGTCCAGGGACCCACCTGGGGCTGAGCCCCAACCTCCCACTCCCTTGTGTCAAATGTGGGAATGATCCTTCATCCTCCTCCACGGTGGGGAAACTGAAGCTGTCCCTGCAAAATGGCCCCTGCCAAGCTCCCCAGAGCATCCCCACAGCAATGGGCTGTGTGTCCAGCCCCACTTGAGATATTGTGCATTTTCTTCTGATCCTTTTTTTGGGAGATGGCTTCAAAAATGACAGCTGAGAGCCTCTACAGGAAAGCACTCACAGGATCAAGAATGGGAGCCTGTTTACAATCTCCTGGTGTACCATGAGGGATGGATTCAGGGAAGGTCGGCCCAGGACGCCCTGCCCAGGTCTCAAAAGACATCTTTAGGCATGTGCTGAGACTTGGAAGATTTCCTGCTGTGAAACCCCCCAGCTGCTGGAACAGGAAGAACCTTTGCTGGCCTTGAACCAGCAAGAAGAACGCCTGGCAGCATCTTTGGGGTGGGCATGGAAAGGCCAGCTGGTTTTGGGGTGGGCAGCTCAGCAGGAGAAGGGCTGAGTTTGGGGGCTGCCTGGGTTGTCCTATAAGCAGTATGGCTTGTGGCCCTAGAGTGAGGATAGCCAGGGGGTTCTCCTGGCCCCAGGGGATGCCTTGGATTCAGGACCACACTTGGAGCACCCTTCCTTATGCTTCCCTAGCACAAATCAGCATCCCAGGCCAGGGGGACAGCGACAGCGAATCCAACACCCATCCCCCAATCTGTGCATCCCTGTTTCTATTCCCCTGCCCATCCTGCCTCCCACGACTCAGAGTGAGCCTGGAAATGGCAATTAATTGACTTTATTAATTATTTAAGCTCAGTGGGCAGATGCTGCTCTCACCAGGGCAGCCTCTGCCCTCTCCAGTCCCAGAAGGTGCCGTTGTTGGTGGCTGAGAGCTGAGCCAGCAGCTGCAGGACGCCCCGCACGCTCTCCTCCAGCGTCACTGGGCCCTGTCACACCCAAGGGCAAGGGAAAACGTGAGCCAGGATTCTCCATCCCAGCACCCCCAGTCCCACCCCTGGTATGGTGGAATGACAACTCTGGCTGGGCTGGTTTGGGAAAAACTGGAGATGCTCCAGCAGCCAAGGGATGTGGCTTTGCACAAGTTTATTGTCCCTCACTTGAGTGCTGTAAGGATGGAGGTTAATTTCTTCATCCCTAATTAAAAAGTGACTCGTTTGTCAGCCAGAGCAGGGTAAGGGACAGCTGAGTGCAGGACCGGGGTGCCCTCTGCTGACACAGCATCAGGATGGGAAAGGAATTCAAAAAGAGGGAAGAAATTGGGTGGTTGGGGGGAGCCCCTGTAATTGTCCCTTTGCTGCGGTGGCACAGCCACTGTGGGACCAAGGCACTGCATAGATGTGGGTGCCCAGGGAAGGGATGTCCATGGTCAAGGATGCCTCAGGAAGGGATGTTCATGGGAAAGGGATGTCCATGGGAAGAAATACCCTATGAACAAGGGATGTGCCCATGGGAAGGGATGTCTGTGGGAAGGAATGTTTCTGGGAAGGGATTTCTTTGTGAAAGGATGACCCTTAGAAGGGATGTTCATGGGAAGGGGTGGCTTTGGGAAGGGATGGCTTTGGGAAGGGATGCTCCTGGGAAAGGATGCCCCCAGGAATCCCCAGGATAACCGTGGGACCTTGCTGAGCTAGGACTCCGTGCGCCTCCCATCACTCACCATCCCCGGTTCCAAGGGAGGTGTCACATGTCCAGGATCCACAGACACGCAGAGGATCCCACTGCTCCCGTACTCCAGGGCCAGGCACTTGGTGAGCATGTTCAGAGCAGCCTGGGAGGACAAATCCCCCTCCTTACCATCATGATCTGGCAATGCCAGGGCCAGTGTGGGGGAAATGCCCGAGGAGATGACCCCAAGTTCCTCCCCATGCCCCAAGGGCAGTACCTTGCTGCAGCGGTAGCAGATGTCCTGCCTCTCCTCCCAAGCCTCCGCAACCTCGATGGAGCCCAGGATGCTGGAGATGTTGATGATGGCAGCTCTGCTGCAGCTCATCTCACGCTGCCTTTCGGCCTCAGCCGCCTCCTTCAGCAGGGGCAGGAAGGCCTGCAGGGGATGGGACCTCAGGCATCACCATCCTCCTCCTCCCTGTTTGCCGTGTTTGGGGCAGGGGTTGCCTGTGTCCTCACCTGGCTTGTCTGCAGGGGCCCGATGGTGTTGGTGGTGTAGACGAGGCTCATGTTCTCTGCTGTCTCGGTGGCCAAGGTGCTGCGGCGCGTGGTGCCGGTGTTGTTGATCAGGAGGTTGAGGCCAGCACTCCCCACCTCTGCCTGCACCTTCCTCACTGCTGCCTTGATGCTGTTGGGGTCTGTCACATCTGCAAGGGGACAGGAGCGTTTGGGGACAGGCTGGTGGCCATGATCCTGGCAAAATGCTGTAGGACGTGGCAGGAGGCAACTCCCAGCAACTGAGCATCCTCCTGGTCCCATCAGTGACCTGGTTCAGCCAAGCCAAACCAAGGGACCCACCTGCTTGGTGGCATTTCCCGTAGCCACCCACGGTTGCAATTAAATCCTGAGAAGCTTCATCCCTTTCCCGCCCCAGCACTTACCTAGAGGCAAGATCATGACGTTGGGAAAGCCCAAAGCCACCTCGTTAACAGCCTAGGTGGAGAAAACGGGGGAGGGGGTCACATGGGGAAGCTCATGGAAAGGGGGGGGTGGGGGGGGAGGGCTGCTGGGGAAGAGGGTGGCCCCTCATGTCACAGCTGACAGGTCACAACAAGACCCAGGGGCAGCGTTTTGGGGCGGGTCGCTGCTCCTGCTCGCTGCCTGGCTGAGAGCGGCAGCTTCAAAGCTCCCTCAGAGACGCCCCCGGCACGGGGGCTGCCAGCAACCCCCCCTGCACTCCCCATCATGCACCTGCACCAAGAGACTCAAAATAAATACATATTTAATACATACATAGGTATTTTTAATATTTAATACATATATGTGTATTTTTGGTTGTTTTTTTTTTTAAAAATATATATATATACACACACACACGTTTTTTTCCGTACCATTCACCGTTCAGGATGCTGACATTCAGCATCCCAATTTCAGGTGGGACTGTGGCATCCCCAGGTATCCATCCCAGAGCTGACTTCCCTCCTGTACCCCCCCCACCCCGTGGCAGTGCCCTCCCTACCTTGCCCTGGGGGTCCAGGCAAGCAGCGAAGATGTGCCGAGGCGGGCTGGGCTGCTCCAGCAAGCCCTTCAGCAGCCCCAGGCCCAGCCCCCCATCGCAGCCGGTCAGCAGGACACTGCCCACGCTGAGCCCCTCCATCCCCGCTGCTCTCCACAGCCGGTTGTGCTGCCCTAGTGAGATTTGGCAATCGGCCTCGATAATCCGGGAGGTGGCAACGCTGCGGGTGCTGCTGGGATGGGTGGAGGTGGGGGGCACCGCCTGCACCCCCTCTTCTGGAGGGGATGGGGCAGCAGGATGTTCTTCTGCATCCCAGGGTCACCCACCACCTTGACCGTGGGGTTGTTGCATTCTTCCATACCCCAAAACACTCACCCCCCTCAAGCCATGGGAACCCCAAAGGGGTGATGGTACCTTCTCACCTGTTCCCCATGACTGGGGTGACCCCAGAGAACCAGAAAATCCATAGGAGCACAGGCAAGGCTATTAATTACAGTACAACCTTTATTAATACTGGAATCTTCACAGTGCATTCGTTACTTGTAGCAGTGACTATGGAAAACGGGGGAGGGAGGGAAAGAGGGGAATTACCACCAGAAAAAAAAATTAAAATAAAAGACGGAATGAAAGAAAGAGAAAGAAACGTGGCAGAGGGACAGGGAGAGGGGAAGCGGCGGCAGAGGCGGGAACACGAGGGGGAAAAATAAATTAAAAAAAGAGAAAAGAATAAGGACCAAGTTAACAACAGCACCAGAAAAGTTACTTCAGTCGAAAGACAGGTCAGTTTTTTTTTCTTTTCCAAAGAATTTTTGTTTTCTGTACAAAATAAGAGACCCCCCCTCCCTCAAACCCAAACATTTGTCACTTGGCCTCAGCGGTTCTGGGAGGAGAAGGGGAAAGGGGGAGAACTAAATTGTTATTCCTAAGGAGGAGGGCTGGGGGCTGCGATGCGACAGACAGCGGGCGGCGGGGGCTATGTACAGCGGGGCCGGGGGTTGTGCTTTCCTCCAGCTGCCGGCAGAAAGCTGCTTTGCTTGGGGGGGCTGAGTCAAACCTCCTGTGCCTGGACCCCCTCAGAGCAGACCCTGCACAGGGTCTGTGGGTGCTGAGCGAGGGTGAGGGGGTTTGCAGGGGGTCCCAAGTGATCCTTGTAAGGGGGGTCAAAGTGGAGGTTCAGCATCCTCAGTCCCTGCCCCCTGGTGTCCCCCCAAGACAGAGGGGATTGCAATGCCTCTACCCCCAGCCCCCCTACCCTCTCACATGTCCCCCACTTCTTCTTCTTCTCCCTCTGCACCCCCAGCCTGTTGCTTCTGCCGCCTGGAATGAGGCTGAACTGTCCTGGCCCCAAGCAGGCAGCTGGGGGGAATGGGGCCAGGGCCCCCCACTCCTGGTGCTCCTGGTGCTCCATGGCTGCCACAGCCCTGCTGGCACCATCCTCTCCTGCTGCGGCTGGGGCCACCCGCCTGCGCCCGAGGGAAAGAAAACAGAGAGGAGAAGGAGAGCGAGAGGGGAACAGGAAAAGAGAAACAAAGGGAAAGAGGTGAAAAAAAGTGAAGGAAAAAAAAAAAGAGGAAAATAGAAGGGAGGAGAAAAACAGTAAAAAAGAAATGAAAAGGAAAAGAGTTGAAAAGAAAGGAAAAAAAGTTAGAAAGGAAAAGAAAAAGAGGACAAAAAGAGGAAAAGGAGAAAAATGGGAAATTGAAGAAAGTAAGAAAAGAGAAGGAAAAGTGACATAGAAGAACAAAAGAAAAAAAGCAGAAAAAATAGGAAAAAGAAGAGAAGAAAAGGAGAAAAAGAGGACCAAAGAGAGAGCAAGTGAAGTAAGGAGAAGGCAGGGCAGGAGGAGACAGAGGGGCAGGAAGCAGGGGGCAGCAGAGAGGGATGGGGCAGCAGGTGCCGGCGGGTGGGGGTCCCTGGGGAGGCGCAGCGGTTGCCCCGGGGGTCCATCGGCCACGGCGGGCACGTCCCCGTCCCCGCTGGCCGGGGCAGCATCACGATATCCGCGGGGCCGACCTGTCGTTGGTGACGGTCCTGCGCAGGCGCACCCCGCGCCGGATGGCCACCAGCATGTCTTCGGCCGGGGGGTCCATGGAGGCCGCGGGGGGCGGCGCGGGGGTCTCCTCGCCGGGGCCAGACCCCACGAGGGCGGTGGGGAAGGGGAACTGGCCTTCCCCCAGGGCGTGGGCGCCGGCCACCAGCTCCCCAATCTTCTCCACCAAACTGTGCCGGTTGGCAGCCAACTGTTGGTCCTCCTCTTCCTCAGCGGAGAGGTGCTGGCCGGCCCCGGGGTAGACAGAGATCTCCATGGCACCGCCACCCCAGGCGGTGTTGGGAAGGCTCAGCCGCTTGGGCGAAGCTTTGGCAAAATCCAGGGGGTTTGGAGAGGCATCGTCAGCATAGAAGACGCACTCTTCACTGCCCACCCGTGTAGGGCCGGCGTAGCCAGGGGAGTCGGGCACTGTGGGGGTCTTCACGGGGACGATGGGGGGTCGGATGGGGATGGGGCCGGCATTGGAGAGCGTACGGCGGACCGAGGGCTTGGTGGAGGGCGTGCGGCGGATGGTGGCCACCCCTGGGGTGGTGCCGGCCGGGAGGTTGGTGCCGGTGGGCAGCCCGGCGGTGGAGGCGGGACGCTTGGTCTGGATCATCCGCCGGTAGTTCTGGGCGATGTTGCTGTTGCGTGGGATGGTGGAGGACTTGTCGAAATCACTCTGGGGGTCACACTCCACGTCACCGTTCACCGAGTAGCAGTCGTAGTCGGAGCCTGGGGAGGGAGCAGCACGATCCGTGTGGCTGGGGGGCAGTGGGTAGCCAAGCTCAACCATGTCATTAAAGCCAGCCCCAGCCTCCTCCATCACAGCACAACAACAACCAAATTTAACGGCCATGACTGTCACATAACCACTACTGTCCCAATCACTGCTGGCACAACATGCTCCCCACCAAACCCAAACATCAGCACTGTAGGAAAGCACAGTCACCCCAGCCATCACACTAAAATTACAACCAAACCCAACTGTCACCATCACAACCACCCCAATCACAGCCATCACCACACGATCACAGCCAATCTCCGCTGTCACCACCACATGCTCATAACTGGCTCAGCTATCATCATGCCAACATCATGACAGACGTGGTTATTTGATCTCCAACTACCTACTCTGTTGCCATCACCTACCATCTGCCACCATCTCCATCTGTACTCAACCTCTGTGCACAGACACATCACCTGTTATGGCACCCGAGGCACAACTGCACCCACTGAACCCCAGCTAAGACCCAAATAACCAGGAAAACCTGTGGTTATTTGTGGCATCAGCCCCTACACAGTATGACCATAGCCCAATGCTATGACACCCAGCGCACACAACTGTGCCCAGGACAGGCTCTGCTGTGCCCATCCCCACTCTAAGTGCC
The DNA here is from genome assembly GCF_963513975.1 of Fringilla coelebs. NCBI lineage: Eukaryota > Metazoa > Chordata > Aves > Passeriformes > Fringillidae > Fringilla > Fringilla coelebs. The sequence continues at coordinate 7,573,050 of NC_140040.1, read as the reverse complement.
ATTTCAGGTGGTCCCAGGTACCTCCAGTGCCAGTACCTTGGGAAGGGATGGTGTCCTCAGAGCAGGAGGGGGTGGTGGTCTGTGTGCTGTAGCCACTGGAGTACTGCAGCGAGTCCCGGCTGCTCTTCTGGTGCTCCAAGCTCAGCCCACGGGTCAAGACCATGGCCAGGTCGCTGGCAGCAGGGGACACCTCCTCCCCATGCTGCTGGGGCAAAGGGCACTGTCAGCACCCTGGTTCCTCCTCTGGGAGTCCCCAGGAGCCCCCCACCTCTGTGCCCTCCCTGCTGCAGCTGGTACCTTGGCAGCAATTGTTGCTGGTGACATCCGGGGCCTGGGAGCATCCTCGGCACCGATGCCCGGGTACCCCCCGGCAGGAGAGCCCATCTCGGCTTCCCGCAGGTGCTCCACGCGGTCCTTGCGCCGCTGCAGGGTAGGGACCACCGGCTGGTCATAGGGGCTGGCCTTGGACCAGTCCTGCAACGGGCAAGGCATGCGGTTCATGCTGGTGACACTGGGACCAGGAGTGTGGCAGGAGAGGTCTCAAGCTGATGTCCCCCGTGTCAAGCCACGGGTGCTGCTCAGGATGCTCTGCCCCATGCAGGAAGGGAGGGGAGGGTCCGGGGCTGAACCCCATGAAGTGAGGGGGGAACCACGTGTGAAATGTAACCCTGGTGGGATGGCAAGGACTAACCGAGGTGGGGGAGCTGCACTCGCTAACTGACTGGCAGGTTTCGGATGCCTCTGAGGACGCCGAGCTGGAGGACTTCTGCTGTGCCGTGACGAGCCGAGAGCCGGAAGGTGAGAGAAGAGGCAGTTAGCAAGCAAAGCCAGAGCCATGACCCCGGTTAGAGCAGCACCCACAGCTCCCTGGCTGAGCGAGGCCCCCAGCCCCCCTCCCCTCTGGCGGTGGCTGCAGGATGGCGAGCAGAATGCGACCTTGGCAGCGGGGTCAAGAACTGGGATGATGCAGTGGCCCAACCCTTCCCCCTTCTCACCCCAAGCCATGCAGAGCCAAGAGGTATTTTGGGGAGCAGGGACCTTGCTGGGTTGGTGATGCAGAGGTTAGCATGGACAGGCAGGAATGGCAACCCCCTGGGGATCCTGAAGCATCCTTGGCACTGGGGATGGTGCAGCATGAAGGGGAAGCTTTGCTCCATGCTGCCATGTGGGTGGCACAAACTGGGTATTACGGGGCTGTGGTTATTGGGAAACACCCTGTTCTCCTGGCACAGGGAGAGGGATATCTGTGCCTCATCCCTGGGGGAATTCGTTGACAGGGTTTCTCTGCCATGTGGCCCAGGATGCCCACAACTACAGCAGGCACCCTCAATATTCCCAATATTTATTTCCCGTGATGCCAACACAGATGGAAATACTTCTGAGGGTGGGTCTCATCACCTCTGCACTGGTGCACCCTTGTGCTGCACCCAGCACCACCCACCCATTCTATGGAAGAGAAAACTGAGGCATGGAGGTTGGCAGCACAGACCACACTCCCTGTACCTGGCTGGTGATGTCCGAGGGCATGGGGGAAGGTGGTTTGGAATAAGCGGCGTCCTGGGAGATGAAGCCGGAGTCGTGGGAGGAGACGCTGGAGAGGCGGGTGGCGGCGGCGGGGGGCTGCGCCAGGCTGCGGTAGCGATAGGTGGAACTGGGTGAGCAGGTCTGAGCCCCGCCGGGCCACGCCATGCCACCCTTGGCACTGCTAACGCTGCTGGGGGGGCGCCGGGGGGACGGGGACACGCCGGTGGGGAGGACAAAGGAAGGAAAAGAGAATTTAAGACAGAGGTTCGGAGGCGGCAGGATGGCCAGCGCCCTGCCACACATCCCAACCTGGGGAAACTGAGGCATGTAGTCCTGTGGGGGTGTCCCTTTGCCTCCTGGGGTGGCCCTGCGGCAGGGAACAGGCTGGGGGACATGACAGAGGTGGTATGCTTGCCCCCAGACACCCATGCACGGCACACATCATCCCCAGACCCTGGAGGACAGGGCATGTGTTGGGCCCCCATCCTGCCCATAGGTCTACCAACCCTGCCCAGTGCACCAAGACCTCCACAATAACGGGAGCCACCTGCCCATACGGACATGAGAAGGTGGACATGCACCTTGTGAGCATCCCCAAAGGCCGTAAGCATCATTAACCACTGAGGTTAACGAAGAGGGCTGGATTTCCTGGCTGTGGTTGGGTGTGGAGCCCACCTCACCATACCTGCACATGCTGGACTTGCGGGAGCTGGAGCTGCTGGGCGAGGATGGGGGTGTCTGGTAGGACCAGCTGTAGTCAGAGCCCTTCAGGTCCTTGATCACCTGCAGGAAAGATGGGGTCTAAGTCGCTGCAAAGATGCCTCCCTGCTCCCCTGATCCCTGACTTGCCCCTACTGACCTGCTCACTGGCGGGGGGCAACTTGTGGGGCTCAGCAGTGAGCACCACCAGGTCCTCGATGATGCCCTGCAGGTGGGTGATCTCTCCCAGCATGGTGAGCTCCCCGTTCTGAGGGCAGACAAGAGAGAGCATCGGCATTCACTGGGCAGAAGGAACAACCCTTGACCCTCCCAGCCCCCAACACTCACCACCACGGGCTGCAGGAAGGTGATGAAGGTGCAGAAGCGGCCCCGCTCCTCGATGAGGGCTTTGCGGACCGCCTGCTTCTCTGTCTCCTCCAGCAGCAGGTACATGTCATTGACGTCCTGCAGCGCGTTGTCCAGCTGGGGCTGCAGGTCCCCCTTCCCTGAGAGATGGGGCACTGTCAGTGCTGGGCTCCCCTGACACCCTCCCCAGGCTGTTGGCGGTGCCACTGCCAAGCCGAGGCCATTCCCCCAGCTTGGGGACATCACCCCATCCTCACATTCCAGCACATACCATAGGTCTCACACTCTGCCCATCTCCCTGGAAGGTCCAGGAACACCCTCACCCCACAGCAGCCCTGGGCAGGGGGCTTCTCTGCCACTCCATCCCCATTCCTGGCACTTGGGACCAGAGGACCCCTTGGGCTGCCAAACGGTGAGTCTGGCATTGCCTCAGGATATGGGGTGCAGGCTAAGCTAAGCTAAAAGCAGGGTGAGGGTGGGAACAGGGATGGACGGACGGACAGACAGACAGAGGCTGGGGAGACTGGGGGAAGTAGATGAGGAAGCAGAGAAGGGGCCGGTGGTGGGGGGCAGCGGTTCACTTACCAAGTAGCTCTACAGGAAGGATGTGGAGGGGAGGGAAGAGAGAAGGAGACAGAGAAAACGTGTGAAAAGAGGCCGAAGGCTGGGGCACATGCCCCGCCTCCCTGCCACCCCCGGGGCCGTGCTGGCACCTCCCTTTCTACAGGGGGGCAGCAGGACCCCCCTAGTGCCCACCCCCTGGTTGGCAGTGCCACAGCCGGGATACCGGCCCTGGCTGGGGGTGCTGCGGAGGGGCTGGTGGGGGCACCCCCCAGGAGACCCCCCCTCACCTTTGCGAGCCTTTTTCTGGAGCTTGAGGGTGTCAGAGGACTTTTTCTTGATCTCATGGCGTGCTCGCTTGTACTCTGGGGGTGCAGAAGTGCGGTCAGAGGGGACCCCTGCCCACCAGCGCAGCCACCCTGCACGGATCCACCCTGTCCCCCTCGTACCTTTCGCATGGTCCTTGTCCAGCTGATTGGCAGTTTTCTTCCAGTCCTCAATCCTGTCCTGCAAAGGGTTGATCAGGCTCTCCATGAGGGCACTGGAGCAGGCAGAGAGAAGCAGAGTGTGGGGGAGCGCTGGAGCCAGGGAGGAGCCATTCCCCCATCCATGCCCAGCCAGCACCCAGCATCCCCTCCTTCAGCGAGGGAATGAGCCTGGCCAGGCGTGTCACCACCAGCACCCCGGCTTTGGAGCTGGTCCCGGTCCTGCTTACTTGGTGAACTGCCGGAGCTTGGCCTCGATGCTGCGGTGCCGCATGCACATGCGGGTCAGCGCCGAGCCGATGTCCCTCGTGGCACCTGGGGGGGAGCAAAGTGCTGCTGATGAAGGGCAGGGACACCCCCACACCAGTCCCAGCCCAGTTTGTACAGTGGGAGCAGGGTGGCTCGTGACAGGGACAATCAGCGCTGGGACGCACTGGGTACACTTTAGGCAGGGGGTGGCTTGTTTTGTCCAACGATAAATCCAGAAGATAATGAAATAATCATCATCCACTAACTAATACCTGAAACACTAAATATCTCTTCTGAAGGCTTTGAAATTAGAACCTGCTCCCATTTTTTCCTGGTTTGTCTTAAATTTGGCGCTGGGGATGCAGGGAAGGGAGGAGATGAGGTACCCTGGCTTAGTTCCAGGCAGTCAGCTCTGTCCCACACCTCCAGGCACAATCCCGAGTGGATAAAAAGGGAGTCCAAACTCCTGGTGGGGGATATTTGCCAGCAGCAGATAGCAGGAGCATGCTTTTTAGGTGAAACCGCGGAAGCCTAAGGATGGCCACATGGTGGCAGTGCTGCTGGCAGTTCCCACAAAAAACGGAAATCAAAAATCCTTGGGTGCAAACTAAGGAGTGACATTCAGTCTTTCTCTCCCCTAAAAAAGCCTCCAAAAAGCCTCCCACCCCTTTGCAGGAGTTTTGGATGTCCCTCAGTCTCCCAGTGCTATGGAATTAGGGGAACCCATGGGCCACGGCCTTCTCCTACACTGGGGTAGTCTCCTAAGCCAGCTCCTAATGCTCTTATCCCAGCTCCTGCTGCTTCTAATCCGATTCTCATGCACTGTGTGCAAGGGCAGCAGCCAGCCCCCACCCAGTGCCTCAGTTTCCCCATGCTGCTGCTCTGCTGCCCACCCCCCGAAAAAGCCCTGCAGGTATAGCAGCACTACAGGGTGACACTGACTCCTCTGGTGCTGGTCTCCAGCTGTCCCCAGCATCGCTCCTGTGCCTCCTCCTTGCTTTGACTGCCCAGGCTGACAGGGAGCTGGAGGAGCCCTAATCCCCTTGGTGCAGTGGGCTAGTGGGTTTGGAGGCAAAGCTGATCCTGGCTCAAGCTGCTGCCTCCACCTCCTCCTCCTCCTCCTCGCGTGGCTCCAGATGGCCTGGATGCCGCCAGTCTGCAAACCAGCCCAGGACCATCTGCTTGGCAGAAGCCAGGCAGTGGGAAGTGGCTCCTTGTTGCCAGCGGGCACCTGGAGAGGGCCCGGGGATCCTTCCCCTGCACTCCCCAATAGTATGGGGACCCCACATGCAGCCTTGGCTCTCCAGTCACCTCCCTGGTGAGTTAGGGTTTGTCCCCAGAACGGTGAAGCTCCGACTCCTGAATCTCCCTCTAGCTAATTCCCCTTCACTGGAGACACCCGAAGCAGCTGAGGCCCCCCTGGGAACTTCCCAGATGGGTGCCAAGGACAAGGAAGGTGGATTCTGCATCCTGGGGGGCAGAGATGGGTGCAGGAGACCCTGACGTGGGGCTGAGCCACCCTGAATGCCCCAGCCCCACCAGAAAATGTGGCTAAGCACCCATGGGTGGTGAGGAGCAGCACCCACATGGGTGCCCACCTCCTTCCCCCTCCCCACTCCATTCTTCCAATGCTGCTTCCCAGGGAATGCACCATGCACCATGGTGTGGGAACAGGCTGGACATCTCTCTGCAGATGGTGACGCTACTGCTTGAAGTCTGCCCCAGAAATGTGGGCAGGGCACACCCCACAGGGGACACTCACCACCTGTCCCTCCACCCAGACAAGCCTGGGGATGCCCACCCTTAGGAGAGAGGCCCCTACCTCGGGTGTTGGTGGCCATGTCGGCCACTTTCTGGAAGGCATCCAGGAAGGCAACTGCGGCCAGCACCGTGGTCCTGAGGCAGAGAGAGTGAGGGGGGAGCTCGGTGGGTGTGGGACACCTGGGATGCCCCCACAAGCAGGGGGGGCCCCCATGTCCCATCCCCCTTTGGCCACTCACCTGAGCTGGGAGTGCAGCTTGGTGGCCTTCGAGTTGAAATCCTCCCATATGGGGTAGGAGCTCTGCAAGGAGGAAGGGTGATGGTGAGAGACAGGGACCCTCACCCCCTGCACTGCTTCCCCAGTCAGGGCAGGTCCCTCCTTCACTGGTGCAGAGAGACAGGGCAGCTCAATAGCTTCTCTGATGGCTAATAAAGGCTAAGCACAACTTTTTTCCCTCCTGATTTTTCCCTTTCCAGTCTGGCCACCCAAACTTATAGACCATGGAGATCTCAGGATTTTGCATGATTTCTTCCTCATTAAGGGCATGAAATGAAAAATCTTTAGGACTCTGGCCAGCAGTAGAGGAGACACCCCCAGCAGCAGCTTTCCCCCAAAGCACTGATGGCCAAACCCACCATCATGGAGAGCTCCAGTCCCACAGACGGGAGCCCCAGTCCTCACCTCCCCTGAGCCCAAGGACCAACAGGGCAGGAGGGGAGGTCGGGGTCCCCAGAGCCCTGAATGGGGAAGTTGTGTGGGGACAGGGACAGGGCACAGGTGCTTGGGAGGCCACCCCAGTGCTGTGCCAATGAGACCACTCCGGTGCCATCCTGGCAAGACCATTCCCACTGCCCTTGTGGCGAGGCTGTTCCAGGGCTGTCCTGGTGCAATCATCCCAGTGAGGTCATCCCAGGGCTGTGCTGCTGCCACCATCCCAGCAAGGCCATCCCAGTGCCACTGTTTCAACAAGGCTATCTCAGTGCTGTCCCAGTGAAGCCAGTTCCAGTAGACCATGCTGCTGCCATTCCAGTGAGGACTCTCCCAGTAATGCCAGCTGCAGTGCCATCCCAGCAAGGCCATCCTGGTGCCATCACAACAAGGCTGATCCTGATCCTCCATACAGCCAGGTTATCCCAGTGTCACCAACCCAGCAAGGCCAGTCCATGTTGTCCTGGTGAGATTAATCCTGGTGCTGTCTTGGCAAGGCCATCCCGGTGTCACCCTTGCATGGCCAGTACCGGTGCCATCATTCCAGTGAAGCTGTCCAGGTGCCACCATCCAGACAAGGCCATTCCAATGCTGTTGCAGTGAAGCTGGTCCCAGTGCTACTATCCCAGCAAAGCCATTCCAGTAGGGCCAGTCCTGGTGTCATCATCCTGGTGTAGTCATGCTGGCGCTGCTATCCTAGCAAGGTCAATCCTGGTCCTGTTGTCCCAGTGACAAAATCCCGGTGCTATCCTGGTGTCACCATCCGATGGCAGTGACAGGCATCTGTAAACTCCCCTAGGGCAGCCACCAGGCTGGGATATGTACCTTACCACACATCCCCATGGGCACTATGGCTTGGTGGCAGCTTTGGGGACACGGTTTGCACTGAGGGGGTGTGAGACCAGCCCAGCATTTTTTGGGACCATGAAAGCCCCTATTTCCTCATGAGCCAGCAAAGAAAGGATTTGAGGGTGCCACTTCACACATCACTGGTGGCAGTGACCCCCTAGTTGTGGGTCCCCAGGGACTGTCATTGCCAGAGGGCTGGGCCACCATTCCTGGGCCACTGGCTCTGTGCCACCTTCCTTGGCCACCCTGGGTAGGGCAACTGAGGCTCCCCTGTAGAAGGGAGCAGGTTGTGATGCTCCCAAACCCCTGTGATGCCAGGCATGAGGAGGATGGGGAAGAGGACAATGGGCACAAGGACATGCCAAGGTCACTCAGGGACACTGAGCACACGAGGAGAGGCAACAGGAATGAAGCCAGCTTAGGGACTGTCACCAACCAACAAATTCTCCCCACCACAGGCCAAGGGGTGCTGAAATAGCCATCCACCACCAAAATAAGGTCCCTCTGCCCTCTGACCAGCAGAGGGGTCGCAGCCATAGGATCATAAGCACATCACTACCCTTCAATGCCAGCAGTTCTACAAGCAGAGTTACTTGTCCCCCAGTGCCCGTGCCAGGACACCCACATGGCAGGGAGATGGGGACAACACACCCTCAGGTGCCACTGGCACTCGGTCAGGGCTGTGCAGGGCACAGGCTGAGGCCAGCTGTAGTGTGGTGGGGTTTTCCGCCTTTTTCATAATTTTTCTTTAACCTTTCCTGCCTTCAAATGGCATGAAACTGACTCCAGCCTGGTCTCCTCGGGTGAGGGGTTCCCAGCCCCACCACATCCGGATGGTGCTGGGCATGGCCCTGGAAAGTGACACCTCTGGGCTGGCTTATCCCCTCTGAAGCCTCAGCAGGGGAATGGGGAAACTGAGGCAGGGGCTGCCCCAACCTCCCCCTTGGGAGTGTAGGACTCAGCCAGGCTGCCTGGAGAGGGTGGCTGGGGTGAAGGCTTTTGGGGGAGGGAGCTGATCACCCCAGCACCCGTTTTGCACCAGCCCTGGATGTCTCTGCCCTGGGGAGAGTTGGGATTTTCTCCCTGGAGCTTTTCTCCCAGCCCTGAGCCAGAGTCCGGCTGCAGAGCCACCACTGCCCCTCGAAGGGGTTAATCTCCTTCCCAGCAAGGCTTTTATTTTTTTTTTTTATCCCCCCTCCCCTGCTTTGGCAATGACAGCATTGTCTGGACGGGTCTGCAGCATGAAGAGAGGAAGAGGAGGAGGAGGAGGAGGAAGAGAGCATTTGTCTCCCAAAAATTACTAGGGCTAAACCCCAGTGCTGGAGCTGGCTGTGGGAATTTCGGTCCCCCGAGATGAAGAAACATGGCTGGTCCTCTCCTCCCCACTCGGCCCCTGGTCAGAAATGCCCCCCAGCATTTTTAATGTATTTTTTTGAAAAGAAAACAAACAATCAAAATGTTTTTTTTTAAACATGGCCCCATCCTGCTCCCAGGGAGGGTGGAGGCAATATCCTCTTCCCGGGTTAGGAAATGGGATCAAGGAGCTAGGGGACCTTTTTGTTCCACTGGTGTCAAGCTCACTGGGTCTGAGAAAAATCCAGGCTGGGCATGGGGCAGGGAGGACAGGGACAACATGATGCCTGAAGCGGGTGGCAATGCCCGGTGTGGGGCCAGTGGTACCTGGCAGGGATGCCTGGTCTGTGTCACCCGACGAGAGGCTCAGGCACCCAGGGATGGATACAGGGCTGATACGGAGCCAGGATCCCCAGGATGGGCTACAATGCCCAGTGCAGGGCCCCGATGCATATTATGGGGTTGATGCAGGGCTCTGGCATGCAGTCTGAGACTTTGATGCCCAACATGGTGCTCTGATACCCAGTGAAGGATAACAGGGCAGATATAGGGCTGCACCACCCAGAACGGGGCTCTGATAGCCAGTGACGGATCCGGGGATGATGTGGGGCTGCAATCCCCAGGATGGAGCTCCAATATCCAGCGCTGGATATAGAGATGATGGGGGGCTGCGATCTTCAGGGCTCCATGCCCAACACAGAGCTCCGATGCCCAGTAAGGGGCTGATGTGGGGCTCTGGGAACCCGTGCCGGGCTCTGACAGCCGATGTGGGACCCCGACACTCGCTGTGGGGCGGATGTTCGGGCTCCGATACCGCATGCGGGGTTCCAATCCCCATCTCGCGGCTGGGCAGCAGAGCCTCGGTACCCATCGCGGGACGGGCACCGGCGGCAGCGCGGGGGCTGCCTGGGGAAGCCGGGTGATGGGGGGATGATGCGGGGGGAGCGCTGTCACGACAGCGAAACCGGGGAGCGGGGGGGAAACCCCTACCTTCATGTCGTTGATGATGGCTTGGAAGAGGCCGCCAAGGGCTCCGCACTCCTTCTCCGCCGTCTCCATCGCGGCGCTGCGGCAGCCCGGGGCGGGCGGCGCCGCCGGGGGAGGCCGCGGCGGCGGGCCAGGCTCAGCGGCGGCGGGGGGCGGGCGGCGCCCGGGCGGCGGCGGCGGCGGGGGGGGCACAGCGGCGGAGCGGCGGCGGAGCCGGGCGGGGCATCGCCCCCCTGCCTCCCTCCCTCCCTCGCCCTCCGCGGGTGCTGCACGGACCCGCCGCCCCCTGGCAGCGGCGCGGAGCGGGGCGCGGAGCGGAGCGGGGCGCGGGGAGCTCCGGCCCGGGGCGGTGGCGGGGGCGGGGCGGGGCGGGCGCTGCGCGGCACATGCGCCGCCCGCCGCGGGGCCGGGGGCTGCGGGGCGGGGGGATGATCGGGGTCAGCTCCAGGGATGCTCCGGGAGCCGCTGCGGGCTACCCGGAGGATGCGCAGGGATGACGGAGCGGGGGCGGCAGCCCCGGTGGTTCCCGGGGATGCTCTTGGCGGGGGGGGGGGGTGGCCGAGGAGCAACACCGCGTGCCCGAGGACTACAGCGAAGGGAGACAAGAGGGACGCCTGGAGATGTGGTACTGGTGGAGGCAGCATCGGGGTTTGCTCCCGTGGCGGCGTAGGAACTCCCAGGGATTATCTTGGGGTGCTGGGTGAGGAGCAGGAGAGCTCCAGGGAGTATGTGAATACACTGCAGTTTGCAGTTGGAGATGCCATGGGATGCCCAGGGGGATTCCCAGACCTCTGGAGGCACCGGGGGGATTTGCCTCTCCCCAAAGGATGTTTGACCCCTATTGCCTTCCTGACCCTCCAAGATGTGCTGTGTGCTGGAGGGTGAAGTTCCTCTGCAGTAGTTACACGACATGTGTCCGTGCACTCCATTATCAGGGAGCCATGGGAAATGCATGGCCTGCCACCAGACAAACCCTTCCCACAGGCATCCTGAGGCCCCAGCCTCCCGGGATCTGGGGGTGCCAGGCTGAGCCCCGACAAACCTTCCTACCCCTCGTAGTGCAATGACGAGGTCAAGGGTTTCATCCTGAGCCACGTATTCCCCCTCCTGCCAGAAAAGTAGTCTCAATCCCATGCTGATGATGCCCACACTGCTCTGGACTGCGTTGGTCAAGAGCCACCCATAAGGAAACAATTAGGGCTCAGCACTCCAGCAGCCAGCTGGAATTTCTCTCCATAAACCCAGTCCCTCAGTGTGGAAGGAGGCTGCTCAGCAGCAATGAGTTCGGCAGGAGCGAGGCAGAGCCCACCCTGATAATAACCCAGGGGTCCAGCAACAGGTACCCCCCAGCACCCTGAGACACCAGCTGGCTTGAGAAGCCACTGCTCACACATCCTTGAGGGCTGGCTGTTAAAATTAACCCGCCGTGACTGGGTCTGGAAAGCCCTTCCCCGGGAATGACAGGAATGTCTTTATCCTGGCCAAAGCAGCGCCGGTATGGGGCTGTTTGGGGAACCCACTGCCAGAGACAGTCTTCCCTGTAAACAGGCCAGAAGCCATAAAAACTCCACAAATTCCTTCAACCGCCCTTTTCCTGGGATCAAGCGAGGGCCTGAAACATGCAGGGGATGCAATGGTGTCCCCCCAAACCGCAGCAGCCTGGCACGTGCCAGGGTCCCTCGGTGCCACGGGACGGGATGAAGGCAACACCGGCGGCTGCTCAGGGCCAGGAAAATGCCTGTCACTGTGCTGTGGTTTCGTGACCATGGCCTGGAAGAATTTCAGTGGCGTTTTTTTCCTGCTGGGAAGAAGAGCAGGCGGAGAAGTTCTGCTTGCTGGCAAGCCAACGTGGCAGGGCTGGGCCAGCCCAGGGCACAGGGTCAAGCAAGACGCTCCATGCCATCCGCTGCCCTTGCTGTGTTTTTGGCTCCACTTGGGAACAAAACTATGATGGGAAGCCCAGCAACAAGGAATGGGCTGTTCTGCATTGCTTGTTTATTTTATCGTGGGGAGCTTAATGAAGGAACAAGGAATGGAGTCTGGGGTTAGGTCCACTGCTCCCCATGTCCCCTGGTGCTGGCTGGGAGTTGAAGCTATGCAGTTGTCCCTGCCAAGAGCCAGGGACTCAGAGAGGATGTGTGAATGCAAGGAGGGGGCCAAGTATCAGGCACAGGAGTGTCTCCCCGAGTGAGATGCCACCTCCAGCAGGGCCTCGGAACCAGAGGGTGGAAGTCAGGGTGGTGAGAGGTGGCTGGCAGCCCCACGTGCTTGTTTTCCAGGGCGGAAGGCCAGGGGTTGCTCCCGTCTTCCCTTCCCCTCCTCCGGTGCTGCTGGCAGCAGGCTGGGCGCTCAGCTGACAGTCACGGGAAAGGCATTAGCAAAGCAAAGGGGAGGTCCCTCGCCCCATTGCAAGGGAAGATAAGGTGCTTTACCCCAGCCCTCTCCTCGGGCAACCCTTCCCCATGTCCCCCCCAGCACCCACAGGAAAAGCTGGGCACAGCCTGAGGGTCCCCCCTCGTCCATACACACGGTGGGGGGGAAAACCAGCCCTGTGTTGAGCGCTTGCCCATCTCCATTAAACCCACCAGATCCTCTGGTGGCCAGCAACCGGTGTGCCTGTTCCCTGGTCTGTGTCCCCTGGTCCCTGCCCCAGCAGCTGTGCACACCTGCGGCGGCCGCAGGGCTGCTCAGAGGACCACCCGCCGGTCCAGCTGCTCTGCCCGCCCGGCTCGCTGGTGTTTTGCTTCCAGGTGCTTGTTTTGGACCTTCTCAAAGTGCTGCAGCAGCTCTGTGTAGTCGATGTTGCAGGCTGCTGTTCTCTTGAAGTTGGTGCTGGGCTTGGTGTTGTCCCTGCAGGGTGGGAAGAGAGAGGGTGGGAAGGGGATGGGGATGTCTGGTGCTGTGAGCATCCAGCACTGGCAACACCAAAACCTTGTCCTGAAGAAGCTGAGCTCAGCAAATCCTAGTGATGCTGGTGCCTCATAAAATACCCCCAAAGACATATTTTCTTCCTCTAAAGGTGTGACATAGAGCCCAAGAGGTCCTGGGACAAGGAGGGGACAAGGGGACATCTTGGCCCCACGTGGGAGGTTTAATTCCTCTGACACATACTCCTCTCTATCCCAACTCATTGCAGTCAAAAGCAGTGAGATAAGGATGCCAGGGCCATATGCCTCAGTTTCCATGTCTGCTTCTCTAAGCGAGCAAAAAACATCCAGTAGCAGCAGGGACAGTCCTCAGGGATGAGCACCTATGGCTGAAGCCTCCAAATGCAGGCTCCCTAGGGTTCCAGCCATGGATACTCATCCCTGTGCTGTCCCCATGCAAGGAAGAAGCAGACACCAGCCATAGGATGCCCATGGGAAGATGGCAGGCAGCTCTGGTGGCCCTGGTATATCCCTGGGGAGGGGGCAGCTGGGACTGGCCGGTTATGAAAGCTGGCTTCGGTGTTTGAAGGAATGTAGGTCAGAGTTAATCAGATGCTCAGGCTGTCTGACAGCTCGAAAAACCCCCACTGCCAGGGTTAGTGGGGAGAAAAAAGGAGGGGGAAGCACATGCAGCCCCCTCTCCGCCCCCCCAATTAAATATCAGTGCTGGGTTGTGGGTAGGAGCTCAGTGCTGGAGGCCATGAGGGATAAAAGCCATACCAGGGAAGCAGTTAAAAGCCAAGGAGCGACAACAGCAGCAGGGGGTTAATTCAGAAACCTGCCCATCTTGGGAGCTCTTTTTGTTCCCAGGGCTGCGCCAAGGCAGAGCCAGCTTTATCATCAAGCCCCCCCCACTACTCATTAGCTAAGGGTTGGAAAGCAAATCCCACTGGCAGCACCCCTGGGCAGGGAGCATGAGGATCTCAGCTGGTCCCCAGGGAGATGCCGCCCTTGCACATCTCACGCATCCCCAAAGGCCAGTAGTGGGAATGGAGCAGCCATCCGGAGGCATTAGCAGGGGGCCAGGCTCCTTTTGGGTGCTGTGAAGGCTGTCCAGGCTGCAGGGGGGATGCTTTGGGAGCCCCCCCCAGCTGCTGGAGTCTTTCTCCATAAACCTCCTTCCCAGCTCTGCTCGTTTCCATAGCGACCCCACAAGTGAAATTTTCCATCCCGGATGCCAAATGCCTGTGGATGAGGCACAGCCCTCCCAGGGTTACCAAATATAGACACAAAAAACCCCCCGGCCAACACTCCCAGCCATGGGGACAAGGAGCAGCCACGGCCGCAACGGAGCTGGGGGGTGAAAGCCAGAGCATGGGGCTGAGCCCGGGATCGGGGCTGAGCCTGGAATGCAGGGATGCTCAGCTGTGGGGAACAGCTGATCCAGCCCCGATGCTGATGCTGGTCCATCCCCCCAGCACTTACGTGGTCTGCATGAGCTCTGGGTTGGGCACGCACTGGAGGCGATGGGAGAGGAGCTGGAAGGCGCTGCTCTGGGGCAGCAGCATCAGCAGGCCATAGAGAGCCTTGATCAGGTAGGGGTTGTTCTTCACATCCAGCAGCTGCAGACGGAGATCTGGAAGAAGACAGAAGAGGATGGGAAGGCAGGGAAAAGGCATTTCATCTCCTGCAACAGCAGGTTCCTCCCACCCCTCTGACAGCCTAAGCATCTGCCAGCCAACCCAAGGGGCACTTGATGGCACTCCTCTCCCCTTTCATTAACCCATCTATCTTGGTGTCCCATGGTGCCCCAAAATCCCTCTCCTTGACACAGGCCCCTGGGGGGAACTGGCTCCCCAGTCTGCCACTCCTGATACCACTCAGCCCTGAGGCTGTCCATGCTGCTTGAGAACACACATGCAACACAGGATTGCTCTCAACTTCTCCAGACTTAGCACAAATACCCACCCTGGAGCATCACATCCAGAGGGCTGGGTGACACCCTCCTGGGGACTCTCTGGAGCAGAAGAAATCCCCTCCACTTGGTTCTGAGGGTTACATGTACTGGGCCTCAGTTCTGCTCAGTAGAGGCAAAACCACCCTCTGGCTCCATCCCTCACTGTACTCATGGCAGAAGAGTCTTCTGGAGCCCTAAATACAGCTGAAGGGGCAGCCCAGGAGATGGGGCAAGGTCTGTGTCTCAGCGTCCCACCTCCTGGTACCGCTGGTGTCTCCCAGTGAAGGGAGATCACCAGGGATGCCACTTTATGGGGGACACATCTATCCCCTACCCTGAGATCTGCAGACTAAGGTGAGTGGGCTGAGGAACCCTCAATGAATAATTTTGGGGCATGCAAAACCACCAGAGACACGTGGGTGCCTCACACATTGGGACAGTCATCCTGGGAATATGGGATAGGGTCTACAGGAGGGAGCAAGAATTAGGGTCCCTGCTGTCAGCTACCCTAAACCTCTTCCCTTAAATATTCCCCAGTATGACCCACAAAGTCCTTTCCAGGATATTTCCCAACAACCTCAGTGCCCTGCTACACCTCCAATGAGAAGCCCAGGGGTAGGAAATTGACATGAGAAATCCTCCCATAGCCACAGGTCACCCTGCCACATCCCTTGGCACCATCCAGGCTCCCAGTGTCAGACCCCTGTGCCTCTGGCAGGCACTGCTGCATTACCCAGTGGGGGACCCACATTGCTGGATGCTGGAGAAAACACCAGCTAGTTTTTTAGAGCTTAACTCTTCATTTCTAGAAAAAAACCCCTTTTTTTCTTGCTAAGGGCCCCAGCAGCACCCACAATGCCATGCCGTGCACAGAGGGTTCCCCCATCTGACGCCCTCCTCGTTCACCCCTGGAGATGCTCAGCGTGATCCAGGCCCCCTCCACCCCTTCCCCCATCTCTTTTGTTGGATGCCAGCGCCGCTCGCTCCCTTAACCTATATCTGGGGGGCAAGGCTGCCCCCCCGTGCTGCCAGCGTGCCCTTTTCCCGTGGGCAGCTCCAGCGCTGGGCAAACCTCCCGGCAAGAAGTCTCATAACTTCTGCTCTATTTACTCGTGCGGCGGCTGCCGCCTGCGATGGAGGCGCGGGGAGGGGGAGCACCGCGCGCTGCCCCTTCCCCACCCGGGGTCTCCTCCTTACATGTGAATATGGGGCACTCGATGAGCTGCACCAGCTTGTCCACCTCAGTGAGGAAATCCACGGTGACCTCCAGATCCCCGCTGGATGTGGCTGTTAAGGATGTTACCTTGGGAAAAGGTGGCCGGGCAGCAGCAGATGGCTCACGAGGGCAATGCCTGGTGTGGAGCATGGCTTTGCCAGAGCCTCCCTGCATCCACAGCTCCTGTGGGATCTGAGTGGGCAGGGAACAGGAAGGACCTGCACACAGGCAGGGCTGAAAGGTCTGTAGGGTGGCCAAGGGATGACGGAGGGACACAGATGAGCAGGCAGGTATAGGGGAAGAGGCGGGCTGCCCAAAAACCTGAGAGCAGGCAGGATGAGTGTTCAGGGGAGGACGCTTGCTTTTACCCTCCTGGCCCACGGGGATGGTGCATCTCCCAGAAGGAATGCCAGTGTGCACTGGGAAGGGAACTTGAGCGTGTTATTGAGCTTCTTCGTTTGGAAAACTACTCAGAGAGGCTTGGGGTTTGCTGGCACATGAAAATAATCTTTCTGCTGCAGACAGATGGTGAGCTCACCGGGGATTGTGCCGTGCTGGGCACTGCCTGCTCTTCACCAGGCCAGGAGGCCAAAGTCTTCATCTTCCTGGGAGGAAGAGGTTGTTGAGGAGCCTCCCCTCCTGGGCAGGGGAAGGTCAAGGCTCAGTCAGTGCACGCCTTCCTCTCTTTTCACCGCAAAAAAAGGGATGACACCAGAGGAAGGGAGCTGGCACACACCCAGCACAGGCTGCCCTGCCCCGGTAATGATGGGCTGCAGGCAGGAGGCTGGGCTGGCCTGCAGGATGACCTTGGTTGCCACAGAGGGATGAAGGGCCAGCCCAGGACCCACCCTGGCAGAAAATCCCCAAAGGATACAATTTCTGGATGAGGTCGTAGGCATGCTTATAGTTCTGGGTAAGGAAGCAGAGGGACACGGTGGTGACAGGGTTGTGACACCAGGACCGGTACAGGCAGCAGAAGAGGTTACGGCTTTCCTGGGGAAAGAGAGAACCATTGGGGTTTGATCACACTGGGAGCACAGACGTGGCATGGCCCCAGGAACCCAGCACCAACCTGCCAGGCTGGCAAGTGCCACCAAAACACAAAGGGACATTTCTGGACCCACCAAGTCCACCAAGTCAACCTGGCACTGGCATGAGCCTCAGCCTCAGGAGATGGAGACCATGTGGGCTTTGGGGTGACAGCATGATGAGGTGGCACTCAGGGCTGCTGAGTCCACCACAGGATGAGGGGCTGGAGAACGATGCTGTCCCACCCAAGGGGACACCCCTGCATCACTGGTTTTCAGCAGGAGAAGGAGGAGGATAAACTTCCTTCTCTCTTTCCTTGGATGTCACTGGTGCTGGCAGTAGCTGCTCAGCAAATCCTGTGGGCAGGAACTATCCTGGGAGGGACAGTTGAGGGATTGCAGGACTCTCCTCCTGCTGTCACCTGTCCCACAACCCATGGGGGGGCAGACGAGGGAGGCAGCAGCTGCTTGAGGGCTCAGTAAGCCCATTCCCATTCCAGGGAGAAAAGCAAGAGTTGGGCAGATCCTCCAAGCCCATCTTCAGCTCCTGTAGGGTGGATGAATAAATAGGCTGCCCAAGCTCCAACCCTGGGACCCACCAGGCAGGGACCAAGCAGCAAGACACACTCCCAGGTGGCTGCCAGGTCCCCACCAACCCCATTATGTCCCTCCAGCTGCTAAGCCTGCTCATACCGGGGTTTTCAGGTCCTTCAGTTGGTTTCTCAGCTGGAAGAGCTCAGAGGATGTCAGCAGGATGGTATTGAGGGTGTGGACCATGGTAGAGGCGAATTTGAGATCCTCCTCCCTAAGCAGTATGTCTGCCATGGAGTGGAAGATGTTCTCTGCATTCAGAAGTAGACAAAGCTGCCTGTGTATCACAGAGGAGAGAAACCAGGGGAAGGATGGTTAATGAGCACAATCAAGACTCTGATGTGAGCCCACTTCTCCAGAGAGGACCAGGGAGGAGATCTGGGTGCACCAGAGGGTGGGTGAGTGTGGTGGCACCAAAAGGGAGATGCTGTGGGACAATACCAGGCTCTGAATTTGGAGGATGCAGTTATTCACACCAGGACAAGAACAAAAAACCATAGCTAGGCTAAGACATGCCCCTGGTCATACTGCTTTGGGACCTTGCTGGCCTCCCCTACTATGGCTCGTGCCACCTCAAGCCTTCCCATGACCTCCCTCAGGAGGCTTCAGGGTCCCTTTCCAGCCTGACCAGCGTAGTGAGTGTGCAGCAGCACCACTGCAGATGGCATGTGATGGTCTAGTCAGACCAGTATCCCACTGACACTGGGGAAAATCCCAGCGAGTGCAGCCAGTGGGGCGAAGCAATTCCTTCTGGTATTGTGCAACCCAGCAGTCCTGGAGCCAGAGGCTGCTCTTTGAACTCCTCCATGCTCCAGCTGCCACGAGATCCGGTACTGAGTGGCTCCAGAGATTGAGCTGCTGAAGCTGGAAGATGTCTCTGTTCCACTGGATATCCTGCCAGCAGTGCTTTCTCCCAAACAGAGCAACCACCACTGAGGCCCACGCTGATCTGCCTGGCTGGGTCACAGCAGGAATGTCCTGCTTAACAAACCTTGAGGCATTCCCAAGATTTTCAACATTTTTTTAGTCCAGAAACAAAAAAATAAAACCATCAGATTTTTTTTTCTCCCACATTTGTTTGGATGTGGGGATTTCCTGTTTTTCTCCAGGCTCTTGCCTTCCTGGGCAGTTTGTCTAAGGACACCTGAAATGCTGCCCAGTGCCAGCTCAGATCCCCAGTGTGGGGATTGGAGTGATACAGGGAAGTCCACCTAGTTCCTCAGCTTCTCCTGAAACTGGGATGCTCCCTGGCTCACACATTTCCCCATGGGCTGACAGGGAACCCTGGCAGCAAGGCATTCCCCAGAGCAGCTCTGCTTTCCCACAGCTCCTACCAAACACAGTTCCCCACCAGATAATTTTAGCTGGATTCAGAATTCCCCCTGGAGGCATCTCTGAGAGGATTAAGAGGCAAAACAAGGATCAACTGCTTGGGCTGTTGGGTGGGAGGTGTTCACTAACTACCTGGTTTGGCTTGGAGGAAGGATGTGAGTTTCCAGCCCCTGCTCCTGTGAGGACAGACCAGAGGAAGACTATTTGGTTACACTTAGACTCCGAAGACCATACCCTAATGCATGGTGGTTTAGGGATGCAGGAGGAGAATGAAGAAACAGACCTTCCCCCCTCAACATGCAGAGGAAGAAACCCCCCATCTTCCTCCCACCTCTTCGTCCTGCCAAATAATCCCTTCCCTCCTCACCCAGCGCTGGCTGCTCTCCGCGGGCAGCTCCCGCATCCCGCGTGGCTGCCGCCGGACAATGAGATGCTCTGTGCGGGATTTTATGTAACCCAGCCCGGCGATCGCCCTGGACCCCGCTAAAATGGAACGGGCTGTGATAAATAAGCTCATTTATCCCAATTATTCTTACGTAACCGGCTGCATTCATGGGGATGAAAACGCTTCCCTGATTTCTCGCCGCTTGGACACAGGCTGGCTGGAGGAGGGAGAGTGGTGGGAAAGTGAGGCATGGAGGGAGGAAAGGGGAAGGCAGAGGTTTTTAGTCCAGTCTGATGGAGCCAAAAGCAAATCAACAGCTCAGCGTTGCAAGCAGGATCCAGTCACTGCCAGCTGCAGCAAAGCAGGACCAAGCCCAGCCCACGAGTAAGGTGGCTCCATGCTACCCTTCTCCAGCAAGGGGGGATAACTGGATGCCCCACCCTTGCCAAGCTTTCTCCAGCAGCCGTGCTGGGCACTTGAACCATGAAGTGGGATGGTTTAATGTGCCCAAAGAAGGGATGGGTTCTCCAGGGACAAACACTGGGATATTTTTTGTCTCAACAGTAAAGTGGTTGGTGCACCAGTACAGCTGGGACTGGCTGCAACACTCATGGCTAGTGGGGAGCCGGTGTTTTACACCTTCCAGGCAAGAAGACTACAGCAAGAGCATAAACAAGAAAAAACGTGCCAGGGAGTGCTGAGGACAATTCAGTAACCTCCAAAGCTCCCCCATGACAAAACGGATGCCTTTCAGGTTCCCCCTCCACTGGTCCTCCATGGAAAAGGAAGGCTCTTGGTTTCCATAAACAGGAGCTCTGCCATTTGGCTGGTGAACGCTGTGCTTGCAGTGAGCAGGAGGCTGAATGCAAGCTGCTTTCTAATTTCAGGCCTGGTTTTGATTAGTGGGGCAGGGTTGGGATTCTCCCCCCTCCTTTCAGTGGCACTGGGGAACTGGAAACTGTTGGGGTGTTAGAGAAGTAGCTGTGTGGAGACTGTCCCTCTGCTTCAGAGCCATGTCACCTCATGGGAATGCTGTCCCGCTTGGGCACCAGCCCCTCCAGCTGCCCCCAAGTTCTCTGGGATCCACCAGCAGAATGAGTTTGCCAGGGCATAGCATCCTCCTATGGCGGTGGCAGAGACCTCGCACTCCCCTCCATGAAGCCCCTTGGTCGGCGTAT
Organism: Fringilla coelebs; assembly: GCF_963513975.1. NCBI lineage: Eukaryota > Metazoa > Chordata > Aves > Passeriformes > Fringillidae > Fringilla > Fringilla coelebs. The sequence goes on along the minus strand of NC_140040.1, from coordinate 7,552,953 downwards.
CCCAAAAGCAATCCCCAAAGGAGGGGACAACTGGCTGGTCCTGCAGCTGCTGGCCTCCATGACAGCAGCCAGCAGCTGAGCCCAACTGCCAGCACCAGGTGGCTGCTGGTGGGGTGGGAGGGTCCCCAGGAGCCCATTCGGAGCCCATTCCCTGAGAGGCTTTGATGGCATGAGGGGAATGCCAGGCTGGCTGGGAGGAGGCAGGGAAAGGGGCTGAACAGAGGACAGGTGGCTTCAATTGAGATGCCGGTGCAGTGGCTGTGGAAGTGAACAGGGCAGAGGGGAGGGAAAGTGGAAGCCATACCCCTTATATGTACACACCATAAATATACACCCCCCTTAAATATATATATATCTCCCCATTAAATGATGACAAAAGGAACTGGCTAATCCCCCATCATTCCAGCAAGATGTCTCTCCCTGGAGCTTTCCCTGCATCCTTATGAGTGATGTGCATCCCCTTGTCCATGGGGACCCAGAGAGTCCCAAAGGATCTCCTGGCATGGAAGAAGAGGGCAAGAAGTGTCCCCAGGGAGGCAGGAGCTGCAGAGCATCATGGCACATACTGGTTATGTTACGCAGTCGGCAGTGCAGGCACATGGTGATAATGAAATGTGGTATCCAAGCCATTAAAATTTAACTCCTCAAATTAAAAGGGTTATTCAAGCCTCTCCTATGGAGCCAAGGAATGTGGCTGCAGGCAGATGGGAGGCAGCATCCACCTGCAGCATGACAATGCCTCAGGGACACCCCGAGCCACCGTGGGGCTCCCAAGGGACCCAGCAGGTCACCTCCAGTCCCTGCTGCAGTCACAGGACCCTGCCCATCCCCTTGCCTAAAGGACTCCTTGACAACACGAGGCTGGCCAAGGGAAAAGCCACAGAGGTCACCACAAGCTTTGCGTGCCCATGCCACCCTAAGGTCCCCCCGTGCCTCTGATGTAGCAGCCACCAAATTGCCAGCGCAGCAATGTCAATCACAATGAATTTTCATCACACAAATGGTCAGTGGGGTGGGATGAGGAATGGGAACAAGCAGAACAGGGATCATGCAGGGGCAGGGAGCTGCTGCAGGGCAGCGTGCTGGAGCCCAGAGGATGTTGGCAAGATGGGGTGGCTTTAGAGCCACATCTCCAATTAAGGACAAGCCCCGGCGTCCCTCCCAGCCCTCTTGCTTTGACAACTCGATGCCTGGAAACCGGCTAATCTAAACATCATCATTTCAGGGAGCTGTCAGAGTTCCCATCCTGCCCGCTCGTCCCTTTAACCACTTCAGCCCCGTCCCCTGCACCGAGCCACCACGCAGGAACAGGGTGGCAGAGCCTTGGGCCAGACCAATGCTTGCTTGAAGAGTGTGAACGTTTGTTTTTCCCTAAAATCTAAAAAAAGTAAGATGAGATCCAGTCTCACTGCAGAAGCGTCTCCTCCTCTGGGATCTGTGGGGTGCCTGGGGGGAAACACTGGTCCCATCCCGCTGCCTGGCCATGCTGAGCACCATCCCGCTGTGTTCAATTAAGCAGGTGCTTCTTCATTAAGCACCAGTGATTCGCTTTATTAGCTCTGGGCTAATAGACACGGGGCCCCAGCAGGGAGAGGATCATGTCTTGTCCCACTTCCAGCAACTGGGACAGAGCCTGAGCTGTGGAAGGAGCTGGTTGAGGCCTGGAAGTGATGCTCTGAGGGGTTCTGCTCCACTTTTCTGTTCATGGGTCTCAAAAAAACTTCCACAGCTGTGAGGAGGGCAGAGCCCCTCCATACTTCCTCCCAACCCTCCTCTTCCTCTGCTCCCTTCCTCTCCCCTCCCAAAGGCTAACCCCCACCCTTCCTCCACACCCCAGGCTCCCCAACAGATGCCTTGGCTTAACCCACCTAACCAGGAAATCCACAGCCTCTGTGATACCCACTGCCCCTCCCCATCCCCTTGAAATTCTCTTGCCAGCAAAAGCAACATCCCCAGCCTGGCCCAGCAGCTGGGATCCTTTAGGAATTTGCAGAGAAAGCATAGATAAAATTAGGATGTGAAGGGGAGAAGAGAGCAAGTGGGGAAGGCTGGAGGATGTCATTGTCCCATCCTTTGCCTCCATATCTGCAGAGAAAATCCCAGTCCTCCATTTTAATCCCCCCCTTTCCTGAATCCGGGCTCCAGAGCTGCTCCTCTGGGCAAGGGAAACCATAGCAACCCTACCAGCTCCTGCTTTACAAAATTCATAGCATTTTATGTAAGGGATTTTGAAGGGTTTGTGAGGTTTAGGAGCAGGGGAGCTCCTTCTGTCCAGGAGGCAGGTCTGGGGAGGAGAAGGACCCTCATCAGCTTTGGTTTCTTGGAATGGTTATCAAGCTCCCCAGGGAAACTCAGCAAAAGCTGCAGACCAGAGATGTGCATATCCTGGGAGGAGACGTGTGGATCTGGGAAGGAGATGTGTGGATTCTGGGAGGGGATGTGTGGATCTCAGAAAGCCGGAGGAGACAAGCCCTGCGACGCCTTTGCTTGAAAAGGGAAAGGTGCAGAGTGTTTCAGTGCAAACAAGAAAAGCCTCCCACGGAGCGTCTGCCTGGCAGCAGCCGTCAGTGACAACTGCCGGAGGAGCCGCGGTGCCAGCTCAGCGCTGGCCGTGGCTGCCTCAGCGAAAGGAGCTCCCCAGGGATCCCTGGGGATCCCCACAGCAACCAAGACGGATGCCTGAGAGGAACACAGCACAAATGTACGTTAGTGTTTCAGGCCAGCTTCAACTGGTGGAACAGCATCATGATCCTGCAGAGCCTCAGCCCGTGGCTTCTGCTCCTCCTGATGCTCCCCCTGCACATCAGGGCACTGGGAGGTCGCTGTCCTGGCTGGCAGGATGGCTGCCCTGCTGCACACTAAAGCTGATAGTCCAGCCTGCAGCTGGGCACATCCACCTTGATGTGCCCTCTTGTGATGAACCCAGCCTCATTCCCACCTTGGACATGGCTGGAGAACACTGACCTTCAACAAGATCACCTTGAGTTAGTTCTCCAAGCAGATATCCAACACCACTGGACAATTTTAGGATCATTGAGATACATGCAGCTCTGTACCACAGGAGAGGGAAACAGGGCTGTAGCAAGGAGAAGGAAGAGAAATACCCTTTGGAATGGGCCAGAAGCTAAAAGACAACAAAATTTGGAAACCTGATAGTCCACTAAGCCCAAGGTATGGCCCAACTTTTAGCATAACGTGGATGAATGTGACAGCTCCTCCAAGGTGAAGCCTACTAGACAGACAACCAGTACCAGTCTCCAGCAGCTCACGCTGGTGTGTGCCAGGACTTTCCTTGAGGAAACTTTATAGTGATTTATGGACAAAGCTATCCTGCCCATAGAATTCTGGAAGGGACCTTAAAAACTATCTCATTCCAACCCCCTGCCATGGGCAGGGATGCCTTTCGCTAGACCAGATTGCTCCAAGCCCCATCCAACCTGGCCTTGAGGACCTGCACTGATGAGTCACTGACAACCCGCAAAGCTTACAAAATCCTGTAGGAACATCTGAGCGTCTACAAAAGGCTCAGTTGAAGAACAAGCAAACCTCCCCTTCCAAACCCTCCAGGAAAGCAAAAACTTACTTATTTTCCAGCTTTTAAACTTGACAGTGACTCAATGGCAAAATGGATGGCAAATGCAAGTCTTGCCCTGGGCTTTGGGGCTTCGAGCCCCAGGCAGGAAGCACCAGCAGCAGCATTAGAGCACGTGCCTGGCTCCAGCCACCACTACAGCTGGGAGGAACAACTCACGTTCAAGTGAGCTCTCCAGAACCTGTTCCCAGAGGGGCACTTACACCGGGCACTGATGTTTTCAGTCAAGCTCTGTTGGGAAGGGGAGGAAGGGTAGGGGCTGGCTTGGGAGTGGGGGAGAACTGCAGAGCAGCAGCAGCAGCAGATCCTTCCTTCGAGACGTCCGCTTCCCTTTCAGGCTGACAGCTGTGGCCTAATTTTCAAGGAAACTGACAAGCGCCTTATTTCTCCCCCTATAATTTTTCATCACTGCAAATAAAATAGGTTAAAGGAGCGGGTGCAAAGCTGTGGCAACAGGAGCTGGGAGAGACTGATCCTGTTCAGGGTGTGCACAGTTTGTACACAGATGGGAGCTGTGCTCACCCTTCCCCATCACTTTGCTTTACGGTGAGGAAATAAAAGTGCTTCTGCTTCTAAAAGCATGGCCAAGGAGCAGGTTGCTGTCGTAGAGATGGATGAGCCTTTGGACGGCCATGTAGGGAAGGCAAATTTGAGGGAAAATGGTTGTGCTGGCTATCTCTAGACCTCAGAAAGCAGAGAGATAAACTATGGCAGGAATACACTCTGTGTTTGAAGGTGAAGCTTTCCAGAAGGAAGGAAAAGAGGGGCTGGGAAGAGGTGGCAGCATCCCATGGCTCAGGGACAAGCGTACCCTGGGGTGGGAGGTGAAGCTGCCTTGTCTCTTATGCCAACAACTCAAGCACATCCTGGAGCTCAGCAAAAGAGGTGCCCATACCTCAGTGAGCCCTGCTGCATTTCCTACTCAAGTGTCAGGTGAAAAAATACCCCATTTATGCCATGGTTTAGACACTCCAGATGCTATTTCAGCTTTAGTGCCAGGCTTGCCTCCAATGCCTGCTGCCTCTCAGCATTGCATTGGATCACAAAGCCTGCCCTGCTTTCTGAGCCAGGATCCCTGGAGGGATCCCAAGGAGGGATGCAGCCTGAGGAGCCTTGCTCCCTTCAAACCCTCCAAGGCCCATAGATGCATGAGAGGAGAGGAGATGGATGCTCCCTGCCCTGCCAGGACGCTAAGAGAGCACCCAGTGCTTTGAGGGGACCAGCTCCAGTGCAGCTGAACACCAGGAGCAGCTCATGCATGAAGGGAAGAAGCACTGAATGGCAGGAACTCCAACCAAGGTGGCTTTTGCACAGCTCTATGCCTTCAGTGGGGAGTTAAAGATGTCCTATCTAGAGATATCTTATCTGAGGACATCCCATCCTGGGAGCAGAGCGCCCAGCTGGACCCACTGGCTGAGGTGAGCTCTTCTCAGTTTTTAACTGAGTGTGCCCTGCGCCTGGGGGAAAACTGAGTAAGATCTCCTGGAGGACAGGTGGAGGAAAACTGCTACTCAGCCTGATTTCCTGTCCTGGCTCTTCCCTCCACAAAGATGAATAAACTGAGTTGTCACAGCTGCAGAGCCAGAGAAGGAAGCACCATCAGAAGACCTGAGCCCAAACAACAGGATCAGACAGGTTAAGCTGCTTCCTCATGATGAGGGTCGTCACCCCATCAGCCAGGCAAAGAAAATTTGGGAGACACTTTGGAAGCTGCTTGTGCTGAATCCCTGCTCTGCAGAACACGACAGTCAGCAAGCAGGGAAGCTGTGGGCTCCTCTCCCCACTGTCCAGCTTGCCTTATCCCAGCTCCCTCCTTCCACAGTCTGCTTTTCCACAGCATTGCTGTGATCCTAGGGAAAGTGCTGGGAGAAAGCAGATATCCCTACCTGGGGACCTGCCCTTTGAAGGAACTTGGCCATTTTGTGAGGGTTTTCCTTTCCTACGCACATTTCCCCTTCCTCCCCTCCACCCTCTCACTGACCCAAATTAGTCCCAGCCCACGCCAGCACTGCTGCTCACATGTGGTTCCCATTTTTCTACAGGAAAACCCATCAAACCCTTCCAAGCAACTCCAAGTACGGCTGCTCCTGGAGCAGCTTCGCTGGGTTAGCACAGCAAACTCATTTCCAGGACCTGGTGCACCCCAGCTTATCCAGCCCCTGCAGCTCTGTGGAGGCATCTCCTGTCCTTCCCTGGGGGTACAGCCCCAGGAGGGAGCTGGCCAGGGCTGACCCAGCTCCCGCTCTCCCAGCAGGGATAATCCTTTGACAGGGCAACCAGGCTCCTCCCTTGTGAAGGTCATGCTGTTGCTGACTGCTGGGGCATTGCGACTCCAGAGCCAACCTCTACTCTGGTGGAAACTGGGCTTTCCCCCCTCTGGTGGGAGGGAATCAAAGAGTTCAGAATTATGTCCCAGAGCCTCAGTGAATTAAAACCTCAATAAACACATGTTCCTGTGGGCTTGTGGAGCTCACTGTGCAATATAAAAGTGGCAATTTGAGAGCTGGGGGCTTTTGGAGGTACAGTGGGGTTACTGGTTTCCTTCCAAATCCCACGGGAGCCTGAGGAGACCCCAGAGGGCATTCACAGCACAAGCCTGGAGTAGAGGGAGAATGCAGGAAAGCAGAGCTTGTTTGCCACCACATTGCTTTATCACTGTTCTGGATCTCCAGGCGTGGGGTTTTACACGGCAAACTGGGGAGAGGAAGTTTTGGAGAGCAGGGAGAATTAAAAGGAGGCACAGAGGAACAGGCTGGAGATGAGTGAGGAGAAGCCCACTGACCTCTGCAGAACTGGGCATGTTCATCACCCTGCTCCATCACCCTGTGCCTGGCCGGCACCTCGGGTGAGAGGGAGTCCCTCTTTCTGCTTTGCAAATGGACAAAAAACCCACAAACTAAAAAGCTTTCTCCTGTTCCTCCTCTCGGTGAGGCATGAGGAGGGGGATGGCGAGTGCACAGTTCATTAAAGCCGGAGGGCAGGCGGCCAGCGAGCATCCTGGCAGGCAGAGCAGTGGATTTTCGCAGGCTCGCTGCCTCCCGACACAGAAGCTTCCCTTGTAGCACTCACAGCTGTTTGGATTTTACCCGAGTTCATATCACAGTTTATCAAAGAGGCTCCATTTTTTTTCCCCTTCTTTTTTTTTTGCACTTTGCTGAGTAGAAGCCAAATGGTTCCCGCAAAAACAAACGCAGGTTTTGTTCTGCATTGCAGTGGCACGGAGGGTGGGAGAGAGGAAGAGGTGACACGTGTCCCCCCTCCAGCCCTGATTCACTTGTAGAGGGATTTTCAGGGCATAGGTTTGGCAGTAGGAGCTGGAGGGGGCACAGTGGCATCAGCACATCCAAAGGAAGGAGGAGGAGTGGGTCCTGCATCCCAGCTCTGGGTGCCTCCAGATCATCAGGGGGTACTGGGGTGTTTGGTCAAGGAAAATGTGCGTCCAGAGCAGCTCAAGAGCATCCAGGCCTGGGAGAAGAGGAGGGTTTTGGTTAGCCCCAGCTCCTGAGCTTCCTACAGTGAGGGGCTAGGAAGTGAGGACAGCACAGCAGGAGGAAAGAAAAAGTTAGGGATGAGGTGGGAGGCAGGATGGGGCTGACTCACTGCAGTACAGAGGCATCCTGTGGTTGTGGCACCCCCTTATTACCAAAACAAACACCCACTGGCTCTGTACAGGATCCCCAGTGCATCCCCTGCTATCCTTGCAGCTAAACCCCCATCCTACTCCCTCCTGACAGCCCTGCTCACTGGGATGCTGGCAGGCAGCCCTTCCCTTCCCACTCTCCCAGACAGAGAGCACGGCCCTGGGAATGCCAGGCAGGCCAGTCAAAAGTGATTTAACACACACCTCACTGCGGGCCTGCCAAGAGCATCAGATGGATGTCTGCGCTCCACGCTCCTCCAGCCCTCTGCTCCCCTCCTCTCTGATTCCTCATCCTGGTTAGCAGGTTCAAACTCACTTTGTGTCTTTTTCACTACTTTTTGTGAAGAAACTGGTGTTGTAAAGTCAGCCACATCTTCTCAGAGGCAGAAAAACCCTGTCATGCCCCAAAAAGAGGGACTGGCCACCCCAGCCCCAAAGGCATCATGTACAGCCCTTCATGCACCCAGTGTGCCTGCCAGTCTTTGTCCTCAGCTCTGCCCTTGTTATCCAGCTCTCTACTGGCCTCATCCCAGCAGGGCTCTGAGATCTCAAGAACAGTCAGAATTTCCAGCCAGGTGAACTTTTCCCGTCTGCTGGAAGTATAAATCTGTGGCCCCATCACGAGACTTGGGATTTTCCAGCTCTGCAGCTAATGCCATAAATTGGCTGAACAACCTTATATGCTCCAGCCCATGTCTTCCAGAGTGGATGCAGAGCCAGCCAGCCCTTCTGGCCAGTCCCCACAGGGTTCAAGCGTACCCCCAAAGGCCAAGGACCATCCCCAGTCAAATGGGCAAATGCACCAGGTGCATCATGTGCCAGGTGGTTGAAAAGTCATGCCAGGGCCTCTTCCAAGCAGCTTAACCTCAGAAAACACCCTGTGAGAAAGTGCCAGGCAGTGGGGAGGTTCATTTAACAGCTCTATAAAACAAGCTGAGACAACCCCTGCGTGCAGGCTATGCCTGGGGAGCAAAGTGCTGACTCAGGCGTCCTCTCTGCCCCAGGGTGCCACTGCTCTGCAAGAAAATGGCCTTGTTGGGCTTCAAAATTAAGCCCTGCACTTCAAAGCGTCCACACACGACATGCATAGGGATGTCTCCAGCCACTCAAGCACATCCCATAACCCAGAGGGTTCATTTGCTGTGGCAAGGTACATCAGCCATGAATGTCTGAGCTGTTCCATCTCAGAGAGCAGCAAAAAACCAGCTGCTTTGGTGCTAGGCTTGACTTAGCCAGTTGAACCAGCTCCTGGAGCTCAGACTGACCCCGGGGACAGCACAGGAACTGCACAACCAGCCCTGGGGGCTGGGTGAGGGGAGAAGACAGCTCCTTGCAAGGACAGCCAGCCCTATCCTCACACTGTGCTCCGAGCAGCAACACTGATGTAGGGCTTAACCTCTCCCTTAATCCCCCCATCCCACTGCACTGGTACCAACCAACAGGAATTAAATCCAGCCTGTAAATCTCAGTGGGAGCTGAAAAGCTCGGTGCCGCTCTGCTGCCTGCCTCCTGACCGGCCAAGCAGCTTTCCCTCCGCAGGGCTCCTGCCTGGAGGACAGCAGTGCTGCTCCAAGGGGCCATGTGATGCTTTGGAAGCTCCTCCACATTTTTCTGCTGCTCCAAGAGGTCAGCAGCTGAATGGGAATATTTGCTTCTTGCTTAAGGGCTCTGGTGAATCCAGGACGGCCACGTGCCAGCCAGGGCAATTAGTGAGAAGGGTGGAAGGCCTCAGATGTGCTTATCAAGGTGGGAGGTAACTGATGCTCCTGCCTCTGAGCAATGTTTGAGTGCAAGCATGCCAGGCTTGAGAGGAGAAGGCAGCACTTGGTATTCTTAGTTTTGAAGGCAGATTAATTTTACTGGCTTCCAGCCTAAAAATGGTCACAAGTGACAGTAAGAGAGAATGGATCCCCAAAGGAACCCTCTCAGCTGCAATGCACAAAACTGATGCCAAATTAAAAAAAAAATATTTGGAAGAGATCATGGGAGCAGGTTTCCCTCCTTCCTTCAGGGGAGAGGGGTGGGACAGCATGAGACTCTATGGGAGTCGTACTACTGGAATCCCCTCAGCAAATCCTTTGCCCAGACATTCATGAGGAATCTAAACAGCTTTGAAGAGCCTTCTCCTGGATGTTGCTCTTCCTTTCTCACAGATCATAGATGACAGGGAGTTGAAAGGGACCCACAAGGATCATCAAGTCCAACTTCTCCTGCTGTGAGCTCCACGACAGCCATAGGCTTTCTCTCTGTGAGGTCTGCTTGGGCTGAGGGGATCCTAATCCTAAAGCCCTTGGCACAGATGAGGCATCACACCATGGTTTGATGAGCATTGGATCCCACCCAGGAAGGCAGCAGACCCATCCATCTCTTGATGCACAAACAGTGCTGGCAGAGGGACCACATGCCAGTGTTGGGTTGTCCCCAGCCTGGTGGTCACAGGCAAAGGAGTAAAATTCCCAGGATACTTCCATATGAATTATAGAAGTTTTTGGAGCTGTTTCCCTGTTATTTTGAAGGAAGTTTGTGCTTCCACTTAGCTCCACCCTTTCTTCTCTGGCAAAGCATCTCGAGATACCTACCTTGGGACTGGGGTTACTGATGGTGAGACCACCCATCTCAGCCCCTATCTCTGCCTGAGCCAGGCTTCAAGGGTGAATTCTGCCAGTGAGGGCTGCAGCTACTTCTCTCACCCATCTCCCAGCATCAGGCAGGCTCTGGAGAAGTTCCACCTGTCTTGGGGACCACAGAGCAAGAGATGGTCCCACCTCCTGAAGAGATGACTGGTCAAACCCCACTCCCATCCTCAAGCATGCAATGTACTATAACCTCTATCTCTGTAACTCTGAAGACAAGTCAGGAGAGTGACTGAAGTCCTTTCAGAGTCAGAAACCAAGCATGAACAAACTTGAGTTGGATTAGAAATTAACTACCTTTAATTGCAGATCCCCTATGTGACCTCATGGACCTTTGAATTTGCCCACCAGCAACGTGACAGGGAAAACTGCTGTGCTATGCTTGAATAAAACCCCTGTCCTCCATTTCCCTTTCCTGTGAACACTAATCCTTCAGCTGGAAATCACTGCCTAAATGTAACAGGTCTATTTTCCTTCCTTGTTTCAGTGTTCCCAGGCCAGCTGGGGAGAGAGGCAGCAGTGGTCCTGGACCACACTTCAGCAGATGCTGTCCCAGTCTCTCAAGCATCCCCCTTGCACTCTCCAGCTCAGGATGAAACATCACCAGCATCTCGTAAGTCAAACATGAGGCTGGCTTCTCACCCTGCTGTGCAAAACAGCTGAGCTGGCTGGTGGACAGGGGAGGGATGTAACGTGGGAACGCGCATACGGCTTCAATTTGAAAAGTGGCTAAAAATAGCTCCATGAGGCTCCCACATTCACTGAGTCTCTCCAGCAAGAGATCAATCTTTGCCAGAGAGTCCTGTAAAAGTTTTTCTCCTCTATTTTCATCTTGCTCTTTCTGGAAGCAGCAGAGATGTTAGTTTACACCAGTCTTTTGCATGCCATCAGTAGGTTTCAGAGTTAATCACTGGTACCTGAGGGCATGGCTCACTCTCCCAGAACCACCACTTTGGCTCCAGTCCTGCATCTACCCCATATGAGCAACGATGTGACTTGACAAAGGACAGAGTCATCTATTTTTCATTTTTTTTTTTTTTTTACTTTACCAGATTTTTTGGGCCATGAGTCACTGTAAAAAGCCTCGGCTTGCTGAGCTGCTGTGAGCCAGTCCCACTGCACCTCTGGCTGGCTGCTGGGAAAGCTGGGCCTGCCAGCCAAGGCTCCTCCTGCCAGAGCTGGAGGGAAAAAGCTGGAGGTGGCCAGGGTACAGGAGAGCTTTTAAATGGGACCCTGCCCAGGCTCACTGTCACTCTGGTGACTCTGCTTCCCTAACACAGCATGAGGCCACTTCCTTGCCAAGGTGGCTTATCCTAGGGGCTGTGCTGACTGGTGAGACGAGAGTGGACTCTGTGAGTGGGATATGGTCTCTGGGATGAATCCGGACTTAGGCCAAAAATTGCTGCCCAAACAGATACAACTCCACACCCAGCTCAGCTTAGCAAATTTTGGGAACTCTGCATGCTGTATTTTCCCACTGCAGTGATGAGACCTCTTCATCAGTACCTGGCACACCCCTGTGCCTTTGGAGAGGTGGCTCTCTTCTCCCACAGAAGCATGGCTTTTATCTCATGCTCTCCCCCTGTTCATTTTGATGCCACATACCAGAAAGCAAGGGAGGAAAACCCAGGGTCCTGCCAGCTGATTCCACCAACCTCCTCACTGATTTCTCCACCTTGCCTTGACCATTAACCCTGTTATTTCCCAGCGAGCTGAGGAATGGATATCCCTTGCCCCAGATTTTACTGCAATAAAGATGACTGCCTGCCAGCTGCCATGACACTTGGCATTCCAGCCTTCACAACATTTGGCTCTCCACCCTCCGCACAGCTCCTTAAAAAGCTGAAGCAAAATCTCCCAGCTCTATGCATTGAAACACATGGCTTTGGATGGGCGAGCATCTCGCCAAGCTGGCTGGAGGGATTCACTCAGCTTGGCACTCCGAGTGCAAGCCTGTCTTCCTGCTCCGGCTGGTCTAGTTGCTTCTTAACGAAACAGGCTCTGACAACATTGTTTAATAAGGAGCCACTCTGCCTCTGGGGATGGGAGAGAGAAATATGGTGCCTTGACATGTGAAAGGCAAATCCTGTTTGCTCCAAAACCGTTTGCTGGAGAGCGAGGGAAGCTTGAGGAAATGGTTTTGGCTCTGAATGAATGTAGTACTTGGGGTGCTAGACCCTGCCATCCCTGTCCCACCCATCCTAGGGGTGCTCAGGGGCTTCAGTGAGGCTGGTGGGGTGCTCTGACCTGATGATGAAAGCTCCTCTGGTTTCCAGGAGTTTCCGTTCGCTGCTGAAGCGCTTGAGCAGGTTGATCATGAACTTGTAGAAGTAGGAGTTCATGGTGGGGGTGGAGGGTGAGCACTCCAGGCCTTTTGTATCTGGGGAGACAAGGGGAGAGCAAATTAGAGCTACTTGGGCCCCGCTGCCAAAGCCTTGATGAGAGAGCAGACACCCTTGGTCACAGGGTCACAGCACTGAGATGATGAGGGCAGGGGCATGGAAAGATTTTCAAGCGTCATATAACCACATCTGCTTGGTTCAAGCAGAGCCAGCCCTGTCTTAGCTCTCTCCAGCCCAAGGGAAAGCATCTTATGGTGGTCACAGCCCTGGAAGCAGCACCTGGGGTTAAAATGGGGTTTTTGGGAGTTCATTTAAGAGCTATTCAGCTTCAGTAGTTGCTAGGAGTGCCTGAGGCTCTAAACTGAGCCAATCCCATATCCTCAGATATGGCATGTACACTCATCCCAAAACCACGAGATTGCTGGTGAGTTGAAGAGCCTGTAATCCAACCCCATGAGCCACTGATGCCCCAAGCCCAGTGTGCATGTAGGGGCAGACACACACATTCACCTCTGGCCATGACACACACACTGGTTTACACTTGGTGATGTGCTTTTCCCTGAGCAGGAGCCATTTGGTACAAGTGTCATATACAATGTGCCCCAGGGCTACCATAAAGTACTGGTCAAACCACAGCAGAGCTCCAGGCTTAGGGATTGTCCTGGTCTGAGACTCTTGGCAGGGAAAGGGGCAGCTTCCAGCTCAGGGAAATATCCCCTCCAAACAAAAGAGCAGGGAGCTGGCAGGTAAAGATTGCTTTTCCCACAGTGAAACCCCAGGGGAGATGGTTTATTTAGCAGGACAGCGTTCAAAGCAAATGTCTGGAGAGAGCATTTCAAAGGCGACTTTGCAAAAAGGGGAGCTCTCTTCCTTAATTTCTCCTTCAGAAATGCCATGTCTAACTGTGGTAAGGAGGGAAGCCAGCACACACGAGCACCCCAAGGCTACTCTCCACACACTGTTTCCATCAGATAACCAAAGGAAACCTGAGCAGTTTGATTTATGGATGTTGTCTGCTTCTATGGACACTCAGCGGAGCATGGAGCAGCCAATTAAAGATGTAATTAAGCTGCCAAAGCCCAGGAAAGCTGATGGAAAAGCTGCTGGTCTGTTTTCTACCCTGCCTCTCCCAATGATACACAAGAGATACATGCAGGGCAGCTTCCCCAGGTTTGGATTTAAGATCTAAGAGAACATACAGAGCCAAAAAAAAGGAAAATTAAATACAAGGTCATCCTGACCAGAACCTGGTGTCCTCTTCCCGCTGGAGCTGTGTGTTCACCCACCCCATGGTATATCTGTAACCCCAAACCAGGCTTTGAAGCAGGCAGCTCCCCGAGCACAAGTGTTCACCATCGCATCATGTTTCCCCTCAGCTGCAGGGAAGATGATCTGGGCAAGGGAAAAAAAAAAGGGATCCAGCCGAGCCAATGTGCTCCAAAACAAAGGTGTGTTTGTTCGAAGGCAGGGAGTACCCGGTGTGAAAATGCAGCCATGCCCCACATGTCGTCACTGCAGCTGCTCAGCACTGCTCAAAAGGGAGCAGACACAGTGTGGAGGTGACATGGGGCAGATCTGCCTTCCCACTGTGCCTGCCTGCAGCTCAGCCTGAAACCTTCCAGCAGAACCTGGGAAGCAGAAACTGTCTTTCAAAGCTGCAGTAGTATTTTTGCCCATTTTCTCAGCAACATCGAGACACCCAAACCTGGCTGTGCTGCACCAGGAAGGACATCCCACCTTCATTCCCATCCGCTAACAAAGTTCCAGTGCTGTAGCTTGTCTGGGGGAAGGTCTCATCTTGGGAGTTTCTCTCTTCTCAAGACCCCAAAAATAGTCTCTGAGCCCCACAGCAGCATCAATGGCACAGTGTTCCCTCCACAAAGCAAAGCCAACTTTCTGCTCATTGTCATCTTGCATGCCTTCCAGCCAAACATTACATATCCTAAAACACATCCCAAAGGAAAAGCAGGAGGAGGCAGCAATTTTTCTCCTCCCTGACAGGATCAGCACTTCTGCTGTGCACAGGACAAAGCTGTATGGAGCTGTATGGCTGCAAGACAGACCAGCCACAAGCACCTTTAGATATGTGCTCTGAAGCAGTGCAGCATCTCCTGCATCTTCAGCTGGAGACTGGGAACGACCTGCTGGAACAGCTGAGTATCCGAAAGTCAGAACTGCCTTGGATTCCAGATCCCAGCTGGTCTGCAGGACCTTCAGTACTGCTGTTGTCTTCATCGACTGGTTCCTGAACCTTGGACCCTTCTGCCCAGCCTGGTAGCAAGGAAGGACTGGAACACAGGGATGATGAAAACAAGTCTGTGCTCTGTTTTTCCTACAAGAAAGCATGTGAGTCTGCCCACTTTGGGGAGCCTTTCTACTGTTTGCCTCTGGGAGCACTGAGACTGAACTCCAGAGGGATCATCTCTCCATCCTTTGCCCACCTGGTGCACAGCAGCTATGCCTGCATGTTCCTAAAGGTTTCCCCTGTGGCGCACCACGCCAGAGCAGCCTTGCCAGTGCTCTCTAGGGCTAATGCTGGGAGTGAGAAACCAGGGTGTCGCAGTCTGCCAGGCTGTAAAAGGCTCAACCAAACCTCAAATGGAGCTTAAACAGGCAATACTTCTTCCAAGCAGGCAAAGCAGTTCTTTTCCGAAGCCTCCCAATCTTCCAAACTTCCCGTTTTCTCTGTTTGCAGGATGTCTAGGAAGTGGCTGGCACCTTGTGTGCCATGGTGTAACCCTTCCTGGCGTAGCCCAGAGCTCAGCTCCCTGCCCTGCGGGTTACAGCTCAGCACAGTGGCATTCCCAGCCCGACAGAACTGTAGGAGCAGCTTGTCAAGTGTTTTCTCTGAAGCACGAGAGACAAGCAGGAAGAAGTGTTAAGAAAACTGTGGCATAATTAATTGAAGCTTGCACCTCTCCCCCTTTCCCTGAAGCAAGACTTTGCAGATCCGTAACCTGCCAGATCTGCTGTTAACGTAGCTGGGGCTGGTGGCACGTCACAGTTCTGCTTTTTTTTTTTTTTTTTTTTTTAAATCTGACGTGGAGGAGGGAGCTGGAAGAAGAAAGATCCGTGCTCAGAGCAATGATGAAACTCAGTCCAGACATCCACTAGAATAGGAACAAATGGGAATTTTGGGCTCAGAGGAATATCAGAGCAGTGAAACACGACAAAAGGCATGTGGGAATTGCAGCTATATGGCCACAGTGAGTCCACATCAGCCTAGGTCCTTATAATTGAATCACCTTAAAGCTCATCTAGTTCCAACCCCCCTGCACTGGGCAGGGACACCTTCCACTAGACCAGGTTGATCAGAGCTTCATCCAATCTGGCCTTGAACGCTTACAGGATAAGGCAGCCACACCTCTTGGCAACCTGTGCCAGTAACTCATCACCCTCACAGTTAAGAATTTCTTTCTAATATCTAAGCTAAACATATTCTGTCAGTTTCCCACCATTATCCCTCGTCCTACCAATGGCTACAGCAACCTTCTGCAGTCCAGCATGCCAGGCTAACAAATCCTTTCCCCAAATTCCCTTCACAGACTGGGGTAGAGCCAGGGACACAAGCAGGCTTCTTGGATCATCTAAGTCAATACCAACATCTGTTCCCCCAGCCATGAGTGCCAGCTCGAGCGGAGCACAGCGAATGTCTGCAAACCCCCAGTGCATCCCTGAGCGCTCACCAGCGGCTCACACTGTTCCCATCGCCTGCGTGGCCACACTATAAATCAACCGAGACAGGCAATTAGGGATCTATATTAAGGCCCTTATAAATATATATTGTACATCACCCTGGAACATTCAGGCTGTCTGGCTGCTTGATGGGCTGAGCTGTGTCGAGACCTATAGTATCCAAAGTGTCCCCACATTGCTCCGGGTGAGCCTGGCAGACTCCAACACAAACTTGGATTTTCCTATCTCAGCCACAAAGTTCTGAACTTCACCCTGGCATAAAACATAACTTCTATTAATTTACTATAATTGGTTTCAAACTAGTCTTAATTAAAACCGGTGTGGACTTGCTTAACTCCATTGAAACCAAATTGAAATAAGATTGGAGCAGAATTGATTCCTTTCTGAAGCGAGCTAAAGCTGGGTAAGCTGGTTAAAGAGTATCCACAAGGGTATTTGCGGTAGTTTAGCTAAAATGATTTACCGCAATCTCTAATTGAAGCAATTTCAGCTCGGATATAGGGAGGGTAAGCTAAGACTTGGCGAGGCCAAGCATCCTTCCCACCCGAGTGCTTTCCCCAAGGCATCATGTTTCCAGCTCAGCCCAGAGAATGATCTCCCTCGGCTCTTCTGGGAGCAACAGGGATAAACCCGGCGGCAGCCGGAGCTGGTCCGTGAGCCCTGAACCGGCCCGAGCGCCAGCGGTGTGGGAGTCGGCACTGCCAGATGGTGCTCGGCGAAACCCCGGGCAGCGACGTGGGAATCTGCGCAGCGTCTCCCCCCGGCAGCCTTCCCCAGGATGTTTTGAATTTTAGCTTTTGCAAACACGGAGTGGTGAAGCCTCACGGAGCAAGATAAAAATAGAGCCGTAAAAAAGGCAAATCCTCCCCTCCTCCTCCCAGAAAGGCGGCGCAGGGCGTAGCTGGAAACAGATGTGAACATGTCGGCAGCTCAGCTGGGCTCTGGAAAACCTCCACTCTCCCCTTTCCAGAGCACAGGATGCTGCTGACGAAATAAACCCACCAAATTTCTGCATTGCACAGCCAGGGGCTGTGCTCAGCCTGGTTTTGCCTGGACACACATGAATGTTTCTCTCCGACCTACCTGGCTAAAGAGCCATGGGTTTGTAATTCCTGAGACTTCAACATCTCGACAGAAAGGGGGTCCCAGAGGAGTTGGGCTACATATTTTGATGCCAAATAAGGCTTTTGCTGCTCCTTGCTCTCCCCACCTTATTCAGGGTCTGTGCTCATGGCTGCCTTGGAGGAAGGCAGCAGGCAATGTTAATCCTGATGGTTTTCCTAGTAAGGGTAGCGGTTCACTACTGCCCCATTTTTCTTTGCTAAGGTAAATCAATAAGCAAAAATGCAGCAAGGGTATAGCTCAGCCACTGCTCAGGAGCACAAAGTCCCCAGCAGAGATGCAAACCAGGAGTGGATAAGCTTCATGGTGAGCTTAGAGCGGGTTGAGGCTCCTGCATGGAAAGGTGAAGTATACGGAACACAACCTGAAGGAATGAGCAGCAATGGGGTTTGCTGGGCCATTTTTATACCAATATTCACTCTGCTAATTTGTTTTTCACCTCATTCCTCACCTCGCCCCACAAATTCCTCACCTCACATCTTTGGGAAACTGAGGCAGCTTAGCAAAGTAACTCCAAAGGAGGCTTGGCTATGAGCAATTTATCTACACCATCAACTTCTCCTTTGTCCACCACTACAAATCAGTAATCCCAGCTGTTACTCGGGAATCCCCAGGCTTTTTGGCTGGCTGTATGCTGTGACCATCTCAGGAGGGATGGATACCTGGAGGCATGCCAGGCGAGTTAACACTACATCTGGATGGTCTCTCCTGGGGCTTTCCACGGCATCCCAGCTCCTCTATTACACTGCATCCAGGAAAACAAACAGATCATCCTTTCTTTCAAATTCCACTCTTCCCCAAGAGGAAGAAGAACGGTTTTGACAGTCAACACTTCATGCCAGTAGGAAAAGAGATGCCCCAGGCACCAAACATCAGGTACCAGATTGCTGAGTTTGGAGCACTCAGGACAGCCCTCTTTTCTCCTGCCTGCCTGGCTCCTCTGCTCCCTGCTGTCCCACTCCTGATTCTACAAAAACTGTTGGAAACTGGCTTCTTCAAGAGCAAGTGGTTAGTGGTGTGATGTCATCTGCCTCATTGCCTTTTGTGGGGAGGATGAGTAAGGAAGGGTTTCATTTTTATCCTTCTCTAACACTGAAAATAGCAGTTTAGCAAATCTGAGCCATCTGACAAGAAGCCACCTTCTCTTTTCTACCTTTGATCGACCTGCTGCACACTACAGACTCTCACCTGATGTTTGCAGAGGATGCCCTAACATTTTATGGACTGTCTGGGGTGGGACCTTGTCATACGCTTCCACCTCTGCAGACCTATAATGACACAATTGAAGCAACAGACAACGAAAAGGGAGTGGTTTGGCTCACTGAGAATAAAATCCCCCCTAAGATAAGTCAAAAGCAAACCCCTAACACAGAATATCTCCACTCTGGAATGCTGCATGTTCTTCAGGGCAGACAGAGCAAGACTGAACTCAACAGACTAAATTTCTCAGGGACTTCTAGCAGTCTCCTCCAGAGTAATCCACTGACTCTATGGGATACCTATGGTCTGCCAGTGGAAACCAGTGACCTCAGGCACATTAATGACTCCACATATGGAGTCAGACTCCCAGTAAACATCCTAAAACGTGAGGTGCTCAGAGGGTGCAGCACTGTCCCCACCACCTCCAGCAGGAAGCCAGGCAGGAGAGACCGGACCAAGCTGGAGAGGAAACAAAGGGCTGTAATTGCTTCACCTTATAAAGCTGTGCAGAAAGGAAGGAAGAGATGTGTGCAAGAATTACCCTGTGCAAGGCAGCAGCTGGTCTGGCATCCTTTTGGAATGAGCTTTTTTCTCTCGTGCAGAGCAGAGCTGTATACGAGGCTGGAGGGCTTCCACCTATCACGGTATGGTTTGGGTTGGAAGGGACATTTAAAGGCCATTTAGTCCAACCCCCCTGCCATGGGCAGGGACACCTCCCACTAGACCAGGTTATTCAGAGCCCCATCCAACCTGGCCTTGAACACTTCCAGGGATGGCACTTCACATCTCTGTGCAACCTCTTCCAGTGCCTTGCCATACTCACAATGAAGAATTTCTTCCTAATATCTAATCTAAAATTACTCTCTTTCAGCTTGAAGCCATTCCTCCTTGTCTTGTCATTCCATGCCTTGTCCAAAGTCCCTGTCCAGTTTTAATGGAGCTCTTTCAGGCACTGGAAGAGGCTCTAAGGTCTCCCTGGAACCTTATCCAGGCTGAACAACCTCAACTCCAAGTCTGTCTCCTTAGTAGAGGTGCTCCAGCCTCTGACCATCTCTGTGACGTCCTCTGGGCTTGCTACAACAGGTCCATGTCCTTCCTGTGCTGAGGACCCCAGATCTGGATGCAGTCTCCTAGATGGAGTCTCACCAGAATGGAGTAAAGGCACAGAATCACCGCCCTTGACCTGCTGACCTTGGTGACAACCACTCTCAGGTCATCTGCTACTCGTCTCAACTTCTAAAGCATTGGAAAAGACACTCCCAAAGCAAAGCAGGCATGGATTCCCGTTGTACTGACCAGACTGGCATTTGCACAACCCCTCAAAAACTGGGAAGCTCTTGGGCACAGCCCTGCAGCCCTTATCCCTGGAAAAGTGGGCAGGAGGTACGAAGGTGACACTCCTGGAGGCCAAAACCAGCCACCCTCTCCCAGGGCAGTCGGAGCAGGTCAGGAGGAGATGCTGGGTCTCCCAGGCAGTGCTGAGCTGGGCTGGCCCCAGTTCATTGTGCTTGGAGAAGGCGTCGAGGGCAGCTGACCTTACGTAACCAGAGAACAAAGTGGCTAAATAAAAACTGGAGCTGGGAACGGGCTGCGGAAGTGGGACACGGCTTTCCTGACTAATCAACCAGCATCTGAAGGAAACCAAACTCAATGGCAGGGAAACAACTGCATAAACACATCCCGAGGGAAGAAAGGGAGAGAGAGGAAACGTGGGGAAGACCGTGGGGGCACTGGCCCCTTCCACCTCCACTCCTGCCCTTAGTGCTTGGCTAGCAAAGCCTGGAGCGCCAGGACAGAGAGCATAGCAGGAAATCTGCCACAAGCTCAAGGATTTCAAAGGGTGACCTTGTTTGTTTACCTGCAAAGCCACCAACTGAACATTTGGAAGGGCCTCTGGGATAGGAGAGGATTTGGGCTGGGATAGTTCAGCAGCTCTCCTCCCACTGCTGGCTTCAATGGCAACTCAGTCTTGAAGAGGATGAAGGGAATGGAGAGATTTAACCCTGGGGAGAAGTGCTGGGACCCTGCAGCTCCCACTCTAACAGGGCAACAGCAACCATCCTACTGCCAATACAGCACAGTCTGAACCACAGCACCCTAGGGAACCATCCCATATATCCCAGTACAAAACCAGTGACTCCAGAAAGAGGTGCACCCTCTCTACCTGTTGTCATCACCTCATGCTTTTTGCCTGGGAATGGCAGAGTTTTGGCTGACTTGCTCTCATCACCTGGGACCATGCTCAGACATGAGGATGTCCACTGGCCACTGTCCTGCTCCAAAAAGTCCTCCCTTCAAGCAATCCTCTGGCAAAAGGAGTATTTTTCAGGAGCCTCTGATTTTCCAGGCATAATCCAGGAAGGTCCTGGCCCAGCTCTGACCCTCAATTTCCCTGGGGGAAATCCCCAGCAGCCCATCCGGTCTCAGCCTTGGGTGGTCAAAGCCAGACGGGACTGGGGCCATGATAAACGCCCAAGGCCAACGAACCAGCTCCTTTTTCCCCTCCCCAAAAACATCTGCCTTTGGTTAAAAGCCAATGACCCTGCAAAGCTCAGCTCCAAATAAATTCTTAAGGAACAATTTTCTGGTGCATTATAGGGAAGAGGAAAATAGGTGAGGAAGCCAGAGCCCACTAGGACCTGTGTGGAGGCAAGTTGCCCCCCCCCTGGGGCAATGGGAGCTGTGGCTCCAGCAGATCTACTCCAGGAGGTGAAAGCCAGACTCTTTTTAAAGGTTACACTTGAGTAAGAGAAGCCAAGTTGCTCTTCCAGATAGCTAACAGGGGCCACGGCAGTCGTTAGGATCCACGCCATCCAGCCTGCTATTTTTAGATCATCCAGAAGGAAGGAAACCTCAGACAGCCATCAGTGCGAGCTGAACTGCAGCTCCTCAGCTGCTTGGCCAGCACTGCAGGAGCTGCTCCACCCAGGCAGTCTCACTTCTGATAGTGGGAGGATGAATGAGACTTGCAGAAAGCTCAGGGAGGTCACCAGCTCTGCAGCCCTCACCTCTCCACAGCAGAGATAAAGCTGCCAGCAGGAAACAGGTAGATATACAAAAAAAAAAAAAAAAATCCTCCCCTGAAGAGCCAAAGACCTGAGCTGGTTGCTAGTGCAGACATTGATAAGACCAGGGAGGGGTGAGTGATCCAGGATGTTCAGAGAAAATAAAGCCTGGGGATGGGAAAGCAAAGCCTCTCACTGTGGTGGTGATTTTGCAAGGCCCTGTGGCTGCATCCTGCACAGGGAGAGGCAGCCTTGGCTCAGTGCTCGGGTTGCAATCCAAAGCTCACATGAAACGTGCTTTTGGCTGGGACGACCTGGCCTGGGGAGTACAACAGGGAGGCCCTTAAATAGCAGCAGAGGCGGAGAAGGAGAAGCCAAGCAACTGTAGAGCATGAACCACAGACAAGGCAAGGTGAAAAAAATTTCCCCATGGGCTGGGATAATTAATGAAAGGTTATTTTTTTTTTTTTGATCTCTCAAGTCCCCAGAAAATAGAATCGTCCCTCTTCATCTCTCTCCTGAGGTTTTGCCAGACACTCAGAGCAACATAGCAGTTCATAGCCAATGTGGGCAGTCTGGCACAGGGATCCCTTTGCAGATCTATGGATGTTTTGGAGATCTGGGATTGCAGCCAGCATCTCATCCTGCACTGATTCTACGGCTCTGAGGGCTTTTAGAAGGAGAAAAGAGGCTGGAGACCAAGATCCCATAAAAAATAGAACAACAACGACATCTCTCCACACTGGCCTCTGGGGCATCCTGCTGCTAAACTGAGCCCTAAATCCCCAAAACACAAACTAGGGGAAAAAGCAGCAAAAACAAAAGCAGCGCCCTGGTGTGTGCCATGGCAGACTCGATTCCCAAACTATGCTGGGTGGGGATGATGACATTGATTTATTACTGTAAAATAAGCTTCTCCTTTTGCCTGAGCAAACCTGACTGGTGCCATGGAACATGGAGAGAGCCCAGGAGCAGGGAGGCATGGAGCTGTGGCACAGGGGCACTCACTGGTGGAGCTCAGCTGGCCAGCCCTGGCTGGGACATGAAGCTCCACTGGGCCAGGTCGCACATCGGAGCCATCGGAGGGACCATGACCCTCCTCTGTCTGTCCTGCTGGGGAAGAAGCGATCTCAGCCAGCAATTCCAGGTCCTTCAGTATAACCTGTGGAGAGAGGGATGGTGCAGGGTGAGCTTTCCTTTCCAAATCCACATACAGAGAAGGTGAGGTCGGAAGCAAACACCAAATTCCAGCACACTGAGAAAAGTATAGTAAAAGAGGGCTACCTACAAAATTCCAAGTGGAAATTTCAAATGTTTGCAGAGAGGATGGGGAAGGAAAGACAAAAGAGAAAAAACCCCAGTTTCTGCTCTGAGAGTCCCGAGGAAGCATATGAAATTAAACCAAATTTACACAACCAGGAATAGGGCTTGCTTTCCCGTGTTCCACTTTGTGGAAGTCTGGGAATTGTGTTCCCTTCATAACCTCAGATTTGAGACAATCCCAGCAAGAGCACAGGGATGTTCTGGGAGCACATACCAGCCAGCTCCCCTCTGCAAGGCAGCATCCCAGGGAAGGCTCAGCTCAGGATGTTAAGCCAGAGCTGCCATTCAGATTTCATAGCTCTTTCTTTCCAGAAGTCACCAAATCAGTCTATATATAGCACTTCTGCAGAAGTTATTACTGGGTGGGTTTTTTTTTCCATCCCCAACCCTTCTCAAGTCTCAGGCTATTTTGGGTCCCCCTTCATTCAAATGTCCTTGGGTCGAGATGTTTCATGAGCTGTCCCTGATGCTCTGAGTGAAGCGGGGCTGTGCAGAGCAAAAAGGCTGCCAAAAAGGGTCAACTGCCACGTCTTTACTCCTCAACATCTGGCACAGCACATCCCAAACCACCCTCTGCCCACCAGCACAGTATCCCCAGGCTTTCCCTGTGCTCTCACAATGTATCTTTCTGAAGAGCTGCAGTTATATAGGAGTTTTAGTTTCGGAGATAACATAGAAATAGAAAATCCTTTCCCCTGGAAAAACAAAAAGCCAATTATGGTTGGTTTTTTTTTTTATCATGCTGGAAAATACAGCCCCTGAAAATCAGAAAGAGGAGCTCCTCGGTTTTCCATTTGCACAGATATCTTAAGCTGAGTGCATTTTTGGGGCTTTTTTTTTGAAATTAGGGCTGATTTTCAAGCCCCCAGCAGCCTCAGAGCAGGCAGTGTGGTGTCTAGGCTGTGTATGGTGTAGAGGCAGTGGTGAGGAAGCAGCCTGCCACAAGCACCACAAGGCTCCAGCACGCTTGGGAAGACCCTGTGCCTAGAAACATGATTAAGTCTCAACTCACAGCTCCCAAAGGCAGGAAAAAAAAAAAGACAACAACTTGTACTGCTGTCCCTGAAGAATACAGCACCTCTGTGATGCTGTCAAGGCTGGGAGCTCACTGCCAGCGTGGGAGGACCCTGCCATCACCAGCCTTCATCCTCTTCCAGGGAGAGGAGTCTGTGGTCCCTGGCAGAGGGAAGACCTTGGTCCTCCCTCCCTGCCTGGATTTCAAGCATCTGTGGCTCAGACAGAGTGATGCTGGCTGTGTTTTGTTTCAAGTGGAGGATGTCCCTGAGCAGAGCTCCTGAAGCCCAATGTAGGCTCTCTACTTGGCCAATCATGTGACTGAGCTGAACTTTCAGCCTTTGAACAGGCACCAGCTTGGTTTTCAGGCTCTCACAATGGAGAAATAACATGCATAAAGGTTTCCAAGTCATGTTGGCTGAAACTGGCAAAGGGACTCAGGGCTTGGCTATGAGGCCTGGCAGTCAGGCAAGAGCCAGCACTCTCATTCATGTGGTGCATTTTGCCAAACCCAACACAACCAGGAGCTGAGGCACTGTGTGGCTGATGTACAGCATGACCTGGCCACTCATGACTGCCTTCCTCCTGCACTCACTGCTGCTCTGGTGCCCCCACTCAGCCACATCATCCAGCTTAGTTTTCACCAGCAACTCTGACAGCTTGAGGAAACATGACCAAGCCCCCAGGCTAGGCAAGAAACAATCCTGTAGCATCCCAAAGCTTTCAGATTCATGCCTTGAGGTCAGATCCTTCATCCAGCCTCTCAGAGCTGTGCCATGAGCCCCCCCATTTCTGACATCCTGCTTGGGCTCAGGATGCTCTGGCCAGGGTAGCCATGGCAGCAGTGACCAGCACCACTGGAGGGCATGCATGGATCTCGCAAGCTTTGGAGAGGTTAAGGAATATCCCCCCTATGGTAGGTTACAGGCAGGAGGTGGAAAAAGCAGCATAGGCTGAATTTTGCCACTGAAAAACACGGAGGAAATAACAAGCAGGAGGGATCTGTACATGAGCATTGTGAGGAAGAGCAGGCAGCAAAGACCTGGGGTTTTCCAGCCGTGGGAAAGAGGCAGGAAGCTCCAGCTCCCGCTGATTCTTCCCGCATGCTCTGGAGAGGGTTCCCAGCTGGGGACAGAGGAAAGGCAGGAGTGCTTGGTATGCACTGCACATCCCTGTGCTGAGCAGAGCTGGAGCTGGCGGCTGGCTTTGTGCGAGCCAGGAGGCTGTAAGAAAGCAATATCCTGCCATTGCCATGGCAACGGCCGGCTGCGCCAGGAGCGAGCTGGTCCCATCCGTCAGGAACCCAGCGGCCCTCGGAGCGACAGCACTGGAGCACGAGGGGCAGAGCCCACCCCAGCTGCCAGGCAAAGGTGTGATCCTGACAGCCAGCCTCGAGGATCAACCCCCAAGGGCGTCTGGCTGATCCCGAGGGGATTTCTGGGAAGGCTTCCTGGTGGCGATGAGACATAGGACAGTGTGCCTGCTGTGGGCAAATGTGTACTGGTTAGTGTAAATAGGAAGGAGCAGGAGAAGCAGCGTCATGATGGATGGGGAGACCTGCCCAATGTCTCAAGCCATTCCCAGCACAGGGATGAGGAGGAGCATGGAAGAGAACAAGCTCTGGGTGGCCAGGGAATGAGAAGCAGGTTTCCAGACAGTTATAAATAAGCAGCTATTTCTCCTCTCTGAGAATAGGCAAGATTTCTCCCTGCATTGCCTCCAGAGCACAGATTTTGAGGGCACACACAACTGTCAGCTTCTCCAGATCTAGGTCAGGTTAATTTGCTGCTTGTTCTGGTTGAATGGAGTCGAGACCAGCTCTGCTGGCAGTGGCACGGGGGGAAGCAGCCCCTGGATGGTGTGTGCTGGATGGGATGCACCTCCCTGTGCATGCAAAGTGGTGCCTCGGCACTCCTGGAAGGGGGGAGCATTTGCCTCTTGTCAGAACACTGAGCTGGCCCCAGCCCAAGGCAGAGGAAGGGGAGGGGACCCCAAATGTGCTGCAGACCCCTGGGAGTGAGACTTAACATCCCACAGCACATGATGACTACTACGACACCAGAGCAGGCTGCAGCAGCAGCTCCTGGGACAAATGCAGCGGCAAGGGTATAGACTGGCTCCTCTAGGTGTTGTCCTTGCCGGTATTTACAGATAAGCTGTGAAAAAAAGGAATAAATTAAAATGCCTGTGTGCAGCAGGGAGATGCTCCTGGATGGCCTTGGATGTCCTAGTGGACATCTAATATTCCCTGGGCAATGAAATGGGGCACTCAAGATCAGGTTATTCTTGCCAAGGAGAAGATGGGAATTCAGCTGAAGCAAGATACTACCAAGATAGAAAACAAGAACATTAAGGGCTGCAAAGCACTTCAAAGAGGCCCAAAAATCTGGGAGGCTGTGGAAACCCCCATGGCATTTCCAGGATGGGCAACGCAGGTGGTGGAGAGAGCCAGTGGGAACAAGGAAAAGCCAAGGATGCTGCTGGGTGCTTCCTCTTTCTCCACAGCATAAATGCAGCCCCATTTGTTTTATATTTTTCCTTCTTCCAACGCTTTTAGCCGTAGCCAGGGAAGGAGGTGAGCATGGGTAGGCAGTCCTGGAGCCAGGAGTGGCTAGGAGCAAGGCTGGCCGAGCCCCAGACACACACAGTGTGAAAAGCAAACTTGCGTCCCCCCTGCCTCCACCAGCTTTATAGACAGAAAAAGAAAAGAAAGCCCATCATTAATCTTCCCACACCAATTTAACCAAACCTCTTTTTAGGTCCCCGACACAGCAACTTTTATCCTCTGATCTTGCCAAGATCTACTTTTTTTGCCTTCCCAGGAGAGGATGGGGAGCAGAGGGAAGGCAGAAGGCCCAGGGGCTTCTCCTCTCCTCCTCAGGGCAAATCCTGCCAGGTCACGCTGACACATGCTCACAGCACCAGCAAATACAGCTGGCAGTGGGGGAAGGCACTTGGTAATAGAGCTACAGCCATCCCAAAACAAGCTGGAACCTGAAAACTCCCTGCCCACCCTCCTGCTTTTGTAAATCCCCCACTGTCCCTGCTGCTGGGCGTGTGAAGGCCAGGCCTGCAGTGCCCAACACTGTCACAGCTCAGAGCACCCCTTAAATGTGTTTAATTAGTGCACGGGGAGCTTAACGTGCCACCTGATGCCAGTCAGGGCAGGATGCCAAGGAGGTATTTCACAGAATCATAGAATCCCAGAATATGCTGAGTTGGAAGAGACCCACAAAGATCATCGAGTCATGGAATCCTTAAGGTTGAAGAAAAATAAATCTCTAAGATCAGTGATCCCACCGCCATGCTCACAACCAAACCCTGTCCAAGTGCCACAAGTGCTATTGCTTCATGCATTGAAGGGCAGGGAAGGATGCAACACAGGTCCAGTTTTCTTTGGTTTTAGTCTGCTCCATAACTTCACCCAGGAATGCTACCAGCACCACCTCAAGCCCAGATTGCCAGTTTAACCCAGTTGCTCACTGTACACATAAACTGCATATACATATGTATTTGTAAGTTAGGAAACTGTGGTCTGAAACTGGGGCTAAGCCAAGAAGCTCCCTATGGATCATACTCCCTACAAAGAAACTTCCTATTTCTGCAGGATGCAGCACATAGATTATTGTTAAACCAGGTGGTCTTGAGTCCACTGAGAAAGCATCACCCCACTTCTGCTTACAAGCAGCTTCCACTCATGGCAAACTAGGCTAACTGCATTTTCCACTATCTGACTGGAATTATACACATTTCTTTATACCCCATTTCAGTCCCAAGCTCACCCTCAGGGTCTCTCTTGAAAACAAGTTCCCTCCTTGCTTCAGTACCTCATAGCTTTGAGTCTACCTCCAGAGAAGCTTTACCACCAAAAAAAGTTTAAATAAAGTCAGGCATACATATATTGCAGTTCTCCCCTTTGCAGTCTAGCTTACACCTCTGCTTTGCATCAGGTCACAATATTTCAGCTGTGGCAGATGGAAGGCCAGGAGCTGGAGGACAATGGCTCCAAACCCAACAGAGCAAAGCTCCAAACCAAGCCACACTAAGACAGCTATTTGCTTTGGCACAAGCCTTTGTTCAGCGTCGTTGTACTGGGATCGGGTGCGACAGGAGAAGTTCGCCAAGACTCAGTGTGACAGCAGAGCTCAGAGCAGGGCAGAGACCTGGCTTTGAAACCCTGCAGTGCTGCAGCGAGACACGGCAGCAGGACATGCAAAGGAAAGAGATGACTATCAGTATACCACCCTCCCAGGGTTTTCTTCTCTTCTAGTTTAATACTGGAAGCCCAAGAGAGGGTAGAACATTTCAGCTTCTTGTGGGAAGCTGGCCTGAGGGCCATGTAGCAACTTCTGCTAGATAAGGTTGCTCAGAGCCCCATCCAACCTGAACACTTTAACAGATGGGGCAGCCACAGATTCTCTGGGCAACTTGTGCCAGTGTCTCTCCACCCTCACATGGAAGAATTTCTTCTTATTAACTCACCTAAACCTGCCTTCCAAACTCAGTGGCAGCCAAGGCTTAGTTCACTCTCTAGAGAAGGTCACCAACTCTTGAGGAGACTTGTGAAGGAAGTGCTTCTGTCCTCAAAGCCTTGCCCAGCCACTGGGCAGGTTTTCACGTTAGCAGAGTTGAGGAAGCCAGAGGCTATCCTGCTTCACATCAGACACCAGCTCCACCTCATGCGTCATTCCTGCATGACTCAGACAAAAGTCCCAGCACAACTTTCAACCCCCAACAAGATTGAGGGGAGCAGATAAGCAAACAGGAACATGTTCAGCCATAAAGAAACCATTCCATTTTGGAGCCGGAAAAAGGAAAACAAAGCAAAGAAAGAAACTGAGCAGTGTCACTGCTTCACATTTTTCTCACAGATGCCTCGGCTCCTGTTGTGCTCACTTCAGCTCAGTGCCTGGACCCATTCAGAATCCAGGGAACTGAGAGACTACATCCAAAGCTGCCTTTGCACCACAAACTTGCAGAAGGAGACAATTTGAAGAACATGTCCTCTTTTCAGCAGTGGTGCCTTTAGCCTGCAGGTGGAAAGGTCCCACTCACTGCTCCCAAACAGCATTTTCTAACTTTTCCTCTTTCCTAACATCAGTTTTTCAACCAGGGCAGCAAGGCTCCTAAGGATGAACTGAGCAGACAGTGCAGAAAAACCCCCTCCCAGCAGGATCCAGTTACGTCTTGTAAGGAAGTTTTCAAGCACATCAAATTTTAAGCAGGGCTTTTACAGATTGCCTTCAAAACCAGGTCTCAAACGCAGGACAGAACATCTCCCTGTGAGGAAAGCACAGGAAGCAGCATGAGGTGACGCAGTGCAGCAGCACAGCATCTGACAGAGAGGAATCCTGGATCCCGACTTGTCTACATATCAAAGGGAACTGCCTGCTTCAGCTTTGCTCCAACTTCTCTGTGCTGCCTTTGTGAATCTTAACTAGGTCTCTTGACCATTTCTTTACTGGCACAGGAGAATTGGGTAGGAAGGGGAATAGGAGAGATGGCAGAGATGACTCAGGACACTGCAGATGCATCATGAGTTACTGGCCCCTGTTCAGCACAGTGGAGGTGGTGCAACACCCTGTGCTACTTGAATGACAAAAGCAGGGGTGAGGACTTAAGGGGCACGCATCTGGCTCCATCCAGCATGAGTGTCCCTTTGCTTTGAGCTTGATTATTTATGACAATGCAGAGAGAGACTGAGAGCAGCTCTGCAAGACAAGACCTTAAAAATAAGGTGCCTGAATACAGTCTTTCAGTCTGATGCACAGACTAGCACTGACCCTCTGAAGCCAGATTGTCCTTTGGTGATGAGCTGGTGACAAACAACTGCTCCAGGGCACATCAGCAGAATGACAGGTAGCCTTCAAACTGTGTACAGGGGCCAGGAGAACTCTAGGCACTACAGAAGGATGTTTAACCTTGTTGGGAATAAAGATGATACTGACATGCTGCTGAGCAGGTTCCCTTGGGGAGGGCAGCATCACAGGACAAAGCACAAAAACCCTCTGAAGATGTGTGTACACCTCATGCTACACCACACAATGTGCACAGCTCTATCTGGAAAGAGGAGAGAGATGCTTCCTCATCAGAGCTGATGCTTAGCTCACATAGGCCCCCATGCTGACCAGGTAATGCCCAGGCTGTTATCCATATTGTGGGGGAGGAGTCACAGCCTGCAGGTGACGTGGGACAATATGACTGTGCACACAAATACTGCACTGGCTAAGCAAGCACCCCACATCCCCTTTCCTAACAGGCACTGACACAGCAGGTCAGTTAGCTCAGAGTGCCCTCATCACTCCCAAAAACGTCCACCTCGAAACCTCCCTACTATTTCAGTAATTTCTATTTCCTCTGCAGAAAGCAGCAAATCTGGTTGACAGCCAGCTGAGTGGTGGTGTTTAATGGATTGACTCGTCTATGGATTTCCTTGCAAAAAAAAAAAAAAAGCCACCTCCAAACATTTAAATAAATAGAAGCCAGGATTAAATAAATCAGCTTAAAATTACTTTTGAGCCATTCCCAGTTATGTCACATGGAGGAAATGCACCACCAGGGTCCTTTCTTCACTGTTTTTTTCAAATATTAATAAGCAGTGTAATTGCAACATGACTCACAGAGATCTCCTGCCAAACTGGAGAGACTATCTGCAAGATGCAGGCTTTCTAGAGCGTTGCAAAGGCAGATGTGTGCTTGGGGACTCTTTTGGAAAGGTCTGCATTGTAAGCAGCAGGGGATGGAAAATGGCCAGGCAGTTGCTTGCCTTTGCAAGTCATTCCCTTGCTTGCTCATTCCCTTCCCTCCTCTCTTAACGACCCCCTCACACATGGGATTTATTGCAGGATTGGGGTTTGGTGCTCTGAGCATGTAATGCACAGAACAGCGTGTGATTTTTATTCCATGAGGAAGGTCTGGGATGAGAAACCAACTAGAATCATTTGTAGTTCTAGGCAAGAAGATCCAGCTGATGGTGGAGGCTCTACCAGTGCCTGGGCCAGCTGTGGGCCATGCTGCTGGCCTCCCACCCTAGCACTGAAATGCTCCAGGGAACAACTTAGAGGGGGATAAGACAACAACACCACCACCAAAATTGAGATGACAGGAACCAGAGAAGAAGGACGAAGAAGCAAGACAGAAAAGCAGGAAAATGGTGCAGCACCTTGGGAGGTGGGAGATGAAGAGCTTAACAGCAGAGCAAGAGCAAGCTGGCTCAGGTTGCTGCCTGATTATCCTTGCTCACTTCCAAGCTGAGTGGTTCCCGGCCAACCTGATGCCACTGGGCATCTACTGCAGCCCTGCCAGGCAATGCTGCTGTTGCTGTCCAAGCAGTGGGTGCTGCTTAAATGCTTCATGAATATGCATTTGGCAGTGCCAGCTTGGACACAATCTCCCTTGCATCTTTACAGCGGTTGTTGCAAAGAACCTGAACTCCCACCCAACAAAGTTCTTACCATGACCCCAGTCCCATGGGTGATGCCACATCTGCCTTCCCAGGCAGGCAAAAAGGATTCCTAGGAGCTGCTTTGAATAATCAACTCTCAGAGATAGAGAACAATGTTTATACACCAGAGAACCCCCAAGAGAGCAGGATTTTCAGCTGGGCAAGTACCTGCAGGCTCTGCATTGGGTCTTCTTCAGTTTGGCCAACAGGGTAAAACCCCTCAGTGCCAACACTGGCCAAGCCTCACAAAATATCTCAGTCCCAACAAAAAATGCAAAGCCCAGCTAGATGTGGAGACAATAAGCTTCCAGGATTTTTGCAGCACCTACCTCATCCGACTCATCTGAGAGGGTCCGCAGCAAGATGGGGAACAGGCTGTCAGTGTGTCGGAACATCTGGAAGCAGAAGGATGGGTGGCATCAATCCTACAGCCCTGGTCATGCCCAGCCACAGGACACTTGCCCTGAGGGAGGCTGCCAAGAGCTTCACCAGCACTTTCCATCTGAGCTGGAGAGCTCTTCTTCCTCAAGCTATGGGGTACCTGGCAGCCAAAGCCTTTTCAGAAAAGGCAGGTGGACGCACATTTGCAAAACTACCAAGACAATTGCAATTTGCACTGCTATCAAGGCAATGAAACAGGCTGGGAGCTGACACACTCAGTTGAATGCTGAGTCCCCAACTTACCTTACGAGGAGTCTTGATGTACAAGTGGTAAAGCCATTTCAGGACTGCAATTCTGGTCATCATCCCAATGGATGTATCACTAAGGTGGTAGTCCAGCACCTGAACTATCCCATCCAGGTTCAGGGTCACCTGTATCCTCTCACAGCTGCGTGGAAACAAAAGAGGCTGGTTCAGTGTTATATCCAACTCATTCCTCCCATGGTGGGGAAATCTACAACACTCCAGAGGCTGCATCAAACACCTCAGCTCAAACCCTCACTAGATGCAACTCACTAGATCAGGTTGCTAGTCCAGCCAAGCCTTGAACATTTCCAGAAATGGGCCATCCACAACTTCTCTGTGAAACCTATGCCAGTGCCTCACCATCCTGTGAGTAAAGAGTTCTTCCTAACATCTAACCTAAATCTCTCCTAGTTCAAAACCATTCCCCCTTGTCCTATCTACCTATGTAAACAGTCACTCTCCTTTCTTATAATGCTTTGGAAGCAACAGAAATCTTCAGTGCTTTGAGTGTTACCACTTTTCCCAAAGCAGCTGGAACCTACACATGGGAAGGCACCACTCTAAATGAAAACAGTAGCATGGCTGTGTGAGAAACTGGTCCATAGTGCAGTTGCCAGATTTGGGGTTCAAAGATTAGAGATCCATAAAATACACTCAGAATCCACCTCAAGGTTGGCCAGCTCAAACGCCTTCAGAGAACACTAACCCATGTGTACTCAAACTCCAACCCGATGAAGGCATCCAGGTTCTGCTGATCCCAGTGGATTTGTGCTGAGAACTGCAGCTGGTGCCCTGTCTGGCAGTGAGTTTGGAATGCAGCTCTCTGCTACAAACCTGCCTTGAGACCTTCATCTTGCTTCCCAAAAGCCATCCCAAAAGATCAGGATAACCCTTCATCATAAACAAGAGACAAAAGGAAGTAACTCTCTTAGTTCACCAGGACACTGTCTCTGTTAGAAATTGACAGCAGCTGCAGACTCTTAGCTCTTGGTCTCCCAGATTTTCTTCTTAATAGCTGGGACCTCCATTGGGACAGGTGACCCCAACACAGAAATTGTCACGATACAGCATTTTTATGTGCTGATTGTGATTCTGAAATCTACCTGATGGTTTCCCACCTCCTTGACAGCAAGAATATGAGAAGCATCTGTCACAGGAGAGTCATTTAAGGAGCGATAATGGTTAGAACCAAGATGGTTGGAGAAGACCACCAAAGGGAGGCTGCACTCAAGAGCCATGTCACCCATGGTACCTAAAGTACTGAATTATTCAAGGCTGGACCAGGCTCTTGCTGATTTTCCAGCCTGCACAGAGCTGCCATGCATCTTGTTTGATAAGAAATCCTAAGGGGCAGATTTCTCACGGTATAATTTGCAAGTCGAGCTGTGGCTTAATAGGATTTGATCTTCCCCAGGACACACGTTGTAAGGGCGAGACGAGGAGGCTGCAGCCCCTCAGAGCCCTGTGGGGATCTGACTGCTTGATCTTCCTCACGTAACAGATGCTGGGGCCCGCAAATTGCATTTCACTTTGATGTTGAAAACAACAGCCGAGGGCGAAATGCTCAGACACACGGAACTGAGGGGAAGGAGGGACCCAGAGCACGAGGAATTTGGGAGAGCTGTCCAAGGGAGCAGCATCCCAGTTCACTTAAGCCAGCCTGAATGAACACTGTATTTGTTTTTCCTACAGAACCATCTCCCGTGGCAGCTGCACAGCCTGCCATGCTCCCAGTACATGGCTTCAGATGGAAGAGGAGAATGAAACATTGACCCAGTAACACCTCCACACCAAATATACACATTGCCTGCACAGGATGGGGAAAAAGAAACATGAGGGTAATGCAAGTTTTCAGAAGCAAGAGGCCAAAAGGACAGCACAGAGAATTGGTGCCTGAAGCTGGGCACTTTGGAGGTGGCCTTGATGCTGTCACATCCCACCAGCTCCATGCTGCAGTGAGATAAGTGGGCAGGATGCAGGGTGCCATGGGTTGTCACAGCACTGCTGTCTGCTGATGCTGGACTTCAAACAGCACAGTAGAATCTTGCTTCTACAAGCAATTTCCAATCTGGTTTGTGCCAAAATCACTTGTGAAAACCCCTTTTCCATTACTGCTCATGATGCAGTACCTGGGAAGAGCCTGGGTGGCTCAAGCCAAAACCCACCTGAGTGGACCCCAGAGCACCTTCTTCAGGCTGACCCGAAGCCAGGCAGCCCCCAGCCACACTGTGTACCACTGCCCTGTGGCTCTGCTGGGCTCAGCTCCCACTAGGAGGGACTGCAGCTGAGAAAAGCTCCTCACTGGCTACCCTCTGTCGACAGCTGCTCAGATAAACCTTCTAGGGGGGGTTGCTGGTGGAGAAGCAGCTCCTTTACTCAGCACAAAACCCAGGCACCACCATGAAAGGAGAGAGGTCTGATGAACATGGGAAAATGGGCTAAAAACCTCTCACCAATCCTCTGGGATAGAGTGGCACCAGACTGTCATAGGCTACCCCCCTTTGCAGGGGTTATGGCAGCAGCTGAGCGCTGCTGCAGCTCCAGAGCTGGGCTGGCAGCTCAGCCTGGCTCTCCCTAATCCCCAGGCAGAGGGAGCAGGAGCAGCAGTAATGGCATTGCGTTCATGAGATCCCCTGGGCCTGCCACGCCGCTCCCAGCGCCGGCATCTGCGGCAGGGCAGATGTCAGATGCAATCACTTCCATCTAACCCACTACCCCAGATTCTCCTCCGGAGGATGAGCACGGCCCTGGCACCGCCCCCGCTGCTCGCCTGTGACAGTGAGAACAGCTTTTAGGGCAAATTGAGCAATGATGGGGGCTGTGCCAGGCTCTCACCTCTGAATACTGGGAGTCTTTGCTCAACCTCAGTGGTGGGGCAAAAGACCCATCCCACAGCACATCCCCCCATTTCAGAAAGCACTCTTCAGCATGGGGACTGAGTTACTTTCCCACTACATTCAACCCACAGAAATGTTTTTCACTCCATGTCCTTTATCAACGCATTTTTTCGCTTCTCCCCTTTCTTCAAGGGCTTCTGCCTTCTCTCTCCTCAGCAGTCACCTTTTCTCTGCCAATGCCTAAGCTGTCATCTTTCTCCTGGCCTCCTGCCTGGTCCAGCTGCTTTCCTGACCCCATTTTCAGACAAGGTTAAGGTCCAGGCCAGGATCTAGGCCTTTAGGCAAGCCCAGCAAAATGGCCTTGCCAAGGGTGGAAATATCCAGGTTCTCTCACTGTGGTCCAAGTCATAAGGGCAGCTCCCATACAGGCTGGCAGCTGTGTTGCTCAACTAGCTCAAGCCAGTGGCCAGGAGCTAAATAGCTCCTCTCTGCTATTGGTCCCACAAGCTGTCACTTTCTTGTCCTTCACTGCTCTCATTTCAGTGCTTTTGGCTTCCTTCTGCTTACTGCAGTTTCCAAGATCTCCCAGGGAAGCCATGAGGCCAAGGTCTAGGCAGAGGCATCCAGTCCAACAAGCTGGAGATCACTGTGACAAGGGCTGGGGCAGTGTGCCTGGGGTTCCCCTGCAGCGCACCCACCCAAGCATGAAGTGGAAGCAGCAAAGGGAAGCAATCTCCTCACTCCAGGCTGGAGAGAAGGGCCAGTAAGAGCCACGCTGGACTTAAAAGCTATGCAAAACAAGCTGCTGGAGAATGGGATTCCAAGGCAGCCTTGGTGCCTTAGCTCAAAGCAAGCCATCATGCTGTTTTCAGCCAACCATCCCCTGGGCGCTGCAGAGCACCCAACACCATTCCTATCCTCCCCCAAAGTATTTCCATCTCCATGAGCTCCCCAGATGCACCTTCAAGGTGCATCAGGCTCTGGGCATGGGGATACAGCAACTTCCAGCATGAGACAAGCAGCAGCTATTTTAGCTTTGTAGGAAGCACTAACTACCACATTTAAAAGCCTGGTTTAATTGCAGGCTTGGGCAGTTTGGCCACGTGGCAGTCACTTGCCCCTGCTGCAGAGCAACACACATCTTTACATGTCCATGTGTTGCTGACCACCACCTAAGGCATGAAGACTTCCTTGCCCCAGGAAGTATCACAAAGGCTCTTCTTGGAGATTTCATTTCCCTTATCTAGTTTGCTGAGGGACTGTGATCCCATCAACCTTGTCCCATCATGCAGACAGCCTAACACTGACAGCTTCCAGCTGTGCCCGACCCTCTGCCCAGTAGCACCATCAGGAAGTTGTCTCAAACTGTCCAGGTTTTGTTTTGAAACACCAATGCAGTTACAAGAGCCTAAAAAGTACTTTCCAGCTGTTTTGGTCCACTGACACAGGACAGACATCTGGATCTTCTCCTGTGGCAGCTCATACCAACGGAAGGAAGCCCGGGCTCTGCTCCAGCAGCCATGCTTCCACCTCCCTTTCCTGATCCAGGCTCACACCAGCTAACACAGCAGCAGCATGCTCAGCCAGGCCATGAGAAGGATCCAATGCCTTTGAAACGCGGTTCTGGTCCACTTCCAGTGACACTTTTTGCAGAAGCTAGAAATGGGGCCCCCCATCTGGACGGGGAACCCCAAAACCCCTCCAGCCCTGCATAGTCAGGCTCTCCCAGCAGCCAGATTCTGTCTTGGCACAGACACAGTCTCCATCTCATAGTGAATGCCACCAGGAAACTCCCCCCAAGTAAAGCTGGCAAAGACTTGGGAAGAATTTTCAAACACCTTTTAGGAGCAAGGGGGTTGCGTGTGTCAGTTTGTGGCCACAGGAATGTGCCCAGCATCTATGTCTTGAGCAGTCAGGCCTTGTCATCTTCTTGGATGCCATTTTCCCAGAACAAGGTCCTCTGCAGACACCAGGCCACCATCTCCTCTGCCCCCATTGACCAAGGTCCTCCCTTCCCTGCTGCAGCAGCACTGTCCCTCTGCAGCCAGCTGGGGAGGGCAGGGGAAGGGGGCGTGAGAGCTGCATGCTTGGCGCTCGGCCATGCTCCCTCACTTGATCGCTGGGGGAGGAGGGGGAAAGAACAAAAACAGAAGCAGAGTGACTTCATCTTAAAAGGCAGCTGCAACTTCCTCTGTTTGCAGCCTTTCCAGCTTTTCCCAGCAACACAACGGCTTCCTGCGGTCCTGCCTTGACACCCAGTGGGCATCCAGCGTGCTGGCAGCTGCCGCTCTCCAGTGTGAATTATGGCTGCTGATGGCCACGGGTGCCAGCTCCCGCCTTCCTCCGGCCCCAGCCAAGCCAGACAGCCTGAGCAATGCATGGAGCACCAGGCAGATGTCCAGGGCTCCTGTCAGCCATGTACAGCCCTCCCCCAATCCCATGGCAGTCCCCCACAACAGATGCAGCGGTGAAAATTATTCAGGTCCCCACACTGAACCAGCAGAGAGGTCACACAGGGCAGGTAAACCCCACGGTGAAGCCTGGAGTCTCTTGTTGAAAAGGGCAAAGGAGGGCTCACAAAAAAGTCCCTCTGCAAAACCAGGTCTCTTAAAGATATGGAGGGTCTTGCCTTCTGTCCCAGATGGTTTTCCCTGGTGGTTGAGTTGCTGACAGAACATTTCAGCTCGAGCAGCTGTTCTCCTTCCGGCTCTCAGTGACACTGGGACAAGTCATCCCAGCTCTCCCTGCTTCTGACCCTCTTCAATTTCCATTCCCTCTCTCCCTCATGTACAAGATCTTCAGCACAGAGCCATGGCTATCACTTATCCTCCTGATTCAATACCTCTTTTTCTTTCCCCACCCAGCTCCCCATTTTAGCCCTATGCACATCCACTTCTGTACTTAATAAACTTCAATGGCTGAGCAGGGTCAGGACACACCAACCACAAAAAAGCCAGAGAAAATAATTTAACCACCATAAACCAACATTTAGGTGCCAATGAAATTACCTGTACTTCCAAGAGAGAAAAAAAATTAAGGGCATCATTAAGACCAAGGAATAGCTGGGCTGTGCGGAAATGCAAAAAAGGAACAGAGAGTACAGACATCAACTTGAACAGCTGATGCTTGCACTGCTCTGGGATGTGTTGTGATGGGCATCACGCTGGTAGGATGCAGCTAAAGCAAGGCAATCCTATTTCGGGGATCATAACAACAAATAAAAATAAGCATCAGCACAATTAAAGTGTTAGAAATCACCACCTCTGAGTAGAGGAACTGCAGGCAGCAGGAGGAAAGGAAAGCTATTAGAACAGATGGATTTGTCCCCCAGTTCAGATAGCTGGATGGGAAGAAAGGTATGTGCAGGAGAGATCATGCTGGGCTGGGCTGACAAATGCCACAAAAGGCTGGCAGGAGGCCAAGAGCTGTGCAGCCCTAGGTCCAGCCCCACAGACCTGGGCTGTGGTAGGCTGCCAAGACAGCAGTATGGAACAGGGTCAGTCTCTTCGGGGAAAAAACACCTCAGTTCATCATACAGTCAAGATATTTTGGTGCAAATACATCAGAGAGAAGCAGTCAGTTCCTAGAGCGTCCCCAATCATCCACCCTACCGGGACCCAACAGACCCCAACTGCCTCCCAGCCCAGCCCCTGTCAGACATTATCTGTACCCCAAGAAGCTTTCCCTTCTTCTCAAGCCCCTCTGAAGCAACAAACAGATCCTACCTGGTTACTGTGAAGACACCACTGTTGCTGGAGTCACCGGATGCATCCAGAGAACCTGGGGGCAGAAAAATAGGAGACACAGCTAGTGGGGTGATGGGGAAATGGGGAAGGTAGACAGCAGGACTGGGAGGGCTGGAGAGCTGCATGACCTTCTGCAAAGACATCACCAGTCATTTTCTGAGGGTCCAGGGACCCAAGGGATTCCTTCTGCCTGCAGTGAGCATTTCATTCTCCTTGTCAAGCCTTTCTCTGCTCTCAGAGAAACTGGTACAGAACTGCACTTACCCAGCAAAATACAGATGGGCACAGCTTCAGACCACTGCCCCAAACTGAGTCCCCTTCTCTGTAAGAGAGACCCAGACACATCCTGCTGATGGTTTCAACCATTCTCAAAGAAGTAGCTCACAACTGCAGAGCTGCCTTTGACTCTCCTGATTTCAACTCCTAAATATACCACATGCACAGTGAAGATAGAATCCAACTCAGGACATTACTACTTGGCCATAGCCTGACTCCAGGTCAAAGCCAAGTGACTCAAACAGCTTTCCAACCTCAGCTCCATGCTAAAACTGGGTCTCACTAGCATGGTGACAAAGCATTACAAGATGAACTTGACTCTTTGTGCCCCCTTGTGCCAACAGCCTCTACTCACACAAGCAACATCACCACATCAGCACAGCCGAGGAACAAAGCTGAGTTTCTCATAGAAAGCCATCAGAATTTTATCTGCTTCAGGGTGCAATTTGACACCAGAGGGGCTGAGAATAAGGCAATTAAGCTTCCTGTTGATATTTTAAAGCTCTTCTGTGATAGATTTTAATACAAGAGATACAATACTGCTGTGCTACGGGAGTATATTTTTCTGCTATAACCCTTCTAGTAAAAAAAACCGTACAGAGGTAGGTAATGAAAGCCTTTGAACCTTTATTGAAGACTAAGATGCTTATTTAGACTGATATTTTGAGGTGCCTGGGTCCACATTATGGATTAAAAAAAAAAAAAAAGAGGAAAAAGCACATTGCATTGGCCGGGAATCGAACCCGGGCCTCCCGCGTGGCAGGCGAGAATTCTACCACTGAACCACCAATGCTGTCCTCAGTGCTGCTCCCCGCGCCTGCGGGCTGCTCCAGCCATCCCAACTGCTGCCCACGCCCCCACACTGCCACTGCACCCTGTCCGCAGCTCCCCCAGCAGCTCCCAGCTGCCCCGCCTTCCACTGCTGCTGTCGGACAAGGAATTCCTCCAGTCTTCATCCCATCCTCCTGCTCCCTCTCTCGGCAGGATTCTCCAAAAGCCACTGGTGGGCTGAAGGTGCAGCTTTAGAAGAACTCAGATGAGCCCTTGTGATTTAAACATTAACACATATTTCACACAGCTGGACAACAAAGATGTGTTGTGCCAGAAGAAATCTTTAGCATGCCAGGACAAGAGCATCCCAGGGATGTTGTAGGGGGGACTAACACCACTGCTGTTCCCAAGCACTGATTCAAAGGCACCACTTAGTTTCTTTCTCTTGAACCCTCCTTCAGGCCTCCCATCCCATTTGCAAACTTTTGCTTTTTATGTTCTGGATATTTTAAGACTGGGACAATACCTGCAAGATGATCTGGAGGGCACCATGAATCTGGAAAAGATCCAAAATTCTTCTCCTTTCTGTTCTCTATCCTTCCCCACCACACATATCCTCCATGAACGTGCTGATGCTTTCCCAGGACTAACACAGCTCTCTGAGCTCTTCTCTGGGTGACGATGCCTCCTCCCAAACTAGAAATTATCTTTTTCATGTCAACTTGATGACTAAGTTGAAGGGGAGCATGGTGAGAGGATGGGGATGCTCACCAGGGCATGCATCAATGCAGCACCACTTGGGCTCCAGGTCAGACCAATGAACCTCTCCTGCAGTCTGCAACAAGTGTGTCTGTCTCACCAGAGGATCATCTGTGCAACATATTTCCAAATAAAGCACAGAGGTCCCATGTACTCTGAGCTGCTTCAGGACACCAAACCAACTCAAGAACTTCTCTTGAGAACATTCCCTTGACCTTCCTTACACCTCTACTGGCCCAGACCAACTGGGACTCACCGGTGGTCACTGCCTCTGGCCTGGAGAGGGACTCCTCTGAGGTGGGCTCTGCTGGTATAGTCATTGATGGCTTGGCCTCATCCATTTCATCATCCTCTGGGATGACCAGCTTCATCAGGCTCTGGTTGCACACGTTTGCCACCTCCTTGATGTCTGAGTGAAGGCAGTGTAAGGAACATGCAGTCCCACAGATGGGCAGGTGCCAGCCATGGAGAAGCCACTGCAGCCCCATCAGAGCTGCCCCAGCCCAGCTACTGCAAGCTCCCTCATCCAAAGGGCCAGTGTGGGTGTTAGCACTTGGTGGGAGAACTTTTCCTGGACCTGCACCAGGAAAACAGGCACTGGAACAGGCACTGCCCTGTGGGTTGCTGCAGCAGGAATGGAATGGGAGCAGCTCTGAGCTACAAGGATACTCTTCTTGCGATCATCGTAGGACAGACACGGCAGGACGGCGGTCAGGATCCCCGAGGAGTAAGGCAGCATCACCCGGCCAGCCAGCTGGATGAACTCCCGCATCCAGCACATGGCTGTCAGCTGGATCAGGTCATCTGGAAGATATGAGACTAGCAAAGCTGAGGGGAAGGGCAGCACAGGCTCCACAGGCCAAGGATGACCTGAAAGCAAGGAGCTGCCTCTGCTCCATCCAGAGAGAAGCTCATCTGAGACAATTAAGTCCCAGAGGAGATCAGTGAGACCTGAACTTCCAGTGAGCTTGAGATGAAACACTTTCACTAGCTTTCAGTTAACCAAGTTCAACCCATTAAGCAGGTTTCCTCATTTACAAGTATTCTGTCAAGCTTTCCAATGCATAAGGATATTTCTTCAGTCACACTCATTGCAGCTGTGTGTCTGGGTCTAGCATCATTCCTAGAGGTGGGGTTTTAACAATCTCCCTAAATTCTGGAAAAGGCACCATTGCCATGGCACTCTGCTGGTGCAAGGCCAGATTCTAAGCTTAAACAGTGTAAATTCATTGGGAGTTAGTTTAATCAAGAGCAATCAATCTAAGTCTATCTATACTTTTCTACCTCCCAGGAAACCCACTCCCATTCAGCAACATTTAAAGAGCACAATGGGCAAAACTTGGGAAGATCCTTCTCAGGAAACACATCCAGCTGCAACTATAACCCTCTGCCAACACAGCAGACTCACAGGAGCTATAGTGCAGCACTGGCACAGAGCCCACACATGCCCTTAACCCTCTGACCTATGCACCAAGTGCCACCAGAGGTTACAGTAAGACCTTAAGAGATCCTCCTAGAAGTGCTGGATATCCACAGGTGCCAAATACTTTTTAGGCCCCTCCGTTTTGGAGGATGCCAGACCTGTGTTGTGGCTGGGGAATCTGCACTACAAAAGCAGTTGTGCCAACTACAGGAGAGCTGTCTGTTCCCTCCTTCCAGCAGGATTTCCATGAACAGTGACAAAAAAAAGGTGAGCAGCTAAGCTGGTGAACAGCTTGCTAGAAAACTCCTGGCCTGAATCAACACTCAGCACCAACAAACCAGGTGCTACTGCCTGGTCCTGGGCACTCACCTGCTGCCTGGCAGTGGATCACCAGGATATTGGCCATTTCTGCAAACTTCACACTGGAGGGATTTTTCTTAATCTCCTTGAGGAATTCCCCAAGAGCCACCTCACACCTGTGGAGAGGCAGAGGAGCTGGTCAGTGCTCGATCACCTTAGAGCAATTAGGCAGACCTTATGGAAACTGTCTTCTCCAGGTGCACACATGGAGGGATACTGGCAGCATGGCAGAAGTGTCTTTGCACAGAGGCAGGGGCAGGAAAGATGAGGCTGACAAACTCACTCTGCCCCACAGCAGAGACTGCACACAGGTGCAAGGACAGAGGTGATGGCAGCACAGAGCCCCCCACAGCTTCCACAACTCCCCCAAAGTCCCCTAGGTTCTGTGGATATGGAGGTGCCTGGGATGAGGAGCGGTGGGGCAGGTGGTACCCAAAGCTCTCAGTGCTTGTTCCTTGACATGTGGATGCTAGGAAAAAAGAGAGAGGGAGAATCCAGAAAGGCATTGCAGCAGGATAAACCCAGGCTGGTCTCACCACTTACTTATGCCCTACAAAACCAGTCCACCCACTCTCTCCCAGCACAAAATGCCAAGATCCTTTGACTTCCATGAGAACACGCAGACATTCCTGCACTTCAAAATGCCTCTGTCTTGGGACCAGCAGTGTATCTGTGGAGGAAGCTCCCAATCCTTGCTTCTTTTCTCCAGCCAGGAGATGCTGGGCTGGAGCTCTGCCTTGCCAAGAAAGTTTTTCATGCTGCAAATTTCTTCAGAGAGCTCATGCCCATCCCAGAACCACACACGAGCCTCTGTGGTTCTGAAGTCAGGTGCTGGGAAGGCAACAACTCAACCAAGCCAAAACAATTTGTTCTCCAGCAGAGAGTATGGCATCCTCCACGACCATGGGACAGGGGAGACCCTTGCTAAAGACACTTTGATCTACTGCCCAAGCCAATTTGTCTCCCACCACATGTGGAGCTTTACTGCAGTTACACACAAGAGTTGAAGATCGATAGAAAAAGTGATGGGTGAGCAGCAAACATGACACAGTCCTTGCAACCAGCCAGCCTCCACACTCACATTTTCCGTATCTCCTTGCTGTTGTCTCCCAGGATCTGGAAGAGTCCATCTAGGATTTCTGGAAGGTAATCCAAGAGGTTGATATCAGGCACGGACTCTAAGACCAGGATCTAGATCAGAGAGGAATACAAAACAAGAGGAGAGTTTTCAAGACGCCAACTAACATCACCAGCCCAAATCTGGCAGGATACTGAGGAATTCAGAGCTGAGCTGTGTG
Source organism: Fringilla coelebs (assembly GCF_963513975.1). Classification (NCBI taxonomy): domain Eukaryota; kingdom Metazoa; phylum Chordata; class Aves; order Passeriformes; family Fringillidae; genus Fringilla; species Fringilla coelebs. The sequence continues at coordinate 7,509,785 of NC_140040.1, read as the reverse complement.
GGATAGGGGGAAGGAAAAGAAGACACTGTGGAGTTGCCCATCTTGGGAAGCAGCAGAACTAGCACAGCAAGCAATCAGCCTGCAGGAGTGCAACATTTCCATTCACAGCTCTGCTAAACAAAGCAGGGATCAGGAATGACTGCCAAGACACATCCAGGCAGACCTGGGGTGGCAACAGTATCACTGAGAGGGGGAGCACAGGGGAACACATCTCCCCAGACTTCAGCCGAGCACCAAGACCTCCTGCTTTGCACAGAAAGAAGAGAGCAAGTGGGGATCCCTTGCCTCCTGGAGAGCAACACCTCTCCATCACCTCTGCGTGATGGAAAGCAGCCTAGCACTATCCCTTGGGAGACTGTAACCTCTAGAGCACAGTATGTCCATTTATACAAGCAACATTTGCAGTGTACTTTCTAACTTGGTGTGCTATGTCCTGAACAGGCTGGCAGAAGTGCACTGCTGTGTCCCTGCCACTGCAACAACAAGGTGACAGGGAGCAGGCCTTTTAAAGAGGCAGGTAAAAAACTCGGCTGACTTAAAAACCTGTCCAAATAAACCCAGGAGCCTGAGCTCACACATCACTGTGGATATCTGCAGTTTGCCTGGACATGGGAAGCTGATGGAGTTCAGGGTGGCAGGCACACACAGCACCCCGTATACCTACCCAGGAAATGATGAACTGGCGGGCGTACTGGTTGTTGGAGTAAATCCTCTCACGCAGCAGTGGGATGAAGCCTACCAGGTCAAACTGGTTGCTCTCTGTCACGATATCCTGCAGAGCCCAAGCAGAGGGTGTTAGAATGACTGCCGGCACGCAGCAAGCAGCAACCTTAACCCAGTCTTTTTAAGCCATGTGACAGGAAAAAGATGACAAGCATGAGTCTGCAGGTCAGGAGACTTAGGGAGAAGGAATCATGCAGTTTATCCAGGCAATGAGCTGGCAATCCCCCACAGGCAGAGGCTAATGCTGAGCACGACCCAGACAGGGATGCTCCTGCCTGCTGTGTGCCAGCCTGGCTGAACAGGAAGATGGGAAGCTGCTCTAATTCATGCCTCAGTGCTGTGCAGCACACATGAACAAGCACTTCTGATGCAGCCACGTGGATGGGGTGGGAGAGTCTCCTGACTTCCCTTTACAGCTCTTTCCACACGCTTGGTAGATTTTGCTGCATGGCCGAGTCCCTGGCCTTGGTGCAGTGGAGCAGATCTCCCAACAGGAAGGCTTGCAGCAGCAGACTGGTCTGATAAGAAGCAAGGGCAGGACTTGGCAGGAAGCTGCTCACCACTGAACAGCAGCAGAAAAGGAACTGGGAAGTCTATGGCAGTAAAAGCCCATCAGCAGGCAGAACAGGAGCGGGAACCAAGCCCACAGCCTGAAGTAGTAACAGAAGCTCCACTCACATCATGACTCCCTTAGGCAAGGGATGGAGAGCAGAGGAACAGCCCTCTTGCTGCCTGGCACAGCACTCAACCCTCAGATTCAAACCTTGCTTCCACCAGCTCCCACGAGCTGAATGCACACATGGCACTGTGTTAACTCACCAGCCCCTCCACCCAGCCGCCTGAGAAGGCCACCAGAGCCTTGATCAAAGAGGCGGCAGTGCAAGAAAAAAATGTTTTTACAGCAGCCACAGGACTGAGGTGGGATGATTTTAGCAGCTGCAGCCTCAGGACTGACATGTTCCCAGCCAGGACATGGCACCAGCTTGCACCAAGGACTCTTGGAGAGCAAAAATACCTTGAGGAGCCGATCAAGGAGCTCCGAGCCACTTTTGACATTTGGGTCAGGATCAGCAGCCAGCTGTGAAAGACAGAAACAAAGAAACATTGCAACAGTGGGTCCCAGGCCTGCCCCCTGCTCTGCAGCACAGTTCCCAGCAGGCTCACAGGACTGTTACTCTCCTTTGACAATACAATGAGAGACATACAGAAGTCCCTTTATCTCCAACTTCTTATTAGGCTCCAAAAAATTCTCCTGAGAGGCTTCTCCCCTAAGGGGGAGACCAAGCACACATCACCTCCCCAAGCTATGCAGGTTTTCATGGCCCAGCAGTCACACTCTCAAAGAACAGAGAAATGCAGGTTACCATGAAAATCTGCAAAGGCAGACACACACAGACAAAGTTTTGACACTACAGACCCAACAAAGCCAAAGTGCTGCAGAGCCATCTTGCCTGCAGCAGCTCTCTCAGGCTCATTTTCTAATACCATTTAACAAGGAGCAGGAGAATACATCCTGGAGGTGAGGACAGACAAGGTATCTTACAGTCAACTTCATACCCACAGTATCAGTGGCTACTGTGTAGAAACTGCTCATTTTGCTGATCCTTGTGGGTCCCTTCCAACTCAGAATATTCTGTGATTCTGTCCTTCAGACCTGTCTGGGTCAAAGTAAACCAGTTTGCTTGGAAAGAAAACCTTGGACAACTTGGTTTGACTCGGAGATGATGACAACTAGTCCTCAAAAAGCACATAGGGGTTAAGAGGAAGCTTCTTACCTTGCTGAGGCCATCAAAGAGCACGTTGAAGTGTGGGAGGACAGAGCCCCTGGCCACCTTGACAATGTTGTAGAGAGCCTCGCAGGCGTAGTACCGCAGTCGACTGTCAGCATCATTGAAACACGTCAGCACCGGCTCGATCAGCTCCTTCAGGTACAGCCCAGAGTCCTGGGGGCACGAGGACACTGCTTAGCTAAGGACCATGCCATAGAGAGGGGGAAGAGATGGTGCTGCCCTGGAACATACTGCAAACACTCAAGCCTGCGATGGCTTTAGTGTACCTATGCTGGACAGGATTTACTAATGAATTTTGAATTTTATTACTGAATTTTGTTATTCAGGTACAGTGGGACCGATCAGGTTTTCTGGGCATCTGCCTCATCTCCTGCCTGCAGGGCAGAGGGAGCCAGGGACAGATCTCTGTGTGGGCCAGTGTCAGCAGTGCACAGCAGGAGATAGAAGGGCTGCAACTCTTGCAAGCTCTTTTAACACAAACTAGCACCCAGCCTGCTGAGTCTAGTCCCACTGCTGGAAACTGAAGAGGGACAGAAGCCCTTTAACCACACCTAGGCAGCTGTCAAGATGTAACCCACGCCAGAAAGTGCTCCTGGACCCAGAGGGTGTGTGGCTGGGTGTGCTGGGGAAACTCCAACACAAGGCAGTTCTAGGCAGCAATGCAGGGAGGGAGCTGCAGGGCTACCAGCCTGACTCTTCCTATCACACTGCCCAAGAGGAGCTGCTGTTCTCTCACCACAACCTGCACAAACCAAAAACCCGACCACACCTACCTTGCCCAGGGCAATGGAGCAAGCAGCGAGGCCGATGAGTCCTCCTTTCCGGCTGTGGGGGTGCTGGGAGAGCGCAAACTCCTGGGACAGGATCTGGATCACGTGTTTGATCTGGGAAGTGTTGTTCTGAGCTACAAACTCTCGCACCAGCCTGGGGAGAGGATGGGGAAGCACAAATGGAGATTTAGGTTCTGGCTAATAAAAACATTGAGGGGCTTGGTAACAGAGACAGGGACTTTCAGCCTGAACAAGCACCAGAAAAAGCAGTACTGAAATGGAGAATCCTTAAGGAACCCAAAAGTGAAACCAGAGCTACCCCCACCTCTCCACTCACATCCACCAGCAGCTCCCTGCCCTCCTGCTGCTCCAGCCTGCAGCCTCCAACACTGCTCCTAAAATCTCAGCCCATGATGTGCTTTCAAGGGCCAACCCAGTGCAGCTGTGTGCTTGCAGAGAAGTTACCAGGTCTTCAAACACCCTCTCCAACACGGCAGGTTATCAGGATCATTTACCTCCAGCATGCACCCAGCTTTCGGCTTGGCAGTGAATCACTGCCCACCAGGCCTACACACAGTGCCATGGTTTTGAACCCTTCCAGCCACCCATGCAGTGCTTCAGTTAACATCCCATATATATAACTTTACTACTAACAGTATATTTCAATATATTCATAAACAGCCCAATATTTAACAAAAAGCCAACACAGTTTCCATATATAATACCTGCAGCTCTTTATCCAGAGACAATTAACACATCAGCTGTGGATGAAGAAACCTTATCTCTGCTCCTGCCTACAGAACTGCTCCCAAGTCCTAGCTTGCCCACCCAGCCCTTCAGCCTCAGTTTCCTGTTGGCAGAGCTCTTGGCCAGGCAGGGAGGCGCAGGCAGGGGTGCAGGCAGGGGTGCAGGCAGCAGGAGCATTGGTGGTTCAGTGGTAGAATTCTCGCCTGCCACGCGGGAGGCCCGGGTTCGATTCCCGGCCAATGCAGTGCTCTTTTCCTCCTTTTTCCTTGCATTTCTATCCATAATGCAGATTTAGGCACCTTGAAAACTTGCCTAAATAGTCATCTTTCCTTAACTGCCAAAAAAGGTGCAAAAGCTTTCACTGCCAAACTCTACAGAGGGTTTCTTTGGCACTTATGAATCTTGCACTCCTACACAGGTGTCACTGACCAGTCTCGCATTTTATAATCCAGGGAAACCATTACAGAAGATGTTTATGAACTTTTCCTCCCCAAAATTACAAACACCAGCTCTGCTCTCATCTCACTCTGCGCAAAGCAGCTGCTCCCTTTTGCCCTGGGGATACCAGGCAGTCCCTCCCTCCCTCACTCTCCCTAGTTCAAAGCCAAATTCTCCAACAGTTACAGCCTGATCCATATTCACAGACTGCTTTAGAGATACTGGCTCTATTTCCAGTCCTACTCTAAGAAGAGAAACACAGTGAGTTTGAGCATGACAGACCATTGGGGTGATCATTTTACTATCTACGTTTTACAGATGCAGCTTTGTTTAAACAGGAGTAAGTTTACAGACTTCCTTCATGAGTTTAAAGGACTCAAGATTTAATTAATGAGGCATAACAGCAGCATTTGAGCCTGCAAGCACCAGGAGCTGTTCCTGCATTATCAGCCAAAGGAGGAGGTGGTTCCTGAGTAAAGAGGCAGCAAGGCCCTCCTGGCTTGATGCCATGGACATGGAAGTGATGCTGCTGGGGCCATTCTGTGATGGGTTTTAGATGAACTAAACATGTGACATCTGTAGAAAAAGTTGGCCCTTGCCTTGCCTTCTTCCTCCTCACACTCTTCCCAAGTTGTACTTCCAGCTTGATCAGATGAACTGCCTGACCCCAAAGCAGACTTTGGTTGGTGTAAGGCCAGCATAAACCCTTAATCCTGGGGCAGAGTAAGCTGCAGCAGAGCTGCTTGGATAAGGCACAGGGTATCACCCCTCACAATGCAGCAAAGAAGTTAGTCAAGTACTCCTGAGGCTGGGGTTATGAGGACACCGCAAGAATCCCACCCTGCAACTCTGCAATCCACCCACAATAAATTATTCCTGTAACAAAGAGAGAAAATGAGAGAAAACCAAACACATCAAACTGCAGAAGGGGCTCTCTGGGTTGGTTTGAACGAGAGCACACACTCACCCTTGCCTCAGGTGCCATTTTTCTTGGCTGACCTCTCACACAGCATCCTCCGTGTTTGAGGCAGGCAGTTCCCACACCACATCCCCCACTGAACTCTCAGCACAGCAACTCCATCCCCACGCCACCGACTGCTCCCCTTGCAGGCTCACCATGGCCACATCTCCTACCCAAAACTCACCCACCAGTCTGGACCATCCTCCCCAGCCCTGTGCTGGGCTGCACCCTGAGGCGATGTTTCAGATCTCGTGCAGGAGCTAAGCAGTGCCCAGGGAGGACACAGTCCTTCCCAGGGAAAGCTGTGGCCAAGCACGGCACCCAGACCAGCACAGTGAGGGTGAAAAGACAGGCAGGAACACGTACAAGCAAAGCAGAGGGGCATGGCCACACCAGAAGGTGCCTGCAGACCTTTGCCTGGCATGATCCAAAAGGAAGGCCCCAGATCTGCTGGAACAGCAGCAGTGCAGGAAGAACCAAGGGCAACACCCGATGGCCAGGGGTGACAGCAACCCTTCTCATCTCTCTAGCCAGGATCCAGCACGGGACAAGTTTGGGTGAGCCCTCGGGGGAGAGGCACCAGCACTCTGGACGTGTCGCAGCAGAGCAAGCAGTACATTTCCAAGGAATTCCTACAGGGATGCCACTCACGTATTCACCTCGCACCGGGCACCCACGGTCAGAATGAGCCTTCTGTCAGGGGCGCCTGAAATGCGCCCGGATCCAGCGGGTCCTCACTGGCACCCTGGAGCTGGCACACTCGGGATAAGCTTCGGTGCCCGGTGGGATGGGGCTGGGAGACAGGGAGCAGCTCTGGGAGAGATCCCTTCTGCCCGAGCACCGCCCACGGCGCTGTCCCCGACAGGGTCACCGCGTCACCGCAGCCCCTTCCCGGGGCTGCCGGGCCCGCAGGGTGCCAGCTCCGGTACCCGGGGTGACCGCCATCCCCGCACTGCCCGCTCCCACCGGGCAGCCGGGCCGCTCCCTCCCGGTGTACGGCTGGACCCACCCAAGCATCACGGGCCGGCTCCCGCCACGCCGGGGCCGCAGGGAGCCCCAGCACCGCAACACCTCTCCCCGCCCTTCCCGGGGCACCGTGCCGCGCTCCCTGACCCAGCACCGGGGCCGCCCGCACCGGCACCGCCCTCATTCCCGCTGCCCTCCCGGTTCCCGGAGGCTCCCGCCGCTCACTTCTCTATCTCTAGGGCCGCCACCTTCCTCTTCTCGTAGAGTTTGTCGGTGAGCGCCCGCACCACGCCGGGCGTCAGCGGCGACAGGTCCCGCTCCGCGTTCATGGCCCCGCCGCCGCCACCGGCGGCCACGTGACCCCAGCCCGGCAGGCGCGCACACGTGACCCCGGCCCGCCGCACAGCGCCCCCGCGCGGCGCGGAGACACGCTGCAGCCCGGCTCATTGACCGGAGCGCCATTAGGGAGAGCCGCCTTCGCTCGGACAGCCCGAGGGGCACCGGCCCGGCCCTGGCCACGGGCTGATGTCTAAAAGGATTTAGCAGCACTTAATCGTTGATTAATTTAACATTTACAAAGTGATTCAACAGACTTTGCTGTAACCGTAACAGTGACTCAATTATCTATTAAGTGTATAAATTAAATTCACACATGCACTCACACAGACACACCGGTAGGTGTTAGCAAGTGTCCCCAGCTATACCTATTAAAAATTCCCCTCAAGTGCCAGCAAAATACTTGGATCGAATGCCCTGGTGTTCCTGAGCAGGTGAGGGTTGAGCCCCAGCGTGGGGGTATTGGTGCAGGCTGCAGCACTTCAGCTGTGGCACAGACCGATGGTGCCTGTCTAAACATCTCCTGTCCAAAGGATTCCTCCTCTTCTGCCAGCACATCTGGCCACCTTACACTTCACAGGGTGCCTTATGAAGGTGACCAGGACATCTAATTTCCAGCTCCCTGTGGAGTCCTTGGCACATCCAGCATGGAGATACTGTACCTAGGGAGAACCAGAGTCCAGACTAAACAGGAATTACTGGCAAGGGCAGGACTGACAGCAAAAGGGACTGATGTGGTGAGCAGCTGTGTCAAGAATCTGTACCTCACTGTGGATTTATCTGAGGTTTGATAGAGAAAGGTAGGAACAGAAGATGACACTTCCATACCATGGAGCCTTTTCTGCGGGGCCAATGCCCAACTCTCACTCTATCTGCTTCCAGCCCGCTCCTGCCATGTGGAAAACTGAGCCAAAGAGGGATTTTGGCTTCTGCTGGCAGCCTATGGGTTCAAGGGCTGCCTGTGTTCAGGCTGGTAGCACATGTAGGAAACACCTCAGAGTCCACTGATGTAGTGATAATTCACCACGACTAAACCTACCATGTCTAGAAGAACAAAATGCTTCCTACAACTTGCTAGGAGGAAACCCTGCAAAGATTCCTTAAGAAAAGCTTGGGGGACAGAAAGCCCAAGGAAGAAAACCGTGTCTAATATTTGGCTGCTGCTTGGCCAAGTCGAGAGCAGGGCACATTTTCCCTCTCTGGATGATCACACTTCATGGTTAATGAATTTACTTTCCCCACAAAAAGTCCTCAAAATAAACCGAGAAAATGGAACACAGAGTACAATGACACAGGTGTGAGAACAGGATGGCATGTGGATTGACACCACAGTGCCATTGGTCCAGCACAGGGAGCCCCACACAGGGAATCCAGCACAGGGAACCCCCCATGTCTCCCCGCTACAAACACAACACTTAGCACAAAGGTCAAGTAAAATCAGACTGAAAAAGAAAAAGCTACCAAAAGTAATGTAATTAAACCACAACCAAGTTTAATTAAAATGTAGTAAACAGGGATTAAATACAGTCTAATGAAACTGGGACATCACACATGCCCACAAGAACAAAATGTGAGTTGAGAGACAGGGCAGAAAATCCCCCACCCCCTTTCCTGTGTTGCGTTTAGCTGAAGAGGACAGACCGGTCAGAAAATCACATTTCCAAGAAGAACTCACTTCCTGGAGAACAGAAGTCAGTAATTTGCTTAAAAAGAATTTCTGAGACTTGTTCCCAAGTCTGCCATATTTTGGGGGACCTTTTCTTCATGGGACAATCACTGGTTCCCAGACCAGGACATTCCCTGAGCAGGTCCTCACGTGGACAGGTACAATGCCATTGTTACAAAGGACCAGGGAGAGTTTCTCTGCATCACCCAGCAGTGCCTCTTGAAGCACAGCACAGGGTCCTCTCTACATTATAAAGGCCAGGGCACAGGACCCTCACCCAAGGCAGATGCTCCTCCCCACTGATAGTGAAGGCCAGGCTTTTGGCTTCAGTTCTATGTGGCTGCAGAAGAGGCACAGAAATAATTTCAGCGGGCGCTAACCCATTTCCCACTGGGCAAGCAATGCAGCAAAACACCCACTGTGTTTTCCCTGGCAGGTGCTCCTGTACCCCACAACAAAGCCCCCCCTCACCCCTCTCTATTGATTTAGGGCCATTCACAAGAGGAATCTGCTTCAAAGGGGCAGAGTGTTCAAGAATAAGACTTTAAAATCATTTCACTTAATTGAATCATGCAGTACAGCAGTAAATAATGAGGCACCAGATGAGACATGGCAAATCCCCTGGCTGCAGTGATATGAGACATATGCAACAAGCAGAAGCACAGCATGAAAACAGTACAAAAGCAAGAAGACAAAAATAAATCAACACTACCATCAGTAAAGATTATTTCCAAGGACATTTAAAAAGGAATTGCTTATTAGGGCAGAAAGCTGACTTCCCTTGTTCCAATTCAGCCACTAAAAGGCTGGGGAAGGCCAGGTCAGAGTTCTACTACAGAGGTCCCAGGGCAGAGCAACTGTGCTTCTCTTGGCTGAGGGCTCCAACCACTCCCTTAGCATAAAATAGCTTAATACACCCCAGGGAATTACCCAGGATCATCTCATTTTACAGAATAAAAGGAGGAAATCATGACTGCTAACTTGCTGGCACAGAAACTGCTTCATCTAAGCCACTGTCCTTGGAAAGCCCCAGCTCAGCTGTAGCACATCTCAAACACTTCCAGTTGGCTACCTAATGTTGCCCTGTCTTTATAGTGATTTAGACCGGCTAAATTATCCTCATTTTTCTCCTCTGCTCTATCTAACAGCAACTACTGCCTCACAGACCATCTCATGCCAAGCTTTTTGCTTACAGGTTAAAAAACAGTCTCATGCCTAAAACCACCCTCACTTACTTTACAAAGTGACTCAGGAAGGTGGGGAGGGCATTCAGTATTGCTCAGCCACAGTGACCTGCTCTCCCACCTGCAGACCTATTTCCAGCTGGGTCTCATCAAATCCCAACAGGTTTTTTGTGTGCCCCTTCTTGATGCACAGCACCTTCATGAGCAGACCCTGGAATGCAGAGAAAAGTTGCCAAAAGCAGGTGGAGGGAGGTGGAGAAGAAAGAGCAGGGCTGTTAGCTCTGCTTGGAGGTCCCTCTTATCTTCTGCCAAACTGCATTAGAGTTTAATTACAACCTAAAGGGGAAATCTAATTTTTAGGCTAGAACAATGCATATATTTTTCAATAACAGAGAAAGAAGCACATTCCAGTGAACTCTGCAAGGAATTAATTTCCTCTGGGGCCACTTGTTGGCCACTTGCCTGTTTCTCTGTATTCCTGTTTTTTGGAACCAATTTAGGCTTTTGGAAGTGGGAATGCTGAATCAGTGTTCAGCTTTTAATCACCCCATCTCCCCCTCAATTGGCTTTGCTGGACCTGAGCCTGCAGGCACTTGCTCCTCCTGATGCTGAGTCACCTGAGTCTGTGCAGTTGGTGGCAGCTGAGGGTCCCAAGCATCTGGCATGAGAGCAGCCTCTGCTCCAAAGGGCTTGGCACGGCCCTGTTGCTGCCTCTTTCCTGCTGAGGATGCTGTGACAGCTCCCTGTTCTGCTTGGCATGTTAATTAAGCAGGAATGTATTTTCTCTGGGTCCCTCAGCAGCCACCATGTGATTGTGCATGGCAGAGCTGCAAATGAAGGTGGTCTCCAAGCCATTAACACCTCAAATTGCTCATCAAGAGCCCAGCAGAAGAACAGCATGTCAGATATTATTTCTGGTCCACATTAAGAGCTGTTGGCATTCCAAGTGATCAGAATAAACTAATTCAGTCTGACACCAAGGGAATCAGGTATCAAGACTGAGGAAGGTGAGATCAGTAGAACAGAAGCATCCATACATCCAACCTTGCTGGAGCCCATCAGCAGAGCCTCCCAGCATCCATCAGACACACCCATTAATTTTGGCCAGGGGACAAAACTGGGTTTTTTTCCTGCCTGGATTAGACTCTTGTGTGCTTAGATTCTATTTTCCTTCCAACTGTTCAAGCCATTCTTTCTTCTTCACTCTCTAGTCGCTGAAATGTCTTCCAGAGAAATCTTTTTCCTGTAGAAGAAGTCAAGTCTTTGGGTTGTATCCTGGCCACTCAGCTTCTCTTCCTATGGCATTACCATAATCTGGGCCTTGGTCAGTGGTGGTTCCATCTTGAAGCCAGCTGGTATTGCCTCTGTCAGACATTAGGGAAGCTTCTGGCAGCTTCTCACAGAAACCACCCTTGTAGCCCCCCCCCACCAAAACGTTGCCATGCAACCCAGTCCGTGCCAGCCTTTCACTAATCTGTAATACTGCTCAGATTTTATGATTCGGCCTGCCACTATGTTTGTGTCAGAGGGGAGCCTGCAGAGAATCACAGTGGGAACTGCATTTCCTGTAATTACATTGCATCCTCACTGCTGGATAAAGTCTGCCTAAAAATGTTGTTGCAACTGCTGGCGTACTTCTATTTTTAATGTTGCTCTTTTTTTTTGATTTTAATGACATTTGAAATTAAGTTATTTTCTCCATGGGAGCTCTGGAGGTCTAGAGGTATTTTGACAACCCAGAAACATTTAATCAAAGTAGTTTAAAAACTGAAGAGGATCTTTAGCCAGACTGATGTGTAGGCCAGGATTTCTGTTTGACCCTTTAACCCTTTCATTCCAAATTCAGTTCCACTTCTGAGAGATGGGTCATTTGTTATGTTTTGCATTCTCCTTGGGAACTGACCCTATTTTCTTCTCTCAGGGTTTGAGCTAACCCATGAAATCTAAGGCAGTCTCATGACTTTTCTGAAAAAGATAAGCTAAACTATTTTAAGTCATCTTTTCAAAAGTCTTTCTATAGAGAAAAGCCTTCCCTACAGTGAATGCAACCCAAGAAAGGAAGGGGAAAGAACCCATGTGCCTGGTGTACTGTTATTTTGCCAGGCACTTTTGAATTAATTTTGTGTAAAACTCTCTTGAAGTTGCCTGTACATCATCAGGCATCTGATATGGAGGCACCAGGGACAGGAGCATCAAAGTAATGCAAAGATGAGCACACATACTGTGCCCTGTGCCCCTGACTGGGATCTTTTTTTCCTCACGTGTTTGTAAGGCTGTGGTTTTCCAGTGCCCCTTTCTGCTGCCAGCACATAGTGCTTTCCTTGATGTGTGCTAAAAGCAATTCTCCTCTGCAGCCTTTTCACCTTTCATGGACAGATACAACACACAGAACTGTCCCAGCAGAAGAAAGCCATCAATGTCTTCCCCCCTTGGAGGCAGAGGTGCGTTTCTTATTTGAGGTGCATTTCTTATTTGAGCATGATGGCAAAGCAGAAATGTTCCTTTTAGACCCCTCCAGCATGAGGCTGGAACCAAATGAGAAGCAGGCAGGGGATGGGCAGACAGGGCAGGCACTGCAGTAGTGCCCAGGCACTGCTTCTGCTCACTGAATGCTGGTTGCTTTTTTTTTTTTTTTTTTTGGTGGAGACTGGTGCAGGAGCTGAGCATTTGGACAGACCCCACTTCCATTGGCCTCTTGGAAGGCAAACTCATCTGGAGCATTAAGGAGAACCTCAAGCTGGTGGTCTTCTGCCTGTGCTGCCAAGGGGTGCATGTAGAGCTGGGGACCAGCCAGGAGCTGTGTTTTGGCAGCTGCTTCTGCACAGGTCACTCATCCCACAGGCACTCTGAGACTTGTGACAAAATGTTTGACTCTGGTTTCAGAGGCACAGATGGAGCTGTTCCAGGGTGCATTCAGTGGTGAGGCTGGTGTGTCCACCCTCCTGTCCTTGCAGGACAGACAGCCAGATCCTGACGCTAAGAAACCACACCCCACTGCGAGAATGAAAAGACACAACTACATCTGCAAAATGTTAACAAAGGACGCTAAAAAGACAGCCTGGATAGTGTTCCAGAAACCACAGACAAGAGATAGGAACAATTAGTTCCATGAACAGGACCTAGTATTTGTGAAAGGAAACCAGGCATATGTGGTGGGTGTCACTGTGAGATACAAATATACTGAAGCATCTTCAGAAGAGGCTGCGATGGAAAAGGTGAGGAAATACCAACACCTTCAAAAACAAATCCACGAACTAACAAACACAGCAGACATTGCGCTTACAGATTAAAAACGTCTCATCTCCAAAAACACCCTCACTTACTTTGCAAAGTGGCTCAATAATGGGCGGGGAGGGCGTTTAGAATGGCTCAGCCGTAGGGACCCGCTCTCCCACTACAGCCCCAGCACAGAGCGGGCTGCGCAAAGCCCTGCGGGCCCGCACCGCACATGCCGTGCCCCGGGCCGAGCCGCGGAACTCTGCCTCCACAGCAAGCCGGGCAGGGCAGGGCAGGGCAGGGCAGGGCAGGGCAGGGCAGGGCAGGGCAGGGCAGGGCGGGCGAAGCTGCCCGAGCCCTGAGGGCGGTGGGGCAGCGCCGCGCCCGCAGCAGGCCGCCCGCCGGGCTGCAGTGGCGGCGCTCGGCCACACGGGCGCGCCCTCAGCCCGGGCTGGCGCCGCGAGCGCTCCGGCTCTGAGGGCAGCGGGCGAGGGCGGCCTGGGCCGGGCAGGGCCGGGCCGGGCACCGCGGACAGCACACGGGGCAGAGCCTCCGGCCGGCTCACACCCGCCACAGAAGCGGCCGAGCTTGCTCGTTTGAACGCAAGAGCACGCAGCACACGGGCTTTCGCCGTCAGCCACGCTGTGAAATGCCAGGATGCAAGCGAGAGATTTACCTCCCCCCCGGGAAACGGATTTCTGTGGAAGGCATTTGCACAGCGGGAGAAATGAACACGCAGGTGAACAACACTTGCATTATCTGTGCATTTATTGTCTCTCTCCCCACGGCGCTGTGACACAGCAGATGTTTCTTCACCTCTGGAGTGAGTCCAGAGGAGGCCACCAAGTTGATCACAAGGATGGAGTAACTCTCCCATGAGGAAAGGCTGAGAGAATTGGTTGGGATTGTTGAGCCTGGAAAAGAGAAGGCTGTGGGGTGACCTGATTGCAGCCTTCCGGTACCTGAAGAGAATTAACAGGAAAGATGGGGCAAGACTATTTACAAGAGCATGTAGTGACAGGGTAAGGGGGCAGGATTCAAACTGAAAGTAAGTAATTTAGGTATTAGGAAAAAATTCTTCCCTGTCAGGGTGGTGAAGCACTGGCACAGGCTTGCCCAGGGAAGTTGTGGATGTCCCATTTGTTTCTGGGATGTCCTGTGACCTCTTAGGGCTGGTTTTAAAATAAACTTCCTCAGAAACAGAGATGTCTTGCACTTCCTAGGAAAACACTCCAGGCCAAGACTGGGACTGCAGGGAGGAAGGCAAGGAACAGAGAGTGTCTCCTCTGCCTGCAGAGAGGACCCATCCCACAAGAGGGGCCAAAGGGCTGTGGAAATGCTTCCACCAGCACTGAGGAGCTGAGACTAAGCCTCCTGACAGAAGCAGGTCAGCCTGGAGCTGGAGGGACTGACAACAAACTGTCAACCCCTCTTTTTTGCTCTCATCCAACCCAGCCACGCAAGACAAAATACGTCCAGGAATTAATGTGGGAATTTAATGGGAGCACAGGTGGATTGACACCAGGGAGAAAGGAATCTTTCCTACAAGGGCCAGGACAGCCCTATGACACCTACTGGTCCCAGCCTCTGAGATGTTACCAAAAAAAAAAGCATCTCAGCCTGTGTGGTGGTTTCTGAGCCTGCTCGGGACACAGCTTTACACCACTTCTCACACCCACCTCCCAAAATAGAGCAGATAGAAATCACACTGCTTCTGCAAGCCTCATGTGAAGCGTCACATGGGATGACACGACCCTGCCAGCTCAGGCTGTGTAAGAGCCACTAACATCAGGACAGAGAGGTAATGATAGAGCCTGAGGTCCCTGCCAGCACTGAGGACATGCACCAGACACCACCAAACCCCTTCCACATTAAATGCAAGAGTTTGATGGAACATCCTGAGTTGGAAAGGACCCACAAGGATCATCAAGGCCAACTCCTGGACAGTCAACAGTGCTGATACTGCTTCCCTACAGCAGGCCCCCAGGGACCACCCATTAGGCCCAACCAGGGTTCTGTGTGAAAAACCAGCCTCCCAAAAAAGCACCAACTCTTTCCAGGTGATCCCAGGACAAAGCACCAGAGACCACACACCCAGGAGGTATTTAAATGGCCTTACACGATGCACTTTGAATTTCTCCTCCAGGCAATCAGATGCAGATTAAAAGGGCACTTTGGAGCAAGCCATGGACTGCTCAAGGATGTTTGCAAGATTTGATTTTTGAGTTCACTGAGAGTCCTCAGCTCCTACTGAAACCCACAGACCACAACTGTACCACTACTCTCAAAAAGAAAAGTCAGGGAAGGGTCTGAGGCCCCTCAGGCTTCATCCAACATGGCTCATGCCTCTCCCAGAGTATTCCTATGGGATGTAGCTTATCCAGTTTTCCGGGGTGCAGGTGCTAAAGCTCCTCAGCCACTTGCTCCAAGGTGAGCTGGACCAGGGCCAGCCACAATCAGCACTGCAGGCTGGCACAGCAGGTCCTTGTGCAGATCATCCTTAGGCAGCCAAACTTCCCCCTCTTGACAAGTTATGACCCTAGAAGTAGTCTCTACTGATTTTACTGCGGTTACTCTGACTTGCACTGATTGTACAGATGACAGAAGCCATTAAATCTTCTCTTTCCTCATTCTTTGCACAGCAGCCAGGGGATTTATAAGCCTCAGGTGAGCTCCTGATTCTTTATGAGACAGAAAAAAACTTCTCAATCAGACTGGAGCCAAAGGTCCTTCTGAAGAAATCAGTAGCTCTAAGAGAAATACAATTTGTAGTCTTTGTTCAAAATTAAACAAGCTCCACAGCTGTAATTTAGAGGTGCTATTTAAAGAAATCTGCACCAACTACAATCTTAGCAGCTACTTCAAAAATCAGCTCTACAAACAGATGACTATTGACTCCTGTAATGGAGAGCAAAGGAGGAGAGATGTTTTCCAGCTGTCTTTGTGGCCAGGATCTGGATACTCACCATTTTAAGATGTCTTCGTGGGGCAAGTGCTGAGAGTTTGAAAACACAAAGAGCATGGCTGCAAGGTTTAACAATATTAGGAAACAGTGGGAAGCCAAAGAACTGGTTGAGCATAACCTCCTGAGAGCAGCAGGCTGCTTGCTCCTGGTTGGATCTGACAGGCAAGCAGAAGGCTTCCAGCCTTGGAAAGAGATTCTTGATCTGTCCTCTTCTTAGAGCAAAAGCTGCAGGAGAGGGAAGCTGGATCCCGACAGCTGAATCCTGAGGACATGCTCACAGCATGGCTGGCAGGTTCCCTGCCTGCCAGCACTGCTGTCCTTCCATGGGGCCAAGAGCAGCGTGAGAAAAGGAGGGAGGTGAAATGACAGAGCACGTCCTCACCTAAGAGTAAACGTTCCCGCTCGTCTGAACCACTTCTGCTGACCCCCAGAAGGTGTCTCCACCGGCCCGCGCTGATGCGGCACATCCCGGGCAGGCAGAGAAACCCCAGCCCAGCGCACCCTCCAAATGGGATTCCGCAGCAGGTCACCATGGGGCACGGAAGGAGAAGGTAAAGATGTAACGATAACGAGCACAAAATGAAAAGCAAACAAAAAAATGCTCCAGTTTAATATACTTCCTAGGGTCAAATTCCAAAATAAATCAGACACTGAAGCTCCACCCTGCTGAGTATGCCGGCATTGCCATCCATCTCCTGCCCAGAAGGTGAGGCATCCTCACCATGGCAGAAATAAGATTAAGGGTGTGGGGGGCTTTTACCCCATGTAAAAGCTGAGTTAACATTGCTCCTGAGTTACTGTTAAAGGTCACTCACAGGGTACATCAGAATTCCTCCCTGCTTTACCTAGAGCGAGGCAGGCATACTCCCAGGATGTGCTCACAGTCCAATGGTCCCACAGAGCTCTTGGACATGGGAAAAGATGATCAGAGAGGACTGACCTGGTCCAAGTGACATTGGGGACAGCTGGGGACAAGTGGGTGGTGACAGAGGCCAGCGAGGCAGGAAAGAGGTGACAGTTACCAGTGAGGGGGAACATGCAAAGCAAGCTCCCAGCTGGGAAGGTTTCCTGTGGAGGAGAAGGATGACTCTCCTTAGGGCAGAGCCACTGAAAAAGCAGCTTTGAGTCAGGCACTGTAGAAAATGCATGGCATGGCAGCTGGGCCCATAGGACCTTGGGGTGCCTGACCCCTCAGAACTCCTACCTCCCTCTGCTACATGAAGCACACAGTGGAGAGCAAATCAATCCTTGCTCTATCCCACACCACTAATTCTGGGACGGGCATTTCTGTGGCTGCCCTGCTCTTTGCTGAACCCCATTCAATCTCCCTGGAAGCTGAAGCCCTCTTTGCTCTGCTCCTGGCTGCCTCCCAGTCACAGTCAGGGCATAGAGATGAATGGTGACACATCTCTAACATCCCAAAGTCCTTACACCTTAACTCAGCTGCTACCGGTTCTCTGAGTTGGCAAAGACAATACACAATAATCTGTCAGAGTTCAAGGAGCATCTGGATGATGTTCCTCATCGTAAGATTTAGTTTTAGGTTGTGCTCCCTGTCTGGGAACCATATTGGGCTAGAAGGAATCAGCCCCAGTGCAAACTTACACTAAAAAACATGTAAAGATTTGGTACCTGGATTCAAATTCACCACAAGGGGCTTGAGTCTCTTCTAAGAGTTTAAAGATTTCTCAGCTACCCTGTGAAGACAGGGAGACACCAGAAAAGAACACAGCCATACTAGAAATGGCAATTTTTGGCAGAGGTGTGCCAGGGGTTCAGATGGATTTTCTCTTGGGAAAGCTCTTTAAAGCACAGCTTGCAGGAAGCAGGAAAAGAATGAAAGGTGAGAAAAGATAGAAAAATTAAAAAAGAAATGAGGTCTGGGAGATTATGTCACCTTTCCCATCACTGACACATTTGGTGAGGGCTGCTCCTACCAACAAACCAAAAAGAAACATCAATGTTTTGTTTCATAAACAATAAAGCACTGTAGAAACAGGCCTTGAGCCTCCTGCACCTCCTTCCCCTCCTGCCCACAGAGCATACATGCAGGAGCCATCCAGGCAGCACTGGCAGAATGGCTTGGATATGGAGAGGGATGCTCTTTGCAGAGCAGAGCCCACGTACCTTGGGCTCCCACTGTGAGCCTTGGCAAATGGAGATGTGCAGAAAGCAAGGGCAGAAGCTGGTGGGGTCGGCTGAGTGGTTCATGCAGGGAAGAGTCCCTGGCGGGGGGCGGTCCCGGGCCGGCACCCTGCGTCGGCTGGTGCCTAGGAGCCAGCTTAGTGCGGACCAGGGGAATCCAACTGTTTAATGAAAACAAACATTGTGAAGGCCCGAGGCGGGTGTTGACACGACGTGATTTCTGCAGGCTTTGTCAAAAGCCTGCGGCGCAATGAAGGTGAGGGCCAGCTGAGGTGGGACCCAGGTCTTGCCTGCAGCCCCCTCGCAGGGTCAGGGAGGTGGAGTGTGAGCGTCCGTGCTTTTTTGATTGCTTCAACACATGAAGGTGGTCTGACATCTTTCACCACAGAAGATGCCAAACTATGCCTGGGCAGGGCGAAGCCAGAGGAACCTCTGGCAGAGGTCTGTAGCGGTCCTGATGTGCAAACTGGTCGTCTGACCCATGTCTAGGGGCGAAAGACTAATCAAACCATGTAGTCAGCTGGTTCCCTCCAAAGTTTCAGGAGGGAACTGAGATAGCTGGCATTCCTGCAGCTGAGGGACACAGCCAGAAGAGTCTTCCCTTCACAACTCAGCTCTTCTAAGTAACCCAGGGGATTTAAGCAGGGAAATAGCACCTGTGAGGCTACCAAAGCTGAAAACTGAGGGCTCTGGGAGGACCAGGGGTAAGAAGGGGTGGGCACTACTGTCACTCATCTGAGGCTCCCTAGCACCAGGGGCACGGGGGATAAATGCATTTCTGATGGATGTTCCCAATGTTCCTGCTGCCTCTCCCTGCCAGTGGCTGACAGAGCACTGCTGTCAGATTTCTGCCTTGCACTCTTTTTCACTGTCTGCATTTTCCATTTCTTCCTCGTTATAAAAACAACAAAGCAGAATCCCATCAACTATAACACAGAATTGGTTTTTCTGGTCAGCACCAAGGCTGGGATCTGGCTTGCAGGGTCCCTGCAGTGACACCTGCCTGGGGACATGCAATAAGAGATGAGAGAGACAGGAGAAATCACTAATGCTGTAGGAAGAACCACTTGGGAAGACAAAGGCTTCTGTTCACAGATTTTGGCCAAGAAAATCCAGAATCGGAAGAATAAGTTTCTACACGTTTAGCTCAACAAATCCTTTCCCCAAAGAATCTACTGGCAATTCATTACCTTGGATCTGTAGCCAGGATGTTCCCTGACCAGAGATGTCAGATCAACACATGAAGGTGGTTTGACATGTGCCATGGAGGTGCAGAGCTCCCTGCTGATCCATCCTGGCGCATGGACTGCTCATGTGAGTGTGCCTGTTAGCTCTGTCCTAGAGAGGCAACATATCTTGCACAGAGGGGACAAAGAGGTGATGCAGGAACAGCAATGATCAATGCAGACGACAAGGCATGGGTCCTGAATAAAGGATGAAAGCTCTCTAGAGAAAAGCTACATTTGGGGATGAGCCTTTTGCAGCCTTTGTCACAGGTCTCTAAGAATATCCTTGTATATCCTTTGTATTGAATTTCTTCCTTTTGAGGGGAAACCCAAAGAAAGCTGAGGAGATGGTTACTGGTCTTAGAAAGGGGACAAATTAGTCTTTCAAGAAGAAACCTTAAAGGTAAAAAATAGGGCAAAATGTTTCAATTAGACTCCAGATTTAGTATTTCCTGTGGGGAGACTCTAAAGATCCATTCCGATGCTACAAAAAACATCTTGGTGCAAAGGCTTAACTCAGCTTTGAGCTATCAAAGATCCAAGGGGCGAAGAGAGCCTGTTCTGTCTCTAACCCTGTAGGTGTAGTCAAAGAGTAACCACAGGAGACTCTTGGCTCCACAATGGCAGAGAACAGGCATGGATTGGCATGGATTGGGTATGTCCAACCACATAGCAACAGCTGGACTCTGCTGCTTCTACCTCTTAGCGCCAGCAGGGACTAGAGAGTGAGGATATAAAGATGGCTTGAACTGCTGGAAGAAAATAGAATCTAAGCACACAAGGGTCTAATTCAGGCAGGGAAAAAACCCAGTTTTGTCCCCTGGCCAAAATTAATGGGTATGTCTGATGGATGCTGGGAGGCTCTGCTGATGGGCTCCAGCAAGGTTGGATGTATGGATGCTTCTGTTCTACTGATCTCACCTTCCTCAGTCTTGATACCTGATTCCCTTGGTGTCAGACTGAATTAGTTTATTCTGATCACTTAGAATGCCAACAGCTCTTAATGTGGGCCAGAAATAATATCTGACATGCTGCCCTTCTGCTGGGCTCTTGATGAGCAATTTGAGGTGTTAATGGCTTGGAGACCACCTTCATTTGCAGCTCTGCCATGCACAATCACATGGTGGCTGCTGAGGGACCCAGAGAAAATACATTCCTGCTTAATTAACATGCCAAGCAGAACAGGGAGCTGTCACAGCATCCTCAGCAGGAAAGAGGCAGCAACAGGGCCGTGCCAAGCCCTTTGGAGCAGAGGCTGCTCTCATGCCAGATGCTTGGGACCCTCAGCTGCCACCAACTGCACAGACTCAGGTGACTCAGCATCAGGAGGAGCAAGTGCCTGCAGGCTCAGGTCCAGCAAAGCCAATTGAGGGGGAGATGGGGTGATTAAAAGCTGAACACTGATTCAGCATTCCCACTTCCAAAAGCCTAAATTGGTTCTAAAGAATAGGAATACAGAGAAACAGGCAAGTGGCCAACAAGTGGCCCCAGAGGAAATTAATTCCTTGCAGAGTTCACTGGAATGTGCTTCTTTCTCTGTTATTGAAAAATATATGCATTGTTCTAGCCTAAAAATTAGATTTCCCCTTTAGGTTGTAATTAAACCCTAATGCAATTTGGCAGAAGATAAGAGGGACCTCCAAGCAGAGCTAACAGCCCTGCTCTTTCTTCTCCACCTCCCTCCACCTGCTTTTGGCAACTTTTCTCTGCATTCTAGGGTCTGCTCATGAAGGTGCTGTGCATCAAGAAGGGGCACACAAAAAACCTGTTGGGATTTGATGCGACCCAGCTAGAAATGGACTTCCCCAGTGCCCAGGGCTTCTCTTCTAAGCCCTCCTCAGAGCCACAATTGATTTACAGCTCCCAAGAGGCTGTGTCCTCTGAACAAAACTGCTCCTAGATGAGCTCAATTCCTTGTAACAGCAGCATTTTGATGCCCAGTGGTTAACGTGGCTTAATTTCCTGGGGCATTATGGAAAAATCATTTGCTTCTCTCATAAAAACTGCCCAGCTCAGACTTCTGCACAGTGCAGAGAGGTCAGAAAGGAGGAACTGTGTTCCTCCAGAAATGTGTTTATACATGTGCCCCAGTATGAGTGCAGGATTGCTCCTGGGTTTTGGAAGTGCAGCCCAGCCCTGGATGACCCTGCTTCCAGGACTGTTCTGATGGGTGCTCCCCCAGCAGCTGCAGCTCTCCCTAAAGCTGTAGAACCTGCTGATCTCTGCTGAACACCAAAAAGCTGCTCTCTGAAGGTGAGTGTGGTTGAACAGGCCAAAATTCATTTTACCAAGGTGGTCTTTGCATCAGGCTACAGATGTCTAAGAAAGCAGCTTTCCTTCCCAGGGAAACCAGTATGGAGGTTACACCAGCATCAAACTGGTAGAGGTCACCTATTCTCTGAGCTTCCAGCCTGATCACAGCTGGCCAGTGTTATTTCCACAAGGAAAACTCAAAACCACTTTTTCAAATCCCAGGCAAACAGCCTTGGTCTTTGTGAAGTATAGGAAGTACAGGACACCAGGAAGAAGAGCTTTAAGCAGAGCACAAAGATGCACATCGTCATGGTTTGAGCCTGTTGCAATGCATGTGTACCACGACACACATACCTTATGGTGTGCACCTAGCTATCTGTCTGGAATGACCAGTGGTACTGGGCAGGAATTGGGCTGCAGTTGGTCATCTCCACATACAGCACTTGTTCAGTGTCATTCATGTTGCAGCCAAAGTCCATGGCCTGGGTCTGGAGAT
Source organism: Fringilla coelebs (assembly GCF_963513975.1). Classification (NCBI taxonomy): domain Eukaryota; kingdom Metazoa; phylum Chordata; class Aves; order Passeriformes; family Fringillidae; genus Fringilla; species Fringilla coelebs. Next base: position 7,487,903 of record NC_140040.1, on the reverse strand, counting down.
GGAGATTTGGGAAGCAGACTTCTCCCTGAACAGTGATCTGCTCCTCATGAGGATGCTCCATAAAGCACATCCTGAGAACCTTCTCTGCCACCCAGCTGTTCAGATTGCTCTCATAAACTGGGTTAAACTGGATGCACGGATGCAGTTCCTCCCCGACACTGAACGTCATGGCCTGCAAGGAGATGTAAAGCATTAATCACCTTTGTGATCAAGTCCCAAGGTCTCGCAGCAGGAAACAGTAAACATTGAAAGCGTGACCCCAGCATGGGCTTCTCAGTTCACCCTAATTTCTTTACAGTGAGGATCTGTCTGCAGGCACCACGCTCTGGTCTGAGATTCTCTCAGGCTCACGTTTCTGTGCTTGGCAGCAATACAAGGGGATGGCTGCTGGAGAGCTGAGATGCTTTCCAGGAGACATGTTACTGCATGGTTTGCCTCAATCTGCTTTCCGGCTCCCTTCTCCTCATGTCTTAGAGCCAGCATGGATGTTCCCAACTCAGATGAGATTTTGATTCCTTCAGCAGCTCTGCTGATTTGGTTCAGGCCAATCCACTGCTGACACTACAGAATAAACTTCTCGACTTGAGAACCTCCCAAAAGAAAAGCACTACCACATCCCTCCTCTTCAAACCCCTGAGTGAGCCCACATATGCTCACCTTGGAATCTGCAGCAAGGGGCTGCTGGTCCACATTGCAGAGACTGAAGAGCCAGGACAGCACTGGGTTGCTACAGAAACAGGAGACAAGGAAAAATAATCCCAAGTAACCATAGACTTCCTTCCCCTTCCAAAGCATTTCACATTTTTCAACCACCAAAGCACATAGAAGTCTGACAGACGAGTCATTAACATTTTCAGTGTGGATCCTGCTTGGATTTGCATGCCTGGCTTCTCCCATGCCTTTGTTACAGAGACCTTTACTCCACAAAAAGTGCAGAACCACCAGGGCTTCCCTCTCTTGATGCCCAGACACAGAAACTGACCCTGTGAATTATTGGGGGGACCTTTCTGACAGCTGCTTCTTCTCTGGGAAGAGACAGACTTCTTGCTCACTCTAATGCTTTCAGTTCCCTTGGGCAGAGAGCTTGGCATGAGATGATCTGGAAGGCAGTAGCTGTTAGATAGAGCAGGGCAGAAAAATGAGGATGATAGTTTAGCCTGTCTAAATGGCTATGAAGACACTGAAGGGCAACATTAGGAAGCCAACTGGAAGTTATTGAGACGTGCAACAGCTGAGCTGAGGCTTTCCAAGGACAGTGGCTTAGATGAAGCAGCTCCTGTGTCATCAAGTCAGCAGTCATGTTTTCCTCGTTTCTGTAAAATGCGTTGATCTTGTAAGCATAATGCTTATAGAAATTTGTAGGAACCAATTTTAAAATAGAAGAAAAAAAATTTCCATATATTAAGGTGAACAGTTGATAGAAGGGTCAGTGCTTGCAAACCCTCTCTTGGAAGTGGAGGGGAAAGAATCCATGCTAAACCCCAAACAACCAGCCTGCCTTCAGATAAGGAAGGGATCACTTGTTCCTCAGATGCCCTGTGGCCTTCTAGGGTGTTAAAAGAAACCTCCTCAGGAACAGAGATGTCTTGGCCTTCACAGGAAAACACCATGCTTAAGCTGGATACTCAAGAACCTTTTCCTGATTTCTCATGGTTTTGAGCTCCCAAATTCCTCCCTTTTTCTCTCACTCCTCGCTCTGATACAACGCCACAACCCGCTCCTCCTCAGAGCCCTCAGACTTGACAATGATCTGTGTTGCATATACAATGCAGGGAGCTGGGCTGCTGACCAGCCTGATGACTATGAATCTCTCTGGACACAAGAAGAATGAAAAGCCCACACCCAGGGTTGTCAGGCTCTGACTGAAGGAGCCAGGAAGCCACAGCTGACAGGAATGTCAGATGCCATTTTGGCTTTCCAGGCAAGACTTCCTCACCAGTGCCCTGATCATTCTATTTCCCTCTCCAGCAAAACCTTTGGGCACAGAACTGCACAGTGACAGTCCCACTGCAGGTGATTGAGCAAGTCTTCCTCAAGTTACCACTGAGGCAACCCTTTCTCAGAATACAAGTATAAGCCAGAGCTTCATGCATACGCCAGAGCTTCATGCATACACATTTCACATTCACTTCCACATGTATGCCCAGTGGTCCTGGAGCTAGGGAAGGCATAGTAGGGTTAGCTGGCATTTTCCCCATGGAGTTGCATTTTCCCTGTAAAGAAAGGCACTGAGAGGAGAACCCATGACCCTGCTATTATCTCCTCTGAGCTGCTCTCTAAGGGTGCTGCAAAACTTGGCTGCCCTTGGGACACCAGGGCTGGCTGAGAGACGGGGGTGAGTGGTTATGGAAATATTGGCAAGTGTCAGGCTGTCAATTATAATGATCCCTGGGAACAGTTTCCCACGTGGATGGACACCACACTGATCATTAGAGCTGGCACGCTGTGTTTTCCTCCTCCAGGACTCAGGGCTAGACCAGCCCTCTGCTCATGTTTGTTTGTGGAGGAAAAGTGATGCTGCCCCCAGACACTCCCACCCTTCACAGGGCTTTTGTTTTACTCCTTGCTTCTCCTGAATAAAGCACTTGGCATTTGTTTAATTTACTTCCTGCCTGGCTTCTAGTCTTAAGTACAACTTACTTTCCCTGCCCTTCCTTTCTGCCTTAGCACACCACACTGGTAACCTCCTGTTTGCCCCGAAGGAGCAGTATTTCCGTCAGTCTGTATTTTGGGATCAGCACTGGGTTTTGGTAGCTATGGAAACACAAAAAAGCCTTAGCAACTGATGGTGACCAGCAAGGAAAGCAACTGGTGCTGCCATGGAAACCTGTGGCCTTAAAAGAGTTTCTTGAAGTCTCTTGCTCTTTTTCCCAGGCAAACGTCAATGGGCTGCAGAAGAAGCCCCAGTGGAGGGGATCTGATAGGGAAGGCTCTGCCCTTGGCAGGGGCCTCACCTGGGCAGTGCTGGAGCAGCCTTCCAGCACCATCTCCACAGTCTGGCCTGGCCTCAGGTCCATCTGCAGGGGCCACAGCTTAAACACAGGGCTGCCAGGTCTGGGGCTCTGGGAAGCATCTACTCTCGGTGCCACTGAGGGCAGGGGAACAATGATGCTGCTGAAATATGTGGAAACCTTCTGTGGTCCAGTACAGCTGATGGATGTGTTGTCCTTTGTTTGTCTCTTGGAACTGGTAATAGAAGGGAATGAAGCTAGAAGAGAAGTGGAGATGGAAAATGTCATGGGAGCTGTTATTTCTATGTGGTCACTCAGTTTCAGCGCTCTAGTAAGGTTCCCTGACTGCACACTCTGCAATAAAACTTCCACCCAAAAGGCTGCCCAAGCTCAAAGCTTAAGCCACAGCCAGGTCTTGGCTGCCCCAGAGTTTATCACCATCCAGCAGCTGCTCTGTTTGCATACAGCCAGGGAAAGTCTTCATGAAAAACATCTTCTCAGTTGCTGCCTCATCTCAGAGCATCACCAGCTGCTTAACATTCTGAGGGGTTTTCCAAGGTGCTTCCTGCAGGTCTCACTGTATCAGACTCCAACCTGGCTGTAGGCAGAGGGAAGAATAGCTTCAGTGCCATTTCACCTTTTCCTTGGGAGCTGCTGCCTCAAGTGGCTTCCTCTGAAGATGCTTCTGAGGAGCTGCAGGGTATGGAGACTCATCTGGTGATCTGAGCACCACTTGCCTCACTGGTGGTGCCACAGCACACCCTCATCCCCTCAGCTCTTAAAGAGCATCCAACCCTTCGATGTCCAGCATCTCACCCTTCGCCAGAACAGTACAGCTGGGTTTGTGTTTTACAAAGAGAAATGAACTGTGGGAACACGGGGTCAACCAAAGTTTCCCCAGTATGAAGACAACAGCAAGACCAGTCTGGCTACTGAGGGAATGGAGTGACAACAAGAGATTAATAACTTCAGCTAGACAGAAAACAAAATGAATGCTCAATGAAAATTGATTTCTTCATGTAAAGAAACCCTAACTGCAGGCTAGTCTGGAGCTGTTATTTTACTCTCAATAAATCTGAGCATGACCAGGAAACAAATTGTTCCTGGAGCAGTTACTGGTTTTTTGAAAGGCAGAGAAAATGTGGCAGCAGAAGTGATGGTATAGAAGAAAGTTGCTCTGGATGACTGTTAAGAACTGATGTGTACCAGCTTAGTGGTTTATGTTGGAGACAGCAATGGATGAAAGTTTGGAGAAGCTCTGGGTAGGTGCAGAATCTGTGGCTCTGGGACCACCCAGTGTTCTCTGGGTCCCATTTCAGCTCACCCAGTAGTAGCTCCTGCAGCTGACAGCCCTGGCAACAGCCCTAAACCAAGCAGGTGGGCACAGATGGGAAGAGGCAGAGCACAATGACACTATGCAGACTGACACTGCCCATTCTCTTGTGTAGTCAGCTTGTAGCTGCACAGAGCACAGGACATGCTGGACTAGGATATGCCTCCCTGCAATGTCCCTGTGTATGTGGATGGATGGCTGGTTGGTATATATTTAACCCTCCAAAATCTATCCTAAACACCTAATGTAGGATTAACCTTCTGTTTCTACCCAAAAATTTGGGTGTTGGGAGAACTGTGGACCCTCTTTGCAGCCAGGGAAAAGAACAGTCACCTTGAGGAGACAATTCTCATCCCAATAACTCCCCAGCACAAAGCACAGAGCACTTGGAAAAGGCTCCACTTTCTTCCAATTAAAGAGTGTGTCTGATGTCAGACACAGGCAGTAGGATCAGTGAAGCCCCTCTTTTGAGCTCACCTCAGTTAACAGTCTCAGTGCATCCTGCCCAGCCTCAGAGAGCTTTCCCTTTCCCTTTTGGAGCTGGTCCTGCAGCCATCCTGGCTTGTCTTTGCTTTGGGCTTCTGCTGTGGAAGAGATGGTGAGGTAGCAGGCAGAAGCAAAGAGGTTAGAGACACTAGGTGTGATCTGATAAAGCCCAGCCTGGCTGGGCAGCTGGGGATGAACAAACCGAGGAGGATACAGGGCAAAGACAAATTCTGCTGCTCCTCCCAGGCTCCCAGGCAGAGGGGAAATAAAATAGCACCATTCATTTAGTGGAGGAGCTGCCAAGAAGCTACAGCTACTGTTGTGAGATGATGCTCCGTGGGGAACAGAAAAGCAAGCAATGTTATTGCAAAGAGAAATATGGTTATACTGGTAATGTAACATTTTCCAGCCAGACACTGCTGGGACATGCTGTTTTTCTCCAATTGTTACTTGATAAAGTGAGGAAATAAATGTATTAAAACTAAAGATAATTCCGTAACAATTGAGCAACTGGTTTCCATTTCAGTGGCTTTCGAGGGTATCTAACAACTTTCAATGGTCACCATGTGTTTCTGAGGGAATCTCTGGCTTCAGCCAAACAGAGCCAGGACCTTGTGCACTGAAGATCTAGTCTGAAGGACTAAAGCTGCTCTTTGCTGAGCCCACAGAAGAAGTGGGAGCTGAGATATCTCCTGTCTGAAGCAGGGTCCCAACTTGAGTCTGGAGTAAACAGTTTGTCAGTGGCAATTGTGGTGCCAGTGCCCACAGCCCAGACAGGTAGGAAGCTCATATGGCTGTTCTCAATGAACAGCTTCACCTTGTCCTGGAATTTCTTTGTGCCATCCACATTTGCTGTGACAGACACCACAGACTTAGGGGGGACCACTCCTTTACTGGGTTCAATCCTTCAGCATGAGCATTTTGCAGCCTGTATGACAAGCCAAACACAAACTTAGGATGAAAAACATGGACTGTTGAGTCTAAAGGGGGACTAAAGAGAGGATAAATAAAGGCTTTATTATTCTAAATCTACTCTAAATCTACAGAGTCTGGCAACAGCAACTCTCTAAGAGCTTATACAACCTGTATTTTACTCTCCTTTATCAGACTCATGCCATTAGCCCAGTTTTGCTCAACCCAAGGGATGCTCCTCTTCAGGAGAAGGTTATTCCCCCTCCAGTCTCTCTTTGGAGTGCTTGCCAAGGGAAGCTATTTACTCTCTCCTGGCTTCCTGACAGTGGAGCTGGGTGTGCAGAAAGGCACAAGGTCAGAGGAAGCCAGGACTGCTCAAATCCCAGCCTAGCAGCCACACAGCTGGAGGACACTGCTGAGAGCCTGAAGAGTAAAACTGCAAAGTCAGCTGAGCAAAACCTCAACACCAAAGTTTCCTTCCCCAAGGGGCCATCAGTGCTTCTCAACAGCCCCTGAAGGACTGTTTACATTTATCCCCCAAACAGCTGGAAAAGCAGCAAGAGGAAAATTTACCTTGATTCTCCTCAGTCCAGGAGACTGAGCCAGGACTCTCACACAACACCAGATGCTTTATCCACTAACACAAACAAGTCCACAGTGTCAGGGCTGGGTTTAACCAGCTCCAGAAGTTCAACCTACCCAACATGGAGAAGAAAAATCTCTTCCCAAGCCTATTTGCAAGCCTCTCACTGACCCACCCCCCACCCCCCCCAGTACTACTGCTCTACTCACTACTGTATTCAAATTAAGGGACCAATTTTTCATCTGTGTACAGTGATATAAATGCAGAGGAAATATGTTGTCTTGAACAGAATAAGTTCAGCTTTACAGCAGGAAGCTGAGGGCAAATGCAGCCCAGCAGATGCTGGGCCCTTTGTGGCTGCAGAGTACTTTCTGTCCCCACTGAAGATCCCTGCAGTGAATACAACTCATTTTTTCCTCAGGAGAGGAGAAATGAGACCAGGAAGGGGGAAAAAAAGCGCAAACTGCTCTATACAGTGATATCTTTCCCTTTAACAGCCACCTTCTGTTTTCATCCTGCCTCTGCCCACTTTCAATCAAAGAAATCACTCTCAAAAAAAGAATGGCTTCTGCATTTGACCATCTGGTACATTATTTCAGCTTGTGACTTTGGAAACAAAACAGTGCTCCTTCAGGAATATCTTGGGTAACCCAGCTAACAGAGGCCTCACACTGGGGCAGATCTCTCTTGTAGGATGCCCAAAGCTGGCAGAGACAAAGCTCTCCCACATACCATCAAAGCTTCAGCCACACCAGCTGCACTGTTCCCATACCTCAATATCCTGGGATCCCAGGGAGCAAATGGTCCCTCTGCAGGGATTTATTTTACATTTCCTTGGCTTCATAAAGCCTCAAGCTCCCTTCCTCCAGGATAGATCAGCAATTAGGAACTACCTCACACTGCAAATGGGGACATCACACCCACACTGCTCACTGGCTGTGATTGCTGCCTGCAAAGGCTCACACCAGTTCAGCTCCAAGACTTGGATTTCCATGATGGAAACCCAGGGACACAGCAACACCTCAGGTCTGCAGAGCCAGGACACCAGCCCACAGCCTGCCCTGCAGGGGACACATGGCTTGGCTATCTCCCACAGCCTGTCACAGTTTTGGAGACAGGCACACAACCAAGCACACCGAGTTCATGCGACAACAAATAACGTTTATTGACGGACACCCCCTTTTATAGGGGCTCCAAATTCCCAAGCTTGAACACCTGATTGGTCGAGGTCTTAACACCGCCCAGCTCACTGGCCAATTAGAGCCTGCATTCAGGTTTGAATGGGATTGGCTGGGGTGCCCTGTTTGGGTTCGAATCCAGCACGGTCCTGCCCAGGGACTCCTTCACTTCTGTTGTGTAAGGGACTAGGCTGGGAGCTGGCCTCTGTTATGGCCAATTTTACCTGTGCAGCTACAGACAGGTCACAACAGCCTGCTTACCAAGAGTCATTGCAACACAGGTGCGGAGGAAAAACCAGCTGCAGGCACAGCCCAGAGCTTCTCCATGCCTACAAACAGTGACTGCTGCCAGCTCCAGCAGTGACTTCAGCGGGGAGGCAGGGGGGGCACAAAAAGGGCAGACACAGATTTCACAATCCCAAATGCTACAGAGGTCATCAGATGCAGACAACAGTCAGCAGCACAGTTAAAAGAAACAAAGATACAAGAGGCCTTCGGAATGAAATCAGATTAAGTAGAATGAATCTTCTATTACAGAACCATATTCCTGCCTGGTGCTTTTCTTATTACTTCACTTATTCAAAAAGAAACAAGAAACGGCTCAGCAGTGATGCAGGGAAGGGAGGAAGCAGCTCAGGAAAGGTAATGAGTTTTCTTAAAAAGTCCATGAACAGCATGAAAACACAGAGGCATCCTGGGTGTAGAATGATAATGGCCCTTCAATCAATCCACAATTGATTTCACATTTAAACTGTAGATCATCTCAGTAAAATGCCTTTTGTGAGCCTGAGATGGAGAACTGGAATCTGCATTTCAAAGGCAACGCTCTGGGTGCTCAGCCAATCTGGGCTTTTAGTGGAGAAGGAGCTGGGCTGATGTAGGAGACACAGGGGTGCCTGGAGCAGACCTATTGCTGGGGCATCTGACCTGTCAGCAATGAGGTGCCCTCACAGCACTAATTAACATCCTGCACTAAATGTCGGTGGGTAAATGATGCCCTTGCCTTGCAACGGGAACACACCCAGAGTAGCTATAAACTGGTAAAGGCTTAAGCTCCCTTCTCCTAAAGTCCCATCCCATGGGCCCTCCTCAGACAAGGAGGGCTTTCACAGGAAGCACCAGAGAAGACTATGAAGGACACCAGAAAATACCAAATTTTATTCTTTTGCTCCTATTTGATCTCCTGATGGCAAAATGCTGCCTAAAGCACCAGCAGCCCTGGAGTTAACACCCTGAAGAGGCTGTGGTGGAGGAACACAAGTGACGGATGCTCTTATGTTCAAGTGCTCCATTTCAGCTCTCACACTGGTGTGAGCCCAGGGCATGCTCACCAAAGGAGACGTCACCAGAGAGGAGGGTGGGCACATCAAAACAGTCTCATGACACAGCCCCTGCCAGGGAGGCAGTGGCTTTGTTAAAGGAAATTGCAAAGGATTCGGGTGTTATTAGGGCTGGGGTGGATAAAAGCTGCTGCCAGAGCCACCCTGGGTTTCAAACCAACCCAGCACCCTGTGCTCAGCACAGCACCCATGTGGACAGGAGGCAGCCAAAGCAAAGTGCTCAGCAGCTGATGTGGCTTAGGGTACCATGGCAGGCAGGACATGCTCCCGAGTTGCTGCTGGTCCACTGAAGGATCCTAAACACACACCCAGAGATGCCTATGGGCCTCAGCTTCCCCATCTGTAATGTGGTGGACACAGAGGTGTCCCTACAAAAGTGGACTCACTGTAACCAGCCTTCCCAGCTACAGATTCCCTACTTTGATGTTTCTCATGTGGAACTGGTGTTTCCATGGAGGATCTTTCCCAGGAGATCTTGACATACACTGGCAGGTTTTTGAGACAAGAATCCAGGGGAGCTTCAACCATCCACTGCAGTAACAGTTCTACTCAGATGAGAGATGAAAGGACCAGCTTGTCACCAGTGAACCCATCAGATGTCACAGCCAAGAGCAATGGCTTAAACAACCAAACATGGGTGTCCTTAATCCAACACACCCCCTCAGATTCAGGAGATGGGATCCAAACTGCAAAAGTCACCAACATCCACTGAAATCAGCACTCAAAGCTGCACGAGACTGATTTATTTCATGGCTGATGCCAGTCAATACCCACTCTGACCCTTAGTTAAAAATCAGGGATCACAGTGAACTGTACTTTCTGTTTTATTCACCAGACTGCCACTGGCTCTGCTCTACACATCTCAACGAGCAAAACCTGCCCTTGCTCAAGGAGAAAGCTGCTTATGCAATAATATCCTGTGACCAATTTGGGGGAGGGACAAAGGAGAATAAATTATTTGATTGTGAAATGTTCCCTCTTCATTAAAAAAAAAAAAAAAAAGCAGCACTTTCCTGCAAACAAGAAGTCAGCATAATTGTTTCTTTACTGAGATCAGAACTACCCACCACTCTTCTCTTGCAAAGTAATAACCTTCTTATTATTTTTTGTCCATTTCCCTTATCCTATTGGTAAAATCAACTGCAGAGTCCTTTCATTTCTTTACTGCCTTCATCCAGTGCCTCCCAACAGCAGCATCCCAGACACAGCCAGCTGCAAAGCTCCAGAGCATCCAGCAGCAGCTTTCCTGCCTACCCCACGTTAACCCACCAGCCCATAGCTCAGATGTCCTGGAACAAGCCCTCACTTGAGGATCCTTAGCTGAGGTTTTCCTGCAGTATAGCTGCTTAGCACAGCACTAAAAGCATCATTTACTCATTCACCTTTTCTCATGTAATGAAAATAATAAACTGATAAAGAGAAACAACAAGGTATCAGCATCAAAAATGCACAGAGAGCACAATCTTTTGTTAAGAAAACAACTCAGTGTGTCCTTCCCTGCTACAAACAAGCTTTTGGAAGTGTCTGGCATGATATAGTGCTTCATTTTCTACCTCTTTCAGTTGCTCTCTCTCTCTCTCTTTTTTTTTTTTTTCAGACTTGACACCATTGGGATGGAGACAAATAGGTAGAAAATTGCTTTCCTTCCTTTCCAGAAATGCTTTGTTAGTTCTAGAGACAGAGATAGACCACAGCTGAAGTGTGAGGGACTGGTCAGCAAGGGAAAACACTGCCAGGCACTTTGACCAGTGCTGAGCCAGGAGGGTGGATGGCTTTCCTCTGATTCCTAGGATCAGGCAGGAGGGACTTCACTGAACACTGTTTGCAATGGACTTGAACTCGAATGCAGCCAGTTTGTTCCAGCTGCTTTTGGACAGCCTGAGCAAAAGGTGATTTGTGTCTGGGACTGGAATAAAAGCCTCTGAACATGCAGCTTTTTGATCCAGTGTTGCTTTCATGTGCCAAGGGGTCTTGCAGGAAGCCTCACACCTGATCTCCAACAGGGGCTGTTAAAAAGCAGGGATTGGGGTTTCATGAACAACAGACACACCTTTCTGACCCTATCAAAAAGATCCAGATTCCAAGAAACCCCCCAAATTTGACTAGTATCACAACTGCCCAAGTTGCCAGGGATTCCCAAGGTCCACAAGGCTCACTGCTGCCCCTGAAGCCACCAGGATCCACCCCAGCCCTGCTGCTCACCTCATATCTGTGGGTTGCTCTGACAAAAACCTCCCCAGTGTTCAGTTCCTCAAAGCTGAAGTGGGGCCTGGGCCCGACACCTTCCCTTGTGAGGAGCAGGTCTCACAGCCTGGGGAGAGATTTCTATTTGAGTATGGTAATTAATTCCTTCTGCTATCCTGAATTTTCCAGGCTGTCTTAATGCTAGTCCCTGGCTCTGAGCTGCTTGGGACCAGCTGCTGATGTTCCAGGAGAAGATACAGACCAATCTCTTCCCTCAGGAGAAATGTTTTGGATCTGGCTTCCAATTTCTAACCCAGTGCTTGGGCTGTGTTCCGATTTGGCCATGCATTTTTACTCTGAAAAAGCGATGCTGAGTTTAAAATGATCTTTGATTTCCTTCCCATCCACTTAGAGGAGCTTTGAAATCCATTCAGTGAAGGCACAAAGCTCACAAAGAGTTTGGCATTGCTGCCTAGCTTGCAAGTAAATCAGGGTGTAGGTGACACAACAGCGCAGGACTTTGGTGCCAAAGTGCTCAGCTTCTCTGCTTTTCAGCATCTTGTTGACAGAATCTCCTCATGCTTTGTGACCAGCTTTGAACACATCAATAAACAGAGATCCACAGTTTCAGGTGATGCAGGACATCACAATGTAAAGGAGTAATCATCATTTGGGATTTTTGAGCAGTTAAGAAAGTTAGTTTTGAGATTCAGTATTTCCTATGAGGAAATTTCCAACCACTTCTTCACTGCTGGCTTTGCCAGTTGTCCAGAACTGATCAATTCTGTTAATCACCTTATCCAGAAGTATCTGCCAAGTAATTTATGGAGGCACCTTCAGTACAAGTGGAGACCAGCAAAGCCCCTTTCCAGTGGGGCAGGAGATCAAGCTGTACAATTCGCTGCACTGGGAAGAAGCTTTCAGATATCTGCAGCATGGGGCACACAATATCTGCAGATCCTCATTGCAAGGGATTTGGGACTAACAGAGAAATGCCTGAGGAAGGCAGTAACATTTCTTGAAGGGATTCAGAAACAAAAGTAAACAACTTGCCAGTTAAAGATGGCTGTTTTCTTCAATTATTTTTGCACCCAGGGACCATGACTCTGGGACAATTCCCACTCTGACAATCTATTGGATCAGCTCTGATCTGTAGGGAAATGCATCATTTAAATGACTCCTTGAGATTCTCTTCCAAGGAGCCAATGGAAGAGTTAAGCTCTCCCAATGGCCTTTCAGGGTCATTCAGGAACAGGCTCTTTTTCTCAACACACATCACTTGCTCTGGTTCCTCTAAGTCCCAGACCAGCTCAAGGCTTGCATGCAAGTAGTTTTCCTATTTCTCAGTCATGAAAAAGCTGTCCTGGCACAACCCCAGGAGACTCCTGCAGCAAAGTGCTGGACAACCCCATCACCAGAGCCAAGAGAACAGCCCTGAAAAAGGAATCCCTTGGGAACAACTTTTTAAAAGCATCCTTTCCATGGCTCCCACAATTGCAGCTGGTGGGCAGTAAGACGGTTTGTTAGCACAGGCTCTGAGTAATTTTTGTAGATGGCATTTGCTGAGTAAACCCTGCCCAATTACTGTGTAAATATGAAGCTGTTTCATGACATTTGTATCCATCAGTTGGAGCAGGAAGGCAAGAGCAGAACAGCTGGGCTAGGAATTGCAGCAGCCTCCAGAATGGGAGCCCAGCTGCTGGAGGACATTGGGGCTCACACCTCTTCCTCCTAGATGGGCAAACCCAGGTTATTTGCTGAATGGAAACCTGGCAGCCATCTCCCACTCCTGAAAAACACCTAAGCAGCACCATGCAGAGACAGAGAGGAAGGACAAAGAAACCTGAACCACGCCATGTGCTCCGAGAATTCCCTGCCCTGTGCCAGCACAGCAAAGCCACCACCTCTGAGGTGAGGTCATTCAGGTGGGGCAATGACAGCTGCTCCCAGAGAAGGACTTGACAGCACTTACTAAAGGATCATCTTATTGCAACTGGTTTTAAAAAAATGCATGGCTTACATTTCCTCAAACCCCAGCATTACAACTGCTTCTTAATGCACTTGTTGACATAAATACGTGAACCTCTGGTAACTACAATAACACTCAAAAAGGACTGAAAAATGTATCTTACAGAAGGAGAAAAAAAGAACAGCTATTTTTTCTGTCAACAAAGTGAAGCTTTGATTCTGCTTGCTGCTGGGTATCCTCACTACTCTGTCCAAAAGTCTTGAACTGAAGCTCTCCTCCAGCTCTCCTGAAGCATCATTTTAAATAACTGTAATATTGCCCATCGACTTGGCACTTAGAGCTCAAAGGACAGATCCTCAAGGAATTAGAGAGCTGTGACATGGTAAGTCACTGGGGTGCAGCTGCAAGCAATTCTGTAATGCATAGGCTGCTTAAAGTTAACAGAATAGAGAGAAGGACAGAGGAAAAAAACCCCAACACTTTCAAACACCTACAAACAAAAAGGAAAGTCTGAAAGAATTAGTTCACTTGGATTTTACTCAAAACCTAGAGGAAACACATTTGCTAAATCAGATATTTCTACCCAGCAAGCAACTAGATGAAGATGAAGCCTTTCCATCAACACACTTGCTTAAGGAACATCAGCTGGCTACCCATACTCAGCATGTGAGACATCAGACCCCTCAGGTGCCATTGGGATGCTGCATGGACTCACCAGCATCCAGAGAATAATCTTGGATTGACAGGAATAAAAAGCATCTGGGTTGCTCTGAACAACATCAGTTCTGCTACAACACCTGGAGCTTGGCTAAGACAAGCACTGAGAAGAAACACTTGGATGATCATTTCCCTGGCTTGGCTAATTAGAGTCCAATAACTCACCAGTGCTCATCACCCAGCTGCTCACTGTGTGTTTAACAGCCTGAGCTCAGTGCTCTCACCCTGGGCAGAGCCTCTCTGGTGAGGGGCACTAGGCAGCTGATTGCCTTTGCTTCAAGCTCAACAGCTGGAAGTGAATGCACACCTCAGCTCCACAGTGTTCTGCACATCTCTTAAAGGCGCTGCCTGATCCTGCAGCTGCTGTGGCCTCTGCCCAGAGAGCTGCAGCCAGGCCTCGTTTGGTTCTGCATGGTGCCCTTGCCAAGGCCTGCCAGCACCATCACCTACACAAACAGCCCCTGCTGATATGCTGGGGAAGGCCATTAATGAAATGTCAAGAGCAGTGATGATGTTCGAGGCTGTCATCTTCAAGAGGGGCATAAAGCAGGGGAGGAGAGCACATCTGAGGCTTAAAACCAAAATACATGGCTGCAGTAAAAGGGAGGGGAGTTCAGCAACCAGGAGGAAAGAAATAAGCCCAAATTTCAGAAATGCCACCCAGATCACTCCTAGGAAAAGCCTCCATTTGCCCTATAGAGAATCACATGCAGACAGCAAACTGGGGAGAAGGTATTTGAATGAGACATGACAGGAGCAGTGATGCTGAGGGTGCAAACAGATGCCAGGATTTGACTGTGGTCCTGCCATCAAGATTTATGAGGGCTGTGCACCAACAGATTACCAAGGGCTGGCACCTTGGAGTTTGTGCTGGCTGTCAGAAAGTGTCTACCATAAACTGAGCATCCAGATTTCTAGCACTGTGTTATTTCTTGCAAGAGCTGGGGATCTTGGTGTAAAATAAGATTCTGCTTCTTCAGATTTTATACCACATCATCCTTTAGCTGCTCTGAAGCCGAGTTCAAATAAACAAGAAGGAGGTCTCAGAGCCAAATCACTACTGGGAAACTCAGAAAGCATCCCTCCTTCCACCAAGGCCAGAAACTTCTTGGAGCCTAACACAGCACTATCAGTCCTTCAAGTCAACCAGCTCACAAAGTGCTGTTTGGCTGTTCCTCCTGCTGGACTGCAAGCTGATGGTACTCACTGGTCTGTTTTATGTGCTGCCATCAGATCTATTGGCCCTGTGGGCAGTTCAATTGCCTGGGGCAGTTTGCTTATTACTCAGAGGCTGACAGAGGCAATATATCTCCTGTTAATGGAAGCAAGTGTAATACAATTCATAAGCAAAAATGAAGCTAAGCAGGAGAGGAAGAAAATTAAAAAGAACCGTTGGCCTGATGAATATGCATCTGCTAACAACAGTGCTCTGTTCTAGCTGAGTGAGTTTAGCTGACTTTGGGATTTGCCAAATGCCAAGGCCAGCACATCTGTGACAGAAATATAACTGACACAGGGATCTCACCCCACTGCTTTCGAGCGCAGGAACAGCAATATATCACAGAGGCAAAGAAAGGGACAGACCTGACTGGGCAGGGGACTTGGGAAGGGAGTGCAGGGCCAGAAGGCAGGGACAAGGGTGGGAGATGATAACCAGCCTGTGCTTGATGCTTGTGACAGCTTTGTCTTGCTGTGAGCTGTGTCCACGTCATCTGTCCTGCTCTGGTTACTGTCTACTGAGCTGTGGGTGAACAGGACTAGGATAGCTAACTTACATGCTCCCCTACTAAGCCCTGGTAGCCAGACAGACTGACTGCATGCCTGAGCCCTTTAAGTGACTTGCAGCAATTATTCCAACTGCAGCAGTGGACACTGGAGCACTGCACTCATATCGTTGTTCCCAAGAAAACCAGTTAAAAATGCAAGATTCTTGATCTCCTGAGATCAAATCACCATTCTGCAGGATTCAGTGTATTTGGACAGAAATTTTCGGCAATACATCACAGAGAGCTTCCCTGTCCTGTCAGAGAAACTGAAAGCCAGGGTGTTTGACTCCAGGGCTGGAGGGTAAGAAGAAACCATCAGTTACACATAGTCTACTATTCTGTACAATTCAACCAAATTCTTTGAAGACATAACATATTCTGGAAAACTTTTGCCATTTTTCCTTTCATTACTGCAGTATGTCAGGCTATAAAGTTAGAAAATGTTAGATATTTCTCCAGGGAAATTAAAATAGGCCATTTGAGAGGTTCCTCACATGCCTGCCTCTCCACAGGAGAAAAAGAACTACAGGTCCAAAGGATATGCCTCATTAGCCGCCCTTACAGACTACAGCTACATGTGTATGAGCCTCGGGACACCTCAGCAGCCAGTGCTCTGCCTGGGCTGACCTGTGCTCTGTAGGATGGCCATTGAGCCAGAGCACAGAAAACTACTGTGGATGCTAACCAGGACAGAAGTAAAGCTATGCAGAGCTGTGAACATTACAGTGCAGCACTTCTGGCACCATGTCAGCCTCTGCCAGGCTGCCATGGGCAGGTGGCCTGCAATACAGTGGATGGATCATGAGACAGCACAAAATCTCCAGTTGTTGTCCCCTGGCTTTGCTACAGCATCCAGTGACAACACAGGAGGGGTGAGCACACAGCGACTCACAGCTACAGAAGTGATCTCTGTGCAACCAGAAATATATGTGGATCCTGCTTCCCCTCACTCAGCCCCTAGATGATGAGAATCTGGTGGATCTCCACCGGTTCAGATAAGAAAAAGCTGATCTTGAAAAGCTGGATACCAACAATGCTTGCCCAAATCGCTGCCTCAGTTTGGCAGAGGGGGAAGCCATTCACAGAAAGGAAATCACTGCTTGGAGAAGACAGAAAAATGAGACAGAGCTGGTAACAGAAGCACTGAAATGGTACCCAAAGAGCAGCCTGATAGTTCGGGGCACTCAGGAGAAAGGCAGTGCCAAAGCTAACATCTGCCTCTTTCCATAAATAACTGAACCCACCACAAGCTGTGGGATGGACCAGAGCTCCCACTAGACATGGTGTCTTCTGCCAAACATTGAAGTACTCAGCAGTAACCTCTCCTTTGGATGGGGACCAGATTTGCAGGAATAAACAATGCTGTTACCTCCTGAGCCAGCCTCAGGTCCATAACCCAGCCACCTTGAAGACCACCTCCATCAGCTGAGAGTTAACACATGACACTGGAGAGTCATGACCAGGCAATGACAGGAGAGTGATGACTCGTCAAGGTCAGGGCAATGGTAACAAATCCTTGTCCTCCCTTTCCTCTGGTTTCTATTTCCAAGGAGTCAGCTCCCATGTGTCTGCAGTGTGATTTACAGCTAAGCTGTGGTGGGGAGTATGCAGCAAAAACCAAGGACTTTCTCCTTTGGTAGCCACCTGGGCTTCTTGCACAGCTGCTTCTGCTGACCCATCATGTGTATTTGCAAAAATAAAACACAATTTGAAATGCATTTGGCAAGTCAGAGTTGCATAACAGTTTGTTTCCCACAGGCTTGGATGGATGCTTAAAATGTTCATAGTCACGTGGTGATTCCAAAAATCCCTGCCTCCTCTTTTTGTTAGGATTTTCGTCACTGACCTAACCCAGTACAGACTACAGTGACCTGCTGCAGCTTCTAGAGACAGCAACACCTGAAAATACTGGCAGCTGGTGGCCCACACAGCAGAGCTTCTGCACAAGTCCTGCAAAGCCACCCTGCCCAGAAAGCCTTTCCAAGACTACTATCCCTCCGCCAGCTTCCTAATTTCTGGAAGCAATTATTTCCTCTAGCTACTTGTCAAAAGACTTTGATTTTCTATAGGGTGCTCACAGGCATCATGGGTGATGAGTGGGAGGAAGGGAGCTGCCACTGCTGGCCAGAAGGTCAAAGACAGAAAGGCCCCAGCTTTGGACTGGCAGCGCAAGGGAAATGTCTGTCTGTAAAAGTTCCAAAACTATCACCACAGAGAAGATTGTTGGCAGGAAGGGACGTTCTCAGCCATCGCTTACCTTTGGCTCAAGGCAGAAAATGTCATCATAGAACAGTATGGGGGTCTCCTTGCACCTTTGCCCTCTCACGGGGTGCAGGTGAGAAGAGCAGAGTGTTCTTGGCAAGTGGTGTCCTCTCTGCACTCCTTCAGAAAATCAGACAACTTATCCTTTTCCTGCTGACACAGTCTGGGATACTGCCTGCAGCCACAGAAGAGACAAACCCAGCTCATTGTTTAATAAGCCACATATTTGCAGAGAGAAGTGGAAGTTCAGGAACAGCAAGGCACTCGGGGAGGAGCAGCAGCAGCTCCTCAGCAAGGGGCTTACCCCTCACCACGGGGTCCCAAAGGGATCAGAGGATCACTTGTTGTTCACTAGCACAGCAGGTAGTTCTACTCACACTTAGAAGATCAGCAGAGGTTTCAAAAGCCAGCAACCCTCAAGAGAACCTCCTGGCTCAAAGCCACTGCCCCACCTGAGGGAGAATCCACCAGCCACCTCAGCTGGCTTTTCCTGGAACTGAGCTGCTCATGGGAGGTAGATAAAGATCAAGGATCACCCACTACAGGATTTCCCTGGGAAGGGAAGAAGAAGCTGAGCTTCAGCTGCAGGTTACCAGCATCACTTTTTGTTCCTTCCTTTTTGCACCTGCAGGAATAAGCAAACTCTGCTTCATTTCCTGCACTGACTTCCACCAACTCTCCCTTGCTTGGTAGCTGCAGCAGAGACCACTTTACTGTTTAAAGCTCACAACCTAGACAAGAGAAGGAAGCACTGCTACAGAGCAGTTGCTTCTGAGCTGGCAGGTCACTGTCCTCCCTTCATGGTCCAGTCCCCTGGCCAAGAAGAACCAGCAGGTGACAACTGGGAGGACGAGGGGAAGCGCCATATGGAGTGAATCGAGGGAGTGCAGTATAAGCAGGACAGTGATCATCACCCAGCCCAATTCAAATACAATTAGAGAGGAAATACAGTCATGGACATTACCAGCTGCACACAGACAGAGCCTCAGGCTAACGCTGTCACCAGCACCAAAAATACTCACTGTGGCTGCTCCCTGCGGAGCGCGATCAGAAACGTCTCTCCATGGCTGACCTACAGTGCCGGGCACGGGGAGGGCTCCACCACTGGGATAAGTGACCTTCGACTCAAACACCATCAACAGATAATTCCACCATGATGTCCCAGAAAGTCCTGCAGGAGAGATACAGAGCAAACTCCTGGATAGACCTTCCCACAGTCCAGGGATTTTTGGGTCCCCTCCCAGTGCAAGGTCCTGCACTGCCTCCTCCCATGAATGTCCTCTCTGCTCTGAGATCTCTGACAGCAAGACAGTGGCCTTGGACTATGGCCATCCCCAAGACTGTAAGTAAGGAAGAACACCCTGTCAAAGTCTAGGACACCAACTAGGAAAGCAAATTTAAGTGGAAAAAAAAAAATCTGGTCAAAGAGCTGTGGGGAAACATGGCTGTTTCTGAGGTGAAGGAGAATCACTCAAGAGTCCAGGCTGAGACAGGCAGGTGGGAAGAAAAGGGAAAAGAATGGTCCAGAGAAGTATCGAGAGAAGGTTGTGAGATTTTCTTTTAACACAGTGAGCTTCCATGGAAGTCAGACACTGTGTAATTAAATAGAGAACAGTGGAAAACTAGATTTGGCCTGCAAGGCATTTCTGACCTAATTACGTTGAACTTTATTTGCTCAGAAGCCCTTAAAAAGTGCTGCAGTTTGAGGCAGTTTCCTGATCAGCTCTGGGTTCAAACTCCTATGAACCCACATCCATCCAAGTTTGAAAAGTCACACAAGGACTCCCTGAATCACCCAAGCTTTTCAGTGTCATTTCTAATCCATCCCCCTAGTCTGTAAGTGTTTCTCTACTGCCTGAAATAGGAATTTCAAAGCTTCTCCAAAGACACCCTTTGAAGAAACAGCCCTATCTCTCACCACCATGAAGACCCATGGTGCCCAAGCACTTCAAAGCCCTGTGTGGCCCTTCCTTCCCTGCAGAACCCTCCACCTCCAAACCCTCCCCAGCCTCTAAGGAAGGATAAAAATTCCTCATTGTGCTGAAAACCAGGAGAGTGCAGGGCAATGCTACATCCTACAGCAGGATGGCCTCAACTGTCTGGGCCAGCAAAGGCCCTGCCCTGCACAGCACTGGAATGAAGCCTGACATCTTGTCAAAGCTGGAGTGGAGGCAACTGCAGTGAGCATCAGAACAGGTGACCCACCTGCACTAGCTTAAATCCTACTGCTCAGTGCAGTCCCAGGTAAGGAGTGTTGACACTCTCCTCAGCCTCATGGACCCTCTGTAGCCCAGAGATCTCTGGACCTCAGTGGTTTGTGGCTCCCATAAACAAGAATTTACTCTCTGAGGAAATCCAGTCATTGCAAGCAACTCTTCTTCCCCAGAACATCATCCTCAGCTGGAGTATAGATGGAACTGGAATAGGGAGTGCAGAGCGCCATTACCCTGAAGCCCAGGTTCACATGCCCTGATATCTGGGATGGTTTAACCTAAACCATTTAAAAGCACTGATATTCCCTGACCATTTAAAAGCACTGATATTCCCTGAAACCATGTTAGTTTTACCCTTGGGCAGGATATCTCACTGAAATGCGTCTTTCAAACTCACCTCAGTTTTAGTTGATCCTCCTCTTCTGAGTGTATGAATCAAAAGCCTTCCACTGGAAGCAGGCTGTGACATAACTTGGGTTGTGGATGACCAGAAGAAAAGTGTCAGAGCTTTTAGCTGATTGAGCAGTTTCATGGATCAGTACATTTATCACATCCCTACAGCTGTGTGAGGATGTCCCAGATACCACTTTAAGCACTAATTCTGGCTATGTTTGTAGAGATTTGTCCCCAAGGTTACAGTATTTACATTGAGATTTTTCAGATGTGCTCAGGTGGCCCACTCAGATGCCAGGGAATTCTGCATCAAAGTCATTCAGGTGACACTGAGGAGTCACAGCTTGCCCAGGGTCTCGCACAGGCCTTCTTTCTCTCCTGGTCCCTTGTCACTGACAAAGAAAGATGCCTGGGCAGGAAAGGGGGACCCAGAAAACAGTGAAGTGACAGCCCCTGGTAGGAAGGAGCACAGCTAAGGAAGCATGACCCAATACTCTAAAACATTCAAGATGACAAACCACTACAAAATTAACACCATGAAACCTATCATCATCTCCCTGTCTAAACCCATGGCCACATCAGTCTTGAAATGTTTGGTATTGTTTTGATCTCTGAAGCATTTAAAATTAAATAAAGAAGGGTAGAAAGAAAGTTTAAAAATACAGAGTAGCTTTGATATGAAGACTGAATGGGATTTCTTAACTTAGAGGAGGTTTGCGAAAGTATGAATAGCTTGAGATACAGGAATAAGGAAAAATTTGTCATCAAACAGGAGCCCAAGGGCCTGAAAATGTTATCAGTCAGAAATGACAAAAATGTAGTAGCACTCTTCCAGAGAATATCCCATCCTTTGGAACACACTGCTGGGGGAGGCCATAGAGGCTCACAGAGAGCAACTGGACTGATGCTTGGAAGATGAAACCATCAGAAGCTATTAAACAAAGATGAGACTAAAGCCTCCAACCCAGGAAAACGCCAACTCCAGCGCCCAGGAGGGAGGAAGCAGATGCTCTGCCTGTCTCTGCACGCTTTGCTGAACATCCCCGACTGCTGCGCTCCCAGAGAGGAGCTGGGGCTGCAGCCACCCCAACACTCCTGGCTGCCAGCACCAAGGGCTCTGGTGGAGGCTGGAGGCTTTGCCAGAGCACCTTGTACCACACAGGGAGGGAGCTGGCACATGCTGCATCTATACCCCCACGAATGGCTGGGTACAGGAGAGCAGGCACAGGTGCCAGGGAGTCAGGAGGATGCTGCAGATCTTTCTGCCAGGCAGAGGAACTGACACAGAGAGTGGAGCTGTTGGGGTTGGCTGAGGGCAGCTGCAGACTTCATGTCTTGGGTGCAAAATTAAATGTGACATTTCATTTAAGACTCTTGGTTGTTTAATACATATGTTTAAAAAATAAATCTCTGTACAGCAATTCAGCACGAGGCATTTCACTTGACAGGGTAATGTCCACGGTGTGCAGTTTGGGATGCTCTGCTGCCATGAAAGCACATTTACTGAATCTAGATGGATCTGCCCTATCATTATTTACACAACACAATCTTATTACATGCTGTCAATTCTTTCATCCTTACATCCTTTGGATACATTCCTACAGATGGCAGGACACAGCTCTTTTTACAACCTGGGCAAAGCAATGCCTGGACTTGAAATTCAAAGCCAGACTCTTTTATACAACAGTAGAGCAGATGTTTTTTGGGTTGTGCAGTCCTGAACAAGGCTCTGACACAGCAGAAACACCATTGTGTTTTATCCTATCATCCAGCTGCATGACTACGGACACAGGTATCTTAGCACATTGTGATCACTTTTCACTGCCTGAAAGTGAAGAAATTGAGCCCTGGGTCATAATCTGTGGGGCCTGTAAAAAGACTGAGGGGGAATTTACAGAAAAGCTAAAACATCTCTCTGAATGATCAGGCTGGTGCAGAAGGGAATAATGTTCAGAGCAGCACAAATTGTTCTTAAATAGAAAGACAAATTTCGTTTAGCCTGAAAAAGTATATCTCAGTGATTGGATGAGCAAACACTTGAACAAGATTTCAAAATAAATTTCAGAGTTTATGAAGAACATTTTCCTAGGATTCAACAGCTGGTACTTTCCTTCATCAACTACTGCTTTAAATATTTGAAAGCTGGTAGCCAGATTGATTAGACAGAATAGAAATAAAACAGCCCTTGCTGCGTTTCATCTTCTGAGATGATTCTTCCTCTATCCCTGTCACTCCCTCTTTGCTGAATTTGGATTTTAAATCTTTTTTAGGAGTGCATGACAGTCAAATTTGGAATATTTGGCTATTACAGAAAGCAAGTTCAATTTCATTTGCCCAGCTTTTTAGAAGACTGGGTCTTGCTGCCAGCTCTTCTATGAGTGCAGCTGAGTCATTCTCAGGCTACAACAAACCTCAGAGCATCCTCATCATCAGCATTGCTGGTGTTAAAGATCAGAAGCTCCCAGCATGGCCCTGCCAAGCACCTGCTGAACCCGGGCAGCCCATTCCAAGGAGGGTCTCTAGCCAGAGGCATTGTGAGGAACCACATGAAAACTGTTGGGGATGAAGTGGGAGATGGAAAGCCATGACCAGCCAGCAGTGGGTACAGGACTGGTTGTGGCTCTTCAGACAGAAGATCCATAGATCTTTAGCATGATAAAAGTCAACTAATTTTCAATCAGGCTCCTCACTGTGCAGCCAGGTACTCCCCATTATCTTCTGTGCACTGTGCTAAGGAAGATCTGTGTGTGTTGCTGGATGAAATACTCCAGCACAGGAGTATCTGGGAGCCAGCACAGGAGCTTTGTTCTGCCTGGCATGAAGGAGCCTTCCAGAATATACTGGAAAGGACACCAAAACCATGGGATGATGAAAGGCAGCACTGCTGCATGACCAGGGGGCCATGGGCCATTTTTAATCTTTATTGCTGCTACAGTAATGATACACTTGGGGCACCTGCCTGGCTGAAACATTGCTTTTGGCCCATGAGGAAAACACTGCCAGACCATTAGAATGAAAGCAAAGACAGACTCAATATACCACTTAATAAATCAATCACCCTTCAAGCTGCTCTACTTCTTCTCAGCAGATGCTGATTGATCCACAAGGAGAGGAATCTAATGAATGGGCAGTTCTGCCCTGAAACACATCCGGAGGTAACGACACTTCAGAACATGTTCGTGATCTCCCGGGATGATGGAGTAGGCAAGCTGTGGTCAAGGATGACCTGCAAAGAGATGGAAACCACATTCTTCCAGAAATCCTTCATGTGCTAAAAATGGGCTCTGTGGGCTCACAGGAAATCTGTTTTTTTGCATACATGGAGATGAACAAAACAGCCCAAATGAGAGTTTTAAGTTCCAAATAGCCCTCTCAGTACACAACTCCCAGTCTGTGCTCATGCAGTCAACTCTGCAGGTTGCTCTAGCAGGGATTTTGTCAGAAGGGGTGTTACATATTTGTGGAGCTATAAAGCTGTGCAAAAAAACCTCTAGCAAATGAAGCACAAACTTTATTTCCCTTCATGTACCCTCAGAATGACAGACTATCTGTCTTGATAAACAGGGTCCTGGTGAGAGGGCAAAGGCCATACTCTGTTTGCAAGCAGCAGAATAACCTTATCTAAAATAGTATAAAAATCATTACTACAAGCAGTTCCAGACAAGGGGAACAAAGGCAGGAAGCAGTTGTTACCTATTAGCTGTTTTGACAGAAATGAGCACTTCGGAGACCAATTAGGCTCACCCATCAAGCTAATTAATTGGAACTATAAAGGCCTATAACCAATCAGCTGGATAAAGCATTAGGTACCAATCCTGCATCTGTGGCAGCACTGCAACTATTAAGACACAAAATCAACATATAATTGCACAAACTGCTATTTACACCTTTTTTTTTTGCCTACAATAACTGACTCCCTCAACTCTGAAGCAGACATACAAGGACATAAAAGTTCAACAGGAAACAGCTGTGCTGCTGGGAATTCTCACAAGTGAAGAAAAAGCAGAAGGAGCAACAGCCACCTGTGACTGGCAGAAAGAAAAATCCCTCTGCAAAGTTTTTAAATTCCTGATAGTCCAAGGCAAAGCTTGGTCTTGTAATAACTGCAGCATCAATCTGGCTTACACATTAAAGTAACACAGGAAACAAGATCTTTTCAAACTCACAGGATACAATAAATTCCTACCAGCTGCCAGCACCAAACACAAATGGAAAAGATTACATCAGTTGATGCACCACAGTGAAGCTCTGGAGTCAAAGAGAGGCTGCTCCTTGGGAAGCAGAAGGTTTCCCCAACTCGGAGCACTTAGAAGAAGCTCCTCCCAATCTGTCTGGTTGAATGGAGAGTTACATGAAGATGGACAACACAGCAGTGGCCAACAGCAGCTCAGGGTCTGCTGCCATGAATTTAGCTCAGTAGTAATTTAGTGCTGCTCACAGCAGCATCAGAGCCCCCTCAAACACTCACACAGGGCTGATTTCAATCCAAAAAGGGTTTTGTCATTCCCACCGTGGTGTTCTGCACAAGTGTGACTCAGATAAATACCTAATGTGGTAGTGAGTTGCTCAGGCAAGTATTGAACATCCTCCTTCCTGGCTGAAGTCAATATAAATGGAAAGCACTCAGGAACTTGTTTGAGGGATCTCAGGAATATAAAATGCAAGGCGACAAGAGTTAAACCTCAGTTAAACCCTGCTGCCTAACCACATCCACCGGGGGATTTACAAAGAAAAAAAAGAAAGAAAGGAAAAGGCTTGATCTAGAGACTAAATCAATAGGATTTTCATTTCATTTCTCAAGCAAGTTTCTGGAAGCCACTGATTGAACATCAGCCTTGTCAGACAGATGACAACCCTTGGTAGGAAGGGGGTTCTTAAGGAGAAAGAACAGAGCTCTGAAAAGCTGGCTGTTTTCTGCAACATCTACACAAAAGCACAGATGAGGCCAGAGCAAGGCCGTAGTTTTCTCAGATGCTTTACCCTCGTGGGTAGCTGAGATGTGTACAGGTGCTGGCACATCCATACTACAGTTCCTTGTTTAGCCTCAAACAGCAATTACAGTGAGGGCTGGGAGTTCCCTGTGTGTGTACATTGACCACTAACACACCACCAAGCCCTTGCACAGGTGGCCTCACATACCTAAGGAAGCTAATTCAGCCAAACCCGGCATCAGTCCTAACTGCAGAAAGGGATTCAGCATCACAACACACTTATATTCAGCTGGCAACCCCATGCTGCTCTGCACAGCAGCTGAGCACTCACTAACAAGCTGGCAATTCCCCTTGGCCCATTTGCAATGCTGTGTAGCCTCTACTACAGCTTCCCCTGCTGCCAGTTATGCACACCCAGGCCTGTAGTTACTCATCATCTTCCCCAAGCCCCAGTGACTCTAATACATCCCATAGAACTCCCTGCCGTTCCATAGGTGACTGAAGAGCTTCACATCAGCTCCCTAATTAGCCATTTGAAAATATGCCTTAATTTTCCCTGTGATCTCATGCCTCATTTTCATCAGAGATTATGTCAGGGTTTTTTTCCTCCCTCAGTGTTTTCCCCCAGTTCTCTGCAATGAGGCCCAAGGGTCCAACTTCCAGCAATCCCTTCTGAGGATGGTTTTTGAGGAGAACAGAGGAGGTTAAGAGCTATTTGCATGCACAACTTGACACTGACTGCCTCAAGAATCTCTTTTCCTGCCACATATAAACATCACCTCAAGGGATGCAAATGTCAGGGCACTACCTGTCCTGTGAGATTACAGCCTAGGAATTAGACAGGGAGAATAAAAGTTTTGAAGACCAAAGAATAATTATTGTTTAATTTGCAGTGTGGTTGTTTGGGTCTTTTTACCTTGAATTCCATTTTAGCCTGTGAAAGGGCATATTTTGTCAGCATTTCAATGAAAGCTGCTCCAAGAGGAGCTCTGAATGAGTGCAAATGCAGATTAGAACAATACAGTGACATGGAAACAAGACCCAAAAGGAGGATCCCATTTACAGCCTGAAGAATTCAATCCCAGCTAAGTGAAGCACCATGAACAGGAGCACATCAAGGGAGCTGAACAGGAGGTTTCTGTGTATGCACCAATGATGCAATCTGGGACTCAGGGATGTCATCCAAGCTGGTAACTGTTTGCTTGGTCCACCAGACAAGCTCCATGCAATGTGTTGGAAATAATGATGAAAATGTTTTGGTACACTTTGGATTTAGCAGGAGCAATTAGGATTTGTGACCAGGTAAACAATTCTTGGCTGAGACACAAAACTCAGTGCTTTAATGCTTAGGGAGAGCTCAAGTGAAACACACTTCTGCCTAGCAGCTGCTGGGCTTTGGGCTCTTGTACAGCCCCACTGAGAAAACAAAATTCCTGGTCTTAGTGCTTTGCTGGTGGTCCATTTTTCACCTTAAAAATATGTTCTGTAGAGTTTGGTGATGATTAGAGCAACACACAAAAATAATGAGAACAACTGGAGCCGTGGGCAAGCTGAACTTTATACATGTCAGTAGTGACAGCTGATGAAAATGCTGCAGTTTCTACTCATTAAGGAGCTATTGCTGCAATTAGGCCTGACCTGTTCTCATTACCACAAGTGAGAACATCACTGCTGGCTAGTGGAGAAGCCTTGGGCCAGCCCTGTTTATGTGCTGGACCTGAGACTTTGCAGAGAGGAGAGGAAAGACAAAGCCCCACAGCCCCAGAGCTGGATTACTCTGCTCCTGCATCTGCCCCAGTGGTGGTGCCAGGATTGCTGGAGGTTTCTGCTGAGGCCTGAGGGGATCAGTGCCTGGTGTGGGAAAGACATGGAATTATTTTTCCTATTCTTTTACAGAAATTTTGCCAGAACAGAGAAACTACAGGGGAAGTTAAGGGGAATTCCTAGCCATACTTGAGTGCTGTGTTCCATCCTATTCCCTCGTTCCTTTCCTACTCCTGCCCCTTGTCTATTCTTGCCCTCAAATATTCCATATCCTGCCCTCAAATGGCAGGATGCAAATAACAGGATGTCTGAGAAAGAACATATCTTTTTCAGATTATCTGAAGAAGAGGGTGCAGCCAAGTTCAGGACTTACTTCTCAAGACTGAGAAACTGAGTGCAAATCAGCACCTGCATCTCCTACATCCCACCTCAGGCTGTTCCCACCAGACACCTCCATTACTGCTGTAGCAGGAACTCACTACCCCTCACATAGACCTGGCTCTCCAAGGCCCAAAGACACGAGTTCCACGGTTAAACTTAACTCTCCTGAACCTCAGCCAACATCATGATCTGTTCCCTGAGCCCACAGATAGAAGAGCTGTGAAGGAGACATCCCTGACACACTGTAATAGCCAAATGAAAGCCACTGCCAAGAGATGGAGCTGGCAGGCTAAACTTTGGCCTCTCATCCATTAATTGTGAGCTGTTCCTTCAGATAATTCTTGTCCCATTAGATCTTCCCTTTCCATGAATCACTACTGCTCCCGACAGGCAGAAAAGATAAGGTTTGATGGTGTTTTTAATAGCTTGGTTTCTTCTGCTTTTTAAACTATGTCCTTTTGTATGTTTGCTTCCTTGTATGACATCTAAACTTTTACAAGTCCAGATCTCCCAATGGTACACCTTGTAAGCCCCAGACACTGGCCTTGTTTTGAGCAGTGTGTTTGCTCAGGTGATCTCCAGAGGTTCCTTCCAAAAGTTATTCTGTGATTCTACTATCTAAATCAGCCCAATTGTTTTTCACATGTTCCCCAAATTTCTCATATTTCCTATACACCTGTGCATATACAAATAGGCAGATGGTAGATGAACAGGCATTAAAGGAGTTCAACCTTTAAGAAAGTTCCCACTGAAGAATTAATGATAACATTTTGGCAAATATTTAACAAAAAACAAAACAAGGAGCAGAAACACAGGGACTTCAGAGTACTTAAAAAGAAATCTGAATGAAAGTAGGAGTGACTTAATTAGAATAAAAATGCTGCTTCTATTAAAAGATTTAAATAATCCCTTTGAAATTTAAACTGGCTTTCAAAGGTTCACTATGAAACAGAAGAGATGACTGATGCCCTCAAATGACAAGGGAAATCAGATCAACTTTGACTAACAGGAACAGCACAGGCTGTCCACAACACAGCTCACATGGGGCATCTCATGAGAGGACCACTGGAAAGCCACGTGCTTGTGGCCTCCCAGAGAATGGGTCTCTTTGGCTGACAGTAGTGAGAAACCATTTCAGAAGGTGCTTGTGCTCAGGAGGGTGCAAGCCAGCTACCAACACGTTCTAGCACCCTCCAGGAAACCTGGGACAGAGGAAGCTCAAAGGATGCATCCAGCTTAAAACACCAGAAGCAACAGCAAACCCCACGTCCTGCCAGGGCTGCAAGGCAACAGCTCTGATGCTCTGATTCCTTTTGTTGCTCTTTCCCAACTCTGTTATCACCCAAAAGTAACAAAAGCTGAGCTGCCTTACCTCTGAGTGCTCAGCTGGCTACGAGCTGCCCTGGTTTCCAGCCAGCAGAGTCTTCTGGGTGCTGTACTTGACCTGACAGACAGAAGTCCAGCTGGCCAGGGGAGTCTGGGATGGCTCGGGCACCAACGGCTCAAATTGGCACAATGGACTCTTCCCTTTCAGTGATGCAGAGGAGCTGGTGGAAATAATCCTGCAGGAAAAGAAACTGTCCCAGCACAGGACATTTAAGTGCCATGCCCACAGCAGAAGAAAAACTGCTGTGGTCTATCACCCTAAGAGTAGCATTCAATAATTAATAGTACTTTGTACCTCAATGACCTTTCATTTCAGTAGGACGACTTGGACAGGGCTGTTAACTTGCAAAGAAGAAAACTCTATTGATTCAGCTGCTTTCACAGCAGAACCTGACAAAATTATCTGATACTTTGATTCTGAGGCACCAAAATAGAGTCATTTCAGATAGTGGATTACAGCAATAACAGAACCTGTTTTGACCACCGCAGCAGACTATTACAGGCACCATAAGTGTTGTGGCACAGCTGGCCTCTTAACTCCAGTCCCAGCAATGCAGCAATGCTGGTGGAGCTTGGCAGGGGTGCTCTGGTACATTTTCAAAAGGACTTCACCACATGCACGGTTAACAGCCCCTTTTTGGTGAAATACTTACCAAGCTGGAGATGGTAACTGCTTTAATGCCAGGTGAGTGTGGGGTACGTGTGTATTTCCCACCTCTTCCCACAGCATCACTGGGACAAGGCTGGGGACACACACCCTTGAAAGCCATCTGATCCATCTCCCCACGCTGAACTGACTCAGCCCTAATGCCAAAATATTCTTGCCAATGTCTGACAAGTACTTAAATCTGTAAGAATTTCAGCCCTGCCCTCAGCAGCCTACTGCAGCTCTACCCTGGACTTAGAGAGAGCTCTTCCCACGGGAGAATCTCAGTCTTTCTTTGCATCTCACCCCAGCTGCAGGGGACACAACAATAACTTTCCTGCCTCTTCTGTATGGTTGATGCCTTAATCACCTTTCTCTTCCAAGGTCTCTAGGAGTAACTTGGTGGGATGGAACTGCAAACAAGAAACCCTCAGGCATCTCTACCAGAGCAAACTAAACCCTGCTATTCCCAGTCACTGGCTTGTTCATGAAACAGCCAGACAGCCTCCTCCTCCAGCTGTCTGGCATTTAGCAATAGGAGGGTGAATCAAGTCACCAAAACCATTTCACTGCAGGGATGAGCAGATCAATCACCATATGCACGACATGGCATTGCTGTGCTGGCAGCATCACCTCGTCCCTGCCAAAATCAGGGGTGGAGCTGCTGCTGTAGGGCCAGGAGCCTTTGCCTCCAGCAGCTCCTGTATCGATGAGTTGATAAAAGCTCTGCCTCTTATCATTCTCTTGCTGGTCTGATCTTTTCTTCTCAGTGCTTTCAACTCGTTGGATATTTTTTATCATTGTTGAAACAGCAAGACAATTTGATTTAGGAATTGCACATAGCAGCAAACTCCCTTAACCAGAACTGATTCATATTCTTCCACAGCTTCCCACTCCCCTACCCATCCTCTCCAAACCTGGAAAGGGACCTAAGGCTGCCAGAAGAGGCACAGACACACAGCTATAGCTTTAACCCAAAGCTTTAACCCAGTGCCTACCAACCACCTGCTCAGCAGCGGTTTAAAAATCACCCTAACAGCTGCAGTCACATCCAAGAGAGAGTAAAATAATAAAAAAAGATTTTTTTTTCCCTAGACATTGCAAATATTCACACTTGAAATTGCAGAAGTGCTTTTGCTTTTCTTATTTGGAAGATAAAATACCAGGAAGGGAACAGCAGCAAACGACCTACAGGACTGAAGATCACATTTCAGGAGAGCGTTTCATCTTCAGCAGATCTTTCTGAATTAGCAATTTTGCACTCAGTCTTGCAGCCTAAGCCCTCTAAAATAAAAGCTATGGGCAGCCCATGGGAATTTAAAGCACCTATTATCTGGGCACTTCACGTCCCAGACTGCTCAGATCCTTAGAAACTGCATTAGCAAATGGAGAATGCTATTTACAGTTTTTTTGGTTGTTGTTATTTTGGCCACACTACTGTAACAAAGGCATTGTAAATCCAATTGAAAGCTGTGTGTCTTTTTAAGCCTTGGCATCTTCTATTCAGTTATCTCTCCCTTCCAGATGCCAGGTAGACTGAGGAGGATGCAAGGAGTTCAGATCAGTACGGGGATAAAGAGAAAAGAAACCTCAACTACTGGAGCTATCTGAGGGAAGTAAAAGGGAATTTTCAAGTCATTGTCATTGCTAAGAAGCAAGGGGATCAGCATCAATGTAAATAAGAGCCCAAGGAATAAATTCTTCCAAAAGGCAGCACAGGCAGCCATTCCCAGCTCTGCTGCAGGTGGTGGGCACTGGGACTGCAGGGGAAGGGCACTTCTCCGTGCCTGCCAAGGCAACAGCAATGGGCATTTGGACTCACAGAGGCAGGCATGACCTTGAGGAGAACACTACCTCTCACCAGTCATGGCCATGCACGTTGTGTGCTGAATCCCTTCTCCAGGGATGCTGCAGCCAGAGCAAGGCTTGACCCAGAGCATTTCAGAGTGTGCTGACCCTTCAACCCCACTCTGGCCCCCCAAAGTGGGGCTCTGCACCAAAGTGGATGCAGTGTCAGGCTAAAACCGGAAACCCAAGCAGAGAGCAGTATGCTAGGCAGAGGCTGGCTGTCCCTGCTGCTGTGAACTCATGGTTCACTCAGCTTCAGAAAGCTGAATTTCCTTCCCTTGGGAGAAGAGGATTGCAAATTCTCCACTGCAGCACTGCCCTGTGTTACCAGGACACTAACTCTGGGACAAAACCCAGGGGTACAGCCAAAATGAGTTTAAAATCTTGCTTTTTCTTTGCAAACCTGAAGCAGATTGTTTAAAAACAGGTTTTTAAATAAGGCTGAGTGAGCAAGAATGTGCATCACCTCTATGCTTTAGAGATTATTTAGACACAGCTTCAGGCTGCAGATTTTCATGGAAATATAACTTTTGCCTTCAAACAACCCTTCTCTGAATTTCAAGGAAAATACAGATGATTCCTCTGCTCTCATTCCCTTTTGATAAGCAAAAAGCTACATGCTCTGGTCTTCCAAATACCACCCCTAGGCATTCAAATTAGTAGCCACTGAAACTAAGCCAGTCTTTTGCCTCAGATGTTATTTCCTTGAATTATAGAATTGTTTCATTTGGAAAAGACCTTGAAGACCATTAACCCAGCACAGCTCTCAGGCCCTTTGCAGACTCAGGCCAACATTAATTGGTGTCACACATCAACCTTAATGCCTGCCCAGTACACCAGACTCAGATGTCAGTTATCCTGCATAACCAGTCCTAAATCCTTCACTGAATTCCCTGCAGCAGACAACTTGCAATGAAAAGAGCCTTGTAGCATGAGGTAATATAGTAAGTCAAGCAGGGAAAGCTCCCTGCTGAAGCCATATCACATAGGCTGGAAAAAAGGGCCATTAAAAGAGAGGAGAGACTGAAGGATGAGGAGAGCTCCACAGGAGAAGGGGTACCCCTGCTCCTGCCCCCTCAGCTACCAATTCACAGGAGTCTTTGAAACCATCCCAGTTCTCCAGGTTCATTCTAAGCATTCGTTTGCTTTCATCTTCTGTCCCTTTCCTCCCTGCAAGAGTCATCTTAAAAGTCTGTTTGGAATAACTTCTCTGTGCTACAAAACATCTAACAGGGCTGGACTGAATTTTAAAGGAATTAATTTCAGTAATGCAGTAACTCATCGTCCTGTCATCTTTCCTATTAATCAGTGAGCAATATTTCAGTCTCCACTGAGCATCAGGAATGAATTTTGCAAACCTTACAGATTGAACTTGTATTGCCTGAAAAATATTGTCTTCCTACAGTGAAAAGAACAAGAGGACAGAACAGAATAAGCTGTGCTACAATTTTATGTTCTTCCTGCTTCCTTCTTCCTTTCAGATAATCTATTAATAAGCCTGAAGGACATACAAATGTAAACATTCCTGTCTGTTGGGTATTTGCCAGTCAGTTCCATAATGGTTTCCAATTAAGCAGAGACTGTCAGACCACAATGCAAGGACACCAGGGTGGCACAAGAAGACCCACGCTGGGCAACTGGAGCCATAAAACAGGAACGTGTAAATCAGAAGCAGCAAGAGGAACTAATTGGAAATGTTGCCCAGCAGAAACATTAGCATTTCATGTTTATAATGCAAGTGCCAATAAACAAAGAGACATGCCAGCTATTAATTTACTTTCTGACAGTCCAATTGTGTGATACATTCCCAAATGACTGCAAGACAATAGGAAGCTGCTCATTTGTCAAGAAAGGGCAACATGGCACGTGGCATTTCAGCCACTAACAACTCACGTGATCCTTTTATTTAGAGCTCAGACAGTCTTGCCTTGAATCAGGAGTGACTTCACTGAAGTCAGACTTACCCCAGGGAAGAGCAGATTCAAAGCAAAAGAATTATATAAACCAACTGAAACATGCACAACCATGACACAGTGGTTTGTACCTGTAGCCCAGGTCACTGGGTCATCCGTAATGCCTGTGGACCATGAAGCAGCTGAGGCTCCTAAAGCACTTCTAAAGCCTTCCACAACTAAAACACAGATATTCTGTGTGCCAGCAACTTCACACCCAATGCAAGTGGCTTTTCAGAACCATTTCTCAATGCCTGCCTCTTTGCTAAGGGGTTTTCAAGGTGCTCTGCACCTCCTGCCCAGGCTGTCGATGTGTTTCTAGCTGAGCTGCAGCACTTTGGTACTTCGCTGACTCGCACTCCATCAAGTACAAGACAAAATGTTCAATTTGCACAAAATTCTGATTCTGCAGTAAAAGTCCTCACATGCTCCTTGCTGAGCAGCACACAACCCCTCTCCTGATGCCCTACAAAACCCCTGCAAGGAGCCCAAAGCTCAGTTCAGCGAAATTGCCAGGGGTGTCAGTGAAGCTGTGCAGAGAACCTTTCAGTGGCAGAACTCCCTGTGCTATGCACTCACCAGTTCAAGGGCAAGACAAGGGACAGCATATGGGACATTAAGTGCCCTTCTAGGTTATCTCACCCTACTTCTATCTGTGGTGATATTCACATGTTGCTCTGCTGCCTCTCAACTCCAAGTGCAGCACTTTGCCCTTCATGGGTATCAATTTACCTCTTTCACCCTGAAACTGAGCACTAATTCATACTAATAAATCACATTTTAAAGGCATCAGTGTACTTTGCAAAGCCTGCCTCAGTGATATGAGGCTCTTGTGTCCCTTGAATAGTACAGGGAACTGCCCTAGGCCAGGATAATTTTTACTCTAAATTTTAACAGTGTTAAATAATTCCTCAGTCCCTCCTAAGGAACAAGGAGATAGGCAACATAGGGCATTTCCTCTTTAGGTCTCTATATCCATGCTGCCTGAGGATAGGACAAAGTGTTAAACTAAGTCTAAACAGCAAAGGGAAGACAGGAAAACAGCTGCACCCAAAGAGATCCTGCACCTTTGCCTTGGTGCAGGAACATCAGCTAGCTCAAAGCTGCCCCCATCTTTGCCTCTCCAAACAATTCAGGTGAAGAATGGTGCTAAGAGATAGCAGGATGCTGGTGGAAAGAGTCAGCCTGCCTCTCTTTCCCTGCAAGGCTTCCTTCCTCCCATATCTTAAATCCTGCTGTAATAACAAGCCTCTAGATAACAGCCCTGAGATTAGAGTTGCCAGGGCCTCAGCACTGATGTTCAAACCCCCAAGCAAAAGCACAGCATGTTTGGCACAGAGCAGCTGAGAGCTGCCAGAGCAACGAGTGACACGCATGAAGACACAGCCACAGTGGTGCCACTGCCCACAGGTTGCACCTGCCCTGCCCCAGCTCTTTCAGGCAGGTGTCCAAGCCACCTGCAGCTCACCAAGCTCCTGCTGACTAAGGGCAGGTAGAGCCCAGTGTGCCTGTGCCAGGCTGGCTCCCTGCCACGGGTACAGCACCTCCTCTGCCCTGGCCCTGCAGCTGGGTCCTGGGCAGGCAGGTGTCCCCAGGAACAGCACGGCTGCAAGGCTGGAGAGCAGAAGGTGTGAAGTCACATCACCTTTGCTTCAGTCCAGGGTGAGGCAGGGAAGTGAATCCCATCTGCCTGGGCAAAGCAGCTCAGCCAGAGGCAGTAGGGCAGTGCCTGCTGGGAAGGAGGTGCTGAGCAGGTCAGACACCTGCAGTAGGATGGAGACAGACCACCTAAATAAGTCATCCACATATTCTACAAGCCTAAAGAACCTGCTTGCTTCTGCCATCCAGCTGTGCTCCAGAGGGGGGACATGCTGCTGAAGACAAAACAGCACTTGTTGTCCTGGGGGAAGGAAGAAATTCCCTTCTAACACACCAGGTTTGAGTGGGGTAGTCCAGCTGTGGGGATACAGTCATGTGGCAGAGGAGCAAGAGAAGGAGACCAGACACTGTGGTCTTACTGGAAATAAAAGAAACCTGAAGAGCAAAAAGAAAAAAACAGCAAGACAGAGAGACAACCCCCACAATAAGGAGATGGCACAGAGAATTTAAATGGGCTGTAAAGAAGCAAGGGAGAAGCACAAAAAATTACTAGGAAAGGTTGAAGCAGAAGATGAGAGCAGTCAACTTGCCAAAGTGATGGAAAACCACATGACATCCCAGGCTGTGCCTATCAATTATGGGCTTCAAAGGCATTCTCTGCCTGGAGAAACATGACCAGCACTGACTCACAGTGTGGTTTCATTACTAAAAGCCAATCTCGGCTCCCCAGGGGCTCTTGCTGCCTGGTGATTGTGGCCAGGCAGCTGCCAGTACAGGCAAGCTGGACTGCTGGGCATTCCTTCCTGCATCCAGGAGGCCCTGCAGGCATCCTGCTGCCAGGTTCTGCCCTCTGGAATACACACACAGAGACAGAGGAAAAAGACATTTTCCAGCACATAGACATCAATCTCTGAGTACCAAATCACATCTCACAAAGTCTAAAACAAGTGATTTTGACTGACAGGCAGCTTCACTAATAAACAACAAACTCCCATGAGGCTTAGAAAAAAATGGAGGTTTGTTCTGCACCACCCATCCAAGCCTGATAATCCATAGCCAAGGCAGTCCTGAACTCTCCCAACTCCATCTGGGGAACACAACACCTTGAGGCAGTGAATTCCAGGGGCTAATTTCACTGAAGGCAAACATTTTGGTCACCAAGACCCCTGGAAGATGAATACACATAGCTAAGGCCTTCAGCAAAAGTCACCCAGGATGTTTTTGAGGGTGGTGAGGAGCAGCTAGAAGACAGAAAGCAATTTGACAGTAAACAGGTGGAAAACTTCAATATTTGAATAATTACAGAGCCTCTGTTTGGAAAACACTTGGCTGTTAGCTGGATCTTATGGAGCAGACCACCTCAGTTACTTACTGTGTAAGTCAGTGTGACTCAGAGGAATCTGGTGAGAAACCTTGGAGAGAGAACACAACGTTGCTTTTCTCCAGGACATTACTAAAGGCCAACAAAATTAGAATACAATAACTTCTCTTGGGATTATCATCTCTGTCTTTATGCACTTAAATACTCCAAGTATTTTCCTCAGATTATACTTTTATACCAGTGCTGTCCAATGGCTGAGGTCTTACTAGCTTTAAAATTATTTTGACATTACTTTGTAATGAACAGCTCACACATTTGTATGCCCCTTTTCAGGGCATACAAATCCCAAAATGCAGCTGTACAAGTTCATTATTTTTTACTGAGAGTGGCAGAAATGTTAATGCAGATGGTCCTTTTCCACTTGAGGAAGCGTGAGTAGAACACATTCACTGTTTGTCTGTTGGCTTGTACTTGGCAAAGACAAACATTTTCATGTGCTGCATGGGTACTGGAGCAGCTGAAGCCAAAAGGCTGAGTAGGAACAGGGAAATTGAGGCACATTTGAATCAAACAGAGGAAACCTGCAGCAGAAGTGCCAGAATCAATGTAGACCCCACCAATGGAATCACTTGGGCATGGACATCCATGCTGCACCTTTCCAATATTCCCAATCTCAGTGCCAGACCAGGAATTGTGTAGCACTCTCCAGGAATAACTGATGCTCCAGAACTGCATCCTTCCTTGCCCAGGGATCTCCCCTCTGCAGCCATGTCCCTGTTGAAACCTGTTAAACCAGGATACACTTGGATTTCTCTTGTTGTTCCTCCACCTGTCTTATGCCCCAACAGCTTTTCTGGCCACTTGTTTCTCCTGACAGGTAGATTTGGGGAAGGGGTTAATTCACCTGCTCCTATCACTCTTCCATCTTCCCATCCTGCCTGTCATGCACACATCTTACTCTTTATTACACAACACCACCTCTAATTACACTGTTCTTTTTCTGGCCTTTCTCTGCTTCCACTACATTTTACTGTTATTTATCAAAAGAAATCCTTGTATCTAAGAAAGTGCTTTGGGAGAAAAGCTTGAACTCTGCTCCTTTCCTCTCTCCTGTCTCTTCCTACCAGCTTGCTCTTGGCACAAGTGTCATTTGAGAAAATGTTCCCCTGACTGAAATTTGAAAGGTCTCAGTTTTCCTCTTTACAGTGGAACACAACTGCTGACATTTTTCAACTTTTCCCTTCTCAACTTTCTTGGGAAATTGCAAAACAACTGCAATTTTTCAAGCAAAGGTAGAGACCTTCAAGAACACATTGCTCTGGAGGTACTGTGGTTTTCCAAAGGGAAAGCAGAACATTACCTTGCCTTTGGAAAACCTGAGCAGAGGTGAATTAAGCTTAGCAGGAGCCAGAAATGGCACCTAAAGGCCTCCCACTGCTTCTGCTAAATCAGCCCGATTCCAGGGCTGTTTCAAAACATTTCCTGCAGTGCCAATGCCACTAATTATAACTAATTCCAGAATAAAGTGTAGAGAAGATTCAACACCTGAGCTTTAAGTGCAGGTTGCACAGAGGCAGCTAAATAAGCTTACAGAGGCAGAGATTCCTGCCAGGAACCAAGATTAACCAAAGAACCATAGGATATGGTGCACACTCGAGGTAAAGCATGAGGGCAAGTAAGAACTGTACACCCCACAACACCCCCATCAACCCAGGGCTAAGGGAAAGAAAGGGGCTAGAAAAGATCCTTTGGGTTGGATACCACCAACATACAGCCAAAATTAAGGGAGAATCCCCTGGGATGATTTCCACCATCTTGCAGAACAAAGGTGCTGAGACACTTTATTGTGGATATGCTGCAGCAGGTAACTTGCTGTGCTGTACCCCACTGGAATTCCATCACTCTCCTCTTCCAGCAGAGTGTTAAACCTCCACATCCCAGCACTCACCTTGATCCTGTTCCTCAGAGCCAGTGGCACTTCACAGACCTCACCAGGGGTGTAGTTGTGAAACACCACCTCTGGTGGGCAAGGCTGAGGTGAGCTGTGATCCAGGCCAACTGCTGAGAGCTGGAGAGGCCAGAGAGAGCAGGGAGAGGTTCAGGTGCTGGGAGGGAGATTCTGCTCTGATCCCCAGGGAAGTACAGACTCTGGGTGAGTACATCTGCCCAGCTCACACTGGGTAAACAGTGGCTCTGCCCTGGGCTCATCAAAAGCTGCTGGACCACACTGAGCAGGCTCAAGCCAAGCAGCTCTTTTGGCAGGTGTTTCTCCAGGTTTCCTTCTCCAAAATCCCAGGCAGCACTTACCTCTAGCAGAGCCGTGTGCTAATGGGGTCACAGAGATCCAAGGACACTGACTGACAGAGCCCTGAGTACTCCTGGAGAGAGTGAAACCCCAGAACTTACATCAAGCTCCATGGGAAACAGTTTTGGGATAACCTTTACTCTGAGACAGAGTCCCACACAAGTCCAAATACTTCTTTTTATGGGATGCTTAGACACCAGTAAGAAAAGAACCATACCAGAGGAGATAAAGGCAAAAAGAAAGTAACACAGCACTTAGGAAAAAGACAAATGAGGTGAATGCTGGATGGGGATAAGGCTCAGCTCTTTTCTCAGCAGTTCTGGGCAACTTGAGTAAGACTGGAGTTGGTATTGGAGGTTGGAGTTCCTTTATCCATGAGCTTAAAATGGCTGCTTTCTTGTAATCTATTATGTGTGTCATATTTAATACCATTGCAGAGGCATGTCTGGAGTGATACCACGGCAAACACTTACTGAGCAGAGACATTACTTTGACAAAACCCCTCCCTGCTTTTGCCTCCCCTCTCCATCTGCACTGTTCCACTCAAAACACACAGGCAGGTCTCCTGCACCTCCACAGGGTCACAGCTGGCTGAAGTGAGGAGCTGCAGCTCACTGCCAGCTACTTGAGCATCTGTGTGAGGCATTCCCAGCCTCCTGTGCCATCCAGGGCAATCCTTAACCAGTTTGTTACAGCTCTCTTGCTGACAATTTCAACAGCCTATCTCAGCCATCTACCCACCAGGATTGTGCTTTAATCTGAGCAGCCCTCTAAGAAAAGCAGCCTTAAACACACCCCTCAGCAAACAGTGATCCAGATAAAGCACATCCACTCCCCTCTGCCCAGGGTGAGCTCCCTGTACATCTGGCAGCCTGCAAAATCTAACACCCCATCAGGGTCACACACATTGTTCCTGAAGCTTTAATGCAATTCATTTTGTTAAATCAGAGTAATCACCACAGGCCCTCAGCCTTCAAAGGCCAATGCTGCCACTGTGGAGGGAACCCTTGAACCCTGAAGCATTTGACAGTGACCACACCAAGGCAAGAGGTGGCTATTTCAGCAGAAGAATGGAAAATGGCAAACTCATTCCCTTTTGTCCTCCCCCAGCCCTCTCTCATTAGGGATGGCACATTCCAGAAAAGCCCACCAGCTTCAGCAGCGTTATTTGTGTTGACTTAGCACAAATCAGGACTCCAGTGTCTCACTGAGGAGAAATACTTTGCCTTTCCTCCAGCAGAAGGAACTCCACCAGCAGCAGCAGTTTGAAATGACAGCAGGACCTGGACACTGAGGTATTTCAATGAGCTGGAGGGAAGCCTGCCACAAGCACACACCCTCCTCAAATGTCACATCAAACAGCAAGGAAAAGGGCAGGGAAAGGCTACCTTGTAATGGAGGTCTTGCTCTTGTCTTGAAGCTGGACAACCTGGGGCAGATTCATCTCCTGAGTGCTGGCCAGCCTCTGCTTGATGGTGAGAGACATCTCCTTCTGGAAGGCAGAGGGAGTCAGCTGAAAGGCAAAAAAAAGGCATGAGACTCAGAAATACCCTTGTTCAAAAAGGCTTTTCTTGTTCAAGTGCCAGTGATGAATAATTTGTGATCACAGCCACTAGGACAGTTCTGGAAGCCCTGGAAGTTACCTGCTGAAATATTTAACATCAGTAAATTAATGATATAGAGCAGAATGCACATGCTGTAGCCACGTGGCTCTGCCCCATTAGCTTCTCTGTGATTTGATGTGACATGGTTGGGGATTTCTGCTCTTTGGGCATTTGTTTCCTTTTTAGTTTCACTGGATTGAGCTGGTGACCTTTGCAGAGTGGGGAGGAGTTATCAGAACTCCCCTAACTCCCACAACACTCACATCCCAGCATGTGGAGATGTCACTGCTGGGTGAGTGCAAGGGAGGCAGGAGAGCAGCTCTGTGCCAAGGCTGCACAGCAATGGGTCCAAGCTTCAGTGCTCTCTTTTTCATTAGCATTTGTTTTCTCTGTCTGGCCTCACAGACCCCTCCCCAGAAGAACACAGAGATCTCCTGACAGAGCCCCAGCACCAGAGCATCTCCAGTTGAGTGAGCTGCAGTCAGCAAAGGGACGTTTGTGGGTGGGGAGGAGGAATTGCCCTGACTCCACTGCTGGGCTGGATCTGTGCTCCACACAGGAGATGGGACAGAACAGCTGGTTTGGAATCTGCTCTAGCTGGGACCAGGCCTGTCTCTCAGAGCTCCAGGCAGAGTTTGAGCTGCCCTGAACATGCCAGGTGCCCAAGGGCAGGTTGGTGAGAGCAGCACAGGTGAGTGTCCAGCCTGACAGAAGGGGATGGAGAGCAGCACACCCTCATAGCTTCAGCTGGACATTGGTTTAACTTGGCTGTAGCCCCTTCATTGGCTTCATTGCCCTTCTCTGGACTTGCTCCAGCACCTCAATGTCTTTCCTGAATGAGGGACCCAGAATTGGACACAGGACTCTGGCCTGTTGAGAAGAGCAAATGGATTTGATGTGATAATTTCACCAAACTCAAGGGGAACATTCACTAGGTACCTTTGTACACACAGATACAGACATGCACATCTCTGTGCCTGTGTGTGGGAACTGACCATTGTGTGCTAAGTTATAGAGTGAACCTTGATGACAACCTCTGCTGGGTCACTGAGGAGACCCACTCAGAAGTTTCTTTAACACTGGTGTCTCCAGGCTGTGACAGCCTTCAGAACTGGAGAACACAAGGCCTCCCTGCCTTTTTCCCATGGGCCACAAAGACACACCAGAGCCTGCTGGCATTTCTCACCTTTCCCTCCACCCCCCTTCTCCCAGGACTATTGGAATTGTATTTACTGTAATTATTAACCAAATCCTTATTAATATCCAAGCTGTCTTTAATAACTCTTCAGAATATTCTCAGGAATTCCATTCCCACTAAAAGAATCTTTTTTTTTGCGAGTACAGAAGGAAGGTGAGCATCACTTGGCTGATTAATTTTTCAAGAGCAGCTGACCTGATGTGACTTTGAGTCTGGCCCTACTAAGGACCAGACTTCAGAGTGTTGTGAACAACCTCAAACCCAGGGACACTGCTGCCCCAAGTGCAGACAAAACCAGAGCACTTTCCTGCATTGCAAACCAAGTGTCCAGCCTTTCTGCAAGAATGTTTCTAACTAATGGAGCAGAGAGTTCAAGACTCTGATTAACAACTATGGTTTCTCAAGGCTAATTTGGTTAAGTTACAAAAATTATCCAACAAATATGACTCCTTCCAGGCGTGAAATTACCACACTGCCCAAGAGCATTTCTCCATGGAGAATGAAGGTCCTAATTTTCATTTAGTAACATCCAAATTCAAGGCTTCCTATAGGCATTAGAAGTTGTCACAGCATAAATAAAAGCATGAAACCATTAAAGGAACATGAGCAATTAGTTCAAACAGAAATACAACATATGGGAAAGC
The DNA here is from genome assembly GCF_963513975.1 of Fringilla coelebs. NCBI lineage: Eukaryota > Metazoa > Chordata > Aves > Passeriformes > Fringillidae > Fringilla > Fringilla coelebs. Next base: position 7,446,037 of record NC_140040.1, on the reverse strand, counting down.
AGGGCCACTTCAGACTTTATCCTAGTGGCAGGTCTTCTCTAGCTTCCTTATCTTACAAAGAAGCACAGGTAAACAGGGTCATTCCCTTCCCCACCACCAGCCTGACAATCACCTCTCTTTGTCTGTGTCACAAAAAGTGAGTGCACAAGAAAAGGCAAGAAGAACAGAAAACCCCAGAAAGGTTTCGAGCACTGAAAAGACTTATCATGGACAACATTTACTAAGCACTGTGGACCAGAAATAATGTCCCTTCCCTTTCTAGCAAACTGGACCAATGAATAGGTGCATTTGCCCACTTCTTATTTTCAGAGACTTGGGAGACCAGCCCTAAACTAAAATTATTTGCATCCTGACTGTAAGTAAAATCTCTGATTATATTCTCTCCTGCTTCCTTCTCTTCCATATTTTTTTTGTGGACTTGCTTTATGCAACAAGACATTGTCTACACAAAGATGACCATTTCCTTTCCCTCAAGTTTTAATCCACATCCACAAGCAACCCAGTAACTCCATTCCTTTATTCTCAAAGCAGTTACACCATTGTACACATAATCCACAAGGCTGCTGTTTCCTTTTGTTCCTACGTGAAACATGAGAGCAGAGCCCTGTCTTATGGACACCAGGACATGCTGCAGCAAGAACTGGGATTTAAACCTGGAAATAACTATTTTTCAAGAGAGAAATCTAATAATACATTAATCTGGATTTCAGTGATTTATTACAGGGTCTTGAGAATAACTGGATTATTTGTTCCAATTTTCTAACTGCAATTTAATTTCACTTGAAATGAAGCCTGTCCATCATGCCCACAATGCTGATTTCCAGATATTTTCTACTCTCCACACCCCCATACCAGTCTAACAGCTTCTCCTACCCTCTAGCTCTGGAGAGAAGCTCTTCCGTACCCCATAGTTCCACTTCCCTAAAGCCTCCATGGATTAGCCTCCCAGACCTGGGGAAAAGAAGCAGAACTAAGAAATTAGCCTGATCTCCCTGCAGGGATAGAATGAAACACCAACCACGACCCAGCACAGCTCCAGCCCAGCACCCCTGTCCCACGAGGGGAGATCTCCATGTTCCCCACCTCAGACAGCTCTGTGATACTCAGCAGGGTTGAATTAGGTTCCTGGTCTAAGGGTAAGTCTGGGTAGGTAAATGGGTTATAAAATTGCAGCTTGCAGTGGTGGTGGGGACTTCTTGCTTAGCTGTAGATTCTGCAATAAAGGGAGAATTGAGGAGGCTGAATCTGGGATGTCCTTGGTGATCTTCTGTTGTCATCTTATTGCAGGGGTTCCATACCGTTGTCTCCTTATCACAAAAGTTCCATACCTTCTTGGTGTTTTCTCCTGGGCTGCTCCTCAGAGCACTGACTCTTTCCTCTTCACAAAGCAGCCAGCTGACTCCAGTTCCCCTCTCAACCAGCCAACCCACTCTTTTGTAGCACTCTTCTTCTCATTGGTTACAGCTATGGCCTGCTAAAGTCAGGCCTGCTCCTAATCTTTGATAACTGGCCCAGCTGCAACTCCTTAGGGGTAAGATTACTTTCTACACTATCTTCATTTTCTTATATTCTATCCCCTTACAATCTTCAGCTCATCACCCTGAGACATGCCAGGAATTGTACCCCAGCCCTGGGCATATTTCTTCATTGCTTCTCTAGGTGGCACAGCTGTCCTGGCACAGCTGGTTGCTGTGACTGCAACAGTATTACAAAGTGCACCTCAGAGTGGCATTTGGTAATGCTCCACAAGCTTCAGGTAAATTAATTTTAGACACTGCAGACAAACCCATCACATCCTTGCTTAAGGAGTGAAGACCTTTCCACACTGAAGCAAGAATTTAATTTGTATTTTGCTCACCCAGGGAGGACCCTGATCATATCAATGCAAAGGACAGCAGGCAAATCTCCGTGTTGCCCCAGCTCTGACAATGCCTTTGGGGGTGTCCTTTGGTGTTGCACCCAGAGAATACCCTCTGATGAGCTTGTTCCAATTAATCAGGCACACAGCAGCCAAGGACACCCAACTGGCAAGAGCATCTCTGATGTCAGGTAGCTTCATGCATTTTTGGCACAACAGATGCTATAAACAAAAGCTTCTCAGGAGACTCTAGGCCACAGGCAAACCCAGTCCTCACATCTGCTTGGCAGGGAGCAAGGAACCCTCCATTTGGAAACCAACATTCATTATTTAGGAATTTACAATCCAGTCAGTGAGGATCCGAGCTCTGAAAAATAACTGGCTCTGCAGCCAGCCTGTGGAGACTCACTCCAGAACATCTCCTGGACAATGTCCAGTGTAAGCAAAGCTCAGTGTAAACTGGAGAGTTGGGGCAAATAAACCTCACCCTGTGACACCCTTGTGCACTCAAGACACCAAGACAGAAGTGCAAAGGAAGCTGAATGGTGGGGGATGCTTCCTGGCTCAGAAGGCAGAGCTTAGAGACAGATGTCAAGGTGAGGCCCATCAAATCTTTTATACCTGGTCTGAGATGCACTCACAGGGCTCCTGCCTCCTTGTGCTCCTTCCTACAGCTCCAGCACCTCAGAACCAGCCTTAGAGGCTCTCACCTGCTCAGCACAGGAGTGAATTCTGCTGCAGGCAAAGAGCACAGCTGGAGCCAGATTTCATGCTCAGAGAACTTGCCAGGGAAGCCTCAGGTGCTTAGCAAAGGAAACTGCTGGAAAGGATATCCATGGAATTGCATGGTAGAAATTATATGCAACCCACACAAGGCTTGCTGGTACCTCAGCCCCCTTTCAAACTCAACAACCCTGCTCTCACACTCAGCTGTGTCTCTGCTACTGAACTCACCATGTGTTTTTCCAGCCCAAACCTTCCTCCCCTGCCAGGCAGATGGAGGGGACCCAAGCCATTTGTTGGTCCAGCTTGTCAGCCCAGACAATGGCATTTCTACATCTCCTGGACTGCTGCAAGGAGAATGCAAGTGAGAAAAAGCCTGATCTGCAGGCTGGCACCTTGGATGCTCAAGAGCTCAGGAAAAGCCTTGGCTGGGGAGCTCTGCTCCCTGGATGACAAAGTCTTTTAGCTAATGACTATTTAATGTGCAATGCATAAGCAGTCTCTGGAGGGGAAAAAAAAAGGACAAGAACCATCTTTAAAGTGAAGGAAAGATTTGTTTGATGCTGTGGGCTCACAGCTACTACTGAGACTGCTTGCTCCAGGCAAGGCAAAAAAAAAGGGTCTGCACAGGACCTGTACCCTGCTCCCAGCTGGGTGGTTTTGACCATGACCTGTACTGGATAAGTAAAAGCACCATCACCTCTTCCCTTTAGGGCAGCAATAATAACCTCTGAACACTGCCTGGCTCATGAGCAGTCTCCTCCATTCTGCTGACATGCAGTGATTTGTTAATGCACCTTTCAGCTGCATCCCCAAGATGGAACATGGGGTATTCCCAGCATCCCTAAAACCCATCCACACCCTTTCTGACCCATCCCTTCACTTCTGCAGCATCAACTCTCAGTGCATAGCTCAGGCTGCACAATGCTCACATCCTGACCAGCTGCTTCACCTGCCAGGACATGGAGAGGCTGGGCATTGGCTGAGGTCTTGAAATGCTCCTGTAAACCTCAATCCCAACCAAGATGGCTCAATCTTAGACTGCCAAAGCTTCTCAATCAAAGTGAATATGTGTTCATGCCCAGTTCTCACAAAGGAATTTCAGTCTCTGGAGTACCATGGGCATTAACTCAATTCAGAGACACCAAAGTGGACACAGGCCCCAGCCAAAAGCAGAAGCAGGAATACAGCCACAGAGCCTGACCTTGGCTGGCTCCAGCCTCATACCTGCTTCTCCAGCACACACACAGTACTGGCTGCCAGAAAAGTAAATATTCTATGTTTACTGGATTGCTGCTCTAATATACAGCACTGGGTGTAACCCCAAGGTGTTACAGAACAAGCTTTAACTTCACTGATTGTTCCCTATCCTTCATGTATGGGGCACATCTGGAAAACCTGCTATGAGTAATTTGCACCCCCTGGAGCAACCTAGCCTTTTTATTTTCTCTAACTGCATGTAGGAGTCTCCACTCAGCTCTGCTCCCAAGCTCTCCCTCCTGGTGCCAGACAACCTGGGCACCAAAAGCCACCCTCCCTCCAGAGAAAGGCCACAGCCCCTGGCACTTGAGCACAGGGGGGGTCACCAGCATCCCCCACTTCCCCACTCTGCAGGGCCACACTCACACCTTGGATCCCCTCAGCCAGCCAGGCTGTGGCTCTCCTTCAGGAGCAGCAGGGCTTCCCAGCCAGCCCCAACACCCCCATGGCAACAACAGGAACATAACAGGGGAGGAGGCAGGGGGGGTTTCCAGAGACCACAGCAGCCTTGACAGCAGTGGCACAAAGCACCCAGCTGGAGCTGCTGTGGTGCCCCTGCCCCAGGGTAGCAGAAACCAGCTGCACTTCCCACATCTGCTGGGATACTGGTGATGCCTGGCTGGCAGTGCCTTGTCTCAAACAGTAACAGCAGCTCAGGGACAGCACACAATGAACACAGCAAACACACAGTGAATCTGCCTCCAACACACCTGCGAGAACTGCAGCACCTCCAAGGAGGGAGAGGGGGGACACACTTGCCCACAGCCCAGCACAAAAGCAAGCCAGGCACCTCAGCATTTCAGAAAAGCTACCCTTATCTGTCCTAGCAGGGTGTGATCAAACCAGGCTCCAAACCCTGCTCTTTTTAGAGGCACAGGTAACTGTTAGTTTGTGCAGGGAGCTGAAATCCTTCCTCCATCCCCTGGGAAAGGCTCTTTGCATAGCTCTTTTCCTCCTGCAGAAGCAAATGAGCATACAGCCAAGGGCAACAGGCAGGCACGTTGCATTATTAACCTCTCCTTTGCTGCAGAGCCAGCATCCCCCTAAAAACCCAACTGCAGGCTCTGAGATGAGACCTCACAGCACAGGCACACTCTGGCTGCTGAGCACCAAAACCAGAGACCCTGGCGGGGTGCAAGAGGCACATCAGAAACACCTCTCCTGTCATCACTGCTGCACTCACCAGATCAAGGCAGGTAACAGAGTTAACTGGACACTTTTGGTGTCTTGCAGAGTACACATAGCTGCTGCAAAGGCTGCAATGAGGTTCCAGAGAGAAGAGGAAAGTGCTGGCAGACTGCTCACAGGATGGCAGAGGTGCAGATGGGAGCACTCCCTACCCCCATTTTAACCCATGAAGTGCTCACTTCAAGGGCTGACAGCAATGCTCAATCACTTTAGATGTTATCAAAATAATTACATTCCCCACTGAATAACTGCCCTGAGATCACTTACCCAGCTGCAACCTTAAGAAGGTCCAGTCATGAAGTTCTAAACAAGCAGCCCACAGCCCTCTTTGTCCCAAAGAGGGTTCATATTAATTTTCTTCTGAGAAAGAAGGAAAATGATGCTAGGTCCTTTTAGCCACATTTCCCCTGCCTTACTCTGAGCAATACAATCACCCCTTTCAAGGGAGAACATAGATTTATTTTTTTGGTAGCACAGACCTCAACTCACAGCCTTGGGTTTATCTTCTCCCTTTTTATTCCCATGCTGGGAATCAATTTGTTAGTTTGTGCAGGGAGCTGAAACCATTTTCCCCTCATTTTTTACTTCATTTGCATCTCACTTTCAAACCCTGAAATGCTTCTTTAGTCTTTTCTAAATCAAGACACTATTTCAAATTCCTGCCTTTTAGAGACCCTGACATTATCTGTGCAGTTAACTAATTTGAAAAGAATAGATAGTATTACCTTCACAGCCTATTAAAAGAGAACAAAATCCTTGACCCCAACAAGTGTAATGCCTCCTACGTTTTCTTTTTCTTTAGCTCTATGAAATCATTTAATCCAGCCAGCTGTCTTTATGTCAATGCAAAAGAAAATTTACAAGCCTCCAGAAGTTGACCACAGTTCAAGGGGAATCTCTGACATGGAGGTTGGGAAAGGCAGTACCCAAGGCTGTGCCTGCCAGGAGACAGTGCCTTGGAAAGATGGGTGAGCTTTGGATGGAGGCTCAGGCCTGACTCAGCAAGGTACTGGCACAGGAGCTCAACCTCAACAAAAAAAAAAGGGACAGATGTCAAGGGTGACAATATCTGTGCAGCTACAGATGATTCAATATTTGTTCCTGGGACTGCCACTACCTTAATCTGAACTGCCTTGGCATCCTGTTTCCTGGCAGCTAAAAACCATCTGAGACCCCGTGGTACTGAGGACAGAAATGTGCAGCAGCAGCAGCATCACCCTGCAGGACCTGGGCTTGGTATTTCCCAGTGACAGAGGCAGAGCAGGGCTCAGTGTCTCCTCCCTCACACCCAGCTCTTCTCTGCTAGCAAGGTCTTGCCAGGGCATTCTCCATCCCAGCCACCAGCACAGGACACCCCAGGCTGGGAGCACCAGGCTCTCCTCTGCTCCAGCCAAGACTCAGAACAGCCTGCAAGCCCAGGCACACGGCAGCACATCTCTGGAAATGCACATCTCTTGCCACTAAAACCATGAACAACTCAGAACCCAGCACAAGCATCCCACAGGCAGCCCCGAGCACCCCCCAAATGCCACAGACAGGCCTTCCCTCCCACCTCTCCAGGCTAAGGAAAATCTGTGCTTAACCAGATCCACAGCAGCTTGGCTGGCACTTGCAGCTTCTGGCATCACCTGGCAGCTCTGTTTGCTGTTGGATGGGTCTCCTTGGCTCCCAGCTTTGCAGCAAGTCAGTCATTCCCAGCCCAGCAGGTCTGGTGCCTCTGCAGGGCCCTTCCAAACATCAACAGCTGGCTCTGTGATGGGAAGAAAGGAAGAGAAAGATTAGAAAACACAACAGTTGTAAGTGGGACACAGGGAAGGGACAAATGCAGCCCGTGACATGCATTTCAACCTCAACCCACAGGAGCACCTGGCATGATTAGAGCAGCTACAAAGCACCAGGCTGTTCAGAAGCAGCACTGTTTTATTTATCACTTGAGAAGCACCAAAGGAAGAAGCTGCTGTCCCTGCTGCTGCCAGCCAGCTGCTGCAGCTCTCTGCAGCACACAGGGCTGTGCTGAGAGGTGCTGGGGCAGCCTGCAGGCACCAGCACTGCTGGGCAAGGAACTTACCAACTGAAGCAGGCACCAAGAAATCAAAGCCAAACGTGGCTTTTCTTGCACTCTGCAGTTGCCTTCACAGTTCTGGTACAGCCACACAACAGCCACAAATGCAGAGTTTGAACCCAAGCAAAATCCCAAAGCACTTGGCTGGATTGCTTAAGGAGGGGCTACTGTATTGCTTTTGGCTTAGCCAAATATTTGACTGCATTTGTATCCAAATATCTTCTGCTTAAAAGACTGGGAGTTTTGCTAAAAAACAGCCATGCAGAAACCATTCTGGGCTGGAACATGGGCCAGGGCTTCCTGATTTTTAAACACGGCACCTGGTACATCCCCTAGAAAAGCCTCTGCTCTCTGCCCTGGAGGTACTCTCACACTCCACAGTTTTTATCTGATCAAGGTCTCCATGCTGACTCCCATCATGTCACATATTGGCAGTGGGAGCAGAGGGACAGATTGTAATTTTCCACAAAGAGGTTGTCCAAGTTGAATTGTTAAACAAGCTCCTCAGGTTCTTCCTTTGAACCTCTTCCCATCCTTCACACATCCCAAGAAGTACCATAAATAGACAGCAGTAAAACCAACCCCAAACATCTGAGATTTTCCTTGAGGGAAACATCCCCACTCATGAAAGACCAGTTTTGTAATAAACATATGGCCTCAAAGGCAGAGGGAAACCCCTTCAAAACATAAAGCAGAAGTGGAGTCACTTATGAAATTGGAGTGGTTGATCAGAAAACCTGGACAACTGGGTCTGTGTAGCAAACACCAAGGGCCTGAAAGAGTAAACCTGTCCAGCCACTGATATCATTTAAAGCAACTGGGGGATTAGAAGACAGAGAGTAGCCACATTAAAAAAAAAAAATCAAATACATTATAAAAAGATAGACACTTGAGTGGGGGCAGGAACAGGTTTGCATCTTTGTGACCATGAGCACAAACATCTGAGTTCCAAGGCTGAGCTGCAGGACAGACCCACCTGATTGGAGCTGTCAGCCTCACTGCAGAGTTTTGGTTTCCCATTATAGGAACAGCTCAAGAGGGTGCAGGTTTGCTTTGAGCAGCATCTCTCTGCCAAGGATGAAAGCAAGGACCTGAGTACCCCATTTGTGACTTCCTCTCACATTGAAAAGTCTTCCTAGTGCACTCTGGCACCTGATCTCATTAAAAAGGAAGAGAGGGAACAGATGGAAACATAAAAAGAAACTGTCAGCTGCCAGCCACTGCTCCCATCCTGTCTCTGTCCCTCTCCCCACTGCAGCAGGAGCACCACCAGCAGCTCTTGCAAGGACAAGGCCAGCAGGAGACAAGGAGGATTTCAGGTGGGCAATAAACAGTAGGAATAGAAGAAATCTTGGTAAATAAGAGCTCCATTTGCTAGGGAAGGCAACACATGAGAACTCTGCCATGTCCAGGAACCCTCCTGTCCTTCCAAACAGCAGGGAGTGGTATGCTGGCTGAAACAGCCACCATGCCTGAATCCTTTCCAGCCTTCAACCCCCAGGCACCAGCAAACCCAGGAGCAAAGCCCCCCTAAAAAATGAGCTGGGATACCCAGTGGGGAATTCCCTATAGGAATCTCTCTTCCTCTCTCCCAGCCTGTAGTTCAGGTATTGAAGCATTCCAGGAAGCTTGGCAGACATTGGGGATGTCCAATAACCAAGAGCATAAGAGAAGGGACACAGAGCCACCACCCTTCTGTGCAGGGTGTTTGTTGCACCCTGTCCCTGAGCCACCACGTGTCCTTGGGTGTCACCACAGAGACTGCCCTGCAACTTCCCCTCTCAAAGCAGCACAGGGACTCCCAGGGCAAGCAGGCCACAGAGAGGAAACCTTCCCCATGTCTCTCACCATCCCTAAGCATTTTCCTCTTTCCCAGAGAGAGAAAAAATAAATTTCCCCTTCCCATGCCAGAGGCAGAACATAAGGTGGACCTTAGATGACATTGAAGGTCACAAACTTGCACTCATCTAATTACAGCTCTGCCAGGTGTCAGGCAAAGGGACCAAACTCAGCTTTCCACATTTACCAAGGAAATGGTAAAGTCACAAGGGAAGCAAAAACTTGCATTTATCCCAGTGCTGGGAATGCCACAGGGAGACTGATCTGTCCTCTCTGTAATTAGCCTAATTTGAAAGCAGCCCAGTGGTTTCAGCAACATATAAAATCAGCTTTCTTAGTAGAAAATAGCATCTTTCACCAGACTAACTTGATGGGAACAAAATGTGCTACTGACAAACCTTATCTTGTCCATATCCTTGAGCATTGCTGGCTAGATCAACCTACCTTTAAAACAAGTGCCTGCAGCAGTCCTGAAAGGCAGAGAAAGCAGCATCTCAGCCTCGTGGCAGAACTGTGATGCAGATGATATACTGCACAGGAAAATTAAGGTGTAGGTTTATTATGCATCAGCTTTTCTCCAGCAACTACCTACAAGCAATGTCTTGTCATGGAGCAAACTCCATGTTTGCTGTGGGCTTAAGATGCCCAGCATGCCTGCAGTCAAATTACAGCACCTGCCTCCTGCCTCAGCCACCCACCTAAAAACCTTGAAGGAAATTTGAAAAGTACTGACCATGCAGCTGGTGCCTTCAGCCCTCAGCATCCTCCATCACTAAAAAAGTCAGGAGAGGGCAAGTAAAAATTATGTCCAGCCACCAGGAACCTTTGGAGGCATCCATCAGCTGAACTGCTGAGACACAAATATCTACTGTCTCTCTTTAGCACAGCCTCAAGGCAGACCCCTTTTTTTTAACCCTCCCTGGCTGCTGCTCCCACCTTTTTAATTAGGAAGTGGATGCTAATTTCTCTCAGACAAGTTCACAACAACTTGCTGGGCTGAACACAGAAAGATGGCTTCAGTTTAATTTTCCTATGACTACAAGACAGAGGTTTCCAAACCTGTTTGGAAATTATTTTTTTTTTCCTGGCTGGTCTTTCCAGCACTGAGAAGTCCTTTAACAAATGCTATCTCTGTATAGAGACGTCTGGGATTAACCAGGCCAGATACATCAAACCTTCACAAGGAATAGCTGGGCTGCACAGGGAGCCATGAATCTCTCTATGGAGCAAACCCAGGAATTATCCCAGCAATGAGGCTGGTCAGGAAGCCAGTTTGTTAAATAACACTTCTCCAGGAGCAAAAGGAGCAACAGCTTTGCCAGCTGACTGGGAAAGGGACCAGCTGCTAACAGAACACAGATCCCTCCTCTGCTGCTCTGAGAGCCCTCCCTCCCCACACAGAGGCAGCAGATCAGACAGCAAATCTCCCCTCAGAAAGGACATTTGAGGCTGTAATGGCACCTTCAGTCCCTTGGCTTTGCTCCTCTCCACTGCTCAGCAAGCTTTTCTGCCTCACTGGACACACTGGTCCCTGCATGCCCTCAGCTCGAGAGGGGACCCTGGGGAGATCAGAGCAGCCCCTCCACGCTTTCAAGCTCACTGGGCTGCATCTCTGTGCAATCCTCAAACCCTGCACATAAGGGCAGCCTATTTTTTTAGTCTCACAGGCAAACTGAGCTGAAAAGCAGCTGGGGAGGAACATTCACTTGGGAAAGCAGGATTTCTCCTTCCCAGCAAGTAGCATTTGCAGGGCAGCAGACAAACTGGCTGACATTTGCAGAGAGCTCTGAAGGCACATAACCCTCTGGAAATGTGCATCATCAGTCCTGCCATTCTTGGCCCACTAAGCTTGTTTGTCTCCCACAAAAGCTGTGAGAGAGCACAACTCTTGCACACGTGCTGTCTCCCTGGGAACTAATCCTACGTTTGTCCTCCTTGACTTAAGCGTTCATTTGAGCCCACAGCAAAATTTCAAGGCCTAGAAACACCTGGCATGGAGTGAAAACAAAGGTCAGGTATCAAGCACAACCTCTCCTGGGGATGTACACCCAACAAGAAACTCTCTCTCACTGTGCTCATAATCCAGGCAAACAGCTGCTCTTGGAGACAGAAGCAATTCAAGGAACTTCCCAGCACATCCCTCCCAAAGCCCTGCTTGGTCCCTTGGCAGGGCAGGGGCTGCTGCCAGCATGGGCTTCCTTCCTTCCCAAATTTCCCCCTTGACATTCCCACTTGCCCCAAGTCTATGTACAAGTCCACCACAGCAACAGCACTTGTGCTTCCAGTAAAATAAATTCATCTCGAAGAGAAAAGGCAGCTGGCATCTGCTCCCTGCCAGAGCCCACAGCAGACATTTCTACATGTTTTATAAGGCTCTTTTCACTCCCTTTCACTCCACAGAAAGCAGAGTGCACAGATGATCAGAGGGATCAGGCACACAATCATGGAAAAATTTAGGTGGAAGAGACTTTGGATGTTTTTGGTCCAACTCCTTTACACAAACCATACAATTTCCAAGTTAAAGCAGATTATATGGGGAGGCACCCAGGAGGCATCTGCCAGGATGGAGATTCCCCACCTCTCTGGCTCACAGAAGCTTTCACCTGCCTTTAAAGCTACCAGACAAACATTTGTCAGCTACAAAACAGGCTCCAAAAGATACCATGTGCTATGATCCTGTAGTCCTTGCTCTGGAAGTTAACCTCTGCCTAAAAGCTTCAACGTCCTTGGCTCTTTGAAAAGAAGAAAAGGGCTCCTGTTGTGGGTGGTGTTTGTTTTGAAGCAGCCATGTGTTGAACCAAAATGCCAACTGTTTCATAGCATACAGCAGAAAGGCACTGAGGTTATCTGCCTGCACATACAAGTGCCAGAAGACGGGTAACAGACCAAGAACCACAGAGAAATAAAAGCAACCTCTCATAGCAACCTTTATCTTTGGTCCCTCTTCTTCATGGCCTCTCACAGTCCAACAGCACCAGGCAGGCAATATCAAGGCCATGGCACCACCACCATCTGCTTCCCTGCCTGGGCAATCAGCTGAACATAAACACAGCACATCAGAGATGGGCTCCCAGACAGTTGATTATACAAACCAAAGGGACCAGCCAGGAAATAGTAAAGAGAGGCCTGAGTCACAAACAGCCTGACAGAGCATGTTGTAAATGGGCTGATGAAAAGGAAAAAAAAGAAAAAGGTTCCCAAAGCACCTAAGCCATACCACAGAGGAAAGGTCAGAAAGCAGGGAACATTCCAGAGTCAGGCCAGCTGTAAGTGAACCCAGCTCACAGCTCAGAAAAGCAGAGCTGGAACACGTACTGAGTGCCAAGATTTGCTCAGCTAATATATGCCAAACAGCAGCTCTATTTGTTTTCCACTGGATGAATAATCCTTTCTATCAGGATGCAATCAGGAGCCTAACTCTGATTTAGCTGGGACAGCCTTTCCTCTGATTAGGAACCTGGAAATCTCAGCTCAGCCACTCACAAGTTTCTTGCTTGCAGGGAGATTGTTTATAACAGCCCAGCAGATTAAATACAGCAAACATTCACTGCAAAAATCAAAGCAAAGCCAGAGCTGCTGCTGGCCTCTTTATACAGCTGCAGAGCATTTTAGTTGAAGGAACAGAGCAAAGGATCATTCTTTTGCTGATCCCCCAAAATTAAAATTATGCAACTGCTTTGTATCACTCATTGCCATCCAAATTTCAACGATTAAAGGTGTTCATTTCTTTCTGGACTCAGGGCAAAATAATTAGGACTTGCCACCTCCATATGCCTGCACTTTGGACTTTTCCACACATGACTTACATGTGACAACCACTGCAATGACAGAATGCAAAAACCAAAATCTCTCCTAACACTTGATAACTGAACCTAGAGGGGTACAGCTCACAAAACAGCAGGGCCAAGACCTGAAACAAATACAAGCCCAGGATATGGAGAAAACAGGGAGGAGGATACAATGCTGGAAGCACCAGATTCCTGAGCTCCCTGGACAAAAAGTTCTGCATGCTGGATTTCCATCAGACTGTTAGTTGGGAGTCTGAATGTTTAAGGCTGTCTTCTACCTTCCTAGAGGGGTCTGACTCCTACAAATATGCACTAGAGGTTCTTAATTCACTCAGCCTTTGCAAAAAAAATAAACCAAAAAAACCAAAACAAAAAAAACTATCCTAATGATAACTAGCAGACCCAAGCTGAACATTGGATCACTGTGAAGTCACTGTCAGAAGTCCAAGACAGAAAAGCAAAGGTGTCCCTCCAATCTCCATCAAAAGGGAATGATTCCAAAGTGCCTTCTGGGTAGTAAATCAGTCACTTACACACCAACCAAGTCTTTGAGAAAGAATCTGAAATTTCCACTGCAAACACCAGAAAAGCTCCAGATGTCTTCAGCACAGGGCTGGCTGAATTCTCCCCATCCAGAGAATTAGCTAAACACAGTTTATCTCATTTATCAGCTTAGTCCAGAGCACTTTTAAATCCCCACAAGTTGCCAGAGGTGTTTTAACCCTTGAGACCTCAAGATGCTAAACACTGGTTGAGAAAGCAATTTTAAACACACATATCTTATTTTCTTCAGTGTTTAAATGACTGTGAATGAACTGTCCATCCATCCTTGCTACCAGCTCTTGCTAGGAGTAGGGTTCATTCAGCTCCATTTTGTATGCAATTCCTCCTTGAAATACTGAGTTGAATCAACAGATTCTGTCTTGGAGGAAAAGACAGCCCTGCCCTGAACCTCTGTGCATCACACAGCCTTAATCTGGCTCTGCAAATCAAAGGCAAGAAGCAGGACAGAAACAGAATAAGCAATAAATTGGCATAAACTTCTGGCTTTTGAAGCCTGGTATGCCCCTCCTTAATGAGACACCCAAACCCACCTGGCTAAAGGACAGTTCCTTCAAGTACAAGAAGCAATACAGTAATCCCTCTGTTCTTCTCCTGGTTCTGGCCACCAGAGAGCTGTCCATCAGCCCATGGCCAGAAAAGCTCATATCCTAATTAAAGGCAATGTTTAAAGCCCAAAACAACAAAGCAGCACTGTGGCAGCACATAGCAAGTGACAAAAATACAGAAGCTTCTGGTAATAATTCTTTGAAGGGAAAACTAAAGTTTATAGGAGTCATTGCTGGAAGGCTCTTGGGAGAAAGGGTTAAAAATCATCAATTGGGAGATTTAAGCACTGCCTGGGAAATGTCAAATGCTGTCAAGATATGACAACGCTCTCTGTAGTGATGCCCTAGCAAAGGGCTCATCTCTGAGAACACAGACTGATGGATCATCAGCCCTGCCAAGAGAAAGGAGTTTATTAGCAATTGGTACAGAGAGTACAGCAACCTCAAAAAAAAAAAAGTCACTTCACCAAGACATCCAGCACATCCAGCATCTCCCTTCAGTAGCCACAGGCACATCTGCAGCCCAGCCTTGTGTCAGGAGTCCTCTCAGAACATCCAGTCAGTGCTTTCAAGCTTCCAAACCCTGGCTTTCTGGGAGCTGTACTCAAGCCACTTCAGGAAAAAAAAAAAAAGATTTAGATGTTCCTTAACTTCATCAGCAGACTTCCAGGAATTTTCTCACCTCAGAGAAAATTAAATGAGAGGAACATTTTTATTCATTTGCTCCAAAGCAAAATAAAGCCAGCCAGTGCAGCAGTAAGACAGCTATCACTGGAGTAGAGCTCTTCAAAGCCCTGAAATAAATAGCCTTGCCTCTGGCTTCCAGCTGCACTGAATTGCTTTACACCACCTTACACAAAACCCAAGATTAAATGCCTCCTACAAGTTATCAAAGAAACAGCATTAAAAATGTTATTGATGCCCACAGGATTAGGCATTTGCTTCTAAATTTCCCCATCCTTTGGTCTCCAGAGCAAACCTTCAGGTCCGACTCAACCCCAGCATTAGGCTGGTCTGCTGAAAGGGTAACGAAAGTGCCTTCAGCAAGATCAGACAGACCACAGAATATTCCTTCCTTGTTAGCTCAGGTTCTGCTCTCTCTGACCAGCTTGATTCCCACAACAGCCACTTGGCCCGTGGCAGCTGAACAGCCACAGAGCCAAGCAGCAGATGAGGCAAAGCCTGGGGAAGAAAAGCAGGTGTGAAAGAGACTGACAAAGCAAGGAGCACTGGGATCTGAATGTCACACCATCCCTTCAGAAATGTCCCCATCTGGCTCCTGAACTATAGAGGCTGGTGCTCCAAGAAAGGGACACCTGATGCTTTCTCTGCCCTTGCTTTACCTGTCAATATTTAAGCAATAGATGCCTTTACATCACCTCCAAGATATCCTTTGAAGGGAAAGAAGGAGGGAGAGAGAGAGAGAGATGGGGAACAATATACCTTCCAAGGAAGATTAAAAGAATCAAGGCTTCACAAAACCAATCCAGGTCCCAGACATTTTTGTATCTTTACAGATGTTACTATACAAGGAATGGCTTAACATTAAAATCCATTTCACGGGGAGAAAAGCTTTGGAGAAGAACACAAAGGACAGTGCTGCAAAGTCTTTCAAAGCCAGTGGAGCACACCTCCTCCTGGGGGTGGCCAGCTCTAATTGCCACATTGCTACCCAGTAATGATAGGAGGAAGGGAGTCAGGACAGCTGCAGAAAGTAAATGAGACTTCTCAAAGGAGAAAAAAGGAAAGAGAAAATAACTAAGATCTTTTTACCATGATATTTGAGACAAGAGCCATCAAAGCGTGAGAGTCAGTGATGGACAGCTGGGGAGAACAGGCAGGATCCAACAAAACTGCTCAGACAGGATAAAATCAGAGTGAAAATTAATATTCAACAAAAGAAGTAGTCTTTTGCTTTGCCATAGAGGTACCACTGTGTCACAGGGTAAATATCCCATTCTGCTGCCCAGATGCAAACTAAGACCCCTCTTTTCCAGAGGGTGACAGCCGCAGCTCTGTAGGAGGGGAAGGACTGGACGCCATCTCTTCTCTAGCTGGGAAAGAGAAGCTCCCTCCTGATCTGACAGGTTCACTTTGACAGGCATCAGAGTGGGCTGTCCTGCTCACAGTCATGTATGGTAGGATGGGCAATTGTTCATGGGCTTGTCAGAGCCACAGAGGAAGCTAAATCCAAAGATCAGTCACCCTAACTCTCCTTTCTGCTCTAGTTTCATAAAGGCAAGGTTTTGAAAATATCTCTGTGACTTACCTTTTGTATCAATGATTCCATCTTCATCAAGGTTGGCTCTCTATTCTTAAGTATAAAGGAAAGGGCAGAGGAAGCCTGACTGAGCAAGGTGTTTCCCTTCTGTGGGGGGCATTTTCTCAGCCTTCCACCACTGGGAGGCAAATTAACTTCTGGTGCAAGGGCAGAGAGTTCAGCACAGCTCTGCTAGCAAAGAGCTTGGCCCAGGTCTCCCTTGTTGATTCCTGCTTTTTAACAAACATGCAATTTTAAAGTCAGGATTTTAAACAAGGGGGCATCCACACAGCTGAGGAGACACAGGATTCCACTCCCTCCTCCTGCCTTCCACAGCAAACTTAACACCCAGGAAAAAGACTTGGGAGTCATCAGATGTAACATCTCATTTATTCCTTACAGCTGCCCCTGTTCTTTCCCCCATATGATTATGGGAAAAATATATGGCAATTACAGTCCCCCCTGCTGGTACATTCTCCACCAGCTTTGGAAATGCAGCTCTGAAGCAGAGCTCTGTCTAAATAGAGCCAGCTTTGACATCTGCATCCCAAAGCTCAGTGGGAAATGGGCAGCTCAAATCCTTAACAAAACATCAAGCAAGCCACCTAGGACACAGTGCCCTGTGCTGACTCCCTTCACCACATCAGAGGTGACAGTGTCATTTGACAAATTGCTCCTTCTTGCTTTACAGGACTCTTATGTCACAGCATTTCCTCCAAAGTTTCCCATTTCCCCTGCAGAGCAAGGTTACCTCAGCATTTCAACATCAGCCAACAGGTTTACCTGACACTAAATTTAGAGTCAGCTAAGGCACAGC
This sequence comes from Fringilla coelebs, assembly GCF_963513975.1. Lineage (NCBI taxonomy): Eukaryota > Metazoa > Chordata > Aves > Passeriformes > Fringillidae > Fringilla > Fringilla coelebs. The sequence goes on along the minus strand of NC_140040.1, from coordinate 7,429,133 downwards.
TCAGGCCCTGCACAATTTACAGTGCTCCTGGTGGTTACAATTCTGATGGTTACAATTCTGATAGCCATGTATTTAGGAAAATCCCTGCTCTGGGCACAGCCTTGTCTCACCTTTCAGAGCCCCCACACATTCCACTGGGTCTGAAGGCAAATTTTTCATTGCCCTTCAAGTCCCAGGAGGCCAGGACTTGAAAGGGACACCCTAAGGAGATAGTGAGAGTGACCCTGCTTGTAGTGAGGGAATAAAATAAGTAAGATAGAAGCTAACACCTCTTCCAGTTAGTTTCCAGAAATCCTCAAACAAGAGAGAATTATTCTACACAATAACTTCTGCAGCCTGGGGAGATAGAGCCATGCATTTGAATACACACACAACCAGCATGTACAGGCTTGTAGCTGGGTGTTCTGCATTCTTCTCTCTTCATTTGACTCCTCAGCCCTAAATTTTGGTTCTGCAAAAATTCCCCAAATGGTCAAACTACAGTTTCAGGCATCCCATTACCTGAGGAGGAAATGATCCTGGAAGTGTGACTGAAAACTATTCAATCTTTCCCATAAGAAACAAGGGACAGAGGAATGTGTGCAGGCATTCCAGACATGCACACAACCTGAGCCCACAGGGATAGGAAGATGGATGGACAAGCAAGACCATTGGGGTTGTCAGCTGCCAATTCAACACCTGGTCATGACAAAAGTACAAAAGGAGATTCTGTTTTTAAAGTACCAAGAACTTACTGCTTATTAGTCTGAAGTTGAATGGAAAATCTCTTTATAATGCAAAATTAAACTTCATCATGTCCTGGTGACCCTGTCTGACCCATCTTCAAACACATCATCCTTCTGAAAGATCTCAGCTGCTTCACCTGCGAGGCTGAGCACCGCACAAACCTCTCACAGCCAGTGCTCCTGCTGCCTCTTCCAATCCATTACATTTTCATCACCACCTTCCGACGCCTGCTGCTCACCCAGGACAATTAAGGATGAAGGATGAAGAATAGCAGGACAATGACAGCAGTAACCAGAGCAGGGTATTAAATAGCTGACAGCAGAGCTCTGAAACAGAAGGCACAGACCGTGAGGTGTTACTGTACACAAGCTTCCACAATGCAAACGCAGTAGAGACAGGGCTATAATCTCCTTCCAGGCATGGAAAACCCAATCCCCTCAGCAGCAGCAGCAGCACTACTTACACCTGCAAACTTTCTTATCTAAGTCTTAAGGACACAGGAGCTTCACTTTGATCCAGATCCAGCTCAGCTCTGAGCTGTGCTGACATTTTGAGGTGTTCTCTCTGCTGTGGGGCATTCTCAACATCAAGACACAAAATCCTAAACCAGAACATTTACACACAAGGTTGGGTGCAAGCATCCTGATGTCCTGTTCCAAAAGTAAGTTGCAGAGCAAGGAAGTCTGTCTTATCCTCAGAAAGCTTGCAATAAGCATTAACAATACGTGCACTACCACCTGAACTACTTCGAGGAATCCTTCCCAGCCCCACTGTGTGGCTCACCAAGCACAAAAAACCTGCTCTGGATCAACCCTTACTGTCTTCCTTCTCCCACATTGCCAGTTCCAGGTTGGACATCACCACTTGCCAGTCATGACTTGCTTTAAAAGTGGGTTTGTTTTGCATGTTACGTTCTATGTTTGCTGTGGTACTTTGTGCTTTCAAGCTTCTGTTTTCACATTCTTCTTAGCAGTTACAGGCACTAACAAAAACACACAAAAGAGAACAAAAAGCTCTCCTAATTCTAACACAAACAGCCTGGGATTTCATTAAAAGTTCAATACTGAAAGGAAGTGAGGAAGATTTAAAAGATTGTTCTGCAGTTAAGAGTGCACAAAAATAACAGGGCAGAACTGTAGAGAGTCCCATCAAAACCTGCAAAGCCCTAATTCATGCCTTGCTTTTGTTTCAACCCTCAGCTTCACATGAGGCTGAGTCCATCCACACACCTGTCACACGTCCCCAGCAGCAGCTTTCAGATATATGGACCCATAACACTTGGTTAGCCAGTCAGGCCCTATTTCAGTAGCATCACTGCACCTTGCTCTGCCCTGGTAAGGGTCAAACATCAGCATTTCCATTTGCCCATGCTCATGAGCCAAGACTGTACTGCAGAGGCCTGGGAAGGCTTCTTGGTACAGAGACAGCTCCTCTGGAATTAATGCACCTTGCATCAACAAAGTCTTAATATTTCAGCAGGAACCAAGACTTCATGTGTTGGCCCTGTTCCAAAAACTTGGGCTACTTACATCACATGCACTAGATTCAAATAAAGCAGCATTATGATTTAGTTAATTTTTTCTGCTCCATATATCTCCACAGGCATAAGAAACAGGCTTCTGAATTTGAAATGGAGCCTGAAGTTTCTGCAGAGCTTCACTTCCCAAAAAGCAAATATTTACATCCACTAGCACCAGCTGCCTCTTTTCTTTTTTCCTCCATTTCATTTCCAGATGCATTGTTGGTACATCTGCTCTATTAATTAAAACTGATTTACACAAGACAAAATAGAATCATTATTACAAGCCTTGAGTGCAAACGAGTGATATCTAAAATTGCACTGACATATTCCAAAATTCCCATGTCCCATTTTTTGCACCTTTCCTGCTTGAAAAGTGTTTTGCTGTTCAAATCCACTGGGCATTCCTAGAGCTGAAAACTAAAAGATATTTCAGCCTAACCTGACTCTCCTGACTTGCTCTTAGCTCCTGCCACAAATGATTAACAGTGGGGAATGAGGGGAAGGCTGGTGGTGTTTGGCTGTTTGTTTTCATGATCTAACCATTTTTCAGGCTCATCTTTAGGAGAGCAAGGAGTGGTGATGTAGTTTAGCTTCTGGCCTTAGCTGACCTGCCAGTGCATTGCAAGGCATAACCCAGCACACACCTGCTAAAGCAACGCAGTGCAACAGCCCTGAGGAGCAAAGAGCTTCCCCACAGTGACTCCCACAGCCACTGGTGTCCTTCTTCCTCACAGTGTTACTGCCTCACTCAGGTTTGCCTCTTGTCAGTGACCCAGCGGCAACTTCAGGTCAGGAGGGCTCCTCAGCAATCTTTGCCTTTCATTATCCCACTCTCTGAAAAGTGACATCTTCCAGACATGGCTCAGAAGGGCTTGAGGTGAGAAGGAGAAAAGAGCACAGAGACAGCACAATTTCAATTTATGCCCCCCTAGAAAAGATAACACCCCTCTGCCAACTACAAAGAATGCTCTGTCTGTGTTTTTCTGACACTTTTCCAACACCCTGCTGGCCATTCCAACAGAACCCTGCCCTCACAGGCTCTGTTAGGACACATCAGCCATGGGGGCGATCACATTCCCCCCCATCTTGATCCCAGCTTCAATTTAATCTCTGCTGTGAAAAGCCACAGAAGTGGAGTCCTTAAAACACATCTACCTTCAAGGGAAAAAGTAAATATACAAGTTGGCTCCAAGAGCAGATGGTGTCTAAAGGAAATTATGATAATTAAGCATCCAAGTTGTAGATTTCCAAGGGACTATTCCACTCCAGCACCAGACCTCTAGGCCAGTGCAGCAGTTAAAAGTTTCACCACACTTTATTAATTGCTAATTACTGCTTCATTACTTCCACTCATGCTCCTGAGACTGCTGCTGTCACTGTTTCCTTCAGGGGTCACTTCAAAACTGCAGAGAGTGATGTGATGAGTGAGGTCAGTTAGTGAAACATAAAAAGGCCTTCTCAGCTGCTGCATGTGCTCGTCCCCAAACCAGCTCTGAGGCCTGTTACACTCACTAAGCACACTTTGTCATCAGGATCGTACAAGGGGACTCAGAATTTGTCTAATTTACAATTGTACATTAGTAAATTTACACAATTTACATTTGTAACTTCTGTTCTGGCTCCCTTTTGGTAAACCCCACTGTCCCACCATGCAGCCTAAGGAGCAGTGGCTGTCCTGCCTGTCCCCTCTGTAATCTAGTGAGGAATTAGGCAGAGGAATTTACATTTGAGTTTCATCCATTTCCTACTCAAACTCTTCCCTCCAAAAAGTCTGAGCAAATCCAGTCAGAGTCTGGTCTCAAGTTTTTGCACACAGCACAGCAATACTGCTGGGAATTGAAAGTTGGACAATATCCAGAGCTTTGAACAGGTTTCCAAGTCTAAAAACAATTTTCAAGCACTGAACTTTCACAAAGCTACTCACATAATTAAGAGCCAAACCACTTATATGAATATAAATTTATGGGCTAATACTACCCTGTTTCATAATGGAAGCAAAGTTAATTTGGGTTTTATTCAGTGCCAGTGCTATTAACTATGCATCTTAAGCATAACTGAACTTCTCCATAAATCTAAATTTTGTTAACATCCTGAAATCAATTACTTTGTGATTTATAGTTAAGACCATAGTGCTGACAATTATTAAACACCAGCCTCCTCTGGTGTTTCCACAAAAAGTGCAAGCTCATCCTAGGTGTGGGCCAGCCTCTCCAGTGTTCCCAAAGAGCAAAAGTAAGTTTTTGAACTAGCTTTCCTTTAATTCCCAATAAATTAGCTGGATCCAGGTCCCTTCCAGTTTGTGCTAACACTCAATGCCAGTTCAAAGAGCTGCTGTGTGATTTTCAGGTGTGACAACAAGCTTCTGCTGCCAAATACCACCATTCCCACCAGCCAGGAATCCCACAGCCATCCCAGCCCTAGGTGCACGAATCCCAAACACACCCTGTGCTCCTCTGGGCAGGGCTCTACCTGCTGCCTGCACAGCTGGCAGCTCGGTTTGCTCCAGCTGCAGGGCTGGGTACCGTCAGCATCGCTGCAGGAGTGAAGGCAGGGAGCTGCTCAGAGGGCTCACACAATTCTGATGGCCCCACACTCCTCTGCTGAACACTCATCTGTCAGAGCACACCATTATTTGTGGGGACATGCAGCTATTCAGCAGCCACCTTGGAATTAGGTTTAATTGTGACCCCAAGTAAGATTTCATTACATTTCAACTCAGTGGTGTTGAGTTGTGCTCTGTCATCAACCTGGGGCAGTCAACTGATTATAAAGTATTTAATCACCCTAACCCTCTAGAGACTTAAATTAAGGCACTTCACCACAGTCCCTTTATCCCTTAGTCTTAATTGAGGTTTCATTACCCATTGGCTACAGGGTCATTGTTTTGAGGCACAGGTACCTGACAGCTGAGGACCTGCAGCTACCTTGGCATGAGCTTTCATTTATATCAGGCAGCATTTGCTCATTCATCTCTTTGATACCCAGATAATGATCTCTGGCTTCAGCAACAAATAAGTTTTGAATATTGATTCACTTTCACCCTGCTATCCCCCAATCTAAACAAATCAATTCACCAGCAAGTGACAGGCACTTCTCCCTGCTATCCCCCAATTTAGATAAATCAATTCTTTAACAAGCGAGTCATCCCCATTTAGTAAAGCACTATGAAAATGCACTTCAATAAATCTCTTTGAGTTTCCTACAGAGGAAAAAATATTGTTTTAATATACAATTTCATATTATTGTTTTAATAAAAGGAGCCATTAACTGTGGTGCTCTAGTGCAAGTTGTATTACAGGTAAAATTTCATCTCCCCAGTCTCTATGGGAGACACAGAGGACCTGACACAAGACAGAAAAAGGACATTTGTTAAATAGCTGTTCAGCCAGGGAGAAAGCTAATTTGCTTTGGGCTCAGTGCTTTGTCTTTGCTTTCAACACCAACTATTTGAACTCAAAAACTGCCAGGCATGCTAGCATATTAAGACCTATCAAAATTCAAATAAGATGCATAATCTAAATAATGCAGTGTATAAATTGACTTTAAGGACTGAAGAAGTTGCATACGCATCTTTTAAGGTCTGTAGCAGCAAAATGAAGACATCCATATTTTCCCTTTACTTTCCAATCTGCCATTTCATGTCTTTAGGCACTGTTTTTATTCTGTTATATTAGGAATGCAAATATTTCATAAAACTTTTTATAAGCTTGAATACAATTCTAAGCATTTACATTTCCCTGTAATTCAGTAAAACCATAAACCCATTAAACAGTATTTCCACCAAAATCAACCTGACAATCCCCAGAACGAGCACTTCCAACCCAGTCCCCTGCTTCAAGGATGCTTCCAAAGTCCTCACATCCCCTGAAGAACATTTTGACATTAACAGCCAAAGTCTTCAGCTTCACTAAAACCAAGAGAGGCAAGGCTGTCATGCAGTTCATCATCCATTCAACTCCACTTCTTGCATAAAGATTTCCCCAAGAATCACCACTAGCTGTGCAGAAACGAAGGTATCAGAACAGGATTCATTTCCTGTGTCATCTCACACCTCAAGGACAAAGAATGATCTTCCCCAGCTCTCTAATTTGGTGTTTACTTCCAAAGAGAAAGGCAACGGGAAAAACACATTAGCATTGATAATTTCAATCAAAATGAGCTAGCAGACAGTTCTACGGACAAACTGGACAGCCAACCCAAAGACAATCACCTGGCACCCCTGGCAGTGCAGCAGAACCTGAATAAGGCACACAGCTTTTTCTCAATCACACCACTTGGTGAAGGCAAGCAATTAGGATGAGAACATCTGGATAAGAATAAATAATGGACTTTGCAGACAAAAGTACATAGCAACCTCATCCTACCTGAGCAGTTGTCACAGCCAGGAGAAACTGAAGACCCTTGAGACAAAATCCTTGCTGCTAAGAGTTACAGGAACCACAGAGGAACGTGGATTGTCAGGCTCAGTGACAAAGCCAAGGGAACTGTGTGCAGGCCTCCTCCACTGCTTTGACCACATCTGCAAGAGGAGTCTCTCTAAGCTGGTAAACTCCAAGGTTAAAGTTAGAGAGAAGTGAAGATGACTACACCCTTCACTCATAAAGGATGGATAAATGACAAGATAAGGAAAGCCTGGCTAAAAAAAAAACCAACCAAACAAAAAAAACCATTTAAACCTTCCTATGCTCCCCTACTATATTTCATTGATTTCTTCCATATTTGGTAAAGAAACATGTAAACAGCAACACTGAAAACCTAAAATAAAAGGCTTTATTTTCTCCAAACATCAGTTGTTTTCCCTTTTTTTTAAAAAAAGTCTTTTAACATTTTCAACATTTGTCAATAAAATGAAAATATACAACAGCCATGTAAATTAACATCTTTTCTTCTACTTCAGAAAATATATGCATCCTTCACATCAAAAGCACACATTGATTACTTACAACACAAAAGCTTTGTGGCTGTACAACCCTGAGGGCTCCCACACAAACATGAATACACTTGTGTGCACAAGAAAGACAGCACACAACTGGTGAACTGTTTGTTCAGGTGGTAACACCTCAAAGCCTTTGTTTTAAGGATTTTTAGCATGGAAAAGCAGGCAAATCTCAGCAACTACATGTTATGAGCCTCTCATGGCTGGTGGAAGTTTCCTGCATTTAAACATCTCCTAAAGGCTCGGCTTGTTACAAGCCTAAGTGTCTACAGCCACTGGCTAATTCTTTTAGCAAATTTCATTCTCGAGAATTGAGCTCAGCTTTGGACCCATAAGAAGTCACAAGAGAGGGTTTGATGGCAATCCAAATTATTGCCTGAAGAGTAAGCAATGAACAGCCAGAGGCTGAGCACTTCTCTGGCATAAACAGCTCCATTTGATCCTTCTGTCAAGTGACTGAAGTGCACAAGGAATTGGAACTCAGGATATCAGCATGGCATTCACAAAACAGCTGCAAGAATGAGACGGAGAAACCATTATCAGGCTTTGGCAAGAAAATTTTCATCTCAGTCCTCACTCACTGAAGTGCTAAAGAAGAGGCTGATATTCAAAGGCTACGAGGTGAAAATTCAGAGGCTCTTGTTTAAGAATGGTAAATGGGGACACATACCCATAGCCACCACCATTTCATACCATCCAAAATGGTAAGGCAAGTTACACAGGATTTCCCCCATGTCACCATTAAGAATTAAACCAACTGTAAATTAAAGGGATGTCAAAAGACAGTTTTTAAGGATGGTAATAGGAGGCTCTGAGGCTTATGCTCACTTGTCAGCCCTTGCTTCCATTGAATACAAGATTCCATGTAATTCTGCGTCCTAAAACACCCAGTTCAGTGGCCAGAAATCAAGGTCTGGCTTTCTTTTCTCCTATTTCCTACAGATACGATATGGTGCACGGAGGATTGATAGCTCAAAACATCCTGCCAGCACCCTCAATGTCACACCAGTTTTGCATTAATGTTACCTTCACATTAACAATGTTTTTAACACCTTCTGCCTGCCTGTGAAACAAGGTCTAGCAGCAGCAACTCACACAGTTCTAGAATTATTTTAAAGTGGAATGTCACTAGTCATTTGCTGCTGCTGAGCTTGCACAATCAGGTGGAGCTGTCTCTTTGCAATGGCTGTGTTTAAATCCCACAGAAACTCCAACAGCTTGCCCTGGAGGAGTATCTCCATGGGCACAAACTGCAGAACCTGCTGGGAAGAGTCTGTGTCCAGCAAAGAGCTCATGAGTGCATTCAGGTGCTGCAGGTACTCCACCACGGGCGCGGGGAGGCCCCGGTAGCCAACGCAGAGCAGAGCGGCGCCGCTCCTCAGCGGCTCCCGCGAGGTCGGGCACGCGAACGTGACGCTCCTGAAGCAGCAGTGCAGGATGAAGACCAGGCCAGCTGTGAAGCGTGTCAGGCAGGAGAGAACGGGCAAAACCAAGGCATCTCCTGCTGCCAGCTGTGCCAACGAATGCAGAACACACTCCAAAAGCTGCTGCTGGTACTTTGGTTCTCCATCGTACAGCAAAGAGAAGCTGAAAGTCAGCAGCGCGGCTGCGTCCATGGGCTTTATTTCCATACTGGCCTGGCTTTCTGTGTCACAGAGGGTGGGAAAGCCCACCACAAGGCACTTGAATTGGTCACTACAACTTTCATTTTGGACTTCCTGATGGCACCTGGAAAGATCAGACACTTTTGCCAGTATGAGTTCCCCAGGAAGAACTTCACAAGAGTGACAAGGCTGCAGCATTGATCTGCTTTTCAGCCTCCCCCCACCCAACTCCTTCACAGCTTCATTAAGATTTTCTAAGACCTGAACATCACAAAATGGAGAACACTTTACTCTTGGCAATCTTCTTCCTTCCAAAATGTACCAAAAGCTACATTCAAGGTTAAAAAATGATCCTTCCAGAACACACATGTTCCCAGCATTATTTAAACTATGTTCCTCAGCCCAGTGATTAAAATAGCCCTTTGCCACTTTATCATTCCATGTCAGGGTTTCCATCATCTTTCTTTCATTGTATGTACTAAAATATTTGTTTCTTTGCCCAAACCATTTTGCATTCATGCTGCAACCAGCCTGGGATTTCTTGACAAGCCAGTTATTTCTGCCAATGGGTTTCAGGTGGAACTTTTGCATGAAGAACTCTACTGCACAGTCTCTTAACTTGTTCAGTTTCACCTGCTCTGCTTCCTCCATGCGCTCAAAAAGACGGATATTTTCAGAGATAGTCTCTACCTGGCACTTGTGGAAGAACATGCAACACTCTTCATGTGTTTTAAGGAATGATTCTGGAAGTGTATGCTGGGAGAAGAGAGCTTTGTTGACCATTTCTGTTCCAAAGTTCTGTGTCATTTTAGGAAGCAGCAGATGAAGGCTTTCTCTGCCCATATAGCGAAGGCAAACCACATAGGCCTCTGAGTTTCCAGCTTTACTAGTGGCTGGTTTAAAGACATGGACCTCCTCAAAAGAGCAGTTTAGCAGAAAGAGCAGGTTGATAGAACAGTGTTCAAACAGAGTGAACATCTTCAGAACAAAGGATCCTCCAGTGCCCAGGATCATTAAAGCAGTGACTGTTTCACAGTAATGAAGGGGTGAGACAAGAGCTTCCTGCTCACCTGGATTTCCCTGGCAATCAAAGCTGCCATCAGCAGTTACCAAGTGGACTGTGGTCATATTGCTCACAAAGCTCTGAAGTCCTGTTAGATGTCTTAATGTCATCACATCTCCAGTGTTATCTGGGCCAAAGTACCACCAAGGTAACGTGTTTGCTATCAGACGGTCATCCATGATCATCATCAGGATGTCATTGGCTTCATGATAAGGGTTTAGAGTATTAGCTACCCAATTCCAGTGGCAAGGGACACGATGGGACTTCAAGAAGTGGTTTAGGCTGGCTATAAAAGCTCCAGGTGCTTCACAGAGGTGGACAGAATTCAGTTCTCCATCCTGGAGAGCTTCTTCTGGGAGAAGAGAAAAACTGCACAGGATTTCATGAAATTTGCACCATGCCTGGGTACAGAGCTCAGCATTGACAGATTTCTTCACATGAGATCTTATTTTCCCTGCTTTATTGGTAAATGAGGTGTGCTGATGCCAGTCCTCCAGGTTCTTATCACTCAGTTGGTTCTTCACTTCATTCATTGAGTCCTTCAGAGCAAGGAGTGAGTGAAATTCCACATGATCACATGTAAAAGCATGGCTGGGATCTGGCAGCTTCCATTCATCATTCACTGGCTTAGTGTAAGTAAACTTCTTCTCAAAGAGCTTCTCAATTTCAGAAAGAATTTCAGGACTGAACTTTTCAAGGCTGGTCTTCTGGTTAACATAAGGCTGCTTACATTTATCCATTCTTGGGTGGACTCAAAACCTGGACAACATCAGGGGAGAAGAAACCATGTCATTCCAATTGCACTAGTACAGAAATAGGAAAAGCTTTTTATAAAAAATAAAAATGTGCCTTGCTTAAGAGCTGTATTCTAGAACAGAGGTAAATGCTTCATGGAACGATGCACCAATGAGGAATGTAAATGAGGGCTATCTTAAATAAAGTCATTTGAAAATCAGGAGGTTCACCAGTTCAATTGCCCTTCTTGCTATTTACAAAGCAAGTGAAGAAGAGTTTGCTGGTGTGGGCCCTTCATTGACTGAATACTCTGCTCACTGTATGGATCTAAACACTTCAATACAAATTTCTCTCTCAGTCACAAAAGAGAACACACCACAAGCTCTCCAAATTCAGCAAGTGGCCCAGAAATGTTATCATCTGATTATGGCAGTGTTTATCCAAGAGCTCTAAGTATGGAGGGTGGGGAGCCACAAGCAAAGGCAACTTTGAGAGGGAGCACAGCTGCTGCTCCTCCAATTTTCCAAGCGGGAACAACCCTCCCACCTCTTCCACCAGACCCAGAGTAATGCTGGGGTAGCCCTCACTGGCACCCTTGAGAACTGCCCCTCAGCTGAAGCGCCCTGGAGGGATGCTGAACACCAGCCAGTGAGCAAAACCTGTCCATTCCTCTGCTCAGCACTACTGCTCTCTGCCAGATGACTGCAAACCCTCATGCCTTCCTTTAATGACTGAAAAAGCTGTGATAAACCTGAAGTGAGAGGACTTGGTTGCAGCTGTGGTCAATGGGAATGCGTGCTTGATGTTAAAGAAGAAAGTAGTGCTAAGTGCTGTGCTGCAAGTGGGTAAAGGCCAGCAAACACAAACACACGCCACACAAAGCTGATGAGGCTGCTGCAATCTGCTCCACCGCTCAGCACACAGCACACAACTGACAGGAACTAACCAGAAATCAGCCAGCCAGCAATTTATTCCAAACTAAAATGTTCATTTAAGCAAAATAATTCAATCAAAATTACCACCCGAGAGAGGAAATCTCTCAGCCTATCTCTTTAACCATCCCTCAAGCCCTCTCCTTCCCACAAACACTAAATACAGTGACCTTAAGTGTTACATAACAAGGGAGTTTGAGAAAACATTGGATTAAAACTGAAAGAGCTGAGAAAGTTTGGAAACAACGGCCACCCTCAGCACTTTACTCTACCCCTCAAACCCGCGCAGCATCTCAGGCCACAGCCCACATCTGTTTGCCCTCATCACCACCAGCCCTCTCAGGAGAGGAGAGGCACGTGGTCACACACAGAGCTGAGGTTTCATCTCGCCTTTCCTCAGTTTAAGGCCTTTCCACAGGCAGGTTTAATTTCACTCCTCTATGCAGGTGGACTCTGGCTTTAATCTCATTCTTTCTTGTAGGATGTTCTGGGTAAAAAGGAAAACTGGGAAAAACACAGACCACTGTGCCCTTGTGTAATTTATTTCATTTTAAACACCAACTATGGGCTTTTAATTACAGCCTACCCCAGTTATTCACAGAAGAGGTTTGGAAGGAACCTTAAACACCATCTCATCCCAACCCCCCTGCCATGGGTAAGGGATTCCTTCCACTAGACCAGACTGCTCAGACCTCCATCCAACCTGGCCTTGGACACTTCCAGGGATGGGGAAGCCCCAACTTCTCTGGGCAACCTGTACCAGGCCCTAACCACCCTCACACGGAAGATTTTCTTCCTAACATCCAATCTAAATCCCCCCTCTTTTACTTTAAAAATGTTTCCCCTTGCCCCACCACTATCTGCCCATATAAAAAGTCACTCTCCTTTTTTCATATAAGCCTCTTTAAAGTACTAGAGAGGCTCTAAGAGCTCCCCAGAGCGCTCTGCAAGGCTGAACAACACCAGCTCTCTCAGCCTGCCCCAGAGGTGCTCCAGCCAGAATACTAACAAGCTCAACCTAAATCCAAGCTCGCTCGGCACACAGCAAGAACAGGCAAACGCCTGCTTTTTCATCATCATTTCCAGACCCCTTCCGGCCAGGACCGGGCTCTGGGCTCGCACCACCGCGCAGCTCCTCACCCATCCCCGCGCTCCGCTTCCCGCCCGCCGCCTCAGCGCGGCCCGGCCGCCTCCCTCCGCCCCGGCCGCTCGTAGCGCCGCGCCCGCCCGAGGCGCCTCCCCGCGCCGCCTGCTCTGTACGCGAGGCCGCGGCTGCAGCGCGGCCTGGAGCCGCTCCCGCTCTTACCCGGCGGGAGCGCCCAGCCCGGCCCGGCCCCCGCCCGGCCGGCACGCCCTCTCCTCGGGGGGCACCGCCCCGGCCCGGGACGGGCGGGCTCTTGCCCCCGCGGCTTTGCCATCGGCGGTGGGGCGGTTCGCAGCCGGGATGGGGGGAAAGCAGCCGAGTCCCGGGCAGGCCGGGCAGGCGGCAGCGCGGCTCCATCTCCTAAAGAGGAGCCCAAGCGCGGCTGTTTGTCACGGGGAAAAGGGAGCAGAGGAGCCGCCTCCGAGCCGCGGGGCAGCCCAGCAGGACAGCGTTGCTAGAAGTTATCCGCGCAGCACTTACCAGCGCTAGCGCTGACACGTTGCTCAGGAAGAAAAGAGGAGAAAGGCTGTGTTGGGATGTGTGGCCACCCGCTGGAGAGGCAGGGCTGGGGCTCAGCGCCCTGTGTGTTTTTTCCCGACGCCCTGGGCCGCCTGCCCTGGGAGCCTGAGCCCGGTGCGATCATCTCGCAGCCCTGCAGGGACCCCGGCTCAGCGCACGCTGAGCCTCCGCAGTCAGCAGTGATGCTCCTCCAGAGCTTGCTTTGCCCTCTGGAACCCACAAGACGGGTACTGAAGAAGACTCTTCACATAGTAACCCACCTTGCTGCCCTTTCTAAATCCCCGGGAGACTTGTTACACCCAGCTTGGGTTAGCAGGAGGCAAGAGCCTTGAAATATTAACAGAGTCATAATGAGCATCACTGAGCATCCATTGCAGCATCCCTGGCAACACAGACGCTTTAGACAGCAAAATAGCATCTAATCTGCACACAGAAGCAGAAAGGTCAAAGCATATTCATTATTACAGTAGACAGCAGGTGCAAGTTGCTTTTGAGACTTTAAATATTATGGGGATTTTCCTATATGCAGGTTCAGGAACATGGCACTCCCCAACCCTTCTGGGAACAAATAGCCAACAATGGAGCATGAGTAAGCAGAAATCCTTTTGCTTTAGTATGAGGCTTCCTGCTATTGATTTTTGCACTCTCACATATTCTTCATGAAGCTCAATCCAGTCCTAAGCCAGAAGTAGTATTGGTACAGAGATTCGGTGCTATCAGTACAAGGCACTCCAGAACTAATAACTTGGGAAAATTTTGCTTGAAGCCCAGTAACTGAAAAAAACCCAAACCTTTACATTTCCCTCTTAAGGATGTAATAATGTATACATAAGGGATCTTTTCTCCCACTCTAGGTAAATGAGAGAATTTGTACGTTAAAATCATAACTGAACACAGGGATCTATAACCAGACAACTTTCCTCTCCTCTTTTAATCTACTTGCTTGCTTTCTAAAATGAAGCAATATTACTACAAAATATAGTATAGAAAAAGCCCAGTGCTACCTATAAACAGGAATGCAAGACTAAAAGTCTTTAAATCCCTTGAGGGGGAAAAAAGAGAGAATGTCTTTTTCAAGCCAAATCATGTCATATTGACCCCTAATAGTGGTGTAACAAAATGGTACTTACCTCATCAGAAAGAAGTTTTACCTAATGAGAAAGAGCTGAGGTGCAGATGGAAGGTTTCTCTGTCTCAGTGACTCTTCACCCTTTGACTGGCCTGTTTGAAGATCACCTTTACTCAACCAAGATTTTTTGCTTTGTAGAAGTAGAGGCAAGATGGATGAAGGCAAGTGGGCAGCTGCTGAGGTGTAGAGCTGAGGGTATGGAGGGTTCTCCAGTGCTTGCTCTGGTCTCTCTTGATTGTACAGGGCACACAGTAATGGTGTTGCTAAAATCTTACCTTTAGTTCATGAGAATTGAAAGTTAGTGGGAAGGTCAAAGGTATGTTACAGTCTGAAATGTTTGTGTTTGTAGTAAAAGCCTGAGCAGAGCTTTCCTTTAGTTTTGGTTTTCTCATGGATATTTCCAGTGGTGCTGGGATGTTTTGGTTGCCTTCCTTCTGTTGCTTCTGTGTACTCACACACCAGCCACAATGTTTACACTGGCTGACTTCTGTGGGCCATAGGTAATTAAAGCATTGAGTTTAAGCGTTAATTTTGAAAAATTTCTTCTTACACACATCACTTTTCACATGTTCTTGAGTGCTCGGATAACACTACCAAGAGAACAGCTACAATTCAGCTCATAGGGCAAAGTGGTCTCCAAGCAAGGCTTGACCTTTGCATTTCTACCCTGCCAGGCTTTTACTGTAGCTTGCAGCTTCTCAGTGTCACACTCCCCTGGACTCGTGGAGATAAGGCTCTTCCAAATCACAGGAGAGAACAATTCATCACTGAGTGCATGACAGCACAAGAGTCCTAGCTACAGTAAATGTGATTGAATAGCATGCTTAAGAAAAATGTGATGCTTTTTCTGAAATTAAACTTTCAACTCAGCTTATGAGCTTCAGGCTTCTTCTATGTTTTCTGAAATCTCTTCAAGTTAAAGCAGAAATTTCAGTAGACACTTCGGTCTTATGCAAAAGAATCTTTTTGTTGTTGTTGTTTGGTTTGGGGGTTTTTTTGGTCCATTTAATATACTTAAAATGAGAACATAGCACTTTCTTCCTGCATTAGCCCTGCTTCTATAGAGCTAAACTTTTATCAGCTGATCTTCAGCTGATATTTTCCCAATCAGACCGCATCCTCTGTGCACAGCTGTGGAACCAACAGCCCCAGATGGAAGCATCTGTCTTTAAGGGAATATTGGGCAGTCAAACACAGGAAGTTAAACATCTCATTAAGAGCAAAGTAGTCTTGTTTATGCCCCTGATTTTTTTTTTTCTTTTGTACATATATAGGGTATAACTCTACTATGTGATGGAACTGGGGAGTATTGCTGGACTGTTTGGGAGCTCTTTCAATCATACTGGATGTGTGCAGGGAACTGTCTGGGAAGACTATGCTGAGCCATGGAAGAAACTTCTCACCCTGCTCCTAAAGATCAGTCCCAAACCCACATAGTTTTGCACCAGCTCTCACCATGGTTTTATCTATCACTGTACTGGATGCAGGATATTTGTCAGTTGGAATGATAACATTGGTGTAGCAGAGCAGCTGAGAGAAGGCTCTCAGCAGACATGAGAAGAATTATCCACAGTGATTATGTGGATGATTATGATTAGATTTATTGCTAATAGAGTATCTAAATTAAACAGTGTGGTATCTAAATCACAACACTCTTGCCTATTGCAATGTGGTGCACGATGCTGGGACAGCTGGTTGTCCTTAATGAGGTGGGTTTCCATGACCTTGGGGACTGATCTGTAAG
The DNA here is from genome assembly GCF_963513975.1 of Fringilla coelebs. NCBI lineage: Eukaryota > Metazoa > Chordata > Aves > Passeriformes > Fringillidae > Fringilla > Fringilla coelebs. The sequence goes on along the minus strand of NC_140040.1, from coordinate 7,413,079 downwards.
GGTCATTCTTCTGCTGCTGGCTTGCAGTCCAAAGTCAGGCAGATTTTTGTTCCCTTTCATCACCAGAGGAATTGCAGCCACTATCTGCTGCAAGGAAAGTGAGTTGGGAAACTCCAGTAAACAGTGTCTGACGTAGCCAGTTGGTAAAATGACGTGCAATTGTCTAACCTTTGCTTCTTTAAACAAAAATCACTCCAATTAAAGGGGAAACCTATCAACTGTTCAATAATGTGTTATTATTGCACCACAGACAAGATAATGAGGAAGCATTGATCCTGTTGGAACAGCACAAATACATCCTGACAGACCACAACTACCAGTGGTAGTAGGTTCACCTACTGACCTCCAGAATCCAGCGTTTTCCAAAGGGGGCTTTGGGAAAATAAGGACTTGGTCCTGAGACCTAGTGAAAGGTCTGGCATTTCACTGTGTGAAAGTATTATCAATTATTGAAGATGAAACCAGACCACAGAGCAGGATAAACTTTGGTCCTGTGTTGTTTTGATATGAATAAGTGACCTTCCTAAGGAGAAATCGTATTCTTCATACAGAGAAGCATATTGGAGCCCCAGGCCAGCAGCTGGCTGTGGTGCCAGCATATGAACTGCATTTACCTGTGTTGAATAGGGAAATATATCTATTGACAAGGATTCTTAGTGATACATGGAGCTGTGTAGTATAATTTAATTATCTGAGAATTGTTTTCTTCTGTGACAGGCCTGAAAGCATTTCTTCCTTATCCCTTATAATTTTTAGTTCAAGTTATTTGTGCTTATTGTAGACCACAGGAGTACCTGGCCTTTTTTAGTCTCTAGTCCACCAGGATCTGTGATTTCTTTTCCACTTATTCTCACTAAAGATTGTTTCAGCCCTCACCATACTTTGCCCTGTACTCTGATTTTTTGCCTGCCTCAGAGCACTTCCACATTGAAAAGCCCATCCTTTCATCCCAAGCCTGACATACTGCTGATCCTTGGTGTTTGTATCACTTCAGAAGGTTCAACTCCTTTCCCTCAAATCCCCAAACAATCCTTTTTATACTCTTTCTCTCTAAGTTCCTTGCCACAGGTGCTTTTGCTTCCACAAACTCCCATGGCCACAACCCCAGTCTTACCCTTTGCGGTTTGATACATCTCCTAGAGCTGAAGGATGGAAGTGTTGGTTGCTCTTTTACTGATTTCTGTGGTGTCATTTATTCTCAGGTTTCGTCAAGTTGCTTCCTCTTTCTGCCTGAGTCTTATAAAGATGGTGAGGTTTTACAGAGCAGGCATATAATTTGTGAGTGCTGTGGCTGCTTCCCTACCAGTAAACATCATAAACCTTTTACATTAACTGATCTCTGTCCTAAAAGCCTTTTCCCACCGCCCTCACAGGAGGGCTATTTAGGACTGCGCATTTTGGCCAGCTGGAAGCTTTTTTCTGACGTCTGGCCTAACTGAACACGCATCTCCTCGGTTTCCTGCTGCCTGTCTTAAGTTTCTGTATCTCTCCTGCCTCCATGGCAACATTTTCAGGCTGTCATGGAAGCATTGCTTTGCTCTCATTTTGCTCAGCTAACCATGACAAGGTCTTTGAACGTCTGGTTTTCTGTTCCCCTGGCCAGCCCTTTGCTGCATTCACTGTGGTCAGAGGTCTCTTTCCTGTCAATGTACAATGAGCAGTATGCTCACCACTCCAGGCAGATCTTGTTAGAGATTGTTATTAAAATGATCTGTTGGGGAATAACTTTTCTGGTATATAATTCAATTTTATCTACCTCTCTTGTGGCTAGTAACACTCCAGTGGCTGTCTGGCTAGCCAGTGTACAGACAATAATGAGTTTCCCAAACAAAGCCTTTCCAAATTGCTGCAAAATTCCTGATTAATTCTTGTCAGTAATTGTTAATCAAACCTAGAGTGTGTGCTTTCGGTAGTCAGCAGAAAAGCAGAATCTTTCCAAGCTTTAGCCATTTCACCTTCCTTCAAAACACTGAGGCACAATCCTGGCTTTTTTAAGTGTGAGAGAACTGGGAGAAATGCCCCCCAGGTCAGAGCACCTGTAAGGGCATGGTAATGCCTGTAGCGCTTTGGGGGGGATACTTTCTTCTGGGCAAGGCTGTCCCCATTGTGTAGACACTCTGTGAATATTTCTGCAGCTCAGTTCCTCTTCCCAAAAGAGTGATGTGCAGTAGGTGTGAGAAGACTGCAAAATAATTTGATACAGTGATAATGTCAGCACACAGGAAAGTGGAGACTTACCCTAAAGCATTAATTAAATGTTTTGATGAAATGCTTGCAAAATACTTCACGACGCTTCTTTAGATGGAAATTGCTGTAGGAATGTACAGCATTGTTAGAAAATAATTTCAGGTGATTGTATCTGCATCCTGTAGCAGTTGAAGTTCTCACTACGGAAGCAGGGCTTGACTGACAGCCAAGGCAGTAACATCAGGATTATAGATACAAATTGCTGCAGACACACACAGACAGAGACAACTGAGATTCCTTCAGGACAAAAGACTCTCAATAATTTTTTTCAGCATTATGCAATCTATTCAATACCTTCTTTTTCTAGATAAATCTGATTTGGAGCATTCCCTGCAGTCTAATTGGCATGAATGTCCTCAGTGCTCAAATTAATTTTGTCCTGGTAGGGTGAACGTTTATCTTGTACTTGTCCAGCCAATGCAGCATTACAGGTTAAAACTCAAGTAATTTCTGTTGCTGTTAAATAACAGACATTGCAGAAAGATAGATAAAATGGCCCCTTTTTGATAATCCTGTTTTCCATGGAAATCCAAACTAGGAAGGAGATTGTCTTAGATGAGAGCAAATTGGGAAGAGCTCTCAGGCTGTCTGATCTCTCTTGTCTGCTTTGCAAAAAAAGAATCAGATTAATGAACGTAATCAGATTAAGGCTGAAGAAGGGAACATATCTGGGGGGCATCAGAACTCTGCTGATACCAACAAGCTATATGGAAAATCAACATTAAGGGCCTAACATTGCTCTGTAATTTAATTTAATGGGGGCAAATAATGGGTTTCAAAGAAGTCCTGAGTAGTGGCAAGAGGAGCCTGGACTTCCAGAGGGCAGAAAGACTTGAGTGAGCTGGTAAGTGGCTCTAAGACCCTGGGTTTGGGTGAATGTTGCTTGTGGTGATGATGACTTCCAGAGTCCTTTGGCACACTGGCTGACAGCCAAGCAGTGTGGGCCCTCTTTGGGCACAGGGTTTGGTGCAGTTAAATCTACCTAAAACCATCTCTGTTCTCAGGCTGCTGTGTTTTGTACAGAAAAACAATGCTGAAAAAAGGAGGATAGAACAGGCAGAGGCAGATGTGGCCAAGATTCAGAAGTACAAGAATGAGAATGACAAAAAGCAGCCATATCTGAAAAAGGAGGGGAAACGTGGTAAAAACAGAGTTAGAGGGCACAGAAGGGAAAATTATTTATAGCTCCTTAATGTTGATTTTCCCACTGCCTCCAGCAAACCAAGAGCAAGATGCACCGTGCCAGTGCAGCAATGTACTGTGGGTCTGATGTGGCAGCACACCATGAGCTTGTCTCTGTAGAAGGGGCATTTTAAGTTTTCTAAGAGGAAGCAAGAAATAAATGGAAGTGTGAACTTGTGGGAGAAGGGCGGTCAAGAACTTGATGGGAAAGGTCCATTTTCTGTTTCTTTGGTGCCAACTGTATGTTTCAACAAATAAAACAGAATTGGATTTTTAAATTCTGCTGGTTGTTGCAGATTCCCAGCCTGTGCTAGCATCGCTGGGTTTCTGCTTTTACCTTTGATTTTGAAGTTTTCAGAGACAGTTTTCTGGGGCAACAATGGTCTGTTTGATGCAAGATCTTCAAGACCAAAAAGGAAAGAAGAATGTAAGAAAGAAATCCAAGACCTGAAATGGGTGCTGCCCAGTTTTCTGAATTTTTATTAATGTCTGGATGATTTGTCTAAGAATTGACAAGTTCTAATTGAGGTTTTGTCCCTGCTTGAGATATTTATAAATTATACCCCCATGTGTGCTTTTTGGATCTATTAAGCTGTGAATGCATATTGGAGATGTGGCCTTTCAGCTAGGGCGTGTAAGGTCTCTACTCATCACTGCTTTTCTTGAATTTTTTTGACATTCATTTGTCTTGGAAACATCTCTGGCTCTGCAAAATGTGGTTCACATCAGTTGTTGGGATCAAACACCAATGCACAAACAGATCCATATGACAGCGTTGTTTTTATATTTGTTTTCATACACAGCAAAGCTAAAATTAAAGGGACAGATGGAGGGGTGTCTGTCTTCTTTCCTGTGTCTCCCATATTCTGCTGAACAGAGGTTTAGCATATCTCAAAGTATTTCCTCTTGGGAAGGGTAAGACAATTAGAGATGAACAAACAGCCCTGAGGGGAGCTACTGGGTCATCACCCCTGGTTACCATGAAAGAATGGGAAGGCAGTGATGTGAGATGTGGAAAGGTCTGGTGTCAGTGATAGGTGCTGCAGGTCATCTCGCAGGATCTGCACACTCCCAGGGGTTTGAATTGCACAGGAGCAGGTGACTCCAGCTGGTTCCCAGGTGATGCAAGAGGTGCAAATCCAGGCAGATCCCTTGTCAGCCCCTGAAAAGTTGTGTGTGTGCGTGTGAAATTTCTAGGCTTAATCTGCATTACAGTGTGTGTGTGCATGCGTGTAAGCTTTCTGCAGAGCTCTAGAGCATGTGTGTCATGTGGGGTGAGGCCAGAAAAGCAGATGTCCTCACCATGCCCCTCCTACTCGGGGATTAGAGATGCTCAGGGGACAGCAGAGAGAAGCTGGGACACACTTCCCTGACTCACTGCCAGAGACAGCAGCAGCTTCTGCAGGTTCAATAGGCCTCTGCTCTTTGGTCAAATAAAACCCTGCAGCTCCATTGCCAGCAACCATCCCCTTCTTTTGGTTAACCAGAGGGGAGGAGGATGGCCTATGCTGAGGAAGACAGGTAAGGTGCTGTGAAATAGGGGATGCACGGACGTCCAAGCTGGATGGGGCTAACAAAATTACATCTCTTTTCTTCACCTTGTTTCCTTTCTACTGGGCACTCAATAAATGTCAGACAAAGGCTGCTCAGAAGTAAACATCTTATTACTGGAGAGCAATCTGGCCATCTGCCTGTGCAGGTGCTGGTATTATGAAATATGGCAGCGAGTAGGTGACCTTGGGAGAGGTTATGGGCCAGAAGAGGCAAATATCTCCTGTGGAGAGGCACAGACTGTGAATACTTATGGCCATGTGCCCCCAAACATAATGCTTTAGCTGTTTATTGGGATATGTCTGCTTTTTTACATAGATTTGCTTTCAGCCAACTTAGAAGCAAATAAGAGTGGTTTATTTTTCATGCCATAAAAGATCTGTCACCGGTGACAGTCCTGTGTTTTGCAACAGATGTGTTTCTCCAGTGGATGACAGCAATCACAATAAAGGGGATTGTGTTTTCAGCTGATCCTGTGATTTAATCCAAAGCGATGCTACTGAGCACTATTATTAGGTGTGCATTATTAGAGCAGCTAGAGGGGCCTTTGTGCTACATGTATTAATTCAAGCTGTCAAAAAGCTTGCACAGGCCTTGTGCTCATGCAGTTCCAGGCTGAACACTCTGCTGGGTGACCCACAGGTCAAACTCCCCCTTTGCTCCTGCTGAGCAGGTATCTCCCTTGCATTCAGAAATTATCAGTGCTTGCCAGTCCCTTTGATGTCATCCGGAAGGTTTCTGAAAGCTAAATACTGCAAGCAGATTAATTTTGGCATCTCTGTGCTCTCAGCACTGGGGACAGCTCTGATGTGCCCAAAGCCTTTGGGATGGACAGGGCTCTGTCAGGCCCCTGTGCACTTGCTGGAGCTCCTTTCAGGCAAGGAAACATATGCAGCACTGCAGATTTACTTCTTTGGTTAAGAAGTATTTTAATATCTTCTGTTTAAAAGGAAAAAAAGCCACTGTAACTTGGCATAGCTCAGTCAGTCATGATGTCTTCAGCAGACATTGAATGGATTCCATCCCACATTCCTAAAATTTCTGAGGATATAGGAATAATATCCATTCTTTAATGCTATTTTGCAATGGTTTATGCACTTTAAAAAAAACCAACAAAAACAATCTGAAAGAAGCAGTATTATGATCATGAGGAAGAGCAGATCCTGGTGACCTTGTTCTTTTCTCATGCCTGCCACAGGTATGTTAAAACCTTGGGCATTACATATAAATTCGCTTGGTTCCCTTGAATTTCTAAACAAGGATTACAGTTATTCAACAGAGAATTTGGGGGGAATTGTTCATTAATGTATGTAAAGCACTTTTAAAGCTTTTGTCTGGGAGCAAGTGATAACGTAGTCAAGTGTAGTCTTTAATAATGTCATTTTTACAGCTCCTGCTTATTTCAGGAGCTCATGATGCACTTAGAAAATTCAGTATATGATGGTAAATAAACTCTCTCATTTCCAAACTTTTCCTTTGAAAAGTACTTCAGCTAGGTATGACTCTTCATTTTAATCTATGTGTATGGAAGTTATTTCTTCCCACTGGATTGCAAGTTTATGACATTTTTGGGTATTTTTGACATCACAGTTTGTAACCAGGACTGTAAGTTTGAGGTATCATATGCTGGATAAGACTTAGAATAGTAACGAGACAGTTAAGAGGCTAAATGCTCACAGAAAACACCTGTGCAGTACCTACTGACCCTTTCAGTATAAAGAAAGAAAAAGCATAGAATTGAGAACCTTTGTTTCAATATCTGGTGCTTTAGTTGGAGGAACCAGTTGTACATGCACAGTCAAATCCTCTTAGTGGCCTGAGACCTCCTGGAGTGAGGAGCACCTCACCTCAGAAAGCTTTTCTGTCTATCCTCTAGGACTGCTGAGAGCAGCATCACAGCATCACTAAGATTTACACCCCTTGAAAACAGAGACTTGGTAAAAAAGAACCAAAAGAAACATTCCTGGATAGATAGTGACTGCTTATCAGCACCTCCAGTCAATTTTACATCACCTGCAGCCTCACAGTATCTGATTTTCTCACCTCTCAATAATCAGATCAACTTTTCATAGAGAGAACTGCTGCCCCTCCCTGTGGGTTCACTCCTGGACCCAGTCCTCTACCATGTACAATCATTAATTCTACTCATCAATGGTAATGATTGAGTTGCTTCCAAGAACTGCTATTAGTACTCCTGCTTTTGAGGATAGTTTCCAATCAACCTTGATATTGACTTTCAGAAAGTGTCTGCATTGTCCTATTGGAAACAGGATTATAGGATTATTTTGCTATTGATTGTGTTTCAAACTGTGATTAAGGCATCTGAATAGTGGGCTAAGAGGTTAAAAGTTGAACTCTTCTCCTTTCCCATGAGACAGATGTACAACAGGCACTGTAATGCCAACTTCTATCCCACCTTCAGGCAATGGGGCTCCCTGCTGGATAAGACTTTTTTTAACCAAGGTATTTGCCGAGTTCCCCTCTTGAATCACTTTAAACTCTGGAGCCCAAATTCCTGGATTTCACTTGTTTTGATGGAGACTGATGTCATTGGGCCTCTTGGCTATGTCTGGGCTGCAGGTGTGATCCCATGCCCACTCTGTGGGAGAGAAGAGGCTGAGTAAGATCTCCATGTTTATCCTTCTGTACTGAAGGCACGAGGTATCGAGAGGGTGGGTGTCTGACATGTGGTACCAGCCTAGATGGAAGCAGTGGGAGCTGATGGCACTCAGCACTTACGAAGATTGGCTTCTCCATCTCTGTAGATGATGCTTGACCTGTGTCTCAGAAGTTTACCTGAATCTTTACCTACTGCAGATGAGTGTCTACTCCACATTTGTATTTCCCCATCACAGGCTGGACATCCATCATATAGGTTGGATTTTCTCAGTCTAATTGTGCTTTTCCCTTTCTTCCGGAACTCAGGAGAAACCAGAGCCCATCAGAAGCAGGAGTGGTTATGCCTTGTGACATTTCTGTGATCTGGGTATCATTAGCCATTCTTCATCTACAGAATGAAACCAGCCAAGGGGATTCAAATTATTTCCCTGTAGTCAGGGGTAAAATACATGAGATTAAAAGTGATGCATCTTCAATAATAGCAGTGAAGCTTCTATTATTATAGTCTTAATGAAATTTCTTTTTCTCTGCACCTTTTCAGGACTTTTCTCCTTTGAAGCTTGTTCTCTGAATGGGCTGGTAAGTCTCCCTGACCTGTTCTCCTCCTGCAGGAACAGCTACGAGGTGTGTAAGGAAGCAGCCGACTGGCTGCGTGCCCGTGCTGCCCGGCGGCCCAGGATCGCCATCGTCTGCGGCTCTGGGCTGGGAGGTCTGGCTGATGCCTTGGACAGCAGGACAGTCTTCCTGTATGAGGACATCCCTCACTTCCCACAGAGCTCAGGTGAGCACAACTCAGGGCATCAGCACCCCACCCACCAGCAGCCTGCAGCAGAGCCTCACACAGGGATCACTCAAGTCTGCACACCAGTCCCACACTGGTGAAATGTGTGTTCACAGTAAAGAACCAGAAATATCATAGCACAGATATAGGTATTTGTAGCCACAGTTCTCTTTACAGAGAAAAGCAAAGCACAATTTCCCAAGAATTTCTTCTGGGAAAGACAGCAAGAAAACCTCAGAGAAGAAGGGAAAACAATTCTTATCTCTGCTTACTGCTCCTGTTGTTTTGCACCTGTGGAACGCGTTATGGAGATTGTTTATCCAAAGTGATTTGTCAATTAGATTCTGCTGAAAATTGTTTTGTTTCCTTGACAAATGGAAAAGGCTGCATCCTGACTGTCGGGAGACAGTCATGAGTTTTCTTTAGTATTCTTTAGTATTCTTTATAATATAATTATTGTACAGTTGCAACAGAATATAATTTTAATAAAGTGAGTGTTCAGCATTCCAAAGCCTTAGAGTCAGATGCCAATAATTTCCTTCATCGGGGGCCCTACTTTTTTATAGGTATTTATTTATTTATTTATTTATTTATTTATTTATTTATTTATTTGATTTCCAGCTCTTGCTTTTGCAGTGCTTGGCCCTGCGGTAAAGCAAAATCGTCACCTAAGTGATCCCTCTAAAGTCAAATTCCTTGAGACCTGTAACTAAAATGACACTTTGTTAATTTCCAGTGTCAGGGCATGCTGGCAGGTTGGTGTTTGGGGAGCTGAATGGACAGCCCTGCGTGTGCATGCAGGGACGTTTCCACTCCTATGAAGGCTACTCTCTCAGCACGGTGAGTTCTCCTTAAGGAAAATATTCACCTAGGGGAGAGTTATTGTAAAAGCTGCAGAAGTGTCTGCTTGCCTTGCTGTCTAAATGCAGGATGTTATCTCTTGCAATGAACTTACAGTGCTCTTGAAATGAGTCTCTCTTAGATTTCAGATCTGCCCCCAAAAAATAAAATTGGGAGTTCAAACCAAGAGGTAGTTGGCTTCTGCTGAGTGAAGGTGATGCTGCACAGCCACACAAATTGGCTGACCCTGCTACTCTCACAGAGGGAAATAGTTTATCATATAAGGCAGATTAATTTACATGCTTTAACTTAGTCAGTTTAATCATGATTTAAATCAGCAATGAGAAAATTTCGATAAGAATAATCTATTTTAATCTTCTATTGCATTTGTATAGTTTACAGCTTTTTTTTTCCCTAGAAAAAGTTCCCAGGCTGCTGCAAGCTGCTATAACCTCCTAGCTAACATACTGGAATGTGTGGAGAATTATGTTACCTACCATGCACATGTTTTCTGCTAGAAAACAACAATAATATTTATTTATTGGCTCTTTTTAAAATTTGGATAGCTCTGTGATTTTCCTTTTTTGCATTGAGGTTGTTTGCATTTGGATATAAACCGTAATTTTTGGCACCACCCAACTTCTTATAGAAAACCAGCTATTTTAAAATCACTCAGTACAAAATTAGCTTTATCAAGTCATGTTTGTCTATTAAAATTAACTTACTTCTTGAAGAAGTGGTGCCCATTACTAGGAAATGTTTTGCTCACAGTAACATTTGATTGATAGCAGGTATCATCCAAATTCCTTTGTGACTCCTCAAAATCAAACTTCTCTAATTTTTTTTTCTCCAGCTCCCAACTGTTCCTTAGCTTTGGATTACTCTCCAAGTCCACGTGCATAAGTAGTTACTTCAATCAGCACAGTGGCTTGATCTCTGCAAGACCTTGGCAGTGAGCAAAAACTATCTGCATGTTCCTTCTGTACCACCTTTATTTGACCTTAGTGCAACTGTGGGAAATGTGGTCTTGGATTCTAATGCAAGATTTTGTAACATTGCAAGATTGTGTTTAATTTGCTCAAAAAGCATTAACATTCTATTTAAATTAGAGGCATGTTTAAAATTGCAGAAGGTTGTTTTGTCTCCATGTATAGACTCTTTGCATCCACAGATTGTGATATTACAAATGCAGTAGCAGTGGCTGTCTGCTGACTGTGATACTCATTGCACATATGCTTTTGGTTCTTGCAGGTCACCTTTCCCATCAGGGTGTTCTTTCTCCTGGGGGTGGAGATCTTGATTGTCACTAATGCTGCTGGAGGTCTGAATCCCCACTTCCAAGTGGGGGACATCATGTTCATAAGGGACCACATCAGCTTGTTTGGCTTGGGAGGGCAGAATCCCCTGCGTGGCCCAAACGATGAGCGGTAAGAAGGCATCAGCTCCATTGTCACCAGTTAATCCTTGTTCCCTTCAGCCACGGGCTGGGACTGCCAGTTGTGCCTACTGACAAACATTTACTGGGAGGCAGAGTTTGGCTCCAGGTAACCACAAGGGAAGAGTTACAGCAGTAGCTGTATGTGCTGTGCCACCTGCCCTGCCTTCCCTTGACTGTTGCTTACTTGTACAAGCCTACAAGGAGCTTACACACAAACCCCCAGGAGGTTTTGTTTTGTACAAGTAGGCTTCTGATCCCTCTCCTGACACGACCAGCTGTACCATCTGCTGAAGACACACACTGCTCCTCTTCTTATCATCCCCTCTCTCTGTTGGTTCCTCTTAACTGAGCAATCAGTGAACTGTGCTGTCTCCAGCCTGGGTTTATCAAAAGCCATTTCTGGTGTGATGGAATTGGGTACAGCAGAGGCCAGGCAGTAAGTGGAGAGCAGAGCAAAGATGAAGCCTCTAAATCTCCTTATCACCACTGCTGTATCCAGGTCTTCAAACTGGAGTGCCTTTGTATTCACTGAAGGCATTGCTCTGATGAGAGGTGGTTGTCATGGCAGCTTCTTCAGCGACCTTGAGATCGACAAGAGCCACCTGCTGCTGGCTGAACTGGGAAGTCAGGTTTCCTGTACTGGCTGTGTAGCAGAATCTTTACCTTACTGAGAGTGCAGAGAGGAGCTTCTAACATATCCTCACCCCTGAACTGCAGTTGCCGCCAGATTTGGATTTGCTTTGAGCAGGATGCTGGACTAGATGACCTCAAGGTCCCTTCCAAAATGAATTTATGATCCCAAAATCCTTCCAAGACACCATCAAACTGGTAAGGTGGAAGGCCCATTGTGAAAAATGGACATGTTTGCAGGGAAGGCACCTGGATTGTCCTCAGATCTTTCCAGAGAGAAAGTTCTGCTGAGAGTAAGGTGGCCTGCCTGGTTTTCAGTTAGTTCCCTCCTGATGTAACAGCAGAACTGGCTTTTGCTTCTGAAAGAATCTGAAAGGTGCTGGCAGCTGCCTCAGGAGAAATAATCACTGTGTTGCAATTCCATGGCAAGAGGACAGTACCCATCTGAAGTGGAACATCTTTACATTTTTGTAGGCATTGCCGTGGGTTGGAGGAAAGTGATCAAAAGCAGAGAAGCTACATGGAGTGTTTAAAGCTCTCTGGGCTTGCATAATTGCTCTGGAGCAGGAGGAGAAACTCCAATCAAACAACTGCATCTGGACAGCGTTCAAAGGCAGCATAGCTGCCTCATTGCCTCCCCAAAGCAGCTTCTTGGTGAAGACTGCAGTGCTCTGGGAGGTGACTTCTGTACTGCTGACCAAGGCATCCAAATGAGCAAAAGGTCTTTATGAATCAGGTTTCAAAGTATTGCAGAGATTTAGCTGAGCAAACTCCTAAAATCCTGTCCAGCTGAGCTACCAGGAAGGATTTATCTAAGCACAACAGAGCAAAACTAGAGGCAATGAAGTGATGTGGAAATAATATTTTTTTAATAAATTAGAGATTGGGCTTCTGCATTGCTGGTCATCCTTCAGAAAAGGGAAGCAATTTTCATGGTGATGAATACTTATTACCTTAGACCAGAAGGGGAAGTTTGTTTTTATTTATATAATATTTAGTGTTTATAAAAACAAAATAAGCCACCTACTGCCCTAAGCATTCAGCTGGAAGAACATGTAAACAAGCAGAAGATTTAATAGCATAAATGAGGGACCTGGTCTACTCCTACTGAACTGCATTGGTGAACATGACTGGGAGTTTATTTTCCAGGTTTCCTCAGTGGCAGCATAACAATCTTTGCCATCTACTTCTGCAGGATTCACTCCAGCAGGATTCACTCCATCAGGAGCAGGATTGAGCTGCTATTTTAAGACCAAAAGCAAGAGACCCAGTCTTGAAGCAGAAGATGAAAGCTACCTAAAATACGGCCCTGGAGCTCCGAGATGTAAAGTAGCTGCCTGCTGTGATGGGCCTTAAATGTAGGGACTGATGCTCCATCAGGCCAGGCTCAAACCTCCACCCAGGGACAGCCAGGGACTCTGTGCCTCAGAGCAGCAACTGTCTGGTGGGGAATGTTTAAAAGACATCATGAGCAGTTACTGAGGAGACAGAGGACTGGCCATCAGTGCTCCCTAGAGACAGGAGCCCTTGAAAGACCATTCCAGAAGGGTTCCTGCAGAAGGGAAGTAGTGCAAGACCTTCCAACAGCCATAAGCTCTGTGTGCTGACAGTCTTGGATGACTAGATCTAGCAGGAATGTCATGCCCAGGTAGGTGCCCCATTCCTGGAAACATTCAGGTGGGACAGGACTCTGAGCAACCTCATCTAGCTGAAGATGGCCCTGCTCACTGCATGGGTTTTGATGAGATAGCCTTTGAAGGTCCTCCCAACCATGATTGATGGCAGAATTACCTGATGATAAGAGTGGAATGAGAGAGATCACATCCATGGCAGGTCTGCCCTTTTCTCTAAAGAATGACAATCCCTGGACTCTGACAGAGGGAGCAGTAGCACAATCACACAGCTGTGTGTCCTTTACTGCCTTTCAGGTTTGGAGTGAGGTTTCCCTGCATGTCAGATGCTTATGAACAAGATCTGCTTGGCCTGGCCATGGAGAGTGCACAGGAGCTGGGGTTCCTGAGCTTCACCAGGGAAGGAGTGTACTGCCTGCAGGCTGGGCCCAGCTACGAGACCATCGCCGAGTGCCGCCTGCTGCAGGCGCTGGGAGCTGATGCTGTGGGTGAGCTGCCAGGCTGGGCTGCCAGGGCTCTTTGAGCACATGGATTGAACAGTTAATTCTGCTCAAGGCTGACTTGCTTCAGTTTTTGACTCTCTAAGTCTCCTGGGGCTGGAGAAATGAGCTCTGTGTATTTCTGCTTCATTCTGCAGTGGCTTAGTGCAGCTCCTGGGAGGATCTGCACAAAGTCCCTGTGCTTACAGCTGAGCAGGACAGGGATCCCAGCACAACTTTGTGTTTATTTCCCAAACACAAAGTCTCTCATGCTCAGATGGCTCCACTTCAGGAGGACTAAGTGGGGCTCAATAAAAATGAAGTCTTTTTCTAGTATTTTTCTTCTAATTCTGACATTGTAAAGATTTTCACAGTGCTTTTTCTCTACAAACCAGCCTTCCTTATGAGTCTTGTTTAGGGATGGTAATCATGGATACCTTCCCAACAGTGTAAAAGAAAACTAAAAGTGCCATGATCCATATGATTCCTCCAGCTATGATTCCTTCCATGACCCCTGACTCATGGAAGTCTGTATATTAATACCTACAGATTCGTTGTGTGTGAGGAAAGGAGCTCAGCTCCCCTCAAAGCCATTTTTATTTGCAATAGCTTTTTTAGCCAAGGAAGAGCCAAATGACACAGCACATCAGTGCTACCTTAGCAAGTCTGCGAGCAGTCTGACACAAGGATCAAATGCAGGAGGTTTATTGTGCTGAGCAGAGTTGTAACTGTAGTCTGCAGCTATTTGAGCCTTGTACATATCACAGCCTTTAACTATTACAGAGTTCAGACACAGAGCTGGGGGGAATGAGACAAGGGCGTGTGCTTAGAGGTAGGATTGTGCAGCCTTGGAGAGATCTTGTTTTGGTGTAAATCCTGACTCATTCTCATCCTTTCTCTCCTCCTGTAGGCATGAGCACTGTCCCAGAGGTAATTGTAGCCAGGCATTGTGGTCTCCGAGTCCTTGGGATCTCCCTCATCACCAACAAAGCAGTGATGAGCTACAACAGCCAAGAGAAAGCCAACCACGAGGAAGTGCTGCGCATCTCGATGGTCCGGGCTGAAGCCCTGCAGAAACTGGTCTCACACCTCCTTGGGAAGCTGGGGGAAAGCACAAACTCTCTATGACCTCCAGCCACTAATCCTTCATATCATAACGTGTGTGAACACTATCGAGTGTTGGGGGAGAGCTGTTGGTGGAACTGTTCCTTTCTCTCCCAATTTTAAATAGACCTTTTGATCTTTGTGCTTTATCTGAACAGGTGCAGAGATTCACTTTGAATCTTGTCAGATCCCCTCGTTAATAGCTGGTGACCAAAACAGCTTACTGGCACTTCAACACATTCCCAAACCCCAGTGTCAGCAGAGCCCCAGAGACTGTGACCTCCAGCTGTCTCTCTTGGGACACCCTCCTGCCCCAAGTCTCTGCTCCCCATTGCACATGAGCCAGCTCAAGGGTTGGTCATGGGGCTTGGTGCCTGCTGGGCCTGCTTTGGTAGGGCCTGGTCTGAAGCCAGTGGAAGCCCACAAAAAGACTGAGTTTTGGATACATGAAATGGGCCAGGCTAAAGAGATCTGCCTGGAGCAAGCAATGGTGCAGAGCAGGTGAATTGCAATTGATTTTACAGCTTGGAAAACCACTGCATTGCCATGGGGTTGTATGACCTTCCCCTCCCAGAAGGTCTCCCAGAAAGCCTACTCTTCCTCATCCTTGGCACTTCGTGACCAGCTCAGAGCTCAGTAGCTGTTTGCTACAATGCAGCACATCCCCAGCACTCCTCACACCTTTATTCTGTTTCATTGCCCAGTTTAGCAGGACATGAAAATTCAGCTCAGTACAAGGCATGGCTTACTTGTGTACCATGTAAACATTGCCAAGCTGGAAACAGAATCCAGGTCTGTCTCTCCCTGGTTTTGATCAGTGTCTGGATGTCTTGGAGATAGTGGCTTCAGCACTGCAGACTGGTTTCCTGTTGGTGCCCAAAGACAGAGAGATCTGTTTGATCCCATGTTTCATGTGAGCTTTGCTGCTGTCCCTGCATCAGATTTTGGAGCAACAATGGTTTGTGGATTTCAGCAATGGGAAATTACAAGGGAACTATTTTGAAACAGATATAATATTTTTCTGGGACATTTTTGGTCCTCTTACATAAAGCGAATGAACCAAACAGTGAGTAAAGGACAAACAGGAGAGGTCCTCCCTTACCAGTGTGCTGATGGTCTGTCAAGAAAGGGGGAACATTCACCAGAATGGTGCATTATTCATTGTTCCTCAAAGGTCAAGCTGAGCTGTGGATGCAGCTGGATGTGAAACAGTGACAGTAATTATTAGATAACCTTTTTCCCTTCATTTATCTTGTAGTTCTCTATAAAGCCCATCACTGTCATAGCTAAATGTTTTTAGTTGACTCAGTGGTCTGAACTGAAGACACCCAACCAGTCATGGAGAGCTCCCAACCTGCCTTCCTAAATTTAGCTGACCAGTGATTTACCATTGACACTTGCCCTCTGTCAATCGCCTTCAGCCTTCCATGACATTTCTTCAATTTTTTTTCCAGAGGGGTTTTGCTTGAAACCTCTTATGCTGCAATTACTGGTGTCAGCTGCAATATTCATGGTGCAGATGTTGCCACCAGGAGGAACAGTTGTGCTGTGAATGTTTTCCATTAAATGGTAGCACTTCAGGTGTAGGGGAGCTCTTGGGGTGTCCCCCTTGTCTCCTCCTGGGCAATGTTACTTGTGGTCAGCCCTGAGAAATATCTGCCCAGCCTGGTCTGGAGGATTTGTGGAAGGGAAAGGATTAATTTCTTGGGCTTTCCTGGCAGGCTCACTTGTTCAGCAGCTCCTGGCACTTGGAGGAGCCCTCAGAGACAGCAGCTCTTCCCATTTTGTGGGTCTGACTATCAGGACAGTCTCTGGGATCAGTTCTGGTGGTGATCTGCAAAGGGAGAGAGGCTCCAGCTCCATCTTGCACAATGCTGTTCCCTTTCCAGATCAAGCAGGAGTGAAGTGCT
This sequence comes from Fringilla coelebs, assembly GCF_963513975.1. Lineage (NCBI taxonomy): Eukaryota > Metazoa > Chordata > Aves > Passeriformes > Fringillidae > Fringilla > Fringilla coelebs. The sequence goes on along the minus strand of NC_140040.1, from coordinate 7,396,667 downwards.
TGTCAAGGGGGGCAGCACAAGCAGGGAAATATGAAAAGTGGCAGATGTGCAGAGCAAGAAGGAGCCACTTCTACCTGCTCCCTTTTCAGACTTGTCCCAGTATGAGCTTGTTACAGGGCAGGGAGAGAGCAGATAATTTCCCCTGCCTAGAAAATGGTGCTTCACATTCATCTAATTAATACTTGGTAAATACAAAGTCTCTCAAGTGGGAGTGGAAGGCAGCTGTGCAGTTCGCTGTAGCTAGCATCAGCCAGAGTAGCTAGGGCTGGGATTTCAGCAAACTCCATTAATTAATCAGAGTCAGGCTGGGCTGTGATGTGAAGGGAAGCATCCAAAAAAACCTGCTGTTGTGCTGGTACTTCTCAGGCAGGGTTTGAGATGATGAGGAGCTTGGCAGCAGCATCTGCTTTCAGCAGGCCAGGTCTGCTCCTCTCTCCAGCTGCACCGGAGGCAGATACCATGCTCTTGTGTCTGAATACAGCTGAAATGCAACTTAAAATTGAACCTGAAAATCACAGTACAGCTAAATCTTCAGCAAATTATGTCTGTTAAAAAAAAAAAAAATCTAAATTGCATCTGAGCCCTTAAATAGTTTGGGGCTCTTCTTTCAGCTGGCCAGAGCTGGCTTGGATGGCCCAAACTTTGCATGAACATCCCAATTTTTGTACCTGTCCATGATAAGAGGAAGATGCCCTGGGCACTTTGGAAAGGATCTTATTCATTTGCAGGTGAGAGGGGAAATACAAAACACAGTGAGCTCATCTGGCTTTGGAGATACTTCTAATACAATTTTGGGTTCTTTTACTGCTGATGAATTCCAAAAGTCTGAAATACGGTGATACAAGATGGGCAAGACGTGTGGGGAAGGAACTGTGAGGAAATAAAACCTGCTGTGATCCTGAAAACTCTGGTTTTGTTTGCTGTGCCAATGCCACTGGTGCTTAACTGCTTCCCCTACATCCAGCTGCCAGGCTGGAGGGTAACCCTGGGAAACCCCACAGAACCACATCCCTGGAGGACCAGAACTCAAAGCTCAGGATAAGCAGGACCAACATTTGACCAGCACTTGGCACAGGTATTTCTTACTGATCCCACTAGGCTGACAAACTTATGGAAAAAATACCAAGAACCAAAGTACCTTGACTTAACTTTTGAGCAGCTGGGAAGTGCAGTGGGCTGTGGTAATGCCAGAGCAGCAAATCATCTATGCTGGAGGCAGGACACAGTTCCCTTCATGCTCTGCTTTTTGTGTAGTGCTTTTGGTGGTTTCTAGCAACATCCATGGCTGAAATGACAATCTCAGCTTTCTTCATTCCTGTACTCTGTGCCACTTACCTGCTTCTGAAGTCCAGGGCATTGTGGTCATAGGGATAAACTGAAAGATACATGAAAAGCTAAGACACCTGGCAAGGGGTAAAAGAGCCCCAAATGACATGATGAACCGTGCTGTCTCAGTGCTGTGGTTGGCAGTGAGCCCAAGTGCTGCCTGATTAGGGAATGCCACCAGCACGGGCTGTCCCATGTGGCTGCACCTGTGGCAAAGGGACACATGGAACACCTGTGCCAGTGCAGGGCAGAGCTGGCACAGCTCCTCCTTTACTCACTTACAGCCATGGACTCATGAGCCAGCCTGTCTCATCCTCTGTGCCAGCCTTTTCTTTTTCCTTGCTCATCAGTCCAGAGAAAACTTTCCAGATCACAGGGTCCTGCTGTTTCCAGTCCCCTGGAGAAGACAGAGGTGTTATATTGATGCCTTCATGTGAGATTCGCATAAAAGTGTGAGGCCAAGAGGAGAAACCTCTGCCACAGCCCTTGGCTGGACCATATCATGAGCGTTTAAGTAGAGATCTCTGTTATTATCTGAGAAACAACCCTGTGACCCAAAAAATCTGATGGTGTGATTCATCCTGTTTCCTTTGCAAGCCTTGGTTTCCCACTTTTTTTTTTTTTTTTTTAACATGAGGTTTGCCTTTTGCATTCTTTCCTATTTAAAAGTAAATCAGAAAGCTTTTAAAAACCTGTGCTGTCTCAGCTCAGCAGCAAGCGTGTGCCTTGCCTTCAAGTTATCAAATTTCCCTTAGATGTTTCTCTTTATTGAAAACCTGAAGTTGAATTAAGGGGATTCTGCTACAGTGGTGTGTTGTTTGGGATTTTTCCAAAAGCTTTAGGTCTTCACTGCAAGGATTTCATTTGCAGGAAAGAACTAAACTCTCCCCCGCTGTGCTGAATGTACAGAGCAGGGGGGAGTGATGTGGGTCATGGCAGTGGGTTGATCTCAGAGTGTTGCTGAATTAAGTCCTGGCTCTGTAAGCAGCATGATGGTCTGTTCTTTCCAAAATCTGATGGCATGTTCAGGTTGAATCATAGACTGTCCTGAGGTGGACCCACGAGGAACATCAAGTCCAAGTCCTGGCAATGCACAGGACATCCCAAGAATCCCATCATGTGTTGATGTAATGGATCCCATCAACCCTGAGAGTGTTGTCCAAATGCTTCCTAAACTCTCTCAGGGTTGGTGCTGTGAAAACTGTGACCCTCTATCTGGGTGAAGAACCTTTTCCTGATATCCAGCCTAGGTGGTGGAACAGGGGTGAAGGCTGGAGGAAACCATCCATCCTTTTCTCCTGCAGAAGGGACATCCCAATGCCTGGACATCCATGTGGGAGATGGCTTCAAACAGCAGCACAACGTGCTTTCCTTTCCTGAAGCTTCACAGCCCACTCTAAAAGTCTTTCTCAATCTTAGCAAACCCTTTCCTACAGCAATGAGCCCCTCTTGCACTGCCAGCTGCTTCAGAGAGGCAGCCTGGGGAAGCATTTCCTCAGAGAGGGAGGGAGTACACCTGGAACACAAATATTGCTCCCAGGCCCCACCTTGGAGCAACCTTGGCTCTTTCTTAGCAGAGAGGTGGGTATCATGGAGCAACATGAATGGCTGATGACCCAGAGCCATCCCTGTGCTGGGCTGGAGCTCTGCTCCCCGTGGAGCAGCTGATGGACCAGTGCTGGTCCCTGTGCCCATTCTCTCCCCTGCCTGGGCACAACTGGGGACACATCCCTAAACCCAGCGCTGCAGAAGCAGTGAATGTCCCCTCTCAGCCCCCAGGAAAAATCTGCTCTGGAGGATGTGGGACAGTAAATCAATGGGCTCTGCTGGGGAAAATTGTGCTGCAATAATGGAAAAAAAGAGGCTTTTTTTTTTTACTAATTTCTGTGCCAAACCACAGGAAATGTAAATGGAATACACAGGACACCCTTCAGTGTCCCATGTGTGCCTGAAGGCCGCGTTGTGCAGCAGGGAGGAGGAGAAGGCCATTGCACTGCTCAGTGTCCCAGTGTGGCTTTCCTCATGGGATGCTCGTGCAGCATCTCTTCCCCTCTGTGTCCTGCCCTGCCTCAGCTTCCCACAGCATTAGAGCCAGGTGTGGCTCCATCTCCACTGCACTGAGCTCCTCCAGGCCCCTGCCATTCGGAGGGAGCACCTCACCCTCCCTGTTCTTCCAGCCAAAAGCCAAAAATGAGAGGCAGCAGCACCGGGCAGGATGGGCAATGCCCCGAATAACTCCCAGCAGCTGCCTGCTGCCAACTGCGTCCCCGCTCTGCGCACATCTAAACTTCTCTGATGCCTTCTCATCTTTAATTAAGCACTTCCATCAGCTCAGCCTTCTTGCTGGATCTGAATTTTTTTTTCCCTGTAGCCATGGCAACGCTTCCCCTGGGCAGGCTGCGCTGGAGCCAGTGACAAACCCCATGTGTGGCTGTTTTGTTTGGGCCTGGAAACTTCCCTGCCGTTTGGGAAAACTTGGGAAAAGAAAATCCTGCAACGAGCTGGTGAGCGGCAAGAGGAGCCAGGGTGAGAAGTGTTTTGGGCTGAGCATCCCTTCTATCCCACAAAGATCCCTGTTCCAGCAGGAATGGCAGAGCCTTGATCTCAGGATTCCTTGGTTTTCCCTCCAAAAGATGGCTGCAGTGTGCATGTTTTGTGTGGGTGCACTCCAGCCATGGGTGCAAGTGACAGCCCTGCTGTGGCCATTGCATGGTCCCTTGGTGGTGGTGACATATGGACTGCCATTGCCCTGCTCCTCCTGCCAGGACCAGCAAATCATAAGCCATGAAGCTTCTATGAGGCAGAGGGACAATGACACAGATGTGGTGACACAGGGTATGGACATGGTGACTGGGGTAGGACTCGGTGGCAGAGGAAGGGATGCAGGGACTCGAGGAAGGAATGGAGGGACTGGCAGGAGGAGGCAGCAGGACAGAGTGACAGGGCAGTTAGGTGTCAGGAAAGGGGTAGGTGACATTAAGCAGGGTGGGTGATGTGGGACAGGGGTAAGTGCACAAGGCAGGGATAGGTGACACAGGGCAGGAGATGCCATGGGACAGCGGTCAGTGAGAGAGTAGGGTTAGGTGACAAGGCAGGGACAAGTGTCAGGGCACGGGCTGCTGACTCCAGTGCCCAGTGCCGCTCCCATAGTGTCCCAGTATCCTGTGTCTCGGTATCCCAGCGTCCTGGTATTCCAGTGTCCTAATGTCCTGGTATGCCGATGTCCGGCTGTCCCAGTATCTCGGTATCCTGGTGTCCCAATGTTCTTGTATCCCGATGTTCTGGTGTCCTGATATCTCGATATCCCTCTGTCCCAGTGTCCTGCTGTCCGGGTGCCCCCTATTCCCGGTGTCCCGCTGTCCCTCTGTCCGTGTGTCCCGCTGCCCGCCGTGCCCGGCCGGTGTCCCGGGGCGGCGGCGCCCTCTGGCGGCGGCGGGCGGCGCGGCGGCGGCGGGTATAAAAGGCGGCTGCGGGCGGCGGCGGGATCGGGAGCGGCGGGATAGGGAGCGGGATCGGGAGCGGGATGGCCGGCCCGCAGCAGGCCCCGCACCTCCACCTGGCCGAGCTCACCGCCTCCCAGTTCCTCGACATCTGGCGGCACTTCGACGCGGACGGTCAGTCCCGGGGCGCGCGGGACACTTCGCTCCTCAAAAAACCGGCGGGGAGGGCAGCGGGCTGAGCATCCCTGGGCGCGGGGCTGAAGGGGGGGGTGGTGAAGAGTCCCTGGACATCCCCGTAGGGGAGGATAGAGCCTCCACCGCCGCAGCCCGGGGCTAACGGGTGAGCCCCCGGGGTGATGGAGAGCCCCCGGGGTGATGGAGAGCCCCCGGGATGCAGAGACTCCAGGATGGAGAGTCTCCGGGGTGATGGAGAGTCTCCGCAGCGCAGCCCCGTCGGTTAACGCTCCGGGGTCGGGGAAGCAGTCGGTCTCCCAGGACCCCTCCGTCGGGAAAGGACGGGGAGCCCCAGAACTGGACCCCACTGGGAGCCCTCAGCCCATGGGACGCTGAGCCCGGGATATCCCGGGTCTCCTTGACACGTCCCCTAGGTGCCTTGAGAGCTGGGATTCGCTCGGGGCTGGTGTCACTTCTGGGTGCTGCTCTGGGCGTCTTGCTCTTCCCGGGGTGTCCAGTGTCCACCCTCGGTCCCCTCCGTCTCCCCGCTTCGGCAGTGCCCCACACCTGGTACCGGGAAGGAGTGGGGCAGCGCGGCTCCAGGGCCACCCCCTTGCCAGAGCGGGTGTCCCACACCCGGAGCAGGCTAAAGAACAGTCCCTCCACGTCTGGAGTGCTTGGTCTCTGCCTGCCTGCTCTCCAGTCTCCCCAAACCTCTCCCCAGGGATGCTGGCAAAAACTGTGTCCACTATGGGGATGTCACCTTCCCACGGAGTCACATCTGGGCAGGACATCCCTGTTTCTACCACTGTCAGCCCCAAAAAGGGGGAAAATGCAAAAACCAACATTGTTTTGTGGGAAAACAGTTTCTTCCAGTGCTGCGGTGCCATGAAGGAGGCTCAGCCTGCTGGGAACAGCAGCCCAGGGGAAAGCTCCTGTCCTTCACTGAGTCTCCTGCTCCTGCAGGGAGGTTTGGGGACCAAAAACCTCCTGGGAACTGCGTCATGTAGCCTCCCCAGCTGCACTGCTGGAACTGGAGCTCAGCTTGCTCCTGGCTGCGTTTTGGGGTTCCCCCGCCTGCAGCCTCACAGCATCGGGGACACAGACACAGGTCACTGTCACTGCTGGCACTGGAGCAGCCACCAAGGGGCTGGGAAGGTGGCACTCCAGTGGGAGTGGGCATCTCCCAATGTGGGTGTCCAGCTGCCTCCCTGCAGTGTGTCCCACTGTGCCCTTGGATGTGCTCTGTCATCTCCAAAACGCCGCGGTAGGCACGGATCCAGCTTGGCCCACGGCCCCCAGGCAGGGCAAGGCTGTCGAGCTGCAGCACGGCAGGTGCCCAGGAGAGGAGGGACTCAGGCATTGGGAAGGAAGGTGGCCTTGACAAGGACAATGCTCAGCTGCACCAGGCAGGAGCTCCAACAGCCCTGGCTGCTTCCCTGTGCCAATGGAGGGACATGGGGTTCATTCTGCTCTGCATGGAACTACTTCACCCAAGCTCATCCCTGCATTTAAACCCCTTCAATGTGGCTTCCACGCCTTGAGCCGCTTCCCCTCAAGGCTTGTCATGCCCCAGAGATGTCCCCTTGGATGTCTTTGATGTCCTCACTTTACCAGCCACAGCTGCCCGGAGGCTCTGAGGTGGAGCTGCATGGACTGACTGTGGCTCTCCAGAGGGGATTTTCCATGACACTCCACATCCCGCTGCTCTGCGGACATGGATCAGACCTGTCCAAGCTGCTGCTTGGAGGAAGCCAAGCTACTGGCCACAGCTTTTCTTGGCCTTTTTCTTTTTTCCCAGCTCAAAGATCCTATTGATTTTTCTTTTTTCCCCAACTGAATTCAAAGCCACTCCGGGTTCTCCTGCACCCATAAAAGCAAAGCCCCTGGGAAGAGCAGTAGGAAGCCAAAGTACCTCAGTGGGTCACACCAGTACCCCAATATCACCCAAGTCCCTCATCCCCTCCTGGGAAGGATGCTGCTCATCCATTGGGATGTGGTCACCAAAGAGGAAGGTACCCTGGGATCTCCCCAGTGCTTTGAGCTGGGATGTGGATGGGTTATTTCCAGCTGCTGTGTTGCAGTGGGGAGCAGGTGCTGCTGGGGAGCCTGCAGGTGATAATGCCGAAGGTGGCACAGAGCAGGGAGATGTGGTCCAAGCCTCCAGAGGATGAAATGCAGAGCAGTCCTGGGAGAAATGTTCACAAGGAAGAGCCCTGACTATCCCTCACCCAGGCACTTCAGGGGAAAGGCCAACATCCCTCTGCTGTGTCCAGATGTTCTTGGAAGGGAGGATTTCTGGCAGGGAGGTGACACCTTGCCTGACAGCACCATGGAGCCAGTGTCTTCACTGCTGTCTCCAACTGTGATGTGACCCTGCTGCTTCCAGGCACAGCAGCCACCCCCAAAGCCACCAAGGACCAGCACTGTGGGAGCCATGTGTGGCTGAGCCATCCAGCCATCAAGCATCCCACAGGCAGGGCAGGGCTACAGATACCCCGGGTTCCAGGGGAACCACATCCCAGCACAGATACTGGCAGTGAGAGGTACGAGGTACACAGGACAGGGATCTTTTGAGCCCCTGGCCATGCTGGAGATTGGCAGTGGGGTCACCCCTTCCTGGAGCTGATCCTGCACCCAGGATGGAGGGATGCTGCGCCAGGTCTCTGCTCCCCATTTGCCCTTGTGGACCCCAAAGGGGGTTGAGAGGAGACAGTCCTGGTTGGGAGATGCTTGCACAGGATGGGGTGCCTTTATTTACGGCATCTGACTGAAGCATCAGATACAGAAAATGCAAGACAGACCAAGATGAACAAAGTCACCTGTGCCCCACAAATGAGTGTAAGGGACAAATCCAGGGCTGTGTCACCTGGCAAATTTGGGCATCACCAGTATGTGTAACACTCAGCATCAACATTGGCTGGCATTTCCTTGCTGCCACAGTCGCCTTGCAGCCATGTCCTGGTGCAGAGGGAACAAGTGCAGTGTCCCCTGGGACCATCTGTCCCTCTCCTCCTGTGCTCTGACACTGTGGAAGTCTTACTGCATTTTTTTTCCTCCCACAGGAAATGGCTACATTGAAGGCAAAGAGCTGGAAAATTTCTTCCAGGAGCTGGAAAGTGCAAGAAAGGGGGCCGGTGTGGTAAGAGCATCTTCTGGGTTTGCTCCCTCCTTTCCCTGTGCCCTTGTGCCCAAAGACTCACACTCATGTCAGCCCCACCTCCTTTGGGCACTCATGAGTGGGACTGGGACTCTTCTGGAAAGAAAGCAAGAGAAGAGTAGCACAGGGAATGGGGAAAATGCTCCCATTCCCTCTCTCCTTGCTGGCAGGACTCAAAGAAGGACAATTTGGGTGACAAGATGAAGGAGTTTATGCACAAATATGACAAAAATGCGGATGGCAAAATCGAGATGGCCGAGGTGAGCAGTGCTGGACCAGACCAACCCCAGGGTGTTCCGCCCCCATGCTCATGTTTCCCCTCCACCATTCCACCATTCCACCATGCCTGTGTTTCCCACAGCTGGCCCAGATTCTGCCCACGGAGGAGAATTTTCTGCTGTGTTTCCGCCAGCATGTGGGCTCCAGTTCAGAGTTCATGGAGGTGAGTGGGACAGGCTGCTCTGGGGGATCCCCAGGGAATTCAATCCAGCTGTACCAAGGGAAAACAACTGGGAGGTTGAACTGCCCAAACCTCCCCTGGTCTCCCCAAAACTCTTGGCATTAACTCAGCACTGGGAGGCAGTGCTGATTTAGGGAAGAGCAGGAGTGGTGAGTTTTCCCAGTTCTCAGCACCCCTTGGATACTTCTTAGGGCAGTCAAGCGCCTCATCCTCACCTCCAGGCAAGGTGAGCTACAAGGATCTGGGGCTTTTTTGTAAACTTCCCCTCATGGTTGCTCCTAAGTGCCTAAGGCATGTGCCAAAGCCGCCAACACTGCTCTGGGCCACCCCACAACCTTGCTGGGGTGCCCTTGCATGGGGTGAACCCACACAGGTGGGAGAAAAATTGCAGATGGGGAATAAAACATAGCTGGGGGTGGAAGGGAATGTGCAGCATCGTGGAAAGGAAGGAGCTTGTACATGGAAACTGAACCCTGGGTGGAGGGGAAGACTGAAAGAGGAGCACTTTGTGATACGGGTGATATGGGGTGGGGGGGGTAAGCAGACACTATTGTTTAATTGGGGGATGCAATTAAATATTATTAAATATTAAAGCCTGGTCTTGCATACTGACATGAGGATAAAGGTGCTTGAACTCTTGGTGTGGGGCTGAATAAAAGCATCTAGCCCCAAGGGAGAGCAGATGATGCCAGTGGGAGCTGTGAGATAGCCCCATCTCCTTTAGGGTAGTGGAGGACACTCTCAGTAGGGGTTTATGGGGACACACACACACGTCAGGGGGGAGTGGGGGACACGAGCCCCTGCAAAGGCTCATGGCAGTCCCTCTGCAGGCTTGGCGCAGGTACGACACGGATCGCAGCGGCTACATCGAAGCCAACGAGCTCAAGGTGTGCTGTGGGCATAGGGTGGGCTGGGCTGGGTCCCTGCCAGTGGGACATCCCTGCTGGGACAGCCAGGGATGGGGACAGCCAGTAAAATCCTCTCCTCCCAGGGCTTCTTGTCGGACCTGCTGAAGAAGGCAAACCGGCCCTATGACGAGCCCAAGCTGCAGGAGTACACACAGACTATCGTGAGTGGGACCTGGGGCACTGTGTCCTCACCCAGGTGGGTGGCAGGCAGGAGAGGAGGAGGTGATGGGTGACAGGGTGCTGTTTGTATCCCCACAGCTGCGGATGTTCGACATGAACGGTGATGGCAAGCTGGGTCTCTCTGAGATGTCCCGGTAAGGTCATGGGCAGTGAGAAGGAAGAGCAGGGGAGGGAAAGACACCTGAAATGCTCATGTTTAGGAAGAGTCTGCTCCAGCTTCCAGGGAAAACTGTTTTCCTCTTTAACTTACTCATGTTTCTGAGCAAAACATTACTGTGATTTAAGACAATGCCTTTTTCTGGCTGCTTCCCCCTCTTCCCTGCCTTTCTTGTTTTTCAGACTTTTGCCTGTGCAAGAAAACTTTCTTCTGAAGTTTCAGGTAACATAATACTACTCCTACTGCTAATAATAACAACAAAAACAACCCATTCCCATTGCTTGTACCTCCAATCCCTCTCTCATACCTGGTACCTCTCTCATTCCCTTGTCACTTCCCAGGGAATGAAGCTGTCCTCAGATGAGTTCAATGCCATCTTTGCCTTCTACGACAAGGTAGGGAGCCAGCTCATGGGAAACCACCCCAAATAAATGTAACCTGGCAAAAAATAACCCCAAATCATATGGTTTTGGTTGGGGCAATTCCCTGCTCTGGTTCGGGGTGGGAGAACTGGGTTTACCTCTGGCTGTGCTGAGTGAGGGTCTGGGGATGCCCATGTCCAAGGGGGGATTACAGGGCTTGTGTCCTTCCTGCTGTTGATGTCCCTCCCACGCTATCCAGGATGGAAATGGCTTCATTGATGAGAATGAGCTGGATGCACTTTTGAAAGACCTGTATGAGAAGAATAAGAAAGTAAGTGGGGGCAGAGTTTGGATGCCACCCCCAGAGCCCCCCAGTTCCTTCTCCCATCTCCCAGCAGCATCTTTCCATGTCCATGCTCCATGGGTACCAGGAGATGCTGGTCCGAGTGCTGACCCTGCATCCTCATGGGAAGCTGCACTGGAACTGGGGGGAGTGTAATCTCAGCCTGGGGGTACTCCCCCTGGAGAAAGGGGATGCCCACCCCCAGTGTCCCCCATGCCTTACAGGAGATGAACATCCAGCAGCTCACCAATTACAGGAAGAGCATCATGAACCTCTCCGATGGGGGCAAACTCTACCGCAAGGAACTGGAGATGGTGCTCTGCAATGAGCCCCCCATGTAGGACCCCCATATACACAGCCCATGCTCCTCCTCCCCGAAAACAAGCACAAAGGGGAGCCCCCATCACTGCAGAGCTCCCTCAACATCTCTTGGGTTTGCTGTAGGTTGCTAAAATCCCATTTGGGGGGGAAAACTTTTTTTTTCCATCTGCCTGGTTTGTTTAATGATTTTTTTTTTTTTTTCTTTGCGGGGGTGTTGTTTCCATTCCTTTGGTCTCTTGAGTTTTTATCATTTACCAAAGAACAGTTTACTAATAAATTCAAGTACTGCTAGACTGAAGCTCCTATTTCTCCATCCCATGGTGGTCTGCGGGCTGACAGGGAGGAGGGGGATATCACACACTCTCATCCGACAGAGGACATGGCTGCTGGGTGGGGAAGAGAGATGGAGCATTTGGGAAAGCCCCTATGGAATGAGGGTCATTGGAAAATCCCTGGGGGGCAGAGTGCTGGCAAGCTGGGTGGGGACACTGTGGTGTCCCACTTATCCCTCCCATTCACCCCTCCCACACCCTGCCAAAGCCTCTGGGACATCCCAAGGGTTGTTTCCCCCACTCCCAGTTTTGGAAACCAGTCCCAGGGTGACGATGCTGGCGGTGTCCCAGTGCAACATTTCCCACTGCTGTACTATCCAGTGCAGCCCAGCTGAGGCCTGTATGGCCCAGCAAGGTGCAGGGCAGTCCCATCTGGACATGTACAGTCTGGTACAACCCTGTACAGACCATTATGGCCCAGTAAAATCCCACACAGCTCAGTATGGCTCAGAACAGCCCAGTATGGTACAGTGCAGTCCTGTATGGCTGCACATACAGGCATACAGGACTGTATGGCCCAGCACAGCCCCACAAAGCCCAGCATGGCCCAGTACAGCCCTGTGTATGCCTCTGTGGCTCAATACATTTCTGTATGGACCAGTACCACACTATACAGACCTGTGTGATGTTGTACAGACCCATGTAGCTAAGCACAGCCCAGTACAGACCTTTACAGTTCCACATGGCCTGTACACCCCAGAATGGCACAGGGCAACCAAGTACAGCCCCATAGAGCCCAGTATGGTGTAGTACGGTCCTGTAAAGTCCTGTACAGCTCCATATGGCGAAGTACAGCCCTGTATATCCTTGTAGAATCCCATACAGTGTGTTACAATCCTGCATAGCTCACTGAGGCCCAAGACTGCCCTGGTAGATTTGTATGGCTCCATATGGTGCAGTGCAGACCTATACAGCTCAAGTACTGCGCTGTGCAGCCTAGTATGGTGCAGTGCCATCCTGTATGTCCCAGTATGGCCAAGTACAGCCTGGTACAAGATGGTCCAGCACAGCCTAGTATGTCCGACCATGTCCTAGTTGAGTCTTCCATATCCCAGTACAGCCTACTACAGCCCAGTACAGTGTAGGACAGCCCAGTACAGCCCGTATTACATGGTACAGGATGGTCCAGTACAGCCTAGCATGGCCCAATACATCCCAGTCGAGTCCTGCATATCCCAGTAATGCCCAGCACTGCCCAGCACTGCCCCGGACCGAGCGGCGCGGCTGCACTGACCCGTAGCGGCCGCCAGGGGGCAGCTCAGGCGGTGCCCGGGCGCGGCGGCGCATGCGCGGGGCGGAGCGCTCAGGCGGCGCCCCTGGTGTGAAGTGCCCGCCCGCCGCTGCCACCACTGCCGCTGCCGCCATGGCGCTCCTGCACAGCCGCCGGCTCCTCGCCGCCCCGCGCCTCGCCGCCGCTGCCTCCCGTGCCAGGTGAGGGCTGAGAGGTGGCTCAGCCCCTAGGGCCGCCCGCCGGTGCCGGCGGAGGGGTTTTCCCGCGGTTGAGCCCCGCTCCGAGGTGGCGGTGGGGGAGGCTGCGGGAAGCGAGTCCCCCCGTGCGGCCCGCCGCTGACGCCGCGTTGGGGATGGATGGGGGTTGCCGGGGGGACGGACCGCGCTCTGATTGGCTGGGGAGGGGGGTCCTCGCGCTCTGATTGGCTGCGGCCCAGCCCGGCGCCCCCCGCCTGCCCTTGAGGCGCCGGTGTGGAGGGCGCGTAGGCACCGGGGAGCCCCGAGAAACGGGGCCGAGGGGAGCCTGTGTCTTAACGACGGGTTGGGGGCACCCTATGCCGTCACCGATGGGTTGGGGACACCCTGTGCCTTGAATGACTGGTTGGGGTGCTGCTAGTGATGTACGCTGTGCTTCGGGGCACGAATGATGTGGTCGATGAGAGGCTGGACGTGCCCAGGCCATGTGCGCTCGCAGCGCAGAAACCAGCAGTGTCCTGGGCTGCATCACCGGCAATGCAGGCATCAGGTAAAGGGAGGGGATTCTGCCCCTCTGGTCTGCTCTGCTGTGACCCCACCTGCAGCACTGCATCCACTTTTGGGATCCTAGCACAAGAAGAACAAGTTCGAGCAAGTCCAGAGGAGGCCACAAAGATGATTATAGGAATGGAGCACCATTTCTATGGAGAAAGGCTGAGTGAAAGAGCTGGGGTTATTCAACCTGGAAGAGACAAGGCTCTTCCAGGTTGGAAGTGACCTAATATTGTGGCCTTCCAGTATCTAAAAGGCCTAGGAGAGAGCTGGTGAGGGACTTCTGACAAGGGTATGGAGTGCCAGGACAAGGGGGAAAGGCTTTAAATTGACAGAGGGTAGGGTTAGATTAGATATTAGGAACAAATTCTTCCCTGTGAGGGTGGTGATGCCCTGGCACACGTTATCCAGAGAAACTGCCTGTAGCATCCCTGGAAGTATTCAAGGCCAGGTTGGACAGAGCTTGGAGCATCCTGGTCTATTGGAAGGTGCCCCTGTCTATGGCAGGGGTTTGGTCAGTGTAATCTTTCAGGTCTATTCCAACCCAAACCATTCCAGGATTCTGTGTGCTGTGAAATGGGCCTGAGGTGGTGCTGTCTGGCTGACCTGTGTAGTGGGACCAAAGGGACCTCTGCACTGTGCAGTGGCCTCATGCACAGTGCAGCAGGTCTGCAGTGACCCCATGATCCATGAAATGGAGTGGGAGTAGTGCTGGCTGTGCTGGAGCTGTGCTCTCAGGGGTACAAACCCTGGCAGGTTTGTACTCTCTCAGGGTGAGAGTGTTTCTGTGAGGACCAGTCCTACACTGGCAGCTCTGGATTCTGCTGTCTCTGGTCAGCAGAGGTTTGGATAGAAGGAAGCTGGAGCTGTTGAAAAGCCCAGAACATCCAAGTTTCCATGAAGTACAGCTGACCTGAGAGCCATGGAGCTGGGAACATCACTGAGACCAGGTGGCCAAGAAGCAGAGTGTGCAGAGGGGTCTGGATGAAGCCTTGCTGCTCTCTAGAACCCTTTGACTCCTGGCCCTCACTAGTGGGGAAGTCTCTAAGAAACAGTTTGCAGCTTACATCAGAGCAGGAAAGCAGTGGGTTTTTTTAAATCTCTATTCCAGCAGTGACTACTGCTTCTAAGCCAGCCTTCTGGCTCTTCTCGGCAGGGACAGAAGAGCAGCTGTCTAGAACTTGTATTTTGTGTCCATGGACTATAGCAGGCCTGTGAAAGGTATGGAGCCTGCTGGCATAAGCTTTGCTTTTCTCATGCTTGTTATACAGCAAACTGTAAAGTACCAAATTGCATTGAGGTCATCCAAGAGAGATTGTTAAGTTTTGTAAGTAAGGAGCCTCTGTGCACAGCCCCCTCTTTCTGTTCAGGAATAGTGGCTTATTATGCAACAAAGGAAGCCAAGCACTGATTAGCAGTTTCTGTTTCCTTATCTTCAGCAATACAATGTGGTGCTCCAGCTGCTGTCATTAATCTGTGCTGAGAATGCTTTTTCTGAAAGCAGAACAGAGGTTAAGAGATACGAAATGGTTAAAACAGCTCCATTGACACACAAATGCTAATTAGGACGATAACTCAGGCTGCTGCTCTGATCTATCACAAGACAGCTATTTAAATACTTTTCTTGGTGGAAAGCTTATCCGAAGCTCACTGGGGCAAGGAATTTGTAGGCTTGAAAGGCCCTGTAGTAGCCAGCAGCCTGTTGGCATTGCTCATGTGTAAATATTTGCTTTAGATGTGGTTTACGTACAGCCTTTGGCCCCTCTGGCCCCTTGCTCTGCTCTGTCTTGCAGAACTGCTGTGGGGGCTTTGGCAAAGCTTCTGAAATCCGGTATCTTATGTGGCTGTACCTCAGGGAATGTGGGCTGGCCTCTCCACATGGAAGCCTTCACTGGGCTTGTAAACGCTTGCTCTCCGGGTTTGGCTTGAGTCCTGAAGCAATTCTTAGGTCTGTGCACTTGAGGCATAAGTTCCACATATATTTTTGAAAAATGTTGCAAATTTATGCAATTCCTGGTGCATTTTTCCACCTTCTCTGTCCCACTGCACTTGAAGTTGTGCATTAGACCAGCTGAGAAGACCAGCATGGCTGAAGAGTACAGAGGCTATTTAGATCTCTGATGAGCATCTAAACTCTTACTGGGCCTTCTGTATGGAAGTCCTGTAGCTGGAGAATGTGCTTCCTTTGGCTTACATTGAGTATCCCTCGGGTAGTTCAACCCCAGCTTAAGTTTACCTCTGGTTAGTTTTCTGCACTGAATACCTCTGGCCTGGCAGAGATGTACAGTTTATAGCTTTGACCTTTATTCAAGCCCAATGTTCTTTTAATTGCTCAAAATAAAATACAAGGCAGTGCAGGGACAACAGTAAGGGGGCATAGCAGTGTTTTAGGGTTTGTGGCCTTGGACCCCTAGTAGATCTCTTTTTCCCAAACCCCTTTGGGAAAACTTTGCCTCTGTGATCTCTTTGGTATCCTGATATGTTTGGACAACTCAGCCTAGGCTTTTTTCTCCTGTCTCCCTGCAAGCTCACCTCCTGGAAACACCAGAGGAGTCTTGTTCGCTTGGAAACCTTCATGCTGAGAACAGGAAAATAAGCCCTAAACCTACCCTCTTGGTGCCTTAAGCCAACACAAAAACCGGCTCAGAACAAAAGTACTTAACTCTCTGGAGTGCTGCAGCTTAGGTAAATGCCTGCAGGATCAGCATTAATTGCAGTATGTTAGAGCTCAGTGACCTGCCTAAGCCTTAGTAGGATCGGGACCTAAATACCCCAAACACTGTAAGCTGCTTGGGGAAAAGCCCAGCAGAAAGAAGGTGCTGTCACCATCTCCAAAGTATCAGCTCTTTAAAATAGGTGGCCAGGCTCCTGCAGCCTTTGATACCAAAATAATCCTAGACCAAGTAAACTGAAGAAAGCCACACTACTGCACATTGTTTCTCTCTTTCTCTGCCTCTCCATTGCCAGGAGCACATTGGGAGGGGTTTGTCCAAAGTTGCCTGAACCCGCAGCAGGAGTTTGCCCTGATAGTCCCCTTGACGTGTCCTGCTCAGGTTGGTTCCCCAGGTCACTCCCTCCACACTGGCTGCAGCCCCTGTCCTTCTCTGGAGGGTGTGTGTTGCTGGCATCTCTGACTCATCCTCCTTTCCAAGCTAATCCTATACTTAAGAGGTAATTAAGACTAGTTTGTGGTCTAAAAACCGTTAAGCACATCTTCCATTTTTAAACTACCTGAGGTGGCTCTACCTCTTCCTCAAAGCCTGTCAAAAGGAGTAACAGGCTTTTTTTTTTTACATTTGGAAATAGTGTACAGAGGGTTGTCTGAAATTAGTCTGATTGAGGATTGAGGCTCCATGAGATGCAATCTACATACATGGGAGACTGCAAAATTTTTCTGTAGTAAGGAAACTTGGCCTAAATGGTCCT
This sequence comes from Fringilla coelebs, assembly GCF_963513975.1. NCBI lineage: Eukaryota > Metazoa > Chordata > Aves > Passeriformes > Fringillidae > Fringilla > Fringilla coelebs. The sequence continues at coordinate 7,380,101 of NC_140040.1, read as the reverse complement.
AAAACTGGGACAGAGTGGAGAGGAAAGATGATTGTGTGAGTTCTGCTGATCAGTTAAAGCTTTCTTAACCTGGGTGGCCCCACTGCCCACAGACCTGTATCTGCCTACAGTCTGCACTACACACTCAGCAGGAGGTCTGGTTGGCCCTGGGCTGGCTCCAGGCTGCCTGCATTGCCTGGGGCACGGACCAGCCCCAGGACAGCATTCCCAAGTTGGGAAAGGATCTCTTATCAGATGACATAGCCTTTCCTGGGCAGCAAAGCATAGTAAAGCTGATATGTCTCTCTGTCTGTGTGTTTCTCCTTCAGCAATCAAGGCTTGAGTTCTGTCCTCCAGGAGATAAACCCAATCTGCTTTGTATTGCACTCTTTGTTCCCCACTGAGCTGGGTGACCTGTGTGGTGAGTCAGGACACTCAGAGCTGCATGCAATGCCTTCAGGAGGGGGCTGTGACAGCCAAATCCCTCTGTCAGGCAGGTTAAAAAACACCACACTGCTGCTCCTGCACTGTCTGCAGGCCCGCAAAGCCTGGACATGGGACAGGGCAGAGACTGTGGCCAAAGGAAATAACAGGTTTCTTTTTATAGCATGGTCTGCTCTGCCCTTGACATTAAGAGAGCCTCTCCATCTTCAGGGTGCGCTGCCAGCCAGGCAGAGGCAGGTGGCTCCTTGTGTTGGGGGAACACAAAGCTCCTCCTGATGCAGGGAGGTTTTGTGGTTGACAGCAGGGGAAGGGTCTTCACATCGGAGCTTGTCACTTGTCACAAGGGGAACAAACTTCTGTGATTTCCTGGAAAACAGCATTCGTCTACAACACCAGGGGAGGCAGAATTTGTAGGGCAGAGAGTGGAAATACCTTTATTTTGTCAGCCAATGCTGGGAGAAAAACAAACTGGTTTTCATGTACTACAGCCTTTCCAGGAGTTTGGAAGAGACTCCATATTCATGCTTTTGTGCAATTGCCTGAGTCTGGCCAAGGTTCCCTGGAGGGGAATGACCTGTGCAATCCCACGTGCAGGCTCTGGGCACTTGTCCAGAGCATAGGAGTTCAAGGCTCCAGTTTCCTGGGCTCTTTGTGGTGTCAGCACATAAGGCAAACAGGAGCATTTCAACATGCCAATGACTGAGAGGGAGTCAGTTATCTTCAACCACAATGAACTGAGGGCTCTTCGCCCATTCTGCAGTATATGATGTGACTTCAATGGTTTGGTTGGTTTTTTGGATAATTCTCTGAACACTACCTTTTTCAGTGATTTAAAGACACAATTTCCCTTGTGGGTTTCTGTTGGTGCACATCTCTTCCCAGTTCTCAAGCCTCATGCTTAACTTCTTGTTTCTCCCTTTAGCTCATGGTGGTCCCATGTGGAGATGGGTCCCCCGGACCCCATCCTGGGGGTGACAGAAGCTTACAAGCGTGACACCAACTCCAAGAAGATGAACCTGGGAGTGGGGGCGTATCGGGATGACAACGGGAAGCCCTATGTCCTGAACTGTGTTCGCAAGGTGAGCTGGCTGCTGGGCAGGGCCAGATCCAGGTGCCACATACCCTGAAGGAGTCAGGGAAGGGGAAGGTCACTAAGCAAGTTTTGTCTGTTGATCCTTAAAATAGGCTCTGTCTCTAACAGAGCAGGACAGTATTCGTGGATGTCTCCCTTAGCAGGACTAATGCTTTTGAGACATGACAGAGCCGTTAAGTAGTACAGGACAAAACAGAAAATACATGTCCTGTTCCCATTCAGGTAACTCTAACTTGTTGCTGACTTCTATGACCCCTGCAATGCACCTATTCTCTGAACTTCAAGGTGTTTCTTGAACAAGCTGATGTTGTTTAGGGCACGCCACAAGGGAGGGAGGAGCTGACATTGGCCCCTTAGTGGATTATTCTTAGAAATTCTGCTGAGCCGATACTACCAGTTTCTCCATAAGCCAGTCTAAAACTCCAGCCCAGAGAGCTGGGTGTGGACATTGCCCTTGAAGGGATTATGGGGTCTTTTAGGGCTGTAGGGGTAGAAATAGGCTGTTAAATAGCTGGCAGCTGACACATGCATTGATCGGCTGCACTGACAAGGAGGGTGCAGGGACGAGTTCCTTTTCCACGTGTCTCATCAGTGTGGGGTTTAAAGCTATCCCTTGCCCTCCCTCTCTCTGTGCAGCTGGGTCACAACCAGGGAGCCTGGATGGTGTCACAGGGACAGTTCCCTAGTGGTATGTGAATGCTGCCAGGGTCTGTGCCACTTCCAGCATGACAAGGCCCTGCAAAAGTTTCGCTACCCTACCTGGTTTGGGGTTGTCTCCTATGTAGAGATGATATCTGCCTCTCAGAAACACTCAAGTCTTGCTTTCCTGCAGGACAATTCCTGCTTGGACAAAGAAGTGTGTGTCTTAGTGCAGCAGCATTGTATTGTAATGGGCTGGAAGTGGTGCTCTCTTCTGGTGCCAGGTTTCCTTGGCTCCGCTGTACCAACAGTGTCACCCACTGAGGGCTTTGTTGGCTGCGGGGTTTTATCTGAAATGTTTACTGCTGCCCCTTGCTTGGAGCCCTGCAGAGAAACTCCTGTAAACCAACCTTTGCCCCTTTCGAGCAAGCAAATATGCAGAGAAGTAACCTTCAGCTGTCCATCATGCTCTCCATGGTGATGCCTTCCTTGCTGAGCTTGTGTCCTCCCTTCCAGGCAGAGGCCATGATAGCATCCAAGAAGATGGATAAGGAGTACTTGCCCATCGGGGGACTAGCGGATTTCACCCGGGCATCCGCAGAACTGGCTCTGGGGGAAAACAGTGAGGCTTTCAAGAGCGGCCGGGTAAGGAGAGGCCAGGACACAGAGGGCAGGGAGGACACATGGTTTGTGTGTGGGTGCTCAGCAAATGTGGAAGAACCGGTGGGGAATTGATACTTCTGAGCTGTGGGCTGTCTGCCCCAAGGATCCCTGCTTTTTCTGAAGGCTGGGGTGAAACAGTCCTGTCCAAGGAGGGGATTTAACCTTGCCAGAGGGCCCAACTCCCTGCCCTGGAGTTGAAGATGCTGATCCCTGTGGTCCCTCCAGCCCCTTGTCCCTGTTTTGGTGTGCTGCTGCCAGTGCTGACATCATGACTGCACTCTCCCTGTAACACAACACGGCTACTCAGACTCAGATTTTTTTTTTTCTTTTCTTGCAGTATGTTACTGTGCAGGGTATTTCTGGGACTGGATCTCTGCGAATTGGAGCCAACTTTTTGGTGAGTGCCTGGCCAGCAGTGGAAGGAAAGGACGTATTTTGATCAGAGCTGAATTTTTACAGTTTTCTAACTGCTTGTATGTATACAAACTGTTTGAACACTGTGTCTTTCTATTGACCAGCAACGCTTCTTCAAAGCCAGCCGTGATGTGTATCTACCCAAACCGTCCTGGGGCAATCACACTCCCATTTTCCGTGATGCTGGCATGCAGCTTCAGGCTTATCGTTACTATGACCCCAAGACGTGCAGCCTTGACTTCTCTGGAGCCATGGATGACATTTCTGTGAGTGCCTTCCATGCCTGGAAGAAGGGAGGTCATGTGGGGAAACTGGTGGTGATACTGCTTTACCCTATATGTGATGATGTGGCATGAAGCTGTGTCAGGGGAGGTTTAGGCTGGATATTAAGAAGAGATTTTTCACCCAGAGGGTGGTTGGATATTCAGACGTGGTCCCAAGGGAAGTTGTCAGGCACCAAGTCTGCCAGGGTTCAATGAGTGTTTGAACAATTCAGGCACATAGTGTGGTTCTCAGGGTTGTCCTGTGCAGGGCCAAGGAGGTGGACTCCTTATGGGTCCATTCCAGCTCAGAATATTCTATCATTCTGTGATGCCTGAAGGCATTAAATCAAGGCTAGAAGTCTCACAGAGCTCATCTGCTGAGGAGAATGCGCAGATATCATTGATGATTCATTCTCTATAACATCTTCCTTAGAAAATTCCAGAGAAGAGCATCATCCTCTTACATGCTTGTGCTCACAACCCCACTGGGGTGGATCCCCGGCAAGAGCAATGGAAGGAATTGGCAGCTACAGTGAAGGTGAGCAATGTCCCAAGGGTACTGTGCAGTTCCTGGGAATACCACATCTCTGGCCTTTCATGGGTGCCACCTGGTCTTTACTTCGCTAAAGGTTATTCCCTTCCCTGAAGGCAGGATGGGTGTCATGTTCCTGACAGAAGCCAGCCAAATGTACCCAGAAAACTTCTAGCTGACCATTGGGCTTTCTGCTGGCACCTTCCCAGGAAGCTAGACTAGGGAGACCTGAAAGAAGAGCAGCAGGGTTGAAAGCATGAGCTGTGATTGCTGGAGCAGAGCACCCAGTGCTGGTGTATTAAAAGTGCTGGAAGATCTCTCATATGCCTGGTGTCTCCTTGCAAGCTTCAGCTGCAAATAGATAAGGACAAGTTCTGTCTTCTCCTCCTTCCTGCTGCTCCATCAAGCCTGTAGCCAGTGAAATTTGGCTTGGAGATACCTGGCCTTAGTAGGGTCCTGAGAATTGGTAGATATCAAAGTCATCTCTGTGGCCTACAGAAGGGTAGATCTAAGGACCAGTGTATCTGGGGTATCTGCCTAGCTGACTAAAGAGTTGCCAGGTGATTTTCCTGGAAACTGATAATACAGAAGACATTGAAGTAGACTATTTTATTACTGTTGAATTTACTTCTGTTTTCTGGGCCAGACTTGCACATCCCATAAATGCCCTGGAGGATCTTTAACTGCTGTTTTGATGTGTGCTGGGTAGCTGGAGGTTTTGGGCTGCTTTCCCGGTGGTGAATGAAGGGGAATGGCTCTCTTTCTGGAGGAGAATCGCTGCAGGTGGACAGACCGCTGTCTGCATGGCTTTTCTCAGCCTGCTGCCTTGCTCCTTGGAGGGTCACTCAGCTTCTGTGACACTCTCTTCCATCTTTGCTGGCAGAAACGAAACCTCCTCGTGTACTTTGACATGGCCTACCAGGGCTTTGCCAGTGGGGACATCAACCGGGATGCCTGGGCTGTGCGGTATTTCATCGAGCAGGGCATCAACATCGTCCTGTCACAGTCCTTCGCTAAGAACATGGGGCTGTACGGTGAGTACGGCACATGACAAGGAAATCATTTCATCCAGGCTGCTGGTGGGATCCCAGTACCTGCAAGGTTTAGCAGCCAGTGTCTTCCTGTTGCCTGTGTTCATCCTGCAGTGCTGAGCAGGAATAACCCATTAGGAGCTGGTGGAGACCCTTCTAGAGAACAGGAATCCCCTACAGCTGTGTGGTGTTGGGTGCCACAGTATAAGAAGAATTTAAAGCTTTCAGAAAGTATCCAAAGGAGACAACAAAGATGGTAAATGGTCTAAAGGAGAAGCCATACGAGGAGCAGCTGAGGACACTTGCCTTGCTCAACCTGGAGAAGAGAAGACTGAGGGCAGAGCTCATCATGGGCATCAGCTTCCTCTCAAATGGCAGCATCTGTTCTCTGTGACCAGTGACAGGACTTAAGGGAATGACATAGAGCTGTGTCAGGAAGGATTTAGGCTGGATATTTGGGAAAGGTTCTTAACCTAAAGGGTGATTGGATATTGGAACAGGCTCCTCAAGGAAGTGGTCATAGCATAAGCCTGACAGAGCTTAAGAGTATTTGGACAATGCTGTCAGACACAGGAATTGTAGGATTCTTGGGGTTGTTCTGTGCAGGGCCAAAAACTGGACTCAATGATCCTTCCAACTCTAGATATTCTGTGATTCTCTTAGGAGAGCGTGCGGGTGCCTTCACAGTGATCTGCAGTGATCCAGATGAAGCCAAGAGGGTCGAATCCCAGCTGAAGATCCTCATCCGCCCCATGTACTCCAACCCACCTGTGAACGGAGCACGCATTGCCTCTATGATCCTGAACACCCCTGACCTACGGAAGGAGTGGTAAGGAGAAATCTGTAATGTTCATGACAGTGAGGTCTCTGTGCAGCCCTGTGCTGTGCTTACTGTGTGCTGCTGTCACTGGCTTAGCTTCAGCAACAGTCAGAACCATATTTACTCTGGAGAAATCCCTGCTTATGTCCTGGCATCAGCTGGTGTCAGTTTAACCTGACACAAACAGGTTTTCCTTGTGTTACCAAGGAAGAAAGCTCAGCGTAAAGGAGGGGCTAAAGCTCCTGAATGATTGAGGGCTGCAGGAGCTGCCTATCCAAGAAGCATAAAAGTCTGAGGTGGTAGCCATGTAGTGTGTTTCATGTGGGAGAAGTGGAAGCATAAGCCCCCTGGGAATGAGACCCAGGAATGTAACCCTCATGCCCTAAGCCTGATTCCTGGCATCAGCCTGTGCTGTTTTCCCAGCCCCCTGGTGCCCGGTCCCTCCCAGCAGCTGGCCTGGCAGAACAAAGGTTGGCAGTGCGCTGTGGCCTTGCTGGGGGCTGTGTTCTTTTGGCAGCCTGACACTTGTGCCTGATCCAGTGCCCAGCAGAGACATTTCCTAGCTGTGCTGCTTCGGAGCAGGGCCTGTTTGCCAGTGCTACCCCTGCACTCTTGGTTTATCTGTAGATACTATTTTGTCTGGGTTTGAGTAGTGCTGCCATGAGGCATCCTACTGACCCATGGCTTTCAGATGTGAGAAATGTCTATATTCTGGTAGTAGTGTCCAACAGCAATGGAATAAATAAAAAGAGGTCACCTTCTGGTATGAGGAGAATGAAGCAGCTCCCCCAGCTGGAGCTACATTTCATGCTCTTCTGCATCCCTCTATGATCCCTCTATGCATGCATTTAGGTGGAGAGGTTGATTTTCAATAGCTGGGGTGGGAAGAGCAACATTGGTGTGTTCTAGCCCTGCTCTGAATGGTTCCTGGGTTGGCTTCTCAGGCTCACAGAGGTGAAGGGCATGGCTGACCGGATCATCAGCATGAGGACTCAGCTGGTGTCCAACCTCAAGAAAGAGGGATCCTCCCACAACTGGCAGCACATTACTGACCAGATTGGCATGTTCTGCTTCACAGGACTGAAGCCTGAGCAGGTAAATGCAATTCCAGTGGTCTCTAAGTGTCATTTGCAGTCCTTGCCAGTAAATTTTTGACTGCAGATGTCAAAATGAGCCCTTGTAAGCACTTCTTCCTCAGAAAGAACATCCTCCAAGCCCTAAGCACTGGTACATCATGGGGACCCCAGTCTTGCTCTGTTCCCTGCTGTACTTGGGGAGGTTGAAAGTAAATGTAGCTGTCATGTCTATCAAAGCAAGCAGTCACTGGGTGCTGCTCTAAAGTGACCTTAAAGGTCAGCTCAAGTGAGGTGACTCTTCCAGCTGAACATCTGCAGTGTTGCTGCTTGGCCTGAGAGCTGAGCAGCATCTCTCTTGGTGCACAGGGTACTCTGCAGGTAGTGGGATGCCCTGTCTGCTGGCAGCCAGTTTGCTTTGAGTTTCAGCAAGCTGGGTAAATATGCACTTTGGTGACACAGCAGAGGTTGGCCTGCAGTTTGAACTTTGTTCTTTCACCCCAGGTGGAGCGGCTGATCAAGGAGTTCTCAGTGTACATGACAAAGGACGGACGCATCTCTGTGGCGGGAGTTACATCAGGCAATGTGGGTTACCTGGCTCATGCCATCCATCAAGTCACAAAGTAAAGACAAAGGGGTGCCCTGGAGCTGGTGGCTTTCCCTTCCTCACCAGTCGAAGATGAGGAGGGAAAAGAAACAAGCAGAATACTTCAACCACAGCACTTGAAGCCGCTGCCGAATGTATCTTGTAGATGAGTTGTAGAAGCCTTGTCAAATCCACCCTGTCTTGTGGAGCAGGGACATAATTGCTGGCTCCTGCTCGTCACAGCCATTCTTCCCTGCTGTCCATCCTTTCTCCATCAGCCCCAGCATCTATCTATGCTGGAGGAAGCAAATGCTTAGCAATGCCATCCTACCAGTGTAGGCACCAAAGGCTTCTCCGCACACATTTCTCCATGAGAAGGCTTTGTGAGGCTTTTGGCTGCTGGCCCAAGCAGCAGCAGGCAGGGAGCTGGGTGGGCTGCTCTGGTGTGCTCCTCCAAGCTCCTCAGCCAGTCCTTGCTGCCAGCAGGCTCCATCCTCCTCCATCATCCCAGCCTGGGGCTGGGCAGCACCAAAGCTGTCCTCTGACAAACAGCTCTGAGGACTTCTCACTACCAAACTCTGCTCCGTCGTTGGCTTCGCTCTTTCCATCTGGGACTCTCCTTTCAGGTGTAATTCACAGTGGCATCAGTGCGTGGGGCAGACCATTGTCCCTCTTTTAAACCTGTCTCACTTTCGTACCTGGAGGTGAAACAATTTCTCACCCTCCCCCCCTCCCCTCTGCAATAACAATCTCCTCTGAAAACTGCTCTCTGGTGGTCTCTGCCTTGCCCCATTCCTGTCCTAAGCCCAGCAGTCCAGCCCTTTACCTCCAGCAGCTCTCCCTGCAGTCTTTGTTGAGTGTCTGTAAACCAAGAGGCTGGCCCTGCAGTAAGCCACTCATGTGGAGGTGTGGGGCATCCCTCTCTGCTCTGTTCAACCACATATCTGGTGACACCAGAAAACAGAGATCTTGAGAGAAATCTGAGCTGATGACTCAAAAACCATTCTGTCCTTCTAAGCCAAGTGTCCCTGAGGTCCTGTGACTTACTGGACTCTGATTTTTAATCCAAATAAACTGGTGCATGGCTATGTTGAGCTGGGGACTTCATCCTGTCATTGTGCAGCTGGATCCTGTCCCTGCCGTGCACCAAACATTCCCTCTCAGGGCCATGCTAGCATAGGGGATCATACATGACCAGTGAAACCCTCATCTGAGAATCCCATGTAGGGCCCTTTTTGGCCACTGCCCCATGATGGAGTGGAGCCTCCCTAGGCGGAGCTGGAGGCATTACGTGTTAAGTCTGTGCGCTGTCTCCATCCACAGGCACCTCTTCCCTCTGCAGCCATACCAGGGTATTTAGCAGAGCAGTCCTCATTTCCCATTCCTGCCCAGGGCAGCTGTGTGTCCATTGGAGCTGGGACAGGTCCAGTCTGGTGCACCTGTCCCAGTCTAGTGCACGTTGTTGCCAGACTTGCTGGAAGGCTGGATCCTCCCGCCGCTCCCTGACAGAAGGTTTCCGCTCCCACGCCGCTTGTTTACTGGCCCGATGCCCACAGCCGCTGCTTGCTGTCCTTTGTGCAATAAACCGCTTTCCATGCCGCACACGCCGTAGGGGCTGCCCCACGGCGCTGTGGGTTCCTGTGCTGTGGTCCCCGGTTCTGCGTGGCTCTGGAGCTGCCGCCTCCTGCCCTCTTACCCGCGTGGGGCCGTTCTTCTGTTCGTTCTCTGTACAATAAAAGCACCCTGGAGCACAGCCCGGTCTCTTGCCCTCTCCTTGCCGCAGGTCCCCGCAGACTTAGCCTCTGGGACGGGTTACCCGAAGGGCGATGTTTCCCCTTCGGATGTTCCCCCGCCTCCGGGGCTAGACTACAACCCCCGGCGTGCAGCGGGCAGGGCGGAGCCGCCGCCGCGCCGCCGCTGCCGCCGAGCTCAGCCGGGGCTGGGGCCGGGGCCGAAGGGAGCGGAGCAGAGCGCGTTCCCCGCCTGGTGAGTGGGGCCGGGATACGGACGGACCGGGGGGACACACGCGGGGAGCCCAGCGACCGGCTTGGGCAGGAGTCTGTGCATCCCCTGCGAACGCGGGCTGACCGTCACCGGCTCCGGGCCTTGCTCCTCCGGGCGGGGGGCGCCGCCGGCGCCGCGGGTCTGTCGAGTCACGCACGGTGAAGCGCCTGCTCTCGGGGTTTCTGGTTGCCAGAGTATGGCGGCTTTGCTTGGAGGGAAAGGACACCCTTCAGCATCCTCCCCCAGGCCATGGGAGAAGCATCGACCCCCTGCAGCATCCTCGGGCGGGTGGGAACTTCAGCCCACGCGGACCCACCGGTCTGCCCCTCTACGGTCCTACCCACGGGGCACAGGGTGGCCCTTCCTCCCCTTCCCCAGAAATCTTTACAGAGGATTCATAGCACAAGCACAGAGTTTAAATAGCCCAGAAGCAAGAGTGAGCTGTGCAGGTAGAGTCTCTGTAGATGTCCTCTAGGAATAAAAACCAGATTTCCTTGAAAAGATGTTTCTCATGTTCATGTAAAGTCCTGCAAAATCCTGCCAGGTTGTGAGGGTCGATCTCCTCCACCTTGGAGACACTGGGATGATATTTGGACTTTCCAACCCCCAAGGACTGTGATGCTGGAAACATAATATCTTCAAATCCAAAAACTTCTGAGACATCATCCATCTCCTGCTGGTTGTCACCCTGGGGGGTGCCCTGGAAGGGGCCAGTCCTGCTTTTCCTGTTGACACAGTATTTCTGCTGCACACAGGTCATTCCTGTTGAGCCCAGCCTTGCTCTTTACTCAGGAGCACGTGCACAGCTGCTCTTGCAGAGCTTGCAGAAATTAGGGCTGGAAATCAGGAAGTGAGCCAGGACATTGGGTCTCATGCCCACAGAAAGGCGAGTCGTGCTGTAAAGCTGCAGCTCCACAGCCCCACAGCTCAGTCCCCAGTCCAACAGCAGTTGTGTCCTCTCCCTGGATTTGAGGGACAAGAGGTGAGTTCTCCTGCTATATCTCTGCTGGTGTGTGTGTGCTGTGACCCCTCAAGCTAAGACCCAGGGAACTCAGTTCCCCTGTGCCCCCACCTGATGCCCAGATTGTCCCTCGTTAATATAACTTACCTAACACTTAACAGTATCATTCTTCATCCCCTTGTAGGAGTAGGGAAGTGCCTGACTCCCGTGTTGCTGCATTCCAGCCTGTTTGTTTGTTGCCCTTCCTGCCTGATGGAGCCCGTGCTGGCTCAGGACTCTCCTCTAGGTGCCTGGCTGAGCCTGGTGCAGGACCACTAGTGGGACGTGGATAGTGGCGTGTGCCACCTGCGAAGGGACAATGGCTCAGGGCACTGGGAGCATCAACAGTGACTACAAGGATTGGGAATGGAGTGACGATGCTGGTGAACGGGCCAGGCTCCTGCAGAGCCCTAGTGTGGAGACGGTGCCCAAAAATTCAGAGAGCCAAGGAAGTGGTCTGGGGGCCACATCACCTCTGGGAGCTGTCTTCATTGTGGTCAATGCTGCTCTCGGGGCTGGGCTGCTCAACTTCCCTGCTGCCTTCAGCATGGCTGGTGGTGTGGCTGCAGGCATCACCCTGCAGATGGTGAGTGGTGAAGGGACAGTCCCCCAGCCCACCTGGGAGGGTGCACAGGAGGGACACGTGGTGCCCCAGAACGAGCTTGGGGAGGACCAGACTCCTAGGAAGAAGCTCTTTTGGGTGAGGTGCACCAGAGATTCTCAGTGTATTCAGGAGTGGCTTCCTGGGGTGGCTCAGGGAACCTTGCCATGTTGTTGGCTCACTATTCCCTCCCTGTCTCTCTCCCATCCTAGTGCATGCTGATCTTCATCATTGGAGGCTTGGTCATCCTGGCATACTGCTCGCAGGCCAGCAACGAGCGCACCTACCAGGAGGTTGTGTGGGCTGTCTGTGGGAAGGTGCCTGGTGTGCTGTGTGAGGTGGCCATTGCTGTCTACACCTTTGGCACCTGCATTGCCTTCCTCATCATCATAGGAGACCAGGAGGACAAGAGTAAGTGCCTCCCATGGAGCAAATAATAACCAGTTGTTCAGCTGGAAGGGCCAACCTGACCATCTCGGTTGTCCCCACAGTCATTGCTGCTCTGGTGAAGGAGCCTGAGGAAGTTGGGAGCAGCCGCTGGTACACAGACCGCAAGTTCACCATCAGCATCACCGCCTTCCTCCTCATCCTGCCCCTCTCCATCCCCAAAGAGATTGGCTTCCAAAAATATGCCAGGTGGGTGGGAAGAGCCCTCTGGGGCTGGGAGCTGTGGTGGGCCAGCCAGCACCCGCCTAAGCACGGTTGCAGAGAACAGGGATTGGAAATGCCGTGGTTCTAGTATCTGCCTCTGCCTTCCAATGCTTCAGTTTCCCCATCTGGGGAGCAGAGGAGTGGCTGAGCACTGTGCAGCCACAGTGTCATACTTCAGGGCTTGTGTCCCTCCCTTCTGCATGCTGCAGGAAGCAGTGAATGCTGCTTTCAACTACATTGTCTCCTATCTTTGGAATTGGCAATCCAGCAGAAAGGAGAGCCAGTAAGTGTCCCTAGGCTGGGTGGTCTGCAGGCCAGCCCTGCTCCATCAAGAATCTTGGTGTGACCTGGCTACACCTGGCTGCTGGAGCTGCACCAGGGGCACCAAGGCGTGTCACTGCTTCAACACTCGCCTCTTTCTCCAGCCCAAAACCCAAGTCTGGCAGGTTTGCCACTCAGAGAAGAATGGGATAACCCCCAAATTGTGTTGGCATCTGCTTGGAGGACAGCGGGTGACATTTCCTGGCACATTCCCATGGGAAGGGAAAGCAAAAATGAGTCTGATAGGCAGGAGTGGGGTAGCCTGGGCTGTGCCAGAAGATGGGGATGGAGAGGCTGGGAGGAGACTCTCCATGAAGTGGGGAGGCAGAGCACTCACAGCCTCCTATCCCCTTTCACAGCTCTCTCAGTGTGATTGGCACATGGTATGTCACAGCAGTCATTATCATCAAGTACATCTGGCCCGACAAGGAGCTGGTGCCTGTGGAGATCCCCACCAGGTGAGAGCAAGAGACACGATGCTGTCAGTGCCATCACAGCATTGCAGAGCCAGGCAGGGCTTTGGGAGCGAGGGCTGCAAAGGCTAGGGATGAATCTTTCATCAGTCCCATCCCTGGTCCGGAGGACTCTGCATGTTGCTGCCAGAAGCTCCCAAATGGCTGCACCTCTGCGTGTTTCAGAGGAGCAGGTGGTGAAGAGGAGGAAAAGGACCTCTTAAAGGTCCCCATGGCTCCATCACAGGTTTTGGTAGCACTGACTGGTTTTTATCTCTGACATATCCAGGCCTGGATTCCCTGTGCAGTGCTTGTACTCACCCAACAACAAGGGCTGTGTCTATATTTGGATGATTTTGGTTATTTCCTTAACGAGCACAAACACTGTGGCTTATTCCCTTCCTCACAATGAACATTTTTGGATCCAGTGCAGGAATTTTATGGCAGAGCAAAGGTTAGACCAATTTTTTTGCACTGCCCAACTAGGTCCTTATTTTTTACTGATACTTTTACTTTTGTGTGCTTAGGTTTGGCTGTTCTGTCTCAGTGAAAGGCCCTGGTCTGCAGGGAGTACCAGGTCCCAAGGAAGCCTCATTCCATGCAATGGCATCATCCTGGGTGGGGGGAGGCAGTAAGGCAAAGACACTGAGCACTCCCAGCTCATCCTCTCCTGGTTCATTGGATGGGGGTCACAGGGGATTCTGGTCTGACTGATAGGTGCCTCTCTCCTTCCAGCCCCTCCACCTGGACAGCTGTCTTCAATGCCATGCCCACCATCTGCTTTGGGTTCCAGGTAAGGCCACAGGCTTGGCATTCCTCTTCCACCTTGTTGTTGCTTGGGTGGCAGACTAAAACCCTGCCTGTGTGATTGGCTGCTTGACTGGCTGAAACCCTGCCCGTATGCTCACTGCACAGCTTTGCAAGGAGACTTTTTAACATCTCACCACCTCTAAATGCAGATGGATCCATTTTACCCCAGCTAGGACGTACAGGGCATCCTGTCCCCTCGCCTTTTCTTCTCCAGTGACAAACCTGGGGAATCACCATTTCACAACAAAATCATGAATTTATCACCATCATCACCACTTCACAACAAACACAGAATATCATGAGTAGGATTCCCCATGTTTCTGCACATCACATATCCCCACTGTCTCTGTGTCCTGGCAGTGCCATGTGAGCAGCGTGCCCGTCTTTAACAGCATGAAGCAGCCGGAGGTGAAGACCTGGGGGGCAGTGGTGACAGCAGCCATGGTGATTGCTCTCTTTGTCTACACAGGCACTGGTAAGTGAGGGGACACCGTGTGAGTGTGGCACAGTTCTTGGAGTGGCTGTGAGCTTCAGGAGGGCAGGGACCCTCTGGTCAGCAAGGGTCAGAGGGCAAAGGGAGGAGAGTCCATTGAACACCTTTGCAATGTGCCCTGCTGCCATATCCATCCTGTCCTTCAAACAGATGTTCAGGAGACTTGTCCCTGTCCACTACTGACTGCTCCCTTCCTGGCAGGCATCTGTGGCTTCCTAACCTTTGGAGCTGGTGTGGAACAGGATGTCTTGATGTCCTATCCCTCCAATGACATCCCTGTTGCCCTCGCACGGGCTTTCATCATCCTCTGTGTGCTGACATCCTACCCCATCCTGCACTTCTGTGGCCGGTGAGTGCTGGGAGAGATGGGGCTGGTGTGGGAAGGTGGAGCAGCACGAGGAAACCCCTCTGTCCTGGGTCTGTGCCCACAGGGCTGTCTTGGAGGGTCTCTGGCTCCGCTATACCGGGGTAACAGTGGAGGAGGACGTGGTTCGGGAGCGGAGGAGACGCCTGCTTCAGACCATCAGCTGGTTCCTCCTGACACTCCTTCTGGCTCTTTTCATCCCTGATATTGGCAAAGTCATCTCTGTCATTGGGGGCTTGGCCGCTTGCTTCATCTTTGTCTTCCCAGGTAAGGCATCCTGGGATGCTCAGGGGCTGACAAAGGTCTCATGGCCTTGTGTCTCAAAGAGGGAGGGGCGGGATGGAAACACAGGAACCAGGAGATTTTTAGAGGAGGACACAAATGTGGTGTAAGGCCAGTCAGCAGCCCAACTATTTTGGCTGGACATGGAGCCCTGTAACAGGGAGTGCAGCTCCCTGTTTTATAGGGTGTCTGTTCAGTCCCCAGTGGACAGTCCTCATCTGGTTCTAATTTGCCTCCCCTGCCTTTCAGGCCTCTGTCTGATTCAAGCCAAGCTCTCTGAGATCCAAGAAACCAGGGCAATCAGGTAACTGAAATGTGCCTCCCCTCTCCCCCATTCCCCTGTGGATATTGGGGTGAAGGACCCCTCTACATATGCCCTGTCCTCCTGTGTCCACAGCTGGTGGGCCCAGGTCAGCTATGGGGTGTTCATGGTCACCCTTGGAGCCTTCATCTTTGGACAGACTACTGCCAATGCCATCTTTGTGGATCTTACAGCCTGACTCCTCCAGGCTGGACTGCACTGCTGCTGCTGAGGGGATGGAGATTTCCCCTAGGACCAAAGGGGAGTGGGAAGAAAACATGGTGGTTTGTTGGGAAGAACCAAGAGAACTGTTGTGACTTGGGGCTTGGCTGAACAAGCCCTGTGGTGGTTTGTATCTCATTGTCTTAAGGCTGCAGGCAGTCAGGCTTCTCTCAGCCCTGGCTCCCTGGTGAAGCCAGAGCAACACTACAAGGGGACCTGTCATCCAGGGCAAGCTCTTTCTGGCCCTGGAAGTAGACATCACTCCCTCAGACATCACTATGGGGTCATGGTTGGGGTTTGCAAAGCCATGTTGCTCTCATCTATGTACCCTTGTGCTCGTGGAGCTCCTCTCCACAGGTAAAACTCCTCCCAACTTTGGAGAGAGAAGCAGTGTTCTGCATAAAGGGAAATAATAATCATGTTTATCAGACAGGGAGACATCCCACAGTCCTATTCTGTGTCAATGTTTGGTTTGAACTCTGGTTTCCTGCTGGTCTCTTGCCTCTATTCTCACATCTCCCTCTACCTGGGCTGTACTTTGTGTTACAAAGGGTTGCCTTCAGCCTGTTTGGGCTTTTTCTTTTGAGGATCAGAATGACCCTGGGGTAGGGACATGTTTTCCTTGCCAGGGGTTGCTCACTCAGTAGAGAAGCTGCTATGACTGCATCAACCTACTGAAGACACTACAATAGAGCACAGCTCTTCTCCAGATTTACAATCCCGTTCTTCCAGGTGTCCAGGAAATGGGACTGGGCCAAGTTTTAAAGGATGCTTTTGGGATAAAGCAATCAGAAATTATTTGTTTTAAACTGTTCTCTTGGTCATTTACACTCTCTATGGCTGGTGTTGCTCTGGGCTGTCCTTCTGTTGCCTGTCTGAATGATAGTTCATTCCTGCTTTTTCTGGGTTGAGCAGTTCCCCCAGCTGCAGATTTGGATGGGGGTGTTAAACCTCAACAGCAATGTTCTCCTGTTCTGTCTTTGAATTTCTTTTTATGTTGTTTGGCTTCTAAAACCTTTGGGGAGGGAGGAATTTAGGGATAGCTGTTGATGCATCTGTGACGAGGGTTCAGCCCAGATTTGTGCAAAAACCCTGCACCTCCTGGAAGCAGCACAGGCTGTTGTGGTGGGAAGGAGAAGCATGGCTTGTGCTCCTACACTTCTCAGTGTGGCTCTCTCTTGCTACAACCAGTGGCTGCAGGAGGGGTGACAGCACGTGTGTGCTTCCCCACAGGGAAACATTTGGTCTTTCCTTGCTAACACTGCATGTAAATGGGGAGCTCCCCATTGCTGCTTGGGACAGGGAGACCCAGGTGGAGAAGGAGGAAGAAAAGCCCTAAGCACAGCAGGAATGTTTGAGAAATGCTGTGAATGCACAAATCCCTCCTGCCTCTCTCAAGGGATCTCCAGCATCTGTGCCCTCATCTTTTGACAGAACCAGGCTCCACCAAACCCCCACTTGTATGGCACTGGCTGTGTCCTGAGCACCTTTGCCAGGCTCCTGCCTGTGAGCAGGAGCTGGGGCTTGGGGACCCTTTATGCCTGGCATAAAGAAGATGGCCAATTGTCCTGGATGTGGGGATCACAGAGCCACCTCCTGTGGAGCCCAGCAGAGATGCTCAGCAGATGCCAATGCCAAAATGCCTTCCAGTACCCACCCTGCAGGAAGATAAAAAGGTTTGGTACCTGGTGGATCTTGTGGCTCTGGCTTTCCTGAAGGTGTGTTAGGCATGAGGAGGTCCCTTGGCCGAAGTGGACGAGGACACAGTGTCTCATTCCACCTGGGAAACACCTGGGCTCCCTTGCTGCTCCCACAGAGTCCCTGTGGCTGAGGGCTGGGCAAGTCTGGATGTGCTGTGGCCGTTCCTGTTTGCCTTACTGCTCCCCTTTTTACAAACACTGGCCTTTTAACGTGTATTTTGTACATGCAGAAAGTGGAGGGAACTCAACTCAATAAAAGTGACATTGTGATGCGTGTGTCAGGCCAGCACGAGGTGGTTTCTGTGGGAGATGCTCCCGGGTGGGATACAGGGATAAAGCCATATCCTGAAATGCCATCCCAGCTCTCCGAGCTTTGGGATGGATGGTGTGGAGCTGGGAAGCCCCACTGCCTTCCTCAGGCCCTCACTCTCCGGGGTATCTTCGCGCCCAGGGCCGGGGGAGGCTCTGAGGGCCCCGGTCCTGGTGTGGCACCCCAGTGTCGCTCCCTGGGGCCAACAGGCGGGTGTGGTGTGGCTGAGAAGGAACTGAAGGGAGTTTCCTCTTCGGGACTGAGGCCGGCCATCCGGGAGGGTGCAAATGGAGAGGGGATTTCCTTGGAAAGGAAAACCCGTGCCTGGAGCGTGCCGGACCGGGGCCGGGCGCTGTGAGGGACCCGCAGCCACCATGTTGTGGGGGAGCAGCCCCTGGGCCGAACCAAGGCAGCGCGGGGGAGGGGACGCCAATTCATGGACCTGTACCACTGAGCGCTGAGCGGGGGGGAAAACCGTTCCTGGGCTCGTACCACCTTCGGGGGGAGGAAACAGCGAGGCGAGGGGGAACGGGTGGGCCGCACCACTCGGAGAGGGGTAAACCGCCCCCCCCTCCCCCCGCATGACTCCGCGCGCCCTTTGGCACCGCCCGCCACTTCCCCTTCCCGCCCGCCCACGCGCGACGCCCCTCGCTGATTGGCCGGCCTCGGCAGCGCGGGTTGGCCGTCAGTGCGCACGCGCAGACCGAGAGGACTTCGGGGCTCTGATTGGCCGAGAGAGTAGGAAGGCTTTCGGCCCCTCCCGGCCAATGGCGCGCGGCTCAGGCTCCGCGCGGAGGGCGGCAGGATGCCCTCCCCCGAGGTCGCACGGCGCTGATTGGCCAGCTCTCACGCGGCCTCGCGCTCTGATTGGGCAAAGGCTTCTCCGCGGGGGCGCGGCATCTCCGCGCGCATTCCGCCCCTCCGCTCCCCCCGCGCCCCCCCCGCGAGAGGACGGGGGAGGGGAAAGGCCGCGGCGCGAGCGCGCGACCCCATCCGCCATTTTGTATCCGAACGGCGGCGGCGCGAGAGAAGCGCGCGAGCGGCCCCGGCCCGGCCCTCACGACACCGCCGAGGTGGGAGCGGCGCCCCCCCGGCCCTGGACGGGGTGCTCTGGGTGGCTCTGGGGGCCCTGCGAGCTTCGGGGCGGGGGGGGTCGCGGTGGGGACGGGGCCGGACGCAGCGGGACCGGGCCGGCTTGCGCTGGGGGCAGCGGGGCCGGTTGAGGCTCCCGCCCGGCCGGGCCGCCCTCCGGGGTGTGCGAGAGACAGCGGCGGGACCCGTGGCCGTCTCCCCCCGCACTCCTCGGTCTTGCGGCCGCCCCTGAGCCAGAGAGGGAACTCCGCAGGGTCCGGGGCCGGAGCCGCGGGTGTTCCCTGTTCGGTGGCGGGGGCAGGTGGCTGGGGCAGCGTCGCGAGGTGGCGGGGAAACCGCCAGCTCCGGAGCTGTGCTCATTTCTCCCCCTTCGCTTGTGTAACGCCAGTGGTGACAGGTGGAGCTTTGAGGACTCCGGGCCGGGCCTGCCCCGGCCGGGCTCGGCGGCCTCCGTAGGAGATCGGTGTTGTTGTAACTTGCCCGCAGAAAATACGGAAAAAGTGAGCTATAGTAAATAATCCGTTGACATAACCTTCTTGCAGACCACAGGAGAGAAATCCTTCTCAGTGCTGTCCTCCAGTTAAGAAAACGCTGCCCAGTAAAATGGACTTGTATAATTCTCAACTAGAAATAGCAACAGTTGGGCGTCTCGACAGATGCTGTATCAGTAGAAGAGCTTCTTTACAATACTTTCCTAACTTAGATTAGTACCATTTACTCCTTATACAGGAAGGCCAGTGAGTACTCACAGTTTAGTTTCAACAAACCACAACCAATTTGGATTGTATTTACAACAGAAGTGAGATAATGCTGAAAATAAGACGCTAGTCTGCTGGTATATCATGTACTCAGATTGTTTCTGAATCCCACTTGTTGCAAGGAAGCATGGCAACTGCTCTCAGGAACTTTTTTCAAGCAGGTAACAAAACAGGTGTGACTCTGACCAGTCATTCTTAGTGTACCCAACTGATTCCTGTTTCTAAGGTAACAACTTTGGCATTGGCTAAAATTATGGGCAGGGTGAGTCCGGGTGGGGTGACTCTCTTATAAACAGGAAGCAAACTTAGTTGATAGTAGACTGGTCTGTCCTTTCCACCTTTGTTATTCTGATTCTTTCAGCCCTTTTGCTTGTAAGGTCCCTCTTAACTGTTGATGCTCTTGGCCTGGTGTCTCTAAACCAAACTCACAACCAGTGTGTTGCCTACCTGTGTCTTTTCTTTGGAGAAATACCTTATCCTGTTTATCCTATATAGTCTTCCTAGGTTTTTGATTTATGCTGTAATGGCTACTCTTGGTGTTTAGCTGAGTAAGTGGAAGAGAAACTGTGGGAACATAACTTAACAATTGAGGTCAGTAATGTTTTGTGCCTCTGTGATGGGACATAACTAAATCATGTTGGGAATTGTTATCACTGAGAAACATGGTTGAGGCCATCACTATTTTAGCCAGATTTCTCTTTAGTTCCATAAACATCCCCAATGTATGAATATTGCAGTTTTCTTTGACTTTTGAAATAGCATATAGCTGTTCTAAAACGCATTTTGGATGGTAAAAAACCATGAAGTATTTGATAACAAGTCTCTCCTTTTTTTGCCTGCAGCAGAAACTTTATTTTGCAGTTCTTGTCTGAAGGAGAACTGGGAAGTGAGAGTTTCTTGTTGTTTTGTTGTTTTTTTTTTTTAAACAGTCCAGGTTGAGATGTGAAAATGCCTGAAGCAGCCATGTCATGTTTGATGCCTATCTCATGTATTTGAGGTAGATCCCAAACTGCAACTTCACTGGCCTGAGTCTGTAGGAACAACTTCGGTGCTTAGTTCAGCCACACTCTGAAAATTGAAAGTACTGTGTCTAATCATCTTTTGACTTCCAGTTTACTGGAATTGGGTGCAGCTTTCCAGTGTGTGGAATGTTCAGGTGTCTTTTCTTTTGTAAATACAACTGAATTTGAACTGGTCAAATGAATCAGGAGCTTATTTTACTGCTAATGTGACTTTCACTCTGGGGTTTTTCCTCGGTAGATTTCAAAGTGATTGACATCCTGAAATATAAAGTATAGTATGATTCAAAACCACCTTTCTCCCTTGGATTGCTCCCAGTGTTTGCCTTCAGAGAGATGTGCTGCCCTTCCATGTTTTGTATTTGGTGATGGGTTTAAAAAGAGGGTAAGGGACTGTTCTGGAGAGCAGGTTTAGCACTGGTCCCTTTAGCACGTTTTATGTGATGTTTTGTGACAGGAGTTTAGAAACCTAATCAGCAAACACATTGCTGTTTGTGTCACTTCATCTATTTTATCCTCCACGTGCAGCACATGTGCCCTGAAATCATACAACTCCTGAAATCCAGTGGCAGTAGTTACTTTCTTCTGCAAAATTCCGAATACCAGCTTAAGTTAGCTTAAAGTAATTTTGAATTTACTTTCTTTGTAGGGGTGATTCTGAATTTGTGGAAGACTTCAGGTTTGTCAACTTCAGCATCAAGGCTTAGTTACTCTCTAGTGATTTCTGGTTAGTAGGGAGTGTCTTTGTCACACCTGATGGGTGGTTTCATATTGACCTACTCTATTTTGTGATCTTTGGATTCTTGCCTGAAATTTTATTGCAGTTATGTTTTAATCCAACAGAACTCTGCTCTTGAAAAAAGATCTGCTGAAATAGATGCCAAATGTCTTTTGCTTATGGGCTGTTGTTTCCCTTAGGAAGTGTTCAGGGTGTATAATGCTGTAGAATTTGGTAAATATTTTTTATCTCCTTAAAATGGGTTGTGTTCCACAATATAAAATAGTAATATTGTAAGAACTCCTGAGTTCTTTGCCGGGTATATTAATCCATTACTGTATAGTCGGATCTGTGGCTGAAAGTAGAACATTTTGCCAGGTAATCTATTTTTTTTTATAAACTCCCTGTGGCTGAGGCCTGACTTGTCTGAACCTGGCAGGTTTGGCCCTTGGACTGAAAGCTTCCTGAATTGTTGAGGCCAGTGTAGGGAGATTCATTCCCACTAAGAATATATGGATCTAAAAATAAAGTCTGCTTCACATAGCATTCATAGCTTCCTTAATCAGTGCTGTAGTAATTGAATTGTAGTCTTGCACTGCATGACCAAAGAGGTATACCTGTGCAGTTCTGCTTTGCAGGCAAGGCTCCCTTGGTTACTCTGTACTCTCCTGAGTTAGGGTGCATCATTTGAACCTCTGAAGTGCGGTTATTGTTGTGTCCGGGGGAGCTGTCAGGTTTGCTGTGTGCTGGGATGCATACAGTGCAAACCATATGTTTAGAACATAAGTAGGAAGCTGTTTCCTCAGCTATTGTGTTCCTTGAGTCTCTGTGTTTGCTCAGGCTCTTCCTTGAGAGGTTTCCTTGAAAGAAAAAATCCATTTTGCCTTCAGCTTGGATTGTCCAGTGGCACTGCCAGATTTTGCAGTTGGAAGGTGGCAAAGCTTGTTTTGCTTCTTTGCAATCAAAGCATTCCCTGCTTTTTTTGGAAGACAAGTGATGCTAATAGGAGGGTGGGATGGTCAGTGTGTTGTATGGCAGCAGGGAGGCTTGAGCCCAGCTGGAGAATTTCAGTACTAAAACCCCTGAGTTTTAGGTGGAGTAGGTGCGATTCCTGTGCTGTTTGTATTGGTATGATGAAAAATGCCCAGAGAAATGTAGTTTTTCTTCCTAGAGGCCTGAATGGCAAACTCTGAAATTCTGTTATTGCCTTAAAAATTGGCTAAGTTGAAATTTTGTGTTATGTCTGTAGGCAGTTCAAACAGCCTGTGAGTTCTTCAGGCTGCTGCTGTAAGTTGGTGCTCTGATGGGACTGAATTCCCCTTGCTGACTGCTTGTTTTAGTAAGTGCAAGTACTGTGCTGAGGTCTGTGTGCTTGATTTTTAACAAATGCTTTTCAGAAGCTTTATGTTGGTCATGTATGTTAAACCCTTCCAGTAAGATTGTCTTGGAAGGCATGTACTTGCCAAACCCAGTGACATTTTCTAGGCTCTTCCAAAAGAGGAATTTGAAGGTTATTAAAAAAAGATCAGGTCCTGTACTACTGAGAAATCTTTTTAAACTTCTGGGCCAGTCCTCCCTTCTAGATGTTCCACAGTCAGTGGCCTTTTAAACCTTTATGTATAAAGGTAATACATTCCAGCTTGTCAGATGTACTAAAAAGAAATGGAAGTTTTGTGTAATTCTTCTCACTGCAGTTTTAGACATGCCCTGAAATTCTTTTTAGAGACCAACTGCCTTGTCATTGAAGAATACATTCAGTCTAACTGCTTGAAAATTTGTTCTTTGTGAGATGTAAGCTTTGTTGCATAAGGAGGATCTTGTATACCTTCATTGAGTAGTCAGGGTTTTCTTTGGCATACTTAAAGTCTGCAAGTCAGTTGATTTGACTTTTCTTACAAGTAATTTACCCATATATTTGTGTAATATAGTAAATTTGTTCGAATGGCAGAATGATCTTCATTGCCTCTGGTAGGATTTGCTGCTCCTGATGCTTTGAAGTGTAGGCAGATGTTAAATAAGGTGTGTTTCCACGTGTAAGCAAGTGAAAACCTTTGTATAAAGGGAGATAGATGGTAAGGAGAGTTCTGCTTACACCCAGCACAGCCTGTTCACTTCCTGTGCGCTGCTGCTGTTGGGTGCTGGCAGGAGGAGGCCCGGCATGGGAGCTGTGCTGCTGCAGGAACGCTCCCTGGGCTGCTTCGCCCTCAGTTCCGCGTGCCAGGCCAGCACATCACCCGAGCCATCCATTTCCATGATGAGGCACAAATCGTGTGCTGCTGGTTTTTGCCATGGGGAGCCAAGACCACAAAGCAATAGTTTTTGTTCTGAAAAAGGGATCTTCAGACTCTTGGCATGAAGCCCAGTGACCTTTGTGTTTTGATCAGGTAGAGCTTTCAAGCAGTGACTCTCCAGCTTGATTCTACCTTTGACAATGTGCAGTGCTGCTTCTCAGAGCAGCTTGGGGCTTCGTTTGACGCTCCCCACACTGTTGGATATGCAGGACTTGCTTTGGGATGCAATTTTGTCACACTGGCAATCTGTAATTTAACAGATGAGATGTCAAGTGCCAAGTTTTGTGTTGTCATAGAAATTTATTAAGCTGGCAAGCTCTGCTGTTGTAGCTCACTGGAAAGCTGTTTCAGTATAAGCCAAATGTTAGGGTTAGTTTATTGCAGTTCTTTGTGTGTTGCTCATTCACGATTGCTTATTTTGGTGTACCAGGGTTGAGGCAATACTGCCTGGATGTACTGGGGCAAAATATAGCAGAGATGGTAAAAGTGTGTTTTTTATATTAATTTATGATGGAGGCTTTGAATGATTCTGATCTCTGGTTGTTGCTGTGTATCTAATTCATTATTCATCTCATTTTCTTCTTTCTCGTGGTGCTGAAAAACATTCTTCTGATTGAGCTGTTTGCTGGCTCTTTCAGACTGCACAATGCAGAAACAAAAGTGGTTGGGTAGTGTAAAAACAACAGAGCTTGTGTTGTGAAAACTTAATACTACTTCATTTTCTTTGTGAACATAGTTAAGTGACGTTGCTACAGAACTTAAATCTAATTTAATACTGTTTTCCAGGTGCCATGTTTCAGAACAGACAAAGACAACTGAGAAAGAAGAGCTGAAGCAAGTAACACAGAAACAGATAAAGACTCACTGGGGGAAAAAAAATTGACCTGTCTCTGAGGTGACTAAAGGGGAATAATGGTGATTTTGCGCCGGGCTCGGCCGCCTGCTTCCGCCCCAACCAGCAATGAATCTTGACTCGCTCTCGCTGGCCTTGTCTCAAATCAGCTACCTGGTGGACAATTTAACCAAGAAAAACTACCGAGCCAGCCAGCAGGAAATACAGCATGTAAGTACAGTGATACAGTGCTACAAAATAAACTTCGTAAAGAGAACTGGAGTTTCTCTTCTCATTTGTATTTGTACTCTGCTGTGCTCTTGTATATGTTCCTGTTTGCTGTTTTCTGTGGTGTTGGGAACTGCAGGGTGTGTCTGATATTCCTGCTGGTTCATCTGCCAAGTCATGGAATATAGCTCAGAGCTGAGACCAGTATTAGCTTTGTAGCTGAATATCAGGATTAACTGCTGCTCCTGAAGGGTGGCATGAAAAGCTTTCCTAACTTTCCAGGTTAAATCTTTCCACTTTTGGCCATTCAATAGAACACTGATTGGGAAGGGGAGGAAAACTTATGCATTCAGTGTTCAGAGGTGTTGCACTGAAAGCCTGAGTATGTTGTAATTTACCTCGGAATGTTCTCTCCTCCCTTGATGGAAGTTTTTTTTGCTCTTCATTCAGTGACTCATAGCTTGGTTGTGAAGCTGAGCTGACTGTCTTGGCCCTGGGTTTTCAGAAGGTGGGCAGAGTAACTGCATGTTGAGACCCAAATATCTGTGATTAGGGCAAGAATTCTGTTTTAACTGACCTTTTTAAAAATAGCTGTGACTTGCAGGGTGGACTGAAAAGCATTATCTGCAGAGGAGTGCTTAGGAGGAAGTGAACGCTACTGAGCTAGTTTAGAAACTGGTTTAGTTCAGTTCCCAGCAGACAGCTGCGCCACTCAGTGTTTAGGGTTTTTACTGCAGCAGTAAAATCCTGCAGGGATTTGAATCAGATTAGAAGGCCAGAGGGCTTAAGCAGTGAGTTTCTGTAACATTTGATGTCTTTAAAAGTTTATTCATTGGTTATCTTCAGGTGAGAGGAGAGTGATTTCAGCAGTATTGGTTTTTCAAGTGTAAGATGGAATGGGTCTCTTGTAACTTTCGTAAGTTTCTCATGTTTTTGCAAGTTCAGTACTCCAGGGGCTCATTTGGGATCATGCTGTCCTTTTGATCACTGTTAGTTTCAACAGATGGTTTTTGCAGCAAGGTGTGACTAAAGCATGACTTGATTTGGGAGAAGATATGGTTGATCTGCCATTTACTTGGAGGATAGCTCTCTAAAACAGGGACAGATTGTTCCTTACCCTTCAGCCAGGCCTCTTAGCCTCACTGTGGTGAAAGGGGTGAGAGACTGGGACCTGGTCTGTGGAAGTAGCTGGATTGTGTATGGTTATAAGCAGATCTAGAATTTCAAGGCTAAGTTCCTAAAATCTTAATCCCTTGTCTTTTTTGTTTTTAAATTTTATTTTCCTGGAATTACTTTACTTTTGTCATTACTGGTACGATATTTCTTTAGTTGAAGAGAATATATGTGCTGTAATTCTGTCCCATGGTGCACTGCTTGGGGTAAATTTTTGGCATGATTCACTCAGTTTTACAAAGTTTCCATCTAAGCATGTCGAGTTGTGGAAATTCATGCTTGGAATTGTTCTTGTCTCAACTGACCAAAATGGCACTTCTGTTTAAATATGTCACTCAAGTGTAAAAGTGGCAAAGCTTGAGGAACTAATTTCTGTTTAAATATGTTAGCAGTAGTCATTTAATATAGCTAATGCTTAAATAAATAGAATGTATGTTTAAAAAACTCAGGAATATTTTATGCATTTGTCAGATGCAAATTCTAAACCATTACTTCCTCTGAAGTGAGATTTCATGGTCTCCTCCTCCTTAAGTGGTAAGGAGAGCCTGGTTGGAGGGAAAGAGCTTTGTGGATGGATTTATCTGAGAAAGGAAAATCTAAGAGTCTTTTTGAATCTAGAAAAAGTTATTTTTTGTCTAATCCTGTATTTGCCCAAACACATTACCTGATCAATCCAAATACGTGTGGCTCAAGCTTTATCCTAAATCACAGACTGGTTGAGGTTGGAAGGGACCTGTGGAGGTCGTGCGGTCCAACCTCCTGCTCAAACCGTCACTTAGAGTGGGTTGCCCAGAAATATGTCTGGGCAGTTTTTGGCTTCCAACATGGATGGAGACTCTACAACCTTTCTGGGCAGCCCCTGTCAGTGCTTGGTGATCCCTGCAGTAAAAAAAAAATAGTGGTTTTGATCTGATTTTATGACTGGATGCACTGTCGTGTAAATGTGTATCAAGGCTGCCAATACAAAGGTTTCTTTCAGCTCTTTCTTCAGGAAAACTGGCAATTCTCTTTACCAGTTTCCTGGAAGAGCTTTTTTGGGAATGTAGTTAGAATTGAAATATGATACACTGCACTTTTAGCCTTCTCTTCCCTTCCTTCCTGTATGTTAAATTTTCAAATTATTGTCCTTTGGAAGATCCTTCAGTGCAAGGAAGCAATCTACTTCTGATGCAGGCAGGTTGTGTGAATGGCTTTAGTATGTACAGTTTTCTTTGACATCTGATTACTTTGATGAATTCACCTTGGTCACACAGTACTAGGCAGCTTCTTAGGAAATTGATCCAGCTTTATGTCAGTCTCGTTACCACATCTAAATCTTTGTATTTGATTGTGATTGCATAAACAAACTGCCTGTTTTCTGAAGCCTGAGCTAGGTAGTAGGATTTGCTGTCAATTCAGAATTGCTGCCTTTTGTACCAGTCTGAGTATCTTTCTGATCCTGGGGTATGGCTGCCTTCAAAGGCCCAGCTGTCACCACAGCTGGGCTGTTTACTCTGGACTGACATACCACAGGCATGTATTTTATAGCCTCTGGTCAAGAAGCAGAGCTAGATTCAACTTGGAAGTTTCTTTCCAGCAGAACAAAACTTAGCAGCCACTGGAATCAGCAGGCTCTGAGGGAAAGGGAAGCATAGTGTCAGCTAACAGTAGAAAAATTGAGATGAAAACAGTCAGATATCAGAGCCTGAACAGACAGAGCCTAAAGCAACCCTGTTTGTCTCTTTGCACAAAGAAGCTACTGGCAAACAAGGACATTGATGATGGGTAGAGCAGTGGGCTTGGTGTAGGCAGTCAGACCAGAGGCAGAGCTGCAGGTTTTTGCTGGCACATTTATGTCTCTCCTGCAGCTAGAAAAGGGAAAACAGTGGGGAAAATGTTGCTAGTAGATGAAGGTTGGAATTGTTACTGGCTGCTACTGTTTGGCCAAAGAGGCAAGCTGCTGTTGATAGGCTTCCCATTTCTGACAGTATGGGTTCTATTAAAACAAGTCATTTCGTCCACTTGGTTGGGCTGTAAAGAAAAGAGCAAGTTCTGAAACAGTTTGCAGCTATTTCAGACAAGAAGCTGATGAGCTGGTCTGAACCTAAGAGTTAAACTTAAGGTAAATGGTAGGGGATGCAAACAAAAATGTAATATTGTTAAGATTTAGTAATGAGTGATAGGTGTTGTAAGTCAGCAAATGCAGATCACCCATTGCACAGGTGCTGTCCCAGGGTTGTGTTCTTGCTGAGTTAGGCACTGTGGGAATAAAATGGGGAAAAGTGTGGCTATGGACTGTGGGTTCTGGGCTGCTTTGATGGCAGAATCATGAGGGTGACTTGAAAACCCCTTTTTACTTCGCTTTGTAAGGATACCACCCTTGAAATGCATGGCTTCTGTGTCAGTGGCTTGTGTCTAGATTCTTTGTTTATACTTCTTATTTGCAAATGGAGTTAATGATGCGGTTTCTAGGTTACTGATTAAAAGGAACATTTATAGCTGTTTTGTTGAAACTGTGGATTATTTAACTACTAGCAGTAGTGCTGTATCCATGGTGCTGGACCCAGATCTTGCTCTGTAATGACTGTTTGGTATTTTTTTGATACTTTTTTTCCAGATTGTGAATAGGCACGGTCCCGAGGCAGACAGGCATTTACTACGCTGTCTATTCTCGCACGTGGATTTCAGTGGCGATGGTAAAAGCAGTGGCAAAGATTTTCATCAGGTACAGTTTGCACCAATACATCTGTTTATTAATTTTGATTGTTAGAAATCTGTGGTGGGATTTCATCCAGGTCAAGCACAAAGGCAGGTTAGACGCAGTAGCTTCAAGCAAACTTATTTTCTGGTTATATGGCCTTTCAACTGCAAGCACTTTTTGCCAATCCTTAAAATGATATCTGACTTACAGTCTCTCGATCTGGAAAAAACCAGGTTGCATCAGTACAAATGCTACTTTTACCAGATGCAGTGCTCTAGTTTGAAAGCCTGTGTATTTTAAGAGTTTGTCCAAATCCATTAACTGACATTTCTGGTGCTGCCTGTGTCTATTGGCAGGAGTGTTTTCATCCTTAAGCAATTTTGCCACAGACTTTTTAGCTCCTAACCATGAATCAAATACTCTTGGGTTGTCTGTTGCAATGTGTGAGGATGTTTACAGAAAGCATAACATTGCACATATGATGGAGAATGTTTCATCACTTTGTCAGTCTTAAAGCAAAGCACACCTGAAGAAAGCTTGAATGAAAAGAAGTTAGTTGATGTTAGAGAGAATTTGGGCACCTACATAAGTACTTTATCTTTTAGTTTTTCTGTACACAATGCACAGTAGTTTATTTTTATTGTCCTGTTACAAAACTGTGAGTC
The DNA here is from genome assembly GCF_963513975.1 of Fringilla coelebs. Taxonomy (NCBI): domain Eukaryota; kingdom Metazoa; phylum Chordata; class Aves; order Passeriformes; family Fringillidae; genus Fringilla; species Fringilla coelebs. Next base: position 7,351,597 of record NC_140040.1, on the reverse strand, counting down.
TTCAAGTTATCTTGTTCTTTTCAGACTCAATTTCTGATCCAGGAGTGTGCGTCGCTGATTACAAAACCAAACTTTATCTCGACGCTGTCGTACGCCATTGACAATCCCTTGCACTATCAGAAGGTTTGTATGCTTCTTGAAGGAGATCCATTGTCAGACACTGTACTGAATTGGTCTCTAGGAAGCCAGCTAGTTTTCCCTTACAGTAAATTTTTCAAAACCTGAGTTTGCCTGGTTGGTGTGGGGGTTTTTGTTGTTAAACTAAGCAGGTTAATCAGTCACTCAGAATGACTGCAAACTTAATTTTAATACTTCATCTAATGTTGATACTTCATGGCTTATGTTACCAGAACCAAAACAAATCATCACTGCTTCTGTTTCTTTCAATAGGAAAGCCATGATAGTGGTTTATAGTGGGATATATGGAAGAAGCTTTTAGATGAAATGTATCCAAAAGTAGTCGGAAAGTTGTTTAGCCATAGAAGCTTTGTTTTAACCTGCAGCAAGAATATTTACTAATATTCCAAGCTTTCAAATAGGCTCTAGATAGTCTGACGCATTGCAAATGAGATTAATCCCAAAATAACTTTCATGTTATTCTTCTTACCTATTTCAGAGTCTAAAGCCTTCACCCCATTTATTTGCCCAATTGAGTAAAGTCATCAAATTAAGTAAAGTTCAAGAGGTAGGTGAATGCTTATTTCAAAAATATTGCGGGGTTTTTTTTTAATTTTTTTTTTTTTTTTTTACTTCACAAATTAGAAAGGCTAATGCCCCCTTACTATGATGTTTGTTTTTCTTTGTAGGTGATTTTTGGTCTGGCTTTACTGAACTCTTTCAGCTCAGATCTGCGAGGTTTTGGTAAGTTTCCTAAAGTACTGTAGCAGGGACAGCCTTTTTCAGCAGTGTGCTTTCTAGATGGGTAGATGTGTCCTGCCTGACCTTAACCTTGCAATTAGTGGTGCCATTGGGAGGGACAATAGATGACACAGTCATCTAGTGTGAAGTTGAAGGACTGTTTCATGAATGACTTGCTTGATAATGAATCAAATTATTATTGGGGCCCTGTGATATCTTAAATTTTAGTTGTCCATTAATATTTGAGTTCTCAGGTATGAGATTTCTGTTTAAATCTGAACTGTAGTGGCCTGTGGTAAACAAACTCAAATTAAGAGCATGGTGCCTAGCTAAATGAATCTCAAAACAGAATCCCAGGTTTTGACTGTAACCTCTTCTGTTTCCAAAAGCTGCCCAGTTTATCAAACAGAAACTCCCGGATCTTTTGCGCTCTTACATTGACGCAGACGTCAGTGGAAATCAAGAAGGTGGCTTCCAAGATATTGCAATAGAGGTCCTGCACCTTCTCCTCTCCCATCTCCTCTTTGGGCAGAAGGGAGCCTTTGGGGTAGGACAGGAGCAGATTGACGCTTTCCTCAAAACATTACGTAGAGGTAAGTGGTGCTGTTTAGGAAGCCTGACCAGATGCAGACTTTGAGATGAATTTTCATGACTTGCTGTCAGTGAAGAGTGCTGAAGTGATGGGGACTTGCTGACTTAGAACTCGGTAAATTTTCATTGTTCTAAACTGACAGAAAAGTACCACTGTTCTGTTTGCTTTCAGTGAGCAGTAATGGGATCTCATGTTCTTGAAAAGATGAATAAACATTGAGTAAGGGATATTCAAGTCTGTGTTTGCTTGTATGGCCTGGTATTTGTGAATTTAACTAAAGCAGCTCAGTGCACTGTAGTTGAAAACCTTCTAACAGAGTAAGGAACATAAATTTCAAACAGGTGCATTTTAAGCATTGCTTTATTATATTAGATGCAGATCCATGAGGAGACAGTAGAACAGTGAGGGAGGTACTTCTGACTTGAACTCTGGTTCATTTCCTGAAAGCTACTATTGTAGTCTGTTCCTTTCCAAAACCAGTGTTTGCTGTAAACCTATCACACTAGGGAGGGTTTGGACTCAAGATGATAATGGAACTTAACCCACTCCTTCATTCTGCACAGACCTAGAGGAAGCTACCATTTATACAAGAGCAAAATATTTGTTCTAATTTTTTTAATATAGCTCCTTAGTTCATCTGTATTTTAATAAAGATTAGTGTATTAGCTTGTGTAATTCCTGACACTTTGCTTTGGGATATTGGGCACTCTTCTTGGAATGGCCCTGGAGGGCATGGTGCCGTCTCAGGAAGGCCCTCCCACAAGGTGGCTTTGCTGCTCTTCACTGTGAGCAGAACTCTGATCCACAGATATGATCCTGTCATTACTAGTCTCTCTTAAACTTTGCCTGCCAGGAAGGAAAAAAATGAGTGTTTACTCCTTCTGTGCTTAAGTGCCTGGCTTAGTTTTGCTATATTTCTTAGACTCAGTAGCAGATCTTTTGTTGCCTAATATTTCCTGAGTTGGAGGAGTGGCTTTTGCTGGACTGCTGTATTGTTTCCTGCCCCGTGCTTTTTTTGGATAACTGCTGTTAGTGACAATCTAGTTCTAAACTTACACTGGCACAGCTGCTGGCCTTTTGGGCAGCTGCAGAGCTGCTGTGAACCTGCATGAGCCTAGTTTAGTCTACATTCCTCTTCTCTAGGAATATCCCAGTGCCAGTAGAAAGCTGAAAATGGGATGGAGGGATGCTGCATCAGTGCTTTCTTGATTTCTGCAGCAGCAGGCCAACTCTAGCACACCAGTGGAATAATTTTGAGTATTCTTTCACATGCAGCTGGTGTTCTGGGGGTTTTGACACTTTGTTACTCTTGCCTTTAGATTTTCCCCAGGAGCGTTGCCCTGTGGTGCTTGCACCACTTCTCTACCCTGAAAAACGGGACATTCTAATGGACAGGATCCTGCCTGATTCTGGAGGGATAGCCAAAACCATGATGGAGAGTTCTCTGGCAGATTTCATGCAAGAAGTTGGCTATGGCTTTTGTGCAAGGTTTGTAGGAAAATGTAATTTTCAAGCGTGTAACTTTGGGTGGGGGTGGTTTTCTTTCTTGTTTCTTGAGGTAAAAGGTAAAGAGCATAAGTAGAATCTTATCAAGTATTATGAGGTCGTTTATTTGAATTCTGGTTGTATTTTGCTTCCTTCTAATGTGTGTTACATACCTGTAGACACTGTGTGGAACTTTGTCACAGTAAGAAGTGCTACATAAAAGGATTCACATTGCTGTTGAAGGTTTCGTAAGAATTTGACTATCACTCTTTCATAAGTTAAAATAAAAATGTCTGGGTAGACATAAATTCCAGCTAAATCCCACTTGAGTGTTGGAAGAACTTACTCTTGCAAAACTTAGCCCTCAGAATGAAGGTAACATGTTTTTTTTTGTAAGAAACATAAGGTAGAACTAAATTATTCTGTATTTTAAGAGAAAGACTATTGATTACTTTGGGGAGGTGATGAAATCTCCTAAACATGAGTTTCTGTTTAAACCAAGAAGTAAAAACACTGTGTGTTGGAAGATACTGAATTATTTCCTTTCTTAACACATGCCTGTTAATAAAACAGTTTATAAACTCATGCTATATAAATCTTCCTGGCCTAGTTATGAAGTATACACAAAATGGAAAAAAAACTGCAAAAAAACCTTCTGTTCTGAAGTTGAAATTCAGGCATCTGTTCTTTTTTGTCTCATGGGAGGTTTTTGCTGGTGCCCTGTTCTCAGGGATGCCATGGTTCATATCAGGCTGAAGGGCAAACATTCACAGCCTACCTTTGAAGAGTGCATGTCAGCATTTTGAAATGTGCGTTCTCAAAGCCTTTGTTTCACTTTTAGGTAGCAGAAAACTTGAGTCTCTGAAGCTCTGTATCACAGATCAGTAATGGAAGTGCTTTTAACCAAAAAGTGCTAAACCTACCCTGTAATTTTGCTTTGACAGAGCATAGTCTGTGAAACATCTCTGTGACATCCCTGTCACTTCAGTACACCTGGCTTTGAACTGGAAACATGGCACAGTGTATTTCATGGATATAATTGCACAGATTGTCTAGCGAGTTTTTCTTCTTGATTGTCCTGGAATTTTGTTATGTTGGATCATTTGACTAATTTGGCTGAAGTCTTATGTTGTGCTGCAGTGAAACCTGCTTTCCTCTAAGATCTCTCTGTTTTATTGCATCCTAGTGTTGAAGAATGTCGCAACATAATCATGCAGTTTGGTGTTCGGGAAGTCACGGCTGCCCAGGTTGCCAGGGTTTTGGGGATGATGGCTCGAACTCATTCAGGATTGACGGATGGTATTTCATTACAAGTGAGTGGCCTGTTCTCCTGGGGATTATATTTCAGCAGAAGAAGTTGTTAAAATGCTGGCCTCTAGGAATTTAACAATTGCTTGTATTATTCAATACTTGTACTTCTGACTGTTCTGCTGCAAATGTCTGTAATAATTTCATGAATGAAAGATCCTCAGAGTATTAAACTGATGTCATTACTAGTCTGAACTTCTCTTTGTACCTTTCTAGTGCAGGGAGTTCTGTAGCCGGTGGGTGTTGAGACTGCTTTATTTTTTACTAGTGTTTGATTCAGTGTATTTGACTTGCAGTCTATTTCGGCTCCTGGCAGTGGGATTTGGAGTGATGGCAAAGATAAGAGTGACGGAAGCCAAGCCCATACCTGGAATGTGGAGGTCTTGATTGATGTTCTTAAAGAGCTGGTAAGTCTTGTGAGCATCTTGGTCTTTCAAATGGATAAAACAGGGCATATCTCACTATGATCATAAACCTTTTTAAGCTCCCCAACAGCCCAAATAGCTTTGAATCTATCTAAGATTAAATTCTGGGTGTTTTTTCCCTCATGAACAAGAAAATTTCAAGGAATTCTGGGAAATGGAAGCTACTTGAATGAATAGGTTGGGTGCAGTTTGAGATTCATTCCACACTGCTCCCATGTATTCCAGCATGTGTTCTCTGAGGGTTTTTGTGTTTCAGTGTATTTCTGACAGTGGAAAGGTTTATGCATCGGAGACCTTGTTTTGGAAACTTCTTACTGCAGGCATTAGTGATGAAAATGAAAGTATTTTTGTAGGTACTCATTCCAAAACTCTTCTTTATTGCTTCTTAGGTATCATAGCACTACAGAAACAGGAAGGTTTTTCCACTGCTTTATGAGCAGTGATTTTTGTAATGAACTCAGTTAAACATGAGTACCATTTCCTTTGCTCGCCTTATATGGGATTTTTTTTTTTGTATGTTCCCTATGGAGAAGTCACTGTTTTGTTTTTCTAAACCTTGGGCCATAAAATAGCTTTGTCTCTAGTGCTCGCCTATCTCTGAAATGAGTGGTTTGTGTTCCATAATGGCCACAGTTTCCTCCAAGCTCCCTCATCAATATTGTTTCACACTGTTCCTGAAAATTCGTTGGGTGCTTTACAAGGTCTTGGAGTTTACATTTTGCAAAAGGAGGAGAAAGTTAATGTGCTAAGAGAGGAGCTATACGTTTGGGGAGTTTAAAGAATTGTTAATTAAATGTTTGGAAGGAGAGACAGCTACTGTAGTGCTGGGGAAGTGCAATCTCACAGGGGAGTTTGAATCATTAACCTGCATCAAATTCTCACAACTATATAAATCTCTTTTTAAATCTCTTTAAATCTCTTGCAACTAAAAGTTGGGTGGATGTTAAGCTGGGTACACTACTGATGAAGAGGGGCTCTTTCAAGACAGTACTGAAGATGGTAATGTGCAAAGCTCACAATCCTTGTTTGTCTGGTTGCAGAACCCTAGTCTGGACTTCAAAGTAGTGACGTATGAATTGGACCATCCAGGATTTCAGATTCGTGATAGCAAGGGCCTGCATATTGTAGTTTTTGGCATCCAGAGAGGGCTGGGCATGGAAGTTTTTCCAGTTAATGCCATATACAGACCTTGGAAGCATGCAGAGGGCCAGGTATGTTTGCCAACATTTTTGCTCTATCTGTAGAATATTTGCAAAGTTGCTGAGTTTCTTGAATGATAAATGGAGTTTAGTAGTGTGAATGTTTATATAATCCTCATTTGAGACCTTGGCCTGTGTGTTACAGAAGTAGTGTGTGTGATTGACTGCATTGTGTGAGACATGGTCACTTGCTGTGCACTGTGACCCTACCTTTGGCCCCAGCAGAGTTCTGGTGTGTAGTGCAGTTGAGCATGGAACTGCTGCTGCATGGCAGTGCTCTGAAGTGCTTACCTGGTTACACTAAAAGGCCACAGCTTCTTGCAAACCAGGATCCTCAGCATGTCTATGCCCATCATTCTCGAATTCTACAAGTGTGAGGTTGCTTAAAACACACAGTGAAGCTTGGCTCATCCCTGCTGCTTAGTTGATTTGTATCATTCCCAAAATGTGGCACTTGATAAGCAGAAGGAACCCTGAAACTCTAATGTCTAAACTACTTCTGACATCTTTTTTTATTCCAGCTCTCCTTCATCCAACATTCCCTCATAAACCCTGACATCTTCTGTTTTGCTGACTACCCTTGCCATACTGTTGCCACAGACATCCTGAAAGCACCACCGGAGGATGACAATCGAGAAATTGCTACATGGTAATAAACCTGCTTTCAGCTGCTTTTCATCCATAGAGTAAGATTAATTGTCTGGTCAAAGGTGGTTTTATCTTCATGCAGCCAGATTTATTGTAGCTATGTACATACCAGTAGATCAGCCATTAATATTTGTGACATGTTTGATTGGTGAAACTATTCACAGTGTAAAACTTCCTGTATACTTCCATAATACCTTGCTTTTGTTGGAGTCTTTGGCTTGTTTGGAGAGTGTCTGCTGATGTGTTTTGGCATATCCTGCAAGCTGAAAGGAGGGGATAGAGGAGGTGGTTTGAAACTTAAATCTGTCTGTCCCAGGATGATATTAGAGAAATTTGCTCTACTTGTATGAAAGAAGTCCTAAAATTTAATTAGTAAATGTATGTGGCAATTGGTGAGTTAGTGCATGAAGCTGACTGGTGTGACTTTGAGCTGACCTTTACACCCTCTTTTGGTATAGCCATGTAGCTTATTTCAGTGCAGATACTTGCTTCTTTTTCAATTACATGGCCCAGAATAGGGAATTGAAGGATGAGAAATACAAGTAAATAGGCAATGATCACTTGTCTGTAAAGCAGGCAAAACAAGTAGTCTTTTCACCAACTTCCAGAAGTGGGGACTTTGAGGTGTTTTTAAAAGTGTATTCCTGGAAGTATTTACACTTTAAAAAATGTATTTGCTGGAAGTATGTTTTAAGTTCAATTATCCAAGTGACCCAGCTCAAGCTGAATTTCTTCAACATCAGCTTTCAGTTCCCTCTCTTCCGTAACATAATAAGGAGCTCCTAAGATCTTGAGTTATTTTTTATGGTTTCTTGCAGGCTTAATTGTATGTGATAAGAGCTGCAGTGTCAGGTTGTTTGCAGTGGGTGTTGCTTTATATGTCCCTACAGTTGCTTCCATAAAATATTTGTTCCAGGATCCTGTAAACTTGCTGCTTGGTAACTTTGTGGGGGTTGTCTATTTCTTTTTTCTTCTCTTTTGTTAGGAAGAGCCTGGATTTGATTGAGTCTCTGTTACGATTGGCAGAAGTGGGGCAGTACGAACAGGTTAAGCAGCTCTTCAGTTTTCCTATCAAGCATTGCCCAGATATGCTGGTATTGGCCTTATTGCAGATCAACACGTCCTGGCACACCTTGCGCCATGAACTCATCTCCACACTCATGCCAATTTTCCTTGGCAACCATCCCAACTCAGCCATCATTTTGCACTATGCATGGCATGGACAGGTAAGTATTTTCACTGTAGTTTGTTCCTGTAACTTGAAAGCTTGTTAAATGGATTGAACACTTAGAACAATGTTTGTATTGGTTTATGACCTGGTCAGTTTAAAACCCAAGAAGTAAATCATCCATGGTTTATGCAGAGTAATGGAATGTCTCTTCCCTGACTCGAAGCAAACTCAGTTTTCTTTTAAGAAAAAGGAAAAAAAAATGCAAAACCAAACAACCTAAAAGAAACCCCCAAACCCCTCACAACAGCATCACCTACCCCGCCCCCTCAGCTCTCAACCTCACACATTTAAAGTGTAAAAACTTGAAGTAGTAAGAGGTGAGAAGGTTTAAACCAAAATAATCTCCTTTGTACTTGCCCAAAAGATGAAAGCTATTCTAGGACATAACTTCCAGAGCAGGTAGTTTCTTTTTCAGAGTCTGGGTGTTTTCTGAAAACTTGAGACTGGCTGCTGAGCTTTTTCAAGGAGAGCTTGCATGCAGAGATATGGTAGCTGTTTATGCAAATCCTATACTTCTTATGGATATTTTGTTTGGTGCAGTAGTGATTAAATCATTGTGTGCACTAGTAGTTAAATGAAGACAAATCATGTGAAATTTAAAATGGAGGACGTCTCTGGGGTTGGAGAAAATCTGTATTAGCAAACATGTTTCCCTGTTCATCTAGACTAGAGTTAATGGGAAGACACTTGACCTCTGAGGTCATGCAGTGAATGTTTTCTGTTTTCCTGATGGAAATCTTTAAATTGAAGGATGAGGGGTGGAATAGATGTGCTTTTTGCATGAGGTCTTGAAATGGCAGAAGTGGCAATTTTTCCACAGGGTAGGCCTGAGATAAAGGCACTAAATGATGATTGCCATGGGACATGGTGCCATTCCATGACAATTTTCCTTTAAACAAAACCCTTGCCATAAAAATCTTACTTGTGTTGTATTTTGAAATTTCCCCTTTATGAGCAATGATCTAGATACTGTGTTTTAAAGTGTGATACTGAATTTTCACTTCAGGACATCCTGTCAGGCATATCATTTTGTAAGTATTTGTGTAGTCTGAAAGAGATTTGCCTATGATAGAGAGGAATTGGTCCTGGACAGTGGTAGGTAGTTTATTTTTGCATAGAAAGAAATCAGAAACAAGTTCTGAAGCTAAAAAGTAAGTATGTTCATATGTTAGAGAATAAATATGTTTTTATGTTAAGGCTTTTAGTTGTGAAATTCTGTTGAATGTTCGAATAATTGATCCTGTAACTAGAATCCTGAAGTACAATCCTAATTTAATTCTCCTCAGGGTCAGTCTCCTTCAATTCGTCAGCTTATCATGCATGCCATGGCAGAATGGTACATGAGAGGGGAGCAGTATGACCAGGCAAAATTGTCACGTATTCTTGATGTGGCGCAAGACTTGAAGGTGAGTTTTGCAAAATACTGCCATTATTTTTTATCTGGTGCTGTATGCAGACTTGCTCATCTTTTAACGAAAGCTAAGCTTAATTTAGACTAATTTAGTAAGAATTACATTGTTTAGGCATGTCTGAATTTATTTGTGGCTGCTGTCCCTCCTCCTAAAAAAAAAAGTTTACGTTCATGTGACTTAAAGTACTCTTCAGCTGAGTTGTGGTATCTGACTCCAGATGCTTCCAGCCTGTCCTATTGTGAGACTAAGACATTGTACTTGGTATTTGCAGTGGGGTTGGTTATCATGGCTTAGCTGACAAGTCCCTTGGGAAGCAGCACAGCAGAACTTCTTGCTCTGTGAATGTAGTGTGAATCCAGGAAGAGCTTTGACTGTTTTAACCTTGAGTATTATTGAAATGAGAATGTAGAAAATGTCAGATGTTTATGTGAAGGTGGCACTGCTAAACATAGTGGAATGGGGATTTCTTGAGAATGCTACTTGTTCTTAGATTTTATACATTGACAAAAGACGAAGTTGTGACTAACTTCTTTGGGGCCTTTATGGCTTCCTAAAGTTAGGTGCAAAATAATTGGGTGTCTCAAAGTGCAAGAGCACCAGCTGCTGCTCGAAGTCAGTTTTGTTGTAGCAATTACAGTGTTCAGAGATGACCTCTTGGAGCAGATATATTCCAAGTATCTCTGAAGTGGTTGAGGTCTGTTGGCAGGAAAATGCTAGGTTCTTCTGCTTAACTTTGTAGCAATATCACTTTGGTAGCTCTTGACCACTTGCTGGTGGTTTTTCATATCACAGAGGAATTTAAAACTGTCAGCACAAGGTCACTTCAAAGAAGGTGAAGTCATGATTTCAAATCAGTGCTCTTGCTTATTTGTCTCACAAGCGAGCCATAAGTGAAGTTGATAGTACCAATCTTGGTTGACAAAGAAAGCATAGCAGCATGTCATAATAAGACCTCTTTACTAAGACATGTATGGGAACTAGAAAGAAGAGAAAGGAGAAAGGGTATCTGTGCGTCTTCACTAGTAGTCTTCTGATTTTCTTTCTTTAGGCCTTGTCAATGCTGCTAAATGGTACTCCATTTGCCTTTGTTATTGACCTTGCTGCGCTTGCCTCTCGACGGGAATACCTCAAACTTGACAAATGGCTCACAGATAAAATTCGGGAGCATGGGGTAAAGCAGGATTTTTCTCTTTATTTTTTCACTCTTGTCAGTGACTAACTTAAGTCACTTTAACAGTTCTCTAAGTAGTGTTAAAGTTGTCAAAAGTGTCCATGGTCTGATAGTTCAACTTTCTCGCTGAACTATAGTAGCTTAGTGCAATTCTTTCCATGGTGCAATTGCCAAGTTTGAAATAGTGTCTTGGATGTGGTTTGGGAGATTAAGATAACTTTATTTTCCTCAGGAACCATTCATCCAGGCCTGTATGACTTTCTTGAAGAGAAGATGTCCATCTATCCTGGGTGGCCTTGCTCCAGAAAAGGATCAGCCCAAAAGTGCTCAGCTTCCTCCAGAAACCTTGGCAACTATGTTGGCCTGTCTGCAAGCTTGTGCTGGGTAAGAATTACTTATGCTGAAAGAGTAATCCAGTTTCACCTGGCTTTCTGTCACAGCTGGTTTGGAATTTCATGTGGAGGATGGGGCGTATAAACTCGCAGGGATAGGTGCAGGAGTACATTTAATTTTGCATTGAAACTTCTGTTGTAGATTAGATCACAAGAGCTTGAGTATTGTCTGTATCGTCAAACAGGTGAGCTGATCTTGGTGACTGGAGGCTGTCTGGTTAGTCAAATAATCAGTTGTTAATGACTAGATAGATATAGGGCTGTAATTCAGACAAAGGAATCCAGGCCATGGCTACAGAATGGAACAGCATCTTGGAAAACAGTGGCTTTGTAACGGATTTTGTGATTGTGTTAACCAAATGTTTCTGTTGTAACTGCTTTGGCACAAAGGACTCCTGCCATCCTTATGTGTAGGAGAAAAGTGGGGAGTGGTGATTGTGTAATTGAGTCTGAAACTAGGTATGTGTAACTTCTGTTCTCTTTGAGACTCAAAGTAGTCAAAGATGGAAAATACTGAACATCTTTTACAGATCAGATTGTTTAGCTGAAGTCAAAAAAACAGGGTTTGGATTTCAGAGCTGCTAGAGGCAGGGGTGGAATACAGGGCTGATGGAAACTGCAGTTGGACAAATCAGTCTTTAAATGCTATATACACAAAGTAAATGTGACTGAAAATTATAAAACATCTGTGGTGTTGTTTCTTAATGCTGTCGGATCAAGGTGTGTTGAACTGCAGCAATATTTCAGAGGTAATGAGAGGCAGCATAGTAAGTGTGTGTTACATAATTTGGGGTTTATAGTGTGTCCTTGGGCTTAGTCAGTGTGGTCTTGAAAGTGATAAGAAACATCTTTAAAGGTACCCAGGGTGATTCATGGCTCTGATGTAGATAGTAGGAAATTAGTACCAACTTAGAGTTGGTCACAATTGGAATTGAAAGAGAAATTGAGGTTCCTGTAAGACTTCAGGAGAGAAGACTTCCTATTTTCTGCTGGAACCTCTGCAACTGAAGTTCAAAGGCTGTTTCTAAAATAAAATGATCTAGCACATGTTTTGGTCAGAAGAGATAGCTCTTAATTTTCAAGTCAAAGCACATGTTTTGAGACTGTAGTTCTCAAATGAACTTATATTCCTTATTTTGCATGCTGCAGTGTCTGTGTTTTAGAGGTTTAATAGTTAACTGTAGATTTGAATTGCATCTCATGTCATTGTGTTCTGAATTTTAATGTGTTACTGAGTTTTATTTATTCCATTAATTCCAAACGCCACTAGTTCTCTACTGGCACAATTCTCACAGCCTTTGGTTTCTTTTTATAGCTACTTTTATTCCCTTTTATACAAGAATGTGACCTACTTGCAGTCATTTTCTATTAGCTATTCTCTTTGAGCTTTAGAAAGAAAAAGCTTGGATTTCTTTCATGAAGCAATTGCTTTGATTAGCTTAGGTCTCAGTCGCAAATGGAAGCAGCCATTGTAAAGACTAGAAGGTTAAAATCACAGTAAATATGAAATACATTTGGGAGGGTAGTTGCACTTCACTAGCTGAAGCCTGCCATCTCTTAAATCTGTTGATTTAGGAGCCTGCTCTTTAATTAGGCTGTAGTTAGTTCTTGTCTTCTTTTGTGACCTGGGAGACACTTTTTTTTAGCCACCAGGTCCCTGCATGTTCTGAGATTTATTTTTGGTGCAGCTTGTTTATCACTGGTGAACACTGCAGTTGTGGCATCATGTAACAGTGAGTCTTCAAAAAGAAATAAGTGTTCCTTCTATTACCGAGTGTTTTTACAGTGAAGTCAGGCTTGGTTGCAGGCACCACAGGCTGACCAACCATGTAATTTATTAGCAAGGTCCTTATGAGAAGTCCTTCCCTTGTGGAGCTGCAGTGAGTTGAGAGGGGCAGCAGTGCCTTCTCCACACAGTCATGTCCTGCATGGTCCAGGTGTGTCAGTGTGGGGAATGGTCATTTCTTCTCAGTCCTTGTCTCAAGCAGGGAAGAGGCTTCAGTGTTCATGTGCCTCAGGAATGAAAAGACTTGTTCCCACTTTGTAAGAAAGTCTTTGGGGGGAAAAAAGAATAAGAGAAATTAACGTGTGATTCCAGCAAGCTGGAACTTCCCTTACGCTGACAGTTTTGTTGCTCTAGACTCTGGACTCTGGCTCTCAGCCCACCAACTTCATTTGCCTGAAATGCAGACTGGGGTTTTTTGTGGTTTTTGGGTTAGTTGGTTGGTTTGGGATTTTGGGTTTGGTTTGTTTTTTTTTTTTTAAGAAAACCTGCAATTCTGTGATATCTAAAAATACTGTGATGTTTGCAACTTGATACAGCAGTGTGTCTCATGACATGATAAAAAAGTTAACCTTAAGTCTGCCTAGATGGTGGGACAAAACATTAGTGGTTCTTTCCAAAGCACGAGTGGCCTAACCAGTCACCATAAATATCCAACTCAGGGATTGTAAGTCTGTCTTTGTCCTCATTCTGAGCTGCCATATTATTTCTTTACAGCAAGTTGGAATTTGTTTTGCAAAAGCATGTTGTATTATTTAAGCATAAAGACTGCAAATTTAACCCCCCAAAAAGGAGGCGGGCAAAAGACTGAGGTTGGTAACCACATGTGAACTGTAGACTCCCCTGACCCATTCTGTGGCTGACTGAAGTGCTGTGTGGTCTTGAAATGCCTCCTGAATCAGAAGAAATCCTGTGGTGCATTTCATCTGGTCATACACACATTTAAATGTTGAGATTTCTGAGACTGTGGCTCAGGTGAGGGCAGATACATGCTGTAGATACTGACTGTACTGTATGCCAAGCTCAGAGCTCTGTCTTCAGGTCTGGTTGCACTTTCTGAAAAAGAAATCTCTCCGGGATTTTTTAAAGGTAGATTTCTGATTGCATTTTCATACATTCCCCCCAAGGCCATTTGTTTTGAAGTCTGTGAAACAAGGCTTTGGTGAAAGGGTGTTAAGAGTATAAAGGAGCCAGTTTGTGAAACAGTTATTAACATGTCCATTGCTGTGTATAGAAACCTGGTCACCCATGAGACCTTCCCAGATTGCCGTCTCTCCTGGGTGGGATTTTCCCCTCACTGCATAGTGGTTGCTGGCTCTGGAGAATAGCTGGATGCCCTTAACTAATTCTGTGTGTCCCATAACAGGATACCTGCCAAAGCTGAAGGCTGATCTTCAGTTCTTCTGCCTTAATCACCAGCATGGTTCCTTTGTTCTTTTTACCCTCATTCTAAGAGTTGAGCAGTAAAAGCTTGTGAAAATTGAATTGAAATGAGGAATCTTCAGACAAATGTTAACAGAACAACAAAGCTGTATTAGGATAGTTGCACCATTACAGGAAGGAATCTGCAGCTTTATCTGTCTTCACCAAAGAGGTATAACTGAAGTTCAGGAAAGCATAAATAATTGGCTGTTTTTTCCAAAAGGAAAATGTTAGTGTTCTGTTATTATGTCTGTGGTTAGGTAAGTCAGCAACAGGGCTGGCTTTCCCTCCAGTTTGGGAACCTGGCAGTCAGACATGGAACACTTTGGAAAGAGGTACTGGCTGCTCTGGATTGTGCAATGACTTTGTGCCTAAGTTTGAGTTTTCTGATGTTTTTTGGTTTTATTTTCCTTGAATAGTTAAATTTCCTGTCTCTGTTTGGGTTTAGTGCCAGTGTGTGAAGCATGTCTTTCAGTCTGTGGATAGATGAGTTTTAGTGAAGCAGGTGGTGATATTTATCTCTTCTTTTTTTGTCTGTGAGTATATAGCCCATGTATCTCATCTTTTAGAGAGACCTTGCGTGTAATGAGATTCAGAATGAGAGTAACCATAATTAGTGAAGTTTTGGTACAGGAAAAAGCCTTGAGGGGCAGAATTGAACAAGGGATCCCAGAATCACCATCTGTATTTTAATTCCTGAGGCTAAGCTGTTCTATAGCCCTTAACGTGGACAACAGCAGACATAGGGTCTTCTAAGAACCTGTTGGGGCCATGTAGTGCATATCCCAGCCTTCTGTAAGCCCTTGCTTGCTGGTGTAACTGTAAAGGAGTATTTGGATCATCAAAAACAAAGTAATAGTCTGTTGGAGATTGTTGTAGAACTACAGTTTAAACTTTTCTATTTAAATATAGCTGTTTCTCTTGGGAAATGATCTAAGGCAAAATTTTTCTAATAACAAAATGTAGCTTTTGCTGGGGTTGTTTTGCAGCTTCTTTTTGTGAAATATGGCCTCTGTGTCTCTAGGAAAGTCAAATAAGTTAATGGCTTTATTTTTGTGAATGTTTCATTGCTCACTGTCATGCTTACACATCCCAGGAGTGTTTCTCAGGAGCTGTCAGAGACCATCCTCACCATGGTAGCAAACTGCAGTAATGTCATGAACAAGGCTCGGCAGCCCCCACCTGGAGTCATGCCCAAAGGACGCCCGCCCAGCGCCAGCAGCTTGGATGCCATCTCTCCTGTGCAGGTAGAACAATCACATGCTGCATTTTCAGAAGGTGCTGTTGATTTTAGTGCTAGTTCTGCTGTACTAGTTGAGCTCTTTCTGCAGGACTAAGTCAAACATCATCTGGCTCACGTAGTTTTGTGCTTGCATGTCTTGATAGCTTGCTTGTAACTAGAGAATAATGTCTGAGGGATGTAGTTCAGAACTGTCTTTCACTTCACTGATGTCTGTAAGAAGTAACTGAAGTATTGGAGGATGGGAGCACTGAGGAGGGACAGATATTTGGTTTACTTTAAATAACTGAGGCTTTCTTTTAAAGTGCTAAAATTTACTAGGAATTCTGAGAATTAAGCACTGCCTTTGAACCTGATGTGTCTTGTTTGTAGCTTCACGGGCCAAGCCACAGTGCTAGAGCATAAGGACTTGTTATAACTGGGGCTCTTCAGCTCTCAACTGAACTGCTCTTTTAAAAACAAGGTACATTTCAGTTAATCCCTGCCACTCATCATCCTTTCCTCCTCTGGGAGCAACACATTACAGACAGGTTTTGCTTCTAGCAGTCACCTTCAATGGCAGATTTTTAACTAGTGAAAAGTATTTCACATTAAATAGTGACAATTCAGCATTTAAGAATGACTGAATTGTCAGTAGATTTTGTAAACTAAATGCAGATGGTGGTTTTCTTGTTGCTTCACTGAAGTTGCTCATCAAATGTACCAAATATCTTGGCAACCTGCTACAAATAACTCATATGAACAAACAGCAGCAATTTTTACTCTGTAGTCATGTTGTCTTCTGGGTAGATAATACCATTTTCTGCTGTTCCTAGTCAGTTTCGTAACTTACTGCTTTGGCAGACTGTGTTGTGCCTTCCCTCCTATTCATAAACTAGGTCTTAATGTTTTTTATTGTAGACTTCATTCAGGTATTTGGCTGTGAGAAGTTGGCATAGTAGAGTCCTTCAGAGAGTCAAAAATACTCTTAAGTTTGAAATGAAACAGCTTTCTAAGTCTTGAGGTGGGGTCTGAGGTTGCAAACTGCAGAGCATGAGCTACTCTAGTACAAAAATCTGCAAGTAGAAGTAAATGCTACTTATTTTAAGCTTTTACTGTTGTGTTACACTCAGCTACAGACTTGGAACAATCAGGCTTTCAGTAGAACCTGTGAAAGAATAGGATTTCATGGGATTGCAGAAGAAAATAAGAGTGCATTCTGTAGACAAATTCATCTTTTGGGGTGATCTGGATAACTTCAGAATTTACAGTAACCATGCAGAAGAGCTTTTCTCAGAAATGTTTTGATACGTAGCCGTCTTTATACAAAACATGCCAAAAATCATCTGGATTGTGGTTTATGGATGTCTGTATAATCTTCCTTTCTTCATTCAGATCGACTCGCTGGCAGGAATGGCCTCTCTTAGTTTAGGTGGCTCAGCTGCTCCCCACACCCAGAGCATGCAAGGCTTCCCTCCAAACTTGGGCTCTGCATTCAGTACTCCTCAGTCACCAGCAAAAGCCTTCCCACCTCTTTCCACCCAGAACCAGACAACCGGTTTCAGTGGCATCGGAGGACTTTCCTCACAGCTTCCAGGTACTGCTCTTCGGGTGGAGTGGTTTGTTTTTGACATGGCACAGCTAAGGCACTGTTGTTGCTGTGGTTGGAAATAGTGAATGTGACAGCTCACCCCTTAAGGGAGGGTTGGGTGCTTCCTTCCCTTTAGGGGTGGGAAGTCACACTGGACAAACAGCTGTGTCATAGGGAAGGGAGTTACACTCCAATATGGAGTGAGGAGTCCTCACTCCTGGGTCATTGCTGAAACAGTACTTCAGAGTGTTGGAGCTGCAATAGGTAAAATGTTTGAGTCAAGAGGATGAGTGTTTTGACAAATATAGCAGCCTTATTTTAGGATGGGACTGGGATGAAGAACTGCTTATGTTAAAACTGCTTGATGTTAGACAGCAATGAGGCTGTAAAGCTCTGAGTTCTTGGAGATGACATGTGCTAGGAGGAGTAGTAAGTGGATACTGTGAGGGTGCAATGAGATGACCAATTGCTTGTTTTCAGTAAGTGGTTTGCTTTTCAGTAGGTGGTCTTACTACGGGTAGCCTGACTGGCATAGGAACTGGAGCCCTGGGCCTTCCTGCAGTGAACAATGACCCATTCGTGCAAAGGAAGCTGAGCACATCTGGACTGAACCAGCCTACATTCCAGCAGAGTAAGATGAAACCTTGTAAGTGGTAGTGTTGTCTGTGGCTGTGAAGTGTGGCTGTGGTCTGCAGTTAATCTCTGTTTCCTTCAGGGGAAGCTTGGATCTGTAGGTGGTAAATGTTAAAGTGTGGCTCTTGTATTATTATATTAGTCTGAAAAAGGTGCTTCTAAACATGTATCTTAATAATAATCCCAAATGTCTGGGGGTGGGGAGTGTTAAAAAAAAGGGCCCATTAGCATAAAAATAGAATGTGCTATGGATTTGCATGAATAGTGTGTGTCTGTCCTTTTTCTGCTGTGCTGTGTTTTGAACAAAAGTGTTGTCCTGCTCTTGGCAGAGAATTGTATGTGCGTGGTACCAGGGTGTTTTTTGTTTTGTTTGTAACAAGGTTAAACCTGGGTAAGGAGCTTTTGCAGCAGAGAACTTGACAGGTGAAGCAGTTAAATAGACTGCAACATTGGATACAAATAAGACAAAAAGCTGGTGGAAAGATAGTTTTTTAAAGGAATCATCAGGTTCATAACACTAAGCCATTATCTTTAACTCATTTATGCAGCATGCTCACAGTGAGATGCTGAAGCAGTCAAATGGTCAGGAAGCACAGCCATATGCTAAACCTTCCACATTGCTGTTGCAGAGGAGTAATCAGAGAAGCTGTATGCAATAACAGCAGAGTTACCCATCTCTACAGATGTACAGTGGAGGTGGCTGTAATCATCATTGGTTTATATTCTGGGTCTTGAGCATTCAATAGAAACTTGTTGGAAGCTCACTGGCTGGCCTGAAAGTTTGTGTGCAAGTTCGTGTGCATGTTCATGTTGTGTAGCATGCTTTATTCTAGACTGTTCTGCATTCAGTTATTTAGTTATCAGCTGAAGTTAGCTGGGGATGCACTGGGTTCTAGGAGTAGGGCACTGTGAGGTTAATGCTATCTTCGGATGCAGTTTTTTAAAATAAATATAGCATATTGAAAACAGATTTTTAAATAGCAATTCCTGTCTACTGGGAAGGTTAAATATCCTGCTCTTCAAAAGAACTAGCAGTTCTTTATAGATTGGTGGAAGAGTTGAACAGGTCTAGGTGATATCCTGACTGTCTGGAGTTGTCCTGAGTATGATACCTATTCCTTTTTTTTAACAGCTGACTTATCTCAGGTGTGGCCAGAGGCTAATCAGCACTTTAGCAAAGAAATAGATGATGAGGCAAACAGCTACTTCCAGCGTATTTACAACCATCCACCACACCCAACCATGTCTGTGGATGAGGTGAGTTCCCTTCTGTAGCAGTTGCAGCCCCTGTCCAGAGACTTGCAATAAAGTGGGTCATAATTATTCCTTCATGTATTACTTTTAGTGGGAAATAATAAAGGGCTCCTGGTGGATGATGCAGCTTTGCTTTTTTGCTTGGTTGAAGTTGTTTTCACAGTGAACTTGCAGTTGTTCATTACACTCAGCTTTGACTTGTCTGGATTGAAGACTTCAGATGTCTAATTAACACTCCTAAAATGCTAAGTGGGAAGGATTCTGTGTGGTGTGGAAGCTTTATTGTTGGAAATAAGTGCTAGAGTGCTTTTAAATAGTCTATATAAATTATCTTAAATGTATTTGGTCTTAAACTATGTAAAAATTACTACAAGATCTAGATATATGAAAGTGTCGTAAGTTCTACCTTCTGAGCTTTTGATAATTATTTTTGTTAGTCTCTATGAGAGTAATTATTGGTCTGATGTACTTCCTCTTTGAAGTACTTCAAATTTACTTTAATATATTTGACAGTTATAAATAATGGAAGACACAACATTAATTTTAATTTTTCTAATTTGTAAGTAATGGCGTAGGCGGTCACAAAAAAGTTTTGCGTGAAGACAGTTGCTTTAAAAGAGAACTAAAGTCTGAAGAGGAAGCTGGTTGTAGTGATGTAGTGTCTGGCTGCTGTCTAAAATGAAGCAGTTACTTTGTGGTTGTGGTAGCACAACGTACCTTTGTAGTTAAAACACTCATGAAATGTGAACAGGGGAAGGGCTGAAATAAAGCAAATCTGTTGGTAACAATTTCCAATTTCTTTGCAGGTCTTGGAAATGCTGCAGAGGTTTAAGGACTCGAACATTAAACGGGAACGAGAAGTGTTTAACTGTATGCTGAGGAACTTGTTTGAGGAATATCGTTTCTTCCCCCAGTACCCAGATAAAGAGCTGCACATTACAGCCTGTCTCTTCGGGGGCATCATAGAGAAAGGACTGGTTACTTATATGGCATTGGGCCTGGCCCTGCGCTATGTTCTTGAAGCCTTACGAAAGCCTTTTGCATCCAAAATGTACTATTTTGGTATTGCTGCACTAGATAGATTTAAAAATAGGTGAGTGTGGGTTTGGTACACTTCTAATAGTGCCTGTATTGTCTTGTGAACCTTGAACCTGCTCTAATCGTGCAGTACAGGATGGCACAGCTCAGCTTTGGGATTTTTTCAAAGATATAGTGACTTGAAACAAAATGTGTGAATGTGCTAGTTAAAGGGTAACCTTTCTAAATTAAAATGTTCAGTGTGACACCTGTAGAAATGGGAGGAAAACTGAGATGCTGAAATTACTTAGACTCTATAAAAATCAGTGAAGTGTTGAATTAGATGAAGTAACTAACAGCTTGTTAGACATGCGGTGAATGTAATTACTCTTCACAGGTGCTTTCCAGTGGAGTGCCATTTGCACTGTTCATTACTGAAGGACTGACTCTAGAACTTTGCTTTTACACAGAAATGTATGGCTAAAAAATCTCAGAAAAAGTTCCTTCTCAAAACTTCTTATGAATTGCAGATAGAAAAGATTCTGGGTGTGAAATGTGCTCTGGTTTGCTGTTTAAAATGCACTGAACCAGACTACAAATAACTTACCCAGTAATCTTCTTGCAAACACTGGATATAAGTGCAGTTGTGTACTAGGTCAGAAGTATAGAGATGTAGGAAAAGATGAGTTGCTGTGAATAAATCTTGTGCTTTGATGTTAAATTAATTCATATAAAATAGATTTTGCAGCAAAAAATATTTTGTAGGAAATGCTTTGTTTATAGCACAGCTGCTGTAAGGAGTCCAGAAGTAATTATTTGGTGCAGTATGGGAATGACATAGGTGATAGTTGTTTCTGTCTACTACTGTTTGTGATGTGGGCTTATGCTTCTGACTAATGCATGTTTTGTCTTACAGATTGAAGGACTATCCCCAGTATTGTCAGCACTTGGCTTCTATTAGTCACTTTATACAGTTCCCACATCATTTACAGGAGGTGAGTGTGTCTGTAAGCAACACTAACTTTCTATGATGTTAAATTCTTTAGAGCAAATTTTGGTTTTCCTTTGGAAAAGCAGTCTCATCTGTGGTGATTTTAGACCATGTTACACCCACAGAATAAAATGCCTTTTCTTAAAGGTTTTGCTCTGGGGTAGAGTGGGTGAGTGAAGGTGCCTTTCCTGCCTCCATGAATCTGTTTGGGTTGCTTATGTTGAAACAGCTACCTGAATATAACTGCATAATCAACCAATGCATGCATGTCCATGCATGAAGGTTTTAAAATGCCTCAGTGTATTCATATTCCAGTCCCTTAAAGATTTGGAGTTTTAGTCTAAAATAGAGGTCATTTAGCTGGCTTTATACAGTTTCATACTTAGACTTGATAAAATAGTACAGGAAAAATTTCTTTCCTGAAGGTCTGAGAGCCATGGGAATACCTTGTTGTCCAAAACAGTGTTCATCACATGGTGTCTGCCTTGAATGTGCTTTTATTGGCAGAAGTACAGAAAAACTGATCCCAGTGGCAGAGCTTAAGAGCATGAGCTAAATAAGGAAAAATGTTTGGCTCTACATTAAGGTAGAGGCTCACACCCGAAGCTACAAAGTCCAGCAGCAGTCTTGGTTTCACTAACAGCTTTCAGACTGTACCCCTTAAATGACAGTCTGATGTTTCCAGTTTCTGGGGAAATGTATAGCAGTGGGGAAGAAGCTAATATTCTAGTGTGGAACTATCTATTTAGAAAATATCTAAAAGTTGGCTCTTTCTGAACTGTGGTTTTGCTTATTAATGGTGAGCTGCAGACTATCTAGCTGTCAGAGTCCTTGCAAAAGACTTCTTACCTGCTTTGTAGCCTGCTTCTTGATATTCACACATTGTTCTTAGCCTCTTTCTCCTTTTTTGTTCTGCTGTTCTAGGCTTGGAGGGATAGGGATGGAGTTTTTTAGGTAGTGCTCTGTAAAATATTAAACATGTTAGGTCTTGTGAAGCTTGACATTAATTTGTTGCGGCCAGAGGCAGAGCTTGAGGCTTCTCTACAGTAAGAAAGTCCATAGTGACAGGATGTGCTTTTTCAGGGTGTACAGTTGTATTTAGAGATTCCTTTATGGCAAGACTGTCAAATATTTTAATGATTGTTGGCAAACTTTTATATTGCTCATGCTGAAAATCAGCCTGTAGTTGTGTTGCTGCATGTGAAATTTTGTATGTGCTTGCTCACCCTATTTTAGTACATAGAATATGGACAGCAATCCAGAGATCCTCCTGTGAAGATGCAGGGTTCAATCACCACCCCTGGAAGTATTGCACTTGCCCAGGCTCAGGCCCAGGCCCAGGTTCCAGCAAAAGCTCCTCTTGCTGGCCAAGTCAGCACTATAGTGACCACCTCAACCACCACCACTGTTGCAAAAACCATTACGATCACCCGACCAACTGGAGTCAGCTTCAAGAAAGATGTGCCGGTGAGCATTGTGTCATTGTGCCCTTCCCAGAGGGGCAGGTGCTGCTCTGGACTAAGTACATACAGACAGAATCTGTTTTAATTTGTGTACTACAGATTTTCAAACTCTGATCCTTATTTTGGATTTAAAACATGTAACCTTTTAAAGTATGGCCAGCATTTTTCTAGAGAGAAGGGGTTTTTCATCATTAAACTACCCAATTACTTTGGAGTCAAGTTGAAATGTGTTCTTGAGGCTGTAATTATAAAGACAATTACAGAAACATCATTTCTGTTAATGACTTGCAACAGGACTCTTAAAATAGTTGGCAGCTGCTATTCTGCCTGGGTCTTAAGAACACTTGCTGCACACATCTGACACACTTCTAACTGCATTAGGTTTTTCATGTCTTTGGTAACTTGTGTAATCAGCTCTGAAGCTTGTCAGAGTTATTACAGGGTTGGCAGATAGATAGATAGATAGAATTGGCTATTGCACGCAAAGTTTTGGGGCGCCTGTCTTTCTACCTGGGACTGTCTTTGAATAGGTCTTTGCAAGGAGGCAAAAGCCAAACGCAGCTGAAAGTGTGAACACAGTTAGGGGGACAGTCAATAGTGTAGCTATTAATGTCTTTCACACCTGATGACATCATGTAGAAACTTGTTACTTGGAGGTGTTTGTTTTCCCATTTAAAATCCAGTCAGGATTGATACTGAAAACTGCATCACCTTTTCCCTTAATGGCAGTGTACCAGGTGCTAAACCCTGGGGTCCAGACCTGCAGCTGTAGGGACGAGGGTCACATTCTGTTGACTTAAGCTGGCAACTCAGAATGAGAACCTGGTCTCAGAATGAACCTCTGGGATTTCTCCTTCCCAAATCAGCACTGAAGTGCTCCCTGAGACTCCCTGCTGTGTTAAGTGCTGCTCACTATTGTGTTGCGATTTTTCTCCAAGCTATAATTGTACACAGGCTTAAAGGCCTAAAGGGTGCCATTGCAGTTGCACCTATTTTATGTGCATGTAGAGGCTTTTTCTACAGCAGCATTCTTCTGCTGAGTATTGATCATCATTTTTAGAATTAAAAAATCACTTGGCTCCTTCAGAGTGCTGCTGAAAATGAATCTGAGACAGTAGATGTCCCCTGATAAAGCTCAATTCTATTTTTGCTTGACAGAACAGAGCAAAAGTTTACTTTGATGTCACCTCTAGGTATTGTTTATGCTTAACTTCTTGTTCTCCCTCCAGCCTTCCATTAATACTACCAACATTGATACGCTGTTAGTAGCAACAGATCAAACAGAGAGGATTGTGGAACCTCCAGAGAATGTCCAGGAAAAAATTGCTTTCATCTTCAATAATCTGTCTCAGTCAAATATGACGCAGAAGGCAAGTATGAAAGAATGCTAGTTGAGTCCTTACTGGTTGACCAGATCTTTGGATAATGAGACACTGATTTCAAACGCTTCTTTTTTTGTAGAAAAACAACCTTAGTGTTAGAATCAGTTGACTGACCATAAACTGCATGTTGGTCAGAGCTGACCCCAGAAGGTTTTGATTATCTTCTTATCTGTTCTGTGGTGTGCTTTGTCTTTGGTTTGAGCACAGGTGGAAGAATTGAAGGAAACAGTGAAAGAAGAGTTCATGCCTTGGGTATCACAGTATCTTGTGATGAAAAGAGTCAGTATTGAACCTAACTTTCACAGCTTGTATTCAAACTTCCTTGACACGCTTAAGAATCCAGAGTTTAATAAAATGGTTCTGAATGAAACGTACAGAAATATCAAGGTGAGTAGTGTAAGCTTTCTACTGGCAGCACAGGAATGTGCTGTTCTCCTCATGCTATTTGTTTGTGTGGTGCTGATTCTCAAATACAGAATATAATTCAAAAATATTCTTTCTAGCTTACCATTAAACCTAAAGATTAGGAATACTAGGATTCTTTTCAGTTAGGAACGTATGAAAGACTTAAATTGTGTAACAGGAGGGCAAATTTGCATTTGAACTAATTTATGTAGGTGGACTTCAAATTTGTGTGAGGTTTGCAAATTATAACCCAAGAGAAAATTGTTTATGGTCTAGTTGTTTTCTGTGGAGGAAAGTGCAAAGATAGAAAATGACACTGCTCTTTTGGCCCAAGAGGAATAGGGGGGGAAATTGTGTGTTTAGAAAATGGGGGTGTAAAAGGCAAAATTTCATGGAGGGCTAAGATAATGTGGGAGGAGGAAGCAATAGCCCAGAAGTGATGACCAGATGAAACAAGTTTGTAAAGAATGCACTATTTTTAAACCTGTTGGTGGAATTTCCTGACCACCATGGGTTACGCTGTAGTGCAAAAGCATCTCCTGGCTCTTGAGAATACAGCTGACCCTGCTCTGTTCAGCTGATGTTCCTCTGGAGTTTAGGAACAGAACTAACAGCAGAATACTTGTTTTATGATTTATGACATGTGACATGATTTATGTTTTGACATGACAATGAGATGGTTTCCCTGGAAGGTTAAACTGTAGCCGTCAGGTCTGTGATGAGGCATTAAGAGGAAGCACAAGTTGCACTCAGCTATGGGAGTAGTTGTAACAGTCTCAACAGAGTAAATGGTAAGGTCTGGGAAAACATAATCCTCTTTTTCTGATCCTTTTAAAGAAAGGAATTCTGTAGTCATTACAGTGCAGATCTGCAGGGTGCTGCCTTGAAGTGAAAGCTGTTCAAGTATCTTTGTAATGTGACTGAAGCTCAGAACTTAATGTTCTAAAACTTTGCCTTCATTCAGATCAGCTCTTGGATTTGGAGTCTGGTTATCTGCTGCTTGTTGCTTGAGATGCCTTTTTTTGTTCTTTGTTAGGTGCTATTGACATCAGATAAAGCTGCAGCCAACTTCTCAGACCGTTCCTTGTTAAAGAACCTTGGTCACTGGCTGGGAATGATAACGATGGCTAAAAATAAGCCCATCTTGCACACGGTGAGCTTCTGTCTTTACAGATTGCCTTGGCATGAATTGGTATACTGTTATGCAGTAGCATAGGCTATTTGGGAAATCTTACCACCTTTCTGGTGCCTCTTTTATATGCCAAGTACAAAGTATGACTCCAGAGTTGGTTATTTAACACTTCTAAATATTTTTTTAATATCAGAAGAGTTAGTAGCTAAATTTATTTTGGCAAAAGCTTGTTAATCCATGTAAAAATGTAGATCTATAAATCTTTGTTCAAAAAGTAGCTGCTGCTTAGCAGTCTGTAAAATTCAAGGGCTGTCTTGACTCAGCCTTATCTGTATCTGAAAAGGAAGCAGTGTATTAGTGGAATTGTGCAGTGTGTTTGCTGTTTTCTCTACCTTCATTCCCACTTCAATTGTTTTTCAGGATTTGGATGTGAAGTCACTACTACTGGAAGCATATGTTAAGGGACAGCAGGAATTGCTTTATGTAGTGCCATTTGTTGCCAAAGTCTTAGAATCCAGTGTCAGGAGTGTGGTAAGTGTCTTTGTACAGACAGAATTATTGCTCAAATGGCAAAATATTGCAGGAGGTAATAAGCTTTTGTCACAAAATGAAAACTGATTGAATTCAGTGGAGAGAAAGAAAAGGGATATAGAAGCATGAAGTCAAGGAGTGCTCCTTGTGTGGAGGGAAAGTACATGGCCATGCATTTTTAATAGATGGTGTTAGCTGAAATGTACTGTGGTATCCCTGAACAGAACTCCATTGAGAAATGGAAGGATGCCATTGAAGAGATCCTAGGATATATTTATTCCTAGTTTGGTTTTTTTTTTGCTCCCACCCACTTTGATCCTGATCAGCTAGTCAGTTCTGCTTGACATTGATCTGATCTTTCAAGAAGGACCAGGTCATTGTGTTTCCAGTTTTTCACTGAAATTCCTAATGTATTTCTAGTTATACTGAATTACTGGAATAATTATTACTAAAATACTAATTCTACTCTAATCACAGCTGTACAAAGGTTTCCATGGCTGTATGCACACATAGCTGCTTGTGTTTCAAACATTTCCAGTCATAAACTATCCAGACGATGCAAGAAGTTTCTGTAATCCTGCTCTCTTCTTTCTCTTGTAGGTCTTCAGGCCTCCAAACCCATGGACAATGGCCATTATGAATGTTTTAGCTGAGCTACATCAGGAACATGATCTAAAAGTAAATTTCTGGGGTTTTTTTCTGTAACTTCTGAGTGTAAGGTTTTATTGACATACTACTCAAGAAGGATGTTGTAAGGGACTAAGCAGTCCTTCTCACTGCTTTACCATGGGGAGATTGCTTGGGCATTGCTTTATTTGGTAGAACTTGGATGAAACTCTTCTCCATGAGGTCAGCATCAAGATAGTTAACTAATCCTCAGTCATTGTTAGTGTCTGAAAGGGAGGGGTGGTATTAGAATGGGGAGTTTGGGAGTCAGGTAGCTCAGTAGATGTTTTGGGTATTTTCCTTGTGACATGACCTAAACTAGAGTTGTTTTGCAGTTGAATCTGAAGTTTGAGATTGAGGTGCTCTGCAAGAATCTTGCACTAGACATCAATGAGCTGAAACCTGGAAGTCTCCTGAAAGATAAGGATCGTCTGAAAAATCTGGATGAGCAGCTGTCTGCTCCAAAGAAGGATGTGAAGCAGCCAGAAGAGCTACCACCCATCACAACAACCAGTGAGTACATCTCATAGAATCCAGAACCACATTGTTACAAGTTCAAATAAGACAGGTTTTGCTATCACAAAATAAAATATGAAGCTACATATGCTGTTGTAATATTCCTGAGTGTTTGGGAGCACTTCGGTAGTTTTGTAAGAAACAGGTCTACAGAGTTTGGAGATAGGAAGGGAATGGAAGCCATCATGAGGACTAATTCTGTATTATGTTTGTGTAGCAACTCCTTAGACTCCCTCCTATTAACAATAGACCAGGTGCTAAAACTGTCATAATAAACAGCTCTCTTAAAATGTACTGAAGCTACTTTGGTACTAATTGTTAGGCAGATGGAGAATGAAAGTTGCTTGGTAAGTTTAGGAGGTTTCATGATCAAACTGCAAACCTTATATTTCTAAGTTGTTTTCTGGTTTAAATAAGAATTATATCCTTGTTTTATAAGCAGTTGCTTTTCACTAGTGTCTCAATACAAACCTACTTGTGTTCTCCAGCTGCTTCTACAACTCCAGCTACCAGCACCACATGTACAGCCACGGTTCCTCCACAGCCCCAGTACAGTTACCATGACATCAACGTCTATTCTTTAGGAGGGTTGGCTCCACACATTACCTTAAATCCAACGGTAAGTTTTACAGCTGATTTAGGTTACTATCTTACAGCCATGGTTGATGCAGATCTCAGCTGGTGGGAGCTATCAGGATTTCAGTATAAAAAGAGCTTCTGTGCTCCTTTTGTTCAGTTAGCAGCTCAGCTCTTAAGTCAATCTTGGCATTGTTACTCAGCTGCAACTTGGTTAGAAAAACAATAATTTGTTCTGGTTTCAGATTTATCAAATACTGTAATAGCTGCATGAAGAACATGGGAGTACTGCACACGCTATGACAGTGCACTTATGAGTCATTGAGAAAATGCAGGTGTTTGGGGTAGGTGGGGTTCCAGTTCATTCTCTCACCTCTCCTAATGCCCTGCAGATTCCGCTGTTCCAAGCGCACCCGCAGCTGAAGCAGTGCGTGCGGCAGGCGATCGAGCGTGCAGTGCAGGACCTCGTCCATCCTGTGGTGGACAGATCCATCAAGATTGCCATGACCACCTGTGAGCAGATAGTCAGGAAGGACTTCGCCCTGGATTCCGAGGAGTCCCGGATGCGTGTGGCCGCTCACCACATGATGAGGAATCTGACTGCTGGGATGGCCATGATTACCTGCAGGGAGCCTTTGCTGATGAGCATAGCTACCAACTTGAAAAATAGCTTTGCTACTGCACTGAGGGTAAGAGCCCCATCATTTGGAGTTTATATCCAACTTACTGGACTGTAGGCATCCAGCATTAGTAAATCAGTTCTCCACAATGTAGACTTGTTAACTAATTGTGTGGCTTAACTAACATGGGGATGAATTCACTGGGTAAAATTTTGTGACACTTGTAGAATTACAGTGAAAAAAAGTGTTGGGATTCCAGGTCAAACACCCTTAAACTGAGATGGTAGATCTTACTAAATGGCACACAAACTTCCTGGCTATCTTTTTATTTCACCCAGTGTTCTCTCCAGTTTAATCACATCATGGAAGCCTTGGAGGCTTGAAATTTCTGCAGGGTTTGTGGCAGAAAAGTGTGGAGGACTGAATTGATTTTGGTGATATCTTGGATTTTTTCAGCATGCATGCTCCAGGCAGATTTTATTTACTTGTGCTGTTAGCAGATAGGTAGTTTAGACTCTTCTGCACAGCTTGTGAATTCATTAGGTTTTCTAGAAGCTATTATCAGGTCTCTTAATGAAGCAAGTTTGAGCTAAACAGTGTGGACCAGCCTGTGAACTGCTGACCTCGACAGCAGCTACTACCCAGAATTCTTGCCATCAGTGTCAGCAACAGCCACAACAGCATAAGGATCTTGGAAAGATCAAGACACAGCTGTGCTTTCAGCAATTAGAAATTAATCAGGTTTTTTTATCCCTGAAGACATATGACATGGGTACAAATAGAGTTTTAATCCAAGGAAGTTTTTTAAGGGATAATTGTAGAAAACTTTTGTTGCAGAAAAGACTCTGTATGAGGCATCTCAAAATTCTTACCTGGCTTATTGTTATGAAATGGTTTAACAGAAATAGTACAATTTTCAGGAATTAATAGAAGAGCTGTTTACAGACAATGAAG
The DNA here is from genome assembly GCF_963513975.1 of Fringilla coelebs. NCBI lineage: Eukaryota > Metazoa > Chordata > Aves > Passeriformes > Fringillidae > Fringilla > Fringilla coelebs. Next base: position 7,322,721 of record NC_140040.1, on the reverse strand, counting down.
TCCAAGTAAATGGGACAGGCTGCCTTTATAGATGTATCCCATTTCTAGTGGAAGTTGCTGCTTTGCACCCTGGAAAATAAGTGCATCTGTTCAGGGTTCTCATAAAGCAGACTCTGGGAAGGAAGGAAGAAAATCTGATTCCATATCAGAAAAGGAACCCACTGAAAAAGGCTTAGGACTGCTCTTTTGCACTGTTAGTGGTGCACCTTTATATCTTCCAGTTACAGCCTAGGAAGTAGAAAATCTTCTACTGTGGTGCAAAGTCTTCCCTGCATTAGCATCACTCTGTGTGTGTCTCTAAAGCAGGCCTTTATTTCTGTGCCCTGGAGATGGGTAGGTGGAGAAGATGGAGAACTCCTGCTGTTTTGTTCCTTGTTGAAAGTCTTTACTGTCGTCTTGCCTACATGTTTTATTCAAAACTATGCAAAATTAAATTTAATATTGTATATTCTATGGTAAGGGAGTGTGATCCTAAGAGCATTCCTTTTTATTGCTGGTGTTCTGTGTAAGCAGTGGTGCAGATTTTAAGGCTAGTTATATACAGGGAAATTTTATATTCTTCACTGATTATTGTGATTTTCAATAGGCAGCCTCCCCACAGCAGAGGGACATGATGGAGCAGGCAGCTGCCCAGCTAGCACAGGATAACTGTGAGCTTGCCTGCTGCTTTATCCAGAAGACAGCTGTGGAAAAAGCAGGCCCTGAGATGGACAAGAGGCTCGCAACTGTAAGTATGGGACTGTGGAAGAAGTATCCTATGTGCTCATACACATTCAGGTGGGTGTGTAAAATGCAGTGTGGTGTTTGTGTTTTTGGCAGGAATTTGAGCTCAGAAAGCATGCTAGGCAAGAGGGGCGTCGCTACTGCGATCCTGTTGTGTTAACGTACCAGGCTGAGCGGATGCCAGAACAGATCAGGTTAAAGGTGAGTTCTCTTCTGATGCTGCTCTTCTCTCCCTCCTGATAAGGAAAAGTGGATGGCACAGCATCAGCTGGGTAATCATGTATTGTTAGTCTTGCCTAACAGTGCAGCTGCCATTATTCTGATTAGTATGGAAACACATAAATACATTATTTCAAATTCTGTATTTATATAATTTTCTCAATTCCTTAATTCTCTGTTTCTTGTGCATTTCCTCTCACTGTTTTGTTGTCTGTATATTTTATTTTCTTTTGTCTCCTTTCTGTGTTCTTCCTTTAAAGTACATACCATGTCCTTTTCAGCAGAGCATTTCTCATTATTCAGTTATGTCTGTTTCTGGGAATGTGAGTTTCATTTTTAGAGCAAAATCCCCCTCTTAGGAGGTGTGGAATGAGAGGTAGGACCTCAGTGCAGAGCAGTTGCATCCTACTCGATGTCTAGCCACTTTGTTTAGGAGTAGCTACCTGCTACACAAGCTGCCGTCATTTTTTACTGCCTCGGTCTTATAAATGAGTTAAATGTCTGTTCCTTTTGTTGCAAAGGTTGGAGGTGTGGACCCAAAACAGCTGGCTGTTTATGAAGAGTTTGCACGAAATGTCCCTGGCTTCTTGCCCACCAATGACTTAACTCAGCCTACAGGATTCTTGGCTCAGCCTATGAAGGTAGAGGTTTCTGAATTAATCAGCTTGAGAGTACTATAGCCATTTTGGAGACTGTTGCAGAACTTGTATTTTTGTTAGAAGGACTCATAAGAGTCAAGTGTTTGTATTGTTGGGGGATAGCGCTTGAAAAAATGCATTTGTTCTAAAGGCAAAATAATGGTAGCATAAAACTTCCATCCAGTCTTGGGGATTTGTAACCCAAATTGGGACAAATTCTGCAGTTCAGGATTACTACATGTAGTAGTTTTAATTGCAGTGAAACTGTTTTTTAAAATCTCAGATTACTTTTGAAGGTCATGGATGGCAAGTCTGAATTTTAAGATAATTAACAAGTTTTTGTATGTGTACATAAGGCCTTACTGACAGAACAAGAGGGAATGGCTTCAAACTGAAAGAGGACAGGTTTAGATTAGGTGTTAGGAGGAATTTCTTCCCTGTGAGGGTGGTGAGGCACTGAAAGAGATTATCTGAAGAAGCTGTAGATGGCCCATCCCTGAAGTGTTCGAAGCCAGGTTGGGTGCGGTTTTAAACAACCTGCTCCAGTGGAAGATGTCCCAGCCCGTAGCAGGCTAGTTGAAACAAGATTATCTTTAAGGTCCTTCCAACCCAAACCATTCTGTGCTTCTGAAGGAGAATAGCCAGTCAGTCAGTATTTGAGTGTCACAAATGCAATCTTTGCAAAAATCACCGATTCTCACTTTCTCTTAAGCAGCAAGCTTGGGCTACAGATGATGTAGCACAAATTTATGACAAATGTATGACAGAACTGGAGCAGCACCTGCAATCCATTCCACACACCCTGGCCATGAATCCTCAAGTTCAAGCACTGCGTAGCCTCTTGGAGGCGGTGGTAGTGGCTCGGAACTCCCGGGATGCTATTGCTGCACTTGGACTACTGCAGAAGGTGAGTGTTGACAACTCATCTCTCTAATAGCTTGCTTCGAATTTACTACTGACCCAGCTCATGGATTGTCTTGCTGGTGACCTTGTTTCTTCATGCATCCTGTGGAACTTGCTAGGTGAACAGTACTGAACTGCTGTCTTTGGAAATCTGATAAATAAGACTGGGCAAGAGCCATTGTGTTCACGTAGGGTGTTGTTCACAGGGTTGAGACTGCTGTGGAAGAAGCAAGTGTACAGAATCCTGGGACTTAGTTTTGTTCAGATTTGGCAAGTAAAGACCTGTTGGAGTCCAGAGTGGTCTGATTTCAGGATGATTTGGAGGCTAAAAAGGAGTTTGAACTGCACTTGTTAGGTAGATAGTATTGAGCCTAGTACTAGATTTCTAGTGGCACATTTGGGGTTTATTTTGCAATAACTGATATATGACTATGCATCGTGGGTTGATGCTGGCCAGCTGCCCAACATCCATCCAGCTGCTCCCTCTTTTTTCTGCAGGATACAGAGAAAACACAGGGAAGACTAGATGATATTTGTTCAGATTATGACAGTTTGATAGGGAAAATAAAGGCCATTTGCACAAATGAAACTAAAATCTCTACTTCCCATCAGCAGGGAGATGTCCAGCTACTCTTCACAAAGCAGGGCTTCAGCGCATGTGACATTTGCCTGAAAAGGCAAACATCAGAACCATGAATGCTCTTTTTCATCCTCCTTTCCCCAAGCTTTTATTGCTGAACATGATGTCATATGGTATAGAACATCCCTTTATTCAATTTGGGTCAGCTGTCCTGGCTGTGTTGGTTTCCAGCCTCTTGTCCATCCCCAGCCTATCTACTGGTGGAGGAAACAGAGGGGGAAAGAAAAAGCCTTGATCCTGTGCTAGTGCTGCTCAGCAACTGGCAAAACTGTGTTGTGTTTTCAACACTGTTTCAGCACAGATCCTAAGCACAGCACCATATGGGCTGCTATAAAGCAAATTAACTCCATCCCAGCCAGAATTTGTAGGCTGTACCAGTGGGAAGTGTTGCAGTGAGCTCTGTGATCTGAGCTGGCATCAGTGCCTGTGTAGTAGTGTAGAACAAGTGACAGACATAGAGCAAAATCCACTTGAGAATAGTGTAAGGATACTGAGCTGTCTGCATGAGGATCCAGGAACAGTGCCAAAACAGAGGTAGCCGAGAGCTGGAGGGAGACTCTTCGTTTTTGTCTGCTAATGCTTTTGCCTATTAAAGGATCCAGTCCTGACTAGAACTTGACCAAATAAATTGTGTTGTCTGTGTAAAACTCATCCTCCATTTGCTGTAGACTAACACAGATACATCTCTGAGTGTTGCAGCTCTTTTTCTAAGGAAGCCGCTCCCTTACCTCTGGCAGGCTCTGTAAATATTTTCTCAGGTAGATTTCCATGAGCTGTATGCAGAATTGCTTGAGGAGCATTGACTTAAGGAGACTGCAGCACAAAGTAACACAGTCTGTCATGGTATTTGGTGCACATAAAAAGCTAGTGGGGCATAGAGAGACCTGTAGGTTTGTTTCTGATAGCACAGCTGTGTACAGTGCATGTATAGATGCCATAGTAGCTGGTAAAATCTCACACAGTCTTACCAAGAGGTCAGCACAATTAAATTTTTCATGTCTTCTGGTGATAACTCTTGCTGATGTAATGTGCAGAAGATTTGGAAGCGGACTGGTTTTTTCCTCTGCTAACAGGTTGCATCTATTCTAGGCTGTAGAGGGCTTGCTGGATGCCACCAGTGGGGCTGACGCTGACCTCCTGCTCCGCTACCGTGAGTGTCACCTGCTGGTGCTGAAGGCTCTGCAGGATGGCCGTGCCTATGGATCTCCATGGTGTAACAAACAAATCACTAGGTCAGTTACAAGGCAACAAGAACACTGATGTAGCTTTGACCATCTTTTGGGAGTTCCTGTATTACTCTGAATTTTCTGCCTGTTAATATTTTGCTTTGGTGCAATTTGGACAGACAGAAAATAATCAGCTTTTTTTGTCAAAATTAACTAGCTCTTCTGATAATACTGGTTTATTCCAGAACATGATAGGAATCCGTAATGGAATTAAGCATTAGAGCATGGTGTGGGCTTTTTTTTTTCCCCTTCATTTTGCAGAGAATATCTCTGTGCTGTCACAAACAATGTGACATGGTATATGCCTGCAGCAGAAGCTTCAGCTAGGCAGATCTGCCAGTTCGTCCTTGGAAGAGAGACTTCTTATGCTGAATAAACTGAAGCTCTTGAAGGGCTCTTATGACCAGTTGTGCAGGGCAATAGATGCTTGAGTTTGACTGTTCAGAACTTCAACATTACCTTAGAGAATGCTCTAGAAGAAGCTTCTTTTGAAGCTGGGTAATGAATCACAGTAAATGTCACAGTTTCTGAAGTACTAGATTTGAGTTGTTTCACTTAAACTATGTTGTTGAAGTACATTTTTTGTAAGAAGTCCAATTCTTCAGGTGCCTGATTGAATGCAGAGACGAGTACAAATACAACGTGGAAGCTGTGGAGCTGCTAATCCGCAATCACCTTGTTAACATGCAGCAGTACGACCTTCACTTGGCTCAGGTAAAGAGAATCTGCTCTTGTAGAGGAGGAGGGATGCACTCACTCCACTGTAAGATCTGTGGTTGAACTCTGTCTTTTTCATGTTGACAGTCCATGGAGAATGGCTTGAACTACATGGCTGTGGCATTTGCCATGCAGTTGGTAAAGATCTTGTTGGTGGATGAGAGAAGTGTTGCCCATGTAACAGAAGCAGATCTGTTTCACACCATTGAGACACTCATGAGAATTAATGCTCATTCCAGAGGAAACGCCCCGGAAGGGTGAGGCTATATATAGTATTGTGCAATGTGTTCCTTTTTTTGTGCTCATTCATGATTTGCATATTATATAGGCAATGCTCATATCATTCAGTCATACAGCTTTTAACTTTCCTAAGGCTGCAGTCCTTTCTTAGTTTCAACTGTCACTCTAGCGCAGATGGGCTCATCTTAGTCAAAATAGAGGCAGCTGCAGCAGCATGTGAAACTGAATGCTTAAGCAAGAAAATCTTTCCATGCACTGTAGTCCAAAATTCTGTGCAACTGTGAGAAATTTGTTTGAATTCCTGCTTTAGCTCAAATTTATGCAATATTATTGTCTGTTTAAATCTTACATATTTAGGTGTCACTATGTTAATTTCTTAATTGCAAATAATCCAGTTGGACAGTCCTTTCTGTTTAGAGCTTACAGAGCAATCCTGCACCAGTCTCACATGGTTTATGTATCCACCAGCAAACTGCCCAAGCCATTTGGGTGGCAAATGTTGCCACAAAATACCTGGAAATACCTGTGGGACTTGCGGGCCTCCTGTTGTAAGGTGGAAGCAGTTGTTGCTGGGTTTGAGAAAGACACAGATTAGAGCTTGGAGAACTTTGAATAGCTGTGAGAGCAACCAGCAGCTGGCTGATGGCAGTGGCTGCCATTAGCAACACAGCTGCTAATAGGATGTCACAAAACCAAAGTCCTTTCATCTGCAGTTGGCATGGATAGACTGTCTTCACTGTAGGCTTGGCTTTCACTGCAGCCAAATCCAGTCAGGCCATTCAGTACTGGCATCTCCCTGTCTGGGAGCATTTTAGGGCTTCTGAAGTCTGCAGAAGAGAAGCTGCTTCTAGTCCCTGTGGTGTTTTGTTGCAGCACTCCACTGTACAAATTGGAGTGGAACTTCAAAGCTTATGTGATTTCAGTGTTCCTTCTTTCATCCTAAGTGTATCTGCTTTCATGACTTATTTCTGCTTTTCCAGTGAGGACTGTAAGATAGAAAGTTGTAGTATAAGAAATAAATAATTTGCTTTCTTTCAACTCTCTCTGACTGAGCTTCCAGTTCCTGCACCTTGTGGGGGAGGAGGAATTCTAACCCAACTCTTGCTCTGATCTGTTGCATTAGATTACCCCAGCTGATGGAAGTGGTCCGATCAAACTATGAAGCAATGATTGACCGTGCTCATGGAGGTCCTAATTTCATGATGCATTCAGGAATTTCCCAAGCTTCTGAGTATGATGACCCACCAGGCCTGAGGGAGAAGGCAGAATACCTGCTGAGGGAGTGGGTGAACCTCTACCATTCAGCTGCAGCAGGCCGTGACAGTACCAAAGCATTCTCTGCGTTTGTTGGACAGGTAGAGCTTTTGGAAAGAAAGGTGCTTTTTATTCAACATAAGTAGGGTGTGATGCCCTCCATTTTAAAGTGGTGTTATAAGCTGTTAGGCATCCTTTTGAAAATTTCAGGTGTATGGCAGTTTACTGTCAAAGTTCTGTCTGGTTTTGATGAAGCCCTGTCCTCCACCAAATCATGCTCTTCAGATACTGTAGCAACAGGCTGTCACTTCAGACCATGACTTCTGAGATAAGTTTGGTGGAAAAAGAACTTGAGCTGAAATGGCTCTTGGAAATAGTTCTGTCATGCTCTGTAATGAGCCTTGACTGGTGTTACTCCTTATGAGTAACAGTAAAAGCTCTGACAGTCTACAGGAGGATTTTACCAGTTGAGATTCAGGTAAATTGTTTCAGGTCATGTGGGCAAGGGAATTCTTTTTCAGAATTAAATCATTGATAAGGAAAATCTTGAGACTTCATTAGCTGAAGTGGTGCTTAAATTTAAACAATGTCTAACATCATGTTGGACATGATCCTTTTAATCATTGTTAAAGGACCCTGAAGCACCTTAACAGGTGTGGTGAGCATCACAATACCATTTGCCTTCTAGGTGTGATTGAGGAGGGAGATCCCCTGAGGAGCCCAGCATGTGTGGTAACAAACTCCTGTATTTGCAGGCATCTCCCTAAAACTGTGTTTTTTGCCTGCAGCTCCTTGACTGCAGCTGCAAGAAAGTCCCTGACATGGCCTTTTTGCGTTGTGTTCTCTCTAAGTTTGTGACACTACCACAGATATGCTGCAGACTTTGCAGCTACTAATGAAGAGAAGCTCAGGCTTTAGAGTATGCATGAAGATTGTGACTGATGCAGTGGGTTTTTTTCATTTGATTTTAGTCCTTTTGTACTGGTTATAGACAGCTTTCAGTTGGTCTGACTTCTACTGCATAGAACTTTTTGAATGTTTTTAATAGATATTGTGCTACACATACATCTTAAAGAAATATTTTACTATTTCTGTGATCTCACTTCTTTTACTTTAAAACATGCTTCTAAAGCACACTTTAGTAGAGTACTCACAATACTTAGTACACTTTTGTCCCACTTCACTCTTTATCACACTTGTTTGATTACGTTTTGTACATATTTGATCAGTTTTGAAAAGGCAATTTAGATATATTGAAGTGCAGTGTTTATTTACAATTGTTTCCTTACAGGCTTTAGTAATAAGTGTTAAAGAATATTTTGCAATAACTACATTAAATTAGGTTCTATTACTGAACTCAAGTGGCTGCCAACATGTTGCTTCCTTCCCACAAGTCTGTAGGACAAGAAGAAGGGGGATACCTAAATTCTTTTGGCTTTTTAGGAAAAAAGTTTCTCCAGAAATACTAGAAGTTCTCCACACTGTCTCCAAATTACCTGTTCTGCCGGTTTTATAGCTTTATGTCCACTAGGAGTTTAGATATAAGATGCTTTATTCAAAACCCCCAAGTTTCCTTCAGTGTGCTTTGTTTCATTTTGATGGTTCTAATACTCTGGCTAACAAATAAAATGAGGTCTCTGGGGTTTTTTGTATGTATATTATTAAAACAACTCCCCCATGCAAAGCAAAAAAGCCCACCCAGTCTTTCTCTGTGTGTAATGTTCGTGTAAGGAAAATTTGCTTTCCAAATGCAGTTTGCTTCTACAGAATGGGGCTGCCAGTAGTGGTGATTTCTGAGCTAGGAGCTGGAGTCTGCCATGCCCAGAGCTTGTACTCCTCATGTTCTTCATGCAAGGCTGAGTGCTGGTGGCAGCACGGATGCTGAAACGGGCTGCTCAGCTATGCTGACGGTTGGAAAGATTTGGGATTCAAAAGATTGTATTTGAGAATAAATGTGTTTGCTAAAATTGTGTTGCCACCCTCAAATTGCCTTGCAAACAATTATCTCTCAGGAGAGTATGGGAAAAATTAACTGTTGTGGCAGGCAAGGTGGGTGCTTTGTAAAGGGTGTGTTGTTGGAAATAATTGTAAAATGAGCTGTCTGTGGTTATGGTGCTGACGTCTTTTCCTTTCCTTTCCTGGTTAGATGCACCAGCAGGGGATCCTGAAAACAGATGACCTGATCACCCGTTTTTTCCGTCTCTGCACCGAAATGTGTGTTGAGATCAGCTATCGAGCCCTGGCCGAGCAGCAGCACAACCCTGCAGCCAACCCCACCATGATTCGAGCCAAGTGCTACCACAACCTGGATGCCTTTGTGCGACTCATTGCACTGCTGGTGAAGCACTCTGGGGAGGCAACCAACACAGTCACAAAGATCAACCTCCTGAATAAGGTTGGGAATCCTTCTTGTCCTCGTTGCATTTAAAGTGTGTTGTCAGCTGTACCTTTGATAAACCCGAGGTGCAGACCTTAATGTGGGCAGCTGCTGAAATGTCTGATGAGAACTTAGGTGGGTTGATTACTGATAAACTTTTGAATGAACCACCAAGATGCCAAGTGGCTTTCTTGTTCACAAAGATTTAATCTCAAACCAATCTGAAATTCATCTGTGTGCCTTTAAATGGTCAGCAGCTGTTGTTTTAAGGTTGTTGGTTCCTGAGTGTTTGCCTTCATGTTGTGAGGGTCTTGCCTTTGCTCTTATATTACTTGGGTTATGGCCGGATTGTCTTAGGTAGTCTGAGACCTTCAGATACTGCCCAGTCAGTCATTGTGACTGTGGTCCAAGGGACAAGGAGAGCAAAGCATAGTGGTTGGGAATTGCTGAAACAAATTAGAATATTCATTTATGCAACACTTCCAATAACTAGGATTTTTGGTTCTTGTTAGAATCTACTGATTTTTTTAACTGTTGGTTAAAGTATTATCTGTAGTCTGACTTGCAGAGTAATTCTTGCTGTCTCCACATGTTTTAATCTCTTTAGGTTCTCGGTATTGTGGTGGGAGTTCTTCTGCAAGACCATGATGTTCGGCAGAGTGAGTTTCAGCAGCTTCCTTACCATCGCATCTTCATCATGTTGCTGTTGGAATTAAATGCTCCTGAGCATGTGCTGGAGACCATCAACTTCCAGACACTCACAGCTTTCTGGTATGTATTTGGGATTGACCACAGTGCTCATCCTTTCTTAGTAGGATCAAGGATTTTCACTTAAAGGCTATCTGACTGTTCTTTGTGGTGGCCTCATCACCTTTGGAGTAACTGGTTCTATTGTGGACTGACCACTTGCTTGTTTTAGAGAAGATGACTGGTAAAACCCAAAATGCTCAAATGCCTTTGCTTTTAGGGCTATGTTTTTCCCTCAATGTTATAAAAAGCAATCTTATTGCTGTGCACTTCTAACCTGCTCTAACTTTTCTTTCAGTAACACATTTCACATCCTGAGGCCTACAAAAGCTCCAGGTTTTGTTTATGCCTGGCTGGAACTGATCTCCCATCGGATATTTATTGCAAGAATGCTGGCACATACACCACAGCAGAAGGTGTGGCTGCAGTTTATCTTTTCTGAATTAAAAAGCTCACCCAGGTGTTTATCTGGTGTGGTGCTGATTCACATCTCTTAAAGTGCACTAGTAGCATGGCTGTTCTGTTTTTGTTGTCTTCCATATTCACAGTAACCTAACTGCATGGAGGAGAGTCTGTGTGTCAATAACTATGGAACACAGGGTGAATTAAATTTGATAAAAACATGCCTTTGTCAATGTCTAGAAGAGCTGTAGCCTTCCTTCTGGGCTAAATATTGTTAGCTCAATATGGCATGTTGAGGGTTCTGGAAACACCCATGGCACATGGTGTACAGCTGGAGCCCTTGAAATGAGCTGTGCTGCTCTCAGTGGTTGAGCTGGCAGTTGCTAGCTCTTCATCCAGGTTTATATAAAGATCAATCTAATTATAGTTTTGAAATTAAAGTAACTGGTCTTCATTGCATATTTTCCACCTGCTGTTCTTTTCTTGACAGGGTTGGCCTATGTATGCCCAGTTATTGATCGATCTATTCAAGTACTTGGCTCCTTTCCTTAGAAATGTGGAACTCACCAAACCTATGCAAATTCTTTATAAGGTAAAAAAAATACCAATAATAGATGCTTCCAATCAAAGTAGAGGCATTCTGGCAGCAAAATAGAATTAGCTTGTTTTTTCTAACTTAGCTCTGAGAGTTGAATTTAAATTGTGAGGGAAAGCAGGCTGCCCTCCCAGATTAGTTTCTTTCTGGTAAGGTTAGCCACATGACATAGAATGATGGCTCTGTAAGTTTTTGGACAGTTTCAACAGTTATACACCTTATATTTAATATTTTATTTCACAGGGCACTCTGCGTGTGTTGCTGGTCTTGTTGCATGATTTCCCAGAATTTCTTTGTGACTACCACTATGGGTTCTGTGATGTGATCCCACCTAACTGTATTCAGCTAAGGAATCTGATCCTGAGTGCCTTCCCACGGAACATGAGGCTTCCAGACCCTTTCACCCCCAATCTAAAGGTAGAACTTACTTTAAAGGAGTTTGATAATAGGAAACTTTAATGCTCAAAATACTCTCTATCCAGGTTAATATTATCTAATTTAAATCTTTGGGTATCTGCTAGGTAACTAATTCTGGAATGATTAGGAGGAAACTTTCTCATGCTGCCAAAGCACTGTCCTGTTGCACTTCTCTGCCTGAGCTGTGCAGGGTGATGGGAGCAAACCTGCAGTGCTCATTGTCACTGAAGAAGGCTATTCTTGATTTGTGTGGATGTTTGTGCTTTTTGAAGCTACCAGACTGTCTGAAGTGTAGATGGGGAGATCCCAAAGGCAGTGACTGAATTTCTCTATGGCCTTCACCCCTGAATTTTTTTATCCTCTCAGTTCTTCAAGACATCATGTAATAAGTTTGCATGTTAGATATCAGGTTTTTCTAAAACCTGTAAAAGTCAGGTGTTGCCATTTTATTGATGGAAGGAAGCGTGATGAGCAGCAGTAGTTGATGAAATATTGCTTACAGACATGCTTTTTAATTTGTTCCATTGCTGATGGTTTAGTTGACTGGATTTTCTGTCAACAGGTGGACATGTTAAGTGAGATTAATATTGCTCCACGAATACTCACGAATTTCACTGGAGTGATGCCACCTCAGTTCAAGAAAGACTTGGATTCCTATCTCAAAACCCGCTCTCCAGTCACCTTTTTGTCTGACTTGCGAAGCAACCTACAAGTAAGTTTGAGGTTTTTGAGGTTTCTGTGAGTATTCAATTGAAATAATGTGGCACAAATTATCTCATGGTTCAGCCACCATCCTTTCCTGCAGGAATTTTCTTGGTGTGTTGGCCAGTATGTGTTCCAGGCAGTAGAAAAGCCTGTGAAAATGCACACTCTGAATAAGTCTTCCACTTCCTGATAGGATGTGTTGAAGCCTTTAAGAATCAGATTAAATTCTGATTCCATATAGATTAATTGTTACGGAAATATATGGATCTTCATGCCAATACTTGAAGGGTAAAAAAGGTCAAATTAGCTAAAGCCCAATTCAGAATTGTGGCTAAAACTTCATTTCAGTCACCTCATGGCTTAGCTTGCAGCAGACTTGAGTCTGAAGTTGGAGTTCCTCAGAGAATTGCTTAGACAGAAACATTCACACAAGGGGGATCTTTCTGCCAGCTGGTGAACTCACATTGCCTTACCTGATGTTTTCCTTTAGGCAGAGAGTAAAAACAAATCTGTTGTGTCAACACTTGGCTGGTGTTTTTGAATATATATGTATACACACATGTGTATATATACACTATAATATATGCTCTTTAATACAAGCCGTATTAAAAAAGGCTAAATGCCAAATTGAATTTGTGGATGTCCCAGTGTGTTGTCTTCTGGATAAATCAGTAAGATACTTGCATGCTGTTGTTGTACATGCTGTACCTTTGAGTGCTGAAGGAATATTGACTGTTAATGCTTTTCATATCTTTGCTATTAGGTATCAAATGAACCTGGCAACCGCTACAACATCCAGCTGATTAACGCACTGGTGCTCTACGTAGGTACTCAAGCTATTGCACACATTCACAACAAAGGCAGCACTCCCTCCATGAGCACCATTACCCACTCAGCTCACATGGACATCTTCCAGAACTTGGCAGTAGACCTGGATACTGAAGGTGAGCTGGAAACACTGCTAGTTCATGCAATGTCACGTTTACAGCAAGTGGGCCCTTGCTCTAAAAAGGACATTGAGGTACTGGAATGTGTCCAGTGAAGGACAGCAAGGCCTTTCTAGACAGAAAGGTCTAGAAAACATTTCCTTTGAGAAATGGCTGAGGGATCTGGGTTTGTTCAGTGTTGAGAAGAGGAGACTTGGAGGCCTTGAGCTCTGAAGGTTGTTGTAGTGAATTGGGGGTCTTCTACCATACCTGCAGTGAGAGTACAAGAGGAAATGGCCTTGAGATATTAGAGGGAAGATAGAAATATGAGAAGATTTTTTTGACTGTTAGGGTGGTCTGATATTGGATTAGGCTGCCCAGGAGGTGGTCGAGTTGCCATTCCTGGAGGTGTTTGAGAGGTATCTGGATCTGGTGCTGGGTGATGTGATTTGGTAGTTATGGGGTTACAGGGGTAGTGCTGGGCTTGATGGTCTTGAAGGTCTCTTCCAACCTTGATGATTCTGTGATTTCATGAAGCTGATAGTGAATTCACAGAAATGAATGCTCCATTAGAATACAGGAGCAATGTTCTAATCGGAAGTTCAAATTATTCAAGGGAATTAGAAATGCCTTCAGTGAAAAATAATTGAATTCTTATTTCTGCATCAGCCAGGGTAGATACAGCTTTTACATATCTTCAGTTGGTTTTGTTTCGTGTTCCTCCACAAGGCTGCCAAACATTAATCTCAAGCACTACTGGTTGCTGCTTTATTCCCCTTTGTGTGCAAGGGAAGCAGTGTGTGCTCAGTGTTCTCTCCTGCAGGCCGGTACCTCTTCCTGAACGCCATCGCCAACCAGCTGCGCTACCCCAACAGCCACACCCACTACTTCAGCTGCACCATGCTCTACCTGTTCGCAGAGGCCAACACAGAGGCCATCCAGGAGCAGATCACCAGGTGAGAGGGACGGCGTTTAACTTACCGACATTCAGCTTTTCGCTTTCCTTCCTTCTATATTTTTGATCTTTGAGCTCTAAGTGTTCTTACTTTTGGATTTCAGGGTTCTCTTGGAACGACTGATTGTAAATAGGCCTCATCCCTGGGGTCTCCTTATTACGTTCATTGAGCTCATCAAAAATCCAGCCTTTAAGTTCTGGAACCATGAGTTTGTTCACTGTGCTCCAGAAATTGAGAAGTGAGTATACTTAACCACAGAATCATTAAAATGATATCTCTGAAGCAGTTGAAGCTTGAGTTTTTGGTGCTGTCACAGCATCCATTTGCTGCCATAAATGCATCTACCCTTGCTTTGCTTCTATGTGCAGGTTGTTCCAGTCGGTTGCACAGTGCTGCATGGGGCAGAAGCAGGCCCAGCAAGTAATGGAAGGGACTGGTGCCAGTTAGATGAGCTGCATCCTGCATTGTAAGAGTGCCAGCTTGGAGGTTCCGTCCCATCAACTGACTGAAGACTCCGTAAGGCTCCTCCTGACCTTCCCAGCCCCCTTGATTGGGTAGACACAACAGACCCTGGGTGAAAGTCTTATGTGGGCATGTTCCAAAGTTTGAAACAAATTTTTTGACTTTCGGCCAAACTTCAGAAGATGCTGTGAATATCATTTGAACCTAGTGTAAATACAAGGAACAGAAACATTGTCTGGACTTTTGGGTTTGTGCAAATTGTGTAAAAGGCAGGTGGGTAACTGGTGCCTGTCCATCTTGTAATAAAGGGGCAGCTGCTGATGCCAAGCACTTGTCTGGGGCAGACCTCCTTGTCCTGACATTCCCAGACTCCCAAAGAATATTGAAAAGCCAGTAACTTATTTTTCTTTATGTGAATGGGGGACCTTTAAATCACTAAGTTGTTTTAAAAAAAAAAAAAAAAAAGTGGATGTGTTTAGAATATGGGAATTCTGTGGAGTACAGGAGGGGTGAGGGAGGGGTTAAGGTTCAGTGTTGCTTTCCCCTCACCCTCATTAAATGCTGATAGACAGCAGGTGAAGTGGCAGTCAGAGAATGCCTCCTTTTTGTTGGAGAAGAAACAGGCCCTTTGGGTGAGGGTCAGCTGTTTTCAGTAAATAAACCAGAGACCAGGCCTATAGCTTTTTTTTTTTTTTTTGGACAGTTGTAAATTTTGGAAGATGAGGGGTTAAATCTAGACCTTTTCCCACCCTCCCCTGCGACCACACAGTATAAGTTTGTAAAAAAAAAACTAAAAAAAAAGAAAAAAAAAAGAAAAAATTTAACAAAACAAAAAACCCAAAGGACCAATACAGCCCATTTTGTAAGGATTTTCAATGTTTTGTAAAGTATTGGTCCACGTGTTGTATTTTGTAGCCTTTCTAGTTCTTGGGCTTTAGTTCTCCCACTCTTGTATGTATGCATACTGTAGTTACACATTAAAGTCATGACATGCAGCACGTGCCA
Organism: Fringilla coelebs; assembly: GCF_963513975.1. Classification (NCBI taxonomy): domain Eukaryota; kingdom Metazoa; phylum Chordata; class Aves; order Passeriformes; family Fringillidae; genus Fringilla; species Fringilla coelebs. The sequence continues at coordinate 7,307,569 of NC_140040.1, read as the reverse complement.
CTGTGCTTATTCTCTCCAGTTCTGTCCTGGCCAGTTGGTGTCTTCCAAAGCCTGTTCTACCCATCCAAAACCTGTGGTTTTCCAATGTGTTTTGGGCACTGTCTGTTGAAAGCAGCTGGGTTTGTTCTCTAGCATGAGGTCAGTGGGCAGATGTAATGACTGGACAGGGTCTTGCTTTGAAGTGCATCAGAAGGGGCAGTTTTGTGATAACAGAAATGGCTTGGTTGCAAGCTCATGAGCAGAGTGTCTCAGACAGGAGACTGCACTGGAAGGAAGTATGATGGAGTGTAGACAGCCCATCAGTTTCATTTCTAGTGCTTTTCACCCCGCTGTGGTCTCCCTGCAGCAGGAATCTGCCCAAGGTTGTGGTTAGCTGTTGTAAGGGTAGGCAGCTTCAGTGTTGGTAATATTGCAAAGTCCTTTTAACCTAGCAGGTGCTAGGAAATAAGAGGTTTTCACTTCCTTCTTTTTACATAACATCAGCTTGTTAAAGCTAACTGCTTTAGTTGACTGCTGTGGTGTGGGCAGAGAGGTCAGGATTTTCTACTTGGGTTTAAGGGGTTCCATACCTGGCTTTGCATTTGCTGTATAGAGGAAAAAACAGCTCTGAGGGATCACTGAGCCAGCTGTGCCAGTGGCTGGCAGCTCAGAGGGAATTCTTTCTCTTTCTGTTCCAGGCATTAGTCACCTCTGTGGCAAGGAGTAGATTGTGGCTAGGTCCTACAATTCCATGGCATTCCTTTGCCAGGTCAGCAGCTGTACTGAAACTGAGTCTTTTGGAGTTGGATCTGTGAACACAGTTCTCATTTCTTCTTCACTATACTTTTTACTGTGCCTCCCATTCCAATCCCAAGGACACACAGTTCTACATTGTTTTCCAGAAATTGTATGTCTGTTTTTAAATCCCTATGATAAAACAGTACAGCATAAATGACAGCCTCCCATTTGAGGTTTCTCCCATTCAAATGCAAACAGCTCCTGAATTCCAACATCCAATGGGATACAAAAGGATATCTTTTTTAAGGGAAAATCTTTCAAGTCTAATGCCCCAAACCACTGACCAGTGTCTTTTTATGTGGTTGATGCACATCTTGTGTGCAAGCTTTATTGCTCTTAAATCTTGGATAGCTGATACTCCTCTGAGTGTGGTTTCTGAACAGGTAGAATTGGGGTATTAAAATGACTGGCATTCCTGAAGCAACCCAAAGCTAATAAATCTTTCCATGTTTGGCTCTAGCCCTTTTCTAGCTTCCAGCTTAACAGGGTATCTTACTCATCTCGTGCCTGGTTTTAATTGGATTGTTACTAGTTTTGCCTCTTGTGATCTTGTCAGGAGTGCCAGTCACCTACGTGAGAGGAGTCACCCCATCTTCTGTTTTTATGGGTATCTCTTCCTCTCTGGGTCTTTTTGATCCTGTAACATAAACACTTAGGCCCCAGGGCTTTTTCTTTTGGTTTTTGTACTTGGAGCCATCCTTTTTCAAAGGTTCTTTTTGCATTTAATTTACTTAATTCTCTTCCTAATAATGGCATTGGGCATTTGGATATGTACAGAAATTTTATAAAACTCTTTCAATTCCAAATTTGAGTGGCTGGAGAAATGGCTTTATTTCCTTTTTTCCTATGGCTCCAGCTATATATGTGCTTTGTTTACTGAAGGCTTATTTACATCTAGGTTGCTCCTTTATCAGATATTCTACCTTTTCATTTCCCAAATTTATTGTGACCAGGAGTTGTGTTGGGGATTCTGAAGGACAGTGGCAGCTGTGTGAGAGCCTGCTCAAATTCACTATTGTCCATCTGGGAAACCAGAACAAGCTCCCCTCAGTACTGTTAAACAACCCTGTCCCCAAGCACTGCAGGCAGGGCTGTAGCTGAGCTTCATCATGAGTGCAGTGTGGGTTTTGCTTGTCTGCAGTAATTTAAACTGCAGCAGCAGCAACAATCCCCCTGCTCTGAGATGGGGCTTCACACCCTGCTGAAGTAGAGAGCATGGGCTGGGTAAGGAAACTCATTTTTATTAAATAGAGCATGGCCTGTCAAGGATCAGTGTTTTGTCATGCAAAACCAAAGTGAGTTCAGGGTAGAACTACATCAAGCAGAGTGTATATCAAATGCTTAGCCTGTAGCAGCTGTGGAACTGTGACAGTGCTCCTCCAGAGTAGTCTCAAGCTCACACAGAAATACCTTTTGTGGAAATAAAAGGAAATACTTGTTATACTGAGCCTACATGAAGACCAGCTAGATGGGCTTGTACTCCTGATTATGTTCAACATAAAATATGTACAGGTGAAGAGTTTAGTGTTGTCAGCAGGTCCACCTGCCAGATATTTACTCTGAACCTCTCTAAGGTAAGAGTTACCAGCTGGATTTCTGCCCTCTTAATCTGGACAAGGAGCAGCTCTTGCCATAAGCTTCTGATGCTGAATGAGGGAATCCTCTGCTGTTCTGGCAGTGTATGTCTGCCTTCCTAAAACAGCCATAAGCATGGCTGGGGTTTCTTAAGGCTTCTGGAAGAAGGTGGTATTTGTGCTGCAGAGCTCTCAAGGTACAATAAGGCCACTCAAAACCACCTTTGTGCTGTGAAGATACTTCTTTATGTGGAGGTAGCTAAAAATCCATGTGGTGTATGAGGGACAAGTGGACCTGCAGTTAGTCTTGCCATCTGTCCTCTCTTCTGGAGAAGAGATGGCCAGAGGCTGACCTTTCCCCCAGAATCAGGGACTGGCCAGGGACACTGGGGTTTCTATTGTACCAGCTCTAGCAGCTGGTGCAAGATCCTCTTCTGTCCATAGCGCACATGCAGCGCTTGCTGCTCTCTTCGACTCAGTTTCTCATAAGCCTCCTTGTTATTTAGCAAGTCCTGCTCTGCTTTCAGGTCTGCCCCATACGACTCCAGGGTCAGCAGCACACTGTCATAAAGGAGCTTCTTGCAAGGGGTTTTAAGTCGGGAAAGGGCCTCATTTGAAAGGGTAGAGTTTTCCTCTTCATCACTGTCATCTTCCCAGCCATCTTGCTCCTTATACTCCTTGAATTCTTCTTCTGACATGCAGAGCACCTGTAGTGACCCAGGCAAAGGGGTTAAGTCACTGGCAGTGCGAGTACATCAGTAGAACAGAAGAGCCACGTGGAGCAGGTGAGTTATTCCTCAGCTGCACCAAAGATTAAGAGACTAAAACAGGCTTAAATACCTAAGTGCAAGTAATTGTGGGTTAGAAGAACATTAAAACAGTAAATCTGGGTATTGGCAAGTCTTGTAAAGCATCTCAGCTTCACCTACAAAGTTGTGACAGCTTTCTAGAACAGCAGTGGCCATGGAGCCATTCAAGACAAATATGTGAGTACACACTGGATGGCTACTTCAGGAGAGGAAGATGACTTAACAGCATCTAGGAGCTGGGCAGCCACATCCCCTACCACTGTTAGCATAGGATTCTTAGTGCCAGACTGCCTTCAGGTGCTTGTTCCCTTCACTGAGCCATTCTGCACTGCTGATTTGCCCAGCTGCACTCTGTGCTCCCTTTTGCAGCTCTTCTGGCCATTCTTACCTTAAGGGTCACAGACAGCTCTTCCTCTGTCAGCACCTCATCCCAGCCAAGCACAAAGGCACCTTCCTCCCCCACCATCTCTAGCTGGCACAGGAAGTCCCACTGCTCTGAGACCAGCTGCTGCTGCGCTTCACTTTTGGCTCCTGTTTCAAAGACAGCAGAGCTGTGAACACCGGGGAAAGCAGTGGATGGGGAGGGTGAATGGAGAGAGGGAAAGAGACAGAAAACCAAGGTATGGCCCCACCCCCTGAAATGCTGTGGAACAGGCTTATTTTCATGTCATCCCTGTTGAACAGAGATCCCTGCCCCATGCTCTGCCGGGGGCTGGGGTGCCGCTCACGCTGCAGAGCCGCCCTGCGCAGTGTCACCATCTGGATGTCGGCTGTGTCGTGGCTGTTGCCAGGGTAGGGCTCTGCGAAGCCGTACATGTGCAGCAGCTGCCAGTTGGCCATCTGCCCATAGGTGTTAAAGATCTCCTGTCCTTTCTTCACGGGCTGCGTTGTAACCATCCTCAGACAGTGCTGCAAGCAGGGAGAGGAGAGCATCTAAGCTGTGCTGATCCGACTGCTCAACAGGGGCTTTCAGAGAGCTCAGATCTCCCTGAGCTCCTCCTAACCAAACATGCAGCAGGGCTTTGTTTTAACGAGATCCAGGCCAGACTTGCTGCCCTGAGCTGAGACCCCACCTTGCTGTGCCCCCATTCCCAAAAGTTTTACTAAAATAGAACCAAGCTGTGACAATGCCTGGTACAGCAGCTTTACACTCACAGGAGAGTATTCCAGGTTAGCATTGTGGTTGGCCACATGATTCAAAATATCTGCTACAGGCACCATCATGGGAGGATTGGGCCCCTTCTCATCTTCTTCTTCTTCCTCCAAAGGTTCCTGAAAGCTAAGACAAGCCAGTAGTACACGTGGCTGCACAGGGCAAGCTTCACCTTACACTCAGATTCTTGTGCAGCTGCAACCTCTAACACAGCCTGTACTCCTATTTCCTTGTCCGTGCTTCTTCCTGGAGCAGAGCCCTTACTTCTCACCTGTAAGCCATGACAAATGCCACCAGCTCCTTATACAACTCCAGAGTGTGCACTTTGGGGTCAAAGATGTCCGGGTGGGTCTCCATGAAAGGCAAGATGATGGAGTTGTACTCCAGCTGGATGTTAGCTAGATCCTTGTCCACAGCTTCAGGGATGCCTGTGCCCTGCAGGAGCCTTGTTCGCTCTTCTTGAGGCCTGTTGCAAGAAAAACAGGTTCTTCTCCATCTGTGCTAGGGCCAAGGGTCTATAAACTCCTTCTTCCATAAAACTCTCAGCTTCCCCACGCTCTCCAGGTCCTTGTTCTCTAGCTCTGCCTGTAACGTAACGCCAGGAGGGCCCCTCAGGCTCCTGCCACTGCCAGCAAAGTGTTCAGACAGAGGGTTGGGGTCACCCAGCAGGACCACATCCCTTCCCAGGACAGTACTCAGCAGCCCCTGGCCTGTGCCTGCCTTCAGCTGTAAGCCTGAGCCTCCCCAAGCCCCGTTGCTTTCACCTTACCAGAACATGGGGTGGTCCAGGCTCTGGAAGTCCTGCCAGAGGGAGAAATACGGCTGCCAGTGGGAGCTGCTGGCTGTGTACTCGTGGAGCAAGGCCAGCAGGAGAGGGACCCAACCAGACTGGCTCTGCAGGGACTCCTGGGCTACAGAACCAGACAGGATGGAGAAAACCTTAATTGTTCTGCGTTTCAGAACCAAAACCTTATATGACAAGCCTCCATGCCTGTCTTCAGCCTGGAGACAGGGATTGAGCTTTTATTCTGGTTTGTCTTTGTTTGTCCTGAGCTGAACCAGGACCAGAAATGGCTCCTCTGGAGTTACATATGAGCTCTGCCAGGCCTCACGGCCTTGCCCCCCTCAGCCTGAGGCTCTGCATGCCTTCAGGAACCAAGGAACTGTTCTTTTTCTTACCAGTGCTTCAAGGAAAGCAGCATAGTACAGGTGCCTGTCAGTTAGAAGTTGGAGATGTTGCACTGATGGACTTTTCTCCCTGTCCCGCACAGCTCTCAGGGAAGCGAGGGGATGCCCAGCCCTCCCCTTTCCTACCTGGTATCAAACAGCCCTACAGCATCCTGCACAAACCAGAAACGTTCCCGAGGCTTTACCACAGACCCATTTACTCCTTTCCAAGGTACAGCGGACTCGAGTGACACAAGAAGCTTGCACTCACCTTCCTGCAAGAGTGCGTGGATGGAGGTGGTGTGCTGGGACAGCAGCGCCGTGCGAGGGATGGTGAACAGCACCTCTCCCGCCTCCAGCTCCTCGGCGGCCAACATCCCGTACCCCGCCACCGCGCCCTCCCTGCTCAGGCGGACCTGGGGCCGGAGGGAGCGGTGAGGGGCGGAGCGAAGAGACCAGGGCGGACCTAGGGCATTCCCAGGCCGGCCCGCGGTGCCTCACCTTGGGGTTCAGCTCCACCCCAGCCCGCCGGCACCACGCCAGGAACCCGGAGAGGGGGTCAGCACTACACTTCTCCTGGGCGCCGCTCTCGACCGCCGCCTGTGGATGGAAGCATGGGGTGAAGGGGAAGGAGCCATGAGGCCGATCGCGAATCCCTTCAGCGCCGCCGTCCCAAGAGCCGGTGTGTCCCCAGCTCCCCGGGAGCCCCCGGCCTCCCCCGTACCTTGAACCGCTTGGGCGCCGACGCCATGACGCTGCCAACACGTGGTCCCGCACCACGTGGTCCCGCTCGGGCTGTTCCGGGTAGCGGGAGCTCCGCCCCCATGGGCCGGGCTAACGGTGGCCAAAAAGGGACAGAAAGGGCCGGGGGAGACTCGCAGTCCGTCTCTGTAGGGTCCCGCCTCCGAGCACCTCCCTGAAGGCTCTGAGCTCCGTATGGTGCCTCTCTTTGGGCTCCCGGGACCACCACGTGTCTTTCTGCCGGTGTGTCCAGCCCGGGGCCGGTGCACATCGGGGGGCTGCGGTGACTCCGTGGCTGCCGAGGCGCCGCGCACCGGTGCGGTCACAGCTCCAGACATGGGGTAAAAGCAGCTGGCTGTGATTAATCAGGGTAATTAAGCTTGTGCTCTTGTTCAGTCGACACCACACAGACTCCCACCGTACGTACGAGCTCTGATCTCCCCTCCAGGGCCGTCCCGAGGCCGCCGTTCCGCGGCTCATTAGTGCTGTCCCCAGCCCAGCAGAAGGGGGGTGATGCCATCACTGGCTGCTCGAATGAAGCCAGTTAGTGCGCCCCACCGGGCTCACTGCGGGCTGTCCCTGGGGCTCCCCTACCCCGTCTGCAACTGGGTTCGGCTTCCATCTTCAATCCCTTCCGAACTGGGCAAGGCTGGACTGGCAGGGTGGGTTCCCTACGGAGCAAAAGGGTCCCTTTCTGAAGAATGGGGAGGAAGGGCAAGGGAATATGTGGGGTGGCACCTGTAGGTGCTCACCACGGGCTCTGTGTCTCGGTCACCCAAGTCCTGAGCCCCCCTCCCTCCTGCTTTAACGCGGCTCCTGCCAAAGCGCCGCCGGACTCGGATTCGAGCCGGGGCTGCTGCAGCCGCAGAGCGGAGCTCGGAGCCCTGCTCGGCCCCAGCCGGCGCTGCTGCTCCTGCCCCCGGCGGGGCCCTCCTGCCTCCCTCCGGTAGCGGCGGAGGTTTCAGAGCCGCTCCCGCAGCATCCCGCTCCTCTCCTGCCTGCGCATCCCTGTGCCTGCCCAGCGCCCAGGGAGATTCCCAGAACCCGGGTGTTCAGCCTCGCCTCCTTGGGGTGTGGGAGTGGGAAACAGCAAAGTGGGTCCCCACATTGTCCCTGCAATGCTGAAGAAAACGGGGTCCCCGCCCCCAGCTGTCACAGACCACCCGGGAGCCTATCAGTGAGCCTGGATAGCTCAGTTGGGAGAGCATCAGACTTTTAATCTGAGGGTCCAGGGTTCAAGTCCCTGTTCAGGCGGTGGCTTTATCATTTAATATCAAGAAAGGGAGCCTATGGGCAGGAGTATCCCCTCCTGCTGCTCTGCCCTGTGGGGGCTGCAGGGTCCCCAGGGCACCCCTCCCCTTCTTCTTTTCCTATCACCAGCTCACCAAGCTGTTCAGAGCTGGCTCCATCCCACCTGAGACCCATACAGCATTGCTCTGTTCACCCACGACCCAGCGAGATCTCATGTTGGATGATGAGGAGAGACAAAGGGGCTATCATGGGTAGACCTGAGAGGAGGGAGAAGGAGGATGGATAGAAAAGGAACAGCAGAGCTGGAGGGAAGGAAGCCCAGGCTGAGCTTGAAATTGGGGGCTCAGGAATGGCAGACTAGAGTGGGGAAACCTACTGGGGCACTTTGCTACTGCGTGCGGTTGACTCTCAAGGGGATGTGCAGCACCCTCCACCTGCCTTCTGGCGTGCCCAGGCCTTCTCTCACCTTTTGGTGTTCATTATCCCTGTCCTTACTCCCATCTGGGGCTGCCCTGAGCTCCAATCTGGGTCCCTGCCCACCCCAGCTCAGGCAGATGCTCCCTTAAAGCCATCCCCACCCCCCTGACTGGGGGGACAGTGATGTTTTTGCAATGACACTGCACCCGCATCAACCCACGAGTTTATTTTATTGTCCTGACAAACTTTGCTTCCCAGCGGCTCCGATCCTTCCAGGGCATGTGCCACGGCTCAGGCCGAGCTCCGGCCCATGCCTCCGTCGTCATTCATTTCTTGCCAGCAAGAAAACAAAGAGATAATAAATAGGAAGCTTATTTGCAGGGAGGGCCCCGGGGACAGCCTGGGGTCATGGGCCAGGCTGTGCCTGGCCCCAGCCAGGGCTGGTGGGGGGGGCTGCAGGCAGGACAGCCCAGCCCCGGGCCATGCACACTGTGGGGCTGGGGCACTGAGGGGTCTGGGGGGGATATAGCAATCTCTATTTAATTACATTAAAATAGACTATTTAAAAAAATTATTTCTAGTAGTTAAAAAATGTTGTGGTCCATCCCATTTCGGCAGGGCCATGGAGCTGTCCCAGAGGTTTGGGGACACACTGGCCGGTGCTGGGATGGACCCCAGTCTACTTCACCCTGGGCAGGCCTGTCTGGGGGATGGTCAGTCACAGCAGGCTCTGGGGTGGGGGGGTGCTGGCAGGGTGGCCACTGCCGGTGACAAAGCAGGGCACTGTGCCACCTGCTAGCCCCAACAGCCACTACAGACCAAAGGCAGGGGAGTGGGCGCCCACCCAGTCCCCACAGCAGGGCCAGTCCCGGGGCCTTAAATGACATGGCAGCAGTTGAACTGCCCCAGTGATAAGAGGCTCTCCTTCGAGCCCGGCCGGAGTTTGAAGGCCAGGGCTTTCTCGCAGAGTGGGAACTGCAGGAGCCTGTCCCGCAGGCTGCCCCCCTTGCTCTTGCTCGGGTCCAGCTTGATCACACTCTCTGCGCCCCCTTCAGGGCCTGAGCTCTCCACCAACTGCTGGGCCGGGCTGATTTGTTCCCCCTGCCCTGGGGACGGGTCTGCAGGACTCGGGAGGGTGGCAGGAGTTGTCTCTGCTCCCAATACCTGGGGAACTTCAGCTGAGCTGCTCTGAGGTGACAAGACGGCTCCCCTTTCCTTGGGGAACTCTGCTGAGGAGCCCCCAGGCTCTGTGTCCTCCTCCCTCCTTAGGGGCTCACCTCCATTTCCCTGCAGAATGGGGGCACCCCGACCCCCACTCACTCCCTTCCCAGCCCAGGCCATCCCTGAGCGCCCACCCCGGCCCCCCAGCTCAACCCCTGGCCCCCAGACCTCCCCGCGGCCGGGCGGGCGGTGGGCGCGCAGGAAGGCTCGCATCTGCTCCTGGTTCAGAGAGCTGCTCTTCCTCTCCATTGCGCTGGGCCTCTCCTCCTCCTCCTCGTCCTCCTCTTCTTCCTCACAGATCTGCTGCAGGGCCGGGGTGCTCTTGGTAATGGTGGTGTCAACGGCAGGGACCTTCAGCAGGGTCCCAGTGGGCTGCCGGCCGCCAATGTCCGCTCCAGGGGGCAGCCGGGACGCCCCGGCGAGGCCACCTATCTCGGTGAAGGGCAGGAGGCTGCCGGCACTGCCAGCAGAGCCAAATGTGTCTGACAAGTTGGGCCTGAGGAAGGGAAGAGAGGTGTCAGTACCCGGCTGGGCATCACAAGGGCTGTGACAAGGCCAAGACCCTGCACTGGCGACTCAGGATGATGGGGAGGGTGACACAGGATGGGGGCAGCAGAGGGCTCACCTGCTCTGAACCTCCTTGGCCAGGTTGTAAACAAGACTGAGGCGGTGGCCCTGTTTCTCCTGCTTCTCCCGCAGCATCCTCTCTGCCAGCAGGAAATACGTGGCCGTGATGTGGTTGTAGCGGTCGGCTTCCAGCGCCCTGTGTGGGACCAGGGAGTTGCAGCACACACAAGGGCCGTGCTTGGAGAGGCCCCCAGAGCCTTCACTGGGGCTCCCACCCCCACATCCCATCACTCACTCCTGGATGGTGTCCCGATCCGCGATGTTCCCACACATCATGGCCTGGAGGATGATCTCGTGCTCCTCCTCAGAGACGCGCTTGTGGGAGGTGAGGGGCAGCAGGGAGCGGCTGGCAGGGGACGGGTCCACCCCCTGCAGCCACGTGTGGCCCTCGATCTGCTCCAGGGACGCTCGCTGCTTCGGGTCCCGCTGCAGCATCCTGGAGATGAGACTGGGAAAAAGGAGTGACGTTGCAACCCTGCAGCACTATGTGAATCCCAAAGTAAGCAGCTTTGCCTGCTCTTCCCACTTCAGCTCCCAGGCATCTGCCAGGGCTGGGGCACCCACCCCAGGGGCAGCAAGTTGGGGTCTGGGGGGTACAGTGAGGGGGTGGTGCTCACTCAGCGCACTGTGGGGAGACGTGCGGGGGGACGGTGTAGCGGCAGTCCATGATCATGGTGAGGGTCTCACTGTCATTGGCCTCCTGGAAGGGGGGGTGGCCGCACACCAGCATGTAGAGGATGACTCCCAGGCTCCAGATGTCTGCAAGAAGCAGCAGCAGTTCAGGTTGCACTCACCATGGCTCAGGAGATTCCCCATGCCAGTGACCCTGGGAGGGGCTGCCCCACCTGTGCTCACTGGGATGTTCCTTGGAAGTAACAGCCCCCAGGTCTTGCCCCATGGACAGGGGGACCATAGTCCCACCAAGGCAGGGAAGGACCTTCCCATCCCCACATCCAAACAGGTCTCAAGGGACTTCACCAAAGCAGTTGAGGTGTTATCACCTTGTCCTGGGGCGCTCCGTTAATACCTTCAGCTGCTTAAGTCAAGTGTTCGAAAATTTCTCATCTGCGTCAGTTTTCTCTCTTCATTTCCCTTTGCAGCGCCACCAGCTTATTTTTCTACCGCCTCCATAAGCTATCCCTGTTCTCAACTCAGGATCCGCCTTTCCCTGAGCCAACGCTGGGCTTTTGCCTTTAAGGGCTCGTGTTTTGCTTTGCTAAATCCTTCTGCCCTAATTCCAGCCAGCCAGCCAGCTCGGATCCTGCTTCCCTCCCACGTCCCCTCTGTCACAGCAGAGCTTCTTGGAGCCCCCAGCCCAGTTCCCTGTGCCCTCGGACAGTCTCCCCAAACCCCTTCACCTCCCCTGCACCCAGGGAGGAAGAGCACTGGGAGCCATGGGAAGGAAGTGGTTTCCAGGGCGGGGATGGAGCAAAGGAAACTTTCGGAGCTCCTCCACCCAAACAGCAGCATCCCGAGCAGATTTCCTTCCTGCCTCGCCCTGCCAAATAACCACCAGCGCCAGATTGCTGGCAGCTGTATGCTCATACTACTTTCCTGGCGGCTGCCACGCCAGGCTCACAGTCTGCTTGGGCTTTTTCCCCTCTCTGGCAACAATCACTCTGTGGGATCTCTGTGGATGCCGGGATGGTCTCTGCAGGGAGGACCCTGCTGTGCCAAGGCAGGGCTGGGCAGCCAAGCACCCAAGGGACAGGCTCGTTCCTTGCAGGGACAGCAGTGCCACCGTGTGCTCCTAGTATAAGGGGCCAAATGGGAGGTGGTACCCAGCTGGCAGGACCATGCTCCAGGCAAGGGACAGGAGGGAGGCAGGTCCTCAGGTTCCCCTCAGCCCTTACCAACAGCCGGGGCATCGTACTCATCCCCAAGCAGGATCTCTGGTGCCGAGTAGGCCAGGGAGCCGCAGCTGGTGGTGAGCATCTTGCCGGGCTGGAAGCGGTTGCTGAAGCCAAAGTCAGTGAGTTTGACCACCCCTTGCTCCTGGAAGAAGACCACGTTCTCGGGCTTGAGGTCACGGTGCACCACGTGGAGCTTGTGGCAATAGGAGATGGCATGGACAATCTGGGCAAAGTAGTGCTTGGCCCGCGGCTCGGCCAGGCCGCCCTCGTGCCGCATGATGTGGTCAAACATGTCCCCACCGTCGCCCAGCTCCAGGATGAGGTAGAGCTTGGCGTGGGTGTCGATGACCTCGTAGAGGCGCACCACGTTGGGGTGCTGCACCAGTTTCATGCAGCGCACCTCCTGCAGGAGCTGCCCCGCCGCCTCCCCCGCCAGCTTGCTCTTGTCGATCACCTTGACGGCCACGCGCTGCCCGGTGAAGACGTGCCGGGCCAGCTTCACCACTGCAAAGTGGCCCTTGCCCAGCGTGCGCTCCAGGTCGTACAGCCCCGCGATTTTGCCCTCGCCGCAGCCCTGCGCCCCGGCCATGGCGGTGCCGTCAGGTGGGGACAGGCATCAGGCAGGTGCTGTGGGATGGAGGAGATGCTGAGAAATGTGGGGTGAGGGATGGGGTGTTCCCAAATACCAGGTCCCCCAGCACCATTGACAGCAGCCCTGCCAGGACATCAGGTCCCCAGCAGCCTGGGCACCCCTGACACTCTACCTCCCAGTCCCCATCCCGGGACCTAGACGCCCGTCTGTATCCCCATCTCTAGTTCCCAGTACTCTGGGAATCTCAATACTTCCATCTCCTAGGGCAACCCATAATCCCCATGTCTGGGTCCCCAGCATCTTGAGCACTCCAACATCCCCCTTTCAATTCCCAGCATCCTGGACATCCCAATACATCCCTCTACTTCCCAGCATCCCAGGACATCCTGATACCCTGTCCTCCAGATGTCCAGAACTGCAGCACTGTGGGCACCCCAATACTCTTGCCTGTAGTCCCTCATCACCCTGAGCAGCCCCATACCCCTTCTCTCCTGGTTCCCAGCATCCTGAGCACTTCATACCCCTACCTCCAAATCGCCAGCACCCCTGTCACCCCACACTCCCAGACCCCAGCATCCTGGGCACCCCAATAATACCAACTTCCAGGTATTCGGCATCCTGGCTACCCCAATATGTTCACCTCCACTACCCAGCACCTCTGGGTACCCCCACACCTCCATCTCCAGTCCCCAGCACTCCGGGCCACCCCCATAACGCCAGCCTTCAGCACCCCTGTCACTCCTGTATCCCCATCTCCAATCCCCAACATCCGTGCCACCCCCATGCCCTCACCTCCAGACCTCAGCACCCTGGGCACCCCCATGCTCCCCCTCTAGCGCCCTGGGCACCCCGATACCCACCCCTATCACCCGGTGCGCCCCGGCGGAGCCGCACTCACTGGGGCGCGGAGCTGCGACCGCCGGGGCTGCGGTGCCCGGGCGCGCCCGCCCCGCTGACGTCAGGGCGGCTCCGGGATCGCGCCTTAAAGGGCCCGGCCCGGCGGGGCTGAGGCCGGGGCGATGCTCATCGCACCTCCGGAGAGGCAGCCCCGGGTACCGCTGCCGCCGGCAGCTCCCGCGGCCCGGCTCGTTACTGCCTGTCTGGGGTAGCGGGGACTCGGTTGGCCTTAGCGGCAACGAGGGCTGGTGATGAGCTAAATGAGCCGCCTGCCTGCCTGGATGCTTCCAGGAGGTGAGGGAGAGCCCCCAGCCCGGGCTTGTGTCCGGAGGGTCCCGCCGTTGGGGGCTCCTGCCCGGGATCCCCGCTCATGGGCATCTCTGCTGTGCCACTAACCCGCTCCACCACCCGCTCCCTCCCTCGCTGGAGCCTGAACCACTGAGCCGGGAGCTCAGTCCTGGCCCCCCTTTTCCCCTCGCTTTAAGCCCGTCTTTTCCTGGAAGCGGCCCGCCGAGCGGCCGGCCGCCTCATTTAGCTCGTTACTGGCCATCGGGACGCGCACAAAGCAGATGTTGCTCCTGCAGATTAAAAAGCTCTCAGCGCGGCCGCCCTCGTTCCCGCTAATGCCTTCCCAGAAGTCCTGGCCCGCGGCCCCGCCGGTTGCAAACAGGCCCTAATGAGCTGTGCTGAGGGCTCCGTGCGGGGGCTGCTGTCAGCGGGGACCCGGGCTCCCCAGGGCTGAGGAATGGAGGAGCCGGGGCTGGATGGGACACTCGGCACTACCCTGGGTCTCGGGAATGGAAGGGGCTGCCAAATCTCCCTCTCACCCAAGGTGACTCTGTCCAGGCGTGTGGGGTGCAGGAGGCATCCAGGTGCTGTGGCAGGGGACCCTGACGGGTGTTGTGCACTGGGGGACCCAGATGGATGCTGAGTGCTTCCAGCAGCCACGTGCAGCTGGAGAAAATGACACATGGCAGACAAGCTCCTCACTGGTCCTGTGCCTGCTCAGCCTGTCCCTCAAATGCAGCAGAACCAGATCATGCCAGGACAGGGGATGTGGGAGCAGAGGAAGCCTGCCAAGAGCCCCAGAGGTGGTGCTGCAGCCAGGAGCCGTGGTTCATGCTCTGCTGAGGACATGCTGGGAGGCCTTGGGAGTCCTCCTGGTCTGGGAACAGCCTGGGCAGAGCCTGGGCTGTCAGCCTTCCCTGCAGGGGATGTCAGAGCTTGCTGAACCCTTCCTGTTATGTCTTATTCCCCCAATTCCTTGCAGGGCTGAAGCCACTCAAGGCCATAAGTGTTCCCCAAAGGAGCCTGGCTCTGCAGTTAGCACAGGTGGAAGCCTGGAGAATCTGCAGGTGGTATGGGATTGGGAGCTGGAGGACTTCTGGAGGTTCTGCACTATGAGTGGATGCTTGCCAGGAGATACAGATAGGCAACATTCCCTTTGAAAACCAGTCAAGCTTGGCATGCTTTTGGTGAAGAGACTGTAGCCCTGTTATTTTTGTGTTTGGGAACTAGGAGATGTCCTCAGGCTTGGTGCTGGAAAGGGAAGTGGGCTGAAAGGACAGTGGGGATCACTTCCAAAAAAGCTGGGAGTTTGGAGCTAACAGGGACTGTTCCTTCCTGCAGCTGTGCAAGGCACAAAGCAGGAGTCCCCCCTCCCATGCACCACCCCAGTGCCTGCCTCTCCATCTAGACAAAGCCCGTTTTCCAGAGGCTCCCATCTACCTGATAGTTAGTGAAGTCATGTGGTCATAGCACTTAATTAATAAAAAGCTGATATAAATCCCAGTAAACATGTGGGGAGGAGGGCACTGAGGCAGAGAGCGGTAGCAGCGCTTCCAGCGAGCTCAGTGGAGCAGCGACAACAACCCCCTCTCTGCTGGGAGAGGTCAGTGCTTATCACGGGAGGGGGCTTGGGAGCGTGCGGGATGGGACCCCATGGCTGTGGGGCTCCCCACAGTGCAGAGGGGTCTCTCCCAGCAAAGAGCTGGGTGGTTTCGTGGGATGGGGAGATGAGGAGTGGCCAGCATGGGCTGCTGGAGCCAGGTTTGGAACCTCAAGGCTGCCCAAGCAAGCAAGGGTTTCCAAGGATTTGGCTGACATTTGGTGGATACCACCTCCCAGACCCTTTCCTTTTGCTCCCTAAGAGGTCACTTACTTTTTAGAGCCTTCAGGCCCCCAAAGCCCACAGCCTGGCCCCGCAGCTTCTCCTGTTCCCCAGCTGTGTGTGCTGTGGTGCATCTCCCTGCCCAGCACTCAGATTCTAGTGGCACTTCCAGACTCAGAGCCTGGCAGGAGCCATGTCAGATGTTTTGGCCACATGCTCAATGGCCTGGTGGCTGCTGTGTGTCGGGCAGAAGAACCTGAACTGACACAAAAAAGATCAAATCTCAGTCCATTCTCTGCTAGTCACCCCTTTCTGTGGGGAGATCATGAATGTGCTCTCATGTGGAATGCCCCACAGCACATGACAGAGCTTTGGGGGCTCCTGCTCCCAGGCGTCTGTGGGCCCAGAAAAAGTCCAAGGGAACAAACAGCTGGGAGTGGTGGCTGTGCTGGCAGAGGCTGACACGGCACTTGTCAGGGTGGCGGGGAATGATGGCAGTGGAGGGGACAGGCCAGGCTGCCAGCAGGTGGGCTGATGCCAGCCAGGGCCCTCTGCACAGGTTGTCCCCCAGGATCATGCTGAACGTGCTGCTGCTGTGCTGTGGGCTGCTGCAGGGGATCCAGGCTGTGCTGGATCTCAGGACTGCTGACCTCAGCTGTGGCCACCTGCAGAAGGCGAGTGGCGGGCTGGAGCGGGTGGACAGAGCCCGCCAGGCCAGCCTGCAGCGCAAAGGCAAGGAGGCGTCTGCGGAGCCGGCAGGTGAGTCCTGCGGCCGCCTGCTCTCCACTGAGCCCCCCGGCTGCTCGCTGGAAAACCCAGGGCCCCAAAACTGAACTGGGCATCCCACACCCAGAGTCAGGGGATCCCTTTAAAGCAGCACAGCTTCTCCTGGCCCTGGCTAGTGAGAGCAGCTTGGCAGGCCACAGGGAGTGGGGTCTTTTTGTGGGGACACACAAGCAAAGGGAGAAGAATCAGACCTGATGCTCCAGCAGCCTCCTTGTGCAGTCTCTCTGTATTTCACAGGAGCTCTCCCAAGGCTGGGGTTTGAGCAGATGGCCCTGGGGGTCCAAGAAGCTGATGGTGACCTTGTGCAGAGAGGCAGCCTGCTGGAACCACAGGTACGGCTTTCTTACAGACACCCTAAGAGTAGGGCAGCCTCAGGCCACAGCAGCCTTCTCTGTGTCCCTGGGGGTGGGGGTTTGGTGCTGCCTGGGATGGGACTATCTGTCCATCACCTGATGAGCTGGGATGAGCTGAGGCTGCTCAGACCTGCAAGGGGCTCCAGCACTCAAAGGAGAGTGGTCCAAGCCTGTGCTCCTGTCATCCATTTAATTAAGCTCAAGTGCAGCCCAGGAAGCCTCTGCAGAGCAGGAGCTTGCTGGGCAGTGCCCTGTGTTGTCTGGCTCAACCCCTGCTGCCTCTGTTCAGGCAGAAGGCCATTTGCTAAAGTCCAGGCTCTGCTTCAAAATCAATGTGTGCAGAAGGGCCTTGAGACACCATGGATGGTGGAGGCAGCAATGCCTGCAGAGAGTCCACACTACTCAGCAGTGATTTCCAATAGAAAATAGAGCCTGGAGTTGAACACAACAGAAGCCTCTGCTGCTGGCAATGCCAAGCTTCAGCAGCCACTCTTGGCTCTCTCCCACACAGCTCTTTATTGCTGGCACAGTGGTCCAGGACCATCTTTTCGCCTCCTCTTCCTCCTCTCTCCCCTGCAGGCATCATCCACAGAATTGCAAGCTGAGGGCCGTGAGGAGCGCTCCCCCCGCCGCTGTGTCCGTCTCCTGGAGTCCTGCCTGGGCCACCAGATCCCCTGCTGTGACCCCTGTGCCACCTGCTACTGCCGCTTCTTCAATGCCTTTTGCTACTGCAGGAAAATCAGCACCAACTTCCCCTGCGGCAAGAACTAGCGCCCCTGGGGCTGCCAGCTGCTCGCCCCTGTGTGTGCCTCCTGCTCTGCAGCTCCAATAAACCAGCCCCTTGCAAAAGCCACTGCAGAGTGGGAATGGTGTGATGCGTCCGCTCGGGCTCTCGGGGGGTGGCAGCAAGGTGAGGGTGGCCTGTGCACAGCTGGGCAGTGTCCACACATCCATATCAAACCAGATGTGCCTTTCCTGGATCCTTTAGTGCTGTTTCAGCAGCAAGGGCACCCCAGGTGATGTTCTGGCTATGCTGCTGTTACCCACAAAACCGGGCTCGTTCCTTGGTGTGCACTGCGCCAATCGTGACACGCTCCATAGAGACATCGATTGTTTATTTCAGAGCTGCCCCAGCCTGGGTGCTCGGTGCTATTCCACAAATCCAGCACGACCCACCAGGCTTTCTGTGCCATTATTTACACAGAGAACCTCAGGGTTAGTGACTTCCCAAGCACAGCCCCTCTATTAAGATTGGATAGTAATTTCCATAGGAACCACATTAACTTAATCCAGGTAACTTCTACTCATGCTCAGGGGAAGGGTCTTCACCCGGGCAGGGTCTTTTTGACCCTCCAGGTGTGACTTAGTGCTGCAATGAAGATAGCTCAGCTCTAGGATACATGGACCTCGAGTATTTCACTAGGTTATCATGTACATGTAGACATACATCACCTTCTTGGCTTACTACATCCTTAAAGCTTGTTCCAGGATATTCTTGAGCGAGGGGTGCTGGCTGCTGCCTGTTCCATTGATTAGGTCTCCTTTCTTCCTGATTAGGTTTGAAAGCACACAGAGGTCTTACATCAAAGAACATCTTGCCTTAATATAAACTTGACATATCCCATATTTTGCAAATGTGGGATATCATCAAACAAAACTATTTTATTTTTTCACAGAGCAGCTCCTGGCAAAGCCCTTTAACTGGCTCGGTATTTCCTGACTAGTAGAAGCGGTGTCTCGGCAGTAGGCGACACTGCGAACTCTACTTGCGTATCCTCCTTGTGCCTGTATCGCTCCCGGTGGCTTAGGTGGAGCGAAGGGCAGGCTCACGCCTGGCGCTGGGCAGCGGGAGCAGGGGCACGGCGGGCACGGGCTCATGGCGGCCGCCATCGCCTCAGGCCGGCCCCGCCTCGCGGTGGCTGCCGGGAAGGGCCGCGGCCACGTGACCCGCCGCGAGTCACGTGAGGCGGCGGGCGGTAGCGCTGCCTCTCGCCGCTGCCGCCATGTCGTGTTTCCCGGAGCTTTATTTCAACGTGGATAACGGCTACCTGGAAGGGCTGGTGCGCGGCTTTAAGGCGGGGGTACTCCGGCAAGGCGACTACGTGAACCTGGTGCAGTGTGAGAGCCTGGAGGGTGAGTAGCGGTGGAGGCCTGAGGCAAGCGGAGGCAACCCCCCCCCCCCCCCCCCCCGTCCCCGCCATCCTGAGGGGAATGTCCGGGCTGAGGGGAGATGTTGAGGGGCTGTGCGGAGACGAGGGGAGGGAAGGGCCTGTCTGGCAGTGGGGAAAAGAGGCGATAGTGGCGTTTATAAGGAGCTGTTCCCTCTTTACCCCGTGGCTGGTCGGTGTTCCGTCCTGGCCCCCCACCCCGCCTCAGCTGACTCAGTTTCCCGGTCAGCCCGGCCGTGTGATTGCAGTAGCTGATACAGTGGTGTGAGGGAACTTGGGCTTCTGCTGCTTTCTTGAGGTGGCCGTGTAGCTGTACCCTGCTGGTTTTGGGAGCCTGGTGGGTTTTGACAGGCCTTGCTGGTGGGACATGTTTGTGCCTTCACTCCCTAAAGGGCAGGAAGCCTTTAAAGGCCTGGAATAAGGTTATTGGTATAATCTAAGATCCCTGATATCCATGTTTTTCCGTGTTTAAGGAGATCAGGTCACTTAGGAAAGTATGTGCTGTTATTGGAAGATTGCTAGTGGAAAAAAATCTAGTGCACATCTGGGTAAATTCACCAGTGAATTAATTATCTGTTGCCTCCGATTTGGTGATCTCTTTCGAGGCTAATTCTGATTTTCAGCCACCATCTTTTTTTCTAGATCAGTGTGTACAAACTTGCGGAACTCTTAAGAATTTATTTTTCAACTATGGGGGTGGTGAAACACTGGCACAGGTGGTCTAGCAAGGTGGTGGATGCCCCATTCTTCAAAACATTCATTGCCAGGTTGGATGGAGCTCTAAACAACCTGGTCTAGCTGCAGATATCCCTGCTTATTGAAAGCTGTTGGACTGCATGGCCTTTGAAGGTCCCTTCCAACCCAAAGTATTCTGCAGTTCTGTCATCACCTGTGATCAGCTCATCATCTTAATTAGCTGGTGCTAAACTGTTCCTCTGATCAGTGACCTGCTTAGCAGTTTTCACTCTTTGCTGTACAGAACCTGGACCACAAATCACAAAGGTTATAACCAGGCCTGTCTTGAAATAAACTAGAAACACACATGTGCAGAGATGTTGGTTGTTTTGATCAGTGGAACTATAATTATTGGATAATTCTTTCTTCTAAAATAATTAATTAAGCATCAATTTTATCTAGACAATTATTGCTGAGTAGTTAATTGACACTGACAGTTTAGATAATCCCTGGCCAGCCCAATCCTGGATGTAGGTTACCTGGAGTGAGCAGCTCCAGGTAGCAATAGAATGGAAAGAGAGTGCTCTTTTGTGCCTCAGTCTCTACCTTAAAAATCCCCAGTATATTTTTACTCAGGACAGAAGCTCTTTTTCTGCTTTTCTTTTTTTTTTTTCAGCTCTTTGCTTGCAGCAGTCGCTGTCATTCCTACTATGGAGCCCAGGCCCTGAAAGAGAGCAGTGGGAGTGACTTCTGCTCTCTTGGTAGTCACAAGTCTCAGCATGCCCTGAACTGTAACCTTTTCACCTTTCCTGCAGATAACTTCCTCTTTGGAGTCCTTCTCTACTTGGAGCTTCTCTTTTCTCTCAGTTTCTCAGTTTCTGAACCAAGCTGCTTAAGCCTAGTTCTCCCTTGGAGCGGTGTTGGCTGCGGCTGGAATGAGTCACATTGGAGTTCCCCTATGTTTGTCATGGTATTGTTGCTGTTCTGTCCCCAGCAGCTCTCTGGTGGTGGCAGCTGCTGTGCTCTTGGTCACGCTTCGTTCAGAACCTGAAGGCTCTTCCAAATTCCCTGCCCATCTTGTTACTCCTTCACTTGGTTCATTGTGCCCTTTTGGAGAGGGATTTTTCTTCAGAGGAGCATTGGTTTTTTAGTACTTACAGAGGTCTCTGGTCAAACAATTTCTTTCCTCTGTCCTTTTAGTGCTGATTTTCCCCTTCCAGTACTTGTTGTCTGTGCTCCACTGACTTTTAACATGTTTCTTTCCCTCCCAGATCTCATCTGCCATAAACCCAGGTGGTAGCTGATGTATTAGCAGCCAAAATAAGTACTGGGGCATAAATTACTGATACATTCTTCTCTACTCTCTGTTTAGTCTTTGCTGCTGCCTCTCACATGTCTGACTCTGCAGTTAGTCCCAGTCCTGAAGCAAGTGGTTGCTTTGGCTATAGAGAAAGCCTGAAGGACCAAGGCTGTTCTTGGTCTGGCCCTGGGAATTGGGTATATGGCTGCTTGGAGGACATTGTGCTTCCAGGTCTGAAATGCTGCTCCCTCTCCTGTTCCCAGATCAGTCTGGAAGCATAAAGGGATTGACTTGTCTGCTTCAGGACTTAGGCTGGCAGTTTAGTGCTGCTGGAAGGGAGGAAATCATGCTTTTCTACATGATCCCCTGTTGTCTCTGCTTGTCTGATCACAAGGTAATCTGATCCAAGCTCTCCATTGTTGAGTCAGAAACAGAGAGCCAAATTGGCTGTCTGTGGTCAGGAAGGCTCCTGAGCTGGTCATAAGAAGTGCAGAAAAACATGGATTGAGGGGTGTGTGTGTGAGAGCTGTTTTGGTTTAAGCTTTCTCTTAAACCCTTTAGCAATAACACGTTTAATGCCTTCTTTCAGCTCCAGAAGTCCTGGTGCCCTGGTTGTTCCTCAGGCGAGGCCCTGTGCAGTACGCATGAGCTGAGCGCCTTTGGAACCTGCCTGGTGGTCGCTGTTGTATCCAGTTCCTGCTTCTGACACAAGGTGTCAGTGAAGGACCTGGAGCTGCTTTCCTCTCCTCCCTCCAGTGCTGTGAGCATGGATCTGTGCTTGAGTGGAACCTGTTTGGGGCAACCAAACTTAGGAGTCACCCAGATTTCTACTGTCACAAGATTGAGTCATCTACAGCTCTTCAAGCTGTGGTGGCCTGTCAGAGGTCTGATGTTCTGTCAGGAGAATGAAAGGCTGTTGATGCAGTTGAACAGTGGTGGTGCTTTTAAGCAGCAGAGTTCAGTGTTCAGTCTGGGATTGTAATGTAGGTTATCAACTGGCTTTACTGTTGGTCTGCAAAAAGTGTGCAGAGCCCAAGAAGTGCACAAAAGCATCTTGAACCAGGAGTGTCTTTACCCGTAGGTCAGTGTTCATGACCATCCTATTGCTACTACTTATTCTTGCTTCCACAAGCAATAGTGTAAAAAGCTGCTTTCTTTCTGACTTGCCAGTGTTATAGAGGTGATTGGTGGGTGAAGTCCAGCAGCAGGATGTGTCACCTTGTAGCTGGGTGATAAGGCTGAGGAGTGGCAGGGATTTGGCTCAGGCTTGTGGCTCTCTTTTGGGAAAGGCCTTCTGGAGACTGCATCTCAGCCCCATTACTCTGTGGGTGCCTGTGCCTCTGTCTGTGCAGTTGGCACAGCTGGGAGCCCTTGTAAACAGTGGTGCGCACTTGGAGGAGTGGGATCTGTCCGTGGAGTTTGTCTTCTGTACACCAGGCTGTGTGCAGTCTGAGCTTTTGCTTTCATTGTCCCAAAGGTCTTTTTTTCTCCACTGCAGGCTGCCATTGCTTTGAGGTGTTCAGCACATCTCCTTTCATGAGAGAAGAGCAGGGGAGGCTGTTCTACCTGTCTCTTTTCCATTTTATCACTGTGGCCCTGGAATTTAGGCCCCAGAAAGGCTGGAGTGAGGCTTCTCTTTCAGGATAACCGCATGGGTAGTGTGTCCTCTCTTGTGTGGGGGTGTTGCAGAGCTCCAGACTGACTTCAAGAGTGCTTTTGGTGGAACTCAGGATATTCCCCTGTGTGAAGGGGGATCAGCATAGATCCTTTCCTGTGCAGCTCCTTTACTGTACTGCCGAGCAGGGAGAGACCACTTGATGGTCCCAAGGTGTGGCCATGCTTAGATCCATCCTGAGCTCCAAGAGTGGTTCAGTCTGAACTCAGGGGCTGTAGAAGCCAGGCCTTAATGTGCTGGGGACCTTTCAATGACATTCACATAATGATGATTTGTCACTCTCCTGACATCTTGGACCCCTCTGTGAAAAGCTGACCCCTGTGTGTTGGCACTGTGCAGCGGGACTGACCCCTGGCCCCAAGAGCTTTCTCCTGCCAAAGGAAGCAGAGTCTACAGGCCAGGTGAGATCTGAGGAAAGTACAGACCATTCCTGTCCTCTGAACACTGACTTCTCGTGTAGCAACAGAACAGTGTCCAAAATGCTGTCCTGCTAATTTTGATGCTGTGTCCTGCATTCTGTATGGGTGTAACCACTGGCTGTGGCTGTTTCATCAACTCTCCTGTTAAATCAAGCTTCAGGAAAACATAATTTATTGGAAGGATGATGGCACTTCTATAGCCTGCTAGATCATGGTGGCAAACAAACACTGTGGTCACTGGCTTCCTGCAGGGTTCAGCAGAGGCTCTTGGCTGTTTGTTCTGGCCTCCTTTACCAGGCAGAGACCTGCTTCATAGCTTCTCCTAGCTAAACTTCAAGCAGCAGCTGAGGTCAGCTTCTCAGTACTGGTGCAGCTTCAGCCCTTGTTTGGGTCCTGCCCCTTGTTAGATGATGATGCTGTCTGGGTTTCCTGGCAGGTATTGCTGCTCGGCAGCCAGTCAGTGCTTTCATCTTGTTTTTCCTCAGCTGTCAGCTCCTGCAGCATGAGACTGTTTTCTGCCCTGTTTGTTTTAGTTTCTCAGTGATTGTTTGCCTCTCCCTTAACCCCTGCACTAGGCTTCTGAGGTTACAGGAACCCTGGGCTGATGTCCTGCACTGGGCTTCTGAAGTTACAGAGTGACTTAGAGCAGTCTGCTTTTGGAGGGGGAAAAAAGCTTATTGGGGATGCAGGGAGATGAGGAGGGGTTACCTTGCCTTTTGGACATATTAGGAAGGGGCTGCCTAGTTGAGGGGCTCCTCATGGAACACAACCTGGCTGTGCTGGGTTTGAAGCTCTGAGTGGAGTAAGTTCAGTCCCAGGAAGGGATGGGCTAGAAACACAGGCTGCTCTTTGGTGCTGAGGGCATCTCAAACTGGTGAAAAGTCAGAGGTGAAATACTGATGGAGGAAAGAGCTAAAGATGATGCTTCTCTGTGTCTCACCATGGCTCAGATGAATTTGCTGCCTGACAACAGAGAAGAAGAGGTAGCATGTCACTGCTAGTGGTGTGCTACCACAGGAAAGGTCTTAAATTCTGCAGGGAACAAAGGGTCTCTGAGTTCTTCTTGAAGGAGATTTCAGAGAATCAGCTCAGGGGTCTGAGGTGGCTATAAACAGACCAAACAAACAGCAACAAGGCAAATGGTAATGACTGCAGTCTCCTGAAGGGAAACGTGGGCGATGTAGCTCATCTGCAGACTGCTGTGTAATCCCTCGGCTGCTTTATGGCCTCCAGCCTGGGAGATGGCAAATGATATTTTAATTTTTTATATAGGCGGTGGTGGCCCCAGGTGTTTTGGAGGAAGATGTTGAGGTTACAGCGGATAATTTTTGTGAAAACATCAGTTCAGCTCATCAGTTGCAGAAGCTGATTCTGTGCCTGTGCGTGAGAAGACAGATCAGTCCTTGCCTGGAAGTGTTTGAGCCCTTAACTTGATTCAGTGCTCTGCAATGCAGTTACAGCAGGAAAGAAGGAAGGGTTGGAAGTCTGAGCTGATGGGGCCATGGATCACTCTGTCTGAGAAGGGCTTATAGGAAAGGCTTTGACTGACAGATGTCTGACTGACTGATGGCTTGGTTCCTTGTCATGTCAAAGCAAACTTGCAGGAGAGGATAGTTGCATTAGTGTGGATATAAAGTCTCTTGTGAAGATGTCATCTGAACTGTTGAGGTGTTGACATAGCAGTGTGTTGATTAAGCTCTGGTTGTGTTTGTGGCTCATGTACAGGCAGCTGCACAAAAACCAGAGGGCCTGATCTTAGAGTTGATAGGAGGTGGCTGTAAGTACATGTCATGGTAATCCCAAGCACTACCCTACCCAGCTGAAAAGGACTGTCATTCTGACAAATGGTTGTGTTCTTGCACGAGGAAACTTTCTGGGAGCAGTGACCTGGCCATAATTTCCTAGGTTTTGCGGGGGAGGAGAGAGAACAAAAGTTTTGTGGTCATTCAAGTTGCTCCCTTGCCAAATGCTGGCTCGGTCTGTTACATAAAGTGTTTGAACCTCTTGGAAATATGCCAGAACAGGCAAATGTATCTCTTAAAATCAATCACTGGGTTGAGGCCATGTGCTGTTGTTTGTGCGTATCTGGAGGGGCTGGGCTCTAGCTGCGGGTCTCCCTCCTTTTCAGCAGCAGCTGGGGAAGAGGCAGTGCAAAGCCTTGCGGCCAGTGTCTTATCGACCTGCAGTGTGTGGGATCTCTGGCAGCTGCCCCTGCCACCGTGCTGCTCTGGCTGCCAGAGGCCAACTCTGGCTCAGTCCAAGCTTGTGTTAGGAACCTGAGCTTTTGGAGAGCCTGGGGCTTGCTCAGCAGTGAGTCCATTTATTAGTCACCGTGCTACTGGGACAGCTCTTCTGGCAGCAGGTTTGTGAAACCACGGGATTAGTTTGCTCTCATCTGAGAAGCTTGACATGTGAATAGTCCTATTAAAAGCTCCCAAGCCCTCTTGGCTGAAGCTTGGTGACTAGCCCAGCAGCTGGAGGAGGACAGACTAGTGTAAAGCACTGATACACCGTGGGATGCACTGAGTCAGGGTTCATAAATCCGGTCCAATTTTTGGAAAAAAACGTTCCATTTTGTCTGCTTGGATGCTAAAAGATTCAGAAGAGTTTAGTTCTGCAGTTTGTGGCTGGCCTTCCTTGCAAAAATGAATTCCAAGTGTTATATAAACATGGTCCTTATTCCAGTTGCAACATAATGTGCTGGCTCTTGTGCTGTGGAGTTGGGGGCACAACCCTTCATGGAGCAGGGCAAAATGTTCCGGCCAAGCAGCTCATGGGAGCTTGCTCAGAGCGGTTGGAGAGCCTGCAAGGCACAACATGCAGCCTGTGTGCCTCTGGTCTAGATACAGTGCAGCTCTGACTTACAGGAAGGACAGCAAACTTCTTTTTGTGTCACTGAGTCTATAGCATCTAGTGACATGATAGCAAAGGAGCTGCTTGCAACCTCAAAAGCAGAGTTTCAGGTTGTGATGACAACAAAACAAACCAATGGTGTTGGACTTGAGGAAACAAGCTTTGGCAGCTTCCCTACTGAAAGCAGGTCTGGGAGGATATGCAATAGCTGCTTCCTCTCCAAAGTCCTGTATGCTGCAAAACAACATCACATGCCTTTTTGGGCAGACTTAGCTTCCATTAGAGCTCTGCACAACTACTGGGAACTGCAAGTAGGAGGTATATGAATGCAACTACTGCAGTTCCCTGTGCCTTCCCTTGCACTCTGAGCTTATGGGTATAATACTCTTACCAGGACCTTTTCTCTCATATTCATTGAACATATTAATTGATCAATTTTGTTCCATGTTTTCTCCAGTTTCTCCTAAAAGCAAACTAGTAAAGTCCTGATCTGTCAGAAACTTACTTTCCACTCATACTCCAAAGTTCATCATTCAAGAGCTTTAAAAAGTGGGACAAAAACTCATTAAGAAGTAGTTCAGGATTCATAGACTTATTGAATGGTTTGGGTTAAAGGGACCTTAAAGACCATCTTGTTCCAAGCCTCCTTCCATGGGCAGGGACACCTTCCACTATACCAGATTGCTCTAAGCCCCATCCAACCTGGTCTTGAGCACCTGACAAACTGAGTGGTGTTTAAGTCTCTGGCCTTTATTTTCCTTCCCTATAAACTCCATCTGTTTTCTGCAACACTGAGCAGTGGGAACATCTTTGTAACTATGGAGTGCTGGGTCAAAACCATCTTTGCTAGAGCTCCCTGGAAATACCCAGAAGAGTCAGTTGGCTTGGAAGCTGTTTGACCCCTGATCCTTTGGGCTGAGAACAGTATCACGCTGTACAAGCTCAGGTTGGTACCTGAGGAGGAGCTCTCCAGCTTGTGCCCATGGCTGGGTGTAATGTCAAAAGGTCAAACTGCTCAAAGCAGACTGAGTGCTTCCTCTGACCTTGGTGCTGTGGATGCTTGTGCCATAATGCTGAGGACTCATACGGCTCAGTGGAAGTGAAAGGCAGCCTCAGTAGTGCTGCTTCAGAAAAACTGGGGAGAAATGTCTTCTTTTGTTTTCTCTGGATGGTGTGTTCACATCTGGTTTGACTCAACTCTTCCAGCTCCTCTCCTTACCCCATAAAGGTCTTGAATCCCTGGGAGGATGCTTGCCTAACTGGCCCTCTGAGGTGAAGCTGAAGGGAGATGAACACTGTGTACCAATGCAACTAGTAGAGCTTTGAGAAGTAGGATTGTATGACGTTCCTTAGTTCTGGATTCAGTTTTTCCACAGAGACGCTTAAATGCTTTTGGCTCAAACAGTGCTTTTATCTTGACAGAACTCAGTATGTTGTGGTTGCTTGTTGGCCAGGACTGCAGCTTGGTTGGGCACCTGACCTGCAAGCAGGGGTAACAGAGGAAACAAAGGTTTCCTCTGCTTGAAACTGGAGAAAAGGAAGACTTCTGAGCATGTTTGTCCATCCTGGGCAGGGATTGCCTACCCTGTGAGGTGGATTTAAATGGCCTTCATCTTCACTAGCCCCTCTCTACCTATTAATGCCTGAATTCTATTTACCAGCACAATTAGTTGGGCTGCTTTGATAATGTAAGACCAAGATGGCTTATAATTTCTAAGTTGCTGTTTCTGTCTTTTTGGTTTTGAAAGCTTTACAAATGTCTGCATATCACTAGTATCTGGGGAGACTTGCTGTGCATGCAGTTAGATTCTTGGTTGTGATTTTTTTCAGAGGAGCCTGCACCCAGAGCCCTCTTGGCTAGACAGAGTGCTGAAGTTATTTGGTTTTTTCCTCCCCCTGGATTTCTAGCAAGTACCTCCTAGAAAATCAGTAAGCTTCCACCTTGACCTAGCAGAGTGAACAGCTGACACCAGTGTGTGTGCTCAGATACACAGACGGTGCCACAGATTTGCCTTTAAGATGAGGGAAGGCTGATATGGTGGAACACTGATCTTTTCCTGCATTTAGGTTGTCCATGATAAAGCTAAGTGTATGACCTAACACATGGGATTTGTCTAGGTGATCTTTTCAGAGAAAAGAGTGCCTAGAGAAGTGCTGAGCAGCAGCTTTCTTGGCTATGCTGGAAAAAACCCCAAACCCAGCCCAAAACCCTCTAGAGTGGAATTTTTCTTTCATTTTCAGACTTGAAACTGCATCTCCAGAGCACAGACTATGGGAACTTCCTGGCCAATGAAGCGTCCCCGCTCACTGTGTCCGTCATTGATGACAAGCTGAAGGAGAAGATGGTGGTGGAGTTCCGTCACATGAGGAACCACGCCTATGAGCCCCTGGCAAGTTTTCTGGACTTTATCACGTGAGTACCAGCTGGTCATGAGCAGCATTTGAAATGCTGGTGTTCTTCCAGACTTGAGAGCTCTCAGACCAGCTTTCTACTCTCAGCCCTGCGCCTGCTGTGTTTTATACAGCTTCTTGAATGAAACGGGTGTGATTGTATCTGGAGGTCTCAAAGCAGCATTGTATCACTGTGTTATTAAAGGCTTCTGTTCCCAGGGAGCATGTGCTCCATTGGTACAGCTGCTTGGCTACCTTCCATTGCAGTACTGATTCAGTCTCTTAGAGGTACCATTTATCTTTGTCTCTTGTGTTAAATGTTCTTGGTTTTTTAAAACGGTGGTCCTGCTGCAAAACATAGGCATATGCCATGCATGTGCATTACAGGAGTTGCCTGCTAGTTCTAAGCCACTGACAGCCTTCATCAGGGCCAATGTGATTCTGCTGTCCAACCCCAGGGCCTCTGGCCCCATCCTCTGGCCCCACACAGACTGGTTCAGGGAGTTGAGCTGGCCAGAAATTGAACAACTTTTCCCTTTTGGGGTTAACCTTTGACTGGTTTGTTTTTCTTGGACAGCTCAGTGGGATCCAGCAATTGCCAGCACTAGGGGAAGGCAGGACAGCAGCAGGGAAACACAGGGCTGCAGCAGCCTCAGCACGTCTCTGTCAGTTCGTGGAAACACATGGGGCTTCCACAGCAGGTTCAGCTGATGTGAAAAGCTTGAAATAGCCCAGCAGTCTTGAGGTATCTTCTCCCAGAGGTTTTGTACAACCCTCTGCTTCCCCGTGTGCTGCTCTTGTTTTGTTTGGTAACAAAATGGAATTGTTAGTCACTGAGGGATGCTAGTTGTCGTAGCTTGCATCTGAAAGGTGGAAGTAAAATTGACGTTTTTCTGTTCCTTAATCTATATTCCTGTAAGCTCTAGTTTAGCTTGCAAACTACACAGCCAGTGGTCTCCTCTAACCACCAAGGAGATGCCTCAAGGACAAAAGTGAGTTTCTGGTTTGGCAGAATGTGGCATTTCTGAGAAGGAGATCATACTCTATTCTCAAGTGGGATAGTTAATGTATCACCTCTGGTACAGTGAGTCTGGGCTCATCACAAGTGCTCTGGCAAGTGATATTTAATCATGCATTTTTGGCAGTTGTCTCTTATCTTGCTTACCAGCAACAAGTTTTTGAATGATGTAGGCTGATGTAGAAAGATCTTTGTGGTTAATGGAAAAACTTTAAATTTTCATCTATCTGTGGCATCTCCTGCATTTGCAAATATTGAGTAAACACCTGTGTCTCTGCCTTTCTGTTCACTCCTTTCTGTGTCTGGGTGCTACTGCTATCTCACTTTCTAACCCAGTGGCTCATATCTATTGTTTTCTGTGTCATTGGGTTAAAGCTGTCTGCTAAGCCTTTCCTGTTTTCTAAGAAATAGTTTTTACCTATGAGCTTGTCAGTAAAATTTCTAGAGTTTTCATGTTTGGACCTAAACATGGAGCAAAACATTACTAAGCTCCCATTTTGCAGCAGTGTTTCCAATGTATGAAGCAATTTCTAATTCATCATCTTAGATGTGGAGCAATCTCTTCTATTCTCTCAAACTTTAAATTAACTGTTAAAACACCTCTTTGCCCATCTTGAATTTTCTGTCAAGACATCAGTGGTGTTTGAGCTTTGCAATATTAGGTAGGTGGTCCTCCACTGTTGCCTTTCTTTTACTGTGTTACAGGATTATGAAAATGTCTCCATGGAATTATCATAATAATCACTAATGCTTCTGTCATATCTGTTTAAAGGCAGTGGTTTGGACAGCACAGCAGTATCTTGCAGACTTTAAAACTTTGCTGTTGCCTAAGAGTCTCACTTTAATAACCAGTGTGTGGCAAACATGAGCTGAATGGTCTCAGACCATGCCTGCCTTGGTTACACACTGCCTGACTTGGTAGGAAGGCTATGGATGGCCATGGAAATCCAGTTCCTCTTAACTTCAGTCCTGTTTATTTTATCCAGTGTCTACATTCACCTTGTGTTTTGCAGAAGACCTCAGACATCTTGTGTAATCAGGCTGGTTCTTACCAGCCGTTGGAATCACTTTTTAAAACTGGTGTTCTGCCCTCAACTAGATTTAACTTTGATCTTGTTTTGCTTCTATCATTCTGATTTTGATGAGTTTGCTACAGCAAAACATGATTCTGTGCAGATACCTCTGTCTCTTGTTACTGCATAATCTCTTTTTGAATATATTGTTTCTGTTCAGCACAGAATGTTCCTTCCTCGAGTTGTCTTCACTTTTATCTCTTACTTTCCTTTTTACCCACAAGATTTGCTTTAATGCCATTGTCTGCAGTGCTGCCTAGAGGAAGGCAAAAGGTGAAGCAGGAGAAAGTTGTTTTTCCATATGGAATGTCTGCACTCTTGTAGAGTCTTTTGTGCAAGGAGGTCAAGTGTTCAGTTGGGTTTTCTTGTGGTTCTGCTGCACCACTGATGGAGGGGTCTCCTCTGAGTCTGCACTCAGCCCACCAGTGCTGTGTTGTTGAAGTAGAGAAGGTGTTACCAGCTTTGACTGGTCCAAGGTTGGAGTCACCATCAGGGTATTAGAAACTCTCATTACTTGTAATGACTCTACAGGTGGGTTAAAACAAGCTACAGTGAACCACAAGGAGTTTGGAGAGGGTGCTGCATTTGCCCAGTGTGTCTTAATATCTTCTCTTGATAAACCTAGTATTTTGGTGACAGGCCTAGTAGAAAAGAGGCTTCTTAGGCTGTGACTTCTTAGGCTGTATTCCCTGAAACTGTCCCTTGAGTTGTTGTAGGCCTTGGTTAGCGGCACAGGACAGAAATTCCAGAGGTTTTGTCTGCTGACAGTGTAAAACTTCCCATGTGTGTCCCAAATAGTTGGAGGGAGAACAGCTCTCTTTGGAGCTGGTAGCACATACTTGTGCCAGTGGTTTTTGTCTAGCTCAGGCATGTATGGAGGCAGCACTGCAGAAGTGTTCAGCCAAAGGATGTTGGCAGTGCTGGGGATTTTGTGCTTGTGCACCCAGAGGTACTGTGTGATCCTGCCTGCCTGGGGGACACTGGGACATGCCTTTGCCTCTTGATTTTTCATTCTGGGTCCACACACAAATAGGGGATGATTTATCTTTGCCTTTTGAACATGACTATGTCCCACCCCTTCTTTCAGGGTAGTTAATGAGACTTGAGCAGGAAATGGTAGACAGCTCAAGGCAATTGAGGCACCAGGTGGTCAGAAGAAGAAATTGTACTCAACTGGATATATCTGTGTGCTAATAGTATACAGGCTGAAGTGAAATAAAAAATAGTAGAAAGATGTGGAAAGTTTGAGCAGGGCTGGAAAGCTTGAGTTCTTTTGAGTTGTAAACAGAGATTTTTAACATTGAGTAGGATTGTAGGAGGTGTGTCTGGCTCAAATTGGAAGGAGATGTTTTGTAGCATGTCCAGTTCAGCTTTGAAACTCATTGCTGTTTGGATGTCTTTGTGTGTATTTTACCTTTTTGGCCTTCTTAGGACTCCTGGATAACCTCATGTAAGAAGGGCACACTGGGGCCTCTTAACACTCATTGATAGTGGCCACGCTGTGCATGGATGATCCCGGGAGGTGGATCAAGCACATAAAAAACAGTCAAGCTTTCTCCTTCCTGAATGTCCTGCTGAACCTTTGAGGTGGTTTTGAGTGGATCATCAGTTGACTGTTGTGCTAATTTTTTGAGGATGCTCTGATCTGACTCAGGACACATTGCTGAGGTCTGGGGAAATGTCTGATTGTGGGAGCAGCTGTGGTCCTTGTCTCTTTTGGCCCCAGCACCAACCTGCCAGGAGCCATGGCGTTTGTCCCAGGTGGAACGATACCGTGTCATTACATATGCCTCTTTGAAGCAGCCCCTGCAATAAGTGAGGCCAGGGAAAGAAGCGAACAATAGGGGCAGTGCAGGGGCTCTGGAGCAGAGGGTGCGTGCTCCATGCCCGGCTCCAGGGAGGGGAGGCCGCGCTGCCGGTTGCTTGCCGGAAGGTGGCACTCCAGCCCCGTGCTTCCTGTCCCCAGGTGCACAGCCAGCGTGGGTGAGGATGTTCACCTGGGGAGGTGGGCAGGAGTTAGTCTCTATCCTGAGCATAGGAGAAAGGACAGTGTTTAAAAGCACAAGAACAAAACTGACCCCAGAACGCAGCTTGGCAGCAACCTCAAAGTAAGGTCTTTGTTCCCCAAGACACTTGCTGACACTGATTTTTTTTTTTTTTAATTTTTTTATTTTTGTCTTGTTGTGCTCCTTTCCTGGCACCACACTGACTCTTTCCTGGCTCTGGTTCTCTCCAGGAACTTTTCTGTGGCAAGTGTTGTTCTTAGTACCAAAATAAGGGAAATCAGCCAACTTCCTCAATTTGTTTTTTCAAGTGGTGGCTGTAGCTGGCAGCCTCTGCCACTGCAAGCAGAAAGCTCAACTTGCTGAGCTGCTGCATAACACACCTGCTAGCTCTGCATCTTGCCACGCAGCTCCTTGCTGGAAGTCTGCTGGTGCTTCCCCATGTCTTTCAGCCAACCATAGTAGGTTCTGAGTGATAGGCACAAATTGTCTGTTAACATCTCTGCTCCAACACAAACAATGGACTGTTCGGCTGAGGGAATGCAGTGATGTTCTGTAGGGCAGCAACAAACAGGTATTAAGTGTTCTTGAAACAGCAAAAGCCACTTCCTGAATTCAACAAGCACATATTGACTTGTGGGATGGAAGTGGGTTTTAGGTTCTTCTTAGTGATGTGCTGCCTTGCCTTTCTGTACAGGCTTTGTTCTTTGTGTTAGCCTGACATGGTGCCATGGCCTGTCTCTCCTTCCTCCCAGTGTTCCTGTATATGGTTTAGATGGGAGCAACGTTATGATAAAGAATCCTGACTCCAGCCTGCTGTAGCCTGATCAGGTTGTCAGCTTTAGTATTTTTCCAGTGGCAGGGAAAGGGGTTTAGTGGGCTTTTGGGTTGGTTTATTTGGTTTTTGTTGTGTGTGGGTTTTTTGTTTGGGGTTTGTTTTGGGGTTTTTTCCCTCCCTGTTTCTTCGGCACAGTCTCTTCCCTGCTCTGGGAAGTCTGGCTCTGCAGCAGACCAGTGTCAAGGCCCTGGCAGCTATTGGGCCCCTTGAGCCCTCATAGCAAACTGATGGGCAGAGAAGGGTTTGATCTTGTCTTCAGTGGGGGAG
Source organism: Fringilla coelebs (assembly GCF_963513975.1). Taxonomy (NCBI): domain Eukaryota; kingdom Metazoa; phylum Chordata; class Aves; order Passeriformes; family Fringillidae; genus Fringilla; species Fringilla coelebs. The sequence goes on along the minus strand of NC_140040.1, from coordinate 7,274,561 downwards.
CTGCTGGCAACTGTGGGCACTGAGTGTGCCATGGGAGTGCGGGCTAGGGGCATGCTGGGTCTAAATACATCTTCCCAATCTGTGATCAAGCCTGTCATCTAGAGGACAGACTGAATCATCTTTTATCTTTATCTTACCAGCCTGTAAGGGCTGGGAACCAGGTTCTTTTTTTGCCCCAAGGATGCAGCTGGGAACTTGGCTTTCAGTATGTTTTTGTGGTCACAAAATGTGTTTTTGATGAGGCTGCATGTACCTTTTCCCCTTGTGTGTGCCTTTTCTTCACTGACACTTCCCTCTGTTACCTTCTCCCTGACCCAGTCCTGCTCTGCCTCTCTCCTGCACTAGTTTCTGCTGCACAACTTCGAATTCAATTTTAATTTTGCAGCAGTTGTTTTTCTGGAGCCAAATTTTTCAATTGCTACTTAAGCTGAAGAGCACTATTCTTTTTCTCTGGAGTAGGAAGTTGCCTGTCTTCATTCTAAATGTACTGGAGTGTGCATCCTGCCATAACTGTGGAGGTTACAAAATATGACTGCATCCTTTTGAAATCCTTTCCTGCAGAAGGAAAAAACCCTTCAAATGCTTTACATTAGACATAGTTCATTGTGACAAGTCTAACAGTCTGAAGGATCTTTCTTAATGCTGCTGCATTTAAAATTACACTATACTATTTCAGTCAGGTTCCTTGGTGGCAGTGGGGTTAGGAAGCAGAAATTACTGTAGTGGCTGGGGATTCTGCAATAAAAGGTTTAAGAGCCTTTTCTGGCAGAGATTGTTTTGGCAAAGCAGCACAGGTTTCTGACAAACAGCTTCCGTGTTTGCAGGGAGTGCAAAGTTGAACTGATAAGCCAAGTTCTTGGAGGGATTATGCAATATTCAGAATTAGAGGGCATGTAGCTAATGGTCTGGAAATGATCAGAGATTTCTGTCCTCTGGATGGTGGCATCAGAGCTGCATCTGCTCACCTGCATTCCCAAAGGATGCTGATCTCATACTGGTTTCCCAGAACCAGTGTCTATGATGATGGACTGGGTTGCATGGTGGTGACTGTGGGAGTCATGGTGTGACTGCGGGTGCCCTCATTAGAAAGGGAATCTTTGAAAGGTGTGTTTCACTGTGTATTACATGAAAAGGCTGCTTTTTTTTTTTTTTCCCCTAATGCCTGAAAAACATTTCATTTGGCCAGTGGATTTGAATGGGAACACCCTTACTGTTCTGCTACAGAGAAGCACTGTTCTTAACAGTGTGTTATTACAGTGCTTGGCAAATAGTGAGCTGTGGTAGTGATCAGAAAAGCTAACAAAATGTTACTGGTGGCAGTAAAGATGCTCAAAAAGTGAGTGATGAGCTCCAGATTTCAGCCCATGTGTCACTAAGGGAAGTCTTCAGTGAAACTGCAGAGTGTGAGAAGGGGCTCTAGCATGCAGGTTCTGGGTGATTAGGTGAGAATTTATTGCCCTGGATATTTATTGCCCGGTGTCATCCACAGGCAGTTGTGGACTTCTGTATCTTATTGGGCTTTGTTTAAAGCTGAGTTTCTTCGCTGAGTCTGTAGTTTGCAGGAACAGTCCTTGCACTTCCCCCATGCTCCTTCTTGCAGTCTTTTCCTCAACAGGCTGAAGAGAATGTCTGTTAGAGGCATGAAGCAAGAAGGGAAGGGAGTGTGTATTAGGAGGTTATCAATGCTGCTGAAATCAATTTGTGTGATTGCAGCTTTTCCAGAAGAAAACCCGTGTGCAGTGCCTTCAGCTGAGTGTGCACTCACTAAGCAATTCTGTTTACATGTAATAGGCTTCACTCCTTGACTGAAACTATTCCCAAGGTCTTTCATGCTTGACCTCAGCAGCTTTTGTTTTCCTTTTACCTTTCCATTGATTTGCCTCACCCAATAGTCTAGACTGGCAAGTTCAGCCCAGAGAAGGTCTGGAGGCCAAGAGCACTACTTCTGAAGGCATCCTGGGGACATCTTGGGTCCTAGTCCCCCTCTTCCAGGTTCATTCTGTAGTCTAGTTTGAAGTCTAGCAAGCACTTGTGTAGAGCTTCGAATAAGTACCACAATATTTAGAGGCTGAGCTAAATCTTGTGTCTGCCCCCTATGGTTTACTGCATGTCAGGTGGGATGATGAATTTTCTTGTGTTCTGCTGGCAGCAGGTCTGTATGCACAGAGCTGTTCTGCACATTGTCTAGGTCCAGACCACACATTCACTGAGAAGCAGGTAAAGGCTTTTAGGCCTCTAAACTTGTTCAGGTTTCTTAGCTACTAGAGATAATTTGGGGGATAATGTGAACAGGGCAGCCTTTCCTCTTATTTTATATCTGTGAAATGTTGTGGGGTTTGTGCTTTACAGGTAAGATAAGAAAAACTTCATGCAAGTTTGACTTCTGCAGCTGGTCCCTGTGAAAGCAGCATGATTACATGTTTTTGGTCAATATTTTTAAATTTAATTAGGGCTCAAGTCTGTTCAACATGGTGCAGAGTGCCAGGGCTCAGCTTTGCATATCAGCCTTGTGTTTCTCAAACATAGAGGCATCAAGTTTAGGTAACCAGGGATTCTTGCACCAGGCTGCAAGGTGCTCACAACATTCCCTGATGTTTCAAGGGGTTTTTACACATCAGGAACACTGAGTCAAATTCACAAAGCCTTAAAATTAAAAGTATTTCTTGTAGCTTTTTTCTCATTAGTTTTTAATGCAGCTAACACTGTATCATTGCATGTAAGTTAACAGATGATACAGTGGAAAACTGAGGTCAGTATCCCTAGAGACCTAGACTAGAGGATGGTGAAAATCATGTGGAGATAGAGCTAAATATAGATTAATGCTGAGAACATTCCTGGATACTTGGTTTTGAAAGGCTGCCACAGCCTCTGTAGTACTGTGAAGTTCTAACTCTTTGCTCTCAAATGGTCTTGTTGAGCTAAGTTTAGCAGAGCACCCACTTCCTGGCTGAGCGCCCTTGGTTTGTGGTGGCAACCATGAAATTCTCAGCTTTCTCTTTGGCAGGTTCACGAATGTAGCACTTAGGTATGGTTTGTATTGGTGTGACTCTAGGAAGGACAGTGTGCAAAGATAGGAAGAGACCAGCAAGGACACTTGGAGCGGAGATCATCACACACTGCATCTGCTCTTGCTGTTCCCTGGACTGTCTGAGCTTCAGCTCCAGATGAGAGGTAGAACTGCTGCTGATCTGACCTGTTGTAATACAAGCTGAAAAGGATTTGACTCTGTTCACATCCATTGTCTATTACTCAAACAAGTCTCAGTGAGGCACTGAGATCTTCCTGATGTGCAACATTCCTCTCCTTTCCAGATCAGGACATCTGTGCAGTTATTTACTAATGATCTTAAGCCGACCCCACAGATACAAACATCTCAGCTGTTGGCACTATTCTTAGTGTCAGCCACTGCTCTTTTGGGCTTTGAAGTCTGTATGTTGCTTTCCCCCGTGGCTGCTTAACATTTGGAGCTTGAGAGAGGTGTGACAAGTGGCTCTGTATACCAGCACAGTATCCAGTGGGATATAGATGGATCTGTGTATTTATGCACAAACCCAAGGAAGCAGCGGCACAACAGCCTGAAACTTTTTCCCTAAGTTACTTCTCCCAACACCCCCCGAGTGTGTGAACTGAATGAGCTGCAAGAGGGAAGCGCTAGATGCTAAAGTGACTATAGTCAAAACAACTTCATTATCTTTTAAAGCTGTCTCTGGAATTCATGCCGAGTTTAGAGCACTACTCTGATCCCACTGGAAATTTCCCTTTTTCGTCCCAAAATAAATTCATGCTTCTATAGTAATCTGAGTAACTGCCCAATGCAGTCACATAGGAACTTTGCCCTTGCTCACAGTAGTCTGAGTTAATGTCTAATGCTGGTTTTGGAAAGCATTAAAGCTGCCTGAGCAAGGCAATATCTTAACCCATCCTGACAAAACCCCTGCTATGCACCTCTGCATTGGCCCACTGCTGTCTCTTGGCTGTGACATGGAGGTCTGTCCTCATGATCCCTTGCAGAGCAGCTGTTTGAGCTACAGTTTTGGCTCTACTTTTGGAGGATCCCTGTGAATTTCAGGTCATGCAATATTCCATCGTTAGTCATGCAAGTGACTACTTGTGGTATTGTTAACGGTTTTTTTAGTGTCCTGGAACAGAAAGCAATAAAAGACCAACCTATCTGCTGTAGGACAATGACTCTTTATGATTAGATTAGATTAGTAAGTGGAGGAGGGAGAAGCTGTAACTGTTTTGGGGTCACTGCCTTGCAGGGCTGTGCCTGAATGCCTTGAGGCCAAATTGTAAATGCCCCATATGATGGGTACTCATGGATTTCATGTGCTCCCATGCTAAAACAGCCTTTCCAAATATTCAGTGGGCCACTGCAGACTTTCTTGCATATCTCATTTATCATTGTCTGTACTTAAGTAATGCCAGAAGGAGAAAACATAGATTGTCAAGGTACTTGTGTATGGCTTTTGCACTTGTGTTCTACTCCTGCTTGATTCTGCTCCATACCTACCCATGGATGACTGTCAGGATTTAGCTTCTGGGGGCTGGCTCTCCCCTCTTCTCTATGACAGTTCTCTGCTGTGTCTGCCTGAGACCATACCTCCCAAAACCAGCAGTGAGAATGAACTCTGGCCTGCTGCTGCTGGAAGGAAGGTTTTCCCCACCAGTGCCTCTCTTTGGGTTTCTCTAGGCTGTTCTTGTTATCTGAGTGTCACCCAATGCATATTGTTCTGCAGTGGGAGTTGCTGGAGGAGCTAAGATAGTGGCTCCAGTTGTCTCAGACTTCAGGAAGCTGTAAATCATTGTCTCTGCCCTGTTCTGGATGATGCTGAGGATATTTCTATGCTTGCTGACTCTTTTCAGTCCCTTAATAAGAAATTATACTCTCCTGTGAGATGTTACTGACACTTCTCAGTATTGACTAAAATTGTATTTCTGTGAATTTCTGGAATATACGACACCTCTGTTCAGTGAGTGACAGGAAGAGTTATGCCTGGTGTAACTGTGCATGTCACACTCTGGCTGGTTTTGTGCCCATGTCCCCAGGTGAGCAGAAAGCAGCTCGAAGCAGGAGTGTAAAACACGTTTGTGTGCAAGAGAGTTTTGCTGTGAAGAGGCCATGCAAGTGGACTGAAGTAAGGCTTCATGGTGTTGCAAGTGATAAACTACTTCTATTTTAAGTGTCCCAGAACATGGTCCTCTTTATTAGCTGCACTGAGAGCTAGTGAAGGTTAAAACGCTCTTGGGGGGCTCTGGGCAGGCATTAACCATGAAAGCTGAAACATTTGAAACTGGTCAGAACTTTATAGGAGATGAGGAAGATGACAACAAAAGTTGCTCTATTACACAAGTAGTTAGAGGTTCTTAGAAACACTGCTGCTGTACTTAATCTATTTTTTTGGGCCTGGGAGGAAATGCCAGCATAGCCAAGACCTCTGCAGTGGCCTTGGGACAGCTTTGCTGATGGAGGCAGATGGGTCCTGGTTGAAACCTGACACAGCAATGTGACTGTTGCCCCTTCCACAGATGAGGAGAGGCTTTTCCAGCTGCCCTGGCACTGGAAGACTTGCCCCTAGCCATGAGTGGCTAAGCTGTGATTGGTTTTATTGGGATGAGGTAGGGACTAAATGTGAATGAGGATGGCTTGGCCTTGCTTGAAGTAAATGGAACTATTGTGAAGGGTTAGGTAGTGCTGCTGGTGTCTGCCTGGCCTTAACAGGTACAAGAAGACCTTTGTCCGGCTGCATTTGTCATGTTATTGTAAAGGTTTGAAATGCTTTCAGGAGGGAAATTTGAATGAGAATTCCCCTTCTGTCCCACACATATTGACTGTTCCTGCAGGGATGAATCCTTTGACAGCAAGATTTAAGGAGGTGAAGTAATCATTAAAACAGTTGGTGCTTCCTTGGCATTTAGGCTATAGACCGTGCATTTCCCAGACCTCCCTGAAGGATGAGGAAACAGTCAAATTAAGGGGTATAAATTAAACAAGGATGGCCATGTTTTACTGTCTGGCACTGGGAGCCAGCTGGATTGTCTTTCCTGAGACCACCAGTCCAAAAGTAGGAGCTTCCATGTGTGAAGAGGCTCAGATTTTGGCAGCTCTCCTGAAACCTGGCTGTGGCTTTTGTGCTGAGCTAGACTGGGAAGGCATGAATGAGCTTGGTGGGACTCCAGTGAGCTGCTCTGAAGACCTGAGAACAGTAGGGCTCCAGACACTTCTCATTTCCTTTTTTGTACAGTTGACATTGGCGAGGCTCCTTGCAAATATGTTGTGGAAAGTGGTATCTGTAATAAACTGGGGATAGGAAGGAGGTGTGCTGGCATACATGACTATAGTTCCTTACCTATTCCTTCACTGTAGGCTGAGTTAAAATAACAAATTTGGTCTGGTTGTATATTGTTGCCTGGCTTTGTTGAGAGAAGTGCTGGCCATGGTCTTTTCTTAAAGCTACTGTGTTGCACTAAGGAAACTTGCATATTGAGGGCAGATGGTGGAGCTGGGAAATGATCTTCTGTATCCTTGTTCTGGTGCACCTTGTGGAGAAGCATCTGTGTTAGGGTGCAGATGCTTCTATTTACCAGGAACCAGCTGCTTACTGCAAGGGACTTACCTCAGTTCTCATAAACAGGCCCTTCTTGCTGTCCTGGAGATTGCAGTCATCTCCATGGTGAGAGCTGCACAAACAGGAGGGAAGATAATGACCTTGCAGATTAAAGGGCAAAAGGAGGTTTCCTAGTACATGAAGCTTGTGCTGATTGCCCTGGTTCTAGATTGAACCAGGAAAGGCAGGCTGTGAAAACAGAAGGGTGCTCTGCAAAAATCATAGGGCCAGGAGGTGCATTACTCAGCCTTGCAGTATGGAGAGAAAAAAGCAGCACCTGTTTGAGGAACTAAGGTGTGGATTTGATGTTTTCGTGGACGTGCCCTTTGAGCATATTTGAGAGGCAATAAGCCTATCTAATAAAAACTAGCAAAATCTGCCTTTGACTGGCTCTGCTTACCTGCCTTTGATGTGGTTAAAAGGAAGCAGGTCTGCACTGTGCTCTTTGTTAGCTTGGAAATGCAAAGACGAGCAGCATCCCAGCGTGAGTCTGTTAAATATCACCAGAGCCTCGCCATGCCTGTCTTCTCCTCGGTCCCAGGATGCTGGCCTTAAGTTCCCTTTCTTCAGTACTCAAGTACCTGTGGGAAGCCTGACTCTCTACAACTCGAGATGTGCATAGCGCCTTTTGCCATTCTAGTTCAGGCCTGATCTCATTTGTTTTGAAGCAGCTCCTGCCAAGGAGCTTCTTCAGCTCTTTTGCATCATCTAACTTTTTAGAGTTATAGGAGTGTGATCAAGGGAGTGTAAAATGCCACATACCCTGCTCTTCAGCATCTGTGCCTCTTCTCTGTGCTACTGAGGGATATTTGCAAAGGCAAGTTCTGCTGACTAAAAAACCCCCTCATCTCACTTGATGTTTTTCAGGTTCTCAGCTTGGTTGGCTTGTGGCTTAGCTGGTGGTGAAGATGCCTAGAGTATCACTGCTGTTCTTGCTGGGGACACTTGGTATTTACATGATGCCTCGATCCCTTGCTTGGACCTTCTACTTGGAGAAGGCTACCAGCCTTTCATGTGTTCCCAGTCTTCAGGCTAGCTGGGTCTCTTCTCTGACTGGACTGGGAGTACTGGGAGGTGTTCTTTCTCCTCTGCTCAGGGCAGGCCTCACCTGGCATGCTGTGCCCAGTTCTGAGCTTCTCAGTGCAGGAGAAAAATGGACATATTGGAGAGGAAGGCTACAGAGGGCCTGTGTTGGTGGAACTTATGCCAGGTACTGTGATTCCAGATTGAATGTCCCATTGCTGCAGTGCCAAAGACTGGATCTGCTAATCCTGAACAACATAAGTGGAGAACTTGGTTTGGGGCATCATAACTTGGGCTAATGCGAAGAAGTTTGTAGCTCTTGGTGTAAGGTGTGAAAAACTTTGTGTGTAGTTTCTTGAGGGTGTGAGTGAAGGCTGTGCCAAAGCTGCCAGTCCTGTTGTTGTTGGAATGGAGTGAGGCGGCAGAAATGTGACCTTCCTCCTTTCACTTGGCAAGATGGAGCAGTGTTGCTGGCACTGAAACTGGAGCCAGGCTCCTCTTGGAGGTGTGTGGGGTTAGAATGAGAGACAGCAGGCAAATGACCATGGGGGAACGTTAGGGAAAGCCTTTTCATTGCAAGTATGGTTGGATGCTGAAGCAGAGCCCCAGGGAGGTTGTGAGATCCACATCCTTGCAAGTTCATATGAACATTCAAAGTTCATATGAACATTCAAAAGTCTTTTTGCCTGAGCAGTTACAGCTGGCCAAGCTCGGAGCAGGGTATGGGGCCAGAGACCTCCAGAAGTCAGTTCCAGTCTAATGATCTTCAGTGGTAGGTGGTACCCAGATGGTGTGGTTCAGCTGTGGCATAAATCACGGTCTGGGATTATGCCTGACTGCCTTCTCCTAGGCTGGCATGATAAACAGATGCTAAGGAGGTGCCTTAGTACTTCTTTGTGGGAAGTGTGCATCTTTCTGGAGATGTTCATGAGGAGATGATGTGTGCTTGTTGCTGGGTTTCATACTGTATGTATTGTTTCAGTTTTCCTCTTTCATTCTTCCAGGTACAGCTACATGATTGACAATGTCATTCTGCTGATCACTGGGACTCTGCATCAGCGTTCCATCTCCGAGCTGGTGCCCAAATGCCATCCTCTGGGAAGTTTTGAGCAGATGGAAGCTGTGAACATTGCTCAGACACCTGCAGAGCTTTACAATGCAATCTTGGTGGACACTCCCCTGGGTGAGTGGAGCTGTTCAAATTACCTCTCAGCTGCCTGTGGTGGAACAGATGTCCCTTTCTTCCCCAGTCTAACTAGGTCCAGCTAAGCCTAGGTTGTGCTCCAGGAAGACAAAGTGGTGGGTAATGCACAGCTGTGGCTGTACTGCCTGTGGTGGCTGGGCTTGAGGTCAGGTTTATGTCTGTCATATGCCATCTTTTCCTCTGGAGGACCAGCTACCTCTCTCTGCCCTTCAATCAGTGTCCAGGCCATCACAGTGGTAGGGCAAAGTGCTGGACAGTTTGGTTTTTGTGAGCCAGGCCTTGAGTTTCTTTAGTGAAAGGCTATTGGGTCTTCTGCTGGAATGAATCACTTGATTTCTAGCACTTTTAATTGAACCATTGGGTAGTTTCTTGTATGTGGTTTTTATAGATAATTACAGAGATCTGCACATGCCCAGTCTTGTTCTGAGACTACTAAAATTAGCACTAGTTAAATAAAAGCCCTTTATGTAAACAAAAAACAAACCCAAACAGCAACAGCAAAACAAAGAAATCTCCAAAAGCCTTTTAAAACTCATTGTATAGCAGCATCCTGGACTGAGTACATTGTCTACAGGGCTACAGGCTTGTTTAGGAGGCACATAATGCTAAAACCAAGTGTCTTATGAAGAGCTAGTCAGACAGATCTGCTCTTTAAAGATAAAAGGTGTAGGAAGTGGTTCTGGAGAAAATATGGAAGTCTTTGCAGTAGTAGGGGAGGTAGTCACAGGTGACTTTCTAGTTTAGCATCTGTGGGCAAAAACGTAATGAGATATGCCTGAGTCAGTGATTAGTCATTCTTTTGGGGTTGCTAGAAAGAAGAAAACACTCTAAGTCATCATGCTGTCTTTGATAGAAATAGTTGGCTTTGGAACTGAAAGTGCTTTTGTAAATGCTCTGTGTAATAATGGCGCAAATGAAGTAGTCGTCATGGAAAAATGACTTGTGCCCAGTAAAGAAGGGAGTACCTGCCTCAGGAGATCTGGGTTGCAAGGCAGGGCAGCAACAGAGCAGGAGAACTGAGGCTCTGCATGCAGCTGAGTTGAGCCCACTGTAGGACTGATGTGTGGGAAGAAAATCCTCCTCACAAGTGGGAACCTTCCCATTTTGGCAAGAAGATAGAACAGAGTATTTCAGAGATATTATCTCTCAGAGACCTTAAAGCTTCCAGCAGAATATGGAGTGAAAATGCCCCGTGCCAGTGTTGAGGTGCTTCTGGACAACATGGCTGGCAATTGAGGGTCTTTGCCTCTTGCTTTCATGCATTGTACATGAGTTGGTTTTGCCTGCTTCAGCCCTGCCTGGGCTAGCTTCTCCAGACCTTTGCCCTGGCCATGCCCTTGGGGCTGTGTACCAACCAATGTGGCATTTCTTCAGCAGGGGAACATGGGGAGTAGCTGTGTTGCCTAAACAAGCAGGCATGCAGGCTTCAGTTGTTTAACTTGCACTCTTTCCAGTGACCACACGCAAAGAAACAGCAGCTCTATCTCCTAAAAGGACTTGAGTAGCTACGTGGCTTGGTGGGAATGCCTAACCCCAAATGGCTTTCATAGGTTAACAGGGCTGTAAGCCTAATTTGGGATATTGGAGGGCCAAGAACTGAAATAGCTATGTACTCATTCCTCAGCTACTCTGAAGTAGCCACTGCTTAGCTCTCCAGGCTGGCCAGCACATCCTGCAGTAAAAACCAGTCCTGGCATACTCTGTTTGCATTTTTGCCAATCATCGGGAGCAGTGTTCCCCCCGACACGTGGCATTGTGCTTTGGTGCTGCAAAGAAACTTCTGTAGAGGTTAACCTCTGTTCAGGACCCTCCAGACCCACAGTGTGACTGGTGTCCTTCTAGGCAGCTCGTGCTCTAAAAGTGGTGCAGGCCAGAGGTGTGAGCCTGCATTGCAGCTGGTTTGTTGCACAGAGCAGAGCACTGGTCAGTTCTCAGCACGGCTGTGGTGTCTGTTACCCACAGCTGCACTGTGTAAGCTGAGACAGATCAGATTTCTCTTTGTAGCAAATTCAGCAAAGTTGGTTACTGAGTGAGAGTTGAAGTCAGGAAGTCCTGTCAATGGGTTTTATTGTACCACTCGTTTGCATTTACACTGTAGATGTACAAGGCTCCTCTATATCTGCAGCTTGCAGCACCTGTTTGATCTGAAATCTGTGTTCTTTAGGTGGCAACAACTTCTCCAACTCCCTCCCAGTGGTACTCTGGCAAAGCATGTAGGGCTGAACATCCTACCAAGTCCTAGTAATTTATTCAGTCTCCTGTTACTCACTTTCAGGTAGAGAAATAAAAGCCCTTGGAAGAAGTGGAAAATGAGACTGATAGACTTGACCAGGAGAAACAACTCCTGACTCCAACCATGACCAGTGTCATGGTCTATACAAGCTATGGCATCATCATACCTTCTTAATCCCCACTAAGATATTGTAGAAGGAGGGAGAAGCATCAGCTCCTTGTGTTTCACTAGCTTCTGTCACACAGGTGCTTAAGCTCCTGCAGTGCTGTAGCAGGCAGTTCAAAGCTGCCTTGTCACTTCCAAGTGCCTGCATCTCAGAACAGTTTGGGGACTGCTTATGTTTTAATACAGGCTTCTCTATCACTGATACTGCTAGAGCTGAGAATTTCTGCTGGGAATAGGCTGTCAACAAAACCATGGGACTAAGGGGTAAAGAAAGATTTTCATATGAGAACCCCAAAAATTATTATGGCCTAAGGAACCATGGTGGAGCCTGAGGTTTTGAGTCATGATAATTCGGCTGCTGAAGATAAGGGCCAGGCCTAGGAGGGACAAGCTCAACACAGGATGTGCTTCTGCCTGGTATTGTTGAGGGGGCTGGAAAGTGCTGAGTATGGCTCTGGTTAGGGCAATGCTAACTCTGGCTCTGGCTCTGTTTCAGCTGCTTTCTTCCAAGACTGCATATCTGAACAGGACCTGGATGAAATGAATATCGAAATAATTCGAAACACGCTGTATAAGGTAAATGAGTCATGGAGTCGCAGAATGGGTTCGGTTGGAAAGGGCCACCGTGGGTCATCTGGTTCATCCTCCCTGCTCAAGTAGGACTATCCCAGAGCACATAGCACAGAATTGTGTCCAGATGGTTGTAGAATATCTCCTGCAAGGGAGGCTCCACACCCTCTCTGGGCAAACAGTTCCAGTGCATAGTCACCCACACAGTAAAAAAAGTTCTCCCTCATATTCAGGTCGAACTTCTGTGCATTAATTTCTGCCTGTTGCCTCTTGTCCTAGTGCCCTCTCCTTCCTGAGAAAGGAAGGAGATGTAAACTTCCCTATTTATTCTTGGCATGGTGATAAACATGGCCAAAACCTACTTGCATCCATTGGAAAGTAAAGATAACACTTCTGGAGGGGCCTGACATCCGATCACACAGCTCTGCTGAGTCAGGGCACCAGAGCTAGGCAGAGAGGATTTTCTCAAGAGTCTGTGCAAGAGATTTTGCAGAGGTTGTGTCTTTGAATTTACTTGTGCCCCAGGCAGGCAGAAGTCTACTCCCTTACCACATGGGTTCAGTGGTGCAGTTAAATGCATTCACAGTGACTAAACTTAAACTTGGTTGAAGGACTCCCATCAGCTTCATTCCCTGTCTTGAGCCCTTCCCAAAGACCTTCCAGCTGTCTGTTCAAGCCTTCTGTGGCTGTGATTGAGGTTAGATGTTCTTGGTGGAGCAGTGTGAAATCTGCAAGCTGGGGAGAGTATTGGCAGAGAGATGTGGAGGGGGCTAAGGATCTCCTTGTCCTGAGCTGTCATTTTCTTTGCAGGCTCTGTCTGGTTTTAGCTGGCAGTGTTGAAGCATGTGTTTATGTGCAGGCTGTGGCTATCGCTCCATCTCGACTCTCTGGATCGGGGTGGGATGTAGATTTTATCTGTCAATCTTGTTTTGGCTGGTCACATCCAGCCTGCAGTCGGTGTGACCTCTTCTTCCCAAGAAAGCTGTGGCCTGTTTAGAGAGGCAGAGAGCAGGTCAGGCGTGAAGGGAAGAAGGCAAAGGGAGGGAAAAGGAGCGGCGTGTCAGCAGTCATGCCCAGCTGCCTGTGGCCTCTGGCATGTACTGGTCTTTGCTGTAACAGGGAGGGACACCTGTGTGCATAAACATCACAGCCTTGCAGGGCACAGGTCTCAATGTGAAGCAGGAGGGGGAAGGCAGGCAGCAGAGTGGGCACAGGGAAAACTGGTTGGGAGGGAGGTGGGATGTATCCCTTTTGATCCCAGCTGCCATGTCCTTTCCCATATCCTTTTTGAGGCTCAATACTGCTTTGTAGTCTGCTCTTCCTACCCAGAAATGGAAATGTAGGTGCCTGTAATGCCTCAGTGTGTGCTGGCACTGGTTCTTGCTAAAGAGCAGCCCCTGGGGAATACAGGGGCTCTGTCCATAACAAATCACAGGGATGAAGGGGTGGAAAAGGTAATTGCTGCTTACAGACTACTTGAAGCTACCTCTCTCCCCAGAGACTGGAAAATATCTAATACAATGCAAATGAGAGAAATAAAATCAGGTCTGAAATCTGCAGAGAACTGCTCTGAAAAGCACAACAGGCCTGGGACAGATGCTTGCATTTGTGTGGAGTTGGCATGGGAAGGGGAAGTGCTATCTCCCAGACATACTGGAGGCTTTTAAGAAATCTCTGAGTGTGTTGACAGAAGGTTTGAGCAGGATTCATACGAGGAAGGTTATTACAAAGGCTTCTTGTTAGCAATGAAGGTTCTCAAATGGAACTATGATTAAAATGGGGAACAGAGGTTAAAAGTGGTCAGTACTTAGTATAGAATGCAGTCAGCAGCCAAGTCTTGCAATGGAAGTGTGCTGGCGTTGTTATCTTTATTGCTGGCCTTGTTATCTTCAGTGCTTACTCCCTTTGTTCCATCTCTTGTTGAAGTGAATCCAGCTGCCTTTGCTGGTGACTTTTTGTAGGAACCAGTTGAAGGAGCTTTGCAACTGGACAATAAAATAAAGCAGGCAAATCAGTGTGGATAAATGTGGAGTGGTGTACGGGAGAGGGCAGGAGGGAACCCTAACTCTGCTTGTATAGTGAGGGTCTCCTTGTTTCTTCCTACTACTAATTGGAAACTTGGGTAATGATTGACCTAAGCAAATGTCTCTATACAAAGTAACATTCCTAACAGTAGGAAAGCACTGTTTGAGTATCACTGTGCTACTGCATCTGTGTGTTTGACCTGGATACTATCTCATTCCACTCATCCCGGAGTATGAACAACAAAACAGGTGATGATGCTAAGGCAGACGCATTTAGAGGCTTGGGTATGATGACTTCTGTACAGAAAACTGCAGGAAAAGGCTCAGATTCCTCACCTGGCAGAGGAGGGTGGTATCAGCAGATGACCTTGGAAAAGTCAATGTGAAGACAGGCCTGTCTTCAGACTAGATTTGAGGGCAGGTGAGGCTAGCAGGAGGCAGAGGGGGTGGGTTCATGAAAGGGAAGACCCATTGAGGATCATTAAAGGCAGACACTTCTGTTCCTGGGGTAAAAAGTTTTTCTTGGTATAGAAGTTTTTCTTCCAGTTGCTGTCACCGGAGGGGCACCCAGTGCAGCTGTTTACGGACTGTTTCCTTGTATCTGATATTGGATCCCCATTCACTACTGGATATTTGAGTTCACCTCTATTTGCTTCTAAAGCCTTAGGTTTGTGCATGAACCCTCATAAGGGCAGAGGTAGTCACTGAATCTCTTCATGTTCCCTTTCCCATCAGACTCAAAGGGCATCCATTATCCACGTCCTTGTTCCTGTGATAACTCTGTGCAGATACTCTGTGCTCTCCTCCACCTGAGCAGTGGCAAGTGCTGGAGAGGCTTTCTTTGATGAGTGATGCTCACCCAGCATTGTCCTCTTGCGCTGTGTGGTAACAAATATTTACAGAACACAGTAATCCAGGTGCTTTCCTAGTGCAGAGGCTGAGAGTATCCAATTTGTACGTTCTTGGTCCATCTTAAGTCCTAGAGTTGTTGTGATAAAGCAGAGATTTGTGGTGTCTCAGCATCCTTTTATTCTGTCCCTTTGAAGTGATGCTGGTTGCAGCTCTCTGCTTGGGGAGGTGTTTTATTACTTGGTCACTTCTTCTGAGAACATTTTTGCTGAACGATACTTTTAGCCATCCACAGCCTTCTTAGGCTCCCCCTGGGAGACAGAGTCATCTTCCAGATGGATTACAGAACATCTCCACAAAGGATTTCCTGGAGGCAGCCTAGCTGTGCCTGGCTGTATGTTTTCTGCAGTGCCTCAGATGGGATAGAGACCAAGTGGCCGCAGTGTGAAAAGAGAATTAGAGAGAGTGGCTGGTTTCTTTCACAGATGTCCTGTCTCATCTCTTGACTCTGCTTACACAGCGCTACTTTCTGAGTGTAGGTCTTGCAGCTATGGTTGTGTGGCTTGGCATGTTTGTGGAGGCCAGAGCAGGGTCAGGAAACCACGTGAGACTTTCAGTAAAATGAGTTAGGCGACTCAAAGGAGAAAAATAGGCTTTAACCTTGCTGCCTGGGGATCTTGCCCACAGTAAGCTCATGCAGTCACTTGAACAAACCCAACCACAACCCTTCATGTCTCTGGCTCCTGGGGAAAGCGCAGTCCTTGTGTGGGCAAGTTCACATGGGGCCAGAGTGCCTGTGCTGTGTTACAGAGCGTCTGGGAGCAAGCAAGCAAAGTCTGCCTGCTGTCTGTCCTCTGCTGAAGGGCCCTGTGGGGGAGTAGATGAAGCTGTGTAGAAGAATGCTCATCTGCCCTCTCTCTTCCAGGCTTACCTGGAGTCCTTCTACAAGTTCTGCAAGACGCTGGGAGGTACCACGGCAGATGCCATGTGCCCAATCCTGGAGGTAGGTCTGGAAACTTCCATAGCTGAATGGTATTACAATGGTGGTCATCACTCCCTGCTCAGGCCCAGCTTATCTGCCGGTTGTTAAGCATTCTCCAGTTGGTGCTCCGCATCCCCATGCGTGCTTGACCTGCTCACTGGGAGACCTAGGGAACACTGTCTGTGCCTGACTTTGGTTCCCCAAGTAGTGATACATTTGTTGCCTCTATGGCAACATCTTCATCCTCTCACGTGGATGACATGTGGAGAGCTACCAGAGCTGTTGGAGTCACAGCCTGTGTCCGTGCCAAAGCCTGCTGTGGCAAGATGTGCAGGACTTAGGAGCAGCATGTGAGAGTCACCCCTTGATTTGGGCAGGATTTGCCTTGTTCCGGGGATGGGGATTTCCTCACCTGAATGCTCCCCAGGTACTGGGCATGCTGGGAGCCTGTGCTGGTAGCCCGCCCTAGCTGAGCACTGGAGCGCTGTACACATCCCAGCAGCCTCCTCGTGCTGCCCTCTGATGTGGCTCTGTGCAGAGCAGCACTAATATCTGCCAGCCTCTGGTAAAGATACTGCATCCCAGCATGAGCCACTCTTTTCCCGCAGTTTGAAGCTGACCGGAGGGCCTTCATTATCACCATCAACTCATTTGGTACTGAGCTGTCCAAGGAGGACCGAGCCAAGCTGTTCCCACACTGTGGCAAGCTCTACCCTGAGGGCCTGGCTCAGCTGGCCAGGGCAGATGACTACGAGCAAGTCAAAAACGTTGCTGACTACTACCCTGTGAGTGCTCTGGGGTGAGGGCTGTGGGGATTGGTACAAGAACTTGCTCTGCATCAGAGCTTCTTGGGGATCTGGGGGAACTTGTGACTTGACAGCTTGGGGAGAGAGGTGCCAGTCTTCTCTGATGCTGTTGGTCCTGTGCTCTGCTTGGGCAGGACTTGGCTTGCCTGAGATGTCATTGGCTTCTTAGTCATGGCTGTCATTTTAGGGGTGACTGGGAGACAATGTTCTCTGTCCAAGGGTGTGGGGACTGCTTTTACCACCAAACCCTTGAAGTGCTGATGTGGCAGCAGTGTCAGGCTCTCCCTGCCTGATTTGGGAATGGAAATGTATCTTCAGTGGGAAGTGGTGTTGCCCCACTTCCAGCCTTGAGCTCTGGCTCAGTTGAAGGTGAGACACTGACCTGGGAGGACACATTTGGATTTGTCTGTGTTCAAGCGACTTCGTGCATGGCTGGGGACGTGTTTGGAGTCAGAGAGCTCAGTGTCCCCTTACTGAGCAGCCTGTGTGTGTGGGCACAGGGGTCTGGCCCAAGCACTCTAGTCTGTACATGGAGAGGGTCTGTCCCTGATGCCCCTTTTCCTGTGGCTCAAAGTAATGATATGCCTTTGAGAACTGCATATTTTAGAGAAAGGGCAGGACTCTTGGTTTCTCTGTCCTCTAACTTGACAGGGTGGCTGGAGTATCTGTGACACAGGAGGCCCTCAAGTGCTGCTGAGCTTGGGTACAGGGTATATCCTCATGTAATGCTTTCCTGCAGGAGTACAAGCTGCTATTTGAAGGGGCTGGCAGCAACCCTGGAGACAAAACCCTTGAAGACAGGTTCTTTGAGCACGAGGTGAGTGAGCCCTGAGATGCTTCTTCACATGTGCCATTTGCAAAGCTCCAGGTGTCAGGAAGCTGGTCTACTGCCCTGTCAGCAGCACTGTGGATGAACAGGGTTTGGGGGAAGGAGAAGCATGCTTGCCCTCTGCTCCTGCATGAGAATGGAAGCCTGGCATAGTGCTTGGCCTGTTGTCTCACCCAGACAGATTCTAGCAGTGTGAGGAGGCATGTTTGGGGCTGCTAATGGATATTTGGTCCATCAATAGCAAAGCTAGAGTGTAATTACATGGAAAATAAGGACTTTTATGGTACCTGAGTTATAACTATTTCCCTCTTCAAATGTCAGAGTCTGTCCTAAGCCATGTGCTATAGGTTAGAGCTGTCCCAAGGACTTAAAGAGATGCAGAGCAGGATACCTGTGCAGAGCCTTTCAGTCTGCTGGGAAGTCATGGGTCCTTCCAAGCAGGTCCATGCTTGCCTTTACCAGCTCCTCCTATCTGAGGTGAACAAATGACATGTCCTCCTCTGGACTTTCCCCAGGTAAAGCTGAACAAGCTGGCCTTCCTCAACCAGTTCCACTTCGGGGTCTTCTACGCCTTTGTGAAACTGAAGGAGCAGGAGTGCCGCAACATTGTGTGGATCGCAGAGTGCATCGCCCAGCGGCACAGGACCAAGATCGACAACTACATTCCCATCTTCTAACTCTGCTCCTGTCCAACCCTCCCACCCCTGGAGTCCAGAGGGACCCCTAACTCCCTGAATTGTCCCATGCCCAGACTCCAGGGATGTCCCATCTGTGGAACTGGATCAAATGAGGAAACTGTACAGTTGCTAGTTAAATTATTCAAAAGCTGGAGTTGTGTGTGCTGTGAGATGTCCGGAGGGACCAGTGGTCCAGGCTTAGCCCTGTGCAGCAGGAGGGTCTCCTGTTGTGTATGCAATAGTCACAGTGTTCCTGTACTAATTGCTGTGTGTGCTTATGCTCATAGAGCTGCGGGGGGCTGCCTCTGAGGGAGTCCCACTGCTGCAGAGGAATGGGTCAGGTCTGCCATGGCTGGGGGGCCCTCTGTCAGTGCTCTGCACGTCTCCTGCTCAGTGTTGTTCCTGTGAGATGTAGTTAGAATGTGGTTTGTAGCGTAGCCCATGCTGCTGTGCAATCCCTGCATCCCCTTGTAGTGAACCCTGACCTGGGAGAGACCAAGCAACCCTGGCCAGGACTGGAATGGAGCCAGTGGGAATGTGAGGGTAGAGCCAGAGTGCTTGCGGAGCACAGTCCTCCCACTCTGGCAGTGTTTGCACTCATGCAGC
Source organism: Fringilla coelebs (assembly GCF_963513975.1). Classification (NCBI taxonomy): domain Eukaryota; kingdom Metazoa; phylum Chordata; class Aves; order Passeriformes; family Fringillidae; genus Fringilla; species Fringilla coelebs. Next base: position 7,255,985 of record NC_140040.1, on the reverse strand, counting down.
CTTTCTGTGTCTGCAGGAGCAGTTCTCATCAGTTTCCCTGCTGCCCTGGACAGGGCTCCATAAGCTGGCTGAGCTCCTTCCTCAGAGCTGTGGAGACCCACAGCTTGCAGTTTACTGACACAACCATGCAAGAGCTGGGGCTCCTCTGGGCTCTGCAGATGGTAGTGGACCCCTGCACCCCTCCAGGGTAGACATCCAGGCTTCTCCCCTGCAGAGGGTGGATTGGCACTGCCATGGAGCTGTATGGCACAGCTGGCCAGGGGACAGAGCAGCTTTAGTCACCCTGGTGGGGGCAGGGATGTCCCAGGCCCTGCCTATCTGTGGTCTAGGGTGGGAGCCAAGCTGTGGGCATGGTGTGGCAGCCCTGCTCTTTGCTGCTCTGTTCTGGCTAGCTCCTACTTGCACTTGAGTTCTGGGAGATGTGCAATGGCAGCAGACACACCTTGCTGGAGGGAAACACGCTGGATGCTGCTGGGAGGAAGGATCAAGGGAGAGTGGCTCTGTCCCAGCTTGTGCTGTGGTCACCTCTGCAGCTTGTTTTCCTGTGATCCCCTCCTCTCTACACCAATAAATATCTGCCTACTGCACTGTGCTCTCCTGCTTACTTGGGCACCAGCTCCCACAGCCCCAGGTGGAACCTCCATCGGTCACAAGGAATCTGGTAGTTGTGGTAGTGGAGCCTGGTGTGGTTTCTGTGTGAGTTGGGACACTTGTTTCTACCACAGGCATTGTTGTGGTACCCCACCCCATGAGGCCCAGAGTACTCCTTCCAGCTCAAGCCAGGACAGTGCCTGGTCTGTGGGTGCAGCTGGCTGCCGAGCTAAGGGGTGCAGCCTTATGGGAATGATCTGTAAGGTTAGGGAGCTGCATGGTTTGTCCCTGGGGCTGTCCACATGGGGCACTGTCACCACTGCCATCCTTGCCCCAGCAGGGCCACAGAGTCAGAGCAAAGCAAAAGAAAGCTTTTGGCACAGGGCTGGGGAGGAGCAGGGAGTGAGCACAAATACCTCCTGGCAGGCTGAGCCCTTTTCTGGAAGTACCTGTGGCACCTGCTGCTGCATGTGAGGCTCCTGCCACATGGTCGGTGTGGTGCCAGCCATGACCCAGCTTAGCTCTGCCCACAGGCTGGGCATCCCTGAGCAGCATTGCAGCACTGCACTGTGGAAGGAGACAGCCAGAGCCTGCTGGAATATCAAGAATGGATTTATTTAAAAACTGACAATCACATAGTTCATCTCATGAAGAGCTCTGCAGCACTGGCAGCCTGGTCTTGGCCCCTCCACTTGTCAGGAGCATGTGGAGTGTGTAATGAGTGGCAGGGAGGCAGCGGCCACAGGGTCCCAGCCCTGACCCAGCCAAGAGGGGATGGCGACAACAGCTCTGAGAGCAGTAGGGAAGGTGGTGGGTAGCTGAGGAGGTACATCCCAGCCTGTGGTGCAGAGCTGCTGAGTCAGGCAGGGATGGGCCTCTTGGACGGTACATGGTTAGAAAAAATATAAAACCAAGGTCTCTAGAAAATGTTGATTCTTGCACAATAGAAAATAGATCTACCTGATTTTGGAAAGGAATTTGGTTTTTAACGTCTAGTGCTGATTGTTCCCCTGCGGTGCAGGAGGGCGGTGCCTTTGGCTCTGCACGTGCTCAGGGGCTGGTGTGCCTGGACAGCCCGGGAGAAGGCCCTGTGCAGGCCCAGGTCAGGCCTTCTTCACATCATTGTGGTGCTCTCGCTGCAGGGCTCGGGGCAGCTTGGGGTTGATGAAGAATCCTTTCAAGAACAAGTCTCGGACAAAGTAGGGCAGGTAGCGGTGTATGAAATACATGATCCCAAGGCCCTGCCCTGGGTAGTAGCGCACGGCTGGGTTGGCAGCCAGAAGCCCCTCTGTGATGCTGTTCACCACTGCGCTGAGGTCCTCCACCGCCACCTTCATGAACTGGACGAACTGCTGGTTGATCTCCTCTACATAGTCCTCACCATAGGACTGCAGCAGCTCCTGGGGCAGACTGGCCAACAGCTGCTGTTTCTGCAGGTTCCAGAAGGCAGGATCACATGTTGTCCCTGCAAGGAAATAGTTCCCGTGAGCTGTGCGGGCCCCCCACTCCAACCCTCTTGCCATGGGTGCCAGCAGCCCCAGTCACCTTCCAGTCTCACAGGAAGGACCAGTCATGAGGGAATACAGTAGTAGCACCATAGTGGCTCTTGCTAGCCTGAGACTGGACCAGAGGTCTTGGGCCCTCTGCCTGCATTGGGGATACCACTATCATAAACGTGACTGAGCTGCTTTAACCAGTCCTAGTGGTACGGGGTCTGCTGGCAGGACTCAATCCTGATGCTGTTTCCAATCCATCAGAGCCCAACTGCCACAGGATAGCCACTGTCCCCGTACGGCTGGAGATGCTCAGAAGCTGCTTGCTCATGCTTACACCACCAACTGCTCATCCCATTGCTCCATCTTCTGCCTCCCTGGGATACTTGTCCTTTGCCCACAGGCACAGACAGGGAGTAGGCACTGACCCTTTTACCTGTTTTGTAGTAGCCAGGTACGATGAGGCTGACTTTGATGCCCCAGGGCTGGAGCTCACTGCGGAAGGTGTCCATGACCAGGCTGAGGGCTGCCTTTGATGCCCCGTAGGCTGCCAGGCAGGGGAAGGGCATGTCACCTGGCATGAGTGAAAGAATGAGTGAGGCAGTGCTCCAGCAGGGACAGAGGGGGGTGGGGGAAAAGGGCAGGGCTTGTGTAGGGCTGTGTTCCTGGCCCCTGCTTAAGGAAATGGCTAAGGGTTTGTTTTGCTGAGAAAACAACTGAAAATAGCTTCAAATTAATGTTTTAATGGGGGAGAAAAAAGTTGTGAGGGAAGAGGAAATTGATTTTGCTCCCTGTCCAGCTAAAGCTTGGGATTGTCATCCCCAATGGGGGATTAGATTGTTTTAATGGGCAAAATAAAGTGCAGGGGAGAGGAAGTTGATTTTCCTGCCCTGGCCAGGGCTGTCATCCCCAATGGAGGCCCACGGCAGCTGGGCTTGGGTTGCCCATGCTGCCTGTGACCAGGCTGACTGTCCCCACATGTCTCCACATGTCTCCTCATGTGTTGGTGGCTGCTGTGAGGCTCACCAGTGCTGCCAGATCATCCCAGATATTCCTGGTGCTAGTACGCTTAGAAAGTTGGAGTGCCTGGAGGTTGGGAATTGCACCACACCATGGGGCTGCTCGAGCTGTGCCTGGGCTGAGGGTGCCAGGGGGGCCACACTGGAGGGAAGCTGCTCACCTGCAGGGCTGCTCACGGTGACAATGCGACCGCCAGCAGAGCGGAGCAGGGGCAGCAGCCCCTTGGTGAGCTCCAGGGAGCCAAAGAAGTTCACTTCCATGCACGTGCGGAACTTGCCCAGCGGTGAGAGCTCAGCGTCGGCGATGATGTCATTGAACCCGGCATTGTTCACCAGGCCCCAGAGTCCTGTGGGAATGGGATGCTTGAAGAGGTGACCTGAATGGGGAGCCCCACCCTGGGATTCCCAGCTGCTTCCCAGGCTGATGGGGCTCCTGCAAGGAAATTGCAGGGTGCTCCAGGGCAAGAGAACTTGGCAAACTTGACTGTTGGCACAGGTGCCTACAGGGACGCAGTCCCCTGTGGAGATACATGGAGGTTTGCCACTGCCATGCTGGCTGCAGGCTGAGGTCCCAGGGAGTTCTGTGGGGTCCTTTGAGGTTGCCAAAGGCAGCTCCTACCTGTGCTGTTGGTGTGGGCCTGGATATACTGCAGGACGCGCTGGATATCCTCTGTCTTGGTCAGGTCCATCTGCAGCAGTGTCAGCCTCGTTGAGCAGCTCTGGCGCAGCTCCTGGGCACCAGGACTCTGCAGGTCCAGCACACTGGCAAACACCCGAAAGCCCATGATGTCCAAGTGCCTGGCTGTTGCCTGCCCAAAGCCTGAGTCACATCCTGAAAGAGATGGGAAGAGCCTTGCAGTGGCCAGTGACAGCTACTGTCTGTCTCCAACCCCCAAAGAACCCCTAGTTCTGCCTTTCCATCGCTAGGAACTAACCCCAGCGTCAGTTTTCCTTGCCTGAGGACCACCTCGGCTCTTCAGCCCGCTGTAGCTCCTGACTCACCAGGATGTGACCTTGCCCTGGGGCATTTGCAGGTCACAGAGCTGCTGTTTTCTCTCCCTTGCCGGAGGAAGACAACACTCCCTTTATCTGCAACCCCATCGCCCCAGCTGCAGGCAAACCCACAGGCACCGCACCGAACAGCCCAGAGCCCTCCAGCGATGCAGGGCCATCAACTCTTAAAATAGCCTCTAAAAGCTCCATCAAGCACCATTCATAGCTGGCATAAGGCTCAGTGGGAGACTTCTGCCAAATGCCTTTTGCCTCCCAGAAAGTGATCAAGAGGCAGAGGACCTCTTCGCCTGGCTAGTGCATGAGGGGATTAAAAAGGGTGAGGGAAAAAGAAAGGATTCAGTTCTGCTCCTGCTACCCTGCATCCTTCAAGGGAGCATCCAAACGGGATGGGCCACTCGGGCGAGGACTGGTGCTCCATGCCCGGTCATTTCCTCCATCTCTGCTCAAACAGTGGCACCACAGATGACATTGTCACCTGCAATGCCACCATCAGGGCGGCTGAGAGACAGCCCGGGCGGGAGCTGGCTGTTGCAGAGTGGTGACAAGGCCAGTGGCCAGGGTGGAGCGGCCAGGATGCAAACAAACAGCAGCAGCAAGGTACAGGCTGTTCCCGGGGCCGATGGCAGCACTGATAGCTCTGGGAGTCTGTGCCACAACTGCTGCCCAGTCACATTAACCATTAACAGGGGAGCGCTGCAGGGGCAGCCCCATGGCCCTGTACCCTCCTGCCCTGCACTTTTAGGTGCTCATGAGGACATCCTGAAAACGGACCCTGTGTGGCACCTGGGGTCCACCTCGGGGTGGACACAACAGTGGCCCTAGGGACTGTTACCTCACCGAGATTCAGCACGCCTCCACCGGCCTTTGGGGGGCGGGGGTAGGTGGGCACGGGGTCTGGCTGCCTCACTCTTCCATACCTCCAGGCTGAGATTAGGCACTTACAGCTCTTGGGGTGCTAGCTAAGCATCAGTTCAGTGTCTCTGTCCCAGTTCCCAGCTCAGTTTTACTCTATTGCTGCTCAGAAACCTGTAATTAAGCCTCTGGCCAGAGGCCAGAGTGATAACACAGCCCAGAGGTGCTCAGTTGGCAGGAAGGGGCTGCAGGGACCTCCCTTTCCCACACAACACCCCACACTCATCACGGATGTGTGCCAGGTTGGCTCAGCATCACCCCAGCATTGTCCCTGACATTGGCCCAGCATCACCCCCAGAACCCTGGTCTGCAGGGCATGCTGAAGGTGCGGTGGGTACAGCACATCCACCTCTCCCCTCCCTAGGAGCAGTGCATGCTGCCAGTAGACAAACAGATAAGGTGCATTTCACCTTTTCGAGCAGTGCAGGAGAAAACTGCAATAAAGATAAGGTTTAAAAATAAAAGTGCTCGTGGCCACAGCCTCACCATGACACAGCTGACAGGAAGGTTACCTGCACTGCTCCCATGCAGCTGGCAAGAAAAAGCTTCCAGTCCAAACATGAAGCTTCCTATCACCACGTAACTCTCAAAATCCCGGGAAGCATCCCAAAAAACTGAGAGCCAGGTTTGCTGGCTTCTTATGGGCAAGTCTGGCAAGGAGGGAGCAAACACAGCCACATGCTGTCCAAGTCAGGCAGGGTTTGTTTTGCCTTAGAGGAGCAGGGCAGTCAGAGGGTTTGTTTCGGAAGTTCTAATTTATTCACACACATACCAAATAAAAAAACTCCTGGGAGGCTGGCGGGAGGCCCAAGGCCAGGAGGGTGAGGATGCTCTGGTGTTATTTAAGGTCTCCGCTGCTGCTCAGCTTCCCATCCGCTGTGCTCAGGCATGCCAAGAGTGCAGGGAGGGACGATGAACCCCCTGGGCCCATAACACGTGGGCTTAAAGCATGGCAGCTTTCCCAGGGCCATGTTCACTCCTCATGGCCACCAGCACATGAGCTGCTGGCCACGCTGGAGCTGGCACAGGAGCCATTGCCGCTGGCCCGGCCCCGCCGGGAGCGCTGGAGCCGTCCAGTCTGTGCAGCCCCAGCAAGGCTGGCGCTGGGCTCGCTGCCCTCCCAGGATGCTGCATCACGAGGAGATGCCGGCGCCAGTTCCCCCCGCCCCAGCTCCCAGCTTGCCAGCTGGTTTCACAGTCGTGCTGGAGGGAGGGACGTGGTCAGATCAAGCACAGGAGCCCAGCATTGGGAGCGCAGCAGAGGAGAGCAGGTACCTAGAAGCCCCTGCATTGCATCCCCACAGACCCTGGGCCAGCAGACAGAGGCTTTTGCTGCAGCAGGAGCAGAGCACAACCTGAGTCAGGTTGCAAAATCCAGCAGCCCTCCACAGGCTCAGCAAGCCGGGACAAACTCCTGCACCAGGGGCCGGCCGGACCTTTTCCAGAGCAGCGGGACAGCAGCAATTCCTGAGAACTTTGCAGAAGCTCCAGCCATTTCAGCGGCTCCCCAAAGAGTGAGAGATGCAAGCCTCCACTAGAATTTTGGCATGACAAGCCCCATTTTTACTTATCTTGAGCAAGCAAAAAGGTTTGGCCTCCAACATCACAATAAGGGGTGCGCTCCCACCCACTTGGGGAGAGAAAGAGGACTGACACCACAGCATCTTGAATCCGTTGTCCAGAGCTGCTCCTCACCGGTGACAGCAGAGCCACCGCCGGGGCTGAGCTGTGCCAGCTGGGCAGCTCCCAGCCAGCCTGCACCGCTCGCGCTTCCTCACTGCCAGGAGCCGGCTGAAGCTGCAGTCCCGGTTTGGTGTGGACACATTTCTTTCAGGTGAGTCAGGCATGGCACGCTCTGACATTTTGCTGTCTCAGGTATTCACCCTGCTCTCCTGCACCAGCACCAAGGCCACCACACACAGACATGCTCAAAATTAGTGCTACAGTTTTCTGATTGGAGCAGAGAGGATCAATAACACGGCTGCGACCTAGGAGCTGCTGAACCACAACCGCGTGCCTGCCCCTGCCCCCACTGCTGGCACGGTCCGTGATGGAGGGCTGGCAGCACAGGTCTGCAGTGCTCACCCCAACACAACCTAGGCATGACTTCCCTTCCCAAACTGTGGGCTGAGAGTCCCCATCCATGAGCCATTAGCAATGCATTCTCATTCTAGAGCTGTGGAACTGCAAGCTGGGCATCTTAAGCCCTGAGTTACAAGCCAAGCTTCTTCATCCCCAAGCCATGGGCTGTGTACATCCTCATCCCTGAGCCATAAACTGAGCACCTTCATCTCTGAACTAGAAGCTGTTCATCTTTATGACTTCTGTATCCTGATTCCTGAACCATGCACAACATGTGAGGACCAATGAAAACCTAAGCAGTGAGAACCACAGCTTGGCTAAAGAATTCCCATGTGCCTGCAAAACTGCCCAGAGCCTGGTGGATACAGTGGCAGCTCCCTGGATCAGGTCCCTCTGTAGCCATTCCGTCTGAGGAACTTGGTGTGGAAGCTGAAGAGGGGTTGCCCCAGGGCTGAGCACCCTTGTGATGGACCTCCTCCCCCATGGTCACCCTAGCAGCATGGTCAGTCAGCAGCCCTAGGGGCAGTGCCCCAGGCACCTGGCAGCAAGGCAGCTGGAGGCACCCCTTGAGGATGCTCCATCTTCCACTGACTGGGAGCTTGCTAGCTGAGTTGGGCACTCAGAAGGACATCACCCCCTCCACCCCTATCAGCTCTGCAGACCCTTGCCTGGGTGCCACCTGCTGCTCCCCAAATCCCAGGACATCAATCCCACCTCCCCAAAAAGCTTTAGCGCTGTGTGCCCCACCACCCTGTCCAAGAGGCCTCGCCAAGGAGGAGATGTCACCAGGCTCAAGGACACCATCAACAGGGCACCAAGGCTGAATGGATTAACATGCTGAGCCACTTGTTTCCATAGGCTCAAGCTCAAACCCTGCCTGGGATGCCAAGCTCAACGTGGCCTTCTGGCTCTGACAGGATTCACTGCCATCATGAATCCAGCTTCTCTGGGCATGGTATGGAATTTAGCCAGGCAGTACTGAGTGCTGGGTGCCTGAGCAGGCACTGATCCCAAGCTGTTTGTCTCAGCTCCATCCTGGGAGTGTGGGCACCTCATGGATGTGGAAGCACAGGACAAAGTGGGGATGGTGTCATCAGAGGGGATGGCAGTACCCCAGACAACTCAAGGAAGGGGTCTTTGCACAGTGCAGGTCCAGGCATGATAAAATGTCCAGCAAAATCCTGTGTGGGCAGTACAAGGCCCAGTGGCCAACACCTTCCGGATGCTGCACACATTTGGAGCAAGGAGTGATAAAGGGGTGATGTGAGCCTCGGGCAAGAGGGAACAAATTCTTGGCAGGGCGCAGGAGAGGGAGGGGAAGGCAGGAGCACCTGTCCCCACAGCAGCTGGGCCACCACAGCCACGCACCAGCCCTGGCCTCCCCAGCCAGGCATGAGCCACCATCTGCCCACACCCAAGGTACTCCTGTGGGAGTGGGGCTGGAAAGGGGCACCCACAGCCCCCATCCCATCCAGTGTCATCACTGTTAACAGGAAACACCACCCCAGTCACTGGCTTGCACGGCATGCCATGTCCCCACTCCCCATGGGAGCAGCCCTCATGCCCAAGCACAGGCAGACAGGGCTGGGGTAGCAGCAGGCCTAGTGATGCTACTGCTGGTCCTCAGCACTGGGGTTCAGGAAGCCACAAGCCTAATTAAATTAAATCAAATCCAGAAGATACCTTTAGGGATGACCTAAATCCCTTGTGAGTGGATAATGCAGGAACCCCCCACCCAAGCAGCCTGGGTGTGTATCCCTGCAAAGCCTCAGCCTCCTTCCTGAGCAGGACCTGAGCCAAGGGGGCACACACTGCCCCTGCTCCCCTAGGACCACCCCCCTGCATGACACAGTCGGCGCAGGCAGCTGATGGCTTCCACAGCCCAGAATAGACACTTCCCTCCAACAGGTCCTATGGGTCAGAGCTGGGGTCAGACAAACCCTCAGCCCCACAGGGAGACTCATGACAGAAGGCAGAGCTCAGAATGCCCATGGCAGGGGGTACAGGGGTGACCTACCCCTCTGTGTGCTGGGGACAATAGCCAGATGGTATGAATTACAATGGATTAGCCAAGTGTTCCTGGGGCCTCACAGTCATCGCCTCCAGCTGGGAAGTTATCTCCCACTTAACAAAGAGAAGGGGGAAATCTGATTTTCTGCCTAGACAACCAACACAACCAGACAGAGATGACGAGGAGCCCCCAGGCCAGTGTGAATGCACCCAGCTTCTGGATTAAAGGCCATTTCTCAGGAACTTTACTGGTGCATCCCTATGGGGGACTGATTGCACTAAAGCAGCTGGGCAATAAAAAAAGTGTCAGAGGCCCGCAGCCCTCCCCATCACTGTCACTAAAAGCCATCCAGACGCCTTATCCCCCACCAAAGCCGTGAACAGCAGATGCTGCTTGCCACTAATGGGGCTAATGAACGCAGGAGCTTGTTAGTGCCCTGGGACAGCAGGACAGGAATGAGCCCAGCTGCCCCCTGCAATGCAAGGCCAGTGCCTGGTGGGATGCTCAGAGAGGCTGGGACCCAGGAATTAACCCAGCCCTGGCATAGCAGTGATGCTGCTGCGGTGAGCAGTGACCCTGGGCTCACAAGCTGACGGGGGTGGGGGGAGGAAGTGCCACCTCCAGCCTCGATGTGACACTTCGCAGAAAGAGAGCACAGGAATTTCCTAGAAGCAGCCGCTCACCGCACACCGGGGCTGGATGGCATCTTCCGGCAGCTGCTGTCTCCAGCGAGGGGAGATCCTCTCCCCAGAAGGAGCAGTGAGACTGTCACAGTCAAGAATTTCATCTTGCAGCAGGCAGGGATGCACAAAAGAAGTCAGCAGCACAGACTTCACCTGGCACAGGCTGTACATGAGAGCTAATCTGGGATGAATGGATGGCCCTCCAAGAGGAAGTTGTGAAGAGCTATGGTTATAGCTGGGTTAATAATCACCTTCAAAGGGAACATGGTGAACTGGGAACATGGAGCTGACAAGCCTCGAAAGCCATCCATCAGGAAGAGCTGTCGCTGGGAAGGACACCCATGGCTCAGAGACAACTTGACCAGATCAGTCAAGATCAAGTGCCACTCAGGATCAGTGCCAATGGCAAGGTGGCACTGGTAACATCCACTTGGGCTCTTGGAGAGGGAGAGGCTGGGTAGGAACCAGGCTGAGAAGCCAGAAAGCTCCACTGGCTATGCTCCTGGGGAAGAAGGTGGTGGCAATAGAGCAATGGCTGGGGCACCTGCTGGTAGGCACCTCTAGTCTGCAAAAGGGCTCTCCAGGGACTCCCAGCAGGCTGGGGAACCACCAGCCGAGCCCCATATCCATTCCTCTTGTGTGCTAACAAGCAAAGAGAGGCATCAGGTCATGCCTAAGGTCTGCTACAGGCAGGGCTAATCCATCCACAGGCAGCTGAAGGGAAGAACAGCTCTTCTGCATGGACCACCATGAGTTATCACCACCCAGGAACATCTCAGGGAAGGTCATTTTAGCCAGGACAGCAAAGCACCACAGCCATGACATGTCCCACCATGTGGTGGGACAAGTTAACTGTGGGAGAGCTTTGAAGTGCCAGCCAGACAGCACTGTGGGCAAGTCACAAGTGATGCCAGCAGGGACAAAGCCATGCTGGGACAGTGCTGACCAAAGCAACAGGTCAGAGCAAGCCCAGGGAATGGATCACCATGTTGAGCTTCTCAGAGTTTGCAGCACCCCAATAAGGCTACAGCAGTTTTAATGGAGCACTAGGGGTAATACTTAGGGGTGTTTGGCTGATGAGATATTTCTTTGCTTGTAGGGTGCCAGCTCCTCACTCTCCCTGTCACAAGAGTAAACTCCCACCTCATGCCACAATCCCAAGCAAGCAGAAGTGGTGCAAGCCCTGCCCATTCCCACATCATGATGGTCTCTACAGCTGCACCAACTATTTTCTTTTGCAGCTTCCAGATCCATGTGAAGCGGGGGATTTTTTTTTTTTTTTTTAGAAACAGAGTAAAACACTTGAGCAAACACCAACTGAGCTTCTGCCAAGACAGCTTTTGAAATACACTGAGCTGTTTAAGCCCCCAGGCTCAGAGCTGTGCCTCATGACATCCTCAACCCACCTGCCCTTTCCATACACCGCTCAAGTTGTCCCCTCCTTACTCTTCACCTGCAGCTCTCACCAGCTCTTCGGAGTAAGAGTTTAAGTATCATAAGGCTGCTTTGGTGCATTTTCCCCAAAAAACATGAAGGTGACCCTCCAGGCTGATGTGGTTGGACACAGTTGTGCTGACCCAGGCAATGCCAGGGCAGCACTCACACGTGCCCTTCAGCTTAGGCAGAGCCCAGCACAACAGCTGAAAGAGGGAGACAGAACTCACCCTGCGATGGCTGCACAACCCAGGTTGGAGCTTATCCCCACCTGGACCCTAGAGAGGAACAAACATTGGTCACAGTGGGTTACTCATAACAGGATGAGGCCCTCATAACCCAGAGAAGCTGCAGCTGCCCCATCCCTGGAAGTGTTCAAGACCAGGTGGGATGTGGCTTGGAGCAACCTGGTCTAGTAGGTGTCCCTGCCCATGGCAGGAGGATTGGAAGAAAATGGTCTTTAAAGTCTTTTCCCAATCCAAACCATTCAGAGGTTCTATGATTCTGGGACGGCAGACTTTCAGAGCTGCACAGAAGACATCAGGGCAGGTACCTGAGCTTTCCAGCCCATCCCTGCTCTCTGTTCCCAGCCTGCCTGGGAGTCACTTGCCATCTGGCTCCACAGGGTCAGCCACCCAACAAGAGGAAGTGCTGCCGCAAAGCCTGTAAAGCCAAAAACTGCTTTTCAAGATTACAGCCTTAGAGCCAGCAAATCCCAGGACAGCGCCATGTGTGACAGGGAAGCCAGCTCCCAAGGGGGAAGCTGATAAAGCTCAGGGGCTGGCAGCTCTCCAGGGGAGAAGGAAGAAGAAGTGATACGTTGCACATACAAGCTGAGACAGAGGAACGGGAGGTGGTGGATATAATGGGGCTACTGAGGGGAGCAGGGAAGGAGGTAACAGGTACATGCTGGGAAGGTTAAAAATAAAAGCTCCTAAACTATCTCTGCAGCAACATACTGACAGCATAAGGGCAGTTTTTCCACCTTATCATAGAAAATTTGAGCATTCTCCACCTTAATATGGAGCAGTTAGATTGGAAGGGACCTTATAGGGTTATCCAATTCCAACACCCCTGCCGCAGGCAGGGACAACTTCCACTAGCCCAGATTGCTCCAAGCCCCATCCAACCTGGCCTTGGAGGCTCCATAGCAGTACCTCAGATCTGAGATGACAGGAGGGACATCAGGAGGTGAAGAGGTACAAACGCCCTGCAGCCTTTCCTCCTCGGAAAAAAAAAGCCCCTCCAGCTGGAGTTTTAGACAAGCACTGAAAGAAGACTATGGGGAAAAGGCCAAGATTTGGTGGAAACACCTTGAAGAGCCCCCTCAAACAAAACACAGCTAGGCAAGTCCACCAACCCTATGCTGTGCTTCCAGCAGTAAAAGCAGCAACCGGCTCTTCTGTAACCAGATCCTGGCTTGAGGGGAGCTAGACTCAACAGTGGGTAACCCAACTCCAGACCTCATTAAAATTGTGCTGCTCATTGGACTAGAGGGCAGCAACTGCCTACACTTCTCCCGAAAGCATCCGTTCCCATCTGACAATCTCATTTCGGCAGGGAAGTCTTTGCTTTGTTGCTCTCATGTCCCCACATAACCCCGAGGTTAATCAAGCCAGCTTGGGTTTCTCTACCAACTCCAGTCTCCCACAGTATGAAACCTCAATGCATTTTCCTCCTAATTAGCTGTGCTCATCATTTTTGGTTAACGGTGCTAAAAACTCCCACCTCAACAGGTCTGTGTCATTAGTAGGCTTCAAAAGTGCTTATTTTATAGATAAGTGAGAAAAAGCCGAGCGTATCTATCCACATGCCTGTGGTGAGCAGGGGTAGGTATCTATTTCTGAAGAAACCTCACGTGGGAAAGAAGAATCCTAAATCCATGGAGGGCTGCTGACAAAGCGGGGGGAGAGCTTCAGCCCTGCAGATAGAGGCAGAAAAAACAGCTTTCCTGCTCTGTTCCCAAAAGCCAGCAGTAAACCCTATAACTAGAGATAAATGTTGCTTTTTTTTTTTTTTTTTTTTTACTTTAAGTATACCAGGAATTGCTTGTACACCAGGGCTGGAGTTTGGGTGTTTGATTTTGGTCCTGTCCCACCCCTCAGCTTGGAGGCAGCAGCTGCCTCTGCTGTTAATTTTTAATAGATTCTGGAAAAATCAGAGCAATTTCAGGGAATAAGCTGATTTTCAGCTTTCACTTATAGAATCAAAAGAATGGTTTGGTTTGGCAGGGACCTAAAAGATCACCTATTCCCCCTGTACTTAGGCTGGGGAAAGATCCCTGGTACCTCTGAGCTGGCTCCAGAAGCAGAGTGAAAGTCACCTAAGGAGAGCTGCAGCACCTTTGCACAAAGCATTTCTCACAGCAAGGCTGCTGGCAGGCTCAGCGCCAAACACAGGCTGTGAGTGTGCTGTGCAGGTGCTCTGGCCACACTGTGGTGCAGAGGTGCCCATCCCAGAGCCAGCCCTGAATCCTTGACCCCAGCATTTCTCAGTCACCTTTTTTAGCTGGAAAATAGATCTAAGACAACATCAAAGTCCAGACGGGAGCAACATTGCTTTTTTTACCACAGAAAGTGATTTACCTTCACAGCAGAAAGCAAGAGCCCCAACATCTGGATTGAATCACTCAGTCCTGCTGCAGCCAGCAGATGCTTCAACATCTGTGGAGTGCATGGGAAACACTGAAGCACTGCAAGTTGCAAAGCCTCTGTTAACCTTGAACATGGTCTGCAGCTCTGACCCATTTCAGATTTTTAATGGGGCATGCAATTGTAACAAGAACGCTTCACGAGGAAAACCACACTTTCCCTGCAGCCAGGAAAGAGAAGAGAGGAGGACAGGGCAGGTTTGGGTCTGGGCAGCCTGGCCAACAACCGCTTTTGCTCACAGAGATGATTTGTTGGAAGACAGACCAATCTGCAGGTGCTCCTAGCTTCCTTCACAGGCTGCACCAAGGAAGAGCAAAGATACAAAAGACCCAGACTGCTTCTCTCAGGCAGCCATCCTGATCTTTGGGGTTATTGGAGGGCTAATTCAGGTACCACCATTATAGACAGAACAACAATTCATTATTTTCAACTTTCCTTCCAAGCTGAAGCATATGAACCAATATCTTGTAACACAACTGTCCTTCCTCTGCTCTGGCAAAGCCCTGCAGGCAGGCAGACTCTATGGGCTGCTTTGCATTTGGTACTTTTCAAGGCTCTGCAGTAAATCGGGCAATTGGCTACTGTCCAAAGAACCACCCCACACATGGCTGAGCTACAAAACAGCAAGAGGCTTCTCCAGCTGCTCAGTGGAGCCCTGGGATGCTCCTGGCCCTCCCTCCACCACCTCCAGGCACCCCATTTTGTTGGATGGTTTCAACAGACTCACTGAATTCCACAGGCATCTGCTAAGACCACAGGAACCAAAGGATGTTCTAGGTTCATGTCTAAACTGACCCATTCAAAGCCCAACCTTGCACAAAGCACTGCCAGCCTGAATCTGGAGAGGCCAAGAAATGGCAGCTCATCACCTCCCTCCAAGACTGCTCTTGCAGACCATCAGCCCTGCCCATGCTCCAGAGGCTGGGCTGCTTTTTATATCAATTCCCAGTGGGAAGCAGTATGGGATATAATACTCCTCCTCTTTGTTCACACAGCTCTGAGGAGTCCAGTGGCCCTAAGAACACCCAGCAGTGCCATTTCACATTTGGGAAGGGGGATGCACACACAAACCAGCTGTTTGATGTTTGGAGCAAGCAGCTCTCAATGAGCCACTGCCCCCACTGGCCCACAGGTGCCAGCCAGCAGCACCAGCACCCTGGAGTGCCCTGTCACACACTGTGGTGAGGGATGCCAGGTATTGGCTGCCTTGCAGCTTCCCAGTGCTGGATCAGGCTCTGGTCAGGCAGCTGCCCATGCCAACCCTGCCCACACTGCAGGTATGTTCGGGTCCTTGTGGTTTTCTGAGTATGGCTGATGTGCCAGGTGTTGGCTCATCTTTAAGGCAAGGGCAGGTTCAGGACAGCAAACCAAGGGAGGCATGGAGATAGCTGCTGTCTCCCTCCCAGCCCGGGCCAAGCAGCTGATCTCCTCTCTCCTCCTCATCCCCATCATCCTCCTGGGGCTGACCTCTCCCAGCCCCTGGCTGCACAGGAGGGCATTCTCCTCCTCCCTGAAAACAGCTGTTACATCTCCTAGGAATACAGGATTAACACTTTCCTCACCCCTGCCCCCAGCCAGGCTGCATCCACTGGAGCCATGCTCCTGGAGAAGCTGGGATGCAGAACAAAAGCCCCAAGGTCACAGCCCCAGACAAACACAGCACTGCAGGGACTAGTGACCACTTACTTTGCTAGCCCAGGGGATGCCTCATGGGAAAGCACAGCATCCCTTGCTCCCCTCTAGCAGCAGGTGGCTGCCCATCCCTGCTCCAGCCACCCCCAGTCCCACGTGCAACAGTCAAAATGCAAACCTGCAGCAGATGGGAAACGCCACAACTTTCCAGCCCCTGCTGCTACCACAGGGTCAGCAGCTTTGCTCTGCAGCAGCTCTACAGCTGCTCTGCTATTTTCCCACTGAGCTGCACAGTTAGTTTTCCTTCAATCCCTGCCATAACTAAGTTTTATTTAGCCAGTGATGTCCAAACAGCATATGGGGCTGGAGCATCACACACAGAGCTCAACTTAGGGTTGTTCCCAGAGAGAGTGGGCAGCTGGAAAAGCTGAAACTCATCACCTGGGAGATAGAGCAGCACTGCAGCCACCTTAACTTGCCCCAGATAAGCATCACTGAACCTGCTGCAGGATTAAGACAGCGACCAAGATATGTATACAAGGAAATGATGCCCAAAGATTTTTTAGGCTGAAACCTGCACTGCTCCATCGGGAGGGGACTTTGTGCCATTTCTCAGTTCATCTGCAAGGTCCAGCACAACACACAGCACGGCAGAAGTTCTGTCCCTGACCTCACAGACCTTCAATGAGGCCCAGCATTGCCAGCCATCCATTCTTATGCTCTCTGCCAGGCTTTGCTCCCCATTGGCAAAAGGAGGAAGGTCAGGCTGCCTTTCTCCCCAAGCTGATCCTTCCCGGCTGCTCCCACAGGAGACAAGCAGCTACTCAATACCTAGTTGCCTGGAATTAATCCATAAAAGAATCAGGCTAATTACTATGCAAATACTCAAGTGAGGGATGCCATCCCCAGCAAAACAGCCCTCACATCTGCCCCTTGGCAGGCACTTGCCAGAGCAACAGTACGGAAACGCCAGTCCCGCACCGCGGGCTGCGCCTCGAACCTGTAAAACCACAAAGTATTTACAGCCAAGAGCAAACACATCAGAGCTGCAGAGGTGCCACCTCAACGCACTGGGGCAAGAACACCTTGTTCCAGTCACTGACTCACTAATTATATAGGCAATGCCAGGGAGCCAGGGCTGCCAGAGCTGGTGTGCCACAGGGCACCTGCGAGCGCATGGCTGTCAGACATCCTCCCCAGGCAGCCCTACCCTGCTGCAGCTTTGACCTTCACTCAGTTGAATCATTCATTCATCCACTGCCTTGCTCCTCTGATCTTCCTCCTCCAGAGAGGATTCCCTGCACTTCCTACTCCTGCCACAGAACCCTTCAAGCTGGAAGGGGGACCCAGGTCTTGCCTAATTTTCGAGAAAAAAAGCAAACACTCTTCTCCAGCTTCAGCACCTCCAAGCCCAGCCGAGACGTGCCCACCAGGATGCAGGCTCCTGTCCTTGGGAGCACTGCCAAGGTCATGCCCAGAAGTTTCCTTCCCCTCTGCATCCATGCAGAACCAGCAGCACCTTCCAGGCACACCTGGAGCAAAAACCACCCCAGCTTCAGCACTTCCTTCTCATCTCTCCACTACCACTGCCTCACAGCAATGCACTGCTGAGCCTGGCTCTCATCCTGCAATTCCACTGCCAGGAGGAAGGAGTGAGAAACCATGTATATACCAAGATAGCCTAAAGAGCTTCAGCCAGCAAGCCAGAGTTGTGCAAAACTTGGGAGCATAGCACATTCTCTGAGGAGCTCAGGACCACAGAGGAGCTTTGGACCAGGCAGCCCAAAGAGGCGGCAGGCAGCAGCTGGGCAGCATTTCCCAAGGATACCCACACAGTGGAGGACCTTGTCTCCAGCAGCTCCCTGGATGGAGCTCTGGATGAGGCAGTGATTCTCAGCACTAGGTAGCCAGCTCTGTTGAAGCCTCTAGAGATACTATGAGAGCCTTTCCAAGAACAAGTACAACTCCAGAGGGGAGGAAGGGAAGGGGAGAATAGGAGAGGGAAGCCCTTGGGCCAGCCGACGGGGTCCAAAGCCAGCTCTGTCCCATCTAATCTCAGGGCTTCCAGAGGAAGCAGCTCTCGGCATCATGCTGCAACTAGTGGTCAACACTCGAGGGGCATTGCAACTCCCCGCTTCGCGGGGCAGATACAGCCTGGCCGGTTCTGCTTGGACGTGGAAGAGGATGAGGGATGCGCTGGCAGCGGTGGTTGGTCCCCAGCGGGACCCCACAGACAGCAGCGTCCTGGTGCCTGCGGGACGCCCCACTCCGCTCCCCGCCAAGCCCAGGCGGTGCCGTCGGGGCGTCGAGGCCGTGTCCCCGCACTCACCTGTGACAAGGACGGCTCTGCCCGCCACCGGCAGCAGCCCGCGGGGCGCCGCCCGCCACAGCAGCAGCCCGGCGGCGGCGGCGGCCAGGGCCAGCCCCAGGGGCAGCGGCAGCCAGGCGCGGCACAGGCTCTGCAGCGCGGCCAGCAGCGCCAGCGGCAGCACCAGCCCCCGGCCCAGCGGCGGCCCCAGCCCCCGGCCCGGCCCCGGCGCCCGCCGCGCCGCCCGCAGCGCCAGGCTGCCGGCCAGAGCCGCCCACAGCGCGCCGTGCGCCCAGCGCTCCAGCCCCGGCTCCATCCCGGTCCCGATCCCGGGCCCGGCACGGCCCCGCCGCTGCCGCTCGCCCGCCCCGCCGCGCCCGTTTATAGCCGCCCGGCGGGGGAGCGGGGCGGGGCGGGACCGGCCGCCGCCAATGGGAGACGGGCGGGACGGGAGCGCCGGGCACCGGGAGCGCCGGGCACCGGGAGCCGCGGGCACCGGGAGCGGCACCGACACCGGCGGCCGGGGAGGGGGGAAGGCGGAGCACCTTGGTACCCACAGCTCGGCTCGGCACGGCACGGCTCGGCTCGGCTCGGCGTGGCTTGGCGCGGTACTGCATGGCACGGCTTGGGACATCGTGCTGCCTGGGTAGGCACGGCTCTGCTCAGTCCTGCGCAGGATATTGTGCTGCCTAGGTAGGTGCGTTCAGTGTTGCTTAGTCTGGCATGGCTCAGCTCAGCTCAGCTAGGACATGATGCCACCCAAGTAGATTCAGTTCAGCACAGCTTGGGGCATTTTGCCAGCTCAGTAGACATGTCTCATCTTGGGTCAGCACAGCTTAACTCAGTTCAGCCCTGCTCAGGACATTTTGCCACCTAAGCAGGCACAATTCAGCTTGGTCCAGCTTGCCACAGCTCAGCTCAGAACAGCTCAGGACACCATGCCACCTCAATTTGCAGAGCTCAGCGCAGCACAGACCAGGACATGATGATGTGCCAGATAGTCACAGTTCAGCTTGGCTTGGCTTGACTTAGCCCAGCTGAGCTCAAGACATTGTGCCACCTCAGTAGGCACAATTCAGCTCAGCTTGGCATTGCTCAGTCTTGCTTTGGACATGATGCCACCCTTTAAGGCACAACTCAGCTTGGCACAGCTTGGCTTGGCCCAGCTCTGCTCAGCTGAGCTCTTCTCTGTACATTGTGGCATTTCAGTAGGCATGGTTCAGCTCGGTATAGCTCGGTTCGACTCAGCTCAGAACATTTTGCCACCAAGATAGGTGCAACTCATCTAAGCTCAGCTTGGTTCAGCACAGCTCAGGACAGTCAGGACACTCAGGTAGACTCAGCTCAGTTTGGCCTGGCTTAGCACAGCTTGGGATGTCATGCCATGTACAGGACGGCTCAGCACATCTTGGCACAACTCAGGACCTAGGCAGGCGCAGCTCAGCTTGACACAGCTTAGCTTGGCTTGGCTCAGCACATCTTGAGACATCATGCTACCTAAATAGGCACAGCTTAACTCAGCAGAGCTTGATATGGCTCAGCATGACTCAGCTCAGCACGGCTTAGGACATCACGCCACCTAGGTAGGCACAGTTCAGCTTGACTTGGCTCAGCTTGGCTCAGCTCAGCTTGACACAGCTCAGCTCATCTCATCTCATCTCAGCCCAGCATGGTTCAACTCGGTTCAGTATGGCTTGGTTATGCAGCACTTACAGCACAGCTTGGCTCAGCTTGGTTTGGCACAGCTCAGCACGTCATGCCACCTAGGTAAGCACAGTTCAGCTCAGCTTGGTTCAACTTGGCTCAGCTCAGCTTGGTTTGGCCTGGCACAGCTTGGCTCAGTGCCTGTCCAGGCAGAGCTTCCTGGCAGGAAGTGGCATTGCATCCAGGGAGGCTTGGCAGGAGAGAGGCTGCCCAAGCCAGAACCAGTGCCACCAGCACCCACGCCCCACTGGGACAGAGGGAGCACAGGGCATGGCCACTGTCAGGACCACCCCTCGCCCGGGTCCCCCTGCACAGGGCAGTGCCCTCAGACCCTGCTGGGGGAGCACTATAGGAGCAGTGGGCTGCCCAGCTCCTGGTGCCTTGGCCAGCCATGCTCAGTTCCTCAGTGCCCAGAGCAGGCAGGTGAGGTGTGAATCTTTCCCAGCTGCTCCCTGTGACTTGGGGACAATGACTCCAGGGGGATCCCAAACCATTTCTCACACCCAGAGCAGGCAGTGCTCTGCCACTCACCTACCTGGTGTGATTCTGGGGCTGCAGCAGGGTGAGCTATGCTGGGAACTCAGGTCCTGGCTTGCCCCAGCGAAGCCTGGGGAAGCCCTGCCATGCAGTGCTGGGTGCCAGGTCCGTGCCACCTCCAGCAGCTGCTGGCAGGAGCTCCCTGCACCACCTGGCCGGGGGACAAAGTCCTCTCCTTCCCAGGTTAATTACACAGGGTAATTGCTGCCGCTGGGCTTGCTTTATTAAGCACCTGCTTTAATATTTCACCAAGTCTCCGTACTCCGTGATCCTTCGTGTGTCCCTGCCGTGGGCCTGACTCTTGGCACTCTCTGGGCTCTCGCGTGCCATCATCAACACCTGTCCCTCCCTGGCGCAGCCGGGCCCTGCCAGCTGTGCTGCCATCAGCTCTGGCTGCCCCACCAGACCCCCGAGCCCTGTGGTGGTGGCAGCACGTGCCAAGGATGTCTGTGCCATCCTTATTGGAAACAGCGTCCCTGGTAGTGGCAGAAAACCATATTTCATCAGTGGGGATGGCAACAGCTGCAGAAGTACAGCGTCGAACAGGCTGGGGTGGTTTGGTTGGGGTGTGGTGGTGTCACCCAGCTGAGTTTGAAGTGCTCAAGGGAATGTTGGGAAGCCGGCAAGGTAGAGGAGGAGGAGGGATGCTCCCAACAGCATGGCCACGGGCTCTACCACAGGAATCTGCTTGCTTGCAGCCCTGGGCTACTGAACCTGGTGAAAACAATAGAGGCGGCCACAAAGCAGAGCCTCAGGGAACTTGGGCTCTGAAGAGGACCTGGTTAAACCTCACCACACATCACTTCACCAGGGCTTGAAAAATCCTGTTGGAGAAAGATTGTTTTCCATGAGAGGCCATCTCTCACTGTGCTGGCCAAGCTGGAAGTGCTGGGGCATGCAAAGGAGGGAAATAAGGGATATGGTGCTTTGCAGGGACAGACAGAATGTAGAGTCTGTACCCATGTCACTATTTCACAGAGGGTAGATGTGGCCATTTCCAAATTGCAACATGAATTTCCACAACCCCTTGAGAGCTGCGTTGGATGTCCATCTGCCTGTTCATCCATCCATCCATCCATCCATCCATCCATCCATCCATCCATCCATCCATCCATCCATCCATCCCTTCCAGATCTCCTCACACATAGTCTCGGGATGCCCTTCTTGTGGCACACCTCAGGATGGCTTTGTAGATAGCTGTGGTGCTCTTTGTCACACCAGTCAGGGCTTTCTGTGGTTTTCTCACCACAGGCCCCATGTGGTGGGGCTGAACCAGCAGCACCATTTGCTGTCTCTGGCTTCTCCCCAGCTTTTCCCCAAAAGACTGGTGTGCAGTCAGGGTGACTGGTGACTCTTCCCTTGAAGACAGTGCCTGGCCTTGTTCATCTGCCCATTGCCCAACCCCGAGGGTGCCTCCCAGCCGTGCGGCGCTGTTGGGAAACGCCGGTGATAGCCCCATTACCTTTTGACCTACTTGAGCTCTTCCGTACCCGTTCTGCTAATTACAGCTCACCTTTCTCAGGGGAAGCAGGGCTGGTTCAACCACAGTCACCTCCCACACCTTTCCTGGGGCTGCTCAAGCAGGTCTCTGGGAGGGAGGACACACACACCACATCTTCCAAGTGCTCCCCTTGCCCTAGGCTGTTCCTCCAGCTCCTGGAGCCTCCCATGACTAACAGGTTTTGAGATAATTGTTCCACTCCCTAATCTGATCTGCAGAAGATTCATGACATTGTTTTCAAAGTGCCATAAGCCATTTCCAGGGTCTCTAAGCCCATGAGGGTTGTGATTCATCCGCATGCTGCTGCTACAGGTACTTAATCTTCTCCAAAACAGCCAGTCCTTCTTCCAGGGCTATTATCTCCTCAGGAAACGCCACCCAGGCAAGCATCTAACAGGCCACTTTTGCCTGTTCAGTGCTGATGGATATTTGTGCCAGCTCTTGCTTCCTCACAAATGCCATGAGGTACACTCCTTTCCTGGGAGCAGCTGTCTCAGGAGAGGGGACCATAGGGCTGAAGCCTCCTTCAATGTCACTTGAGGGCTGGGTACCCACCATGGACTGTCAAACCCACAGGAAAGGGGATGCTGCACTAAAGCACAGGGGGCTCCCTGTCTCCCACACAATGTCCTCAAAGTGCCCTTGAATGGACAGGGGTTCATCCTTCACGGTGAGGATGTGAGACGCTGGAGCCCATTGGCATCTGGGGCTGGAGACAGTTCAGGGGTGACAAAGGCTGTTGCACCACCTGAAATTTAACTCTCATTTTGCCCCAAAGCATCTTGCAAAGGACAGTGATAAATTATTCCTGGCACCAAATATTTGTGTCCTACTACTGAACTTTGTGCAGTTGTCTTGGTTCTGGTTGAACTTTGCTACTGTAGCGGCAACTCTCTTATTGTGGCATTCTTCTCTGGGGAGCGCAGATCCACGGGTGGCTGTGATTCAGCTAAGCCAGGTTCACCTTCAGGAAGACTTTCCTGCACCCAACATCCCTGTGATCCTTTCCCAAACCTAAGGCAGGGGAAACTGAGTCTAAAAAAGCCCAGTCTGGAGGCACTTCTCATGGCACAGCCAACCTCAGCCACAGCCTCCACGGAGCCACCTTAGCTCTTTGTTCTGGGATCTTCTTCCTCTACTTCCCCAGCATTTTCCATTCCTTGTTTCCAGATTAATTGACAAAGGACTTCTTTTGATCTTTCCTTATATTTTGAAGCTGTAAATCACAGGTGACCATTGGTGCTTATTGTCTGCTGCATTTGCTGCCATGTTGTTGGAATCAGCCTGAGACCCAGTCTTTGATCCTCCATCTGTAGGGGGTTTCCACACACCTCAGCTGGATGGTGGGCACAGCTCAAACCTTTCCCCAGCAGCTGGGCAGGACCTCCTTGCTCCTGGGATGCTGTGGCTGGAGCAGCTCCTTTGCAGAGTACCAAGGCTGCCCGTCAGGATAGCCTTGCTAGCAGTGTGGAGCATCCAGCCAAGCACTGCCCCTGGGTCTGGCTCTTTCCAGACCCCCTTGTCTTCAGAACATTCCTGCCTCTGACTTGTTTTTTCAGGTTGCACATGATCCCCAGGTATTTACAAAACACTGCTCAGTTTCCAGATGCGTTCTTGGCTTTGGGTGGTTTCTTCTTCTACCCTGGTCAGGACCTTGTGCCACTGTGCCTGCACAGCCTTTGCCAGCCAGGCTTTCTGCACCATGGTTTCCCAAACCAGAGCTGATTTTGGACTGCAGGGACCTTACTCCTTCAGTGTGGCTCCTATGAAACAGTGATACTCCAAAGTGATTCCATCTCCACTAATACTTAGTGTACTCCTGGGTCATGTGTGGTACTCATGCCACACATGACACACATGATGTTGTGCTTGCTTTGCCAGCACAACATCAACCTGCCATCTCCCATCTCTGCCCATCACAGAGTCTGTATCTCAACACTGATGGGGACAGAGGAAATGTGTCTCCCCCTTGGTCACAGGACAGATGCCAGGGGAAGATGACTGGGCCATGCTCCAGGTGACATTCTGCTCCCTCTGCTCCTAGGGAAGGTGGCAGTAGGTCACAGCAGCTGTGACCTGGTTCCCATCCTACGCCTTCATCCTGCTGGGGAAGGTGGTTGCAGAATGGAGCGTGTTCTCAGCCTGAAGTTGCTTAAGAGGGTTGAGGCCAGGAAGTGGAGTAGGTGTCCTCCAGCTGAGGCAGGAGGAGGAATTTTGGGGGGGTAGATGATCACAATCCTTCTGGAAGGTGGCCAGGGTGCACCAGTATTTGCAAGAAGTGTTCAAGATGGCTCTGACCTGGGAAGAGAAGAGGGGCTGTGCTGTCACTGATGGGAATTATGCTTCCCACACAAGGTGGTGGGGCTTTGTGGCAACCACGAGGCTAGGACCACAGGCAATCCCCCACCCTGAGCTTGGGGGTGGCACTGGAGACATGCCCATGTAGCATGAGGCTGGAGCTGACCTCAGAGTGTGGCAGCAAACAGGATCCTATGCTGGGACAGTCCCATGGAAAAGATGGAATGGAGAAGGCAGGGAACAACTATCACAGTAAGGGTGGAAGCTACAGAAGAGCAAAAATGCAACATAAAGTGGAGCCAGGCTCATTCCTGCTGTCCCCTGCTCCTCCCCGCTGCCTGGAATGGGGCCAGGGCAGGATGAGGGCCAGGGACAAGCCGTGGAGACACGGCTTGATCATAGGGGACAGGAGCCTGTCCCCGCCGGCCAGACAAACAGCCAGGACCAAGGACGCGGCTGTCATTCAACAGGAGACATGAAAGAGGCAGGCTGTGTCTCTGGGTAGGGGGAGCAGGGTGCAGCCCCACCGGGTGCCAGCCAGGGGAGAGCAACAAAATGAAGCCCAGCGGCGAGTGGCTGAAGAACGGCGGGACACGGGGCATCCTTTCGGGACAGGAAGCGTCCTTTAGGGTGGCCTCGCCGTGCGTGTGGCCACCGTGCCCCCTCGTGGCAGCAAGACACAGCTCGTGGTCCCGGGCTGGCGTGGGCAGGAGCCGCGCGGGGATGGAGGCAGGGATGGGGATGGAGGAAGGAATGGAGGTGCTGGGTGCCATGGGGTGCCCTGGCAGGGTCACCTCATCTCACCTCGAGAAGTCCACTGGGGGTGCAGCACCCCAACCCCATCTCTGTTGATGCTGCCTGAGGCCACGTGTCCCAGGTCCCCATCAAGCCTCGTCTGGCTGCCTCAAACCCCCCTCAGCTTGCAAAGGTGCCTCCGGCATCCTGCCCCCCCCTCTGCTTCTCAGGGGTCACCTCTGCTGGTCATACTGTTGGCATAAAGCACTTGTGCTGTGGCCAAGCCAAGCACTTCAGGCGCCACTCAAGGGCAGTGTGTGTCCAGGGCCAGGCTGGGAATCCTGGAAATAACACCAAGGCTGAAAAAAAAAAAAGTGGAAAAACCCAAACACATTCCCCTGGACCCTGCCTCAGTTTTCCCCAGCAAGCCCTCAGGAGTAACAATCCTGGGGCTGTGACATGTGCAATGTCATTTTGGGTATCTTGAGTAGGTACAGAGGGTCAAAAAGACGCTTTCTCAGCCCCTTCTCCTTCCTCCTGTGGCTCATTGTTACCTGTCATAACCTCTCTGTCCTCTCTTTGCAGCCCCAAGTCAAGCACCCAGAGGACAGGAAAGCCAGACAGTACCTTGGGGCACTTCTGGGACACTTGCAGCTCTCAGTGTGGCATCTTGCTGCTTTCAGAGCTACTCAGGAAGATCTCAGACCCTGCAAGCCGGGGCAGAATGGCATGTCCAGCCTTGTGGGAGAAGAACAACCCTGGGCAGAGATAGCCAGGAGGAAAAAGCTGCCCTGCCCGGTGGAGTTTTTCTTCATTCCTTGAAGGCCACAGAGACCTGCTGTGCGGGATTCAGGGCTGGAGGCAGCGCCAGGGCAGCGCCGAGGTGGAGCGGTCATGATGGATGACATGACACCATTCCCAAATGCCTCTACCACAGGTGAGAGTGCCCAAAGCACTGGCAGAGGGGGATGCTGAGAAATGGTACCCACTGTGAGGAGCATCACACCCAGTGTGTGGTTTAATCTGTGTCTGGCGTGGCATGAGCCACAGTAGGACAGGAGGTGGCAGAAAGATCTCCCAGACTCCCATGGGGACAGGCACATGCTGGCCTTGGTGCATTTACAGGAACAGGCAGCCTGTCTTTTCCAAGCACTGGTATTTCTGAGGCTTGCAGCTGGGGGACGCATGGCTGCTGTGCCCTGGACTTGCTCCTAGAGGGGAACAACCACCCTGCCTCTGACCCAGGTCTGGGTCTGGCTAAACCCCCCAGGAGATGTTTGTAAAGGAGAGGTGAAGTGTGAGACAATTTTACGTGCTGTGGCCTTGTGCTTGAGCCACTGCTCCTGTCCTTGAGTGTGCAGCCTTGAGCCTGGCAGCAGTCCTTGCTCCTTCTGGAAAAGTTGCCCAGCTGTCTCTGTACAGAGGGGATCATGCTGTCCCCAGAGGGACAATGGTGCCTACAAGCCACAGGGCTGGCTGAGTGCTTGCCCCAGGCAGCAGGGTTGGGGTTGCAGGAGAAGGGATACTGGCTTGGCCAGGGAGGGAGTATCACATCATTCTGGCCTCTCAGGTACAGGAACAAGAGATGCTGGCAGCATATCAGATCATTTTATTGCCACAGCGGCCGTGGGCCGGAACCCATTTCCCAGAGGGGGTCTGAGTCCAGCCCCTTGACCGCTCTAATACTGTTGAGAAGATGAACCTCGAGCCTCCAAGCACAAGTGCTGAGCATCCTCCACCCCAGTCGCCATGGAGCAGCTCTGGGGCGTCACTCCCATTCTGCTCCCTGCACCTCTGGGAGCTGGAGGCCAGTAGGGAAAAGTGAGGCGAGGCCAAAGGTGCAGAGTGTGCTTTTCCTGGGACGTCAGGGGCTGCCACCACGTCCTGCCCTGGGGCTGCTGGCAGTGGGGAGCAGCCAGAGCCCCCTCAAACCTCCATGCCAGGCACCCGCCCCAGGCCCAGGGCCTGCACCAGCTCGTCGGTGAGCCCGCTCTTCAGCGTCCGCCGCACTGCGGGAAGAGGAGAGTGTGGCACTGCCAGCACGAGCAGCTCTGCGTGCCAGAGTCCCCATCCACGGGGGCCTGCTCAGGCAGCGACAGGGAAATGGGGTGCAGTGGCATCAACTGGGTACATCCTGCCTGGTTAGCTCAGCATGGCAGGTCATGGTGGCCCATGGGGAAGGAGCCAGACAGGGCATGGGAACAAGGACACAAAGGACAAGGGACAGAGCACAGAGACATGGAGATGGACCAGAAGACAGCAACAGGGACAGAGATGAGAGGGAGTATGGGGATTGGGCAGAGCCTGGGAAGAGAGATGGGACAGGGCACGGCAACAGAGACAAAGAGATGGGAAAGGGTACGGAGACAGGGATACAGAGCTAGGAAAAAGCATCTGGGCAGGGATGCAGACACAGGACAGAGACAAGGAGATGGGACAAAGTACAGGGACAGAGTGTGGAACAGAGATGGAACAGGGCACAAGGACACAGGGATGGGACTTACAGGACTTCCTATTGCCACGGGACCTCCTGCGCTCCTTGTTGGGGCAGGGTCGGGGATTGGCATTGTGAGTCACTGATTTCACCAGCTGGTCCATGATTTCATCTGAAGCATCATCAGGTGAGCTGGGAACATCCTCCTGGGCTGGAGAGCCCTGGCTCGGGGTGCCATGCCCTGTTCCTGCATAGGGACAATGAGGATGCTGGCACCAGCTGCTCCCAGCCAGCTGGGCATGTCTTGAGTTCCCCTGCTATCTTGCTCCTACCCTGGCTGGCTCGGCTGCGGCGGGCAGGGATATCTGTGGGGGAGGTCAGCACAATCTTCATGCTCTCGTGACCCGCTTCCATCTGCTCCTTGGGGCTGCTGGACACCACGGCAGGTGGCAGAACTGCCTCGGCAATGCCAGAGAATTTCTCAGTCTGCAATGGGAGGAGAGGTTGGTGTTGGGGACATGGGGAGCATCATCACCCCCTGGTGGCACCCAGCCGAGTGTCCCCGTACCTCGGTGATGAGCCGGCCCCGGGTTTTGTTGCGCTCGCGGTGGGCGGCGCGTTTCTTCTGCTGCAGCAGCATGCGCTCCCGGCAGGTGCGGTACTCCAGGGCGAACTCCTGCAGCAGTTTGCAGATGGATGTCACCTTCACATCCCGCACCGCGCTCGCTGGGTACCCCAGGTACAGCAGGAAGGAGTGAAACCTATGGGAACAACAGTCACAGAGGGGCACCAACAGGACTGCAAGGTTCCTGTTGTGTCCCCAAGCCACCAACCTGTTGAGAATACGCCTGTGCACCACCTTCAGGACGATGATGCGCTGGGTGCTGTCCTTGAGGAACTCTGTCAGCTTGGTCTTCAGCACTGGCTTGGTCTCATGCTTGGCAATCACCTTCAGGTTGTGCCAGGAGGCCCTGCACCTCCGCTCCAGCTGCACCAGGCTGTTGGCCAGCTCTTCAAAGTCAACCTGGAAGAGTGAGGTGTCAGTCCTTGGCCATTCTGGTGGCCAAGGGCTGGGCAGCCACAGAATCCACACCCTCCCCCTGCTCAGGTGTCACCTGCCTTGCCTCACCTTGGCGGAGCGGGTGATGGAGGCAATTTCTGAGTAGAGGTCAGTGGTTTCTGGGAACTTCTCTACCACCATCTGGCAAAGATGGTAGAGCAGGGACTGCCGGTGCACTGTGTCCTTCACTTCCGAGACCTTCTCCAGGTAGCTGAGCTCAAAGCCTCTGCTCTGAAACCCAATGGACTCAGCAGGGACTCTCATTCCTATTCCAGCAGACCTCCAGTCTGCAGATCCACTGGGTCCCCACCAGCACCTCCCAGCTCCCCACAGACCCTTCTGGGTGCCCACACACCATGGCTAGTCTTTACCCTGCTCCTCACCTGGGAACCATTCAAGAAGTTGCCCATGGCCAGCAGCGTGGCCAAGATGCACTTGAATGTGTGATTTCTGGCCAGCTGCTCCATGCCTACCTTCAGATCAAAGAGCGGCTCTGCGATCTCCTGAGTGAGGGGAGAAGCAGATGAGATCCCTTGGCCACTCTCTCCCTTGGGAGCTTCAGTATTCACCCATGAGGACAACCACCTCCTCATCAATCCATGCCCATGCTTGCCTTGGGGATCTGCATCCCACCCCCAGCCATGCTGGGGCACCTCCCATGTTTGGGTATGACTGGTCCTCACCAGAAACATGCTTGGTTCATGCTTACCACTGCTGGGGTGTCAGCAGTGGGAGGGCAGAAGGGAGATGGGGTACATGGCTCTGTACCTGCTCTAGGCTCTCATAGTCCAGCTTGAAGGCCCAGAGCTGGAGCCTGGCCGTGAGGTCACTGATGGAAGACAGAGAGAGCAGGAACTGCTCTGCAGAGCCCAAAGGCACATCAGGATTGGCCAACTGGGCCTCCTGGATCTTCTGTTTTTCCTCCTCAGTTGGGACCATGGTTAGGATTTTCTGAAGCAGGAAAAAAGGGATATGTCAGACTCCAGACATGGGGTGTGTCAGCTCAGGCATCATGGCATGGATGCCTCCTAGCCTGGGGAAATGACCTGCTGAGGCCCTCAGAGGAGCTGAGCCTGCTTCTCTTGTGCTCACCTCAATCCCTTCCTTACTGACTGCAAACTCATCAAAGTTGAGCACGGCTGTCTTGATTATATGGACAGGGGGCAGCACAGTGAGGCCAATGTTGATGGCGTTGCTCCTCTTGGGGTCCAACACCACCACCACCTTCTTCCCGTCAATGGCTTTCTGCAAAGAGGACAGGATGGATTGGGGACAGCCAGGCAAAGGGCTCACCTTCATGAACTTATGAACATGGGGAACCAAACACACAGGAGGCAGTGAGCCAAACCAAATCCATGCACTGCCCATAATCATCCCCACTGAGCCTCCAGGCTTCTATCCTTGAGATAGGGTAGGGGTAACAGGGTCCCCACAGGAACCCACAGCCTTCCTCTACCCCTCAATCCCCCTTGGCCAATGGGTGCCCACTGGTACCTTTGAGGTTGGCGCTTCCTTTGACCGTGACTCAAAGAGATGCTCCAGTTTCGCAGTATTGATCTCAACATTCTGCAGGGATGCCCAAAGTGTGCCCTGGCCAAACCTGCCAGTCCCCACAGTGCCATCCAGCTGCTTCAGCTCCTTCCAGAAGAGCTTCACTGTCCTCTTCTTCTTGGCCTCAGAGGGGCCATCTGTTGTTGAGGGAGCTGGCAGCCCTGGTGGGGGTGGGCAGCCGGGGACTGCAGGAGGTGGAGGTGGTGGTGGTGGGCAACCAGGGGGGGCAGGAGGTGGAGGTGGTGGGCAACCAGGGAGGGCAGGAGGTGGAGGTGGTGGGCAACCAGGGAGGGCAGGAGGTGGAGGGGGAGCCATGAATGTTCCAGCACTCATTGCTTCAATGCCAGGATGGAGGAAAGACCCGTTGGTCATTGGCCCCGTGTCCAGGATGTCAAAATCTTCTTCTTCCCCCAAGTCAGTAAAGTCCAGGTCCTTGATCTTCAGCTGCACGGGGATGGTCTCCAGGCGCTCCCATGTCAGCTCTGTGTCCTTTTTGATGGGCATCATCCCGGTGTTCTCCAGCTTCTGTGTGTGGGTCTCATCATCTATGCTAGACATGGCACGTATCAGCTTGGCATGGGCACTGGCTACTGACCCATCTGCAGCCCTGCCACAGGGCCGGGCACTCTCCTGCTCCTGGCTGCTGCTTTCCTTGGTGTCCATCTCCACCTCACCCTGGATCTGGGAGGATAGAGGTATTTCATGGAACACCTTCTCCCTCCCCGACTCCGAGGAGCCGTTGGCATAGAGCATGTCCAGCATAAACTTGGTGTCAGAGGAGATGGTGCTGCAAGAGTCAGTGATGTCAGATCGAGCCAAACAAGACCCTGCAGGGAGAGAAGGAGAAGCTGGGATAATCTGCTTGGAGGGGGCAGGTGGTGCTGGGCTCAGTGTAGAGTTAGAGTCCTGCTCTGCAGTGAGGTGTGCTCAGATGCCAGCATTTTGAGCAAGGAGGTACAACCAGCTCCTCCAAGGCTCTGTGTGTCACAGATACAGGCGTGGGATGGGTACCAAGGGGCCACTAATCCCCATCCCAGGGACCCAGATGAGCTGGGAACACACACCCTGGCAGCACCTACTTATGCTGGGTGGCTCCATCCCGGGATCAGAGGTGCCGTGGTCTCTTTCCCATGCAAGAGCAGTAGGATGCTCCAGTGTAGTATCGCTGAGGACATCGAGCCGTCCCTTGGCCATGGAAGAGATCTTCTCCTTCTGGGCTGCAGCCAAGTTCTCCAAAAAGCGAGCTCTGCAAGATGGGGTGAATGTTGGCCAAAAGCAAAGCAGGGACGGGGACAACAGGACAACCAGCAAACCACACCAGGCCACACTGCACAGCCAGTCCCACAGCACAGAAACCCCCTGCACTGCCCACACCGCACTGGGGACACCAAGGATTCAACCTCCTCTGAGCCCTGCAGAGAGAGTGATGGCCCCACAGCTGTGCCAACAGGGTGCTGCTGTCACCAGTTGGTCCCAACAGATCTGGTGTTCACTGCAACCCTCATCCAAAAGCTGCAAAACCCAGGAAGGCACAAAGGCAGAGACTTGAGGTCATGATCCTGCTCCTCATGGCCTGTGTGGTCAGAGCCCAGATACCTCCAGCTGGGTACCAGTCCAAGGAAGCGCATGCCTGGAGACACACGCATGCCTCTACTTACTCAAACTTCTTCAAAATAGGCTTGTCCCCATGCAAGGAGGGGGCATCCTCCCGCCTGAGGGAAAATAGGGGTTAGCCCCCACTGCTGGCAGTCCCCTGGGGCTCGTGCATCCTGCACACACCCACCTAGCAACCCTCCAGCATGGAACCCTTGCCCCATGGCCCCAGGGTTCACAGGGAGCCAGGAGAGCCCTGGCAAGTCCCCCCCAGCCCAGGCACCACGTGGCATCAGGTGCTGGTGAGATGGGACATTGTCCATCACCTGGAGTGGGCTGTGCCACCCCCAGCAAGGACACCTCACCTCAAAGCAGGGATCAGGGCATGCCACATCCTGTGGGGTGATGGGGGAGTGGGTTGGGGTCCCACAGATAGGACTTGAAGGGGAGACGCAAGGCATGGGGGCAGCAAGGTGAGTGCAAGTGACTGCTCCCCCAGAGGACAAGGCAAGGGAGAATTAATAGGATATTAAGCTGAAAGAGAGTAGGTTTAAATTGGATATTAGGAAGAAATTCTTCCCTGTGAGGGTGGTGAGACACTGGCATAGGTTGCCCAGAGAAGCTGTGGATGCCCCATCCCTGTAAGACCAGGCTGGATACTTTGAGCAACCTGGTCATGTGGAAGCATTGGAACTAGATGATTTTTAAAATCCCTTTCAACCCAAACTATTCCAGGATCCTATGATTCTATGATCATGCTGGGAGGGAGCATGCACATGCAGAGCCAGGCACTTACCAGACAGGGGCAGTTTGGTGCAGCCTGCAAAAGGAAAGACAGAAAGAGTGGGCAGAGGAGAAGGCAAGCATGGGCAGAGAGGAGAATGAGGAGCAGCTGGAGCAGAGCTGTGCACACCCAAAGGATGCCTTGGAGCCCCTGGCTGGACCCTTTGATAACTGCTGCCCCCTCATACATCTCTCCAGCTCCAGTGCCCCCCCAGACTGTTTCTCCAAGGGGAAAGACAGAGTGTGCCCTGGGATGGACACTCCTCACACTCCTGGGAGCCCACCCTGCTGCCCTGGGGGACCTCCATGCCCCCACCCCTCCTGGCTCCTTACTTGTAGACACTACGCTCTCCTGGGCCCAGGGGCTGCTCCTTCTCAGCCGGGGGGGAAGCCAGGGCCAGCCGCACGCTGGACGTGCTGTTGTAGATGCTGGTGGGACAGGGTCTGGAAGAAGTTGACAGGGACTCAGAGCAGGTCCCACAGGACTGCTCTCCACTCTCGCACCAGCAATGGATCCAAGTGCTGCTTATGCAGCATCTTGGTGTCTTCACCATCCCAGGAGCATCCCCACCACAGACCACCTCCAGCTGCACTTACTCTGCTGGGCTGCTTGGTGCAGAAATAGGCGGGGTGTCCTCAGCTGGGGGCTCCTTTGGAGTGCCAGGAGACCCCAGCAGTGGCTGGGCATCGGCACTGGGATCCTGGGAGCCACCCTGGGATCGCCACCCACGCCGGCCCTCATCTGTCCTTCTCCGCTCTTTGCGTCCCCCTGAGGGCGGCTCTTCCACATCATCCTCCAGCTTGAGAGCACTCTGTGGAGGGACCAGGGGAATGGCACCAGGCATAGCAGCATCCCTGCCACCCCATGCACTCATGTTCCCTGCTGGAGGCAGGTGCCACAGATCCTGTTGGAGCCCCGCTCACCTCGTAGAGTGTGAACTGCTGCTTCAAGTCGAGGTCGGTGCCCTTGCTGCCCAGGTACTGCTGCACCACCTGCTCCATGCCCTGCTGCTCCAGGCAGTCGGTCACATCGTAGAAGTTGTCCTGGTCTGGGAGGGCTGCCAGCGTCTGGGCAGAACCAGAGGGAGGCTGCTGGCACTGGGGTGACCCACACTGAGCCCCAGCAGTGTGGCCCCACGGGGACACCCCCACAGACCTTGTTAATCAGTGTCATGGTGAACACCAGCAGCTCCGTGTCAGCCCCGTTGCGCTGCTCCAGGATGGCCATAAAGTTGGACCACGGACAGGCACCTAGGAAAAGAGGCATGAACAGGTGACATGCAGGCTGGGAGGGGACACTGTCCCCCAGCAGGGACCTTGCAGGAGGCTGGAGCTGCACTCACCTCTCGCCTGGTCCACGGCATTGACGGCGCGGATGAGCAGCAAGGCGTTGGGCTCTGTGTACTCCACAAACACCAGGAGCAGCTTCAGTGCCATCTTCACCACCAGGCGAAACTGGGACAAGGGATGGCAGCTGGGACAGCAGCAGTGACAGGGGCCTGCCAGCGTGCTGCTGGGGCACTGTGGGGTGGCTGTGCCCATGCCCCAGGAGCTTTGCTGTGGGGCCAGGACCTGCAGCTGTGAGGCTGATGGCTGAGAGGCACTGGGAAGGGACCTGGAGCAGGAGTGTCTTACTCAAGCTCTGTGCCTGGGAATGTGGTAACATCAGGATAGGGAGGTCTGCAGATCCTGGGTGACTTCCAGAAGGCTGGGAGCAGGACCCAACACAAGCAAAGGTACCAGGGTACCAAGCCCAGAGGCAGAGAGTGAAGTACATCCTCTAAGGGATGGTTCAAGGGGAAACCCACAAGCAGGGAAGGGGATGCAGTGGAGGGCACAGGCAGCCCCCCAAGAGCAACAGGCACTCACTGGGCTTCCTGACAGTGTGTACAGCCACTGGACAGTCTCGTTGTGGTTGATGACACCCTGCATCCCATCCACGAAGAGCATGATCTGGCTCAAGGCTGCAAGGCAGAGAGCGGGCAGGTGACGCTGCAGCAGGCAGGGTTGGGAACTCCCAGCCCTGCACAGCATCACTGCAGCAAGGGCAATGTCTGGCTGCTGGGAAGGCAGAGTAGCCCTGGCTGACTTTGTGGCTTGCCCACCCTGAGTGCCAGCCTTCCTCCTTGGGGACAAGCATAAAATCCTGGAATGCTTTGGGTTGGAAGGGACCTTAAAGACCCATTCCAACTCCCCTGCCACAGGCAGGGACACCTTCCATTAGACCAGGTTGCATAAAAGACCCATCCAACCTGGCCTCGAACACTTCCAGGGATGGGGCCATCCACAGCTTCTTTAGGCAACCTGCTCCAGAGGTGCCCTGTGCCCAAATACCAACCCCGGAGGATGTAATTTTGGTAGTTCTGGTCAGCCTCTGTCCCCACTTTGATCAGGCACGTCAACCCCTCCAGGTTCACAAACTCTGGCACCAGGTCCTTGTCCTCCTGTGGGGAGAAGGCCAAGTGTTACTGCAGTGTGGCAGCCAGCCCTGGGGGAGCCCCTGTCCCCCACCACACCAGCATCACCTGGAAGAGCTGCTTCAGGGAGAAGAGGGACCTCCGCAGCTCGGGTCCATGTGAGTTGTACAGCTTCTCTGGAAGGAAAGGAGAGATGTGGTGTGAGTGGCTCACTACTGAACCTGGGCTCCCAAATGCTACCAGCTTCCTGGGAAAGCCCCTCATCCTGACTTATCCTGATCTCTGTGCCATCACCCCAGCATTGCCCTGGCTGTGAGACACACTGGCTGGAAGCAGCTGCTGTACCACAACTACATATTTCAGCCCTCCCACTTTCCTATTTCCTTTTTTTTTTCCCCCCTCTTTTTCTGACCAGCAATGACACAAATATCCCCTCTGGTTTCCTGTGCAGAACCTAAACAGGAACACAGGCAAGAGGTTGAACTACTTTTAGCCATCCCTCCCTGGGCAAAGCCATGCCATGGTTCCAGAGTTCCAAGCAGTCCCAGGGCTTGGGAAAAAACACAGGATGGGGATAGGAAGGCCAGTAGTGTGACACAGGTTGCTCAGAGGCAGGACTGTCACTGGGGTGGACACTATGTGCTTATGGGGGTGGTGCCTGCAGGCAGGAGCCAGCGTGGAGCAGCCAGGACATTGGGAAGCTGGAAGGCCCCAAGAAGACACCAAGGCCATTGGGAGCCAGCACTTCCCACATGCAAGAACTGAGTTAGCCACACATCTTAACTTATTTGGGTCAGGCTTAGAGCTGCAACAAGCCAAAAACAAGATGTCCAAGTAGTCCTCCAGATATGCCCTGTAAAACACAGTGTCCCAGCAGCCTCCTCCACTTGCTTATCAGCTTGTCAGAGCTGGGAGGGAAGGCAGAGCTGCTGGGAGGAAAAGCAGAAGAGCTCAGGGCTCGGACAGAGCCTGGGAACTGCTGGCAAAGAGCATGACCATGACCCTGACCCTGGGCTTCCTGCTCCTTCCTGCATGGCTCAGCTGCAGCCCTGCACAGTCAGCTGATGCCCATCTGGCATCACTCTGCTCAGTGCTTGTTTTCCCCCTGCCAAAGACAAAAAAAGGCTCGAGACTCCTGAATATTTTGCAGGACCTCAGAGCAGGCTGCCTGAACCATGGCAGCACTTTCTGCTGCGCAAAAGCCCTTTGTTTATGTCTTCACAGCTATATTTAGAGCTTGCCTGAGTGACCCAGAATAACTGCAGTGGGTGGTGGGCTCCCAGCCCAAGAGGCAAAAGTCCTGATCTCTGAAGATGGAGGGGATTAACCCAGCGGGTACCCCATGAGGACCACATGCCCTGATCTCTGGGAGGGGTTATGGGGCGGAAGCAGCGCTCTCCATCACAAAAACCCTGTCCAAAACTCACTGCAGAGGCCAAACCTCCCCCATCCAGGGCAGTGGAGCTGCTGGACCAGGCTGGAGGAGGGAGCAGCCCCAACTCACCAATGATGGCGTGGACTCGGACGGAGAGCTGCGTGCGCAGGATCAGGGTCGGCCGTCTCCCCTTCCTGTGGTGGGGGAAAACGTGCTGTGAGTGCCTGCAGTGGGATCACCCCAGCCCCTGGCTCCTTGCCCATGGTGTACACACACATGTGGGGTCCCTGTGTCCCCACAGGGCTCAGGAACCCCATGTGCCCTACCTGACCTCCTCATAGAAACCCTCCAGATCATCCTTCTGCTCCAGCAGGGATAAGTCAAGGTCCAGGTAGTGTCCAGAGGGTGAGAGCTGCAGCGTGCAATCCTCCAGCTGGGGATGCAGACAGTGAGGCTGAGTGCCCATGCCCACCACAGCCCTACAGACTCCCAGAGCATTCCCAGGTCACCCTGCCACCCACACCAAGCTCAATTGGCAGACACATCCTGAAGTGGGGTGGCATGTTCCACCTGTCCCCAGTCACTGGCTCTGCAGGGAGGTGCCCCAGCACCTTCTGCCTCAGCCTGGTGCTGATTGTGGAGAAACATAGAGCCCCAGGCTGGAAAAGGCTGAGTGAGGGCAGTCCTGCCAGCATCCAGCTCCTTGGCAATCTCTGGGTGGAAACCATGGCAAGAGATTGATTGGCTCCCTGGGGCTCCCCTTAGTCAGCAGGGGCTCGACTGGGGCAGGATCTGTCTCCTCCCAAGGCTGGCAAATTGCCACTGCCTGCAGGGACTGGGTCTGAGGGAACTGTCAGGCACACAGCCCAGGCAGGGACCCCCCAAAGCAGTGCAAATCCCTGGGATGTGCCCTGGCTGACACACCCTCTGACTCAGCCCAGAGCCACGTGGCGTCTTCCATCAGAATTTGGATAAGCACAGCCCTGAGACAAGGCTGGGGCAAGGGGCACCTTCCCAGAAAGTCCAAGCACAGCACCCATGGTGCACAGGCAGTGGGCACAGCACCCACAAAGTCCTTGAGGTACCCTGGAGCCAGCAGCACGACACAGCACCCACGCAATTCTTCTGGGACACAGCAATTCACCCTCAAGGCACGAGCAGAAGCAGAGGGAGGGCAGTGCCAGCACCCTGCCTCCCCTGCACATCTGGATCTGTTCCTAAAGCACTTGCAACTCCTCTGCCCCACCCTGTCCCTGCTCAACCCATCTCCAAGGAAAACATCTGCAGGGCAGGAACTGAGGACTGGGGATAAAACCCCATTATTAAAGCTGCTCATGGTGCAAACAAGAGCAAGCAGCAAAAGGGGAGAGAAGTGGGGATCCATCAGCCACTTAAAACCCCACCTCAATTTCAGCCCAAAGTGCAAAAGCTCCAAGCACAGTCCTGTGGCTGAAGATGGGAACAGTCACAGCTTGGAACACTCACAGTTTCTCTGCCTTTCCCATCAATGCCTTTCCCCACTGTGACCCTGGAGATCCCACTGCAATACTGGGTATGGCTCCTGCATCTCACTGGGATTCCTTTCCATGACATTCCCATCTCTTTGCATCCCAGCATTGTGCATGAGCTCACACATATGAATTCACGGTGGGTGTGACATTAATACCACAGGGTAAAGTCAAATGACACATTACACTGAAGTAATTAACATGGGCAATTTGGCAGGGCTCTGTTGTTGGGTTGGACGTTGTTGTGTCCCACTCCACCTCCTGTGGTCACTGGCCACGCCAGCCACCCATGGCAATGTGCAGCACACACAGGCTTGGCAAACACAGCACCTGGCACTGGGCAGGTACTCCTGGCTGCCAGCTCTGCCTTCACACCGTGAGTCCCTAACACTGACCCCACACGGGGTTTGCTCACTGAGGAATGCTTCAATTCCTCCACTGGGGCAGGCTGTCCTGAATCCCTGCATCGACCTGGACATCCCTGCATCTACCCAGCCAATTCCTGAATACTCCTGGGCATCCTCCCAGACATCTCTATCCTCCTGGCCACCCCTGCATCTCCATTGCCACCCTCCTGGGCAGCCCCTCAGACATCTCTGTATCCACCCAGGCACTCTAAGTCAGCAAAGAGCAAATCACCCCCAGTACAAAAGCCTTGCCTTCTCTGGGTTGCCACAGCCCCAGCAAGCCAGAGTTAACATCCCCAGCTCCTCTGGGGCTGGTGACATGTCCCAGCTGGCAGGGGAGGCCAAGCCCCTGGGACCTGACCCCGTGTATTTCCCGTGTGAGCTTGGCAATGTTTCCCACTAGGGATGCTCCAAGCACTGGGCCCTGGCTTGGCTGTGGCCTCCCCGGGGATGGAGAGAGGCTGTCCTAGGCTCCTGCAGCCCTGCCAAAAATCCTGGGCAGCACTTCCATGCCAAGGAGCAGCAACTGCCCCAGGGCCAGGGGTTATTCAGACAAGGAGTTTATACCCTGTAGGATCAAGCTGGGTCTCAGTGTCATGCTGCTAGGGGCAGCAAGTCGGGGTCCCAGGTTACTGACAGCTTCCAGTGCTGAGTGGCTCTGGTTCATCTGTCTCCTGCCTGGTAAACCATTACAAAATGAGCCAGACTTTGAGGACAATGGGGACTTGAGGGCAAAGCAGAGCTGGGAGAGGAGAATGTCCCACGCTCACACATCCAGCCCATGGCTCCTGGGAGTCCCAGCCACCCTGCAGCAGGATGGATGTCCTTCACCCATTCACAGTGAGGTTCTGGGATCTTGCTGAGGACATCATGCTCATGTCAGCCCTGATGTGGAACAAGGACCCACAACCTGGAAAAGGATTCTGTCTGTGCTGAGTGCCCCATCCCTGGAAGTGTTCAAGGCCAGGCTGGATGGAACTTGGAACAAGAGGTCTAATGGAAGGTGTTCCTGCCCATGGCAGTGGGATGGAACAAGATGATCCCTTTAAGGTCCCAAACCGTTCCAGGATTCAATGGGGTTGTGATGGAAACCTCCTCACCTCCAATATGGAGACATTGTCCATGCACAGATGAACTCACACCACCCACCACAGCATCACATTTTCCTGCTCACCCCTATCACATCATCCCCACACGCTCCAAGGCCAGGCAGCAAATATCCTCTTTATCTACCAGCAAAGGAAACACTTTTACCACTTTTACCCCTCTTTCTAACACTTTCTTTTTGCAGTAACCACAATTTCATAACATTGCTGCAGCTCTTCTAGAAAGGCTGTGGGGAAATTACAGGGAAAAAATATTATTTAAATATAGTAGGC
Organism: Fringilla coelebs; assembly: GCF_963513975.1. Classification (NCBI taxonomy): domain Eukaryota; kingdom Metazoa; phylum Chordata; class Aves; order Passeriformes; family Fringillidae; genus Fringilla; species Fringilla coelebs. Next base: position 7,216,873 of record NC_140040.1, on the reverse strand, counting down.
AGCAGTTAAACACAAGGCACTGACAGGTCAGAAAGCACTGGCATCACCAGCTGCTGCTCTTCCTCCCAAAACACACGGGGGCTGATGGTTTATTGAGTTACACCAGCCACAGGACCCACCCAACCCCACACCCAACCCCAACCCCAACCCCAGCCAAGCGCATTCACCACAATTTAATTGCAGGGTCAAGAGGGGTGTCCTTTGCCAGGGCACTCAGGTGTTTGTCCACTCTTGCATGATGGATGGCAGCAAGTGGATGAGAACACTGCCACTGCCTTATCATGGGGGCAGGAAATAATACCCAAGCCAGAAGGGATCTCTGGAGGTCACCCAGAGTCGGCCCAGAAGTGCAAACTTGCTTCCCTCTCAAAGCTCCTCCAGCTGGGCTCATTGCTCATTAACAGATCTCTTGCTGTTCATCAACAGACCTGTGGCAGTGGGAGGACCCCAGTCCCAGGCAGCAGTTGGTGTCCTGGAAAAGCCATGGCATGAATGCCTGGCTGCAGCTCCCTTCCCAGGATCCATGCAAGGATGGTGTTGGGAGCTGGGGAGTGCTGGGGGCTGCTGAGCACCAACACTCAGTGCTGCTGACGACCCCTCCTCACTGCTTTCGTACCATCCAGGGGTGAAGTGGGGCAAAGACCCTCACCAAAGCCCTCCTCAAGCCTATTAGGAAACAGAGGACAACAGGGCTGTGGGATGGGGATTGCTCACTTCACACACAGAGATTGCCCCACCAGCACGTCTATTGAGTACAAGAGCTCTCAGCAAGTTTATGGCATTGAGGCCAGCGAACTGTTTGCTCTTCCCAGATTTCCGGGGGAGGAAGGAGAATGCAAAACTCTAGCCTGATGGGTTTTGCAATTGTTTGGAAAAATCCCCAGATTCAGAGGTGAGATAGTGCTCAAGGGAGCCTCAGGGGCATTTGGGGACTTAAAGGACAGGCAAAAAAACCTGCCCTGTCAAAACCTGCCTTCAGAGGTTCAGAGAATGGCCACGCCCTGCCCAAGCATCACCCAAGGGTACTAGAAAAATGCTGGAAAGCGGCGAAGATAGTATCAGCCTGGAGGCAAACAATGCAGCCGCAGCAAACAAAGCAGGAAGGTATTTCCAAGCACAAACACTTCCCGGAGAGCATGAAAAAGTCATCAGTGACAGGTCCTGCTCAGGGAGAGGAAGCACCAAGGGTGTCATGGGGCAGGACAGGCTATTCAAGGCAGTGATGCTCGCACCAGAAACCTCTTGCTCATCATCTCTAAGCTGTTCCCAGCACAGGGAGCTGCTTAGCTGGGCCCAGCAAGGGTAGGGCTCAGCTGCTCTCCCATGGCAGCTCATCCCCTGGGTGCCTGGGGCTCAATCTTCCTCTAACAATGAGGGTACCCCAGCCCAGCTCGCTCCCGGCTGCTGCACCCTCTTCCAGTGCTCTGCAGGTCCAGGCATGCTGCCCAGCAGGACAAACTTGGCACCAGGCATTCCCAGTTGAATCTTTTTACAGCCAGTTCCTTGGGAAAAATCCGACTGTTCATTTACTAATTTTGGGGCGGTGACTAATGGAGCTGAGTGCTACCTGGCACAAAAGGCACCAGGGGAGGCTTTGGCTGGTCATGCCAGGGGAACGACATCTGCATGGCTCCAAGGGTGCCAGCTCTGAATTTCAACTAAGCTGGGTGGCTTGGGAGACTGACCTCACTCCACAGGCTGTAAATCCCAATGCAGGAGGCTCCCAATCACATTTGCTCACGCAAACCCCAGCCAACACCCCAGCTTGTCAGGTGGGACATTCTGCAGCCTTTGCTGCCTCAGAGAGCACTGTGTGGTAAAGGCAGCATGGTTTATAACCTATATAATCCAGAAATCTGGTTTATAAACCCAGAACAGGAAACAGTTCACCTGTGATTTCACCAAGGGTCGTGGGATGATACAGGGAAACTACAGAAAAGAAATATCCAGAGCTTGGATTAGGTAGAGAACAGAGCCTGAAATCCCAGGATCAACACACTTCTGCTGGGCACAGGACCTCCATGCAACACTCCCGCCCTCGGGAACGCAGTGTCCAGCCTCCCCTCCCCCTCCCACTGCCCCGTGCCACCATGGCAGCACTCCGGGCTGGCGATCCCGTTACAGCCAGCTCCTGCCCAGGGAGCACAGCACACGCCTGAAATTTGAGTTTGCTCCATTCGTCATGTTTCCAGGCTGTTTGTTCCCAAACAAACTCCTTTTAGTCACCGCCTAAAAATCCCATGACGGCGACATGAGACGCTGCCTCTTTGCTCCAAGAAAAATGAAAAGGGGAATAAACCAGAGGTGTTTTTTTGGTGCCGGCAAAGGTCTCAAAGTGATCCCCTCTCCCCTGGAAGGCCAGCAAGCTCAGTGTGGGGCACACCGAGATGAATTTCCCCCTCCTGCTGCTCCATCTCTCGCCTCTGGCTCTGAGCGGAGCTTTCCCCAGCCAGCCGGGGCTCCTGCCTCCCTTCCCTGCAGTCCTGTGGTGCTGCAAGACAGAGATGCTCAGCTATTGCCAAGCTCTGCTGGGTCCCGCGTTCCTAAGGAAGAAAACAAGCCTGTCCCCATCCTGAGAAGGATGCTCCGAGAGCATCGCGTCCACAGGAGATACGCAGGGAGGGTGCCCTGTCTCCCCTGTCTCCTCCACTTCCCAGCCCGAGCCAGACTTGAGGACACACAAACAAGACACGGTGCCTCGCTTCACATTCGGCCTCCAGCCTTCCTCCCAGCTGAAGGAAATTGCTCAGCATGCATTTCCGTACTGCTCTCCGCTGACAAAAGTTGCTGCCGGGCCGGTGAGATGAGGGGCTGGTGGCCCTCCGCCCCCACCATCACCTCCCCAGCGAGGTGGAGCACTGGAAGGGTCCCAGGCGGAGCCGGTGTGCTCCGCTCCCGGTTGCCGGCGTGGAAGTGCGAGGACGGTGGGGAACACGCTGCCCGCCTCAGCCCCAGCCACACGGGGATGGACCCCTGCCCTCATCCTGCTTCCCCCTGCCAGGGTTCCTGCCTGCTCTGAGCAGCACATCCTCTTCCTCCCGCCGACTCATTCGGGGCCGGCCGAGGCTGGCATCTCCCGCAGGGGCTCACAAACTCCGCCGTGACTCACACCGAGAGCGCTGCCGGGACACACCGTCCGATCCCTCGCCCCCCGGTCCCCTCTAGCGAGCCATCCCCACCCCATCCCCCGCACGGTGCTTTCCCCGCCGTCCCCGTCCCTGCTCACCGGCAGCGGGGCCCCGACCAGGCGGTGCAGCGCGGGCAGCTGCGCTCCCAGGGCCAGCGCCTCCTCCACGGGGTAAACCGGGGCTCGTCGGGGCTCCGGGAAGCTGCCGAAGGCGAAGGGATCCGCATCCTCCAGGTACTGCACCCGGCATGGCACCGTCGCCTCCGCCGCCTCCACCACCGCCATGGCCCCGCCGCCGCTGCGGCCCCGAGCGACACCGCGCCCGGGCGGACACGAGCTCGGCCCGGCCCGGCCCCTCCGCCCGCCCCTGCGGGAGCGGCCGCTCGGTGCTCTGCGCGCCCTCCCGCGGGCGCATCCAGGAAGAATGCTGCAGGCTCTGCGGAGCTCCCTTGGAATGCTCTGGCATCAGGGGCGCTCCAGGATGGATGCTTCGGGTTCTGGGGGGCTCCATCAGGGTGCCCCGGTATCCAGGATTCCCAGATGTCAGGTTGCTCTGGCGTCAGGGGTGCTCCAGGCCCTGTGGGGCACCACTGGGATGCTCTAGGCTGCTCCACGGGACCAGGTGGGTCTGCTCACCCCAGGTGAACTGGAGCACGGATGGGCAGCTGGCCTCCATCTCCCCGTCCTGGGGCAGGGGGAAAACAGCACAGGATGATCTTCCTGGATCCAGGGGTGTTGTGGTGCCATTCTGGAAGTGGGGCATACTGAGCAAAGCTTGTGTAAAACCCATTTTACTTTCTTTTTGATAGATTACCTGGACAATGACAATGATCGGATGTGATGGAGTGGTGGGCAGGGAGCTTTCCCCTTGCTCCTGCCTCCAGCCTGCATTCCCCAGCCATTGGCTTCTCCTGGCAAACATCCACAGCACATTTGTACCCAGGCAGAGAGATGAGAAAAGGTGATACCAAGGCTCCCAGGGAACTGTCCTATGGCCCATTCCTACCTGGCCAGTGGGCTCAGGCTGGCACTCAGCATCTGAGAATGCCCACGCCATAGGCACTACCAGCCAGAGGTCTCGCTCTGGCTAAGGTGTCCTGTCCTGTCCTGCAGGGACACAGGTCAGAGCTGGCTCTCCATGGAGCACTCTGCCAGCGTCCCTTCTTGCCCCCTGCCCAGTATTCCATCTCTCTGGGCTGCTTGGGCATAGCTTGCTCCCCACTCAGGACATGGAATGTGAATCTCCTGTACTGGGAGCCTCAGGGATGGGGTGTGGGAGATGGGGCACCTCCCAGGGCATGGTGGATGGCCTAATCAGCATCTAGGAGATTTTAGGAGTATCTGAGAGGGGCTGAGGAGGCAAAGGGGAAACAGAAATTTTGGGGGCCCCCCCGGGGTGTTCCCAGGCTGGTGCTCAGGCAGCACCTGGGGCAGGGGTGGATGGTTTCATCCACCTGGCTAGGAGGAGAGTGGGGAATTTGGTGGGAGCGTGAGGAATAAGCCAGGCTGGGGAGACTCAGACAAAGCAGAGGCACGGGGGGAGGGCATGGGGGACTGGGGCGATGCAGGTGGCACCGGGACAGTTGCAGAGAGGGGGACAGGGGACTAGTATGGCCCAGGGGGCTCCGGGAGTGTGCAGATGAGCTGGGATGGAGGGGGGGGGCCGGGATGTAAGGGGTGAGTAGGGGGGTGCTGGGGTCCAGGGCAGGTGCTATGGCCTGGGGCCGTACGGCGGAGTGCCGAGGTCCGGGGCGGGCCGGTGCCGGTCGGGGCGGGGAGCGGCGGGCGGGGCCCGTGGCGTGGGGCCCGGGGGCCGTCCCGGCGCATCCCCACGTGCGCGTGACGCGGGCGGGGGCCGGGACCGGGACCGCGGCGGAGCGGAGCGGCGGGAGCGGCGGGGCCATGCAGCCCCCGGCGGCCTCCCCCGGCCCCGCCGCCCCGGCGGGAGCCGAGCTGCTGCGGTGGCAGTGGCGGGAGGTGCAGGCGCCCTGCCTGGTGGCCGCCTGGATCCTGGTAGCCAGCCTGGCCAAGATCGGTGAGTGTCCCCATGTCCCCACCCGCTTCGGTCCCCCGGGAACAGACGTGCCCGCCCCCGGGCAGGCAGGGGGGATGCGGCATCCCCGGCGGGCACGGGGGCACCCGGGACGAGGGGTGTCACCGCACGCCGGGACACGGGTCATGGGGACAAATCCGGCTGGTCACCACTCAGCTGGATTGCGGAGGTCGGGGACCACGCCACATCCTCCGTGCCCTGCTGTGGGATGATGTGCGGCGGCGGGGTTAAGCACCACCGAATGAAAAATGGGGCCCCGGGCTGTTTTTTCCTGAGAGGGATGTATGGGTGGGCACAGAGGATGGAGGGTTCATGAGAAGAGAAGCCCCAAAGGATGTCCCGTGTTCCCAAAGGCTGGCACAGCACCTGCCACTGGCAGGTCTGGAAGCCATTGTTCCCCCACAGCCCCGGGGAAATGCTCGGTGGTGCCTGTGCCGGGCAGGATGTGCCCCCAGCAGCCTGGGGATGGCAGGTACCTGCAGTCTCCTCCAGTGGGTCACTCTGGATTGGGCTGGACTTGGACTCTTGTGTTCCCCAGCACAAAACCAGGCAGCTGGGGGAGGCTCTGCTGTGAGAGGCTGTGTGGGAAGGCACAATGAGGATCTGTGTGAGCTGTGCAGGGCTGGGCTCCCCACCACCATCCGGGGTGCTGGGGAGGGGATACCCGTGTGTGGGTGCCAAGCAGGGGTACCCAGAGGGCTGGTCCCCCCCAGTGCCCCTGCCTGCTGTGCTGGGCCCAGGGGATGAGATCGTGACCTTGAGCCAGGTTTTCTCCTTAGAGACCCTACTGTGAGCACAGCCCCCGTGGTGGGGGCACAGACACCCTCCGAGTTTTGAGTTGGATCAAGAAATGTGGGTTCAGAGTTTGGCAGGGGAATCTCCGGTCAGCCAGGGATGCGCAGCAGCACTCGTTACAGAGGAGACAGCTACAGCTGTGACCACCAGCTGGCCTCTTCCTGTCCCAGCATCATTGTAGATCTTCCGTTCCTCTCCTTCCTTGCCTTCTTGCAAGAGAGACCTAAAGCCTCGCGAGGAATGAATTAAAAGGTATCATGAGTTTAAAAATACAGCACTCTGCTGTAGCTGTGCCACCTCCAGCTGCCGAGTGCGTCCCTCCTACCTGCAAAAGATCAGAGAGAAAATTCCTTTCCCTGGCTGTTATTTTCTTCTCTCCAGCCTCTCCCCGGAGCTGCTCCCTGTGCAGGTTTCCATTGACGTGCTCCCCTCAGCCACCCTGATTTTGTGCGGGTGGGTGCAGGGGTGCCTGAGCTGGGATCATTCCCAAACCCCCAGATGTGCCACTTTCTTCCAGGCCTGAGGCTGATGGCCACTCTCCTTCTCTGTCTGTGAAACACAGCCCTGATGGCTGATAGCTTCGAGCTGCCAGGTTTAGTGTATCCAGTGGGTCCAATGGATCCTCAGAGCCTGGAGCCAATAGCGACACCCAGACCTGGAGGCACGGCTGCAGGCAGCACCCTGCCGTGGGTGTCCCCAGAGATGGCACCTGCAGTCCCCAGGGTGCACAGGAGTCCACAGAGGAGATGAACCAGGGGTGAAGGATTTTGGGGAGCAGAGAGGGCAGCGCCAGCTGTGGCAGCCGTGGACGCTGGGCGTAGGCTGGCGCAGAGGATCCGCTGCGGTTGTGGCGCTGGGCTGCCAGCTCACAGCCCTGTGACTGGAGGGGAGGAAGCGGCCCCACGCCCGGGTGATGGGGAAATGACACTGTGGGCTCTGTTCTCAGAGGCAGTCACGATGCTGGGGTGACCCAAGCCAGCAAACACCCGGGGCAGGGGAAAACTGGCTTGGGTGTTGCCTTCCTGCACAGCGAGGCATCATCCGGGCTTTGCTGCCTTTTCCATCCACAGTCAGAGCACAGGATGGGGAGCACAGAGGTGATGAGCATTGCCCCAGACATTCTCCTTACATATAGCTGCCCCACAGGCAGGAGTTTGCCAGCAGACAGACGTTTTTCTATGCAGCAGCATTGCAACCATCTCTCCTTGCACCATCACCATCTGGCCCCAGCTGCTCATGTCTTGGTTTAGGTGTTCTGTCATTTCCCAAGTTCTGGAGGAGCAGAGCAGGTTTTGGCCCTGAGTTCTCTCTATGGCAAATCCTTTATTATATATGCCTGAGTATGGATTATGTCTCTGAAGTTAATTCACATGTGGCTAAGTTACTGTTGCTGTGGGAACCTTTAGTGCTGAAATCCTTGACTAGTGTGTATAAAATTAGAGCTTGTTCAGTCTGTCCCCACTGGCTGCTCTCTGTGACACATGGGAGCTCATGTGCTGCCATTTCCTGGGGAGGCTGGCAGCTCTCCCCATCAGCCAGCAGATTTTTGGACAAGCATGATCTTTCCCATTGATGCTTCTCCTTTATTTGACCAAGTTTCTAGCTTGGTGAAATCAATCACAGAATAGTTAGAGTTGGAAGGGACTTTGGAGATTATCTTTTTCCAACTACTCTTCCAAGGGCAGAGACTCCATTAGACCAAGTTGCTCAAAGCCCCATCCAACCTGGCCTTGAACACTTCCAGGATGGATGACTGCCAGGACCCATGCCCCACAGCATCCCTGCACTCTCTCCTGGGTCCCCCAGCCAGCCAGGACAGCTCCACAGCATGAGGGATGCAGCTGGGTTGCCGAAGCAGAGAGCAGGGATCTTGGCAATGTTCCTGAGAATGTAGAAAGGGGCTGGACGCCTCGTTCCCTTCTTGAAAACTTCAGAGCTTTGTTCCCGTGGGTGGGAAGCAGCTTCACAGCCTGCTGCAGGCGCTGAGCGAGCACCATCCATCCACCGGTGAAGGCAGCTTGTGTGGGGTGAGCAGGGCTCTGCAGTCACTTGTGTGGTCATTTAGCAGGAATTTGGCCTGCCCAGCCAGCATTTCCTCAGGCTGGGGTCTGCTTGGAGGGCTGCAGTGTCCGTGTCACAACAGACTCCAGGGCTGTACTGCAGCCCACAGCAGTGAGCAGAGGTGGCAGGGGCTGAGGGGGTGCCCCAGGCTCTGTGGCTGGGGTGTTCAGTGGCAGAGCTATGGCAGAGGCTTGGCCCGGGTGCTCTTTGCTGTTGAGGTGCTTGGTGGTGGAGCTGCAGATCATGCTGCCCCTGTGCTCGCTGCTCTGCCCCTGCTGGCTGCAGCGGTGCTCCTGCTGTATTATGGCAGGGAGCCAGTGCTGGGGCATGGATGGAGCTTGCTGTGCCAAGCAGCAACCTCTTGAGGTCCTCAACTAAAGGAAAAGTGGCCCTTAGCCTGCACATTGGGTGGTGGGTACAAAGATTTTCCTGGTTATGAATCAGATCTTTGTCATTCAATTATCTCCTCTAATTCAGAGCTCAGCTGTGGTGAAGGAAAGAAAATTACCTAAGAGGTGCCGAGAAAGGAAGAACATCAGGAGGCCACAACCTCAGTTCTTTGGCTGTCCACATCTCAGGACACTGGGACCTGTCCCAGAAGGATAGGGCAGGACCAGGACAGGTTCAGAGGGGAATGGCAAGGGCATAGACACATGGGAACCTACTGATGAAGTTCTGCCTGTTCCTGGGCTCCTCTCCAGGTCTGTGCCACTGGAGACAGCACCCTGGGCTAGGCACACCTTATGGTCTGTCTGCTGGGGTTCCAAAGGAGGGAAGCAGCTGAGTGACCCAGGGTTGGTGCGTGACCATAGCACAACTTTCCTTCTGGAGGGGTAGCTTGGCACAAGCAGTGGGCAGCTTTAGTCCAGCTAAAGGGCTTTAGGGACTGGGTTTTGGGGTTGGCAGCAGGGCAGGGCTTGCAGCCAAGTGATGGCTCAGAGCCCAGCCTGATGTCCCTTGTACCTGCTGGGTGCACAAGGACAGAGGTGGCTCTCAAAGTGCCTGGAGGAACCCACTCCCCAGGAGATTTCTTCATCTGATGGTCAAGTCATGCGACAGAGCTGGGCTGGATGTCACAACTGATGGCAGAACCCAGTAATGGGGGGACAGAATCACTGTGACCCTCAAGAGCCTTCCCCCAAGCAATGCCCTTTTGGAGGGGCACCTTGTGCTAGTGAGGAGAAAACCCAGGGATAGGGGTTGCCTGCCTGGAAGCTGGACTGATTTGGGATTACACAGGACACCCTGACGTGGGGGACAAGGGTGCCTGGAGGAATGAATCTCCTGTGCTGGCTGGCGTGGCACCCTGCTGGCTTGTGCCTGAACACAGGCTCACTGCCACATTACTGCTGGATGAATACCAGGGCATCCTCTGTTTGCTTTAGAAAATACATCCTGTTCCATGGCAGCTTAAGATTTGGCCCAAACCTTGCATGGAATAAACTGATTATTCCAAGCATCTCTAAATCTGCAGCTCCCAGGTGCCTATGCTTTTGCATGCAGGTAGGTTAGCTGGTGCTGAGGGAGGTTGTGCTCGGGCATGGCTTGTGCTGCAGTGGTTTGCATGCTGCTCTGGCTGCTTGCTCAGACAGATGCAAACAAGGTCATCCTGTCACCAGGGCTGAGCATCCTCATCTCCGAGTGGGGTGACATGTCCCGGTGTACCAGGATTTCTTCACTTGAACAGCAGCCAGCAGTGCTTGTGACACTGTGAATGTGCTTGCTGCCTGCTTTAAACCTTTAAGTGCAGATACCAGAAGCCAAGAAAAGTAAAATGCCTGGCTGATTTGCTTATTAGACAGTGGCTGAGAGGGAGAGGGAAATCCTAAAGAGTCAAGGACCAGAAATCCTGACCTGGGAGGTAGCTGGAAGGTCTTTTGTGCACATGTGGCCATGAAGCAGCCTTTCCATAGGTGCTCCCTTATTCTCCTCCCATCCATCATGCATCACCCAACCCTTCTGTGAAGCCTGTGGATTTGGGATGCTCTGTCCATGTGCCTGTTTGGCTGATGCTCTCATTCTTCTTTTTCTTTTAGTTTTCCACCTGTCAAGGAAGGTGACATCCGTTGTCCCGGAGAGCTGCCTTCTCATCCTGCTGGGGCTGGGCCTGGGGGGCATCGTGTTGGCCGTGGCAAAGAAAGCTGAGTACCAGCTGGAGCCCAACATGTTCTTCCTCTTCCTTCTGCCCCCCATCGTCCTGGACTCGGGGTACTTCATGCCCAGCCGGCTGTTCTTTGACAACATTGGTGCCATCCTCACCTATGCAGTGGTGGGCACGCTCTGGAACTCCTTTGCCACCGGCACCGCGCTCTGGGGACTGCACCGCGCCGGGCTCATGGGTGGGTCTGCAGGGCTGCCCAGCTCAGACCATCTCCCCCAAAAATAGGTTGGAGGTGCAAAGCAACCCCAATTTCATAGCCCACTGCCTCTCCCTGCGGTGGATTCCTAGGAATTAAAGCACGAGCGGGGTCCTGGCATCCTGGTGCTCTGGCAGGACGGTCAAGCGTGCAGGGCAGACGGGCCCTGCTTGGCACTGGGCTGACTCATGTCTTTGCTATTTTTGTCTGCCGACCTTGGCTAGCGTTGCTGGCTCGCTGCCATGTTCCTTGTCCTTGGCTGGAGCAACTGGCCCGGGCTGGCCTGGGCTGTGTTTTGGGCTCTGCTGAGCCCTGAGGAGCCACTTGATGCCTGGACCCGAGGTGGGGCTGCTGAGCCACCTTTGGTGGTGCCTGCTGGAGGAGCACTGATGCACCTGGGTGCCAACAGGGACATCCCTCATGCTCCTCTCATGTTGCAGCACGAAGGCACCAAGTGCCACTTTTCCAGGGGCATCCTGGAGGTCTGGGCGCACTTTTGGGCTCATCCCACTGCACTCCCAGTTGAGATGCTGCAGCCAAGTCACTGGGATCAGATGAGGGACAGGCTTGTTTCCACCTGGTGAGAGGGGCTCTGGGGTGGCTGGTTTGCCTGACCTTGGTCCTTCTGTCCTAACAGATCCAGGTGTTGAAGCTGGGCTGATGGATTTCCTGCTCTTTGGCAGCCTGATTTCAGCTGTGGACCCTGTGGCAGTCCTGGCTGTCTTTGAAGAGGTCCATGTTAATGAGACCCTCTTCATCATTGTGTTTGGCGAGTCTCTCCTGAATGATGCTGTCACCGTGGTGAGTTGCAGCTTGGGGGACTCTAATGTTGAGCCCAACATGTCCAAGATGCTAGAATTCCCCTGAATGGGCAGAGGATGCAGGTGACATCCTGAGCTGGGGGCAGACCCATGCCATGCTCTCTTGGCTTTTCATCTCTCCTGGACCTGGGAGGCTTTGCTGAAATGAGCTGCTACATGACAAGTTTGGGGTGGAAAATACCTCTTCCTGCCCCTCTCAAGGCAGGGCAATGCCCTATGTTTCTCAAGGAATTTGCCTTGCCTGCAGGTGCTGTACAAGGTCTTTAACTCTTTTGTGGAGCTGGGCCCAGCGCACATCCACGTCACAGACTACGTGAAGGGGGTAGGTGAGTAATTGCCACACCAGCCCCTCCACCTCCTCCTCTGTTGTGGAAGTGGAGGGGGGCAACCACAGGAGCCGTTGTCCTGTGGGGTGGGCACACCACAGCTCTGTCATCTCCATGTGTCACACGCCGGCCATCAGCATAGAACTGCAGAATTGTGTGGGCTGGAAGGGACATTAAAAACCATCTTGTTCCAGCCCCCCTGAGCAGGGACACCTTCCAGTAGACCAGGTTGCTCAGAGCCCCCCCAACCTGGCCTTGAACACTTCCAGGGATGGGACAGCCAGTCTGTGCCAGTGCCTCGCCACCCTCACAGGGAAGAATTTCTTTTTAATACCCAATCTAATCCTTGTCAGTTTGAAGCCATTCCCCCTTGTCCTGTTATTCCATGTCCATGTCAAAAGTCCCTCTCCAGCTCTTTTGGAGTACTCTTCAGCTACTGGAAGGGCTTCTGAGGTCTTCTCCAGGCTGAACAGCCCCAATATCAGCCCCAACTCTATCAGACTGCCCCCACAGCAGAGGTGCTCCAGGGGATGCCTTGGGATCATCCAAAGCTTTGTGCTCCATGGGATGCTTTGGAGGGGACCTGGGTGGGAACATGGCGCTTGGCCAGCCCAGCATGGCACGGCTGTGGGGCACAGGAGCTGGGCCCACTTCCTTATGGTTCACATGAGACTTCTCCTCCCACCAGCCTCCTTCTTCCTGGTGAGCCTGGGGGGCACAGCCGTGGGGCTGCTCTTCGCCTTCCTGCTGGCCCTGATCACGCGGTTCACCAAGCGCGTGCGCATCATCGAGCCGCTCTTCGTCTTCCTCCTGGCCTACGTCGCGTACCTGGCTGCCGAGATGGTCTCGCTCTCCGCCATCCTGGCGTGAGTACTGCGGGGTCCCCCAGGGGAGCCCAGGAAATTGGGGTTGCAGTGCTGAGCAGCAAGAGGCAGTGAGTAGACCCACTCCTCATCCTGCCATAGGGCCATGCCATCTCCTCCTGCCCCTCTGCAGAGTCACCTTCTGCGGGATCTGCTGCAAGAAGTACGTGGAAGCAAACATCTCCCAGAAATCCCGCACCACGGTCAAGTACACCATGAAGACGCTGGCCAGCAGCTCAGAGACCATAATCTTCATGTTTCTGGGCATCTCAGCTGTGGACACCTCCAAGTGGACATGGGACACAGCACTGGTGCTGGGCACCCTGTTCTTTATCCTGCTCTTCAGAGCCGTGGGTCAGTCAGTCTGTCCTGCTGTGTATATGGCTGGTAGCACACGGCCCTTTTCATGCCAAAAAGGGATATTGCCTGGGAAAGGTTGGGGCACAAGGCCAGCCATGGATCCTGGCTGGGATTTTGTGCTGTGCTGCTAGAGCAGGCAGGGTTCTCCCAGCATTCCAGGCTCTCCTCCTCCTTCTTCCCAGGTGTTATTCTCCAAACATACGTGCTCAACCGCTTCCGCCTCATCCCCCTGGACAGGATCGACCAGGTGGTCATGTCATATGGTGGCCTCCGTGGGGCCGTGGCCTTCGCCCTGGTTATCCTGCTGGACAGGGAAAAGGTGAAAGCCAAGGACTACTTTGTGGCAACGACCATCGTGGTGGTGTTCTTCACTGTCATTGTGCAGGTGAGGATGGGCACTGTGCCCTCCTCCAGTGCTGCTTTCTTGCCCCAGAACTGGCCTGGGGACACGTGCTTTGGGAAAGTATCTTTTTTCAAGTGATCTTTGGTCCTCAGTGCTTTCTGGCACCCCATCCATCAGCAGGTGGGCAGAACTGCTATGGGGACTGTTGTGTGATGGTGGGGCCATGGCCCACCTTCCTTTCTCACTGGCATTTTGTTCTGGAATTGGCTCCAGGAGCTCCAGGAGTACATGTCTGTCCAGGCTGCTCTCTTTACAAAGCTGCTTATGGGCCCCAGCTCTGGCATTCAGTGCCCTGGGAAGGGAAGCCACAGGGAAGATGAAAATGAGTCTAGGGGAAGGATGATTGGGGGTGCACACCATGGCACAGGGGTCAGGTTGATAGGGGCATGCCTGGCTGTCACAGCCACTGTCCCCAGTCACTTTGTGCTGCTTCTGCTCCCCATGCCCCAGCCGTGCACCCTCTCACCCTCCCAGTCTTTCCCTTGCCTTCTCCTGCCATTGTAGGGCCTCACCATCAAACCCCTGGTGACGTGGCTGAAGGTGAAGCGTAGTGACCACCACAAACCCACGCTGAACGAGGAGCTGCATGAGCACGTAAGTGATAGTGCCAGAGGCTCCCCAGCTTTCCTCACGTGTGGGACTGGGTGAGGGCCACGTATGACCTTGGCATCCCCAGGGCACCCACAGCCTTGCCACCACTCACTCTCTTCCCCTCACTCAAGGCCTTTGACCACATCTTGGCAGCGGTGGAGGACATCGTGGGGCACCATGGCTACCATTACTGGCGGGACAAGTGAGTGTCTTAGACAGGATCCTCTGCTGACAGTGAATGGGAGATGCATGTCAACCACAGGGACATCTTGGGGTTCTCACAGGAGGACACCCCTGCTGTGGACAGGGCAGCAGGACCAGGAAGCCAGTATGACTGTCCATCAGTCTGGATAGGTGCCATCGGACTGCTGTTGTGCAGCAGACCAAGATCACAAAAGCATCCTTGAGAGAGGTCAGGCAGGTGTGGTTTGGGATGCTGTGGAGCTGACATTGCTTGCCAAGGTCAGAACTTGGGGTGTCCATGTTGGTGGCAATGGCCCTCTGTCTCTTCCTGGATGGAACTGCGCTGGGCACTGAGGAGGGAACAGCCCTGTTCCTGCCTGGGCAGTGTTTATCTGCAGCACAGGGACAGGAAAAGGATGCAAAAAGCCTATTTCCTGCAGGGGAAGTGCTCCAGCAGGGTGGCCCCAGTCCTACTCCCACTGCCTCACAGACCCAACAGTGTCTGGGGCAGGCTGAAGGATCACCATGTCCCCTCCCCTCCTGCTTTCCCTGGCAGTGTGTCCCTGAGCACAGCCAGGTCCTGCGTGCCCAGCCTCCCTTTGCTGTACCTGGGACACTCAGCCTTGTGTGTGTAGATATCCCTGGCTGTGGTACCCCATGGGAGCTGAACTGTCTGTGTCTTCATCTCATGGCAGGTGGGAGCAGTTTGACAAGAAATACCTGAGCCAGCTCCTGATGCGGAAATCTGCCTACAGGCTGCGGGATGAGATCTGGGATGTTTACTACAAGCTGAACATCCGTGATGCTATCAGCTTTGTTGATCAGGTACAGGCAGTAGTGGTGTCCAGGCAGCAGAATGGCCCTGGCAGGAGAGGTTCCCCTTACGTATCTTCCTCCCCTCATGTGCACCCTCTGGCCAGGCAGTGGGGACCTGTCCGTCCCAGCTGGGTCCTTGCTGTCCTGATGCCTGCCTTGTCCTCCCTCCTCCCAGGGTGGCCACGTGCACTCAGCTGCCAAGCTGGCGCTGCCCTCCATGCCCAGCCGCACGTCCATGTCAGAGTCATCAGTCACAAACCTCCTGTGAGTACCACCATCCCCCTCTGAGCTCCTGGATGGACCTCGTGTGACCTCACAGCCGCCCTCTTCGCTGGGGGCGCGTTGCACCAGGGCTGGCAGGGGGCTGGCATGGAGCCCAGCCCGTCCATCTCCACGTCCCCGCAGGAGGGAGAGCGGGAGCGGCGCGTGCCTGGACCTGCAGGTGATCGACACGGTGCGGAGCCGCCGGGACAAGGAGGACGCTGCCATGCACCACGTGCTGCGAGGGAGCCTCTACAAGCCCCGCCGGCGGGTGAGCACTCCTGGGCATGCTGTGGGCTGACCCCGAGGGGAGCAGCACCTGCAAGAGGAGCAGGGATGGATGAAGCTCCGTGGGGCCAGCTGCTCACCCTGTGTCTCTTTGCCTCTCCCTCGGCCAGTACAAGGCCAGCTACAGCCGTCACTTCATCTCTCCAGATAAACAAGAGCGCCAAGATAAAGAAATCTTCCGGCAGAACATGAAGAGGCGTCTGGAGACCTTCAAGTCCACAAAGCACAATGTCTGCTCCTCCAAGAGCAAGGCCAGGCTGAAGGAAAAAGGCAGGAAAAAGGCAAGTCCTCCCCAAGCTCCTGTTCTTTTCCTAGCTCTGGGATTTGGCCACCCCAGGATGCAGTAAGAGAGGTCCTTTTGGGGTGTGTAGGTGAAGTGTTGCAGGGCATCAACAGCTCCAGAGCCAGAGGGGAAAGCGGCTCATCTCTTCTCAGTCCTCTTGATGCTGCATGTGAGCATGCAGGTGTTGTGTGTCCGTGTGTCCCCAGCATGCCATCGGTGCTGTGGGGTGGCCCTTCACTGAGCAAAGCCCTGGAGGAACCCCAGGCTTGTTTTGCAAGAGCACTCAGTGTAAAGCAGCCTCAGTGCTGGTACAGATCCAGGCTCAGAAGTGTGGCTCTGCACCTCAAATTGAGCCTTAGGTATCTTCTTTTTTTGGAGGCTTTTGAAGCCATTGCAGCTGAGCAGTTCCTTGTGGGGCCATGAAGATGCAAAGCCTAAGGACTAGAACCCATCTGCCACGTAGCCAGGGTGGGAATCTGCATGCCCAATGTTGGCTGGCTTGCAGGACCACCTCTTGGGTTTAGGGTTTGCACAGGGCAGGTCCCAGCCAGTTCCTCTTCTTTCACAGAAGAACATCTCTCTGACCAAAGAGACACCCAACGGGAAGACTCACAGAAATGTCCCCTGGCAGGATGCAGGTAAGGCCAGTGGCAGGTGAGGATGGCAGGTCCTGGCAAGAGCACCTGGTGGCGTGGGGTGGGAGCACCTGCTGTGCCTGCCCACTGCCAGCTCGGTGGGATGACAGCACCAGGGTTGTGCTAGCACCAAACCAAGCCCCTTCATCTGCCTGCAGCTCCTGTCCTGGTGATGGTCAGCTCAGAGGAGGAGGAGAGTGATAGCTCAGAGACGGAGAAAGAGGACGATGAGGGGATTGTGTTCGTTGCTCGAGCCACTGATGAGGTCCTGCAGGGAAAGACAACTCCTGGTAGGCACCAATGCTCCATGCCAGGGCAGCTGACATCGGGTAGCTTATCCTTCCTCTGCCTGTAGAGCAAAGCTGCCATGGCCTAACTCTAACCCTAACCCAAAACCAAAGTCCACAGAGCATGAATGGGAGAATCACTGTCCTCTGGAGGCATGGCAGAGCCTCTGTGTCCTGCATCCCTGGGCCAGCACATGGTGTGATTCTTGGGGTTGTCCTGCATAGGGCAAGGAGTTGGACTCCATAATCCTTTTGGGTCCTTTCCAACTCAGGATATTCTAGGGTTCTATGGCCATTTGGTAGTGGTTGGTTCTGCAATGTTTGCAGGGTCCAAGGAGAGACTGAGAGCTGTGCAAGCTCCCTCTCACTGTCCCTCCATCTGCATCTCCAGGCAGCCTGGATGTCTGCCCCAGCCCGTGCATCATCCCTCCATCGCCAACCCTGGCAGAGAAGGAGCTGCCATGGAAAGGAGACCAGGCTGATCTGGCTGTTTATGTCTCCTCGGAGACCACCAAAATTGTGCCAGTGGATATGCAGAAGGCGTGGAACCAAAGCATCTCCTCCCTGGAGAGCATTGCTTCCCCCCCAGGCATCGAGAGCGGACCTCAGCACAGGAGATTTGCCTGCCCCGTGCTGGAGGAGCAGCCCCAGTCTGCAAGCCAGGCGATGCCAGAGCAGAGCTCCTGCTTCCAGTTCCCCAGCCACGTCTCCAAGAGTGGCCGGTCACAGAGTGACAGCAGCCCGGACGGTCCTGAGCAGCAGGAGCTGCAGCCTTTGATGGCCACAGAAGAGCAGGGCAGGGTGCCACCCTCTGCAGAGCCCAGGTGGCTGATGTTCAACAGAGCAAGCCACCTCTGAGGCACCCTGTGGATTGGGAAGGGACTGAGAGCTGCAGGCAGGCTATGACCTGGTGACTGCTCTGTCTTGCACTGCAAAGCTTGTGTGTGTCTCCATAAACTCCAGGAGTGGCAGGAGAACCCAGTACTCGTCCTGGAGCTGTTCTCCAGAGTGTGCTTTGCCCATGCACCTACTGATGCAAACCTGGTCAATAATTGGTCTTTGTGCTGTGACAGCAGGTACCAGCCCCTGTCCGCCCAGGAAGGCAGAGATCCCAAACCTCATTCTTCCTCTCTGGTCCTTACACATCTCTGCAGCTGGGAGGTTAGAGATGTTTCTCCCAGGGCTGGGATCCCAAACAGACTTGATCCTGTCATGGCTGTGCTGCCCTGAGGTGGTGGCTGCTGGAAAATGGGCTGTGGCTGCTCACAGGTGTAAGAGTATGAGCTGGTCTCCAGCCTGGCTGTGAGTAGGAGATCTCTGGGAAAAGGGCTGAGAGCAGTGCTGGTGCACAAAGAGCCCATCCACACCCAGTGACCAAGCCATTGACTTCAAGGTGGCCACAGTGCTGGTTCCTCACAGCATGCATGGAGCTCAGCCAGGAGCTCAGAGATAGGCTCCTTGCCACAACAGCCCTGCGTTCCCTGGATTTTGGAGGCAGCACAGAGGCAAGGCCATGGCTTTCTCAGGACTGGGAGCAGCGCTCCTGGGGTTTGGCTCCACCAGGAGCTGGGCTAGCAAACCTGTACGCACAGGGACTCCTCCAACAGCCAACCTGCTGTGCCAGCCTCGCGCCCATCACTGGATGTGTTCCCAACAGCTGCAGGGCTCAGCTTTCTGGCTTCACTGGGAGGCAGCTGCCCTGCACAGCATCCTTGGTGTTCATTCTGCCCACATCCCAGTCCCTCCAATTGCCTGGGGTGCATCTGCTGGGAGGACTGGTCATGGTGCAAGGAGTGGAGCGAGCAGCAGGTATGAATGTACATCAGGAGCAGGGGTGATGGGCGTGACCACTGTGCATCTTCAAAGGTCTGTCCCCAGCACCTGCATCCCTGCCACACCTGTTCCCTCCTCAGAGGGTGATGGGAGCTGGTGGCCCACACGATGAATTATTGCTGGTGTGACCTCAAGGGCCAAGAATTGCACCCCAAGAATTGCTCAGCACACAAAAGAGCACAATGGCTGGGCACCGGCATATCAGGAGGGTTGGGGGTCATTCCTCTTTGGGAAAATTGGTGGCTTGGACTGTTAATGCTCCAAAGCAGATAAAAGGCTGCCTTTTCCAGCTCTGTGGGTGTGCCAAGACAGCAGGTGCCAAGGGGACACTTGGATGCACTGGGTGGGTGAGTCCAATGTGGAGCAGGTGAGCTGGTGGAACTCCCAGCCCTGTCAGCAGGGCTCAGCAGAGGCCCTTCAGCTCTGTACCTGTTCCACCAGATGAGCATGAGGTTTTTAAAAGGTTTTTATATAGTTTTGCATTTCTGGTATGACTTATTCTAGTTTTGATTTCTGATATTGGGCCATACTAAATCTCTAGTTGGGTCAGTGTTTTCTGTAGCCATTGGCACCACAAATGACTCAATACTTAATATATTATTTGCAAGGATATTGTTATAATGTGAAAATATATGCAGAGTATTTTGTAATGTTCAATAAACTGGAGTTGGAGCAGATATTGTGGTCTGGTCTGTCTGTTGTCTGGGAACTTCTGCCCATCCTGGCTCGGTTCTCCTTTGCAGGCACCATGTCCTTGTGCCTCTCCATTCTTCTCCACCCGAGGCCCCAAGCCCCATCTCTTGATGTGCCTAACTGGATTTCCTGGTTTCCATAAAGTTTGTGGAAAATGTGAAATTCTTTCCAAAGCGATGCGTGCCTGCAGCTGTCGTTAGGCCACGCAGAGGGAGCAGCCAGCAAGAGACCAGGTCCTTCTGCCCAGAGCTGTGGCTGCACAGCCACCAGCATGCTGGGAGCCCATGTCTTCCCGTGTCCTCTCTCCTTGCCAAAAATATGTTTTAAAGGGGTCTGTTTTGGGGTATTCTGGGTCACAGGAGCCTCCTTGCATTGGTGTGTGCTGGTTTTGCTCTTCCCCTTGATCTCCCAGTCTCTGCTTTTCCTGAAGGAAAGTAAATGTGGTTTACTTGATTCACAAGGCAGATATTTGGCTTGTATTGAGCCTGGCATCCTCTATCAACCCCTGGTCCTTTTTGGCAGGGTCAAATGTAGCTTCTAGCCCTGTTAGCTTTACACTGGCCCCCATGGCAGCTCTTGCTCCTTGTGACATTCCCCATCTGCCTTGCATCCCACCAACAACGCTGCTGGCTGAGCTATGCTCTGCATGCTGGACCTCAGTGCCAGCACAGCCTGCAGCCACAATTGCCTTGGCAGTGCAGCAGGCTGTGTGGGCCAGGTGGTTTCCTGGAAGAGGTGGGTCTGTGTCCTTCAGGTCCTCAGAGGAGGGAAAGCTGACATCTCAGCTTCAGAAAATGCTGGGGTTGGTTGCTGTTCTCTCATCCAGACATCGGAGCCGAGCAGCTAATCTGTGTGCAGGCTCTCCATACCACCAGCCAGCAGCTTGGAGCCCCTTCTTCCCACCCTCAACCTCATCTTTGTTGTGAGCAGGCATGGTGGCTCCTGGCTGGTTTTTAGTCTTGTACTTCACTCTCTGTATTTTACCTTTGAGTGTCCTGCCTGCACAGGACTGCTCTGATCCTTCCAGCATAGCAGAGAGTCGTCTCTTTCAGCCTAAAAATACTAAAGTGCTTCAGTGAAAAACCATGAGGAGTGGGCCAAACCACAAATGCATGTGCCCAAACTTCTGCTTCTCCAGGACAGAGTAAGGCACAGCCACAGGAGCTGCTTGTCAGACTCTAACCCAGATCATACAACCCTCCAACTGTGACTGTAAGCAACCCCATCCCAGGGCAGACTATCACAGACATATCATTTTGCACCCAGGCTTCTGTTTAGAGCCTGCCATTAAACCCACACATTTTTTCCACAGGCATTTGCTTTCTCCAGTACTGAGCTCCTCCAGTTCCTCTGTGGTAGCAAAACTTGTGAAGTCAGCAGGGGATGTAAGGCAGATCTGACATCACTGTGCGGAAGAGCTGAGGGCAATGGATTAGTGTGGGCCATCTTACAAGTGAGTCTTAAAATCACCACATCACTTTTGCACAATGCACATTGGAGCATCAGGTAAATTTCAGACTAGAAGGGGCTTGGGAAGCCCACGGTCCAATCCCAGCTCTGTGCAGGGCTGGTAGCAAAGCTAGACCAGGTGGCTCAGAGCCCTGTCCCCCTGGGTTTGGAATGTCCCTGAGGATGGAGATGTCAACTGTCCCTGTCCCAGAACGGCACCACAGCTACACCAGTCTTGCACAGAATGAATTTCTCCTTATGCTCAGTAAGTATTTCCCCTGGGGCAGGTTGTCCCCATTCACTCTTGTTCTTCCAAGTGCTTCTCTGTGTAGAGTTGGTCTGTGGTTTCTGTGTGCCACCTTGTTGGTAGCTTCCCTCTGCCTTATCTTATTAAAGCTGGTTCATATATATATATATTCTTTTGGGAAGCCCCATATTGGAACTAGCAGCTGGTTGTGCCTTACAGGTACCAAGTCCCAATAATAATAATTTTCTTGAACCTGCCAGCTTTGTATTCTCCACTGCAGCAAGGGTGCTGTTGACTCACATATGTAGTTGCTGATCCTTCTCTTTTTCTGGAGCACTTCTGACACCCTCTTGGGAGGTTTTCACACTGCTCTACACAGGCAGAAGCAGGGGGAAGTGAGTGAATAAGGAACCAGCTCCTCACCTCTCACTCACACAAAGCATGGCAGAAGTTTTGGCCATGCTCATGTTTGCATGGAGAACAGCAGGAAGGCAAATGCAGAATTCAGGAGAGGTGTTCAGTCTGATTGTATCTGGTACAAATATTTTGGAGACACATCAGTCTGTTCCTTGCTCTTGCCCCTTCATGTCCATCTGTCCAGGCATCCATCCCACCAGCGATCAGACCAAACACCTCCTCTGAATTCTGCGTTTTCCTTCCTGCTCTTCGCACCTGAAGCAGCCACCCCTGCTTCCTGCTTTCACTGGAAGCCTCCTCTGCCTGCTGGCGAAGGGAACAATTTGTTTTCCCTCTGGCATCACCTCCGGAGGGGGATGCCAGTCCTGACCCCGGTCTGCCCCAGGTGTGCAGAAGTTGCTCGGCTGACGGGATGCGAGCGGGCCGGGGCTGTGCTGCGAGTGGTGACGGAGCCGGGATCAGCCGGGGCGGATAATGAGGAACAGATTCGCGCTGGGCAGTGGTTCCCATGCTGCGTTCCAGGGCAGAGCGGCCAGGATGGGAGAGCCTTTGTGCTCCGCGCTGCACCCCTCCGGCTCGTGTGGAGCCAGCCCCTCGGCTCCCCGGGCTGTCCCCGCCGGCTGCCGGCAGTGAGCGGCCCCGGGCTCCCCGCAGGGCTGGGGACCGTCCCCAGCGGCCGTGCCACCCGTCGGGCTGCAGGGCGCCTTTCCCCACGGCCCGGCTGGGCAAGGGAACACGCTGCAGCGTGGACTGGCTGAGGACAGGCAAGAGCAGAGCGATCTCTAGGTCAGCAGGAGCTGGGTGGGGTGATCCACACCTTCCTTCGTGGCTCAGACTTCCTTACTTTTCCCTGGAGGAGCAAACAAAACTGTAGGAATCCCTGAGGACTGCACGATGAGGTTGCTGCTCCCGGGGACTTCTGCAGAACAGCCAGAGCAGAAGCCAAGGTGGTGGGGGCTTTGATTTTATGAGCACCCCAGATCCAAGAGCTGTGATCTTCCCTGCAGCCAGACACAGCTGCTCCTCACAGCCTCTCGGAAGGCAAGGATCCCCGAAGAAGCCACCTGGGCTCCTCTCACCTCATCTTCCTCTGGCATCTGTGGCCACACATCCAGGCTGTCCTGAAGGTAAATGAAATGTGTTGGTGGTTTAGCTGGAGAGGGAGGGACGGTGCTGAGACTGGGGGGTGACCACCAGCCCAGCTGGTCTGGTCTACATCAGACCACAGGTCATCCTGAGCTTGTGGGTGGCCCAGGAAGAAGGGCCTGGAAAGGCCACAGGGTACTGGTAGTGACCAAACTCTGCAGCAACTGTGCTGTGTCTGTGCTTTCCTCTGTCACAGCAATGCAGGGCAATCCCTGCCTGCACAAGCTTTGCCTCCTGAAGCCCAGCTAAGCCCATGCTGTTGGAGAGCCATTTAAAGCCTTGCTTTGGTTCCTTGGCTGGCTGGGGGAAATTTGGCTTCTGGCTGTGCACCCACCTGAGGCCTCACCATGTGTGGCTATGTGGCAGTTTAGGGTCTCTGAGGCTCTCACAGACAGCTGGGTGAGCTGTGGGCTCAGAGCTTAAGAGCCCCTCTGTAGGCATGGCTGGGACCAGGGAGTATCACTTGTGCAGGAGTCACCTCCTCGAGATTTCTCCTGGACATTTGGGTCCTTCCTGATCTCTCAGAAACCCCAGTCTCCCAAGGGCCAGGATATTCTCATCTCTACCACATAGGTGATGTAGATACACCTGTTTACAGTAGACATCCCTAGCCTCTTTTATTTATGGAGAAACTGGTAAAAGCTCAGAAAGGTACCCTAGAAACACAGAGAAAGAAATAAAAAAGAAACAACTGTGAAGCTTTCCCACGTGGTGTGGGGCTGGCTGATGGGAGCCCAGTGAAGGTGCACCAGCCACATGTGCTGGGATGGAAGGGCTGTGGAGCAAACAGGTGGGACAGGTTGCTGCCAGCGAGTTAATCCATGATCCCTGCTAGGTTCACTCCAAACTTTGCTTTATTCTCCTAGTGAAAAGATAGAACTGTTAAAAATGTTTAACTTTTTTTTTTCCTTAGTAAAAATAGCTTTAAAGGCAAACAGGAAATTACAGACTGAGGAGTGCAATGAAGAGGGGAAAAAGTCAGGCAGCTACCTCGCTGTGCTTGGATTTGTCTATAAATACAGCTCCAATACAGCTCCACGCGGGGTGTCGCTTGCCCAAAGGCAACCAAACCGCCCCCAGGCTGGTGGGGATCGGGGGACGGGGGTGTAGGGGAGCATTTCCCTTCGACGGAGGTGCAGCACCGAGGGTCGGAAGAGGGGCCGGCGCTGGCAGAGTACCCAGCTCGGCTGGCGCGGTGCTCGGTGCGCGGTGCGCGGAGCGCGGACCTCGGCTGACACGGGGGTCGGTGCTCGGAACTCGGCTGACGCGGGGCTCGGTGCTCGGTGCTCGGAACTCGGCTGACGCGGGGCTCGATGCTCGGTGCTCGGAACTCGGCTGACGCGGGGCTCGGGGCTCGGTGCTCGGGGCTCGGTGCGCGGAGCGCGGGCACGGCGGGAGCGGCCGCGCTGCCCAGCGCCGCCGGCAGGTGTCGCCCTCGCCGAGGCCTCGCCCCGGCCCGCCCGCCAGCCAAGATGGCGCCGCGCCCCCTCAGGGAGCCCCCGGCTGGGCGGGTGCGGCGGAGCGCGGCTCAAAGGGCCCGGGGATTCCGTGACGGGGTAGTCTTAAGGGAAAAGGCAATATACGTGTGGCAGTTTCAGGCCTCCTGTGCCAGCCCCAGCTGCCCAGCTCCCTTCCGCTCTCCTGATGGCGGGTGTGATGCCCAGGTTCAGTCACGCACTCTTTCTCAGACACCTTCAACTCACCCCGCAGCAAATGCAGGGAGGGACTGCAAAATATGACCCAAAACCAAAGCCTTCTTTTACTGTGAGGGTGGTGAGACACTGGAACATGTTGCCTAGGGGGGTTGTAGTTGTCCCAGCCCTGGAAGTGTTTAAAGCCAGGTTGGATAAAGCCTGGAGCAGTCTGGGCTAGTGGGAGGTGTCCCTGCTCATGGCAAGAGGGCTTGGAACAGAATGACCTTTAAGGTCCATTCCAAATTCTTAACATTGTATAATTCTATAAAGGAAAAAAGGCAGCAAAGAACACACACTTGGGCCTGGGTGTTTCTGTGTTGGGGAGGAACTTATTGACCTGCTTGTCCCTCCTCCCACCAAGCTCCTCCTAAGGCTCATGGCCCAGTTTAGCAGTCCTGTTTGAACCCCAGAGGGGTCTAAGCCCCCTTGAACCTTCCCAGGGCTCTGTAGCCTGTCTCAATTTGGGAGCAAAGATTTATCTGTGAGGAGGAAGAGAGCAACAACATGATGGAAGAAGGGCAAGTGAGAGGGAGCGAGGACAGATTGCTGACAGGAGGCAGGAGCCCTCCGCCCTGCCCGTCTGAAGGGGAAGCTGCTCATCTCCTTCAGGAGGCACATTGTTATTGCTGCTGATGGCATTGAATCAGGTTTCCTGCCGATGCTCCCCATCCCTGGTGCCAGGGAGGGGAGGTGCCCACCCCAGCTGGAACCAGCTCACAGCGTGTCAGTCATGTGCTGCTTCCCGGTGCTTCCTCTGCCTCCAGCCCACACTGGGAACAAAGGGCCCCTGGTACAGCAGCTATGATCCACATCACACCACCTCCTCACTGTGCCCTGTGTCCCACCTGCTCTGTGTTCCAGCCTGGCATCCTTGCTGTAGGCATTCCCTGAGGTTCACTCCTCTAATTGCCAGCTGTGGATGTTCCATGGCAGACTGCTCCTATCCCTGCCAAACCAGCCCTTCCCAGAGGCATGTAAAGAACCTTCTCAGTGCTCTGGATCTGCAGTCAACAGAGCTGGCTCTAGACCCCCCTGGGGAGAAGACCCTGACCCCAAACTGCTCTTTGCCCTCTGCAGATTGACTCGAGTGTCAGCCTGAAGCCTTGCAGAGCTGCTGGAGGACTGAGATCTTTCCCCTTTGCTGCCAGCTGGGCAAGGCTGGAGGGGTACAAAGCAGATCTCTTCTGTATGTGGGGAAACTGTCAGACCTGAGCAGGTCGTCATTCCCCTAATGGAAATACCAGCTGGATGAAGGGTACTTTGAGAGGCACCTGGAGGACTCACAGTGGGACTGCTTGAGTTCAGTGGGCAACACAACCCAGCTGTGATAGGCACCATGACAGCTGGTCCCAGGGAACGCCCATGCAGCTCTATAAGGCACTGACTGGACCTGCATCTCGGGAGATGCATCTTGGGGCTGTTGCTCTGCCCCAGGGAGTGCTGGAGTGCAAAGCTAACTCAGCTGCCTGCCTGCCTGCCTGCCTGCTCTGGAGAAGAAAACTGTAGGCAGGTGAGAGCTTTCCTTCTCTCTGGAGACATTCTGCCATGGGAGAATGGTTTGCAAGATCTGTCGGGATCTGCTGGGTAGAAGCTCTGCAAATGCTGGCTGTAAGTGTGGGGTTTGGGAGGGTTGGAGGGGCTGGATGGGAGCTTGGCAGAGTGTGCATTCAGAGGAATAGCAGTTCTGGGGATCAGAGTCCCTGTCTGTCACCCCAGGTAGGACCCAGGAGCTGATCCTGGCTCTGCAAACTGTGGAGTAGAGACTGCAGGCAGTGGTTGGAGAGGGGCTCCTTGCTTCCCTGGTTAGAGCTGCCAGCCCTGCCTCCTAGCAGGGCATAGTTGGATTTAGGTTGGCTTTGGGAAGAGAAGGGATGGGTCTCCAGATCAGAAGTGTGTCCCAGCCCTTGTTGGTAATGGTTGGTGCTCAGTGGCATCTTCCAAGGGATGTACCCACTTCTCTTGGTGCGGGCTGGGCAGGTGCCTCATGGGTGCTGGTTGCTCAGGCATGAGCTGGGCACAGAGCAGGGACACAAATGGGGGGCTGCTGGTGGTGTGGAGCCATGGTGGGAGGTGTCTGTCTGTCACCACAATGCTTACTCTGCCAAGCAGACCTGGAAAGGGGAGCAGGCCCTGGCAGCTGTGACTGAGGATGGAATTTGCAGTGGTGTGTGACCCTTGTCCCACGACTCCCGTGTCTGCAGGAGAGGGGCTGTGGCAGGAAGGGTGTGGGTGCCCGCTGGCATGTCTGGCTCAGAGGTGAGCGTGCTGTCTCACAGAGTACAGTAAACATGTGCTGTGGGGCTAAATGGCATGGCAGCATCACTGCCAGGAGGGAAGGTAAACAGATGACTCTTCTGTGCCATTAAATATATGGGATTTGGAGGGAGATGCGTCGCTTTTAGGTTGCTCTTCAGAAAAAGCTGACCTATTCTTCTTTTCAGAGACTGTGGTGAGTTTTGAAGCAGCAGTCCTGAAACCACAGCTGGATTTCTAAGCCAAGAGCACTTTGTTCTCAGGAAAGGCAGGCAATGCCTAAACTCTCGGGAGACAAAAAAGCAGCTCCTCTTAAACCATTTAAGCTCTCTTGACTCCACATTCACAGAGGTGTGTCCCTGCCTGGCTCTGTGTCCTACAGGCTCTTGTGGGGGGTTGGGATATTTTCTCCAGTACAGTCACATCTTGCCAACCAGTGCACCTGCCTAGTACCCCAAGCAGAATGCTGAGACCCAAGAGGGGAGTCCAGTGCAGTGGGGAAACACCCTCAGGGTGTGGGTGCACTGGGGTGGTGTCTGATTGGGCAGGAGGCCAGGTTTCCATCCAAGCCCTCCTCCTACCTGTGCTGGCTGCATTCGTGACTGCAAGGAGAAGTCTCTGGACACTGGTGTGCAGCATTAACCCAAGAGTGGTGTGCAGCACGGCCACTTCATAAGGCCTGGGGGCACCACTTCATAAGGCCTGGTGTGTCCCCTCCTTGGCCCAAAGTTAAAGGAGCCCAAAGCTGCTCAGACTGAGGGGGTGTCTTGGATGAGTGCAGAAGCAGGACTTTGTCCTTTGTCCTGTGGACTCTGGCAGTGATGGATGCCAGCTGAGCCAAAACCCTGGGCACTTGGGAATGCCTGGAGCTGGTCTAACCAGCAACTACTCTGCATGTATTGAGTCCACCTGGCTTGTCTGGGAAGACACTGTGTGTCATCAAGGTGTGCCTTTGTAGATGGGCAGAGGCTGTAAGGCTGATATTGCCCTGCTTGCACATTTTCTCTGGCACTGCACACTATGAGCTTTGACTTAGAATCATAGAATGGTTTGGTTTGTAAGTGACCTCAGAGTTCCAACTGCCCTGCCACAGGCAGGAATGCCACCCACTAAACCAGGTTGCTCAAAGCCTTGTCCAACTGTGCCTTGATCACTTCTAGGGATGGGGCATCCACAGCTTTTCTGGGCAACCTGAGCCAGTGCCTCACTGTCCTTTGAGTAAAGAATTTCTTCCTAACACCTAATCTAAATTTCTCCTCTTTTAGCTTAAAACCATTCCCCCTTGTCCTATCACTCTCTGCCTGCATAAAACCTTCTTTTTTGTAAGCTTCCTTTAAGTACTGGAAGGGACTCTAAGATCTTGCCAAAGCCTTCTCTGCTGCAGGCTGAAGAGTTCTCTCTCAGACCGTCCACATAGAAGAGGTGCTTCAGCCCTAGAATCATCCCTGTGGCCTCTTCTGGACCTGCTCTGACATGTCCATGTCAATCCTGTGGTAAGGACCTCAGACCTGGAAGCAGCACTCCAAGGCAGGTCTCATGAGGGCAGAGGGGGAGAATCACCTCTCTCAATATGTGCTGCAGCCAGCCTGCTGTGTGAACTGAAGAAAAAAAAAATTTATTCCTCTCCCTTCTTTCCCTTGTGGCACACATGGGTATTTGAGCCCCCCAAGTGGGACCTTCCTGATTTCTGTCCCTACAAAATACCTCTTGTAAGACTTCCTGATGGTTAACTGCAGGCCATGGTTGCTTGTGGCACTGAACAACATCTTGAATTGTCGCTGGAGACCTGGTAATTGAGTTGCTTCTGTCCCTTCAGATGGTGAGCGTGACCAGCTGTTGTTATGTAGTCTCTCCTTTGGTCCTTCTGGGAAATCACATCATGATTATATTTCTGGCTTAAGAAATTTTTTCCCTAATCAGACTGGGCCTCACAAAGAGGTTGCCACTTAGTGGTAATTACTTGCTTTAGAAGCTAAATGTCTCCTGAGGATTGCAAATAGCGGATTATCAAATTAATTAGTTAAACCAAGATGTGCTTTTGTGAAGCCAAGACCTGCTTTACTTGTGATCTGAAATAAAGGTTTAAATGTTATTAAACTGCATACAACCTGTTCTTGTCTCCCTAATAGGGGCAGAGAGCTAGTTCTTTCCTGAAGTGTAGTTGGTACAAAGGGCTGCTTGCACCTCTACTTGCTGCATAACTTGTTGCCTTTCTTTCACAAACCCTCTTTTGAGCAACATCTATCCCTGGTTTTAAGGCTTGTTCTGGGTGGGATTTAATGCTGCTTCTTGGAGGCTTCCTCTGTATTTGCAGGTTGCCAAGTTGAAGGGATATAGGATTGGAGCTGGACTTCAATGATCCTTGTGGATCCCTTCCCTAAGTTAGCTTGGATAGCTTGGTGGGATGGTAACATATCTTTCCTTTCAGGGTACGGCTCAATCCATGGGATATCTGCGTTGCTATGTCTGTGCACATGGGAGCTAGTGGAGAGCCCCAGTCTGGTGATGAGATGCCTGGAAGTAGATTCAGAGACATCCACTTATCTGTGGGTTAGCAGGAGCCATGTACCCTGGAGTAGGGCTCTACCACAGCCCGTTCCCAGGATCTCCATTCCCTCAGAAGTCTCTGTGGCCACAGGAGGTTCCCTGTGCTGTGCTGAGGACAGCACCAGTGATCACTCTAAGCTAACATGGAGCTCATGGGGGTATTTTCCTAAGAGCTCTTGGCCACAGTAATGTAATCATCCTGCTAAGATCCATATTGCACAACTTCCCCTAGGTCAGGAGATGTCCTTATCTGGCATCTAAAACATCTGTCTTGTGTTGTTTCCAGCACAGCTGAATTCTATTCATAACAGAATTGAGCATTTCCTGATTTGCACAACCGAAAATAAGCAGAACTCTGCTAAGTGTTGACCCAAAGGCAGAGGTCCTTTCTCTGCCTCCTACCTCTGTCTGTGCTCTCTCCCAGCTCAAGGTTGTGGTACTGCTTTAGGCACTTGAGAAATACTGCAACTCCAGAAACCAGATCCAGGAAAGGAGAAAGGAAGAGAATAGAAAGACATGAGAGTCTGAAATGAGAGCCTCTGAAATTTTCAGAACAGTTGTACTGATCCCTCTTCTTCTACCTTTTCTTTCAAATCTGGGGAGGCCCCACAGACTTCAGTGTCAAACTCCTAATGTCAGTGTTTGCTGCCTTTTGCTGTAATTCACCTCTGGGACAGGCTGTGCTTAGCAATGGTCAGCTGCTGCTCAACATGGGTACCAAAGCAGTCCCTTGGAGTAAAACTGCCCCCATGCAAAGGAACTGGGTCTGCTGGATGGGAAGCTGGGGCACTCAAATCCCTGCCAGCATGGATGACAGCAGCCTTTTGCAGTGACTTCAGCGATTAAAACAACCCTGAGGAAGGCGCAGACCTAGCGCGAGAGCGAGGAGCTGCTCCTGCGAGGAGACAGAGTGAGACTGTGCTGGGAACAAGTGTGGCATTGTTGTCAGCCTCAGTCAAGAGGGGCTTTTTAACACCCACTGAAGTGCTGGCTACAGCTGTCTCCCATGTGCTTGTGCGGGAAATGGATCTACAATGCAGAAGAGGGAAAGGCTACTTTGCAATTAAAAAAAAAAGGAAACTATATTAAGAACCAGCCATGAGTAAACAGCAGTGAGATGTTCCCCTTAGCACCGAGCCATGGCAGAGGAAATCACGTCACTGCCTTGACTGGGATGGGGGTGAGCTGCACTCAGGTTCTTCAGCCTGGAAATCTGTATGGGGGAAGGTGCTCCTGAGCTTTAAGTGCAGTGTAGGAAAGGGAGGAGGTGTGAGATTGGGCTCTAAGCTGCTCTTGTGTTTGGCAGCCTCTATAAATGGTGCTGCCAACTTCCCTGCATCCTTCTGAGTGGTGTTGACTTGAGAGCTTGTGCAGAGCTTTCTTTTGTCATGGGAAATGGGGTAGGAACAAGGTTCTGTGTACCTCCATGGTGCCTTCCTTCTCTGTTTTTGGGGATGCTGCAAGCTTCTATACCACTTTTCTCTTTCTGGCCATCAGAGAACTGAAATTAGGTGGCTTAACAGTATCTTAGCAAGTAATTCAGAGCTAAAGGAGATGACAGCCTTGTGCTCCCAGGCCTGTGCAAGCCACCTGAAGGAGACAGGAAAGCCACAAGCTTCTCACCCTGGATCTGCTGCCCAAGGTCTGAGTGTAGGAGACCTGACTAGTTCAGTAACAGCATGGGAGCGTGTTCTCTGCTCCATCCCTTTCATCCCCCTGGGCTGTGGAGATGTCCCAGCCCTACCTGGCTCTGCACTGCTGCTTGCGCTCCCTGGGGAGCACATGTCTCTGTTTCAAAGTTGAGGTAGCTCCTGGCTTGTGCAGTAGCCCCCCTGAAGGAGCAGGAGCTTTGGCCTGCAACTGGAATAGCCCTGAAGTGCCCAGGCTTGTTACCCAGGCTGCTGATTACCAGACTTTTTTGAGACTCCAGGTCTCTATTTGGAGACTGCTCCTTCCTCTGCAGAACCCAGGGTAATTGCAGTGACCTGTTTGCTGGATAAAAATAGTTGTGTGCAAGGCTGGTGCAATCACACACAGTATAATTTTTGGGGTTGTCTTGTGCAGAACAATGAATAGCATCTGATCCTTGTGGGTCCCTCCCAGCTCAGGATCTCTATGATTCTGCAATTTGTGCTGCCCTGGGCAGCCATGCCCTCTTGAAAGGAAACATACATGTTATACTGCAGTTGTAGAAACAGTACATAAAACTGTTTCTACAGTTTTCCATAAAACACCTGGGTGTGAGAGGCACGTTGGATCTCTTCTATCTCCTTTTATTCTGTGATGGGGATATGCCTCCAACAGAAATAGCCTCGTACTGCTGATAGCACAGGGCTTGTCACAGCCAGTCACGTGCTGCAGGGACATCACTCCTGGTGCTCCCTCCTCTCTGGGAGTGGGCCAGTCCCTAGGGAGACTCCCAGCAAGCACCTGCAGGAGGATATTGCAAAGGTTAGCCAAAAGTAGTCAGGCTCATTGTGTAGGAGAGGTGCTGGAGGAATAGATGAAGGACAAAGCTACTCTGCAAATGTAGCCTTGTACAGACCCTGAAAGCTGTGGTCAGAGGCTCTGCTGGGGAGGTATGCCAGGATCCTCGTCCTCCTGATAGGAATATGAGGGGGAAGGGGGCTCTCTTGCATGCACAGTAAAGATCTAAGATCTCAAATTAGTTGTTGCAGATGACAACAACTAGGTTGTGCTGGGTTGTTAATACTCAAGGTGGCTCTCCTTCACCCAGTGTGGCATTAGCAACTGCTGTCACCTGACATGGACACTGCCTACAGATGGAGTGCTGCTGTGGGGAGAAGGTGACAGGCTGTTCCAGGCCATGGGGGAGCCTCTGAAAGCTTGGGCTTTTTGAGAGGCAAGTGCTGAACAGTGAGGCAGCTGCTGAGCTCTGGTCACTGTCAGTGTCACAGCCCCTTTGAGCAGGACATCTCTTTGGCTTAAGGAAATGCAGCAGCACACCAAGCAGCTGGTGGATTGAATGGTTGGCTTTGGGGCTGCTCAGACTCCTGGTTGCTGGTTGGGTCTGGAAACACGTGATGAGGCCATCATATGCAAAGGGGTTTTAGGGCAAACTGTTGTCAGTCCTCCCTGGGAGAGGAGTATCTGAAGGTGGTCTTGAGCTGGACTAGCTGGCATGGCCTCGGCTGCTGGCCCTGTGGGTTTGGAGAGGCTGTGGGACTCTGCCCCTTGAGCCAAGGCAGCAGAGGTATTGGCAGCAGTTACTCAATCTACAGCAGGCAAGTGTCCTGTGCTGTTCTGCTTGTCCATGCAGGAGATGTCTTCTCTTCTGCTGTGAGCTCTCTCATCCTGCCGGAGTCACCCTCTCCCTTGGGGGTGGATTCGTTTGTGTGACCTTTCCCATAAGTGGGGACAACCAAGTTCCAGCACTGTGAACTCCTTGATGGAGGGTCAGTCCCAACCGAGGCTGCTGAGACCATGCACTGCTCAGGCTGGGGAGGTAGTTTCTGGTCCCAGTCCCTGCATCTCGTGCCCAGGTTTTGCCTGTGTGTCACTTCCCGCCCTGCTTCCCGTTACACAAAGCCTTTGTGTGTCAGCAGATCCTGGGATGCCCCGCGGCACCTGCCTCTCTCCTCTCTCTCCGCCTCTGTGGCTCTGCCCTTTCCCGTTGTCACTTCTGGAGGCTGCTGCCTGCCTGTTTGGTGACCTTCCCCACTGCTCGGGCAGTATTTTGGCCCCTGGCCATCTTAAACAATTAATGGAGGGGTGGAGAAACTTGCCGTGTTAAATTACTTACTCCTTTGGGAGGGGGTGAGGTCTCTACATCTCTTGCCTGATCCCAATGCAGTTTGTTGCTGTTGCCTGAAGCGGTCACTGCTCTCTGTTTTCCTTCTAGAAGTAAGAAAAACAATATTTCTGAGCACTCTCCCTGTATTTCTCGGCATTTTACTTAACCTGCGGCGGCGCCTCAGGATCTCGTGGAGTGGAGAAACTTCCCTGGACTTAGAGAAAAACAAGCGGAGAGGAGGCAAGGGGGGAGCATTTTGCTGGAAACCTCTTTGGGAAGCTGGAGACCTTCTCGGGATGCCTGCCTTATTCTCCTCCAGCAGCTATTCAGATCTTCCCGGCCGAAGGCAGCTCCCTGCCACGACGCGTCTGCATTAAGCGGGTCTGAGCGGCGGGCCCGGCGCTCTGAGGGGCGCGCAGAGCAGCGGTGCCGTAAGGAGCGGCCCGGGAGCGCTTCTGGCTCGGCCGTGTCCGAAAGGTTCCCGCAGCGCTGGGGGATGCGGCACCTTGCTGCCGCTATGCCACTCTGCCGTCTAGCGCTGGAGTTGGCTGTCAGAGAAACCTTCGAGGTCCCCTGCTCAGCCCCGGTAGTGTCATGAGTTAGATTAGTTGGAGCTGTGCTGGGGGCGGTGAGGGCTTGGATTACAGTCCAGAACTCAAAGTGCTTCGGTGGTTCACGTCGGAGGGGAGAGGAGACGCCCCGTCGCACACATGGAGGAAAAAGAGAAAAAACGCTGTCTTTGGAAGTGAGGGGGAATAAAGGAGGCCGGGAACATGGTAAGGAAATCTCTGCGAAGGGCTCTTGCCCTGGGCACGAGCAGGGCTGTGCGGGACGAAGCTGCTATCGGGACAGCCCGCCTGGAGCCAGCGCACGGCGCTAATGCCGGGAGTGGGAAAGAGCTCTTTTGGCATTTCCCGTTACTCGAGTGGCACACTGCACTCCTGGTGCCAGTCCGGGCGGTGGCTGCAGGGACACAAACTTCTTGTTGGCACTGACCCCTGCGAGGTGCCTATCGGGCACAGTGCTGGAGCGAGAAGCTGGGATGGGTCAGTTCGGGCAGAGCCTTGTCTTTTGTGCTGCCTGGATGCTGGGCTCTCCTCCTGCCCTCGCTCTGCCAATCCTGCTCTGTGGCTCTGGGCATTGCCCTCTTGCAGAGCCTTTTCTCCTGCCCAGGGTGAGCATTTAGAGAACCCCTGGAGCTGGGCAGGGATGTTCCTTTTGGGTGTCAAGTTCTGCACGTGGGGATCTTTGTTTGGAGAGGGGAAAGGATGGTGAGCCCAGCGGGCAGCAGAAAACCCAGACTCCTTGGGAGTGGCTGCAGGGCTGTCCCCTGCCCAGTCACACTGGCAGGAATAGGTGCCCAGCCCTGGGCTGTCAGTAGCTGAAGGGATTGCTGGCCCTGTGGTGACATCCCACTGAGCACCAGTCCAGCTTCTGATGGTTTGATGCTAGGCTGAGGCTGAGATCCATGTGCCCAGCAACCCCAAATCTCCTGGAGGTGTCCTGCTATGTTAGGGGCTGCTTCCCCGCAGCAGAGGGAACAAAATCTATGAGGAGGACCAGCAGCTTGCATTGCTGCTGTGCCTGGCAGTGACTTGCCCTTTAAAAGTTCAGCTTCTGAGCCTGCAGAAACTTGGCTTTCATTGAGGGATGAGTTGAATTCTGACTTCTGCAAGTTGAGCTAAGTTTATAGACCTATATCTTTTCCCTTTACTACCCTCCAGCTCCTTTGTAGAGAATCCTGTGGTACCTCACATGCCTGTCAGAGCCATGGTGTGCTCTCCTCTGCTATTCTTCTGGAGGCATCCCACTTCTACTTCTCCATCTGAGTCAGAAGACCACTTTCCCTCACCTCATGCCCACTGTGTTCTTGGCAATTTTTGGTCTATGCAGGTTACATTATGAAGTTGAAATCAAAGGAGAGCACTGCTTGGGGTTGTGCAGGGTTGGGGCCATCCCTTGCAGTCTCATGGGCTGCATTTTGCCACATGGGCTGGAGCAGTGCTTGTGAAATTCTGCCCTTGGAGGCTGGAGGCAGAGACTGGCTGCTACTACTCTGCTCCTTCAGGTTGGAGGTGTCTTTCTGATTCCCAAGTGCTTCAATGCCCTCCTTGATGTTGTTTTAATGTGTGATGCAAAAGGTGTCTGAAGCAGGGGCCTTTGTGAGGAGCAGTGCAATGACCAGTCTGGGTGGTTGGGCATTCAAGGACTGTGTATCACTGCTGAGGAGGGATCATGTGCCTCTCAGGGGCTGAGTGCAGCTGGAAGGAATAGGAACCAGAGGCCAAGCTGCACCAGACCCAGCACTGAGTGCTGGCCACATTTTTGGACACCTCTGGTCCATGCCAGGTATCCGTTCTCAATGTTGTTGTAGACCAATCTACATTTGGGAGCTGCATTTCTGTGAGCAACCAAGTTGTGACTGTAGCTCCAAGCTGTTCTGATTACCTTGAGTTTTTTGTGTCCTGGTAAATCAAACAAACCCTGCAGGCAAAAGATTTGGATCTTAGTGAATGTGTGTCAGTCTGCTGGCCTGTAGGAGACCTTCCATGGCCTCCAGCAGCCTGCAGGACTCTTGGAGACTTGGCTCCTGATGGAGGTCTGGCAAGGCACCACTGCTGGCTGCCCTGCTGTGTGAGGCAGGTGATTCATTTTCATGGGGTTTCAGTGTTAGAGCTGATGTGTGTGTATGGGCACATAAGGTTGTGGCAGCTGGGAGACACCCAAAGCTCCAAA
Source organism: Fringilla coelebs (assembly GCF_963513975.1). NCBI lineage: Eukaryota > Metazoa > Chordata > Aves > Passeriformes > Fringillidae > Fringilla > Fringilla coelebs. The sequence continues at coordinate 7,181,594 of NC_140040.1, read as the reverse complement.
TGGGTGAGACAGCTTGGGCTAAAGTAGCCCAGTTCCACTAGAAGTGACTTCTGGAGCTGTGGAAACTCCATGGTGAGAGCAGTGCAGGAGTCTGCCTGGGCTCTGTCTACCTTGCTCACCCATCACGGCCTTTGTGACTTGGAATTTATCTTCATTCCCTGGTATTCCCAGGATTCACCATTCCTGGTGCTTCCTCAGAGAAGTTCTGGTGGCACCTCTATGCTGGTAGAAGAGAGGATGGGTTTCAGCAAAAAATAGGGTCTTTCTTCCTCCAGTTATGTCTTCTCCCAGGGTGGGAAGGAAGTGAGTCTGGGAATCACAAAGAGCTTTAAGCATTGGGGATCTTCTTTCTTTATTTCTGTGCCAAAACCATGAGCAAGATGTTGGAACACAGACAAAGTCCAGAGACATAATCCTGAGCACATGGAAGCAGTTTGAAAGCACCTCCTCTGGGGTAACAAGGTTGACAATTTGCATTTTGCCCAGCTTATTTTCAAAAGCCCTGGGCAGGTGAACATGCTGTTCATTGTAACAATAAAAATAATGGCTGAATGCAGGTGACAGCCCAGCTGCATCCAGGTATCTCCCTGTAGAAATTGCCAAATGTATTCTAGTACCACATGGGAATGGAAGAGGGATGCTTACAGTGAGACAATGCAGGTATCCAGAGAGGACTCTGTGCTGAGTGTCAGCACTGTTTTTCTGAAAACCTGCATCCTGTAGCATAGCCCCTTCTGGCAGTGCTGCTGGCCACCTGCCCCCATGGGCAGTTGGCTCTGGAAGCATACCTTGCTATAGCAGAAGAGATCATAACATGAGAGCCTTGTCAGCATCTTATGGCTGGTCTCTTCAGACAAGACAGCTAGCATGTCTACTCTAAATTCCAGAGCACTGGCACAGTGCTCAGCTCACAGAGCCTCATTTTCTAGTTGCATCTCAAATGTAACCCTGTCTGCAACCAATCTGTGTAAAATTTTTACCATCCTACAGGTAGTGCACAACCTTAACCTGAGCATTGGTGCTGAGTGGGGGTAGAAGTCGCATCACAGGGGCTACAGGCTCCTTTAGCACTGAGTGTTGAAAAAAATCTCTGTTGAAATAATCAAGGTGTCCCACAGAAACTATAAACTGAACCCACCTGTAGGCACTTGAACCAGAGTGCTTTTTGTTCATGTTCTTGGCTGTTTATGCATGATGGAACCCCCTGTTCTAGTCCTGCACAGCTCAGTGTCACCAAGGTCTGAAAAAGTGAGTAGTAGCACTGGGACCAGATGTGTTGCTGACTAAAGAGGAGTAAAAAGCAAGGAGAGCTTGCCAGGGTGAAGCTGCCCACTTCTGGCCATGGGATGCTCTGTGTTTTTTGCACCACTCATAGACATGCCCTTGCTGATTCTGAAGGTTTGGCCATGCTTATACCTCTCTGCCACACCAAGTGCCTCACCTCTGTTGGCTGGGTTAGTCTTTCATTAAAATATTAACAAAAAATGGGGCCTTTCTTGTGGTAAGTGCTGGTTTCATATGTATCCTATTTTTTGCATCACTGGACACCAAGCTGAAACTTCCAAGATCAAAGCAGCACAGAATGATTCTGAAAATCTTTCTGTCTGCTCAGATTTGCCATCCTGCCATCAGTCTGGGAAGCCCAGGATGAACCCTTGCTTCAGCTGGTGCAACAGCCATTGATTTGAATGGAATCAAATGACTCAGCTGAAGAGAAGACTTGCATGTGTTCCTCCTGGACACTGGTGGATGGGGTAAAGGGAGTCTCCATGGGGCCTTATGGTCCCCTGCAACGGGGCACGCTGCTGTGGCTGGATTGTGGTTTGCATGCTGCAGAGAAGGAAAACTGCTGGAGTTCTGATGACCTTAGCTAGGTGTCCACCTTGAGCTTTGCAGCATGTGTTAGGTGTGGCAGAGGCTTCCTGAGCAGGTTCCTTCAGGAGGATACCTTCCCTGAGGCTGCCTGTCAAGTCTCAGTGCCTCCCAACAAAACCCCAGCATTGCTGAGCCTCCAACATGGCTAAAGGATGTGGGTTATAGTCTGTCTGTTGTCATCTTGCTGAATACATTTACCTTTTGAACAAGGTCCCTCTCATATGCTCAGGAGGCTGGTATGCAGGCCCGTTAATGGATCAAGGGGAAAAATGCCTGTGGATGTATTCTCCTTTGTGTTTGGGCTTATAGCCACCCACGTTTTGGCATACATCCCTTCTGTGCACAAAGATCTTTTAGAAATTGCTAGTTAAATCTCCACCCTCCTTTGATATGTATGGAAATAATGGGACACGTGAGACTGTTTTCTGTTTGAAAAAAAAAAAAATTTTAAAGGGAGTAGCTTTAAAAGCCTGTGTTCACCCCTTTCTAACTCGGGAGTTTAATGAAAGAAATGCCCTGAATTTATGACTGATTTACTTAGCTTTCCGGGAGGCATGCATTTAGTGCTGTATCCAAATACAGGGGAAATGTTTTCATCTGAATCTGTCCCAGTTTGCTGCTTAGGGGCAGGAGGGGAACTTGAGCACACGTGTCTGTTCTCCAGTGAACTCAGTCTTGGAACAAATCTTGGTCCCCCTGACCAGGAACATTTCTCCCTTCTTCAGCACAGACTGATGCTCCTTGGAATGGCCCATGGATGAGCTGGCATAACCGTGGACATCTCTGAGCTGCCTGCTCTGTCCTTCTGGCTCATCCTCCCTCACGCCCTCTTCTTAAGAGGCATCTGATGACTGCTGCTGGGTGCTTTCTCCTATCAATGGTGTGCAGAGATGTGCTCCTCCAAGGTCTACACTTACTGTGTTCTCATGTGCTCAGCCATCCCCTCCTGGAATTGCAGCTCTGCTTCAGAGCAGTTTCTGTCCCCCTCTGACATAGCAGGACTCGTATTTCATGAGCACATGGTAACACAGTGTGTTTAAGGCCAAAAGGAACTATGGCTCATCTGTTACAGGATATTGGGACTGTAGAGTGTCACCTAGTTTCCCTATGGAGTCTGGGAGCTCTTTAACTGAAAGAGGATAATTTTTCTGTGGCATTCACCCTCAGTTTTGGAGGTTGCAAGACATGGAGAATCCACCAGTCCCCATGGGAGTCTGTCTAGCAGCTCATGCACCTTGCAAAAGGAAGGGGTGAGATCTGAACATGAGTCCAGAATGTGTGCAACACTGGCACAGAACTAATATTCTAAGTACTGACCCCATGAAGATCGTTTTTGGCACTCATCAGCTGGCCTGATGAAGGATTATCATTTTCTTTTTGAGCACAGGCGGCTGCCCATCTGTTCTAAGATGCCCCCAGATGGGTGTCTGAACACAAGGGGTTGGCTATGGCCTAATGCCTCTGACTAAAAGGTGTTAAAATGAGCTGACCTGTTTGGTGAAGAATTTACTTAGGGTATTTTATAGCTGTCTGGTATAAAGAAATCTTTCCTCTGCCTGGAGTGCCCTGTTAGTTAGTACCCATTAGGCAGAAATAAGAAGGGGCACAACATGCTGCTGCTTGGGTTGGTTTGCCAGATGGATGCCAATGCCTGAAGTTGAGAGCGGAGTAAATCCTATCACTAATAATGGGGTGCATGAGCTCAAGCAATTTCTTTTGTTCCATAGCAGAGAAAAAGGTTTTTAGTGCATTTGTAGACTGAGCCCTATAAAGAATGGGAGTTGGCTGCAATGTCTCAGGACTTGTATAGAAGTAGCCTGTGAAATTCTTGGCTCTGACTGTGATATCTAACAGGATTTAGCAAGCCTTGTCTGGGCCTGTTGTAGGAACACGACACTTGGAATGTGGAGGTCCCTGGCCGGACTGTGGCACACAGTGCCATGGGCAGAGTGTTGGTGCCCAAGGCAGGGCAGCCTGAGCAGGCTGGCAGCAGGAGGGAAGAGGAGAGCTCCAGGTGGTCTCAAGGAGGTGGAAAGGTGCACATGGCTAACAATGGGCAGTGAAACCATGGCTGCCAACCACTCACGCTCTTCCAGCATGAGTCTGTTGCTGGGAAGGTTGTTCTAAAAGTACCCAAAGCTTTGCAGCACACAGAGTACAACCTGTTTAATTAATTGCATTGTTAGAGCTATGCCAGTGATATTTTAAAAAAAAAAAAAAATCTGTGCTTAGACAGTTATTTCAGATTAAGGACTTAATCCCTTGATTAAACTAAACCAAAATAAGCTGTTGTCCAGCTGTAGGATGGTGTTTTATACACAGCTCTCTCATCCACTTGCAGGCCCTTGTTTCAGTTGGAAGATGTCTGTTTAAGGACAGGGCTTTGATCTGTTCACTCAGCTGCCCTTTAAACACCTATATCATCTCCTTGATCTATTTCTGATAGAAAGTAACTGGTCTTTGAGACCAGGGCTCATTTGTTGCTACGGATAAAAGACCTATCTCCTGCTCAGTACATTGAGAACTAGTTAGGGAGAGAGACATGCCCCTGTGAGGAAATGCTTCATTTCCCAGTTCTTCCCCACTCTGACTAAAAGACAACTTTCTTGGATTGTGGGTCACCCCCACTTTGGCCTCTTTAATCTTCAGCAGTTGTCAGCAGCTCTTCTGATGTGCTGGATGTTGCACAGACAAAGGAGAAAGTTACAATCTCCTCTCCAGAAAAGCTGGAGTACAAAACCCTGAAGGGTAGAGAGAAGTAAGGTGAATTAGGGGGAAGGTGCTGTATTAGACCCAAGTAAACAGGGGTCTTGGGCTGGGGAGCAGGCTCAGGTGACCAGTCCTGTTGCCATATGATAATGCCTGTGTTAGACCACCTGCAGCGTGGTGCAGAGCCAGGGATGTACTTGAACCAGGCTGCCTCTGCTGCCTGCTATTCCCTGCCTTTTGCTCCAACACAAGGACAGCATTGGTGTAGTTGTGCACTCTAAAGCTTGAAGCTCACAGGAGGTCATGCTTCACTTTCAAAGGAATCTGGGGTGTCCCCCCTTGAGTGAAAACAAACCAAGCCTGAGCTTGGAGAGATCACCCAGCTTTGGGCCTTTCCCCAGCTGCGCACGCCCGGACCTACAGCATGCGCAGAACAGGGACCTCGGAGCTGAAAAGCAAATACATCATTTTCCCCTTTGTTTAATTAAATGAGAGATCATGAGTTAATCGCTTCCAAGCGCTTGTTTTCCTGCAGTGCCTGGAATGATAATCCTGTGTGCTGCCCAGTAGGAGCTGCTTTGGCTGCCGCAGCCGCGTCAACACGGAGTAGGGCTGGGAGAACAGAGGGAGGCATCTGGAAATGATTCTCTGAGCTCCGTCTGCAGAGCACCACTCCCTGAAAAGCTGTAGGAGCTGGTTTATCCACAGGCTATGGAGCAGTCCTGCCTGCCTCAGTGTAGGGGAGCTGAGCCAGGCTACAACCATGCCCTCTGCAAGGGATGCCATGGTGGCATGCAGAAAGCAGCTCGCTTTTGGAGGTAGAGCCCTTCAGCAAAGCTGGCCTGGGTGAGACTGCCTCCTAAGAAACACTTGCCTCCCAAGTGGAACTGGGTGCTGTACTTTTCTCCTTGTAAAGCCTAAAACAATAGCCCAAAGAGCAGGTAGAGCTGTTCCTGGTTATCTCACAGGAAGGTGGTGTAATTACAGGAGTTGGAATGCCTACCTCTATAGCTGCACCTCTTAATAATAATACATTATTTTATCCAGAGGAAGGCAGGGTGCCGAAGGCAGGCGCCCTCTTCTCAGCCTCCCCCTGAGCCTCAGAGCAAGCAACAGAGGGGGGAGCTGGCACTTGCTCTGGGAAGATTTTTCTCTCTTGAACTCATTGCCGCTGTGATTAGAACAGCTCAGGAAATGGGGCTGGGAGGGTTCTCCTCTCTGCAGCAATGGAGTGGGAAATCTCAAATTTTGTCAGAAAAACAAGCCTTCTTTTTAGCCAGAGACCTTTCTGAACACAGAAATGTCTCCTTTATTTAAAGGGAAAGCAGTCTGTCTTTCGGCTCTGTGTCAGAAAGTGGAAAGGCTTCATGGAAAGCCCAGAGGTCTGTTTTTACTGGAAATGAGGTTTCTCACGTCAGCTGAGATCTGAGCAGCCCCAGCCAAGTGGTGCAGCACAGCAGCCTTTGCTGGCAGAGGGACCAGCTAACCCAGCCCTGCTCAGCCCCTGCTGTGAGCTCCTTTTCCCCCAGTCCCAAAGCTGGCTGGGAGCCACGGACAAGAGCTGTGTTGTGCTGCTTGGAGCTCTGCCTCTCCCCAGTTTTGCTATTATTTCTACTTTCCAGTCTGGGGTGTGGGAGGGTTGGGTCATTTCTTCCCCTCACCTTTGCACACTCTGGTCTCTCCTGCCCTGCCTTTGCACTGTGTCTTGGCACCTGGGCAAGAGGGGACAAAGTGGGTGCGTGCAGGACGTGGCCACTCTCCAGGCAGCTGGCAGAAGAACGACAAAGTTGCGGGAGCTCTGGCAAGGTCTCCCTGCTGAGCGGGAGCCCAGACGCTCCATGACTCAGAGCTGGGTGTACCACGGGCACCACTCGCTGTGCTTGCAGCCTTGCTGGGCTCTGCTCCACAGCCCAGCTATGCTCCTTACTCTGCCAAGCCATGGCAAGCTCTGGATTTAACTGGGGTACTTTGGCACATGTAGTTTCATTCTCTGGCAGCTCAAATGAGAGTGTAGGTTTGTGAAAGCAGAGCTGTAGGTTCTTTACCTAAATTCCTGTTGCGGGATGAACCCTCAGCATGTTACATGGGCCAGTCCAGCCTGCTGGAAAGGAGCTGTCTGCCATAAGTCATGGGTTAGTCAAACTGTTAGTCTGGTCTCACCAAAACAATCTTTTTTAGTAGTCTGCAGACAGCATCTGGGCTGTCATCAGGGAAGATTTGTGTCTCTTCATGTTTGCCTTGACCAAGACTCAGTACTTCATAGGCAAAATGAGCAAAGTGCTTGGGTGAGTTGTAGGGAAAATGCTGCCAAGGCTTTGCTGTCTCAGGTGGGTCCAGAAGCATTGCAGGCCTCCCCTGCACTGATTTACATTGTCCTGAGCCAATGTTGCTGTCTCTTGCTTGAAGAGCACAGATATTCTGATACTGTGTGTGAAGTGTGTGTGTAGCCCTGGGGATGACCTCTCTGCTCCCCGGGCAGGCTGATGTTTTGCTCTCCAAACCTGGAGGAGGTTCTCCATGGTTCAGACTTAATTGGTGAGCAGCAGGTCCTGAAGAGGAAGAAGATCAGTCCTGAGTAAGAAAGAAATGTAGAATGACAGGAGTTCCCAGTGGCTGGAGCTGCTATATTGCTCTCCTTATGCCCACAAACGTAGGCAGAAAATTCAATCAGTGCACCTAGAAAAGCCTAAGAAGCTCCTGGGTACTCCAGATGCCTGGTGACAGGCTCCTCTTCCAACCTGCAGTGTCTGCTGCACCAGGAGAAGTTAGATACATCCCCTAAGCAGGTTTGCAACAGTTTCTGGGCTCCTCTTCTGCCTGGGCACTCATAGCTTCATTTCTGATTGACTCCTGGTTCTTGCTGCAGTTTGTGATGGAGTGGAGCTCCAAGGGCTGAGCAGCAGAGCTTTGCAACAACAGTCTTTATTGCTCTATTTGTCACAGCATCCGTGGCTCCTGTGATTTGCAGGGGAAAGAGGGCAGCCCACCCACCCACAGTTCAGATCGAAGCCCTCTGCCAGTTGTGAAGTCATCCTGGACTCTCACTGCTCTCCTGGCCTCCTGGGTGGGACCATGCTAGGTCGTTCCTGTCACATGGCTGAGCCCAGCCCATGGAGCCCAGCCCATCCCGTCCCATCCCATCCCTGTGTGGTGCTTTCCTCTTCTGTCCCTGTGCTCCAGCCCCTGCAGCTGGCTCTCAGCTGAGCAGCAGTGAAAGCCAGTTTGGCCGGACATGACCTTAACCTGGGCTTTATTTAGCGCCTTGATTTATAGAGGAGTTATTTTAAAAGCATGTTTCTCTTTTGGGAGGTGTGGTGGAGTGGTGGCAGTGAGCTGGAGTTTATAGGTTCTCCTGTGCTATTGACAAAGAATCATTTGAATCCCAAGACTCCTTTTGCTTGCAGAGATGCTCTCTGGCTTGCTTGGAAAGTGCTCCTGTTGGTGTTTGTGCCCAGTGGCTGAAAAAGGAGCACATGTCCAGGACCTTTCTTGTGAGAGGGATGTGGCAACAGTGTTGAAAGCAGGGAAGTTTGAAATGTGCAGTCCCTGAAGGAGGCTGGTTTTTCTCAGCAGGCTCCTGTGCCAGGCTGTGCCAGCTCTTTGGGACCACTGTGGTCTGGTTGCAGTGGAAATGTGCTGGGGCAGGAGTGCCCCCCTCCATGGATTCTTTTAGGTTTAGCTTGTTCTCCTTCTCTCCAGGTGCTGTTCACTTATTCCACCTCACAAAAGTTTCTCCTTGTGCCTGCTGGGGGTTACATTGCCTGTCTGAGATAAGGGATGGAACCTTTGAACAACAATTGACATGAGATTGTGGAGTCTACTTCTCTGGAGATATTCAAAAGCTGCCTGAAGTAACATGCTCTAGGGGACCCTGCAGGGGTCTAGGGGGCTCCTGGTATGGTCTGGGGCACTCTGGAGCAGCGAAGTTGGACTAGATGACCTCCAGTGGTCCCTTCATTACTCATTCTATGATTCCATGATGTAGGTGAGATAGGCTCTTGACTTCAGGTTTATCGGCCTCAGGACCACAGGGCCCTATCCCTCTCTCTGGTTTGTATGAGTTCCCTGTCTCCTGCAAACCCTGTCTCCTCCATGTGCATGGCAGCAGGCCCTGCCAGCGGGCTGGATGTGTGAGGCTGCCCATCTGTGCTCTGGCATTCCACAGCAGGACCATGAGGCCTCTTGTAGTCCTGGCTGAGGTGCTTTCCTCCAGCCCCTCTGCAGTATGAGAAGTTCATTAGTGCAAATAAGTAGACTCATCCCTAGGACTGTGACCTGGATGAATAAGTCCCCTACTGAAGGAGAATCTGTTGCTGTTGCAGGCTCCAAGCTCTGCCATGTTCTACCCTCTGCATTTTCAAGGTGGCTTCTGAGGCACTGCCATGTTTCACCCTCCTTCCAGGCAGGAGCTATCCCTGGGTGACCATCCTGGGTGGGAGCACTGAAGAGCAGCGTCACCTCCACATTCATCTGTGGCACACGGAGGCTGCTGTGCTCTGTAGCCTTGTTCCGTACCTTGTTCAGTACCCTCCCAAGGATGCTGGTGCTACAATCCAATGCAGCACAGTAGGATGTGGGAATCTCCTTCCTGTTTGGGGCTTTTCCTGCAGAATTAGCAGAGATTGGTGCAAACACCTCTTTCTACCAAAAGGTAGTGGTTGAAACCTTCTCTCTATCCCTTAGAAATCTACACTGCTATCATGGCTTTGTGGTATAATCTAGCCAGAGGGAGATAAAGCCTCTGCTCAGGAGTGCAGTTAGCACTGCACTCTGCAATGGCTACAGGCTATGGTTATTTTGTATTTTACTAAAGAAAGGATAAGGTACAACCTGGTTTATTTTAACCATATAAAGGATTTTTGATTTGGTGCCAATGTTAATAATTGTTTTGTGAAGTCTAAGGCAGGAGGAATGGTGTGAGAACCTTAGAGCGATGCACTGACTCATGTGCAAATATTTTGACTTCTTTGTTTTATTTGCAACAGTGAGCTTAACAAATTTATTTTGGGGAGGGATTGATATCTGAAAGAATTTTTGCTCAAGCAGGGCATGGGTACAGAAGATGGTGCAGAACAAACCCCAGCTGGTTTTGACTGATGTTTTGAACTTGTGGGCTGTGGAGGGTCAGAGGGAGAGTGTTGTCAAATGCTGCCAGCAGCAATGCTACTGTGAGAGTGCCCAAGAAGGTGACCGGTGGGGTGGGAGAGCACCTGTGTGAAGGCCAGTTTTATCTGACAAGGTCACAGGCACTTGCTGGGACAGGCTGGTATTATCAACAGAAGTTATTATTTTTCTGAGTGGAAAGTAAATTGTTTAAAACAGCCCTCTCCTCCTATTTAGAATTAGGGTTAAATGCTCATCCCCTAGAATTCAGCACTTGGGAGTGTGCACATAGGGCTCTTGCTTTTGGAATTCTTGTTTTAAGAATACTGGATTAAGTATTCCAGCTCGGGATAATCTATTATTCTATCTGTGTGAAAAATAGCTCCTTAGCCTCTGTTTATCTAGTTGCATTGGCCTTGAGTATTGCAGGAGGCAGCTGGTCTCTCAGAAAAGGTATGGGCACTTTAGGAGCCTGCTGCCATCCATCTAGCCTTGCTTATGCTGACATCAGGAGAAAGAGCAGAAAAGGTAAGGAAGCAGTACTGTCCCACAGGCAGCGTGTGGTTTGCCTGTCACCATAGTTCTGCCAGCTCATTGCAGGCAGGGATTGTGGAGGCATCACCTGGGTGTCCTCACCTCTCCTGTGCAGTCCCACAGGCTGTCCTACAAGGTGGTTTTGCACCAGAGCAGGGAGTTTATGTTGTGCTTAAACACCCAACCCTCTAAAGGAGGAACTTTGAGATTAGTAAGCTGCGAGAGATGGGAAGGCTTCTGTGAGGAGCATCATTTCTGCTGGGCTGCAGGTCAGTTCAGGCTTGCTCTGAGACTGTTGAACTTTCTCAGGCTGATGGAGACATCTTCATAGATGTGCTGCAATGGATGGAAGCAGTGAAACCATTTGTTTCTTCCTGATCCTCTTGTTCTACTGTTTCCCGGTTGTGGCACTGCTTTGTTTAACTTTCTCTCCCAATCTTGCTGTGGGACTGAAGTGTATTTTCAGGCATGTTCATGTAGTTGTTCCTGTTCTACAGGAGGCTGTAGAGCTTCTGTGTAAGCAGCTGAAGTGCTTTTCTTGTCTCTAGTGAAAGGAGGTGGATTTGGATCAGATGAGGATCTGGCCAGACACCTGAGTAAACTTTCATTTGGTTTTCAAGCAAAACTTACTCCCACTGGCTGTAAGCTAGCCCAAGGGATCCCCTCTAAAATAGAAAAGAAAGGAGCGATCCTGATCCTCTCTCCAGATATGTACAGCTTTATATTTTTTTTTAATTGTTACTTTTTGGCAAGCTCTCTTGATTTACACCCATGCAATAACTCAGAATTTGGCCTCCAGCACTGGAATTGGTCCTGACACTATGGGCAGGCTCTGGCTGGCAGGTTCTCCCAAATGAAGGTGGATGCAGGCAAGCCATTGCCTCTGATCCCCCTGAACAGGCGTCCTAGGTATCAACGAGTGTGCTCAGGGACCACAGACAGCCCTGCTCACACGCATTGTGTGAATCCTTGTGTGAGGCATCTCACGCTGCAGAAAACTCCTGGCTCCTGCAGTACAGCCTTTCATGAGAGGCAAACAGCTTTGAATAACAAGGAGTCACTCTGGTGAATGGCTTTCCACAGAACCAAACAGCTCTGGCACCTTATCCTGTGCTGGGACTCTAGAGCACAGGAGCCTGAGGAGCTTCAGCCCACTGCAAGTGCCCTTAGCCCACCGAGGAGTGCGCCCACACCACGGGGCTGGTGATGCCCACCCCACGGCTGTCTCGCTCGCACGCGCTCACGTGCTGCGGTGTGGTCTAACAGCCGCCCCACCCCGCGCAGGCAGCAGAAGGACTTGCTGCGTAAGCAAAGCTGGCAATTCTGCGTGCAGCGCTCTGTGAGCACTCCACTCCTGGTTTGGGAGAGCTTTTTGTGTTTACCTGCGATCGCTAGTGCCAAAGGAAGCCAGAAAGGACAGCACTTGGCTCCTTTGATCTTCGTTCCTCCTGCGTTTGGAGATGGCCGCGCTCCTGGGCGTCGGGCAGATCGTGCCCCGGTGCCACTAACGCTTTCTCTCTCGGCAGGACTCGGAATCACTGGACGGCTGCATTCAGAGCACGTTATCAGCACTCTACCCTCCATTTGAGGCTACCGCAGCCACTGTTCTGTGCCAAGTTTTTGATGTGGTGGAGAAGACGTACCGTGGGGATGGACTGCACTACCTCATAGACTTCCTGATTCCAGCCAAGCACATCCTGCAGTGCATTCAGCAGGATGCCTGTGTGAGTACATCATGCTCTCTAAACCTGTGAAGGCTTTCTTGGAGCGTTTTCTTTCTGCTCTTGTATGCAAAACGGCTGGCAAAAAGCGCTTGAGTATGTATGGCAGTCTAGGTGGGAGGGCAGCAGACAATTAGGAAATAGTTGAGAAATTGTTGTTGAAGCTTAACCCTTCAGAGATCAGCGATCAGGTGTGGAGCAGTGCTCTCCCTTTCCGTAATCAGGAACACCAAGGGCTTAAGGGATTCACAGGAAGGGGTTTAGCGAAGTGTTTGCTAGATGTGTCTGACCAGGGTGGCCTCTGACCCCAGCTGCTCCTTGGCCCTGTGGATGAAGCTGTCGGGCTCCCGCCACTGGCACAATGACGTGCAGGGTGAAATGCTTCCAGTCGGTGTTTTTCCAAAACTCCAGCTCCCCTTTGATGGTTGCTGGAATGGTCACAAGGCTCAGTAGCCCCGAGGAGTCACGTTACATTTACTGCCAGAACGAGTCCAAGATTAACGTGCTCTACTGTTGGGAGTCTAAAATGTTAGAAACGATGAGTCAAACACCTCCATCACAAAACTTGGCTCGAAGTCTGCAAGATGAAAAAAACCCAACCAGCCCAAACAACCTAAAATGTGGGTTTGTTCTAACTTTTTTGTTTCTGAATGCATAGGGGTTGTGTGGCCGGGCCTTCAATTCAAGTCCTCATGGTAGAGGGCAAGTAATTTCTAGGAGGAGGAAAAATATGGAATAGAGGCTGGAATAGTCATTTACTCATTTGTTTCAAGGACATGAAATACTGGGGGGACAGACCCATCACATAGGATGGATCCATGTGAGCTAGGCATCTTGAAAGTGTGTTTTGGTGCAGTTTGGTGCAGTTTGTCACCCTGTATTGTCACCAGACTCCCAGCTTGGTGCCAGCCGTCTTTGTGAGTCGAGGAGGATCCAAGGTGGTGCACGACCTTGCTGCTCTCTCCCATCCTGCACACTGGAATAGTTGTTATTCCATCAGTGTCTGTAATTGGAGCTCCTAATTCTATGGTGCATAGTGTGTTTTTCCCCTTTAAAGAAACAAAAGGCTTTTCGTTTGTACAAACTGGTAATTATTTCAAGATGTTTCACGGCTTTCCCCAAAACACCGCCCTCGCTGAAGGAGCCAAGGTAGCAATTTCCCCACTTCTCGAGATTCCGGCAGCTTCCGAGCGGCCAGCGGTGCCTTGGGCAGGTGAGGCGGGGAAGGGGACGGAAGGGAAGCAGCAGTGAGCTGGGCGCACGGTGCTGCCATCGCGGAGGGCAGACGCTGGGGCCGGGGGCCGAGGAAGGCACGGCAAAGGCCGCGCAACCACCGCGGCCCCCGCTGCCCTCGGGGCGCGGCGGGGGAACGCGGGCGTGGCGGCAGGGCGGGCCTCGGCCGCCCGGCAGCCAATGGGAGGACAGCGGGCGATGGAGCAGCCAATAGCAGCGCGGGGCCGCCTTGACGGGCACGGTGGCTTCGGTGGCTGTTGGAGGGCCGTTGGAACACGAGGCGCTGCTGTGCTCGGCCGTGAGGAGGGAGAGGTGTGAGGGCAGTGGGTGCTGGGTGTCCTGAGGAGGGAGAGGTGTGAGGGCAGTGGGTGCTGGGTGTCCTGAGGAGGGAGAGGTGTGAGGGCAAACGGTGCTGGGTGTCCTGAGGAGGGAGAGATGTGAGGGCAGTGGGTGCTGGGCATCCGGAAGAGGGAGAGGTGTGAGGGCAGTGGGTGCTGGGTGTCCTGAGGAGGGAAGGGTGTGAGGGCAGTGGGTGCTGGGCATCCGGAAGAGGGAGAGGTGTGAGGGCAGGTGGAGCTCAGGGTCCTGATGAGGGAAGTGTGAGGCAAGTGGCACCAGAGAATCCCAGGATGCTCGTGGCCCACCCAGCTGACCAACAAGATGTGGGGTGGGTTGGGTAGCTACCTTTAGGGAGGGCTGCACAAGGCTTAGCGTTAGGTATTGAGGGCTTTTGGTGAGGTGTGAAATGTCTGGGAGAGTGGTCAACAAGATCTTTTCTTTCTTGGTTGTGACCCTTTCAGGCCGTGACTCATGATTTTTTTTTACTTCCAGAGTGATAGTACAGGGAGATCAAGGGAAGTTCTAGGTACCTTGTACCCTCTTTAGAATTGGGCTCAGACTATTCCATATTTTATTTAAAGATCTGCTTTTTGATCTTTTAAATTTATTATTTCTTATTTATGAAATTTATTTAATTTGCTGTACTCTCTTTTTCCCCAAACCTCCACTGTATGCCTCTTCATCTTTACAATCTGAAATCACAGGGGACTGTTTCTTACTAATTGCTTTTTGAAAGTCTTGCCTACCTTTTAGAGAGTCTAAACCAAAGCAATACTTCCTCCTTAGTTTGTAGTTCATCTGCTCCGTGTGAGCGTTTCCTAAACACACTAGAGGGAAAAGAATTAACTCATGTCTGAATGACTGCTGTAGAAAGTCTTGAGAGCGCTGGATCTTTTGTCAGCCTCTGCACTGACAAAAGTGTAAATGGCTTCATGAAGTATTAGACGAGTTCATGGGCTTCAGCTGGGTGTACTAAAATAATCAGCCTGTGTGTGATTCCTCAGGGACTGGAAGGGTGTTCCAAGGAGGTCTGTCTCTGCTTAGCACAAAGTTAAAAACCAAATTTTGCACCTGGCTTTGAGATGATGTCCTGAGCTAAATGGTCTGTTCCAGCTTAACCATCCCTATAGCTTTAGAAGAGTCCACCTTTGTGCTGTTTTTGTCATTGGTGCCCAGCTCTTTCTTTAGAGGCAGCTTTATTCCTGGCTGCAGCCACTGGGTGTAGAGGGTGTTCCTGGCACTCCTCTGGTGGGCCTGGTTTGGCTCTGTAGTGTTTGGACACGAGAAAAGCAAATCCTTGAGCCTCGAGATGAGATGTTAAAGGTACTGTAATAAGCCTCTTCACACAATCTTCCATTTGGAGGCACATTTTGGAGTGGGAGCAGCATGAGGATGCTCCACTTCTAAAGCTCTGTAATGTTTAGGCTATTGTGGGACTTGCATTCCTGTTTTGGATGTTACTCTGACTCCTGATGCAGTTTAGGTTGTGGCTTTGTAGGGCTTTTCAGGAACTTCAGTGCATTCTGCATTTTGGTTTTGGTGATTTTATTGCTGAGTTTTCTCCTTATGAGTCAGTAGGCAGACAAGTAAGCATCTAAGCAGTGAGGCTGTTTTTGAATTTCCTAAGGTATGAGTGACCCTCCAGTGGGTTACACTGCATCCAAATTTTAACAGAATCTCCATGTGAAGTATGTACTGATAGAATTCAGTTTTATGTTTATGCTGCTGCTGATTGTGTCTTTCACTTTTCAGTCCTACAAACTATAATAGTTTGGGAACTGATCTTCATCTGCCTCTTCTTCCCCTGAAAACTAAAGTAAGGTTTCTTTTTGTAGTGATACAGTGTGTAAGTACATCAGTAGGGCAGTAGCAGTAAGTGAACAGAAGTAAAACTACTGAACTTGACTATTTTGAAGAAATAGGACTGGCAGGTCTCCATCGTGGAATATGGAAGAAGTTACCATATAATGCTGAATGTCTGCTAGCAGGGATTTTATTGAATCTGTTAAGTCAGGGCTAGTAACAAAATACAGAGAACAAGCTGAGCCTACAACATTGTGCACTGAGCAAGGACTGAATTAACTGACCCATGAAAAACTGAATAACGTTTTCATGTGGTTTGCTCCATGGCAGGTAGTGTCACACCAGCCTTTTTAATAAACCAGCTCTCTCTAGAGAGATAAGTTTCATTGTTTAATCTCTGCCATAAAGGATTTATTATGGAGTCATATGGAAGGTTAATTACTGTGTCAAAGGGATTGAGGTTTATGCAAGAATTGCAAGATGGCTACAAACTGGTGAAAGGGAGGGAGGATGTTTGTACTAGGGGGAAAATGGAGTTGGAGGCAGGAGTGGTGAAACACACAGTGCTTCTCATCCATGACCTTGGCATAAAAAGTAAGAGTATGTATGGCATGTTTGTGGTGAAACCAGCCTTGGACACAAAAGCAATAACCTGGAAGAGGAGGGTGATAAATGCATTGCACAAGATGAGCTCTGAAAATTTGTACTTAAATTTTGTAATGGTAGACTCAGAGGGCGAACGTGCCTCCACAGAGTGGCAGGCAGAACTTCTGTTGTGAACTGGAGTTCATCAGTTTGAAAAGAAAAACCAGTAGGTGACTGGGTTACTCTAGGAGTGTGACTGGAAGAGTGGAATCTTAGCTTTAAGAGATGCTTCTAGCACGTTTGGGAAGTGCTGGTGCCATTACAGGCAGTGTTTTGCAATGTTTTGTACAATGAACAAGTGGTTTTTAAGAAAAAGAAATGGGCATTACAAAGGAGATACTTCAGGTACACTGAGGAGATGATGAAGGTAAAACATGCTAAGGTCATGTGACATGGGTTGATAAGTCTAAGCAATGGAGACACATCCAGAAAATACAGGACTGAGGAGGAGGAATTACTAAATCTGAAGGATGATTTGGGTTTCTAAACCTTTGAGCAAGTTTGCTTCAGGTGCAAGGAGAGTTAGAAATCTGGTGGGGCTGAGGGTAAGGCTTCATGAACATAAGAAAGAAATTGCTGTATGCCAGTACCTGTTGTTCCAAGGTATGTGAGCATCCAGGAAGTTCCTTTCTGTTCTCTGGTTTCTCTGCTGTATGGCAAAATACTTGAATTAATTGAATCCAAAGCCTTGTCATACAGAAAAGATGAAATTATTTGTGGAATTGATGGCTAATGTAATGGCTTAATTTAAATCTTACCCAAACAGAATCAAGTTCAAAGCACTGGACATTATTTTTTGAAGCTGTGATAAAGCTGTAAATAATTGAGTCAAGTCAGTTCAGCCATGAAACTTCAGTTCTTTTACTTGGGTGGGATTTGTCTGAGGCATGGCCTGAGTGCTATGTTTTGGGAGTGAGGAAATTGCTGGTATGTTAAGTGTGGTTCCTCACAGCTTGCTGATGGCACTTGCTGCTTTCTTTCTCTGTGGCTCTGCTGTGCTTTCCTCATTTGCTGCTTCCTATCTCCTGTTTTGTCTTTGCACTGTCCTCTTTTCCTTCACTGGGAGGCTGCAGCCTCCCAGTGTAGCTTGTGCCCACCTGTCCTGCACTGGTGGTTTATGTTGGTAAATTTTCTTATTTCTGCTTTTCAAGAGAAGACCTTAGTGTGGAAAACTTGCCTACATCAATAACCAAAGACCGTAAATTCATCTGTCTTTTTGATCTCTTTTACTGAGAAGCTTGAGCTGAGATCTTTTGCTGGTGCTGAAAACACCTTCTCTTGTCTCCACAGGCTCCGTACTGCGGATTGCTGTTTCGCCATGCAGGCTGGCCCCTGTGTATTCAAGAGAAGATTGTAATCCAGCTAGGTTCCATTGACTGGCAAATCTTGAAGCCTGGTGACTTCTACCTGCAGGTGGTCCCCTCTCAGAAGAAGCCTCCACGAATTGTATTGAAATGTTTGGCAAAAGATAAGCATAATGTAGAAGAAGTGGTGATTCCAGAAGTTTCATATACCTCTATTTTTACTCTGGAATGGTTGAGTACATTCAATGGAGAGCGGATGGGCATAGCACTGGAAAATTGTTTACTAACCACTGATGACAAAATATTTCGTGTCCCCTGGGATAAAGTGGTTAATCCTGAATTTATAAATAAACCAAAAAAAATTGAAAACAATATCATCTCTCCAGAAATAACAGAGGAACGTTCAATTTTGTGCCTCCCCACAGACCGTACTGAGTGCAGTTCACCAGACCTGAGGTCTCAGTATCTACAGGAACTAAGTGCAAATCGTGACAACCCTGTCATTAGCAGCTCAGCTCCACAGTTAAATGAAGCTTTGATCAATGGTGTCTGTAAGAGTCCTGTGACTCAAGAAAACTTGGAGAGCGACCTTGAAGGGGAGTACGTTGAGCTGGCAGAAGTTTCACTGCCCAGATTTGGGCCACAAACTGGATCTTTAACACAGTCGCTGGCATTAAGTTATCTAACTCAGCCCAGGGCACGAGTGAATGAGTCTAAAGGCAAGCACAGGTTTATTGTCATACAAGACAGCACCTACTCCAAGAACTTAATTCAGTCAGCACTTATGCAGAAGGAGCACTGTCAAATGGGCACTCTGAGCACTCCTACAGAAGTTCTCAAAAATGTTACTCCGTTGGAAGGCAACATAGTGATGACGCATGGAGAACTGTCCCCAGAAGGTCAGCTGATACCAGCTGATCCTGGAAGTATGGGGGATAACTTTCCTGTGGCTGAGCCTCCTGCTTGCCGCGCAGAAGATTCATCTGCAGAGCGGGAGACGCACAGTGAGCACTCACTGGATTGGCGATACGCACTGTGCAGCTACACTGATGTGTGTGCTGGAGATGCTGTCAGCTGCAAGGCTCGAGTGCCTGGTACCCCTGGAAATGTGGAGGGAGAAAGTGATGGACCTAGTGAAAATGCTGGTGTTGAAACATTGGAGCAGAGCCCAGAAGTGATTCTAGATGCTACTGCTGCTAATGAGGAAGTGATGCTGGGAGTACACACAGAACCACTGACTGAGGGTCAAAAGGAGGTGACACTGGTGGATGCTTCTTCTGTACCTGTCCTAGGGCCTTTGGGACCATGTTGCACACTAAAGGAAGCTTCTGATGTCTCTTGCCAGGGTGTCAGTGGAAGTGTTGATCCAGTTCAGGTCACTACATTGCCTGAGAATTCAGATGTAGGTGGGGAGAGAGGCTCTCCTTCAGGGAACATGACAGATGTAAGCGCTTGCTGCAGCAATAATGAATCAAATAGCAGTTCTGCATTAAGTCCTCCAGAAGACAGTCAACGAGATGTAGATGAATTTGAGGTGGGAAGAAGGGACAGTCAAGAAGAAGTGAAAGACTCTAAAGAAATGTTGACCGTAAATGAAAATCAGACTAGTCATAGTCACTGTTCTGTGAAAGCTCCAGCGGATGGAACCTTGTCAGATGGTGAAGAGCAAGAGCATAAAAAGGCTAAAGAAGCCATACCACTCAAAACTGCCCAGTCAGCAGAGGAGAATCAGATGGCAGAACAATTAAATAACAGTGACTTGTTGACTCCCCGTGCACGAGAAGACGACTCAAGTCTGTTCAAAACTCAGAGGTCTGGAGGGACATTTGAGGAACTGCAAAGACTGGTGGAAAACCATGGCTGTGAAAGTGAAGAGAACTCTGTGCTGAACCTGGAGCGTGTTGCAATACAGGATTTGCAGGGACAGGTGGAGAACCAGGAAAGTTATTCTTACAGGGAAAGGTTGAACACTACCGCCTCAAAAACACTGGAATCCATTGAAGAGGAATTGGAGGGTGGACCACTGTCCTCAGAACCTGCTGAGGGGCATACAGAGCCGTCCACTCTGCACTCCCAGCCAGAGGCGTTGTTGGGGGCATCACCTCCTAAAGGTACAGCCATTGGGTGTTTGTTGATTGTGTTTGGTAACATGGATTGAAAGCAAAATCCTCAAGAAGTACTGCTTGAATACTACTTATCAGGCAGGATTTTCTAAATACATCTGGGAGTCTTTGGGGTAATAGCACAAAATACTGGGAAGAGATTAAATTGTCATTTTTTTGCGGCATGAAATTAGCTTTCACTTCACAGGTGGGTTTATTGTGGTATTTTGTTTAATAATTCTTTGCAAATTTTACATTGGTATAGAACAAAGTTCCATTGGAAGAAACTTTTAATTTCAGTTAATTTGATTGCTGGTGACCTCCTCCTGCTTACATTCATCATGTGCAGAATGTATGAGGAGAGACTTGTCTAACTGTACAAGTCTTTCCTAGTTGAAAACTGGCTTTAGGAAGATGGCTGTGGCAAGAGGAAGCAGCAGTGGATGCCACAGTAAAATACTAGTTGTGTAACGTGACCTGAAGATCAACAAATGTAAGTGCTGATAACTGATTCAGGCAACAAACTGCAGAACTGAGGGATTCCCCCCTCCTCCCTGCCTTCCCCTCCGGCATGCTTTCTTCAGCTCGATTGTGTTTCAAGTAGGAGCTGTTTAACTTGAATGGGAGAGCACAGAAATTAAGCATCTAACTTCAGCTCAGATGGAATGTTCAAGCAGGTATTACCCAGATTTCTTGACGCTTGGGTTCCTGAGCTGGAGCTGTGCTTCTTCAGGAGGAATTGAGAGGGCAATCCGGGTGTCTGCCTTTTGCACTAGACTGTAGGCAGGCGGTGTGTAATCGCATGGGCCCGGTGTGGGCTTTGCCCAGCTCTGCTGAGTCTGGAAAGCTGCAGTTCGATATGCAGATCACACCACACAGAGGAGCGGGTGTGTGGCGGGGGCGGGTGGAACATGCCATTCCAGTTCAGCAGCTCTCATTCCCTGAGACCCCTGGCTAGGAAAATTACCTAGCTTGAAATATTGGAGTGAGGACTCTTGAAAGGGTTGGCGTACAGACCCATGTTGCTAGAGTATGTTTGATTCTCTGGGGCAACAGATCCAGAGCTGGTTGTCTTGGGATGTGCTGCCACTGTAATGCTTGCCCTGGTTCCAAATTATGTGGCCAAGAGCTACTGCATGATTCGATTTGACTGCACACACAGCTGCTTCTCAAGTGCCCAAAAGTCACATTAGTCACATTTTACCTGATATCTTTGTGACCTTCTAATGGTGATAAATTAGTGTCCATTGATTAAATTAAAATTTCATTAACATTTGCATCAAACTAATTTAATTCTGTAGTTAGGCAAACCCAGGGTTACCAGGCATTTCTGATACTTTTGAAGTGACAAGCATTTCTCTTCTCCGAAATGAAGGGGTCAGCTCAAAAGTTTCTATTTCTGCAGTGCATGTCTCTCTGAGCATCTATCACCATGAGCAGAAAAAAAAAATCACCTGCCTACCTGTGCTTCTTGGTGGATATATGTGAGGAAATAACCATGCTGTGGGTATCCACTCCCCTGGCTAACCCAAACCTGGCCTGACTTCTTGCTTGCTCAGGACCAGGCCTTAGAACATCTAGTCCATGTTCAGTGCTGGGTGGACACTTTGTTCATGAGTGCTGTGGCTGCGTGTTCAGTGTTCCCATCTCTTCTCTTTTAACCAGGTCCAGCTTGTTATGAGGTGTGTGATGTTCTCACTGGTCCAAAGAATAAATCTTGGCCACTGCTGGAGATTTCAGCAGTGATGGACCCCTCTGGGGTACACATGGAGTTTGTTTTTAATGAAAGACAATACTAATTATTCTGGGGATTTGGCTGAAATAAGTGACATTTGTGACTCAAGTCTGCTGATATTAAACTTGGGCATTGCAGTTTAAGAAAAATGCAAAACTTATTATCTCAGTGTTTGTAAAGGGAAAGAAACAACCTAAATTGCCAGGAAAACCACCCAAACTATCGAAATAATCTTTTTATGGTAAAAGGCAGCTCAAGTATCTGTTAATGCTGGCAGTAGTTCTTAAACACTGTAGCTGGCACTACAAAAAGCTTAATCCATTCAATTACATTTGATTGCTTTCAGATCCAAACAAGCCATCTCCTTATCTAGCCCCATTAAACCCTCAGAGATGTACTTACAAGATAATTCAGAGATAAAATTACAAAGCAAAGCAAATGTCCTACAAATGGACTTTACTTTTCCAGCAAGGTGGTTTGGTAGGTTAAATTCTCTGTGTCTTGTTGAGGTCATTTCACTGCTATGATTGGAAACTGTGGGTATCTTGCCTAAACTATAAATAACAACAAAGCTTAAGCTTTACTGGGTCAATTCAGATTGAAATTCACACCTCAGCAGCAGTGGGCAGAGGTACAATTTGCTTTGTGTGAGGCGGAGGAGCTTGCTTGTTACAGCAGATATTGTTGATTACGTCAAAATATATGGTCAGAACTGGGGCATCTGAGTTTGCTGTGTCTGCAGGTTTTTCCTTATCCCTTAACTCTCTCCCTTAACTTCCATTCTCAGTGAGCTTATTTTGTGCACAAATAGTCTAACTTAGAAAGACTTAGATATAAATAGAAAAAAGTCTGAAGTCAAATGTGAACTGTTTTGAGTTGGTGGCTTAAAATTTATACTGGTTCCATTCACAGGTAATGTGACTGCTGTTTTTTCCTAATAAAGAACATCTAAATGAAAGTGGATTTTGAAACTTTGCAGCTCTGGAAAGAGTTCCTCTATTTTGTGGGTGGAAAATATCTTGATATTCAAGAAATAGGCTGAAAAGCCACACTGGGGCATATTCAGCAGCACCTGTTAGGGCGTTCTGTTCCTGGTCCTAGTTACTACCTGATGTTAGCATAGGTGATACTGGTGGTGGGGCAGTTTGCAGGGAAAATGCTAATGTCTCTTTGAAATGCACACAGGCAAATCCTCCTCTCCCACTTCCTTAACCTCGGGGAAAGGTGGAACCTGCAAACACGGCAAATTCAGATGTCCCTGTTCTCAATTTGCTTTTAGATGTAATCCTCCACATTCGACAATTTCCGCTTTAGTGAGTGCCTCCGCCCCGGATTGCAAATAACAAACAGTGTGCTTGGGCCTGTTTGGGAGAGCTGGCATCTGCAGATCTGAGCTGGCCTTCAGAAGCTCGGGGAAGAGTTTTGTTTGGGCAAGATGTGCATAATCTGGAGGCTGCACAGCTTTAGTGAAGTTTCCCCAGTGCTGAAAAGCCCCGGTACCATGACTTTGTGTGGTGGGCTGAGCAAAATGTTTCTCTCCTATCTTTTGGGAGCTGCTGCCTCATTCCTGAGAGATATCCAAGGCAGAACTGTCATGTACATTTATGTATTTCTCTTGCCTTGGTGTGTAACCTGTGTGGAACACAGCTACATTCCGGTTCTTGTCCTCTTGAAATCTCACATTTTGGTCCTCTCTGCAGGCTTTTGTCATTTAAGGCAGACCCCTTTACTACAAACTGTGTAGTTCTTCTTATTGCCAGTCCTTACAGCTCATTGATAAGGTGATTCCATGTTCTCCTACAAAGTCTACCAGGTCTTAATGTGAAACCTTTGGGCACAACTTCCATGACTCTGTGATGTTCAAGATACCCTTTCTGCAGGAGAATGGTGCCCCTCTAAAGTGCTGCTCAGGAAGATGTAGCAGTGTTTGAAGTGGATGACCTCTTGCATCACTGGGAAGTGGAGGCTGAGGTCACCCTAGGAACAGAGTGGGGCTCTGGTAGAGCCCAGAACTGGGCAGAACCCTGAAGCCATCACAGCAGCTTGTGTGGCCAAATGCAGCAGATGCCAGACTGGATCCCAGGGATGCTCCTCTACCAGTGGTGTTACCAAAGAGGAATGAGCAGCTATTCTATCATGCCCTTGATGGTGCAGTGCCTGGGAGCTCCTCCTAGTTTCCCCCACTGCTGCATGATTTGTTGCAGTGAGCCATGCTGCTCAGGGCACTTCTCTCACCCATTTTAGCAATTTTGAAAGCAGTTCAGGCTAAGCTTCAACCTGTAAATCTCCTTCACTGCTAAAACTTGTATTGAAAGCCACTTCAAGGACTGCTTTGTTCCTGGTCCTGCTCTTTAATGAAGTATTGGAATCTGTTAGTAAATAAACTGAGTCAAGTGTCAGCGTTGTTGATGCAGCCGGAAGGTAGGATGGTTGAAGTAAATTTTAAATAGCAATTAAAATGTCTGACTTCAGAGCAAGCAAATAAATATTCCACTCTTATTTTCCTGAAGAAAGGTTGATATTTTTGCTGGTAGATACTGAAGTATCAGTTTTTGTAGTGAAGTATAGTCTTTTATTTAGTATTGCTTTCGGCAAACACAGGGATAACCTGGTTGTGTACTTAGGATACTAAAGATCTATTATTGAAGATGTACTGTTGGCTTCTAATTCTTGTGATGTTGGGAAATGGGGAATAATACTTGCACAGTGGGCAGATACTTTTCTCCTTCTTTCCAGATAATTTTACATGAAAATTGAAACTTGATAGAACTAGCCTTAGTTTCCATGGAGTAGCCGACATATTTAATTTTAGAATTAACTGATTCTGATAACTTGTACTTTAGAGTTGAGGTGTCATACAAAGGAAGCATTTTCTACAGTTCTTGAGCAGGAGCTGATTGGTGTAATCATCCTGTTCTTCAGTGTTTTTAAATGTGTTTCTGACTTTCACAATAAATGTTAATTAAAAAAGGCTGGACAAGAGAACATGGTCTCTTTGGCTAATTTCCAGCTGATTTATCAGCCTCCACTTGACTTCATATTTTCAAGAACTAATCTGAAAATGGTGTTGGGGGAGTAATTCTGTCCTGATGGAGTAGCCCTCCCTGTCAGAAGCTGGTTTATCACTTCAGCATGCTCAGGCTGCTGGAGCTCAGCCAGGGACTTGCAGTGTGCCAGACTTCCAGGCTGTGAGCTGACATGTACTGCTTGATATGTTACCTTTAAAAAGGACTTTGAGTACAGTAATCCCCATCTGAATTGAGCTTTTATACTTTGCAAACTTCACAATAAATTGGTTTCTTTTTTTAGAATTACAGTAGTATTAATGTTATAACCAGTTTTAGAACATGCATGCTACTGGCTAAAGGGCTGGAAGAGCTGTAGAGTGCTGGAACTGGGAGGACATCCCTCCCCAGTCTGGTACTTACCTGGGATCTTTTGGGTGGAACTCTGCTCAAGCTTCTGTTTGTTGCTTGTCTTACAGGGATGATGTCAGAAGAGACAGAGATGAAAAAAGAGGCAACTGGCATAGGTGTGTTGAAACCAGTGAGTAAAAGCAGTGCCCTGGAGGAAACTTCACCTCCTGTAACTCCCCCAACATCCCCAACTTCTGGAACTGCCTGGGGTGGTCAGTTTGCGCCTACCATAGTCAAGGATGTGAACCCAGAAGTGCTCAGGAGTGGAGTTGCCTACCTGCCTGGTGAGTAGCTGAGCCAGAATGTGTCTTGGATATGTGGTTTTTAGGAGGGCAAGGAAGGTGAGCCTCCTTCTGCAGTTCTGGAGACGGGTGCCAATTCTATTTCTTTCACCCCAAACCTCTTCAGAGGTTCCACTTCTTGAATCTTCTGAAGTTTCTGAATGGGTAGGACAGGAAGTAAGAACTTCCCTCCCATTAATGTTAATTTACTCTCAGGAGTCTCAAAATGTTAACCAAGCATGTATGAGTCAGAAATACCAAATCTGTGGGCTCATAGCAGGAGTTCAAAAAGAGCAGAGTGAGGGTGCAGCTAATGATGGGCTGGTGGGCCTGACATCAGACCTGGTCAGAAGAATAGGAACTTGATTCACTTGCTAGGTAATTAAAGGATAGGAATGTAGAAGATGCTCTTTGACAGGACTCTTGAAAACCAGTTTTATTCTTGGTAATTAGAAGTTTAGTTGACTAAATGTAACCACGTAGATATAATAGATTTTTAGAAAACATTTGATTTCATGACATATGGTGTTGAAAGGTGTATCCCAGTGAAGTGGATGAGCAGCATGTAGGGTGAACGATAGTGTAGCTAAATAGCAGATGATAAAAGCAGCTATCAAGGGGGAACTTCCCAGAATTATTCTGCCAGAATCAGGTTGTAGGTCAAATGTTATTCAGTGTTTGCATCTGATAGAGCAGTGAATATCAGAAAGCTGCAGATAAAATTTCTGCATGGGATGAATACTGGCAGAGGGGTGAACAAAGCTGAGGCTGTTGGACAGAGCAGCCAGGGTTGCTTGGTGTACAGGGCCCACACAAGACGTCTTTGTGTTTAACCAAACATGAAGTAAAGCAGAGGAAGTAAGATCTACCTCTCTAGTGAGAAGCAGCATTTGGCAGCTCTGTGTAAGGAGCCCCTGTGGGCTTGTCCTTTCAGAGCCAGCGAGAGGGTTGTTCAGTGTGGGGCAGGAGGAGCTGCATTTGATCAGCTCAGGGGCCACGTATGAGTTGAAAATTGGGCAGAGAGCCCAACTTCAGAGAAGAGGTCAGGCAGACTGTGCAGTACGGAGGAGTAGGGAAGGAGAGCAGAAAGGCAGCACAGGCATCTCCCAGGTGGTGCTGGGTCTGCAAGACCCATTTTGACCTCAGTTGTGTAAAGGGGAGGAGACAACTAGGTAGATTAAGAGACTGATTTTTTACCTCTGTATGCTTGTTGGTGATGCCTCTGAAATAGTTTGGGCTGTATTATAAAAGGAAATGGTAAATATTAGAGGTGGTGCAGAGAAGGGTTACAGCCCTTTCTTGTAACTAAACTGGGTGTCTTACAACTAAGAGACTGGAAGGTTGTTTATCTCATAGGATGATTGAGAAAGAGGTGAAATCACCTTTGTGCCAGGAAGGAAGAAGGGAGTTAAAACTTTTCCAGTTTCTGGAAGAAGGTGAAATGGAAAACCATGGGCAGGGCAGAGTAATGGTATATTCATACATATAACTTTGCATTAGGAGATGAATTGTTACAACAAATTCCAAAGGAGGATTTTTAATCTTCTGGTCTGCTGATCAATTTGGAGACATTTTTATGCTGTATATAACAGCCCAAAAAGTTACAGGATTAGAGAGGGTCGTTGAGAGAAGCTCTCAGTCCATGCTGTTGCAGGAGCCTGACCATGTTGCCTAACACTCCCTTTGTCACAGATTCCTATCATAATGTACCACTCTTAAATGAGACAAAAGCATTTGAATATATGATGGAGGGATATCAAGTACCCTTCAAATGCCCACAAGAAGCAAGGATTGGATTTGATACTGCTTCCAAGCAAGTTTTCCTCTAAGGAAGGAATTATGTTTCCTGTAAAAGCACTATCAGATTTGAATGACCTCTCTGCCTCTTTGGGGTTTCAGTGGGCAATCCTCACACCTGAGGGAATGTACTCACACTCGGTTAAATGCTTTATGTTAGTCAGTGATAATGATACAGTAATTACATTAGAAGGAATAACTTTTATAATGAATGGTGAATAAGAGCTAAGTAATAAACTAGTAGCTGATGTAGTTAGCTGAAACTTCCAGGATAGTTTCAGTTTTGGATTATGCCACTGTTGAAGACCTAGCCCTGGTGGCTCTGGTTGCTTTTTTGACCTGGTCAGGCAATTCCCAGACTACTAGGTGGACATTCAAGGTTTAATCAAATTCTGGTGATGCTCAACCTTCTTGATGGACAGAAGATGTTGCTTCAAAATGAAAAAGCTTTTATTGAGCCATTTTTATAGTAATTGAGGGCTTTGATTTTTTATTTTATTTTGTGATGGTCCCCTTAGCTTATGAAACAAATTATATCAATGAGCTTTTTCTAAATTCTTTCCATCTCTTTGATTATGCAGCATCCAGGCTACACTATTTCCAGAGTAATACAAGTCCTCCTGAATCACACTGATGATGGAAGATTTTTGTTAGCAGAAGAAAGCCTGTGTCACAGTTTTGGCTCCTGGGAAGTAGAAAGCCCTGCTTCAAAATGGTGTCCATCTGTGTCTGTGGCCCTTACTCGAGTCATGTCCAAGTGACAGATTGAGATCCCACTGGGGCAGCTTTCCACGCTTGTGGCTGTCCATCTGTGTCTGTTTTACCTGACTACTCTCATGCTTGTCCCTCTCATGGGGAAGAGAGGTGGTCCAGGACAGTATCTCCTGTGGTAGGAACAGAGTTAAGGAGAGAAAGAAACAGATTTCTCTAAGTCTCTGCTTTTGTCTTGTGCTTGGGATTTCTGCCCACCCCCATCCTTCTTATACTGTTTGTATGACAGGAAGTGGCTCCTGTTCTTGTGAATTACTTTTCACACAAAAGAGGTGTTGTCCCTCCTGTTCCCCAAGTCACTTACTTTCCCAGTTGCTTGAGCAGGCTCACTGCAGGTACTGCCTGATTTTGAGTCTCAGAAGCAGTTCTGTCTTTCTACAGTACTGTGTCCACCTGCTCTTTACCCTGCTTTTGCAGCTGGACAGGAGGCTGGACGTAATCCCAAAGCTGGCACTATTAGGTCCTTCTCCTGTGATAAGCTGTGACTTTGGGCTTTTGGGAAATGGGTGTCAGAGAAGCATTGTCCTTCCTGGCTAACTGAAGCAGAGGGATTTTCTCCTTCTTGAGTGTATCAGCTGGGTTGCCCATACTATGCTATATCTATTCCCTGGGCACTGAGCAAGCTCTGCACCTAATGAAAGCCTAGCACTGCCTCTGCCCTTTGTCAGAGCTGTAGGCAGGCAGCAGTATGCTCCTGGACTGTCCTCTCTGCAGCTTCTGAGGAGCAGCTCTGGGCTCCTGCTCCACGGCTTTGCTTGCAGCAGCTGACTGGTTACATCCTGGGCTCAGCCTGCAGCATGTGCCTAGTCTCCTAATATAGTGCGTGTTCTGCAGACCTGTCTGTATTCTCTCATCTGAAATGTGAAGGTGAGATTCTGTACCTTGAATTTATGAGATTTCTGTTTTTCTCAAGATTATTGTTAGGCAACTTCAGTCATATTTATGAAGAATGTCTGTTTGTGTGGTAGACAGCAGTACAAATTTAACACTACCATGAGAGAGACAAGCTGAGCTTATCTGCTTCACTCTGGGGCAGCATTTGAGTACTTTGGAAGTGTGTTTATAGCCTCCTACCATCTGCAACATACACTATATTGAGTTCTGTGGAGGATGTCCAGGAAGGTAGTGGGGGCTTAGTGGGAGAATATGATGCATACAAACCTGGAACCAGACTCTGTTGAATGACTTGTGTGATTTCCACCCCCCTCTCTTTTTACAGGTACGAGAGACAAATCAGGACGTGCGGTGGCCATAATAACAACAAGGAACACAGCCTGGTTAAACCCCCACTGCAATACCACTGAGCTTGTACGCCTTCTTCTGTACTTGCACAGCATCCCAAGGTTTGTGATGCTCTTGTGCTGACAGGGCAGACAGCTGCTGCCCTGTCTGCTTTGCCTTTCCTGGAGGTGGGAATTGAGGCAGGAATGGAAGGAGGTTGACATTATTGGCCTAGGAGCTTAGTCCAGACAGTTGTGAAATTACACAGGTGGGAATCTCCTGCTAGAGTGAACAGGCTTGTGTTCAGCAAACACTTTGCCTATTTTTATATACCATGTGCACATGGTGTGTTATAATTGGGTATGTACTGAATGTTTTCATGTGTTGCCATGAATCCAAGCCATTCTTGCTATCCTTCATTAGTTCAGAAAATGGGATTTGGGAGCTGTCATGGGGCAGTCATGCAGCAGCTCTGTGATAGTGTTGTGACATGATATTTTAGGGCCCGGCCTCCAAGCTGAGAGGGAGGGAGGATCTGCAAGGGTTGAGAGGCTGCCTTGATGTGTAGCTGAAAAAAGCCTGTGTCTGCAGGCTGGAGTTTGCTGGAGCTTCTCTTCCTTTCCTATGACAGACTTTTCTTCCCCAGCTCATCATGATGTTTCACTTCTAGATGATTAAATAAGAAGAGGTAAAGCAACTCTGATAGTGATTTTTTGAGGCCTTTAAACCATTAATAAGAGATCAGGCTTAATCCATGAGAAACTCATGCTTTGTTTCTTATGCTTCTCCCTTCAAATCTGATTCTAGATGAGGTAGGCATTAGGTCTGCTCCAGACTGGCTGCTCTCCTGAAACCAAGCTTGTCTCTGAGCACAATTCGGAAGAATTGGTTTTTCTGTGTGGATTATCCAGTGTGCATCAGCACCTTTGCCACCAGTGACACATATTCTAGGAATAGGAGAAATGGGAAGTTGGGTGGAAGTCATAGAATCATATGGCAAATGTAAAAACAGAGCAATTATTTGGTGGTTTCTGTGTATATATTTTGTTTAGGAGAAGGTGGCCCATTATTTGCTGTTATTATAAACCCATAATGTACTGTTTTTTTCACCCTGCGGTGACTACAGGTTCTGTTTCTATAGTCTTGTTAATTTTCATTGGTGACAAAGGTGACCTTTTTATCTTTGTCCTTGCAGACCGGAATGTCAGGCTTTGGGATTGACTGTTCTTGTGGATGCTCGTCGCTGTTCTCCCGTTCCTGCTCTCTTCAAGGCGTTCAGCACGTTGCAGGTAAGCCTCGAGCCTGGGCAGAGGAGCACTGGCTGCCTTGCTGTGATGGTTGGGTGTTGCATCTCCATCTGCTGCTTATGTCTCCATCTGCCACCTGGCTTTCAGTTGGCTTTGGGAGGTGGAGATACACACCCAGCCCTGCTTTAGGAGGATGACCTGGACTTGCCAGACTGCAGACAAAGCAAAAAACCTAAGCAAGTCTGAGTTAGGGGAGAACACCCCTCTCCACCCCTCCAAATTTGCTTTCATCTCAGTGCTGAGAACAGGCCGTACCCAAGTCTCTATGCTGTCATGAATTATCTTGCTTGGAGGTGTTGTCCCCTGCACTGAGGGGCTGTGTGAAATGTGCAGGGACTGTTCCCTGCCACAGAGAAGGGAGGGAGAGAGGCCTCTGCCTGCTGTCACGGGAAGGGAAGGACACTGCTTGCTGTGCCAGGTGGAAAAGCACGTGCAGCTGTTGATGTGGCTGTTAGTGAATGATTAGAATCGGATGTGCTGTAACTCTATATTGCTTCAGGTCAAAGGCTTTCATATCAGTCACTTGGGAAGCCAGTGGGTTATGTTGCCCCCCCCCCCCCAGATAGAAACTGCTCTTAGAAAGACAGGAAGATGATGGGTTGTAGTGATGACTAATCTTGTTTAAGCAGGTGTTCCTTTTAAATCAGAGCTTAGGTCTCTTAGGACTCAAACTCTGCAAACTAGACCAGGGCAATGTTTTAATGAAGCTGATGTCTGTGGTTTATGTGCTTCAGTGCCACATCTGAGAGTTGAGTCTGACTCAGAGGTCTGTCCTCCTGCTTCCTGGGCTGGGTGGAGCTGTGAGCTCTATCAGCGTGCTCATTCTCTGTGGTGAAGGAGTAATCTGTGCCTTGCTCAGTTCTGCAGAGGTAACAAGCAAATTTGTTCTTTTATGCTGTGCCCACATGGCAGTGGGCTTGCTAAAGCTTTTGAGCCTTTCACTGTCCATGTAAGTTGCATGGCAGTCTTAGTCGCCTGATTTGGAAATCAGTAACATGTTCTGGCTGTCTCAGTTCTTATACAAGCATGGTAGTAATAATGCCATTTTAACCTTAAGTTTCCCTTCTGAAATGAAGGAGGGGGGGAAGCTTTTTGCTGTGCTGTGATGGCTGTTTGGCTCTGAGCACCTCCTTATCAGGGTGGTGCTACAGTTACTTAACAGAGTTTAAATGTGCTGCAAGACAGATTGCTGGACCTAAGTGTGTGCTCTGGGTAACAGTGACTGATTACTCTGACTATTTACAGAGGCTGATTACTCTGCTTATGGTTTTTTGATCCTTACGCTGACTCTTCTGAAGACTGTGTAAAGGAGACCTGTTCAGGTAGCTCATCATCTAGTTATGGCACAGGAGTAATACCTGGCCCCACTAAGATCCTCAGCATTTACTCTGTAATTCCATGGCAATGTTCTCTGCTCTGGAACAAGGGTAGAGTAATACAGAAAAGTGAGTGTAACTACAGTGAGGCAAACTAAGTGTTCTGGAGTGCAGCAGGATTAGTTTGGCCAGTGACTGCACTGAGGTACAAACTGTATGTTGTACCTCTAAGGTTACAGTGCAGATCACCTCCTTGGGGTCCTTTCTGAAATCCCTTGCGCATCTCAGTGTCTCTTGTCTCTGGCAGACTGTCTCTAGAGCTCATTTCTCTGCTGTCCGCCACTCCCCTTATACAGGATTTTACTTACATAGTTTCTATGAAACCTACTATGATAATGTGCTGGAATCTGTTTAATGTTGAGGTCCAGGACTGCTTATTCAATTTGAGTGGCTGTTTTTCTCTTAACCCAGCAGTGGGTTCACAGTGGGGAAGCACAGATCAGATGCCCTATTTCAGGGTCCCTTCCTGCTGGGATCTGTTAAGCCTAGAGAGACTCCTGGGAAGCAAAGGTTCCTGAGTCAGGCTATGTCAGCCTGAGTAAATCTTTCTTCCATTTCTCCATCTTTCCAGAATGAATGCATGATTGGAATTAAGTGCTAGTAGACAACTTTGGGTGCTTGTAAGTTAGTTTTCCCTGCAGTACTGGGAGTCTGTCAGTTGCTCAGTCCAGAACCACCTGGTAAACTGGTGGGAGCTTGTCCTCTCTGCTTTCAGGGTAGGGTCAGTTGTATTCTGCAATAATTTTTTTCCCCCCTTCTTTTTAGACTATTAGGTGTGTGGGAAGTCTTTCTGTCCCAGACAGCAGCTGGAGCAGAGGGAGTGGGGCAGAATAAGAAGCTGCTGCAGAGCTATCTCAGGAAGAAGCAGGAGGAACTCTGGCAGCTCTGTGCGGAGGTGAAGGGAAGTGCACAGTGAGTGCATGTTGCAGGAATAGATCAGGCTTGTTCCTGTGGGAAACTGCGTAATGATGCTTTGGAGCAAGGATTTTTGCAGGGTAAATGCTGTAATGTTTGGTTACAGGTTGTCACCAGTAAGCTCTGTGCTGTGGAGGGCAGCTGTTAAGAGGAACTTTGCTACTCAGAAGTCCCAGACTGATCCCTTGCTCAGTGAGCAGACAGGGCATGGACAGTGGAATGTGTGCCCTGCCTTCAGTGAGCAAGTATCTCTGGGATTTCCCTCTGCCAGAGTCTTAATGAAGTGAGATTCTTTTGAGTTTTCCATATCAGTGTGAAGGCTTAATCATGTAATTGGCTGTGTTTGTGTGTTGGGTTAGGAAGAGTCAGTGTAGCATTTGAAAGCAGAGAAGTTCTGTGCAAACCTTTCTGTTCAAGAGGTGTATTTGCATTCTCACTTAGTGCAGAAGTACAGAGGAACTTGGTCTCATGTTAAAGACAGGGAACCCCTACTACTCCATTAGAGTGGTCACTTAGAGACTGACTGAGGTGTCTAGGGACTCTCCCCTCTGTGCAAACATTCCTGGCAGCCTGTGCTTCAGACTGTGCCAGCGTTAAGTCTGGCCATGGGTTTCCATTTGGGGCAGGAAGCCAGAAAACTGGAACTTCAGTCTGAGAAACATTGGAAAAAATATCTAATTCTCTTTAAAAGGAATAATAATAATAAAGGGCTCTGTATTTACCCTGGTGCTTTCTGAACTCCTATTGATGCCCCTCTATTCTGTGCTGTCCAAACTATACCTGTTTTGGGAGGCGAAGAGTTCACCTATGCTTCTTGTTTCTTTGCTTCCATAAAGTTGGTTTTGTTAGCAGAGATGGTAAGAGATTGTGCATAAAGCTGCAGGAAAGCTTCCTCAAGTGGCATCCTGCTGTTCCCAGCTCTGCTTGTCTCCTGAGATGCTTGTGGTAAACTGTTTCAGTCTTTGGATTGCTCCATCAGTGCTAGATGAGACTGACTTATCTTCAGCTGTTTAAATTAAAAAATGAGGTGAAAAGTACTTTATTTCTTTGGACATATGATTTCTTCTTGAGTTGGAAAACCTTGAAATTTCCCTTGACAGCTTTATTTGTGAATAGTATTCAGTTTCTATTTTCAGGAGTAACAAACAAATGAGTGTTTTGGCTGTTGTGGTAACCTCTTGTTACACCATCATTACCTTTATCCCTCACTCGTATTGCACATCTTGTGACTGTTGGCATAGAAGAGGGATTGTGTAAGAAAAAAATTGTTTAGTACCATCCTCAGTCTTGAAGTTGTGTCCAGTCTTCTTCTTCCAGTACTTTCTAGCAGATAAATTCAGAGCTGGTGATACAGCTGTAATATCTCCCCATCCTCTCTTCAGTATTTACCTAATGCACCCTAATTATGCAATAAATCCTTTTTGGCCTTTTAATCAGTGTTCAAATAACAGTGAAAGTGTGAATAATTCACTGGATAAATTTACAATTTAGAAACCTCTCATGGTTTTGGAAGGTGTTTCAGTTGGGATTTTTTTGCTGGCTGTTTAAAAGGATCATGGTTTAGGACTGGAAGAGAGAAAGGCCTTTTTCCTCTGTTCTGGGATCTCTGCTGCTACTTTCGCTTGCAGAATTTGAGCTCCTTGTGTTGGCCTTGTTTCTTAATTGCTGAACTGGGCCCAGTGTCAGGTTAGGTCATTCAGTCTCTGTTGGTCCACTTCTCTCTGTACTCTGGCTCTGCTGCTCCGGGCAGATATTTAACCCTACTCACTGCTGGAGCTGTTTATTTAAACAAGTTTCCTTTGCTGTTGTGACCTGCTGTGTGGCAGGTTCCTTCCAGCTCGAGCAACACCAGAAAGGATTTGTTGCTTGACAATTCCTGAGATCTTTGCAGAGGCAAAGACTGCATAGGAGACACTGAAATGGGATGGCTCTTGTTTAATCATGTGGCACAACAGCTTTAATGGCTCTTCTCCTTGCTTTCCTGGTCCAGGCATCACATATGTAGGGAGTCCTGTCTCCATGGTCTGGATCTTTGTGCCATGCTTCCCTCTTCCTACTGTTGCTCTCTCAGCCTGTTTGTCACTTCCCTGTAGAATGCCTCTATAATGGGAGAACTGCTCCTGGTTCACTGAGTTGGAACTACAGCTGCCAAACATCCCTTGTATTTGGAATTTCTGTCAGTTTAACAGTAGAAACAGGATGCAAGTACTTGACTGTAAATTGGCAGTAAGTAGAGACAAGATGACGTTTTTGGCGCTGGGTTGGGGGTGGAGGGGGGAAAGCCACTTCCTTTCAGTTAGGTGAAGTGACCAGGAAAGTTATCAGGAAAAAACTTGGACACGGAACATGGTTTTTGGTTTAGTTTTTTTTTTTTTTTTAAGTTCTGTTTTTGGTTTTGGTTTTTTTTATTCCCTGATTCATTTCCCTGTGCAGAAGGCAGAGCTTCTTCAGTACAGCAAACACCTGACCTTTCCTATTGCTTCCTTAAATATTGCAGGACTAGTTGATCTGAAGCAAACTACCTTAAAGACATCACCTTGCTGCTCTGTAGGTTGGCATTCCTTAATTTCTGGTGACTGCCTTCCTGGCTTTGTAGATGCCTTTGAAGGATAAATTGCAAACTTTCTATGAGCCTGGTGTGGTACATTCTCCTTAGTATCCAAGGCAGATCACTAATGGATTTGTGCTCTGTTCTGTTGTAGGAGATGGATCCTCATTGTATTCATGGAGTCCTTCTTCTGGTTGAAAAAGATCTGACTTTTCGGATGGAGAAGCCACCAGCAGGACAGGTAATGGAACCATTTATCTGGGGTTTGCTTGGCCACTCCTGATATCCTTTATTTAAGCCCCCAGACAGCAAATTCCCTGTCACTGATGTATGTTCATTCTCACATGAAATTTCCATAGGTGTCCTCTGTGTTTTGTGGTTGTGGTGTCTAGGGGTGTGGTTATTTATTGGGCTGTCGTGTTTCTGTGAGCTGAGCAGTTCCTGTCCTGCTCTGTTTATTGCCACGCCCATCAGTGACATTTGCACCACAATTACGTCAGTCTGCTGGGGACTCAGAACACAGGGGGTTTGTTGGGAGCATGGATAACTGTTTGGAGGAGCCCTGCACAATTCGCTAGAGATGCTTTTCTTGTTCTCCCGTTAACAAGGGGGGAAATGTGTGGTCAGGAAGAGATCACATTATGCTAAATCCTGAGCTCCACCTCTGAAGATGCCTGTTGCTTTCCTGGATTTTGCATCTCCTCTGTTTCCTCTCATACCTGCTGCTGCCAGTGGATGAGAGACTTCTGCAAGAAGGGGAAGATGAGATGAGCATTTGTGTGACATTCCCTTTGTAGCTGAAATGTCTGGAAAGACCAAGAGGAGGGAAAGTTACCACAACATCACTGAACTCCTCCACTAGAAGTAAAGCTGTCTTGGTATTCTATAGCTGTATAAGAAGTGTAGGCTCCCAGCCATGCTGTGGTGAGCGGACTTCATCTTAGTCCTCTTCCTGTGCTCCAAGACTGTTGAAAGCTACAAGAATGGACTGAAATTCTGTGCCTGCTAAAGCTCTGTAGGCTTCAGAGTAGGCCAGGAGCTCTCTTTTGGCTTCTGTGGATGATGTTGTGACAGGTGTCAGGCTTGCTGTGCATGTGGTGTGGTGTCCCCAAAGGCTAAAGAATTCTTTAGCCCAAAGGCTAAAGAATAAAAAATGTTATTAATCCATTTCCTTATTGCCCCCATGTGGAAGAATTTGGAGTCAGAATGGGGGCTGCAGCCATATGCATGCAGGGAGAGCTACAGAAGAAATTAAACTCATTGAACAAACACAAAGAGTGTAGGAGGGAACAGAGGAAAGACTAATAAGCGCATGGGCATGCAGGAGGAATTGGAAGCATCATCACAATTTTGTAAGGAGGTAGAAACTTCACACTGTGTGTGTGTGGGGGAGTTAAATGTCTGCACCTGAGTTTGTGTCTGGGCTGGCTTCCATGTACCTGCAGGAGCACTTGTTGCTCTGGTGAGTATAGAAATGCTCTGAGGTCCTACAGACTTGCAGAAGGCAAGTTACCTGTGCCAAGCTCCAAGAAACTCTTGGAGCAAATAGCTTCTGTGATGAGTGGAGAGTTGAGGGCAGGGCAGAGGCTGCTCTGTTAGACTCTTTTATAGGAAGTGAGATGGGGAAGCTGGGGGCTGGATTTAACCTCCCAGATTCTCTAAACAGATGCAAATCACAGCACAACTGTGGGAACGTATGAGGGAGTTGCTCTGCTTGCACCAGGAGGTGCTGGCTCTGAAGAAGGCTGGCTGCTGCCAGACTTCTATCACAGATGTTCTGCCTGGTGAAACAGCATGTTGTGGCCTGCATTCCTTCAGGGTTTGCCCACTGAGCTGTTCAACAAGCTGCTCTAAGACTGAATTTTTGTTGGGTTTTTTTTTCACTTCATATTGTAGTGATATTGCAGCTACACACTGCATGCTGTGCTTCTGTGCAAGATAGAGAAAGAAATAATAGATTCTGCCTTTTGTTAACCTTCCCCTCTTCCTCCAGTACTCACACCCTAATACAAGTGAGCTTTTTTCTTTTTCTTTCTATTCCTGTGCAGTTTGAACTTCTCACCTCCATGAAATCCCTCCATAAGCACATAGACAGCTCACAGCTGCCTCTGGAGCTGGATGGGGCCTTCCCGTACTGCCACCAGGAGTGGCTGAGCTTCCGCAGGGTGAGTAGAGTGTTTTGTGTGCTTTGGTCTGAGAAAAGCAGTGGCATGGTAACAGGTGGGAACAACAGGAACCTGTCAACTTGTAGCTGAACCTACAAGCATTAAAAGACAATTTTCCTGTAAAGCTGTGAATGCAAATGAATCTCTGGTATCAAAAAAAATGCTAATACTGTCTTCATAAGATGGGTACGCAGTGTGGTCTCTTGGCATGACTGCAGGAACTAAAGTTTTAGTTTTTTACTCATTTGCTTGAGCTGCATGAATTCTTTCTATTCTTTCTTGTCTTCAAAATATGGTCAAATCTGAAATGGAATCCTGTCTTGTGATACACAAATGGCTCTTGAGTTAGACAGGAGGACAGACATCTGAAACTAATCTCAGCAGAAGGTGTTAGTATCATGTTGCCATTGGACTGATGATGAAGAACTTGACTGTAATAACGAGTTAAATCTTCTTGGTTTTGGAGCAAATTCCCCAGATCAAGCTATTATCTCCTTGGTAATATCTGCAGTCCTTGCATGAGTGAGACTGGGAAGTTCCAGATAATCAGTTCAGAATTCTTCTTCTAGGAATATCTTTTACTTGCAAGCAGCAGGGTATGTGCAGACTGCCAGAA
Source organism: Fringilla coelebs (assembly GCF_963513975.1). Taxonomy (NCBI): domain Eukaryota; kingdom Metazoa; phylum Chordata; class Aves; order Passeriformes; family Fringillidae; genus Fringilla; species Fringilla coelebs. Next base: position 7,144,078 of record NC_140040.1, on the reverse strand, counting down.
GCCTGCAGGGGTGGCATCCATGGTGCCAATACCCAGCTCTGTGTGCACTTGTGCTGTGCAGGGAGTCTGAGTGCTGTCAACCATGTGCTTGTTGAATCTTTAAAAGCTCTGTTGAGTTTTTCGGCACACCAAGACTAGACAGGATTAAATCTCTGTAAATCTGCACACAAGCTGGCTGTCTTCATGTTGAGTTTGCTGACCCTGGTGGTTGACAGAATTGTCACCTCAGCTTCCAGAGGATCCAGTGGTCTTTTGGCTCTGACCTTGCTACCCAGAGTGCCATGCTGTGTGGCACAGCGCAACACTTGAAGCAGATTAAGATGTCACTGATAACACCACTGTGGTGCTGGTGGCAGGCTTCAGAAGAGAGGCTTGACATGTGCCAAATGTTAATTTATTTTTTCCAACTTACATCTAAAAGTACTTGTATAAACCTGTGCTGATGCAGTTGAGGTACAGAGGCCTAATCTTGGTGCCCAGGATTGACTTGGAGAAGTTGATTTGGCAGTGATGAAGCAGAGAAACTTTGCAAGAAGTTATGGATTAGTTTAATGGACAAAGTTGAGAATACCTTGAGATCTGAGGTGCTCTGTGTGTGCAGAACGGTAATTCTTGAAGGAAGGACCATGATATCAGTCTGCTTCTTGTCTTAGCATGTAAAACATTACCAAAGGGAGTTAGCATGGGAATCATTCTGTATGGAATGCCTGTTTATACTGTGTGTGATAATGACCCTTGTGCTCAGCTCCTTTAGCTCTGCAGCTATGTGGCAAACAGCATTTATTTCCTGTCTCAGTGATCTCACCTGCATCCTGCCTGCTAATCTGTCACTGCTGGCCATGTTCCAGCACTCCAGGGGAGGAGGGAGTTCAACTCAGTAAAGATTCAAACAGCTGCTTTTTTGTTTTGTTTTAAACACAGTTATTTTGGAATAACTGTTTCTCCTTTCTCTTTATTTTAGTGGCTAACGGGTGGCATCTGGCAGTATTCAGGCTTTATATCATTAACTTTTCTGAAAGATAGCGCCTCACAAACCCTTGTGAAATGTTTGGACGTTTTTTTGTTTGTTTTTCTCCCTGCTTCCCCCCAACCCTGAAGAGCGGAAGGATTTCAAATTTGTCCATAGGTTAAGGTGCTTAATTTTGGAAGCTTTCCAGTTTCCTAATCTTTAATTTACACTACTTTTAATATGAGGAGAAATTATTTAAAGTAGAAAAATTCCAAGTAATTGTTTTATGTTTTGTTTCTCTGACATTCATGCAGTGTGATTCATCTTCATGGAAAGTTACAAGAAATGCCAATAGAAGAATGTGAGACATAAGTGGACTGTTTTTTTTTTTTTCTGTAAAGCATGACCCATCTAAGCCATGAGTCTGCAGGTTTCTAAGGTCTGCATAGAGGCCTTGGTCTAGTGTGATGCAGCTGAAGCTTCTTATGGGCTTCCCTTTGCTGATACAGCCTCACTGAATGATATAATTGAACTCTGGGATTAATGTGTTTGATCCTCTCTTGATTTTTGTACTCTGAAGCTTCTGCAAGCTCAGAATACCTTTTCTGTCAGCCGTAAGACAATAATCTCTGCCTTGGTCTTTTCTTCTTGTAGAAGCTAGAATACTTGCTACAACAATGCCAGGGTGTGTGTGCCTTCCTTCAGGGAGCTATTAATAAAGTGGAATCCACAAAATTACCAGGAAAGGCTGAGGTAAGCACATACTCACAATTTTAGCCTGGTGGGGAAGGTATCAGGAGCATAAGGAGCACTGTTGATCACTTTAGACTTATCAGGCTGGAGAGAAACAGCTATAGGAACCAACTTCCCCTTTTCCTAGAGTGGGCCCAGGTGAGATGTGGTTTCAGTGTGTTTTGGTTTAGGTTCTGTTTTTTGCCTGTTCCTTCACTGCCTGTAGGTTGCAATAACTGCTCACCTTACTCTTGTGATCCCTCCAGGATGCAGCTGTGCTGCTGAGGAGTTCAAGGCAGTTGATGAAGAATGTTCTTGAAGATGCAAGTTTGGTCAAGGTGCAGCAGGAGGGTGGAGCGCTCCTCGCCAGACTGGGAAAGGAGGCGTCCTGTGTCACCCTTACCCAAGACTACAGGTGAGCCCCCAGAGTGGGAGAAGAGAAGATGGGGATGAGCAAAAAGCAGGTGCTGGGAGTCTCCCTGAGGTGCCCCATTGTTTGTGCAGGCTGGAGAACAGCTTTGTGTAGCAAGGAATTATGTTAAAAACAGTAAAGGTGAAAAATGTAATGAATTTTTTCTTGATTGCTTCTTCCCCAGTCCAAAAACTTGTCCAGGTGAATTCACTTAGATGGTTCAACTTCCTTTGTCAAGCCAAATCAGGCTTATCTTCTGTAGTGGAGAGAGAAGTGGATATTTTGGGTACCTGTAAAACACAAGCCTTAATTGATGATAGCAGTGATGAATGTTTAGGTACAGGCCATTATCACTATGTGATTTCCTAAGGCACTCCTTGTGCAAGGGGATTTCCAGGGACCTTAGCTGGGAGGAATGCTTGCTGGCTGAGGCAGGCTCTGATCTCCTGGCACATTGGTACAGTTTGCACAAACAAATTCTCACTGCCCATTTGTGGGGTCGTTATGAGAAGCAGGGAATGAGAGAGCCCAGCTGTTTGACATCCCCAGGGCATTGCACAACTTGTGTTTGTGCTGCTAAAACACCTGAAGCCTATCAGCATGAGAAGGCCTCTGTGCTATGTGCTGTGCAAACAGCAAGGTAGAAAGGCAGCCTTTGCAGCCAGGAGCTTGCAGCCCAATGTGAGATAAGCACTGGCATGTGGGTGCAGGTGAGGGCACGGGGCGGGGGGTGGGGGGGTGGCAGGGTGGTGTGGAATAGCTCCATGCACCCACAGCCTTGCTCTGGTTCAACTCCATGTTGCCATCACAAGCTGGGAGGTTTGAAGGGAGGGAATCAAGAGAAGATAACATAGTTATGGAGTATCTCAACCAAACAGTGTGAAAAATACATTTCTCTTTTAAAATTCAGCAAGTGGATGACAGTGCAAGTTGCTGCCTGTCACTAGAAGAAGAGGATCGACATTTTGGTGCAGAAAATGGAGCATGAGGGCAGGCTGTGTAACTGTTTCTGTTCCCTGCTTGCTGTGGCTCCTGTCAGGAGCTCTGGCAGACTATGCAGACACAGCTCTCTTACTGAACTGGTGAAGTAATCTTGATGCAATTTTGGATTGAATTGCTACAGTATAATCTTTTCATTCTCACATGACATGAGAAGCACAATAATGTGGGGTTTTGTGCTTTGTTTGTTTAGGGTTTTTTTATTATTATTTATTTCATTTTAAGTAACACAGCAACTTTAGAGTCCTAGGAGAATGGGAAAATGTGCATGAGTTTTATGTTTTGTTTTGGTTTTAAGCTAAGCCTGTGTTTTTGTGCAGGGAAATGATCAACTTTGAAACCTGATCTGACAGAGCCCCTAAGGATAATTTACTGCTTTGATTACTTTAGCAAGGGCAGGGGTGGGGGATACACACAGAATTCTTTGATTGTATGGTGTTTGAGTGCATGCTGAAGCTGTGTAGCATGTTCTCTGCTTAATCAAGGTTATATTCATTGTCTGCCAGTGTGACAGGAGACTGTATGCCATGGTTCAAATATATGTGACTCTCTCCAGCTTGAGGATTGTAACAGAATATAGCAGGAGAATGTTATTCTCTTCTAGGCTGTGGAGTAGTTGCAGAAACTAAAATCCATGCAATATTTTAATTTTCATCTAACTTGGGGCAGAGCACTAAAGAAGTCCACTCTTCTTTGTTTCAAGATCCCTTCAAATGGGGAAAAGAGCTCTATCACTTGGCTAGAGAACTCTGTATAAGGCACTGTTGGTTTCTGGTCCTCCATGGTCCTCCTCCTTTCCTATCTGATGTGCAGATATTAAAGGTTCTAAGCTCTGTTAATACTGAGAAGATTATGATTTTCAAAGGCTTCTTTAATAGATATGATCAAAGCAGGGTAGAGACAAAATATTGCAATTGGCCAACTAAGCTAGCATGGAGTGGATATTGATGTATGTATTGAGGTATTGATTTCCAACTGGTGATGTGTGAAAATGGAACAGAACTGCCTTTGTGTGTGCACTCAGCAGGGCTTGTGGTACTGCTGCTCTGAATTTTGAATTGTAAAATCTTGATCAGTGCTTAGCAGCCTAATTCCACAGTCATTTTCCCAATACTTGAAATAAATTATTTACAAAAGCAAGTCAAATGACTTTACTCTTCTAAGTCACCTTTGACTCTTTTGTCTATCACATGTCCCATTGTTGTTTTTATTGTCTCGTGTGGTACAAAAGTCTGATAAAATAGTCATGACTGCCAAAACTTCCTAGTCATAAATTGAGGTCAGTTGTGACCAGGTGACTGTCTGAATGTGCATGAATTATATATAAATAGAGAAGACAGTTTAAAGAGCAGTTTTCTGGACTTTTGGCTCCACTAAATTAAAATATGCCAACTACAAGTGGAGAACTAAAGTTAAAATTCTGATTTTTTTTTTTTTTTTTTTTAAGAATAGAGGTGACAAGCCCATCTGCACTTTAACCTTGGAATTAACCTAGCAAGGATTGACTTGGGGTTTTTTTCAGGCACTATATTTTTCTAGCTGTCACAGATGTCTTTCTTGCTATTTTGTGGTTTCATGTGGAAAAAGAACACCAGGAGCTGGTAAGAATAGAGATGGATGAGCCCTTCTGAAAATGCCTGACCACAGGTTGGAGATAATAAGTTAAAACAGGTAAGGAAGCAGGGCATGTAAGTGCAGTCAGATGTTATCTGCCAAATACCTTTCAAGAGCACTGGGTAAACAAGAATTGCTTTAGTCTTTCTTTAGTAATGAAACTCTTTCTTCTCGTGGGATTGGTTGTGGATCCTTCTCTGCTTGCTCTGCCCTCCTGGAGAGCACAGATGCCCTTTTGGAGTGTTTTGTGGCACAGAGCAGTGGGATCTCATTGCTGCTCAGGTCTGACCTGGGATTTCTGAGGCTTTGCTAAGGCAGTGCCACAGGTTCTTTCCTGCAAAAGTTTAACTCTTTCCGTCAGAGATGTGGGCATGCAGGAGGGATGTGTTGTGCTCCATCCATTTGTTTCTCTAACAGATGATTTAAGAGCTTCTGGGAGTCTTTCCTGCATGGTCTCATCCTGAGATGCTGTAGCACCACAGCAGTGGCTTTGACCAGTAACTGCTCCCATTGTGAGCCGACCAGGAGTCTTCATACTCCTTTCTCCACCAAGTACCACTGCAAAAGATAGCCTTGCCCATCCAGCTGCTTGTCCACAAAAGGAAAGACAGTCTTCTCCAAGCAGGCTGTCTGGAATTCTGCCTTTTCCCAGTTTAGGAAGGAGGAGCTCAGTTACCAAAATACACATCCTGCAGGCAGGGAGTTGGATTAGGGGCTGTGGTGTGCTTAGCCGATCCCGCTGAGATCTCCCACCTCCAGCAAGACCAGGCTGAATTTGTCCTGGAGTTGGTGTGGGTGTGGCACTCATGAGCCAGTGTATCTTTGTGGCACCTCTTTAAGTGCTGTAATGGTAGGTCTGGCCGCCCAGAGGTACCAGGGGACTGCTGGAGGTGGCATTGCCGCTTGCCCACTGTTGGTAGATTTAAAGCCAGCACATTTGCCTTCACACCATCCACTGCACTGAAGGCTCAGTGCTTCTGCAGGTCTGTTATGAACCCTTTGAGGTTTTGCTGTCCCAGTCTTTCTGGGGATTGAAATGCAGAGCTGTTAGCCTAGCTGAAGTTCCTCTTGGTAAGTGTGGCCACATGACACAGAGACCTCCATCACTTCAATGCTGTTAATACTTTTTGTACTTTCAAAGAGGATTTTTTTTAATAACCAGAGTTGTTTTAATAAGGTACATAGAGTTGGTTAGCAGGTGTAGCTTTGGCTTCTGGCTATCTAGTGTAGTGATCAGCTAACCTGTAGCTTGCAGGCAACTCACTGAGCCAGCTGTGAAAAGTGGACTAATGTATTGCTGCTTCTGTAGTGGATGTCAAAAACTTACAGTTTATGATGGCAGTGTCAGAGAAGCTGCCAGAGCCAGGGAGCTCTTGCTGAAGTGAGGCTGTGATGTGGGGCTGGGCAGTAAGGCCAGCATCCTTTTAACCTGGTCTTTAGCCAGGTGTTTTTCACTGTTGTTCTCATTATTGCTACTCTTCCAGCATAGCCAAGAGCTGGAAATGTGTGCCTAGACAAGTGCCTAGTGAATGCCTTTCGTTCTGCAGATGTGTTATGAGTCACAAGTAGAGCAAAGAAGGTATAACCATTTTATATGAATATATAGATGGTTTTTAGCAAGAATGCACCTGCCTGGCTCTACCACGGTGTTCTCACCATGGCACGGGAGTGGGATTGTGTCACGTTGTGCATGGTGATGGGTAGGATAGTCCCAAGGCTAGAGGTGAGAGCTGAAAGGAGAAAAACCTCAGATGGTGAAGGAATGATCATGTTGAGTGTTTGGCTCTGTGCACCATGGAACCAGAATAAGCTTAATCTCTTCCCCCAAGCTCCTCATCTGAAAAGAATCTGTGCTTACAAGCTGTGAATAAGCGGCTTATAAATAGATGGAGGAGTGAATTCTCCTTTGTTTGCAGAAGGCAGTATAGTTAGTCTCTGTATTTTGAGGGTGGAGTGGCTGGAGCCAAGAGCTGGTTTTGTGAGCTGGCTATTTTTAGTGTGGCTTGGTGATCTAGTTGGAAGCCCTGGGTGGGGACCTGAGCTGAGCAGAGGGAATGGACAGTACAGAGCAGACTTCCTGAGCTGCCAGGTTCCTGGTGCAGGACCTGACTCAATTACAGTGACAGAGAGGGTGATCTTACAGCTAAAAGCCTCCATAGTTCATGTTCTGACTTCCACACACACCACTGAGACTCTGGATCTGCTTGAAATTGTGGCTAGTTATCGATGAAGTGGGGTTGTAGCTGTGTGTTGCTGCAGACCTCTTGTTCATGGGTCTTCAGCAAGTCTCTTGCTAGTAGCAACTTCTGGGATGTTACAAGGCCTGCATGTGCCATTCTGCAAAGTGGTGTATGAGCTCCCTGTGGTGGAAGTAAACCTGGATAATGTACGGGCTCTCTGCCCCTGCTGAGGGATTGCACAGCACTGTCTGAAGCTTGGGTCAGAGTCAGACTAAGCTGATCATCAAAATGTGGAGCAAGTTGGGAGCAAGGGTAGTGGGGTGATAGGTGTCTGGTGTGTAAGTCCCAGTCTGGGCAGACTGAGATGGCTGGACTTTTTGGTTTGTAAGGTACAGCGTGTGCACTGTCAAACTGCTTGCTTCTGTCATAGGCTGGTGGTCATAGCCAGGTAACTTACACTGGGAAATCCTTCCTGGAGGCATTATTGTCTTCTGCCATCCCCTTTGTGCTTTAGAGATGTGTGTCTGCTGTGGCTCTGTGTGTTTGTACGTGCTTCAGAAGATGCTAATGCTTGTGTCCCTCTCGCTGATGGCAGTTGAGCTGGTGCCTGCTCCATCTTCATTCCTCTCTAGGAGCTTTGGGAGCCTTTCACACTACCATTTGCTGCAGTGTGCCCTCCTAATACGTGATCTGCGAGAGGCACCTTTCATTGCAGGGTCCTTTCCATGTTCCTCCTGTGGACCTAATCCTAAAACCTCAGGACAAGATGTATGCCTTTGAAGCCAGATGAAAAATTGTGCTTAAATTCTGACCTCAGAGGCGCCACGAGAGGCCTCTGCGCTGTTGCTGGTGACACAGAAGGTGCTGACGAGCACTAAGCCTTTGGCCGAGCATGAGTGGCAGTGCTCTTCCCGGGCCTTATTTGTTTGTGTCAGGTGGAGGGAGGAGCACAGGTCGACATTTCTACCCAAACACACGCTGTGCTACTTGGTATTCATTTTGGTTACAGTCTAACCTGTTCCCTCTTCTGGCGTGGTGGTTTTAGCCTGGTAAAAAGCACTTAGGCTCACATTAAACAAATCTCGCTGCTCGGCACATAAAGGAGAGTGGAGCTGGGGCTGTTGTCATTCTGAGTGCATGAAGTGCTGTGAGACGTCAATTGTGGCATTTGCAGAGAGCTAAAAGATTGCAGAGTTCTGTCTAGGTAAGTTTTCATTGTCCTCTTGGGCTTTTTATAGATGATTCCCCTCAGCTCCTTTTCTGTGTTTCATTTTCTGCTTGTGTCCTAAATCTTCTTGGATTCAGTGAGAATTTACCCAGAAGACTCCAGTTTTGCTTGTTTTTGTTTGCAATACTTGTCATGCCAACAGGGCATTAGGTAATTAATGACACGCTGTGTTTTATCTGTTTAAAAAATATTATGGAAAAAAATTGCAAAAAGTTTCCAGTATAGGATGTTAGCTGAACTGCCTGACATTCCTGCCTTAGCCCAGGCTATCCCACCAGCACCATTTTTATATAACTATGTTGGGATAGATACTTCTGTTGCTGGGCTGGTTAATAGCACAGTTTCTACTATTATATGGATCATAGTCCTGGAAGTGGGCAAAAAGATGTATCAGTGAAATAGGGCTATGGCTTTAAGTGGCAGTGTATATGTATTTGAGCAGGACATCTTGAAAGCCTGGTGGTCTCAGCTTCAGGAACACAGCTCTTAGACTAGTGCATTTGACCAGGATATAAACATAAGCAGGTTAATGTACATTAGACAAGGTTTCGAGGTAGAAATTGTTTACAGCTGGTAGAAAACCACATCTTGAGGCTCAGTGTTCTCAGAACGGTGTTTCCAAATCCTATCCAAGGCTCCACTGCACTGGGAACTTTCCCCAGGAGCAGGCTACTTGTTGGTTTGGGATTTATTATAATGGGGTTTTTTTTCCAGTCAGTTTTATGGATCTTACTGGGATTTTAAATCAACCAGAGTCTGAACACACTTTTATTGTAACTGAATGCAAGCCAGGCAGAAGAAAGAAACAAAGGCCTCATCTTGGTACTGTGCTTGGACACTTGTTTAACTGTGTGCATTGATCCCTTGGCTTTTAAAGGGATTTCTGAATGTAAACACATTTAGATGAACTGAGCTCCAGAAGAGAATTCTCTTGGCAGTTCTGGTCTTCAGTGTGTTGTATTAATTGGATGGTTTTAATTGATGGCTCCCAGGTCAGGTAACTTCTTGAGGAGGGATTGAGCCAGGTCTGTGGTCTCAGCTAGATCCACTGGTCTCATCCTCAGTGGAAACAGGCATCCCACAGGCAACTGCAGATTTTGTTTTTGACCTCTGTGCCTTTGTAAGAACACTTCAGGGTTCTAAAAAATGTACCTATTTCCTCAGATACTTAAATCAGGGAATTGAAACCGCCATGGCTATTTGTGTACTGCAGAGAACAATTAGTCATATTTATTTAGCCATATCTGCTTTAGCTTTACCGTGGCTAGTTCGAATTTTAACCTCAGCTGCATGTGAAGCTCTTAGCTCAGAAAGCAGGACTGTGCGTTGGAGGTTGACCTCCTTTTATGGGACCATTATAAATATGGCACTTATGTAGGTTGCCACCAAAATGCAGTAATGACCAAGAATGACATTTCTCATCCTGCGAAACATCCCTCAGGCACACAGCACTGTCCCTGCAGACCTGGAAGGATTTCTTCCAGAAGCATTGCTCAGGATATTTTAAGTGATTTGTAGCCAAGGTATCAGCACACATGATCTGGGTGATGTCCTTGGGCTAATCCATCTTTTAAACCCCCTAATTTCTAGATGCTGTTCATTTTATGTTAAAACCTGTATAGACATCCACAAGGGAAGTTCAGCACCAAGAGAGTGGAAGACTAGATAAGACTAATGTTGTAACATCTGACTGTGTTTCTTCTGAATTACAGAACAAATCAGATTAAGGATATCTGATTTTCCTAGGACAAGTTAGCTGCCCTATACTTGCCCAAACCCCATCAAATATACTACCAACATGTAGTATTTCCTTCCATTCATGAATTTTTGCCATTTTAAAATTAGCCGAGGCTGGTCAGAGGATGAGCTCTTGATTTCAGCCCTTTTGTTAGATCTGTTGTTCCTGCTGATTGTCAAAGCAGTTCTTGAAGGGGCAGACAGGAAGGTGCAGAAGAGTGATGGTTCTGCTGTTCCCTTCCCTGTGCTCTCCTGCTTGCATCTCACTGACATTGGCAGGCATGGTGCGGGCAGCACCTGCTTTTGTGACTCCGCTGGAAGCTTCTTCTGTGGCCATCTATTTTTTTGAAAACAAAACAGGTATTTTGCTTTGAAAACTAAAGTGCAACTCTCCAAGGCTGGCTTTTTTTTGAAGAATGGATTCAGACAGAAATGGTCTTTCTAAATTATAGGTTTAAAATTACCCTACCATTATACAACAGCTTGGCACTTCTCCAGAAAGCTGAAGACATTTGGAACCTTTTCCACTGGAAGGATAATTGCCCAATGAAAACAGGATTTGGGGAAACATAAACTGACATCAAGCTACTCCTTTTTGCTATAAATTATATTGACTCGGCACTATTGCAAAATTGCTTTTGATGATTTGACCATGGAAGAATGTAGTGAAAGACTCTTAATACCACACTCCCATATGCAGGGAAATTGCATTGCATCCACACAAATCTGAGCTGAGCTGAGACTTTCCACTGACTTCAAACAACTCTGCCTTTCGTGCTCAGTGCTGCACAGGCCACTATTAAAATATCTTTAAAGTCTTTAACAGCCAGGTGTTTTCTTTGTGTGCCAGGATGGAAGTCACTTTTTTCTTCAACCAAATTTTCAATATTTGGTTTGTTTACTCCAAGCTGCTGTAAAGGTACTGAAGGACAGGAATTAAGAACTTCTCAGTCTGAAGCTGAAAAAGAAATAGATATTTGTGTGAAGTATCATTTTCCCCATAAAATTCCCTGTTTCAGGATATTGTGGAGTTTACTAGTGTACTGGAAATCATTTAGGAAGTTTTTAAGATCTAGATCAGCAAATGGGTGTGTGTGTGTGTGTAAATAGATAAACAGATGTACAGAGGTTTGGGAGAACGGGCTTAATGCCCAGTGGATCCTCTCTGTGAGCACTGAAGTGCCCAAGTGAATCAAAAAAACAAACTTTCCCATGGACTGTGAGTGATTTCTTTGTTGGGCTCAGTTTGCCTACCTACTTTATACTACAGCATGGAAAGGCTAATATTTTCCCCTGTGTAAGAGAGTAAAAGATGGATGTTAGAGAGCCTGTCCAGCTGGTAAAAGTGAACTGTCAGGGGCTGACAACATATGAATGGAGTTACCTTGGAGATGCAACAGAAGACCAACAACTAGACATTGAGGGTTTAATGAATGCCTGCCAAGCGAGGCAGAACGTGTGAAAACAGCATGTCTGGTCCTTGAAACTAAGAGCTGAGGTGCTGGGATGCTGGAGGAACTCACAGAGGAGCAGGAATGGTGTAAGACCACACCTGAAGTTGTCTGGGGACTCTGAGCCCAGAGGAGCTGTTTGGAAATATTTTTTCTGTGCTTGTTGTTTCAGTTGCTCAGGAACCCATGGGCAGGACCATGAGAAGGGGCAGCCTTAGAGTGTTGAATTGTGGCTGATAAGGGCATCAGTAGTCTGCTGCAAGCATTCACAGAGGAAAAAAAATGGACAAGAGTAAGGGATTTTGGCTTATATAACTCCAAACAGCCCAAATTACTGATAAGAGTTAATTTCCATCCTTCTTCTGAACTGAATTCTCTGTCTAGTCCCTGCTTATAACATAAACTCCCAAATGCATCTTAGACAGACTTCAGGTAAGTTTGAGACGCTTGTGGATCAGTAAAACAAGGTTCTCTGTGTGTGTCTTCAGTAACAGGATGTCACTTTTAGCACCATTGTATTAGCAGAGACAGAGAGAGGATGACTGATTTGTGTATATATATATGTAGATTCTGTACATCTGTAGCTGCCACATTATTTACTGAGACGTGTATTTTATGATTACATCCAATGGGGCAAAGGGCTCACTTCTAAACTGGAGCTTCTTTCCGCCTTCTGCAAATGTACATAAAGGCTTGGTTGGATTGAGATCTTCAGAGGCAGGATAGCTCCTGTGGAGGGAATGCGTGGGGCCAGAAGTGTTGTTTGGGGTGGATTTTTCTCAATCCTTTAGTTGGATACCAAGAAGTTCACTCAAGCCCCTTCTCCTGAAATGGATTCCTCAGACTATGGTTGGTGGGCCAGCAGGAGTACTTTATTGCTGCAGTTTTGAACCTGACTTTCCCTGGAGGGGTTTGCTGGCCATAAGGCCAGCACTGGTCTCAATTGTTCTCCAAGAGACTGGTCTTTTCCACAGTAGCTCAGTGAATTAGCCTCTTTACATAGTGACTTTATGGTACGCCTGTTTCTGGTTAAAAAACCTTATATTGTGGGGTTTTTAAGCCTTTTTAAATAATCACTTCCTATCCCTCTACCTTGAGGGTGATTTTTCCCTCCTGTAGTTGCAGAGTTGTCTTCAGGTTGTGCCTTTGGGAAACGTGCAGTCTGCTCTGCTAGAATCTGTAGTATTTGTTAGGCCTTGCAGCCCAAGTTGCTACTGACTCCTGTCAGGGAAAACTGCTCAGACCTAGGACAATGGGGGGGGTGTTTCCTCTGTCAGGTATGGAAAGGGGCAGAGTGGGGCTCCCTGGCTCCCATCCCCTAATCAGATCATACTCTGTGCTAGGTCAGGCTGGAACCCTTGTCTCAGGTCCCTGTGTTGTCAGGTTGCCATCTGACAATACCACGTTAAGTGCTGAAGCCATGAATGCTCGCTTTGTCACTGGCTTGGGTGGACATAAGGACTCCTATTACAGAAAGGTCTAGCAGGTCAGTCTGGCTTGCTGATGAGTGCCATCAAAGAAATAGCATCAACACCAAAGTCATTTCCATGGAAGCTCAGGGAAAGGTTTGAAAAATATTTTGCCTTGTGAGGGGGTAATTGAAAATGTTTGCATATAGCAGCCTGGAATGCCTAAAGTTATAGGTGCTTGATTGTCTGTGCCAGCGGGAGGAAGAGTGTTTGCTGTATCCATTTCCTGAGTGGATGAGAGCATTCATGCCAGCAGGGAATTCAGCCCTGTGGGAGTAAGGCCAAAGGGTGTCTGCCTGTCTGGCCATCAGTATGCTGGAGACTTACTCAGAAAATGGGACTTGACAGATGCGCTCTGCTGCACAAAACCGAGCAGCATTAATGGTGTTGCCAAATTTAACTTGCAGCCATCGTCCAAACTGTTTCTCATTAGCTGTCCCAGCTGTGTCACTGCTGCTGACGGGAACTGGCCTCCACAACCTGCTCTGTAAACACTTTCCAGAGCTCAGCTTGGACAATGATTATGACTCTGCTGCTGTGAGTCTCCTGGGTTGGATCTGGGTCTGTCCATAGGAAAGGATTACAAAACAGAAGGCTCATATCATCACGGTTTGTTTATGGCAGTTTTGGGAAATGCCAGAGCAGCGCTACAGCTTGGATCTTTCCATTGAAGCCTGCAGATTCTCTGTAGAGAACCTGTCTGCTCTGTACTGCAGTAGCACTGATCTTAGTCCAGAAACTATTTGGGTATTTTTGGCTGCACTTTGGAGAAATTAATTCAGTCTAATGGCATTTCAAAGAGGAAAAACAAAAGTATCTAAGAACCTGAGGTTTGAGAAGTTGGCTGTTGCACACTGGGTGGAATTGTGAATGGAAAAATAGTGTGGATTTCTACTATGCAGAGCTGCTCATCCAGACCTATGGCACTACCTCGTGTCAATTAAAACTACAGGATGGCTGTTACTAAACACTCACATTCAGTTGCATTTCATATGTTCAAGATTGCCTGTAAACCCAGACAGAAATAAGCATGTATGCTGAATTGTTTTGAATTATATTCCATTAGCAATATTAGCTACCTATTTTGCAAGTGCTTTAGATAATTTTAATAATATGATAAAAAGGCAGGCTCTAATAAGTCAGAAGGTTGTAAGACTATGAAATTAAAATTGGTTTAGGGTGAGTTCAGGAGATGACCAGGCAACTGAGCATGCCAGTGTAGAGCACAGCTGAAGGAGGCTGTAGTGTTTTCTTGCAGCTGTCTCTTGAGCCCATAATTGTAGGAGGGGAAATCTAGAAGCAAAAGAAATATAAGAAGAATAAGCTTGAATGCTCTTCTGTCTCCTGGATCCCATCTGTGATTCACCCAAGCCTGCGCTGGAGAGGTGTTGCATGCATCTGAAAGAAGTTCATCATACTCATCATCTTACCAAGACCGTGGCTGCAGCATCTGAGGGCACTGGGCTGCATCCTGAATCCCTCCATGCTTGCCTGTGTGCTGTGGGCAGGCTGGCAGGGAGAGTGCCTCCTGGTGTTGCCTGCTGGGCTTTGGTCAGCAGGGCTCCCTGTGGGAGGTAGGGAGCCCAGTCTATGAATCTCTTCAGCACAATACTGTAAAATCTGATTTCTCCTGGCACTGAGTTGTGGTACACTTTGCATATTTGTTTGGCTGGTGGAAATCCTGAGAGTAAGTGGGGCATCAGGCACTTAATATTGTTGTTGTCATTCAGGAGAGATTTGCTTACTAGTGGTGGCTTATTTACTTAATTAAATTCAAATGGTGGTTTTAGACACTGAAACTGCTTGACCCTGTGTTTTGTGAAAATCCATTGATGCAATGATTTGTGTTTATGAAAAGCTGAAAGTGTAAGAAATCTGGTAAATCTTGCAGGGAGCCTGGCTGGGAGGAGATGCTCTTGTCCTTCCTGCCAGGTTATCTGCATTGAGGTCAGAGTGGTGAATCATGGTAATGTGCAAGGAGCAGCAATATTCTCTCCTGTTCTCCATATGGAGATAGCCTGTGTGGGTCCCACGGGGAGGATGACTGGAGTGCTGTTGTTGGCCAGGTTGTGTTTGCATGAAGTGCTAGGGGAAGGACCTAATGCAAAACCCTTGACCAGAGCTGTGTCCCCTTGCAGAGATGCACTCGATGCTGCCAGCGTGCTTTATAATCAAGTTGATGAGGGCGTTCACCGCCTGGTGATGCTGTCAAACAAGCGCATCCAGGAACTGGAGCTGGTGATGGAGTTCGAGAAAGTGGAAGAGTGTTTTAAGGAGGTAAGGCCTACCTGTCAGTTCCAGTGGCTGCTGCCCTCTGACTGTGTTCCACAGCAGGTACTGGGCCTGTTGATCTGTTGTGTGAAGGTGTACAGTGATGCTTGATGCTTAAAAAGAACAAGTGAACATAAGATTGAGATAGAGTTTCAGCAATGCTGAGAATCAAGCCACTTATTTCCCTGGTATCTCTTGATATCAAGTGAAAGTCCCTCGGCTTCTCTCTAGGTGTGGCTTAGTCAAACCTCATTAAAATCTGTGAAGTGGCTCATAGGTAAGCCATACACTTGGAGGTTGGGTGTCTTTTTTGAGCCTCTCAGCGAGGCTGTTGATGAAATATTCTTCATACTTCACTTGAAAAGCAGCAGAGTGATGTCAACAAGCTGATAAGTCTGTGTGTCCCCTTTGGGCTGTAGCTCCTGCAGGGTCTCCTGACACCCTGTTGCAGAATATCCCTGCCCCACGCTGGCTGCCCATCCCTGTCGTGTACTCTTTTGTTTAGATTCCTGTGCTGTTCTCAGGTCCCTGATATCTGATAAGGCCAGGCACACTCCTTCTCCTCTGGGTGCAGCCCTCTCTACAGGCTCCCGGAAGGGAACAGCTTCTTGTCCTTAGCCCAAGAGCCATAGTCAACCTCCCACCCTCTGCACTTCCGTGGGACCTTCAATTTCCCTTCATTTAGTGCTTGTTGAAACTCTTCACAGCCATGGGATAACTGAAGCAAACAGGCACTGACTTTCAGAAAGACCGTGGAAACCTGGAGCCATGTTGATAGAAGACCTCCAAAAGTCATAAAGTGGCTCAGGTTTGAGCATCCTCCAAGAGCTGATCAGTCCTTTCAGTGTTGCAGATCCCAGATGTTCCATGTTGAACTCAACACTGAGATTATGGAGTTGCATGGTTTCCTGTGCTGTAACTCATCAACAATGAGAAGTTTGTGTCCTTAAAAATCATGATTAGGATCAGTTTCACTACTGCTGTTCTGGGATTCTGGGCTCCTCTCCTCTAGTGGGAACTGGATTTGCAAAGGAGGCTGCAGCCTAGCTAGTGTTTTCACAGGCCAAGGTGGATCCAGGAGTTTTAATGACTTCCCATTTGCAGGTAGACACTGGGGCGCCATGCAGGATGTGCTCGGGACAAGAAGTGTGTTGCAAGAACGTGGTAGAGACTCTTGTTAAACACACAGGTTCCTAATACCAAACAGAAATGAAAAAAGGCACAAAAGCAAGCACTGCAACCTGTTTCTGCTTTAAGCTGAACTTTATTTTTTTGTTGAATTGAGTAACACTCAACTGCTCCTGGGTTACTTTGCTTGTAGATCACCAGTGATGGCAGGAGCTGCTCCTGCTGTTAAACCTGCCTGGGAGTTCTAGGCAGCAGCAGTGTGCCTCTCTGCAGTACTGGCAACTCACCGCCATCTCTTCCTCTTGCCAGTGGACTTGCTCCTTGTAACCTTCTCACAGTCCACAAAACTAGGAGTTTGTCCTTGACTATGGGGTTGAGTTGGGATATGGATTCAGGTGACATAGGAAAACAGGATGCGTGGGCGTTAGGAAGCACTTAGTCTGTCCCTTCCCCCAGGTGCACCTATGCCTGGAGCATTGCAGACAAGTTTACCAGCCTGTTTTTAAAACCTAGTGATGATGGAGCTCCTGTGTTATCCTGCCTGACCTCCTATGACTGCTTTGCTCTTAGGATGCTCTTGTTAGTCAGTCCTCTACCCCTCTTTGAGGATATGGGCTGATAACTGCAGCAGTAGCTGGGCTCCACTGACGAACATGGAGTTGCTGCTCAGCTTTGTGGAGAGCTGCCTCCAGAAAACCGGTAGCTGAGAGTCCCAGAGAACCATGAAACATTGCCGATGGGGAGAATCCATCAATACATTTACACTGACATGGTTGATGTCCCGCCAGTCAGAAAAGAGAAGTGATGTAGGAAATCTGGCAGCAAGGAGATTTGATCCCAGTTGGGGGTAACAATAATAGGAATGTCAGGCCAGTGTGCAAGTTGCAGAGCTTGCTTTAGACCATGGCTCACCCAAAACAGAGCCCAAGCAGCCACTTGCCCTGTTTATGCCTAAGGCTAGTGAGCAATAGCAGAGCTTTTCAATTACTCTGTAACCTGAAGTGGAAAAACTGAGCAGGAGGCTCAGATTGAAATGCTGGATCTGGGGGGGAGAAGTCTACACGCATTCTTTCCAATAATGAGATGACCAGCATTATGAGAGCAGTTCCTTGCTCTTTCCACATAAAGGCCTATGTTGGTGAGTAGCACACGGTGACTAACAAGCAGGGATTATCCCTTTCCTTCTAGGTCAGCAGTTGGATTGAGAATGTTGGCAGAAAACGGCTAAAGGAAACTGTCAACCTGGATGATTCTTTGGAGATGCTGCTTCAAGCACAAAAGCAGTTCAAGGAGTTTGATCTTGTTGCCAGTGTAAGTGTTGTCAGATTGGAAAATTATTTTCTCCAGCATCTGAGTTGGTAGCATGTGTGTCTGTATGTGCTCAGCCAAACACATGGTGCTAAGAGGGTTCATCACCAAAGTGTGTGTCATTCCCTCTCACTGCATAGTTTCCCTGCTCTCCTTTTGCAGACAAAGCCACCAGCTCAACACTTAGTAGATGGCATTTACCAGTCTTGGGGGAAATAACTATTGGGCTGAAAGATGGATTTTTTTGTTCCTCCTTTGATGTGCTTATAACACTGCCTTTTTCTGATCCTGTCTGAGCCTTGGTCTTGCTGTATAGGCCTTTACAAGCTGCTGTGTGACAAGTGTAAATCATAAGAGATCAGGCTTCAAAGTTCTGCTGTAAACCCCTGCTCGTGTGATTTAAACCTTAAAAACCGGTCTAGTTAGCCCTAGCTGTTAATGGCCTTGAAGACTACTTACTGTTGATTCCAGCTCTTTATCCTCATAAGCAATTCCTTTTTGTTTTCAGGAATATTGCAAAAGGGGACAGGAAGCATTAAAGAAGATGAATCAATGGGAAGACCTTTCCTTTGTGGATGTGCATTCTTACAGGGTCAAGCTGCAGAGCTACGAAGATGAGCTGGAGGAGTTCTGCACCCAGCTGGATGAAACAAGGCACCGAGTCTGTGAAACAGTCAGGCTTTATGAATTCTTTGACAAGGTAAGGCAAGGCATCTGCTGCACAGAGGAGGGTGTAAAAAGTCTGCTTGGACTCAGTCCAGTGCTAGATTGTTTATGAAAGGTGTGAAATGTAGTGTTTGCTCCATCAGGGAGCTGGATCTATAAACTGCTTTAGTCCCCTCATGCTCATGTGTCTGCAATGATTTTTTCAAGTCAGTATGTGGGAGAAGGGGTGGGTGTGTCTTCCAGAAAATGTCCACATCTGTTAAGCATAGAGGTTTTCTGTTCTCTGAGCTGGAGCTTTTTAACCCCTTTCATGGCAACAGTGGGCAGAAGGATTATGGCAGTGCTGGCTCTGATGACAAGGCCAGAGATGGGCTGATTGTGTCCAGGCCTGGCCACCATTCCAGGGTAGGCTGCCTGCATTTTCCTGCTATATCCTTACACACTGGCCAGTTCAGCCTGTTGACCCATCAGGAGTAGCACTCTTCTTGTCAGTCCTAAATACAGTCCAACTCCTCCCATGTAGAGGCCTGCATGAGGAAAGGGATCACCAGAATGGAGAACTGGGAAGTGTGGCTGAGGGAACAAGGGATCCCTGGATCATCACAGGGATTTGGGAAGCAGGAGGACAGGATGTGTGTGGTGACGGTGCTGAGTACCTGACTGTCCCACCTGTTTGGTTTAGTGCAAACGCACCCATTTAGCAGATCTGCAGTTGAATTTGGTGTTCTTTAATTTCTAAAGTTGCAGATGAAAAAGCAGTAGGATTTTCTAAGTGCATTTTAAAATACAACTTCGGCAAGAACAGAAAGCCAGGGAGCCTGTGCTCCATTTATTCCACACTTGTACAAACATTGGGTATTGAAGTTCTCAAATTCCAGAAAGAATAGACGCTAAAAGTTAAGCTGTACCAGATGTAGGTGCCACTTAGTTGCTGTCTCTGAGCTGCCTTGGCAGCCAGAAGTGCTCAGGGGAGGAGGGAGGAAATTCAGCTAAACATGAAAACATGGAAAAGCATCCTGTGTGAGGCAGGAAAGTGGAGAAAGCAGCCCAGAACACTGCTGTCAGGGCAATGAGGATTGAGTTTGTTTGGTCTGCAGGTCTGCTCTGGCTCATCTCTGCAGTTTGCTGTGCAGGTGGGGGACCCTCTTGCTGTGGAAATATGTAATTTTTTTTTCACCCCATTGGAGAGGGAATTGCCTCCTGTGCCATTGGAGAATGGCAAGAACCTGTGCTTTTCTACCTCACTGAACAGAGATGTTCAGGGGCTGCTCTGGTACTTGAACACCCCTTGCCCTCATGGGGGATCCTGGGAAGGGTTTTCTCATGTTTTTTCTGAAAAATTGAGGCACACAAAAGCACCAAGCCTTGTTTGGCATACTGACAATTCTGCAGCCAAGCCAAACATTGGTTGTATGTGAACCCTTCCAGCCAGAGCTGGAAGTCTCTGGAGCACAAATGTGGACTGTAGCACATGATCATAGAACCAAACAATGGTTTGAGCTTGAAGGGATTTTAAAGGAATCATCCAGTTCCAACTTCCCTGCTACAGGCTGGGATGCCACCCACTAGACCAGGTTGCTAGAAGGCCCCATCCTGGCCTTGAACACTTACAGGGATGGGGCAACCACAACTTCTCTGGACAACCTGTGCCAGGCCCTCACCACCCTCACAGGGAAGAATTTCTTCCTAATATCCAATCTAATCCTGCCCTCTGTCAGTTTGAAGCTGTTCTCTCTTCTCCTGTCATTCCATGTCCTTGTCCAAAGTCCCTCTCCAGCTCTCTTGGAGCCTCTTCAGGTTCTGCTTGTGTTCTAAGGTCTCCCCAAAGCTTCCAGGCTGCTCGATGCTCTGTTCTGGCATGGAAGTTACATTGTGCTGGTAGCTCTTGGGCTGCCAGGATAGTTGGACATGACTCTATAGCAGTGTGTTCCTCCACAGCTTTAAAGCCTTTTCAGAGCCTGAATCATTTCTGGGGACACAAATGCTACATAGACCCCAACAGTGGCCCATTGCAGCTTTTTTGGTGGATGAAAACTCCAGGATGCAGTCCTTGGCAGCAGCAGCAGCCCTCTTGGTTGTGCCTTTCATGCATGCTGCATGGCCCCAGTGAAAACAAAATTATAGTGTCACAGTGTGTTTTCACACGGCTTTGTGTGGAGGAGAGGCAGCTGGCTCAGGGAGGGAAGAGGATTTTGATCTCACTGGTTTCAGTAGAGTTATAAACAATTCTGGTGGTGTAAATATACTATGTGGGTATTGTGAACCAGAGGCCAACTGAAACAAGGAGTGTAGGGGGATACATCCTGCAGCTGTAGGATCAGTGCAGAAATTGCTGCACAGCATGAAAGTTCTTTCAGTGCCTATGAGTTTGATCTTGATCTCCAGAATGCTTTCTTACCTTCCCAAAGCAAAGTTAGTGGTGTGGTCTGAGAGGTGGGCGATAAGCAGAAGATCTTATCTAAACTGATTCCATTCTCTTCTGATACTGAGCTGCTTTTGACCTTCCTGCATTGATCTTGTCAGTGCCTGCTTAACTCCCTTCTCTCTTCTCTAATATCTGAGGGCATATCGACAGCAGGAGTCTGCAATAAGCAATGTCCTTGATATTCCTTCTCATAAAGAGCCTGCCGAGTGCCAAACCCCAGGATTTGGGGAAGAAGCCCAAGGACGCGTAAGCAATGTACACTATGGAAATGAGCTGGCAAGCTCAGCTCTCCAAACATCTCAGCATGTGCCAAGGGAGTGGAGCACCCACCACAGGGATCATGGTGTTCCTCCCTCATGTACCTCACTGCCTGCTGGGAATGGCAGGCTCTGTTCTGCTGGCCCTCCTGCATGTGGTGGGCAAGTGTTCTCTAGGGCACTGCCTGTGGCTGCCGGACAGGCCGTGGGACACAACAACATAACCCCATATGCCCCATCAAGATGCTGTACTCATTTTTTTCACTGCTTGGCAGTTCCTGAAGGCCTGTCAGAACTCCTTGCAATGAGGCAGGCTGAGCTGGGCCAGACCACATGGAGCTTGCACATGGGCTGGCAGGGTTCCCTCCCCAAAGACATGACCGTGCCAAGCTGGATGTTTCCATTTGTCCCCGCTTCCTTTGTGGCAGGAGCCCTTGGTGCCTGACAGGGGGGTGCATGATGGTTGGGCTGAGGCAGGAGGAGCAGTGAAGGAAGCTGCTTTCCCCACCTCTGACTGTGGGCTGGAGGATTGTTTTTCAGTACCACAAAGTCAGTGTGGGTATATTTGGGGTCCTGCCACCTCCCTGTGGCTTCAAGCCTGGTTTGGCCACTCTCCCTTGTTTACTCAGTTTCAAGACTGCTCTGGGATCTGGCACCATACAGTGCTTTGGGGAAAAACTGGGCAGCTGAACAAGCAATGGTATGGATCATGCACCAAAAGCATCGGTATCTGTTTTGTTCTGGGGTTCCTGCAGGATGGTCCCCAGTATCCTTTTCTCTTGCTCTCTATCCTGGCTTCACAATAACACTGCCATAGGTACACCATCAAGACCAGCAGCAGCCCCAGCAAGTCTTCCTCTCCTTGTTTATCTCATTAGCCTTCGTATTTTTTCCTTTCTCAAGCTCTCTTTGGGTGAATTATTTCCCAGAACACTCTTATATCCCATGCTGTTGACTTTACCATAAGTGAAGTGCAGGTTACCTGGACCGCATGTTTGAAATGGCCCATGTGAGAGCCATGTGCCCTGTCAGGACTGAGCACATTACTTGCAGCATGTCCAGTGAGCCAGAGCATACAGGACAGTCTCTACCAAGTCTGGGATGACAACCAGTCCTGCTGAAGGTCAGGAGGGAAGGTGCATGATCCTTGCTGGCACAAGTGGAAGAAAGCACTGACCCAACCAGAAGGGGCAGTGTCCCATCGAAGGCACAGCACCTGCATACCCTGTGGCCGTGTGGTGATGTGGTGCCCAGAGCTGAACTGCCTGTATCATTACAGGAGGGCCTGAGGCAGCTCCAGGGGCTTTTTCCTGCTTCTCGGGATGTTGTGCAAGATGGTGCCTTACTGGTGCTCAGGGAAAGTGTGGTCATTGCCCTGCCATAGCTTGTGAGTCTCCTGCAGCTTGAGACCTTGCCTTATGTTTGCTTTCTGAGGGAAGTTATTCAGCTTCAGTTCTCACTGCTGAGGATTGTTGAGGTGGGTTGAGAAATGGTAGGGTTTCCCATTTCTTGGGATTTCTTAGGGCTCTGTTCCACAAGCAATTCCTTCAGTGGTGTTCTCTGTCTGTTTCCCTTGGATCTTTTCCCTCAAAGGACCCCTGACCATCAGCCTTGGCTGATTCTTGTTCCTCAGTTGTCTTTTTTTTTGCTACACTCAAGGAGCTGCTGCTTCTGACTTCTGCTTGGAGTGGGCAGAATATTGCCCAGCCCCTCTCCATCTGTGTTTACATCTCCAGGAATGGGTTACCTGTGCTTCTGGATGGACCTGCCCCCACAGTGGGTTCTTCTGTGCTCTCCTCCTCAGCAACATTGTTCTTTGTGGCTTAGGAAACAAAGCCTTTGGCAAGTGAAGGAGGTGCCTGCCCTTCCTGGGGGAGGGCCAGCTGGCCTGCATTTGATTATGGCAGTGCCTCCTCATCCCTCCCCATTGTCCTTGCTGCTGTAGGAATGCCAGCCTTTTTGCGCTCCATCCCGTGAGCAAGTGTTGCTACTCTGGGGCCCACAGAGGGGCCGGGGCCCTTCTTCCCATCGCTCTCTCCTCTCTGCACATCTCCATGCACCTTTCCCTCCAAGTCACAGTCACCCCATCCCCGCTCCAGCAGCGGACGGACGCAGCAAACCCTCCTGTAAGTACCAAGTGTGTGGTGGCCCGGCTGACGTGTGAGCTGTATTGATATTGTTTGGAAACAATGTAGAGAAGGCTTTTCACTCGGTTGCTTGTGCGTGTCTGCGTGCATCCAGGGTGAATCAGAGCGCTTTGTGTGCGGCTTTTGTGCGCTCAGACAGAACCCCGTGGGCTGTGGGCATCTTTGCATGGTCCCTCTGAATCCCAGGGCTGCGCTGTCTGTAGTAGAGCAGTGCAAGTCCCTCTTTCTCTTTATTAGAAGTTATTGCAAGATCGTTTCAGTGGGCATAATTTCCCTGCAGCTAGAAGTTGCTGCAGGGGCTGGGTGCTGCAGACGGACTGGATATATGTGCAGGGCAGGTGGTACCTCTCAGCCTCCAGGAGTTCTGTCAGATGTTGTGGACAGCACAGGAAGGGGCTGCTCTCCTGGACTGTTCCAAGGTTTGCTGGGTTCCTGCCCCCCAGGTGACTGAAACCTGCTGGCACAGCACTCCCAGCTTTCAGAGATGGATCTGATCTTAGATTTGTCAGCAATCCAGAGTATGCTAAATAAGTTGTCTTCCACAAATGTTATCTCTGACTTCTCCCCAAAAGTTTCAGAACAGAGACCTGCTGATACCTTGTTTTCTGCTGTGTTTCATTTCTGATTATGTACCAGATAGGATTTTGCAGATGATCTTTTTGAGGGAAAAAAGTCCCTTCAGGTGATAAATTATTGATTTTTTTTTTTTCTGTTAGCCTTTGATGAAAAAAGGAGGTTTGTGAATGCTGATCTGTGGGAAGCTGGAAAGGATCCTGGCGTCTGCAACCTGAAAGTGTGATTTTTTTGTAGCAGGCTGTTTGGCACAGTTTGAGAAGTAATTTTACTGAAAGGGTGCTATGATTCCCTGCTCTGGGAATGTGCTTGGACAAGAGTAGAACTTAGCACCAAAGTGGAAAAAAAGACATTTGATGTATCCTTACTGTAGCATACTTACTGTAAACAGAGACATAGGTCCCTGTTCCATGATGCTGCCAGCAGTTCTGCCCAGGTCAGAACATGGTTTTACCCCACAGCAGCTTGGAGCAAATGAGATTTTGCTGTGGTTTGTAATAAAGTTCCTGGGACTTAACATGCACTATTCTCTCTACACCTCTGTGCTGTTCTGGGGATGGTCTGCCTAACATTCCCAAATAACAGTTTTGATCTTGTTACTGAGGCAAGTTCTCAGGATGTTGAAAGGAGATCCAAAAGGCATGGGAGAGGAATGGTTACTGTGCTGTTTTCGGGGAAGCCACTGTTGTCTGGCTTCAGCATTGTCTGACAGCAGCTGTCTCATCTCTCTTTCTCTCTCCTTCCTCAGTTATGCCTGTAAAGTCGTGCCCCTAGACAGACACCTAGTTTGATTTGTTCTCCTATTTCAGGGGTGTTCTTTTTCATGCACAGCCTGGAGCAGTTGGGGAAATGAGCCTCAAGGAAAATCGATCCTCTGGCAGAGTTCATGCAAGGTTAATGCGTGAAATTTCTCCCCTCTCCTTCCTGCCAGGTTTTTGCTGGAGAAATCTTCCTGCACGGTTAAAAAGAGTCTAGTGTTTACTTTCCTATCAAAGTGTATTCATGCATTAGAAAGTTTCTGCTTTGCCTTGGAGATAGCCCTCTTGTACAAACAAGAAGTCCTGAACACATAAATCTGATCTGTTACAGACAGATTTTTCTGTCTTGCAAAATTAGTGATTTGGAAACTCTTCTGTCTTACGAAGTCTTCAGTAAATCACTGCTAGCTACTGGTGCTAGAGTTATTTTCTGCTATGTTTCACCAAAAACTGTATGGTCAATTGGGCAGTACAGCAGTAGCCCTGACAAGCTCTGTGGCAGGAGGTAAAATCTAAATAGTAGTTAGCACCAGCACTCAGGGCTCCTTTCTGGTTGCACAACACACGTGTGAGACTCATTTGTCCCTCAGTGTTACAGGGCAGCAGCAGTGAATTAATTAGGTTTTTGTCATGTGCTAAATCCAAGCACAATTTGCAGTTGAAGGTGAGAGGTTCTTGGGTTAAGACGCTTTTGAGCACCTGTTCCAGCACCTCAGGCAATACTTTGGTGCAGAACGAGGTCTGTGATGTGTTTGTGACATCTGCAGAGAGGTAAAGCCTTGATTCCTCTGGGGTCCTTCTCCCTTCTACTGTGCTGGCCAAATTCACCTTGGTGGAGGACACGGCAGGAAGACGAGTCTGAGGGAGTCAGCCAGTGTGTAGCCTATGCTGGGATGTAGGGTATTTGCCCTTCATGTGCCTTCCCTGATCCAAGGAATGCCAGCATGTTCTGCCACTGCATGTATGCAGGGAGTAATGCCTGACATGCTGAAACCACCTTCAGCCTTGATTGTCAGAGCACCTCTGTGTAAAAATTCCATGGTGTCCTTGGCTGCCATGAGCATAAATTGACAGTTATGTGAAAGACTTGGGCCTCTGTGAGGTGTGTTCAAATCTCCTGCAGGAACACCACACTGGGAGCCAGTCAGTCATGACAGGGAAACAGCATTTCCACCCAGCAGGTTTAGGGATTTCTCAGCTCACATTGGAGCTGAGGTGTGAGGGGAATGTGTTTTCTTAAGGTGTGAGATCTGATGCCAGCAGAGATCTCCCTTCAGCTGGGCCCAGCCTTGTGCATGTATGCAGTGTAAAGTTTGGGTACTTTTTACCCCTCTAATCTAGGGATAGAAGCTGCACAGGGTGACAGATTTTCTGAATTTTTGTGTGCTGGCATCCATCTGGATGCTCGGATCCTCCTGGAGACTGGAATTCCCTTTAGTCATGGGAGTTAAATAGATCTGTTCAAGCAATCTGGTCATGAAACTCCCCTCAGTGTACAGATGGAACTGAAGCGCACAATGGCTCAATCTGCATATCAAAGCCTGGACATATGGACAGGGTTCTCCCAAACAACTGCTGCCTCTGATGAGGCTCCTCCGGCTGCTCTGCAGGGCCTTGCACCCTCCAAGTGCATCTTGCTGTGCTCTTAAAACAAGGAGCTGTTTCCAGCGTTGTCAGTTCCCCTGTGGAGGAGAGATCCAGTAAACGTGCTGGGTGTCTAGATCCAGTTCCAGCTCCACATCTCCGGGGGCACAAGCACCCAAAGTGCAGTGCAGAGAGATCCCAACACATCATGTTATAGTTAAGCAGAGTTTGGCTCAGCTTGTCACAAGGGAAAGGATGTGAAATGAAGACTACAGAGAAAGCACCCATTTTCTCCATGCAGGCCCAAGGGTATACTGGAGGTTTTGCAATCCCCAGCATGGAGCATGAGGAACATCATTAAAAGAGAGCCAGGGCAGAGGGGAGACACCCACCACAGTCCAGTCTGTCCACACTTGCCTGTGGGGTGCTATTAAAGTGGGGCATTTGAACAGCGTGATGATGTGACTGTCAGGACAGATGTAAAAGCAAAGCATGCAAAAAACCTTTGGAGGTGACATTAGTCTCTGAAGGGATAATTTGTTGCTGTTGTGCAAGTTGCCAGCTCCAGCTATGGTGACTCACGCATCTTGCTGTTGCTTGATCTTGAGCTTGGCTGGTAGCATGAGGCTCTTGGCTCACTGGTGAACAAAGCTGCTGAAAAAATGGGCAGTGCCTCAGATGTGAAGAGGCTGGTTTGCAGCAAAGGCAAACATTGAAGTTTCTGGTTTTACTGGGAGCAAACTTTGCCCCTGATCCTCTGGACTTGGGAGCTTTTAAATGTTGAGGAAATCTCTATAGTGAGACAGAAAAAGGAAAGTAGGGGGCAGAATAATCAGTGCAGAATCCACCCAAAGCTACAGTCATGAGAAACTCTGGAGCTTTGAGGAAAGCAGATCTGCCACTTGCTGCCCAGCTACCTAGGGAGTAATTTTATACGTGCACAGTCAAGTAAATATACGCATGCATGTCATATATATGTACGTGTGTGTCTGTACATAGATGTATGGTGAAACTGGCACAGGCTGCTCTTGTGGAATCTCAGAGTTGCTCTGAAGCAGGGGTTATTGTAGCTGCTCATGATTCATCAGGTGAGTCACCCTATTTCTAATTGACCCCCTGGGTGCTGCCTGGCAGTGGCAGCAGTTAGAGAAGAGAAGGAAAAGCACGTGTCCTGCACGACAGCTCCAGCACAGTGAGCCACATTTGCCCTTTGGGTCCTCGTGCTGTCGTCAAGAGAGCAGAAATCATGTGCAATCTTATTTTAGCCAATTATATTCTCCTGTAATTAGGCTCTCCTGGGCTTGTCATGCCTGGCTGCCCAGAGGGCAAACGGAGGGAGTTTTGAGCTCTGTTCAAGAGTGCTGCTGCAAGAGGACGTCCAAGCACGTTGCTCTAATGAGCAGCCTTTGATGGTACATGGACTGTGGCATGCCCAGACCAACCCTGACAGGTGCTGCTTCTCTGACCCCTTGTTGTTCTTTCCTGCCCAGCTGTGGGCATCTGCTTGTTCTCCTTTCTTATGCTTAAATCCAAGGAGTTTCTAGTTTGTGCTCATCTCTCATCCTTTGCCCTCCCACAGCGTTTGTACAGCGGCTGGCACTTGGTAACTGGCAGAAATGCAAATACAGAATTTAAAGTTTATTTTCCTTAGCAGCTAGTTTTAAGCAAACTAAAGATTTAAGTGGTCTGTTCTCCCTTGGAGGAGGGCAGGCTGTCTGAGCTACACAGCAACTCAGAAATAGTTTAGCTCTTCATTTCAAGAGCATGAGTCTTTTTCTTAGTCTTTAAAGCTGAGCTTTTACCAGCTACATCCCATGTAGGGCACAGTTTTGATTAGTTTGGTTTGTGCTGCTAATGAATCACAGACAGGGCTGCAAATGTAGTTTGAAAAAGTTGACTGCTACAGAAGGATAGGAGAGTAACAGCAAACCTCCGCATAGAGAAGGGATTGCTTCTAACTTGGTGGCTTTGCTGAAATGCTTGTCCTCTGAAATTACATGGTTTCTTGTGTGTGAGTGGAGCTGCCTGCTCATGGAGCCACAGATCTTGGTAGAAGTGAGCAGGGGCTTTGTCTCTTAAGAGATGTGGAAAAAGCATCACAATGTCTAGGAGGGATCAGTGTTTGCTCCATAGCTCTTATATGTTGGGTGGTGGTTTACTTTGCATTTTGCTTGAATTTGGGGTCAGTTGGAATGCTTTCTCTCCCTGTTTTTTGCACTGTGGAGGGGTATCTGGCTTGTGCCCAGTCAGTGTGTTCTCTGCACACTTCAGTAGTTCTCGTGTGAAGCACAGCACCTTCCCCCTCTGCCTTGTCTCTGGTTACCAGGCCCCCCAATCTGGTATTTAGGCTAGCAGCATTTGCTTGTGAATAATCAGAGCTGAGACGATGCACTGAAGCAGGGGCCCTACCTCAGTCTGGCTGTAGGGGATAATGTACAGCACAGAGCTGGGCACAGCCAGGGTATGGACTCCCTCTGGACAGATGGGAAGGTAGGGATGAAGTCTGCTTTTAACCAACAGCTAGACTTGCCAAGAGAACATCTGCAGATCCTGAAGTCTTGCTCTTTTCCCTGCTCCTTTCTTCATGGGTGCTGTTAGCACTGGTAGGTGAGAGCCTGAGAAAAGCCTAAGGCAGATCCAAGTGTGTGGTGAGCTGACCACTTTCTGCTGAAGCTGCTTGGTCTCTGAGTTAGGCTTGTCACCATTTGCCAGCTGACAGTTCTTGTGGTGAGTGAGGTAAGCCTGGGTAATTTTGCTTTCAGTATATTTTGATGTAAAATAGCTTTTTAATCGTGGTCCTTCTGAACTGTCAGCATATAAAGGAGTCTCCAGCCATGCGTCCCTGCTAACAGTGTGCATGCAGCAGCCTGTGACAAGGGACATGCCAGTGCTGTGAGCAGGAGTCACTTCTCAAATCAACCTAAAGCCATGTTGGACTTTAGAGGGAATAAGCCCAACTGAGCATCTGTAATGACAGTAGCATTTTCTTGCAATAGAGCTGCATTTCCTTTGGAATGGTGTTCTGGTGAGTCCCTGTCACTCTTTACCCCTGTGCTGGGATTGTTGCAGTCTGTGTCTGAGCTCCACTTGGGTCAGTACCAAGGCCATGGGTGGCCAGCAGAGCAGGGCAGCTGCAGGACTCAGTGCCTTTGTGATACCCTGCATAGCTCTTGGGAAGTGCTTTGTTTAGCTCACAGCAGTACCTGTGATGCTTTTAATTTTTCTGGCTGCGCCAGTTTTGCCTCTTTTGCTGCAAGCTAACCTCATTTTGCTCTTAAAGCTCACAGCTGAAGTTAAGGGCATTTAAAATGAGCACAGTGGTGGTGAGAGGAGGTCTGGTTAAATGGGGGGGCTGTGTAGTTGTTTCTTTCCACAGAGACCTACAGTCAGTTGTGTCTCACTGAGGAACAGGAGAGTGGAGCCCAGCCTGGGCTGCAGGAGCTGCACCAAGCTGGATCAGGGCTTGTTTATGTCAGTTTCTTTTTTGCTGTCCTTGGCAGTGTTCCCACCTGCTATGCTGCTTCCCCCTCTCTGAGCTGTAGAGAGCAAGGCAGGGGGCTTGCAGTCCTGGGAGATCACCACAGAGGAGTGAGAATCTTCATCTGTCTTGTTGCTGTGCTTCAGTCTTCATACCCACAAGCATGATTCCATTCCTGCCTGTATTGTTGCTCCCACCAGGGCCAGTCTTGACTGTCTCAAGATGCACTGTGCAGGCACTTGAGATTCCAAAGGAAGCCTTCTCACAGCAGAGTTAGTTACCCACCCAAGTGCATTTTTCTTCTGCAGAAAGTTCATTTGCCTACCTCTGCCTATTCAGACATTCAGTTTGCTATTTGTAAAAAAATTGTAGTTACTGTCATCATCTCCCCACAGGAAGGGATGAAGGAGGTTTGGACAAAGACAGGCCCCTGAAATTGCCCCTTCTGGCATATATGTGAGATGCACAGTGTCTGCTCCTTCTTTTGGCTACCCAGAAGGTGTCTTAGAGGTCACTTAACCTTGAGTATACAAGGATTCTGATAGGTTTGTGATACGTTTGGTTTGGGGAGGTGTAATTTCTGAGTAGTGTCTCAGGTGAGGATCCAGGACCCCTGGAAGGCTTTCAGTGCTGGCAGTGTGCCCTGAGCCAGGGCTGAGCAACTTCTCTGAGCTTGATTTTGCAGATGGTGCTTAAGTGGTGCCAAAACCAAGAGATTTCAGGAGCTCCTGTCATCGATGTGCTGCAAGCCTTGTCCATGGTGAAATGATCAGAAGACTAGCAGAGGATGATGGGCTTGAGGGTTGCACCATAATCCAGTGAAGTCCCTGGCTTTTCCTTACAGCATGGCAGGTCCCTGAGAGCCCTGGGCAGCCTGGCAGGACCAACCTGCTGCTGATGCCTGTTGCAGGATAGGTCAGTCAGGTGTATGCAGGAAGCACATTTGTCTTTAATCCTGTAATTGAGAGGTTCAGTAACAACTTGCCGTGAAGATCAAAAGCTGAGGTACAGGCTCTTTCCTGCCTGGTTCCAGACATGGTTGGGAAGATTTCAGCTTCCCTGCGCTCAGGTGCTTCCTTTTATCTGAGCAGCTCCTGCAGCTCTGCAGGGAAGCTGTAGGGCTGCCTGCTCCCCAAAAGCCCCTTATCCAGAGGGCTGTATCCTGGCTTGGCTGAGTGTTGTTTGCAGCCTTACTGGGGGACAGGTGACAGCAATACCCCTGCTTGCACGAGGATGGGGGCACACTTGGTCCCTGGAGAGGATTGCCATTTATGTGCAAAAAGAGGCAGTTGAAGCGGATGATGTAACTGGAGAAAGCCTTGGTGGTCACTTAGCATGTTACCAAGCAAAGCTGCTCCATTGTGCAGGGAACAAAGCTGAGCTATTTGCTGGTCTGTGACAGGCACTGGTGATGGAAGGAAATGCCATCGAGATTGAGAGTCATTTCTGCTCAGCCCTGGTGTCCTTGCCAAGAACAGACAGAGACCATATGAAGACGAGAGGTGGTGGGGCTGCTGTCCTGTGTGCTTTGCAGCCCTGATCCCTTCTCACAGTAATCACATGCAGATCTGCAGAGTTTCCAGGAAATAAAAGAAGTCTCTTTTCTCTCTCTGTGCATGGAAATGAGTACCCCAGCCTTAGATAAGGCCTTCACAAGGCATCTGCCTTCCTCACTTGTTTCTGTAGAGTCCAGGCAGGCCTGCTGGATGTCCCTCTCCTGCACATTGCTCTCAGCACCCTCTTTGACAGCCCTGTGTGTCTTTTGAGCTCGGCTTTTCCCATCAAGCAAAAGGCAGCCAGCATGCAGCCTTCAGTGGGGATCACCCATTGACCTCTACAGCCAGAGAGGCGAGATGTGCCCTTTCTTAGCCCAGACCAATCGCCAGCCCTTGCTCTGGGCAGAGCTGTAATGGGCTGGTGTTGGTTTATGTACAGCTGGAGGGGGTAGCTCAAAACCCCACAGCTGAATAGGTTGTTTAGATCTACTGGGCTTGGGGATTCACCTCGCCTTGAAATGCTTCCACCTTCAGGAAACAGAAAAACCTCTGCATTGGAGAAATGGGGATTCCCACCAAAATCTGACGTGTCCTCTGCCTCTGCATGTCCCTCCTGGCTGCCAGCAGTGGGCAAGTCTGGAGCATAAAGCCTGGATCAAGAGAGAGGAAGGTCAGGGGCCTGTTGCTGCTCTGGGCAGGATGATGGCAGGAAAGGGGGCTGCTGCTCTTTGGATTGTCCCGTGCTGCAGTTGGGTAGGGCTGAGAAGCGTTTTCCCTGAGCAGCTGCTGGTGTTTCTGAAGCAGCTCCTTGCTCTGCATGAGTAATGGGGTTGGCTGCACGCACACCATGCAGCTGCAGCTCAAAAGAGAATGGGGATGGCTGTGGGAGCTCCTGTGGAATCTGGCCCTAGAATGACTCTGCAGGCAGTGCTGGCATTCAGCTCTCCTACAAACAGCAGCATTTGGCTGTCAAAGCCATCCCCGTCAGGGACTGAGCATCATGTGAATGAAATACCTTCTGTCCTACCTGTCTCTGTCACCAACAGAGACTGAGCCTGGCACCTGATGTGTTTGACCACCATGTCCCTGTTGGGATTGCAATGTCTGCTTGCATAAAGCTTGGGTAGATTTTCTTGATGTCTAAAGCTGCATAAAAGTGATTTAAGCTCTCTGAGTGAAGGTTGTTACAGTGAGGCTGCTCAGAAAATGGAAAATGGGAAAACCAATCACTTTGTTCCTGACACTAATAATGAGTGTTGTTTCTCTGCAGGTACACAGGGCCTGACAGGTTAAGTGGTAGAGATGGTCTGGCTCACTTCTGGGCATCCAGTGGTGTTTCTGCACATCCGCTGATGCTGAGCAGTTTGCAGAAGATGCCAGGCAGCCCTGTCCAGGGTGTCTTCTCCACCCTGTGTATCTGATTTCAACAAATAACCCAGTGTGTTTACTGATGACCATTAAAATTCTCTAGCCAGGCCTACAGCAGCTGGTCACATCTTACTTACTCTGTCATTAAGGCTTGCTATCTCTGCGTTATAGAGAAAATGGTGGCTTATGAGTCTAAGTCAGATGTTTGTCTTTCTTCTGCTTCTGAATGATGACAGGTCTTGGTGTAGAGTCCCATTTTTTCCATGGTGATAAGACACTCACTCTTCCCTTATATTTGTCCCACTGGACCACATTTTGTCCCACTTCTCTTGGTTGACTGATGCAGCAGAACTGTTTTAGCAAGACCAGCATATGCACCACTGCTAGAGTTAAGCTCCATGAAGCTGCTTCCAGCATTCCTGGAGTATTAGAAATAAACTGCTGAGCTCAGTATTTGACTAACGAGCACAAGCATGTAGTGCAGTGGCAAGCAGAGCCAGGCAGGCGGAACGCAGCACACCACACAAGCTGCCAGCAGACACAGAAAATGCACAAGCTGCATGGTCTCAGATTCTTCCTTGCTGCAAGAATGGGTCAGAGCATTTGGGGTCATCCACAGAGCCCAGCTGTGGTTTCTGTGTGCTATCAGCTTCAGGAAAATGGCGTAGGGAGCAGCAGTCCTTTTGCTGCAGTTTACTGATGCCCTTTGACCTTGTCCTGCTTGACAGTGGTGAAAGTGGCTGGGCAAAAGAGGAAAGAGAGTTACAGGTTTTATACTGAGCAGGGCCACACTGAGGTGTGAATTCCTGCAGTCTTAGCAGCAGCTTTCCCCTGCCCGGCAAGGGCAAGCATGCCCAGCAGTGTGGGCGCCAGCTCACAGGGACCTGGCGGGGAGGTGGGGCTGTGGCAGAGCAGCCAGCACAGCTGAAGCCCTTTGCATAAGGGGCTGTTTGTTTGGCTGAATTGTTAAGCCCCATTGACAATAGCAGCCCCCCCCCATTCTCTACACTCAAGGAACTGTGGTGGCGAGACACTGATCCTTTCTCTTATCTTCAGGCACTGAGTTAGGGTTGTCCTTCACTGAGTCCCTCTGACTGGCTGTTGCATTTTGTTCTCACTCTGCAGGCGTACGAGTGGGCCTTGGAAGGGATGCGACACCTTGCCTGTATCAGCATGGAAGACTGCAGCTCCGCTGAGCACTGTGCAGATGTGATCAAGTGCCTGGAGAGTTACAAGGGGCAGCACCCGGACATAAGTGCTGCCCGGTTCCAGGAGATGAAGGAGCTGGCCTGTGAGCTGAAGAGTGACAAGGGTCTCAAGCAGTGGAAATTTGCATGGTCTAAATGCCAGGAGACCAAGCTGGTTTTTGAAAAGAAACTCGAAGCAGCCTTGAGAACAAGGAAGTCTCTGCTGTCAGACCGCAACCCAGCTGTTGGGGAGCAGCCCCAGGCTGGCAGTGAGACTGGCACTCTGTCCCACCGGAGGCACTCTGAGGGGGCCACCTCCAGGTCCCACTGGGACAGGACTCAGAGCACATCTCATGGCTACAACAGAACCAACAGCTGTCTGGAGTGGACTAGGGAGAAAGCTCCCTCGCCCTCCCTGAGCTGCCCTGGAGATGTCGATGCTGGGGAAGTATTTGTCTGCCCAGCTGCTCTCAGCCCTGGTCCTCACTCAAGCAGAATTTCTTTAGCCAGCAGGGCTTGTAAGTCTCCAACGCTGCCTGAAGAAAAGCCAAACCAGGAAAGCATATTAGAAACCCCAGAGGTGAAGCAGTCTTCTACATCCACTCCAGTCCCTGGGAAGCTGCCTCCCAGGAAGGTCTTCCGGAAGGCCCAAAGCTTTGATCTGCCTTACGGTGAGAGCCTGTGGTCCAGCTGCCAGAGGAGCGAGCCAGCCAGATACGGCAACACCGGCGTCTTCATTAAGGGGCTGGAGGTGAGCAGCACCGAGCTGGTGGACAGGACGTTCGCTCTGCGGCAGCCAGCTGTGAGCAGCTGGGCTGCAGACTGCCTGCTGGAGGGACAGAGGGGCTGCCTCTCCGGGTCAGAAGCCAAGAGCTGGGGCAGGTAAGTGTCTGTGACATTTGGTGTTCCTTTTCTCAGGGGGGTGAAAAAGCCAGCAGAGGAGATTAGAGAAGCTCTGTAGTGCTGATTACCTTGGCACTGGTTACAGGACAGGTGGAAATGTAGCTCCAACTTCCCTGCATACATGTATGTGATGCTGAGCAAGCCCACAGGGATGTCCCCACATAATCTGGCACCTTCCTCGCTGGGGCGACAGGGAAGTGGGATTTGTGGCTCTTCTCTCACAGTGTGATTCCTCCAGGAGGGGAAAGTTCCGTTCCCAGACAGGAGAGGGAGTCTCTGAACATTGCTTCCATTGGAGGATGAGGGATTACAGAAACGGTATTCAGTGACCTAACAAAGCCAGGAGTACAGGTGCAGTGGGAGAGCAGAAGCTCAGGGCATCATCCCTCACACTTTTGGGAGTGCTGTTTCCACACTGGTAGGGAGGCACATCCAGCACCTTGTGACAGCAGCTTCACAGGTGAGAGGGTGTTTGTATTTGTTCTTTGGGGCTGAAATCTCTGGGTGTCCAACAGCTGGCATTTGTGCTGCTTTCCTTCTCTATCCTTGAGATTCTCAGCTTTGCTGTCATACTACAATGTGTGCCTATGCTTTGGAGAGCCCAGGGATATGAGCTGTTCTTGACAAAGGGTCTCCAAGCAGGTCTTTCAGTTGCTCTCACTAGAAAAAATTAAGCTATAAGTAAAAAAGTAATGGCAGAGATGAGAAAAGAAGGCTGGATGCTGGGGGACCATGGTCACTACTCTTGAGTGAAATGGCTGGGGACAGTGAAGTCTTCTGGAAGGGGGCTCCGATATCCCTGGAATACCCAGAAAAGCTCATGACAGGGAATGCATGCCAGCTGATAGTAGGGTGCAATGCAGCTGGCCTCCCGTGTCCGTGGGTGCTGAGACAGTTCCACTGCTCTGTTCTCTGAACAGCCAGAGGAGTTCACTTGAGGGAAAGCTGGAATGCAGGGGAGGAAGGGACACATTGGAGTAGTTATGCTTGGTGCTACACTGCCTCACAGTGGAAACCTCGAGTGCCTAAGAGGCATATCCTTTGAGAAATGCGAGCAACCTGTGCTAGGAACTGCTGCTCACTGATGTTAGGACACTTAAGTTTGACTCTCTCACTTTTACTAGGACAAGCCCAACAGCACCTAATTCTAGAGCTATTGTTCTCCCAGGGTTGACATTGCTTCCCACAGTCTGTAGTCATCAGGCTGACTCCTCACAGAAGTTACTGTGACTTCGGCTGTCAGTGTTGTTTCAGGAGAGCAGCCATCTGCAGAGCAGCCCACTGTGTCCAGAGCAGGGGCTGTGTGGGCCTGGGGGTGCATGTCCTGTTGAGTTTGGGTCAGGATCACAGCCAGCCTTGGGCACTCCCTGCCTGAATCCTTCGAATCACAGAATATCTCAGGCTGAAAGGGAGACCCAAAAGGATAATTGATCCAACTTCTGACTGCGTTGGACTACCCCAAGAATCACACCATGTGCTTGAGAGCCTTGTCCAAATGCTTCTTGAGCTCTGACAGGCTTAGTGCCATGACCACTTCCCTGGGGAGCCTGTTGTAGTGCCTTAGCACCCTCTCTCTGGGTGAAGGACCTTTTCCTAATGTGTCAGCCTAAACCTCCCCTTACACAGCTTCATGCTGTTCCCTTGAGTCCTGTCAGTGCTCAGGGTTAGAGCAATCACGGGCAGTTGTGTATCTGAGCTTGGTCTTTGCTGAGGATCATCTCATTTCCATGTTGGGTGTCAGAGAGAGCTTCTGTAGAGATAGTCCAGAGCTTTGCAGGCACTCTGGCCCTGCTGCAGCCTGGGTCCCTGCAAGGCTGGATGTTTCCTGTTGCAGCAAACTGCGGCACATCATCGATGAGATGGTAACCACGGAGCGGGAATACGTGCGGTCACTCCGCTACATCATCGACAGCTACTTCCCCGAGATGGAGCGCCTCGACCTGCCCCAGGACCTGCGTGGGAAGCGCAGCGTCATTTTTGGAAACCTGGAGAAACTCTATGACTTCCACAGCCAATACTTCCTTCGAGAGCTTGAGAGCTGCTGCAACCACCCACTGAGGGTCAGCCACTGCTTCCTGCGACATGTAAGGCATCAGCACCTTGTCCCCTGCAGTCAGGCTCTTCCAGACATGAGCTTGGGTTTTGTGCCTTTCATGTTGTGCTTTGCTACCCAGAGACACTGCCAGGGAAACAAAATGTCTGCTCCTTAAAGCCCATCCATTACTCCAGGGACATCCCTTACATGTTTTCTGTCTGTGGTGTCAGAGGTAATGACTAGAGTGAGCAGAGAGGTACAGACCAACTCTGGGAGAAGAGGGCTGCTGGGCAGAAGCACAGGGACACAGGTCTTGAAGTCAGCTGCCCCATGCATTTAACTGCTCTGTGGTGTGAATGGTACCAGGTGACTCTTGGGGTATGGAAGAGGCTAGGGCTAGCAGAACAATGAATCAAAAGCTACTGGCTACTCTGGGAGTAGGAAGGCAACAACATTCCCTGGCTCTTAGTGAGCTTGAAATAAAGTTATTCCTGCTATTAGGGGAGGCTCTGGTGCAGCCTAGGAGAGGCAGAAGTAAGTACTAGAGTAACCTACCATGGCTGTGGCTGTCACTGTGTCCTGGGTGCATGGGTCTCACTCGAGGATGGATCTCTCCTGCAGAAAGACCAGTTTGGAATGTATGCGCTGTATAGCAAGAACAAGCCGAAGTCAGACTCGTTGCTGGCCAGCCATGGGAATACCTTCTTCAAGGTGAGTTCCACTGCCTGTATCAGGATTGCTCAGTGTGTTTGGTCACTGATCTGTTTAGGCAAAGCCAACTTCCCTGCCTGAGGCAGTCTCAGTGTTGCCTCTGCTTCCCTGGCACAACTCTCTGCACAGCTGTATGGAAGGGACAGGGCAG
Source organism: Fringilla coelebs (assembly GCF_963513975.1). Taxonomy (NCBI): domain Eukaryota; kingdom Metazoa; phylum Chordata; class Aves; order Passeriformes; family Fringillidae; genus Fringilla; species Fringilla coelebs. The sequence continues at coordinate 7,106,861 of NC_140040.1, read as the reverse complement.
AAGTGCAGAGAGGGCTTGGGAAAGGAAGCCAGCACACAGCAGCATTGGCCTTGCATTTCCCCAAGAGTGGGGCAAGGCCATGTGGCCTTGCATTTCCCCAAGAGTACTCATTTTCCTTGAGTACCCCAGTCAGGAGGTGTCAGTGCTTGCCTAGGGGCACAGGGTTCTCTCTGGGGAGGCTGCTGCCTTCACTGTGCTCCATTTCTCAGTTCAAGCAGGTGCAGCTGGGGGATAAGATGGACCTGGCCTCCTACCTGCTGAAACCCATTCAGCGGATGAGCAAATATGCCCTGCTTCTGAAGGACCTGATCAAGGAGTGCAGCGAGGCACAGGAGCAGGAGCTGGGCTATCTCCGTGCTGCTGAGGAGATGGTGAAGTTTCAGCTCCGGCATGGAAATGACCTGCTGGCCATGGATGCCATCCGTGACTGTGATGTACGTTCCACTGTCTTCCCCTGCCCCGGGGAACAGAGCCACACTTATTCCCCTCCTCTAGACTTGGGGTCTTTGGATTGTATGGTGAGCCTCCCCTCAGCTTCCCCCAGTGATCAGAGTGCTGTCTGCCAGTACAGCATAGCAGGACTGCTGAGGCAGGGGGCAAGGGAACAGTGGGATCTGGAGATCTCCTTGATTTCCTAGGGCAGACAGTGCTGCTACCTGAGCTGGGTGCTTGTCATAAACATGCTCCCAGATGCTTACCAGTGATGGGAGGCAGCCTTACAGCCCTTGAGATGGCAGACTGCTTTGGACCTTTCGTCTCTTGAGCTGTCAAAAGAGGGTCAGGCAGATTGCAAGAAGGATTTCAAACTGATGCCAATGCCAAGGTTACGGCAAAATCATCTAAGTGGGACTTGCTGCAAAGTGCAGCACTGGAGAAGGAGAAACCCCAGGTCTCAAGGTGGAGTAGGATCAGTCTGTGTCAGGAAAAATTGAGGAGCTGGCCTTCTGACTCAGATGGGCTCCTTGCATGGATGGAACTCATTTCCTCCCCAAGAGAAAGCTCTGGGTGCTGCCTGCAGTTGCCACTCCAGAGGTTTGTCACAGATCTGCCCAGGGTGACAGAAGAGGATTATCTGTGGGTTACACCAGGAGAAAGGTCCAGCTCTCCCCTGAGCTTGGAGCCAGTTGTTTCAGTCTGATGTGGTCCCCAGCAATTCCATGCAGCCTGACTTCTTCGAGAGCCCTCTTAAGATGTCAGGTAGCTGCCACTTCTTCACCACCTGGGTTACAGCCATATGGGACCATGTTCTCTGAGTCCAGGTCTAGAGCTGCCTGGGTCATGCTGGTGGAGTCTTACAAGGATATCCTCTCGTGTCCAGGTAAACCTGAAGGAACAGGGGCAGCTGGTGCGGCAGGACGAGTTCACCATCTGGCTGGGCCGCAGGAAGTGCCAGCGACACGTCTTCCTCTTTGAGGACCTCATCCTCTTCAGCAAGCCCAAGAGGATCGAGGGTGGCTTTGATGTGTATATCTACAAGCGCTCCTTCAAGGTAAGGGCAGCCCTGCAGCTCCCTCTTGTGTGTGCCATGTGCCATGGCTGGTTTCCCCATGGCTCCTTCTTCTTAGGTCTGCCAAGCTGGGGATAGCTCTAACACAAGGTTCAAGCAGCTTACTCCTTTTGTTCCTGGTCCAGTCTGGTTTATGCTTTGCTTTTCCTCTTCCTCCCAGACTGCAGACATTGGTCTGACGGAGAACTGTGGAGACAGCGGCCTGCGCTTTGAGATCTGGTTCCGAAGGCGGAAGTCCAGTGACACCTACATCATCCAGGCCAGCTCAGCTGAGACTAAGCAGGCCTGGACCAGTGACATTGCCAAAATCCTGTGGCAGCAGGCAGCCCGCAATAAAGGTGTGATTCCTTCCTGGAATTCCTTCTGTGCCGCAAAAGGTGCGGGAGCCATGTTCAGCTCATGCTGTCCTGAGTAGGTTTGGATCCTGTTACCAGGCAGCTCTGTGCAGCAAGCAGCTGTGTGCCAGCATGCAGCCTCAGGAGCATGTGCTGGGCTTGGCTGGGCATGTCCCTTCCCTGCCCCTCATCCCCAGGGAACTCGACTGGTCCAAGCTCTGATTGTAGACACCCACCTGTTCTCCATGAACGGAAGATCCATGCTCAGGGTTCCCTGTCCTGTGAGCACAGGCTGTGCCCCTGAAAGACTTGTTGGTCTCCCCAGTGATCTGGGCTACTACTGGAGCTCGCTACTGAATCATGCTGACCAAGTCCCTCCTGTCCCCCACAGGCTTCCCGCTTGGCAGGACTCTAGTAGGTGGCATGGCACTGAGCTACTTGGCCAGAGCAGGGCATGATTGCTTGTTCCTGGAGACTCCACAGCGCTGGGGAGGGCAGGAAGGGGAGAAGAGATCTAATCTCAGCAGTTCAGAAGCAGCCCAGCCCAGGAGTGCTCTAACCTGTGGCTGAATAATGCCTGTGGGGAGGGTTGGGTTGGGTTAGCCTCACAATGTGGCTGTGGGTCTCTTCCTCTCCAGAAATCCGTATGCAGGAGATGGTCTCCATGGGTGTGGGTAACAAGCCATTCCTGGATATCAAACCCAGTGAGGCAGCTATTAGTGACCGTGCTATCGATTACATCATGAAAGACAGAGGTAGGTGCCAGCTGTGCCTTCCCCCTTGATCCTTGTGAGGCAGGACTGGTTCTCAGGGGTTTTTTTGGTATGTTTTCTGGCAGGTGCCAGGACCAGAGCCTCAATTGCAGTGTCTCTGTTTGACCATTCCAACCCCTTCAAGAGGACACAGACGCAGCTCTCCACTGGCAGCACCCCCACTGCCTATTCCCCTTCCTCCTCCTCCCTTCTGGGGCCCCTCAACCTCCACATGTACCTGGACCAGGCTCTGCTGCCAGGGGTCCTGGCCCCCAGACGTCCCTTTGACATCGGCACTTGCGTCGAGGAAGATGAGCTGGAGCATGAGACGAGCAGCCAGCCCTCAATGAGTACGTACTGCCCTGCTGCTCTGCAGCACCTGGGATGTGTGGGCTCATCCCTGCACCTTGTTCTGTGCTCTGTGGTCAGATCAGGCTTGCTGCGGTCATGCCAGTCCCCGCCTCCTACCCAGACTAGGGCATGTGGGCCCTGCCTTTCTATGCCAGCTCTGTCTCAGGTTCTATGAGAGGAGTTGGCTCAAATACAGGGCTTATAAAGTACCTGCTGAGCTGCAGCCATATCCATGGCAGGCTTGGTGCTGTGTACTGATACTGCTGTGGTCTTGGGGACTTGTGTCCCTGCCCCTCTGGTATGAAGTGCTCTGTCCTTTGCCTTCACCATCCTGGCCCCATCACCCTTTTTGCCTTCCCTTGTGTGAACTTTTTTGGCCAGCCATACCAATCACCAGCATCATTATAACTCTTCTTCCTTGTGTTGGTTTGTTGTCTGTGGCCTTAAGGAGGCCCAGACAGGAGTGTGGCTGATCTGTGGGTTTTCTGTGTACATTATCAAGTGTATGTGGTATGGGTTATATGCAGCCCAAAGTTGTGGTTATCAGAGTGACCTTCCTCTCTTTCCCCAGCAACAGAGAGCTCAGAGTCTTCGCACTGCATGTCAGCCGCTGGCTCCAGTGGCTCCGACAGTGGCTGTGTCTCCAGCGTCCCACAAGAAAGCTTCTGTGAAGACATGGGCTCGCCCCCTTACATGCCCATAGGCCCACAACACAGCTCTGCCATGGAGGGCAGACCCAGGTTCACAAACAGCCAGTACATTTCTGCAGTAAGTGCAAGCAGCCAAAACACTCTCTTCACTTTGCCTGCTCCTGTAACTGCCTCCCCAGTTCAAGCTACTGCCTCTCATGGGGGGCCCGAAGATGCTGCTTTTGGGCTTGGGGTGACTGTGGGGAAGTGACATTTCCTCTTGCAGACACTTGGCCCCTCTGGGGTGGGCGAGAGCCCTCTGGTGCAGGAGCCACCCCTGAGGTGGCCAGGATCCCTGAGGAGATGAGCTGGAAAGGACCTGCAATGCTGGAGGCTGCACAAGGAGATGTTGCACAAACAGGAGCTATAATGCTGCCATGGGCTGGGGTACATATATAGCCTCCTGGAATGGCTGGAGCTCTGCTGCACATGCTGCCAAGCTCCTTTCCTGAGAGATTTGGGCCTTTTATGGGGAATGATGAGAGGGCGTACTGGCAGCCTGTTGCTCTGAGATGTCTGTGTGTTCCTGAGAGTTCTCGGCTGTTTCCCTTCCCACTAGATCCTGTCCTGATGCTGTTGTCCTCTAACCCCGTACTAACACTGGCTTCTCTCTTCTGCAGAAAGCAGGCCAGGTCACCATAAGTCCCTCAAGAATAGTGTGAGCCCCTCGGCCCCGCCTCAGGAAGTGGAGTTGTTGTAAGTAGCCCCTGCAGGGGATTTTCCAGCAGTTCTGAGTGCTGGTCAGGTTTGTCAGTAGCTCTGAGTCAGGGGAACCTCACCCTCAGCTCCTCTGTGAGTTTTCCCCATGCATTCCTGACTGGTGTCTGAGGCTCTGATTCATGTGGTTACAGAGGAGCAGCTCCCATGGAGCCACACTCTGAACAGCTGGTCTGATGCTTTCTGCCTTGCAGAAGCAAAACAAACCAAATCACGTTCAGGTAGTAAAGGCTTGACCACCTCCTGAGTGTTCAGATGAGCTGCTTTCCTCTGATGCTGCCCACCTGTCTAACCACTAATCTATTTCTTGTGGCTGTTTGCCAAAATCCTGCTCTTAGTCCCTCTGAACTGCCTTGGGCAATCACAGTATTCTCCCCAAGGCAGATTTATCCCACAATTTCCTTTGAACCTCCAAAGGAAATGGTACTTTGCCAGGCAAAGGAGCCTGCTAGGTTATGGTCAGGACGTCCTAAGGGAGCTGCCAGAGGTTGTTTCAGTATTTAGGGATTTTGGGAGGATGCCTTGTCTGCGAGGAAGCCGCTGTTGATCCAAGGAGGGTGAACCCTGACAGGACTTGCAGCCAAGCAGGGCTCCTGCTCATGGCTGGCAGCCATGAGCAGGAGCCCTGTCATGTCAGGACCCACTCAAGCCAGGCTGCTCTTGTCTCAGCCTTTTCCTCTTTGTCCTTAGGGCTGAGCCTCCCTTCTCGCAGGGAGCAGAGTGGTGCAAGCGTGAGAGAGGCAGGACTGGGGCTTGGATGGTCAAGGGGTGGTAAATGGCTCATAGGTTTGGCACTGTGGGGTGTGACACCACACAGGCCCATGGCTCTTGGCCTACAGGTGCAGGAGTTCAGAACCAGCTGTACAGAGCCAGCCAAGGTTCAGATTTGAGATCCTGAGCCCCTTCTGAAGGGTCACAGATGAGACTTTTGAAGTGGCCACAGAAGAGTAGGGGCAGCAGCACAAAGCCTTTGGGCACGTCCTGAGGCACAGAGGGAAGAGCTGTGCTTCTCCTGCAAGGAGAATATTCTTTCCCCACCAAAATTTACCTCTGACAAACAGTGGATTTCAAGTGTTTTGCGAGGTCATTGCTGGCCATGACAGAGGGACCTGTGGGATCCTGCCACGTCCCGGGAGTGCAGCTGGTCTAACCCATTGCACGGTGCTGTGTTCCAGGTTTGATTGCCATTTCAAACTCACTGAAGACCCCAGGCCTCTGACCAGCAGAAGGACACAGTCTTCATCCTTGAAGATATTTTTTGTCCATTATCAGGCTCTTTCAAACAGCCCAAAACTTGACCTCTGCCTGAGGCGAAGTCCCAGGAAGGCTTCTGTCAACTAAATGTAATAGCTTTGGTGTTGGATGGGACCTTGGGCATTTAGAACTCGTTAGCCCTATATTTATAAGTAATAAGTAACATAGCAGTTTGGGAAAAAAAAAAAGTATTATTTTTAAAGCTATGAGTTGTACAGATTTTTATTACAAGTGACTCTGTTACTATTTGTTGTGTAAGCTGCACATTTTATAAAGTTTTTGGAAGGGCATGAAGAGAAATTGAGGTATTTAAAAAAAGTAGTCTAACTTTGTGTTTCAGGGTTATAGTGACCTGAAGCTCAAGATTTAACGTCCTTCCTTATGTTCTAAATATGTCTATCGTAGCAATAATTTATTTCCTTGGCTTAATACTTCCATTCTAATAAAAGCAATTTCATTGTTATGAATTGTTTCTTCAGATGGTTCTTCCAGTGCCTTGGTGCTGAGCTAATCTCTCTCATAACCATCTGTCAGCTCTGCCACTCTGCCTGTGCCACCTCTGCTCTGACTGCCAGCTGCACCTGTAACTCCTCAGTGCTTTCACCAGAGAAGGGGGAGATGCCCAGGCAGAGACTCCCCTGATGCCAGTGGGGAGACTGACCCAGAGAGGAGCTTTGGAACAGCCAGCAGAGGTGTCAGTAGGAGTGAGGAAGAGGGAGCTGTCTGGTGGAGCTCTGGAGGCACCAAAGTTCCTGGCTCTAATTTTAGCCACTTGCCCCCTGTAGCTGCTGTCCCAGTGCAAGTTTCTCTCTTGCCCTGCTGGCTCAGGTTCCAGTGGCTTAGTTCAGGCTCCGTTGTGCTTTGTCCTGGCTTTTCCCCTGGTTTTGGACTGACAGGGACTGGCTCCTTGCTTCCTCTCTGACTCAGCCCCTCTTCTGGTACTTCAGTCCCACTGTTGTGGCTTTTTTGAGGAGCTTTGGATGTGCTGGCATTTGAGACCAACAGGTGTTGAGTGTAATGGGTTGATTATAATGCTGAACCTTCAGTGGACGTTGTTTGAAGTAACACAGCATAACTGGAGAACAAATGAGCCCTGTGTTCCAAGGTGGCTTTTTCATGAGTAACATCCAAGGTCACTGTGGTGGCTGTGACACCCTCCCTCTGTTCTTGGACAAAATGAAAATTAGCATTTCTGGAAACAGTGGTTACTTGGCTGCCAAGTTCCTGTTTATTCCTGGTTTTATGCAGGGCTGTAAATCAGGCTCGTGCAGGTGTGAGAGAAGTGCTACATTTGGCCTGAGGAAGAAGATGGAGTAGTAATTAATTTAACTGCAATTTTCTCCCCTTGGCAGACATGGGTGTTACACCCCACAGCCACCCTGGAGACAGTGTTCCTTCAAGTTTGAAAATTCCTGTACTGTATGTAAAACACTTGTTTATTTTAAATAAGCTGGATGTTTTTAAACCTTGTTCTTTTTTCAGACAGCAAGGAAAATACGTTTGACACCTTTGTACAAAATTGCGTGGGAAACAGTTATACAGGGAATATTTTACAAGTTACTATTTTGAGATAATTGCTGGGTTAATGCAAGGTTTCTGGACTGACAAGACAGCAATAGCTCATGTCACAAGAGGGAGAGAAGTTACTAATGCAACAAGAGGAACATGAAACGTCTGGAATTTCTCAGTTTCAAAGGTTTCTAAATTGCTGGACAAACCTTTAGTATTGTTTACCTGACACTCTTTCTTCAGGGTTTGATTGATTTGTCTAATAAAGGTTATTTTCTTTATATGAATCTTCCTTGCATTGTGGCATGATTTCAGCATGGGTACCTGGGCTGCAGAAGGAGACAGGAGCCCTGAGAGGAGCAGTTGTCCCTGGGGTGTCTTAAGTACCCCCTCAGAGTACTGGGGACGGGCTGAAGTTACATTTCTCTGACCAAACCTAACCCAGCAGGTTATTGGGGTGAGGCTGATGATGCATGTCATTTTAAACACTGAAAAGTACACAAACAGTTTTTTTTCCCCTATTCCATATCTGGCGCCCAAACAATGAGAAAAAAATACTTGGTTTTATTGGCATAAGTAGAAATATTTCCATTGTCAACCTTGACTTCCACAGAGTGAGCTGCATGTCAGGAATCCCAGATTAGACAATGTATTTCTGAGAGGGTGCAGCCAAAATAAATGAGCTCCTAAACCAGTGGTGGTTCCCTGAAATCCTTGGATTTCAGAATTGGAATTTTCAATACTTTTTCCAGCCTTTCTACAAGCTAAGTGACATTGTCTGTCCCTTTTTTCTTTTTTTCTCCCCCTTCAACTAACCAGGGGTAAAGAAAGTCTGATATTGAAAAGCAGGAATCCCACTCTGCTCTGTGACACTCATGACACACCTCACATGGAAAATTCATTGTGGCATTTTCCACATTCAGGGAATCCCCTGAAGAGGGTAGATGGTTTCAGTGGGCTGTTTGGAAATCCACCCTTCCCAGGAGCACCCTTATCTCTGCCAGGAATGGCCCTTATGCTTGGCCCTACCCAGTTTGTACTCCCAACAATTCCCAGACATAGCTTGGCCATTCAAAGTCGTGGAATGGGTTGGAAGAGACCTCAAAGACCCCCTCATTCAAGCTCTCTGCCATGGGCAGTGCCACCTTCCACTAGGCCAGGTCACTCCAAGCCCTGTCCAGCCTGGCCTTGGACACTTGCAGGAATGGGGAATGCAGGAATTCTAATTTGGTGGAATGTGGAATATTCACAGGACACTGGCGTTTTAAACCATCTCAGTTTCTGGTGATTGGTGAATTTTATAGCCATAATAGCTTGCTGTGCCTGTGGAGGGAGGGTGCCCTCTCCTGTCAGCTCCCTGAGTTCTCCTGACCACTGCAGTTCTGGAAAGCATTTTTCAGTCGTAGAGCAGGGACACCAGCAGAGGGGGCAGGTGGAGTATTTTTCAGCTGGACTAATCTGACTTTGCTGATCTGCCCTAAAAAAACCCACAGAAATCTGAAGAGAAGTGTAATTTTCCTTTTTATTAAAGATGTGCAGACATCACACAAGTCTGTGATAACAGACTGGTTTGGGTTGGAAAGGGCTTTAAAAATCACCTCGTTCCAGCCCCTGCCATGGACAGAGACACCTTAGAATAGATGAGGTGCTCCAAGCCTGGTTCAGCCTGGCCTTGAACACTTCCAGGGATGGGGAATGCAAGAATTCTGGTTCAGTGGGATGTGGTCCTGGCCATACCTCAGCAGGGCCATGGTAAATGTCTTTGTGCACTGTTTGTTAATGCAGTAATAGACTGCTGAGTTTTGCTGCTCTTCCTCTCCCAGCATTTGGAGATGGAACATCTTTAAACACTGCCTAAAAAAAAAATAAATGTTAAATGCAAAATATTAATATTTTATGTTAGAAACAAAAAGCAGCATAATGTTTTTGAGACAATGCCATTAAAAAAAAAATTGGAAATCAGAAGAAACTCTGATTTCAGAAGAGTTTAGATAATCTAAAAGCTTGGAGGAAATGCAGATATTAATGTTTGAAAATAGACTTTTTATCCAGCCAGGATGTACAGATGCACCCTTCACTGGCACAAGATAAAATTACACTTTAATTAAAATAAAAAATATTTGTTGTACAGCAAATTAAATCTTTGTTATAGATACCCATTTACTATTTTCATTTAAGCAGATACAGTGTAGGGGAAGGGGAGGAGCTGTCACTTCCCTGTTGCACATGACAGTAAATTCAGTGGTGTCCCATGAGAATTAATTTATTTTCAGGCCCACTGAACCTCCTCATGGAGCACTAGAAAGGGCAATACCATCTTTTCCAGATTAAAACATTGATATTCAGTAAGATGAGGCAGTATAAAATTGTCCTCAAACACAGCAGCTGCTTTCTTTAACTGCAATTAATTAAAATCAAAACCATTAAGTGACCTCTTATGGAAAGGTCAAGCATGAAATCTGGGACAGTTTCTGTGCCTCACCAGCCAGGGCAGCAGAGCTGAATGTGACTCTTATTTGGATACCTATCAGTAGCCTTGGTAAAATTTAACACAAACTCTGTGATGTCCCTAAGAATGAAAAAAGTCTAGAAAAACAGCTCAGAAAATCCCACTTTGCCTGCAAGAAGGGCTTCAGCTGCAGAATTAATGCTCGTAAGATAAATTCAATAGAGCTGAGGAAAGGTAACTTGGAGGTCTGCATGTAAAAATGAAGGTGCCCAACACAAAACTGTGTTGGTCAATGAATAATTTATGATTGTCAGACTTACCCTGTGCAGGAGCTGATTTCCACAACAGAGATTCAGGAGAGAGAGTGACTTTACTTTTGGGAATTGAGAAATACCAGTCACTGACATTAAAATGAATTGACTCTTCTTCTGCAGATCCCACAATGCTGTCTGGTTCCTCCACGCAGAAAACACTGAGGGGAAAGAACAAACCTGTAAATTCTAGAACAACCTGATGTCTGCAAGGTTTTTAGGCCATTTCTCACATAAATGGCCACAGAAAAGGGAGTCAAAAGCATGTCTGGAAAAGGATGGGAGGTGGGGGAGGGAGGGAAACCCTCTCTAAATGGGGTGCAAGGATTGAAGTCAGTAGCTTCCAGATACAGCTCATAACTCCAGACTGCACTGATAATCGAAGATGATGTGGGGAACAAGACTTTTTCATAGATAATGACATCAACTTCTTATTGCTGATACTGTTCAAGCAAGAAAGATGAAAAATTTTAAGAAAAACAACTGGATAGTAAAATCTTGGTATTTCTGAGTCTCAATCCAATTTTTAGGGGACAGTGGAAGAAAGACAGCACCACCAAAACACCCTCATGGCACCATTGCTCCGAGGAAAGTGCTCCCAGACATTCCTGAGGGAATTCAGGCAGCTCAGGCTGCTGTTTGCTGGGCAGCAGTGCCCAGGCAGCAGCTCCCCCTGCACAAAGGGGGCTCAGCCCTGCCTTGTGCCTCCCCATCCCCATCCCCCCTGGAGGAAGGAGCAGGGCTGCAATTTACTTAAAAGCCAATTAACACAATGCTAATGTGACAGATCTCTTTAAGTAGATGCTCTTTGTGTCATTTCTTAGAACAGGAAACAGGTGAGAAGTAAGAAAACACAAGAAAATCTGGAATATGGCAGGTAATAAAATAACTAATCAATTTGATCATGTGGGATTTTTAGTTTAAAAACCTAAAGAGGGCTTTAGATAAAAAGATAGAGAATTGCTCATCAATACCTTATTAATATTTACTTAATATACATTAATATTTTATTATTTAAATATTTAAACAATTTTTCAGAATAATATTTTTAAACTTCCCCTGGAGATAAGATCAGCATTAAAAAAAGACCATCAGTATGAATACAGGCTAACTCCATATCTTAATATCTATATTTTATCTTTGTAAATACTTTAAATATTAGAATCTAAATAAATCTGTACAATAACAACTCTGCTCCATACCCTCCTGTTCCTGACATGCATAAGGCAGGGATAACACTGCAGATGCTGCAGGGAAGTGTTTAAATCCAAAGCAAAAATCTGTTTCCAATTAGGTCTCAAAAAAAAAAAATCCATAGAAACTTTACTGTTTAGAATTGTTTCCTGACATCACCTGAGCTTCCTGCCAAAACTCCAGATTATTTTGGTGTGTTCCAGACTTTACTGCTTGTTTAAGTTATTTTTTTCTCACACCTATGCAGGAATGCTTGGAAAAAGTTGGTTTTTTTCTTTAGAAGTGTGTTGAGACAAATACTTCAAAGCAGTGTCAGAAGGGTTTGCTTAAACTCACACCATGGACACAACTCATACATTCGTGGACATTCATCACTTCTGAGGCTCAGCAGCACCACTGGAAAGGCTCCCAGGGACTTACCAGACATGGGGAAAACTGTACAGAAGGGATTCATTTCTTGTAACATTTATGACCCTTTGTGATCCTGGGGATTTGGGGTTATGTCTTGGCTCATCCCAAAGGGATTATCTGATTCAGTAGCTGGATGAAAGGCTTTAGGGGAACCACGGTGGTTCCACCCTACAAGAGATCAGGCTGCTGCTCCCACCACAGCATCTGCAGGAATCAAACACTGAAAATGGAAAGGTCCTTCAGAGCCTCCTGGGCATCCAGCAAATGTGGGCTGATGTGGTTTATAAGGCTCACGAGAACAGATACAGAGCAACCACACACACACATGTGCTGCCAGGCCCAGACGTGCCCCACTGGCGTTTTCCAGACCTTGGAGTCAGGGTACAGCAAGAGGGAGTTACTCTGAGGAGGCCAGAGCATCATAGGATGGATCCCTGAGCTGCTGAAGGACCAAAACAAGCTTTTTTACAAACAGAACGTGCAGCCTCTCACAGGCAGCTCTGGAGATTTTCTGCTGTGTGTAACCCCTGCTGCTGGATCCCCTTTGTCCCTCAGAGCAGCCCAGCCTGATGGAAAGATGCTCAGAAAGCAGCACCTGGAGGCTCACCCACCCTTCTGATGAGTTGTTTTGGAAAAAAGTCTGAGTTGCCAGGTGTGATTTCCAAGACTGGAAGTGAAACAATTGACTGAACTACAGGAGCCAGGGCTGCTCTGCAGGACAGGCAGAGGGGTGGGCTGGTCACAGGCAGGGGACAGCTCACCTGTCCCAGCAGAATTCCTCCAGTCGTGTCTGCTTCTTGTAATGCCCCCCACTGCTGGCAAATGGGACACAACAGAGAACTATTTTGGGGACCATTAACATCATACCCTTCATGAGGCTGGAACTGGTCACAGACTTCCAAGCCAAGTCATGAAAATGCCAGTTCAGTGAGCAGCACATCAGGAATATTCTGTGTCTGATGAAACCCTTTTTTTTTTAGAAAAATATCTTAGGTCAAAATGAGAGAGAGGAGACCTGTTTGGCTTTTGCAATCACAGATGTGATTGCTCCACTGATGTGCCTCCAGCTGTCTTAGTACATGCTATTGATCTCTTGGAACAGCTTCTATCAGTTATTAAGGACTGTCAGCAATCTCTGCATGAAATCTTAAAATTAATCTTGGCTGTAGCTGCAGGTTGTCAAACACACAGCTCTGGGCTACAAGCTTAGAGCTCCAAGTACAAATGTTTTAAAATGTGATTTTGAATAAATGGAAATCAGCCTGGAGAAGAGAGGAGGAGACCTTAGAGCACCTCTCAGTCCCTTAAGGGGCTCCAAGAGAGCTGAAGGGAGACTGGACAAAGGCATGGAGTGCCAGGACAAGGGGCAATGGCTTCACATTGACAGAGGGCAGGGCTAGATTGGATATTGGGAAGGAATTCTTCCCTGTGGGAGTGGGGAGGCCCTGGCACAGGGTGCCCAGAGCAGCTGTGGCTGCCCCTGGATCCCTGGAAGTGTCCAAGGCCAGGTTGGACGGGGCTTGGAGCAACCTGGGACAGTGGCAGGTGCTCCTGCCCATGGCAGGGGGTTGGAACTAAAAGATCTTTAAGATCCTTTCTAGTCCCAAATATTCTACAGTTACATGATGAAACCAGGGCATCAGTTTTGGAAAAATAACCTTGCAGCAGGTGCCCTCTCCCAAATGGTCATGCTGCTGCTGCAGCTGACTAAAGAGAGCAGCCACACTGTTCTCTAAACCCCTCTTCCAGCTGAGAAATGCACCAGTCACAAGAAATGCACCCTCATCCCCACCAGGAAGATGTGCATCACACACCTGTGAAGCTGTGCACACAGCTCTGGGTAGCTCTGGAGTTCAGAGCAATTATACAATTGTGCTCTGTACAGGGAACAAAACAGACATTAAATATGGACCATGCTCAGTTTCACCTTGCCTGGTACCTCCTGTTGTATTTCAGTCTGGTGGATCCACTCCTTGCCTTTTGTTTTCTTTCTCTGCATCTTCCTGCTTCCATCTCCCCCTCTGTTCTCACGACTCTGCTGCAGTTATTACATTAACAAAATGCAGGGATGAGTCCTGGATAATAACATTTTATCTGGAGCCATGCCATGCTGGGAAGATGGTAATTTAGTTAATTGAATTCCTTCTAAAAGGGAACTGAATCAATATTCCAGCACAGTGCTGGAGCACATGGCTGGCAGTGAGGTATTGCCTGGAACACTCAAACCAATCTCAGGGCACTGACAGGAGGAGCTTGAATTCAAGTGTTGGGTTTAGGTGGCAGAAGCTGCACTCTGAATTTGTCTGAACACGATTTACAGCCTTGTCTGTGTATTTTGGAAAACATTGTCCATCAGGCTAGCAGTGAAATGGAAAAGTACTGAGGAGGCAGGGCAGGTACAGCTCCACTGGGCAGGTGTTTGCCAGGACCTGCCAGGAGCAGCACAGAGCCCTCTGAGGAGGGATGTTCCCTGGGGAGCAGATGTTTGGACAACGTATGAGCTCTTCTTGGTGATCCTGCACAGGCACAGAAAGGGTCAAACCTCCCTGGGCATATTGGTATGCACTGTCTCCCTCTTCTAGGAACAATTCTATATCCTTGAGGGCCAGAGTGATCCATCCTCATCAGTATTTCTGGCCAAATTGCTCATCCTAGTGAAAAATGACCTCTCAGAGGAGGAGCCAGTTCCCTCATCCCCAGCACACAACTTGCTGTCAAAGCATGAAGCACATTAGCCATGAGCCCAGATGATTTTAGAAGCTCTCTAGGGAAGGGGCCTTGGGGTAGAAAACACATTTTACAGCTAAATTAATTGCAAACCACCCACCTGATCCTTCTGGGCTGCAGGTCTCAGTGGCAAGGTGAGACATAACCTTGTAAGAGAGTCTGGGTTTGTCTAAAACCCAGAGGAGGTGGCAGTTTCTGGTGGCAGGGCACCACAGGGGACGAGGTCTGGCGTGTCCTTCCACTGTGGGAGTGTGGCCAGAGGGTGGCCAAAGGGAAAGAGACAAGTGGGAAGGAGAAATGCACACAACACAAACACTGCCTGAGACACCTCCCTGCTGCTGGCTCCTCTGCTGCCAGGGAATTGCAGGCTGGCTGCAAAGTGTCTGTCCTGGGCTGGTGAGGAGCCAAGCCCAGAGCAGATGCTTGGCCAGAGGAAGGTCATTAGCATGAGGAAATGGCTGCAGGCCCTTGGTTTGGGCAGTGTCACTTTTCATCACACAGAGTAGGCCTGCAACTAATGCCCCAAGGTCTCAGCAGCCTGTGGCATCATTTCAAGCTTCACTGGGGAAAGAGCTGGAGCTGCTGGTCCTTTGGAAGTTTCTTCAGGTTTTGGTCTTCTCAAGTGCTGAGCAATTCAGCTCAGCCTCTCTTTGTCACTCCTGTGCTCCACTGCCAACTACTCCAGGAACCTCTGCTTTCCTGCCCACACTGCCCAGGAAATCTGCTGTTTAAAGGCCATATTCCTTGCACTTACCTGTGTCTCCAGCTGGATTTGACTGCTTTGAGGAGCTGTGGGATGTGTCTGTAATCAGGTCACAGCCACAGTACTGCAGGTGCTGTTTCTAAAGAGCATTCACACCCTCCTGCAAGGAAGAACGGGGCCTTGGACATGCACACACAGCCAGCAACTCTCAGGAGATCATTACTCTGGTATTTAGTAAGATTCCCCTTTTTGGTGAAGACCCAGATCAATATCTTACTCTTCCCAGAAAGCTGTTCCCATCATCTCAGAGGACATGATTATTTTCAGGCTGATCTGAGGCACTTTGCAGCCAACAGATCCAGCCAGTCTTTACTGGCACAAATTCTCCTGGGGCTGCTTTTGGCGTGACTGAGATGCCTTTTCCATGCTGGGAACAGGGGGCACTGAAGCTGCCTCCTCCAGAACCAAGAAGGCTGGAAGGGAGAAATTCTGTGTAAACTGTGGAGAAAGTGGTGAAGGACTTGAAGAGGGACTGGAGTGTGTGAGGAGCATCCTTGTGCAGGGGGTGGCAGCAGGTGGGAGCTGTGAGAGCTGTGAGCTCTTACCTGAGCTCTGCAGGGGCTCCACAGGCTGTGAGGATGCTGCTTTTGTTCAGGATTCAGAGCAGGGAGAGGCTGGCTGATGGAGCTGGCTGTCCTGGGAGATCCTGCAGTCCTGCCTTGCATGAGCCATCACCTGAGCAGCAGTGGCATCACCTCAGCAGCAGGGTGGGGAGGTTCTGGCACAGGCGGGCCAGAGAAGTGTGGATGCCCCATTCCTTGGAAACATTCACAGCCAGGTTGGGCTGGGCTGGGACCAACATGGGATCCCTGCTCATGGTGCAAGGGCTCAATGAGATGGTCTTTAAGGTACCTTCCAACCCAAATAATTCCAGGATTCTGGGATTCCCAGTCTTGATTTCCCTGTATCAAAAACGCATCAACACCTGCAGCTCCCCTGCAGAGCTGTCTCCACATGGGAGCTCCTGTGCTCCACAACCAGCTCCTGACCAGGGCCACACAGGCAGGGGATGAGTCCTGTGGGGCCTGACCTGCTCACCTCTTCCCAAAATAATCTTCCTTTGCCAGGCCTCCAAGGACAGGGCTGAGTCACCTCCCCAGACCTCAAGGCATACAGGGTAGCCTGGCCCTGGGAATTCTGCAGCTCATTTGTGCAGCTGGGCAATGGAGTCAGCAAAGGGTTAAGTCCCCCTGCCTCTCCCTTCATAAGCAACAATTTTTCGAGAAACTTTGGCTGTTCATAAAGAGCCTTTGGGGATAGACAGCCACAAACTCCTTCCAGCCCCCTCGAGGAGAGAGTTAACATCCCCCAGCCCTCACTCCAGCCCACCACTGGTGCACCCTCACTGAGGTTGGGGCAGAATCCAGCCTGGAAGAAGACAACCAGACAACCTCTTCGTCCTCCTGTGTTTGCCAAAGCAGGTGTCTGGGATGCAGTGCTGTGCCATGGCAGTGAGTGAGCCTGTCCCAGCCTCATGTGTGCCCCTGACACAACCCTCACAGCCTGAGCAGTGCCAGTGCCACAGCTGAGGCACCTGGGATAACCCCTGGGGGTTATTTCGGGAGCCTGGCTCTGAGTGGGTGACCCCGGAGGTGGATATGCAGCTGCAGATCCTGGCGTGCCACCCCAGCAGCACCGCAGCAGGCTCAGCCCGTGCCCGGGGCCGGGGTCACAGCCCCTACACCCGGTTCCACGCACTCGCCGAGTGACCGTCCCATCCCGGAGCTGCCGTCCCGTCCTGGAGCCCAGCCTGTTCCCAGGGATCGTTACCAGGAGCTCGTGTGTTTGGTTGCAAACAGAGCAGGAGCGGGAGCCAGGCGCTCGTGTTTGTGTGCCTGCGGTTGCTCAGGCAACTCGGGGCCAGCCAGGAGCTGCCAAAATCCTCGGTGGGCAGGGCCAAGCCCCCGGCACAGCTGCCCCGGGGCGGCCGAGCCCCCTCTGTCCGGCCGGGCGAGCAGCCAGCGGGGCTCGGGCCCATGAACAAACCAGAGCGGAGCGTCAGTGCGGACGGGGTTTATTGCAGAGCCGGGTTACAGCGCGGGCCTGCAGCATCCTTTGGTTCGGGCTTCACGAAGGGAGCGGGAGGCCACGGGGGTTCAGGTCGGAGACCTTTGTCGATGGCCAGGAGACACCAAACTCTCGCGGGGTGCATCCCGGGGCTGGGCCGGGAGCATCCCGGCGGCTCCGGCGCAAACGGCACCGCAGGGTCTGAGCCTCGAGTGCCGGGCAAGCGGCAGAGCCAGGCAGCCTCGAGGGGAGGGCACCGGTGGGGGAGGAAGGAGGCGGCTGTGGTGGAACTGCTGCGGGGTTAAGGCAGGTCCCCGGAGGGGAGGACAGGCGGCGGTCCCCGGTGCGACAAGGGAGGGTGCCCCGAGAGCCGGGGCTGAGGTAGGGAAGGTGTGGGTGCCGGCGGGGCAGGGGAGCCCTGAGGAGCAGTGCTGTTAGTGCGGTGTGGGGCTGCGGTGACAGCACGGGGGACACGGAGGGGCGGGGGGATCACTGCACGGAGGGGACGGACGCAGCGCTGGGGCAGAGCTCCTGGCCCGGCGCCTTCCCCAGTCCCCCAGCGCTGGGGGCCGACATCCCGCCAGCCCCGGGCCGGCCCCAGCGCAGCCTCCCGGGCCCCAGCTCACGGGCACGTCCCGGGGCTGGGCACCGACCCCACGGCCGGCGCGCAGGGACCGGGGCGGCGGCGCCACGGGCACCCGTCCCTACTTTTTGACTTTGGCGTCGTAGGTGCCCGCGTTCTTGTAGGCACTGACGTAGCCGCTGGTGTCCACGATGTTCTCCCGCCCGCTCTTGCCCTTGCCCTTGCCGCTCTCGTCGAAGCGCTCCTTGTGGGAGCCCGTGTACTTGGAGGTGTCCGTCAGCCTCTCCACGGCTCCTACTGTCTTGGCTTTCTGAAGTGGGAGATGGGACATGGGAGACAAGAAGATGTTCCATCCCCTTCCCACACAAGTTCCATCCCTTGCCCCACACAAGCTCCTGACACCCACCAAAGACCCTGCTGTGCCCCCTGTGCCCTATGAAACCCTCAGGTCCCTCCTCACGGGGCCATGGGGTCTCCTAGGCAGCACCTGCACAGTGGGCAGAGCCCCATCCTCCCCTCCTGGTGATCACTCCTGCTCCCACAGGAGCTCCTCACTCACCGTGACACCCACGTTAATGGGCTCCTTCCCTGCCACCAGCTGGCAGATGGCTTCATAGGCCTCCTCTTTGCTCTTGTCCTTAAACCTCTTGGGGGCCAGCTCCTCCAGCGCCTTCTTGAACTCCTCGTAGTTGATGACACGGGCTGTCTTCCCTCTGCAAGAACAAAACTCAGGCTGCCACCAGCACACCTTTGGTTTCTGCCTCCAAATGGGATGAGGTGCATCAAAGAGACCCTGACTTTGTCCTACCCTCACCCACTTCTGAAATTCAGCTGCAGCTGAATGGGCTGGGCTGGGCACAGCTGGTGCTGAGCTCCAGCAGCTTTTCCGCCACATGCTGGAGTCCCTGTTACCAAACACCAGGGTGCATGGAAGTGCTCTAGGACTTGGTGCTGGTGTCAGGAGACGAGTGCATCCACCCCCACTGTTCCGAGCCTGCCTGGTTTGCCCACCACACTCTCTCCCCTGGCAGTCATCAATACTCCAGTCAGATTTGGAAGGACATGCACAGAGCATCTCTCCCCTGAGCTCCTGGCTCTCATCTCTAGAGCAGCACAGCAACCTGCTCTCCTGCACCCCAAAAACCTCCCAGTGCTCAGCTCCACCTGACCCAACCAAGGAAAATGGGAATTCTTGGACAGAGCACATGGAGGAATCAGGTTCTCCACCCATCCTTGTTCCTGCCCCCTGGTGTGGACCATGAAGCATCATTGTGTCTCCAGGCACCCTAAAAGCAGTTCCAGGAGCCTTTTAGCCCTTCAAGCTGCCCCTGTGACTGCCATGGACCAGGATCCTCCCCAAGATTAGGCATTGGCTGGCAAGGCCCAGGAAGGGCCACATCACATGGGACAACCCTGAGCATCTTCCTCTGCTCCCTGTGGTACCTCTTGAGAGATGGGAACCTGGCAGAGCCAACCAGGCCCACCCCAGTTCTTGGAGTGGGAGCAGGGGCACAATCTCTGCACTAAATCTGAGCCTCCCATCCCCAAATTTGGGTTGATTTATCATTAGGTCTCGCAGAAGCAGCCACAGGTCCCCCCTGAAGGTGGGACACTGCAGGACAGCTCCCACAGCTCTGTGACAAGTGGGATGGTCAGTCTGGGCACACAGCAGGGGTAGCAGCCCACACCCAGACACCCAAACCCTGCCCAAACTGCAGAGGCATCCAAGTCACTTACTTCACCTTGGAGAAGACAATATCCACATCGGTGCTGGTGACACTTTTGCCGTCGGTCACTTTGCAGTCCTTGCACAGCTTGGCCCAGTTCTTGCCGTTCATCTCCTGCCCCGTGGCCTTGGTGTCGCCGTAGATGGCGAATTTGCGGAAGCTCTCTTCCAGGGATGCCACCTCAGCATTCCCGGCCATGGGGCTGCAGCAAGGGGCAGACGGGCCCGGCACCACCCAGGCTCCTGCTGCCTGCACGGCAGAGCTCAGCTGGCTGCTCGAGGCCCTCGAGGGCAGCAGGAGGAGGAGGAGGAGGAAGGCTGGCGAGGGTGGAGGCTCTGCAGTAGGATCGGGGTGTTGGCAGCACCTGCGGGTGTGGGGTGAGGGCTGACAGCGGGCTCGGATGAGCCCCGAGGCCGAAAGCCAAGAACGTGTCTTGGGGAATGGAGGCTCCTGGTCGAGAGCTGTCAGCAGCGAGGCTGTCGGCTCCGGGGCTGGCGGGGAGTGAGTGCATCAGCCTGTCCCCTCGGGAGTACTCGCCGGGAATGACGCAATGCGTCCGCCTTCCTCCCGCTCGCTCGCACATCAGGAGAAGCGGCACCGCCGCCTGCCTTCAGCCCCACCTCTCCCCTGCCTCCATCCCCCTGTGCGGAGCTGCAGCACTCCAGCTCTGCGACCTGCCCCCAGGGCTGGGCCAAGCGTGATGCTTTGCAGGGTGACAAGCAGCCAACAAGTCTCTGCACCCCGTGGCGGCACTGTTGCTGCTGTCCCATCCCCGCTTGCCATCGCCTCGCCGGCCTCGCCCTGGCGGCTCAGCATCCCTCCCCACACTCAGAGCACCCATAGCACATCGGCCAGGACTGGGCACGGCCGAACTCCGGGGAGCTCCAGCACCCAGGGGTGCTCCGGCACCCCGAGGTGCAGAGCGGGTACCTCGCCCGTTGAGTGCCCGGGCAAGAGAGGCTGGCATGGGGCCCCGGAACCTCGGCGGGAGCCGGGGAGTGGTCCCTAAGACCGTCGCTAGGGAGGATGGGCGTTGCCTGGCGACCGTCGCTAAGGAGGCGCGGCGGGGCGGGGATGCCGCCGGTCCTCTCCCGGCCGCGTCCTCCCGCGGGTTCCCGCAGCCCCGGGTCCGCACGGCCCCGCAGCGGCAGCCGGGGCTCTCCCCGCCCGGCTGGGAGGGCACTGCCGGCGGCTGCGGGATGCCGGGGCAGCGACGACCCCCGCCCGGCCTCCCCCCGGGTTTCCTCCCTGCCCGTGCAGTGGCCCCGGGGCGGGCACCGGAGGGGTCGCGGGTGCGGGGGGTGTCGGTCGCTCGGTCTCTCACCTCCAGGGCACTCAGTCACCACCCGGTCACTCGCTCACCTCCCGGCGCCGCGCTCTGAGGCGGGCGGGGGCGGCCCCGCCGCCTGTTTAAGGCGCCGCCATGGAGACGGGAGGGGCCGGGCCGCCCCCGCCCGCCTCCCCCGGGCCGCGGCACGGCGGGAGCGCCCTCGGGGCGGGGAGACGGAGCCCGGGCAGCGGACCCGGACCACCTCTGGGACCCTCCACCACTGCAGGAAGCCTCTCTGCTTCCCGACGAGATCCTACCGGCACCTGCTCGGTCTTTCCTACACCCCACACGGTCTCTCCATCACCCTACAAAGCCCCAGCGTTGTCCCACAGGGTCCCTTTAGCACCCCCCGAGGCCCCACCATAAACCCACGAGGTCTCTCCCCCTCAGCACAGGCTCCCCCTGGCTGTGCCTTACCCTGCAGCCCTTCCCCTGCCCCACACAGCCACCATGCCCCCACAGAGGAACTGTCCTCTTGGTGGGTGACACCACAGACCAAGGCTGAGGAGACAATGCCAACCCCTCGGGTGTGTCAGGGACTGTGGTGAGCACCTGTGGCTCAGTGGGACACACTTGGAGCAGCCACATGCCAGCACTGCCCACCCTGGCAGCCCAGAGCATGACCACACGCAGACTCCCAGTGGGTGCTGCGAGCTGAGGCAGTACCCAAATATTGTGGTTGTCATGGAGCACCAGCACAACCCACATCTCTTACTCACTGCCCCACCTCAGCTGTTTGCCCAGAGCCTGCTTTGATCCCCGTGCCCTCCTGGCATTGCTTGAGGGTGAAGGGCATCGTGGGTGATCAGCTGCAGCACCAGCAGGAGCTGTGCACAGCCAGGACACACAGTGTGAGATTTGCTGCTGCCTTGGGGGTCCTGAGGACAAATCAGCAGCTTTGGGAACTGGGAAGTGGCTCAAGCATCAGTCTTTGGCACCCTGTGGTCTGTCTGCCCTGCTCCCTGTCCAGAGAAGCTGCAGGTTAAGGACAAACACAGGTATCCTGATGGCTGACCTGTCCCAGGGCATCAGTTCTGGTTGTGCACCCAGAGCATTTTGCAGTGGGGCACAGCCCCAGTGACAACCTCCTCCCCCTTGGCTGAGGGGTACCTGCTCTCTCCTGGGACACTGTTGCCTGTTCTTGACTGGACAAAGCTATGAGCAACCCACTCACACTGATTCTCTCTTGGATTAGGGTCTGGAGACCTCCAGAGGTAACCACCAGCCATCTCTGGGAGTTTGGGATCACTAACTTTACCTCTCACTTCAGAGGTGTGTGCCAGGGCTGGTGCCAGAGGCCCCAGGAGTGTCACAGCCCCTGGCCCCTTTGGGTAGGCCAAGCTGGTCAGACACATGAAGACCCCACTTAATTATTCCCCCTGACCAACCCAGTGGCCCCTCAAGAGATGCTCTTTTACAGCCCAGCCAGAGGCACGATGGCAAGGACATCCTGGAGGGGACAGTCCAGAGTGGGAAGGGCAAGTGTGGAGGCTCACCTGATGCCAGAGTCCAGGCAGATCTCCTCAAGTGTTTTTCCTCTCTCTGGTTTGTCCTGGTAGAGCTCAGACATGGCCAGAGTACCTGGGAACTACATGAAGCAGGTGGCACCAGGAGGACTCTGCTGATCACACATTCTTCCTGCTCCTCATACCATGTCAAAGCAGATTCCAAAGTGCAGAGGGTCAGAGGTGACAGTGCCTGGCTGTGAAGTGAGAATTTCAACCAGCCTCTCTGCAGGCCAGCAAGGACCCAGGGGTGTGATCCCATGCAGAGAGGTGGGGAGGAGCTGTTAACCCTCTGTTTTAAGGGCAAGGGAATAACTACTGCCACACAGAGGAGGGTGGTTAAGTCTTGATGAAGGTACAGCCTCATCCTTAACTTGCCCTGCAGCTCCCCGCCATAGCAGGTGTCTGGCTCTGCTTCCAGCTGACAGCTCCAGACAGGAGCCAGGTAATATCAGCTGGAGCACCAAGCAGGACTTGGCAGCTGTGGGCAGCGTGGGAGCCTGGATGCTCCGAGCCAGCAGCAGGTGGAGGAGGAGTTGGACATGTGGGCAGCTCTTCTGTAGGAGCTTCAGCCGGTCCTGGGGCTGCAGAGCCCATGGAGCCAAGCAATGGCACACGGGGAGAGCCGGGTAAGGGGGCGCCGAGCCACGGCTGCTGGGTTGCCCACGGGGTCTGGTTGAGCAGGTCAGATTTCGGTTCCTGAGGGCTGGGGTTTGTTGTGCGTTTGTTGTCACCATGACAGCCCTGTTGGGACGGAGCGTGGTCCTTGGCCGGCTCCCGCTGTTCCTCCTGCAGCCCGGAAAAGGAAGCCCGGGAGGAGGCTGTGACTTGGTCCGCAGCCCACGGGACGGGCAGGAATTGAGAGGGAGGTTGCACAGGTCCTGTGATGTGATGTGATGGAGGAGCATGCACACGGTTCAGTGCTCAGCTCGCCGGGGGTCTTTCCCTTCTAATCAGGGTCAGGATGTTCCCAGGCTGTCTCCTGCCCCAGGGACACAATGAGCCGAATACCCCAGCGCTCAGCCGGGACACACCGAGGCTCACACACAGCTGCATCCCCAAGGTGCAGCTTCGGCTGCTGGGCGGCTTCCTGTTGAGGCTGTGACCCTCTCCCCACTCTCACACAGAGCTCGGAGTGCTGTGACTGCTCAGGGTGCAGCTCAGAGCTTGCACGAGAGAACAAGCACAACCTCCGAGCACCCTTTGTGCTCACTCCCATCCCCTTCGCCCCTCGCTTCCCCCGAGGCTGGGCACCGCAGCCTCCCGGGACTCATCCCGCTCCAGGAATGAGTCTCTGGCTCGGCCGTGTCTGGGGTGGGATGAGGTTATGCGGGAGCGCCGCTTCTCTAGCGCGAGTTGCTACAAAACAGAGGGAAGTGTTTCGGAGGTTGTGCAATATGTACACGGTCACCCCAGCAACAGCGTGTCCACAAGGCATTAGCGGGGCTTAGCTGCGGCTGCTGAGCGCGATGGGGACCGGGCCGTGCTGTGTCCGTGCCGGGTGTGCCACCGAGCACGGGCTGCGGGCGTGCCATGCACGGCACGGGGCACAGGAGCGGGGAGAAAACTCCATCCCCCCGCAGGAACTTCCTTTTGCCTAACCTGCAGCTCAAGGCAGCTCATCGAGATGCTCTCAGGACGTGTCAAAAGCAGTGCAGGAACAGACTCCTACAAAACCATTTCCCAAAGGAAGGTCCCTTGACTTCAAAGAGGAAACAAAGAAACTTGAGCCAGGCTCCAAGATGAAAGTAACCACGACGTGCATCCCATGCCAAGGCGGAGGCTTGGAGCAGGCACTGCCGGGCCTGGCACAGCTGCCAGACAGTGGCTAGGGACCATGACATGATTTCAGAGGATTGTGGAAAGCTGTCCTCCTGCAAATCATTGCTTCTTCCTAATAGAAAGCCACAGTGTCTTGTGGTGGAAACAGCTGGTCCAGGGCACTGCCTCCAGCTGGTGGGAGAGTTCACACCCTGGCAAAAACCTTTTATTTAGTGCTGGAGAAAGTGCTTGAGGGTGTCAGACCTCAATGTGTCTGCAGTGATGGGGAGCTGAAGCATCAGGACTTCTGCTGTCAGGACCTTAACCCAGCTTTCTTATGGCCTTGGGCCGCAGCTTGTGGTCATTGCAACCCCCTGGTGCTGAGCCCAGGACTGCTCTGCCCATGCTGGACTCTGCAGAAGCACCCCAATGTGACTTGTTCCTTCTGCTTACTGCCACAGGTCTGCTATGGACATTCCTCATGCAGAGCAGCAGAAAAGCCATTGGCACTTGAACCTGCAGGGTATCAACATTAAAGTCCCAAGAGGACAAAAGTAAGGTTGGGAAAGAGAGTCCAGGAGCTAGAACTGTCTCAGCCTCACCATTTTCACTCTTGGGTGCTCACTGTGCATCTTCAACAGTGCCCCTTGGATATGGTTGTGGCAAAAACATAACCCCAGACAATTTCTATCACCATATGGGCACAAACAATCCTCCTGCTGCCCTTGAGGCTTAGGAGATCAGAGTCCAACACTGGCAGTGCTGGGAGCCCATCCTGCTGGAGCCTGGCTCTTGGTTCAGCACCCAGCTGCTCTAATGCATGGACACAGCCGTGCGTGTTTGGCAGTCTTGAGTTATTCAGCAGAGTGGAGCAAATGTTCCAGCTGAAGGCAGCAGAAGGATGTGCCTGGACATCTGATAGCCCAGGAAACCCAGCTCCCCTCAGCCCAAAGAGCACAGCAGCCTTTCCGCAGCACCATGCAGAGCTGGCTGGCCCTCCTTCCTCTGGTGCTCCAGCACAAAAACCAGGCTGGGGTACACAGCTCAGGGAGAAGATGGTCTGATCCCTACCCCTCAGGGAAGACACTCCCATCTAACACCCAAAAGGCCCTGTGGAGAAGGGACTGCTGTCACCCCCACATCAGTTACAATGCTGAGCCCTTCTGGGACTCCAGAGGCTCAGGGAGAAGTGAACCAAACAGCCTGGGGATCATCAACAGGGCAGAGCCAGGAATTGCTGCAAAAGAAAGGAGGAAATTATTTAGCAAAGAATATAGAAAATTTTATTGTGGCCAGAGCTACCAAAGAGCTCCATACATGATTTTGGGACTGATTCTGCACGGACAGCATAAGAAAACACACAAGGTCTGCTCAGGGGCACCTGCTGAAGAGGAATTACCAATGCTTTCTGGTGGAGGGACAGCTGGCCTTGGAAAACCATGAGTCCAGCCCAGGACACAGTTTCCTTGGATGACAGTGGACATGAGGAGGACAGGACAACAGGAAGGACTTTGGCTAACTGGGACCCATAGGTGAGCAATGCCCTGGTCTCTGCAGACACCCAGTGCCATGTCTGCTGGTCCACACTCACCTGCTTTCCCAAAGGGTCACACTGCCAGCAGGCACCACTGGCCACAGCAGGCAGGGAAGCTGCAAGGAGTGTGACCACAGGCCAGCCCTTACTGCAAACTGAGACAAAATGACTTCAACAGCTACATCAGACTTCACTTTTTCTGATCAACAGATTGTGTAAATTGATGAAGAATCACAGCTCCTCATCCCAGTTCTTTCAGGAGACAAAAATCACACAAGAGAAGAGTGGTAAGGCAGCCCTTTAAAACACTCCCAGGTCTTTCTCTCAGGTTAGTCTCTCCCATCAAGGCTGTGAGTCCAGCCTGCCTGTCCCATGTTGATTGTGCCCAAAGAGCCTTTGACTCCAGATCCCTATCCTGCTCTGACCCAGTTCCAAGGAATGCTTGCAGACTGAGCTAGATAGAGGGAGAACAGCTTAGCTTGGCTCTCACAGCACCATGCTTTGTCCTGTTCTTCCCTAACCTGCACCCACCATAGGCTGGAGAAAGGTCAGTTGTGCCTTCCATGCATCAAAACATTTTGAAGGGTGAGGAAGACTCCCCTGGCTTCCTTTTCTTTGCTGGTGCACCTGTTTGCTCACAGCACCAGCAGTGTGCTGTGCTGGGATGTGCCTGGAAATGTGCATTCAGCCATGCCAGCGCTGCTGCTCAGGGCTGTGCCAAATCCTGTCAGACACGGCCATGCTGGTGGCTGCTCTCTGTGCTCTGAGATCAGCTGGCTGCTAGGCAGATCTGGGCTTGCTGAAGGCCCAGCCTCAGCACTCAGCCAGGAGCCTGGAACAGGGCATGCTGCTTGGGGAAGCCATGAGGGCAGGGAGAGCACAGGTGCTGTAGGATGGCAGCCCAGACAGCTCTCTGCAGCTCACCCCCAGCACAGGGTGCTGTGGCTCAGGGCACTGGCCATGTGCCCCACTGTCTGCTGTGGGATCTTTCTGCACTACACACACCCCAGGCTTGGCTGTGGACTAATACAGATCTGGCAGCCCAGGAACTGGAACGGTTTCAGGGCCTGCTGTATCCCAAAACTTCTGATGAGAATGCTGCAGTGGGGCACCCCAGACTGCTGGGAAGGGGGAGCAGGTCAAACCATGCTGCCTTCCAGAGAACATGCTGGTGGTGGACTTGGCTTGAGGGTGCACAGTGGAAAGCGGTATAGGGATGGGGCAATCCTGAGGTTACTCCCTGACCACCTGCTGAAGCCCCTGAGCATGATCCAATGACAGGGAGTAGGCAGATGGAAATACACCTTTCAGGGTGCAGGAAATGGCAGAGGTGCAGCCTCGTTCTTGCCCATTCACTCTGCTGGGAGCTTACTGCAGTAACAGTGTGCAGAGGGCCAGGTGGTGTTGGCCCTTCCCCAGGGAAAGCATTTGAGCTCTCGTGAGCAACAGGTCTACCCCGGGTGTGCCACCTTGCTGCCTCTTGCCTTTGGCTGAGGATGAGAAATGTCCCACTGCAGCCTGACAGCACGTGCACATTGAGGGGTGAGTCCTGTAGGCCTCCACACAGCACTAATGCTGTTCCCAAAGGCCATGGCTTTGGAAGGATGATCCCTAGGCCGCTGTGGTGCTTGTCCTTATGTCCTTTGAGCATGGATCATGTGTGCCCACATGCTGCTTGCTGGTGCATTTTCTGTGGTCGGGCTCTGACGTGCTGTCACTGGGCTGGGGCTGAGGGACAAGAGGTTCTCCACTGCTCTTACTTACAAACACAGCAGGAATCTTAGAAAAAAGCTCCAGGTCTCGTTCCACATGTCTATCCTGCTGGCAGCTTTTCCTTTTGACCTTGTGCTCAGAATACAGATTCTTCTTCCTGACTCCTCTGGGATTGTCTGTGGACAAGGGATAATGTTGAGAGTTGCCCGAGTTATTCTTAAGAGGCCCTTGAAGGACTGGGCTCCCAAGGCGAGTCTGAGCCACAGGAATCTCATCCATGGACTCAGCAGACTCTGAGTGATAGTCAGCTGGGGGTCCTGCTGCCTGGATGAGGCCCATGCTGCTGGGGGACACAGCAGCTCTCAGAGGAAAAGCTGGCACTAAGAGGTGAAGCCTGTGGGAAGGTGAGGCAGCAGCAGCCGTGGCTGGGAACTCTGCAGATGGAAATAAAGGGAGAAGAAACCTTAAGGAGAGAGAGATGTCTCAGCCCCACAAAGACATCAACAAGCCCAGGAACTCTGTTCTGGCTGATGCACTAGTGTTAAAGCAGATCATACATATATTTATGCAAGATTCAGCAGAGAAGCTGACTGGTACACTCTCACCTGACAGGGGATCTGGGAATGAGGGCTGAGGTGTAGCATGTGCTTTAGATCCACTGTCCATTGCAGAAGAAGAAGAAGCTTTCTGCATTTTCTTTCTTCTTTTCTTCCGTTGCTGTGAAAGCAAGTAGCCCAAGAGAAGGGAAGTCACTTCACCAGCCCAAAGTAAGGAGACAATTTCTTTACTTGTTACCTCTTTTTAATTCTTCCTACTTTGAACAACAAGCACTAGGTATAACCAAAGTCCAATAATATTTTACCATTAAAGACTGAGTTACTACAAAGCAGTAATAGAGAACAGGCATTTGCCCTTCCTGCAAACTGAGACAACCCCCACATTATGTGCATACAGTGACTCTCCCTGTGTAGGTACCTTGAAGCTGTTGTCTCATAGAGCTAGGGGTTGTATGAGACACTGGTCACTTACATTTGTAAAGCCAAACTAGAAGAGGGAACCAAAACTCACAGAGCACAGGATGTCCTAAGAAAGAGACAGTCCTTGTCCCAAATACAGTATAGATGAAAACAAATTGTTCTTATCATCTAGATGGCAAGACTGATTAATAAGCTTGGAGGAAAGAGGAAAAGCATCACCACCTGCCATCTGAGCAAGAGGAGAGAGCGTCTGGATGCAGACACATGAATATCAGGAGCCCAGTCCAAGACTTTGGAGAACTGTTCATACACTCAATCTCCATATCCACACACACCATGTTTCCCTGGGAAACTGCTTTATTTGAACATTTAAACTGTTGAATTTTGCTCTACAGAAACACACAGAGCTTCTTACATCAACAAAGCAGTATAGTCAGAGTCATTGAGCTGCACTGGGGCAGCAAGGCACTGGATTACAGCTGTGTTACAGCTGTGAGCTTATGAGGGGACTGTAGGATAGCTCTGATCATGCCTGTGAGCAGAGACAGGAGATCACCTGGATTTGGTGACTGCAGGGCACAGCCACACCTGCAGACACTCACTGAGGGGAGGCAGAGCCTGTGTGAGCAGGGCTAAGCACAGCCTGCTCTAGAGTGAGCATGCCTGAGCACCTGGGTGGGTTGTCAGCAGCACCTTGGGTGTGTGGCAAATCCTCCTTACCTGAGAAGGGGCCACAGAGTGAAGAGATGGGGACTCAGGGGATGAGCTCTGCTTGGGGTCACCTTCTTGGTTATGGACATAGAGCTTTGGAAAGCTAAAAACACAGCAGACACACAAGGTGATTCCCTAAGGCAGGACTTAAGTCTGATGCCCTCTTTGCCTGCACACACAGATCAGGCTGATCACAGCCTCCCCTGCCCTACACAGCATTCCCAGAAAAACTGCAGGGGAACTTCTGGACAATTGTGCAAAGCAAGAAGAAAATCCCCAGGGACACAAGTTAACAGGAAAGGACTCATTAAGAGACAAGGATCCTGTTTTCCCATGAGTGAATGCCTGTGTTATAAACTTGTAACTGTTGTGATGCATTTCTCCACAACCTGAAATCATGCAACTGTAATGAGTTCAATAGAGGAGTTACAGGACAAATCAGCCAGCCTTAATTTTAATATAAAACAATTAGTAGAAACGAGTTTGCTATAAAATATTTAATATAAAACAGCCTAAATAGAATATTCTAGGAAAGATATTTTCCCAGGAGAGGGAAGGCAAGTGTTCCTGCAGGTATCTACCCTCCTGAAACTCAAAGATTTCACCATGCCTCGTTCCAAACACTGGTGCTTCCTATCCTTCTAAGTACTTCTGTCTTAGGGCCCATCAGTGACCTTAACAGCCATTTCCCATTCACCACACATGGAGAATCTTATCCTTGACTTTTCTCACCTTTTTCCTGAAGTTACTGCTGAGAATTCCTCTACTTGAATTCCAGGGTCTGTATAGCCAGGATTACCTGACAATAAGTCTGCTTCCTGGAAAAAACAAAACAAACAACATCTTCAGACTAATACAAACACAGAGGGGAGAAAAGGGATTTTCATTACAGATGTACTCTTTCTCCTTATGCCAGATATCTTTTGTCCTTGTTGGTAGCACAGCAGGAAACTGCAGCTTAAGAAGATGGAAAACCCAAGATTGGCACAATTAGAAGTCCTTGATTAATTTGTTTAGTCCAGTCAGTATTTCATATGACTCAAAACCAATCACACTTACAGAGATCAGCTTAGTCATTTCTTGGGAGCACATTCAAAATACCACTTAAAGCTTCCATTAGTTACACAGTCCAGTCTGAGGAGCTCTGCAGTGAATGCAAAAAATGTCTTTTAAATGCAAAATGGAGGTGAGGAGAATGGAAGCATGAAATATACAGGAAAAACATAAAGTGTTTTCTATTTCTTGTGTGATGCTGTATGGTTAAGATCTGCTGATTTTTAAAAATGAGTGTGATATGTTGTTTATTTGCCTCAGGTATGGATGAGCTCAGAGTAATGACAGCTGAACTTGAAAACTGCATATTTTCAGAAACATTATAAGAATAAGTCTCCTAAATCCAAGTGCTGCATTACAGGAAAAAACCCGAGTTCTCCCTCAAAAGCACCCAGTTAGGATGGTCAGAGTACCAAGGGATGAAGAGTATGAAGCACTGTTATCAAAAAAGGATAAATCATGCTCAGCAGGACCTGGACATCAGCTGCTTTTAAACTTGGATAATCATCAAGAGAACTTCTTCATATGTGTTTCACTGTGCAGTGACTATAAAGATATTTTAAAGCAACTTTTAGGTTAAGATGGAAGCATCTTAAAATGTGATAGGGATTAGCTTCAAAAATAGCTAAAATGAGCTCATGTAGACCTTTTTTTCTGAAGAGCCTAATCAGCAAATTTGAGAAAATGAAGTCAAAGTTGGACACACCACAAATGAGTTCCTGAGAGATCCAGGGCCTCTGCACTTGAACAAATTCATAAACAATCAACAAAAGAGAAGCCTGGTGATGACACTCCCTGATGTAAGGCATTAAAAATGAAAGCCAGCCGTAAAGAGCTGAGGAAGATCTTTGCAATATTGAATTACAGGGTGCTAAAATGGCACAAAAAATCAATATTGCTAGATGTAAAGATGGACAGTGAAGCATGTGGGAAAAGCAGTTTAAACTTTATATACAAAGCAACGGTCTCTGGAGTGGAAAAGAATCCATGGAGCTGCACATTCAGTGACAGCCAAGAAATAATTTCAGATGTTAGGGATAAAAAGGAAAGTCAAATAAAAAGAGAAAAAAAAATCAGCTGTTTTATAGGTAGTAACATAAAGTCTAAAGGGAATTGGTTTAGAAATCAAAACCATGTCTTTCTGATTAAAAAATTTATCCAAGTGCAAGATTAATAATCTGCAGAAATTTATTACATGTATTTCAATTGGAACTTGTAACTCAAGTCACATCATCACTCACCACCAACTGAACACAAAGTGTGCACAAATGACTCCTCAAAGCTCCTTGGGACATTTACAATCAAGATTTATATTCAGGCCTCATGGACCTGAGTCACAAGGGAAGGAGACCAGACACAGTCTCATGTCCCTGTGAGTGTACAGGCAGAGATGCAGGTCTTTTCAGAGGGAAGCAGCTCATGGCTGAAATGAGCTGCAGCAGGAGACATCTCACTGCACAGAACAACTGAAAACAATCAGGACTCAATGTCCACAGCACATAAACAGGACTGCAGGACTGGCATTTCAAGGGAGCTTAATAAATGATTCATCTTGAGAATAACGTGGACAATTTCTTTCCAAGCAGGGAATGAAAGAGCCTTTTTAAATCCATTTTGTTCATTTCAGCCTTCTATAAATAATGTAGTACCAAAGCAGCCACATAAATGAAAGTAAAGCATTAGAGCTGACTATGAAAACAAATAAGACTCAATCAGTAGAAAATACAATGTTCTCTCAGAGTGTGACACAAACTACAGCCACAGCACAGAGCCCAAGCCTCCCTCGGCTCCCAGGCATTTAGCAGGAGAATCAGAATCCTCCCACTGCAGCATCAAGACAAGCCACCCTTTGCAGCTGGGTTGTCAGGATTCAGCTGCTGCTCCTGCTGAAAGCAGACTGCTGGACTGACACACTGCCCAAGTTCTGCCCCCATGCAAATCCTGGCCACATTCACCAACTGCCAGCTGTGACCACCCCAAGGTCCATGGTTTACAAGCCCAGGATGGATTCAGCTCCCTTGCCCCCTGCAGCTGCCCTTATCAACCACTTCAGTGTCAAGAAGTGCCCTGAAGTGCTGTCTGCCTGGAGGGGAAGCAGAATTGAACAGGAAAAAAGATTCTTGTCCCAAGGAAGGTGAGTCTGTTGCAAGTGTTGAGGCTAAGAGTGAAGACTAAGTTTGTCTTACATCAACATTGGAAGAAAGAAACAATTCTGCAAGTGTAAGGGAAGCTGAGTAAAATCTGTGTTTAGTACTCAAAATCAAACCCCACCAACCTGAATCAGTTTCCAAAGCAAGTTCAAAGCTTTAGGAATGTGAGAAGAATCACATCCCAGCTGGCCTCATATGAAAGCCTGCTCCCTGGCATGAATGCAATTATGCATTAAAGCATAGGGTTTGGTTTAGTTTATATTTTTATGGACTGCAAATGACTACAGAAAAAATGGTTACTTGCACATCCTGCTTTAGGTATGGTAATAGAAGCAAAGGCTCAATGTGCCCAACTGTTCTGCGTTTTTTGTGACATCTGAACCACTTAAATGTGCAAAATTAGGGCTCGTATTTTGTAGATCCTACCAGTACACAAGAAACCTTTACCCCAAACAAGAATCCTTTAACTTGAACATAGCTGAAGACTTAACCACAGACCAACATGGAAAACTGAAGCCAAAACCAACACCCAGGCTTGAATAAGGCTCAAAAACAAGCGTTAAAGGGGAAATGCATGTTTCTTCTTAGTCCCTAAAATGAATGAACAGTTCAGACAAAAGTGGGAAGAGGATAATTTCCATTTTATGCTTACAACATGTTGGATCAATTACAAAGGGTTGCAGTGTTCAAGCTAAAGAAGGCTGTATTCAACACAGCTTACAAAAGGCAAGTCACTTGGTGTCCTCCTACTCCAATCTATTTGTTTGTGTTTATCTCTGGTTGCTATGTAAGAAACAAGGAAAATCTAGTGGGTTAACATTTTTCTTAACAATGTTACTGGGCATCATCCAGTCTTTCTTGTTCCCCAAGGTCCTAACTGCGGTCCTGAAACATCAAACTCCTTTTCACCCTGCTCCTTCCAGGCTTGCTGCTTCAAATTAACCATATTTATACACATATCTAGACAACAACCAGTGCAGACAGGAGAACAACACAGGACAGGTGAATGCCAACATCCCAAAAGAGCACACACACATAAGGTCCACCCCTGTTCAAATACATTTTCAGTATCAACTAAAATTCAATAACTAGATGATTATAGCTAATGCTTTATTATTGCTTTAATTTTCATAGTAAGCAAAGCTCTGTGAAACAAAGTGCCAAATATTTTTGTTGTTATGGAAACCTCTGTTTAAACTGAAAGTTCAACTTTTCCAAAACAGTGAAAAATATATATGAATAGCTAGGGAGTCCATATTATAGAAAAGTGGATGAGCTCACTTTCCCCTTTGCTTTGATAGGGAAGAACTATGGATGAATCCAGAGACATGCCAGTATCTCTACAGAGAATACTTGGATGAAGCTTGTATTTAATTAATTTCTCATGAAATACAAAACTGTTTGTATAGTAGATAACTTACTTGCATAAAATGAAAAATTACACATGACTGAGAATCACAGAATAATTTTTGGAAATTTCTAGTTCAAGCCCCTGTTGAAGTCAGTATAAAATGTGTCCAGTTAAAATCTGAGTTAATGCAATAATTTATTTTGCCTTGTATCAAAATAAATTACACTGAACCTCTCAATTCAGAGGCTGATATACTTGCCTCAGCAGAGTCTAACAGCATTTAAGAGCTTGTAGAACTCTTCTTATAGAGACATAGATCAGCATCATGGTAATAACAAGGACCCTTATCATTATACAGACTCATTTCAAAGAAAAGCAGATATCTGGGTCATTTCTGAAAAACTGGTGTCCTTTTCACTTTTAAGATGGTTAAATTACTGGTATTATTAGCTGCTCAGTGATTAGCCCCAGTTTCCCCAGCCCTAGAGCCTGTCTCATTTGAAGTCATGACACAAGCCCCCAAGATGTGCAGTGCCACCCAAGCAGATGGTCCTGTCCTTTTCGGGAAAGGATTCTTCCCACTCCTCAGTCACCCTCCTTTGTGCTGAGCCAGGCATTTATGTGACTGCTTGGTGAACCGAATGGGAGGGAGCTGGGCCAGCTCAACTGTTTTTTTAATAAAGTTTATTGTTACTCAGATGAGTTCCCCCACCCTGTCCTAATGAACAGCTGTGCTGGCAGAAGAGACAAGATAGTGCTGGGCCCAAAACAAGTGGTGGAGGAAGAGAGTAGGTGGGATTGATTCCTTTGAAAGCATTACTTGCTTATACCTAAAGTGTTCATGGAATTACAGGCCTTGCCCTCTTTCACATCCTACTCAACTTCATCAAAGTACCAAGTCTTACCTCTAGCAACTGCCTTTAAAATATGGAGCACAAGAAAGTGAAGCAAAGTTTGTTTACACAGCAAACAAACAGGGCTGTTTTGGGGAAATGGGCTGAAAGTAAGATGAGTACCTGACTGGGTCTCACTTGGGAGGAACAAGACTCCTGTTTCTTGTCTACCTTGTCTGGCTGCTGCTGGGGACGCTGCTGCAGGATGTACTCATACGTAGTCAGCTTGTGCCACACTGAAAGAGAAGAAAGAGACCTGTCAGCACAGAAAAGGCCCCTCCCTGACTGCACTTACACAAACAGGCTGGATAACTATACCATCAAACAGTAACTATAAACATGAAGAAACTGATAATCCAAGCCAAAAGCAGCAATGCTCTGTACATCCTGGTATATCCTTTATTGTCACTATCACAAGGCTTTCTTATAGTCCTGCTATTCTAAAGTGTCCTAGAATGGTACAGCCCTCTACACTGTAGTAATTTGTTCAGTTCATTTCAGGGCAAACCCATTATTCTTGTCTAAGAGGTTTAAGATGTGCACTGTACAAACAGCTCAGTGAGCAATCAGAAGGTATTGCAGAAGGTGGTGCTAAATGGAGAGAAGAAATGGAACAGGTTAGAGTGTCCTGTAGTGATTGAGACACTTAATGTGCAAACCAGGGAGCATCAAATGCACAGCTTGCCTTGTGCCAAACAGATGTGCCCAGAGTTCACGTGTCCCTGACTTTATGAGCTCTCTAAGTGCCCATGCAAACACATCTGCTTCCATGAATGACCAAAAGCATGTGACATTTTTGAGCAACTTGGTTTCTTCATGAGTCCCAAAAGAGTCCAAAACGCAGACATTCTTCCCTCAATGACCTTAAGTATTTTTAGAGAATAAACCCAGAAAAGGATGCTGAAGGGTTTTAGTGCACAGCCTGGTGGCTCTTCCTCCTTTTTACAGAAGCACAGCAGTTAAAGCAGATGCCTAGGATCAGCTGGACTAAAATCCTCCCTCTCCCTGAAGACATTTAGATCACTGATCTCTTACCTCTCAATACCATGCCCTGAACACAGGACTACTTCACACAGAAGTGGGGGAGAATCACCTTATGAATAAATAAAAATCACCTTATGAAGGAATCACAATCACCTTATGAAGAAATAAAAAATCAAGATACATTTGGCCAAGAAGAGAGAACATAGAGATGAATGTGAGTCTGCAGCCAAGGGATTACTTAACAGGAACAGTGCAGGGTGCTGGCAAGTGCTCCTAGAATGGCACCCTTTGCTTTCTTTGAAAAACAGAATGCTGCTTCATAAGCAAAGGCCTATTAACCATTTTAAATTTGGATTTTGCTGTTTTCTGAATATTTACACTGTAACTTTTAAAATATTTTAATAGAGCTATTTAGTTGAAATACTGCATTTTTTGGCCAGATAACACTGCAGCACATAACATGTAAAATATAATCAGGCTGTGAATAACCCTATATGCTTTCCTATATTCCCTACTATTTTTTTTTATTCTACTATCAGCCTTTTGGTATTGAAGAAAAAAAAAAGTCCTCCCTCCAAGATTCTGAAGTGCCATGCTTCACCAAATGCCCCCAGAACTGAATCTGAATCAAGACTAGTAATTCTGAATACATGGACCTACTATTTTGAGAATAACCTACTTTCTTCGAGTGATCATAGTGCGTAATTAACTGGAGAGTAACTCTGAGATTTTCACTGTGCTTGTAACAAAATTATAGAGTCTAAATTTTAATAGCCATACCTGACTTAAGCCATTTTGTAATGAGAAAGCTAAGGGCAGTACTACTCACATGGGTGCTATTGAATTTCTGTAATTTAATTATTGAAAAACAAAAAGGTATATGAAGAAATACTGACCAACAGTAATTACACTGGAATTGGTAAAGTGTAATTCTAGTCTCAAAAGAGGGAAGACAGCTCATTACAACACTGTCTACCTTAAAATATTCAGAGGAGACTGTTTTTGGCAATTACAGGTATAAAATAAGAGGAGTTTAAGTTCACACATACTTTGTCTACCTAAAAGCCAGTAGTAAGTGCAGATGCAGTGGTAAGTGCAATGCATATTCATATGCAACACACAATAAAGGCTTCAGTGTGGTGACACCCCTCCTTTAAAGCAAGGGCTTACACACTACATTCTGCACAGCTGGGAACATTTTCATTAGGGCAGCAGATTATAATGTCATAAAATATTAAAAACATTAGCAATAATTCAGTTTTCACACAAGATGGAAGATTTAAAGATTGAAAACTGGGCCAAAAGTAGAAGTTAATTTGGCTCGAAATTTATTCTGAAAAAGAATCACCCCAAGACAAGAGCAGCAAAATCTCCCCCAAGCCCAAAGCACTAGTGGCACACACAGAGGTTTCTGTCTATCTGATAAAGCATGTCATTATTTCAGGCAGGGAGCACCCTCTTGTGGAAGCTGCACACAAGGACAGGATAAATACCACTCAGGACTAAACAGAATAATACTTTTGCATTCAGGAGAAACCTTTCTGGAGCTTTGTTATGCTTTTTGTCTTTAAAAAGTATTAGATCAACCTTTCAAATCTCCAGGCAGTTCCATTAACCCAGAAAAGCCAACTGTCAATTCTGCCAAGGAAGTGAAATTGCAGCATGCCCAAATTTCAGTCAATCTCAAATAAGCTGTAGAAGAAAATGATGGTCAGTGTCCTCACTGGGTGCACTGTCCATACCAGCTAGGAACACTCCCCTATCAAACACTACACTTCAGCAGTGCAACTGTTTTGCTTCTGGAGCCGTGCTGGTTTGTGCTGACCTAGTTTGGGTTGGCATCTGCAGGTCTGTTAACTGAGAACCTGAAAATCCAGTCAAGGATCCTCTGTAACCTCTGTCCTCACTTCTCTTCCACCACATCCCTTCTTTCCTACTTCTGGCACCACCAACCACTGCAAATGTAAGATCTTTCCCTATCATGACTTTCATCAGCAGCCAAAAAGTATTGGCTTAATTTTAGACGATGGCTGAAAAAAAGTTTTTGATGCCCATCTCTACATAAACAAACATAAATATCCTTTCTTGACAGAGCAACAAACAGTAGATCTAAAGAGAAGCCTTTCTGAAAGCTTCTTCCTCTGAATTCCACAAATCTTCTTGTATCAATATGGTACAATTTCCATAAAGGGACCTTAACCTGGATGGCAGTGCTCCAATCAGAAATTCAGCTCTGTAGATCCACATTTCTCTGGGGTAAGGGAAAAATACAGGCTCTTTCACACAACAGAAGTACTGGGGAGCACTGTGAGGAGACTCACAAAGGCTGTATGTGGAGTTAATCTGAATCTGCCATCACTGGCACCAAGCTGGGATTGACCAGTTCATCCCACTTGGCCTCTCCAGTACCCTATCATGTGCTTTCAGTTTCAGGATAACATAGAATAAACATGGCTGCAGAGGCCCAACACAAGCCCCACATTACACAAGCACTGATAAGCCTACCTGGTACAGGGGGGAACTCAGAAATATAATGTTAAATCCCAATTTAGCACAATGGGTGCATATTAGTGACACGGGTGAACACACAGTGAATGCAGGATGAGTAGAAGATAAGCAAAAATGAAATGGGGGTATAGATGACAGGAACAAAACACCTACAGAGATAGATGTGAAAGGTCAAGAGGTGGCCCAGCAGGATCATGGTCACTAGGCTCAGAAGAATAAAAATCCCAGCTGTCACCAAAATGGCAGGTGCCCGAGTCTCAACAGGAGATGCAGGAAGAAACACAAACCAGCGGTCCATGTGGTTCCTCAAAGCTGTAAAACAAAGAGACTTGGAGGTAAGTAGATTGTCCAGGTATGAATTACCTCTAAATAAACTTTACAGTTGGAAATCTTGTTAACTCAAAAGTAGCTGCAGACCCATTGTGCACTGGAGGCCTATGAAATCCAGGGTCTGCAGGGCTTTTAGGAAGAGCAAGTAGCTCTGTAAGGAAAGACATTCCATCCAGCTGAGCAGAGATACTCTAACAGAAATATAAAATGGAAGCAATAAGGAACGGAGCTCCTCCTCAATGGAAGAGCTGACAGAATCCAAACCCTCATCAAGATATGCTGGCTGCTCCCCAGGATGCTCATGTGAAGCACTGCAGTACCATCGAAGCGCTGGTCAGAGCGAAGCACCGCGGGGTCGAAAAAGAACTCCACAAAGACGTAGAAAGCGATGAGCAGCAGAAGCCCCAGGCCCAGAATGGCAGACAGCACACTGTTCAAAAAGAGCCTGCCAGGAAAGGGAGAGGTCTCAGTGGCTTCAATAACATCACACACACAAATCAATATCCCAGCCTGTAATAAACATAGAGATACAGACAGCTATCTCAAATTACTGTCACGCTTTCTTACACTTATGATAGATCCTGGTGAACAGCTTTACTTATTATTTGTTACTCTGAGGGATTAAATTGTGACTCTTTAGTGCAATCATGGTTACAAAACAGTCAAGTATATCTAGGACAGACAAAGAGCTCCTTTGCACAAAATCTGAAGCGTAGTGTGTGTCAAAAGCAAATCCCTTCCTGATCTGCTTCACCAGCCATCACTGTAACATGGCACCCAGCAATAACACCACTTTGCTTTCCACAGGATTTAAGTGCAGGAAAGTAAATTGAGAAGCAACAGTGACAGTCTCCTTATTCTTATCTCAAACCTGGCATGGATTAGAGGTCCCTATATGCTGCCGTGACTCCTACCAACTGGCAAGTCTTGTAGGGAAAGCACATGATCTAGATGCAGGTTGTTTCA
Organism: Fringilla coelebs; assembly: GCF_963513975.1. NCBI lineage: Eukaryota > Metazoa > Chordata > Aves > Passeriformes > Fringillidae > Fringilla > Fringilla coelebs. The sequence continues at coordinate 7,067,809 of NC_140040.1, read as the reverse complement.
AACTGGAACAGCGCCATCATGGTTCCATTCCTACTCCAGCTTTCAGAAGCACTAAGGACACTCAATTAACATCCAGTAAGCATTTCCTAATACCAAATAGTAACTCTATGTTCTCTGTTTTTACTTACAGATGTTCAGCTACAACATTCTAAGTTTAGGAATTTTATCCCTGGTTATTTGAATGTCATGATTATGCTTGTATTTCCCATCTAGTTTTCTCATGACTGATTCTCTTCAGCCAGGGGATAAAAGAAAAGTGGTTCTGCATGTCTAAGTACAGACTGGACTGAGATACAGGAGAACCCTGGAAAGAGAAGAAGCCACGTTATTGATGCAGTGTTGTGCTTCTGCCACAATGCCAAGCTCTTACCAGTAATTCCTCTCTCCCACACAGTTGTTGAGCCATTTGCAGTGATGATCAAAGCCACACACACACTTGTTGCAAGTTCCACAGTGCTTTGACTTGGCACTTCTGCCGAAGAAAGGGTGGCATTAGCATGGCAGGCAGCACCAGCTCATTACTATGACTTTTCAGTGACTCAAACACAGGGGATACAGTAGCAGAGATCCTGGTAATAGTGAGTAAACCTGCATCAGGAGTACTTCATCTCCCAAACACTGCTGCAGCACAATCCCAAAATTTGCCTTCCAAGGCACTGCATGAGTTTTAATTTGGAGATTGTTGAATCCTTATTTGAATCCCTTCAGCAATACTACAGAGCTTGGTCTTAATGCCTGCCCTCCAAGCATTTCCTGCAACTTGCCAGCATCCAGCCAGAGACAAGCACAAACACACACACACACACACACACACACACACACTCTACTTACACACTGATAAGTAAAACACCAACACCCAGGGAACGTGGCACACTACAGCCTTCTCCACACAACGTGAGCAATGAAATAAAACACAGAACAATGTGCACATTTGACAGAAGGCCCCTACCCAACCACTTGAACCCTGCCACAGCATGAAGCTTAAATTGCACTGTAGCAGTTCAGGGGCTCAATTTCAAATCTTATTGTCTGACGTTGAGGACTAACAGTGAAATGCAATGATGAAGAAGACAGAGCAGGAGAAAGAAGAGATACTTACACATCTACATCACAGACATGGCAGTGATGGTTCTCAATGACATGTGCATGTTGGTTACGGTTGAAGGTGGCCAGAGGCCCCAGATAGTTTTTTTCTCGCACGTTTGCATCCGCAGGATCAATGGAAACTGCAGTAAGATGAACAACTAAATGGTAGATAAAACACACTCCTGGACACTGAAGTACACAGTTAAGGATTTAACATGTCTTTTAATCCTTAATACACAAACCCCACACAGATGAAAAATTTGTGGCATAGAATTAGGAATTGCTGTATAACTGATTGCAGCACATTAATCTGAGCTTTACTGATAGACATTTGCCTTGTAATAAATATCCCTGGAAAAAGATAACTCAATCTACAGGAATATCCCTCCTCATTCTGTACTACTCTGTCTTACAGAAGTGCCCTTCCTAGCACAGAATGTCTTCAAAAGTTACCTGTACTTACCAGAATCTGACCCCAAGTACAGGCTGGTGACATAGGTCCAAGTTTCTTAGTCCATACAGACTCCTTAGAAAGGCTGTGCACATGCCCTTTCACTGGATCAGACTTTCAAGAAAAAAAAGGTCACATCAAGGAAGTAGTATTGATTACCTTGGTTTCCTTTTCCTTAGGATCCCAAGGAGGAGGAGCACACCTTTAAAGCAGGCTCCTACAAAGGATCCAGGGTTTGTCATTGTTTCTGTACACCCAGATGTGCACATCATTGATCATACTAAGACCTACAGAAAATAGATCAGTGTAGTAAGTTAAAAAGGAGGCCTCTGAGAGGTCCAGCTCACTGAAGCTCTGATGGCTGGTGGACCAGATTGGGAAGGGATTTGCCTTTGACACAAAAGAGACGTTAGTTCTTCATTAACTGGAAGTAAAACATGAGGAAATATTAATCTGTTGAATGAAGAGTAACTTTAGATTGCATTAAGATATTTGTTAGACAAATTCATAAGGTTTGAACTGTGATAATATCAAGGACTTGAGCAAGCTAAGTAGATGTAAGACCACTAAGCTAGTTATACTAATGTCTAAATCATGCAGGTGTAAAAACTATAACAATAGTAAGCAAAGTCATCCCAAACATATCCAAGACTTTGAGGCATCTGTGTCAGATTAATAAATGATGTAAGTGCACACCCCATCCCTTTGGAACAAGGTTTGGTCTTGAAGAAGTTCCTTCCCTGGGCACTGACAATAGTACAGGTGGCACTGGGAGCACTGGGAGCACTCCCCAGCTGCTCCAGGCTGAACAAGCCAAGGGTAATCAGCTGCTTCTCCTCTAGACCCTTCACTATCTTTGTTAGATGGGTACTAAACTGCTGCTCCAGACTGTCCCGTTAGAGACCTCTCCTCTGAAGTTCACACCACACCACCTTGTGTGCCACTCCCAGATTTCCTCCTGAACACAGGAGAGTGCCCAGGCAGGAGATCCACCGTGAGCCACCACAAGCAACCCAGCATCCAACCATGAGCATGCCAAGCTGCCTTTCATGACTCACCCAGCCACCACAGAGAGCTGGGGCTGCCTTCACAACAAGGATGTTTCAGGAGTGGCTGTTTTGGATGACTTCCCTCAAACCCTGCAGCACACTGACAGAAGAATAATATAAAGCAAAGGAGACACACAGGCAGAAGCAGGCAGCAGAAGAGCATTGGAGGCAAAGGCAGTAACCTTAATGGAGAGTGATGAAGCAGAACATCAGTGACCTAAAGTGAGGATCTCAAAGAAACTGGTGTTTTATAGCTGGGAGATGATCAAGATGATGGTGACAGTTCAGAGAAACATTCTGGCTCAGGTGCTTTTCTCCTATGCTTTCTGTGCTACCCAACAAGTGTTCTGTGCTAACAAACCCCCAGGGACAGTTTGTACCAGCCCCTGCCCTCCTCTCCATCCAAGGATACGATATAACCAGCAGGCAGCCAGTGGCGGGGCAGGAGGGGAACCAGGATCCCAAAGCCAACCAGAGCAAAGAACAGGAACAGCAGCCAGGCAATGACCTGGAACAGGTGCAGGGGCCAGCTCCAGCCATTTCTTCGAGCACGTTGGACCTTCACCTCAGGGACAGCTTCGCCCAAATCCTCTGGGGCTATCTTATTATGGGGTTTATTGCAGATATTCATCTACAGAAATCAAAAATGGAAAACAAAAGGATGTGAAACAGAAGTGAAACAGAAGATGCTCCAAGGCAGACAAAAATGATGACACACGTGAAGAGAAACAGCTCTGAGCTCAGAACCAATTTCTCCTTTTCTCAGTTTCTGGTGGATTATTAGATGCTGCTTTTCACTTGCCATAGAGCCAGGAGAGTTTCTGACAACAGAGAGTTGGGCTGCTCTGCTTCACAGAAAACATGAGATAGCAGGGAGAGCAAACCAGGCAGGAGATAAGGGGCAGCATCACAAAACCAGCACAAAGGAGCTGTGCTGGACCTGAGCTGACTCAAGGTACCTCTGCACCACTCCCACCCTTCCTTAAAGAGGATGTGAAATTAGCATCTAACATGAAAAACAACTTCAATTAGTTTGATTAACATTCACAGGAGAGTGATGAAAGAAAAGGAGGAGGTCTCTGGCTCACTTGTGGTGTTTTTGATAATGGTTCCAGTGCCAGAACAATTCCACAGGGCTGGAAGAGAGCAAGCATGGTAACTGCTGAAAGAGTGAGCAGGACAATTCCCACCTTGGTATGCCAACACCAGTCCCTGGTGAAGGGCTGGAAATGTCTTTTTGGGTCAACTGGTAGAGGAGCGGGTAAGAATAGCAGAGAATATAATTTATGTTCATCAGCATGGCCTTATCAATACATAAACTGGAATAAAAAATTCCTAACTTCACCCTTTGAAGTAATTAGCAGTATCTGCCTGCATTCACCATTTAAGTTGCTGCCTTGCAACGGGCTCATCACTGATAAGAAATCATTACCAGTCATGTCATCCTTTTCTCATTAGGCTGTTGAAACTTTGCTCATGTATCACTTCGAATTACCTGTTACAAAACCCGCAGTGGGTATGCCCGGCATGCCTTTGTACCCAGCTCTAGAAAACACTGAATATAAAAACCAGCATGAATTCACTCTCAGGGTAGACAGAGAGAGAGGCACCGGAACGCAAGGGCAAGAAGCACCAGGAGCCGGGCCGAGCCAGCGGTTTCCCGGGCACCCACTCTGGTGAGAGCCGCGTAGACTCCTCCCGAACTCCACCACCTCCCACCCCTCACCTTCTTCCCGCAGAAGCGGTGGACAGCGGCCCCGGCCCCGCCTCATGCCCAGGCAGGGCGCGGGGCCCCCGGCTGAGGCCTCCACGGCAGCTCCCGGCGCCTCCGCGGGCCTCGGGCCGCTGCGCCCGTCGCCATGGCAACGGCTACGGCGGCGCGCAGGGAGCAAAACGAGCCGGGCGCGATCGTTCCTACATGAGATTTCGTCCTACATGAGCCCCGGGGTGGGGTCCTCTCACCCCCGGGAAAACCCTGCTCACGACAACCCCCAGGCTTCCAAGGGGTGACATTCCATACAGATGGGGCTGGAGATGCCCAGTGAGCCAGCGGTGAAGGCTGGTTGGGAGCTAAAGCTATCCCTCTCCTGGAAAATTTCATTCCCTGTTATATCGACCAGCAGTCAGTGATGTGGCTGTTAGTGACTAGTCCAGCTATACCTGAAGGTTTCAAGGGTAGAAGAAAACCTGCGCAAAACCCGGGTTGTTTTGTCCATTTTGGCTGGGACACCTCATGTGCAGGGGATAAATATTTACCCCGTAACTCCTTTTCATCCCAGCCTGCCACTGCAGTGGGCATGGGCCAGCTGCGGGTTTTGGTGACGCAGCTCTGCCAGCCCGGCCCAGCCTAGCCCAACCCGGCCCAGCCCGGCCCGGCCTGGCCCAGCCCAGCCCAGCCTAGCCCAACCCGGCCCGGCCCTGGGGAGGCTTTTCCGCCGGCCCCGGTGGAGCCCAGCCCGGCCCCGGTGGCGGTGCTGGCGGCGGGGCACAAGGAGCTCTTTATGGGCTGCCCGTGTCCGTGCACAGCGGCTGCTTTGTGCGAGGGCTCCGGCCGGACCCTGCACTCAGAAGGGTTCTGTGTGCAGCCCGGGGGTGGCGTGTCCTCTGCTCGCTGTCCCCAAAAGCCCTCATCACCTTTTGAACCCCCGGCTGCTCTCCCTGTGCAGGGTCTGGCCGTGCTGGCGGTGGCAGGGGATGCCCAAGGGGTGTGGGGCGCTGCACCCCACTTGTCACAGCCCATCCTCCTCCAGATGGGTGCAGGGGGACAGCTGGAGTGCTTGGCGAGCTGGGGAGCTGCAGGTTTGACCAGCCTGTGTCAGAGCTGCTGCAGAGGGAATCCCCCTGCACACAAGGAAGTGCAGCCCCCGTCAGTATCCCCTGCTCACCAGGGCCAGGGAGCCCTGCTGTGCTTTCCAGGCTTTCTTTCTTTCTTCTGTCCAAGAGGACAGTCTTGGCTGCGCAGGATGTTCAGGGCAGCGTGTTGGAAGTTGTGCCTGCAGTGGAGTTGGCACAAGATGATCCCTTCCAACCCAAAGTATTCTGTGATTCTCTGCCCAGCCCATCTCCCCTTTTTATGCTGGGGGACACTTCAGTGTGGCCTCAGGAGCAGCGTTGCTGGGAGGGGCATGGACACTGCATGACCCTGGATAGGCTTGGTAGCTCACCCCAAGCTCTGCAAGGTGGCCCTGCCATTAGCACAGCCGCCACCTGTTCCCAGGAGCCTTGCCTCAGGAGAACAAAACATAGAGCAAGGAGGACACCCTTCCTACAGTCACTTTTCTTTTATTAGAGATTACAAGGTACGAGAAGCTGAATCTGCACGCCAAGTGCTTTTGGCTTACTCTGTCTTTCCCCTCTGTGTGCCATGTGGGCAGAGAGGAAGGGGGCTGGCAGAGGCAGGCACCCCTAGGCTGGTCCTTCCATTGGCCGTGGGGTTCTTCCTATAGGGATAGTTTTTGCAGTGATGGCTATGAGAAAGCATTATGGCAGAGGAATATCTCCAATGGGACAAAAACTGGGACCGCTGAGCTGAACCTGCTCCACTCCTCCCCGGGAGAGGCCCTGGCATGGCCCCACACCTGCCTCCAAAGGCAATCAAAACACATATGGGGACACAAAGGCCGTGACCTTGAAGATGTGCTTGCCCAGGAGGACTTTGTGGGAGAACTCGCTCATCTCCAGCTCCACCTCCAGCGTGGCTGGCCCCGCCACGGGGCTGGTGAGCAGCAGCTCTCCCGTGTGCCTGTCCGAGCGCCGCACGGCGAAGACGCCCCGGCCCTGCCCGCCCGCGATGGCGAAGCGCAGGCTGTCCCCCACCGAGCGCGTGGTGGACATCCTGAACAGGACACGGGGCACGGTGCGGTTGGCCTGCAGCGGCAGGTAGTGGAAGGAGATGGAGCTGGCAGCCAGCTGGCAGGCTCGGCTGTCCATGGGGCAGGGGTTCCGCTCACACTGGCTGCCAGGAGAGAAGGGTGCCACCGCTCAGTGCCGTGGTTTGGCTCTCAGGGTAGCCACATTTCTCTTCCCAGAGAAAAGCAAGGCAATCTTCCCCATAATGTTTCTGGGATACACATTTTCTTAGCCTCAGAGAATGATCAAAACAGTTCTTATCTCATTTGCTGCGCCTGTGTTTGTGCAAAAGTAGAATGCAGTATGGAGATTGTTTACCTGAAGTGATGGTGTTTTGTTTCCTTGGCCTATCAGGGCCAAGTGTGCGTGTGTGTGTGTGTGTGGGGACTGTCAGCTGACAGTCACAAGATTCACTGCAGTGGAGTGCAGTAGAGTGCTTAGCAGATTCAGTTTAGATGTAAAGTAATATAATGTATTATAATATAGAATAATATAGTATAATAAAGTAATTAATTAGCCTCCTGATAAGATGGAGTCAGATGCATCATTCTCTCCCCTCGTTGGGGGCAAAAATATCCACTATACTCAGGGTGCTGCCCTCATCCTTGCACACAAGCCCGGCCCATGCCACAGGCAGCATCTCCAGCCCTGCTGTCGGTCCTGTGGCGCAGCAACCCAGGACAGCCACATCCAAGTGCGCCCATCATCGGATCTCTGCCTCATCCCTGTTTCTGCCAGGCAAATGCTGTGGCTTGCAGGGACACAGCTCTGGGTGACACTCTGAGGCTGGGACTTGGTGGGTGCCACAGTCCCAGCTGAAGGCCAGGGATGGAGCCAGATGTGCCTCCTGAAGAGGAATCTGTCAGGATCAGGGATGCTCCTCTATTTGGGTGGCACAAGGCAGTTTAATCTCAAGAGTGGGATGTCTGGGAATGCTGGAATGATGGCACCACATGGATATGCAGCAGAGGAAAATCAGCATCATTACCCCCAGGCTGGGTCTCTGAGAGGGGCCAGGATCCTGGATAAAGCCACCACGTATTGTGCTCCCGTCTGCACCCCCAGCATCCCAAGAACACCAGGGAACATGCCAAGCACACCTGAGCACCCCATGTGGCAATTGGCTACCAGTGCTGGCTGCTACTCTCCCTGCTGCCCTTGGGTGACACAATACAGCCCCCAGCTCACAACAGGACCCATCACCCTGGGACAGGGCACAACACAGCCCGAGCCACGCACACTAGGGTACTCACAAGGCTGAGGTCTTGACATAGCTGGTGTTGTGGCGCGGCGGGGGGCACTTGGGGCGCACGCAGCGGTGGCCCCCAAAGGTGTTGATGCAGAGGTCGCCCTGGCTGCAGTTGTGCTGCTTCCCAGTGCACTCATTCACATCTGTGGTGGTGACACAGGGTAAGTGGGGCTGTCCCCACTGCACCCCTCTTCCCATGGCCATGGCAGGCTCCCTGCCCTGCATCCTGGGTTCTTACCCTCACAGGCATTGCGGTCAGCGTGGAGCAGATACCCAGGGGGGCAGAGGCAGCGGTAAGAGCCTGGGAGGTTGAGGCAGTCATGGAGGCAAATCTGTGTCTGGGGGCTGGACTGGTAGAGCTGGCATTCATCCACATCTAAGGTGGACAAAGTGGGGAATGGTCAGAGGTCCCATTGCCACCAAGCCTTGGTTCCCCACCCTCCATCATCTCATCATCTTCACCCCTCTTTTACCTTGGCACACGCCACCAGGTTGCAGCTGGAAGCCAGTGTCACAGCTGCAGCGCCGGGAGCCCGAGCGGCCCTCGGCACAGCGGGGCTGGCGGCTGAAGGAGGTGTTGCTCAGTGTCACCCAGTCTGCAGGGGACAGCAGGTGTCATGCTGGGGCATGGGGAGATGGTGGGGGCCAAGGTACCGGGGGCTGCCAGGGAAGGGGGAGACAGGTGCAGCATGGCCATGTTCTGTCCCCATGAGAATCCCCATCCTCTGCAGCCCAAATCCGGGCACCTACAGGAGTAGATGGGGCTCTGGCAGCTGGGGCCTGACCAGCCTGGGGGGCAGAGGCACGTGTAGCTCTGGTTGCCATCCACACAGGTCCCGCTGTTGGCACATGGGTTGCTGGAGCAGTCATCAATACCTAGGGAGAAGGAGCTCCATGAGCATCAGCAGGAGAGATGCATCCTTGCCCAACCCCGGTGCCCATTGCTGCAGCCTCTGGGCAGAGCAATGGAACCCCACAGCTCAGGGTGACAGAGGAGCCCATCGGGAGGGCGGAGCCCATGGCACCCCAACCCTGCTCCACTTCACTTCTGCAGAAGGGTTGGGTGCCGCTCCACGTGCGGTTGTGCCGGCAGGCGCGTGTCTCCGAGCCCACCAGCCGGAAGCCGGCGTCGCAGATGAAGTGAACCTCGTGGCCCACCCGCAGGCTCCGGCCCAGCATCCGTCCATTCAGGGGCACTGCCAGCTGCGGGCAGATCTCTGTGGACAGACAGACATGGGTGGGGATGGGCACTGCCAGCCTGGAACCAACTCCAGCCTGACACGGAGCTGGGGGTCCCTTGCCCAGGTTGTGCAGGGCCAGGGATCAGAGCTGGCCCTGTGGGGATGTCACCCGTGGCGGTGACCAGCCAGGATTACCATTGTGTTTGGTGGCCGGTCTCTGGAGGCGGCTCTGGAGGATGGAGAGCTGATGCCGGAGCCCGCGGGTGCCCTGCAGGTGGGCAGCCTCCTGTGCCACCAGCAGCTTCTGCATCTGCCGCACTGCGCTGAGGGCCTGCTGCCGGTTCACGCACTCCTGGGGGGTCATGGACACACCTCAGTCATCTGCTAGGTTCCCCTGCCACCCTGCCACAGCCCGGGAGGACCCTTCCAAGTAGGCAGCATCTTTGGGGTTGGTTTGGATGTCCTGCCCTGGACAGAGCCCCTTCCCATCCTGGCTGGGGTCTGACCCTGGCTCTGTGTCTGCTCCAGCCTCAGCCTACACCTCCCAGTCCTGCTCTGGCACTTGAATGCTGTGGAGAAGCTGCATGCCCTGAGTGCATTTAACATAATTTCACTGCTGCAGGGGAAAAGCCCCAGGACCATCCCCCTGGCCCTGGCAGCTCCACAGGTGCTGTGACTGTGCCATACCCCCTACTGAAGGCTGGTGTCGGGGTGCCGGGGTGTGAGAGGTGGGTGCTGAGCAGCCCAGAGAGGGAGGTCTGCTGGGGGGCTAGAGGGGAGGGAATGCAGGTCCTTACCTGGGAGCTGCCGAGGGGCAGCTGCAGAATGCCCAGGGCCAGCCAGGCTGGCAGTGGGATGAGGAGCATCATGCTGGGGCTGACTACAGAGGCAAGACGCTGACCGTCCGTTTCTGCTTGCAGCCGTGCTCCTGCACTTGCAGGGATTTATCCGCAGCCTGTGCCCATGTGTTTGTTGGTTTTTCCCCTGCCTGAGGCTGAGCTGTAGGAAAGTTTCCCCTTGGCACCAGCTCTAGCCTCTCCCTTCCCTTCCCTTCCGTTCCTTTCCCTCTCTACACATCAGAGGCTTTGGGGCCTTTCATGTCCCAGGGCCAGCAGATACCGGGGCCAGGCGGTGGCTGTCACGGCACTTACGATGGTACCGGCGGTGCCGGGCTCACCACACAGCCAGTCCTGGCTCTGCGGCTCCCCGGCACGCGGAGATGCAGGATGAGGCTAATCCCATGCACTAGCTAAGCCTGGGAAAGTCTCCTGGGAGAAAAGATGACTTTGGGGTCTGTGTGGGGGTTCTGCTCACCAGTGGGGCTGGGGCTGCTGGGAAGGGTAGCCCAGGAATGCTGTGGACTCACTGACAGCTTTGCTGGGGTGACCTCAGCTCTGGCTGGAGTTCAGAGGGGAACCCCAAGGTGCTGCTGCAGCCTGGAGTTGGGGTGCAGTTGGTGTTACAGTCCACATTAACAGAAAGGTCAGGATTAATGTTAGAGTCAGATTAGGGCTAGGGATGAGGTTAGGATTAGGGTTACGATTAGAGTTGGGGTTTGGGTTGGGGTTAGGATTAGAGTTGGAGCTAGCAATGTTAGGTTTGGAGTTAGCATTAAGATTAATGTTTTGATTAGCATTAAAGTAATTGTTAGGGCTAAAGTTAGTTTTTTTGTTAGGGTTAATGTTATTGTTAGGATCAGTGCCAAGGGTTCAGATCCATATTAGCAGAAGGGTTTGTATGAGAGTTTGGGTGGGCATTATGATTAGTGCCAGGGATCAGGCCAGGGTCAGGTTTAGACTCAGCCTGAGGGAATTGAAGCATTTACAGCTGGATTTATGCTGACACCCAGCTCAGCCCCGACAGCTGGTGCGTAGGATGCTCCCAGTCCCTCCTGCTGTGGCATTTCAGAATCCTGAGCAAGGATGTCTGAAGCCCTCACCTCTGCCCTGTGCCAGTGGAGCATCTGACATGGGTTCTGCAAAGCCCTGTGCTGGGACAGAGCTCTCGTGGTGCCGTTGAGCCCCTTGAACAGCCAGGGCCGTGGGACCCCTGCTTGATCCAGGTGCCCACCGAGACACGGCCCCCTTGGGCCCAGCACCTCTCCCGCCGCCGGCCCCCGGCTCTCACATCCTCCCACCCTGTAACTACGCTGCCCAGCTCTCCGGAGCGGGTATTTGGCTTCGTGCCTGCAGCGGTGTGTGTTACCTCCCCGGCATGTTTAATTCATGGGGCAGGAGGAAGGCTGGCAGCAGGGGCCCCCTTGCTGCCCCAGCCCCTTGGCTTCCAGTCTCCCAGTGTCCCAAAGTGGGTGCCGGTTGTGACCCCTGCTCCTGCTGCCTTCACAGCCCGACCCGGGCTCGGCAGAGGGGCTGGGGCAGAGCACGGAGGGCTGACCCCACTGCGGGACATCCCGGCGGGGCTGCAGCCCGGGGCCCTGGGAGTTGTCTGCCACATTCGCTCCAGCGAGCAACTGTTTTGACAGAGCCATTACTCACCCGTCAAGCTTTTGTTCCCGCTGCCCAGCGGTGCCTGTCTGGAGTCCTGAATAGGATCAAATCCTGCAACCAGACACACACACACGCACGCAGGAGCGCGCGGCCGAGCTCGCCCCAAAGCCGGGGCTGCTGCGGGGCGGCTCGGCTCTCCCCAGCCCTCCCTCCGGAGATTGGGGGTCTGCTCCCCCCATCGCAGGACCTACATGAAGCCCTTGGTCCTGCTGATTTGCAGCCTCCTGGTGTGGAGGGTGGGTGAGACGAGATCGGATGCTCCAGAAAAGTTGTCCCCGCTGGCTCCAGGAGGTAACTGGTGGAGGGGCTGCCTCTCCGGCAGCAGGGCTGGCCGGCAGCTGGTTTGGGGGATGAGTGCACCCTGAGCACGGTCCCCTTGGGCCAGACCAGATGTGTGGGGGACTGGGTGGGTGATGGGCACCCAGGGATGGCAGTGGGGGGCTTGGTGGGTGGTAGGGGCTGAGCATGGAATGGGGCTGGGAGAAGGGGCATGGACTTGGTGATGGGATGGAGCTGGGGGGCTCTGGGGCTGGTGTTGCAATGGAACCAGGGGGCTCTGGGGATGGGAATGGGATGGAGCTAGTTATGGAATGGGGCTGGGGGTCCTGCAGCTGGTGATGGGGGCTAGTGATGGGTCTTGTCCAGTGGGGTCTGGATCCTGGCAGGACAGAGGTGGAGGGGCAGAGGGAGTACATTCCTGGCAGTCTCAGCCCACCCGTGCGAGACGAGGGCCCAGGGGGCTGCCCCCCCTCGTCCCCTTGCCCCTTTTGTGCTCCCAGCCCAAAAGCTCTTTCTTCTCTCCCCTCAAGTCTCCATGGAGACCCGGGTGCCTTCCTGGTATCCCTGGCTGCTGTCGGACCCTTCAGGGGGAATTCCCACGGCCCCCTGAAGGGTCCGGCCACAGCTAGGGATACGGGGAGGGCACTTGTACCTCTCAGCCCCCTCGCTCCCTTCCCTAGCCCCTGCTGTCCCCCCCAGCTCTCAGCACGAAGGAGACCTTCCTGGTGCTCTCGCTGCACAACAAGTTGAGGAGCAAAGTGCAGCCCCCTGCTGCCAACATGCAGAAGCTGGTGAGCCTCCTTGCAGGTCCCTTGTCCCCCACCTTTGATGTCACATCCACTTTCCTGCCCATGCCCAGGGAGTGGGCAGCCCATGGGTGACACACAGTAGTTTGCTAACACGCTAATGAAGCAGAAGTGCTGGCTGGTGTGGGGCCCCTGGGGAAGAGCATGTCACTGCCACATCCAGGGCACACTGAAAAGAGGGCTGATCCCTTGCGGTCCCTTTTGGTGTCCCCCATGTCCCTCTGATGCCTCTTAATCATCCAAGGACACAGCCGGGCTCTCTGGAGTCCTTTGTGGGGTCCCCCAATCCCCATGAAGGCCCTTGATATTCCCCGACCACCTCACCTGAACACACCAAAGGCAGGGCTGGTCCGTAGGGGTGTCTCTCATGTCCTGTGGTGGCCCTCAGTGTCCCTCCATCACCCCCCAGCCGCCCACACCAGGGGCAGGACTGGTCCCTTGCAGCATTGCCTATTGTCGAGCCTCTGATGTCCCCCAGTCACCTCCTGGACTGGCCACCCTGGTGGTCCCCACACCCCCTGGGGCTGTTCCTTGCGTGGCTCATGCTCATCCCGCAGGAGTGGAGCGAGGAGCTGGGGCGGCGGGCGGGGGCACGGGCAGCCAGCTGCCTGCAGGGCCCCGCTCCACCGCCAGCGCCACAGCTGGGCTGGAGCGAGCTGCTGCTGCCGGCGGGCACGGGCGGCTTCGGGGCCGTGCTGGAGCTCTGGTTCGCCGAGGGACAGCGCTACGACTACAGGACGGGGCGCTGCGCCGGCAACGCCACCTGCCGCCACTACACCCAGGTGGGCATGAGGGGCACGGGGGGGGGCTGCTGGGGACCGGAGCCCAGTGACAAACGCTCTCCCACAGCTGGTGTGGGCCACAGCGGGGCAGCTGGGCTGCGGCCGGCACCGCTGCCCCGGCCCCCACGGCCCCAGCGAGGCCTTCGCCTGCGCCTACTCGCCGGGGTAAGGGCTGCGGGTGGGGCCGGGGCGTGGCGGGTGTGGCTGAGGGGCAGGGCTTGGTGTGAATGGGCGGGGCTTGGCGGTGTGGGTGGGGTCTCAACCAGGGCGGGGCATGGGTTGACCTATGGGATGTGCGGCAGTGCACTGGGGCTGTGCACTGAACTGGGTGGGGCTGGGTGATGTGGGTGGGGCTTGGAAATGCAAATAGGGCCGTATTTTAGAAGCGGGAGGGTTTGGATGTTCTGGGCGGGGTTGTGTGCTGAAGTGGGTGGGGCTGGGGAACGAAGGCGGGGCGGTGATTTAGAAATGGGTGCGGCTTTGCGAGGTGGGTGCGGGCTTGCCCCAGAAAGGGGTGTGCCCTGCCCGGGTCGGTGGGGCATCTTCCTCCAGCTGTCTGTGGTGCCAGGGGCAACTGGGAGGTGGCCGGGATGCCCATCCTGCCCTACAAGCAGGGACCCTGGTGCTCCCTCTGCACCGCTGGCCTCTCTGGCTGCTTCAAGTCCTGGGACCACAGCGGCGGGCTCTGCGGTGAGTCCCCCCCGTCAGCATGGCCTCTGCATGACCCTGGAGATGCTGCCTCCACCCCTGATGCCCCCCTGTCACTCTGATGTCTCCAGAGGTGCCCAGGAACCCCTGTCGCATGAGCTGCAGGAACAGTGGGCGCCTCGACATGAGCAGCTGCCAGTGCACCTGTCCCCCCGGCTACACGGGCAGGTACTGCCAAGGTGAGAGAGCACCGTGCAGCCTCCAAGGGCTTGTGTGTGGCTGCTGCAGGGCATGTGGGCGCAGGGTTGGTGCACAGCATGCCTGGGCACAGCCCATGCTGTGGGCAGCACGGGGGGCAGGGGCTGCCGAGCCCCCTGCCAGCTAATGCAGTGCTGTGCCCACAGTGAGGTGCAGCGGGCAGTGCCTCCACGGGAGGTTCAGGAAGGAGGAGTGCTCCTGCCTCTGCGACGCGGGCTATGGAGGAGCTGAGTGCGGCAGTGAGTCTGTGCCCCCTGCACTGCTGTGATCCACAGGCAGGGCAGCCCAAAGAGGGGCAAAGGGTCCTCCGTGGGCCCATCTCTGCTGGCACAAAGACCCACCTGTTCCTGCCTGTGTCCCCAGCAAAGATCCATTTCCCCTTCCATGCCTGTGATGTGCGGATAGACAGTGACTGCTTCATGGTGTCCCCTGAAGCCGACACCTACTATGGAGCCAAAATTAAATGCCAGGTGAACTCCTGGGGTGCTCCGAGCATCTCTGGGCAGCTGAAAAGTGCCACCCATGCTTGCAGTGCCTCTGAGCATCTCTCCTCTGCTTGGAGAGGTGCTGGGCCACGCAGGTGGGGCAGACTCACTCCCTTCCCCACAGGAGAAAGGAGCTATGCTGGCCCAGATAAGAAACCAGAAGGTTCAGGACATCCTGGCTTTCTACCTCAGCCGCTTGGAGATGGGTAACAGGGTGACAGACACCGACTTTGAGACTGGAAACTTCTGGATTGGTGAGAGACAGCAGTAGGCAGGGTGCAGAGTGCCCAGGGTGCTGGCAGACATGCCAACCCAGGACCTGCCCCCAGGTCTCACCTACAAGACATCCAAGGCTTCCTTCCGCTGGGATGTGGGTGAGCCATCCTCATTCACCAGCTTCGCTTTCGGGCAGCCAGACAACCAGGGGTAAGTGGATTTAGGGAACACCAAACTCTGCATGGTATCACTGCTGGCTGGCTTCAGCACCATCCTGGTGGGACACAGGTTTGGGAACTGTGTGGAGATGCAAGCGTCAGCTGCCTTCAACTGGAACGACCAGCGCTGCAAGACCCGAAACCGGTACATCTGCCAATTCGGTGAGTGGGCAGCTGGGAGCCCTCCTGGGCATGCTGGGCCCTGGAGGTGCCAATCCCCGGCTTTGCTGGGACTGTGCCTTGTTGCCAGCCCTGCCCAGACCTCTGTGTCTCTCCTGGGGTGGGAGGCACTGACTCTTACACACGCCATTGCAGCCCAGGAACACATTGCCCTGTGGCAGCGGGACCCCTGAGCTGGCAGCCCTGGGAACTGGCCAGCGCTGGCTGCTGTGCTGAACCTGGGGCTCAGGAGGAGCCTGGTGCTGTGCAAAGCCCAGACCATGGGTCAGAAGGATCTCTGCACAGCTCACTTGTGCAGGGAATGAGGGGCTGAGGGGACCCATGGCACTGGGACCTGGCAAGAAGGGGTGTGCTGTACGTTAGCGTCCCTCACACAGCATCTTCTTCTGACCCTCACCTTCCTCTGTCACTATCACTCTGCAACACCCTTGGAAGGAGACATCCCTTGCAACAGCCAGGTACAAAGGCATCCTCCTCCAAAACTGGCAGCTGGGCTGTGTCTGGACTGTGGTCTCAGTGTTACAAGGGGCCAAGGGGGCTCTCTGGGGGTACAGACCTTGGCATAGCTCAGGGAGGGCCAGGCTCAGCTCCGAGCCATTGTCCTGACCTGGGGGAGAACGCCCCAGCCTGGTGGGTTTCTCACCATCAACTGGTCCTTCATCATCTGCCTGGTCATTAATAAAAACCCTCTCTCCTTTGGGAAGAGCAATTTGTCTCATTTTCTTCCCCTAAGCCCACCAGACTCTCCTTAGCCACAGTCCACATTCTGCCTGTGCTGGACAGAACCTCCAATTTCACCTCTGGAGTGGGTTCTGGGGTTGCTTGAGCCAAGGCCAGCCTTGGCTGAACTCATCTTCAGCACATGGGCTTGCCTTGGAGAGATGGTGCTAGCCAAGAGCTACTTCTTCCAGCCCCAGGATGGCCCCAAGTCACAGCACCCTGTGTGCTGGGTACAAGCTGGTGTCCTCAGCACTGGTGGGGGTCAGTGGGTGCTTTTAGAGGTGATGTGCCACTGCTCTCCTCCTGTCATAACAGCCCATTCAGTGCTGGGCATTAAAATATCTTCATCCAGGACATTTCATGGCCTGTTGGTAGTGCACTGTCTCAGCTGAGGGAAGGTGCTGCTCCCACACCTGCATGCCCTAGCTGGGTATGGGATCCCAGGTACCCCTGTACTGGGCAGGGTGGCCATGCTGTGTATTTCTCCTTACAGGTAAAAAATGACACAGCCAAGAGTAGGACTGGGATGCTGTGGCCTTCCTGTGAGGCCAGCCCTTCCCAGCTTCTGTAATTTCTTTTGAGCCTTCCAGGTAGTGCCACCCAGCTTTAGGAAGCTTTTGTTGGATTTTGGGATGGTGCCAAGCCTAGCTCTGATGTTATCTGCAGGACCAGCAGCGGGGCAATGCCAACCCAATCACTCCCATTTGCCCCAGCTCCCAAATGTGTTTTCCTTACTGTTTTCCACAGGCTGTTCTCAGCCAGGCATTGCATCTGCAGCCAGCAGGACTCTAGTAAGAGCTTTATGGGGGTCCCTGACCTGCACCCAAAGAGTCCTGGCCACCCCTGTGCTCCCCAGAGTCACGTTTCAGTTCCATGTCCCTCATTTCTTAGTCGTCCTTCTCTCACTGAAAGGAATTTGTTCTGTATTTCTAATTTGCTCTGGTAAAAGACTGTATTATATTGGAAAGAAAAATAATTTGGTTTTTTTTTCCTCTGGTTATTCAACGCCAATGCAGTTTTTAGCTGTCTGAAGTGCCCAGTTTTGTACCCCATTTTATGTGCTGCAAGACAACCCCCAGCTCTGAGTGCTTTCTTGGATGCTGCCTTTCCTATAGCTCAACCCACAGGCATGAGCACAGCTCTGCCCTGCATCCCAATGGAAAATACCCAGAATATTCCCTACCAGCCCACCATGGTGCAGCTTGGCAGACAAGACCACCTGCTCCATTCCACCCCCAAGAACAATCAGATTGCAAGGAAGCACCCAGCTCCCCCTGAACTCCTCAAGGACAGTGGGAGCAAAGGGGGTGACCCCGATTGTAGAAGTACATCCTTCCACATCTGCCCATGGCTGGGGGGGGCAGAGGCCCCAGGAGGGCCATGCAGGCAGAAGACTCACCAGAAAAAATATGATTTATTATTAAGAAATAACTAACAAAACACAACTCTGCCACCCTGAAGCACTGCCTGGGCAAGAAGTCCAAGGGATGCACAGTCTATGCCATGACGTGGTTCCTGCCTGGTACTGCCTGCACAGATGGATATGGTGGGGAGCTTGGAGTGAGGGTTTCAGCCTGGTGCTGTGACCACCCCAGGTGGAGATGTGGGGTCCTGCAGTGCCAGCAATTGCTAGGAGGGAGGTCTTGGGCAGGCTCTGGCTGCTGAGGCAGTAGGGAGGTTGTTCCTAGGGAGCTTAAACAACATGCAAGGCTGTTTGGGTCCTGTGGTGCCAGTTGAGAATGGTCTCCTGCAATATAGGGCTCCTCAGGTGCACTCTGGGGTGCTCGGGCAGTGTGGAGGGTGGCAGATTCCCTTGTCCTTGTGCAGAGTTCTTGGGCCTCCAGCTGTGTTGGCAATATGAGGAGTGTCCAGCAGTGCGAAGGTTGACTCATCCAGTCTCCAGCTGCATCAGGCATGGATCAGGCTGGGTCTGGGGGCTCACCAGCAGTTACAGTTAAAACTTAATAAACTTTTAAGATTCTAAAAGTAAACTTATTTTAATCCCCAGCAGTGAAGTGTGGATCAGGCAGGCTCCTGGGGTCTCCGGCAGCATTGAAAGCAGCTTGGGCGGCTTCTGGGAGATGCCTCATCCCGAGACTGGGGTTCGCAGGTCTCACGGGCACTCAGGCACTGGTGGCGGCGGCAGCGGCGGCGGTGGCGGCGGCATCGCGGCGCTGGGCGGCCCGCAGCAGGCTCTGCCGCAGCACCGGGTACTGCCGGTGGCAGCCATCGAGGCCGAGCCGCAGGGCTTGCGCCCAGTCCTCGGGCGGGCCGCCCCGGCCGCCGCCCAGCACGGCCGACACCTGGTTGAGGGCGGGCAGCAGGGCCAGCGTGAGGCGGGCGGCGGCGCGGCGCTCCTCGGGCTCGGCGGGCTGCAGCATCCATGAGGCGGCGGGCGCGGGCGGCCGGCACAGCGCGCAGCCCACCGCCAGGTCGTACATCTCCACGCCCGCGTCCGCCAGCGCCAGGGCGGCGGCGCTGACGGCGGCAGCCAGCGCCGAGCCCCCGTCCTGCAGCAGCAGCGCGCTGACGGCCAGGCGGGCCCGCGGGTAGCGGCCCAGCCGCACCGCCGGCTCCAGCGCCTCCCGCAGCGCCGCCGCCGCCTCCCGCTCCGCCTCCCGCTCGGCCGCCGCGCCCGGCCGGCCCCGCGCCCCTCGGCCCGCGAACGGCGCCCGGCGGAACTCGCAGATCAGCCGGCCCGGGCCGGGCTCGGCCGCCTCCCGCGGGCCCCAGGCGGCGCAGAGCACCTTGGTGCCGCTACCCAGCTCCACGTAGGCCGAGCCCTGCGCCTGGCTCAGCAGCCCGGCCCGCGCGAACAGCGGCCGCAGGGCACAGGGGTCCCGCGGCGCCGCCCCCGCGCCCTCCTCGTCCTCCCCATCCTCGGCCGCGGCCGCTGCCCACAGCGCCGGCGGCTGCGACTCCTCCGGGCCGCGCAGGCGGCGGTGATCCAGCGGCATGTTCGGCCGGACGCCGTGAGAGGGCGGCGACGGGGCGGGCCCAAGCAAGAGGCGGGCACAAGCTGTGACTGGCAGCGGGATCCCAGCCCACCCCATCCCGTCCCGCCTCCAGAGCCGGGGAGCAGAGCGCGGGACAGGGAGCCTTTATTACAGGAAAGCTACGCAGGGGACAGAGAGGGAGACAAAGGGACCGGGGTTCCTCCCTCAGTCAGTTCTTCAGCTCCCCCAGGCGGAGCCTGGCAAAGTCCGTGGCCAGTTTCAGGGCTTCCTGCAGGCAGCCCACATTCTTGCCTGTTGCCTGTGCAGAGATGTCCTTTCCACCACCTTTGCCGTCCATCAAGCCAGACACTTCCTGCACCCACTGGCTGGCCTTCAGGCCCTTATTTGCAGTCTCCTGGGCAGGAAAAGAAACCCAGCAGTCAGCACTGAACAGCAATTGCCCCGTCCTATGCCTACCACCCCATTAAGTCCTGACTCTTCCCCTTCCCTATTTGCAGAGCATAACCCCTCTTCCCTCACTTCTGCAGCCTGACAATAAGCCCAAGCACAAAGGCTGTGGCTCTTGCCAAACCCCAATCAATTCTGGCTGTGCAATGTTAGATAGTTCCTGCCTGGAGGCTGTAGCTCCTCCATGGAGGCTCAGGGAGAAGCAGCCGCACAGTCTTGGCTTTACCTGGGGTACTTGACACAGGCAGGTGATCCTGCCAGCCTCATTATCCACAGCAAAAAGCATAGCAGCAGTCTGGGGGGAATTAGTCTTGAAAAGCTTCAGAGATTCATTCAGGGCCTGGAAGAGAAAAAAATTATTAAATGACTGCCTCCCTGCACTTGCACCTAGCCCAGCTCCTGCCCCAACAGCACCCACAGAGACCTCAGGGATCAGGAATTGCATTAAACCAGCGAGCAGCAGTCTGCAATGCTCCTCCTCCCAAACATCAGCCATCTTCACGTTCCTGGCAGTGTAGAAGCCTTGGCAGGGGACATAAACCCTGCCTGTGTAACCCAAGGCAGGAAGGAGAAGATGCTTTTATTTCCCCACCTTGAGGTATACAGCAATTGGCAAAATCAGCCCCAGAATAAACCTTTGCCTGAGTGTACTGGCTGGAGGGGGAAAAGCTCCTCCCAGCAGAAGGGAACAGCTGTTCCAAAGGGAGTCAAAAGTACTCAAACACAGCATGAAGAGCCTGCAAGAGATATCAGACACAGCAGGCAGGGAAGAATCAGGGAGACTGTCACACTTCTATTATTCTCAAGGAGACCATCCTGCCTTACTCACACAGACAGCATGATGCAGCACAGAGCCCCAGGAGTGGGTCCTCTGGTGAGCAAAGCAGTGCTGCTCTGGGCGGACTGGGAACATGCAGCTCCCTGGGCTGCCAGCACTGCCATCCCATGGGATGCACCCTTCTGCAACAGCACGCACTGGGAGCAGAAGCGTGGGTATCATGGTGATGCTGGTGGACAGGATCAGCTCTAAGCCTCAGAGAGGCAATTTTAACAGAACATTAGCCCAGAGAGGTCTAAGCCCAAGCACAACCAGCTCCCACTGCCTGGTACTTACTGTGCTCAGCACTATGACACAACACACACAACAGAGCATTCATTCCAACAGAAATCACTTGGAAAAAAACTTGTGTGTGGAGGAGGGAAGGAGGAGATTCAGCCCTGGTCAGGGAAGAACTTGAAGCCAGCTGAGCAGACAGTGGTGGGGGAAGTTCTATGTCTGGCCCTGTCCACACACAGCCTAGGACACACTCCTGGAGCTGATCTGCAGGGCCCACAAGCATCATGACCTTCATGGCTCAGCAGAGCTGCTGCTCTCAGTCCCTTAAGTGCATTTCAGTGTTATGACTGCTGCCAGATGAGTCTTACCTGGGACACAATGGGATTTCTGCTGGGCTCCATATCTACCAGCATGGCTAGAAACTCAGCAAGTGATCAAAACCCCACCACCCCTGCAAGCCCATGTGCCAGTCCAGGAGGTGGGACACAAGAGATTATCCCAGTGATCCTTCCCCCTTCTCAGGAATGGCAGGTGGCAAGAAGGACAGCACCTCCCCAAGTGATGAAATACCACCCAGCTGCTCCTCAGGCAGAGGAAGGTTGCTGAAGACAGATCAGACTTTCCCATACCTTTGCTGAGGCTCCATTTTCCATTTCCATGATGACCCATGGCTGGTTAGGGTGACTCTCAATAACTTGCTTGGTCTTCTCCAGCACCTGAGGACAACAGTGGTCAGCCACTAAACCATCCACACTGTGTATGGACACAAGAACTACCTGGGTAGAGCAGGGACAGAGGTCCCCAAGCTGCCCAAACACACCCACAGCCCAGCCTGGAGCAGCCTCACACTATGAAGCCAGGAGGAATGTGCTCTGACAGGCAGGTATGTGGCCTGCAGGTTATGCATGATTCCTCCTCCAGAAAACTCCAGTGGGATCCAGGAGGAAGCCTGCACCCAGGCGCACTGTTAGGGCAGGAACAGGCTGCCATGCTTCAACCCAGGGAACAAGCACTGAGATAATTCTGCTTCAGGAGGCAGCAGGAAAAGCTGGAAGGCTGAACAATGTGAGGGGCACTCCCACACATCCATTCTCCTCCATCCTGGACACTGACAGAGCTCCCAAAGGAGCACCCCACAGCCCTCCCACGCTGTCCTTTATTCCAGCCCACAGCTCACTCTTTTCTGGATGTCGGCTTTGCTTGCTCGGTCCAGGTCATCCATGACTTTCTTCAGTGCTTTAACAGCCTCTCTCAGTTCATCTTTCTGCCACTGTGGGATAACAGCAGTGGCCAGTGTCTGCAAAAGAGGAGCAGGTAGAGAAGGTTAAAGGTGTCAGCAATCATGTCAGGAGATGCAGCACCTCATGAACTCTGCCTCAGTGGGCAGAGACCAGCAAGCTCCACTCCCCTCCCAGTGCCAATGACCTGAGGAAACAGGTGCTGGCTGCAGCACCCATGGAATGCAGGGCTGTTGGACAGGAGCAGGAAGGTGAACTCAGGCCTCATTAATACCCAGTTCTGGCAATCAAGGTCCCTTTCACTTTGGGGAGGCAGAGCACTGCTACCATCCTCACCTCACTGAGATCTGTGATCTCCTTCTGCACGTCTTTGTTGGGAGCCGTCTGGACCTTCACCTTGGCCTCCAGGGCTGACAGCAGTTTCCTGAGGCTGTCAACTTTCCTGAGGGCCTAGGAGGATACAATCTGAGTTAAATCAAGGTGGAAGATTGAGCAGGCTGGGCTTCTGGTCACCCAAGAGTGCAAAGAGGTGAGCAATACTGGAATGCCCCAGGATGGATCTTAGTAAAATCTGGAAAGCCACGGGGCCAAAGCAGGCAGCACCTGACCAGAACCAAGATGTGATGCTGGCACATGGGCTCCAGGTCTCTTTCGTTTGCCAGGAATGCCAAGATTCCCCCAAAAGAGAAATCATCTCCCCCATGAAACCCCTTTCTCCCACTTTAGGGAGCACCAGCCCACATCCAAGTCACTGCCTCCTGCAGCAGAGGACTGAATTCTCAGACTTCACCACTCTGCTGCTGGCCCTGCCAGCTGCTGAGAGCCCTACATTGGCAGCCACTCTGAAAAGCAACCTGAGCTAACCCTGGAGCCATCCCACACACCCACCCAGGTTTCTCTGCCACAACACCTGCAGCTGAGACTTCTCCCTCTTTTCTCTGCTCCAACTGTAGTACAGCCAGGGTCTCCAGAAAAGTCTTTGGCAACAGCAGCACCCTTTTCCATGAGTCCCTCAGAGGATATTGTGCAAATTTGAACAAAATGAACTTTGGCACAGGGTTAATAGGTGGAATTTCACAGAGGATCTCTCCTGCCTACCCTTACCTTCCGAGCTTCAGCGCCAGTGACTGCAACTATCCTCCGAATGCCTTTAGCAATTGCTTCTTCTGAAACAATCACAAAGGGGCCAGCATGGCTGGAGTTCTGCAAATGCCTTTGGAAAGAACCCAGACAGACCCACAAGGGAGAGTTAGAATTCCACCTCTCATCTCAGCAAGAATCAGCACAGTAATAAGACAACCATCCTGCCAGGGAAATGCAGCAGTGTGGGGACAGGCAGAAAAAACAAGTGCTGAAAAAAATGAGTGAGGAAAGGGTGGTAAGACCTGTGCTCCTAGCACTGCCAGGGACCCTGCCTGAGGACAGGGGCAACACAGGCAGTTCTCTGCCTGCAAAAGGTAGTTTTAAAGACTGATTGACTCAGGACTGGGAATGCAAAGTCATATCATAACCACCACCTCCATCTCTGCCCTGGCTCTGCCCAGTGTATGCTCATGACACTCCCAAGAGCTCAATCTCCACAGGAACTCCTGTCAGCCACCCTACCACCTTCCCTGGCCTCTCCAGGTACTCACGTCCCTCCGCAGAACTCAATAGAGGTGATGGAGCCCCCAGGGCCAGAGGGGTCAGCCAGCAGCTCCTCCACAGGGATGCCAATGGAAACCACACGCACAGGATCAGGGTAGGTCTCGTCAAAAACTGCCCGAAGTCCTTGGATAGCTTTGGCTTCTGCAAGAGGGCAGTCCTTGGCATGCACAGTCTGCAGAGGACAGCAAAGGGATGCATGTAAGAGCCAGTCATGTCAGCTTGTGACTGAGGGCCCATATTCCCAGGAAACTTCTTCCTCTGAAAGATCCTAGAAGTGAAGTCTTGTGCCTTACCTGAGCTGGGGTTTGTTGAGCTACAAGAATCACAAAGTTATTAAAAGATCTCATCTTCAAAACTCCCAATACCACCTGCTCATACAAATGGTTCCAAGCACAGATTTCAGGGTCCTTCAGGGTCAGCTCTGACACTTGGCACCAGACAGAGGAACTCTCCTGCCATTGTGAACACATCACTGGGTTGTCTGTGTGTATGCTGTAAATCCAGCCTGCAAAACTACTCTGCCAAACTTCTTGGCTCTTGCAGCTGATGTGACACAGGCATGGGAACACTTCAATCCTATAGAGGGCTTGAAATCAATGAACCATACAATCCATATGGGGTTTTCCCACTCAAAACGCTCTAAGGTGATGGCAATCTGTGCACAGTATTGCACCAGCAGCTTGGAATCCTCCTGTGCATGCCAAACTCCCAGCATCCCAGATCATCCAAAACGGAAACTCAAGGTATACAACAATTCACCCAAACCCACCTTTGACTCCTCAATCATCTGGTTGGCAATCCCTTCAACTTTCTTGATTTCCTGTGTGGACAGGGCTCCCTTGGCCGTGAAGTCAAAGCGCAGGCGGTCGGGTGCCACCAGGGAGCCCCTCTGGTCAGCCTCCCCCAGCACGGAGCGCAGGGCGAAGTTGAGGATGTGGGTGGCCGTGTGGTTGCTCATGACCGGCCTCCGCCTGGCCTGAGGGAGGAAGCCACTGTTAGATGGGGTCCCATGCCCCAGAGCCACAATCTCCTCCAGCAGCCGAAGGGAGGTTAATGCCTTGCTCCAACAGAATCCTAAACTAGCTCAGGACACCAGAAACAACTGAGCACTTGGAGCTTCAGCTACAGGAACAGGTGTTACACACCAAATTTGTGCATGGCTTTTTTCCTGGCAGTTCCCTTGTTTGGTCTGTGTGGAAAGAGGCCAAGGACAGATCAGGACACAAATAACTAATCTCTCTTCCTCAGCAGGGAAAAGCACTTCAAGATGGAAGCCTTCCCTCTTCCTCTCAAGGTGCTGCCTCTACAGGGAAGGGAAATTCATCAGGCTGACTGTGCTCAACCCAGCACTCACTCAGCAAGCTGAGCCCACAGGAGCAATGTTTGGACTGTGGCAGACAGCCCAGGCTCTCCCCACACAGTGGAGCACCACACATGTTCTCCCTGCAAGTCAAGACCCAAAATGTGTTTCTGCCTGTGACCAGCAAACCCAGCAAGAGTGGTTCTAAGCCAGCTGGGCATTAACTGCCTTGTGGTAGGAGAAAGCCAGGTGTGAAGCAAGAGAGACTTGGAGTCAGCCAGACACTGGTTGATTGTGTGATGCAGGGAGAGCAGGACCCAAACACTGGGCCCCCAGAGTGGCACCAACGAAAAGAAACAAGACAAAATCCAGAAACAAAATCCAGAGAAAAGAGACAAGCCCATGTGTTACACCGTGTTTTAACTCACCTCATCAATAGTCAGATGGACCTGATCTCCTACTTTCAAGCTTCCATACAGAGTTCCTATGTGGAGCACGTAGCCTCCCCGGACCTGAACGTTCTTCACAGTGAATTCTGTTTTCTGTACAAAGAGGGAAATGCCCCATGTGAGCAGGGGAGACATCCAGCCAGAAGTCTGAGCTACAACTGGAAAGGTCCCAGCTGAGAGATAGAGTGGTGTGTGTGCTGGAGAAAGCTGAGTGTTCCTAGATACAACAGCACACAGCAAAGCAGAGAAGGGAATGAAGGTGGGGCAGAGTTATGGGGCACAGAAAGAGCTCCCCACCTCAGCTCCCCATCTTGGCTTGGGAGCACTGCCCTTGGGCTTGGCAATCCCAGCACCACTACCACAGGCACTCACATTCTGGTGACAGCAGCACAGAACTGAGCTCCTCAAGGAGCAAGGGGAACAAAACTCCAGAACATCCATGCCATGCTGCACCCCCAGAAAGGAACCCTGTGCAATGTGTGACATCTGAGATGGATGGGAAATTGCAGGAGCTTACTTGGCCCCTTCTCCCCTCTGCCCAGGCCCTGAGTCAGACTGAGCCTAGCAAAAGGCTCTCAGGCCCACTCACATCCTCCCTGCTGTCGTCATCCTTGACCATGTAGCCCTGGTCGTAGATCTGCCCACCCTGCTCGGCGTAGAAGCAGGTCCGGTCCAGCACTATGCCGCACTCCTGGCCAGTGGAAACCTCCTCCACAAACGTCTTCTCCCTGCGGATGGCTTTCACTGTGGCCACGAGGCTCCCAAAATCTGCCACCAGGATGACAGGCAGTGTCAGTAAAACAGGAAAACCTTGTAGACACCACATGGGAGCAGAATGTTATAGCAGCATCTCTCAGTTATTGCAGGGGCTCATGGCACAAATCCCCACACATTTGCAGGGGATAAGGAGAGAGGACAGTTACTTGGAAATTTCATTTAGTACCCTCCAAAGCAGGGACTGTCACTGCCTTTCACACCTATGCAGCAAAAGTCAGCAGCACATATGGCTATGAGCCTGCAGTCTCCTGAATCTCCATTAAATGAAAAAACTAGCAGAAGAGCCAGAGCGAGCAAGCAAAGGACCCTCCAACAGGCCAAGCAGAAACTGCAGTCTCCTGCAGCACTGGCAAATGAGCAGCTGAGAAACACCAACACAGTGTGGAGACATAAAGCTGCAGGAACAGGAATTCCGTTCATTTGGCAACAGCAGTACAGTAGCCCCTGAACAGTCTGTCGTCTTTCTCTGCTCAATTAGTAACAAGCAGACTATTCACCTGCACAGCCTCCCACTTCCAGCTCCATGTCCCAGGAAAGGGGAGCCCAGAGGTACATGCCAGGGAAGGTTTAGTAGCAGAACATGACTGTGAGAAGGTTTTTTCATACCATAGGTACCGCTCGGATCTGAAGCATAGTTGTATTTTGGTGAGTCATCTGTCACCTCCAGCCCTCGGGCTCTCAGCTCCTCAATGGCATAGATGTCCAGCATGATGAGATCTTCCCCTCCAGCACCCTTGCCCTGGGATTTGAGCTGCCAAGGAACAAGGTTTGAGAAATTACCTGCCAAGTACCAAGGTTGAAGAAACACCAATGGATGCCAGCCTAGTTGCACATCTCACTGACATCCCTCAGCACTCCCTGATTTAGAGCCTTGCCCTAGGAAGCTGTGTGCCAGCACCTGGAATGTGCCAATTTTTCTGGCTTCAGAGCACCCATTTCCAGCATGCAGACCAAGAGGGCCTGAGCAAGCCCTAGCTAAGGATCAGGCAAACACCCAGCTGGTCAATGCCACTTCCTGCTGCTGCAGTAAACATACTGGGAAATGCACCCAAGGTGCAGGCCCTGCCTGGATACTGATCCTTGGACAGGGAGTAACTTCCCTGACCAGAACAGGACAGCAGAAGTGCTCACAGCACTCCACTATCTCTGTCTGAAGGCTGAGCTCAAGCTTCCAGGCTTTGCTAGTGAGCAGAACCAATCCCAGCTGTACAGAAAAGACATGTGCCATAGCAACTGTAGTTGTCCTCGGTTTTCCCATGGGACAAACCATGGGGCATACAGGGTGTGAGCAGACTCAGTGAGAGAGGAGCAACTCATGACTGCAAACTGCAAGGAAGGAAATTCTACCTGCCCACTCATAAACTAGCTTCCCTGGATCTGTTACCCACCTGAGCATTTTTCCGCTCTTCTTCAAAGCCCTCCATGTCTACAACAAGGCCCTTCTCCTCTGCAATCAGCCCAGTGAGATCCGCAGGGAAACCATAGGTGTCATACAGCAGCCAGGCAGTGTCACCTGCAGAGAAAGGGCGCAGCAGTCACCTCTTGTGTTCCATGAGACACTGCTCCCTTCCCTGCTCCCCCACCAGCTCCTAGCTATGGCAGGACAGCAAACAGGTCTGGAGAATGTGAACATCCAAAGGGCTCCTCCCTGGCAGCACAGATGTGTGTCTGGGCAGCTTAGAAACCTCAGCAACTGAGCACAGGCCAGAGGAGAGACAGGCGGCTCAGCTCCAAGAGATGTCTTCTGACTCCAACTCTGTCTCCCTACTATCTTCCACCACCTCTAATTTTCCTACACTTTCCCTTCCCTCAACTCCCCTAAGCCCTTATGTAATCTCAGATAACAAATGCCTTTTGCTGCATCCAGACAGAACTCGCAGCCTTACCAGGAATGACTTTACTGTCCCCAAGGCTCTGGATCTTCCTGTCCAGGATGCGACGGCCTCTGCTCAGTGTTTTCAGGAACTGATCCTCTTCTTCATTGATAATGTCCTTTACCATATCTGGGTCCTTCTTCAGCTCAGGAAAGGCATCTCCCTGCAGACCCAGGAGGAGGAGCCCTTCAACATGGACATCTGCACACCTCAATGGAGGAAGTCTTAAGCAGATACAGTGGAATAGGAGAACTTACCAGTGACTGCACCACCACATCAACCAGAGTAGCAAAGAAACCCTTGGGGGCATTGAGCTTCTCATGGGAGTAGCGCACAGCCCGTCGGAGAATCCGCCTCAGCACATACCTAGGGAATTGCAGAGCCCCCCACGCAAATGTTACACATCTGAGCTGTTCTCAGGGGCTCCACCACCATCTACCTACCAGCACCCCCTCCCAGGACCAAGAGCACAGGGTTTTCTCCTCTCGTTTTCCCCCATGGCAGCAGCAAGGCACAGGTGAGGTGCTAGTCGCCAGCTCCATGACCCACATTCACTGTGTGCTTATGGAGTCCACTGGCACCTTCAGCACAGCCTCCCCCAGCCCTAAATTCCCTGCTTTTTCAACACCAACAGTGCACCAAGCTGGGCTTTGTGCCTTTCTGTCCACTTATCTGGGGGCTGGGACAGCAGCAATGGTGCTCACAAGAACCTTCAGACTTGTGCATCATGTGGGTGGGAACCTTACTACAGCGATTCAAGCGTCAAATATCCCAAGCAAATACTCTGCTACCCACTGCTTTAATGATGAATCCAAAGAGATCCCAGAACCTTGAGGGAAACCTTGAAGAACAGAATGGGAGTGGTGACAATGCAGCAGCTCCTTCTTACCCTCTGCCAGTGTTGTCAGGCCTGCCCCCGTCCGAGAGGGCCAGGGTGATGGTCCGTGCATGGTCAGCCAGCACACGGTAGGCCATGTCTATTCCATCAGCATCCTCGGCCCCAACCTGCCCCAGGTACGGCCTGGCACCTGTGCCCTTTGCAAAAGGAAAAGGCAGTGGGCAGAGGGTACAATTACTGGCAGTGGCCCCACGGCAGAATTACAGGGAAGGGCCTCAGAAGCCAAGCACAGACCACCCTGTCCAACCCGCCCCATACATCTCCCCAAGAATTCAGGGAATGGATGCAGCTAAGTCAGGCTTCAGTTCATACCTTTTGGATGGCTTCAAAGTAGGGAAGGAAAAGGTCAGTGTCATAGTTGGACATCTTGTTCTGCAGCACAGAAACCAGCCTCTCCAGGCCCATCCCAGTATCAATACTTTTCTTAGGAAGGGGTTTCAGTGTCCCATCAGCTTCCCTGCAAAGAAAGGTAAGATGTTATGGATGGAGGCTCTGCAGGGGGAGCCCCATTTTTCTCAATCTCCCTAAGATTTAATTCCATCAGATATGTGACACAGGCCCATACACAAGCCACACAAAGGACAACTTTGATAAAATACAGTTAACAAGACCCTCAGCAACAACTTGGACCCAGAGCAGACAACAGCTTATTTCCTACTGAACACCTGGCAGATAAACAGAGAAAATATTCTCAGTTTGTCCCAAAAGCAGCGTGACCAACCCGTTCTGTACCAGTGGGTAAGGAGACAGAGCATGACAAAGTGCTCAGCTGCTGGATAACTGGGAATGGTGAGTAAGCAGTGGGCACTTGTAAGAACACACAGCCCAAGCAGCATCCCAAACTGAACTGGAGCAACCTGGCTCACCTGGAAGCTGGAAGCAGGTCTGGCTCACCTATTGAATTGTATGAACACCAGGTTCCAGATCTCCAGGACGTTGGGGTCATCCTGATTGACCAAGTGTGAAGCATCTCTGTCCCCAATCCGGTCATAGTGGATCTCGCTGCAAGGGCCACAGGGGCCGGTGTCTCCCATTTCCCAGAAATTATCCTTCATACTGCCAGGCAGAATCCTGCCCTCAGCCAGCCTGTAAGAAGAAATTTATTGAACAACAGAGACTAACTAAAAAGAATTCCCCAAACTAAAGTCTATGCCAGAGAAACCACAGCTCACTAGTTCCTTAGATGGGCTGATGAATTCTTAGTGTCTTGAGACAGATCAATCCAAGAGCCTATTCCTCAGGATCCCTGCTGAGGGGATCAAGTGAACACTGGGACTAGCAGTCATCCCAGTGGAGACAGAGATTTACACAACACCTCAGCAAGAAGACACTGATGGAATGAAGAACCTCTCCTATGAGAAAAGGCTGAGAGAATTTGGATTGTTGAGCATGGAGAAGAGAAGCTTCTGGGATTACCTTGTTGTGGCCTTTCAGTACCTAAAGGGGACTACAAGAAATCTGGAGAATAACTGTTTTAAAGGGCATGGAGTGATAGGAAGAGGGCTTTAAACTAACAGAGGGCAAATGCATATTATATATTATGCATAAATTCTTCCCTGTAAGCATAGTGAGGCAGTGGAACAGGCTGCCCAGAGAAGCTGTGTCTGCCCCATCCCTCAAAGTATTCAAGGCCAGGTTGGACAGGGCTTGGAACAAGATGAGCTGTAAGGTCCCTTCCAACCCAAACCATTCTACAGTTCTGTGAATCCATGATCTTCTCAAATGCTGTCAATGGCAGCACACTGGGCAGGACATCCCATCCACCTCACCAAGCAGAACTCTTAAGGTTACACAAGAGATTTTTAAACCAGAGCTCTCAGTGTCTTCTATCTAATATGAATACTTCCCTTTGGGTTGGAAGCTCCACCACGCTGCAAAAGTTATTTGTGACACTTCAATTTTGTTAAAGTCTCCTTTTATATGTGTTCTGCCACATAATGTAGGCCATTATTGAGTCATGGAGAAATTTAGGTTAGAAAAGATCTTTCAGATCACCAAGTCCAACTGTTACTCCAATACTGCCAAACTCACCACTAAACCATGCCCCAAAGTCTCACAACTACACAGCTTTAAAATCCCTCCAGAAATGGTGACTCCACCACTGCTCTGAGCAGCCTTTTCTGTTCTGCTTCTGTGAAGATTTTTTTCCTGATATCCAAGCCAAATAAATTACTATTGCTCATCAAAAGATGTACCTTCCTCAGTGAAAGGCCTTACCCCAAATCCAACCAGATCTGCTTGCACTCCAGGTCTGGTTGAAGTCCTGCAGCCTCATTTCCACCAAAGTAAGTGACATAGAGTCTTTCAGCAGGGATGCCAAACTCCTTGGTGAGAAGTTCCAGTGCCAGTTTACAAGCAAGTTCCTACAAAAGGAAACATGAGGTCAGCAACTGAATGCAAAGACAACTTCTCCTCAACATCCAAAGTACTGTAGGTATCAGCAGCTGAAAACTTTCTGACTTTTGACATAAGAAAGAGAAAAATTAATATGTGCAGTGAAGAGGGCACAAGAAACATCTCACATGACTGTCTTGATGCAGCCAAATTAATGCCTAGCATGTTCACTGCCTCCAAAAATGCTTTTAATTCTGAGTTTGAATACTACACTAGCAAGAAGCTCAGGAAA
The DNA here is from genome assembly GCF_963513975.1 of Fringilla coelebs. Taxonomy (NCBI): domain Eukaryota; kingdom Metazoa; phylum Chordata; class Aves; order Passeriformes; family Fringillidae; genus Fringilla; species Fringilla coelebs. Next base: position 7,036,575 of record NC_140040.1, on the reverse strand, counting down.
GGAAATCATTATTGTATGATCACTCCTGTTTGAAGGTGAGTCATAGCTGCATAATACATGTCAGTCCCCACATCTCCAGGACAGCCAATAAAATCTCCACTGAAAACTCCAAACTAGCAGAGTTAATTTAATCAGCTTTGTAAACCTTAAGTAATTAATCTCGAATCATTCTGCAGGGTTGGGGCAGCTTCCAAGCTCATTTATTCCAAAGGAGCCACATGCACCTCTTTGCCAGCATATTCTCTTTCCTCTTGGCAACTGCTCTGCTGAGCTTACAGAGACAGATAAATCTGTGCAAGAGATTCAGAGCTGCACCCAGACTGTTTTACCTTGAAATAATCCCCAAAGGACCAGGACCCCAACATCTCAAAGAAGGTGTGGTGGTACACATCCTTGCCCACGTCATCCAGGTCGTTGTGCTTGCCCCCTGCTCGGATGCACTTCTGAGTGTTGGTGGCTCTGCTCAGTTTAGCGAGCGGGTGTGAGGGGTCAATGGTATTGAGGAAGATAGGTTTGAACTGCAAGGAGAGAAAAAGGAAAAGTGAACTGCTAGAAAAGCTGAGAAACTGAGGAAAGCACTCAGAACCTGTTTTCAAATGTTGCATGCAACAGCAAGGCAGTGTCATATCACTAGTCTGAGCATACCCAAAGCACTTTCAGAAGCAAACCTGCTGCTCTTGTCCATGAGAAGGCTGCCTACAACTCAGCACTTGCACAGACACAGGTGTTTCTAGAGCCCACCAAACCCCAGGCCTTCCAAAGGGACTGAAAGCTGTCAGATTCCCAGCTGTCAAAAATAAAAAACTGGGTGCTGATCTGCAGCAGAGCCCTTGCAGCATCCCAGTCTCAACCGCTCTTCAAAGATGCCATTAGTCATTTGTGCCAGGACTGCTGTGGTACCAAGGATCAGGGAAACGAGACTGGCAGAGCTCTGGAACAGGAACCTGTTCCAGTGCTCTTGCCAATTTAGTGAGAGCACAGAGAACCCCAGAGGACACACCACCCACCTCTCTGTGACTAGAAGGAAGGTGGAATAAAGAACAATTTTCCCAACAGCTCGCAAACAGCTTCAGAGGTTCCAACAGGGTATGTAGGACTGCAGTGCCAGGGTGGGAATCCTACCTGATTCATACCAGCATTGGCAAAGAGTAGTGTGGGGTCATCCAGGGGGATTGTGGAAGATGAGTGCACATAGGTGTGCTGGTTTTCCCTGAAGAAGTCGATGAACCGTTGCCGGATCTGGCTGGCAGTGAGCGGGGTCTCCATATGGAAGCTGGAAGTTGCCACTGTCCAAAGAGTGGCAGGAAAGTGACAAAACCTCGGTGCAGTCTGAACAAATGAAAACAAACAATTCTCTGATGTGTTGTCAGCTCAAGGGGAACATCAAGATCATTGTCTCCAACTCCTGAAAGGGTCTCCCCATATTGTTAAGTACTCACTGACACCTCTGTTCAACCATCAATCTGCCCCAAATAGTGGGGGCCCAAGCTGAAATTTCCTCTCCCCCAAACTCCCTTATTTCTGGGGCTCTACCTCAAGTTCCCTGTTGTCTGAAAACACATAGTTATAAAGTATCAAACTCACATGGATACTAAACTTAGTAGGTTGTGTTCACCTTACTGGGGACAGAGGGACTGCCAAGTCACCAAAGCATTCAAGGTGAATAAATGCACAGTGAGGAGACATCATTACGGCCTTCCACTATTTAAAGGGGCTTATAAAAATGATGGACAGCAACTTTTTACATGGGCAGATAATGATATGAAAAGGGGGAACAGTTTTAAACCAGAAAAGGAGAGATTTAGGTTAGATATTAGGAAGAAATTATCCCCTGAGGGGGTGGTGAAGATCTGGCACAGGTTGGCAAGAAAAGATGTGGCTTCCCCATCCTTGGAAGTGTTCAAGGCCAGGTTGGATGGGGCTTGGAGCAGCATTGTGTAGTGGAAGGTGTCCCTGCCTATGGCCGGGGTGTTAGAATCAGGTGGGCTTTAAGGTACCTTCCAATCCAAATCCTTCTGTGATTCAATGACTAAATCACAGAACAGTCAAGCTTGAAAACGACCCTGAATATAGCCTTGTCCACCCTCCCTGCTCAGAGCAGAGCCAGCGGCAGGGATGCCCGGAAGCCTTCCTTGATGGGACCCACATGCCCACACGCACACCAGAGGCAAGTGACAGCCTGGAGGGCAGCACCGCCCGTGTCCTACGGGTACACACGGCTGGCCCTGACAGCTCAGCGCAATGCGGATCCAGGGAGGGAAGTGAGATCCCAGCAGCCTGCTGCGGCGCGGAGACGGGAATTCTCCACAGGAGCAAGGCCTGGGAGCATTCACAGCACACAATCATTTAGGTTGGAAAAGTTCTCTGAGATCATCGAGTCCAACCTCGATGCTGCAGGAGGGAAGGACCCGAGGTGGGGAGAACCAAGCCCAGCAGCGGCCCCAGGACCTATCAGAGTCTCTGCCCAGACACACCCGCTCTCCAGTGCCCAAGAAGGGCTGAGGGCACTGCGGTGTCCGGCAGCGCCGCCGGCCGCCCGGCATCCCCCGCCGTGGGCCCGCATGGGGCGCGACTAGCGCACCGCCACACTCCCGCCCTGCCCTGCCCTCTCCGAGCCCCTCTTCCCCATCCCCGCGGGTCCCGGCCGCCAAACCCAGCCAAACCCAGCAGCCGGAGCTCCCCGGGCCCCTCGGGCCGTACCTGCGCGACCACCGCCGCCCCTCGCTGCGCTCCTCCGGCCGCGCCGCAGCGCCGCTCCGCCCCGCCCCTCTGCCGGACACTACCTCCCATTGGTTTCGGGGGCTGTCACTCTTCTGCCAGCCCCACCCATCCGCGCGGCGCCCCGCCCCCGGCTGATGCAATGGTGGGACACGGCGGCCACGTGACGCGGGCGGGCTGAAGCCTCAGTGGGCGCCGCCATTTTAGGGGTGCCGGGCCTGCAGGCACAGCGCGGTTGCCTCAGAAATCGCGTTCGGTCCCTGGTGTGCAACGAACCGACAATGTCGCACTCGAGTGAGACATTGTTTGATTCAGAGCTACCGCAGCCTGGGTGCAGTGTGGTATTCCACGAAGCCAGCACACACCACCGGACTTTCCATGCTGTTATTTATACACAGAAATTCAGGGTTAGTAACTTCTCAAGCACAGCCCTGCTGTTAGGATTGACCAGTACCTTCCACACAAATCACGTAACCCCGGCTAACTTCTATTCACACTCAGGAAAAGGGTCTTTTTGATGTGGAGGGATGATTTTCAGTGTTACAATGAAGATAGTTTGCCTCTAAGATACACGGACCTGTGTATTTTGCCAAGTTAGCAATCCCTAAATCTTGTTCGTTCCGGAATGTCCTTGAGTGAGGGATGCTGGCTGCTCCCTCTTCCAGCGATTAGCTCTCCTTTCCTGCTGATTAGGCTTGAAAGTATACAAAGGTCTTACATCAAAGAACAGCCTGACTTAAGATAAAACTGACTGACACATTCCACATTTTGCAACAATGATGCTGCCCGCTGCCCGGGAGGGAGCTGGGAGCTGTGGAGCTCAGCCGGGAAGGGGCCGTGGCAGAGCAGGAGCTGGCTGGGGGTGCTGGAGGGGTGAACAAAGCCCTGCTGGGGGATGTAATGGCTACAGGTTCTTTGCAGGGGTCTGCGGGGTCAAGGCTGTGAGATGCAGGAGAGGTCACTGCATGGCTCTGGTCATGGAGCTCACAGGAAGGGCCTTGTGGACCCAGGCCAAGGGGCACAGCATGTACGCAGGGGAGGTGCTACGCTGACGAAAAATATCACTCTGAGGACAATCAAGCATTGAAAGGGGGTTTGGGAAGCCTGCAGGGTCCCTGGAGGGTTTTGAGGTCAGGTTCAAGCCCTGGGCAACCCGCTCTGAAGTCATTGCTGATCCTGCCCTCCTGATGGGCCTTGGAATAGAGTTCTCTCAGCTTGTCTCTAACCTGGATGGTTCCCAGGTGACTCTATGGCATTGTAGCCTGGTCTCATCTCTTCCCTGGTGCATACTTTTTGGCCCTGGGCTGTGATTCTGGAGCCATGAGTGTACGGGTGCTGCTGTCCTTGGCTGCCATCGGTCAGCCCTTTCCAAAGGTCACTCCCCTGCTTGGCACTGCCCTGTAGCCATTCCTGGTCGTGCAGCCCTCTTTGCTTGTTTCTGTTGTTTCCTTCCCGAGGAGCCTGGAAGGAAAAGAGGAAACTCCAGTCTAATTTGTTCCTAATGGGAGCTCTGCTCTGGATGCTGCTGGCAGAGCAGGCAAGTCTGTGCAGTGCAATTGTTTGTGCAGGTGATTAGATCTGCAGGAACATCTGCAACAGCAGGTCTATCTCCAACACCATCCAAATCCACACCCAGCATGCTTACCTCTTATGGGGGCCATAGTCTGTCCACTACCATGGAAGGAAACATCACTGCTTCTTCCCCTTCATGATCTGTGTCACCTGAAAGATCATCTTCCAAAACGTGGGGGGCCTTCACCATCTCCTGAGTGTTTCTTTGGTGATTGCCAAATATGGAACCATTCAGCTACTTGGGAAATAGAGACTTCTGTCCCCTCTGACACACTGAGCAACAGGTATGTGCCATGAGGCACATCCAGATGGGATGGACCCACCCCCACTTCTTTCCTCTTATTTTTTCCTCCCTCACCTCATATTCATGTTGCCCCGATTTTTCTCTTTTAGCTGAGGCTTTTTACAAGGCAAGTCTTTGCTTCTATTGACACTTCTGCATCCTAAAAATCCATGCCCCCAGGCTCACCTGGGTTGCAGCAGCCTTGCTTTTACAGGCATTTCTTCAGCTTATAAGCATCCAGCATTGTCCTCCAGCAAGGAGGAAGGTGATGGATATGAGCTTGAAGCCCCAGCAGTCGGTGGTCGAGGCTGCAGGGAGTGGGGGGGTCCTTCTCTGCTGGTTCCTGGGTTCCTTGGGGCGGCGGGGTGGAGTGTTGGCAGTACACAAACTGCACTCCCTGTGCTTCCCAGGCTGGGCTTTGGATTAGTGTCTCAGAATGCAACCATCCCAAATTTACCCCCCAAACTAGGAGATTGCTGGCCACAGCCAGATTTGAACCTGTTCTCCTTTTCTTGGTAGTGCTCTTCCAGGCCTGTGGACGAGGTGGACCCTTCTGCTGCTACAGAGATTCTGGGAAGTAGGGCTTCAGAGGAGCATAGTGACAATGCAGGTGACATGCAGCCCCATGTGCCAAATGTCAGGGAGCCCTTGGTCCTCTTGGGACCCTGTCACCATTTGAGGCAGGCGAGGGGCCAGGTACTGGCACTGTCCCAGTCCCCGTGGGTACCTAGAGCCACACCCTGGGCTGTGCCGGGCTCCTCTTCACGCCAAGCAGGCGGCAACCCTACCGTGTGTCACCACCCGGCGCGGAGGCTGGGGACATGGCTGCGCTGGCTCGGAGCGTCCTGGTGACAGGGTCCAACCGGGGCATCGGGCTGGAGATCGTGCGGCAGCTCGCCGCCAGCCCTCGGCCCCCCCAGCACATCTTTGCCACCTGCCGCGACCCCGAGGGTCCCAGAGGGAAGGTCAGTGTGGGCACAGGGAATGGGATGGTGCTGAGCCAGACGGGCAGAGGGGGTCCGTGGTCCATGCAGCCCTGTTGGCTTGCTGCCCTGGCTGGGTAGCCCAGGAGTGGGGGCAGAAGTGCTCTGGGGGTCTCAAACCCCTGCCAGCTCCCTGGATAAGGCAGTGCCCAGTGTGGCCGGGTGGGATGAGGCTGGAGAGGCAGACGTATTCAGCACTCGCTCCTGGCTGTGCCCATTGCTGGCCAACCCCATCTCTGTGTTTGGATCACTCAGGAGGGGGGGCAGTTCCTAAGCCCAGCAGCACCATTCTCCTGCTGGCTGTGGAGCTGCTGCCCTACCCCGTCCACTGGGAATGACCCTGCGCTCTTTCCCCAGAGAAAGCAAAGCCACCCTGTCTCAGTGACCTGGGAGCAGGGGTGGGACACCTGATCATGCAGCTGGTGGCTTCTAACCTCCTCCCTTGCTCCATCACTTTATTTCCAGGCCCTGCAAGAATTAGCTGACCAGCACTCCAGCATCAAACTGGTCCAGCTAGGTATGGAGCAACCCTTCTCTTTGCACCCAACATTGCTTCCGGCTCTCTGGTGACTTTGGAGGTGGGAGCAGTGGCAGCTTTTGCAGGAAGCTCTAGCCCTGCCAAGTGGGGAGGGATCCATAGGGAGGGATCCATGCACACCTAGGCAAGCTTCTCCCTTCAAATTAAGCTGTGCCCTGGCTGGAGCAGTCAAACTGGCTTCAGAGGAGGCAGAGGTGGGTCCAGACATCTCAGCTGAGCAAGTTTCATGGGAAAGGCATGACGTCTCTTCCCAAGGATGCTAAATACAGTGCCCAGGTTTTGGGCTTGGACACAAGGGTTCACAAAGTGAAGCAAGGCAGGGTACAGTAACTGCCTGGATGGTCCCTAAGTAGGAGGGTTGGTTTGGGATCTGCTTGGAGGTGACCATGGTTGGCATTTCTTTCAGGTAAAAAAGGGAGGAAAAAGGGAGGAAAAAGGGAGGAAAAAGGGAGGACAGTGTTTGGGTGAAGAGTGGGGAGATAAGGAGCACCAGGCTGAGGATATGTCTTGAGAAGCAGAGATTTCCTGTATTCCCCTGTGTCTGGAGAGTGGGGGCTGCTTTTATTAATGAAGAATTAAAAGAATATCTAAATCCAAAAGAAATGTTTAGGCAAAGTGCCTGCACTAGGATTGCCATTGCTGTAAAAAGTGAGGTAGGAAGCAGCTATAGCTTCTAAATACTTGTATTTCACTGAAGCCAATAATAAGAAAACTGAATCAAGGCTATTCCATATCAGTACCTACCTATCTACCTACCTGTTTATTTGTTTAAAAGCATCTGAAAAGTCCAAATAACTTCAGTTTAAGTTCAGTTTTTTTAATATTTCTTAGAAAATAAGACATTCTTGAGTTTAGGCTTTACTACAAAGAGGCAGCAAATCTCTTTTTTGCTGTTAAGTAGATTATTAAAGTAAAATACCTTCTCTGTAATAAAAAATAAATTAGGTGTGAGCCCAAATGGCAGTACCTGTTGGGAAGAGCATGGCCAACATAAAAGGGACATCTCAAGGGACTGGCCACTACATGAACAATATTTACTAAAAACATACAGCCCAAGCCCCAGATTGTCAATAAAGTCCCAAAATAAGCTTAAAAGCGCTTAAATATCAACAGCAACAAGGTATTTTTTAAAAAGAGAACTTGCTTCCAGCTCTCTTGCTCCATAATAAGGAAGGGTTGTCTTCAAACCAGTGACAGGCATGGACTTTTCAAAAAGAAATGTTAAAAAAATAACTCAAAAATGTGTAAGATCTGTCATTTCTTTTCATTCTCTCCTTTCTTTCCCATCCTTATTTCTTCCTGGGAGACAAATGTTGGTTATTTCACCAAATTTGGGGGTTAAGGACTAAAAATATGTTCGTCCCACATGCCTTGAAGCAATGATTCAGCTAATCCAAACAGAGCAGTTAATCATTCACCAGGTGACCAAAAACTCCCTCACATGTGCTGGAGTGACAGAACCTTGAACTTCATCCCATTGTTATCCAAAGAAATAACTCCAAAGCACTCTGTGATTTGTCCTGCAACTGGACATGCAATATTCTCTCAAATCCCAGGGCTTCTTCCCCTCCCAGCAGCCCCCACAACAGCTTATCCCATGGTGTTCCCCTCAAATGTTTTTAGGACACCTCTACAAAGGTCTGGGCTGCACAACACAAGGTAGCAACTAGTCCCGTGCCACTCACATACTTGCTTACCACCATAAAGACATCAGGCTAGTTAAAAATGCCAGGGAAAAGGATCTTTTTGCTGCCCATCAGTGTATAAATATTCCAAGAAAGAAATCTTCAGCCTTGGAAACCTTTGCTAAGTCACTCTTTTCCAAGAATGAGAAAAAAAAAAACCACAGCTAAGGGGCCAAAGTGTTGCAAAAAATAAGGAATCTGGAGTCCCCCACTCCCAGAAGGCTCATCACATTGGCATCTGCAAAAAACAGGCACAGAAGTGTGCATGGGAACAAGGGCACACTCCAGCATGCCCATACACATGAATATTCATTTTTTAAGGGCTCTGTGGTATACCTGAGGTATTAAAAAGCAATATATAAAGTTTCATGTTGGCCTAATCAGCCTGTTTCACATTCTGAAGGTATTTAGATGACCTTTTTAAATAAACAAACTATGGCCACTTCAGTTGGTAAGTATCCAGGACAGGATATAAATCCTACAAGCAACCCTGACAGCTGGACACAAACTTAAAAAGCCACCACTTTTATTGCCTACGTCAGAAAAATCCTACAATTAAAGCATTGCAGAATTTCAAAAGCTATACCAATACTTAAGCAAAGAGGAAGGCACTGGGGATTCTTATCTCTGTTAGCCCAGTTTCAGTTGTGCCTTGTTACTTGAGAGGGGTTGTCCCCACAACTTGGTCAGTAGGGATAGGGAAGTTCAGATTCAGAGCCTGCAATCAAATACTGCAGGCTACATCCCAAATCTTTTATTACTTGTACTCACGTCAGCTCATTTGTCAGCTCCAAAACCTTGTGGGTAACAGCATGAAGAAAAAAATGGCTCCCAGTGGAAATAAACTTGGGAGTCTCAGTGTGCAAGGACCAAGTTTCCCTTGTGCAATCATAAATTCCTTGAATACAGAAAGCAAATACAGACAAGTTTTTCCTACCAATAGCCCCCAGATGACCCAAAATGAGTTGAATTAAGGTTTATTTCAGCTGAGGCTGCAAAACCAAGAGGGAGGACAAACTGCTGCTCATTCCAATGTGCTTAATCTGCTAAACCTGCTGCATCCTTTGTGGATAAGAAGTACTGGTTCCAGCCACAGCACAACTTCCAGTGGGTGCTGTGTGACCCATCAGAGCTGTTCTTCACTTTGCTTTTTCCCTGGCAGACACAGTGAATTTGCCCAGCATCCGAAGGGCCGTGCAGGCTGTGAGGTATCACCTGAAGGACCAGGGCTTGAACCTGCTCATCAACAATGCAGGCATCAGCTCCCATGCCACACTGTGCTCCCTGGACTCACAGGAGATGCTCGACGTGTTTGCCACCAATGTGGTTGGGCCACTCCAGGTTGTCAAGGTATGTCGGGACCTTTTGCATTTCTCTTGCTTGGGAAGATCTTCCCTGATGGGAATAAGGGCACCTCCATGGATCTCCCCTGCCTACCCAGAGAAGCTCAGCAGTTTAGCCCAGCCCAGCATTCCCCGTGCTTAGTTCTTTTCCACCTGGAGCAGCTGCCTGCACCAGGCTCACTGTGCCAGCTCACTCCTTTCCTGGGGATGGGAAAGGCTGGAGCCCGGCCCTGCCTTGGGGCATCTTCCCCATCCCCTGCACTTCTGCCAGGAGTGTCTGTCTAGCTGCTTGTCTACAGTCTCTGATAGAGCCCTCCAGGATGGTCCTCAAATTGGGGTTCTGTTGCATGTTAAAGGAGCATTGGTATCTTTGCATCAGGAATTTCTGCCGCTCCTGGAGCAGGCAGCAAAGGGCGCAGGAAAGGAGGGTCTGAGCTGCAGCAGGGCCGCTGTCATCAACATCTCCTCCAAGCTGGGCTCCATTGGGCTGTGCCTCCGTGTGCCAGAGGCCCCCATGTACCCGTACCGGGCCAGCAAGGTGAGCTACCAGGGGAGGTGCTGGAGATGCTGTCCCAGGCATGGTGCCCATGGAGGGGAGGGAGCCCCTGGATGACCCCCTGCCCCAGCCACCCACCCCCTGCCTGGTTCTCCCAGGTGGAAGCACAGACACTGGAACAGCAGCAGCCTGGACTGAGCCTATCCTGCAGGTCATGCTGATGCTTTGCCACAGGACCAAGCCCCATTTCCCAGCTCCACAGCCATTTTGTGGTTATGAAATGTCTTCTCTCCTGCCCACCCACCCCCTGGGTTGTGCTGGCAGGGCTGTGCCTCTTCCAGGCTGCCCAGAACATGGTGACGAGGTGCTTGGCCGTGGAACTCCAGGACAAGGGGATTTTGTGCATGGCCATCCATCCTGGCTGGGTGAAGACTGACATGGGCACACAGGAGGTACTGGGCTGTGCAGGGGAGGGTCAGCAGGACACCCACTGAATCCCCATGTCCTGGGGAGGGCAGAGGCACTTGGGGGATTTTGTGTGATGCTGTGGGCTGCCAGGACCACTTCTGGAGCAGAGCAGGCAGAGAGCTGCAACATACTGAGTACATGGGATAGCCAGCCCTGTCTTCCCAAGCCAGCCTGGAGAGGTATGGCAGTAAGGAAAAATATCCCCATGAGCACCATGGATGCTGCTCTCGGGCATGCACCCTCCCCAAGAGCTGCTCTCTGTTACAGCTCATTGTCCTTTTCTGCAGGCACCACTGACAGTGGAGTACAGCGTGAGGGGCATCCTGACCATGCTGGCCAGCCTCTCACAGGACACCTCTGGAGCCTTCCTTGACTGGGAAGGGAACAGCCTGCCCTGGTGATGGACAAATGGACAGTGCTTCTTGCCCATGCTGCAGCCTCTGCTCACTGGCTCACCACTCAGCACGGTCACCCTTGCTCAACCTCAACCCTCCCCACACTGCTGGGGAGAGGGAATCAGCTTGGGAAACAGCCTCTCTCTCCTTTCCCACATCATGTGTTCCCTGTGGTCCCCCTGTACCCCTGGCCTGTGTAAACTCTGGCAGCTGATTGCTCTGTGCTCTGTCTCCACACCCAGTCTCAAACCCCCATCTGAGCCCGGGGCAGGATCCCTGTGCTCTGCCCGAGCTCCGTGTGTCCCTCTCTCCCACCTGTGACCAGGCATCCCCAGCTGAGGGGAGAGGGCAGCTGCTCCCTGTGATCCCCAGCCCCTCAGGCAGCTCAGCCTGGGCAGGGGAAAGCCAGTCCTGCAGGGACTCAGAAGATCTCTCTCCTCTCAGGAGATGGGCCCTGCTCCAGCTCCTCCAGTGCCTCCAGAGGGGAGGTCTCCAGAGGGCAGTCACGGTGCCATGGGATCTGCTGGCTGGAACTCATGGGCATGCCAGTGACAGCCGTGGGTTGGGGGCAGCTGTGGGCACCACCAATCCCCAGTGCAGGAAAGGGCCTCCTATGAGCTGGCACTGCACAACAGAGCTGGGGGTCTCAGCAAGAGTTTATTGAGGATGTGGGGGAGGTGGGAGCAGTGCCAAAGGGACCTCTTGGCTGCCAGGATCCTGAAGTGGTGCCTCACCAGGGGATGACGTTCCCTTCCCAGTCCAGGTAGGCGCCGGTGTCCTTCTCAGAGAGGGAGGAGAGGACCTTCAGCATCCCTTGCACGCTGTCATCCACTGTCAGGGGAGGCTGTGGGGCAGAGGGGGAGATGCAGTCCATGCCCAAGACCTGGCTGAGGGCCCTGGAGCAGCTGGAGCCAGGGGAAAAAGCTGCTCCAGGGCAAAGAGAAAGCTAAAAACCCCAGGGGGAGGGACTGAGACGAGAACAGAGGGGATGGGGACACCCAGCACCCAGGACCAGGACAGGGGGAGCTGCCTCAGGCAGGGAAGCCATGGGCAGGGGCTCAGGACAGCAACTCCCAGCCATGCAAAATAAGCACAGCAGCTCTGATGGACTTGCCCCGGGGAAATTCCTACCACGTGTCCGGCAGAGCTGCCCATGTCAGTTTGCACCCAGCCGGGGTGGAGAGCGACGCAGAGGATGCCGTGCTCCTTGTACGCCAGGGACTGGCACTTGCTCAGCATGTTCAGAGCAGCCTGTGGGGAGAGAATGCAGGGCTGGTGGTGGGAGGAGAAGGGGGGCTGCAAGGGGACCCGCAGCTGGGCAGGGCAGGGGAAGTGAATTTGTCCCCAGCACGTGTGACAGCACCTTGCTGCAGCGGTAGGAGACACTTTGCATCAACTCCCAACCAAAGAAAGAAGCGATGGAGCCGATAATGCTGGATATGTTGACGATGGCAGCCTTGCTGCAGCTCAGCCCTGAGCCTGGGCTGCCCTGGGCAGCCTTCTTCAGCAAGGGTAGAAATGCCTGTGAGGAAACAGAGGGGACAGGAGCACACACGGACATGGCACAGGGCAGGGGAGAAGCTCCTTGCACAGTGGGCAACATTGACACCAGCACTGGGGCATCAACCCTCCTCTTTCCCAGTGCTCCAGCCTGGCTGGCTCCAGCTCCTAAGCTCCAGCCCATGGCTCCCTGAGCTTCTCATCAATCGAGAGCCCACCAGGGTGGAGGCAGGATTCCCTCCCACCAGCCCTTCATGTTTCCCCAGGACAGTTCAACTTGGGCCGACTTGGGTGAGGATCTCACCTGGCCCATCAGCAGGGGGCCAACCGTGTTGGTGGTGTAAACCTCCCTCATATCCTCCGATGTCTCCATATCAAGCGTGTTCAACTTCACAATTCCAGCATTGTTGATGAGGAGGTTGAGCCCAGAGCCCCCCAGGTGCTCCCCAACCTTGGCTGCAGCTGCCTTGATGCTGGCGGGGTCAGAGACTTCTGCAGGGCCAACACAGGGGAGGTCAGAGCCTGTGTCCCCATGCTGGAGTCCCCTCTGTTCCCCTGGAGGTGGCAGTGCCCGATGGCCCTGCAGGCACCGGCCCATGGCACAGCTCCCTCCCAGCACGGGCTCCCAGGGTGTGCCCAGCTGGGCACTCGCCAGAGGAACTGGGGCAAAGGACCCGCACCTCGGGGCACCTACCGAGCGGGATGATGATGATGTTGGGGTGCTTGGAGGCCAAATTCTGTAACTCCTGAAAGAGAGGGCACTGTGTAGGCATGGAGAGGCTGGAGGGACTGTGCAGAGGCTCAGCCGTTCCCAGGCAAAGCCCATGCCATTCAATCTCTGCCCCTGTATCAATTTGTGTCCAACACCTGCTCCAGCTGCCACATCAGTGGGGCTCTGTGCCTTCTATACATGCACAGCTGGTCCTGTGGTGTCCCAAGCCAGCTGACCTGTTCTGCAGGTGTCTGACTGCAGCTCCAGCCCCTTGTAAACACCATTTCTGATCCAGTCTCCCCCTGCCCAGTCTCACCTGCGCTCGCTGTCCCTTGGGGTCCCGACAGCCTGCAAAGATCCACTGTGGTGGGTTTGGCATCTTCAGGAAATGCTGGACGAGCCCCAGGCCGATGCCTCGGTTGGCGCCAGTCACCAGAACGGAGCGGACGTGGAGCCCTGCCATGCTGCCCTGGCTGTGGCTGCACTGTTCTCACTTGCACTCTGCCAGTGCCTTTTGCTGCTTGGTTATCTCGCATGTTCCCATGAGGACTTGCATCAGCTCGTGGCTCTGGGAAGTTCTCTGCTTGCACCTCAATCTCTTGGCTCTGGTCCATACCCATGATCCACTTTTCCTGCTGGCTGTGGAATGACGCAAAGGGAGCCAAGTGCCCTGCCCAGACAGGGAATTGCCCTGGGCTAGGTGTCAGGAGTGTTGCTTTATGCTACCAAACCTGACACTTTTGGTTTTCAGGGCCAGCACTATCCCTGTCCTTGTAGTGCGACACCCTCTCCCACCACCTCCCTCCCTCTTGGGATCCCAGGCCTGCCCTCCCCTTGCCCAAGGTCAGGCAGGCAAGGCTGGACTCGCTGACTCTGCACAGTGCAGTTTGTTGGCCTTAGTTCATGCAATGCCAAAGCCAGCGCTGGGGAGAGAGCAGTCAGGACAGGTGAATGTCTCGTGAGGACTCGAGGATGGAGCAGCCAGGAGAGACAAGTGTTCCTTAGCCACAAGAATAGGCTGAGAAATGTAGAAACCCTTCAGGACCACTGGGAAAAACCCTCCAGGGCTGACCAGAGTGACCCCTTTCCTCAGAGTCTGTTCTAACAGCACCTATAACCTATTTGTGACAGAAGGATAATCCCTGCCCCATCCCTGAAGTGTTCATGGACAGGCTGCATGGGCTTCTGAGCAACATGGTCTAGTGTAAGATGTCCCTACTTGTTCAGGGTGGTTGGAACTAGATGGTCTTTAACATCCTTTCCAGCCCAAACTATGGCTCTGTGATGCTATGATAAAATTCAGGTTTGCCCCTGGTGTGACTTTGGTGCAGCTGGGAGCCAGGGCTGTGCCCAGGCACACGCACTGCAGGTGAACATCCAGCCCCAGGGTGGCCCAGGTACTCCCCAGCTCTTTCCTGAAGTACAGACTGAACCAATTGATGGACTAAACTCCCAGGGGAGCATCTGACTGGTGGATTCAGGAGCTTTGGACAGGTCTGAGGATCACTGAATCATAGAATCATCCCCCAGGAGCTCCTGTTGCACCTGAAACAATGGAGAACCATGATCTGCATGTTTCCATGTGTCCCCACCCTGCAGGGAGGGTCTGGGCATCTGATGGATGATGGATAGATTGTACTTGGTGGTCTTAGGGGTCTTTTCCTGTCTATATGATTCTCCGATTCTATGATTTCATGGCCTCCCCAGCTGGTTCCTGCTGCAGCATCACTCAAACTGCCCAGACCATTTGCAACAGTGGAATATACACATTTAAGATAGTTCAAAGATGTTGTGTAGGTAGTTTAAAGTAGTTAATGACCACTCTATGGGATGTGATTGGGCAGGACTAGGGGGCATAAGCTTGTGGAACCTCTCCTGCTCCAGCTGGAGATGCTTCTCCAACTTTGCTTTGCAACTGGACAATGATGAGCTGTCATGTTCAGGAGATCTGATCCTCCATCCAAATGCAACCTTTCCAAATAAATCAGCTTTTGTCAGTAAGAGCAAACCCTGCTGCCTACTCTTCTGTGTGCGTGGTGAGATGACCCTGGCTGGATGCCTGGCATCCGCCAAAGCCACTCTATCACTTCCCTCTGCAACTGGACAGGGGAGAGAAAAAAATGTAACAAAGGTTCATGAATAGAGATAAGGTCCAGGAGAGATCACTCACCAAATAATGTCAAAGGCAAAACAGACTCAAACTGGGGATATTAACTGAATTTGTTACTAACAAAATCAAAGCAGGATAATGAGAAGTAAGATAAATGTTAAAAATACCTTCCCTCCACCACTCCCTTTTCCCCAGCTCTACCTCCCCCTGCTTGGCAGTGCAGGGAGGCAGGGAATGGGGGTTGTGGTCAGTTCATCACATGTATTCCCTGATGTGACTCAGGGATAAGAGTTGAAGTCCTTCCCCTGCTCCAGCATGGGGTCCCTCCCATGGGAGACGGGTCTCCATGAGCTTCTCCAACGTGAGTCCATCTCCTGGGCAACAGTTCTGCACAAGCTGCTGCAACATGGATCACTCTTCCCTGGGGTGCAGTCTTCAGGCACAGGCATGGCTGCACCATGGGCTGCAAGAGAATCTCAGCTCCAGTGCCTGGAGCATCTCCTCCCCCTCCTTCTGCACTGACCTTGGTATCTGCAGAGCTATTCCCCTCACGTGTTCTCACTCCACTCCTCTCTGGCTGCAATTACATCTGCACAAAAACTTTTTTGTTTTCTTGTTAAATATGTTATCACAGAAGTCTTAGCACTGTGGCTGAAGGGTTCGGCCTCGGCCAGCAACACGTCTGCCACTGGCTCTGCTGGACATGGAGGAGGCTCCTGGCAGCTTCCCCAGAAGGCCCACCCCCACCAAAACCTGGCCATGCAAACCAAACACATGGTGACAATTACATGCATCTTGCCATGCCATTTCAGTGCCCCAGTGTCAGCCCACTGATGGAACCACAGCCTCTGGCACGGGGATAGAAGGCACTGACTGCCCCAAGTCACACCTGAACTGCCTGAGGGGAGGAATTTCCCATCCCTTCAGCCAGAACATCTCCCAGGTTGCTTGACAGATTTGACCAAGTGGCTTTAATACCTTAAGATGAGATAAAGGATGGGCAAGGCTGTTGTGGCAGGATGCTTCTTCCCACGGGCAACCATGAGGGGAAACCCTGGGATTTACCTGGGGGGGGGAGCCAAAACTAAAGGAAAGAGCATAAAACCAAGGTAGAGTTCCAGGGATGGTTTGACATCATGTGTGAAACACTGAATAGCAAACTGTACTGACTGGGGAGGGACCAATTGCTCCAACACCCCACCACGGGCAGGGTCACCTTCCCTTAGGCCCAGAGCCCCATCCAACCTGGCCTTGAACATTTCCAGGGATGGGGCAGCCTCAGCTTCTCTGGGCAACCTGTGCCAGTGACTCACCCCACTAGCAGGGAAGAATTTCCTCCTCATATCTAACCTAAACCTGCCTTTTTTTATTGTTTGTAGCCATTCCCCTTTATGCCATCACTCCAGGGTGATGTCCAAAGTCCCTCCCCAGCTCTCCTGTAACCCCTTTATGTACTGGAAACAGCTCCAACATCTCCCCAGACCCTTCTCTTCTAGAAGGGGACGTGTGTGCCCAGCAAAAGCGCCGGGGTTGGGCACAGGGATAGGGCAGGGCATAAGTCTCAGAATCTCTGCTGGTCAGAGTGACTGAGATACATACAAGCCTCTTTTTCCCAGCCCGGCAGTCGAAGAAGGAGTCAGGATTCTTCTGTTCTCGTTCTCAAGGTTGTTTATTATTTCTTATCTATAACATTCCTTCTCCAACCCGCCGCAGGTCGGTCTGGCAGGTCGGGTTGAGGCACACTGGCCGCCCTCGGGGCGGTGTTATCTTTTTATACTAAAAACTACATGTACATTATTTACCATAACTTCCCAATACCTATCACCTATGTTAGACAGTGAGTTTCCACCTTAAACCAATCCAAAAGTGCCAGCATCACAGCAGAGATGGAGACCAAGAAGCAGAAAGGCTGGACACGCCCAGGTTCCCCCATCTTGCCTCCTGAACCCCCATTCTAAAAACCCCAAAAATCTATTTTTCACCCCCTGACGAACTATTATTCTCCTTAAACTCTCTTGACTTGTAATTCTTCATACAAAGGTTGGTAATTGCTCTTCTATGGGTCAGGATCAAAGGCACAGGGGTCTTGGGCTCTGTGCCAAGGTCTCTGAGCCCGCCGGGCAGGGGCTCGAGTCCTCCAGGGCAGTCAGAGGAACGTCCTGGGTTCCGACACGGGACTGGGACTCGGGTGAGACGGAGGGCCGGGGCGGGGATGGGGAGGGCCGGGAGCCGGGCCCGTCCGCCCGCCCCGCCCCGCCCCGCCCCGGAGGTGGCGCTGCCGGGCCCCGCTTCCTGTTCCGGGCCGCGCGGCCATGGCGGCGGCGGCCGCTCCGCCGGGCGGGGCGAGCCCGGGGCTGGCGGCGGGGGAGCGGTGAGGGGGGCCGGGAGGGGGTCAGCCCTGCCTGCCCTGAGCCCCCGCCTGGCCCCAACCTCGTGTGGCCCAGACCCACTTCCCTCAGCCCCACCTGCCCTTATCCCCTGCGTGTCCTCCCTTGTCTGTTTTCGTCCCCTGCCTGCCCTCAGCCCCACCTGCCCTTATCCGCTGCCTGTCCTCCCGTGTCTGTTTTCATGCCCTGTTTGCACTCAGCCCCTGCATGTCCGCAACCCTTACCTGTTCCCAGCCCCTACCTGTCCCCAGTTCTTCTCCCTTTCACAGTTCAGACAGTTATAGTTAAGACTTGCTCCCACGAGAATAGTTATTGGGTGATAATAAACAATATGGAAAGAGGTAGAAATAAATGTCTTCTCCTGTGTGGGAGACTTGCAGAAGGCCAGGCACACTCCAGAGCTGTGAGTGTTCCCCTCTGCTGTCCCAGCAGGATGCAGCAGGACCTGTGTGCCCCCAGCAGTGTGGTTTCCTCAGCACGAAGCCCTTAGGATGGGTCCTTGCAGAGAAGTGGGTGCACTTGGGTGGATTTGAGCAATCTCCTGGGTTTGTGGCTGTGCTTGGAGTGCAAAACCCTTCCCAGGGTTGGAGCACTGCTTATGGCTTGGTGTCTTGTCTCTTCTCATGTAGTCTTGTGTGTGAGGACAAGAATGTGGCTTCTCCCAAGCTCTACGTCCTGGAGCCATGGATTGCTGACCTCTTGGTGAATTACGAGCGAGTGGATGAGCGTGAGAATTTCCTGGCTGGTCAGGTGGTGCGGGTAGGTACCCAGAGGGACTGTCCCAAAGTGCTCCAACAGCCTTTGAAATCAATTCTGGGAAGTGTGCAGTGGTTCCCAGTTTGGTGGCTGTGGATGTGCAACTCTTCCTCCTCAATGTCCCTGATTTTAATTTTTTTTTTAAGGAGGAAAAGCTTGGTGTCATGGCTGCCTTCCTGTGAAACTTGTTCCAGGTCTACAAATAAGGGCTCTTTTTTGTCCCCTTCTCCAATCTCCTGACAGGTCTTGAGTGACTCCAGTGCAGCTGGCCAGCCTGGGCTCCCCCAGGACGCTGTGGTGCAGGTCTCTGACGGATCCTGCTACATCCGTGTGGTCATTACAGCCGAGGCTCTGCAGGCAGAGGAAAAGTGGGTTGCACCGTGGCTGGGACAGCAGTTCTGCACAGCTGCTGGGAGCAGCTGGGGCTCCTGCCTGCTCTTGTTTCAGGTTGTGTTAAGCTAAAGCAACCTCAGGGTGGGAAGTTGGTGTGAAAGAGCTGCTAAGAGAAGAAAGCTGGAATGCCCTTGCTGCAGTGTCTGCTGGTTGGGATGGGCAGGGATCCACGGCAGAAGCTGTGATGCTATTAGAAAGGACTGTAGAGCCCTTGGATTTTGTGGAAGGAGCCAGATCATTAACCATGGTAGCCTGGGTTGCTCCTTTAGTGCTTTCCTCCATTTCCCCATTTGGACACCTTTAAACTGTTGGGGTGCTGGTAGCAGAGAGCCAAGGATAAGCAGCAGGAAGAAGCTGCTCTTAGGCAGGAATTACCAAGGAATAAGGAGCCCTTGGTGCCTGCTGCTCATGCTGAGACATGTTCCAGAATGCCCCAGTGTGGTTGGCAGAGTTCTTGCAGGAGCCCCACTGTGTGTCAGGGGGGGTCCAGCTCTGTTCTTCAAGGCACTCCTGCTCTGCTCCTTTTCCAGCGCCCACCTGCAGCTCAGGCTTTCCAGCCTTAATTGCAGAATTATCGTCCTGCAGAAGTACACGGTGTGTTTTCAGGACAAGGCCAGGCTGGTAAGTGCTCTGAGGAGTGTAAGCAGCCTGTTCCTTTACCTTGCTGTGCTTCCTGCACTCTTGCCTGCTTCCAGCTGCTCCCAGGAGCAGAAGGCAGGTGATGGGTGGCCTTTCATTTCCATCTGCAGCTCCTGTGGGGTCTGCAGCAGCTGACCTGGGCAGGGATGAGCCCTCACTGGGGTTGGGGTGCATCTTTCCCAGGGTCACCTGGCTGTCACCTCTGCCTGTTGGACAGCTGCAGAAGGCCTGCATGGGCTGGTGGCAGAGCAGCCCACTGTCCCCTTGCAGTGGTTCAGAGGTGTCCCCACAGACTCCCCTGGGCTGTCCCACCCTGGCGTGTGGCTCTTGCAGAGACATCAGCTGACACAGGAAGATACAAACTCCTGTTTGAAGGGGGGTTGTCCTTTTTGAGGGGACCTTCTCTTAGACTGGAGGGTTGGCAGAGCTGGGGTGGGTGTGGGAGTGCTGGCTGGCCCCAGGGAAGGCAGGGACAGTGGTGGGACTCAGAGGTGCCTTACAGGCTCTGTCCTCCCCACAGGAGGACTGCGAGTTTTACCTCACGGCCCAGCAGTTCATCGTGCTGCCCATGCAGAGACAGAGGATGGAATCATCTGATGGGTATGGCCCATGGGATGGGGGGGTGGGGGCTGTGCTCAGGGAGACTTCTTCATCTTCCCCACATCAGCACTGACCCTGGGAGTCCTGATGTGATCTGCTTGTGGCAATCCCTTTTGAAGGAGGGATTGTCTCCAAGGCAAGAGAGAAGGGAGATAAGGGTTTGGAGGGAATCAGTAACTGGCTTCTCTCTTGCTGTAGGAACCAGGACCCCTCTGTGGTGAAGAAGATAAAGGAGCTCTGGCTGTGAGTATGGGGCTGAGGGATGTATCCAGATACCCTGGTGTGTGCAGCCTCAGACTTGGGGTTAGAGCAGGCTGGCAAGGGCTGGCACAGGTTATGGCAGCTCCTGGTTAACCTGTGTTACTCCTTTCCCTGGAATGTGACAGAGTTGAATAGACCATGAAATATGAAATTGTGGTAGCACATTGCCAGCCTCTTCGTCTGAGCTAGGAGGAAACACCTGTGGGGAGCTTGTTCCTGCCAGTGGTGGGCAGCACAGCTGCATGGGTGAGCCCTGCACAGCTCATTCTTCATCCTTGGAGATCCTCAGGGTCTTCAATCAATCCATCTCCAGGGGTGAGGCTTCCTGATGGCTGTTCCTGGCATACTGAGCATGTAGCCAGATCAGCACCCAGTGGGGGATCACTACTTTCACAGGCTGCTTCTTCCAATCCAGGGTGCTTGATCTATGACCAAGAGCTGTGTATGTCCCAGCCCTAACCTGGCTTTGTCTTCTCCTTGGTCATTACAGGAGGAATCTTGCTGTGAGGAACGCTCCCAGCTCAGGTAAAGGGTTGTGGGGGGCATGCAATGCTCTGACTACCTGGGGGAGCCCTTGGGTTCCTCAGCTTGGTCCATGTTAGGCACAGGTAGCACAAATCTGGTCAGATCTCACAAGTGTATATTGCCAACCCCCAGGGCAGGAAGAGATAATGCTGACAGCTAAAGCAGAGTGGGACATTAAATGCCTGTGCTCATGCTCCTGGTCCAGGATTTGTGAAGAAATAAAGATAGTTTCTAGAAGCAAAGGAAATGTAGAATTGTGGGTGTTCCCACAGGTTTCGGTGTCATGACAGTCACCAAGTCATGCAGCAGGGTAAACGTGTTTGCAAGTGAGGCTTGCCTGAGTTCAGCTGTCTCCTCCACTGGAGTCTGTGTGTTCTTGCTCCAGAGCCCTCTGTGTCTCAGCTGATTGATGCCATAGGACAGAACCAGCTGGAGATTTTGAAGGAAAATGCCGAGGAATGCTTGGATTTATGGAAATCAAAGGAGAAGCCAGTGACAGCGGAGGATGAGGTTCTCATCACCCAGTGGGAGGCAGAGCGCAAGAAGGAGGTCAGTCCATGTGCTGGGACCAGCTGGGACAGGGCTGTGACAGCTTGGGGTGCTCTGGTGGGTGGGAGAAGGAAGGGAAAGGACAGTGGGCAGAGCTGGAGGTTTGCTGGGGAGGGAGATGGTGTTGGGTTGGCAGGTACAGGTAGACTCCTGCATCTGGATAGGGACTGCCCAGCAAAAACCTTGTCACGTGTCTCATTTCAGCAGGGTGAGGATGTTTTCATGGTCCCAGTCAGTGCCCTGGTGATCCCTCCTGAGGAGGAGGCAGTTGTTTGTGATTCTTCTGAGGCAGTGTCTGCAGGGTACACAGGTAGGCAATGCAGCACCCAGGCATGTGAAATTAGGGGCTCCCTGGGGTGGGGAGAAGAGTTCCCTTGCTCTGGGTGTACCTCATGCTGGGGATATGACCAGCAGTGCCCCTTTCATTGCAGATGCAAGCCAAGTAGCTCCTGGAAGGAGTAGTGATGACAGGACAGTGCCAGGAGACCCAAGTGTTGTATCTCAAATCAGCTGTGAGTAGCAGAATCTGCAGATCCTGGAAGGATTTGTGTTGGAAGGCACCTTAAAGAATATCTAGACCCAGTCCCTGCCATGAGAAGGGACCCATTGCACTAGACCAGGTTGCTCCAAGCCCTGTCCAGCTTAGCCTTGAACACCTTCCAGGGCTGGGGCAGTCACATCTTCACTGGGCAACCTGTGCCAGGGCTTCCCCACTCTCACAGGGAAGAATTTCTTACAAATATCTAATCTAAGCCTGCCCTCTGTCAGTGTGAAGCCATTCCCCTTTGTCCTGCCACTCCATGGCCTTGTCTAAAGTCTTTCTCCAGCCCTCTTGGAGCCTCTTTAGATGCTGTAAGGTTCTTGAAGGTCTCCTTAGAGCTTTCAGTTCTCCAACCTGAATAACCCCAACTCTCTCAGCCTGTCTCCATAGCAGCAGTGCTCCAGCCCTTGGATCATCCTCATGGCCTTCTAAGAACACTCCAGATCCCATCCAGCCTTTAGTTTCCTCTACAGTTGGCTCAGCCCATCTCCTTGGATTGAGTGGAGGAGGTACTGGTGTGGCCAGGTCTTTGGGAGACCTTGAGCAGGCAGGGGATGGTCCCAATCCTCGAGCTTCTTGAAGCTGCAGCTTTGGTTGATTGTGCTGGGAGCACAAGAAGTCATTTTGATGCCATCACTGAGCGTGAGTCTCCTGCCCTGGTGTGGGCTCCTCTCTGGCTCAGCACCATGATGGGTTTGTGTCACCTTACTTGGCTTAGTGTCACCAAGCTTTGCTGCAGAATTTCCTGTGGAAGCTCCGTGTGGAGGAGGAGCTGAAGGGAAGAACTGTTCTGGGCAGTGCAGGGTATAGGAGAAGGCCTTCTTCATACCTGCCTACTCTCTGGGCAGTGTCTGCCTCTCCACTGCCTGCTCTGTGAGATCTTGGAAAGGGTCTCACTGGAATATGCCATATTTTGGGCTGGAAAGGGCTCCCCTCAAGAGCTGTCTCTGAGACCTTGTGCACAGGGGAGCCACAGGGATTGGGCAGCTGCTTTCTTTGCCAAAATCAACCCTCTGGATTCTTCATTGCAGATGCTGCATCACCAACCTTGTCAGATAGCCTGGAGGGATCCCTGGACAACCCCTGGAATGGGATGCCCTCATTGTCTTTGACCCCGAGCTCTTCAGATGGTGAGTCCCCATGTCCCAGGGCATCCAGCCTGCCTTCCTGGCAGGAGACAGCTCCTCTCTTCTCAATGGGTGTAGCTCACCCTGGATGTTGGCTTGATCTTCTCTGGCCATAAAACAGTGCTGTGGTGTTCACATAGCCTGGACCTGCATCATTCCAGGCCTGACACTCTTCCTGTGTGCCAGGGCAGGTCCCACCACCAGCCCCCTGCTCAAATTGATGATGCTTTTCCTCTTACTAGAGAAGACCTTTCAATCTGACCCTCCCCTGAAGACCCAGAAAGATGTGGCTGCTGACAGCAACACCACTGACCTGTTGGAATTGTGCAGCTCTCCTGAGGGCTCACCCCAGGGAGAGCCAGCACAGACCTCTTCTCCCTCCCTGCTCCGCTGCTACAGCAATCCCAGTCCAGCAGAGATCAGCACCAGTGAGGCAGCATCAGCTGCAGAGGCAGCCTGGGATGCCCTGTGTGCTGATCAAAGCCTGCAGGGATCCAGGGGCTCTCAGCCCATCCTCCTGCCCACTCTTTCTCCAGTTTTCTCAGTCTTGCCCAGCAGCTTGCAATTGCCACCTGGCAGGATTCCTCACAGGGAGCAGGCCTGCTCCAGTGGCACAGCTTTCTCTACAGAGGTGTTGAAGCCTGGACTGGCTCATGCCAGGACAAAGGGAGGACAGACTGTGGGTGCCAAGAGGAAGCAGGTGGAGGAAGATGAGCAGGCCCCCTGTGAGCAGCAGCATCTCCCAGGCACCTCGAAGCGCAGGGGGAGAGGCACACACAAGAGATTGGTGCTCAAGAACTCACGGGGTGCAAAGAAGAGCAGAAAGGAGACAGGGCTGCAGAGTAGAAAGGAGCTTGAGGAGGAAGAGGAAGAGGAGGAGGAAGAGAAAATGGAGGAGGAAATTGAGGAGGAAATTGAGGAGGAGGAAGAGCAAGCATCCCCTGCAAGAGCTGGGCCCAGCTCCAGGCCGGAGCAGTGCAGCGCTCCGGAGCCGGTAAATACAGAGCAGCTGGTGAGGTCCCATGAGGGCTGGGGGTGCCTGGGGAGGCTCTCTGTGCCCACAGCACTGGTGTTCATCCCCACAATCTTTCCTCACCTGGCTGGTGGGGATGGGAAGTTGAACACAGGTGTCAGTGTAGATGGTAGAGGATCTGGGAACTCTGAGGGAATCATGTAATCACTTAGGCTGGAAAAGAGCTCCCGACTTGGAAGTCTAACCATTCCCCAGCACTGCCAAGCCCAGCACTGAACCATAGCCCCAGCTGCCATATCCACAGGTCTTTAAATCCCCCCAGGGATGGTGAAGATGTGGTTTAGCCTGAGTAAAACAGTTGGGTAGGAACAAACAATTGCTGGAGCATCTTCTGAGCTCTCTGGGTAAAAGAAGATCAGAAGAACAGAGGGAGACACACCTAAATCCTAGGTGTTTTGCTGAGGTTATTGGGCTCTCAGGCTGTATGGGGCAGCACTCTGGGTGCTGTGTCTGGAGCAGACCCATCTCACCTTCCCCTTTACTTTTGTAGTTTGTGGAGAGACCATCCCAGTACCAGTATGAGGCACCAAGCCCCGAGCTCTGCCAGCAGGTACAATCTATCAGGTCAGTGCCATATCAGCCATGGACTCTTGTCTGTCCCTTGTTCCCGCAGTGGGACTCACATACCTATAGTGAGTCCCCAACCTCTGCCCTGCCCCTTGTCACCAGCTGCCCCAGTGGTATGTCTACAGCTGGGTTTCTTCTCACCCTGTCTCCTCCTGTCTGGTTTCTCAGGATCTCAAAGGCAATGCTGAAGTGGGCATGCTGGATGCTGACTGAGGAGGAGGACTCCTGAGCCCAGCCCATCTTTCGTTCCTTTGTTTCTTCAGTGGGTTTGTCAGAACACTGGGAAGAGTGGTTGGGGGAGGGATGTGGGGATACCAGAAGCTCTGTGCCCCAGGAGACTGCTGAGTGGGCTGGCCTGGCGGCAGAAACCCTGGTTCCAAGGGTGCTGGCATATGACCTTGAAAGCCAATACCCTCAGTGCCAAGAGGGGAAAGAAAGCTTTCATTCAGGCATGCCTATATGTGAGCCAGCATCCCTCTCCCACCTCTTCATCCTTTTCAAATGCCTTGTCCCAGCAGGTGGGGACAAGAGGTGACCCAGTGCCACCATAGCAGCAATGGCAGAGGCCCCACAAGCTGATCCTGCTCCGAAGGTACCCCAGGAGCTTGGATGGTTTATTGAATAAGTTTAGGTAGGGTCCTGCACTGTTTATTACAAAAAATATCCCGCAGGGTTATGCTGTAGAAATTAAAAATTGTATATTTTTTAAATACACAGCTCTTGTATTAAAAAAAAAAAAAGAAAAAAAACCAAAACAAGCATCTTGCTTTGTCGTAAACATCCGTGTAAGGAATGCGTTTGGTCCGGAGCAGAGGGCAACACAGGAGAAAGCCACTGGGGTGTCAGGATCACGCTGGTGCCGTCAGGGAGCTGCGGGATGGAGCTGCGTGCTGAAAGGCGCTGGGTCGTGGTCCTGCTGATGGAAGCCTGCGTCTGGCGGGGGCTGGAGAGAGCAGTACCCCATGGGGTCAGGAGCTGGAGTGGTGAAAGTGCCATGGGAACGCTTCCTAAAAATTGCTGGCTGCCTAAAATTACCGGCTCCCCCGCTGCAGCCCACAGCGACAGAGGGCACTGTGTAACACCACTGGATGCATCCTGCAGGCTCTGACAGTCCCTGGGCATCTGGGCAGTGCTGGTGGCCCGGCTGTCCCCATGGTGAAAATTGGGCGATGCCATCACTGGCACATCCACGCCAGCCTGGTGCCCCGTCTATCCTCTCTGCACCCCAGCTGCCAAGCACCCCGGCACAGTGCACTTGCTTGCAGGGTTTTATTGGGAGCAGCGTGGTGACATGCAGGGGCTTCACTGTCCCAGGGCCGGCTCCTCCCGGCCTGGCACTGGGCGTCTTTGGTCTACGGCAGCTGAGTCTTGTGCATTCCCAACAGTTTGTGCCAGGGCTTGCGGCTGCTCACCCTCAGTGCCTGTGCCAGCCTGCGGCTCCTCCAGCCCGGCACGGGGCCAGTCCTGCAGCGTGGCACCTACAGAGGTCACAGGTGCTGGGGTAAGCATGGGGGGACTCTGGGTACCCCAATACCTGCTTTAGCAGGGAGGGGATCATCTCACCTTCAGCATCCGAGGTTGGTCCAGGCTCACCCTCCATCTCTGAGAGGGACTCGTGCTTGGTCCTGTGCCTGAGCACAGGCGAACGCCGCAGGCGCAGGGGAACGGTGCCCACTGGGGAAACAACCCAGCCCCATGTTAGGGTGGGGCACAGTGGCCTGGCTCCTGCTGGAATTGATCCCAGCGCTGAATTCCCCTCAGGAACTTCCCAGTTTGGCAGTGCCATTGTCTATCACCCACCAGCTGGGAGAGGCAGCACCAGCACACGTGTGAAACACCACCACCCACCTCTGTTAGTGTTAGGTGCAAGGAGGTCTTGGGGTCCCACTTCACACCCAACTTACTTCCCAGCTCTGCCGGGCACTCGGGCTCCCTGAGCTGCTCCTCATGGACGGACAGTGCTCGGCGGCTGGGCCCCCGTGGCGCTGCCAGCCGTGCCATCAGCCGGTTGTCTGTGTAAGCAATGGGGAGGGGCCATTGGAGGACAGCCCACAGCACCCCACTTGGCAGGTCCCATCAGCACCCAGCACCCACCGTGTGCTTGGCTCCCTGCTGCCCTCCATTCCCAAGGGCTCCAAAAACAGGCCAGCAGGAGAATGAGGCACACACGTGCATCCCTACCTTCAGTATTGGGTGGTGTGGGCAGGGTGCCAGCACCCACCTCCCCACCATGGCTGACCCTCCGTGGCAGTGCCACCGGCACGTTCCTGCCCAGCCGTGGCAGGCTGCTGCTCCAGCCCTCCCGGCCCCCGGGCTCCGGCAGCCCGCTGGGCTCTGCTAGGGTGAGGGAGCGCCGGGGCTGGTCGGAGCTGGTGGCCGGTGGCTCAGTGGGCAGCTGCCTTCCCAGGGCTTTCCAGGCTGGCCGGGGCTCGGCGCTGGGCTCCGTCCTGGCGGCTGGGCTGCGGAAGGGTGCGTCTGTGGGGCAGGCAGGATGGAGCTGTGGGCGTCCAGAAGTGACAGCCCCAGGGATGGTTCTTGGTGCTGGGAACCAGCCTGCAGTCACCCCAGGAACTGGGCAGTGGGCTGGTGTCCATCTGCCAACACCAGGGATGGGCACCCATGGGTGTAAGGGCACCCTCCAGAGGGTGGAATTCTGCCCACATGCCTGTGCCCACCAGTCCCTGTTGGCTCCAGTCCCCACACTTGGTGCTAGGAGAGGGGATGAAGCCCTCTGTCCCAGGGGCTGGTGTGACCCCCCAGCATGCACTGGTGACCCACCTGTGGACACAGAGTGTGTGCGGGCCTTCAGGGATGGGGGCGAGTCTGCAGAGCTGTCTACGATGTCCCCTGCAAGCACAAGCCACCAGCCAGCAGCAGTGAGCTGGGGTCTGCCCAGTGCCACCAGCACCCAACAAGGGAAAGATGTAGTGGGACCCGCAGCTGGGAGTCCAAGGGGGCCTGCCCATGGCCACCCATGGGTGCCCAGCTGGGTGGGGATCAGGGTGGGGAAGGAGCAGACCCTCACCATCTGAGCCAGCTTTCTTGATCTCGCTGTCTTTGCTCTGCAAGGCGGAAAAAACTGGTAAGGGGGGTTTCAGGGAGGCAGTGCCCACAGAGACAATGGGTGCAGAGGGCAGAGTGCTGCTGCCAAGCTCTGATGTGGCTGCAGGGAATGGGTGCATGCAAGGAAAGGAGGGACAGACTGACAGACACCATGCAGTGTAGAGGAATTCACCCATTGCAGAGGGTTAGGTGACAGGGCAGAGGCTATGGGCAGTGGCAACACAGAGCTGGGTGCTGCCATTCCCAGGGGGGAGATATCCCCACTTGAAGGACCACCATCTCCTACCACCCTGGACAGGCAGGGTTCATCCCAAAAATGGAACCAGTCCCCACCTGCTGCTTCTTGCTCTCAGCAGCCGGGCCCTTGGTGACGCCGATGCGATGGAGCATGACCTGCACACGCTGCTCGAAGGAGCTGGACAACTCCCCCTCGCTCTTCTCCAGGTGCCTCTTCTGCAGGAGAGACACAACCCTGCCAGGAACACGGACCCACCACAGCACCTCTGGCACCCACACTCCTGCCTGTGGAGCACCCACATTCCAACCCCAGCCATGCTGCCTGGAGATGGTGACATGGACACGACCCAGTGGGGATATCTCCAGCCATCACTCCAGTGTCCCCACATCCCCTGGTAACCCCACTGGCGTCCATGGATGGGAGCAGCACCCACCAGATGAGCTGAACAGTGGTGGTGGCTTAGGGACTGCGACAGTGCTTACCTTGTCATGCCTGACCCCCAGCGCATCCTCGTCCTCCCCGGACAGCAAGATGAGTGACTGGGATTTGCCCTCCCGAGAGTACTTGGGCCGGATCCTCCGGGCAGAGTCGGGAGTCTGGCAGTGCTCAGGCTCTGCTTGGGGCTCGGCAGAGAGCCCCCCCTCCTCCGATTTACTCAGGGGCTTCCCTGACTCGCCTGCCTTGCTGGGGGCTCGTAAAATGTCACTGAGCATCGAGCGCCTGCTCCTCGGGGCAGTGGGACCACCCTCGGGCTCCTTCTCACACCTTGAGCCCCGGCTGGATTTGGGTTTCTTGAAGGCAAAAAAATTCCCAATTTTCTTCTTGAGGGTGCGGGAACCAGAGGGAGCCAGAGGGGCTGATCCTGGGCATGTCTCCGGAGTCGTGGGGCTGGGGAGAGATGAAGCAGTGGAAAAGGTGAGCTCCAGGCTGCCAAGAGGTAAGGGATCAGTTTTTTCAGGCTGCCCACCTTAAAGAGATGGATCCAGACCCTGGACCCTCCACCTGAGATGGCAGTATCCTGGCAAGGGCACCCATTCCCAGCATGGTTCCCCTGGGTGCTGCCTCATTGCCTCCCCACTGTGGAAGACTCCATGGCCCCATCCAGCACACCATGGCCCCAGCTTTGCCCTTGGCAATATCCCTGGGTGTACTGCTTTCCCCAGCATCCCTTTTGCACTGGGACCAGCACCGTTTGCAGGGAGGCTGCTGGAATCTGGAGATGGGTGTGTGCTGGGCAGGTGAGGGGCCCTGAGCACCCCCAGGCTTACAGCAGTGTTTCTGTGATGAGCCTCTTGGCAAAGAAGTCCTCCAGCCCCTCGTCCACGCGGGTGATGCTCCTGTCCTCGCTGTTCTCACAGGCCACGGGCTGCACCTGCGAGGGACAGCTGCTGTCAGCCCAGCACAGGGCAAATGTGCCCCCGGGCACGAAGGTGTGTCTGTGACCTACCCTGGGCATGAACAAGTGGGAGCCCCTGCAGGAAGGGTGCTGGCACACTCTGTCTCGTACCCAGCATTAAAGCCAAACCATGGTGTTATCAGCTGCATCCCAGCTCTAATCCTGCTCCCTCCCTTGAGCACTGGGAGCTCCAGGCAGCCTCAGGCTCCTTCCAACCCCTTGCCCAGCACAGTGGCTGAGGTATGGCACTTGTACTGTGAGAGAAGCCTTTGGCAGGGATGCCTCCTCCATCTGAGCTCCAAAAAAGGGACCCCTCTGCCGCTGGCAGGTGATGAAGCAGGTGACCTGCAAGGACCCACATCTGCATCCTTTAGATGTTCCAAGTCCAACCTTGGAGTGCCACCACAGCCTGCCTGAGAGCCACCTGCTCCATCCCCACAACAAAGTGATCCACGCCATGGCCAAGCCTTCCCCCATGGCACCTTCCTCTCCCTGGCATGTACCACTGCATCAGTGCCATCCTATCGATGAGAGGGAGGCGCTTCCCCATCGGTGGCATTTCAATCCATAATGACTTTTCATTACAGCTGGATTGATGCTGCTCAGGAGCCGTTCCAGCCATCTGAGATCTGCTCCCCCTGTCATATCACATCCATCAAAGGCTGTCCTTGCTCAAGTCTTGGCCCACCCTGGGTGCCAGGCATGCCTGTCCCACTGCAGGGTGGTGGCCCCCTGGCCCTGCCAACCTCCAGAACCCACCCTGCCTGTGGGACACGGCTCCTGCCTCCCCTCTGGCCCCTTGCTAGCCCTGATCCCACCATGATCCAAGGGCAAGCATCACCACAGCCCTGCAAGCCGGGGCTTTCCAGCAAGTGAAAGGATCCAGCTGCATCACGGTGGCATGGGGATGAGGTGATGCCAGCAGGATCCAGCCCCGGGGACAGTGATGGAGCTGTACTCGCCACTGACTGCACCCAAAAGTTACTTTTCCTTTGGGAAGAGGGGTGCAAAGGCAGGATCCCCATCCAGTCGCCTGTTGGATGGGGGGAGCACAACCCACCTCATCACGGCTGGCAGAGCCCCACCAGCATCACTGGGAGCCGTGGTGGCCACCAGTGCTTCAGGAATGATGGATTTTGGATAAGGGGGAGCAAATGGAGCTCAGGAGGAAGGCAGCTGGAGCCATTGCCGAACACATCGCTGGCCCTCTGCACCCAAACTCTGCAGGTTTTTTTCATTCCTCTCCTGGCTCCCACCGCTCAGCATCTCCCAGTGGGGAGCAGGAAAGAGGATGGATGATTCCCCTCGCCCCCCCCAGCCCCCTCGCCCATCCTTTCAGGCTGCCCCCCGAGGAGGAGGAGGCTCCGGCAGCAGCTGAAATGCAGAATAATAAACCCACCGCGTCTTTGCGCATCTTATTTTCCTGCCTTGCAACAAATACTGACCGCAAAAATTCACCCAAGCAGAAAAAAAAATGGGAAAAACACCCCGAATACACCCCACCTCCCTTGCCAGCCGTGCCCCCACCCTTACATTAGGCTTGCTGGGCGGCTGCTTGTGCCGGCGGTTGGGCCGGGGCCTGGCTTTGGTGCAATGCTCCAGCTTCTCGCCGGCGGTCGGCAGGTCCATAAGGAATCCGGTGGCGGTGGCAGGCTGCGTGGCGGGGAGCGAGCCGCTCGCAGGCTCAGCATCCTTTGTGGAGGCAGGGCGTGCCGGCGGCGCGGCGGGGCTGAGTGACGGCGGCGCCCGGTGAGCTCGGAGCCCGCTGGCGTCTCGACCCGCTGCCGGCTCCAGCTCCGAGACACCTACGAAAGGCGAGAGGGTCCCTGTTGACACCCGCCCTCGCCAGGCCTCCCCATCATCATCATCACCATCATCATCATCACCGACGCCGTCACCTTCGCCCACGCGCGGAGGGTCAGCGAGCGGGGCACCGGCTCCGCCGCGGGGCGGGAGCGCGGCCGTGCCCGCCAGGAGCGTGCGTGGCGGCTTTGCGGCGCAGCCTGGGATGGAGCCTGCCACCGCCGCCGGAGGTTTGCGTGCAGGGGATGATGCTGTGGGGGGAGTGTGGGGGGATGCTCAGGCAGGGGCCGAGCCGAGCCCCGCAGCCAGCCCTGAGACCTGCAGCAGGCAGCAGTGGAACGGCACAAACTCTGTCAGCAGTGAGCAGCACTCACAAACAAACCCGTTTTGCTCTGCAGGCAGCTCCTCGCTGCCCCCTCTCCCAGTACCCTCTGGATGGGTGGCAGGGTGCTGCAGGGCTCAGGGATCCCCTGGGGACACAGGGGTGCTGGAGTCTGCATGAGCTCTGCTTCAGCCAAAGCAGAGTGACCCATCAGCTGCTCCTTGTCTGTGCCCCTCCCCCGCCTTGAGATTCACTCCCCTCCCAGGCTGGTGGGGACAACACCAGCAGCAAGGGAAACCCATGGGCAACATCTTCTCCCCAAGGTTGTTGGGTGAGTGGGTGATGCCAATGTCCAGGGTGGCCGTGGGAGATACCATGGCACCACAATCACAGACAAACTGCCTATCCCTGGCTGGCTCTGTGAGGAGGGAGTTCAGCACATTTACTCCACTGCCTAAGGTCACTGTGCCAGCTGGGGCCCAAAACCAGCACAAGAGCAAGGTCAAGGTGAACTTCCCCCACAGACCCCACCACGGCACTGGGAGAGGATCTCTGAAGGGTCCAGACCCTGCTGCCCTCAGCCCATGACTGTGGGGGGCTCGGACCAGGAGGCTCCCCCGTTGCTGCTGTGAGCCCCCCGCCCCTGCCATGCCCTGTGGAGGCAGCACGGCACCCCCTGAGCCACAGCAGAGGGACAGCTCCCACAGTGACCTTACTTCTCACAGTTGGTGTGGGCCGAATGCTCCTGAAGTGCTTGTTTCTCCTCCGCAGGGCCATCTTGTACTGCAGGGAGAGAGGGATGGTGGCAGCTCCGGCATGGGCAGGCTGGCTGTGCCAAGACACATCCCATGGCAGCCAGAGCCTGCCAGGCATTGCCCAGTGATGGGTGCAACCCCTCCATCACCCCTAGGCTCCCAGGGCTGCACCCCTTCATCTTATCCCAGCTTCAAATCCACCTGGATTGGATACTTCCCCATCCAGAATCCACCTGGATTGGATACTTCCCCATCCAGAACCATGCGCCACACTGGATCCCAGGTCCCAGCGCAGCAACAGCAGGACAAGGTACAAACAGCCAGGCCGCCACAAGGACACGTTCCGGTGCCAGCAGCACGGTCTGGCAGGCTGACGGTCCCATTTCCCAGCACTAATTGCCTTAGCACTGCCCTGGGGGGAGCTGGGGGTGCGTGCACCCGGAGAGGCTGTGGCTAAGCCCGGCATCATCCGGTAAGGCGGATAAAGGGCGGTTGTACCGCAGGCATCACGCGGCGGCTCCGGTCCCTACCTCCTCTGCAGCCAGGTCCGGAGGATTCCTGCCCCTCGCCAGCACCGTGGCATCGTCCTCAGCCGACTCCGGCGGCAGCACCAGGAGGTCGAGCCCCTGCTTGGAGAGGCTCTCTGCCTAAAACCATTAGGAAGCGCTTAAATTATCCCAGGGGCTGAAGCGTGCTGGGCTGCCCTGTGTGCTCTGCGCTGCTCCGCTCCCTACCCACGGCTGGGATTTGTGAGCGGATTTAGGCCTGATTAGCCGTGTCCAGCCCAGCGCAGCTGCCCTGCTGCAGGAGTGGCTGATGCCCGGCGTCACCCCAGCACCCCCAGCACACGGCAGCAGCGCTGGGACTTTGCTCAGGGTGTTAATATTGCTGTGACCACACTGGGAGGGGATTACCTGGGAGGAAAACCAACCTGGGTGGGAATTGTCCTGTTTCCCAGACTGCAAATCCATGGTCACGGCACTGGTGTCCAGATACCTGGACAATGCTGGGGTATCCAGACCCCTATCCTGCATCCCAGCCCCACATCCCCATCCTGCAGGTGCTGGCAGCCCCCAGCACTCACCAGTTTGCACTGGGCGATGGTCAGGTCTCCCAGCACAGCGTCCACGATGCAGTCGGCTACAGCAGCTGTGACGGACAGCTTGATCTCACTGGGAGCAGAAAGAGGCTGCTCAGGGCCAGCACTCACCAACCCTGCAAGCCATGGGGCCTTCTCCCCAGGGAGGGCTTTGCTGAGGAGATGGATGCTTGGCTGTGGCACACCGAGGGGCTCCCAGGACATGCCCATGCACTGCATCTGGCTGGGTCTGTGCTGCCAGAACAGGAATGGAAATAGGCACTGGCTGGGATGGAGAATGCCAAAGCATCCCATCGTTGGTGGTCAGGGCCAGCCAAGGGGATGTGCCTGCAAGAACATCATCACCCCACAGGTTTCTCCAGCACCCTAGGGACTCATCCAAAGTGAATCCAAGTAGGAAGCAAAGCTACTGCTTTGCTGGAAAAACCCAGCAACAGGACCCAGAACACTTCTACCGCAATGTGGGGAGAGGAGAAGTTGCTAGAGAGCCCCCAGGGGGGGCCCCAGGGGTCAGTGCCAGTGACTGAGTGAGAAGGAAGAACAGCACATCACCCACTTCAGCTTGCTGAAGACATCGGTGACCATCTGGTCCAGGACAGCGCTGAGGCTGAGCTGGTCCTGGAGGCAGATCCTCTCTGACATGGCATTGACCAGCTGATCCCTGACCCCGCTCTTCTGCACCACAGCTGGGCACAGGCTGTGGGCCGTGTCCAGCACCGCCTGCATGATTGCCTGAAGTTTGGGCAGGAAAGGGAGGTTTCAGTTTCCTTTCCATCAGGATTCACATGGTTTTCAGTAGACATTAACCCCCTTATCCTTGGGCCAAAGCTGATGAACATCCTGTGCTGCCCATGGGTGCCCACCTGGATTTCCCGGCTGCAGGTCTGTGATGCTTCCTCTGTGAGACACTCCAGCTTGTGCTGCAGCTTGCCATTCTGGTAGGGGGTGTTCCCAGCCTCATACAAGAGGGGCAGGATCTGACATGGGAAGAGAGACTGTGTGGATCATCCCGTGTCACCTCATCTTCTCTTCCCATATTTCCATGCACAGGCTGCACCCGTGGCTCTCCCATGGAAGAGCATCACCTGCATCAGCTGGGGACACCCAGTGATCTTTTGGCTTTGCTGGGCCAGGCTTGGGCATCCTTATCCCTCAGTTTCTCCCTGCCACCCACTGACTCTCCTTCCCCTCTTGCACCCCACTACACTGCTTCCTGCATCAGGGAGACCCTTAACCAACCCTTTCACACCTTCCCAACATCAGTACTGTCTTCTTAAATCCTGTCTTTGACAGATTAAGTAACCAGGGGGGTGCCAGAGAGGTGGGGAAAAGGGGAAAGGAGGTGGTTTAAAGTGAAAGAGAGGAGGAGGAGAAAAAGGTGCAGTGGGGAGAGAGAACCAAGACCAGGAGGATCAAACCAGGTCTGACAGAGCCAGGAGCTGCCAAGCCAACATGATTGATTTTGTCATGGGCTGATGGAGCATTCTCATTGCTGGGGTGGGGTGAAGGTACCCCAGGGAGGGACCCCTCAGGGATTCAGGGAGGTTTCTCACCAGTGTGGGCATCTGTGGGTTGCAGGGTGTTCTCAAAGCTGGAGCACCCATCTCACCCAAGGAGGGACGTGTGAGCATGGGATGCCAGAGGAAGAAGGGTTGTAACCCTGTGGGGGATGTGCACACAGCTGTGCACTCTGGGGCAAGGGTACTAAGAACATTTTGATCTTTGTTCTAGAAGGGAATTCAGAAACTCTCAGCTGTTCTTTAGTTCTTGCAAGTGCTCGGTGGTGTGCGTCTGTTGCATCGACGTTCTGGAATTCCCTGACTGCTGGTTAATGATGTCATTAATTAATCAATGCCCTGCTTCGATCCCAAATGGATGCTGGGTGAGCTGTGGGGGTTTCCCACACTGTGCACTCACACTGACGGAGAGGTTGGCATTCCTGATGGCCTCCTCAGCACAGAGGATGTCCGTCTCCACCTCCCTGCCCGTGCAGGTGCTGAGGATGTCGACGTGCTTCTGCACGCTCAGGCAGATCTCATTCACCATCTGGAGCACAGAGAGGCTGTGTCATGTGCCAGCACTGGGGCAGCACTGCCAGTTCCCCTCCTTGCTGTGACTTTCCCAGAGAAGAGTGTGCTCGGAGGGGGCACAGGCAGGGTACAGCCTCCAAGAGCATCCCTGCCTAATAACCAGGGATGTGCTGGCAAGAGCGCCCAGGGGGCAGGAACACACTGCACAGGTTAGCGCAGCAGCAAGATATCTCAGCAGTGCATATGCACGAGATGCATGGATGCAACCAGCAGGGTTCCAGGAGATCTGCTTTCCATCCGCCCCCACCCTCACCACAGAGCCATGACATAGTTTGGGTTGGAAGGGATCTTAAAGGTTCTCCTATTCCAGCCCTCCTGCCACGGTCAGGGACACCTTCCACCAGACCAGGGTGCTCCAAGCCCAACCTGATCTTGAACACTTTCAGAGATTTGGCATCCACCATTTCTCTGAGCAACTGCTCCATGCCTCCAGTCTGCTCTGCCTTCCACTCAGGAAAGGTTAAAAGGGTGTTTTGCTGCTTGCAAGAGCTCACATGAGCAAGCCAGGGTGGTTTGGGGCAGGGGAGGAGCAGCCCCATGCAGTAATTTGTCCATCAAACCTGTTCAGAAGAGGTGGTGAGGATGCCCTGCTGCAGCCGGAAGGTCTGCGCCGGCAGCGTCTGCCGCAGCTGGTTTCTCGTCAGGCAGGACTGGAGCTGCAAAGGAAGAGGCCGTGAGCAGTGATGGTGGCACCTGGCCCGGGGTTCCAGCCCACTTCCCCCACCTTGTGCACGGCCTCCTCCGTCCTCTCGGGGTGGCTGCGGTAGGCTTGCGCCACGTCGCTCATGGGCAGCGGCATCGACTTGAGCGTGAAATTCCTGTCAGGCAGAGTGGGGTCAGCAGGGGCTGCTGCCCCCAGGGCTCACCCCCCTGCTCGTGTCCCCACGGACATGACACAGGCTCAGAGCCCACCCAACAGCAGCCTGGATGCTGTGCTGAGGTCCAGCCCTAGAGACAGGGATGGCCAAACTCTGGCCCTCGGCAGACCCTGATGGGGGGGCAGTGACCATGTGCCCAGGCTCTCCACGCACCCCTCTTTCTTCAGACCTGTGGAGATCTGCACAGGCAAACACCAGACAGGGTGGTGGGTGTGCTCAGCAGGGGAACAAACTCTACCCATCTGTCACAGGGAGGGAGGAGAGGAGCATCACATCAGCACCACCAGCAGATCACCCCATGCTAACTGGGGGCTCCTGGGGGCACCATGGGCACAGCTCCACGATGCTGTGCTGGTTGGGATGCAGAGCCCAGGGCAGTCCCTGAGGGGGGTAATGGGGGTGTCATCACTAAATGGGTGCCAGGTTGCTTTTCTGGCTGCAAGGCCAGAGCTGTGGACCAGCTCCCTTGGGACATGTATGAAACTGTGTCATGGCCAGGAGAAAAAAGGCCCTGGGGACAGTGACATGCTGGTCACAGTGGCACTTTTGCATGGCAGTAACAAGCCAGGAGGACCAAGAGGCTCCTTCCTTACCTCTCCAGAGCTTGAGCCACCTCTAGGAGCCCATGGGCAGTTGTGTTGTTCCTGTCCCAAACCACAGTCCTGCAAAAAGAAGGACCTGGGTGAACCCTGCCCACACGGACACCACCCTGTGGTGGGTGCTAGCAAGAGTCAGCCCAAGGCTGACCCCAGGCACCAGAGATCCTGAAAGTGGGGTTAAAAATTACAATTTTCAGTATCCAAAAGATAAACTTGGACTTTGCAAGGAGCTATAAATTAGGTGGGTGCCAGGAGGGAGTGAAGGGCTGGGAGGACACATTCAGGCACCATCCTGAAGGCAGGGACAGATGTCTCCAGAGGAATAGCCCTGGCTGAACACCATTCCCTGTCCTCTGTAGACACCCCTGCTTTGGCTTTGTGTACACAATGTGGTCAAAAATGGTGTTTTAGGAACTGATGGCAGAGCATGAGGCGAAGGCAGTGACCACAAAGGTCTGTCTGCAGCATGCTGGGCTGGGCAGGAGCCTGGCAGAGAGTGGCAAGAACCAGGGCAGGGATGGAGCTGCTCTTTTGTCCTTCACATGTCCCCTGCTAGCACTGCCAGATGACTTTGCACCATGGGTGCAAAATGCAGTCATAGCACCTGGCCTTGTACCAGGAGTGGTCCAGGAGCGCATCCACGGCCATCGGGAGCCGTGACAAAACTCCTCTGATGGCATCAGCATCACATCAGGGCCACCCACAGGGTGTTACAGAGCTGCTGCTACCTGAGCTTGGTGTTGATCTGCAGGGCCTTGGCGAGCATCTTGGCCCCCGTGTCCCCCATGGAGTTGCCACTGATGTCCAGGGACACGAGGCTGGTGTTACTGCCCAGGGCACTCAGCAGCACGTTGGTTCCCAGCTTGAGGCGCGATTCAGCCACAGACAGCGACTGGAGAGGCTAGAAAAGGGACAAGGAGGGGGACAGGTGGCCAGGACAAGGTGCATGTCGCCCTTCAGACACAGTCTCCACCCCTGTGCAGCAGCCTCTGGGCTGGTGCTGGTTTTGGAGAGAACAAGTGATACTGATCCCTGAGAAACAGAAGGGCAGCGACTGCTTGGACAGGCTGGATTTAGCTCAGATGCCCAGCAGGCAGTGAGGAGGAGAGATTTTTTGGGAAAGCTGTGCTGAATGCAGATTACAATAAGTCTCCTCCATGACTTTAGCCAGATACAGGCTTCCATTTTCCCAGATTTCCCACTTCTCTGTCTGAGCTTCTGCTTCAGACTGAGGAAAAATAAAAGCAGAAGGACTGAATGGCAGTGGGAGAGAGGGAGGATTGCTCCCAGCCTGTGCAGGAGGGCTCTGGATGACAGCACTGCATGGAGACTGCACAGTGGTGGCTGAGGGTGACCAGGAGCATGGATGGGATGGTTCTGGTGGCTGAGGGCAGGCTGGACTTACACAATCCTCCTCCTGGGTGAGCTGGACAATGCGGTGCAGGACATCCAACAGACCTTCCCTGCAGGAGAGGTGGGTGTGTGAGGGGGTGACTTGTGCATGCCCTGGGGCCACAGTGGCAGAGCTCTGGCCTCCCTCCCACCCTTGCCTGGGCTATGACCCATCTCTGACTCTGCACCAGGTGCTGGCAGTGTTGACCCTCCCTGGATGGGCAGCAATTCCTACCAGCCCATGGGCTTTTGATGGGGAGGGAGAATCAAGGTGGGTGCACCATTCCAGGATGGCTCCAAGCCTGGGTGCTGCTGCTTTGCACTCACTTGGATTTGATGTTGAAGTTTTTCCCCAGGGAGACGTGCCTGATGGATTTGCTCCTGCCAATGGAGAGCACCAGGGTCACCATGTCGGGGTCAAAGCCTGCAGGAGAGGGAGACACCCCAAGATGCTCCAACAAACTCATGGAGGTGGCACCAGGGTGGTCCCTCACAGGAGACCTGCAGAGCCACCAAGCTGCCACAGTGGGATGCTGGAGATGCTCAGGGAGGCTCCTGGGCATCTTCTTCCCTTCCTGGCTTTCCCAAGGGGACTGAAGTCCTGTGCAGAGCTGGGGTCCCTGAGAAATGACCTCCAGGAAGGAGCAGCCACTGTGGGCACTCCTGATATGGGGGTGCCAAGGCTGTGCTGAGCCACGGGGGCACTGAGGGAGCTGGAGAAGGCACTTGCTCTCTGCCATCCCACCACCCACCCACCACCCTGGACACCATGGGGGGAGTTCAGCTTTCAGGCAGCAGCCTGCACTCCCATCCTCCTGGCTGCACCATCCCCAGGGAAAATCCAGCAGAGATATGGGCAGGGATCTGCTCACCCAGCAGCTCAACCAGCCAAGGGCACAAGGCACCAACACCCACCTATGGACTGTCCCTCCTGCACAGAGGTGCTCTACTGGGAAAGCCAAAAATACAAGCATATTTTGGCCAAAGTTGACTGAAAATTTTGGGTGAGAGCATGAGCTCCTGGAGTATTGGTGTCCTGAAGGACTCCAAACCACAACAGCTTTCCCAGAGCCATTTGGCTACTGAGGAGTTGCATGGTCTGCTGTGAGATCTTAGCAAGGCTGCTTAGAAGTTTAGGTGAGATTAACAGCTATCAGAGGTGATGTTTGTGATGATTAGGATCACTCGCCCATGGCTTCGGAGGCCACAGCAGGACAAGGCTGGCAGCAGAAAGGTGGGAAGAGTTTCTGCACAGGGAAACCCTTTCAGTGCTTCAAACCCTGAACCAGTGACATGAGACCACCTCAGGTTCAGTGAACTGAAGAGGACTGTATCAAGAAAGATGCAAAATGAGAAATTTTGGCAAGTCTTGCGGTAGGAGGGCATAAAGAAATCACCTCACTCCCTGTGCTGGGACTTGAAAGTCCAGGAGATGTAGGAGATCTTTTCCCAGGCTGGGAAAAAGCAACCTACCATTGTCAGACAGGTCCAGGTGACTGATGGAGCTGGCATCGGGGATGAGGTCCTGGATGACTTGGGCCCCCGCTGATCTCAGCTTGGGAGAAACAGCAAGACATCAGTACAAGGGGAGGCAGCGAGCCCTGCAAACGAGATCCTTCTGTCGGGGAGGTCAGACAGGGCACAGACCCTCCCACACTGCCACAGTGGGACCCCCTGGCCAGAGGGGTGCTGCCCATAGCTGCTGAGCCCTCACCTCACAGCTGCTGAGATCCAGGTGCAGGTCACTGATGTGACTGTTGTCTGCCAGCCCTTGCAGCAATGCCCTGGAAAAGTCACAAAGCCCCCATCAGTGCAAGAAATGGGGGCACCAGCACCTGCTATGGGGCACCCCCGACAGTGCAGGCAGTGGGAATGGGATGCTGGAGAAGAGCATCCTTCCCAGAGCTCTGCCTCTCACAGCCCCTTCCCTCCATCCCCCCCACCAGCCCTGAGCAAGGCTGTGCTCACCCCAAATCCATTCCCGCAGCCCAAGCGCACCTTACGGAGTCGGCTGGCAGCCTGGTACCTGCCAGGGAGACGTGTCTGAGGGAGCAGGCCTGGCTGAAAAACTCCTTGATGTCAGGGGAGATGGTTTTCACCCTCCTGAAAAGGATGGGCACAACATGGCAACAACTGCAACCCAGCACCAGCCACACCCCTGGGTACCCCACACCCCCTGGGTACCCCACACCCCCCTGGGTACCCCACACCCCCTGGGTACCCCACACCATCCCCAGGCTTACTTGTGGGAGTGCACGTTTTTGGAGAGATCCAGGTGGATGAGGCTGGTGTGGGATCCATGGACCAGGGCTCCAAAGAGCTGCCAGGGTGGGGATGTGAGCCATGTGGAGGAGGACCCAGGGGCACTGCAGCCCCTCACACAGCTCAGGGATGGAGGGGGGCTGAGGGCAGGGCTCACTGCCAGGAGCCCCAGCATGGTACTCACAGCATCCAAAGGACAGTCTGTGCCAGCCAGGCTAAGGTG
Organism: Fringilla coelebs; assembly: GCF_963513975.1. Lineage (NCBI taxonomy): Eukaryota > Metazoa > Chordata > Aves > Passeriformes > Fringillidae > Fringilla > Fringilla coelebs. Next base: position 6,996,274 of record NC_140040.1, on the reverse strand, counting down.
GGAGAGCGAGTGGCAATGCTGGAGGAGGCTCTGCAGGTTCTGTGAGCAGAGAGGGCTCAGCAGCTTTGCCCCTGAGTCCCACCCCACACCCTGCAGCCCTGGAATCCCAGTTCCAGCCAGACTCTTCCCTCCTGCTGAGCACAGGGGTGAATCCTGCACACAGGAACCCACTCTCTCATGGGCTACATCCCTGCTCCAGATGGCATCTGCCACACTCCCACAAGGAGAGGCAGGGGGATGTCCCCAGGGTGTCCCCAGCTGCTCCCAGGCAGGCACAAGGTGCTGCAGCCATGACCTGCCCATCCCTGGGGTGCTGCAGGGCAGGGCACAGACCAGAGGAGACCAAAGCCATCCAAACCAGACTGGGGACAGAGTCTGAGTGTGTCCCCTCCCCGCATCACAGCACGGATACTCACACTGATGTCATCCCCAGCCAGGCTGCCGGGGTTTCCAGAGAGGTCCAGGTGCCGGAGGGAGAATCCAGTGGCTTTGTTATCTCTGAGGGCCTTGCATAATGTGCTCATCCCTGCTCAGAGAGAGGGGCATGGCTACAGGCTCCCTGCACTGGGGAGAGCCAGGGAGCAGAGCAAGGGCACTTCCCTCCAGCTGGGGCAGCAGGAAATTGCATCCATGAAGGTGCCCTTTCCAGGGTGTCCCTGCAGCCCCTCCATCACTCCTTTTGTGGAGTGGGGCAAGGGCATCTGGGCTCTACCTTTGGCTGTGAGCATTGTCCTAGCCAGGCTGAGGCTCTGCAGACCCTTGGAACTCTTCTCCACGTGCCGGCTGAAGGCAGAGACCCCTGATGAGAGCAGAGAGCTCTGAACGGCTGTGCCAGCACAGCTGGGTGTCCATCCCACCCCGAGCTGCAGCCTCCAGGACAGGAGGCAGCTGCTGGTGGGATCTGGAGCTGAACATCAGTTTTTGTGGGTGCAAACTCATCCCAGCCCAGAATTTGAGTACCTCTATCTTCCAGCTGGTTGCCAGAGAGGTTGATGGTGTGCAGGACAGAGTTGGGATGGCTGCTGAGTGCCTGGGCCATCCTCTGCACGAAGTCACTGTGGGGAGAAGGGTCACCCATCTGAGCAGTGCCTGGACACCTCCAGGAAAGATAGCCACCAGTCCTGTAGTCTTACAGGAACATGCCACCAGCTCCTGCCTGTGTGGCAGACCAGGCTCATCTGAGCAGCCAGAAGGAAGCAGAGCATCTCCAGGGGTGGGTGGCACTCACTTCCAGGCTATGGGAGTCTCTGCTCCTAGTGAGCTTCCCAGTGTGGAGGGGATGGAGCCACCAACCCCTGGCACAAGGGTCCATGGATGGACCTCCCTGCTCCATGTGCTGAGGGAAGAAGCAGCAGGCTGCCAAGACCCTGCTCATCATTGCCTTGCAACACCTTCACTTACGCTTTCAAGCCACAGTTCTCCAGCACCAGCTCCTCCAGTGTCACTGACTTGCTGAGCATGTAGAGCAGCTGCTCTGAAATCTCCTGATTCTGGCAGGGAAGAAGAAAGCCTTTCTGGGAACCTGGCCACCTCTGGTGCACCCAGAGCCACAGCACTGGCACTCACCAGCCTGAAATCCTTGCAAGAGAGCTTGGTGAACCACAGGTTGAAAGACAAGGCAGCAACACTCAGCGCCACATCCCTGCAGGGTGACAGGGAGGAGGGAGTCAAGGGCCAGGCTGAGCCAAGGCTAATCCCAAATGGGTGACTCAAAACACCCAACTGGGGCTTGTCCCAAGACATCCAGCCCCAGGGTGCCCCAAGATGCCCAGGATGCCAGAACACACCCATCCCATCCAAACCCGAGTTGCTCCAACTGACCCAACCCTGGGATGATCCAAGACACCCAACCACAATGTGCTCCAACACAGCAGGACTGGGCATTGTGGGTTTAAAGCAACACACAGGTAGAGATCATCTTCCCCAGATTATTACCTTGGGGAAAATAAAATGAATTAAAATATTTGCATGCTTCTATCTAAACCTCAGGGTTTAAAATTCTCTTTTAACTCTGAGCTCTCATGTGAGCAACACCACAGGTTTTGGTTGAGTGGAAACAAGTTTCTTTTTTACTTCCTCATCCAAAGAAATCTCTGAAACGGTCTCCTTTTTCACCAGCTGGACACAGACCCTCTGTTCCCCAAAACACTCAACCCAGAACTTTGACTCGCTGTGGCCCAGCCTGGCAGCTGCCTCCCCTGAGAGCTGAGTCCTTGCTCTGCCTTTCTTGGGATGGAGATGGGGCTGAGCCCCACAGGGGCTGAGCCCCACAGACACAGCTGGACTCACAGCCCCACTATCAGATCATAATCAGGTGATAGCAGGATTATAACAGATATCTGGGGGGGGCTGGTGGAGAGCAGTGCAAGTTTCAGGGTGGCAAGCTGCACCAGCTGTTTTGCATAGGGAAACACCTGACAGCCACGAGCTGCAAGAAGCCACTGTGACATTGGGTTTTCAGCCCTATAAACAGCTCCCAGGCTGATCTAAGAGTTAAAAATGAACAGAGAGGCTGCCTGGACTCTCAGCTGCTGCCCCATGGGACAGGGCTCAGGGTGTTTGGTGAGGGGGAGTGTCAGGCTGCAGATGTGGCACCCCTGGAGCGTGTAACCTTTAAAAGCTTTTAACGTGGGCAGGAGAGCATGCTGGGCCCCCCAACAGAGACGGGGAGAGTGAGGATGGGTGCTGGGACACTGCAGGCAGCATGGCTGGGGGGCTCACCGGCTCTCCAGGTGGCTGAAGTCCAGCAGGTTGAATTCCCGGCAGTCCTGGCTGTGGTAAATGTTGTCCACGTCCTTCCCGGAAGGATGCACACATGGATCAGGCTCAGCACTGGGTCCTGGGGAGGGCTCAGGTCCCTGGTGCTGCTGGAGGGAGCTGAGCCCTTGGGGAGCCTCTTCTGGGGAGTCCCTTGTTTAACCCCAAAGCCTAAAACCTTCCGTGATGCTCTGGCTGGCAGGGGACGTGTCCCAGCTTGGTGGGACAGATTGGTGAGCTTTGGACAACTTCTGCAGGGAGTGGTCAGAAGGCAACACACCCCAGGCTGGTGGGAGTGAGGGTGTGGGGAGGGGTGAGCTGGGATCGGTGTCCAGAGGAAAGGGGGACAGGGAGTCCTGCTATGGCTGGGCCCCAGCAGGATTCTCCTCTACTGGGACACCCAGCAAGGTCCCAGATTTCCAGGGCCTCTCCTTGGGTCACAGTCTGGGAAACAACCTGGTGCAAGGCACACTGCTTCCACTTGCACTTTGATTCCAGCCCACCCAGGAGCAAGGGGCACTCAAAGCTGCAGCTCCCAGCCCCAGCAGCTCCCTGAGGCACCCATAAGCATCCTGTCACCAAGTGACACCCTGCCACTGCTGCATCCACGGGACGGACCAGCTTACCCACTGGATCTCCTCGCGGAAGGCAAAGCCGTTGTAGTCACACAGAGCAGCGTAGGTCTCTGAAAACCCCCCTGCAAGGAGAAGGCAGTTTTGGGGGGGGCAGACCTTCCCAAGGGAACACAGAGAACTTTGGGGAGAGTGGGAAACAGGAGAGGGATGACAGGGACTCAGAAGTGATGCTGAGGACTCCCCCTTTCCTGTCCAAAGAGGAAAGAGATCTCCTGTCAGTCCCCAAACGGGGCTGTGGCTTGCTTTGCTGGGTCCATGTGGATACCAGGCAAGGCACATTGCCACAGGGACAGTGGAGGGATCCTGCTCCAGACCAGGCTACAGGAAAAGCTCCTGGCTCTGCAGTGGTGCCATATGAGGTGGGTAGAAGCATGCCCAGCTACAGGTCCTTGCAGGTAGATTCTGAGCAATATTGCCTGCTATCCTGCTTCTTCCTGGGGAGCTACACCCCCTCAAACCTGCTCCTGCACCATGGGATGGGCTGGGCTGGTTGACAGCACACCCCAGCAGCAAGGCTCCGTCTGACCATCACAGATGCCCTGGCAGCAGAGGCAAGGGCTGTCAGCAGAGCTGCTGTTGGTGGATGCAGGGCTGGTCCTCAGAGTGCTCCAACCCTCCTGGTCCTGCCTGAGGGAGGTTATGACAGGACTTACCACAAGGCCCAGGGTTGCTCTGCAGCATTTCCTCCAGTGAGTCTGTGATCTGCTGGATCCGGTCATACAGGCTGGGGGGGGAGTTCTTGAGCAGTGTCCTGGGGAGGGAGCAGAGGGTCGTGTCAGGGTGGGCCAGGAGAAGAGCATCCCCACCACTCTATGCTTAGCTACAATCCTTGTGTGTACGGTGGCCAGAAATAATCAGTCAGGGAACAGGGTCTCACCTCCATCCATGTGTTTTTCTCCTGCTAAAAGCAATGTTGTAGACCCATCCCATGTTTGGAATTTTCTAGCTGCAGGTGTCCTGGTTCATGGCAGGTGGGATGGAACTAGATGATCTTTAAGGTTCCTTCCAACCCAAACCATTCCAGGATTCTGCAATCTGGGGCTTTTCTGGGCAAAGGGGTTGCTCTGGTTCCTACACAACCACCCCTCAGGAGCAGAAGACCCTTACCCAAGGGATGAATCAGGAAAGACCTTCTTAAGTGACATGGTGACATGGATAACAACTTGCTCCAAATCATCCAAGGACATGAACCGGAAGGCATAAGATGCTGCATCTGTTTCTATGACAACCTGCAGGGTCCAAAGGATGAGAGATTCCTGAGCGAGCTGGCAGCACACAGCGTCCCCAAGCCCCCAGACACAACGGTGACAGCCATCAGCTCCTCACTGCCAACCCAGCCATAAGCACAGAGAATGCTGTGAGCACCAGGAATTTAGGATAAAATACATTAGTGTGCCAGAATAAGGCCTAACCCTCCTGAAAATTCAGCTTAAGCTGATGCAGAGGCAGCCCGATGCAGCAAGGTGAGAACAGCCTTGTCTCTGCCTGCAGCAGCCGCAGCTGGAGCATGAAGGTTTCCTCCCTGGATTTATTTAATCGAGGTTTAGGGCTTTTTCAGCTTATGGTTCCTACCAGGAAAAAAAAATCCCATGGCAACATGCTCCCTGATTTAATTACACGCTGATTGAGGCGTGGGAGCAGGATGACAATTATCTGCTGGCATCGTGCAGGACGGCGCTTCCACCAGGGCCCGGGGCTGTGGAGGCAGGAGAGCGTGGGACCGCCTGCACTTAACAATCCCTGGGCTTTCCATGCCCCAGTCAGATGTCTCACCCCCCTCCACCCTGAGGTATCAACTCCCTGCACCCCTCTGTCTGTGCCCAGCTCCTTCAGTCTCTCCTGGAGCTCAGCCACACAGCCTGCTGAGCAGCAGAAACCCCGTGTGGAGGCTGAGGCCATGGTTGCTGATGATGCTTTACTAAGAAAAAGCCAGACAGGATCTTAGAAAGGACCCAACAGGAGGTTAACCAGGACCACAGCCCTATTTTGACCAATACAGCCAAGCCTTGATATGCAGGTCCTCTCTTCCATGGTTTCTGCTGCCACATCTGCCCTATGTGCCTGCCCCTCTGTAAGAGGATTAATGGGGTTTAAAACACCCTCCTGCTAAATTTGTCTTCACCTTGGTAAGCCTGCAGCCATTTGTCACCTTGTCCCTGCTGAGCAGGCGGTGCCATGGCCAGGCACTGTCCGTGGATGTCAGAGGGGAAGAAGTGCAGGCACCCACCCAGCACCCCTGGGTGCCTCCCTGCACCTCCAGCTCCAGGGCAATACCCTCATGTGAGCAACACTGGTGACCCTCAATGTGCAATGGGGAACCAGAACACCCCCAGATCCTGTGGGGGGCTCTGGACCAGGGTTTGCCACGGGGGAGAGGGCAGAAAGGGGGGTAATGCCCACAGTGGGTTTGTCCCAGTTTGTCCCACTCACCACACTGGGCTCTTGGACTGTCATCTCCCTCACCTCCAGGAAGCTGAAGCTGCTGTGAACCTGCAGGTGAGAGAAGCAGGATCAACCCCAGTGCTGATGGAGAAAGGAAACCCAAGAGTTCCTTCCCAACTCCCACACATTCCCATGCCTCAAGCAGCGCTTGGCCTTGGCCCCACCCTTCACCAGCCCCCAAACAAGACCCCCTCCCCTTCCCCCCATCTCTCTCCTCATCCTGCTCTTGAGGGCTTCCCAGACCCAGTGGCCCACAGCTCAAGCTGGGTCACTCCCTCCAGTGCCCCAGCCCCCCCCAGGAACCCCAGGGCTGTACCCCACACTTACCCTCACTGGCAGCATCACAGTCAGCACATAGGCTCGCCAGGGTGTCAGGACCTAGGCAAGGTGTGACAAGGGACCATGGTGACATGGAAGCCACCCCTGTCCCTCACTGCAACCATAAAACACCTTCCTGGGGAAACCAGGAACCAGGCCAGACTCTGCACATACCAAGATAAAGTCGTCATACTTGGATTTCACCTGCAGCTGGATGCTCAGCACCAGGAGCACCTTCTTTGTCCCCAGGAAGGCGGTGATGCCCTCTGAAAAGACCAATGTCCACATGAAATTAGGTGGCTGAAGTCACCTTGGTCCTCTCCCATGTGCCCTATTGCTCTTGAGGATACTGTCCCCACCTGAATCATCTCCTCTCCCTCCATACCTGACAGTCACACCCTGGTTGCTCTCAGACAAGCCTCACACACCACCTGTGGGTCTCCTCTGCTGCTCAGGTGATGCACTCATCTCCCCATCTTCTGCCACAGCCTCAACCAAGCACAGGGTTTGGGGCTGCTGGTTCACACTTACCTGTGTTGCCTCACCCACTGGGAGCTGGCACTGAGTGATAAGAGAGTCCTGATTTCTCTTCCTTCCTTTCCAAATTTACCACCAGGGAGCAGCTGGTGACCCAAGTCCTTCCTCTCCACAGGGCACTCAGGGTGGTCACATGTGCCATCCTCCCCAAGGCCACAGACTGGTCACCCCCACCGTCAGTGGGCCAGTGTGAGCATCACTCCTGCCCTGAGCACCCTCTCCATGCCCTCCTGATTCATGCCTCTCATGGGAGAAACAGGACCAAAACCACAGCTGTCCATCACTGTGCCGAGCACACCGGGCTGTCACAGGGACATCAAGCCCCATGGGTCAGTGGTTTGAGCCATGCCTCCCCAGGGACCCACCCCGGTAGAGCTGGGACCTGAGGCTGTGGGGACACAGTGACCCAGCTCCTTCCCACCCCACTGCCAGCCTCAGTGGGGCTGATGAGGCTGAAGGACCCCGACACCTCTGGGGCCTTTTGCTTTCCAATCAGCCAAGAGAAGGCCGTGAGCAGTGGTATTTCACACCCCCCAAGCTGAGCTGCAGGCTGTGCCTTCCCAAGGAGCTTCTGGGGACCCCCAGCTGGCCAGAGGAGCTCAAGCCCATGGGACTGAGCAGCACCAAGCTGCACCCACAAATCTGGCAGCTTGAGCTGTGCAGAATCCATCCTTGAGGAGCCAGGTTATCTGGGGATGCTCTTGGTCCAGGCTCCATCCTCAGGCAAATGAGTTTTATAGACAAGAGGAATGCCCAGACACTGCATGGGCCCCCTGAACCTCAGCTGTAGCAGCTGAGGAACCCAAAAGTGACTCTGCCAAGCCCAGCGAGGCAAATGGGGGCCAAGCAGGCCCGGTACGGGCAGCTCCATGTGGCAGCGGTGCCCCGGCAGCGCGGCGGCGGGCGAGGCTTACCTTGCAGCTCAGTGGGGATCCCTCCGGGGGACACGGCCATGCCTGGGACCTCGGGGTCACCTGCCCGGGGATGCGGGTGTCAGGGCAGCATCCTCGGGCGCCGCGGGAAAGGCACCCTGCCGGGAGGAAGCGCTGAGGTTACCAACCGGCAGCGCCGCCGCCTCGGTGCCTCCTCCCCCTCCCGGTGCCTCTTCCTGCCCCGTCAGGCGAGATTTACCGCCTGAGCAGGAGAAGCGAAATGAAAGCGACGGTGCCCACGGCCCACCGGCCCCGCCGGGAGGAGAGGGCGGCACTACCCAGCACCCTTCTCCTGCCGTGTGCCTTCCCCGGGGAGGGCAGGACACCCCTCCCGGCACGAAGCAGGAGCATCTCCCCACAGCTCCAGCCTGCCAGGGTGGAGGATCCATGACCTCTCTGTCTCCTGAGGTGCTTCATGGGGACATATTTCTGCCTGAAGACGGCCGGTGTGTGGGGTAAGGGCAAGTCTACCCTTCCCAGCACTGGGCAGCCAGTCCAGCTCCTTCACCTTGCACTGGGAATCTGCAAGGGGAGCTCATGGATATGGGTGAAGGTGCCCACTGCAGGCTGCTCTCTGGAGGATGGATGCTGGTGCCCATGGCAGGATGCTGAAGGAGGGGTTTTTCCAGAACAGAAATGCCCCAGGCCTTCTGCCAAAGTGACAAAACTGCTGTCCCAAAGCCAGGGCTAGAGGCCAAAGCCAGGTGACCTCCTTGGAGCAACAGGACTGAGCACATCAACCACTCCACTAATCCAGGAAGGTTTTGGACCAGGAAGTGCTCCTGTGTCCCGTGACATGCTGCAGAGCTTCCCTGGACTCAGGATTTTCCACTGTTGACTCAACTTGGCCCCATTAGAAACTCAGGAAAGGTGCTGAGGGAGAGGCAGAGCTGCTCTCAGGCAGGAGTCTGGGTCCCTGTGACCAGCACCCACCGGGATGGATGGTGACAGCTGCCTTCTTCCCCTAAACTGCCCCTTTCTGACAAACTTCCAAGCTCCAGGCTGAAATCTGCCAACCAGGAGCTCACCGAGCTTCCCCAGAGGTCGAGTGACTTGGGAGAAGGTGGTCCCTGAAAGGGACTTGGGGTGACTTTGCCCTCCTGCTACATGCACTTGGGGCCACAGTGCTTCTGAAACCACCTTCTGTGTGAGGGTGAAGGCAGGAAGTATCTTCCAGCAGGGATGGCATCTTCACAGAGCCCAACAACAGCACAAGCTCTTTTCAAGGAGGTGACTGGGGAGAACATGGCTCATGGCAAGGACCAACCTCTGCACAGGAACCTCCTCGAGCCTCCTGAGCTATGTCAGTGGATGGATGAGCACCAGCAGGATGAAGGGCACAGGGTGCTCACCACCCAGTGCAGTCAGCGGCCATCAGCAGCAGTCCTGGCTGGATCCATGTTTTTTCCAGGATGAGAGAAGGCCAGGATATTGGTATCTAAACTCCTCAAAAGGGCACCATCTCCCAGTTTGGCATGCAAGGATATTCAGGACACAGAGGGAGCAGCTGTCTCCTTTCACCCATCAGAATGGCTTCTATAGAAGAGTAGAAGCACAGAGGAGCTCCAGGCAAATTGCATCCAAAGCCCATTCCCCAAAATACTGGTTCCCACAAGCTGGAACATTCTGAGTACCAATGCAGCAGGGCATGTACTCCAGGAGTGGGGCAGACATCCATGTGCACAGGTGTTCTCTGCCTCTGTGCAAGCCCAGGCACACCAGGATGTCCAGAACAGCACACCTCCTCTGTGTCCAGTAGAGAACAGCAGCCCAAGCACCAGGGATGGCAGCCAGGCCAAGCCACTGGCAGAGGCAGCGATGCTCCTTGGATCCATCCCAGCCCTGGCTTTACATTCAGAGTCCAAAGCCCAGCTTTTCCAGCACTGATAACAGCTCTTGGGTTGAGCAGAATTGTTCTGTCCATATTCAGGCTTTGGATGCTGCGCTGGATGTGTGTCCTTGGCAGCAGGCTGGGATATTGATCTGCATCTCTCCAGAACAGCTCCTCCGAGGGTGAACCAGAAGCCTGCAAGAGGCACAAGCAGAGATCCCTGCCCAAGGCAGGAGCCTCAGCTCAAATCAAATAAAACCCAGTCTGCATAACAGGACCATTGACTGAGCAAGCACAGAGAAACCAGGTCAACTGAGCAAGGTAACACGCCAGCCTGGGGAAAAAGGATGGCCACAGGGTGACAGCTTCCATCCTCACTAAACCTCTACTGGGGTCTGTGAAGAAAGTTCTAGAATCAGAGCGCAATAAAAAAGTTGCTCAGAAATTGCTCCTCAGATCTGGTTTAAGGGTTAGGGTTATGCTTAGGGTTAGGGTTGAGAGAGCCAAGGAGCCCAGAGCTCCAGGGACACTGGTGCTGGCAAAGGCCTGCCAAGACAATTGTGGCAAGGCCCCAAAATTGCTGCTCCTACACCTTTCTGATCTGGACCCTCCCATAGGAATGGGCACCTCAGCCCCAGTGACAAGCTGCCCTGTGCCTTGGGCTGAGGCTCCAGAGCACTGTTGAGTCTCCAGCTCCAGGACACTGGCACTGGAGGAGGCAATTGCAGGGGCATTGCACAGGGTGATGGTACCTGTGGCAGGTACCTGTCAGAGACTGGATGCTGCACATCTCACAACCTCTTGGATTGCCAGTGCCTGTGTCCGGTGGGGCTTGGCTAAAGGTGAGCCCACTCCCTGCTCCATCCCCAGGCTGAGCAGTCAGTCATGAACTCCTGGCATGGTGCTGCTCACCTGAGCCCTGACTGGCCAAGCCACCAGCAGTGCCACCTCAGGGGTGGGCACATGAAGGGCTTAAAGGATGGAGCATGAGGCCAGCACATAGTCACAAGCCCATAACCCTTCATGGAGTGGTGTTTCCTCAGATGAACACTACAGAGGCCACTCAGCACCAGCCATACCTGTGGTCTTTGGACAAATGCACCTCTCAGCTCTCATCCTTTCAGCCTCCCATTAAGCTGTTCACACAAAGCCACCTCCCCCAGCTCTTCTGCATTCTAGGAGAGCTGCAGCACCTGGTCTGGTGTCACCCAGGCCTGTGTGCAACAGCATGAGCTGCTGCACATGAGCACTCACACAGACCAAGGGAAGTCTCTGCTGGACTGTGTGCGGCACCTCCTGGGGCCACCACACCATCCTTCACACCCCACTTGTCAGCACTGGGTTGAGCCACAGGGTTTAAGATATGATGGTGTTTCTCCTTACAGATCCCAAGGACACCTTTGGTTTTCCCACTCACCGCAAAGCCTCCCTAGCTCCAGGCTTATGTAAAACCACCGCAGCACTGCCTCAGACGAAAACATCTTTGGCTTCTGAGCACACAATCCCCTTGCTCAGCTGGGAAAACACTTGAGGATTTACCCATTTCTCAGCCAGACCTGACTTCTCACCGAAGCAGCCCTTACACCACCTCTCCCACCTGCTGCAACAAGCCTCCAGCCTACTCAGGACTCCAAGCTTCCACCTCCAGACAGGCTTTCCTTGGCAAGTCATAGAAGGACCACCTCTCAAGACCAGGGATAACGAGTCACCAAACACCTAGTGAAAGCCAGAACTAGCAACTCTTGTGCTTGGTTACAGTCTCCTGTAAAACAGCGTAAAATAAAGTAGTGCCATTTGCCAACAATGACTCCTGTACCAGCAGGAGGAGGTTCTATCCTGAACCTGCAGTGACTGCCCACAGCTGGCACCTAAGCTGCTGTCACAGGTAACCAAAAAAACACACCACAGGAACTCCACCAAAGTACCACTCCCATTTTTCAGAACAAAATGGAAACAATATTCCTGTTAACTAAACCATCAGCTATAATCATTTAAAATCAGTCAAAAACAGAAGTAACAACTACTCCCATGTTACTCCAAGCTTAAGCTGTCAACACCAACATTTGCATTTTACATCCTCCCTCCTCTACACACAGAGCAGCACACCCTGATTTACCGTCATGGACAGATACCTTGCATTTGGCATGGGGCAGAGGGAACACCAGCAGAGAGAAAGGAGCCAGTCCTGTTGACAGCATCCTTCTGGGAAGAGCAGCTTTTCCATCTGGAGGTGGCTGCCAGGTCGCACCGTGGATGTACACAAAGAAAGCAGCCAGTGAGCACACGTGTTAATCCGTTATTATTTATTAGCTGTACAGCAGTATATTCTCCTTCCCAGCTTTCAAACCCCATTACATATTTTATAACAGTATTTTTTTCCCATGTTGGCTTCCTAAAATAATGAAAAATATCACACAGTACAGCTAAGTACAAAAATGCATCAACCTAGAGTCTGATAGCTAAACTGATAGCTCTCTTAAAAGCGATACATAGAAGAAAAATTTGTTTGAAATCAGCAAGACTGAGGCTCTATAAAAAGCTTACATATTTTAACATGTGACATTTTCATATACAGGCATCATTTGTATTTCACATTATTCCTTTTTTTGTCTTTATCAGAGATTCAAAAATTGTAGAATTACTGACCTATTAATAAAATTTCCTGGCCCAGGTTGAGGGCTGCAGTGACCCACTCATAAATCACCACTTTTGTCTTAACATAGGATTCATAAACACAAAATACAACTACAAGATAGAGCAAAGAAAACGTATTTGTGAAATTATAACTCAAAAAGGTTAATTATATGTTTCAAATTGGTTGGATGGTCACATCCAGAGGGCAGTGGTCAACGGCTCAGACTCTGGATGGACAGCAGCGACTGGTGTCCCTCAGGGGTCCATACTGGGACCAGTGTTATTTACTATCACCGTTAATGGCATAGATGAAGGGATGGAGTACACCCTCAGCAGGTTTGGTAACACCAAGCTTAGGGTGCAGTGACACACCTGAAGGACAGGGCCATCCAAAGGGACCTGGACAAGCTCAAGAAGTGGCCCTTGGGAATCTCATGAGGCTTAACAAGAGCCAGTGCAAGGTGATGCACCTGGGTTGGGGCAACCCTTGGGATCAATCTGGGCTGGGAATGAACAGATCCAGAGCAGCCCTGGGGAGAAGAACTTGGGGGAGCTGGTGGGAGAGACTGGACATGGCCCAGCTGTGTGCACTGGGCTGCATACAGAACCCTGTGGGCAGCAGGAAGGGGGGATTCTGCCCCTCTGCCCCACTCAGGTGAGACCCCACCTGCAGTGCTGCGTCCAGCTCTGGGGTCCCTGGGACAAGGTGGACATCGAACTGTCGGAGCGAGTCCAGAGGAGGCCACAAACACGATTTGAGGGATGGAGCACCATTCCTATGAGGAAAGACTGAGAGAGCTGGAGTTATTCAGCCTGGAGAAGAGAAGGTTTTGGGATGACCTAACTGTGGCCTTACAGAACCTTGCAGGGATCCTACAAGAGTGCTGGAGAGGGACTTTTGGCAAGGGAATGGAGAGACAGGACAACAGGGAATGGCTTCAAACTGACAGAGGGCAGGGTTAGATGGGCTGTTAGGAAGAAATTCCTCCCTGTGAGGGTGGTGAGGCCCTGGAACAGGTTGTCCAGAGAAACTTACTGCCCCATCCCTGGAAGTGTTCAAGGCCAGGTTGGACAGAGCTTGGAGGAAGCTGGTCTAGTTAAAAGTGTCCCTGCCTGTGGCAGGGGGGTAGAACTAGATGGTCTGTAAAAGTGCCTTCTAACCCAAGCCAGTCTAAGATTCTATAAAATACAATTTCTTTGTGCTTCAAAACCAGATTTCACATGTGGGTTTCTCTTGTTCTGCAAGCAATAATTTGGGTACATATTTTCTCTACCTTATCAACAGCTTTTCCAACATTTACACTCTATCAATTCTCTTGTCACTTAGTTTGAAAGGAATTAGAATACTGGGGTTTCTTTAAACTGCATTTTTGCATACCTCTTAATTAATGGAAAAAGATTAAAATGTAAAAAAAAAAGTTATTTACAAGCTTGACCATTACAGAAATGCTTTGCAGAAAGCAAAGCATATTAAGGACAGAAACCAGTTGGAGCATGCCAAAACTACCATGTGCAGCCGACTTGGAGAACCGGAGCTACTCAGTGGGAGAAAGCAAAAACAAAAAAAAAAGAAAAACCAAAAAACAAGGAAAAAAAAAAAAAAAACAACCAAAAAAAAACATTTCAAAAGTCTAGAACCCTCCCAAGTCTGCATTTACAGTTAAAAACACTACTGAGAGAAGAGGCTCAAGGACTCTGGGAACTGGAAGGGCAAGTCCGAAGTGGTTTTCCACATACTCTAGTCAAGGCTTCCACTTTTGTATATTAAAACTTGGTGCATGTAAACACGGCCCTCGGACCAGCTTTACAATGCAGTTCAGAGCAAAACTAAATCAAGCATCTCAGAGGAAACCCTCAAGGACTCCAAAATATTTCCTAATGTTCCATGATCCTGTAATGCTAACATAAAACAGCAAGTTCTAGTTAAATCACATTCTAACATCGTTTTATTTCCCAGTATGTTTGGTAAAATGGTCTAAAATGATGCACTTCCCAAAGCCAAGAAAAAAGATTAAAGGAAAAAAATAGATTTGAGCCGCTTAAACACAGCCCAGGCCAGTTCAGTCAGCCAACGTGGTCTTCCTCCATCACCGGTCCATCATGCTGAGAATCATCTCAGGGGTGAGGTCTCCATTGGGAGCTTCCACTACAGCAGGCTGAGCTTCCTCCTCTTCCTCTGCTGTTTCTGCATCAGGTTCTTTCTTCACTTCAACTATAATGTTTTCAATTTCACCAGTGTTCTGGTCTTCAACCTGAATGATTGCTGCAGCTGGAAGGGCAAAAACAAACGAGGAGGGGGGGGAGAAACAGATTATTTTACAGTTTTCAGAGCCAGCCTGCATGCCTCAAGCAGGTCTTTGGTAAGACTATTCTATGGCAAGGGAAGGTGAGGCCCACAACAAGCACTGCCACATCAGTGGGGAGCAATTCAACCCACCTCACTCACCCAAGCATTTATTTTCTTGCCCCTTTATGAAGTTGGGCCCCCAGTACCAGAGTTCCAGTGTGCACTTTCATATTAAAACATCTTTCAAACAACGGATTTCATAGAATAATGAATGAAATCAAACCCCATATCAATATACAGGCCTAAGACAAAACTTAAAGTTCAGGGGAAATTAGTGATGACAAATTCAGCATTAAATGTTTCCATAGAATAATAACCCCAGAGAGAAAACAGGCCACACTGAGCAGACAGCCAAGCCACGGAGGAAGCCACTACCTCCTTAAAGGAACTTATTTCCGTTTCCCATCCTACTCTGAGCTTAAAATGTATTTACTTCAACTTTGCACAGTTACAATGTCTATTCTTAACCACGTCTCTGTGGAACTGAAACAATACTTGCACTGGTCCTTGCTCAGAACAGCCTGAAGCAAGTTCACTTGTGGCAATACCTGCAAAAGCTAGCCAGGTAAGAACACCATGATGTTTTTACTGCCAGCTGCCTTCCCAAAGACTGTATGTCAGCAGAGACACCATAACTGGTACAAAAAGAACTGAGCAGTCTGCACAACTATGAAATGAAACAATACTAAACAAACATAATGACCTTTCTTTTTTAGCCTGGGCTGAAGTGGCCACGTTCCCTCATGACTAGCAAACCCTTACAACAAATTTCAAGGCGAGTTCTTAGCAATGCAGAGACAAGCACAGTTACCTACTTTTAAAATAATCTCATTTGCAGGGATCACATCTACAAGAAAGGCCAAATCCAAGGCAAAAGGTGCTCAAGCAAGCAGGGTAAGGTGAACTTCAATCATTGACTTACGCTGGGATTGTTTTGGTTGCGCAGCAGCTTTGCCTGGTGGTCTTCCTCTTCTTTTCTTACTGGGAGGTGGTGCAGGAGCCTCTTGCTCAACTTCTGGTTCAGCCTCAATTTCTACTGCTGTCTCCTCCTCATCTTCATTATCATCCAAATCTGGTTCAGCATTTTCCTCTGTAAGAAAGGATGTCAGCTAAATCTTCAGTTTTAACCAGAATAAAACACATCCATCTACAGAGAAGCACCATCAAATCCCATCCAAAAGGGATGGATTTGAAGAAGTCAGCTCTAAGAAAGAAGGCAAGTAAGGCCTTTGTTCAGAAGCTGCTGCCATAGACTGTTAATCTGCTACCCTCACTTAGAGGGAACAAGCTGTCCTTCAGAAAGCAAAAGGTAATTTAATTATGTTAGATTATGTGGTAAAAGCTACTCTGCACATGCACAAAGGAGCTCAGAGATAACAGCACAAGGGAGACCAAGTCTTGGCTGGGCTACTCCCAAGCCCATCAGAGGGTCCAACAGCCCATCCAAGTCCCACCTGCACAACAGAGGAGCACAGCATTGCACAATGGAAGGCGGGAGCCCAAACTCACAATTCCCTGTCCAGAACACTCCCAGAAGGAGGGTCCAGTGTTTCAGACTGGGTGTGAAACCCATCCCAATCATGGGAAGCAGCTCTTGAGACCACCTTTGGTACTATGGGGAGTTAGGGAATTGCTGGTTGGGACACAATGGGATGCAGGAGGAAGGCCATTTTGGATCACAAAGGACTATTTGTAGGATTTAGGGGAGGGGATGAAGTGATTTCAAGAAGTGTGGGGAAAAGAGAGGGGCAAGAGGATAAAAGAGGTAAATCCCATGTAAAATTGCCGTAGCAGCCATTCCAGGACCTCTGTGAAACAGGAGAACCCCAACAGGCATCCAAGAGCCAGTCACCTACCCCTCAAGCTCTACATTCTATTCTTCACAACACTCCTTAAACCTAATAGGTGAGGCCCATCAACACGTTCAGGATGCTCTGGGCAAACCCAGAGCACACAAAAAGCAGTGAGAGATGTCAAAGAGAATAATATTGTTTGGACAGCAAAATGATTGCCCTCAAATTTGTAAGGCTGCTCACTACAGGAGTAGCTTCACTCAAGAATACACGGGCCACAAGGATACTCCTTTTTATCTGACAAAAGGGAAAAACCCCAACCCACACTGGGGCATGGACATGCTGCATGATTTTACAATCACTCAAGTGATACTCCCCAAGAGGAATTTACTGGATTTCTCAGGTCCCACCTTTTCAGAGGTTCCTGACATTGTCCCCTCAACTCAATGTCCATCAATTAACATTCTGACTAATACTGGCCAGCCAGGAGACATAACTATCATTCACGACTTGGTCTTTCCTCCACCCCCCTTCATTAACACAAACAGGTCTATTTCATCCCAGCTCTGCTCATAATTTTTAGGTATTTAGTAGTTGCCAAACCTCATGAAACTGCAGAAATCCAAATAAACACAATAGTGAATAATGCAATTCCTCAAGCAGGTGATTAGCACATCTTTCTTACAGCTACTCAGCTCTCCCAGGTCCATTCTTCTTATCTATCAAATGACTTCTGAGGTCAACCCACACTTGCCACTTCCACTGAGGCTGAAGGGATTCCCTCAGCACAGAGCCTGGCATCATTCACTGCATATCATCAGCTCATTAAAAAGCCTGACTTTTGACAAGCTTCCCCTACAAAAAACTGCTTTAAACTCAGACCAAAGCAACTAAATGAAATGCAAGTTTTCAGAACAGGCTGAACTCCCAGGAAGTTTTCAAATCAGATACTAAGAATGCAATACTCCAGAATGCCACATTCTGAATTACCTTCCATCAATTATTTTACTCTGCCTCCATTACCTTTTCATCTTTTAAATGTACAATGAGTTAAATGTGCTTAAATCACCTAATACATTTTTCTAAAGATCTATACAAACACGAGTTTAAAGCATCAATTTCTATAATTTTGAATCAAGGTTTGCAAATCATTTGATCAGACCATTCCTAAAACTTGTTTGCCATGTGAGATTTTCAGATATGCATTGTCTAGCCAGAAATATCCCTGTTCTCCCAACCTACACCCCTTGATTAATTAGATAAAGCACTCCAGATAAAAGACTAATCAGCAACATTCCTTCTGCAAAATCACCTTTGAACTGGTTGGTCTTGAGACTCTACTTGGCTCTTCCTGTTGTAGGGGGATAAAATATAAGAAAATGAAGATAGTGTAGAAAGTAATCTTACCCCTGAGGAGTTGCAGCTGGGCCAGTTATCAAAGATTAGGAGCAGGCCTGACTTTAGCAGGCCATAGCTGTAACCAATGAGAAGAAGAGTGCTACAAAAGAGTGGGTTGGCTGGTTGAGAGGGGAACTGGAGTCAGCTGGCTGCTTTGTGAAGAGGAAAGAGTCAGTGCTCTGAGGAGCAGCCCAGGAGAAAACACCAAGAAGGTATGGAACTTTTGTGATAAGGAGACAACAGTATGGAACCCCTGCAATAAGATGACATCAAAGCCATGATGAAGTTTTTCCTCTACCAGGAGACAGGAGTAGGACTGAGTTTTTCCTTTGTATACAGTATTAATTTCCACCACTCCCTTGGATGCTGCTAGCCTTTCTCCACAGAAGTAGCCAGACTATTCAGTGGTGGAATTGTCTGGACATGCCACCCAGTAATGCTGAAGAATGATCAAGTAACATTTCATAGCAATGCACTGCAGAACCACGCAGACTCTTTTGGGACTCTGAAAAAAACTACCAGAGAGTTTCCCACACAGGCAGGGCAGGAATGGCACAGCTGACACAAGGGGTGTCAGTGTTTTTTAAACTACTCTCTTGGAACAGGCCTGGGACAGCAGGCTCTATATTATCCCTTACAGGCAGTACATCCCTCTGTACTTGGCCATGTATCACCATATTCTGTGTATGCCAACCAGACAAGACTCTTTCAAGTGCCAGAAGAAACCTGCAGAACTGGCAAACCAGCAGCTAACACACACAGTGAATCACAGACCTGTAACTCTCAGAAGGTACCGAGCTGTTCTTACCACTATCAGAAGAATCTTCTTTCTTAGAACGCATCTTTCTCTTTCGGCCACGTTTGCCTTTCTTTGTCTCTCCTCCATTCTCTCCTTCCCCACCATCTAGGCCAGAGCAGTTATCAGCATGTCTGGCCATTGTGTTCTACTCAGTGAAAGATCAAAAACACAAGAAAAGTTAAAACATGCATTGGATTCAAGATCAGACATTTTGGCTCTGTATTTTCAAACACATTTCTGGTAATTATGCCTTTTACTTTTTTTTTTTTTTAAGAGAGATTCTTCAGGGGAAATGGGTACATTCATTAACTTTATGAATTAAGCTGCATTTCCATTAGATGTGAATGCTAATGTTTGTTGGTACCAATTCTCAATTCTCTCTCCTCTCTTTCCCTCTTAAATAGAAAGGCTCTATTAATAGATTCATATTTTACCCTGTACGTCACCCATCTTTCCTTTTGGGTAAACATTTCCCTCCTCTTAGCTAAAAAAAAATCTCATTCCATCCCAACCCTCCCCAGTTCAAAGCATACTCCCTTACCCTGCGAGTGAACGTTTTGCCACACTTGGAGCAGACAAAGGCAGCAGGGACAAAGTTGGGGTCGTGGTATCTCTTGAAGTGCATGTCGAGGAGCTGCTTCTGGCGGAAGGTTTTATCACAATGGCTACAGGCATAAGGCTTTTCTCCAGTATGGGTCCGTTTGTGCATGACCATGTGCCGCTCCTGGCACGGACAGGAAAAATGGAAACTTGTGTAAATGGATACAGAAAAGTGAATTTTCAGCTAAAACGAGGCCAAAATTTTATGGTTAATATCAGGAAAATAATGATTCCAGAGCAATGCAAGAACATCTTGATTGATGGCATGTTCAGTCCTAGCTATTCCCATCCTGTATGGACTCTTATTCCTTGGTCAAGGTTATGAATTAGAAAGTTCTACTCTACAGGACAGAATAACACCAAGAAAAGGCCACTTGTAGTCTCCTCTACACCCTTAAAAAAATTTAGAGAGCTAATTTGATCTTGACAGCTGGCTGTCACGGTTTTTTAAGTTCTTCTAAGCCTTCTGATGTTTACCTTCTTGTAACGAACTTTCTTGCACACTTTATGTAAATAACTTATTGTTTTACATTCTTTTATGGAGGAGGAGAAATTTGATGGACCGTTTTGTTTGTCCAGAGTCATTGGAGAGGTGGCACTGTCATCCTCAAATCCACTGTCACTTTTGGAAATCTATAAATGTTGGAATCAGAATTAAACTTTCCCTCTTTTTTACCATGGAGAGTCCACTGTCCACTTAGTTTTTATTTCATGTCCTAGAGTGACATCTGGTCACACCTAAAAGCTAAGATTTCCATCCTATACTTTCAGCTCCTTTCCTAACACTCTTAAAGGGTGCCAGTGCCCCCAGCTTACCTGTCTGCAGGCATAATCACACTGGTCACACTTGAAGCGCTTCTCGTTCTTGTGGGACTTTTGATGCTGGATGAGGGCATACCTCTCATGGAACACAGCGTCACAGTAGCGACACTTCTTGCCCTGCTCAATGTAGGAATGCTGCTTCCGCAAGTGGACACCTACAGGAAAAAGAATCAATCTTTCACCACCGTGGCTTTCCAAGCACGAAAGATGAACCCATGGTCCTTCAGTGATCCTCCCAAGCTCAGCCAAAACAGTGGAATTTAGGATTCTACTAAAAACCGGAAGGACTTGCAAGTGAAACCAACTAGAGCCATTTCTAGACAGAAAGAGCTCCCAGAAAAACTCCATTAAGATTTTCCAAAGGATTCCAGATTTGGTTATTACTTGCAATCTGTGCTGATTCAGGATACTTGAATTTTATGACATGATTGTCAAACTAAAGTGTCTTGTGGACTGTTATGTTTAAGACTAAATTAAATTGCCTGGATACAGCCAGAAGCCAGGTAATTCAGTGGGGGGAAACAGGATTTTCTGCAGGATTAGAAGTCAGAGTGACAGGACTAGAAGGCAACAGGGATACCAGCAGATAATCCCCAAAAGGTTTTAGTCACTTCTTTAAAATCCTCCAACTAAGAGCATACCACAGCTGCACGAGGTAGCTTAGGGTAGATTAAAGCATTATTAGAAGAA
Organism: Fringilla coelebs; assembly: GCF_963513975.1. Taxonomy (NCBI): domain Eukaryota; kingdom Metazoa; phylum Chordata; class Aves; order Passeriformes; family Fringillidae; genus Fringilla; species Fringilla coelebs. The sequence goes on along the minus strand of NC_140040.1, from coordinate 6,975,739 downwards.
AAATTCTTCATAGCTAACATCAGTTTTCCTCTGTTGTAAGTCAGCTTGTTTGCTCCTGATATCAACTGCCTTCTTCTCAAACTGCCTCTCATTGTAGCACTTGTCTTTACTGGAAGGGAGCCTGCCTTCCCATTACTTGGGTGATAATTCTGTTTAAAGACAGAAAGTTCTGCCAAATCGTGGCTCCTTCCTTTCCCTCAGCTGCTCTGGGCACGATATTGTTTGTCACCTTCTAGATACATAAGAGCTTGCCTGCTGGAATCACACTGGGTACTGCTCACTAGATCAGGAATATCCTACTGCAAGGACTCAGGGCTCTTTTTGAGCACACAGCTCCAAATCCTGGAAAGTTAAATACCTGCTCTAATTCAAAACTTTTAACTTGATGAAAATATCTCTGCATGAAACTTAATGGCCTCCAATGTGCAGGAGGTTAAGCCAAGTGATCTTCTTGCTTTTCAGATCCCAAATCCTTATGCTGTTGAAAGCTCAGTCCAAGTTCAATAAATGCCATCTATGGGCAAACAGTAACTTACCTTATATGCTTGGGGAAAAAAAAAAATAACGAGAAGAAACTGAAAATTGTTCTAACTTGCAGCAGCTATGGTAAGCTAAAGGTGTGTTTTACCAGCCCCATATGTGAAGCTGTGCTTCATGATGTGCAGTTACCAGGCTGGGTACTGGGCTAAGAGCAGTTGGGTTATGTGAACTCTAATTCTGGGAAGTTTTGTACCATCTTCAGCAAATGGCCACGTTTGGGAGACACGTACCCAGGTCACTCTTTCTCGCTATAACAGTATCACAGTGAGGACAGTGGAATTTGGCCACATTCTCCGTGTGCTTCTGCAAAATGTGCATCTTCATGGTACCGCTCTGAGTGAAGCGAGCATGGCAGATGTAACATTCATATGGCTTCTCTCCTTCAGGAACAAAAGGGAAAAATAGAAAAAGTACTTTTATCAAAAAGAAATCTCACCAAGAAGCCCCGAACCTCCCAGAAACTTGCAACACACAGCTAGACAACAGAAATTGTAATTGTATGAAGCGCTCAATAACATCTTTCTCTGCAAGTTATAGCTCCACTAAGTGTCTTTCTACAAAGAAATTAAAGTTCAATCCTTAAGGAAGTTAAATTATTCTTACTCTGAGAAATACAGGCAAGACCTACATGCTGCCAGAAGAGAGCAAGTGACATCAGATTTTTTGGGATGGAGGTTCTGATGTTCATGTATACATAAAAGGACATATTTCTCCCCTTCAATTTTAGCAATATGATTAATTTGGCATTGCATTAACATTCTGTGCTAAAATCATCCCTATTTATATTGAAGAAAAAATTAGCATCTTTATGAACTAACATGCATGAGATGCTTTTAAAAATGCACTGAAGCATGAAACTACAAATGGCTCTACTCTTCAGCTGTAACACTGCAAACAGAAGTAGTTTCTTCTGTTCATACTAGAGGTGCCTGCATTTTATCACCTCACAGTCAAACTAGAAATCAGAATCTGCCAAGCTCATTTCTCAGAGAAGTAATTGAACCTGGTTTTAAATTTACAAGTGCTTACAAAACATGGTGCATTCTCTTCAGCTACACACTTTATTAAAGTTTTATATTAAACTACACGATATATTTGTTTGCTGTGCGTCAGCAGACACTGCAGCCTCAGCACCCTGACACTAAGAGAACATGGCATCAGTACCGGAGTGGGTCCTCATGTGCCTCTTCAGTTTGTAGGTGTCTCTGCTGGCATAGCTGCACAGGCTGCACTGGAACGGGCGCTCCCCGGTGTGCGAGCGGATGTGGCGTTTCAATTTGCTAACCTGGAAGCCAAGGGCAAGACTGAAGTTAGCACAGATGAGCAGGCCAGATTGCCAAAAGCACAAGAAACCAGTCAAGAGTTTAAGGCAGTTTATATTTACTTATGCACAAAACCAAACAAGCACATTTCAGTGCCATTTTCCCATTGCACGCAGCCACTTGCTCCTGCCCACTCTACCTCGCCTCCCAGCTTCACTCCGTCTTGCCTGATGCTTGTTCCCACACTCAATGAGGCCTTTATAGACTCTGTGCTCACCTTACTGTTATTGACCATCTCAGCATCTAAAGACACCCTAAAATTTTAAAATATCCTGGAGAGACATATGGAAGTGGTGTGGGAAAACGCAATTCTTTTCTCCTCACACTTTTATTTAGAAGATACAAACCCAGCTCAAAGCAAGAACACCAGCAGTATGGCATTTTCTACTCCAGCCTGATCATGCTGCTTAATCACCAACTTATGCCTACAAAAAGCAGCATGACCTCATAAGGACCAACATGGTTATTCTTTCCTAATTTATACGATGAAAACCTCTGCAACATAACTTATTCAGCACTCAAACCACAGGACCTGAAGTGACAGCACTGCAGGCATAGCGTGGGCAGGGGGAAAAAAAACCCTGAAGCCCCTGCACCAGCTTTCCCACTATAGCCTTCTTCCACTGCAGACATCCTATTTTTTTAAAATTATGTAGCTCATCATCTGGCTCAAATTTCCTTTCACAGTATAAAAGCTGTCCAATAAAATATCTAACAATATTGCATGGAGTGAAGGCATTCAAGAATGTCTAATCTGCTCAGGCAAATTAAGCTATCATCTAACATTAGCAAAGCTGCTTTTCACCAATACTGAGACAAAGACTCATTAGTTTTAGCTACAGACACCTTCATGGCATAAACAGATGATGTGCAGAATGCGTATTTCTAAAATGGGAGAGCACTGTGGACTGAAAGGACATCCCACTGCAGCAGGAAATGTCTGTCTCCTTCAACATGAAGCACACTACAATTCCTGCAATCAGCTTAAAGGACAAATCATTTAAGAAACTGTGACAACTATTGTTTCCAAAGAGGAAATGGGTATCATCTAGAATTTCTGTGTGTGATCTCAAACTGCTTTCTGATTCACTGAGGAAACCCCACCATTTGCTTCCAAGAGCAGCCCTGATTTATAATTTCTTTTTCCCAGAGCCTTTCAACCAAATGGCCAAAGAGGAAATGCCTAAGAACAGAGTTTGTAACAGATGGTGAAGAAGCTTTGAAGTGCACAAGGAAGCAGTCAGCACTGTAACAAGTCCCATACCTCCACACTGGCATAGTCACACATGGAACATTTGAATGGTTTCTCGTGGGTGTGTTTGTAGCGGCGATGCCGAACCAACTCTCCACTGGTCACAAAGGCCATGTCGCAGTCTGGGCACTTGTGAGGGCGAGTACCTGATGGTGTGCAGCAAGACAGGAGACAGTGACACAGAGATTTAGTGACAAAAGAAAACATGGGGCAGCACTGGTTGTGGATTTTTTTTTGTTTGTTTTTTGAAGTGAATTAGCAACACTGCTTTCATGTTCTGAAAGATTAAATTAGAACAACAGAATGCACAAAAGTCGGAGGTTTTGTATAAATAACTAATAGATTTAAGATCTTAGAGAATTAATATAATTTCAGTGAGGAAATAGACTCCTTTATTTTTGTACCACTTGGTTGTTTACACATTAGACACCAGCTAGTCAGACGACATAAGTTTAGTAAGCAGAGAAAATGAGGGATTATGAATTATACTTTTTTCTTTGGCAGTAAGGCACAACAAGCTGAAAACATGAGTATAGGCAAAGAGAATATTTCTGTAACTTCAGTAACTTGAGATCAAGCCCAAGATCAATTTTGTACCTGTGAAAAGGATAAGCTCTGCACCTGACCTGGCCAGGCAGAAAACAACTATGCCATTTCCTCTTTTTTAGCTTGCTCCAGAAGAGAAAGTAGGAAAACAACAGTCTACCTTCAACCTTGTTCTGATGGCAGAGCAGACCCTATAAACACAATGCATACAAAACCAGGAGTACCTGTGTGAGTGTTGAGGTGGTTCCTCAGCAATGTGACTGTCCGGAAAGCCCTGCCACAGAGATGGCACTTGTGTGGTCTTTCATCGGTGTGGCTTTTCATGTGGCGGTCCAGGTTGGAACGGCGCGGACAGGTGTAACTGCACAGCTCGCACTGGAATGTCTTCTTTACACCTGATCATGAAAGAAATAATCTTTAGTCTTTGACAGTACTGTGGTCTACTGTGTAATATAAGAGGAAAGATTCTTGGGGGTATAACTACTGCAAGGAACCACCATGCACCACTAAATCCAACTGCATTGCCTGTGGCTGGTTTGGATTCAATTTTCACTGGTATGCCAGCACTTAATGTTCCTTCTGCACTCTAAAAAGGGTTCCTTAACTTACAGTTTTAACAAAAATCAAACATAGTTATTACTGTATTTTGCACCATCTACCTTACCCAGCAATTGGTTATAAAAAAGCCCACAGAATTAATGATACCATTGGCTCCTGATGTAAAACATGCACACAAACTGTTACATGTACAGTACAGCAAAGAGAACAATCTTTTCAGTCACAGTTGTATGAGAACGTTAATGCCACAGTATCATACTTGTGGAAAATGATCTCCCTGTCAGCCTATATAGAGGAGAAGGGAGGTGTACCCCAGAAACACTGCAGTCAAGCATTATTACATTGTGAGCAAGCAGCATTGGGCATGTCTGCCCTCCTCCCACTTGCACGTATTCATTCACCTCAGTCACACGGCAATCACCACAACAAAAGCATTTTCAAAATCCATTTGCAGATGGGGAACTTACCTTTCTTTTTAATTTTTGTTGGTTTTGGTGGCTTCATATTGCCCACCACCTTTTCTGCATTAACCTCGGACAACAAACCCTCCTGCTGCTCCTCTTCAAAGTCATATACAGAGACATCCACATCTTTGCCTTCCTCAGTGTAGCGAAGCTTACTCTTTTTGTTTTTCTTTGTTTTTTTGGCTGGTGGCTGATAGTCTGGATCTTTTTGCCAATTGGGATCTTCCTGTGGCTGAAGTTCACCTTGTTCCAGTGTCTCCACCTCACCGTTTGCACCCACTTTCACAACTTGGAAGCCTTCTGGTAAAGGGAGAGTGTGACAGATCATGGGTTCCCCCTCCTGCAGGCCTCCTTTGGAAACCTCATTTTCATAAGCTCCCTGCAGTTCTTCCACAGATGTGGTGGCAACAGGTACAGTCACTGGTACAGGTACTTGGACCAGTTGAAGCTCACCAAGGTTTATAGGCTGCTCTTCCATGTTAACAACCTGAAGTGTTATGATCTGCGTGTCATCCACAGTAGCCTCAGTTTCTTGAGGCACTGCACCTTCCATTACTTCGGTCTTCATTTGAAGAAGAGTTGGATCCAGCTGATCCATCATCACCATCTGCACCCCACTGCTGACATCCTGCACCACTTCACTTCCATCTGCTTGGTTTGGTGGTATATGGCAAGCATCATCCTCTTGCCCACCTTCACGGCGTCTTTGATAGGTTTTCCTCTCTTTTCCCTTAATGAAAGTTTCTGATTCCTCCACGATAGCGTCGACTGCCTCACCTTCCATTTCACCTTCCTGCTGTAAAAACAAGAGAATGAATGCTGCACACCATCCAATGCGTGCCTAACAACTGCACAAACCCCACAGAAGGACAAGTTGCCCAACTGGAAACACCCAACTCATCCCAAACATATTCAGAAAACAGGAGCTGAGAGCTGTAGTTCTCCACAAGCCCATCACACTGCAAACCAAGGCAATCACAGAACGCTGCCTGCAGTGAGACAACTGTATCAGCTTCTTGAAAGGAAGGAAAACAAGGAAGAGAGATTAAGTGATACGCATGTTCCCGTTTCTCAAAGACCACAAATCCCACCAGTAAGATGCACAGTAGTATTATTCCTTACTGACCTTGTTTAATCATTTCACATAACTTAGCAGTATCAGAGGCAGTCTCTGGCTATAAATTTTAAAGCCACACTGTTAAAAACAAAAAGCCAACCTTAAAGAAAGTGTTACATTTGAGATCTGCAGAACTTTTCCAGGAAAAGGCACTAAGAATTAAGCACAAGAACATAAGCTGCACTTATTTAATACCAAACTACTATTACTTCAAGTCTAAACTCCACTGAAGAACATAAGGACATAAAAGAGTTAGGCAAACATGTCTCTTGTCACCAGCCTGGAGTTCAATTCCTGTTCCCACCTCTGGCACTGCTGGGCCCTGAGTGGATCTGAAGATGCACTGTGCACTCCCTCCTCAGCTGAATGAGCCATAGCAGGAGACACAGCTCAGGTGAAATCTTATTTCAGTGTAAATGATGTGGACTCTGAGCTGGTTGGACTCCAAGGATCTCATGACACCTGTGTTAAACCCATCCATACAGTCACAAACAAACAGCAACACAGAAGTTCAGCACTTGAACTCAGAGTTCAGCATGTAACTCTGACAGTAGCTGCACGCAAACATAACACTGAAGTTTTGTGCCTCCTCAGATCACACAGTGTTCTTCACTGCAGTTGGGGAAAAATACTAAACTCCTGTATTCTCGTTATGCAGGAAGGTTATTTCAAGAGTAATAAGAGCTAAAATTATCATTTTGCAGCTTTTTTGCAAATGAAAGGAATAAAATAATAGTAAAGGAGCATTTTGTAAATCTGTCTTTGTTCCAGATGGTTTACTTTGCGAAAATAAGAGGTCCCTAACCACACCAAACCCCTTCCCTGCATCAGGATACCATTTCTTATACCCCTCATTAAGCATTAAAAAGGTACCAGGGTCAATTTTGGGTAAGAAGAAAGTGACAAAAAAGCCAGCTTCCTTACTAAGCCTGTGAAAAAATCCTGAATCCAGTTCCAGATTTGCTAAGAGACTTCTCTATTTCTCCATTAGACTGACTGGCCTCTCAGACCAGCTAAGTGAATTAATATAAATATTTAATCTTCCTTGCTAACTCGACACTTTAAAATCCCCATACTATTTTCAAATATCTACACTTAATCTTGTGTACTCAATTTTGATTATACACAAGACAAACATGAAGCACAGCTAAAGTCTCCATCAGCTTTAAAAATTACAAGACATGTAATTGCTATTATTTTTAGAGAGTTCTTGCTTTTACTCTACTGTCTTTTCTAGTATCATCCACTTCTGCTGTAAAAACAATACAGCTCATCTTGTTCTTCAGCCTGCCCGGACAAGGGACATAAATTAGCATGGTGTCTTGACACTGGTGATGTCGTGGGCAGTCACAGTCTCCAGAGGGCACCAGATACCCAGGAATAGCGACATATGGCTTCATGCGCACTCCCTGCAGGGATCCCGCCTCTCCCTTCCTTCACCACCCGTCAGCTTTTCAAGTCGGAGCAAATCCATATGGACTAACAGCTGAAGTACACGAGATGATGACCAGACAGCAGGCAATCAGAACAGAGCAGGTCTTTGGCCTATAGCAACTGCAAAAGTGTTTTACAATTATCCTAAGTATTTGCAGAGAGAAAACCTTCCAGGTGACCAAAAGTGTCTGAACAAAAAAAGGAAAGACATAGCTAAACAACATATAAAAATATGGCAAATGGGCAAGGAGGTAATAAAATATGTAAGTTGGAGGGAAAAAATGGCAGAAGTCCATCTGCAAAGCTAATGCAACTTCGGTGCCGATCAGAGGTTTGCAACCTTGATACAAACACAGGCAGCTCTGAGCAGAGGTGGAGCCCTCACAAGGACCTTCACATTCACTGTCAATATCAGTTGGTAGCAACATTGCTAAGTCACCTGAAAGCAAGCCAAAAGGGCAAAATTTGCCAGTGTCCTCTATGATTCTATAGTAGAGTAGTAGGAAGGCACCACTTCTGACTTGTAAGGCAGAAAATCCTATCTCCACTAAGGAACAGGACACTGGCATACACAAAGACTTTGGCTCACATTGTCAGGAAGTTTGCCAGTCTAGGAATGCAGGTGTACAGGGACACCAAGGAAATGCCTGCAGCAAGACTCAGGTTAAAGGCACTCACAGTGGGGGTGTACCTGTGTGAAAGGGATGGATGGATTCTTACAGCCGTCCGGTAAAGAATCTCAGACCCCGCCACTGCCACTGTCCCTCTGTCACCTCTCACCCCGTTTCCTGCCGCGCGGCTATCAGGGCTTACACGGCGGGGCACGGCTGCCCCCGAGCGGCGAGACGCGGCATTGCACCGGGGCTGGGGCCGCCTCCTCCATCCCTGCCTGCCACCTCCCTGTCACCCCCATCCCTGCCTGCCACCTCCATGTCACCCCCATCCCTGCCTGCCACCTCCGTGTCGCCTCCATCCCTGCCTGCCACCTCCGTGTCACCCCCATCCCTGCCTGCCACTGCACCCTGACCCTGCCACCTTCATCCCTGCCCACCACTTCCACTGTCCCCTGCCCACGCCACCTCCATGTCACCTCTCTATTCCTGCCTGCCCCTTTCCACTGTCCCAGTACATGCTGCATCCTGACACTGCCACTTCCACTGTCCCTGCCTGCTGCTGCATCCTGACCCAGATTCCCTGGCCTCCAACACTCAGCACATGGATCAGCATTCACTCCTGCCTATTCCTAAGTATCCACTATACTCCTTTCCATCCAAGTCAGTGCATCTGAAAATGTCTGGTTCTAAACCAAACTCTTGCCACAGGGGAAATGTCACAATATACTGAATGTCACAGTAACATATAAAATTACAGAAATGTACAGGAGCCATTTCACTTGATGCTTTGGATAGCCCAAAAATCTCAGGAAACTGCTGAGATTTCCTCTGAAGAAGTGTGGATTTACGAATTTCAAAATTCTTCAACTGCAGGGTGGGGACACAGGATGTACTCTAAACTTGAGAGAAAAATGTATGGGTGCTTCCAATTAAACAAGCTCTCTGTAAAGACTCCATTTCTGCTGCAGCAAGCTTTGCACTGGCTGTCCAAGCCACTGCTCAATCACTCTGTCTTGAACAATTTGCTACTTCTTTTACTTAATTTTTTTTCTTAACCCTAATTCTCCTTTTTCAAAGTGAGTCTCACAGGCAGGTTTTGTATTTATTGGAGGACATGTGCCATTTGCTACAACTATGACCATTATAGCAGAACACTAGGAATAAAAACTGCAGAGTTTCTCTCAACTTTTTATTTCTGGCTTTTGTCTCCAGCTCTCTTCCTACCAGTTACTGCTACCTTACACCAACAGCTCGGTTCCACAATGACTGAATCTAAAAAGGAAAACAAAGCAGCAGGTTAAAAGATGCCGTAAATCAAGACTGAAAAAAAAGCAAAAGAGAAAAATATTCCACAATAAGGAGAATGACCAAAAAAGAAATCAAAGATCTGAAAGCACAATTCCCACTAATAGCTCAAGCCAGCCTTTACATATGGGCTCACCCAGCAGGCTCTACTGAGAGACACTGCGACACCAAACAGCTCAGTGCACTGTCACAATCCAATTAGCCAGGTAAGGAGCTGTGACATCCAAACAACAGACCTAAGCTTCCTCAGACAGCTCATGGACAGCCCATCTAAAAAGCTGGAACAAGCAGAAATACAAAGTGCTGTGCGCTTCATACAACTGACACGTCATTCCAATGAAAGGAACCAAAAGGTTGCTTGAAAGTAATTTAGTGCCAGCTGTCCTGCTGACTACAGCACAGGAGAGTCTCAGCCCAGATATGCTCACTTTCTTCCCAATATCCAATCTAACCATGCCCTGTGTCAGTAGGAAGCCATTCCCCCTTGTCCTGTTGCTCCATGCCCTTGTCCAAAGTCCCTCTCCAGCTCTTTTGAAGCCCCTTTAGGTATTGAAGGGAATTGTAGAAGCACTAAAAACAACTTGCTGTCATTGTCAATGTAGAAAGTACAAACTCAGAGGCAGGGATGGCTAGTGCCAGTGCCTATTTTTTTTACTGGCACTATTTATAATAAAGCTGCTATCAAAGAAGCATTTGTCTGCCTCTCAGGCACGTTAAAATTAAGGAACCCTGAACTGCATCAAGTTTCACGTACCAAATTACACAAAAATATTTATTTTTGCCAAATAAGGCACAGCCTCAGTAAAAACTGCTGGGAGACTAATGCAATTAAGAAATGTCATACACTAAATGTTACACATTTAATGCTGTAATATGCACTTAACTTGAGAAAAAAAAATTAAAACTCCAATAAAAACAATGAAGCCAAATGCTGTCAGTAAATTTTTGATATTCATAAAATAATGGAAAGTATCAGCAGCTACATTAGTGCAAACAACCCTATCACCTTGCAGCATATTCAGGCCTTGAATTCAAGTCAATCTACATAGAGATCCCACTCAAAAACTGACATGGCTTTGACACTTGTAGATTAGCCACTTATTAAAAATTACATGGGAGTGGAAATAAAGCCTAATGTAAAACATGGGACACTTAGGTTTCTCCTGCATTCCCTGAGAATCCTTTTGAAAGCTGAATAAAGGAATAAACAAAAACTTCAACTAGGAGTCTGCAGTTATGCACTGTATATGGCCACTTAAAGCAAGAGAAAGACTGAAAAAAAACCCCATATCCAACAGGGTTTATAGACAAGAGATTTTTTTCTCCCCTGCTTGCAGTCCACACATTTCTGTGTAAGTATTTTAGGGCATGAGCAGATGCAGATTAACTGCAGGAGTGCTTGGCCATTCTCCTTCCCACCATGAAACAGCTGTATCTTTTCCCTGAAAAAGTCTCCCAGCTAAGCACAGCCCAAGATAAGGCACTTTAACAGGTAGGCAGCCTTTCCATTTCCTCCAGAAGAGCTACCCTGATAAGAGATGAACATGGCCTGAGCTTAGTCTAAAGCAGACAGACACACATCCAAACAGGCCAGCAGTGCCTTTCACATGCAAAACACCAAAGAGTTACACCCTACCTACAGGAGAAACTAAAACATTGGGTAAATTTCTTTCACTGTAAAAGCTTAAGGCTTTCATTTGGCTACTGCAATCATTTCCATATTCACTGGTTATGACTGCTACGCCCATCTCCAGCTGTTTTCTCATTTCCTCCTTGCCACTTACAACACTGGTACTGAAAGCAAACAAGAGGAGTAAAATGGACAAACATTTACTGCAGCTTTAAATGAAAAAAAAAAAAAGGTAGTCTCATTAACTCACTATTAAGCAATTAATCTGAGAAATATTTCAGCATCTTGGAGGGTATAAGGAAAAGCAAGAAAGCTAGAAGTAAAAAAGCAAACTTCACCACAGGTTAATAAACATCTTTGCTGTTCCTCTGCATGAAAAGGGGCCTGTCAAGATTATGCCCCAAGAAATACATATACCAGCTATGGGAATGAGAGCTGCAATTGGAAAATGCAGAGTTGTAGAATGATGGTTTCCTTGAGTGCTGACCCTGTGAAAGGATCAGAGAAGACAGTCAGTGTTGGTGATTACCTAACCAAGGTGTCTGTGCTAGGAGGTTGGTCTAAATAGGGAAAGAAGAGCACATTGTTCTAGGGAGTGATTCAAGCTTTTAAGTGGATCCCTACACTAAACTGACATCTACAGAAATTCACTTTTTCCTTACTAACAAGACAGGAGACCAGATTTTTAACCTGTGTAATAGTTTCATGGTCTCTGTAAGACAGCTAAACACAGCACTCTGTCCAAAGAGCTGCTCTCAGCTTTTTCCTTCACACTGACAGAATAATTCACCATAATGAATTCAACTGAGAACTAATTTGGCCCAGATGTTATCAAAGGTGATCTTTACCTTCGCCCCCTACAAACTCCCAAGGGCACAGCCAAGCCAGTCCCTTGCTACAAGACATTCCTCACCCACAGCCAGCTTGATGCACTGTTAGAATCAAAATGCATCGTGTGCCATTTCTCTACTTCCCCTTTTCTTTTCTCTGTTCCTCCTGTAACCTACAGAAGAAATCTTCCTGGTTGCTACTGCTGCCCAGGGGATCCCAGCAAAGCTCTTTCCAATTTCATCACGTCTCATGAAACGACACAAAGCAATGAGAAGCTTCATTCAGCACTGGCCCCTATTTTTCAGTCAGCAAGCAGCACACACCTGTGATCTCCTGCAATTACTCAGAATAAAGCTGACCTTTCACTTTGATCAGAAACTCAGGGAGCTCCTGCAAGACATGGAAACAGAGTATATACCCAGGGCCCCCTGCCAGGCAGAAGGAAACTCAATTCCACATCTTTCCTCAGCTGATTGCTGAACAAGCACCCTCTTAATCCTTGCACCTGACAGTGGCAGAAAGCCCCAGATCACGGCTCTTCCAGAGCTAATACTGCTAATTCTGCTGTAATAAGCTGCAGCCTACAACAGAGAGAAAAGCAGAGACAATAATGTCAACTGCTTGAAACTTGCATTGTGTAACAAAAGATAAAAAATCATTGCAGTTACTGACAACAAATCCCACACATATTCAAGTCACTTGGGATATCCTGTAACCTGACAAGGAAAGCCTTGATGAAGAAAGCAGACAGATGAAAGCATTTTCATCTTTATTTCTGGAATAGTTTTTTTCCTTGCTTTTATTTTAGATTTGGAGAATTAAAGGTCTAATGAGAAGGCAATAGGGACAAAAGTAGTTAATGTTCTTAAAATCTGTTCCATTCTTCCTTAATTTCTCCTTCAGTTCCTATGTACCATTCTTTCAAATCTCAGTTTTATTTTTCACTATGTCTTTCAATAACTGCTAGTGCATCTCACTAGATGACACTAGGTCTTTATTCATTCAGAGAATTCTCTACTAAAAGCTGGGAAATGCAAGTGAAATGTACTCTTATCAACATTTTTTTTTAACATTTCCGTTTTTAATTTACTAAGGAAGTCATCATGTTTTGCTGATCTGACAGTCCATTTCAGAAGGACAAACACACAATCTAATCAGGTGTAGAATACAGGAAGACTTACACTTCAAAAGAAGCAATCACAAAGGAATTTCTTTTTAGCTGATCTTAGATCATAAAACTAATCAGTCCCTCCCTTTTACAGGTCTTCCTAATGTAAAAGTGATGAAGAAGCTCATGAAAGACCACTAGAATACCTGAAGGTATTAAATTGAAAATCAAAAAGGATTTCAGCTTAAACAGCCTGAAAAATCCATTGCCACAAAAAGTGAAGCCTTATAATGTAGGCAGATACTGGAAAAGATCCTTAGTTTCATCAAGTATTCGTGGTCATTTCTTCCATCACACATTAATTTAGGCTTTCATTTAATTTACTGGCAAACTGCTAACAGCAGAAGAATGTGTTTCTTCAAAATAAGTCTGAGCAGAAGAGGATTCTTTGGCCATCTGATGTAGTGTTGCATGATACCAAAATGGCAACACCAGCCACTCCCACACCTGAAAAAAGACCTGTGCAACAAGTTTCATGGCATTCTAGAGACTTCATAATAAGCATCTGGATTTTGTTTTCCTCCAAGGCTTCACCTAGATGAACAGGTATCCAAGGATAAACTTTTGGGGAACAGCTATTTCTTTTATCTTTGCATATGTACTCACTAAGTAGTGATATTCCACTAGGACAAGGGAATTCAGGCTTCAAATTGGAGGAGCAGGAAGTGCTTATCCCAGGGATGGTAACTTGGGTCCTACCCCATGAACAACAGCTGCCCATGCGCTATTAGTCACCTCACAAATCACACCCTGATGCACACAAGGAAAACTAAAGTCAGTACTAGTTAACGTAATGTCAGGCTGTCAAACACAGAGGTGCAGTTTACTGTTGTTGCAGCAGGAACAGGAAATTCCAGGAGAGTTTTGAAAGCATCTATGGCAGAAGGGTGGTGGACAAGACAAACTCCCAAAGCCTAAATTAAGACATTCTTGCTTTTGAGTCACAGAAAAGTTAGTCTGAATTAGTAAGTGTTGGAGCAGACATAAACAGAATCAAACCCAGGTGACTCCTTTAAAGTGACCCTCATGCTGAAATTTTAAGAAGCTTCATTGTTTTACACACACTCCTAATTCATCTGGACTCGTATTCCAAATATTCTCATACACCAAGCCCTAAAAGTGCTACAATCAATCTTCAAAGTAGATGAAGCAAAAAACCCCCAAAATCCCACAAAGTCCCTCAACCCTGGAAGAAAAAAAAAAAAAACCCTTTCTCCCAGGAAGAAGTAAGGTCTCATTTATAAACATATCCACTCTGCAAAGAAACCATCCCTGCCTTTAAACTGCCTCCATCAGCCCAACTATTCCTCATGTTGACTCAAGCACTCTCAAGACGGCAGCTACTGGTCAGGAAACCAATCCAGGCCAGAACTCACCCAGCCAAAGATACTTATTTTAATCCAGACTAGGTCTCTGGTGTGCCCCAACACTAAGGGCAGCCAAAAGAGAAGCAGGGCAAAAGGGTTTCTACTAGCACAATGTTAAGCTTTATGTTCAGGAAACTACTGCCTCAGCATGGAACACATACCACACTTTAAACCCCCTCAATTTACATTTATGTTCTTGACGCTTCTGCACTTCTGCCTGGACTGATTTGTTCTCTTCATGCTGGCTATTCTTCATGCAGCTCCTGAGGTCAGAACTCACTCTGGAACAGAACAGATGAACTAGTGAAACTACATAAAAGAGAAAGGTAAGGGGGGGGTGGGGGGGCAGAGGGAGGGAGATAATAAAAGCAGTGTTAAATACTTAATGCTTGTTTAAAACAGGTGTAGTCCCACACCCCTAACAGAACAGCCCTGATAACTGCTTGAGGACCCCTTCACTTACCAAAAGAGCTATAAGCAAAACCAAAGGAATATTTTAATCAGCTTTAATACCTTTACTATGATGACTGAACTCATATTACAAGCTTCTCTACCTACCTGTTCTCAAACTCTTTAGCATTTACATTCTGACAATGTAAAGCTCCGGATGCCTCACGTCAGATTACAAGTGCAATATGACATTTTAGAGCAACCTCTGCCTACTTCAGATGGCCTCTTTGTCCTCTGCTGTGGAATAGCACATCACACACTGAAGGAGTTTTTATTGCTGAAGACGTGTAAATGAGAGCAAATATCACTCCTTACACACTGTCAATGCAGCAGTGGATATACTGCTTATATCAAATAACAAAATCAGCTGTAATATAGTTCTAACCTTGCCACCCTGAGGAAGACAAGGCTCTCTACTTACTGAAGCAAGCTTCATTACCCTTATCAATTAAGGGCTTAAAATATCCACATTTACAGAAATACAATATTTACAAGACAGCACATTATTCCTTTGTGTAATCCTTGTCAGTCTGCAGTGTGCACACATGCTAAAAACCCTGGGAATGGTAAGGAAGTCCAGAGGAGTAATTCTCAAGAGAGGCATGTATTCTTGCTGCACTCAGTAATGAAGGCCAAGCAGGGTTGGATTTCACACTAGTTGGATTTCACACCCTTTGAATTTAAGTGCTTCCCCTCCACGTTCTTCAGTCATTTATTTAGTATAAGGCACTCAAGTCTGGGTCCTGGCTGCATTTATTACTTGGCAAGTCTATTTTTAATTGTTTACCAGCTTCAAAGAGCATTACTGATAAGAGGTTTGTTGGAGCTGTGGATGCTCAGTGATAGTGAGTTTTTAAAAAATTTGGAAATTATCTCTTTTTATTTAACACTCACACTGCAAAAATCACAAATACAGGCCCTGGCCGGGAAAGAGGATGCTCAGAGGATACATGGGGTGTGCTCCACTGCTAAGGGCATATTAAAACTGCTGATGGAAGCGGCATCTTTGCCAGGTTGTGTGCTGTGCAACACTGGAAAAGATTTCCTGAACTTTACAAACTTTTCAATTAATGTAGAAAAGCCTCAAGAGAGGACTTCTCCCTTCAAAAGACTCTTGATACAACATTAACACCTTCCACATGGAATATTATCACCTTCGAAGTTTTGTCACACAGACAAGAGGACAACAGAACACACTGAATTGAATGGAAGCAACTGTTCATCCACTTTGGGTATCCTGAAACTTTGAATCAAGAAATAGTTTTCTTCAATTTTTCAAACCTAATCTTCTGCTTGGCAAATGATTTAACAGTAAAGAAATCTATTTTAAATAGAGATTGTACCCAAACTCTTACAAGGGGAAAGAGAAAACAAACCTGTAATTGCAGCTCTTTTCTACACTGAAGACAACACAAATAGAGAACATTTCACAGGGATCTCTGCAGATTAGCACTGGTGGTGAGTTAATGCAAGGCACAGCCATTGCCCCTCTCTGTTTACAATGTATTGATTCTGATAAAGGAAATAAGTTACAGGAGCTTTTTTAAGAGATGTTTTGAAGCTGCTTGGACACCGCTCAAGAATTATCAACCTACTAATGTACAATCCAGAGAGCTCCAAAGATGCAAGGCACTCCTGTTTGATCCACTCCAAAGGAACATCTGACAGGGAGAGTAAGTCACTTCTACTCTACTGCAGAGATGATACTGAACTTCTGTTAAATACCTGTTCTGTTAAACTTCTGGCATAAAATACCTTGCAGGAATTTACATTCCATCAGATCTCTGACATATGGGTAATGTTTGATAAGCTTGAAGGAAAACAGGCATAAACTGAAAATTTAAAGTGCTTCATATGTCCACTGCTGAGCTTAGAACACATGGAAAAAACACACCAGAAGGCTGCCAGAACAATGAGGTGGCTGGATATATAAGACCTACACAGCAGAATGACAGAGTTAGCTGTGAAAATACCATGGGGAGATCCTACTGCTAACTTTAAAGGGAAGCAAAGAGAAGATTAAGCCACACTCTTGGAAGCAGAGAGTCAAAGGACAAGTGCAACAGACTAGCTGCAACAATGAGTGGTCAAACATTGGAGTAGGTTGCTCAGAGATGCTGTAGAAACAAAAATATTTCCAAATACAACCCTAACTGACCTCATCTAGCATCAATGCTGGCCCTGCACTGAGTCAGGGGTTGAACCAGGGTACCACAAGAAGTCCCTTCCAACCAAAATTATTTTACCGTTCTCCGGCACTTCATAAAATGAAGGATGCACTTAAACCTCAAACACAAAACATTGAGACATTTTTCCATCTATGCAGTTATAACTAAGATGCTCCTAGGACTGAGATTTAGTAGTCTCAGCACTCACTACCACACAAGATGTAGAGGCCCTGGAACACTTCTGCAAGCTCTCGTATACTGACCAGTTCTTCAGCAAATGAAGAGATGTACAGTAACTCCTGGCAATCTATTGGGGACCAGCACTTTCAGAGTGGTGGATATCCAAATCCACCCAGTATTGAAGAGAACAGCATTAGAAAAGCACAAATATTGTGGTTTATTGTTTAAGAAACAGAGAATCGCCTGTGCTATGAAGTACAAAGATCCACATCAGACAAGACTCCTATAGGGACTTCAGTAAGAAAAGAAGGAAGCATAACTGACAAGAGAACTCACTACTATTTTTATAATTTGCAGCAGAAAACCCAGGTCCACAGTGAGTAAATCCAAACTAATAAAAAAGGAAAAATCTGGCTTTGAAGTACTGAGGGCTACTGTATCCCCTTTTCTCCAGGATGTTAACAAGAAATTGTATCTTGTCCAATAGGCAACAGAAAAGGTGTCAAAAGGCAGATGAAAACTCTCCCTTGGCTGCCAGCACTGCACAGCCCGTTTCAAGAGGCAGCACATCATACTGACCAACAACTGCACTGGATCAAGCACTTCCAACCAGGAAGAGCTGGACTGGTAACACAGCAGGACAAACATTCAATCTCTCTCCTTTTGAGTCTGGTGGAGATGGAGAAATCATCCCTAAGGATTTGTCTGCACAAGCCACTCAAAGCAAATGTCTCCAAAACCATTACAGATGTCACATCAGGCAAGTGAGACATCGAAATATTTCATAGTCAGCTCCACCATACTGTCATGGAAGCTCACAAATGCTTCATGTAGGTGAAAATGTTGGTAGGACAAGGAGAGGATGCAGCTGCTTTAACAGGACACACAGTACAGGAGCAAAGCATAAAGTAGTCTGGGACCATGTAATGCTCCAGGTAGCTCAGAGCAGGAGTCAACAGCAGTCACTCTTTGGCAGGAATGAGAGAAGAGTATTAATAAATATGGAAGGTAGGCAAGGATCAAGTAATCAATGAGTACCTTTTGAGTATTCAGTATCGCCACAGGAAGCGATAAATCTCTCTTCAAAGATCAGAAGTGGCAGTAAGTTATATACTCAGCAGGAATGCTGGATAACACTAACTTCTTCCATCCTCCAAAAAGAAAAGAAAAGAAGAAAGGTTTTAATAATCTGATAAGCTTTGACTGAAACTACTAGCCTTCAAAATGTCACTTCTTTTCCAACCTGTAATCTGGAAACTCCTGAAGTGCCTTTAAGGGGTTTTCTTGCAGTACATACTGAGAAAGCAAAGCTGAAGTTTAGATTACACTTCCACTGCAAACAGTTTAGCGCACAGGAGAAAGCTACTGGTTAAAATGTAATAATGTTAACTTATGTCATGGAATTATACAATCAAAATCAGGGGGTATTTTTAATTCTGTAGCATTTCCTGCTTTCATTTTAAATCTCTGGATGTTAGAAGCGGTTTCAAGGGAAGAGCTTTGCAAATCAAATACAAGGAGACAGAAAAACTATACAAGAAGCTGAAGTAATTGGCCAAAAATCACTGCTGGTTCTACTGCAGTGAAAGGCTCTTCCAGGAGGCAGTCCAGAGAAACCATGTCTCTTTCAACATTAAACAACGGGAGAATTCAATTGCCTGGACAACAGTTTTAATCATACAGGGAAGTTTACAGCTCCATTTCAAAAGAGTAAAAAAAATGTTTACAAATAGCCAAATGCTGCTATTACTGCTTGTGCTCTTGGCTTCCCTCACCAAAAGCCTCTACCTACCCCAAGATATTTTGGGGCATGGTTCCATGAAAGCTCAAATGAAACTTGAGGCAGCATTTTTTCCACATCCACTTACATGCTATTGCCCTCATGAAGCAAATTCTGCTGACCAGTCCATCACCTGGAGACACAACTGCCAGCACACATGTGGAAGGAGATGGGGTCACAACGACCCTGATGCAAGACAACCTAATTTTCCAGGGAACCCTGGACTTTCACCTCCCTAAATGCTTTGGTGTTTATTCCCAAAAGAGCAAGAATTGTAAATTTCCTTGTATAGCTTTTATCAATAGCTTGGGAAAAAATGAAAAAAATTTCCTTTATCCAACGTGAGCATAAAAAAAAACCCTACAAGGAGAGATCACTGTCCATTTAGTGCAGCAGTCTGTCTCCAAAAACCCTAGCAGGAAACAGTGTGTAGAGAGAGCAATCAGTCATGTCTGTGGTTTACCACCCTTATCCCAACATCCAGTCGAGGGATTAGGGATCATTGCCTCTGGACCTGTGGATCCCCTTCTGAACCTAGAGCATCTCCACAGACTCTTACCAAAACAGGTTTCCCTCAATTGTGGTGTATTTACCTCATTTTTTACTCCTACAAGCTATAGGCTCACCACAAAACTCCCTGCATTTACCCAAGAAGTTGGCCTTGTGTGAGCACAGGGAAGCACAGCAGCCAGACTGGGCACAGACTGAGTTCTGTGAAGAACTCAAGGGGCAGCAGCAGAGGGACACCATTCACCTTCTTATGAACAACCAGGAGAAACCAGAATTGCCAAACTCAAGCATCATGTGCTTCTGTTGAAATCACCACACAGAGGAGCACATGGATTACATATAAGTTTGCTCTGTAGCTCAGAGTTCTCAAGATTACATGTCCCCTTTCCACCTTTTTAATGTAAGATGTGAAAAAAACCCTTAGCTTCCAGCAATCTCCACTTAGAGATGCTTATGCCACCATCAAGCTATTCACGGTAACATCCCTGAGAGCTCAGAATGTGTCAAACACTTGTGTCAAATCTCTGCACATGAGGCATTAACATAGCTTAAAATTGAGTTGTTTACTCCTTCTTCCACAGCTTTATGCTTCATAGGTTAATTCCTGATTAAGTCAATATTTTACTCAGCAACCAGTTTAAAACTAGGATCACTGCAGATAATATAATTCCACACAATAAACACAAATTCACTATATAAAATGAGTCAATAAATAATTTTATGTAACACAAAATTTTATGGAGCTATGTTTTCTTCAGTGGATTCAATAAAAATCACCTTGCTTCACCCTCTGTACATTTTCCATGCTTAGAACCAGGAAGGAAGAACTCCTTTGCTGATACAAAGACTTCCTGGGCAGCAGTGCTTGTGCCAAGGTCCTTGGACTGCTTGGTAGGCAGCGAGCTGGACATGAGCCAGCAGCTTGTCCTGGCAGCAGAGAAGTAACATTTATCTCTCCAACAGCTCCCCAGTGCCATAGCCTCAGATCAGGATGTATTAGTCACAAGTCTGGACCGGGTATACAGGACGCTACTTGACAGATTTCCAGTATATATCAATATCTGCTTATTTTCCTCACTCAGAAGATTTTACTGGTTTGATCATATTCTTGGATTGAAAAGGAAAAGTCCTAAACCTCTCTCTGTTCAAAAAGAGGGAAGGTGGTTCAAGAGAAGAGGAGGTGCTATCCATCATTTTCTTTAGCATCCCTGGTTTATCACCAAGCATGAATGACAGCTCTCTAAATATATATGAAACAAGAAAAAGTCAGCACCTGGCAGCTGGCTGAAGCAATTTTCAGATTTTTTTTTCCCCACAATCTTGATTCAAAAAAGATATTAAGAAATTAAGAAATATATGACTGCTCATGATATCAATCCACTAGTTAACCACCCCCCTGTGAAAAACTTAAGCCTTTTAATTTGAACTTATTGGGTTACAAATTCATTGTGTTTGTCAGCAAGATTAGAACAAGATCACTAATATCCAGTATTATTTTTTAAGGGACATATCTGAGGACTCTCATCAAGTCACCTCAGTTTTGATGAGAACCTGCATAGCACATGTTTAACATTTTACTGCATGGCAATACAGCTTAGTTTTCCATCAAATTGGAGATGAATCCCTTTTCACACAGTAATTTTTTGGAGGGTTTTGAGTGCTGAGGCCAAAACCATATGTAGGATTTTGGGAATGACTTCATCCCATCCCACAAGATGGGCAAGAACATACTCGTGCTTATTCCACTAATGCATTTAAGAACCACATTAGGTTCTTTGTCACAGCATCACCTTGGAAACTTGTGTTTATGCTGTTTATTCACTATGACTCCAAAACAAACTTTAATCACTGCTTTCTACGATACTACGTGCCTTGATTTAAATTCAGCTGGAATACCTGGTTCCCAGGTGCACAGCTTTATGTGTAGCAGCCTTAGCACACACACTGGACTGGATTTACTCCACCTGACAATCACAGTGGCTGCCTTAGTGCCCAGTTATTTTCCATGAACCAGAAGTTAATCATGAACAAGTTTTTAAATACATTTTTCAGCAACAAAATCATTAATGAAAACAAATTGTGACAAGCAATTACTAGTTTTTGCTGAATATCCATGGAAACTATTCACTCTTGTACACCCCCAGATTAATCCTGAACTAAATGGCATTTACTGATACTCAGTACTAATATTAATATACAGTAAGGCCATCAAGATCAAGTCCTTTAAAAAAAGTCAAGCAATAAATTTAACAAGCTCTTGTTTTCTTAAAGCCTTTGCTACTAGGATTAGCATTTTTCTCTACATCAACTAAATTCTGTAGCAAGAATAAATGGGAGAGCCGGTAATAATGTGAACTACATGTGTGTTAACACCATGCAGAGCTAGTCAAACACCCAAGGTGTCTTGGGCACCTGCCACCCTCCCTGCACAGCCATGTTCATCCACTCCACCTCCTTTTAGAACTGACACATCAGCACTTCTCTGACCTCCTGGAATTTCACTACTGTTCCAAAGTGCACCGACTATAAAATATCCCTTCCAATACTGCAGTTAAAAATATTCCAGGGGTGAAAAATATACCAATATGCCAAGGTAAATGTCTCTCTTCCCTCCCAACGTACTCTGGTGGGGAGCAGTTTTAAAGAGTTTTTGTGTTTTGTCTTGTGTTTGGTTTTTTTAATATACTTTACCTGTGGATATTTGAGACATATACAGGCGTCTAATGATGATGCATTATTAATACAGACAGGGGTGCAATTCACATGCCAAACAATCTGTGATTTGCCTTCTGTTTTGCCAGAATTTGACAATTTCAATGATGTCAACAGAAATTTTTTACATTATGGGAAAAAAAATATGCAAAACAAGATTTTTAGTATAAGATGAACTTACTTAACCCTGTCTTTACATTTGAGCAAAGCTTTCCAGTGAAACCCATGAAGCTTTAGAAATTTCATGAGTTTGCAGCTATTGCAGAAAAATAAGATGCTGCTGCTAGCTGACTGACATAACAATATGTATCTGAGCAGGCTACTTGCACTACAGGGAGAAAAAAAATACCCTGTAGTTCAGCTTGTTGCACTGCTACCATTACACAAGCCCTTGTTGGTGTCACTGGTCAGAATATTAACTGATCACTGCCCTTGTTTTTCTAAATAATTTCAAACATTCCTGGCCTCACCTCTTAATATGAGCCCCACAGAGCGCACTGAAATCCTCAAGTAGCTGACAGTAAACTGTGGGAGGGCTTGAACTGAGGGGGGGGTATCTAAAAACAAACCTTTACAGAAGAAATGCAACTCTATCTATGACTCAAAACTTCACCTGTAGGGATAGTTAGAGAATAATGCTTCGGGAGTCCATTCTATCAGAGATGTCCCCTAAGTCAATGCACGTTAACTGCGCCATTCTTGAGAGCTGGCTCTGCACTACTTCTCTTTTCACCTGTTAAGAACCACATTGGAAGGAAATTAAGATTATATAGCTTCCAAGTTTTCATAATACTGAGGAAAACTTCACTTTAGCTTTAACTTACACTAGATACACAAACCGAATTGTTCTGTGTACAGTTACTTAAATGTTAACATGATCTGAAACATAAAACTCCCTACTCACCTTCTGTTTATTCTGCTCTTCTTTTTCAGGTTATTTTTGTTAATCAGAGAAAAACAGATCACTCAGCTGAGCAGCAACTCTTTAGTTTTCATATTAAATATATTTGGGATAAGGATACCTCACTTACTTCCTAAAGACTGATGAATTATTGGAGAGATCTGGGAGAAGCAGCAGAACAGGGTGTTGTAAATGAAATTCAAATATCCTTCAGCACAACAAAAAGCAGTATTTTTAGCTACAGTCAGGACAGATTCTTTTTAAGTTTCAGTAAAAAATCTGAAAGAACAAGTGCCACATATGATCTTAACCAGTGTTACCATCACTAAATATAAACAATAAAAGGGAATTTCCTGGATCTGTGTGTTTCTCTAAGACCATGTAGGTTACAGAGTAGCAGAGCTTGATACTATATTGACATTTCAAGGTTTAGTACAACAAAGAGTGAACTGGGCATCTGAACTAAAGCCAAATGGATGAACAGGGGTTTACAGTTAAGCAAATAAATCAGTACAGTTCAGTAAGTTATCACACACAAAAGAAGCAGTCAAAGCTTTGGTTTCTTTCAGCTGTTGTCAGTGTGTGTCCTCATGTGTTCAGGCAAAGCAGAGGCTGCTCCTTATTACACATATTTCTAGAGCACCTACAAGCACATTTGGGATCCTAAACCTTATTACTCCCCAAGCATTCCCTCTCTGGTAAAGAGGTAAGAGAAGCTAAAGTTGGCAGGATGGGGAATTGGGGAGTTTTTATGCAAATATAATCAATAATATAGCTGAAAGAGCTCATGTGCAAAAAACTGCCCAGACAGAGCAGGGAGAGCTACACAGAGGCCAGTGGAACCTGTTTAAGTAAGAGGGATAAGTGAAAGGAATAGGCTGGCTTTGCTTCAAGAACAGACAAGCCTAATAATATTCAACATCCAACTTCAAAAATCTAGAAAAGCAGGAGTTCCTGGACATGAAGTCCTAAGGGGAGGAGAAGAAATTAAATTCTGGAGTAGGCTGTGCACAGAAATTCCTTAGCAAGTTAGTAATCCCATATAATTAGATTTTTCAGGTAAATGCTGAAAAAAGTCAAGAATTACACGGGTCAGCTTCTGGCATTTCAAGACACAGCCCTGGGAGCACAGCAGGCGGGTATCAACCTGCAGCCCCAAGAGCTAGTAAGGATGCACACAAATTAGCTATGGATCATAGTCAAGATCCAGCCTGCTCACATGAAAACAGCTCTTGAAATAGCTCCTTCCCTCAGAAACTCTGCAGGCACGAGTCACCAGCAAACTTAACGCTGTAGTGACAGTTCTACAAGCTCTGTCTGAAATGGACGAGCCTTGCTGCTATTATTTTAGTTGCAGGGCCACTGGAGGCTACAGGAACTCGAGTTTTGCACCTTTTGCTCAAATATTAATCCTCAAAAATACCCCACAAAGTTTCTTGAGCCTTTCTGTGCATCCTAATAACCATCCATGCACAGCAGATGACATTAAAACTGAGCTAGCCCTACACATCCAGAAGAAAAACAAAATGGAAGTAAAAATCCATCGACTTCGTAAAAAAAAAGGCAGCAAGCACTGCTTTGCCCTTATACTAAAATTCAGTTCTGCTGATGTCTTCTACACTGAAGGAAAGTGTTGGGGGATCGTTTAAGTAAGAACAGCTTGAATACAGCCAGAATTATTTCCAATACTCAACGGGCTCCTACAAATTCAACAGGCTCAGCAGAAGATTTAATAAACTGGAGAATTTGAGACGATATTTACACACTTCCTGCACTGAAACAAAAACACGTACACTGGAAGTGGTAAGCAGTGTTTTTAGATGCAATGTTTTAACGACACCTCTGGAGTTTATTACTAGGATTCAGTAACTGGCCAGAGATGAGGAACAGCCGTGCATGTATTTAAGGGGAGAAATGCTCGGCAAAAAAATAGGAAGTCACAAACAGGAAAGCGAGCTCATTCTCACCAACAGGCAAGTCCTAAGGATTACATTGAACAGAGAAGGATCCATACAACACGACAAAACCCTTCTACCGAAGTCATTTCACAAGGTTAACACAAGGCCAAATCCGATACCATATAAACATATATTCTAAAGAAATCTAAAGCTAATACAGAGAACAAACAGCAAAGCGTTTGGACACAGAGCATGTGCGATTTCCTCCTCTGCATCACAAAAAGAATCGGGTTTTGTGCTTCCCCCCCCAAGCAGCATAGACCCATGGAAGGGAGGGAATAACGCCGTCCTCCGCCATGAGATTTCGGGCTCCATCCCTGGGCAAGCGCCCGGCTGCGGAGGCCCGGGAGGTTCCCGGGGAGGTGCCCCGCGAGTCGGGCAGCCGGGCCAGGTCCCAGCAAGTGACACAGCTGCTCGGTGGTGGCCCAGGTGCTCCCGATCGGAGCCCGAAGCCCCGTGGGGACCCCGGACCCGAAGTGGGGTGGCGGGGACGGGACGGGGAGGGAAGGGCGGACACAGAACGGCGGGGCCGCCGCTCTCCGGGAGACGCGCGGGGGGTGCGGGGGGGCTGCCGGCCGGTCACCGCGGCGAGAGCGGGCGCCCCCCAGCCGTGCCCGCCCCGGTGCTGCTGCATGGCGCTGCTCAGCCTGCCTTGCAGAGGGAGCTCGAGTCCCGCTCTGCGCCTCGCAGCGCCTCTCACTCCGCCGCACACGCCAGCGCAGCGAGGCGGCGGCCGGCGGGAGCGGGACACGCAGCCGTCCCCGCGGGCAGCGCCCGGCCGGACACCGCGGCAAGACACGGGCGGCGGGCGGAGGGCGCCGGGCGAGCCCCGCGGAGGTGCGAGAAAGGGGGGGAGCGGTGGCGGGGCGGGAGGGGAGCGGGCCCGGCGGGGCGGGGGAGGGGGGGGGGAAGGAAGGGACGTGCGGGACGGGAAGGGAAGGGAGGGGGCGGTAATGGGGCGGTTAATCAGCGGTGGCGCGGTGGAGGAGACAAAGGAAAGAAAATGGAGTCGGGGCCGGCGGGTGGCGGCGGCCGGGGAGGGAAGGAGGGCGGGCGGCCCGGGCGGTGCCGCAGCCCAGCGCCGCGCTGTGGGGAATGGCGGCGGTGGCGGCGGCGGCGGCGCGGGGACGGTAGAGGGAGACAAAGCCCCCCTTGCTGCCCCGGCGGCGGCCGCTGCGGGGCCCCAGCCGCGCCGGAGCCCCATCGTGACACCTAGAGGCCGGAGAACGCGACTGCAAACCCCCCGCCGCCGCCGCTTACCTGCGCCCCGCGCCCCGCCGAGCTCCCTCCGGCCGCCGGGCCCCGCCGCCGCCCCGCGCCGCCCGCGGGCCCCGCGGAGGAGCCGCCGCGCCCCGCACGCCCCGCCGCGGCCGCCGCCGCTTTAAGCGCCCCGGCACCAGCCCCGCGGTTTAATCGCTCCACAGTCGCTTTCGGACACAAAATGGCGGCGGGCGGGGCACAGTGCGCACGCGCCACCCAGCGCGGCTCTGCCGCGGCCGCCGGCCCGAGCGGGGGGGAAAGGGGGGGCGGGGGGGGCCGGCGCGCGCGGGGAAGCGGCCGCGCGGGGCAGGCTGGGAACGGCGGGCGGGGCGGGGCGGGGCGAGAGCGGGGGGGAGCGAGGGCGCGAGTCGCGCGCCAACTTCAAACGCGCGGGGCCCGCGGCGTCACCCGGCGCGCGCCTGTGCGTGCGTGCGTCACGGCATCACGTGCCGCCGAGGGGCGGGCGGCGGGGGGGGCCGGAGGCAGCGCCCCTCCCTCCCTTCTGGGCAGCGCGCGGGGCGGCGTGAGGGGAGCGCTGGGCAGCTCCGCTGTTAGTGCTGCCCCGAGATCCGGACAACGGCGGGCTGTCCCAGCTCTGCACGCCGCTGCTCAGCGGGAACTCCCCTCTTCACCTCAGCCAAAACTGACCCACTCACCTCAGCCAAAACTGACCCCCTCACCTCTGCCAAAACTGACCCCTTCACCTCTGCCAAAACTGACCCCCTCACCTCTGCCAAAACTGACCCCCTCACCTCTGCCAAAACTGACCCCCTCACCTCTGCCAAAACTTCCAAAGCAGGCAGCTACGCCTCAGCTCCGTGGGAAGGAGCTCCTCAGGAGAATAAGGCCGCAGAGGAAGTCCATGCTCTGTGCTGAGGAGGAATTTGGCCTGGTTGAAAGACCCAAACTTCCCTTAAGCTGGAAGAAACCCTGACACTGAAGAGTCAGTACAATCATGAATTAATCAGCAGGAAGGTCATAGGACAGTTTTGTAAATACCAACAATTGTCTGGAATTAGGGTCTAGAGGGAAAGCCATGCAAGGAGTGGCTGAGGGCACCTGGCTTGTTCTGCCTGGAATAAAGGATACTGAGGGCAGAGTTCTCTGTGGGCTTCAGCTCCCTCAGGAGGGGCAGCTCAGATGTCTGCTCCCTGCGACTAGTGACAGAACCTGAGGGAACAGCGTGGAACTGTGTCAGGGGGAGTGAGGCTAGGTATTAGAAAGAGGTTCTTCACCCAGAGGGTGGCCAGGTACTGGAACAGACTCCCCAGGGATGTAGTCGCACTACCAGGCCTGAAAGAGTTTGAGAAGCGTTTGGACAACGTAAGGCATGTGGTGTGATTCTAGGGGATGTCCTGTTCAGGACCAAGATTTGGACGTGATGGTCCTTGTGAATCCCTTCCAACTCAGGAGATCCTAGGATTCCACAGTTCTGTGATTTAAGATGGTGTTTGACTGGTGTTTTTAAGGACCTTCGGCTTGCCAAGCTCATAATCAAGTAGGACACATGAGCTCCAGTCAGCTTCAGCACAGCGGGAATGGTAGATGTTCTGCCAGGTGTTTAGTAGGGAGCTTCTGGGAAAGTCAGCAAGGTTGATTTCCATTGGAAGTTAGACACCATGGTGTTTTTTGTCCACAGCTTATCCCCAAAAGGTGAAAAGAGCCACGGCACCCTTGGTGAGATGCATGAATTTATGTGAGGATACTCAGGGGCTTGCCTGTCTTTTATTTGCTGCAGTTTCCTGACTTGCTGAATCTTCTGGGTTTAACATATTTTCTCATCTCCAGCAGTGTCATAGCAGCCCCAGAGCTGATTGACAGGCAAGCTGAGGAGAGGAGAATTCCATGAGCTCATGCTGCATCCTCTTGGTATTTTCTTACCATAAATCCATGTGAAATGGAGCAAGAGTAATGGGTTAAAATATTAATAGGTCAAAAATCAGACGCATTGGAAGGAAGCTGCATTATTTTTTTCCTCTTACACCATCAGTCGCTGGAGGACAATAAGGCCAGGAATTCAGAGAGAAATCTGTAAAGAAACCCCAACACAAACCTGTGGTGGGAGTTTTAAGGCTGTTAAGAGTTGAAATCCATGTTAAAAATCTTTCCTCCAATTTATGCCTCGTGAGATATCACTGGAGTTCGGGGTAAAAGCTGTTCAACAGCCCAGGCATTACCGCAACCTGCTTAACAAGTGACAAAGCCATCAGAAAAACATTAGCATACATTAGCATGTGTAAACTGTGCCCTTAAATCCTGGTATGAATAATGGTGATGACTTGCTGAGCTGTGCTGTGGAGAGGAGGGTCCCTCTGCCAGGGGTGTTGGGCTGAGAGTGAGATCAGGCCCTGACCCGGCTTTACGGGTTTCTCCTGCCTAAGCCTAAGCTCTCTCAAGTCCTTGCAAAGCAGCAGAGCGCCGTGGGCTGTGTTCTGAGTACCAGGACTCCTTAGGAGGTTGTTGACAACCCAGAACAAGTTTTCTTCTCAGGATCATGACAGCAAGATAAGTCAATTAGCTTGTTTCAGTGGGCCATTGGCAGCTTACCGAGGGGCCAGAGGGGATGAGCTGTGTGGGTGCAGCCTTGGCTGAAGGAGAAATAAATTATCTACAAAGCAATGGTAAAAAGTGGCCATTAATTATGAGAGGTGATGGTGTATCCCACAATCATGAGCTCCTGGGTCTTCATTGCATGAGAAATTTGAATCATGAAAATAATATCCTGAATTTAAAGGAACCTCACAAGGAATTTTGAGTCCAATGTTGGACAATCAAAGCTTTGCTAAAATAAAAAAAAATCCCTACATCCATGGCCTTCTGTTTAGCCACTGGATGAGTTGGTGTAGAAGGAAATTAAGTTAGCACAGCACGAAGAATCTGCTCAGAACATTTCTGTAGTGTGAATTTTTAAAAAATCATGTACATTCTAAGCTGTCAAGCCATCAATTCTCACGCTGCAATTTTTGGGAGAATGGCATATCTTTCGTCTGTAGCCGTGAATCCTGCTTTAAGCTCAAAATTTAGCTCAGGCACGAATCAAAATGGAGAGAAGCAGTGGCCGTGTGTAAAACTGTCTCTTACCCTGCTTTAACTACTCACCCAGGGCAGGGTGTAAATGGCTGCTAATCATCCCTCTGCCTTTTGTTTGAACCATTCCATGTCAAATGGTCGCATCTCTCTAGTAGGAATGTCGCTGATTAGGAAGCAGAAATTTTTTGTCCTGGCAAGCACCTATTCGTGGACTTCTCCTGCCAGAGGTGTTCCGGGCCATCCACGAGCGAGTGCTAGGGGTCTGCCCTACTGATCCTGGGTTTCCTCACTTGGAGGCGCTTTTGAGCTGATTTGCAGGGAATTCAAATCCCCAGCTTCAGTCCTAACTGTGACTGCTCCTGAGTATCCGTCTCTGAGCCTGTCCAAATGAGACGCCCAGAGGCAGATCCTCCTAGAAAAGTTGCCTGAGCGAGGCCTTTCCGAGAGACACCTTGCCCATGAGCAGAATGGAAAGAACTGAAGCCAAGGAACTCCCGACCACCTTGCTGAGGCCCTGGGTAGGTTCACCCTCCTCATTCCAGCTCTGCGGTTCCATCACCTTCACAATCCCTCAGGAGTCACCATTCGAAGTCAGCTCTAAGGAAGGCAGTAGTCGAGCTTGAGAGCATAAAATTAAGTTTTGAAGGCTGCCTAGAGCACCATTTGGTCTTTCTGTGAAACAAGGCCCCAGCTGTTGCGCCAGGAGTGGTCCTTGGAGAACAAGCCCATACAGATGTGCCTGACAGCCCTGCAAGGAACACGTCAGTGCTCACGAGGAGGCTGTTGCTTTGCTGTGGTTCAGCTCAGGCTGCTTAGCTGTTCCAATCATCTCTAAGTGCCCCAGTGAGTGCCTTGGAAACATGATTTCCCACAAGCCTAGGAAAAGGTGGGAGGTCCAATTTTAAGGTTGCTCAGACCCGAGAGTCATAAACTGTAACCTCCAAAAATGACTTCGCATCAAGATTTAAGTGATTTCTAACACAAGGGCTGCTTGGAGCTTATAGTGCCACAAAGTGGCAGTGTCTCCTTGGGGTCATCCTGGCTGGTGGCTGCTGTTGGTGTCAAACCCAGGCAGCTGCACCAGCCCGGATGCTGTGCAAGAGGAGGGAACATTGTGCTGATGGTCTTTAGGGGCTTCTCAGGACACTTTCCCAAGACTGACAGGTAAAAAGCAATACTGCAGAGTGCTCCAGAATCTGTATGCACCCTTCCAATTAAAAGGAAAAAAAAAACAAAACCAGCAGTTTGCAGGGAAAAGGAACATCTTCCCCAAGCCACAGCACATGGATAATGTAACTGTGACACAGACACTCTCCCACGGGCTGCAGCTCCTGCAAGAAAAGCAAGTAGCTGCTGAGCACAAGCACGTCCGTACGGGAGGGGGATGTTTTAAGTGCTGACACAGATTTGGCTGACAAACACGGTGCTGGCACACTGTCTCCTTTGAAATAACAAATGCTGCCACAAAACGTGCTCTACACTGCTGTGTCTGTCCCTAGTGCTGTGAAAGTGGCTCCCAGGGAGTTCACCCATGAAGCTGAGAGGTCCAAAAATCAAAACCTTTTGTGTGAAGTTCGGTCCTGTGGAAATGGCAGTCCTGCAATTCCAGGTGACCTGGTGGTGTCCATAGGGTAGAGGTCTTTGGCAATGCCAGCACAGATCCATTCACAGCAAGGGGCTCATCAACAGATTCTTAAGTTAATCTGTTTGAGTTTTTTTCCCACATGTTCTTACAGCCACATAAATAATGGGATTATTCCTTGCAATTCCAGGAGCAGAATCATTTTGTCCTGGCCTGCAGCTCCCTGCCTCCCCTGACAGAAGTCTGCTTTCCTTCTCTGATCTCTTCAGTCAAGGTGTAGCTTATCTTGGAAAGTGGAATTGTGCTGCTGGGAGGGGACAAGGTTTTGGCAGGGCAAGGAGAACACCCAGGTAGGTGAGTGAATTAAATTAATGGCTTTGGCCACTGGGGCACTGGGCTGGTTTTTTTTCAGCAGTTATTACAAGGGGAAGAGAAACCAAACCAAACCAAATGTGTAAGAGGGCTGGGCCACTTTCCACCTCTCAGGTGCTCTCTGCAGTTGCATGTGCCAGCTGGGACCTACATCCCTCATCTCTTGCTGCTCAAGCTGACAATATGTTGCAGTGCTTTGGGAAAAGCACTGTGCTTCCCTTCTGGACCTCACCCAGCCCACAAAGCAGGTGGAAGAAGGCTAAGGGATGAGTGATGCAGCAGTATCCCCTGGTTAGCCCTGTCTGCAATCCCATCTGCAGATAAAACTGCATCCAGAAGTGATCATGCTGAGGGGGTGTCCCAGATGGGACCACATGCACCACAACATGCTACATTCTGCCTGAGCCAGCCCCAAAAAGCTCTGCTACAGTGAGGAAGGAGGAAGTGAAAGCTGCAACCGCTTGGGATGTACTTAAAAACCCTGGGAAGCACCAATGGATGGGCCTTGCTTGGCCTGGGAACTGTAAATCCCCTGCTCCGCTGGTGATGGCAGTGCCCCTGCTCTGGCAGGACTGAGGGGATGTCCCTGTCTCTGCTGCTTTTGGGGGCATCTTTGCTGCACTGAACTACTCCCCTCCCAGGACCATACAGGCCATTAAGATGATTAAGGGATTGGAGCAGCTGTCCTGAGAGCTGGAAAAATGAAGGCTTGGGAGGGGGTTCTTGTTCCTGCCTGGTTGGGAAATAAAGAATTACAGAATAGTAAGGTTGGAAGGAGCCACTATGGGTAATCTGGTCCAACCTCTCTGCTCAAGGGGTCATCCTAGAGGGCATTGGACAGAATTGTGTCCAGATGGTTTTTTAATACCTCCAGTGAGGGAGACTCCACACCCTCTCTGGGCAACCTGTTCCTTTGTGTGGTCACCCACACTGTGAAGTTGTTCTTCCTCATTTTCACGTGGAACTTCCTGTGCATTAGTTTCTGCCCATTGCCTCTTGTCCTCTTGCTGGGCATCACTGAGCAGAGCTTGATCCATCCTCTGGCACCCTCCCTGCAGATACAGACAGACATTGATGAGGTCCCCTCTCAGTTGTAACTTCTCCAGGCTGAACAGCTCCAGTTCCCTCAGTCTTTCCTTGTAAGAGAGATGTTCCAATTCCTTAATCATCTTTGTATCCCTCTGTTGAATCTGCTCCAAGAACTCCATGTTTCTCTTGTACTGAGGAGCCCAGAACTGGACACAGCATTCCAGATATGGCCTCAGATATGGAGGGGCAGGATCTTGCCCTACTGCCAGTGCTCTTCCTAATGCATCCCAGGATACCAGTGGCCTTCTTGGTCCCTAGGACACGCTGCTGGCTAAGGGAAAGCTTCTTGTCCACCGAGACTCCCTGGTCCTTCTCTGCAGAGCTGCTTCCCAGCAGGTTGGCTCCCATCAGGTACTTGTGCATGGAGTTATTCTTCCCCAGGTGCACCATCGTGGTGGGTGTTCAGGGATTTAAACCAGCAGAAGGTGATAGGCAGGGTTTGAGAAGAGGAAGGCAAATGATACAAGCTTAAAAATATCACCAGTGAAACCACAGAGACACATCACAGAGACAGGGGGAGCAGTTCTTGAGGTCCCCAGCCCCACAGTGACACCATGCAGAGTATAGGAGCAAGGGCCCCAGCATCCCTGCTTCATGATGCATGCAGAAAAATCCAGGATTCCCCCTTTCTGCCCAGCCCAATCGGGAGGTGGCACAGGACCCAGCACTCTGCCATGCACTTTGTAGCCTGATACCACCTCCTCCTTGGTGGGGCAGAAGGCTCCGTGTCACCAGCCACATGCTGCCAAGGCCATTGAACTCAGGAAATTTAATAAAAGCAGTGAGAACCAGTTGTGTTGTGTGTCAGGGAGGTGGCCCCCACCATGATGCTGCACCATGCTCTCACGGCCACCAAGAGGGCAAAGTTCCTGGGAGAGCCAGAGGAAGCAGTGCTGTTTTCCCAGCAAGCTTGTTGGTGCTGAGGAGCTGCACAGGAGTGGCACAAAAACCTCCAAAAACCTCCAGAATCAGGGAATGTGGTGAGGGACAAGCAGCAAGGGGGGACACAGAGAACAGCCTCCCTCCCAGCCCAGTGACGTGTCCCTCACACAGTGAGGTGGGGACAGCGGATATCCTGGGACAAGGCACAGCCAGTTAGGCAGAGCAGCTCACAGGGTGGTTTAGCATTCCCTGTCACACCCATCCGGTGTGGGAACATTTGGGAACATGGCCTGGCCACCACAGCTGCTGCAATCTGCTTCCAGTGCTAGACATGGGTCCTTACTGGTCCAAACTGGAAGTCAGGGCCTAGATAACCAACAACACATGGAGATGGGGAACGTGTGGATTTACACTCACAGACAGACAGACACATACACACACACATGGCTGTTTCCATTCCCAGGGCAGCCCTGGTTTTGGTGGCCCTCATCCTGTATGGCCACCTCCTTCAACCTTGGGTGATCCATCCCATGCTCAGCAGCCAAATTTTGGCAACATTGGCTGAGTTGAAGGGCCAGAAGTCACAATCATTTCCCGTGACATCCCCTGTCACCCTCCAGGCAGCTAAGCTGACACCCAACTTGCCGTGCCCCAGGGCACTGGGGCCAAAGAAACACCCTTACAGCGACACCAACACTCTTTAAAGGTTTTTATTTCTGCTTTAAAATCAAAATTAGTCATTCTCTGTAATTACATTATATATAGATTTATAGAGACAATATAGAAAAGAATTTTTTGCTTTTGTTTTTCTGCAAAAATCTGTAAATAAAAATAAAATAAAACAAAACAAACAAAAAAAAAGGTGGCAGCTTCTGTCCATCCGTCTGTCCAACCCTCTATCGCTCCTCCTGCCCCTGCCCTCCACAGCACTTTCCAACAGGCCAGGAAAGGCTCTGGGCTGAGGCCACATCTCACTACACTCCCTACAGCCACAAGCCAGGAAGGGACAGGAGCACGTGGAGCTGGAAAGAAGAAACGCCAGCAGAATATATTAATATCTTATATTTCATTTTATTTAAGTCCTGGGGACTCCAGGTGGCAGAGGGCAGCAGTCCCCATGGCCCTGGCAGCTCCTGAAAAGAAACAGCAAGGTTTCCAAAGTGCAGGTCCTTCCGGGACAGGGCGCATGCCCTCGAGCAAGAGGAAGGCAAGAGGAGGCAGAGAAATCCGGTACCTCTCCTGCCACCCTAGTCCTGGCAGCTGTAGTGGACGAGGGGGACAGGAAGGGTGGACTCCCTGGGTACTTTAAATAGCGATCAGAGGGTGGGATGTGCAGCGAGACCCCTGCCCAGTGGTGTGGAGGTGGCACCCCTGGGGCCGGTGGCCGGGGACAGGGAAGCGGTGCTCCGTAAGGCAGTGTGCAGCCATGGCGAGCTGCCGGCGGGCGGGGTAATACTGTGGTGTGCTGCCGGGAGCGGAGCTGCCGGGTCCCCAGTCCGTGCAAGCCCGGGTGGCCCAGCAGTGCCTTTGCCCTCAGGGATGGCAGGCGGGTGTGCGTGGGTCTCAGAAAGCTGTACTGGCCATGCTAGCTGGTGCAAAGATCCGTGGGAGGCTATCCAGGGTCTCCTCCAGTCGCCGGTGAGCTGATTTACCGTCTTCCCCTGCAAGTACGTGCCACGGTCAGTGATACGAACTGCAGAACTTCTGTCCCCTGCTAATCCCTGTCCACTTACCCTGGCCTTTCCAGGGAAACATGCCTAATACCTGGTAGAGCTGAGCCTGCGTGCTATGGCCACAGCATGGAAACCTCTCGTTCTCTATAGCACACCCCTGGACAGGTCCCAGCTGAGATCTGGATCAAAAAGTCCCCAGAGCTCCCCACTGAGAGGTTGCAAATCCCATTCTCCGCTGCCCATGTGGGACAGGGTTAACCCGTGTTTCAGCTGCAGGAGTGTTGGCTTGTGGAGAACCTCACTTGGGGCCAAGGTACCAGTGCTCACTGTGCCAGCTCCAGCTCCAGTGGCTCCAACAGCTGTGCACATCTGCATGCACTGGCATGGGGGTCAAAAGGGCTCCCTCGGAACCCCCAGGCACACACAAGGATGCACACATCCATGCTACAGGCTCACTCTGAGCTCTGCCTGCAAATCTGCCCGCAGCGGCCATCCCCAGCAAGAGATGGTGACATGGACAATCTGCTGGGACATAGGACACAGGCATCTACATGTGTCGGGGTGCCAGTGGGATGTGCACTATCAACAACCAAGACACACAGACTCCAAAACGTGACACAGCTGACAGGCTCTAAGACAGAGACATTCGTGAGCAAAGCAGCCGGAGCAGGGACAAGGGGTACGAGGACAGCTCACGTGTCCCAACCTGTGCAGCAGTTGCCACGATCTGGAGGCCTAGAAACACACTCAGATGGTTCTCTCAGGGCCATCTAGCAAATAATAAATAACAACCAGGCTTAGTGCTGTGGCTACAGGATGCCTGGCCCTCACTGCCAGCTTGTTCTTGCCTGGCAGAGCTCAGGGCATGATGAACCAGAGTGCGTGGGGTAGTCATGGAGCCCCATCTCCCGTGGGCACAGCTGGCACCAGGAGATGCCACTTGGGATGCTGTGGGTGGGGAGCAAGCAGAGAAGCATCAGGACACTCACCGCACAGCATCAGGCTCTGCTTGGCTGCCTCCCGCACAGGCTCTTTGTCAGTTTGGCACAGGTAAACCAGCTGCTCGATGCTCTCTTTGGCCTGCAGGAGAAGGGACAAGGAAATGAGTTTTGGCTGTCAAGTCTGGAGCAGGAACACAGCCAGATGGGGAGGGTAGCAGAGGGCACTGCAGCCCCATGGTGCAGAAAAGCCCCTCATCCTCTTTCTTTTCCTCCTCATTGTGTTTCCTCTTCCCCTGGAACATGCAGCCCTGCTGCCTCCTCCCCACATCCCTCACCTTCAAGCAGCCCAGCGCCGCACACCCTGCCACACGTGTCTGCACTTCCTCATCCTCCAGCTGCTCCAGGAAACACACGAGGGCCTGGGGGAGATGGGGGAGTCAGTGCCACCATCTGTAGCAGAGCAGGGGCAGCACCCCAGGGGCTGTGGCACCAGCCCACGTCATCCCTGGCTTGCCCAGCACGTACCCGTTGGCGGAAGCGGGGGTTTTCTGCCAGGCTGCGGAGCTGGGCTGACACGGCGCTCACCACCTTGCTGTTGCCCTCCACGAGGAGCACGCTCAGCGCCTTTAGTCCCTCCTTCTTCAGGCGGCCCTCGGGCATGCGCTTCAGGGCACGCAGCACCACGTCCTGGTCGTCCGAGTTGAGGTTCTGTGCCAGCAGTGCTGCAGGAAGCCATCCAAGGTGTGGGGACTCACATAGCACTGCCCCCACACCCCTGCCACCCATCCCCGGGCACCTTGGATCCATGCTGGGCAGAGTGGGGCCCACACAAGGTGCCAGTGCATGGAATTGCTCCCCAAGACACTGGGGGACCTACAGCAAGGATATCAAAAGGCAGCAGGGGACTGGGCTGCACTCTAGATCAGACTGACTTGCCCACCCCAAGGATGGCTGAGCCTCTTGGTGATGCCCCAGAATGGTCATGGCACTGCTAGAGGGTGATCAATCACTATGGTGATACTCTGGCACCCCATCCCAGGACTTAAGGAGGGTGGGAGGACACCCACCTTCTTCTGCCAGCTCCATCATGTAGGTGTCAAGCACCAGGGCACCAAGCGACTCAAAGTGGCTCCAGTACTGGAAGATGGTGATCTGCTCGCTCTGGGCACTGCCGGGCCGCCGGGGCAGCCGCCGATTCAGCACGTCCTCCACCAGTTTCACACACACTGTGGGAAAGAATCAGGATCACAATGTGCAGCAGCCATGGTCACTCCTCTGTGGAGCTCCTGGCACCCATATCCTCCCACTCATGGTCACTGAGTGAGGCTGGCAACTCCCCGAACACCCCTGGGCACCCACTCACCAATATCAGCCAAACCAGGGTGCTGCTCACTGATGGGAGCTGCATACTGGGCATTGAGCACCTGCAGGAACCGCTCCACAGGGCAGGTGTAGACATTGGGCACTTCCACACAGAGGTCCCAAAGGGGCAGCACGCCCTCCTTCCGTGTTGAGAACTGCACCACTGTGGGGACAGGCACTGTCAGACCTCCCTGAGGCCATGGCACCAGGCAGGTGACTCCTGCCCTCTGTCTGGCATGGTCCGTCACTGCCCAGCCATGCCCACGAGGGGACACAGGCATCACACAGCCTCCAGGATGGCACAGAGGGTCCTCTCAAGCTGTGTTTCTTTACCATCAGCGGCTGAGCTGGCTGCTCCTGCGCGCTCCTCCGTCAGCTGGCACACGATCTCCAGCACCTGGGACTCCCGCAGCAGCCTGTCCAGGGCATACATCTCCTGGCACCGCAGGGGACCGAAGGTGCCCAGCTTCTGCAAGGCACAGCCAAACCAGGGACTTTAGGGACAGAGCTCACTGCCCACATCACAGCCTCCAGGCTGCAGCAAGTCCCCCTTCAAGGGGATACATACAACCCACCCCAGAGTGTCCCCTGCTGCCATATCCCACCCTGGTCCTCACCAGCAGCAGGCGGTTGCAGTTGTTGAGGTGAAGCACCAGAGCCTTATCCAGGAACTCATTGCCGGTGCTCATGGGGTCAGTGCTGGCCTCAGAACCACTGCACATTCCGGTGTCATCTGCCCCCATCTCGCCAGCGCTGGGGGCTCTGGTGCTGCGCAGGGGTCTGCCAGCCCTCCTGCAAGCCACGGAGAGATCGAGGCAGTAGATCAGCACAGGACACCCGGACCTGGCCCTTCCCCACCCACAGGGCAGAGGACAAGTCCCAGGGGCACAAGGACTGCCTTCAGCCCACCCCTCATGGAGAGCTGCAGGGTGACATTATGCCACCAGAAGGACATTATGCTGGTTCTTGACCTAGACCTTCCCTAAGCTGTGAGGAACAGATCTAAATATTCTTGGGCAGCCTTGAACATCCCCTATTCCCACTGCCCCAAAGCCATCTCCTGCCCTGTGCCCCATGCCATGAGCCCCACTGTGCACCTCTCATCTTGGAGAGGCTCCTCCTCAGAGCCTTCTGAGTCCTCCATGTCGGAGGTGTTGAGGAAGCTGAAGCTCTCCAGCGCATGCTCCACTGTCAGGCTGATGCTGGAGGCCCGGCTGAGGAAGACGCCTTGCTTCTGCTGTGGAGGAAGTCATGGTGGAGATGGATCCTGGCTCACCAGCCAAGACAGCCCTGCCACCCACATTACCAGCCTATGCCATCATGGATGGCCCCATCCCCATCACCCAGGGGCACTGCCAGCAGGGATGTTATTGTCTCCATTGCCTCTGAGCCCTGCCATCATGGCTGGCCCTGTCCCCATCATCCCAGGCACTGCCAGCCAGGATGACCCTGTTCACCCTCACCCCATGACACCCCTGGGAGCCCCTCACCAGCAGCATCTCCTCCAGACGTTTGAGCTCCCGTTCGAGGGGCTGCAGCTCCGGGAACTGTCCCCGATAGTCATCCAGAGCTGAGCCCAGAAGGCTAATTGCCTCCTCCAGACCTGAATCCACCATCTTCCCCCGTGGCACCTCAGGGGTGCTGGTGGGCAGCGGTGGGGTTGGGATGGGCATCCCTTCTGCAGAGGCTTGTGCCAGTGCTGTGAGGATCCCAGTGCCATAGTCACTCTGTGCTGGCGCCTGGCTCTCCACTGGCTCTGCACTGGCAGCCTCCTCCTCACAGGAGGTGGCCCATGCCACGGAGGCACGAGGCTTGGCCTCAGTGGCTCTGTCCTGCCCTGCCACAGCAGCTGCCCCCACAGCACCAGGCAGAGGGTGTGCATCTTGCTTGCCCATCCCTGTGTCCTCCGTGCTGGGCGCAGGCTCCCAAGGGCTCTCCACATTCTTGACCTCCATTGTGGCATCCACACTGGCTTCGCTGATGTGGCTCAGAGTCCGGGAGTAGGGCACATGCCCGTTGGCCACTGTCTCCTTCTTACGGCTGCTTGGCTCCTCTGGCTGGCTCGCAGCAGAGGGAACACTGCTGCCACTGGCCCCAAGCATGGTGTCAGCCTCCTCTGGTTGCTGGGAGAAGGAGATCTCGATGGCAGGGGCGGAGGCCTGCACCTCAGGCTGCACGATGGGCTTGTGTGTGGCATGGCGGGCACTGCTGGACAGCTGGGGGCTGGAGGAGTCATCTGAGGACTCAGAGGAGATGGACCAGGCTGTGCCGTTCTCCAGCTCCTCTTGGCGCCGCAGCATATTCTGGAGAGGGGGAGAATGGTGTGTCAGCTGAGACCCTGCTCCTGCTGCCCCATATCCTCCAGCTGTCTGCGTGTCAAGCAGGGGCAGAATCGATCTGAGCTGGATGGCACTGCCATGGCTCTGCTGACACAGCAGGATGGCCAGCAAACACCTGGCAACTTCCAGCTCTGGATCCCACCCAATGCCAGCAGGCAATCCAGCTCCCCATGAACAACCCCATATGTCCTGGAGCCTTGGGGTGCCGGCAGTCCCTCAGCACAGTGGGATGCAACACATGGAGCCAAAGACACCAACCACCGTGGTTGCAAGGACAGCAACAGCTCCAGCACTAGCTGGTGAGGACAGAACTGGCCACCACCAATTTTGTGGTTCACCATCACTGAACCAATGCCAAGCCAATTCCACGTTAGTCACACCAGCACCATGACAGCATCACACCAGTGCCACACCAGCACTGTCGTCACACCATTACCATTTCACCAGCACCATCACCAGTACCGCACCAATGCCACCAGCACAGGGACACAGAGAAGCTGTCTACTCACTAGAGCCCAACTCTTGCATGGGGGTGAACCCAGGCTCCCCTAGCTCAGGGACCAGCTCTGCAGGACCAGCCAGACCCAGCTGGCAGAATCAGGCCTTTGGGCATCAGCGAGGGATAGTGAGTAGGAGACAAGGACCGGCTACAGCTACAGCGGGATGGCCACAGCGCTGGGCTAAGCTACTGGCCTGCTCCAGCCCCGCACTTACGCGGCCCTGCTGCGGCCATCTCCCGAGCTCGGCCGAGGAGACATCGCCGCAGGAGCAGCTCTGAGACAGCTTCTCGAAGAGTGTCTCCCGAAAGATGTCCAGCAAGGACCAACCACGCTTGTCAGCTGCCCGCTCCGGGCTCTTGGGCAGAGAGAAGAGGAGCTGTGAACGTGGGAGGGAGGAGCAGGTGCCGGTACTGGGGAGTCCTGATGGGATGGCTGGAGATGAAGGAGCTGCCTACCCATCCCTGAGCTGTGCCACCCTCTCAGACGTTGCCTAGGCACATCCCTGTGTGGACCCCTCCACTGGCCATGTCTCCTGAGCAGCCCTGCCTGGTGCCCACTTACATAGAATGCCTGTTCCCGCAGCGATGGCGTGTCAGGCGGACTCTGGTTGTAGGTGGAGAACCTCTTGTTCACTGTGGAAGCCTTGTTGACAGTGCTGGCTGCTGAGGGCTGGTCGTCCTTGTCGAAGGGGCTGGGGAGGACAGCAGGGAGGTGAGGGGTATGGACCAGCCCGGGGAGTCTCAAGACACCAGGACCCCCTCCAGACCAGTTCTGGTTTTCTATAATTACAGCCCTGTTTTGGGATGGGAGACAGCCTGGGGCAGGTCATCTCTTGCTGGGCATCCCTGCACTTCCATCTGCCACCAGCAATGCCTGCTGAGGTACTCACTTCCAGGTCACCTCCAGGCTGAGTTTGAGGGTGCCCAGGTCGTTGATATCCACAGCCACTACCTGGGGCAGAGCTGCAAAGAGGTCCTTGGTCTCACAGGACACATTGCCCACCACAACGTGGTTGGCCAGGCTCTTTAGCTCCGTCACCTGGAGAAGGAGGAGAGGAAGGAGAGGAGGAGATGAAACCATGGGCCAGTGAGGGTGATGTTTAGGTGAGGTGTTGGAAGTAAACCCTGGGAAGTGGTGGAATCACCATCCCCGAAAATGTTAAAAAAACATGTGGATGTGGCACTTGGGGACACAGTTTAATGATGGGATTGGCAGTTTTAGGTTAACAGTTGGACTTGATGATCACAGAGGTCTTTTCTGACCTAAATGACTCTATGATGCAGGGGAATAGC
The DNA here is from genome assembly GCF_963513975.1 of Fringilla coelebs. Taxonomy (NCBI): domain Eukaryota; kingdom Metazoa; phylum Chordata; class Aves; order Passeriformes; family Fringillidae; genus Fringilla; species Fringilla coelebs. Next base: position 6,934,610 of record NC_140040.1, on the reverse strand, counting down.
TGGCCCATCCCATCCCTGTCCTTTTTATGCACTATACCTTGATGGAGAGGAACTCAGTGACGAGGGGCAAGAAAACCATTTCCTCGCTGTCCCACACCTGCTTGCTGTTCACCTCGATGCGCCCTCGCAGCTTCCACCGCTGCCGTCCATACTTCATGAAGATCTGGGGATGCAGAGGTATGGGTATGGGGGAGACATGATCCCAAGGTGATGGGTGCTCTCTGTATGTCCTTAGGCATGGCCATGGACTCATGCCACCCACCACCACCACCCTGCAACACGCCCTCCACGCCAGCACCCACCTACACCCCTCAGACACCCCAAGGACAACAGGGCAGAGGAAGAGCAGAACCCAACCCATATGGTCCCACCAACCTCATACTGGTCACCAGCACAAAGCCGGGCAAAGCCTGCCAATCCTGCAAGAGAAGGCAGAGGGGCGTCAGCAGGCAGCAGGCAGGCAGGCAGGCAGTGGGACAAGGATGGAGCAGGACATGGTACCTTTCATCCGGATGTGGAACTCGCCCAGCTGGCTCTCCAGCTCATTCTCCAACAGACACATGTTCTGGGAACAGACAGATGAATGGACAGGACCTATGAGCAGCCACCCATGGACTCAGCACCCTGCCAGCCCAGCCAGCCAGCTGCCTCACCTCTGTGTACTCCTTGTATCCCTTGCTGGCCTCGGCCAGGCTCTCGCGTGCCTCCCGGCTGCCCGGCGAGCCTGTGCTGTAAGCCTTGACCATGTTGTGGGCTCCATCACGGAGCCGCCGCTGGATGCAGTAAGCCTCATACAGCTCATCTATCTGCAAGGACAGGCTCGAGCTGCAGTGAGGGGCAGGGCTGGGGACAGCGTGGCCACCCCAGCACTGCCTCAGCTCTCACCTTGCTTGCATGAAACTCCAGGCGACGCAGGAAGCGCTCAATTGACTTCACTTGCTGAAAAGCAGAGGAGATGGTGTGAGTGGCAGCACAGCCCCTCCCTGGAGGAGCCACAGGTCAGGATGTGGCCTCTGCGTCCCCTGCACTGAGGCTGGGGTCCTGCCTGGGAGCTGCAGGGTGGCAGCCAGTGGGAAGCATCCACGTGCTGCAGCCTCCTCTAGACTCCCATGCACCAGAAGGTCCTCCAGGAGCCAAGCCAGGCTCCAGGGTGCTTTTTTCCCAGCCTGTGAGCTAACCCATGCCCTGCACTCACTAACAACAGCTTCTGTTTGCCTGAAAGGGGTTACAAGATCATCTCTGCTTCATCCCCTGCCCACCTGGGCCACCCTGCCTGCAGAGCCCCAGACCCTCTCCTTTCCAGGGGACAAGGCAGCAGGGCACTGCTAGCAGAGCGGGGCTGGCAGTAGCACACCCCAGGCAGAAGGAAGGGGAATACAAAGGGAATGAGACACTGATCCCGCTTACCTTATCCAGATCGTAGAGAAAGCCCTGGAGGAAAGATCAGAGGGATAAGATGTAGCACAAAGCCAGCTCTGCCCACCCAAAGAAGACCCAGCACATGGCATCCACCACCCACAGCACGGCAGTGGGACATGCAGCACCCAGCCAGGGCTGGAGAGTGCATGACAGAGGGATGGGAGCCCCAACACCAAAACCTGGGCTGGCCCCTACAACCGCACAGAAATAGGCTCTGTTGGAGGACACAGATGGACCACGAGTTGTCCCAGCTGTGCCCACAAGCCCAGCCGTTTACCCAAAGCACCATTCCCCATAAGGCTCTTCCCAATTGGCACTCACCAGGCGTGAATTCCTCTTGGACTCACGGATCTGTGTGCTGAGCTTCTCCAGTTCCAGCTGGTGCACCTCCAGGTAGGCTCTGGGGGCAACCACACCATGGGAGTCAGGTTGGGCTGCCGTGTCCAGGGCTCCTGCTCCCCACAGCCCACACCAACCCAGCACACACGGCAACACATCCCCACTCCCTGTTCCAGCACGCAGGTGTGGGAACCCATATATGCCTCTACATGGGATGTGGGACCCCACACAATCTGGGACACCAAGGCAATGTGCCCAAGAGACCTGGTATGTATGGGAGCAGAGAGCTGCCAACCCCAGCCATGTCACAAGCTGTCCCCATGCCCCTCAGGAGCTCTCAGCCTCCACCCACCCTGCACTTACGTCAGGCCCTTCTTGAGAGCTTCGTACACCTCGTCCAGGCGGTTGGGCTGAGGCACCTTGGGTGGTGGGGACTTGTGGGACATTGAGAACATCCTACTGACCCTGGAGCCAGTCTTGCGGGAGACAGTGGGGGTGAAAGGTGAGAGATTCCTGGGGAGAGAGGCTGGGATCAGCACACAGCACCAGGGTCCTTCTGGGTGCTCCAGCCAGCCAGGCACCCGTCTCTAGAAAAGAGCGATCTCTAGCATGGAGGCCAGGTCCACTGGGCCAGGTCCACCAGGTCCCTGATGCCAGCTGGGAGGACAAGGCAAAGGAAGATGGCACCACCCGGAATCAAACTGAATTCCTGGAGGGTCCATGGGGACATCTGCAGCCCTGGTTGCCCTCTAAAGGGGGCATGCTTGATCCATCCCAGCACCCAGGTTGCCAGGGGCATAGAGGTGCTCCCTCTGGAAGGGTGAAATATGCCACGCTGTGCTTCCAGGGTAAGGCAAGGATCCCAATCCAGCAGGGGAGCATCCTGGGGACCGGCAGCCCTGTCGCCTCATCACCCAGCACAGGGACATGGGGCAGGGACATGCTCACTGATTCTGTGCCTCTCCACATGTCACCAAACCTGCTGGATGGAGCTGCCTCCCCCAGCCGACCCGCGGGATGCCGACCCAGCACTGGGACCTGAACACCACCCTTCCTGCCTTGTGCAATGGAGTCACTCCCCAGCCCAGCAACGCCTCACTCAGACCGGGCTCTTCCCTTCCTCCTTCCCAAGCATCGTTGTGCCACCAGTGCTCAGGAGACACTGTGGGCTCCTCATTTCCCAGCCTCAGGCTGTACCTCCCATCCTGTGCTGCTCTTCACAGAAGTGACCCAAAAGACTTCCCCGAATCATGGGTGGGGAAATTAATGTCTTGGCCTCTTCCCAAGAGATGGGTAAGCACGTAATTTCCACCATTCCTTCTCCTTCCCATCCTCCAAGGTCCCTGGAGGCATCTCCCACAAGCATCTCCCCAGCAACCACTTGGTTACAAGCATCTAAAAGTCCTCCCTCTTCTCTGTCTCTAAGGGGCCTGCTCTGGTACCCACAAATCACCAGCAATGTGCTGGTGACCTGGAAAGTGTCACTTGGCCCAGAGGCTGGACAGGACTTGGGGACAGAGTTGAGCAGGGCGGGAGGCCAGAGCACAGGAAGGCTCTGCCTGCTACCCAAGAACTACCTGCAACATGGTAGCCAGGAGCTAGGGATGGTGCAGAGAGGGTTGGTGGGGAAGTGCAGCACATGTGGATGCTCAGCAGAGAGGAGGAGGAAGGTTATGGAGGGACCATAATATCAACAGTGGAGGGAGAGGATGGAGCAGGGAACAGCTGCTCCTCACACTGCAACTGGCGGGCAGCTGGTAAAACCTTTCAAACAATAGGTTTGAGGTGACCCTGAGAAAACCCTGATTCACACCAGCACTCAACCCCGCAGGATGTCAAGGCCATCAAGACACTTCAAAGCCGCCCCAGCTCTACTGCACCCATTAAATATTATGAGATGGTTACAGGCAAGGTCTTCAGAGCTCGTTGAAGAATGAGGTGAGCTACACCTGCCCTCTCTCTCACGCTCTCGTGGCAGCAGCCACAGGGCTGCAGGGTCCTCACCCCAGCTGGAGCACGGCATGGCGGAAGGTTGGGATGATGGCCTCTGTCTCCTACATGGCCTCAGTGTTCCCTGCAGCTCCCTGTGCAACAGCCCCTGGCTACCAAAAAGATCCCTGAGGGAGATGCTGGGACAGCTGGATGGAAAAGAGCCTCAGGATGCACAGCAGGTCCCACCACAAGGCCCCAGCCTGTCCCCATTCCCCGTGGCAGGCAGCATGAGCAGCCATCTCCTACCTGAAGGGCCGGTCGGCCGATGAGTTCACTCCGGCGAAGGACTGGCTCCTATTGATCTTGGTGACGAGGACTCGGCGCTGCGGGCGCACAGACAGTGACATCGTTGAGTGTGACCTGGAGGGCCGCCCTGGGGACAATGACACATCAGGGTCACCAGCAGCAGGGTGAGGACACACATGCAGGCAGGACTGCCGCCAGCACTGAGAATAGCGCCCACGGACCATGGGTTGGGAGACTTCCCACTCTCTCAGTCTAAGAACACTCCTGGTGGCACTGGGACACAGATCCCATGCTGTCCCCAGAGATACTGCCCTGGGTGAAGTGGGGCTCTGGGCACTGTGAGCTCTCAGTGGGCACACCCAGACAGACACATCTCAGGTTGGCCCTATAGGAGTTACAGAAAGGGGCTGATGCCCAGTGCTTACCATGACCTTTCCCAGATACATCCACAGCAAACTCTCCACAGTGCCCAAGTCCAGACACCTCCTGCTGAACCCCACCTTCTCCTATGTCCGTTGTCACCCGTGCCACCCTGCTGCAGGGGCAGGAAAGGCACAGGGCTGGACTCAGCTGCCCAGCCCTTCGCTGTCTCCTCACTTGCTTCCGCTCACTCCAGCAACCAGGAGGGAAACCCAAGGACAACAAAGCACTTTGGAAAGTTCCCAGCTTTGCCAGGAGCTCTGCATGGGGGAAGAAAAGGCCAAGCCATTCCCTTCCAGACCCTGGAAAGTCTGTGCAGGCCACACATGTCCAGCCCCAAGGCTGGTGCACCCTGTCCTCTGCTTGTGGCAGTGACAGTGTCAGGAACCTTGAAACCACTGCCATGAGCTGCCTGTCCCCATCACAGCTGGTGCAGTTGATGCCAGCCAGGGATAGAGTAGTTTTCTGAGTCTCAGGGCCTGCACCTGGCTGCCAGTCTGCATCACAGGAACCATCCCTGTAGACCTGGCCAGGGCTGGGGCTTGGGGAGGGCAGCCCAAAGGACATGGCAAGAGCAGGGGAGAACAGGGCTCCTGGCCATGCGACCCCCAGCAGTGGCAGCTGTGCACAGGAAGGAGCCCAGCCCACAGGGCAGCCACGGAGGAGCAGGATGCAGAATGCTCCACTTCATTCTGGCCACCACTGATGGCAGGTCAATCCCTCTTTCCCAGCCAGCCCTGAGCAGAGCTGTGGCAGCTGCTGGGGATGAACCCACATGGTGCCCAGCAGTCACACATCACCAAGGACAGCCAGGCAGGACCCCAGGGATGCACAGCTTCCCTGCTGACAGACTGAGCCAGAGCCACCTCTCTCCATCCTAAGGGGCTCACTTTGCCTTTCCTCCAGTCTCCAGCATGGCCGACAGCGAGCAGCGCAGGGACACGGCACTGCTGGGGCTTCCACTCCCACCCCATCCCATCCCCCCTCCTTCCTCATGCTCAGGAGCCCAGCTCAGCCTGGTCCCACATGGCTCACACCCACTCAGCCACCAGCAGGCATCCCCCCAGCACCGTGCCCTTCACCACCCTGCACGTTAGGCTGGGGCCAGGGATTTGCAACACCCAGGATGTGCCAGAGCCATCTGCAGTCAAAGCTAACCACCACCACCACTCACCTCTATCCCAGTGGAGCCAGGAGGCAGCAGGTCCATCTGGTTCCCCCTTGGGACTCGTGTCCCAGCCCACACCACGGAGCCACTCGGTGGGTCCCACAGACACAGCGTTATCTGGGTGCCAGTCCCTCCATTTTCCAGGACAACACTGTCCCAATTAAGCTCATTATGAAGAGCTGTAATCCCTGGCAGCCCAGCTGACCTGCAGGCCTGGGCAGATTACCCTCTGCAGGGCTCTTTAATCTGCTCCCCACTGAGCAAGAAGGGCCTGTGGCACCCGTGGCTCAGCCACAGGGAGAGCACCCACCACCCACAGGACAAGGCTCTCATGCATGGGGCAGGTCACAGTTCAGGGTGAGGACAGTCCTGCCAACCCATCCTTCTCCAGCCCACATTGCCACTTTGGAGCACAGAGGGACCTCTAAGGAGGGTTTCCCAGGCAAGAGCCCACACTGGGGAAGGAAGCTGAGGTAGTCAGAGAGAAAGATGCTGAGAGCATCAAGGGAAGGAGGATGCAGGAGGGGAGGGGGAGAAGGATGCTGGGTGTGCTGGAGGGGACTGATGCCCCAGCACAAGTCAGAGCCATCTGCAGCCACCTGCCCAGGCACCTCAGAGGCTCCAGCAGACACTTGTGCCATGCTGGGTCCTGCTCCAAAGCACAAGAGGCTCCCACACTGTCACAGGGAGCAGCGCCTGCTGACAGGACCACATCCCTGCAGTCCAGCCCTGGACCCGGCTCTCCCCCAAACATTCACCATGATGCACCATGGCACCCTGCATCCCCAGACCTGGCACCCTACAACCAAGATCCTGTGCCAGGACCCCAAGCCCCCTCGGGGGAGGGGGATACCATACCCCTGCTCTGCAGGAGTGATACTCCAGGAGCCCCAAGGATGCTCCAGCCCAGCACTGGCAGCTAGCCGGGTGCCGAAGGGCAGCACTCCCTGCATGAGGCAGGGCAGGCAGGATGTGGGGTCTCTGTTCCTGGCACTCTTGGGCTTGGCTCACAGAGGAGGAAAAATCCCCAGCATAGTGCATTCCTGACATTACCGAGATAAGAGGTACCTGGTACCAGCAGCACAGCCAGCCCCTGCAGGGAGCAGAGCCTGGGGCATGCTTGGAAGGGACCACTGGGCACCATATCTTGCCCAGGCTGGTGAGCCCCGTGCCAGGCTTCCCAGGAGGCTGGCACCATCAGAACACCAGCACACTCATGTCCCTGCCATGGGCTAAAGCCCCAAGCACATCCTTTCTCTCTCCTAAGCAGAAAAGGTCCTGCCCCAAAGGTTCTGTCCCAGCAAGCCCCACCGCCCCCTGCCCTTCGTTAGGGCTCAGTGCTAACAAACATGCCTCCCGACCAAGCTTTTCACCTTTTCCGTGCCACAGACTGCCTCCAGATCTCCCAGCGTAGGTAATGCAATCCTGGGAGTATGTCCCTCTGTCCGTCCTTGGCCAGCACTGCCCGTGGGCAGCAGCCAGAAGGGCAGCGAGCAGCTGAAAAGGCAGCACAGCATGGGGTGCTGGAGCCCACCCCGGGGCTCTCCAGCCCGGCTGCCGGCTCCTCTCTCGACGCCTGGTGCTCTGGAGATGATTGGGATCCCAAGAATGCTGGTCTGAGCAGCGGAGGGGGCAGTCCGACCGGCTGGGTTGGTCCCAGCTGGTTTCTGTTTCCGACACTCAGACACCAGCCTCAGGTCGCTCTGGCGGGTTTATCAACACTGCCCTGGTCGGAGTCACCCAAAACTGGCTCCCCCTGAGTCCCCAGCCCTGCAGCCCTGGGAACTGAGGGTGCTCTGACCAGCACTTCCAGGGATGTCACTCACTGAAGGCCACCAATGCCCAGGGTGGCAAACCCAGCAGACTCCAGCACCCCTCACCTCGGGGAAGATACCCAGGACCAGGGAGCAGCACGTAGGGCACCCAAGGGGGGTGGGCTGTGGTCCCTGCACTGATGGCACCGCGGCGATCCCCGGGACACAGGAGGGCACATTGTCCCTCAGTGGGGGAGGCCACGATGGCCCCAAGACCATCCAGCCTGCCCGTGGGCAAGTGGGGGGTCCTGCCACCCCCGCCCAGCACCTCTGGGTGAAACCTGGACGCACGGCGGGGATGACCTCGGGAGCCTGTGAACTCAGCCCGCTGGCTCGGCTCCCCCGGGAGCAGCCACTGCATCCGTGTTTGCACAGCTGCGGCCCCGCTGCCCCAACCCAGGCACGTACCCCGGCCCCCGCCGGCCCCTTCCGGCCCCGGGACGGCCCTTGGCTGGCTCCCAGCGTGGGCTGGAGCAGCTCTTCCCTCCCATCACGCCTCATCCCCTCTCAGCGCAGAGGATGGGAGCATCCGGGGACCGAAGCCATCACGCCTTGGTCACAAGGAGCCTGAGAGCCGCCTCTTCCCTGACCTCTCCACGCTCTGCCTCTCTTCCAGGAAGGCAGGACACCCCCGGTTCCTGGTTCCTTCTCGTGCTGGGCAAGGAGAGGGACTGGGGGCTTTTGGGAGTCAAATGAGTCAGTGAATGGCATCCCAGCTCCCGTGACTCACCCAGAGAGAAAGTCTCAGCCATAAGGTCACAGCCTCACAGCCCCCATGGGAACAGGGAATGGCGATTTGGTTGTTTGGGTGGTGGCTGCTCTTAGCAGTTTGGGTTGGTTGGGTGCTGGGTGCTGGGTGCTCTCAGCCCCATGGCAGTAGAGACATGGCGCTGATATTCGCCCCTGCGGCCAGGGAAAGCTGCTGGCTCCTTGGGCCAAGTGGGAGGGCAGCAGGAAAGGGAAGGAGCTGCAAATGGGAAGAATTGGAGGAAGTGCTTATTTACCCCGCGGAGTATCCCTGCGGAAGGGCAGGGCACGGCACAGGCGGACACTCACAGCCAGTTCCTCGGGGGGCGTCACAGCCCCCGACCCTGCCACTCATCCCACAGGTTGCCTGTCTCCAGCCAGAAGGAGATGCAAACCCAAACTGTTACGCAGGGAAGTGGCCACCACTGGGGCAGGGGGTTTCCCAAAGGCTGGCAAAGCTCAAGCCCAATGTGTTCTCTAGGATGGCTCCTGGGAACCAGCCCAGGACTACTGTGGTACTGGTGAAGTGAGTCCCCCACCACCAAAGGCACAAACCAAGCACCCAGCCAGGATCCCCATGGACGCTGCTCATCTCCATACCCTGTGAGACGGGGCTGCATCCTGGCCATGGGCACCAGAATCTGCTCCTGAGTGGGCTGTGATCCCTCTCAGAAGTGCTGGAACCTCTGGAAGGATATTCCTGGGAGTGGCATAACCTTGTGGAGGTCCCACATGCCACCTTCCCCCTGACATCCTTATCTCCAGACTGCTCTTCTGGGTACCAGCAGCTGCCTCCACAAATCCTGCCCAGACAACTTGGTCCAAGTGCACAAAAGCAACCCCAAGGCCCTCTGTTCTGCCCAGGTCCCCTGGGGCCACCATGCCAGGGATGCTTGACATGGAGATGGGCTCTGTCCTCAACAGACATGGGGGCAGGAGCAGGGAAAAAACAGTTTGCCGAGGGAAACTGTGCTGCCAGGGCATCGGGTGCTGCCCTGGCATCAGGGGTGCATCACCCCGGAGAAGCTGGCAGCTGTGGCCCCTCTCCTGCCTTCAGACACAGCGGATCTCAGTGGAGGCAACAGCAAGATCAGGCAGCCAGGGGGTCCTATCCTGCACGAGCGCCGTGTCCTGACACCCCGTCAGCGCAACCCTCGGTGACAACCGCGTCCCTTGCAGGTGGCGGGTGCATATGTCCTTGGGGTCCCTCTTAAGGAGAGCTTTCCCCTCAAGAAAACTCCTCACCCCAAAATACCCCGCCGGAGCCCAGCCACGTCACCCCGGGAGCCTCGAACAGCTGGGGGTCCCCAAATGTTTGCCGTTCACTGGGGAGCCCTGGTGCTGCCGGTGCTCGGTACCTTTCGGTTTGCCACTCATGGCGTGCTGCGGCAGCACATCCCCCTCGGGCTGGGCTCAGCGTCCCGGGTGGTTGTTGCTCTCTCATGCCGTCTGTCCGCCCGAGTGCGGGGGCCGTGGCCGGAGGGCCCCCCCGGGCAGCAGTCTCCTCCCCCGCTTCCCCTGCCCGCGGGCTGACATCACTGCCCAGCGCCGCAGCCCCGGCGTGACTCAAGGGGACGGAGGATGGGAGGACACGGCAGGATGCCTGACCCTCCTAGAGGGAAGGGGCCCCACCAGCACCGGCTACACCCGGAGCACAGCACACTTTGGTCCCTATGATTCCCTCCCCACCGCTCCCCTAGGGAAACTGAGGCACGGGTGGAAGGGAGGGGAACAAGCACACTGCAAACCCCTCTCCAGCCCCTCTCTGGATCGCTTCCCTTGGAGACCCCCGGTACCCAGGGCCTAACACACGCCAGGGAGCACACACCGCCCTGCCGAACGCCCCGCTGGCCCTGAGCTGCACCCGAGGCTGGGCGGGGGCTGCACAGCCCCTCACCCCCGTCCCTGCCGGCTCCACTGCGGGCAGGCACAAAGCCGTGGGCAGCTGACGCTCACACCATTGCCGCTTGCTTCTGCATTGCTTGGGTTTAAATATAAGTATATACAAATATAATAAATATATATAGTTATATTTATGCATATATAAAACCACCGTGGCTTTGCTGTAGGCTTCCCACAGCATGCAATTCCGTGGTATGCCTGTGGGCATCCTCCAAGACCCAGGAGCCACTGGGAAAAGGGTTTCCTCGCTCAAAAGTCCCTACTTTGTATCCGGAGTATCCAAAGCCTTGGAGGAGCTTGCTCCCGCCAGGGCTTTCTCATGGGGCTCTCCAAAGATGCTGGAGTGCAATTCCCACGTGGGAATGTCTGTCCTGCTTTCTATGGGGGTCCAGCTCCCACAGTGCAGTGTGGCAGACCCACCTGCCCTCCATGCCAATCACAGCAGCCAGCAGCACCTCTCAGGCCCACAACTCCTCCCTGTTTAGGGCCGTAACAACCAAGAGACTCTGTGGCACAGATGTCACTATGCTTCAGCACTGGTCCTGGGAGTACCCGAGACTGCAACCCCCCTCCAGGTCGGACAAAGGCTGGAGCAGCCAGCTCTGTCCAAGCTGGGATCAGCTGCCCCTCACCGCGTCACTGGAGCAGGAACAAACACCTCCCTCCCAGGCTCCTTTCCTGTTTGCTGCTGATTTTAGAGCAAGGTCAGGACAGGTTCAGGAGGAAAAGCACTGAGACAGTCTTGGGGGTCCTTGCAGATATGAGGTCCTCCCACAAAATTAACCCCTTCCCCAGAGAGTGAGCCTGTTGTGGGATTGCTTCCCCAGCCCAGAGCAGGTCCCCTCCCTGCAGGTCCTGTAGGGGACAAGAAGCATCAGTGGCTCCCACGTATGGTGGCATGGCTGCCCCACTGTGGGCACCCACATGTGGCTCTGGAGCCAGCCACAGTCAGGCCTGCAGAGCTGAGGCTGCAGCAGCGTCACCAGAGAGTGCTGTGACCCAGGCCACCCTCAGGTCCCAGTGCCCAGGTGAGTGCCCGGGTGGGTACACAGCATCAGCCACACTGGGAGAGCAGCTGGAGCTGGTGAGGCTGGGCTGGCTCTGAGAAGCATCCAAAGAAAAACCATCCCAGGTGTCCACCAGCCTTCATGCCAGTGCCACGGGCCATGGGGAGCCAGCAGCCTGGCACACTGCAAAGCCCATCTCCACCCCAGCCTTCCCGAAGCTGCACAAAAACCATGTCTCCTACCTCTCCCAGACACGATGCATCCCCTCGGCTCTCCCCACCGACGGGCAGAGTCCCATCCTGGCGGCTGCCGTGGGCAGTGGCCACCACCGGCTTTTCACCCCGTGCTGATTCCCCCCAGGGAATGGCATCACTGCCGGCACCGCCCCGGCCCAGCCATCCTTGTGCAAAGCCTGCACTGGCTGGCAGCCGTGCGGAGCCCGCGGCCGGCACACGGCCAGGCAGCGCGCCCGCAGCGCCGGCCCATGCCAGCTTGTTTGTTCTCATTAAAGGTTAATGAGAAAGCCACGCTAAAGCTGCCCCAGCTGCGGTAGGGGCTTTCCCTGGTGTCACACAGAGTGAGGAACGTCCAGGCTTCCCTCGTAGAGGGGTGACAGCCAGGCTGTGCTGCTTGTGGGGACTCTGCCTCTCTGTAGCCTGCAGTCCCAGGGGGATCTGTGTGGCAGCTGATACATGGGTGAGGTGCCTGGCATGGCACCATCCCAGGCATCACCCTTGGGGAGACCACCAGGAGCAGGCAGGAGACGGTGTCAGGCATTCCAAAAGTGGCAGATGGTACCGGAGAAGGACACATCCCAACAGCTATGGCCTCTGAGCACCTCACAGCACCCTGCACGGCACTTGGCAGGGCTTGACAACTCAGGACACCTTGCCAAGGGAGGGCAGAGGAAGGGCACAAGCCACGCCAGCAGCGCCAGGGTGGTAATTGAGTTAAATGAGTCCCTATTCCTGGCTGGGCTGGGAATAGGGAGTGGGTGCAAGGACGGGGACATCTCCATGTGACTCTTCCACTCAGGAGGTTTCCCTGCATATTCACCACTCTGCCTCAGCTCAACCTGCCAGGATGGCTGCCTCAATCCCTCCTCTGTAGCAGGGATGTTGTGGGTGTAATGCCCCAGGTGCTCCTTTTTTGGCAGCGTCCCTTTATGCCTTCCTCGTACCAAGCTTGGGGAGCTGCCCCAGGTATCCCCACCACAACCACAACAGCTGAACATGCAAACACTCCCTGGGCAGCCACTTGTACACGCACATACAGCCACGGCCAGTTTGTGCACAGGCAGAAAAATCCAGCAGGTTATTCCCACTTCCCTGCCCTCCATGGGATAGAAGACCAGCTTCCCATAGATCCCACATCCTGCCAGCAAAGTCCTAGGGAAATTCTCCAGCTTCTCCCTGCTCCCAGGGACCACCAGCACTGAATCCGAGCCCACCTAGCCCCTGGAGAAGCCACCACTCCCAATTCAATGTGGCACCAGCACCAAAGGCCAAGGTGATGAAGAAGCCATTTCATACTGTTTTGGACAAGTACTCCCCAGCCACAGACATCTTTGAGTGGCTTGGAATGTCACCACAGCTGGAAACTTGACAGGAAAGGGCATAGGCCAGCCTCAGTCACTGTCAAAATCATGGCTAGCCCAAAAGGTTTGTGGAGATGGACTCAGCTTGGTGAGCGACCAAAATAGCTCTTGGCTATGGAGGAGTCCTGGGAGAAGGCAGGAGATGACAATTTTGGCAAGAAGACACGCAGACACAGCTTGAAGGAGAAACACAGTAAGTGACCAAGTCACCTGTCCTGAGCTGGAACAGCTGGTCCTAGAGCTACAGGTGGTCACCCCCACCACAGTGCCATAGCTGACTTCTCGGACTTGCTGCTAAAACTGGCAAAGCCAACTCCAAAAACTCCTGGGAGCCCAATGCAGAGTTTTCTCCACCAGCGGATGCCCTGAGGGCTGGAGAAGGACCAGCCCTCGTGCCAAGCCAGGCTCTGCCCAGAGCCAGGCTGGCCCTAAGCTGTCGGCAGCATCCCTTCCTGGAGGGGCTGGGCACGGGGCGGTGGCAGACTCGAGCCCTCCCCCCTCGCTTCCTCGCATAGTCCCCACACGGCAGCAGAAATAGAAGCGATATAAATGGCAGCCCTATAAATAACCCCAAAGCACGCGGCGGGGAGCTTGTCCCAGCCCAGCACTGGCCTCAGCCCACGCAAAGACAGGGCTTGGGCTGCCTTCACTGTGCCCAGGGGATCTCAAATGCCAGCTGCTCCCTGCCTGCCATGGATTTCCCAGGGTCCTGTCCTTTAGGTCAGTGTCATGGCAGGAACCTCAGCCACGGGCACGCTCTGGATCCCAGCCTGATGGCATTCCTGGGGGACACCCTACGCCCATCCAGTTCCTCCCGTCCAATGCCTATCGCAGGCATCCTGCTGCAACCCAGCCAGCAGAGTCCTGTGCAAAGCAGCAGCTCTGACCAGGAGCCTCAGCAAGGCTTGGGAAGAGATATCCCTGTCCTCGCCACTGTCCTCACTGCAGATCAACAGTCATCCCCTGGTTGCACCCCAACACCTCTCAGCGGCCACCCCCCACATCTCCCATCCCTGCCATGTCTATTGCTGCCCCCATTTCCATGCTCAACCCCATCATGACATGTCCTCCATGGGGACTCAGCCACCACCATGGCAGGGATAACACCACGGCACCACAGCTCCTCTCCACCCAGGGGACTGTGGCAAGGCACCAGGGACCCTCACGAGCCGAGAAGAGGCAGTGCCACTGGTGACAAGCCGGTGACAAGCCCTGCACCGCCGGATTTTGCGCGGCGTCACAGCCTCCCGTCCCAGCCCTGCCCGGGGGACGCAGTGAGGCCACCAGCCAGGAGACGGGAGATATGAGGTTTATAGGATGCCCAGGACTTCCCAGTGCCTTCGGGAGTCTCCTCTGGTAATGCGGCAAGGGTAAAACCCGCTGAGGCTGCTTGCATGCCCTGGGATGGCCGGAGGTGCGGCAGGGGAAGGGTTAATGGTGCGAGGCCTTCCCGAGCACTTCTTGGCAGGCTGGGAAGGGCTGGGAGACAGGAGGATCGGGCCAGCAACAAAGCGAGATCTGTCTCATTAATTCCTCCGAGCATTCCTCCCCCCCGTCACCCTGGAGGGGAGGAGGAGGCAGCACCCAGCTGACACGGTGCACCCAGGTCCCTGGGGAGCCCGGCGGGTCCCGCCCGGCGCGGGGCTGCCACGGGGGGCGATGGCTGCAGCCTCTCCCGCGGGATCCAGGGCTCTGGCGGCCCTCGGGCGCTCGGGCACGGCCCTATATGGGCACGGGCAGCTTCTCCTTCGCCTGCCGTACCCCTGCCCGTACCCCTGCCCGGAGTCCCGAGGGATTCGGGGCAGGGCACGGTTCATGCCACCAGCGTCATTCCAAACCCGGGAGCGAAAGAGTGGCTGGAGAAGCTGATCTATCCCAGACAGGGTCTGGGGGGCACCGGGTGACATTGGGGCTGCTCGCCCTGATATCCCACTGTCAGGCGGCTCTTTCTCCGGGCGTCTCCGGCCACGGTCCCGGCCGGAGCGCGGAGGATCGCTCCGATCCGCAGTGGGGCGGAGGAGCGGAGCCCCGTGTCCGTGTCCCGGTCGCCGCCCTCTCGCCCGGACACCCCAGCGCGGCGTGGGGCGCCCACCGGGGGTGGCGGCAGAGGGGACGCGGGCGGGCGGTGGCTTGCGGCGACGTGGCCCCCCAAGGGTGTAGCCCTGCTAAGGCCACCAAACCCGTTCCCCCCGACCCTCCCGTGACCGCGGGGTGCGGAGGTGCGGGTGGCACTCACATGTTCCAGGAGAGGCGGGGGGCGAGGCGCGGGGCGAAAGCGGGCCTGGCTCGGTGCATCCCCTTTGTTCCACTCCCATGGACGGGAGCAAGCGGGGAGTTCGTGCAGGCTCTTGGCAGCGCCCACCCCGGCTCTCTCCATGGAAACGCGGGAGCCATGTGATTTCGGCAGGAAACCACGGCCCAGCCAGCGCCAATGGCAGCTGCATGGACGGGAGCACCTCCCTCCCCGAGGCGACCGACACCGCTGCCGACACCGCCATCGCCACCACCGCCACCACCAACACCGCCGCCGCCGCCACGGCCCTGCGGGGGTTCCAGACCCGCCGGACCATCAACATTCCCCGGGGGTCCATAAGCCCCACCGTGAGCCGGAGCAGGATCCCACCTCCCCCAGGGCGAGGGGAGTGGGGGCAGCCCGGCTTGCTCGGCCCCGGGCTGTTTGCCTTCCTGCCGCACACAGCGCCCACAGCCTCCCCTTGCGAGGGAAGCAATGGCTGGAGCAATACCTACTCCCTCACCACCCCCGTCTCCCCCCACAAGGGCCACCACAGCCTCCCAGGCTTCCGTGTTCTCTGGACCCCGGGCATGTTTCACATTCCAGCAGTGAAGTGACACGACCAAAGCTGTGCAGTCAGTCAGTCGGTGGCAGAGGGAACACTCAAACATCCTTGATCCCAGCTCTGTGACACCCAGCACCCCACCCTGCCTCCCAAACCCCCAGCTCCTGCATCCAACTGAGCCACGGTAGGACCTCTGCCAATCCGAAAGTGCAATCTGGGGGAGCAGAGCATGGGCACTGATCCACATTCCCCATCCCACCAGCTTCCAGCATCCTAGGGAAGCAGCAGAAGAACACTCCCAGCTTCCCCAAGTGAGGGACAAGCAGCAGCAGTCTAAATGCAGGCTGTCACCCGAGGGATGCCACAGTCACACAGTGCTGCTTCCACAGCTGCCAGTCCACTTCCTAAACCCTGGCACCTCTGAGCATCCCTGAAGGTGGTGGGGTGAGGAAGCCACATGTGTGTTGGGGGGCTGCACCCTGCTCCTCTCCTTTCTCCCAAGACCATCTTTCTCCTACCTGTCCTAGATCCTACTGAGTCGACCCAGTTTTAAGTGGAACTGAAGCTTTGCAGCCCTGGTGAGATATCCTCCATGCAAGGACAAGGCTGTGCAGTGCTCCCGCCAGCCCTGTGAGGCAGAAACACTAATTAGACCATCATCAGGTTCTGGAGCCCAGTGGAGCAGGACAATATCAGTGACAAGGAAATCATTGCACCACTCTCACTCTCCTGGGGCCACACCAAGGAGCAGAGCATTTGCTGCCAAGGTTGCTCAGTGAGAACCAGGGCGTCCCAGCTCCCAGCCCAGTTCTGCAGCCTGGCCTGGTTACACAGAAGGAGAAGTGATGCAAAGATGGGAGAAGGGGCAGCAGGTCCTGAGGCCACCAGGGGAAAGCCAAGCCAAAAATCCAACAGGGAGAGGCTGCCAGGGTGGATCCACCAAGCCATGTGGTTGATGAATCCCAGAATTATTTGGGTTGGAAGGGACCTTAAAGGCCACCTGGTTCCAACCCCCTGCCTTGAGCAGGGACTCCTTTCACTAGATCAGGTTACTGCAAGCCTTATCTAACCTGGCCTTGAACACTTCCAGGAACAGGGCAGCCACAGCTTCACTGCACAGCCTGTGCCAGGGCCTCCTCACTCTCACAGGGAAGAATTTCTTTCTAATATCCAATCTAATCCTGCCCTCTGTTACTTCAAAGCCACCCCCCCCTTGTCCTGGCACTCTGTGCTCTTGCCTAAAGTCCCTCTTCAAGTCTTTTGCAGCCCTTTTAGGTACTGGAAGGGACTCCAAGGTCTCCCTGGAGCCTTCTCATCTCCAGGCTGAACAGCCCCTACTCCCAGAGCCTGTCTCCACAGCAGAGATGCTCCAGACCTTTGAGCATCTTCATGGCTTCCTCTGGTATTGCTCAAATAGGTCCACATCCTTCTTATTTTGGGGCCCCAGACTGGATGCAGTGCTGCAGATAGGATCTCACCAGAGCAGAGCAGAAGGGCAGAATCTCCTCTCTCAGCCAGTTGCCCACTCTGCTGAGGATGGACCCCAAAGTATGTTTGGCTTTCTGGGCTGCCAGTGCATATGGCCAGGTCATGTTGAGCTTCTTGCACAACCAACACCCTCAAGCCCTTCTCAGGGCTGCTCTCAATCCATTCTGAACCCAGGTCCCAGTGCCACACTGTCCCTGTACCACCAGGGTGACCCACCTTGTGCTTGGTGTGGTCAGCACCACTGTGCCACTCTGTCATCACCTGATCCAGCATCCCACCTGGATCAAGTGGGGGACTGGATCCCACCCACACCCTGTACATGGTTTCACCACTGAAAATTTTCAGTTGAAAGTGACATCCAAGGACTTTTGGGGCCAAGTTCCTGAACACTTTAGGTCTGACACAAAGTTAAAGCATGTTGTTAAGGACATTGTCCAAATGCCTCTTAAGCACTGACATGTTTGGGACATCGACCACCTCTCCAGGAAGTCTGTTCCAGGGTTTGACCACCTTCTCAGTAAAAACTTGGGGTGCCTGGAGGTAGACTGACGCACACCACCACATTCCACTTACCTATGCGCCACCATCCCAAGTTAAACCCCATTCCTGGTTGCTGCTGGGGAGCAGCTGTATCCCTGCAGACAGCAGAAGAGGGGCCTGCACCCTCCCCTCAGCCACATGCCTGCCTGCCCTGCCAGGCTGGGTTGGGGAGCCAAGCACTCCCTGTGCCAAGGTCGGAGCTGGCACACTGCACTGGCTGCTCTGGGAGCTTGCTCAGCACGGACCAGCTTGGCAAACAAAAACAAGGACAGGCTCTTGCCCGAGTTCCACCAGCGCCCCTGGCCTGCCTGCCCTCCAAAACTCCCTCCTGGATTTATGGAGGTATGGTGCCTGCTGGCAGGAAGGAGTTAAACCTCCCAGCATGGATTTGGATACTCCTGGGTTAACCTTCCCAGCATGGATGCAGATAATCTTGGTTTAACCCTTTCTTTATGGATATGGATACTCCTGGGCTAATCTTGCCAGCATGGCTATGGATGGGTACTCCTGGTTCAATCCTTTCATTATGGATACAGATACTCCTGGGCTAACCCTCCCAGCATGGATACGGATACTCCTGGACTCCTGTCACTGAAGGAGCCTTCCCAGCAGTCTGGTTGAGAAGCTGGGCATTGGTGCAGGAAAGAGTCCCTGAGCCCAAGGACACTTTGTCTGAGAACCTGCTGGCATTAATGAGCTCCTCCCAGCACAGGATCGAACCTTTCCAGAGCCTGGTGACCCGAGACCACTCCAAGCACATTCCCCTCATCCTGGCAGCTTCAGCAGCAGCCGTGCCAGCTGCCTGCAGCCGCCTGCCGTGGTGCAGAGAAAGGCCTGAGCCGTCGGCAGAGCCCCGCACGGCGGGTCTCTGCCCAAATTGCTCTTCTCACTGCAGGCTGGGCCTGGAGCCACGTCTTCCTCTCCCCACTCTCTGGAGGGCTGGAGGCCAGCCCTTGGCTCCAGGCTGGAGCTGCTGCGTGCTCAGCATTCCTGCTCAGCACTGGAGCAAGGCACACACAGGCCGGGGCTCCGGGACAGCCACGAATGCTGAGCACACTCAGAGCCCAGCCACCACCCCTGAGAGCAGCTGAAGTGCCTCCACAGAGCCTGCCACCATCCCTGCCACCACCTTGGAGATGAGCATCCAACATCCTAGCACCAAGCTCCCCATCCCTCCAGCTGTGCATTTTTGGAAAACACAACCTGGTAAAAGCTAAGGGAGCCAGGGCGGCGCTGATGCAGCATGAGCAATGTGAGCTGCTGCTCCAGCTGACTCACCGGAGCCCTGGCCATGCTCGGGACTGGCCGGCAGCACAGAAAGGCTGTGCCAGCAGGTCCTCTGAGCTCTGCTGGAAAACCTTCCCTGACACACTCGGGGCCAGCTCACAGTGGCAGCAGGCTAGGGCACAGCCCTGACCCAGCCTGTCCTTTTCCATGGGGCAGAATTGCACGCCCCAGCACTTTGCCTGCCCACGAGGCCAGGAAAAGGGAAGATAGGATACCCCTGGAGTGGCCACAAACCTACTCAGTGTTGGCCAGCACTGGCTGCTGGTCAGCTCTCCCAGACTCTGGTCAGCAATCTGGAATGCAGGTCAGGGCTTTGCAGCAAAGACAGGACACCCAGACTGAATTCATCAGATTCAGCCCCAGCATGGGCCAGGAGGGTAAGGAGCTGCAGAACAGCACTGTTCCAGACTCTCTGGCCACCAACCAGCTGTCCCCCCTCCTAATTCCCTTCTCCACCCCGGGAAAGGTGCTGGCAGCATCTCCAACTGCTATCCCAGCTCAGCCTGGGATGCTGAACATCCCCTGGGACCACTCCACCTCCTGCAAGCAGGCAGCCATGCCCATCTCAGCTCACACATACACCCAAAAGTATCATACACCCAAAAAGATCACTTCAAAAGTATCCATGATTCACAAGATTCCTACAGTCCCTTGCTGTAGTCCAACACTGAGCAGGAAGGCTGAGGTTGTGGGCAAGCCCAGAAACCAGCCCAGCCCAGCAGATGTAGCCAGTGGCAGGGCAACTGGCACAGCTGGGCAATGGCACAACTGAGGTGTCAGCAGCCTTCAGGACTCAACATTGCACCAGATGAAGCAAAGCTTGGCCAATCCAGTTGGCTGAGGTAGGAATACATTGCCCCAAAGCTGGTGCTGTAAGGATGTGAGAGCAAAAGGCCATTTGGAGCATGAGGTGTTTTGGCAGAGCTGAGTCTGCAAATTTGGCAGAGCTGTATGCAAATGCATGTAAATATAGTCCTCCCAAGCAGGGCAGGGGATCCCACACACACCCTGATCTGCTCCACTGCTGAGGTGGGGTCCCTGTCCCCCCATGAGCAGCGCCTGCTACACCCAAGAGCAGAGTGAGTCCACCTGGGAACAGACCAGTCCATGCTGGTCTCCCAGAGTGTGAAAGTGCTTTCTTCACTGCAGTGAGCACCAGCCTCCAGCAAAGCTCCCTCCCCTCCAAAATAAACAACAAAGAAAATGCTGGGATGGGGATTAAGGAAATGAAACCGGCTGTGCAGGGTAAGCAAGGATAGGAAGTGGCTGTGATATCTCCTCTCCCCACTGGCCTACAGCTCTCCCAGCCTGGAGCCCACAGCATGGCACATCTAAACCCAAGGGAAATCACGTGCTGGAGAGTGTGTTGAATAATTGGGAGGTTTCTGAGTGATCCCTGCTCCTGAGGTGGAACAGGCACTGTTGGGGAGCCTCTGTGCTCCCAGAGAGCTCCATGCTCTCTCCATCGCAGCACAACATGCAGGGAGACCTCCTGACACCGCAGGCTGCACTCTTCTTCTGAAGCTGGTACTGTGGGGTGGCATCTCGGGAGTTTTGCTCTCATAGAAAAATTAAGGTTGGAAAAAACCTTTAAGATCATCAAGTCCATTAAGCCCACGCTGTCAAGCCCACCATTAAACCACATCCCCCAGATGTCCCATCCATATGTTTTTTTAATACTTCCAGAGGTGGTGAGGGCACCATTGCCCTGGTCATCCTGCATCTATTCTACCTCTCCTGAGCTGCTGGCCCAAATGGATTTGTGCTGGGAAGGATGGCCCTGGAGGAAAGCACAGGCAGTCAAACAGAATGACAGGATTAAAACGAGCTGCTAAAAGCTGTCAGTGGGGTAGGGGTAAGCAGAGGGGGGATAGGCTGATAGCAGGGATCCTGCCACATCCTCCCCACCCAAATGATGCTCCTGAGCAGGGCCCGTTCCAACTCTTGGTCATGCCTCTAGCATATGTGTGAATGGCACCATTCACACATGTGCTAGGCTGTGGCTCCAGCAGGTCTCTCCTGTATCTGTCACATGTCCTGGCCTGCGACGCCCAGCTCTGTTTACATGTGCAAGTCTCAGATTCTCCTGCTGGGGATGAGTCAGGCTTCCCTGGACACCCCGCTGAGGTGGCGGTGTCAGGGCCCCAGCTGGCGTTTGCCTCCTGAACGGCTCGGAGCCGGTGGATGCCAGGCTGGGAGCGGCTGGAAAAGGCTCGCACAGCCCTCTGCCTGCTTTCCATCCCGCTCGGAGCCATCTGCGGCAGCACGGAAGGCACTGGAGGCTGCAGCTCCCTGCCAGGAAGCTCTCCCTGGCTCGGCTCCACCGGGTCAGCTTCCTTCCCCTCCACCCCACAGTCACGTCATGGCTCAGCATGGGGCAGTCAAACCCCGAACAAGCCCCCAGACACCTCCAGAGGTGTGGGCGGGATGGCCAGGCTGCTGCTAAGAAAACCCCATGTCCTCCAAAGCCTTGGGGTGCTGGGGTGTCTCCTGGGCATCCAGCTCACAGGAGAGAGGGGTCCCCTGGATTTGGGACCCCCAGGGACAGAGGCTGGAGCTCAAAGGAGAAGCCAGCCCTCTTCCCATCTGCACATTGCCTGGAGACGACGACCTGCTGCTGGACTTGTGGGGTGGTGAGATGAGTGCCAGCTGCACGCCACTGCCCAGCCTGCACACAGTGGCAACCAGCAGGCTGCCCTATCCACGGGTCCCCAGCTGAGCCAGAGTGAGCATCCCAGGAGATAAGAGAAACCTCAAAACACCCCAATGACATCCACCTCCCCCTTCCCTTTCATTGCTCCCAGTCCTTGCTTTCTGCTCCTCTTTTCCACATATCCCAAAGTCAGAAAAGTTCTCCTCTCCAGAGAGAGGCCTTTTCCCTATGCTTTCAAACTTCTCAGGGTGGAAAAAGAGCCTGGAAGCTCTTTTTTGGATCCCCCCACCTGTGTCCCCCTTGCTGTGACCGGGGCTGGGCTGGCTCTGTGCAAGCACAATAACCAGAAGTTTGTGGAGCCGCTGGAAGGAGCGATGTTCTGGGATGGTATGCAGCCCTGACAGCACTGGCTCTGCTTTAAAGGGTAATTTTATCCTGTAATAACAAACAAGAGGAGCCAAGTTCCTCCCCAGCGTCACTTCCCTGGCTCCAAGGAGTGGGACATGGGGGAGAGAATTCATTAGAATGAGCTTGGATCCTTGTTCTTGCCATCACAGAGCCTTAACTCTGCTCCCTTGAGACAACAAGGGGGGGAAGATGCTCCAGGGCAGCAGGTCTGGGTCGAGAGTTGGAACAGATACATTTGTGGGCTGACATTCTGGGGCCTGAGGAGATGACCCCTCTAGCAACTCCTGTCCTGCAGACAGCAGCAGGAAGCCTGCCCCAGCCCATGGCATGCCTGGCTGAACCTCATCACTATTCCCACAGCCCCCCCCACACTCACAGCACTGGTCAGGCACACTGGCATCTCGGCACTGTGCCAGCTCCAAGTGCAGCCACCTGGGAACTTGTTCTGCAAAAGCTGGAAATTCAGGCCCAGCTGGTGCCGTGGGATGGGCAGGGAGAGGCTGACCTGCTCCAAACCCCTGGCAGGACCCTGCAGAGCAGGACTGGGTGCTATGGCCAAGGGATCATCCCTTTTGTGGGCATCCCTGGGGGCACAGGCATGGGCAGAGCCCAGCTGTGGGAGGAAGGGTGAGCACCTCTCTGTGACCCATGGGTGCACTCTCCTGTGCTCCCAAACAAATGGGTTTTTTTTTGAAGATCCACGGGTGTGGCAGTGTCAGGGCCCCAGGGCACAGAGCAGGCTGGTTTATTCTTAGGGGGCACCAGGGCATGTGATGGGCTCATCAACATGCGTGGTGCATTCACAGGGGACAGGGAGCATCTCTGCTCACCCCATCAGGCTCAGCAGTGGCTGACCTACCTCTGCTCCTGCAGGGACGCTGACGCTCAGGAAAGGTGTCCCTCGGTGGTCATCACCAGGGAGAGCACAGCCCAGCTTGTGCTGATGGGACACTGATGTCCCCTCCTTGCCCGGTGAGAAATAGGGACAATTTGGCAGAGCTCAGTTGTGTGAGAAGATGACAATCTGGAGAAGGCTGCTGAGATGTTCTGTCTGATTTCCACTTCCCCAAGGAGCACTTCTGGACATCCCAGGGTTTGATTAAATCCCAACCTGTCAAACGAAGCTGGAGAAGTGCTGCATTTTTCTTCCCCAAGATGGATTTCCTCCAAAGCCCTTATTAGGGGTTTGGGTTAAGTCTGTGTGAAGCTGGTAAAGCTGCTGTCTCCATGGTGCCCCCCCCAGCAGACCAGGGGGCTTCCAGAGGAAGCAGAAGACAGGATCCAACCAGCTAAAAAGGGGAAGAAAGAGGAAGAAGGGAATCATTGGCATCTAAAGCTTTCAGGGCCTTAGAGGTGGCAATGCCAGTGTCTGCCCTCTCCAAAAGAGGTTGTGGGACACCCATGGGAGACAATGTGGTTTAGGGGAGATGAGTCAAGAGGTGCTTCTGGTTGCCAGGGAGGTAAAGCCTGGAGCAAGCTCCCAGTACCAAACCATCCTCCCAGGGCAGATGTGGAGCCTGCCTGGCTCCGGCTGATGGGAGTGGAGAGCAGGGCAGGCACCAGTGGGTTAAAATCTTGAGGTGGGACTTGGGTGAGCTGCTTCCTCCCGGCAAACAATAAAGGAGGGAGAAGGGGTGGACGGGGCTCTGCAGGGGCTGATAGCGATGGAGCAACCCCAGCCCTGCAGCTGCAGCTGTGCAGGAGGAAGCCTCAGCACATTATCTGCTGGTCCCACTCGGCTTCCTTAGCAGTCCTGGTGCTGCAGGGACCGGGTTGTTCCTCCTCCAGAGCCTCGTTTCTCACGGACACAAGTTGGGTCCCTGTGCTTTGATGGCAGCCCTGGACCCCAGCACCCCCCAAACCCTGCACTCCCAGACAGTCCAGCCTTCCCAGCATCAGTGTTTCCTACTGCTGGGGGCTCTGGGAACGGTCACTCAGGCCTCAGAGCCCACCAGGACCGCGGCGCCACCCAGCACATGGTCCCCACAGCAACCATCCTGCTGCCCCATCCCCCCACATCCCAGACAGTGCCCAGACCTTGGCAGAAGGAAGTTTTGGCTGGAAGACAACTCCTGCAAAGGGGATCTCCAGGTCCTGGCTGAGGTCCCCGCAGTTCTGGTTGCCTCTGCTCCTGGTCCTTCTTAACAAAGATCTGCTGCACCTGGAGCTCCTGCAGCCTGGCCACGCTGGCTGGTGTCCCAGCACTTCCTCGTGCGCAGCTGTTTGTGACCTGCCTGCTGCTCCACCTCCGCAGCTGCATGGCTGTCACAGGAGCAGCCCTTTTCCGTTTCGTTTCCGTTTTTTGACCCTCTCCTCCTGTAGCAGCCTTTGCCTTTCACAGAGGCTCTGCTGCTGCCATTTGCCCCACTCGGGTGTGGGAGGGTGTCTCTCAAAATGGGTCTTGCCCTGATCCTGGCAAGTCAGGTCAGGACTCCCGATGTCCTCAGTGCTCCTACCCCAATCCACAGACCTGCCTGACTCCAGCTCCTGGTGCAACAAGTCTTTGCCAGTGGCTATTGGTCTGGAAGAGCCTGGGAAATGTGGGCCTTTCCCACCACTGAGGTCAATCCCTGGAGCCTGGAGAGCTGCTGGGCTCCCTGGAGCAGAGAGATGTTTGCCCCCAGTTGTTACCATCCCTCCAGAGAGGCTGGGGGAGGCTGTCTGAGCTGCTCGGGGTGACAGCTTCCCCATCCATGGTCTCTGGAAGCCCCCAGACATGTTTCCATGACCCTGTGCAGCCTCAGGAAGAGTAGAGTCCTCAGGGAGTTGTCCGGCTTTCCCCACTGCTGGAACCAATGCTGGCACCTGTGCCCTAGCTTCAGAATAGAGATGGATCAGCTGGTAAAAGCAGATGGATCCTAAATCACACTTAGTCTGTTCAAACCTGCCTGTGCTCCCAGGGAGCAGCTAGCTGGTTAGGGGGAGCTGGGATCTCAAGTGTCTCCTGGGGCACTGTAGTGCACCCAGTGAAAGGACACAGGGCTATGTGCTGTCATCCCAGTGGGCAGGGGGGACATTGAGGTCTGACACTTCCCAGAGCCAGGAAATGAGCCTGACACAAAGGGCAAAACCAGCAAAAGAGAGGGAGGGAGGCAGGAAACATCAGGCAGGAGAGGAAATGGGGAGATAATCAGCTCCATGAGCACAAACACCCGGAACTTGTGCAAAGGAAAAGCCAACACCACTTGGCAAGCATTTGAGCAGGGAGACCTGCCCATCTGGCCTTTTACTGAGGCTTCCTGAAGAACACGTGCCCTGCAGCACCTTAAGGTTCTCAGGGGTCCCTGGCCTCCAAGTTACCATGGGTGGCACAGTCCCTGGTGGCTTAGCTCCAGCACGTGCTCCCTGGGATGAGCCTTGTCCCAGAGGGTGGAAGGATGGGCTCCTGGAGAGCACCTGGCTGCACTTGTAAAGGCAAGGCACTCACCAGGGGTGAATCCCAGTTGCAGAGAGGTCCAAGCTGGGTCATCCTGCCCCAGTCTCATGTTGGCTTGAAAACTGGGATCAGCTGACCTGTTTCCGCTTGGCTCTGCCCAGCAATTGGTCTGCTATCCCAGCACCCAAAGGGAGACCACTGCCAGCAGTGCCCTGGGGTTAGTTCTTCTCCCCAGGAGCTGTGTCCAGTACTGCCAGACTGGACTCCACCTGCAGAGCTTCCCCCTCCCCCTACCACCTTCAGAACACAGGGCTGCCCATGCCCCGGTGCCCATGCCCCGGGTGACCTGACCACGTCCCAGGTGATGGAGCTTGTCGCAGCTGTCAGCAGTCGTGTCTCCCGCGCGCTCCCAAGGGAGCAGTGACACACATCTCATGGGGCTGGCAATGACCACAAGGGGGACGATGACTGTAAACTGTCAGCAATCCATGGTGGGATCCCTGGCATTGCTCATCTCACAGGATCCAGCACACGGCGGCGTGGGACAGTAAGGAGGAACACGGAGAGAGATGGGCATGGAGCCAGCCTGTGGTGACTGGCTGGGCTCCAGCTGACTTGTGTGGAGTAACTGGGGCAGGAGAAGCTCTGCCAAGGGGCAGGAAGGGCACTCGGGGGAGGCTTGGCATGTCTCTGAGCCAGCACTGGGCTGAGCACGGCAATGCACTGGCAGGATCAGGCCCCTCACCCACACTCCTGTCCCTCAGCCATTCCTTCCCAGGGACTCCCCTCCTCCTGCTGCCACTGCAGCACTGATAGGGAGGTGCCCAAGTTGGCACTGACCGCTCTGGCCAGAGATAGGAGCTGGGAAAGAAAAAAGCAAGCATTGACATGGGAAATCAGGTGGCTGGATCATGTAAAAGAGCCCAGATGGTTCAGAGCTCCCTGAGGATGAGGCTGAGGTCAGTGTCTCCCTGGCAGGGGGCATCCATGCAGCAGTGGGTGCCTCAAGTGGGTGCTTTGCTGGCAGTGCTGGCTCCTGACGGCCTTGGAAAGCACAGCACAGGCTTGGAAAAGAGCCTGGGCATGGGGAACACAGCTCCTCTGGCACAGCCAGGTGGGGCATGGCCTCAAGATTCCCAGGAAAGCTCTTGGTGGCAGGCAAGCTCCTACTCCAGAAAGAGGTAGAATCCCAGCAAAGCCCAGACCCAGAGGGACCTGGATGCTTCAGCTGGTCCTCCAGATAAGAAAGAAAAGGTAGTGGCCTCTGAGGGAAGGAGCAGGGGGTTGCCTGTCCTGCAGGCCAGGTTGTTCTGCCCACCTGAGACCAGACTTGGTTTTGCAGGAGTCCCATCTCCTTTTGGCCACGCTGCTTTAAGAAAAGCTCTTTCCAGAAGGGGCAAAGCCCTAATACCACCCCAAAATCCATTTCTTTGGGGCTGTTACCACTTCCTGGTCAAATTCCTGCAGTCAAGGGCTGCCCAGCCCACCTTACTAAGGTTTTCAGCTTCTCCATCCCACAGAAGTGCCGTTCCCATGCTGTGATCCCCCCTGGGACCAAATTTCCCCCACCCAGGAGTACCATGCCCAGCTGGGGCACCACTGTGGCAAGAGCTGTCTGCCTGGGATTGCAGAACTGGACTGTAGTGCCCAGTCTTCCCATTCCAACCACGAAGCTGCTCCCAAAGACACCACATCCACAACAAGGTCATCCCAAGAAATCTATGGCAAATACACCATGCTTTGGTGGAAAGCAGGCAGACCTGGGCACACCCTGCAGCCAGACAGGACAGCAGGAGCTTTGGGTGAGTTACATGTCCCCTTCAGCTCAGAGGAGCTGAAGACAAGGCAGGTAGACTGCTTGGATCACAGGATCATTCAGGCTGGAAAAACACCTCCAAGGCCATCAAGTTCAGCCATTAATGCCAGGCTATTTTTTGCAGAGTCAAGACAGTCTGAGTGGAAACTCTGTAGCTGGGAGAAGGCACAGGTACTAACTGACTTTATTTATTAGCAAGTTGAAGGCAGGGATCACACCCTGCTCACCCACTGGAGTCCCAAGTAGGTCCCTTGCAGACCAGAGAGGGCTGAGCACCCTGGTGGACCTGTGCAAGCAGGAAGTCCCGTGGCAATGGGGAGTCCTTGCAGGGACAGAGGGCAGTCACCAGGGGATGGCTTTCCCTTCCCAGTTGAGCAGACTCCCACTGTGTTTCTCAGAAAGGATTGGCAGCACAGACAACAACCCCCGCACACTTGTGTCCACTGTCAGGTCAGCCTGCAAAGGGAAAAATGAGACACCACCATCATTGCAGGCCATCCAGCAGGACCCACTTGGCTTGTGTGCAGTGACAGCAAGGCTCCTTCCACCCAGAGTGAGCAGAGAGCCACGGGAGCTGGGACAGGTCCACTATGTGGGAGGCTGGTTGGGTATCTGCACTGCTGGCTTGGATGGAGGTGGCTTGGGCTGGGAAGCCAGCCACAGGTTTAACCAAACAGGAAGAGATCCCTGCCACAAATGAGATGCTTTGTGCAGCCTTCTCAAAACCCCAGTGATGCAGGGACCACCCCCACTGCAAAACATGGATCCTGCAGGATGAGTGGAAACCTCATGGACCTGCAGTTCTTCAAGGAATGAGGCACAGGATGGGATGGTGTTACTCCTCTTCTCCCTGCTCTGTTGGATTGAGGTTCTCTGCATATCTTTCAGGCTGCCCAAAGCCCCCTTTTTCCCCAAGAACAAGCAGCCTGATTTATGCTGATGCTATTTCCCAGACGTCCCAGTACCCACATGTTCTGCAGGGGCCCAACACAGACACAGGCAACTTGGAGCCCAAGAGGCAGCTCATTTTAAAGTGGATCCTCCCTCCATCTTGAACACCTGGGCCACCTCCTGTGCAGGTTTGTAGCCTTGGGTGCCACCTACGGGTTCCCTGTTGACCTGCTTGGCCAGAACTCACCTCCTGGGTGCCCATGTCTGTTTTCACCCAGCCAGGGTGCAGTGCCACACACAAGATCCCAGCTTCCTTGTAGGTCAGAGCCTGGCACATGGTCAGCATGTTGAGGGCAGCCTGGGTGAGGAAGCAAGCATCATCCATGGACAGCAAAAAGCTCCAGGTTCCCTACCCATTGCTGCCCCTTGGTGAGGGAGAAAAATCAATGCCAGGTCTTCAAGAGACAGTGTGTGTCTTCCCTGAGTGGGAATGGAGATGCCCTGGGAACTTGGGGACTCCATCTCTCCATCCCAGGTGTCTCCCTGAGATCCAGCCTGGCAAGGGCAGCTCCAACCCCATGGAGCCAGGGCAGGTCACGACTCTCCATACCCTACTGCAGCGGTAGGAGATGACAGGGTGGAAGAAGGAATCAGGTGTTTTCTTGATGGACCCTAAGACGGTGGAGATGTTGATGATGGCTGCCTTGCTGCAACTCAGGCCCTTTTCTTTGCTGTCCTGGGCAGCCTTCTTCAGCAGAGGCAGGAAGGCCTGAGGAGAAACAACCTAGTGGGACACCTGTGCCTCAAGCCAGTCCCACTTACTGCAACTGCAACCCAGGGAGGGTGAGGAAGAACAGCAGGATGTCAGGAGAGCCCAGGTGTTGCTGCAGTGGCCCTGCCTGCTCCCAATTAGACTTGCACAATTCAGAGAGGCTGCAGAAGGCTTAGGCTTGAAGAGCAGCCCTAGCGCTCCCTTGCACATCCCCAAGAAATTTGGCAAAGCCCTCCAAGATTTCTGTTGTCACCATGGACAGCCTGGGACACCTTCCAGCTGGGCCAGATTTCATCCCCAGAGCGTCACCCGTACCTGGGCCATCAGCATTGGCCCCACTGCATTGGTCTTGTACGTCCTGACCATGTCCTCAGCGTCGACCGTCTCCAGCGAGGCCGTGGGGGTGTAGATGCCGGCGTTGTTTATCAGCAGGTTCAGCCCCATTCCGTTCAGCTTCCCCTCCACCACCTTCGCCGCATCGGTGATAGCCGAGGGGTTTTCCACATCTGCAGTGCGAGAGAACAGTCTGAGAGCCACGGGAAGAAGAGGGAGGGGAGGACGCCGAGGAAATCTGCGCGTTCTGACCCGCGCGGCCCTTCCATCCACGGGCACCAGATGGTGCTGTGAAATCAGCTCCAGCTCATCCCGATCCTCCCAACACCGCCGCCTCCGCCCGCAGCTGAAAGCGCCCGCCAGGAAAAGCCCACCGTAGGGGCAAACGGCTGCTGTGACTCCCAAGCTGCGTCAGTTCTCAGCAGCCACCGCTCCAAAGTCTACATCTGAGCAATTTCTGGAGAACCCAGGGCAGCCTCCGGGGGGACAAGTCCCTAAGAGAAATGTGCTGGGACCTGCTGTGGGACAGCTTCTGCTCAAGCTCTGGGCTAATCGTACAGCATTTCCACAGGAGCTGCCTTACTCCCAGGGCCCTCCTGGTCTTGCCTAAGACTTGGGATCAAAGCAGAGCAAGGATGTGGTCACTCAGCTGGGGGAGCCAGGGGGCTGCCCAGGATGGGTCTCAAGACCATTCTGATCCTGTGGCCATGGAGAAAGGAGGCTCCAGGGAATGGGGTACTGAGGCTGAGACAGGCCTGGAGAAGCTGGGTTTTTGGCAGCAGGACTTGAAGAAGCTGTGAAGAAGTGGATCCCCATGTACAGCCTGAAAGGGAGGGAGGGAGGGAGGGAAGGAGAAATGGGGCATGCACGGCTGGCAGTTAACAAATCTACCAGCTCAGAGGCAGAGCACACGTACCCAGCTTTACAAGAACCAGGTTTGGGTGTTTGGATGCCAGATCTCTCAGCTCCTACAAAAAGAGACATGGAAACAATCAGCACGAGGCAAAGGCAATGCCAAGCATCATGCTGGGGTGCCAGCAATGGCCCACCCTGAGGGAAACATCTTCCAGGTGTTACTCAGTGCTTGTGAACAGCTGGACTGGGGACTGGCCTTGGCTTCCAGGCTTCTCCCAGGCTCCACAAAGCAATGTGCCATGTGCTCAGGTCATGACATGACCATGACTGCAAGATGCTGTGGTCACTTTCCCAAAGGGCCATCCACGGCCCAGCCAGAGACACAGCAAATGATGGGAGCAAAGTGTAAAGGACCAGTTTATCAGAGAAATTATGTGAACTGGCTGGGAATACAGCCAGAAGTGTCTCCCAGAGGCTGCTAGAAATGAGGTGGAAGATGAACACCTGTGAGTGCCAATAGCAGATTTGACCTATGAGGAAATCATATCTGGATAGGCCGGTCCCAGATCCACTCATCTGGACTTTATTAATGATTAGTGAATTTAACAATTTGGCACATTTTTATTGGTTGTTTTCACCTCATGGGGATATTGCGCAGAGTGGGTTAAAAGTTGAAGGCCTGGGAGGAAGACTGTAAATCATTCAAGTGACTTTACAGCTGGGAATAACACTTGATAAACCATGTAAACAGCAGCCTGTGATCCACTAGCATGGATCTTAACAGTAGCTGTGTCTCCTGTATCACTGTACCTCCCTGTACCTTTGCCTGGTGTTGCTTCAGGGATCCCCCGGTTATCAAGATAACAGAAATAAATTTACTCTTTGTGTTTTAGCCATTGATTGTTCTGCCTGCCTGTGCCAACTCACACAGTGGAGGATTCAGAAGCTCTTTTCAGCAAGGAAACTTTCTACTTCACAGTTCCTAGCAGCTCTTTGCTCTGAGTCTCCAACTATGGTAGGTTTCAGACAGCAGAAACCAAACCACCTTGTTTAATGTGCCCAAAAGGATTGCTTTTACAACTAATAACCTCTTCCAAACATGCCCACAGGAGAAATACAAATTGGTGGTTTCTTTTGGGAGGAACATAAAGCAGGAGAGCTGCTGGGACTGGCCGCGGTTCACTATCAGTTATTTCTGAGCTCCCTCACCAGACCCCATCCGCCCACATGAGCCTTGGGAAATCATGTCAAATCCATTAATTTGTTTGTGGTGGCCAACAGATATTTCTCGTCTCCTGTTTTTCCCTCAACAGCCTCATACCATCCCAGCAGGAGCTTCCCCCATCCCAACACCTGGTCCAGGCACAAAAGGGCAGGAGAAGCGATGCGGCCTCTGCTGTCTTTGTCCTGTGGTCACAGACTTCAGCAGCACCCTGACAACACTGCTCTCACCCTACCACAGCTGGACAAGGCTTAGGGAAGTACCCCCTGGCTGGGAGAGTTGCTTGAGGACCACCTTGTAGGAAAACTGGCTCCAGTCCAGCACTGAAAAAAGTCCCTGATCTCATCACTGCCCTGCAAGAATCCTGCAAGTTGTGGGAAGAATGGGAAAAAAATAAAAGACCTGGCCTATCTTTGACGCAGACAGCTTGGGCACCAGCCACAACAGGAGCTGCGCCCCCGGGTTGGCAGGAGGGTGGGTTCTCACTGCGCCAGGACTACTCCTGACATGGAATAATACACATTTGCAAGAAGGTGCAATAAACAAATCAGCTGGAGCCAGCATCTATCAGAGAGCAAGTTTCTCCCTAGTAGTATTTCAGTGGGACAGAGCAAGCAGAGGAAGACAAACTGGATGTAAAGAGAGCTGGAAGAACGGGGAAGTGTTGTGATTCCCTCCACAAACAACACGTGTGTCTCTCCCATTTCAGCTAAGTGGAAAGCAGGGACAGGGGGATCCCACAGCTCCACTGGCCACCACTTTTGGAAACCCCATGTTCAGAACCTCGGGATTTTGCAGAGAGCAGCGTGACACAGCAGAACCGGCCCGAGCGGCACCGCTGCCGCTCGCAGCGCCTCAGGCCCTGAGGCCAGCCCAGCTCGGCCCGTGCCCGCAGCGCAAGGGCCAAGCCTTGGCACGACAGGGCGGGTTCGGGCACACGCAGCACGGCCCGGAGCAGCCCAGCGGCGCGGCCTCAAGGGTGACACGCCCGATTCTTCGCCGGCTGCACTTCAGGTGACTTTCACACGGGGCAGGGCATGGCGCGGACAGCAGAGCCCCGCGCCAGCAGCGAGTCCTTCAGGCCGGTGACAGGGGCCGAGCGTGTGACCGTCGCCCCCCCGGCCCGCACTGACCTGTGCCCGCGGCCCCTCGGGGTCCCGGCAGGTGGCGAAGATCCAGGCGGGGGGTCGCGGCGAGCCCAGCAGCTGCTTCACCAGCTCCAAGCCGATGCCGCGGTTGGAGCCGGTCAGCAGCACCGTGCGCGCCGCCGCCATCGCCGCCCGCGGCCCGGCCCGCCTGGCGCCGCCTCCCGAGCCCGCGGGCCGCACCGGGCTGCCCCGACCCCGCGGGGAAAGCCTGAGGGGGCGGGATTGTATCTGTGTGTCTGCGTGCGTCTGTGTGTCTGTGTGCCTGCCCGCCTCATGTTCAGTGCAAACACAACAACCGCGTCCCAGCCCTGGTGGTCCCCGAGGGGAGGAGCGAGGGGTATCGGAGCGAGCCGGGGACGCCGAGGGGACTCTCGCCGAGGCTGGTGCGTGAGGGAGAAAGCTTGCAGCGGGTCTGGGGTGGTGTTTGCAGCACCTTTAGCTCACTAATCTTCAACGTAGATAAGAGTAAAAAAAAAAAAAAAAAACCCAACCCAAACTAAACCCGTTCGTTTAGCGTGAGAAAGCACCAGCCCCTTTACAAGCTGTTTTTATTGCCTGCCCAGAAATGCACATGATTTGCCTCTTTCCCCGATCATCAGATGCAATGAATCTGGTTAACAAATAGATCCATGAATATGCTCTGAGGCTGTAGCACCCCTCCTACAGAGATGGGCTGAGAGAGTTGTGGTTGTTCAGCCTGGAGATGAGAAGGTTCTGTGGAGCCTTTAGAGATAAAGGCCAGAATCTCAAGGGACTCAGAGCTGGAGGAGGACTTCGGACAAGGGGGAATGGCTTCAAACTCACAGAGGGCAGGGATAAACTGGGAGTTGGGAAGAAATTCTTCCCTGGGAGAATGGTGAGGCCCTGGCACAGGTTGCCCAGAGAAGCTGTGGCTGCCCCATTCCTGGAAGTGTCCAAGGCCAGGTTGGACAGGGCTTGGGGCAGCCTGAAGGTGTCCCTGCTCATGGCAGAGGGGTTGAATGAGATGGTCTTTGTATAAGTTCCTTACCACCCAAATTATTCTGTGATTTAGGCAGTTTGGGCTTGCAGGTTTTTTGAGGGATGTTTCCGCCTTCTTTTTGTTGCTGAGCATCAGGTACCTGGTTGAACAGCTGCACCAAAGGGGTAGTGTAGAGTAAAGCAAGGGAAATTTTGCTGGCATCTAGGGATGGGAAAACAGGGCTGGAGGGAAAAAGGAGAACAGAAAAGAGATAATCAGCATCAACTGGAGGATGGTGTCTGGAGGGGGTCTACATTCACCAGCCCTGCTGCCAGCCTGGAGGTGGATGTTATTGTTTTATTTTTAGCTGTTATATGGACAGCCAGATACCCATTAAAATCCCATTACAGTGAGCACACAACTGGAATCTCAACAGTGAAGTAATGACTGAGCAACTCTGATGTATATAAGCGTTGTTATTTATGTTGCATATTTTCATCCTTGTTTGACAAACACCACACAAAACATCTCTGATGCTGATAAATACATCAGAAACTAAATATGTATATCAGCGGGTGATAGCATCAGATGATTTGTGCTAAGTCTATTCTGCTCCATGGTGGTTCAAGTACAGGGGAACCTCTGCTCCCCAGTTTACTTCTGGATATTAAAATGCTTTTAGACTTTTCTTTTACAGAAGTTGGAATTTAATAAAAATAAATGTTTAATTATACTACTAAATACTAAGGAAAAAACATCTTCCTTTTAGCAGATATTTGGATTTAAAGTCCCCTTCTCTTTTTCCTGCCTCTTTCTGTGCTCAGGCATTAATTCAGTGACTTCTCAGCAGAAATGCTGCTCTGTGGCAAAGTTTAGCAAATAATAATGTGGGGTACCAACACTCAGGGTGAACCACAGCCAGGGTTTGGCCACCTGCTCCACACAGATCCTGCATGCTGCAGAAAAATTACTTTGATGAACTCTTCCCAAAAAGTGCTTGTTTGAAAAAACCTCAGAGCCAGGGATCCCCAGCGATCTGCTGTGCAGAAACAGTTAAAGTGCAGCCAGAGCTGAGGGCAGGAGCAGCCTGTTCTGAATGCTAATATGAACCGTGAAAGAAAGGCAGCTCCAAGTAAGTAGCAGTAACTGACTTCTTTCCGGGCGGGTGTGGGCATTGCTTGACCTGCCTCTGTTCCCCATCAATGAAACAGAGGATTACCCATACTTAACTACTGGGAGGCTTCCAGCAGGTAATAACGAAAAATGCAACCCAAAAGAACACCAACAAATAATAATAAAACAAAAAAACCCCAAGGCTTGTCCAAGCGCTCTAGTTTCACTACAGCAGGCACTGGGACACTCCGTGCTGTTTGGTAAAGCGCTGAGTCTGATATTGGTAAATTTTGGTGCATTTGAGGGTATAAATCATAGAATGTTTTGGGTTGCATGGAACCTTAAAGATCACCTAGTTCCATCCCCTCTGCCATGGGCAGGGACATTTTCCACTAGACCTCCCTAAGACACAAATAAGTATTTGAGTTCACTTAGCTAAAAATCAAAACTAGTAATTCCTGTTATCAGCTCATTGATGCTGTAATTTGGTTGAAGATTGTGCACTATAAAGAACAAAATGCATGTGGGCACATGTCCTTTGCACTGAGCTGATGGATTAATCTGCTTTAAGTTACTAGATTAAAAAAAAAAAAAATGTAGCTAGAGGAAGAGGGGGAAACATCTTAATTAAAGAAAAAATGGTAAGTGGTTTTTTTTTCCTCTTCCTTTTTACAAATATGGCTTGAAACCAGAATGAACAACTATAGTAAGTTTTAATTTCTGCTGATAAAATACCAATGCAGCCCATTTTACTCTAACAATGTCCACAGCTACTTACAGAATAATTTGAGTTTTTGCTGTTCACAGACTGTATTTTTTCTGCTCAGGTGTGTGGGCAATGGATCAGATTATTTAGGCTGGCATGGCCTTTTTGGAGTAGCATGGTGCTCAGCTTTTAATTTCTTTACAGGGAGTAAATTTTCAATAGTCCCTTAAATGCTTTTTAATTTAAAAATTATACTCACTCTTTCCTGCTTAAATATCTTTCCTTAATAAGACTTAATGATTTTTTTCAACTGGATCCCTAAATTAACATCTGCATTATCATGTATCTATTCCTAAACTTTACTGTGCCTCCTTTTCTCAATACTTCAATATTTGGATGTCAAACCAAGGCAGTCACAAGCTGATCATTTAGCCTGTGCCTTAGTGTTCCTGAGAAGGAGCATATCTGCCACGTGTGACAGCCTGTTCTCAGCCATCCCTGTTAGCAAATCTAATAGTGGGAAAGAAAATTCATCTTGCTTGGTGGTTCTGAGGTCCCTCTTCATGGCACTGTGCTAAAGCATGAAGGATAACCCAGCCACCTATCCTTAGAGGATGGGAGAAAAGATCAGTGAGAATCTGTGCTGTCCCCATGGGTGCTGGCAAAGCAGTTCTGTCCCTGTGCTGCCAGCCCTGCTGCACCCAGGTAGCTGAGGAATCTTGGCTGTTGTCACGAGGGGAATATCCCCAAAAAGTGTTTCTGAACCCAGTGTGAGGCCCCAGGCTGGCACAAGGTCAAAACATTGTGGCCCAGGGGAGGTTACATGGACAGTGTGGGTATTTTAAATCCTCAGAGTCATTGCATTACAGAATGGTTTGGGTTGCATGGAACCTTAAACAAGACCATCTTGTTCCAACCCCTGCCATGGGCAGGGACACCTTCCACTAGACCAGGTTGCTCAAAGCCCCCACCCAACCTGGCCTTGAACATTTCCAGTGATGGGGCAACCACAATTTCCCTGTGTAATCTCTGCCAGGGCCTTCCCACCCTCACAGGGAAGAATTTCTTCCAAGTA
Source organism: Fringilla coelebs (assembly GCF_963513975.1). Lineage (NCBI taxonomy): Eukaryota > Metazoa > Chordata > Aves > Passeriformes > Fringillidae > Fringilla > Fringilla coelebs. The sequence goes on along the minus strand of NC_140040.1, from coordinate 6,898,538 downwards.
CCCAATCTAACCCTACCCTCTTGTCAGTGTGAAGCCATTCCCCTTGTTCTGTTGCTCTTTGCCCTTGACCAAAATCCCGCTCCATCTCTGATATAATGCAGGTGTAACCTGGATGAGTCTGCTTGGAAAACAGCAAAACTATGACAAAAGTGCCATGGGAACTTCGCTTGGGACCTGCAGGTAACCTCCCTCAATCCCTGCATCCTTTCACAATGAGGTGTCACTACTCATAGAATCATATAATGGAATCACAGAGTGGATTCTGTTGGAAGAGACCTTACACATTACTCAGTTCGAACCCTCCTACCATGGGCTTCCAACTCCCCTCAGATCACTAATCCTCTTCAGCCCAGAGGAAAATTAATCAGGGAGGGTGGGTACTGCCCAGCTTCAGTTACTGTGCTGGGTTGGTCTCACCCCACCTCTCCGTGGGTGGCTCACTTATCACTATCTATTGATTCTTTAGCAAATGACTAATAGGTGATGACAGACCTGAATGCAAGGTGGAGTAATGGACCAAAAAAAAAAAAAGGATAAAATCCGCCTGATAAATAGCATCGAGTTTATTTCTTATTTATAGTAGATTAAATGTACTAAAGCTAATTGTGCCGCACCCCTGTTCCCCTGGCAGGCAGAGAAAAGCATGTTTCTCCACGCTTCTGTCAGCAGCACTGTCATTGTGCAATCACCTCGGCGACTGAGAGCATGCTTGAGCCTCCAGCAACTGAGAGTGGAAAAGGTGTGACTGCCTTTTGGAAAACTGTCTCCAAGTCTTCCCAGTGTGGGGATGTGAGAACAATCCACGGGTAAAATGTGCAGCAGCCTGGGGGTCATGGGAGAAGAGCTAGTGTCCCTGAGCTTGGTGTTTGTGAGGCTGCCCCTTGAATCCTGTGTTCAGTTTTGGGCCACTCACAGCAAGAAAGACACTGGGGTGCTGGAGTGTGTCCAGGGAAGAGCAATGAAGCTGGGGAAGGTCTGAAGCACAAGTCTGATGAGGAGCTGATGGGGAGCTGGGAGGGCTCAACCTGGAGAAAAGGAGACTTGGGACCGTTATCACTCTCTCCAACTCCCCGACAATGAGGGTGGAGCCAGGTGAGGTCAGACTCTGCTCCCAAGTAAGAAGTTACAGGATGAGAGGAATCAGCCTCAGGTTGTGCCAAGGGACATTTCAATTGGATATTAGGAAAAAATTCTTCACAGAAAAGATTTTCAAGCACAGGCTGCCCAGGAAAGTGGTGGTGTCACCATCCCAGAAGTGTTTAAAAAATGCAGGCTTGTGGCACCTGGGGAAATGGTTTAGTGGTGGAATTGTCATTGTTAGTCTAATTGTTGAAATCAATCATCTTAGAGGCCTTTTGCAACCTAAATGATTCCATAATTCTGAGGACTTTAATGTTCAGCTTAAGATTTAGACCATGTAAGAACATTTCAGAGCAAAGGAAGCATCTGAATCCCTTTTTAGGAGCTGGACCAAGGTCCTTTCCAGAGGTTTGGGGACAGAAGCAGCCCTTGTGATGAGACTGGGCTGTAAGGCAGTGAGACTGGTTTCTTTCCCCTCTGCCTCTTCATGCCAGGCTGGACTTAGACTCCTGGTGAAGCAGTGCTTGTTTAAACTCTAATAATCAATAATGGAGTGTGTGGCCCCAGAGCAAAGTCAACATGATAAAGTTATATCTCAGTAAAAGGCTACACAAATGAGGTGACGCAGCAAAAGTAGGAGACTTAAAATGTGAATTTTAGTTGTTAATTTAGTTAATTTAGTGTTAGTTTGTTTTCTGATACTATCTGCTTCTGAGTCACTGTGGCGGTTTCAGACAGGCTGTGGGTGATGGCCTTATCCTTCACCTAGAGGAAGAAAACCATGGAAATCTATTTGGAGGATTTCAGCTCTGGCACATCTGTTGGTAAGTATAGTTGAGGTCTGTAATCATTGAAAAGGAAATACTGAAATGATCTATGGAGCCTGAATGCCAGTCCAGCCATGTGGGAGATCCTCAGTGAGAGATCAGTCTGAGACAGAAGCTGAAAGGCACAAAGCTTTGTACTGCTGGTAAGTGGTAGGAATTCACAAGGGAAAAGATGTGTCTCAACCCAATAGGGAAAATTCAAAAAGTAGACAGAGACAAAGGAAGAAAGTGGGGAAAAAAATTAATTGCATGGAACTTAAGGAGAGGCTCAGACTTGGCAGAGAGAAGATATGGGATCAGCTCACCATAGAAGCTGGCAGTGTGCACTTTCCCGAATGGGTCTGGGGAGGGTACCCTGTGCTGCTGGTCCCAGGTGAGAGCAGGAAAGGACCTGCTTATCTCACAGTGTCTGCCAGCTGAGCCCCAGAAAACAGGCTGGAGTGGGCAGGAGGAAATCAGCTGCTGCCAGAGCATGGAGACACACTTGGCATTGCCACTGGGAGGAAGCTGTTCTGGTTAATGCTGCTGCCAAGATATCCTGGGGCAGAAGGTGACATGTGAGCAGTGTTGTCTCCATTGCTGCCCAGCAACCTGTGCAATGGTTCTGGGACTCAGTGTAGGAGGACAAGGGTTTGACAAGAGATTTATGAGTATAGGTCTTCACTTACAGGGGGCAGGAACACATGGTGTACACACACACCTGATCCAGCCTTGCAAACCTGTAATGCATCACTTGAGATACTGAACAGCACTGGGCTCCACTGGTGGTAGCACAGAACGGTCAGTGCCTCATGGCAATAGCTGAGGTGGAGAATAGGCTTTGAGCAGGGCATTTCCTTTGCAGGTAAATGTCCTAGGAGCCTGAGTCTTCTGTGGCTCTGAACAAAGGGGCAGCTCAGCTTAGGACAGCATCCCATGGGATGGGGCACATGACCTGCAGCATGGTGCTGTGCCAGCCATGCAGGTCCCCACCCTTCTGCCAGGACACCACGCTGGGTTTGCTCTCCTTCTCCACAGGTCTTTGGCTCCACAACAAGGGAGAGGTTATTGTCTCTTGAGGAAGAGGCAGGAGCAAGGCAGAGAACATTTGCTCAGGGTCACCTGAGGGACACCTTGGTACAATGTGCAAAGACCATCAAGCCCACCTGAGCCATGGAACTTCCCACATCAACCCACATGCTGCTCCCTCCCTCTTCACCCACAACAGCCCCACCTGGCTTATGGCATCAGGTTACCCTGAAAGGAATGCATAATTTTCCTGGAAAAAACAAGTGATTTTGCTGTTAGGTAACAAGGATTGGTCCCTAGCCAGGACATATGTCCTGGAGCTCAAAGAGCTGGAGCAGTTGCTCCTCCCAGAGAGAAGCTAGCATTAGTGCAAGCTGTGAGTGAGTGGGGTGGGACATGCTAAAAGGAAATATTAGAAAGCTGGCTAAACAGTGCAAGCTGGAGTGAAGAGAGAAGCAGCATGGCAGAGCTCTGTGTCAGCTCTGTTCTGGTGACTGGGGCCAACCGGGGGCTCGGCCTGGGGTTTGTCCAGCATTTCCTGAGGATGCCAAAACCACCTCAGTGGATCTTTGCGACCTGTCGGGACCCCAAGGGACAGAGAGCACAGGTGAGGCTGGGCGGGAGGCAGGGACTGTGCTGAGGGATGGCAGCACTCAGTGCCAGGGGGAGATTGGAGCAGGGATGGGGCTTGCAAGGGGCCGGAGCTTCAGTCAGGCACCTGTGGCACAGGGCAACTGGGCTGAGACAATGTGGGAGCAGCTGTGCATGGAGGAGACAGGGATACGTGGTGCACACAGGAGCTGTGGAGTGTTCCCCCTGTATCAGGATCAGGACAGCTAGAGCAGGGTGCTGGGCACTTGCTGCAGGGATGGAGCTGGAGGGACATGGGCTTTGGTTGGCTTAGCAGGGTGAGCCTTGGCAATGCTGTTCCAGCGTGTTGGTGCCAATGTCATGACCCCTCTTACAGGACCTACAGAATTTGGCTTCCAAACATCCCAACCTCGTCATCATCGCTCTTGGTAGGTTCCATCTCGCCACAGAATGCTTCGGCACTCATCACAGCTCTGGGAGCTTCACAATCGAGACCGCCTTGGTGGGGGGGGGGGACTTCTTTTTGCGGACAAAGGGGACCCCAAACCATGACAGGGTCACTGAGCTCCACTGTGTTGGCCCTGCAGAAATTGCGGACCCTGCCAGCATCAAGGCAGCTGCAGCCAAGGTTGGGGAGCACCTGGGGGGCTCTGGGCTCAACCTCCTCATCAACAATGCTGGAATGGTCAAGCCTAAGATGCTTGAGGCTGAAACATTGGAGGACATGACCGAGACTTACACCACCAACACGGCTGGACCCCTGCTGATGGGCCAGGTGAGTCACCAGCACTACAGCACAGCTCCAGAAGGATCCCTTCCCATGTGCTCAAGCTGGACATTACAGAGGGAGTGAAGGGCCAGTGGGAGGGGCTGCTGTCACTGCTCTGGTGCCCTGATGGGCTCTCGGTTGATGAGAAGCTCAGGGAGCCATGGGCTGGAGCTCAGGAGCTGGAGCCAGCCAGGCTGGAGCACTGGGAAAGAGTGGGGTTGATGCCCCAGTGCTGGTGTCAATGTTGCCCACTGTGCAAGGAGCTTCTCCCCTGCCCTGTGCCATGTCCGTGTGTGCTCCTGTCCCCTCTGTTTCCTCACAGGCATTTCTACCCTTGCTGAAGAAGGCTGCCCAGGGGAGCCCAGGCTCAGGGCTGAGCTGCAGCAAGGCTGCCATTGTCAACATGTCCAGCATTGCCGGCTCCATCGGTTCTTTCTTTGGATGGGAGTTGATGCAAGTTGTCTCCTACCGCTGCAGCAAGGTGCTGTCACACGTGCTGGGGACAAATTCACTTCCCCTGCCCTGCCCAGCTGCGGGTCCCCTTGCAGCCCTCCTTCCCCTCCCACCACCAGCCCTGCATTGTCTCCCCACAGGCTGCTCTGAACATGCTGAGCAAGTGCCAGTCCCTGGTGTACAAGGAGCACGGCATCCTCTGCGTCGCTCTCCACCCTGGCTGGGTGCAAACTGACATGGGCGGCTTTGCCGGACACGTGGTAGGAATTCCCCCGGGGCGGGTCCATCAGAGCTGCTGTGCTGATTTTGCATGGCTGGGAGTTGCTGTCCTGAGCCCCTGCCCATGGCTTCCCTGCCTGGGGCAGCTCCCCCTGTCCTGGTCCTGGGTGCTGGGTGTCCCCATCCCCTCAGTTCTTGTCTCAGTCCCTCCCCCTGGGGTTTTCAGCTTTCTGTTTGCCCTGGAGCAGCCTTTTCCCCTGGGTCCAGCTGCTCCAGGGCCCTCAGCCAGGTCTTGGGCATGAGCTACATCTCCCCCTCTGCCCCACAGCCCCCTGTGACAGTGGATGACAGCGTGCAAGGGATGCTGAAGGTCCTCTCCTCCCTCTCTGAGAAGGACACCGGCGCCTACATGGACTGGGAAGGGAACGTCATCCCCTGGTGAGGCACCACTTCAAGATCCTGGCAGCCAAGAGGTCCCTTTGGCACTGCTCCCACCTCCCCCACATCCTCAATAAACTCTTGCTGAGACCCTCAGCTCTGTTGTGCAGTGCCAGCTCATGGGTGGCCCTTTCCAGGTATCCTACTCCTGCACTGGGGATTGTTGGTGCCCACAGCTGCCCCCAACCCACGGCTGTCACTGGCATGCCCATGAGTTCCAGCCAGCAGATCCCATGGCACCATGACTGCCCTCTGGAGACCTCCCCTCAGGAGCCACTGGAGGGGAGACTGGTTGTAGAGACAGAGCAGAGAGGCATCACCTGCCAGAATATACAGAGGTGGTGGATGGGGGGGACCAGAGGTGGGTTGGGGAAGGAGACAGAAGTTGCTTTGCAGGCCAGCCTCTTTCTTCTTGAAGCTGCACAGCGAAGCACCTCATTTCCCTATCCTGGGCAGCCTGGAAGAAGCACAGCCCTGTCATCACAACCCAGGGAGTGGCTGGGCAGGAGAGGAGACATTTCCCAGCCAGGAGAGGAGACACTTGGTAGGCAGAAAATGCCTGTGGAGATGCAAAATGGGATTCAGTCCTGGAACAAAGCTGAATGACCCTCCTGGAAGGCTCAGCCCAGGCTACTGCATTTTCTCTGCTTCCACCTGGGAGAACCAGGCAGGGGGTGGGTGGCTGGGGCAGGGGGTCACCCAGGGGCTCCCTCCCCTCCATGGGCACCGTGACTGGGACAGCATCTCCAGCACCTCCCCTGGCAGCTCACCTTGCTGGCCCGGTACGGGTACATGGGGGCCTCTGGCACACGGAGGCACAGCCCAATGGAGCCCAGCTTGGAGGAGATGTTGATGACAGCGGCCCTGCTGCAGCTCAGACACTCCTTGCCTTGGCTGCCTGCTCCAGGAGCAGCAGAAATTCCTTCTGCAAAGACACAGATGCTGCATGAAGATGTGGCAAGCCTGCAGTTAATGTCTTGCTGGAGTGCAAGGCCAGCAGCTGGGGATGTGCTGGCCATGTAGGTGCCCATCCTTCTGCCAGGAGACTGGATCCTCTGGGTGTGCCTCCCTCCATGGGAGTCTTGTTTCACTTGATAATCAGGGAATGGGCATTGGCTTAGAGGAGGCCAGCTCAAGGCAGAGAGTGTCTGCTGGTGGCCATGTGAGGAATGTCCTGGCCCAGGGGAGCGGGGCAGGGGGGTAGGATCAGCCTGCTCCCACCGCTGCGTGGGTCTGATGCAGAAAGCCCTTCTTGTGAAGGTGTCAAGCCCATGTGAGCCCTGGAGCTTCCCACAACCCTTCCACATGCTGCTCCTTCCCTCCTCAGCCACAACATCCTCTCCTGGTTAATGGCACTAGGTTTCCCAAGGACAGCAGAATTTGCATGAAAGCACCAAGAGTTTTTGCCCTTTGCAAACAAGGACTGGCTCCCAGCCAGGATCACTTGCCTGGAGTTTGAAGGGCAGGTGAGGTTGCTCCTCCTGGATCCAAGGGTTGGTGTAAACCCTGAGTGGGTGTGGTGTCTGCAAAAAGCTAATAGGAACTATTAGAGAGCAGAGCAAACAGTGAGAGCTGGAGCAGAGGAGGACAAGCAGCATGGCAGGGCTCCACGTCCGCTCCGTTCTGGTGACTGGCGCCAACCGAGGCATCGGCCTGGGATTTCTCCAGCATTTCCTGAAGATGCCAAACCCACCTCAGTGGATCTTTGCAGGCTGTCGGGACCCCAAGGGACAGCGAGCACAGGTGAGGCCGGCGGGAGGCGGGGGCTGTGCTGGGAGACGGCAGCACTCAGTGCCAGGGGGAGACTGGAGCAGGGATGGGGCTTGCAAGTGTCTGGAGCTTCAGTCAGGCACCTGTGGCACAGGGCAGCTGGGCTGAGACAACGTGGGAGCAGCTGTGCATGGGATGCATGGAGGGAACTGTGCTTCTTGGGGATGGAGTCCTCCACATCCATTGGGTTCAGGGCAGCTGGAGCATAGCAAGGGTCCACAGTAGTGCAGTGATGGAGCCAGAGAACGTGGGCTTTAGCTGGGAAAGGCTGAGCCTCTGCACAGTCCCTCCAGCCTCTCCATGCGTACACAGTGCCCTCTCTTTCAGGAGTTACAGAATTTGGCCTCCAAGCACCCCAACATCATCATCATCCCGCTCGGTAGGTGCCCCGAGGTGCGGGTCCTTTGCCCCAGTTCCTCTGGCGAGTGCCCAGCTGGGCACACCCTGGGAGCCCGTGCTGGGAGGGAGCTGTGCCATGGGCCGGTGCCTGCAGGGCCATCGGACACTGCCACCTCCAGGGGAACAGAGGGGACTCCAGCATGGGGACACAGGCTCTGACCTCCACTGTGTTGGCCCTGCAGAAGTCTCTGACCCCGCCAGCATCAAGGCAGCTGCAGCCAAGGTTGGGGAGCACCTGGGGGGCTCTGGGCTCAACCTCCTCATCAACAATGCTGGAATTTTGAAGCCAAAATCCCTTGAAAATGAGACGCTGCAGGACATGACCGAGACTTACACCACCAACACGGTTGGCCCCCTGCTGATGGGCCAGGTGAGTCACCAGCACTACAGCACAGCTCCAGAAGGATCCCTTCCCATGGGCTCAAGCTGGACATTACAGAGGGAGTGAAGGGCCAGTGGGAGGGGCTGCTGTCACTGCTTTCTTGCCCTGATGGGCTCTCGGTTGATGAGAAGCTCAGGGAGCCTTGGGCTGGAGCTTAGGAGCTGGAGCCAGCCAGGCTGGAGCACTGGGAAAGAGGAGGGTTGATGCCCCAGTGCTGGTGTCAATGTTGCCCACTGTGCAAGGAGCTTCTCCCCTGCCCTGTGCCATATTCGTGTGTGCTCCTGTCCCCTCTGTTTTTTCACAGGCATTTCTACCCTTGCTGAAGAAGGCTGCCCAGGGCAGCCCAGGCTCAGGGCTGAGCTGCAGCAAGGCTGCCATCGTCAACATATCCAGCACTGGCGGCTCCATCAGTTCTTTCTTTAGTTGGGAGTTGGCACAAGCTGTCTCCTACCGCTGCAGCAAGGTGCTGTCACACGTGCTGGGGACAAATTCACTTCCCCTGCCCTGCCCAGCTGCGGGTCCCCTTGCAGCCCCCCTTCCCCTCCCACCACCAGCCCTGCATTGTCTCCCCACAGGCTGCTCTGAACATGCTGAGCAAGTGCCAGTCCCTGGCGTACAAGGAGCACGGCATCCTCTGCGTCGCTTTCCACCCTGGCTGGGTGCAAACTGACATGGGCAGCTCGGCCGGACACGTGGTAGGAATTCCCCCGGGGCGGGTCCATCAGAGCTGCTGTGCTGATTTTGCATGGCTGGGAGTTGCTGTCCTGAGCCCCTGCCCATGGCTTCCCTGCCTGGGGCAGCTCCCCCTGTCCTGGTCCTGGGTGCTGGGTGTCCCCATCCCCTCAGTTCTCGTCTCAGTCCCTCCCCCTGGGGTTTTCAGCTTTCTGTTTGCCCTGGAGCAGCCTTTTCCCCTGGGTCCAGCTGCTCCAGGGCCCTCAGCCAGGTCTTGTGCATGAGCTACATCTCCCCCTCTGCCCCACAGCCCCCTGTGACAGTGGATGACAGCGTGCAAGGGATGCTGAAGGTCCTCTCCTCCCTCTCTGAGAAGGACACCGGCGCCTACATGGACTGGGAAGGGAACGTCATCCCCTGGTGAGGCACCACTTCAGGATCCTGGCTGCCAAGAGGTCCCTTTGGCACTGCTCCCACCTCCCCCACATCCTCAATAAACTCTTGCTGAGACCCCCAGCTCTGTTGTGCAGTGCCAGCTCATAGGAGGCCCTTTCCTGCACTGGGGATTGTTGGTGCCCACAGCTGCCCCCAACCCATGGCTGTCACTGGCATGCCCATGAGTTCCAGCCAGCAGATCCCATGGCACCGTGACTGCCCTCTGGAGACCTCCCCTCTGGAGGCACTGGAGGAGCTGGAGCGGGGCCCATCTCCTGAGAGGAGAGAGATATTCTGAGTCCCTGCAGGACTGGCTTTCCCCTGCCCAGGCTGAGCTGCCTGAGGGGCTGGGGATCACAGGGAGCAGCTGCCCTCTCCCCTCAGCTGGGGATGCCTGGTCACAGGTGGGACAGAGGGACACACGGAGCTCGGGCAGAGCGCAGGGATCCTGCCCCGGGCTCAGACAGGGGTTTGAGACTGGGTGTGGAGACAGAGCACAGAGGCATCAGCTGCCAGAGTTTACAGAGGTGAGGGGTACAGGGGGACCACAGGTAGGGTGGGGAAGGAGAGAGAAGTTGCTTCCCAAGCCCTTCTCTTCTTGAAGCTGCACATCCAAGCACCTCATTCCCCTGTCCTGGGCAGCCTGGAAGAAGCGCAGCACTGCCAGCATAACCCCGGGAGTGGCTGGGCAGGAGAGGAGACATTTCCCAGGCAGGAAAGGAGACAATTGCTAGGCAGAAAATGCCTGTGGAGATGCAAAATGGGATTCAGTCCTGGAACAAAGCATCTGAATGACTCTCCTGGATGGGCTCATTCCAGGCTGCTGCTGTCCCAGTCTCTGTGCTTCAACCTGGGAGAACCAGGCAGGGGGTGAGCGGCTGGGCCTGCAGCTGGGGATGTGCTGGCCATGCAGGTGCCCATCCTTCTGCCAGGAGACTGGATCCTCTGGGTGTGCCTCCCTCCACGGGAGCCTTGTTTCACTTGACAATCAGGGAATGGGCATTGGCTCGGAGGAGGCCACCTCAAGGCAGAGTGTCTGCTGGTGGCCATGTGAGGAATGTCCTGGCCCAGGGAAACGGGGCAGGGGGGTAGGATCAGCCTGTTCCCACCGCTGTGTGGGTCTGATGCAGAAAGCCCTTCTTGTGAAGGTGTCAAGCCCATGTGAGCCCTGGAGCTTCCCACAACCCTTGCACATGCTGCTCCTTCCCTCCTCAGCCACAACATCCTCTCCTGGTTTATGGCACTAGGTTTCCCAAGGACAGCAGAATTTGCATGAAAGCACCAAGAGTTTTTGCCCTTTGGAAACAAGGACTGGCTCCCAGCTGGGATCATTGGCCTGGAGTTTGAAGGGCAGGTGAGGTTGCTCCTCCTGGATCCAAGGGTTGGTGATAACCCTGAGTGGGTGTGGTGTCTGCAAAAAGCTAAAAGGAAATATAAGGGAGCAGAGCAAACAGTGAGAGCTGGAGCAGAGGAGGACAAGCAGCATGGCAGGGCTCCACGTCCGCTCCGTTCTGGTGACTGGCGCCAACCGAGGCATCGGCCTGGGGTTTGTCCAGCATTTCCTGAAGATGCCAAACCCACCTCAGTGGATCTTTGCAGGCTGTCGGGACCCCAAGGGACAGCGAGCACAGGTGAGGCCGGCGGGAGGCGGGGACTGTGCTGGGAGATGGCAGCACTCAGTGCCAGGGGGAGACTGGAGTAGGGATGGGGCTTGCAAGTGTCTGGAGCTTCAGTCAGGCACCTGTGGCACAGGGCAGCTGGGCTGAGACAACGTGGGAGCAGCTGTGCAGGGGATGCATGGAGGGAACTGTGCTACTTGGGAATGGAGTCCTCCCCATTCATTGGGTTCAGGGCAACTGGAGCATAGTGCGAGTCCAGCGTGGTGCAGGGATGGAGCCAGAGAACGTGGGCTTTAGCTGGGAAAGGCTGAGCCTCTGCACAGTCCCTCCAGCCTCTCCATGCCTACACAGTGCTCTCTCTTTCAGGAGTTACAGAATTTGGCCTCCAAGCACCCCAACATCATCATCATCCCACTTGGTAGGTGCCCCGAGGTGCGGGTCCTTTGCCCCAGTTCCTCTGGCGAGTGCCCAGCTGGGCACACCCTGGGAGCCCGTGCTGGGAGGGAGCTGTGCCATGGTCCGGTGCCTGCAGGGCCATCATGCACTGCCACCTCCAGGGGAACAGAGGGGACTCCAGCATGGGGACACAGGCTCTGACCTCCCCTGTGTTCGCCCTGCAGAAGTCTCTGACCCTGCCAGCATCAAGGCAGCTGCAGCCAAGGTTGGGGAGCACCTGGGGGGCTCTGGGCTCAACCTCCTCATCAACAATGCTGGAATTGCAAAGCCAGGCTCCCTTGATAATGAGACATCGGAGAATATGATACAGGTTTACACCACCAACACGGTTGGACCCTTGCTGATGGGCCAGGTGAGTCACCAGCAGTACAGCACAGCTCCAGAAGGATCCCTTCCCATGGGCTCAAGCTGGACATTACAGAGGGAGTGAAGGGCCAGTGGGAGGGGCTGCTGTCACTGCTTTCTTGCCCTGATGGGCTCTCGGTTGATGAGAAGCTCAGGGAGCCATCGGCTGGAGCTCAGGAGCTGCAGCCAGCCAGGCTGGAGCACTGGGAAAGAGGAGGGTTGATGCCCCAGTGCTGGTGTCAATGTTGCCCACTGTGCAAGGAGCTTCTCCCCTGCCCTGTGCCATGTCCGTGTGTGCTCCTGTCCCCTCTGTTTCCTCACAGGCATTTCTACCCTTGCTGAAGAAGGGTGCCCAGGGCAGCCCAGGCTCAGGGCTGAGCTGCAGCAAGGCTGCCATCGTCAACATGTCCAGCTATGCAGGCTCCATTGAGGATGTGTATCTGTGGGATTATGGACATGTTGTCTCGTACCGCTGCAGCAAGGTACTGCCAGATTTTGCTGGGGGTTAGCCCAGACATTTTCCCCTTAGAATGATCATACTTCTTTGTGACCTCCCCCTCTGTAACTGCTCCTCTCTAAGCTGTGACTGAGCTCCTGTCAGTCCCTGGGTGCCCATCAGAGCTCATTATGTGCCTGGCCCTGTGTCCTACCTCAGAGAGACATGATATGGTGGGACTTCATCTGGGCTGGACATCCGCACAGGGCTAGTGAGAGAGCTTTGTGTATCCCAGGAAGTGGCCCCCTCTGCCCAATCCCTGCCCCAGCTGTGGGGTCTGCACATGTCCCCTGGCAGCCTCCCTTCCCCATCCATTGCCGTTTCCTCCCTGTCTCCCCACAGGCTGCTCTGAACATGCTGAGCAAGTGCCAGTCCCTGGCGTACAAGGAGCACGGCATCCTCTGCATCACTTTCCACCCCGGCTGGGTGCAAACTGACATGGGGAGTGGAGGAGGATCATTTAAGGTAAGGGATCTCCTGTCCGTGGTCTAGGGGAGCCTCATCGTTTAAGAATGCAGAATTTGCTGGGGTCTCATGCAGGGCTGTGTAAGAGCTTCTGGCCAGATACCCTGGAGGCACAGGAGGGAGGGAGATGAGGACTGGGAATGCTTCTTGGCCAGAGCAGTGATGTGTTTCAGGGCAGACCCCTGAGCACAGAGCTGTTTCTCTCTCTGCCCCACAGACTCCCCTGACAGTGGATGACAGTGTGCAAGGGATGCTGAAGGTGCTGTCCTCCATCTCTGAGAAGGAGACTGGGGCCTTCCTGGACTGGGAAGGGAAGGTCGTGCCCTGGTGACATGCCGATTCAGGATTCCAGCTGTGAGGACCTTTGCTGCCTGCACCATGTTGTACCTGTCCCTTAGTAAATGAGTGTCCACAAACAATTAATAGCACTGTGTGAGCCTTCTTCCCTTGATCTTCTATTAACTATCACTGAGAATCCTCACTGGTGCTTTGAGAGCTCTTCTCAGTTATTTCCGCATATCTCTGAGCTGGATTGGTCTCAGCATTTGTTCTTGTCTAACTGGGGACCTGGACACCATCCTGATAGGAATTTGTCCCTGGGCTCGTCCCAGAGGTCTCCCTCAGAATGGCAGCACCACCTTACAATGACTCAGGCACTCAGTGAGTCCTTTCTCGTTTGCCTGTTCAAAGTCCAAGCAGAGCACTGCTCAGTGTTAACTCCTCTACCACAGAGGTCAGGAAGACAAAACCTGATGTGATCTTCCTGGCTTGCTTATGCCCTGCTGGGGATCAAGGTACTCAAAAACACCCATGAAGACCAGGGCCTCAAATGGGAAATCTGTCAGTGCAGTCTTGAGCCCTCTCAGGGATGGGAACCTATTCTGTGTTCCTGTTAAATTCTGTCTGTACCTCTCTTCTTGGCGGCTCTGCTCCCTGTTGCGAGCTGATGTGTGGAGGAAGGATTGGCTCTTGGTGTTGTGTACATTTCCATGGGGCACATGTGGCACTGGAGGCTCCAGTGATGAGCAGAGGTGCCCACACGTCCTCTAGGGCTCACCATGGGGCTGATGGAGTGGGGGGTGGGACCAGATGGGCACATGGGGCCTTGGGGTCCATGGGGACACCAGGAATCCCCCACTGTGTGTCCTGTGGTGCAGGGTGGGGTGGGGAGGAGCAGTGGGATGATTCCCAGTGGGCCGTGGGCTGCCTTGGATGTGGAGCAGGGAGCTCTCACCCCCATGGAGTCCTTTCTTCACCACCAGCACTGAGCCCAACCTGCACCAGGGCCAGGAACAGCAAATGCAGCTCTGGAATCACCAAAGTACAATTCTGAAGGCATGAGATTGGGGAGGAAACACGGAGAAGGATCATGATCAGGCAAGGAGTTGGCAGTGGGACCCTGAGGATGACGGATGATGGGGACCAGGGACATTCTGGATTACTCAGATCTCCCTGACTGTATCCTTCCCACAGCACCACTCAGCTCCCCATGGAGATCATTATGCCTTTTGTTGTATTTTTAACTGAATTCCCTCAAATTTGTCGTATTGCACAAGATGCTAAAATTAATTAATTAATTCCTCACCTCCTGTATCACTTAGATTTAGCTGAAATTATATATAGGATGATGACCCCACTGCATGAGGCCCCTCAGCAGAGCTGTCCTTTGCAGCACTCTCATTTCCTGGGTGCCATCCCAGCACTGCCAGTGCTCTGCACAACTTAGGGCCCCGTTCCACACTGCCAAGGCTCTGAGCAACCGCATCCAAGCCCATCCGTAGCCTCCTTACCTAAACAGGATTTGTTGGCCAGGCGGTGCTGGGTGTCGGTGCCAGGGGAGGGGACAGTGCGGGGACATTCCCCGCCGTGCTGCCGGCGTGTGGCGGGCCCGGCAGGCGGCAGGGTCCCTGGGCTGTGATCGTATAGTGGTCAGTACTCTGCGTTGTGGCCGCAGCAACCTCGGTTCGAATCCGAGTCACAGCAACTTTTGTCCCCAGCCGGGAGGGAGGGAGGCAGCTCTGAGGGGTTTGAAAAGATGTCATGCCTTGGGAGGGGACCGCAAGTTTGGGTGGTCCAAGAGTGACCAGACTCATACCAACAATGATTTCCCGACCTGCAGTCGCTGTGCAGGGTTTTTCCAGTGAGGCTGCAGTGGCACTTCTGGGAAAGCACTCCAGCTTCTCCATTTTTCAGGCAAACTTGAGAATTTAGAGGAATTTGCCCAGCCTTCTGTGTTCCACTTCTTCACAGTTTTGCAGAAAGAGGACCAGAAGATGCTGTGGGGGCAGAGCTAGAGCTAGAGGAGGTGGGAGGCAGCAGCTTGCTCAGCTCCTAGCCCCCAGGAGCCACAGCAGAAGGCAGATAACCAGGTTAAAGTCTTGCTGCTGGCACTCCCTGCTCCAGGGGAGCAGGATTTTGGTTGCAGGAACTCCAGGGATGCTTACACAGCAGAGGCAAAACCCACCCAGAGCCGAGGGGTGACCCTGACACACTGTAGGTCTGGGGACTCGAGGTCTCACGGGCACCAAGAGGCAGGTGGAGATCTCCGGGTGCACCAGGAGATGCTTCAGCCTGGGGAATCCTCTCCAGCTGTTGCCTTTACCCTTCTGGAGCCTTCATGGAGTCACCCTGTTTGCTTGGACTTGGTGCCCTCTCCTGACAGCCGCGCAGAACTCACTCTGGCCGGCAGCTTTCAGAGGAGAAGTGACGCGAGGTGTGGCACAGGCTGGTGGTGGAGAAGGCACCACCCCAGCAGTGGGACTCAGCTCGCTGTGGGGGCATCTGAGAGCCGCAGGAGGCTGCAGGGCAGAGGGGCTCAGGAGTCTGCAGGGCTGGTGCTTGGGAAAAGGGGAGGGTGGATTTTTTTTCTAGCACAAAATAGATTTATTTTCTTTTGTATCTTATCCAGAGCAAGAAATGGGGGGGGAAAAAATCGTTGCACATTTACTTTTAGGATTTGCAGTTTATAGGGCATTTACTTGCACGACTTCATACTCCTCCAACATTCATTTACTGAATGCATATCTCTTTACTTAGGGAAAGCTCAAAAAGCATTTTTTATGTTCTAAAGATAAAACAGGAGGAAGAGAAGGCAAACATCTGGAGAAGTTGCCCATTAGCAGCAGCAGTGCCTGCCCCACTTTTACCCAGATGAGCAGCAGAAACACCAAGAAATACATAATGTCTCATTCCTCTTTTATTTATTTTTTTCCACAGAAATTCAGTGTGATGTGTAAGGCCACTAAACCTACCTGAAAAATAATTTACTGTGCTTGAACAACTCATGTATGTTCAGGTTGAAAAACACTAAATTTTTTTCACATAGCACAGGGGATATTTTTAATCCAAAATTGCTTGATTTTCTGTTAAAAGAGTTTCTATTTTGCAAAAGTACCCTGAAGTGTCTACACACCTACAGGGCAGTCCAGGGCTTGACTGAGGCAGTGTGGTGGCCCCACAGGTCACTGCAGCCTCTGCTCTCACATGAACTGTATTCCCTTAAAGTGATGCAGGGCTCTGCTGGGAAATTTCCACTCATCACCCTCCCAGTGAAAAAGGTTCTCCTGACCCTTTCAGGGTTCACCTGGAGCCTCCTGTGTTCTGAACAGAGCCTGGCTTCCCTCCCAGGAGAGATGCTCCAGTCCCTTCAGTATCTTCATGGAGGCTGTCACACAGAAAAAAAACAGTGGCCAGCAGGAACCCACACTTTAA
Organism: Fringilla coelebs; assembly: GCF_963513975.1. Classification (NCBI taxonomy): domain Eukaryota; kingdom Metazoa; phylum Chordata; class Aves; order Passeriformes; family Fringillidae; genus Fringilla; species Fringilla coelebs. The sequence continues at coordinate 6,882,403 of NC_140040.1, read as the reverse complement.
AAGCACTGCCTGAAGTCACTTGGGGCACCCGAGCACCCTTCACGAAAGGAAGGGAGCAGTGGAAACCACAGTACCATAACTTCTTCCCTCCATCAGTTGCCCCGGGCGAGACCGTTTCCGGCAGGAATAGGTGCCGCTCCTGCCCCGGGGCTCCTAAACGATAAAGCCACCGCCTGAACAGGGGCTTGAACCCTGGACCCTCAAATTAAAAGTCTGATGCTCTCCCAGCTGAGCTATCCAGGCTCACTGTCAGGCTCCCGCGTGGTCTGTGGCAGCTGGGAGGGACCCCACTTTCTTCAGCATTGCAGGGACAATGTGGGGACCCACTTTGCTGTTTCCACTCCCACACCCCAAGGAGGCAGCCAGCGCAGGCGAGGCTGAACACCCGGGTTCTGGGACTCTCCCTGGGCGCTGGGCAGGCACAGGGATGCGCCCTGGGAAGGCGCCGCTGCCGCAGGGATGCGCAGGCAGGAGAGGAGCGGGATGCTGCGGGAGCGGCTCTGAAACCTCCGCCGCTCCCGGAGGGAGGCAGGAGGGCCCCGCCGGAGGCAGGAGCAGCAGCGCCGGCTGGGGCCGAGCAGGGCTCCGAGCTCCGCTCTGCGGCTGCAGCAGCCCCGGCTCGAATCCGAGTCCAGCGGCGCTTTGGCAGGAGCCGCGTTAAAGCAGGAGGGAGGGGGGCTCGGGACTTGGGTGACCGAGACACAGAGCCCGTGGTGAGCACCTACAGGTGCCACCCCACATATTCCCTTGCCCTTCCTCCCCATTCTTCAGAAAGGGACCCCTCTGCCCCACGGGAAGCCCACCCGGCTAGTCCACCCACCCGCCAGTGCCCTACAGTATCCCTGTCCCACCTCACACTTCCCAGAAGGAAGAAGACATCTTCCCTTCAGCAGAAGAATATGATTTTGCCCCATCTCTTGAAGTGTTCAAGGCCACGTTGGATGAGGCTTGGAGCATCCTGGTCTAGGACGAATTGAAATGACATGAACTTTAAGGTCCCTCCCAGCCAGAGCATGTACCCGGGGCTTTCCCAGCTGGGAATGTCACAGAGGGAGCCTTCCAGTGGGTACGGGGAGCATGTTGCACAAGGCAGGGGCAGTGCCCAGGAGGGCACTGGGGAGCATGGCATTGCCATGTGGCAACAAGGAGCTGCCCAGATTTGTCTTTTCCTATCCCAACCCCTCCATCTTCTCCCAGATACCTGTGAGCCCCCTGGCCACGCTGGCAGCACCAGCATCCCCTGCCAGGGCAGGAGGAGTGGAGAGGAGCTGTGTTCACCGAGGCAGGGAGGGAGCAGCCCTGGGCAGCCCTGGGCCATTTCCCCTAGAGAACCACGCAGAGGCAAGAACGTGGCAGTCACCTCCCCAGAACATGACAAAGGGACACCGAGGCTCCGGGAAGCTGCTCAGCCCGCAGCGCCCCTGAGCAGCCCTGAGGGAGCACCCCCTGAGGGCTCCCGGGGCCCTCAGAACCGCCGGGCGCTGCTGGGCTGGCTCGGACAGGCCACGGCTTGTCCATAAGGCCGGTCCTTCGTCCCTCCCCGTCCCTCCTCCTCCTCATGGCCAGCCCCTTGCAGCTCTCCCCTCCCCTGCAGCCCGGGTGCCTCTTGGCCGGACCTGCGTTACGATCATAGAAGGCTGTTTGGCCCGGAGCCGTGCGGAGGATCCCGGCCGAGCCCGCCATGGGGAGCGGCGGCGCCGGGGCTGTGCTGCTGACGCTCTCGCTGCTCCTGCAGCCCACGGCCCAGTTCTGGCTCTTCAATGTCCTCTTCCCACCCACCACCACCCCAGAAGCTCCCCCGACGAACAGCACGCCGCCCGTGGTACTCGGTAAGGTGGCGCAAGCGCGGGCACCGTGTGGGCTGCAGGTGGGAGCTCCGGCTGCCCTGCAGCCCCGCAGGCAGACGGTGAGGCTGGGGTCCTGTGCCTCTGCTGCCTCACTGGGGTTTGGCTGCCATGGGTCTTGGCTGTGTGGACTGGAGCCACCCAGTGAGGGTGTCACACAGCCCCTCCATACCCTCCCATTCACCGAGCTGGCCATGCCCAGGTAGAGCCTTTTGGAGCTGAGGGGATAGACTGGGCACCCCAGAAAGCAAATGGGTCACACCTGGTAGCTCACACCTGGCCCACTGAGTGTTTTAGGGCTTGTTTGGGTCTGGGGAACTCTGCTGGCAGAGGGACAGGTGCTCTTCTGCCACTTCCCAAACAGGCTGCCATTGGTGCCAGGGGTGGATCCACCACCTCTCACTTTCCTGAAGCCCACCCCATCCTGTGTCGGCTCCCACTCCCACTCCCTTGGCTGGCCAAGTCATCCTCTGCTGCTGCAAAGAGGATCCATCTCACATCCCACCCAATGCCAACTCTGATTTGGGGCAAGCCAGCAGAAACAGGGGTACAGGGAGATTAAAGGAGATGTGGGGACATCATCTCAGGGAGGTGGAAGGAGCCACCACCAGCTGGTGCCTCTCTGCTGCGTGGTTCTGCCTTCCTGTGCCATCACCAGGCACTTGAGCTCAAGTTTTGCCATGAAAATTCTGCTGAGCAGAGTCGGGGTTTTCCTCCTTTTTCTTGAATCATGATGAGTTTCCCCTTAAAAAAGAGAAGAGAAAAAGCAGAAGATCCCTCCCCGCTTCAATGCCAAGGGCTGATCCTGTAAATTCCCTTCCCAGGGGCATCAGGGGGTGCAGGCCTCCATGTGCTGGGGTGGTCAGAAGACCCAACTCACTGTCACCAGGTGCCTCATTTCAGGATTACCTGTGGCAGTCAGAGCATCTCCTTTTGTCCCCGGTGCCAGCCCCGGGCTGTGTCCCACGCCCAGATGCCCCTTGTGCCACTTGGCTGCCTCTCCTTCTGCTCGGCATCCACAATCAACCCATCCCCCTGGGCCGGGTGTCCCAGAAACCCCCAGTGCCCTTGGGACCACTGATAACCCCTCTGCCCTCACAGAACTCCCTTAATAATTACCTAATGTCCTCTGGGAGGGGAGGCAGAGCTCAGAGCTGTGTGCCAGGGGCAGGGGGGTCCTGGCTGTGCACCTTCTGAGCTGTCAGAACAGCTCATGGTCCTGCTCCTCTTGCTGACCATCACTTCTGCCTACTCCCTACCAGGGCTCTCCTACACCTCTCTGATCCCCACCCAGATGCTTTGAAGACAGGATTAGACCCTCCCTGCACCCCTAGGGATGTGCCCCAGGCATGAAGGAGCTGTGAGGCAGGTTGAGAAAGGAAACTGCTACATCTCCTTCCCCTCTTGCAAGGCACGAGGCATTGAAGGTCCACACCAGCCCCAGCCATGTATTGCAGGCAAGTCCTTGGACCTGCTGGGGCCTTGGGATTTGTCACCTGGTGCTCCCATTCCACCAGGTTCATTGTCCCCTGCAGTCATTCACCTCTTGTCCTCACCCTCACAGTCAGTGCTGGCACTAGGAGCTGGCTCTTGGCTCTTGCACACAGCAGGGAAAGCTCTCCATGGTGCCTCATCCCAGCACAGGCACATCTCTCAGGGCAGCAGCAGGACGGGTGTCCCATCCCTGCTGGGAACCACAGTGGCGCTCCCACAGGCAGACCAAAACACCAAAACACCCTGGTGACTGAGGGTGGCCAGGGCACAAAAATGAATTGTTTAAAGCTGTGCTGTGTTTCCTGCACACCATTCCCACTGAATTTCTGCAGAGTTCAGTTCCACTCAGCACTGAACCACTTCAGAGCCACCTTGTTCAGCCTGTATGGAGAGTTTAAAGTTCAGGAAACTCACCCTGGGCGCTCTGCATCCCTGAACTGACCACTACCCCCAGACAAGGTGTCAGGAGTGCATTAGGAATGGGCAGCACAAATTTCTTCCTCCAGGCTGCAGCAAGGAGAGGAAGGTGGGAACCCATCCAGGGAGGGGGAGTAACCTAGGATACTTTGTGCTGCTGGGGACTTTGAGCTGGGGTGACAGCTCTGGGGGTCAACCCACAGAAATGCAGCTCTGGGGGTTCCCAAGGATGCATTTTAGCACTGTTTCCATGCTCACCCAGCATCTCAGCTCCAAGCACCCTCTCTCTTGTGCAGAGTGGGTTGCTCTCCAGGGATGCTGCTCCAGCAGGTGCCCAACCATCCCCAGGCAACCCCAGGGGAGCACTGCCTGGGGGTGGGGTAAGACCAGGTAGGGCAGCCCCCAGGGTGAGTGGGATAGGGTTTGTAACTGGCTCTGCTCTCCCTCCGTGGTGCCTCCAGTGCCTGGGTGTCTTGGGAACCAGCTGGAAGCAAAGCTGGACAAGCCAGATGTGGTGAACTGGATGTGCTACCGCAAAACAGAGGATTATTTCACCATCTGGCTCAACCTCAACACCTTCCTGCCAGTGGGAGTCGACTGCTGGATCGATAACACCAGGTACTATCCAGCTCTACCATGGGAGCTCCCTGGGGAAATGACCTCCCCTCTCCTCCCCCTGGCCATGATCTAGCACACACAGAAAAAAATGGGAGGACCATGGGATTGTTTGGGAACACAAGTGAGTGACTACTGCTCTGAGTGTCTGTCCCTTTCCCAAGTCCCTGCCATGTGCTCAAGCCCAGCCAGACCACCCTGAGCACCCACTGGAGATGCTGCCACCCTGCCCAGAGCTGCAGGGTCAGGGGGCTGTGGCAGCTGGTTCCATCACAGCCTCCTGTCCCAGGATGCCAGGGGAGCACAATGGACTCTGGCTGGGCTCCAGTGCACCTCACATCTACACAAGACTTGAAACAGCCAGGTCCAAGCCACTACCCAGTGATCTCCACCTCAGCCCTGTGTTCTCCATGGGGACATGGCTCTTCTGCCACCTCCTGTCGTGTCCCCACAGGGTGGTGTACAACCGAACCTCTCGGAAAATGTCCAATGCCCCAGGGGTGCACATCCGTGTTCCTGGCTTTGGCAAGACCTATTCTGTGGAATACCTGGATCAGAGCAAGCTGGCAGGTGAGAGGAGGAGAGGCCAGGGTGTCTGGGGATCCCATGTGCTCCCTGCAAATGGGAGCTGTCCCCATGTCTCCAGCAGGGACCAGTTCTGCAGAGAGCCCAGGGCACTGGGACTGAGGGACATTAGCCTGGGGGACGCACTGCAGTTGGGTGCTGGCAGGGAGCACCCCATCCTTGACCCCAGGACTCAATGGGATGCACAGAGTCACTATGTCTGCCTGGAGGCACTGAGCCACAGGGCTTACCAGGGAACATTTTGACCATGACCAGGACCAGCATGGAAAAAGCTTGACAAGAGAAGAGCACAGACCTAATTCCCCCTTGTTCCCTCTGCCCACAGGCTACCTGCATACCATGGTGCAGAACCTGGTGAACAACGGCTACGTGAGGGACCAGACGGTTCGGGCAGCCCCCTACGACTGGAGGGTTGGACCCCGTAAGTCGGGGGGTTGTGGCCAGGCTCCCCATGCTCAGAGGGAAGCAGGATGACCCTTGTGCCATCATGCTCCCCTCTTGTCCACAGAGGAGCAGCCCGAGTACTTCCAGAACCTGAAGGCGCTGATCGAGGAGATGCACGATGAGTACCAGAGACCTGTGTTCCTCATCGCACACAGCATGGGCAACCTGCACGTCCTCTACTTCCTGCTGCAGCAGACACAAGCCTGGAAAGATCAGTACATTGAGGGGTTCATTTCCCTGGGTGCCCCCTGGGGAGGCTCCGTCAAGCCCCTGCGTATCCTGGCATCTGGTGAGTGACTCCTTGTGTGCAGCCACCTCTTTGTTTTCTTTCTCTCCTGCAGAAATGGAAGGGTGGTGGTGGGCAGGGAAAGGGCAGAGTGATGAAAGAGGTGGGGGACCCAGTTCCTGTTTAGCCTCTTTGCAGCCCAGAAAGCCACAATCACTTGTCTAATGCTGACAGCCCAGAATATCTACAAGTCACAAGTCCAAAAATGCATGAGGTTAAAAATCATGTGCTTGAAGGTTTTAACATCTGGCCCCTTGCATCATGCTTAAGTCCCCTGCTAATATTTTTCTCTGTTGCCACAAGAGGCAGAGATATTTTTAAGGTCATCTGAGGTCATTCCATGGTCTTAGGAATCCCGACACACCAAAAATATCAAGGCTTGAAGGAAACATGCAAGTTGGCCTCTTACTGCTGCTTGCTCCTATCCCTGCAGGCAGCTGTGGCGGTGCCAGGGTTGCAGGGAATGTTCAGGGCTGGGTTGGTCTGTGCCATCACACTTCCAGGTTTGTCTCCACTCAGGCCCTCTGAGCAGCTAGAGATGTGGAGAGAAGAGTTTGGAAGGCTGTTCTTGATATCTGCAGACAGGGGGGTAAGGAGAGGACGTAAGGTTATGGGCAGGGGAAGAGCTGAGCTGGAGGAGGCCAGGGCACCATGGTGAGTAACTGTGGGGAGGGCTGATCCCAGCCCAGCTCTCCAAAGGCTCCATCTGTGTGGGGACATTGTGGTGCCATTTGTGATGAGCCCTTGCGTGTCCCACAGGTGACGAACAGGGCATCCCACTCATGTCCAACATCAAGCTCCGTGAGGAGCAGCGCATGACCACCACCAGCCCCTGGATGTTCCCCACCACCCTGGCCTGGCCCGAGAGCCACGTGTTCATCTCCACTCCCTCCTACAACTACACCTACCGCGACTACCAGCGCTTCTTCACCGACGTCAACCTGGAGGATGGCTGGTACATGTGGGAGGACATGAAGGACTTGTTGAAGGATTTGCCCCCTCCTGGGGTAGACACATACTGTCTCTATGGCACAGGCTTCCCCACCGCAGAGACTTACATTTATGATGAGCGTTTCCCCTATGAGGACCCCGTGGACATAATTTATGGTGATGGGGACGACAGTGTCAGCACACGCAGCTTGGAGCTGTGCAAGCGATGGCGTAACCAGCAGAAGCAGAAGGTGTACGTCCAGGAGCTGCGAGGTGCCCACCACTTCAACATGATCTTCAGCAACCTGACCCTCAGTTACATCAACGAAATCCTGCTGGGGAGCAAAGAGGAGCAGGGCGAGCCAGGGCAGGCAAAATCCAGCCCAGAGGCTGGGAAGCTGGGGAAGATCCTACGTGAACACAAGGTGCGTAAGGAGCCTAAAAAGAACTGAAAGGAGGGAGGGCCAGCTTCCCTCCATGATGGTAGGCACCACAAACTGCCATGCAGGGGAGCAAAGGACTTGGAGCTGAGTTTGGAAGGAAAGTGAGCAAGACCAACAGCTCAGGTGGATGGGCTGGCACCCACTTCCACACTGATTGGTTCTTCTTTTGGGAATGGTGATTAATTTTACTTCAGAGGCTTGTCACTTCCCACCAGCGGGTGGATAATTAACCATGCTGCCAGCTCATTAACATCACACTTGTGAATTCCAGTGTACGCACAAGCCCTTGTTGCTAGCAAGCCATTTTTAGGGCGCTTTAGAGGCTGTGGACCTGTGGTGCTGTAGCTTCTGCTCACTTGGGACAGAGCAACTCACTTAAGAAGAGCAGGCTCTGACTTACCAGGTGGTCACAGAGGTAGCATGGGGGTAGCACAGTAGGTGTGGCTTACAGAGCAGTGAGCTAGGCTCCTTGGGCAAGACCAACTTGAAATCAGCAGATTTACAAAATAATAAACACACTTTGCTTCTATATGCTGAGCCTGCCTTGTCCTTCAGAGCCAGATGGTGAAGCCAGCCATAACCAGAAAGTGAGATGCTTGCTGCCTGCAGGCACTCCAGAAGACGGGGCTTTGGGAAAAACCACAACGCCAATGATGCAGCTGGGGTTGGTGATGTGACCAGGGCTGGCAACATGATGTGGGTGACAGTGTGGTTGGAGTTGGTGACATAACCAAGTTGGTGCTACTGGAGCATGATGCAACTGGTGCTGGCAGAGCAACTGGGTTGGAAATATAACTGGCCTTGGAAATCCAACTGGGACTGGGGATGCAGCTGGGGATGGTGACACAGCTTGGGGTGGCGACGCAGCCAAGGCTGGAGATGCCAACAGGGCGGGGATGCAGCTCGAGACTGTCGATGCAGCCAGGGGTGGCAATACAAATGTTGTGACACAGCTGGGGTTGGCCACGCAACCGGGACAAGCAGTGCAACCGGGACGGGCTGTGCCTTCGGGCCTGGTGATACCGCCGGGGCTGGGGCTGGGGCTGCTCCCGCGGCTGGCGGCGCTGCCGTGCCCGCCCCGATCCCGCGTTGCGGAGCGCAGCGCTCGGGGCCGGGCCGGGCTCGGCCGCCGCGGGGCGGGGCTCTCCCTCTGCGCTCCCCTCCCATTAGCTGCGGCGCGCCGGGCGCGGCGCCGATTGGCGGGCGGCGGTGCGTGCTCGGGGCGGGGCGGGGCGCGGAGCCGGCGCAGCCCCGGTGCCGGCCCGGTGCCGCCGCGCTGGAGGCCGCGGGCTCGGGGCCGATGGGCTCGGGGGCCATGGGCTCGGGTGCGGCCGGCGGGCCGGGCCATGGCGCGCCGCTCTGCCCCTGCCCGTCCCCGCCACCGCCCCCCGCGCCGCGCTGCCCGAGGGGAACCCGCCGCCTCTCCGAAACCGGGGCCGGGACGCGGCGGAGCGAGGGCGCGGCGGGGCGCGGGGGGCTGCGGGCCGCCGCCTCGCTGCCGCACATCGCGCGGGGCCGCGGCGAGGAGGGCGGCGGGCGGCGCAGCCCCTGCCTGCTCGTGGCGCTGCGGCCGCGGAACGTGGAGGCGGAGCGGGAGCGGTTCTTCCGCGCCAGCTTCGCTTACGACCCGCAGTTCGAGTACGCGGAGCCGGTGCCCGCCGCCGTCCTGGACAAGTACGGGGCCGCCTCCGACCGCTTCGTGGCTCAGGTGAGGCGGGGCCGGGGAAGGATGCTCGGCCCGGAAGGAGGAGGAGGAGAAAGGACGGACCGGTGCGAGGGTGTGGGATGTACCCTGGTGCGGCTGGCCAGGAGATGGTCCATGGTCATAGAATTCTGGAATGGTTTGGGTTGGAAGGGGTTTTAAAGAGCGTCTAATTACCCCACACACCCTGCCAGGGACAGTGACATCTTCCACCAGATCGGTTGCTCCAAGTCCCATCCAACCTGGCCTTGAACATTTCCAGGGATGGGGCAGCCACAGCTTCTCTGGGCAGCTTGTGCCAGGGCCTCCTCACCTTCACAGGGAAGAATTTATTCCTAATGTCCAGCTGAAAACCACCCTCAGTGAACTTTACACCATTCCCCCTGGTCCATGTGAAACCTTGCCCTCTTTCCTTCCCAGCTGGTGCCTGATCCCTCTCCCCTTAGCACCTTTGGTATCCTGCCTTCATTACACTCACCCTGTGATTTCTTAAACCTCAGGTTTTAGTAATCTCACCTACCTGCAGGAATGGTACATGCTCCATGGTGACATGGGTCGTGCTGGTGCGGGGTGATGCCAGGTTGGATGGGGCTTTGAGCAGCCTGGTCTAGTGGAAGGTGTCCCAGCCCATGGAGGAGAATTGGAACTAAATTATCTCACATGTCCCTTTCCACCCAAACCAGTCTGTGTTCCTATGATCAAACTGGCTCCTGCTTATGCTGGGAGCTGTGCTCCATCAGGGACACCATGCTGGTATGGTTTTGTACTTGTTGCTGTAGAACAAACAGCAGAGGAGCTGGAGCACGTGGGTGACAGCATGGGAAGTGCTCCTTAGCCTGAATTACCTGGTGGTTAAGTCTGGCTTGTTTTCTAGAAGGCCTAAAGGTTGTGCAGTGCACTAGCATCCTTAAGGCATCAGCAAACATGGTCAGTAATGATATTAATTGGTGAAGACTCCACTTAAGGAGTCTGTATTATTTCGCTTAACTGTTTCCATGGCTTTCACCCTAGTAAAACATTTCTGAGTTGCTCTCTGCCGTGGAGATGGCACTGAGAAAACAGCTCCTGGTCATTCAATAGGAGAAGAGAGGCAGGAGTGTGCTTCCAGGGTGCTGTGCCCACAAACAAGCCTTTTGTGGATGCAGGAGTAGAGCTGCTCTGTCCCTTCACTCTCTGCTTGGAGCTGGGAGCCTGGCTGTGTCCCAAAACCAGTTTGCACCTGGGAGTGAGCATCCTGCCTCTAGGAAGAGCATCCTTTCTGCCACATGGAAAAGTGAGCAGATAAAAACCCTCTCTTATCCCAAATTCAGGCTGGCACATGGGGGTGTTTCTTTGCACCTCTCAGTCAGGAGTTAGTTATTCAAATAACAACTTCCTCACTGATTTATTTATTGTTTTTTGAATGTTTGCTTTTCCCCGCATGACTACCCATGCCTCTGCCTGGGTTATTATCCAGATGATTCAGGCCCTTTCTGCAAACAGCAGTTTGTCATTCCCAGTGTGTGCCATACCTCTGCCCCAGATGAGCTGGTGCCAGCAAGGCTCTTGCAGGGGAGACACTCTGACGCCTGCAAAGACCTCATAGCTTTTGGCATTTCCCTCCTGTATTTTATTCCCTGAGTCGTGCAGTAAAATGAGTTGCTCAGAGCTCTTTCTCCCTGTGCTTTTTCTTTTGGTGCAGTTGGCTTGCAGCAGAGTAAAAGATGAATAATTGAGGTTATTTTTCTCTGGGCAGTGCTTTGAATGAATGGAATGAAGGTTTGTAACCACTGTGGAACCTGGAAGCTTTTACAAGAGATTCTAAGTGTTGAGTGTTTCTGCCAATGTTTCTCCAGGTTTTCTGGTGAGGCTGGAATGGGACAGCATTCATGGCACTGTTCCTCTGCTCTTACCCTGCAGTAACCTCCTTCCAGTCTCTTTTATTTTGGGAAGCATTTTTCGTTGGCAGCTAACTCTTAGCTATAAACTGCTTTTATTTTCAAAGACCTTCATTAATCATGGAGATTAAATAAATAAGACATTTTGCTAAGTCAGCATCCTTGGACACGAGCAGACAAACCAACACCAGCTCCCTGCTTCCAGCTGCTCTGCATGTGCTTGGGGGGTTATTTTATTTTCTTAATAGAAAACTTAAATAAACCAGGAGGATTCTTCTAGCCCTGTGGAGGGTCATCACCCTGGAGATCACATCCCTGGTTTGCCACATGAATTTGAGTGGCACCAGCACAGAGCTGGAGGATTTGTTTTCCCACTGCATATGTTTGGTGTATGATCTGGAGATGCTCAGGACGTTGGAATCTCAGGAATTTTGCTCACCAGGATGTGCTCTGAAGGCCAGGAAGGAGCTCTCTGGTTGTCTTACTCCTGGGCACCAGCTGTGCTGGGTTTCTCTTGGCTCAGTGATTTGGGTCCCCTGGGAGGAGAGAGGGCAGAGGTGGGAGGATGAAAGGCTGTTTTTCTGCAGTGGTCAGCTGAAGGTACCTTGCAGTGCTGTAAAAATGAGTCTGATTGTTCAGCAAACAAAGCCAAAAAAACCCAACCCCCCCCCCCCCCACCCCAGCACCTCAGGAAACAAAACTGACAGCAGAAAAACTGTGCACAGCTTCTCCTGGAAAGACACAGTGAATGACTTGAGAATAAAAACCAGCTGTGAAAACTACCCAGGGAAGGAAAATCGGGACCTTCTGCAGGGAAAGAGGAGGTTGCTCACCAGATGCAGACCTAAAGCCCCTCTTAGGATCATAGAATTGTTTAGGTGGGATAAGACCCTTAAGATCAAGTCCAGCTGTTACTTAAGCACTGCCAATCCCACCACTAAGCCACGTCCCCAAGTGCCACATCTACATCTTTTAAATGCCTCCAGGAATGGTGACTTCACCTCTGCCCTGTTTCAATGCTTGACAACCCTTTCCATGAATAAATTTTTTCTAATGTCCAACCTAAACTTCCCCTGGCACAACCTGAGCCATTTCCTCTTTTCTTACGGGGTGTTGGATGATTTGAGCACCAGAGCTGGTGGTGAGCACCCATCTCCTGATCCTGGTAACCTTAGGGACTAGGGAGGGACAACAAGTGGTCTGGGGCTGAGAAGCTTGGCAGCTGCCCAGCCAGGTTTGCAGATGCAATAAAACTGCTGGAAAAACTCCAGAACTGGTTGAAAGTCATCTGCTTTGGAATATGTACTAATATAATATGAATATAATATTGAATATTAAGATATTAATATATATTCCAATGACTGGAGAAAGTAATTGCTTGAAAATGTCTGCAATGGAAGCACACTTTTTGGAGAGGAAATGTGCTAATAAATGTTCATATTTTATAGATGCTCCATAAATGTTAATGTGAATAATGGAGCACGTGATGCTTTTATTAGAAGGCTACTGGGAGTACAGCGGGCTGGTGGTGCTGAGATGCTGCTTGAAGCAGCATCACTGCAGAGGGGGATGCACAGCCTCACTGCTGAGCTTGGAATTCAGCCCTGGAGTAAGAAACTTTGGGAGTAAAAAGCAAGCTCAGAAGCTGGAGGTCTTTGTGCAAGCACTGGAGTTTGCAAGGAGAACTGAAAGCAGAAAAGATTGAAAATAATCATGGATTTGACCACACTGCCACGATGCAGTTTCTCTTCTGCTTTGCCCCATTTCTGCAAGAGATGCCTACAAGGGTGATAAAAACCAGAAAAAATACGCTGTGGGTTATGCTGGTTATGTGAAGTGTCTGTCTGTCCTGGTGGCCACTCCAGCCAGCTCAGTCTCTTTGGTTTTTTATATTGTGCAAAACCACCTGGGATTGTATTGGCGTTAATCAGGGTTGCCTTGACTGGGTTTGTTGCATGTGGGATTTTAGGCTGTATTTGTAAGCAGGGAGGTTTTTGTGCTTATGTTTGTGCTTTCTGTGTGCCACAGGCCATCAGGATCATTCGTACTGTCCTGGAGAAGTACGGGACCTACGAGAGCTTCGAGGTGGCCACGGGCGGGCGGCTGCTGAGCAAGTGCCAGATCTGGTCCGTGATCCGAAAGTACATGCAGAAGGAAGGCTGTGTGGGAGAGGTAATCCACATCCCTGTTTTATCACTCGTAAAACACAGCAAAATATTTATTTTCTGATAAAAAGGACTCTGATTAAGAAATGTTTTGGTTACAAAGAGGAAGCTTTTCTGCTCTGAGCAGTGGTGTCCTTTCACCTCCAGCTTCACCATACCCCAGCGTTAAGACATGAGTGCTGGTTCCCCACAAACTTCCTGTGATGTTTTCCTTGTGTATCTCCCTTCTATGCTTGAGAGAGAGGGAGCAGCTGCTGCTTGTCTGCATGGCCATGCCAGGAGCCTTTTGCTGCATGCATGAGGCATCAATTACTGTTGGGAAGCTGTCTCTTGCTGTTGGCAGTGGGAGGGCAGACTTCTCTGACAGCTGCCTTAACCCACATGTCCAAAAGCAAAGCCAGGGGAAGAGATTTCCTGCTGTCCTGCAGGACATGCAGGTTATGGTGCTTTGAAACCCCAGGCTTGGGTTTTAAGGCTGGGAAATACGTGGTTAGGATACAATAGCAGCCACGTGGGATAGAGCCAGGGGAGAAGTTCAACATCTCCTAACCTGGTTTCTCTGCACTCCCTGCAGCATCCAGCATGGAGCATGCCTCAGCTGCCATTAAGGAGCTTTTTTTATCCCTTCTGCCAGCAGGGTGTGGGCAAAACACTTCCACTGTCCTGGGTTCAAAGTCTGAGAAGGATTTCTGGACCTGGCCTTACGTGGGTTGGCTTGCAGGGCTTCTTGCAATTTCTGAAGGATTTCTGGACCTGGCTTTACGTGGGGGCTGTTGGCTGCAGGGCAGGGACTGTGCAGTGCTGGCTGGTGTGGGGGCTTCCTCACCACTGCTTCTTGGCCAGACTCTATTTCCTACCTCTGATTTTTCACCTCTGTCTCCAAAGAGGGTTATTGGTGAGCATTTCCCCAAAGTATCACCTCACCCAGTGGTACCCAGTGCATTCCATGCAGGCAAAGCAGGAATGAGTGCTCCCCTGAGGACCTTCCTGTCCAAGGACATTTCATTTCCTCCTCAAACACCCTTGGTTTGCCCTGATGCCTCCTGTGTTCCTGGGATGTAGATTTGGCACCTTGGTCCTCCTAAGCCTTTGCTTGGGCCAGAACGGATTTCTGCAGATGTTTCCCTATAATTCATCTGCCTTTGAGTGCCCAGAGCCAGTCCCAATACCCAGCCAAGCAGCTGCCAGTCTTACAGACCTGCACTTACACCTTGCTAGTTGAGCTCTGTCTCTTGGGTTTATTAATTGATTAAATTCAGCTACTCTCTTCTCCATTAATTGAGCCCTGGCTGGGCAGAAAGCCATTGATTTTCTTACGTATTGGTGTACAACTGGCTTCCTTCCAACCCTGTGTAATTGTCCCTGTGCTCAGAGCTATTAGGACTGGACTCAATGAACCCCGTGGGTCCCTTCCAGCTCAGGACATTCTGTGATTCAAGGCAACGCAGAGTTCAGTCACTGTTTGCACATCGGTGTGGCTGTTTTCTCTGGGGCCTTTGATAAGTGCTTTGGACACAATGAAAGCATTGGTTTGTTCCTTTCTATCCAATGGAAATTTTGCTGGCTGTGTCTGGGGTAGGGAAGAGAGAAGGGTTTCACCTGCTCTCAATACAGCCATGTTGGCAGAACTTGCACCCTGTACAACACCAAAACTCGTTGAAACTTCTTACATCACTGATAATCTCACACCCTGTCGGGGAACTGGGTGGTTTCAGGTTGTGTCTCCCTCTCTGCACCTGTATCTCTGATTCCTGACTTTCACCATCTGTGTCTGTTCTGCTGTGCCCTTTGCTTCCCTGACCCGTACTAATCGTGGTGGCTTGCTTAAAAGAGAAGAACCTCGTGTGGGGGTGGCCTTAGCCCAGAGCACGAGCAGCTGGTGTGTCCCTGCCCACGGGCAGTCCTGGTGCAGCCCCTGCAGCTGCCCTTTGTCCCCAGCACCCATCAGCAAAGGCAGGATCCTGCTTCCAGCCCCGCAGGCAGCGCGCTCCTGGGTAAGTGCTCACGCTGGAATTCAATTTGTGCCCTCAAAAGCTGCTTTGTTGGGGTCCAAGCTGCAGATCCTGAAGCTCTTCTGCTTTTCTTCTGACTTAGGACAGACATGATGCTGCCAGAGGTTTCCATATGGATTTCAGTGGGCTCACAGCTTGCAGCAGAAAAACATCTTGCCCCACTGGTAAGTGCTGCATGGCAATCCTTGGGGTTGTGGAGTGTTGTCAGCCTGAACAGTGCTAGCTGCTGTCTCTTGGGATCCCATTAATGCCTCCCTCTATCTCTGAGCTGCTTGCTCAGTGTCAGAGGTCCTGAGCAGTGCCAGGAGAGAAAGGAACCCATACCCTGGTGCCCTGGGGACCACCAGAACCTTCCCTTGGTTCCTTGGGAGGAGCTCTTTCTCCATCAGTGCATTCACAAAAGCTGAGCAAACCATGGACCACAAGGATGCACTGGAGGTGCTGCTCAGAATGAGAGAGGTCACAGACCTGGAGAGCTGGTCCTGCTGCTCTTTGGCTGGAGTTGCAGCCCTGGTTGTATGTGCAAAGCTGGAGGGTCCCAAAACAAGGCAAGTGGTGCTGCTCAGCAGGATGAGGTTTTGTAGCAGGAGAAGAGCTGCAGTGGGCAGCATAAGAAGCTGTAGTCTCTGGCACTGCCCTGAGTCCCTTTCCATTGCTCCTGGATGGCTGGTTCTGCATGAGGAGTCAGGGGTGAACTGACAAGGCTCAGCACTGGAGGGATTCCTTTTCACATGGATGTATTTTAACCCAGGTAAGCAGTTGCACTGTAAGTATTTGATGCTGTTTGTTTGCCCAGTGGTGGACTGTTAGGCTGCACTTTTGGCTTTCATAATAATAATAAATCTGACTTAAAGCAAACCAATTCAGTCTCCTCTCTTTTTTTTAATAAGAGAAGAACTGTCATGTAGTAACACAGGCACATGTTTTCATCCTGAAAAGTGTCAGTTGTGAAATAACAGGTGGTTTACAGAGTTAATAGGTATGTAGGGGGTTTTGATTGCTATCCTGAGGTTTGCCACTGCCAAACCTCAGATGCGAGAGCTTCCAGGGACCATCCTCTGGTGATGCTGCAGCTTTGAGTAGCTGCAGATCTGAAGTCAGGTGGTCAGAAAGTGCTGCTGGCTGGCAAGTTAACTTCTGGTGAGCAGCTTTCTTGGCTCTAGCACCTGTGATAGTCAGGTTTCTCAAAATACCTTTTTTTTTCTGCATAAAGATACTGAATAGTCCTACACATGCAATGCCCATCCCTGCTGTGAGTTGTGGCCAGCACACACAGTTCCTCCTGTGAGGGTGGACTGACATGGAGCCATCCTCACTGCTCATGTCATGAAGCCTCAAATGAGGGAATCTGTGGAGAAGTCCATGAAAATGGAACCATAGCCTTGGATCCCTCAGGAGATGTTTCTTGGGGAGTGCAGAGCCATTAGACAGCTGGTGCTGTTGGGTGTTCAGAGCGGGGTTGTTTTGATGGCCGAAGTTACTGCTCCATCCCATTGCCAGTGGGGATGCAGAAGGGGGACCAGGCAGGTCTCCAGAGGATGTCCATCCTGTGTGGCCACAAAAGTGTGGAGAGCCCATGGGAACAAGCTGGGGAGGTGATGCTGGAGCCAGAGGGGTGCTGCAGGAGGCTGCCCAGGAGCTGCCTGCTGCCCCCACAGTGCCTGCTCAGCTTTGTTGGCTGTAAAGAGATTAAAGGAGCTACTTCATCCCTGCATGAGATCATCTCCCTCCTCTCATTATCCCCCCCACCCCCAGTGGCTCTTGCTGTCTGTCATTCCTTTGGGGAGCTGCAGCACAACCCAGTGATGGTGCAGCAGTGCCAAACGGCGCCATCCGTGGTGTCAGTGGATTTTTCTGACCATCTGCCACCATCTCAGCCCCTGCTGAGAGCCAAGCCCCCGCTCACGGCCGTTGCCTCCTCGTCCTCCTGCAGGTGGTGGTGCAGCTGACCGATGACCTCCTGTCGCAGGCGGTGATGATGGTGGAGGACAGCCGGCCCACGCTGGCCATCAACCTGGCCGGAGCCCGGCAGCACTGGCTGGAGGGGATGCTGCGCCACGAGATCGGTCAGCTGGGCTGCTGAGGGTGGGGGCAGAGCTGGGGGACGCTCTGGGCACTCACTCCTGTCCCCTCTCCTCAGGCACCCACTACATCCGGGGGGTCAACAACACCCGGCAGCCCTGGCACAGCTCCGAGGGCCGCAAGCAGTACAGCCTGAAGCCCGCCAACCCCACGGAGGAAGGCCTGGCCAGCCTGCACAGCGTGCTGTTCCGCAAGCAGCCCTTCCTGTGGCGGGCAGCCCTGCTCTACTACACCATCGAGAGGGCCAGCCACCTCTCCTTCTCTGCCCTCTTCCAGGACCTGGAGCAGTACGTCCAGGATGCTGGGGTCCGGTGGGAGTACTGTGTGCGGGCAAAGCGGGGCCAGACGGACACCTCACAGCCAGGTACCGCTTGGGGGGGTCAACTGAGCTTTGGGAAGAATTCTACTTACTTATTTTATATATCTCTTTTTTGGTTTTTTAAGAAAGAACGGAGTGTGGTATGTTCTGCTGCTGTGTAGGTTGAGCATCACCAGTCCTGTAGAGTGTGAGTTGGCACAGGCAGCCAGAACAGGCACAAAGTCATGGCTAGAACACAAAAAGTAAATTTATTTGCATTACCTCCCTAACTGGGGGATCCCCAGAGCAACACCCAACACCTGGGCAGAGGAACACAAGATCAAAGGGGTCACCAGCCTGCTGTTCACAAGCTTATCAAGAGTTACACCCAGGTGCAAGGTCACTTGAGCAATTTACAATCCTCCAGATCAGAGTTCTGCTTTTAACCCTTTCTTCCCAACACAGCCAACAGCACCCAGTCCCTGTATCCCTCCCCATACCGAGTACCACTCTCCCTGTCCCGTGGGAGTGATTTGCACAAGCTCTTGGGGAAGCAGCTGGCAAACTAGAGGAAACATTTGGATACATTTGGATGTTTGTAGTGGTTTACCCTTTACAAAATTACTTGGAAAGAAATGTGAAAGTATCTCAGTGGGGTTTGCGGCTCTGGCTGCAGCCGGCTGCCTCCCCAGTGCTCATCCCTTGGGACTCAGCCGTTCTGAGCCCTGGCACACTTATGGGCAGTGGCCTCATTCTGGTTATTGTGGTCAGCAAACGTTCAGGCAGGTGGAGGGTGGTGGAAGCCAGGAGCCCTCTCCCAGGCCTTTTCTGCTGCTCCAGGCTGTTTCAGTAAGGACCAGGTGTACCTGGACGGGATTCTCCGCATCCTGCGCCATCGGCAGACCATCGACTTCCCACTGCTGGCTGCACTTGGAAAGGTAAGAGCCAGGGTGAGGGTGGGGCAGGGAGTGGCTGATCCCACAATCCCATCCCACCCCAAAGCTCACACAGGCTCCCTCAATCTCATGGCTTCCCAAAAACCAGCCCTTGCCTGGCAGCCCTTCAGCTCTTTGTCTTTCCTTGTGCTCATGGATCTCTGTGTACCAGGGAAAGGCTGTGCTGGGTAGGATGCAAGGAAGGACAGGACAATCCATAATCCTCTGTGGGAGACCTTCGGGAGAGGCTTAACCCAGCAGGTTAAGCCTTTCTGGCCCTTGGCCACAGCAGTCCTGCTGTCACCTGTCCTTGCAGTGACCGAAAATTACCAAATCCGCAAATCCCACACCCCCAGCAGCTCTCCTACTGCCTCCCCATGAGCAGCAGGAATGTTTTGACTGACCCAGGGGGGCTGCAAGTGCACCAGATGCCCCCCATGGCACCTGCCAGGGTTTGGGATGAGGGGACTGACCCCCATCTCCTTCCTGCCAGGTGTCCTATGAAGATGTGAACCGACTGAAGAAATTTGGGGTCCTGGAGAAGGCCCGCATCCCCCACTTCATGCAGGATCTGGAGCGCTACATGAAGCAGCTGGATCACATCGTCACCACCAATGGCCTGAACGAGGAAGAGCTGGAGCAGCTGCTGCCTGACTGAGGGGCACCCCCTGAGGCAGCACCCCAGGGGTGTAACTGGTGCTGTTGGTTGGGAATTTACTGGGGCTGGAGCAGAGGGCAGAGCCCGAGGCGGGCGCTGTGCATGTAGCGCTGTGTAGGGTAGCGCGGCCGAGGGCCCGTGTGGTTGTGTTGATGTGTTCCCTACATCGTCCCTGTGTATTTTGGGGATGCCTGTGCTGCTCCACGTGGCTTTGGGGAGCCAGACAAGAGGGTTCAGGGAGAGTGAGGGCAGAGTTGGGGCAATGTGCTGGTCCTCAAGTGCAGAAGACTGTGCTGGGGGAGTTGCAATGGGGGGATTGGTGTAGGGTACCAGGAGTGCTCCCAGCACTGTTGGGGCACCTACTTGGGGCCAGAGACAGGGCTTGGGGCTCTAGGCTGTGTCTGGCAGGGAGTAAGGGCTGCACTGCACCCACAGATTGCCCCATGGATGCCTTTTCCACTCCCTGCCCGTTCCCTCATGTCCCCCACCAGCAGCAGGAAGGACTTTATTCCCCCATTACCAATCTCTGCCCAGCTCTGCACCCCAACTACAGCCACCCTGCCTGGCTTTGAGGACTCAGGGTGGGGACTGGGCTTGATGTTAGGAAAAAAGCGTGTAATAAAGGTGATGTAATGGAAAAGACATGTGGGCAAAAGGTTGTGGATAGCATCAAAACCCAGGCTGGCACCACTATGAACACCCACAGTGCCTCTTGCTGGCACAGGCAAAGCTGCATGGTTTGAGCTGGTGCGTCAGGGGCTGGAAGGGGTCATGGACTGTGACAAACAACATACTGGACAGGGACATCAGTACATCAAAGCAGGCAAAAGTAAAAACTGCCCCGTTCCTGGTCTTTAACACATGAGCTCTGGAGCAATCATGGCACCCCTGGGAGTACCCTCTTAAGAGAAAACAAAACAAAACCCAAACCAAACAAACCCCACAGCTTCTTGTCTTACATCCCACTGAGCTCCTGCAAAGGTAGCACAGGCCAATCTGTGGCTCCAGAGAGCTCAGGCTCAATCCCAAAAGCTCCAAGTTTGGCTGCAAGCCCTGTTCTCAGCATCCCCAGCTGCCCCTCACTCCCGATCCTGCAGGGCAGCTGCAGATTCTTCACAGGGTGCAGAGGCTGTAGCAGGCAGGGCAGCACAAACCAAGCTTGGGAGAGGAGAGCACTTATCTCTGAGGATTCTGCTCCCCTCTAGTCCAGCTCTCCAAGAACATGCTGGCACTTTTCACAGCTCCCCTGCACAAACCCACTGCCAGCGTGGTCAATTAACACTCTGCTCTTTAATGTACTATTTCCTCCAACATTGCACTCCCCAACGCTGAATGCGATACAGCGCTGCTTTAAAAAGATATTTACACACATCCCAGCATCACCCCCTTGTCAGCCCAAGGAGCAAGGCCTCAGCCCACGCTGAGACCCAACAGGGGAAGTCTCTTGCGGCCTTTCTGTCGGAATGGCAGCAGTGACAAAGGGCAACAGAGCTACTGCGGTGGTTCTGGATTGGTTTTGGTCGCATCCCTGATGAAATAACAGCATGGAGATGGGAGAGGGTGCTGATCTATGCCCAGGCAGGGCTAGAAGCGCTTCATCTGCCGGCGTTCCTGCCGCCGCTGCTTCTTCTCGTTGGGCTCCTGAGCAGCGGGCGAGGACTCGGCTGTAAACCAGGGCCCCAGGATGTTCACCCACAGGAGGTAGAGAGCGCGCCCCGGAGCCTGCAAAACACACGTGGCACAAGCTCAGGCACTCGGGGAGGGACAGGAGGGCTGGTCCCTCCGAGGGAGACAAAGCAGCTGGATCAGAGGCATCTCAGGGTGCACGGAAATCAAAGGCAGTGGCAGGCACCCAAAATAAACTGCCTGATTTCATTCCATGGTTGAGGAACGTATACAGAGCTCAGACTTCATGCACGCAAATCCCAGCATCAGGTCTGAATTACCCAGAGGGATCCAACTGTCCAGACATTCTGCCTCTCCTTCCTTCGGAAAACACACCCACATTTCCTTGAATTTATGAAAAAAGCAATCCAGATGGTCTCCAGGGGACAGCCGAGTCTAGGCTGCCCTCTGCCAGGCCAGCTAGAGAGGAATTTGTGGGTGAGGACTGAAAGAAGATCAAGGACTGAACTGGGATAACTTTCCATGCTCCCACAATTGCCTTCTGTACCTTTGTGGGATATCCTCAAAGCAAATATGGGATTTTAAAACTAAATGGAGAATTGTTTTCTCCTTCTGCACAAGCAGTTTTAGCTGGAGACACATGGCAAACGTTTCAGGAGCAGAAAAGGTTTGGTGTGTTAAGGGGAATGAAAGCCTGTAGCATTTTATCTACTCAAAGGCACAGTGTCCAGCAGATCCCAGCCTTGGTGCATGCTGAATGGTTCAAACAGCCAAACATGATGAAACACTGTTTGTTACAGACACAGAAAGACTCTGTGCACCAAGACAGCTTTGATCTGCCTCATGTTGCTTATTGCCCATTTATGGGACCAGAAGGAAAGACAAAGGCCAGCATAGTTTTTGTGTCGTTGACCCAGAGGGATCAGGACTTCTTTGCCTTGTTCAGCCTAAATTTTGAACAAGATGTGACAAGAAGATTAAAAAACATATCAGGAAATAGTTTGGTCCTGAAACATGACACTGAAATGAAATGGATAAATAATGTCCTCCATCCTGAAGACAGGGAAAGAAAGCAACAATGCAGAGCGAGATGGAAAACAGCAGGGGCTGGGGCTTACCAAGAGCCAGAAGTACCAGACGTAGAGCGAGAAGCAGCTCAGCACTTGCACTATAGCTGTCAGCAGGATCACATCCTTGAGGTGCCTGAGGGAACAAAAGCAAAGCATTAATCTTTCATTCCAACCCCTGCCAAACATGGCAGCTCCTCTGCCAGCACAGTCTGCTCTGCCTCAGGGGAGCGACCCTGCCCAAACCAGGCTGTCTCTGCAGCCCTGCTTTGCCACACACAGTTATCTAGAAGAATCAAAGCAGCAAACAAACAACAACAGCAAAATACTCTGATGAATTAAAGAGATGATCTCTGAAAAAACAACATTGAGAAAGCTGACGAATTGCTGGGGTTTGGAAATCAGCAACAAAACCACCCCCCAGCCCCACAGCTGAAGCAGCAGCCAGCACTGCTGATTTGACACCTATAATGACATAAAGTGTAACTCCTCACGACTGGCTGTGCTGCAGGGAGCCATGAATCCTCCCCATGCCATTTCACAGGCTGACAGACACTTGGGGTCACTAAAGGACAAGCACACCACAAGCTGAGCTACAGCAACAGACGGCTCCTCCTCCCCTCCTGCTTATCTGACTCCAGCTCTTCCATGCCAGCCTGAGGCAGAGCTGAGAGCAGCCAAGGAGAGGAATAAGCTGCCCACACTCAACCACCACCCTCGGGGGATCTGACACCCAGGAGAGGTAAACAGGTATTAGTTTTTCAACACAAGCCTCGGGAGTGCCATGAAGGTTTAGAAAAGAGGCCAACTCTCACTCTGGTTAAATCATCATCTGCTGGAGTAAAAAACCCTTGAGTCACATCCAAGAATGGAGACAAGAATATGGCATAAACAACATTGACTCAAGACACTGCAGAATCCACCATCAACAGCTCCAGCACAAGACACTGAGGGTTCAGTGACTCTGGCATTACCAGAGACCTCAGAGGGGTGAAGGCAGTGCTCCTACCAAACCCAGTTCTCCCAGAGACCATGAAGATGGGCCTTCCCCAACCCCAGAGCAACACAAAGCATCCATTTCAGCGACAGCACAAGAGAAATGCCATGAAACCCACAGTGTTCCAGGAGCAGCTCCAAAGGAGCAGCATTAATCAGTTGCAGCAGGCTTAGCTAAGAGGCTGGAAATATCCACTGCTTTCTGAAATACCTGCTAGCCTAGGGTGGTTCCCTGATCCCCAGAGAGGTAATTTAGAGGTACATGGGAACTTCAGCTCTGAAGGTTTTGTTTTTAGAGCTCTGCCTCCCCTGTGTTTTGCATAGCCCATAACTCAGATAAGCATTAATTCATTTTAATGTATGATAAACCCCACCCCAAATGCTCAGGCAGAAAAAGCTCTGTGTCTCAGTAGCAAGGGAAGTACATCTGCACACAGGACTGCAGCAGTGCCATGGCTGTGCCTGTCACCTTTTCACAGCAGGTGCTGGTATCCCTGTGCTACCTCCTGTCAGTCACTTCCCCTGTCAGCACCATCACACACACAGAGGGCAGTTATCAGGCACTCTGCCTCAGTGCCTTGCACAACTCCAAGAGGCACTTCCCACAATCAGGAGCACACCCCAAACATCAAAGTTCCTTATTTTCCCTTTTTGACTGTCCCACATTGTTTCACTAAAAAGGTATTCAAAATATTTTGCAATTCTACTCCAGAGAGCCAAACCAATATAAAATGGGAGCAAAACACTTGGCTGAGCAGCAAGTGACCAGCTCATAGGTCACACCCCCTCTCCTCCTGGCCACCTTGTCCCTTGTCTGAGTCTCTTATACCAGACATCTGAGCCACCCCTGCTGCAGGCAGAAAAGGTACCATTTCACTAACCCAGACACAAGATGAGAGCTCATCCTGGGCAGAGACAGCAGGCTCTGTACCCCACTGCCTGCTGATAACATCCCCAGGCAAAAATCAAAACTTACGTTAATGAAACTATACATCAATATATGACCCTGACAGCCTGAGAACACCTGATGCAAAACAGAGGGCTCAGCTGCAAACGAGGCCCCACTGCGCTTCTTCAAAAGCCTGGCAGCAAGGGAAGGTAAACCTGGAACTGTAGCCCAAAGACATGGCAGGAAGGAGCCAAGGACCCCAGCACCTCGCTGAGCACACGCTGAAGATCCCCAGCAGAGGCTGGACCTGGGCAGAGGCTGAGGGCAGGGAAGAAAAAGAGCAAAGCCTGATGTGTCCACAACTACCTGGCAGTTTTCTGTAACTAGTTTGAAGCTCACTGTTGGAAAACATGTAAATGTAGAATGTATTTCTGCTGTACCAGCACAGCTGCCTCCTTATTTTATTTAGCAGTGCTTTGCAGGAATTACTGCTGTGTTTCCTGTAATACTGTGGCATTCCTTCCCCAAGGAAAAGACAGTTACAGTGGCACCAAGAACACTGGACGGGCAGAGACTCAGTGCTGTCTGCAGAGGGACATGAAGAATGCACAAGCATGGGGGACAGAAATGGCTGAGGAGGTGACAGGAGCTGGCTGAGACAGAGGCAGGAATTTTTAGTGCGTAGAGCATTTCAAGACATGGCCAGTTTGCAGACAGGATGGTGTAACTAGCAGCAAAACCCTTCTGCTCTGTCAAGCATTACCTGCTGTGCTGGTTTAAAAAGAAAACACCTATCACTGTGTGCTGCAGCAGTGTTTGTTAACTGAAAGATGACTGTAAACTACTCCTGCTGAACTCTTTGTGATCTCTTACCTCTACAGCTCAGCCCTATGGACAGTGACCGTGGCAGGCTGACACACCCATGTTGTGGCTCCTGACTGGGGCACACCAAGCCAAGTGTTCAGGTAATAAAGACAGTTAAGGTACACTCTGAGAAAAAATGGCTCCAAACTTCCAGCTCCCCCCATGCCCATGCCAGTGGGCAAGCTCAGGAGGGAGCTGAGGCCCAGCCTTCTCCTCGGGAGCCTCTCCTGGCTCTGTGTGCACGCTCAGGCAGCAGGTCCTGCTCACCTGGACTCGTGCGGGTGTGGACACTCACTCTGCCATCCCCTGCTCCATATTCAGGTCAATTCCCCCGTCGGCAAGGCTGCCATCGTCTGTGAAAGACGGCTTTGCCATGGAATTCATGGACCGGTAGCTGGTGCCGTAGACCACCAAGCTGAAGATGAACGCGACCTGCAACAGGGAAACCGCTGTCAGCTGCGATGGCCACGACCCCGGGGCCGGGGGCCACGAACGAACCCCAGCCCGGGTGCCCCCGCCGGGGCGGAAGACGGTGCCCGGCGCTCACCCACGTCCAGGCGGAGGCGGCGGAGTAGAAGATGACCAGGTTCACTACGGCGTACACGGCCTGCGGAGAGAGCACGGCACAGCTTTCCTCGTCTGCCCGCTCCCGCCCCGCGCCCCGCCGCCCTCCCGGCCCTCCCGGCCGCACTCACGGAGGCTCCCAGGATGATGCGGAGGTAGAAGCGCAGCGTCTCCCGATTCTCCTCGAAGATCTGCTTCTTGCCCTTGGTGCCTGCCTTCCCCTTGGGCTGCGGAGCCAAGAGAGGCGGTCAGCGTCTCCCCGGAGTCCCGGGCCCCGCAACCCCGGCCCTGCACTCACCGCCATGGCCGCGCCGGCTCCGCGCTCCGCTTCCCGCGGACGTGACGCGACGGAAGCGGCGGGACAGAGCCCCGGGGCGGGCGGGACAGGGCCGGGGACGGGCGGGACAGAGCCCCGGGGCGGGCGGGACAGAGCCCCGGGGCGGGCGGGACAGGGCCTCCGGCGGGCGGGCTGGGCGCGCCTCGGGCCGGGAGGGAAAGGTCCTGCCCCGCGGTGCTCCCACGGAATCGCGGAATAGCGAGGTTGGAAAGGGTCAGTTGGTCCAACCTCCCTGCTCAAGCAGGGTTTTCCCAGAAGTGGTTTTTGAATATCTCCAGTGAGGGAGACTCCACACCCTTTCTGGACGAGCGAACTGGGAAGAACTTCACTCTGCGACTAACAACGCAAAGGAACAGAAAAAATGCCCAGCATGGCACTGGGACCATCCGCGGTGCTCCCAGCCACCCTGGGCTGGAAATGGCCTTAGCTGTAGGGAGTTTGACTCTGAGCCTGCACCTCAACCCCAGGAACAAGATCTTGCCAGCCATCCTCCAAGCTCCTTCATGCACGGCTCCCACGGAATTGCCATCCCAGCCTTACCCACTCTGGCTCCTTTTGACCCTCAGTCAGCCGGAGCCCTTCCCCAAACCTCTGGAAAGGACACAGCTCCGAGTTCTCCACAAGTGTTTATTGTCCCAATACACAGGAGACAGAGGCACGGTTGGGTCCCCACTGACCTGTGGCTGTTAGCACAACACCCTTGGGAGAAGCTGCAGGCACGAGGAGGTGCAGGGCACTGGCGTGGGGCTGTGGGGCCGGGGAGGAGGTAGCTTGTGGTGCAGTAGTGCAGCAGCACGGCTGAAGTGTGCAAGTATCTGCCCCAGGTGGGGAAGGCACCGGAACTGGCACGATGGGCACACCAGGGTCCGCTCCTCACACCAGGCCCAGCTGAATGGTGCTGGGAAAAATGGGCTTGTATTCTAATCACCCCCATTCCAGAACAGTGCAGAAGGCTCAGCAAATACACCTTTCAATGCAGGAGGGACCTGGCAGGGCAGGCACATCATGCCCTGTAGATGCAATCTGCTTGACAAACTTAATGGAAAGGTGTGTTCCATCCTTTTTCTAACCACTTTGTTGTCCAGAAAGGCTCCCCTATACTGATGGCGAAAGTGAGGCGGTGCAGATTCGTACCTTTGTAGTGTTACTCCCCCCTCCACCTATCCCGGGGCTGCCTGTACCTTTATTCCAGTCCACATCCTTGCCCTCTCTGCCCAAAGCCTGGCTGCAGTGTAGGGGAATCAGTGCCACCACAGAGCGGTTTGACTGTATTTCATCTCACCTCCCCATGGCAGGGGGGCAGAGCAGCCATGTCACCCCCCTTGAACAGGAGGCTAATGCTTGGTGGCTCATTCCCATGCTCTTGAAGGAGGCAGGACGAGGCAGGGAAGGGTGGGACACCCAAACCCCCAGCCAGCACCTGGCCTGTCCCTGTGGGCCAGAGATGAGGGACAGAACCTGGAGATGGGGGGCTTGACTTTGAGGGGCACAGAGGGTGGGGACACGGCACAGGGAGAAACTCACTGCTCTGCATGACTAAAGTCATAGCAGAAGTTTAAGTTGCTGGGAGGCTTTGGGATGGGAGGGGGGTCGTCGGGAATGCTGATGTTCTCCAGGTCCAGGAGCCGCAGCTTGAGCTCCATGGACAGCAGGACATCGAGGTCTGTCTGTGTTCGCTCACTTGTCATCTCCTTGCCCAGAAGCACATTCAGCCCATCTGTCCAGAGGCAGAACTGGGGAAGCAGAGCATGGACATCTCTGGCACCAGCCCCAGGCAGCCAGAGAGCTCAGCTCTCCCCTGCTGTGGCTTCCACCCTCCAGGGACACAGCTCACTCCCCTGACTGCTGTGTCCTGGCACCACATTTTGGGCACTGTGCCACCCCAGCGGGCCCCTGGAGCTCACCTCGTACCGGGTGGGGGCAATGAAGTTGAGGCAGTATTCCTCCACATCGTGCACAATAGAGAAGGCCAGCTCCAGGACATCCTGCAGGGACAGCACAGAGGCTAGCTGGCTTCTCAGCTGGACTCCTCCCAGCCCTGGTGGGGTTCAGAGCAGGAGCTGCACCCAGCCTCCTCCTCTGCACTCCAGGAGACCCAAGAGGTTTCTGTCCATGAA
The DNA here is from genome assembly GCF_963513975.1 of Fringilla coelebs. NCBI lineage: Eukaryota > Metazoa > Chordata > Aves > Passeriformes > Fringillidae > Fringilla > Fringilla coelebs. The sequence continues at coordinate 6,855,156 of NC_140040.1, read as the reverse complement.
ACCACACAACCTGCCACCATCCACCCACTCCCAAAACCCATCCCCAGCTGGACAGGATAAAGTGTGAGGTACTGACCTTGTTCTGCTTCCCAGAGCTCTTCTCCTTTGTGTGTGGACACTCCTTCCCCACCAGCAGCATCTTCATGTCTGCCACAGGGACTGCAGCCAAGTGGAAGAGCTATGAGTTCCTTCTCCCTCTTCCCATCTCTCTCCCCCTCCTTCAGGTCCCCCTTGCACAGAGTACAACCCAAATGTAGGGACTCACAGCCATCCACAGCTTGGGGTGGGGGGGGCTCAGTCTGCCCCAGCCTGAGCTCCCACACCTCCCAGCCCCACAATACCAGCAGACACTGGGACAGCCATGCAGCAGCCAACCAGAGGGGCAATTCCCACCTTAAGGCATTCTTAAACTGGAGGTTATCAGAGGGCTCCCCTCCCTCCTTCCCACCCTCTCTTTCTCTCCATCACCTACTTTTCTCTGTCAGGCTCTCGATGGGGGGAGACTGCACCCCCTCCTCCACATCCCCATAGTGCAGCACCTTGTGGTTGGGGGACAGGCGGCAGTACCACAGCTTGTCTGCAGCAGAAGAGCCATGAGAAATTCTCAGCCTCCCCTTGCAGCTTTGTCCTTCCCAAGGGGCAGGGAGCTGCCCCCTTATCAGCACTCCCCATTCCTCCCAGCCCATGGGACAGCCCATACCAGCTGTCCAGGGAGTTGGGCATTCTACTCCCAGAGATTAACTGGGACTTCCCCAGTAGCAGGGGACATGGGAATAAGCCTCTGCCCCCCTGCCAGGCCCTCCACCCTGGAGCAGGGTTCTGGCACCCACCCTGCCTGCGGCGGCTGCTGATCTTGCGGAAGAGGGTTCCCTCGCAGAGGTGCAGCAGGCGCTGCTGTCGGATCAGCTCCAGGAGCTCCGGCTTCAGCTTCTCCCGCAGCTCCCTGGGGTGAGAGGCAGCAGAAGAGGAGCACAGCCATTTCAACAGGCACTCGCTGACCTCCCAGCCTGATAGCATTGTTCCTGCCTCAGGCCCCCATCGCAGCTCCCCTCCCTGCCCACAGCCCACTCACAGCACAGGCACAGCCAGCGTCTCCTCCTGGTGCAGCCGCTCCGTCTGCCGCAGCTTCAAGATCTCGCTGTAGTTCAGTGTGTTCACTCTCGTCTTGAATAGCTCCAGGGACGTGGGCTTGAGGGACAGGGTCCTGGTGATCTGCTCCCGCACCACCTGCATCACCTGCCAGGCCCAGGACATCAACTCCAGTTTGGCAACACTCCCCAAATCCTTGAATTTGTACTCCCATCCAGGGAAGAAGCATCCCCCCTCACCTTGTCAAAGTCCTCCTGGGTTGCTCTCATCTCCTTCCAGGTCTTGTTCACCAGCTGGATGCAGATGCAGAACAGCTCTTCAAAGAAATGATCCTGCCCGAAGAACATAGGGTAAAAGGCCTGAGCCGTCTCCGAGCCTGTGGTGAGAAGGACAGATGAAGCCAGACTCCCCAGTTTTTCCAGGGGATTTCAGTGTCCAGGGAAACCGGGGTGCTTCCCAGCCCTACACCCCCTTCCTATGCTGTCAGCCATGCCAGAGCCTGGTGGCCACATGGATGCAGTGTCCTGCCCTTGCAGCTTGCTCCCCAAGCAGCAGGGCAGGGAGAAGGACAAGCTAGGGCATACATACACGGCTCTCCAATGTGCAGGATCTCGCAGAGGATCAGGGTGAGCTGGATGCTGCTTCGAGCAAAGGGACATTCGTGTTTGTCTTCCCGGCTGCTGTTCTCGAGGATAAACTGGAGAAGAGGGCCATAACCTCATGTTAAATGGATTTGGAAGGCTGCCCCAACAGTGAGTGTCAGACCTGTCACGCCCCCAACAGGTGAAGCCATCTCTAACTCAAGTGACCCACTCTTTCCAAAATCCAGCCCCAGCCTCCTCCTTCCCTTGTGGCAGTGTGGGAGCTGGTCACAGGCACTGCAGGTTGGGGAATGGCTCATGCCCTGCTGGTTTTGCCCAAACTGCCCCAGTTTCCTCAAGGCCTGGAAACCAAGCTATGAGCAAACCCTTAAAAATTATGGGGACCCTTCAGAGGCTTTGGCCTCAAATGGCTCCTACCCGCAGGAAGGACTCATCTTCATCTGAAACAGAGCAACAGTAGGACACTTGCCTGGGTGTGGCCAAGGACAGATCACAAGGAAAGGAAAAGAAGGTGGAGATCTACCAGCACTTCTCCACCAGGGAGTTCCTTGGGAGAGCACAGCACCTACCCTGCTGTAGGCATTAGGGGTGTTCCTGGAGAAATACACCATATTATCAAGAGCAAGGAGTCCTGGTGGGGCACGGCGGAGATCCTCTGCTGGGTTGCTGTTGTTCTAGGAGGACACAAAGGATGCAATTTAGCAGCTGCTGCTTTTTTCTTCAAGCAGCAGTGTCTTCCCAACACAGCCACGGGGTTTGCCTTTGAGTCCCAGCACTCCATAGCACTCGCTGTTCAGTAGTGCTGAGGGAGGAGAAGGGAGGTACTGCATGGTGGTCCCTCAGCATCAACAGGGACACCTGGCTTAAGGGAGCTATCAGAAGGTGTCACCAAGGCCATGTGGTGGAGCCAACATGGGGCTCAGGAGGGGGTGCAGGGGGAACACACCATGAAGCCCAGCTTGCGGAATTCCTTGGCGCACAGGGATCGCCGGCGCTCGGTGCTGAAGGTGCCAGCAGGCGCCTCGCTCTCCGACTCAAAAGCAGCCTGGCGCAGGGACTGGAGGAGATCCCGCTGCTCCTGGAGGGACAGCGGAGAGGAGGGGATGCCAGTGAGCCCCACAGAAGCAGGTTCTCCCAGGGCAAACCCAAATGTGTTGGGTTCATCCAAAGGTGAGCTACTTCCACAGGTGGAAGAGACCAGGTGCAGAATTGCAAGGAGAGTACTCCCAGACCTGTGAGTAGGGATCCATGGACATTTTCATGCGATGCTCACACAAGTTGAGGCTGACAGACTGCAGCACGTAAAGATAATGGGCCATCTCGTCCCCCAGAGGCTCAGAGCTGTGGATAATGTTCTACAGGAGATAATGAGACAGAAGGTTCTCCCATACTCCTGCTTCCAGTCCAAGCTCAGGACCCAACAGCCAAATCCCAGCAGGTCCTACTGCTCAAAGGGGTGTCGGGAAGTGGGAAACTCTCCTTGGGGTTGGGCAAGATCTGTGTGCACTGCAGGCTGATGGGGGTGCAACCCTGAGCACGTGGGTGCCAGCAGAGCAGCACCCATAGGCCTTCTCAAGGAAGGCATAGGGGGCACACAAGCAACTCAGCCAAGCACAGTCACCAAAGGTTGGGGCTCAGGGGACAGGGCCTGGGGAGAAAGGACAGAGAATGAAGCACAGAGCAGACCCTTGCACAAACCCAGCTCCTCACCTTGTGGATAAACTGCCTGATGTTCTTCTCCCTCAGGTAGTCCATCATGCCCTAGGAAAAAAAAGGCTGTGAGACATTCCCCAGCTCAGCACGCCACCACCTCCCCCAAAAAAAGGAGGAGGCAGAGTGAGGATATAGACTTTAAACATCTCTGGGCACTTCTTGCAGCCGTGCCAGCACAAACCCCACAGCAGACGACCCAGCTCCCCAAGGTCCCATCACGGGGGGGAGGGCGCACCCTGAGAGCTCAGATGTGCCAGGGGCTGGGTCATTACAATCACTGCGCCACCACCAACTGTGATACTTCTGTCATTTGAGACAAAAAGTCCTGACAGCTGAGGGCTCTCAGCAGAGCACCCCGCTGACAGGGGCACTGTGGTGCCTGACTCTGCAATGCCACCACCCTGCCATGGTGCCCCTCACCCGCCGCTCGGCGTCGGTCGCGCTCAGCAGCAGCGCAATGAGCAGAGCCATCGCCTTCAGCTGCAGCTGGGCATTTGTCCTGTGGGAGGAAGAGCAGGAGGATGTGAGAGTCACCAGCTCTGAGGAGGGTGGTGAGTGGTGCTCCAGCCTCTCCACTTACACCTGCAGGTGGGTGAGAAGTCGGTCCAATGTCACTTCTTTTTTGACCACCTCAAAGAGGAGGCGACTGGTAGGCACCATATTCTCCAAGATAGACAAGGAGAGCTGCTGGATAGATGCATCCACTGCATTCATGTTGACATAACTCACTATCTATGAGACACAAAACCATCTGTCAATGGCAGGCTGAGCCTGGAGCACAAGGATAACAAGGGATGCCACAGGCACAAACTGTGGACATTGTAGAAAACTCTTACCTTCTTAATGAAGACTGTACTAAGATTTTCCCAGGAAACAAAATCATGCTCCATCAGCTCTGTGAAGGCTTTGAGGGTATGAGCCAGCATCTCCCCTGTACTGGAGGGACAAATGAACAAATACAGTGAGGATGGCTCCAGATACCTCGCTCCCATCCTATGGTGGTGTCTCTGCAGCTGAATATTGGTGGGCATGTTAGAAACAGCTAGAGAAGAGAGCAGTGAGCAGGAGAAAGGAAAGAGACTGTTGGGTAAGAAAACAGACTCTCACTTAGTCATCCCAGGAAGCTGACTTGCCCAGGAAGCCAAGGCAGGGGAAGTTCAGTAGTTGGAAGCTGCATCATCAAGGTACAAAGATCACTGCAGACAAGCCCTCAGGAAAGCTGAACCACCCCATATCCCTCCTTCTACTTCCAAGAAACATGTGCTGCATTGCCTGGTTCCACATTCTCTGTGTGACAGGAGCTCAGAGCAGCTGCACCGTCACATCCTGGAAGAGTCACACAAGCAGTGGTATTTGGCAACCAGGGTTTTCTCAAGCAGAACTCTTGAAGCTATAACCTCAGGGCAGAGGAGGGATCATTCAGGGTGGCAAGAATGAGGAGCAGCACTGGAGGCCAAGATGATCACAGGAGGTTTCCTGGTAGCAAACCCCATGAGGCTACAGATAACCCAGCCAAAGAAGGGATGGAATCTTCAAGTCTGGGCACATTCACAAGGAGTCAGGACTGCATATCTGTGGGGACCTTCCCCTGGCTGCCAGCATGCAGGGACACAGCCACAGTACAGGCATCAACAAGTCAGGAACACAGAGTCCACTCCAACACCCAGCTTGGAGCTCATGCAGCATTAGCAAGGGAGAAGAAAAGTCAAGGACTGCAAGTAAAGTCCTGTCCTGATACTAACTCGTTCCCTTCTTCTACAATAGAGTAGATTTGCTTCAAGCCATTCCTGCTGATGAACTCTTGAGCAAAGGTAACGTCCTGGGAGAGGCTTGCAAGCTTCTTCAGTGAGTCAGTCTTCACATCCACATTCTTGCTCTGGATCCCAATATACAACTGCTCTGCTTCTTGGTCCTACCAGGAAGGAAAGAATCAACCCAAAGGGGCTCATCAAAAGACAGCAAGAAACTTGAAGGTGTCTGTAAGAGCGGAAGTGCAAGTTTGGGAAGGAGTCTCAGGCTAGAGCAGCCCCAGTAAGGAGCTGAACAGAGAAACAGAGCCACCAGAGCAGAGACCAGGTGGAGCTGAGGATGGTGGTCAAAGTGGAATGACACCAAGAACACTTGATGAGCTGGCCCCTATGTCCAAAGCATTTCAAGATGATTTCTCTTCAAACCCTCCCAAGCTCTGCCAAGGGAAAACGAAGGCTGAGACATGTCTCCTGCCTGTGTTATTTCTGCTGAGGCACAGAGAAGAGCCATCATGACCTCAAGTCACAGAGGCAGTCAGAGGCAGAGGGCTCGGAGCACCTCACTGCAGGGGCACGGAGCACCAGAGCACACAGCGGAGGAGACAGGGGGGCAGAGGGATGTACCGGGGAGGTGGTCAGCCGTAAAATGCTCCCGTTCTTAATGTCCCTGCGGTTCTGTAAGGAGAGAAGGAGCCGGTGAGCCTGCAGCGGCGGGGTGGGCGCTGCAGCGGCGGGGCCGGGGGGCCGGGGGTTGTCTCACCGACTCGGTGATGTAGGTCTGCCGCCCGTCCGCGTACTGCAGGGCGTAGCGCTCGGCGTTGGGCAGGCTCCACCTGCGGCCACGGGCGGCCGGTCACAGCCCCATTCGGCTGGTGCCGGCAGCCCCCGGGTCACCGCAGCCCGGTCACGGGCTGTCACGACTCGCAGGCAGCGAGTGCGGTACTCACGCATCACAGACGTCCTTGAGCACTGAGGCGAGCGGCTTGGTCTGCGAGAGGGAGGCCGGCCGTGAGCCGGGGTGGGGGGCGCGGGGAGGGGTGCGGGGATGCCGGGCAGTACCTGCTGGAGCTCGATGAGTTGCGGGATGGCTCCCACCATCTGGATGGCGATCTTCACCACGTCCTTGGGCGGCGGCATGGCTCCCGCGGCAGCTCCGCACCGCCGGCAGTTCCGGGTTGCCGCCGCCGCCGCCTCCCCTCACGAAGGGCCCGGCCGCCGCACCGAGGCCTGGTGCCACCACCCCAGCCCCGGGCAGGCCCGGCCCCCTCACCTGAGCTGACGCGGGTGTGGCAGGACCCACCTCCGGCAGCAGGACAGGGCCTCCTGCCGGGAAAGGAACCCCATCCCCTGGGCTAGGGCAGAGAGGAGGCACAGGCTGGGGCAAGGTGAGAAACTCTGGAAAGTTTTTGTTTATTCACGTCAGAGAACACTCTGTACAAATATGACAGGCAATTTCTTCCCTTGCAAAAAAAAAAAAAAAGTATAAAAATAATCTTTATATATGAATCAAAAGTTCATTTGCAACTGTAAATTTTTCTCTAGGTATCCTTTTCGGGAGGTCGTCTAACTGGTGGTGGACATGAACACTGGGAAGGAGGGCAAGGGCCAGGCAGTACATGAAGAGCTCGAGCTACACCAAAGCCACGGAGCCTCGTCAACAGGCAGGACCAAGGGATTCCGGTCAGCTTCCATGTGGAGAGGGGAAGGTTTGGGGACAGGCAGCATGCAGGCTGGAAGTTCACCCCCCAGAGGGGTCTCACACCTCAGCTGTCTTGCCAGCAGCAGCTGCCAAACTCGTGTCCCATTGCTCCTCCCGAGTTCTTCATGCTTTCCCCAAAGAGGCTGCCAGAAATGAACAGTCCTTGTGGAGGAGTCCCACCGCAGAATGAGAGGGCCTGAGGAGCCACTCCAGGGACACAGGTCCCAAGCACATGCTCTTCTCATCTCTGCAGGCTCTTCATACTTTACATCCCTTAGTGCTGGTGCTGCAGCTGGTTGTGTGGGTCACAGGCAGTGAGCAGCTACGCAGAGAAATTAAACATCAGCTGTTTAAAGGGACGGCTGGAAGCTCCCTGTCTGCAGCAGCCAGCCGTGGCCTGGCCTGGCTCTCTGTTCAGCAGTTTGCAGAGCAGGAAAGGCAGGACAGCTGCTTCCACTGTGGTGGCAGGAAGATGTGCAAAACTAAAGACACTCACAGGACCTGACCAAAACCCAAAGTTGGGGCTTGCAAAATAAAATACAAATTCCATCAGGACATTTTTACTCCAACTAAACTGCACAAGGTCCCAGCCTGGTACCAGCTGATGATCCTAAAGAAGCCAAGAGCAGACCTTCCGTTACAAAGCAATGAAGAAAATGTTGAGGAAAAATGATGCAGAGAAAGCATCGCAGTAGGTAAAGACCTGCCACAGGATCAGGAACCGGGAGTGTGGGTATGGGCACTAAGGGAGCAAATTCAAATATACAGAAAACCTGATCCTGAGAGAAAAAGGGGTAAAAAAAGCTTACTATTTTGACAATACCTACATAACCTGTCACAGCAAAATAGTACTGAATTGTAACTGCTTGGTCACCTTTCAGACAGTTGCAAGTTCAAGTGCAATGGTTGGAAAAATTTGTTATTTGCAAATACGAGCAGGCTCTGATGTCCCTGGAGTACCTTACAGGAACCAGCTGAAGCAATCCTATCCTTTGAAACATCTCTTCAGTCAGGCAAAACCAAAAATTAAAACCAAAACCATACTGGCACCTCTGCTTTAGCCCTGTAGAAACAGCATAGCTGCTGGACAAGGAGCTGGAGCCCCTGGGGTTGTGCATCAGAAGGCTGGTGAAAGCAGATCCAACATTCCTGCTGATGCACCAACAGGGAAAAGCTCAGTGCTCCTGGGTCCTACAAGGAGCACTCAGCTCCTGAATACCACTAGGAGGCACAGCTGGCTAAAAAAAAAGTGCTTTTTGTAAAACATACTAGCTTGGTCTGAAGTCACTGAAAGAAATAGACACTTTGGTGCCTTTTTTTTTTCCTCTTGACGCCTTTTGGAAACTAAACTACCCCAATCCAAACCACTAACACAAAGAAATCTAACAAACAACCTCTGGGCTTGTGAACTGACCATGGTATTGGGGCTCCTTGTAGCAGCTGGTACCTAGGAGGTGCAAAGTGCCTCTGGGAGTGCAGGAAAAACCAAGGCATGCAGATTGGAGGAAGCTCAGAGAGGCACGTGGGCAAATTCTGCAGGTGAACTGGGAACACTCAAAACACAGACCCTTTGAAGTGTGGCCCAGGATCCAGTGGAGAGATGCGGGGGAAAAGCTGCACGTGCGTCATGCACGTGCACCAGAGGAAGAAGCAAACTACAGGGAGGCTCCCAGCCTGCAAGTCCACATCGCTTGGTTCTGAGTCCATTTGAGAGCGTCTCTGAATTACTCGGCCATCGAGCTCTAGCACAAAAGGAATCCAAAAATAGACACTTTCCAAAGAGTTACAAAACAGTCCGTGTTTGCAGGGCTCACAGCCACACTGAGAAGTCAGAGGTTGAGGACAGGCACATCAAAGAGGTCACAGACACCTTCACTCTCATCCAGGTTGTAGATGTAGTCGTGATCTCCAGGTGGAGGGGAGAGGCGGAGCAAGGGAGCAAACACTGAGGAAAGAGAAGCCCAGGGTTGGTTACTAAACTCAGCACTCCCACCCCAGCTGAGATCTGCCAATGGCACTGAGCAGCGCAGCCACCTCACAGGAACAGTCTTTGAGGTGGCCTCAGCCAGCCTCACAGAACTGTAGAGACTCCTGGGTCTCACACCTCTCTCAGGGACTGGCAGGACAGCGAGAACTGAGTCTGTGTCCAAAGCCCAGGAAAGATGAGGGTGAGTCTGCAGTCACAAGGCTGCCACCTGGGTAAAGTCACACAGCGTGGTCTTCCTCCCAAGAAGGCCACACCATAAGAGGAGACTCTGAGACTCACCTTCAGATGACATCAGCTCTTCCAGCAGCTCAGAGTTCACACATTCTGGGGAAGAGACAAGCATAGTAGCAAAACAATCTCCTCTCCTGGTCTGCTCCTGAGTAGTTCCCCACTTTCCCCATCCTTGTTATCCCTTCTCTGGCTAAGGCACAGTATGTGCAGCAGGCAGTGAAAGGAAGCTTGTGCTTAAAAGAGATAAAACCATGTAGTAAAAGTAATTCCAGCACAAAACACTATGAGAAAACGCCAGCTCCTGTGGCTTGTGTTGCACAGCCTTAAAGCTTAAAGCAGCTGCCAGTGCCAGGGCAACATTACTGGGATCACACAGAGGATGAGAGGCTGCATGGAGTGTGCTGCAAGGACCATTCCTCTGAGCTCTGCTGTGCTGCTCTCTTCCAGTCCTGAGTGTTGCCTCTGTAGCTGTTGACTCTGTTTTGTCCTTTGCTCCTGGATTTTTTATCTTCCCCCTCCAAACTGTGAAGAATACTCCATAAAACCACATACTTTACCATTAGCAGAAAACATCTCCTTTACAATAGTGGCCACATAATGACACAGTAGAATTACTTTGAGTAAGTTAGATCTTCTACATGGCTGGGGCTTTGCAGCAGTTTATATCTCACATTGTGAACTCAAACTTAACTCTTCAGATGTACTTAGACATCATCAAGACTTCATCCACTATCTGCAGCAGAGGTGCTGGGCAAGGAGGAAGGATGTTCTCCAGGCTGACTGTGGAGCCCAGGGCTAAGAGCACACAGACTGGAGAATCACATGTGTCTGTGTTTGGGTCTGTGGGGATTTTTACCCAAAGGCAGCACCTTCACAAAGCATCTGCTAGAGCATGGAACTAAGGACAGCTGTTGTACATCTCCTGTGACCACCACTGAAGTGCTTGGGTGTACTTGGCCCTGCCTTGCTGCGGAGCTACAAAGTATTTGGCCAGCAGTGAAGAGAAAAAATGTACTGATAAAGTTTCCCAGTTTAGGTTTATGTCAGACCAAATTCCTTCACCTCTTCTGCCCTTACCCCAAGTCTGTCCCACCACTAGGCAGCAACCCCCAGATATTCCTGGGGCAGAGTCAGAACTCCAAACACAAGTAACAGCACCTCTCTCCCCTACTGCTCCAAAACTACCAGCTCATCCACCACCACCACTGATAAGTATTTTGAAGAGAGAACACTATCTCCTCAGATTATTTGCTTGGATTAGCTTTAGGCAGCTAAAGCTGAAACAAGACTTAGCAGGGATTTTTCTTTTCCATACTGGTGACAAGCTGAAGGAGGAGCATGGAAAGGCTGAACATGGATTAGTGTTGGCATGGGGACAGGAAAGCCCTTGCTGGTGCACTGCAGGCAAGATCTAACAGAGGTTGCTGGAAACATGGAGACAGAAAAATACATACAGAAACCAGTCATTTTAAAAGTGCCTAACTACTCTTTAGTAGAGGGCCAGCAGTCACCAATGACCACAAGCACCTTACAAAACCACATCCACAAAATTATCCAAAAGGGAGTGAATCAAACAACTTGTCCCTTTTCTGTGGATAGATGGGCACAGAAAAAAGCTGTGGTCAGGGAATGAACGTACCTCTCATTGGATCAAACATCTCTGACAGCTCTTTGGGAAGTTCCAGTACTGCAAATACAACAAACCAGATGGTTTGGATCATTACATGAAGAGTCTGAAATGCTTTACAGCAGAATCACCCACAAACCTACTATGCTCCTTACACGCCCAAATCGTCCAGAAATTCTGTTCCCACACTCCATGTCAGATACTTCTGCTGCAATGACAAGCAACAAAATACTTGAGCTCCACTACTTTAAAATAAATTTGTAGGAGCCCTGGGACGTGAAATTGTTATCACAGTCAGCAGCTGTGTCTGTAAACCTCACCCAGTACACTGCCTTGATTACCTTGTGTAGGATGGGGACATGCCTTTGGAGAGGCACAGTGATAAGATGTATGCACATCCAAGGCCTAATTCCACAACCAAGATGACTCCACAGCTCATGCTGCTCTGAGATGCGCCAGCAGCAGAAGTAAAAAAAGCACTGGGTGAGCTGTGTTTGAATGAGATTTCTCCTTCTAACCATAACCTAACCTCGAGTGTTTCTGCAAGGAAGTTGGGCTTCAAAACATTCCAGCAGTGTGGCTTACCTAGAGGATGCTTTTCTCTCCTTGGGCCAGCCTGCCATTTCCTGGCATAAAGCTCCAGAGTTCCTTTTTTAAAGCACATCAAGGAGCTCCCCAAATATATACTGCAGGGTCATTAAGAACACAAGATCACTAAAGACAGATGAAGTATTCCTGAGCAAAGGAGGAAAAGGGAAACAAGAGCTCTCCTAATACAGAAAACTCCCCAAATTACAAAGGTGCTCTCAAGTGGTGGCTGAAAATTCTATAGCTTCATGCAGTCTCAAAAATAGGACCTTACTCTACAGAAAGGATTGAAAGGGAATAACCCTACATGTAACAGCAGAGACGTGTGTCATGAGGGTGTCCCTTGCAGATTTTCTAGTACTGATGTCACAGAAAGCAGCAGGACACTAGACAAGACACAGTCACCTTGTCACCATGTTTCCTGGCAGCCTCACAGGGCACTGCCTGTTCATCCTTTGCAGACTCTGGCTGACAGCAAAGGCAGAATGGAGTTCAGCTCCTTCCTCCAGGCCCAGCAGCCTTTCCCTCACTCTCAGCAGCCAATCCCTCAGTAGATTTTGGAGCAACACATGAAACAAGCAGCATACTCACCTCCTGTGGGGTCGGGCTTGATGGGCTCAAAGGAGGTAGAGGTGCTGGGCAGGACAGAGCTGCTGTCCAGCGAGGCTGAGGACTGCAGCAGCTGCGTGTCCAACGCCGCCGGCTGGCCCTCGAAGTCACCGCTGCCCTTGGACTCTGCCGCTGGGACATCGCACTCTGGAAACAGCCACAGACACACCCAGGAATGTCATCTCCCACCAGCCCAAAGGCAGCTGCAGCACACACTCAGCCCTCACTGGCAGTGCTGGCCAGGAAGCTGCACAGAGAGAAGCTTTCCTGCTTTCCTCCAGTTCCATATTTGGATATATTTCCTGCTGATCGATGAACCTGCATGATCACTTCTCCCCTACAGGTGCTCCTCCAGGTTGGCACTACTCACTGAAGCCAAGTGCCTGAGCTCCCTGGGCACAGCCAGTCCAACTAACCAAGGCCAAAGGAAGGGCAGCAGCAAAGGCAGCGATGCCCCTCTGCCAGGAGCTCCCAACGCTGCGCATCCAGCAGTGCCAGCCCCAAGGAATGTACCCTGCTCTACCAGCCACCAGCCCGTTTCTGCCTCCTGGAGCTCCCTCTCACCTGTGCCTGCATTTTTCTGTGTGGGAGGCCCATGGTCCTGAGTGCTGGTGGGTGTTGGTGTGGAGGGCTGGGTGCTGCTGGGAACAGAGGCCTCCTGGAAGTGGGCGAGTGGTGGGATTTGCGGTTTCGAGGGTGCAGCTGCCTGGCACTGAATGAGGTCTTCAGGGGGAGGGACAGGGAGTACGACAGGAGGAGAGCTCCAAGTATCTTTGTTTACTAGGAGAACATCAATGGGACCACTTGTGCTCTTCAGGTGGATCTGGTATTTCTTCTGTCCATTTAGGCCCTGAAAAAAATCAAAAGCAAAACACAGACTTACATTAAAAACCATTTTCAAATAGCTCATCAATTTTCCACAGGCAAAATATACATATTTATCACTCACCTCAGGGACAGGAACCTCCAAACGTGTGCCTGATGGGGCTCGAATCACAAGGAGGGTGTCTCCTGTGAAAACAAAAGCAGTCAGGGCTCCTGGGCACAAGCTGTTGTGATGTTAATTAAGCACTGGTGAAGAGCCCCACCTCAATGTCCCCCCTCTCCTGGCAAGCCTCCATGGAAGGAAGACTCTACACCCCAAGCTCATCATACAGTTCCTAATGCCTCGGAAGAACGAGCTTAAATTCACTCTTAAGAACATCTGAATCCTAAGGGAAGTATCCTTCATTCTGCTGTCACAAGCTTTTAGATGTGAATTAGAAACAAGAGAGCTGCACTCCCAGCAGAGAGATGGGGTTGAACCAGACTCAGAGCCAGGCTGCCAACCTCAGGCTGGTGTCCTAACACCTGAAACCAACACTCCCCAGTCTCCCAGAGCTGCCTTAGTTGCACTGGATTCTCCACAGAGCCCAGCACATGTGGGGCTGGAAGCCAGGCTGACAGCACCCTTCCTTTCCAAGTTCTGCAGCTCCTTAAGACCTGCCCCCTAATAACTCAACAGTCACAGGCAAGCAGCTCCCAGCCCATATCTGGGTTTAGAGAAACATGAACAGAGAAATACCAGAGCTGTGAATATCTGACATATTTAGATCAAGCAGCTTGCAGCTTTCACTTTGAATGTTTAAGCTTTAGCGTGGTTAATATTCACAATTCCCCAGTATTCTGATTAAGCTTCACATGGTAATTAACACAGAAGATCCCCAGAGTGATGAGAGAGAGTGGACAGCAGAAAAACACATCCCTTAACTTCAGGCTGGCAATCAAAAGTCAGATCAGCAAAAGGTAAAGGGATTAAAAACAACATGGGATTTGTCAATTGGATGGGACTTGTTTAACAAACCTACACTTAAGAAAAATGTAAAAGACATTTAAAATGCATAATAAAGCTCAAAGACACCAGCTCAAGCTGTAAAACCTGTCAGTTTCAAAGACAGGTGCTGGGTTTTTATCTCCTTTGATAAATATGTCCCAAATACTTGTACAAAACAGCACCTAGTAAGTTTCCACTTCCTTTTTAAATCTGCAAGTGCAAAATGCATCACAGCAACAAATGCAGAAATTAGGCTTCCCAGTCACTAAAAACTGACATATTCTTACTTCTCTTCTTTCTTTTTTAATTAATCTCTGACAAGAGTCCAAGAGTGGAAATCTTGGAGCAAGCAAGTTCAATAGCAGTTAATTAGAAAAACCAAGAGCTGAAATTCTGCCTGCACCACAGTTTGAGAACACAAGAGATTTAACCAAAGAGCATCTGTAAGGCTCAGGTGTTCAGGAGAGGAAAAAGAATAATGTAAGGCATATTCATCCAGGAAAACTGGACAGGCAATGGAAAACCATGGATGAAAGCCTCTATTCTAGAGGGAACTGACACCTACCCTCAGTAAGATCTAATCTCTGCATGTTTTGGTGAGGTCTGACCTCAAACACAAAGTGGTTTACAAAAACCAGGTGCAATGAAATGCAAAACACTCAACCAGCCAAGCAAGGAGCTGTCTGCTGGTCTCCAGTAAACTCTTCCAGACTGTTACGAGTGATCTGGCCCCCAGCACTGTCAAACTGAAAACACAATCCCTGCCCCCAAAAGTGCAGCTTCAAGCAGAAGAAAGAGCAAAGCCAAGGGGGTGGTGATGCAGCCGTTACACCGGCAGGAACCTGGTGAACAAGGAAAGCACAAAGGCAGCGACAGCAAACAGAGGAGCTGATGAAGTGCAGGGTGAGGAAAGTGCTTGGAGGAGATGAGGAGAGCCAGACACAGGTGGGATTATGCATGGCTGGAGGCAGCCAGGATAAACAGCTTCAATCTCTGCAGCAGCTAACCAGAAGCAGGTTGCCAGGTCAGGAGAGGTCAGGCACCCACTGAAGCAGAAAGGGGCTGCGACTCCACACCACTACAGCTGGGAAGAGCAGTTTATGTACTGAGGCTGCCCCACTGCCTGCTGGCCACCAGGCATTAACCTGGTCTTACATCTGTCATTGGAACTGGCAACAGAAGAAAGAGAGACTCCTGTGGGTTTTCTTCACTTTTGCCCAGAGACAGAACGTAGGACTTTTGATACAGCCCCCCCCAACTTTAACAATGAAGGGAGTGAGGGCAGAAAAAGTGGTGCATTCCCTTCTGTCCTCTGCTATCTCCTTCCTGCAATCTTGTTGGCAGGGGAAATGATGTAGCTGACGGACCACCTTTAATACTATTTCCCTGCTTACATCATGGTTTCTGCTGTGAAATAAAATTTGTTTCCTGTCATTGGAACACTGCCCACCCAAGCCCTTAAAATTAAGGGCTTCTAACATAACACACATACACCCAACTGTGAAACCCAGCAAGAAGACTTCCTTAGGAGCAGCACCTCTATTCCTTTAAGCACAAGTAAAAGATATGGGCTGTTCCCTCTAATGGGGACAATAAAGCTGCAACTCAGTGGTACACAAACCCAGGACAGCATCAGAGCTAACATTACATTTCACTTGATGCTGTTGGTCAGCCCACAGTCTGCTGCCCACTCTTTCTTGGAGAAAGGAGAGCAGCTGGGACAGACTGACAGGCCTGCAGCATCACATCTTTACAATGGAGCACCTAATTGACAATGAGCATTTCCTCACCTGTGAAGCACTTGCAGATATCTTCATGTGTCACATATGCTAATGTTCCCAAGGTTAAGGAGAAAGGCTGCAGCTTCCTGCACAGAGAGCTCAAAGGGCACCTGGTGCTTCCTTCCTGAGCACAAGGAACACCATTCCCAGAAGGCTCTCCATGCCACACTCTGAAGTGGTCTGCAGGTGAGGTCTGCAAGCTCCACGCCTGTCAGAGCTGACATCCTGAGATAGTTAAGCCACAAGAGCTGGTCTGTACTCAAGAAAGTGGCACCTGTGACTCAGAAAGAAGCCCTTTCCTCACTGTGGTAAACATTATTGTGTTTTTTACTTCCAAAAGCCAGAGGAGAAGCTGGATGCACAGAATAGCAGGTCTCCAGGCTGTTACCCTAATTTCAAACCAAAATGCTGCCTTTTGACCCGTTCAGTGCAGCTTCTCCAGCAGCAACAGGTCAACACCCACCAAGCCCTCAGGACTCTGCTTCCCAGCCCAGCAAGTGAACATGGAGACAGAGCCATCAGTTCACACAAAGGATATCGACTGTTCTGCATGTCTTCTGTAACATTTTTGATGCTCTGCTGAACCCACATCTTCTGCTGCTCCAGCTCCTGTTCCCGCTGCTCCAAGTCCTCAATGTCTGCCTTCAGCTCAATCAGTTTGTGAGCTATTTCACGTGTGTTGCAGCCAGGACCCACCCCCCTGGGTAAAGCAAAAATGTGTGAGATATATCAGCCTCTGGAGGCCCCCAGACCAACCCCAACCTCTCTGCCAGCCTCTTATTCCCACCTGTGTCAAACATCAATGCCAGATTGCCTGGAAAGCCATGTCTGTACCCACTTTAGATCCCCACCTCCCAGCACAGCCATGTTTGGTACATCTTTTTATTTCCCACAGTCTAGCAGGACTCTTCCCCTCCTCCAGTGTCGTGACAGGCATCTTTTCTAGACCAAGGCAGTGCAAATATTTAATATGTACCAAAATAATGCCTTTGCTGTAAGAGAGACACCATGTGTACTTCAGCTTTCCTCACCGTGCCATCAGCACAGCCCAGCTGGGGGAGGCAAGAGCATGGGCCACTGAGGAACCTCCCTCTGCACAGGGCATTTTAATCCCACTGTTACTTAAACCTGCACTAGAAGGGACCTGTGAATGATTTAGACCATCTCTGCCACTCACTTCCACTGGATACTGTTCTTGGACTTCTTCTCGATCAACCCAATGCCTTCCAGGACATTTGTGATATCGTAGATCCGTCGCTTCTGTCGCACAGCCAAGGTATCTGCAGCCTGAAAAAGGTTAAGACACTTAATTCCAAACTCAGTCATGTTTAGCTCCTTCCTGCCTGGCAGATTAACTCCTGGCCAAGTACTTTGCTCCCCATTTCATAGCTCTCCTGTTACAGCGTTTCAAGTTACACAGCCATGTTCTTGATCTCATATGACCATAAGAAGTCACTCATTCTTCTTTTTTTCTTACCCCACAGCCTCCCCACTAAACACAAACCAAATTCCAGCACTCCTGCTCACAGTGGATCCAAAATTCACCATTCTCTAGTAGCAAAACAGAGCTAGAAAACAGTAGTTCAGCACCTTAAAAATTCAGTGCTCCCTCAGGGTAGAGCTGGAGATGGGAAGGGGAATGCTGAGAGCTGTCTGTGCAACACTTCACTGAAATCAACATTCACAAGGTCTTCTCTAAAGCTGATAGGACACCACTTGACAAAGAACCAGTATCTTTTCAAGAGATTCCCCTGTTTGAATGACATGACTCCAGGTGAAGAGAAACCATGAGCAAGCCTGGGGCTTCCCTGCCTTGCTCACACGGCCCTTTTCCCCTCAGGTTTCAGGACTCAAGGAATGGCACTGTTTCCACTACCACATGGCAACCTGGCACCAGCAGGAGTTAATGTGTGCACAGCCAGGACCAACCACATCAGTGGCAGTGCAGACAGAGCAGGTCAGCACAGGAACCATGTCCCTGTCACCACCAGTGAGGGGCCAGGACTTTAGAGACCCTACACCTCACAACTACATAAATCACACTGACCAACATGAATTCCCTTAATGGACATTTGAAGCACAAAGATATTGTCAAATCCGATGAGCAAACAATTTGGCAGAGGCATGGAGCCAGGAAACCCCTCCAGCCCTGCATTACTGGGGCTTTCTGGCACTTGTCTGTCTCACACACGTGCCCACTTAAGAGATGATTATATAAACCACAGCAAAGGAACTTCCCCTACAGGAAAGGCCAGAGACTAAGTACTACACATCGCACAGTGTTACTTCCTCTAGGTGAAGATCTTAAAAATACAGAAGCAAGATGCATTCACACAGCACTTCTCCACTGCCTAAAGGCATGGGGGACAACCTCTGGCAGGTGACTCTGACCACACTCCCCCTCCTGCTGTGTGCCAGGAGGGTTAAGTGCTGTACAGACAGTTTCTATAGGTATGTGCGTCTGTAGGTGTCTGAGGCTTTGGTGCCTGTCATCAAGTACAGGGCAAGAACACAGAGGAGAACAAGGTGGTCAAACGGTACTGCAACTGAAGCACACAAGCACCTGCAATGTATGGCAAGGTCCTGGGGAAAGAAGAGTGCCCGGGACAAGCCGACAGACTGGGGAGAAGGGCTGGGAAGGAGGAGCAGGAGGGGGTGTGAGGGCGGCCAATGCAGAGCCCTCTGTGCACGGCCGACAGCTGTGCCGCACCCCAGGAACCCCGCTTTCCGTGCACCTAGAAACGGCTGGAAAAGCCCTCCAGGATCATCGATCCCAGCCACTAAACCCCACCACTGAACCATGTCCCTAAGCACCACATCCACAAACCTTCTGACCAGGGACAGTGACTCCACCGCTGCCCTGGGAAGCCCATTCCACCAGTGCCTCACCATTCTTGCCGTGAAGAAATTTTTCCTGGAATCCAATCTAAACCACCTGCTGCACCGGGCGCTGCCATGTCCCCGTTCTCCCCCTCCAAACCTGCTCCAGCCGTCGGAGCACCGGTCCCGCCGGAGCCCCGCTCCCCCGGCGGCCGCTGCCTCCGAGCCCACCCGCGGGCCGGCGGAGCCCTCGCCCCCCGCCGGCTGCCCCCGCACCAGCTTGAGGTCGAGCACGCCGTCCTTGGCCTCCTGCAGCAGCGACACGAACTTGGTGGTCAGCAGCCCCAGGCTCTTCTCGTGCCGGCTGGGCGCGCCCGCAGCCCCGCTGCCACCCCCGGGGGGCTGCGCCCCGCACTCCGCCATCTGCCCGCCGCCGGCTCCGGGGCCGCGCATCCGCTTCCGGGCCGCGGGGCTCCCCGGGAACCTCCGGGGCGGGGACGGCGGCGGGGCGGGGACCGGGGACCGGGGACTCCCCCCCACCGCCTCCGGGGGTACGGAGCTGTTCCGCTTTGCTCGCGGTGTTCCGTCAGCCCCGTCGGTTTGGGGGTCCCCCGGGTCAAGCCAGGGGCGCGTCCATCCCCTCGCCGTTCTGCGGTGCCAAAGTCAAACTCCCGCCCTGTGGTACCAAAGCCAAAGCTCAGCCATGTACCCAGCTCTCACGGCCCCGCTGACAGGGGCGGTTTGCTGCTCCAGGGGGATCCTCCAGCCTGTGCCCGGGGAAGGCAGCTTGTGGCAGGGACGCATCTCCAGGTGCATCCGCAGGCATGGAGGGTGTATCCCCACGTTCTCGCCTCCAGATCAGGCTGGGACGGCGCACCGCTTCATGGTAGATCCACCCTCGAGTGGGCTCACATTGCTGATGGGCTGGGGTCTGACACCCCGCTGTCCTCCCCGAGCCAGGGTGGGGGCGAGGGGGCGGCGCTGCGGACACGGACAGGGCTGATTGTCCGGAGAACGGGGGATGCCGGTGAGGGTAGACGGGGTGTGATGTCCAGGACGAGAGGAAATGGCTTCATGTTGAGCCAGGAGATGGTTAGATTGACTATTAGGGGAAATTTCTTCAGTAAGAGGATGGTCAGGCACTGGGAAATGTTGCCTAGGGCGATGGTGAAGTCACCATCCCTGGACACGTTAAAAAGGCGTGTGGATGTGTCACTTAGGAACATGGCTTAGCGGTGGGCTTGGCAGTTAACGGTTGGTAGTCCATGATTTTAGAGGGCTTTTCCGACCTAAATGATCCTTTGATTCCGTGATTTCTATTCCCCGACCTCCGGCTGTGGCGGTGCCTTCCCGTGTCCCCCCTCCCCTCCGCCCCCCGTTCCTGACGTCCTGAGCGCGGCTGCGGGAACACAATGAGGCCCTGAGGAGCGCGGCTGCTCCGGCTGAGGAAACGGCAGCCGGCTTCCTCCGCAGCCCTGCCCTGGCCCCGCAGCTCCGCACAGCCTGGACACCATGGGCATGTCTGCGGAGGACGAACGCGCCGCCAGCCCCAGAGGTAACGGGGATGATGCTCCCCGGAGAGCCGGCGAGCTGGGCAGGGAAGGGATGCTGCTGCTTGCAGCACATTTTGGGGATTCCCCTGCCCTTTGCCTCACCACCCCCTCCACCCTCCCTTTCCCCGTGCCGGGGCTGGTGCCTTGTGTTCTTGCGGAGTAGCAGCCTGGCTGTGCTTCCTGATGGTGATACCTGTACCGGGGCAGTACTGCTCACCGCTCATCTTACCCTCGAAGCTGCTGTCCTCCTCCCTAATCCCCTGGTCCCCAAAGCTGCCAGCGGCTCCTCAGCAGGGCAGGAGCCTGACTTGGCACTGGGTGACGGCCCCGCGGGGCTGCAGGGAGTGGCTGGGGATGGGATGGGATGGGATGGGATGGGATGGGATGGGATGGGATGGGGAATGATGAAACCAAGTACTGGGGACTGGGAATGGTGTGTGATAACTGTGCTGGTTCTCAGCCCTCCACTGTGGCCAGGAGCTCTTTGGCATGGCTTCGGACCCTGTGTCAAGGGGGACAGAGCTGCGTGGGTGCTTTGGGGAGACCAGCAGTCTCCAATCTTCACTTTAACCTGGCTGTCCTTCCTGCGAGAGCTGCCATCTCCCCATCCCTCCTGCTGACTCACTGCTGGAGTCTCAACCCTGCTGACAGCTTCCCAAGTGGCATCAGACCCCCCCAGACAACCCAGCACTGGGTTTGGGGGAGCAGCCGGGATGTGCGCTCGGCCTGGGGACAATCTAATCTGGCAGGCTGAGTCACGGCACCCCAGGGCAGCTTTGCTTCTTGCTGCCACAGCTGCTGTGACAACCCCGGGCCGTGGTGGTGGCATCTCAGGAGCCACTTGCAGAACAACCCTCTTGGTGCCACGCTGCCCAGCTTCCCACATCCATGTGTGCTTGGAAGCACGCTGTCAGCAAGCTTCCTGCCTCGGGCCTCAGGGGCCCTTCCTGCCCCACTTGGTTGTGCTCACTGACCCCTGGCTTCATCCCCAGATGAGGAGTGGCCGGAAGCAGAGAAGGCTGAGAAGCTGGCGAGAGGAGCTGCTCTGAAATGGGCTTCAGGGGTGTTTTACCGCCCCGAGAAACTGGAGGGGCTCGGGCATTACCGGAGACGAGAGACGCAGAGGAACAATTCCATCCAGTCCCGGCTGAAGGTGTGTGTTTGCCCATCCCACGGACACTTGCAGCCACACCCCCTCCTCAGGCAGGGATCCCAGCCAGGGTCCCCTGTTGCACCATGAATCCTCTGTATGTCCTCTTTTGGCTAAATCTTTTCCTTTGGCTGGCGTTTGGTGGGTGAAGTGCAATTGCTGGGGGGAGAAGACCCCCTTCACCCTCTGCCTTACCTCCAGGCAGTGTCTGAAGTGTTATAAAGGAGTCTTCTGTGTCTCTGACTATCCTTCAAAATAGAACACCAAGGGGCCTCAGCACATTCCATGTGGAGGACTCAGCACACCCCATCCCAGCCCCAAAGGCTGCCCTGCCCCATGGCTGGGAGGAGGCACAGAGCTCCAACCTGTCGCTGCCTGTGGGTGTCCATCTCTACATATTTGTAAGGGCTGTCCCAGTCCCCCTGCACTCCTGCCTCCTCACCCACATCCCCTTTTGCATGACCCAAGGAATTATTAACCTTAGGACTGAATCAGTCTGAGCACCACAACTTTCCCTTGATAATTTTAGAGATGGTTTCTCCTATCCTGACTCTGGATGAATTGTCTGGGAGGCCTTAGTGAAAAGCAACTTGCTTCTGGGGATTCTTGGAACCAGGAGCAGGGAATTAAATGAGGGGATAGGGCATGGAGATGTGCCAGTGCCACTGCAGGGCTGGAAACGATGGCACTCCATTTGGGAGGAGAGTTTCTATGGCCACTGAGGTCCTTCATGCCTTGGGGGCACGTAGGGGCCCTGTGACCCACTGCTCTTTTGCAGAAACAAAGTAATCTTTTAAAACTGAAAGGGACTATTTACCCTAGACCTTGTGGGACAACACAGATTGTGCAGGGCTGGGGCAAACGGTGTGGGCTCCTCTTGCCTTCTGGAGCTGCTCCAGTGCCCTCCATCCTTTTCTGCTCCCCAGTCAACTGTCCAGTCCTACCTGGAGGGCGTAAGTGCAGGGCTGGAGCAGCTGCGGTCGGCGGCCCAGGAGGTGCAGGGCGTGTGCCAGGACCTGGGCGCTGCACGGTGGGCCCTGCTTGACAGTGCAGACAACTTCCAGGGCCTCCAGCAGATGAGGAAGCTGATGGAGGAGCACGTGCAGCTGGCCTCAGTGGTCCAGGTGCTGCCCCAGATCTTCTCAGGTAAGGCAGTGGGCCAGTCCTGGTCAATTTGGGCTGGAAAGCACTGGGGAAAGCCTCAGCCCAACCATGGGCCCTGTGCAGGGCTGGTGGTAAAGCCTGAGCAGGTCACTCAGGCTTTGCCAGTTGGGTGAATGCTTCCCCAGGGCCTGATCCAGTGGTATTCCCAGAGCCCCAGACCTTTCCCCTCACCATCTCCTTGATAACCTGCATCTATGTCCCTGCTGCAAACCCCTTCATCTCCACACTCAGTGCTGGCATCTCTCCTCCCTCTCCCACAGTCCACGAGGTTTTTTCCCATATCCTGCAGCTGCTCCGTGGGCAGCATCTCTTGGAGGCCCACGTGGAGCTCATGATGGTGGAACAACTCCGGGATGACATCCTTTCCCAGCTGCACCTCCGCGGGCTCTCCAGTGCCCAGGCAACTGTGCTGTCCTACTTCAGTGGCCTGCAGGACCTCAACGAGAGCCTGGCCAAGCAGCTGTGGGACATTGTGGGCAGCAGCCTGCGGCTGGTGCGCGAGGACCCCGTTCTCTTTGTCACTGCTGTGAGGATCATCGAACGGGAGGAGAAAATAGATGACACTCTGCTCTTGGAGGCCACCTTCCTGCCCCCTGGCCGCCCAAAGGGCTGGAGGCAGAAGTTCTACCAGGTCCTCCAGGACACCCTCACAGGAGGCCGTTTCCATGCTCCCCGCATGGATGCTGAGGGGCCAGGGCTGGCCAAGCACCTGGCAGCGCTGCAGAAGGACATCGTGTCTGAGCTGCGCGTGGTGAAGGACCTGATGGTCCAGTGTGTCCCAGCTCACTACAACATCCTCAGCGTCTGCACTGCCACCTACCACCAGGCCCTCAGCAGCCACCTCCAGGAGATCCTGCGGGAGGACCTGGACAAACAGGGACTCTTCCTCCTCCTTGAGTGGGCGCTCCGTGTGTACCACAGGTCAGCACCAACCCCGGCACCAACCAAGTAAGGGATGTTGTGGAGAGCTGGGTTGCTCACCAGTTCATGGATGGGTGGGGAGAGTGTCTCTGGCTGCCAGGGGATGATGACCAGGAGGGCAGAGGGACAGGTAGGAACTCCTGGAAAACAGACCTTCCCAATCCTGCCCCACCTCTGCCCTCCAGCCCAGAGATGATGGGTCACCCTGACCTCCTCCCAGAAGTGGATGTTTCTGCTCTGGATCCCTTGATGTCCTCTGAGCTTGTGGATCAGACAGAGAGGAAATATGTGATGAAAGTCAAGGTGAGTGAGCAGGATGGGGACTCCCACTGAGCCAAGCATCTGCTCATCATGAATGAGCCTGGGATGAGGCCCAGGACTTGCTGTGCTATGTTAGGTCTCAAGGGAGTCTGTACTTGGCTTCTTGGGCTGCCTGTGGGGGGTGTCCATTCTGCAGGCTAGCGTGTTCGAGTGGATGCAGAGGACCCTGGAGGTGGAGTTCAAGGAATGGTTCAGGGAAGAGGAACCTGAGACAGACCATCAGGGCTTCTTCCAGTCAGCCTTGCCTGCCATTGTCATGCAGGTGGGACCCCAAGAACATTGGGTACAGATGGGGCATGGCTATGCTGAGACCTCCCAGAAAGGAGTCCATGGCCTGCAGGCTCCCCCTGAATCACCTGCACTTTCCTCTTGTGCTGCAGATGCTGAATGAGAACATCCAGGTGGCTTCCTTGATCACCGACTCTCTGCAGCAGAAGATCTGCAACATGGCCTTGGAGGAGCTTGAGGCATTCCTGGGCCGGTCAGTGGAGACACTCACACCCCTGCCCACCCTCACAGACCCTGGGGCCATGGCTAAGCATCACAGCCTGGGGGTGGAGATCTGCTGTGGGGCACCCAGGGCTCATCCAGATCACAGCAGTAGCCTCTCTGCCCATGGGGCTGCTGTCTCAGCTTTTGGGGACATCAGCTCTAGGGGCCTGCTGCCCCAAATGCTTGTCTGCTGAGCCCTCCCAAGGGGATCCAGAATGGGTGCCACTGCCCCATCCTGCCCAACGACCTGTCACTCTCCAACCTGGTGGCAGGATCTGAAAAGAGCCAAATGAGCTGCGAGGGTTGTGGGAGGTCCATGTGTCCCCAGGAGCATCCCAGGGCCAGGTCCCCATGGTGGGACGCCTGGAGCTCTGCCTGCCCGTCACAGCTGCCTCTGCCTCGCTGTGTTGCAGCCTGCGGGAAGCGCTGGTGCAGTGCGGGAAGGAGCACCAGCAGGACCGGGCCGTTCCCAAGTACTACATCTCCCACCTGCTGGCCGTGCTCAACAACAACCTGGCTCTCAGGTAACCTGCAGCGGCACCTGGTAGCTCTTGTAGCAACACCCACCCCCAGCCTCCCTGGGGCCAGTGTTCCCACTATGCTTCCCAGGCTACCTGTGCTCTCTCTTCTCTCTCCTAGCAATTCTATCTCCTCCCTGCACCCTGACACTGCCTGCAGAGAAGTCCCTGGATCCCTGCAGGCTGCTCTAGACAGGATGCAGAAGAAAGCCACCCAGCTGCTGCTGGAGGAACTGCTCCTGGACCTGCAGGTATGTTGGTCCAGCACCTGAGACTAACAGGGCTGCAGCAAAGCTGAGCCCAGCACTAAACAGCCCTACTGCAACTCGAGTTTATTCCTGCCTAGGGTCCCTTCCATGTACTCTGTACCCTGCTATCACCCTGCAGACATCTCTGCCAGCCTGTCCCCCAGACCTTGATAAACCACCCGATGTCTGTCGCCAACAGCACCACCCCGTATCGCTGGGGCAGATGGCTCATGGCCCCCAAATCACTAACGGACAGAGCCCAGGAGCCTTAGCCCCCCCGAGCTGCCGCAGCTCCTTCTGGCTGTTCCATGGCAGAAAACCAGCTGGAGAGCAGCAAAGTCTGTGTGGAGGATACGAATCCATGTGCAACTGCCCGAGTTGTTTCCTGCTAGTGTAGTCAAATTTAGCTTTCCTGGAGTCTGGACCAAAAACCTGGAATAATTAATGACATTACTATTTAGGGCTTGAATGCCATGACAACAAAGGAAGAGCCAAAGGGTGAGGAACTTGCAGGCAGCAGTGGCCCTAGCTGAGACAGAAGGAGTGTGTGCCTGCAAGCAGGAAGACAGGCAAGGACAGCAGAGTGGGAGTAGGAAATCAAAAAACATATTATGTCTACACAAGGGAAGTGGGGAGGAGTGGAAATTAAAAATAGGCAGGACAGGCCAAAAGCAGGTATGTGAGGAGCAGCTCGCTGCACACACCTCAGGTGTGCATAATGACCCAGACAAAGCCCCAAAAGGAGGCTCTCAGGGTGTCAGGGAGGGACAGCCCTGGTGTTTCCATAATTTCCTAACCTTAACCACTCTGCTGTTTTTATTGAGTTTTGGCTGCAGGGGCAGCAGGGGCCCGGGGGCTTTGCAAGGCGAAGTGGCCGTGGTGCCAGGCAGCAGCTGTGGGTGTTGTGCTGCCCTGAGCTGGCAGCTCTGTGATGATGCAGGACACAGACACTGCTCCTCTGCCCCCTCCAGCCCCTCTGCCTGCAGCTGCCTTCCCGCAAGTGGCTCTCCGGGTCCCAGCTCGTCAGCAGCATGTGTGAAGTGATTGACAAGTATGCAAAGGACTTCTCCCGCGTCAGGAAACCCGTGTTCACGGTACCTCCTTGGAGCTGCGGCTTGTCTGACAGGGAGGTTGGGCAGTGGGCACCGTGCTGGCGTGCAGGATGCTGGGGATGCAGGAGAGTCTGTGTCCTCTGGGGCAGTCTAGAGAGCACCGCCACACGGAGGTGTTCAGGGCTTCCCCCAAATCCAGCTGTTTACTCTGTCCCTTCAGTCAGAGGGCTTACCAGGAGATTGTTCCCATGGCTTGGCGTTGTATCAGCCCTTTTTGCCTCTGTCCTTCCCTGGGGAGCTGGGTCTGGACACCCAGGCAGTGCCAGCGCTAACAGCTGTTCCCTGCCCAGCTCCTGCTGGCGGAGAGCGAGCTCCTGGTGGTGAACCAGTACCTGCGGGCCCTGCTGCAGAGGAAGATGGTGTGCAAGAGCCGGGAGGAGCGGGGCCAGCTGTGCCACCGCCTGCTGCAGGACGCCACACAGCTCCGGGAGCTCTTCTGTGGCCTGGTGAGAGGAGCCTGGCTGCGGTGGGGCGCCAGGGCTGCACCACGGAAAGGGAGCATCACCTCACCCCCCTGGTCCCTTCCAGCCCACAGCCTGCGAGCAAATGGGGCTGTTACACTTGGGTGGTTGTGAGGCCAATATGGGAGGAACTGGTTGGATTAGGGACTCTGGGGACCATCACCCTGCCCAGCAACCCCTGATGGGTGGGACATGCTGAGTGGGAAGACACCAGCTGCAGGGGCTCAGGTCCCACGTGGGCACTGAGGATGCAGCTGTCTCCCCAGCCACTGCAGTGACATCCTCTGGGTCTCACACCTGACTGCTTTCCCTCCCAGGGCCTGGACCGGGGCCAGCAGAGCCTGGAGGCTGTTTTTGCCCTGCGGGAGCTGATCTGCCTCAAAGACCCAGCACTACTCAGCCTGGAGGTGCTGGGCTTCATCACCAAGTACCCTGATGTCAGGTAAGGTATTCCCTGCAGGAGGGGCAGGTGTGAGCCTGCTCAGGAGAGCCAGTCTTGGGCTGCACCCTCTGAGGTGACACAGCAGACCAGGAAGAAACCTGAGCCTTTGCCCTCTTCTCCCTGAGGTTTCCTTTTCCCATGCTCCAGATTTGATGGGTTCTTGAAAAGTCCCAAGGGCAAAGGTGTACAGAAAACAGCAGTTCTGCTGTGGCATTTGCACATCTGTATTTGGTGGCCAAACAAACTGTGAAAAGTAACAAAACATCCAATTAGAAATGTCAAAACCAAATTCAAAATGTTTGGGGGGATTGTTTTCAAGAAAATGCTACCTGGCCTGGTGCAAAGTACCAGTTTTCCCCTGGCCCTGGCTTGGCTTCTGTGGATGGGGGGAGGTCTGCAGGACACGAGCAGTGCTCGGGCTCACCCCTGGCTCTCTGCCCAGCGACGAGCACATCTCCACCTTGCTGGATATCCGCGGGGACGTCTCCAAGGAAGTGCGGCACGTGGTGCTGGAAATGATGGCTCAGCACCCCCAGGTTCTGCCCGAGGGCTACCGGCCCATCTTCAGCACCATCCTGGTCCCTGTGCCGGAGCTGCCCTTCTGCCTTCGCAAGGGCAAGTGTGCCTGACCCTGCCTGGCACTGGTGCCCTGCTGTCCCAGCTAGGGGCCATGTGGGGCAGCTGTGCGTGGTGAGAACGGAGGTGACATGTGGCATCCCCTACACACAGCACCTCGTCCTGTGTTGGGGACAGTCTGGATAAAGGCCATTCTCCTCTGGTCTTGCCCCATGAGAAGACTGTCCCCTGCAAGCACCAGTCCTGGGATACCTGGACTGGGGGAAATCCAACCTGTAGCTATTTTGGTGGCCTGCTGGGACAGTGACTGAGGGCTGCTCAGGCTCAGGCCCATTTGCCTACAGGAGAAAGAAGAGTTGCAGAATGGACAGGAAACTGCAGCTGGGACAAATTCACGTCTCCATGGGGCTGCAGAGATGCTTGGGTTTCCAGACAGCCCCTGAGCCAGTGTGTCCCAGCCAGCTCTAAGTTTCTTTGCTCTTTCTGGTTCTAAGGCCTACTTTTCCAGCTTTCCCAAACCCCTCTGATTTTAAGGATTCCCACACTAGCCATGAAGGCTGTTACCATTCCAACTCTGAGGCAGACTGGAGCCTTGCTGGAACAGGCTGGCAGGAGGGTTTCAGCCATGGGAGATCCTCTGGGCTCAGCTGTGCTGCTCTACCAGGCTGTGCTGCTGCTCCACCAGGCTGGGCCCTGCATGGCTGGTGGGGAGCAGCTGAGCCAGCTCATCATGGCTCATGGATGCTGAGGAGAAGAGCGCAATGTCTCCCCACCCTGGACAGTGCCATCAGCCCTATGGCTGCAGAAAGGGACAGCTCCGAGTTCCTGCTGGCCTGTCAGACTCCTGGCTCTGGCTCATTTCCCAGGAAGAACACTGGAGTTGGAGGCTTTCAAACTGCATGGAGAGCATGGTTGTGCCTGGTGCGCTGTCCTGCTCCAAGGTTCCTCCATGATGGGCAGCACCACCCTGAGCACTGGCTCTCCCTCCGTCCTGTGCTGCTGCCCAGGCCTTGGCATCTCCTCCCAGGTGCCATATGAAGATCAGGAGCAGTCTGTGTCTCTGCCTACACCTTTGTGCCCAGCCCCTGCAGTGCCCTGGGAGACCTCCATGCTCTGCCATGCTTCCCACCCTGGGATGGGCCACATCCCACTGTCCTTACATGGTACCACTGCTGGAAATAAAGGCCTAAGCTCTGCACTCGTTCCCCAGTGTCCAGGCTCTGCTCCCTGGAGGGTCAGGGTATGTGGGTGGCACAGAGGGAGGGATCCATCCCCGTGTTCAGCACCACCCCAGACCTGCCTCCCTGCACCCTGTGCCAGCCCAGGAGATCACCCAGGACACAGGGGATGATGCAGACACTACATACCCCATTGTCCAGGAGAGAGGGGCCCGAGTGCTCCCCAGCCCTGGGTCAGGTAGCTGCAGTGCTAGGGGGAGATGCTCAGTGAAGGGCTCAGCCTCAGCTTGGGAAGGTGCCCACTGTACTCCCTGGGGCTCATGGTGTGTTTGCCCAGCTGGACACACTCCCACCTGCCTGGGAAGGTGTCTGCTCTCCCCACCTGCCCCCACTGACTATGGGACTTGCTCACCTGCACCACAAACATGGTTCAAAGGGTTCAGCCCTGAGAACATCCAGGTGGGCCCAGTCCAGGACTTCATGGCCATGTGGAAAAACAGTTCTAGCCCCAATAGATCTGAAAAAAGTCTGAGCATGGGATGACCTCCCACCCCAGGACTTGGTGCCCATCCCAGCATGTCCAGCCCCATTGCTACCCCAGTTGTGTGCTCACGACCAGCCTCTTGTACCCTCCATCACGCCCTGTGGGGCTCTCCTGCTCCAGCTCCACAGGCTGCAGTCAGAACTAACACAACCCATGACAGCAAAAGTCCAAGCCCCCCAGGTGTCTTTTGATAGTACCTTCCCACATCCCTCTTTGTGTGTGTGCCAGGCTTGGCCCGTCACTGCTGCCCACACGTGTCCCAAGGTCACAGGGGGACCTGGCCAGCTATGAGCCACGTGGGTCCCTGGCTGCTATAAAGCTCGTGGTGCCCAGGGGTTCAGTCTATCTCCTTTCAGGATGGCATTCCTGTGGGTAGTTGCCTGTCTGGCCCTTGCCAGCGCCGTCTCAGGTAAGTGCTGCCCATGGGTGTGGGAAGGTCCTCAGGGTGCAGCAGGATGCCACGGAGGGTGACACACAGCCACCCACACCAGCACAGGCAGCCCCCAGATATGAGTCCTGAGCTTTTGGGTCACCCTTGTCCCCTGTGCCTCCCCTGCAGGCTGCGGGGTGCCCGCCATCAGTCCCTCGGTGGCCTACAGCGAGAGGATTGTCAATGGGCAGAACGCTGTGCCCGGCTCATGGCCCTGGCAGGTGTCCCTGCAGGTACAGTGCTGTCCCCCTCCCTGGGCACTGCCCTAAGCACTGGCATGGGCAGCCAGCTGCCGGGGGACCTCTGCCTGTCCCCAGCTTGGGGGTGTTCAGCCTGCCCAGCCCCAGCTCCCCTTCTCTCTTCCCTCCCCAGACCACCACAGGATCCCACTTCTGCGGCGGCTCCTTGATCAACCAGTACTGGGTCGTCACAGCTGCCCACTGCAACTTCAAGTAAGGAGTGATGCCAGCCCACACCAGTGCTCCTGGCAGGGCCAGGGGCTTGGAGCCCCAAAGGCCTGAGCAACCCAGGGCTTCCTCCCCAGTTGTTCCCATGGTGGCTTCCCTTGGGTTCCTCATGCCTGTGGCTGCCCCAGGGCTGCTCCCACCCGGAGTGCTGGCTGGACACTGCCCCTGACTCCTTCTTACCTCTGGCAGCCCGCGTGCCCACGTTGTTGTCCTGGGGGAATACAGCCTTGCTTCCAACAGCGAGCCCATTCAAGTGAAGACCGTGTCCATGGTGAGCCAGGCGGGTCCTGCGATGGGGTTGCAGCTCCGCGGCGTGGCCGCTCCCACGGGGCAGCCGTGAAGGGCTGAGCTGTTTCTCTCTCTGCAGGCCATCACCAACCCCGGCTGGAACCCCAACACCATGAACAATGACATCACCCTGCTGAGGCTGTCCACGCCTGCCCAGCTGGGATCCCGTGTGTCCACCATCTGCCTGGCCCCTGCCAACCTGGTTCTGCCCTCCAACGCCTGGGCTGTCACCACCGGCTGGGGACGCACCAACCCCAACTGTACGTAAGCTGCAGCTTCAGGGAAGGCTGTGTGTAGCTGCTCTTCTTCCTCGGGGCTCTGAGGGTCCAGGGGTGCTTGTGAGGATGACATCTCCTGTACGTGTGGGAAGGGGGGGGAGCTGGGCAGTGGAGTAGCCCTGAGCATGTACCAGAGTGCACTTGGGTGCAGGTGTGTGCCCAGGGGCTGGGTGTGTGTGTAACCCAGGGATGGCTGTGCAGAGGCACAAGCCTGCCCTTTCTCTGGGCTGCCTGCATGAGGTGATCCTGGGGAAGAAGGGGTTTGTTGGCATGGAGGAGGAAGGCGTTTTGTATGGTAGCACCCATGCACCAGTGGAAGCTTGCCCAGGGCACCTGTGTGCACTCCAGGAGACCAACAGAGGTGATCTAATGGTGCTTCTTTCCCCTAGCCCAAGCCTTGGCAACAGTCCTGCAGCAGGTGACCGTGCCCCTGATCCCCCAGAGCCAGTGCATGCAGTACTGGGGCAGTCGCATCACCAGCGCCATGATCTGTGCTGGTGGGGTTGGTGCCACCTCCTGCCAGGTAAGGAGCCAAGCTCTGGCTGCACAGGGTGGGTGGAGGAGGAGGAGGATATGCAGGGTCTTGCTGAGACCCCACTGCATCACAGGGAGGGTGGAGGAGCAGGGTACAGGGGGTCTTGCATTTATGGAGCCAGATATTTAAGCTACAACACCTGGCTGTGCACAGGTGGCTGGGGTAGCAGAGACCAGTTTGGAGCATGTGCCAGGAGCACTAAGCAGAAATCTTCTCCACAGGGTGACTCTGGTGGACCTCTGGTGTACCAGACTGGGAATGGCTGGACCTTGATTGGCATTGTCTCCTGGGGAACGTCCAACTGCAACATCAACACGCCAGCCATGTACACTCGTGTCAGCCAGTTCCGTAACTGGATCGACGCCGTCGTTGCTCAGGGGTAAAGCTGCTGCCAGCGTGATCCCTTCACTGGGATTAATAAAGTATCAGCTTTTGCTTGTGCCAAGCATTGTCTCTGTCTCCTTTCTTCTCATGATGCAGAATGGGGTGGAAGATACATGGAGGAGCCTGTGGCACCCCATGCCTCCCTCCTTCCCAGAGCTGGAGCTTGGTGCCCAGCTGGGATCCAGGGGGAACTGCCAAACTAGGACAGGATACTCAGGCAGAGGGGGAGCAGGGCTGGCTGTGGCTCAAGGGCTGCTCAAGGGGTCTTCAAGCACACCCTGGCACCAACCCAGGCAGTGCTGAAGGTTGGGAGAATGGTCCTCACACTGACCCAGGTGTGAGGTGCCACCAGGGAGGGGAGTGTGGAGCTGCAGCTCAGCACCAGAGAGGACTGCCCAGCTTGCAGTGGAATGTGGGTGTTGGTGGGGGCACAGCATCCTAAAGGATCCCTGCCTGCACTTTAAAGCCATGACTTGTGTGGCAGCTGAGAACACAGCTGAAAGGGAGAAGTGCCACGGGCAGCTCCAGCTCCTGGGGATGGTGGAAGGGGATGGCTGGAGAAAAATACACTGCTTCACACCTGCAGATCTGCCAGGTAACAGCAGGAAACTGAAGGCCATTGCAAAGGAAAATTTGAAGCTGAAAACAAATTTCAAGGCCAGATGACAGGCTTTCACTCAAATGGGTTCTTGAGACAATGGCTGGTGGGGAAAAAAAAGTCTTGTGTGACACAGGAGTAGCAAGACACATGCTCAATGAATTACAGTCTGGTTCCCAGCAGCTCCAAATAGAGCTGGTGATAAGGCACTGTGGAGAGAAGCAGGATCAGACTGTCCCAACATGAGGTGTGGGGTTCAGTTTTCCTTACCAGTGATGTGAAGGTGATACAACACCTTTGCTGTGTGAATTAGAACCCCCAAAATGTAAACACTCAATTAAGCAGAGAATGTGACATTACACAGGGACACACTGATGGGAGGGGTATGGAACATCAACGGAGGGCAAACACAAACAGTCTGGCCCATGTGATTGAGTTAAAATAAATATAAATCTGCTCAAGTAAAGCCTAGGGTTAACAAATTTTAGTGGTCAGTAAAAGTTAGTTATTTTTAGTGGTCTGCTCTGCAGGGAGCATCTAACTGACCTTAAAGGCAAGTGAAGAGAGATGTGGGGCTGGACCATGCAGGCAGAGAGAACTGGGGCTATAGGGAACTGCAAACAGGAATGACCAACTGCAGCACTATGGGTCGTCTGGTCTGTGTGCTGAGCTCTCTTGTCAGCTCTGCCACCACTGGGATGGGGTCCCCTGCCCCTGGAAAATCCTGGAGAGGAAGTGTCTCTGGAGGGGTGAGCATTGTTCACTTGATATTACAAGTTTTCTTGTTGGTCCATAAAAGCTGCTCAGAGTAAAACTGGAGAGGTGATGAGTGGCTGTGGACAAACCAGAGCATTCCTCTGGCTCAGTCTACCACCTTGCAGCCAATGAAAAATAAACAGAATGCCCCAAAGTGCCTGTTCAGCCTCCCAGCTGCACCTTCCAGCAACAGGCTGGGTGCTTACCTCATCCAGGGCATCCCACAGACATCCCAGCCCTGCACAAGGTCTCCCTTGGGCAGCTCCTGGCCTGGCAGCTGCAGTACAGAAACCAGCAAACCCTCTGATGGGCACTTTGGTACCTCTTGCTGTGATCTATGAATGTAATAGAGGGGTGAGCACATCCTGGCTCTCCATGTACTTACTGACCATCATCCCCAGCCTGGAAATCAGGCCTGGAATTGCCTTCCAGCAGCCAGCCTGCAGGCGATCCACCAGGCACAAGAAAGGACAGCAGAGCCGTGGGGTACACAGAATACATGGACATGTTTTAGCAGAACGAGTACAACAAATAAATAATTCTGTACACTCTAACTTGAACATTACAGACTAATTACAATGGGTCCCACCTCATGTGACAGGACAGTCCTTAGAGTAAAGCCAGGACTCGAAAGGCAAGGCACAGAACAGGACACTGGATGGGACACAGACCGACTGGATGAGACCGGAGTCACTTCCAAACCGTTCCAACCCAGCACCGGAAACCGGGCGACCAAAAATAACATCAAGTGCCGGAAGATCTCGGATCCCAAGGGCTTCCCGGGAGGTCCTTCCGTAGGGAAAGGCAACAGGAAAGCTCAGGGCATCGCTGCTGCTTTGTAACACACCTCACTGGGCCGGGGAGCTGCTCCAGGAACCGATTCCACATTCAGCAAACAAACAGTGCAGTGACCTCTGCAACAGCAGCCAGAGCTCACCCATCACACATCTGCAGCATCACCAGGCAGGGGGGGACAGTGGGAGAGGGACAATTGTCACCAGGCAGAGCTCCTGCTGGCCCTGGCACAGCGAGAGTGGAAGGCACTGAGCTCCGTGATGCCGCTGGCCACAGCACGTCCCTGGTGTTCACATTTATTTCTTTGGGAAGTTTCCTGCTCAGTAAGGCACAGCTGGCATGCAGGCACCTGCCTTGGAGTGCTGCACTTTTAATCCAGGGTGAAAGAGGAGACTGAGTGGTCAAAAAAGCACCAAAACCCTCCCAAGAGTGGTGAAGGCAACTAGGGACTGGGTACATGCACTGAGTGGTACAGGCACTTTGTGACACTTTCCAGGAGAAAGTTGAGTGGGTGAGAGGCCTGGACAACCCAACCTCCCTGCAAATTCTAGGGCTCATAGTGGTGCCAAAGAAGCCAATGTCTGTGTTGCTTTGCATCATTTAGAAAACTAAATTAAGTCAAAAAATTGAGATTTTAATTTATCCCACCTCAAACCCCCCAAATCTTCAATATCATTACTTAAAACAATATGGCCCCAAACAGCCTAATACAATAAAAACAGCCTGTAGCAGCCACACAGAACTTGCCCTGTGTGGTACCAGATTGAGCTGAGCTGACACTGCAGGTCCTCAAAGGCACCATATGGAAGCTTCTACCTTGCTCCTGGACTTGCCACAGCTCCCGCAGAGCCAAACCCTGGGCTCCTGCCAAGTGAACCATCATTCCTATTCCAGTTTGTGCATCAGATAAAAGCTGACTCTCTTAGTACTGCAGCCAAACACCTGGGTAGAAAACAGGACTGAGAAATGGAGCAGGGCCTCAGAAATAGTGTAAATTACCAGAACAGAAAATATCTCACCTAAAAGAGGAAAATACCCAGATTCCAAAGGAGAGCATGAGGGTTTATCACATCCAGAACAAACACGTGAAGCAGGCCCTACACTGCAGCTGGTTTCCACATCACTACCAAAGCCAGCAAGTCTGAGCACTCTTGTCTGGGCTTAAGCTCCTCACAAGTCTCTCAAGCTTTCCTCCACGTACAGCTGTGTGATTCCAAGAACAACACAGAGCAGGAGCATGTGGATGCTATCACAACTGCAGTGTTAAACAGCACAGATTTCTTCAGGATCGAAGGAAGGGTGGTTTTCACCCCCACTGGGTTGATGTGTTAAGATTTTTAGAAGTCTGAGTGAGAAGTAAATCAAACATGGACTGGCAACAGCTGTTTTAGGAAAACACACTACACACTCAAAAATCTGGATGCGAATCTTTAGATCCCCCTAATGAAATTTCTGGAAGACTTTTTCACATTCTTTTCCAATAACCCTTGACAAAAATAATAAAAATCAAGGAACCAACAGGCCACATTCTTTGAAGCTGTAATTCTCTCTCTCAAGAGAGCAGCCAAACTCCCAGGACGAAAGGATGGGATTGTTTTACACAGTACTGCTAAGTTCCAAAAGACAAACCATCCTAATTCCCTTTACTCCTCAAACAGCATCTCACCCAGAAACGGAGGGGACAAAGCGAGGAGAGGGCTGTGCTTGGACAAGGACACGCCACAATTTGCCACTAGGTGTCATTCCAACTCCGCTGTGTGAGCCAGAGCAGGCAAAACAGAAGCACTCAGATTTGTGGTGGTCTGGAACAAGCAGGTGTTACTTCTGTCCTCCCTGCACATTCAGGAGGGAAGTTCCCAAAAACACCCTGTGAGCCAAATTAAGAATCACCATTAAGAGTCAAAGAAGGACATTAAAAAAAAATAAATGAAAGAGTAGAAAAAACATTTCTGAGAGATTTTAGTTTCTAAAATCCCCAAAAAAGGCACTCCTGAAAAGTGTAAACTCCTGAGACTTAAGAACAACCGAGCACTGAGCTGCTCCTGTGGAATGAAGACAGATGATCAAGGTAATTCACAGTGAAGAGCTTCTTAGAGGACAGATTGAAGGCACCTGGACTATGGCTCAGAATTACAGCACTTTGCCTGTCCCCTTCCACACCAGACCCAACTGAAAACGTGTCCCACTTGCAAGAATAAAAGCACCTGAGGAATTGTTCTTAAGCTGGACTTTCCAATGTGGCATTTGGATCATCACAGTTTTCCAGACTGAGTGAAAGATCACTGAGGACTCCAGGGTCACTTGGACAGAGCTCTGCTCATCTCCCCTCTGGCCACACGATTATCAGGCTGCAAAGTTCCTACGAAGATTGGATTTAGAAACAGAAGAGGGAGTGAGCCAAGAGTGTTAAAATTGAACTATGGAAGGAAAGCCTGCAAAGATTTTCCCAAGTTTACACTGATTTTTCCATGCAAACAAGAAAACCTTGCATTTGTGAGAAGAATTAGAGTTCTTTTTTTAGAAAAGCCAAAGCTCTTTATGGGATGGCCTTGGTCCTCTTCCCACAGCTCCCAAGCAGTGGAGTGCCCACTGCACACACCTTGATACCACAGAGAGGCAGATCCAGCTGTCCAGTATTCTCAGCTATGTGATGGATCCTCCCTTCTGCCAATTCACCCCTAGTCACAGAGCATCACCACCAAATCCTGGCACTGTCAGGAACCTGCACAGCAACCTCCTGCTTCTCAAAACACATTCCAGCCCAAAATAAACACAAATGATCACTCTGAACTTCCCCTGGTGCAAAAACAGTTGTGGAATAGATCAGTGAAGCAAAAATTGTCACAGAAGAGAAGATTCTTGTTCTGCTTTGTGAAGGTGGAGAAACAAGCCTGGTTAGCCCAGAGCTTTATGCACTCCTCATCCCATGAGGGAAGGATAAAGGAACGGCATGGGCAGACATCTGCATGATGCCTGTGCATTTCCATGGTCTAGTGGTTAAGGGGAAGAGTCTCAGTTCTAGGGTTCTTGGCTCAGTTGATCAGTTTGACCCCCTCACACAGGAAAAATCCCTGTTTTATGGATAAAAATGCAGGATATGCTGGAGAGGGCCATGGGAGCAGCCAGGAGGTGAAAGCTATCACAGTGTCTGGAGTGATGCTCCAAACACACCAAAGCCTCTTCAAGTAATGGCTCAGAACCAGATGAGCTCCAAAGGAGCCTCCTGCCACCCCCTGACCTGCAGAGCCCCCATGGCCCAGCTGATACTGGCCTAAGAGGGGCTCCTGCTTTTGGAGAGCTGTTTGCAGTACCATGAGGGACACTGAACTGTTTATGAAGCAAAACGTGGCAAGCTGCCTGCTTTGTCAGAAATCACATCTAGTTTATAGTTCATGGTAACAAACTAGGGAAAAACAATGTGAAGAGGTAAAAGATGCTGAAAATATTTTTGTTTGCAGTCCACAGAGTTGAAAAAAAACCCTGAATCTGAGGAACTCTACAGTATCTGTTAATGCTGATGGAAGAAAGACTGTGTGTGACATGGTAGGATGGGTTGCTCAGAGCAAGGGCAGACTGCAAAGGATGTGAGGTTTCCAAAATAACATGCAAAAGCACATAAAGGATTTTGGATTCACTCCAGCCACACAGAGTGGCTGTCCTCAAGTTTCTGCTCTATTCCCCCCCACATGCTTGGGCACACCAGGCTGGTTACAATCATTTACAGCCCATCCCAGTTTGGGGTGGGAAGCACAACCCAGAAATCTCCCCCCTTTTTTTTTTGCCTTAGCACAGAAAACTCCAACCATCTCCCATTAAAGCTGCTTGGCTGTTTGCTGACTAGGAGTGACTGTGAGAGTCCCCTGGAGATGTGACTGACCACTTCAGCCCTGCTGACACTGAAACACAGTGGCACAGGCATCAATCCTAGGAAAAGGCCAAGCTCACCAGACCCTGGAGATTGGACTGCCTGCACCTCCAGTCCAGAGCCAAGCAAGCCCTTCCCAAGTGCTCAGCACAAACCAAATCGCGTGGCTTCAGAAGAAAAGTTTCAAACACCAGCATTTTCCTTCACTGCTGATCTTATCTCTGCTACCAGGAGAAGCCAAATCCATCCCATGCCTGTGCCATCAGCCTCACTTTGCTGCTCTAACTAGTTGGGAAGAAAATCTCAGCAGGCTTGCAGAAAGCTCAGCTCTGCAGCCCCCACCTCCCTGAGAGTCCTTCATAAGAGGCCACCTCATCACCTACAGCACAAGGACTCCTCAAAGGCACCTTTTTCCTGGTGGACTTAAGTCAGCGCTCACAGCTCTCGGGTATTTGTACAATGTCTCCAGGGTATTGTCACTGCTGACACTCCCAGACTGGGCTTCCACTACTCAAGCCCCTACCCTGATGCTATGGAGCCATTTGTGGCCACCCCAACAGCTCCCACCACCAGAGTCCCAAAGCAGGGATGGCAGTGCTGGAGCAGCACAGGCACACAAAGCAGGGGAGCCCTGTCAAATCTGCAGGCAGGGAGCAGCCTGGAACCACCGAAGTTCTGGTGCAGTGACACGGTCAGTAACACTGTGCTTACAGTGGTTATAGCCCATTCCACCTCTGGGGTGGGAAGCACATCCCTAAAACTTCTTCCCTCTTTTTTCCCCTTAGCACAAGAAAACTCAACCTTCTCAATCTTCTTTTGAAGGGTGCAAGGTGTGTAACACGTCAGAGACACAAGAGAGCCACAAGAACAAACCCTGCACGACAGGCACTGGCCTTGCTGCAAACAGGGAAAGGACAATTCCAGGGGTAAACCCTTGATGTCATCAGGCAAGTGAGCCCTTGACATCATCAGGAGGATGGCAGCCCTTGGGGGAAACCTCACAGCTTCCCAGCCCTCGTGGAAAACTGCTGTCTGGCATCTCTTTGGCGAGGAGCTGGTGGGCAGCACACCAGTGAGTCAGAGCTATCCCACTTCTAACTGCACATGACTCATTCCAGCTTCGCTACAAAGGCACCACGGAGTCTGACTAAACCAGCCCAAAATCTGCGTATCCATAATTTTTAAATACATATACACCCCCACGCGTGTATGTGCACACACGGACGTGCACGCACAGACACTCCGAGCGATTGCTTCTTTCTTCCATACACAAGTGAGAGAAACTAAACGCTCTGGAATTAATAAATAACTATGAACAACCAAGCTCCTGGGCTACAGAAAGAGCTCTTCTCCCCACGTGGCTCCTTAATTCCTTGAGGCTCCGAGCCCACAAGGACTCCCCCGTTTCTGGCACGAGACCCCGTGGCACAGCTCGTAGGCTGGCACGGCCACCACGAGGTTCCCTTTCCTCCGCACGGGGTGAGGGGGACACCTCCTGCAGGGAGGGAGGGAGGAACCTGGCTGCTCCTCACTGAGCGTGTGCACACCTGCAGCGCAGAGCAGACCTGTGGCAGGGGTCCTCCTTCTGAATTTTCTTTTCGAGAGACTCAAGCTCAGCCCGTGTACTGCTGCTGGTAGCGCAGGTTGAGCTCGCGCAGCTCCCGCTCCCGCACGCGCCGCGACTTGTTGGATTTGGTGGAGCGGCTGGAGCGGGTGGACTGCGCTGACTTGGTGCTCTGGCAGCGGGAGGACGCTCTCTTGAGAAGGTTCTGTGAGATGGAACGGTGCAGGTTCTTCATGGAGGAGGAGGCTGCCATGCTGACCACCCACGGGTGCTTCAGGGCCTGAAGGGCTGTCATCCTGTCGCTGGGGTCCACCGTCAGCAGGCGGTCGATGAAATCCTTGGCCAGGTTGGACACGCTGGGCCAGGGCTGAAACACAAAAGAGGTGGTTGGAATGAAACATCCCTGCACAGCTTTGCTGATTAATTAATTCCTTCCATGTCTGCGAGGTGCTTAGGGACATCCTGCTGCATCCCCTCTCTCTTTTATCCTCAAATCTTCCAAGCTGTAACTAGCAGTATCTGCCCAAGGAGAATGAGACACAACTACTCCACATGAGAGGAAGAGGCTGAATTAGTGGAAAATATCTGCAGGTACACAGGTGCAGAGTAGATCCCTCCAGCAGCTGGGCTCAGGCACTCTGAAGCTGACCCTGCAGCCTGCAGACACTGACACACCCATGTGCACACACTCAAGGGTCTCAGTCAACACCCAGACCCAGCAGTGGCTGGGCCTTCCCTGGTCCATCTGGTCCCTGGATCTTCCTGGAGTTTTGTCTTTGTCCTTAGAGACACACACACACACATGGACAAAGCTGGGAAGAAAAATGTGACAAAACCCACTGTAAGGGTAGAGAGAAGGCAGCATGGCCAGCAGAAAACCCCAGGTGGTGAATGGAGCCAGGCAAGAGCAGGTTTCTGCAATCACTGGGTATTTTGGGGGTCTCACCTGTCCTGAAAGCACCAATACTGAATTTTTCAATTTTGTGGAGTTCACATCCCAGGCTGTACTAAGAAAAAGCCTGAGAAGATTGCTGCAGTGAAGATTTCTGTATAATAATAGTGACATACATGCAACTGAGTGGACCCACCCCTGTCTAGTTAAAAAGGCAAAACTCTGCTATTCTCTGTCTCTCATTCTTCTCTTCATTGGGTGAGGAAGAAAAGCACCCAGCTATTTTAAAATTCAGGGTTCACTGACTGTACAACCAGAAATAATGCACTTTTCTTGCACAGAAGGTCTAAAAAAGGTATGTCCTGATTTTTTGGAGGTTTGTAATTCATTGCTACAGAAGGCAATTTTCTTTTCAAAAGACTCAAGGCACCAGCAAGAGAACAGATCCCTGGGAGGATTTTTTGATGAAAAGGAGGATGGTGTAAGAGTTACAGCTCTGCTCCCAGCCCACAGCCTGTCAGTGCATGGCCAGGAAAGGTGAACTTGAGCTTTAGCTGAGGAACTGGCTGTGAGTGGGATCAGGGTACCACAGTCTTATTTTACAAGGACTAAAACAGTCTGGCTTACTCAGCTGAAATGGGATACAGGGTCACTGCCAGTAACTATGCAAGAGAAGAGACTGAAAATGGTATCAACTACCTGATATAAAGAAAATACTGCTACATGAATAAAAACATATAAATGTTCTTGAACATATTCAGAATAGAAATGGAAATACTCAGGGAGGAAGCAGATTCTTCTCCAGCAGATCAGATACCACTTCACATTTCAAAAATTAAATCCATTAAGAAAAAAAAACAAACAACCCAACAAAAAACAAACCATTCAAGCTTTTCTGTCATAGAATCATTAAGGTTGGAAAACACCTTGAAGATCATCAAGTCCAACCATTAACCCAGCACTGCTGTGTTCACCACTAAACCATTCCCCCCAGTGTCACATCCACCTCTTGAACCCCTCCAGGGAT
The DNA here is from genome assembly GCF_963513975.1 of Fringilla coelebs. Lineage (NCBI taxonomy): Eukaryota > Metazoa > Chordata > Aves > Passeriformes > Fringillidae > Fringilla > Fringilla coelebs. The sequence goes on along the minus strand of NC_140040.1, from coordinate 6,814,290 downwards.
GGTAATTCCATCACTGCCCTGGACAGCCTGTTCCAGTGCCTGACCACACCTTCAGTGAAGAACTTCTTCCTAATACCCCATCTAAACCTCCCCAGCACAACTTAATGCCATTTCCTCTTCCCCTGTCTACTGCTTTATAAAGAATATAATTATAATATAATATATAAGTAAAATTAGTTTGTCACAATCTACCTTAAATGGCTTTTGCTTAGCTGATGAAATGTACCTTGGCAGTGAATGGTAAGAAAAAAACAGGTGCTTGTTAGAACTGAACAGGGACAAATTCTGATCACAGACTCACGAAAGTGTTTGTTTATAAAGAAGGTAAATAAAATAGCAAAAATCATTTTCAAAATAATCAGGCAAACCACAATAAAGGTTCAATTTTAACTGAACACACTGGTCTGTTTTGAAGATTGATGGATCATTGAGGAGTTCAGCCTCCATGGTATTCACACCAACAAAACCAAAAAGCTGAATCTGCCCTACCATGGGGGAATATAAATCACATTGCAAGCCCATAGATTCCCAACAGACTTTGGATAAGGTACTTCATTTGTTAAATAACAGCAAAGGGAATCAACTTGCAGGATTTAGTCTTCATTGGCATAATCTCAGCTAATCCCAGGTGGTGCCATATGTCAGCTGGGAACACATCACCTTCCCTTTACACTGGGTGTCTCCAGCTGCAGAGAACCTCTGGGTTCCCTCTTCCCTCATGGCCAGATCCAAATGGAACCCAGGCAACAAGAGGCTCTGCCTCCACTCTTCCAAGCTTGCCTTGAAAAGCTTTTAAAGACCCATTTTCTGTAGGTTTTTTTATGACTCCCTTTCCACTATTCATTCAGCTAGAATCACAAACTCATCATTACCTGGTTACACTCCATCAACCCCCAATTCCCTCTTTCCTCCTCCTCCTCCCAGGAGCCCCAGCTCACCCCATTCTGTTTCCTTCACAGAGGACTCATTCTCCACTTCCAAACAATCCTAATGGAACATCCAAGCTCATGACACATCTATTAAATTTACCAACTTTACCTCCAAGTGAAGGTAAATGCAGGTGAAAATTTGCTCTCTGTGCAGTAATTGTTTAAGAACTGTTCACTACCATCTTCATTTCTGTGACTGGCAATTGCAGTGACTTAAGATACCCACCTTGAAAGAGCTTTTGTTCCCCTCATGTGGAGAAAAAACATCCACACAACTCCAATTTCATGGTTTTTCCTGGGTATTTCTTCCCCTCTTACCCTAAAGCCTTTTACCTTTCTGAATATGGTCCCTCACAGAAATACAGTCATGCCAGCATCTCCATCCTCTCCTTTTTTTTTACCTAAGTCTAAAGAAATGCAAGAGATGCTCAAATGAAAAGTATTTGAGAACTGGCACAGCAGTACTTGGAAATACATCTTCAGGACATGCAGGAGAGCATTATTTTCTCTTCCAAGTGTAAGCAATTGCAGAAACCTGGAATTTGAGGCAACCCAGGAGCTACTTAGCTGTCTCCAAATGCATTCAAACTTCAGTCAAATAAGATTCTGTGAAATGAGTGAAATGAGCCTCTAAACACCAGGAATAACATTACTTCAATATTTTCAAGTCTTATTAAAAGATGGCAAGTATGTTGATTTGGAATTTGAAGAAATCTATGAAATCTGAAGGCCTAGGAACTGTGATACATAACCAGCCTAAACCTTGAGAGGCCTGTCCAGTTTAATGAATCCTAAAGAAGAATAAACTCCAAACAGAAGCACATTGGATTTCTCATTATTCCAATTACTCTAGTTTCACCACAAATGGTGAATATGGAGTACCTGCAACTAGATTTTTCTTCTGGTCAGCAAACACAAATCAGTTTATTGATCTGTTTACACAGCTGGAGGTTTGATTTGCTGCACCACACACATCTTTCCTATTCCACTGAAGCTTTTTCTTTAGTAATACGTAGGGCTACATTCTACCCATGCAATTTGCAACCTCAGTCCCTGGAGAAATGCATCGACTCTCCAGAAGACTTGCATCAGTTGACAAAACAGCAGTTTTAACTTAGCAAAATCCCATTAACCCTCCAAATTACTACTGCAAGGCAGCAGCAGAGGGTTGTGTAGGAGATGAGGGAGGTTGACACTGGTGTGTTTGGGGAGGACATGAAGTGTGCTCACAGGACAGGACTGAAGCAATCCCGAGGAGATGCTGCCCATCTGCTTGCCTGAGGAGACAGAGACTGGCTTGGAAGGAAAATGCTCCCATCCAGTGACCATGAAATGTTAGATCAGCTAAACTCTATCAGATAGCCTTGCCTTTAAATCTCAGTGCTGCAATGACAAATCCTGCTTTCTTGTGGCACAAAAATGCCACAAAAATGAAGAGAAGTCACTCATACTTGCATTTCTGTTCCTCCAGAAAGCAATTTCAAATGTGATGCAGTTTGCGTACAACTTCTGCTCCCTCTGTTAGACTGTGTTGCTTCAGAAAGATAAAGCTCTGGTGTCTTTCTACAGAGAAGCACAGAATGGTTTGGGTTGACAGGGACCTTAAAGCTCATCTAGTCCAAATCCCTTGCCATGGACAGGGGCACCTTTCACTAGCCCAGGCTGCTGTGAGCCCCATCCAACCTGGCCTGAACACTTCCAGAGCAGCCACAGCTTCTCTGGGCACCCTCTGCCAAGGGCTCAGCACCTTCACATACCTTAAAAAAAGGTGGAATAGCCATATTTTGACCTGAAGCTCAGCAGTACCAGCTGAATTACAACAGAGACCTCCTACATGTGACCAGTTTTTTCTAACAACAGCAATCATGTCCTCTGTCTGGGATACCTGGTGCAGTGTCTGCTTCAAAAACCTGATTTCTTATGAGATAATCCCTTGATACAGACTCATTTAACACTGCAGACAATTGGCCTCATGCTGGAGGAAGGACTAAACATCCCCTGGAAAGTAATGTCTGTAACTCTAGAGGAGTTTTTAGTAACTTAGCACAGTGACTAAAAACATGATTCAGCACAATTTACAAGGAAAAGAAAAGTGGGGGAGCAGAAGAGCTGCACAGAGCTGCAGAGGGATCTTCTGGTTAGCTGAGTGCAAATAGAGAAAGAACAATCATCTAAGCTCTGCTTTTAGACTCAACACTACCCATTGAAGAAAGGATACATTCTAATTTCCTGATTCCTACCTAAGTTACATGTTGTTTTCAGGAGAAGAAAAACAATGTTTATGAGGAAGGTGAGGGAAAGGCCTGGATCTCCCTCGCCAGTCAGTCTTTACAAAAGCATGAAGCACAAAGCATGTTATCACAGCTGCAAAAGATTGCTCTTAGGCCAAAAACACTGTATCCCAGTCCCAGTGATTCCTAAGAAAAATACTGTATCCCAGTCCCAGTGATTCCTAAGAAAAATACTGTATCCCAGTCCCACTGATTCCTAGGATGAGTCTGAGCACTGCAGAAGCCTCAAAGCACCAAAGAGACCGAGGAGCCCTACAGCAGCACACGGGTTCCTGCAAGGTTCTCCTACAGAAAACCTTCAGATGTCTACTTTGCAGTCTCACAAGATAAAATAGATTAATTGGGAATAAGCCTGCCCCAACAAATAGACTGGGTTTAATGCATCCACTTGGTCAGAGGGAACTGCCTTCACATCACGTCCTTGTCACTATTAGCAGCAATGCTCCACACCACAGGAGATGAACACATTTCTTTTGTCATTCCTATTTGATGCTGCACTCACCATTGTGCCAGCAACATAGTTTGGTTTGTACAAAAAAAGTGAGCCAAACTGGGGGGTTTCTGTAAATTTTTCAGCTGGGGTTTTCAGCCCAGCCATTCCCTGGCATGAGTCACCAAATGGCTGCAGAAGGAGCTACATCAACTCAAGAGAGCGACTGGAACAGAGTACAGAATTAGCAGCACTTCAACCAAGTATGAAACCCTGTCTTACAGCCTCAGTGACAATGGGAGAGACTCCCATGGCGGAGACACTTTGCCCTGGTCCCTCAGGAATGCCAACTGCTGCTTCTGAGGGAGCACTACCATTCCCTACAAAAGCATCTCCTGGACTTCTAAGCTGCATAAAACACAGGGCACTTCACCCATCTGCAACTCCAGCCCTGCTAGACAACAAACTCAGGGGAAAGCAGCCTCCTTTAAAATGCCTTAAAGAGCTCTCAAGTGTGTTATGTTTTATTCAGACTCAGGCTCCGAGGCTGGAGGAGGAGGAGGAGAAGAAGAAAGAGATCCTCTGAGTGTCACTTAGGCTGGGTGACTGCGTGCAGCGCTCTGCTCTGTGTCACTGAATCCCTTCACCACCCCTGTTTCTTATTCACATCAGCATAAAATCTACTGAGGCACGGGCCAGGCCGGCGTGTGGGGAACAACGTGCTGCTCTCTGGTCTGAACAGCCAACTCCCCTCCCTCCCCTGCAGCTGATGTGAGCTCGGAGCCAGCGAGCAGAGAGATCCCAAACCCTGACCTGTGCGATTGCTGTGCATCTCCCCCCCAACTGGAGGGACCTAGGCAGGGGTGGGAGCCAACACTCCCACTGCAGAGCAGCTTTCTTTTGATCTATTGATCAAAATGAGCAGATTTTGGATACCAGAATCAAGTCCCTGAATTTTATTCTGCCTGCAACAGGAGCTGCTGTAAAGCTGTCACCAAAGCCTGCACTGCAAACAAGTTAATGACTTAAATTTATTTTCTTTTCACAAAAATAAGTCAAGCCAACATATGTGTGGTGCTGAAGGCAGGGCACATCTCTCCAGCTTCTGTCATTTTTCAGAATAGCTGCACCTTAAAATTATGATGTGTCTGGTGGCAGATAAGTGACATGCTGTTAGTTTTGAGAAGAAAATTAACTGGACTTGATGCTCTAAGAGGTCTTTTCCAACCTTAATGATTCTACAAATGTCCCCAAGAATCCTTTTCATTGCATTAACTATTTATGCATGATGCAGCAGTTTTGTCTCATCTAGGAGATTCCCACATGACATCAGAAAGCAGGAAGTGTCAACTCCAAAGGGGCAGGTTGGGGACTGCAACTGTGACACACGACATGGCAAACCAGCCTAGGGCTGTGCTGGGGCTGCAGTGACACCAGATTTGCACCATCCCAGGCATCGTTCAGCCCTCAAACAATTGCAATGAGGTGATCAAAACCAACTAGTTCCTAAGAGCTGGAACAAAAAGTTTCCAGTGAAAAGATGAAATGTGCTGAAGTCTGTGCAGGGGCAGATTCCCAAGCATTCAGCATTAATTTGTTGATGTGGGGAGGAGGAATAAAGGAAGGATGAAAGAGGAAAATACAACAGCCCTTTAATAATCCAGAGCATTATAAGTATGCTCAGCCATCTGGTGCAGTGAACTTCTATAACCCAGCTTTTCGAATGGAAATAGCCAGCCCATTTTCCCTGGACAGGCACTGAGTATTCAGCTGGAATCATGCACTAAAATTACAGCAGCTACAAAAACAATAAACACAAAGCTTTTCTCTCCAGCCAGGGGCAGCCCTTCTAAGTGCAATGCTTAGGGAATAGCTGTTAAAATGGGGTAATACCACATTTCAGCTTGGATCGCTTTACGTCTCTTAAAAATGTGTCAGCAAGTTACAGCTGCAGACAGGGGACTTTAACCACTACCCTGACTGAAAAATTGTCTATTTGGGAAGTTCAGGGTTAAGAGACCTGGACTTGGAAGGATGAAGGTGAACAGATGAGATCACCAAGTATACAGTGCTGGAGATTGCCATGAAAATGGAATGAGTCAAAAATTTCCAAAGGTACTGCTATAGCACCAGCTCACAGCAGTATTTGCAGTAACTAAACTGAAAAATACCTTCCCCAGACTGGTCCTAACATCTGGGTATCCTGACATCTTCAGTGCTTTTACTCTGAAAAACTCAAATTTGAGTTGAATGATGTTCTTTCACTCTGAACTACTATCTTAAGAGAGTATTGGCTGTGAACTGGAGCTGAAGTCAATACGTGTTTCTACGTACAAATTCAGAGTAAGAGCTTAATTAAGAAATGGCAGTTCCTGACAGGGAGGAAAGATCTTCCCCAGGGAGGAAGAATATCTTTCATCACACTGATTAGAGGAGTGGTGGGGGGATGAACAGATAAGCTTATCTCCCACACAACCCCTCCTGCAAGCTCCAAGCTGTCGGTGCACAAGCCCTGGCGCTTACGAGGGAACGAACAAGGGGGAGTAAATCCTAAGACAGTCTTAGCTGCCACTCCAATCCTGCCCTGCTCCCCAGCTGGCACCAGCTCTCCTCTGCTGCTCTGGACAGCTCCTTTAACCTCCTAGAGAACACACATGTGTCACAGAATCATAAAATATCCTGAGCTGGAAGGGACCCACAAGGACCAAGGTGAGGAGCTGTGCTGCAAACACCACCAATGTCCAAGCCCCGGCCGCCCCAGTGTCTGCCTTGACTCTCCTTTCTTTCTTAGAGTCACTCTTTCAGTTTTAATCAGAATCCAACCCTGTCACAGCTTCAGAGGAGGTGAAACGATGCCTTTTTCATCTCAGCATTTCCTGAAAGCCCAGGTTTAGTGCTTCCCAAGTTAGGCCAGTGTGGCCCAATGCCATTGCTGGCTTTCTCTCAGAAAGCACTGTTTTGGGGAGGCAAGGTGGATGTAACCCATTTTAAAGTAAACAAAACATCAGGAGACACTCTAAGTAGGCTTGCTAGGTTTTCCACAATTCAGTCCCGGGTCATTGCTTTATAATTGCTTTTCCTGTCACTATTTGGGACATTTTTGTTAGAATTCAGAGCAGGATGACTGTTCTAGATCCAATTCCAACACATTTCTCTGTATTTTCTTCTCAAATTTCTTTCAGCATCCCAGCTATTCAGTGACGGAGACAAGAGATCCTGCTGAAAAACAAAGTATGTCACTGACACTGCACCAAACTGCACATACACAAGAAGGAAAAAGGACAAACCAAAAATCCCTAATGTAACACATTCCTAATTCTGCAGCTATACTCTTATACCAATGTGATCTTTTTCCCTGTTAAAATCCTACCCTGTTCTTACCCACCTGGTTGGGGTATTTCTCTTTCCAAAAGAAGATTAAACCATTTCAGTTTTTTATGTGGAATCATACTACCTACTGTGGAGCCTGGCCATTCCCAGGTTCAAAAACACTGTGGAGAAGATCCAGGTAAGAGCTTCCAAGATAGCTGGGGTCCTTGACATGTGGTCTGCAAGAAGAGGTCAAAGGAGCTGGACTTGTTCAGTCTGGCAAAGAGAAGTCTAAAGGCAATCTAATAGCATTTATTTAAAATGTTACTACATTTATATAAAAGTAGTTACAAGGATTACAGAGCCACACAACAGGTCCAAAGAAGGGGCAACAGGGAGAAGCTGTGCCTTGGAAGGTCTGTATCAGGAAATACCAGGGGAAGGGTGGTGCAGCCCTGGAAAAGGTCACCGGGGAGGTGGGAGGATCTTCATCCCTGAAGCCCTTCAAGACACAGGAAGACAAAGTCACAGCCAGCATGACCTAGTGCTGGCAACACTCCTGTCTCAAACTGAATGGGATTAGAGCTCTCCAAAGGTCTCTTGTAACTAAGGTTTCTATTACTCAAGTGCTTCTCCCCTCCCTGCCCCCAGCCAGCACTGTCATATCCCCTCCAGAGCAGCAGCACATCCCTCCTCCCAACACATATCCCTGCCCAGGCTCCATCCCACATGCTTAACAGGGTCAAGTGTGCCCTGAATGCTTCAGAAATAAACATGTGCTGATCAGCTGCAGGTAAATTTGGAGTGATATTCAATTACCTTTCCTGCAGGAAGGATGTGCTTCAGTTCTCTCTCCTACTGAGCCACTGACTTTATAAAATTCATAGCAACTTTGAATTCTTCTCATTGCTCAAACTGGGTCAACACCGACCTTGGCATTTAAATAGTTAATTCCAGAAGACTGAAAGACAGACAGCACAGTTCCATACATTTTGCTTCTTTGGGAAATCAGGGTGAAGGCAGGGCTGCAACAGACACCCAAGGACCATCCAATCCATCCCATGGCCCCCAAGGATCCACCAGAGATGCATCACTCCTGACAGATGACTGCCTCACTTGTTCCACAAGACAGCTTCAGAAATCCTCTGGGTAAACATTTTTTGGAGTGGGAGACACCAGTTTTGTAAAAAGTTCAGTGTGAATCTTTCTAAGTGCCATTTAAGACTCTTGTTTGACATAATCTGGAAAAAAGATTATTCCTCTTCCTCTTTGAAGCAGCCTTTTACATATTTCCAAACTGCTATGACAACATGTTCCCTAGGCCAAACAGCCAAAAATGTTACAGTCTTCCAGAGACTGTGGTTTTTTGACTCACAATTGTTTTTGTTGATCTTGTGTCAAGTCTCTCTGCTTGGCCTGTGGTGTTTTTGAAGTCTGCTGCCCAGAAGTGTCAGAGCTTCAGCTTGGCATCTGCAGCAGCCACTAAACACAGCAGGATCACAGCACACGCTGCCTTTCTGCTCATACACCTCAGTACATTCACCTTTTCCCACAAGTATCATACTGCTCTCACACAACAGTTTGTGATTCATAGACATATCCTTTTCTGAGAAGCCAACACCTCCTAATTTTCTGTTCTTCACGTATTTTTTTGTGCACTAACTTACTCTTACTTAAAAAAAAAAAAAACAACAAACTACACCTGCTACTGAATTGCTCAAATTTGATAGGGCTATCTGGAACTCAATGCCCTTTGCAGCTCTTCCAATTCAATGTCATCTACAAATATAATGAACATACCTGTACTTCCCTCACTTGGGTTGGTCATTAACCCCCAAATACCTCTGGATCTTCAGCCATTTCTAGAGAACCACCATCACTACCATGTTCCATTTGGTTGATGAGCCACCAGTAAGTAAATGTCACTTTTAACATGACAGGTTTGGGGAAATACAAGATTTGGTCCCCAGGCTCTCCCTGCTTCACAGTTCGTTTCCAAAAAGGGAGTTTTCAGAGACCATGACAAGTTTTCAGACACCAAGAACACTTCCATGAAATAGCTGAAGACCTCTTCAATGTCAGATCCATCCTTGACAAACTCCAGTGCCAAACACTGGAGGTATGGGAACTCCTATAACTTTGGAAAAGGACTTTGCCATGAAATTATTTTACATTCTCAGCCAAGTGTCAAGTTTTCCTTAGTTTTGCAATATCAGCCTCTGAAGCAAAACAGTAACTGAAGAATGCCACCAAGAATTCCTGAAGCTTATAAAGCTAAAAGCAAATTAAAAAAAATATGAAGGACTAAGTGTAGAGAGGTAAGAAACTGTAACCTAGGCACTCCTATCAGAAATGATAAAACAATATCAAGTCTTCTGAGTCATCCCAGCTGTAATGAGAAACCTTTCTCACATGTGAGCCACATAATCATTCTCAATATTATCAGATTTTTAAAAAGTTTCTTAGAAATTACTCTTCAGACACAGACAAAGGTAGGAAACACACAAATGTTTTTATCAGATAGTACAATTCTACCTTTTGTGAGACATAAAACCAGACTCTTTGGTTAATCACTTGAAGTGCCTGAAGTACTGGTGCACTGGATGTGTAGGGAGTGCCATGATTATGGAAGTTCATGAGCTGCAGACACACAGCCAGGCACACATCAGCACTTTGGGGAACCCTGCAGGAACAGCAGGCATCTCTTAACAGCCTCCTCCAGAACGTTCTGCCTCTCCTTGACTTGTGTGAACAGCTCTCATGTCACCAATCAACACTAATCTGGTGCATTAGTAAAAGCTCAGTTTTCAGGAAAATCTATAAAAACATCCATTTGAAATAACAAAGGTATTGGAAAACATGCCTGGTTTTTCTACCTTGTCACTCACTTGGGGCAGCAGGGGGGCAAAGCAGGGGCGTGGGTGAGACTGGAGAGAGGAGGAGCAGCTCATGCTTCAAACCAGGGAACTCGGATGCACCACTGCCAGTCTGAACCAACCCTTCCAGCTCCAGACAACTAACCCAGTTCCCTCTGTCTACAGCCTCAACTCTGCAATTGCAATCTTGCCAGATTTAGGGATTTCAAGGATTAGGTAAAGGGACTGCCAAGAAAACCTCTGGGTTTAGGAAGCACCTTTTTGGCCCTCTGGCTCAACAGGAATTCCCCAAAACAGTTTCTGCAATTGAAAAGAGACTTCAAGGATGTGATATTAAAACCTTGACTTCCTACCTATGCCAAACACACTGCTTAATTCCTCTTTCACATCCCAGGGCAGGAGCACACTGCAAATGCTAGGGAAGTCCAAATTCGGTCAGAGCAAATCTGAAACACTTTTCAATGCCAGATTGTTCCAAATATATCAGGTTCAATTGCCTCTCTCCAAGGCAGGGTCAATTACAGGCCACAAAGTGATTTGCAGCCAGGTACATGTTCACAACCCTTCCCCACAGAGCTCAGTTTTGATTAAACAAAAGTGGCTTTTAATCTGCAGCAGGGGCAGCAGCTGGAACTACAGCCAGGTGCCAGCTCTGCAAAACCTCAAGGCCACAGCCTGGGGCTCAGAACAGTTAGGAAGATGCTATAATTTTCTCTAGAGAGCAACATTTCTACAGCTCCCCCTGAAAGTTCACTTTAAAAATGTTTTATAGGTGCCAGCCAGTCCTCCCTGTGCCCCTAGATGCTGTCCTGGTGTTGTACTTCCATACAATCATCTGGGGCCTCAGGTCCTCAGCAGAGCAGGTCCAGGAAACCCAGCTGAAGTGGTGCAAGATGTTACCCCAATCCACTCACCCACAACCTGTGATAAACTCCCACATGTGCCACAGCAAGGAGAGAACCAGATGAGTGCTCACAGCCTGCTCAAGGGCTGCACCTGGCTCAAGCCCTGCACCACGAGCGGCTGGACTTCCAACACAGACTCCAACCCTTGGGTAACCATTTCCAAAGGAGGGCAGGAGGGGACAGCTGCTGTACTTAGGGACAGGTTTCCTGTAGGTCACACCTCTTCCAACAGCAGAATTAACACATATTCTCACTCTCTGAACCTTGGTTCTAAGTCAATGAGCATGCAATAGCACGTCTTGCCTCAAAATACACCTGCACTAAGGTATCAGAAAAAACAACACATCTGAGCCACAGCTGGAAAACCAAGGACTCAATCAGCCAAAGGTAAAAGAGGAAACAGCCTAGGCTATTTTCAGGCAAATGTAAAGGAGTCAAAGACACCAATGGTAGCTGATAGTCCAAATCCTTCCTGTTAATAATGTGTATTCTGTACAGAGGCAGCTTAATATTCTTTTCCTACCTTACCAATGTCCCTTTATCCCTACATCCCTAATTCTGCAGAAATACTATTCCACCATTAACAGGATTTTATAGGGCCTCCAGATGAAGGAATGAAAATATATGTAGAACCAGAGCACTACTGTAAATCCTTTCCCTCCAGATGTGGCTCTTGCCTTCCTCCATCCTTATATTACGTGCCATACATTGTGCATCACTTACCCAAACTCAGTCTTCCACCCCAAAAATCTTAACCAAAATGCTCAGCTGCTGTCCCTCACTCTGCCTTGAACCTGCAGGTACTACTGGTATAGACAGCAGCCCTAAGGAAAAAGGGCTGTGAATGAAATCACTGGGAAAAAACCCACATTCTTCTTCCCCACGGAGATTCCTTCCCTGCTTTCTTTGTTTCTAGAGGCTTTGAGGCTTAGACAGAGTTTCCACCCTGTCCTGATGACATGCACAATTCTGTGAAATATAAACTGTTAACACTGAGTGCTGCAGACTGCAGCAGTATGGAAATGGCAGATGTAGGCAGAGCAAGATGACCCCTCTCCTTGCTTACCCTGCCCTAGCATTGGGGGTTCTCTCCACTGTTGCATTGCAACATAAGCTGAAGTCCATAGTAAAGAGGCAAAAGGAGTGATTTTGAAAAAGGTCCTTGTGACATCAATTCTGTTGGAGGAAGCAACCTTCAAAAAGAATCTTAAGATGCAACCAGAGCAAGGGGGACTTGATTTTCAAATGCATGCATTGGTTTCAAAGCCCTTTCACTGGAAAAGGTGTTTCTCTACCTGCAAATAAAGTGCTTGCCAATGCAGCACGCTGATTTTTTGCAGGAGCATGGTCACTGATACATGCAGGAGGAGGCAGGATTTCCCAGGTTTTAATTGAGGTTATCACATTTCCAATGATGTCTCTTCCTGCAGAGGGAGGGATCTGGACAAACACTCCAGCTCTTGGAGCTGGAGTGACACAAACACACCTATCCTCACAGCCACTGAGCTGGTGCATTAAAAGAAAAGAAAGAGCAGAAGCCAAGAGAAGTCCATGTATTGGGCTGGCTTCAGTGTTCTGTGCCTGGCTTGGAGAGGAGCTTTCATCCTGTTCAAGTGCTCCAGCTCTTCAAAGGAGAGCAGAGTGCCCTTTTCAGCAGAGCCCTGTGACTGCAGCTCGCCAACACTCTTGTTGTTCTACTTCAAAATCACGGCTTTCACACAGCCATGTGAAATGCAAAAGCACATTCCTCTGTAAATTGATGGGGTTTTACTTCTTCCAGGCAAAGGGCTCAACAATTCATATAAAAAACAATTCTTCCCTACACGGAAAAAAAATCTAGTTTTTAGGGGGAAAAAAAAGCCTGCATTACTCTAAGAACAGGACTATTGTAAAACACTTCTACCATCTAATGTGGCTCACAGGAACAAACAGCAGCTGCTCTAAGTAAAAAGCTCTTTCTTCCCCAAGAAGGCTAAAGCATGGTCCCAGAGACTTGTATGCTCATGCCAGTAAGTACTGCAAATGTGTTTTAAAATCTTGCCTTCAGCTGCCCCATCCTTGTTTTCTTTGTGACACTATATTCAACAACTTGGGCTACTCAAACTCCAAACTCCAGGGGAAAGAATGGGAAATTGGCCACCCTGCTGCTTTGAAATCCCTCCTCTCTTCTGGCACAGACATCAGAGGCCAAGGTGATGACTGCCCTGCAAAAGCATCTAATGGGTCTAAAGACTGTCTTAGCACAGCCATGGAGGGCAACACCACGTGTCAGTGTGGCCTTCTGGGGACCCCACTGGGGAGGGGTCCTGCTGCACCCAGACCCTCCCAGGCACTGAGCCAAGGAGAACTTCCAGAAGAATCAGATGGCTTTGCACTGAGCTCCTCCTAGAGCAAAGAACAGCTCTACATTTTGCAAAGGTAAATCTCCAATTAAGGGGGGCACCTACCAGCTTTTCTGGCCTCTTGTACTTACAGCACTTTAGCTCCTGTACTAAAAAAATACATAGGACCAAGGGAGCATTAGAGGGCAGTGGTGCTTCTCTGTTCCTGGCTATATTTTAAACTAGCTTTGAATGCTTTCCCAAAGACATACTCCAGTCCAAATTCAGGGAAGCCAGTCTGCCTTACTGCCCATCTGAAACAGATGTACTACAGTAAGATGACCAGAGTTTTCCCTCTTTCAGGGAAAGCCAGCCAGCCCTGCCACAGCATCAGTGCAAAACTTACTGCATTGCAAAACTTATGTACAAAATCTCATCCAAAGTTTCAGAATGCTTGTCCTATACTGACTGAATTCTCCTGAAGGTGATAAGGATTATGGAGAGATTTTCTCTGATATGCAAGTAAAATTTTTTTCCCTTATAGAAGACAAGTTTCTACAGTAAAATACAAGTATGCAGAACAGAAAGTTGAGTTGCTGCTAGACATTTCCATGTGCAACTTTTAGGGGAAGGAGGTTACCAAAAAAAATTTCAGTCTCTTTTTGTTACTCGTACCTTTCTTATATTAAGTTTGTCATTTGATAGGAAATCCAACTACAGTCATCATAATTCATAATGCAATGACTGATCAGTCCCTCTGGGGTGGGATGGACGATTCAGCAACCAGCTCCCAACTGAGTCAGATGCAATCTGGGTCCAAGCTCTACCCCATTCTCTCTAAAAACGTTGAATAAATGCAGGAAATTAATACTGAAATTTGACAAGCCTGTCACCTGGATCCTCCACTATGTGTCACAAGGGATTTGAGGGATTACAAGTCCTCCACAGTCTTTTAAGCAGCCCCCACAATTGCGAGGACACTTTGGAAATGCTCTGCAGACGTGCTTGGGTAAGGACTCATCCTGTGAGCACGCATCAGCTGCCTTGGAATGGCTTTATTTTTATCTTGTTTTCTGCCAGGTAGTACAGGTAGTTTGTTTGCTAATGCACTGCCTGCACTCTCTGTGCTTCATGCTTCTGCTATTAGCTGCAGGCAGGAAAAACTGCTTGGGGAGAAAGTGGTTTATCTTTTTACTCACACAGACTGAGTTGTTATGGGAACACCATTCATGCTGCTCATCCAGAGTAACTTGGTTTTCCTGTAACTAAGGGCATTCTTTCAGCATGAATCTATCCATACAGGATCTGCAGAGTTTACTCAACACCTGCATTTAACTTGGTGCTTTAAACTCCAAGTTAGGGCCGAAGATCATTAAGATTCTGAATGCTCAAGGAGAGAAAAGCAGAAATGTAATGCACACACAGTTTGCAAGTCAGGCTTCTCCTCTGACCTTCGGTCATTCTCTCCATCAATGTGTCTTCCATGATTTTATCAAGTTGCTCTTCAAACTCAGGTAAACTTCCAAGGTCCACAGCCCTCATTTTCACCCTCTGAATATCCTGTATCATCAGAGACTGTGCAGGTTTGTTAGGGAACTTTCTCCTGCTGGCTTTTAGGCAGAAGGCAACAGATGCTTCAACTGTCAATGGTTTTGTCCTTCCCTATGGAACTGACCATGCATTTCACATCTGTGCTTATCAGCAAACTCCTGATCCATGCAAAGGCCACTGGCACAATACAGCTGCAAAGCTCCTTCAGAGATTTTGGTGAGGATTTCTATCAAAAAACATTGGAAAATCTAAGCCATACAAAACCAGTTCATCTCTCCACAGGCTGCAAAGTCTCTTGCAGAGCTCCTACAGACTTCCAATGCCCAACTTCCTTCATATATCAAGCATGTCTCTCCTATCAATGCATCCACTAGCACCATAATTTAGAACAAGCTTTTTTGGTTATTTGATTAAGACCTGTTCCCACAGCAGCACACACCAATCTCACCCACTGTGACCATACCACAAAAAGCTGATTCTGTTCTATGAATAGGAGAACAGCCTATGAGAGAAATTATATGTCCAGATCAGATATCAAAATCAGAACAATCCATACACCTTAGCTAAGTTTCCCAATTTAACCATAGCATACATTATCTTCCACTTATTCCATCGATTTTCCCAGGTGTGTAAAGCAACATAAAAGTATTGGTATTCAACAGAAGGAGAAGCTTTGAAAAAGAATCAGAGCAAGCCTGTCCTAGCAGGATAATGATGGTCCAATCTTCAATTCTGCACTTGCAAATTCAAAGGTAACTAAGAATGGAATTCCAGCTTTATTCCTCAACTTTTTAAGCTAGAAAGAGCTCCCAAAAATCAGTTTTAAATACAAGATTTCAATTAAAAATTAAATGAAATAATTATGTCCATACATTCTTTTTATTAAGTTCTAACAAAACAAGTGAAAAAGAATAATTTTGCAGCAGGCTACATTCAAAGCAGTGTCAACAGCTCACCTAACCCTTACTCAGGATGTTCAGGAAAAAAGCATACCAGTTACAAAGCCAGCTGTCCTTCCTTCCTCATCCTAGCCATTACCAGAAGCAGTTCAAAAAGTAGAGGAGATACAAGAGATAATCAGAGCAGTGATGTCAGCAGTACCTGAATAACCTATTGTGGGAGACCTCTCCTATTGATCTGCTAATGGCCTCTTCAAACAGACCTCACACTCCAGGAACAGGAGCCGGGGTAACAGGGTCCCAGTCAGAAAGCAATTACCTTAGCTGGACTACAGATCACTTGTTTTTCCAAGAAAATGGAGCTGCTTCTCAGGTCAGCATGCATCTTGGCTTTTGTTCCTCTTTCAATACAGCTTTGTCCTCTTTGACCAGGTTTTGGGGTCAGACTTTTCAAAAAACAGGACTCTGCACTGAGACTCAGGGCACTGCTGCTGCCTGCCATGGTACAGCTTGAAGACAGCTCTCTCCTTCCCCACTGGAACTTGTCTGAGCCACACAGCTCAAGCTGTCAGCTCTGCAGTTCACAGGCTTCTTTCAACATTTCCTCTTCTTTCAGATCCTCAACCTTCAGATTACAGAGAAGAAAAGCAGTTGCTCCCATGAAACCTCTGCTCCTGCATCCATCCAAGACAGATGCTGTCGGCAATGCACTCGAGTATTCTGCCCACTCCTACTCCAAAAAAACCAGGACTTGGCTCCTGCCATTCCCATTAGTCTGACAAACTTATCAATAGCCTCATTTAGACATCTTCCCACTTCCTCCAGTGTAACACAAAGAAAGAAGAGCCATTGTCTGTGAACACCAAAACCTTGGAAGCATTTAAAAACCCAGAGTGCTGGCAAGATTGTAGGAAACACAGCGGACACCTTTAAACCTCGGGCTCACTTTGTCTTCTCCTAGAATTTATTCACAAAATGAGCAGCCTCTTTACTGCATCTCCTGCCAATACCTGCCCACAGTCAAGCACCGTGCAATTTAGGGGCATAGGCTTAATTTCACTGGTAAATTAAAGCATCCATTTTCCCTGGCTCTAGAGGAACAGAAAGCATCCAGGCAACAGATACAGGCTGCTGGCTGACACATATTTGCTTTCCAAGCAATAAAGCATCGACAGCTTTCCAAAATAACCACTCGTGTCACAGACAGTATCCATAACAGCCTCCTAAAGTGTGTAATTTGTGATGGCATAACAAGTAAAATGCCTGAGGCTTGTGCATTGACACTTTCAAAATAGAGAGTTTCATGATTTCTCTGTGGCACATGTGCTACCTATGCATGTACAACCAACAAGGCTCCAATGGCCCAGTTGCAACTCACAATATTTCTCAAAACCAATCCGTTCTGGTACAAGGACCAATGGACACCAAAGTAAATTACCCCAGGGAACCTTCAAAACACTCAATTCACTCTCTCCAGATTGCCTATGGCTGTCCTGAGCTTGATCAGATCTCTTCCAAATGTTAATTTTTTTGGAGGAAAAAATGAGTCTGTTCACTCATTCTTCAAACAGAAGCCAGGCCATGTCTTTGGTTATTCACACTGCCTTTCTACTCGTGCTTTTCAGCTCTGTATCTTTATCCAGAGAACACAGATCTGCACTCAACAGTCAAGGGCATGGCATGGCAAGGACATGACAATAGCAACACTCATTCCTAATATCAACAGGGGTTTGATCAGAATTGTGAAGATGCTATTTACAAGTGTTTAACTTCAACTTGTTTCTTCTGAAGAGCAAGAAGCACCTTCAGGCCCCACTATCATTTACAGAATGCCTAAAAATGATCCCCCAAGACTCCTCTTTCCATACTTACCTATGAAAACTATCCTTCAATCCTCCATTTTCTCACATACCAAGCTCAGGAAGCAATGCACACCAATTTCTAAAATAATCCCATCTCCAGATGGAAGAAGTAAGTGCCCCTTGCCTGCCTAACCTTGTCTTTCAGCAAAGCTATTTTCCATACAACACTTGGATTCATGTCAGGAATCAGACTAGTGATACATGTGCCACATTTCAAATACCCTGGCACAAGTTTCAACTGCAAAGCCTCTAACAGCAGCTTACCACAGCCAGAAACCCACAAGCATCCAAGCTCTGTTCTACAGCAAGTTTCCTCTTTCTGTGCACACATTTTTTTAAAGGCACTTGCTACGCTGCACTGGGAGCAGAGAGAACATGGGAAAGGATTTTAAAAGCCAGAATCACAGATTTTTTTTTACCCCTGGTAATGTTACCACCCACAAGACAACCAGCTTTTGGTCATCACATAGACACACCTAGGGAGATCTTCTTGCTTGACTGCCCCTCACCACACTCACCTCGCCTGAGTAACTGTACTTCCCCTTCAGGATCTGCCGGTACAGGCGGGTGCGGTTGTCGTCCTCGAAGGGCATCGTGCCGCTGAGGAGAATGTAGGAGATCACCCCCAGCGCCCACATGTCCACGGAGTTCGTGTAGGGCTTCCTGACCAGGATCTCGGGAGCGATGTACTCCGGGGTGCCACACGTGGTTTTCATCAGGCAGTCGTCCCCCTTCTTGCGCGCGCTCGCCAGCCCGAAGTCCGTGATCATGATCTTGGAGTCGGTGCCCGGGTGGTAGTACAGCAGGTTCTCCGGCTTCAAGTCGCGGTGGGTGATGCCCAGCGTGTGCAGGTACCTCACGCCGTCCAGCACCATCTGCAGCACGCGCGTGGCGTCCCTCTCGGTGAAGGAGCCCTTGGCGATGATGCGGTCGAAGAGCTCGCCGCCGGTGGCCAGCTCCATCACCATGTACACGCGGTCCTGCGTCTCGAACACCTCGATGAGCTGGATGATGTTGGTGTGGCGCACGCGGCGCAGGACGCTCAGCTCCGACTCGCACACCTCGCGCCCCTCGCGGTACTTGGTCTCGATCATCTTGATGGCGTAGGGCTGCTTGGTGGCCTTGTGCTCCACGCGCACCACGCGGCTGAAGCTGCCCCTCCCGATCAGCGCTTTGATGTCGTACTTGGCCGTCACTCGCGGGTCGAACTTGGCGCGGTATTTGGCCACTTTGTTCTTGCGGGGCTCGGGCTGCTGCGCGGGCAGGGGGTTCCCGGGATAGGGGTTGGTGTGATGGGGAGGGGAGGGAGAGCCAGCTTTGATGACAGCCCCGCAGTCATCTTTGATGAAATGCTTGTAGATGTCACTGTGGCCCGTGTAAGGTTCGACTTTTTTAACCAGGTCTAGCTGCACATCTTTGGGGGGCTCGGGAAGCACTTTGCTTGTCCCACAGCCCATCACTGACTGGTGTTAATTCCCTATCAAGGCATGGTCCCAGGGGAGCATCAGCAGCAACCACATCCGGGGTGATTCCCACATTTGAATCTTAGAAAAAGAATGAGAGGGAACAAATAAAGAGGATTCAAGGTAGTAAAGATTTTTCCCTCCATTTGAATCAAAACAATAGGGCCATGCTATCACAAACTGAGAATATGGGATTTCCACTCTCTCTGCTAAAGAACATGCACAGTGCTCTGCTGCTTTCATCATGAGGGAGTGAAGGCAGTGCCTACAAACACCCAGTCATGGTCAGAACAGATGTGTCCATGGAAATCACACACTATCTCTCTTTATTGGGGATCGTTTGTTTTCTGCTCCTTGCTGAGCCCTGAATCAGACACAGAGCAGTTGAGGCTGCACAAGACTTCTGGAGGTCTTTTTGTCCAGACACAATTGCTTAATAAAAATCAACAAAGAAAAAAAAGTCAAGCATTTTCTTTAGTTTTGTTAGATCTGCTCAACTTTCTCAGTCAGCAGCCAATCCAAAACACCCAAAGTTCTGAGTTTGCTCACCAGAAGGTCCACAGAGTACCTCAGCAACTTGTACCCTTCTGTCTTCCCAAGATTTTCTTTATATTGAATTTGTACACTGCCTTAAGCCTCTCACTACTTTGCTGCTGGGGATCAACGGAACAGCAGAAGAGGCAGGGAATATGGAGCCAGAGGCACACTGATTTTAGGGTGCATTTACTGCTGAACTTGCTGCAACCCCTGCTAAAAGGGAGATGTGCACTTGCCCAGGGCAGCTTTTAGTCAGCAAGTCCCTCATCCTCCAAACCCTGAGAAATCAAGGTGGGCTTTCACATCTTTCAACATTCTCAATTTTGCTTTATTTTACATCTTTAGGCACCAAGTGGCACTTCTGGCTTTCCACTGGAGCCACCTGCAAGAAGTGGAATTCCTCCCAGCTGTTCCAGGCTGGGAGCTCTTGCTCATCACACTGTGTCCCAACAGAACCAAACCAGCTGCACTTGGGCAAGTCTTTATGTGCTGATTAAAACAATATGACTGGTCAGGAGATGGGCAAGTCTTTATGTGCTGATTAAAACAATATGACTGGTCAGGAGATGGGGAAGCCACCTGTGGCTCTGGCAGTCACTGGGCAGCTCCACATTTGACTCAGAGCCCATCAACATGTGTCTGAGTCTTCACAGGAGGCTATAAAAACCATTAGCCTTGAAAAGGTGATTTTTAGGTCTTACCATCACCAGCTGTATCTCCACTCAAGCACCACCTCTCCAAGCAACTGCTCAGCATGAACAGCAGAACCCCAGCCTGTCTTCCATGGGGAGAAGCAAGTGGAGAAATAAGAAATGTTTTAAAGGGACACCTGGAAGAAGCTGAGACTCTTCATCCAACCTGGAAAGAAAACCAGGCTTTAGTTAAGATTCAGTTTTATAATCAAACATCATCAAAGTAACTTCTCAAGGGAGAAGTTCCCTCCTGGCAGCACCCTGAGGTCAAACAACCCAGCCATGCACAGACGTGCCTGTAGCAGGGTGCAGGCAGTAGAAATAAAAACCAAGTTCACAGAAAGCTTAGCTGACTTCCACCAAGCACTGCCCTGGTGGTGGGGCTTCATTCAGATTAAAGCACCATGATAAAAAATTAAGAGCTCTGGCTAGTCCTGAATAATGCCTCCCATGGACAGTTTTCCCAGCATTACTGAAGCTTAAAGCATTTTAAGTTAACAGAGAAATGGAATGAGAGCATCCATAAACAAAATTATTACAGAGTAATTCAACATGTAGAGAAGGGCTTGTGTAAAACAGCCCACCCATAACAAAAACCAAACAGAAGAATGAATGACTTGAAAATATCATCTATAAATCCACTCATGGCATTAACTGAGATCTGGCAGCAACTCCAGCATGTCAGTGGCTCCTCCTTGTACACTTGAGTGTTCCAGTGAAGGCTACAGACCAGAGTCAGCAACAAAATACTTAATCCATATTAGTGCAGGACATGCTCCTGTGCCGTAACCACCAAGGATGTGGGGAAAGGAACTAAGATAAATTACAAGCATTACAAGCTCTCTGAGTGGGAAATCACATACTTGGCAGGCGGCAAACAATCCAAGCTACATCTGGAAGAGGTGGGAAGGAACATGGGATTGATGGTTCTCCCCTTGGAGACTGAGCTCCTCGCCTGCCGTCTCACTAACGCGTCTCGAACGTGCCTCTCACTGCCTGGCATAAACCTGGCATTGCCTGGCATGCCTACTGCGAGCTTCTGGTGGATTTCAGAGGGGAAACCCGGGGCTGGGGCTGCTGCAGCACCGCAGGCAGCTGTGCCGGAGCCAGGGGCAGAATCAGCCAAACCAGCCGGGATTCCCAAACCCGTCTGTTTCCAGAACTCATCCCAGCCCAGGCCGCTTGTCGCTACACTGGAAAGGGGACCCAGGGCCGGGCCGGCGCCAGGAGCTCGTCCCGCAGCATGTTCGGCTCCGGCCTGGGAAGCACCGGGCCCGTCCCACTGAGGGACACTCCGGGAGCGGGCAGGGCTCCCTCCCCGGCCCGCCTGTCCCCGCGGCCCAGCGCCCGGACAGCGGCGGGGCTGAGACGCCGGGGCCCGCCGGGGCCCGCCGCGCCCACGCCTCCCGGGCCCCACCACCGCCGCCCCCGGAGCGATGGAGGGAGGGGGAGGGAAAGGGAGGAGAGCGGGAGCCAGAGCCGGGGCCGGGCCGGGCCGGGCCGGGAGGTCCCGGGGGCGCCGATCCCGGACTCACCTCGGCCCACTCCGGCCGCGGCGCGGCACCGCCTCCTGACGTCATCACCGCGCGCCGGGGACGCCCGAGGGGCGGGGACACCGCGCACGGCGATTGGCGGAGGGGCGAGGGGCGGGGCCGAGGCGCGGAGAGGGCGGGGCGCTTTACCGCCCCCTGCCGGGGCCGCCCGGGACCGCTCGCGACTCCGGGGCCGGGAGAGGCTCTGAGGGCGTGAGGGATCCGGGGCCGTGAGGGGCTCCGGGGCCGTGAGGGGCTCCGGGAGCGTGAGGGGCTCCGGGGCCGGGAGGGGTCCGGGGGCGTGAGGGGCTCCGGGGCCGTGAGGGGGCTCCGGGCCTCACAGCAGCCCCCGGCGCCCCGGAGCCCCGCCTGAGACTCCTCAGCCCCATCCCGCACCCCTCAGCCTTACAGGCCCCTGGAGTTCCTCACCCCCGTGCGCCCCAGGCCCCCCTCATCTCTCTGGCCCTGCTGTTACCCACAAAACCGGGCTCGTTCCTTGGTGTGCCCTGCGCCAATCGTGACACGCTCCATAGAGACATCGATTGTTTATTTCAGAGCTGCCCCAGCCTGGGTGCTCGGTGCTATTCCACAAATCCAGCACGACCCACCAGGCTTTCTGTGCCATTATTTACACAGAGAACCTCAGGGTTAGTGACTTCCCAAGCACAGCCCCTCTATTAAGATTGGTTAATAATTTCCATAGAAATCAGGTAAGTACTCAGGGGAAGTACCTTCACCTCAGCAGTGTCTTTTTGACCCATGGCATGAATTTTAGTGTTACCATAAAGACAGCTCAGCTCTAAGATACAAGGACATGGGAGTATTTTGCCAAGTTGGCAATGTTTACATCGGCGAACAGCAACATCTTAGTTTATTACATCCCTAAATCTTGTTAGTTCCAGAATATTCTTGAGTAAGGAGTGTTGGCTGCTGCCTGTTCCACTGATCAGCTCTCCTTTTTTGCTGATTAGCTGTGAAAGTCTTCAAAGGTCTTACAACAAAGAACATCCTGCCTTAAACTCATATTGACATAACCCACATTTTGCATCCCTGTGACCCTCTTCAGCCCCCTGGGCTGAGCTGGTGGCCCCTGGCAGGGGCAATGTTCCTGCTGCCGGTGCTCCTGCCTCGGAAGAGCGGCCGCAGTGCCTCCTCTTTGGAGCCAAGTCCAGCTCTGACAGCTCCCCAGCAGCGCCTTGGAGCCCATGGAGCAGCTCCGAGGGCTCCCCGCTGGGCTGCGGGACTCTGGAAAAACATTCCCTTTGCAAGAGAATTGCCCGGAAGCATCGGTCCTTTTCCTTGGCAGGGAAAACCCGGTCCCTGTGGGACAGCTCTTGTGCACAGCAGAATAACGAGGCACATTCCTTTCTCCTTTCTTTGCCCCAGCTACTAAGTGCCACAAAACACACAAAGTTTGCTTGGTAACTGCCTGTGGACTTTCTTCCTCACATCCTTTCCTCATCCTCAAACAAAACACTCCACGCTCCGGCCCTGGATGACCTGAAAGCAGGGAGACACACCTTGCAGGGATGCTGACGGCACTCCTTTCCCTTGGGGACATACAAACGAAATGCTGCCGGGCTTGTTTTCCAGCCTGGCTGTCACGTCATTCCCGAGGCGGTTCAGGTGGAGCGGAGCTTTTTTCACACTCCTACCATGCTTTTAAAAATAGCCGGGTTTATTTTAATGCTCCTGGGATCTTTGGCTGTTTTAGAATGATTAGTAAGTCATAATGTAGTAAAAGTTGTACCTGCTGATGAACATTATTGTCATCAGCTGCTTCTCTGTGTAATTCCCAGCGAGGTGTGGAAATGTGTGAGGGTTGGGAGGAGGCTGCCTGGGCTGGAATTGATGGTTTGGATGAGTTGTGCAGTTCTCTGCAAGGGAAACTCCCCAGTTCTTGTTGCCCCACACAGTAATGGTGCTGCTGGTAGGTTTCCAGCCTTCCAATCCCCCCACTTTCTTTATGGAGATGTTTCCCCAGCCACACATCCCCAGCACTGACCCTGAGAAGTGGCTTAACCTGTGTCTGACATGTGAAACCTTGCACGTGTCCCTGTTTAAGTTGATCCTATTATTTTAGGCTGTTTCTCAAGGTCATCCCAGCTTGGTTCCACCAGCGTGTTTCTCTCTGTCATCCCGGCTGATGGGTGTAGAGCAGTGGGCTGCCTCACCTAGGCCAGGGAGCTCACACAGTGAGGGCTAAGTGCTCAGCAAGGATTTGTCTCCCTCAGGGGATGCAGCTTCCATTAGTCACTTCCTCACAGCTCTGTTTCCTGACCAGCCTCATGGGAATACTGAATGAGGCTGTTCCGGGTCCTTCGCTGCTGAAAAATGTCGAAGAGCCAACAGGCATCGAACCCTTGGGCCAGAACTGGGCACTTCTGAGAACCTCAATCAGAGCAGCTCTTGTATTATTTATGCTGTGGTGGTGCTCTGAGACCCACTGGAGCCAAGAGAGCTTCACACCAGACATCTGCACAAAGCCAACATCCTCCTGGCAAAACACCCAGGGATGAGGCAGGAACTGTCTGTTCATCTGTGTGATCCCCTGCCTGCCAGGTCAGGCACCTGGTTTGACCTTGGGGTCATTGCCTGTAGATTCCTGATGTCTGTTATTCCATCTAGAGCCTTTCCTGCATCTACAGCAGGAAGATTTCTGACTGGGATAAGCACCTTGCTGCTGGGGCCACCAGCTGTGAAGCTCTGAGCACTGAGAGGCTCTGCAGCCACTCATCCCGCCAGGCTCTGCGTGCCTGGGCTCCCACCAGCACTGCTCCAGCCAAAAACCATTGGGGTTTTTTCTCTCTCCTCCAAGAGGGGACTGGTAACAGGTTTCTGACACACTCACAAAGCAGTGCTGTGCTTGGGCAGGGTCTAGCAGCAAGCTTTCCTGCCAAATGGGCTGTTGTCTCCTTGTCATTTTTTTTTTTTGCCTTTTCCCTTCCAAGATGCTGCTCTTCCTGGAGAGGAGCCTCCACCTGCTCTTCTGTGCTGACCCCTTCAGAAATCCCCTGCCAGCTCTGATGCCCAAGACCTACAGCCTGCCCCCAGCCCCATGGGAAGGATTCAACCCTTGCGGCAGGAATGTCTCTGAAGGGTCACAGAATCCTGGGATGATTTGTGTTGGAAGGGACCTTTAAAGGTCATCCAGTTCCAAACTCACTACCATGGGCAAGAACATCTTCCACCAGACCAGGTTGCTCAGAGCTCTGTCCTTGAACACTTCCAGGGAGTGGAACCCTAGACCTCTGCTCCCCTGGTCCTGCAGCATGGCTGCTTCCTCCTGAGAGCCCTCACCCCTCTGCAAGGATGGGTTCCCTCAGGTTTTGTATCTCCTGTTAGTGGCTTCTTCAGGGCTCCTCCTGTGGAGGCTGCTAAAGGCAGGCTAGGACCAGCAGGGCAATGCTGGGTACCTACAGGTGGAGGATCCTCTCTCCCTGGAGATGCAAAGATGCTCCAGAGCTGGCTCCAGCACCAGCACTAACCCTGCTTGGAACGGGAACTTCAGAGTTCCCTTTGCATCCCACACCTGCCTGTGGGGCTGCCAGCTGACTCCAGCGACTCACTGGGGTGCAACAAGCTGTAATTCCCTGTGGAATGGTGGGAATGGCTGGAAGCACCTCCAGTGTCACCCTCCCCCAGCACCACAAAGCTGCCTGGGACATTGCTGCACATCC
The DNA here is from genome assembly GCF_963513975.1 of Fringilla coelebs. Taxonomy (NCBI): domain Eukaryota; kingdom Metazoa; phylum Chordata; class Aves; order Passeriformes; family Fringillidae; genus Fringilla; species Fringilla coelebs. The sequence goes on along the minus strand of NC_140040.1, from coordinate 6,789,013 downwards.
TGAGCGTGGGACAATTTGGGGATCCCAGGACTTCCTGCTGTGCCAGGCCATAGGAAACCAGGAGAACGGGGCCCCTCATCTGCCACCAAATGGATGAGGTGAAGCGGGAAACCTGGATTTCCTCTGAGCTGCATCCCTGCCCTGTGTGGCAGCCAGCCCAACCCTCAATGGCCATGCCAGGCCAGAGCTCAAGGTTGTCCCAGCAAGGCTGAGCAGAGGTCGTAACGGGAGGATGTTCAATTAAAGCTGCTTAAAAAAGAAATCCAACTTTCCATATGCCTCTCTGGAGAATAAAACAGCCCCAAAGCTGAGCGCAGATGGGGTGCCAGGTGGGGGGCTGAACACAGCCCCCACAGCAGAGGTGACTCCGGCTCAGCTGTTCCCACTGCCTCCGATCCATGGGGATTGAGGTTGTCTTTTGGCGGTTCCTTATGGAAAGTTGGACATTTGGCTTAGCAGAAATCCCCATGCAAACTCGGACACTGGCCAGCCCTGTGACATAGTGTCCTCCAGGCTATGCTTGTTTTCCAGTGCTCCCACTCCCCCCGGGGTGCCAGCAAAGTGGAGGTGGCAAAACTGGTGCCTGGTTGGGGATGCCAGACTGGGACAGTGGTACTGGAGCCATGGAAGGGCAAGGAGCCATCTCCCCTCTGCTGGTGGCCTCCACACCAGTCTATCCAGTTAGAGAAACCCACAGATGAAGAGTCATTCCCCAGCTGGAACCCTCATCAGGAGGAATTTCCCTGGGTGAAGGAATGGAGGGTACAGCCATCGTATGGCAGAGGCGTTGGGCAGCATGGTGGGAAGTCAGCCCTCATGTCACTGTGCCATGTGTGCTGTCTCACTCACACAACCACCTAGAATAGTGTCATCATCTGGTTCCAGCTGCCCAGGGACACGAGGGCCTCCCTGGCCCGTTCTGCGATTGTGAAAAGTGAATTCGAACGTCAACTCAGCTGGACTCAGCTGGCCTTTATCCCTTTTTTTTTCTTTTTTATTAATTCAGGTTTGTCTCTTAGAGAAGAGAGAGGGAGATAATGTCTGCAGAGCATTTAATCTTCTGCCCAAAGAATAGCAGAGAGCAAATTAGGATCTACTCCAATTAATTTGCCTTGATGGGCAAAATCTGGAGAGCGGCCATATCTGGGAATTAAGAACAAAAGCAGGGAGTGTAAAGTAGGTCACCGGAGTTTCGTAACCAGAGCGAGGGGTTTCCACAGCACGGCGAGCGCTCCAAAGGCTCCCGGTGCCGGGGTCCGCCAGTCTCATTCCCCACCCTCTGCTCCTTTCAGCCTGGACAGTTGCTTTAAGGTGCTGTCACTGTGCAGGGAGCCAGCTGTTTGTTCTGGGGACAGGAACAAGGATGTTGTCCCTTCCCACATCAGGACACAGCTGCAGGACTGTCCCAAACCCTTAGACCCAATGGAAAGACAGCCACTGGCTCAATGTCCCAGTCTGGAGAACTGGAGAGCTTTCCTGGGGTCAGCATGCCCACCCTTGCTGCCACACTGCTGCCCTCGGCCCTGCAGGCACCTCCCTGAAGGAGGACTGGGGCCACAGGTGGCACTGGGGCTTGGGCAGTGCTTTGCTGTGGACTCTTGCATGTGCAGTGTCACCAAGCAGTGGTGACCCACACTTGTCCAGCATGCCCAAATCCCAGCCCTGGCTTCCCAGTGCCATCAGTGCCTGCCGGCTGTGCGGTGACACCTTTCAGCTGCAAGACACATGGAAGCACAGCCGAAGGTGTGAGCCACGTGTGGTGACAAGTGCTGGTGCTCAGGACACGTGGTGACATAGCCAAGGGTCTGTGATGTATATGGTGACAGTTTCCAGGACATGGGACCTTCTGCCGTGTGGCTTTTTGCACACTGGGTGAAACGCCCGGAGTGTGTGGTGGGTGTGGGTGGATCTTCCCAGGCTTTGATTCCGACTGGATTGAACCAGCACAGTTTGTTGTCTGCAAGTGTCACCATCGTGGTGGCAGCCTGTCACAGGACCACGTTGGTGATGCTCCGTCTCCCCGGCCACCTCCCGCTGCCCCGCTGCGATCCCACCGTCCCCACCCCTCGGAGGTGCCGGCGGGCGCTGCGCGCTGCGTGGCCGGCGCCCGGCTGGCGTTTATCCTCTTAGCCACCCTGCCGGGATCCGCCACTAATTCAGCCTTAAACACAGGATTGTCAGGAACAGGGAAGGAAAGAATCGGTGGATTATCCCCCCGGCGCTGGCGTTAAACACGGGGAGCGGCAGCTGCTGCGTGATGAGAGCTGCGGTGGTGTCTTGCCCCGTGTCCCATGGGGCACCGGCCCCGGGATCAGCATCTTCCCCCAGCAGGGGCTGCCGGGAGCCCAGATGTTTTGTGTCCCCCCAGCCAGCTCCAGGCTGGTTAGTGGGATAAATAATGGGAAATAAACACAGAGCCCCCCACAGAGCTGAGGGATCGGCAGCAATCACTCAGCCCCATGGGATGGACCAGCAATCCTGTTAGTGTTTCCTAGACCCAGAGCCTGGCAGAGGACTGGGTGACATCCCCGAGGTGACCAATCACCTGTTTAAGTTATGAGACCTCTCAGGAAGAGGTTTTATGATGAAACAAACAATATTTTTCCCTGGCTTGATGAGGACAGTGTTTACTGAGCTCTTCACACACATGCTGAAGGCTTTCAGCCACAGGACAGCATGGCAAAAGCTTTCCCAGGCCAAAACCATGCGCCCAGCTGCTGGAATGTTTTTGAGACAGCCTTGAAGTCATGGAAGTCACAGAAACAGCAGCAACTTGCTACCCACAGCCATAGGAGCTCATGGCTCCTGCTCTCTGCTGAGCCTGGAGCAATCCTCAGAGCGGTGGCACTTGTGTTGGCCAGAGGATTTTGTTGCCTTTCCCGAGTGGGATGGCTTCCCACATGCCGGCCAGATTTACCCACTGCTGCTGCTAGAGGCTGGGGGCCACACCAGCAAGGAGCCTGTGATCTGTGCCACAGCTGGGGTGGCCCATTTGCATTGCCAGTGGCCCTTTAGGTGATGGGTGGGGAGTGAAGGCTGTGCCCAGGAGAGCGGGGAGGATCCCTCACCAGCCCAGGCCTAGGGGAGCTGGTTTGCACTCTGGGCTTCAGTAACTGGGAAAAATATCCTAACTTTTCAGCATAACAGTGACAAGGATGGGAATTAGAGCATCTTCCATTGATAGATACAAGTTTAGCCAAGTTAAAGGCCCACAAATCATCTTGGTATAACTTCAACAAGTTCCCTGTGAACGTGGATGAGATTTCCAGTTCCCTAGCTTTTTTACCTGCATCATCTTGGAAAAAAAAACCAAAAAATCCCTCTCTTCCCTGCAAACCATACTTTTCTCCATGACCATGAATACAGCGAGACCAAAATAAAAGGGGTTGGAAACAGAAAATGTCACTGGAGTTGCCCATCAGAGGACAAGCTATTGGCTGCCAAAAAGACAAAGAAATCTGCACCCTGTGTTTTCTGGAGGTGCCATTTAAAAGGAATAAAACATTTGACCCACCTCTAAAGGGAATATCTGCTATGCCCAGCCCTGAAAAGCAGCAGCCAGGGAGCACCAGGGCAGTGGGAATCACCCCCTCCTGGGGCTGTCCATATTCCCATGGACAACCTGGCATGGCCATGGGCAATACACTGGAGGAATGGTGTCACAGACCCTCCCACTGACCCTTCCTGGGGCCTGGTGCAGGGAGCATCTCCTCTCCAGTCCCCAGAGCAAACACGGGGCTTGGGAGGGGCTGAAGGGGCATCCCATGGCAGAGAGACAGGTGAAATGTAAAAGTGTCTTTTAATATAAATATAAATCCATCTGAAGTGCTGCAGGAGAGGACCGTGCCCCGCGAGGGATGCCCGGGAGGGAGGTGGGCGTGGCGGGGACCGGCCAGCAGCCGGGGAGCCGACCCGGCATCACCTGGGCACCCCGTGGGCGAGCAGGGCTACAGCCAGAGCAGCAGCAGCGGCAGGGCCAGCAGGGCCAGCAGGTGAGGCTGCAGGGCGGCGGCCGAGCCCCGCAGCGTGGCCTGGTTGGTCTCAGAGGCCGGCGAGCTCTGGGCGCCGGCCAGGCGGCCCCGGGCGCTGCACAGCTCCTGCAGGTTCCCCTGGAACTGGATCTTGCGGGACTCCTGGCGCAGCGACTCCCAGACGGTGGCCGCTTCCACGGGGCATCGCGACAGCACCTCGCTGGCGCAGGCGTGGAAGTCATCCCAGGACCTGGGGAGGAGGACGGGAGTCGGGGGCGATGCTGGTGGCAGGTGACCCCACCGTCCCAGCGGCTCCCACAGGGACACTCACTTGCAGATGGCGTCCAGCTCCTGCGCCTCGTCGCCGCCCTCCTCCTGCTGCTGCTGCCGGACGCTCTGGGCCATGCTCTCCCCCAGGCTGAGGAGGCATTCGGCGAAGCCCTTGTAGATGGTGTCGCACTGTCCCGCCATGCTGACGGGCTCCTGGCTCGCGGCTGCGGGGCACAGAGAGGAGAGACCGAGCTGAGCCCCCGCCGAGCCCCGACGGCCCCCGCCCGCCCGGCTCAGGGCAGCGTGGAGTGAGGTTGTCACCGGCTGGGGGTGACAATGGGCTCTAAAATGTGGCGAGAGGCTTCCACACGCCCCCAGACCGCGACATCCCCTCCCTGGGCACTCGTAGTGACGCTTCGCTCCCGGCCCGGGAGCCCGACGCGATGTGACGGCCCCGCAGCGATGCTGCCGTTCGCCGCAGGGCTCCTGCCGGCCGCGTCACCTCGGGCCTCCCCGGCTCTCCCCAGAGCCATCTGTCCCGGCCTTTATCCCCTGACAGCAAAGATTAATTTGTGTCTACAACAGAAAATAACAAAGCGACGGCTCAGCAAGCTGGAGTCCCTGCTCTGACTGCAGTGGGAAAGAGGGGGAAAGGGGGAAATAAAGGGGAAAGGGGAAAGAGGGGGGGAAAGTGGGAAAGAGAAAGAGATAGGAGAAAGGGAAGGGGAAGGAGGAAGAGGAAGAGGAAAGAAAAAAGGAAAGTGAGAAAGGAGGGGAAAAGGAAAGGTGGGAAGGGGAAAGGGGAAGAGAAAAATGGAAGGGGAAAGGTGAACAGGAAAAAGGAAAGGATAAAGAAAAAAGGGAAAGGGAAAACAGGAAGGGGAAACAGGGGAGGGAAAGGGGAAGAAAAAGCACAAAGGAAAAGGCACAAGGGCAAGTCTGGCTGCTCCATTCTGAGAAGCCCCTGCTCTGCTCCACAAACGATTCACCACTGGCACTGGCCAAACCCTGGTGCTGGACACGGGACAATGGACACCAGGTGTGTCCATGAGGACGGCCAGTGCATCCACAACCAGTGGGAAGCCCAAAACGAGCTGGTGTGTGACTGGGTCACAGAGTAAACCTGCACGGTCCTCAGCTCTGCCCCAGAGGCCCTGTAGGCCAGAAGATGTGGGGTCTCTGTGCCAATTCACAGGAGTTAGAGAGTTTTGGAAATGACAAGGGTGTGCACCAGGGAGGTTTCTAATTGAGGAGAGCCTTGCAGGGGACCCCTGTGGAAAGGTGACCCCAAAAACAGCTGAAAGTTTCCTGGTGACTGCTGAGGCAGCCAGAATGTCTCCCACGCCTGCACCCCTGGAACTGGGTCCTGAGCAAAGTGGCTGTGGTCAAGACTAACACCAGGGTGAGCCTGACAATCACAGGGCACTTTTGGTGCTTGCAATGAGAGCCCCCTGAGCACAGCACCGGGGAAAGCCTCAGACTGATGCCAGACACGTGGGTCTCAAACATCACAGGTATCAATAGAGAAAGTGGGATACATTGCTTTCTTTTCACCCAGCCAGGCACAAGCCTGCCTCCCACCAGCCCAAGACCCCAGCAGCTGGCAGGGCCAGATGATGCCTCCCTTCAGCCGGCTGGTCCCTGCTGCAGGCTGAGGTTTCCCCTCCTGGGCTCCTCTAAGGTCTGGCACAAACCCTTCCCTTTGCTCAGTTCCCTCGGCACGAGGCTGAGCAAGGCGAGCAAAGAAGGAGAAAGCAGGAGGGCAAATAATCTCCGCTGCTCTACTGCAAAACCGTGGGGAAAAACCTGCTCCCGGCTCCGTCATGGAGAAAGCCCAAGGGAAAGGCACGGAGGAAGTTTCCCAGGACGCTGCGGAGCATCCCGAGCTCCCCAGCGAGCGCAGCCATCCTGCTCCTCGGGAAGGGTTGGAGTCACCCACCCTCTGAGCCTAAAATCCATCAGGGGTTTTGTGGTCCCTGTCCTTCATCGTCCGTGCAGCCGGAGCAGGTTAATCCCAGGCTCCCCATCTCTCCTCAGAGCAGAGATATCACTGTGTACCGCTGTGCTCGCATCCCCCCTCGGCGCTCGGAGGAGCGGGAGTGTGGAGGGGACACGCTGGTGCCAGTGAGGCGCAGGAGCTGCCGGATGACAGTCCCCCAGCCATCAGGATGCCCTCCGGCCCCGCTGAACGAGGACAGCAGGGAAAGCCAGCGGGTGCTGGGTGGGCACACGGGGCTGGAGAGCCAGAGCTCGGGAACCGTCCCCGCCCGTGCAGAGACATCCCGGACAGCGCCGGGAAGCCGCGTTCCTCCTTGCCCGGCATCTCAGGACACGGGACAAGAGTGGATGGATCGCTGAGCCGAGGGACAACCGGGCACCCAGCTCCCCGCAGCTACAGAAAGTGCGGGACGCGGCCGGGGTCCCGCTCCTACCCGCCCGCCCCCCAGCCCCGGCGGGGAGAGCCCGGGCTGTCGGTCCCGCAGCCCGGCCCGGAGCGGTCCCGCGGCACTCACCGAGGTGCAGGAGCAGCGGGCACACGATGCCCAGCAGCCGCCAGCAGCCGCCGCCCATGGTGCGGACCCCGCGCCGCCGCCGCCGTGTGCTCCGCGCCCGCCGCCGCCGGCAGCCCCGGCCCCGCCGCCCGCCCCCGGCCCGCCGGCACCGCCCCGGACCAGCCCCCGGCACGCCCTGCCGGCCCCGCCGAGGGGCGGAGGAGCCCCCGGGGCTGGACCCCGGCCCCTGCAGTTCGCAGAATCACAGAACGGTTTGGGTTGGACGGGGCCCCACAAAACCATCTCGTTCCAACCCGGCAGGGACACCGTCCAGCCCTGTGCAACCTGGTCTCGTGAACACTTCCAGGGATGGGGCACCCACAGCTTCTCTGGGCAGCCTGCGACCCACTGTCCTCACAGGGAAGAAATTTTTCCTAATATCCAAACTAATCCTGCCCTCTGTCACTGTGAAGCCATTCACCCTTGCCCTGTCACTCAATGCCCTTGTCCAAAGCCCTTCTCCAGTTCTATTGGAGCTCCTGTATGTATTGGGAAGGTGCTGTAAGGTCCTCCCAAAGCCTTCTCGTCTCCAGGAAGGAGGAGTAGCCAGAGATATTTTTGCTGTGAAAAGGGGAATTAATTTCCCCTTCCCACAGCCAGCAGCCCACCATCAATCACCTCCTGCCTCTCCCTGGAAGCAGAGACCACTATGCCCTGCTGGACTCACACAGGAAAGCTTGAGCACAGATTCAGGAAAAAATCTGGAAAGAGAGGTGACGGTGGCCCATCATCTCAGATTCTAGCCTGAGATAGTCTGATATCCTAAAGGACCTCTCAGTCTTCCCTCCATCACACAACAGAAAAAGGTCTCCATGTCTTTTTTCTCAAAAAGTTTTTTATTGAATTGTACTCAATGTTATTTCCAAAAAAAAAAAAACAAAAAAAGGAAAAAAAAAGAACAAAACCCCCCCAAAACTTCAAAATTTAGATAAAAAGAAAAACCTTGGTGTAAAATCAAAACTAATGTCTGAAACATGGACATGCTCCAATGCACAACAGAACCGTGGCCCCCTGGGGCTCTTGCAGTTTGCTGCTGCCTCAGCACCCTGCCCCAGAGCCCCTCCCCAGGGCACTCCAGAGGTATCACCCCTGCCCAAACCTGCCTCACTGCGCCAGGTGGGCCGGGCACTCCACTGTGGATCTGGAATTAACGAACCTCAGAGTAACTAACTAATTAATGAATTCTATCTAACCCCTTTCGCTCAGCTGACCTCCTCCCTGTGCCTACAGCCTGCCAGGGAGGAGGAGTTTGAGCCCTTCCCTAAAGTGTGGGTCCAGGTTTCTGGCCAGCGAGGAGCAGCCCCTGGGCTCAGCGCACACCTCGCTGCTGACGGCAGCAGATCCAAACTTTTAAAGGGGTAAGGAATCCATCGGCTTCTGCTGCATGAGACACGGACTGCCAGCCAGCCTTGGGGACGGATGGGCAGGTGAAGAAGAGATTTAACTCTCAAAAAAGAGGCTATTTAGGAAAAATAAGCCGAGTGAATGTTCAGTGACTATATGGACCTATACACAGATGGTGTTCGCCTTAGAGACATCACACACGCGTTGATAGATTTTCTGGCAAGAGCTCTCAACACCAGCCAGGCATCGTTAGTAACTACAGATCTGCTGGGTGGGCTTGGGTGGAGCAGCCCAGCAGGCAGGCAGCTCTTCCTAGGTCATGCCAGGGGTGACCAGGCCCTGCAGCATGATCATTAGGCGACGCGCAGGCTTGCTCAGAGGGTTGTGGGGTTCCACCTGGAGGAACTGGAAGAGCTTTTGCCGCACCTGGTTCATGACTGACCCCATGTGGTCTCGGGTGATGGGGTCGCTTTGGTCAAGGTGCATCACTGCATCCTCCAAGTAGCTGAAGGAGAGAGAGCAAGGTTAGCACCGAAGCCAGAATATGACCCCAATCCCATTCAGTTCATGTTAGTGCTGAAGATGCAGTTTTGTTCCCCCTCCACCCAACTCTGCAGTATGTTCAGTTATCACATAATAAATGTTCCTGACTCACAGCAGAGTCCACCTATCTCTTCCTAAACATGTGAGGTCAGCCTACAGCTCCCAGCCTGCCCACCTGCTCCACAACCTGGCTGCTGGAGCCAAGGCAGAGGCAGCAGCCAGTGAGAACTCCCCACAGTGCTGGAGGTGACTCTCAGTAGATATTTTCTTAAGTACCTTTAAACAGAATAAGTTACTCATTAGACAGTAAAATCCCTCAGCAGTGAGGCTCAGTTTGTGTAGGGTTACAATCAAATCCATCCAGGAAGGGGTGGGATAAGATCAAGACTTTTATCAAGAAGACACTGAAGTTCAGATGAGCCATCAGCTTTTAAACCACAGCCTGAGTAAGGCAATGTGGTCACTGCAGGTTTTCAAAAACAATCCCGCTTAAACTTTACAGCAGCAGCTTTAACTCCAATTACCAGCCTGTAACTTGAAGCTCTTTTGAGTTTTTCTAGCTTGTTTATCGAGTTAAAAAATCAATTTAAGTAATCTTTCCATACCAGTCATAGTCAAAACCTGTAGGTACCTTAACAATTTAGCTTTTAAGGGCAGATAGCAGGGTTTTGACTCAGACACTAAAAATGTTCATGGCAAGTATCAGTACAGTCACTATTTTGTCACACAAGCTTTGCTTGGAACATCCACCAGAAATTATACCAGTAGCTACTGCTGCAGCCTCCCACTGAGCCTTTCTGACAGTCACGACAAGAAACTGCTGACACAAAGTCCAGTGATGGGTTAAGAGTTGAGGACAGAGCAAACTTGCCCTGGATATTGTACCGTGCAGGGACCATGGCACTATCCCTTCTTTTGCCTCCACAAGGAAATTGCTCCTCGGGGAATGGGGATTGCTGCACAGGCTGCAAATATTTACAGGCTACAATTCTAGAGGTACCAGCATCTACTGCTGGGTTCTCCTTCCACTAGTACCTCAGCAAAGCTTTCTCTGGCAATGCTGACATATTCTTCTGAGTTACCACTGGCTTTAAACATGCCAGTAATAGGCTACAGAAACTCCAACTTTTGTCAAAGTTCTACCTCCCACTTCTAGGCACTGAATTTAAAGCCAGGACTAAGAACAGGACCCAGTTCTCTGGTCATACTCACTTCAACTTCAGTTCTGTACGGGTGCCCAGATCTGAGGAGAGCTGCTGAATGAGGGAGAGCAGCACAGGCTGGGACAGTGGGCATGGATGCTGTCCAAATACCTGCTGAGTATCCACAGTCTCACAGACATAGAGAACCAGGTTGAGATCAGCTGCTGTTAGAGCCTGCAAGGAAGACACAATTAGAAATGCACAGGAACCAACAGGCAGGTGAGGGACACAGGACAGAGTGACAGCTCTGGGATGCTCAGTGGCTCAACAGCCTCCTCTGGGAGCAAAATCTCTGCACCTCTGCTGTACAGGCCAGCAGGGCCATCTTTAGGCTCTTGCACTATGCTCTGAGGACACCTGTGTCTGTTCCAAGCTGAACAGAGCACAACCACACAAAGGGGAACAAGATACTGTCAGCAGCATGGAGCAGTGCTATCATTCCCAGAAGTTTGTCTGCAGCAGCTCAAAGGGATCTGCCTGCATGTTCAAAGTCAAAGGCAAGGTCAGGCCCCAGCTGGTAGATCTGCCTGGAGAGGCTTATGAAGCTGTGTGTGCCACGTGTCAGCTTCAATGGCACAACATGCTGGTTTACTGGAGCACTGACACTGTCCTGGCAGGACATGGGCAGGGATGAAGGAACTTAACTGCTACCAAATCATGGAACCTGCATGGCTCTGGCTCCACCTGCATGAGAACTACTGCACCCCTCAAGCACTCCACTGCCACAGGTCTTTTCAGTCAATTCCTGTGTAAGCTGTTGTGACATGTGCCCACCCCAAGGAGCCCTTTTTTCCTTCTCAGTCCCCAACAAGCAGTGGATGACTACCAGGAAAACTAGGTACCTGCTGGAAAGCTTGGTTGAGGTGTCCCTGCTGGAGCAGCTGAAGGATGTGAGTCTGCTGGGACTGGAAATCCATGTGAGTAGAGGGGATGGGTGTCCCGGCTGCCGAGCGCATTGCCTGGACAATGCTCGAGGTGACAGCTGCCTGCTGCTCCTTCATAGCCAGGCTCACTTCTCCTTTAATGACTCTCTGCACCTGGGCCAAAATAGACTCCTGCATGCTGAAAAAAACAAAGCAGAACCCGTGGGCACCTCTGAGAATGAAGAGCCCAGGGATAACACTGCACAAAGCTTATACCAGTGAGAAAACACAGGCTGGTTTGCTTTTTGTAGTGGGGCTCCCTAAGGGCTCATACAAACAGATCTGAGGCACAGGCAGCTCTGTGGCCAACACTACAACGTCCCAGGGTGCACTTGGAAGATGCTGGGATTCTGTGTAGGAAAGTGACATTTCAGGGAACTAGGTCTCATCAAACAGTATTTTAAATCTTTAATGTCTCTGGCTTACAAGCAAGGAGACTAAGCTATGGGGTTATCCCCAAATGGGGGCAGTTTCCTACAGGAGATCTGTCAGATGCAGCTCCTTGTGTGCAGATGACACCTTTAGAATGAGAACACCCTTATACTGTGCCTGTACTTCTCCACAGAAGAGGATTTCACAGTGCAGACTCTGCTGCTCGGTGTGACACCTTTTCCCTCAAGGGCTGGATTCTCTCCTCTCACAAAGGGTACAAAGCATCAAACCTGCTCTACCACAGGTAGAAAAGCAGGGCTTCCTTGGGAACAAGCACAGCCCATGCAACAAGACCAGGATTTAGTCTGGTGGCATTCCTGGCAACTCTGGCCTGCACTGAAGACCCCAGTGTGTTCTGACATATGTTCTAGTGGCTTAAAATAGACAGGGTTGCTCTGCCCTGCAGGTGACCACAGCCAATGCCAATGCCTGGCAATCTGCCACTGCCTCATGGTGTGAATGTGCTGGAGGCACTGCTGGGATCCCATCCTGAAAGCAGGAGGGCAAAGCACAAACTGCTGCAGAGCAGCTGTGGGGAGAGAACAGCCTGTAGAAACTGCATGCCTGAGGATAGTGAGTAAAGAAAGGACTCCTCTGAAATGATCTGCAGGAAGTACTCAGATTTGAGTCTGCTTAGTAGTGCCTTAGATCCTTCTGTTCTCCACTGTGCACCGGGGACCTGGAGAAAAGCAGGCCCTGAGCTCCCCCATAGAGCTGGGAAACCTTCTGTGGGCAACAGTCACCAGCCCACTTGCTTTGCCATAGTGCAGGGCCAACAAGCAGCCCTACAGCACTCCTGGCTTGCATGTACATCTCAGTGACATCTCTTTCCACAAGCCCAGCTGCCAACTTACTTGCCCACGATGACGTGGAGCTGGTGCTGCACCTCGGCGTGGACGCTGGCGGCGATGCTGGACGCCAGCTGCTCCGTGCTGCTCTGGAAGGTGCTGATGAGCTGCCGCAGCTGGGTCAGCAGCGGGTCCCGCACCTCCTGCTCTCGTACCTTCTTGTTCTTCAAGTGAGCCTCCAGCTGCTGGATATCTGCAATGAGCAGAGAGGGAGAGCTTTGTGCCATCTGCACCTGGGGAGATGATCAGGGCAGAAATCCAGCTGCCAGGCTCTACATGTTCTCCAGCAGAAGCGATTGCTGAGCCCGTGTATGAGCACAGGACAGAGGAGAAGCACAAGCCTTGTTTTGGGCTGTATTACATCAAACTAGAAACCCAGCTTCCAGTCTCCCCATCACACAACACAGCCACAAACCCACCAGCTCTCCTACAACAGACTTCTTCAGGCAGTCCTTGTTCAGGGGACATAAAGGCAGGAGTGAGGGTGTTTTACTTCATATGTAGTGTGAATTGTGATCTGCATTAGTTCAATGCTCTTGAAGAAAGAGGGGAAACTTTTATGACAAGAAAGAAATCATGTCTCCAAAGATTTAAAACCTGTATTTTAAAATATCTTAGGAACTGGCCTGATCAAAAGGGAGAAGAATGTAAGCTCATATTTGTGGGAGATTTGTGTGGAAGAGGAAGGCTGGAGACACCCTGCAGATCTATGGCCAACAGAAGTCACTGTGCTAGCACTGGCCACATTCAGGCCCTCTCAGAAACCAGCTCTGCAGAGTAATACCTGTTCAGCCTCCCCAAAGGCTAAGGATCTGCATTCCAAACCTGAGAACAGGAATGATCTTCTGCAGTGCATCAGTGTATAGTTTTCCTTACTTAAGGGTATGGTCTATTTCAGCCTATGTCCACACTGTTCAGCCACTATTTAACCTCTGGTCATCCTGGTACCCTTGTCTAAACCTTCTCCAATCCATTACCCCTCTGAGAGGAGGCCCTAGCTGCAGGACTGCCACCCTCTCCATTCATCATGTTTCTGACACAAGGATGGGATAATCCTGCAGCTGGGCTTTTCCTACTCAATAGATGAAGTCACAGATTCCCAGAACACAGCTGAGTGTTTTGCTATGTGGGCTACAAAGACCAGAAGTGAATCCCTACTCTTATAGCACCACCCACAAAAACCTCCCCACTTCTGCTTCACAAGTATGGAACAGAACATATGGAAGGGCTAAGAGGTTAAACACTCACCAGTTTTAAGGCAAAAACATAAGGCCAGGGTGTTGCCAGCCACTAATGCAAACACTAATGCAGAGAACAACTGAAGAAGAAAAACCACTCACATTCCTGTGTGCCCTGCTTGAAGGTGTCATTGATTTGCTGGAACATGGACTGGCAGCTCTTCTCAAAGGCTGGCAGCACGACGCTCTGGAAGGCCTCCCTGTAGGCTGACTGGATGGGTCCCTGCAGAGTGTCAGCTGTGGCCCTCACAACACTGTCTGTAAGGTTCTTACAAGCACACAGAGAAGAGTCCAGAAAATTAACTACAGTCTGCTCCAGGACTAAGGGTGAGAGCAAACACCAGGTCCCTGCAACACACCCACACTAGTTAAGGACAGCCCAGCGTCCAAGGCTGTTCCCTTGGCTCTTCCCACTGGCCAGGCTGCACTGTGACTCCAGCAGGCAGAACCTCTACTTGCTCAAGGGCTGCCCAAAACAAAGTCACTGCTGTGGTGAGAATTTCTACTCTAGTAGAAAATGAACAACTTGGTAAATGAAAAAAGTGTTAATGAGGCAAAGTGGGCAGGGGAGCATGCAAAGAGCTTATCCTCCCAATGAGACCATGAAAAAGCTTTGACTACTGGCAGCTAAACTGGCATTACCTAGAGACAGAGGTGAGGGGAAAAGGCATAAGAAGTTGCTACCCAGGCAGGTGTGCTACCCGACTCAGTGTGCCCTGGAAAAGCCACTCTGGTACTCCTTACCTTTGATTTCACTAGCTTGGTAATATTCTCTTTCAACGTCCCCTCAACAGCAGTGAGCTTGGTAGCAATAGTATTACTGAGCTGGCTGACAGTAGGGTCCATGCTCTTGGAAATGCCTAGGCATAACAAAAACAGGACAAAAATGAAGCTTTAAGCCTAAAGTCACACTTCGAAGCCCAGAAAAGAAAATGGAATCAAATTATTCTTGGATATGACACAGCAAGGGACAATGATCACAAACTGTGCTGTGCTTGGGGAACTAAGGTTGGACATTTCAAGAAAGCCTTTGCTAGGAAGGTGGTACAGCTCTGGAAGTTACCAGAAGTTGTGGAACCTCCAGCCTTGAAAGTTTTTAGGAGTTGGTGTGACAAAGTCACAGCTGACCTGACCCAGAATAGCAGGTAGCCCTGCCTTAGACAGCTACTGGCTGCAGGCTTTCCCACCAGCAGTTTTGGAACATTTCCTTACATGCATGGTGCCAGTGCACCGAGAAAGGGCAAAGACAACTTCAAGCTTGCTCCAGCCAAGTCTCAGCATTTCCAAATTCATCAGCCTCTTTCACCTTCCTCTACTGAACAGACTCCAAAGGCTTTAGAGATTACTATGGAAGGTCAGACCACACTCTCTGGAAAGGCATTCCCTCTGGGAGCCTCACACTGCTTTTAAACCACAGCCCCTCTTCTCAGATTACAGTGGGGCTCACAGCAGCCTCTTCTGCAGACACACTGGTGCTCACACAACCTAACTCCTGCTTCATGCAGTGCCAGCACTTCCCCAGTGTGCTTTTGACCCCAATGGAGCTCCCTGTAGGGCTCCAGCTCCCAGCCTCAGGCAGCCACACTCACACTGGGGCACTGTCTTCTTCATCTCCTCGCGGATGGTCCTCTCCAGGCGGTTACACACGGCCGTGGACAGGGACTGCGAGAGCTGCTGCGACAGCTGCTCCTGGAGCTGCCCATTGCGCTGCTGCCCCTCCAGCAGCACCCGCTCCAGCCTTCTCTCTGATGAGCACTGGGGTTAAGGAGCACAACAACACATCTCCTGTCCACCCACAACACTCCTGTCCACAAAGATGGACAGTAGCCTCACCTCCAGAGGCTCAGTGAGAGCAAATGTGCAGCTCTGGTGAAAGAGTGGTCTGATAACAATACTGCTGTGTTCCTGAAACAGGGTGCTCATAAACAATTGATTAGGGAGAAAAAAGGCAAGTACTGACTTGCCTTAAGGAGCAAAGGAAGGAAAGGATCAGCCCATAATTACTCTTGTGCAAGTGGCCACTGCCTGAGGTGGGATAATGTACCTAGTGCACCTCTGGTCAACACCAGCAGTGCAGCATTTATGGCTTAATGGGTTACTAAGATATAGTGGCACAGAAAAAGTGCCAGTTCTGTTCTATTTCTGAGCTTCTTGCCCTGAGGAAGGGCCTGAGAGGAACTGAAATAGTTACACTGCAGCCAGGCAATTGTGCTGCACCTACGGCCCCACGCTCCCAAGATCCCTGACCTTTCTGCACCTTCCTCACGCCCTCAGTCTGCCCTGCAGCTTCCACTCAACACCTGCAAACAAGGATACGCTCCTGCTCCTGCTGGGAGTCGATGACCCTCTCCATGTGGCCCATGAGGGAGCTCTGGATGGCATCGAGGTGATCTGTGAGCCTCTGCAGCAGCTCCATCTGGGTCTGCCGCAGCTCGGAGAGCTCCCGCTGTTGGCTCCTCAGGATGCACATCACCTCATCCTGGAACTCTGGTGTCACCTGCATGTGGAGAGGACAAGCATTCATTTCTAACAGGACTGGAGGTCAGCTCAGTTTCTGCTCAGTATTGAGTCAAGCCCTGCGCCTGGAAGTGAAGTGTAACACACAATGCAGCAAATAGGACCAGCTCCCAAGAACTGTTGTGACAAGGAATAAATTGATAAAACAAGGTTCCTGCATGGAATTAATAAATGGCTGCTTGGAATATCAACTGTTTAGATCCAACATGCCCTTCAAAACAGATTTTATTCACTTTTGGCCAGGTACTGAGAGTGTTGATGCCTAAAATGTAAACAATGACCTCAAACACTCACAAAAGAGCTGTTCAATCAGTACACTAAGGAGGCTTCTTCAGAGCACTTTTTCAGAGCTTTCATTTATTTGAGAACACCAGACAACCGGACAAGTATAAATTTATATATGTTGTCACTTCACTGCTCAAAATAGTTCAGGGAGTGTGAAGACCCACCCTTAAGCGGAAGGAACAAGGAGACACACACATCAGGGCCAATCCCCCTGTGACCCTTTCTTTGACAGGAACAGCTTATCCTGCTGCAAGCAGAGGCAAGTATGAGAAAGAAATCATCAGTCTGGAGAGCACAGAGCTCCTTCTCTGCTGCATGTCAGCACTGAGCAATTCCAAGCCCAAGTGCAGCCCCCTCTCAACCTGCTAGGGCATGACCCATGATACTTCAAGGAACTGGGATGAACTTTCTCTTAGGTCTATGAGAAGCATCATGAAGAGCAGCTCTGACTCACCTGGTTGTTAGCTGATCTTGGTGACTGGTTCATATCCCTGGAAATAAACAGAGAAAGAGTAGTAACCCAGTTATGTCAATTAACTCCTCTTATTATCCAAGTCTTCTGCCAAAACAGGTAACACGTTTTATGGTTGCTTTAGATTTTACACTCCAGCTCATAACTCCAGCTTGCCTTGTGTAACATGGAGAATGATGGGAAGGTGATGAAATCCCAGTCCTTACAGCACTATCACACTATCATTTACACTGTTCACAGACCCTGAAATTCCTTACAGACTGGTCCCTTTGCAGGGAAGAGACCTGAACCAAGTGTTAATGAAGACTATTACAAAGTGCACTCCACTATGGTTTTTCAGTTTTGTACAAATTCAAAGCCAGGAAAGACCCAAACAAAAAACAAGTATTCATTTGTTAAAATTTAGAATGAATGAGCACAAATCATCTAGTGTGATTCCAGCTCTCAAGGTGAAGAAACTAGTGATGCACTCCAGCTCATACAGCAGAATTTAAAAAAACCCTGAACTGATCCACTAATACTGCATGTCTCCATCAAAGTCACAGATCACTGAAGAAAAGTGAACACTTTTAGTTCCCAGAAAGTATCCACTCAGCAACTTCAAGGACTGAGACAGAAAAAGTGAAAGTTATTTCAGAGGCCAAGAGCTTCTGGGTGTCACTGTGCAGGACCACAGCCAGAATTAAATGCCATAGCCCATCTCTGTGATCTGCACAGCCAGAGATCCAAATCATGGAGCTATGGGAACACAAGAAGAGGAGAGAGCCCTGTGCAGAAGCTCTGCTACTCTCCTCACATTGATGCAAACATGCAAACGGATTGGTCTAACGTGCCACGGGCAGACCTTTCCTATCCTTACCGGATATTGACAAAAGGATGTTTACAAACACAGAGAAGCAGCAAGCAGGTAAAAAATGACAGATATTGCTGAACAAGAGCACTGTGCCACTGTTCAGAAGCCAATTAAAAATGGAGGCCATTGTGACGCTCATAGCATCACAGTTCCAATGAAGCCTTCACTGAAACCAGTGTTCTCTCACAACATTTAATTTACCTCCCATCCATTTTTCTCAAGCCCAGGCTGTATTTCGGATTTCGAGTCCCAGCTGGAGATAGTGCAGAACTATTCCCACACCCGAGTGCCAGTCAGAGTCTGAGTAACCAGCAATGCCTTCTGTGGGGTTCCTGCCCTGTGCCAACAGGCTGAGGGCTGGGAGCACTTGGCTGCTGCCTCAGACCCCACTGGCTGCAGGAGGCTGTGCCCTGCCCAGCTGGTGCTGAGCCTGCTGTGCCCTGGCCAGCCCGGCATACCCGTCATCCTTCTTGCCCTTCCGCTTGAGCTTCGGGGAGGCCCGGGGCGATGCCTTGACTTTCCAGTCCTTCACAGGCAGCCTCTGCGCTGATGCTTTGGCACCAAATCCACCCGACGTGGAAGCCAAGCTTGCAACTTCATCATCGTGGTCACTGTGAAGGAACAGCAAGGGAGAGGACATCACTCACAACAATGCACTGTGCCAGCCTTCACTGCAGGGATGGATTCACACAGCTCTTCATGCACACATGGCCACAGTCAGCTACAGACACCCCCACTTAACCTCTCACAGTCACCTCTACAGAGCACAGAACAGGCTGCTCTGCTTTGATCCAGGTCTGCTCAGGCTGAGCTGGGGTGCTGTGCAGCAAGGCTTGGAGGGTCCCTGCATTAGGGACAGCAGGGCCCAGGCAGCATGGCTGAACAATGCCTGCTTAGCTGCAAATCCTGGCAGACGAGCCCCAGCATGGCCTAGCAGGGAACCAAAGCAGAGCACATCCCTACAGCTTTACAGACAGCAAGCACTGGACACAGAATGCATTGCAAGAACAGAGGAGGATCAGGTGAGCCTAAGATGTCTGTGATCCTCAGTACCTTGGAGACTTTCCCCAGTGACCAGCTTCCAGTACAGGCTGCAGGTTTCAGTCTGAATTTATGTGTGGATTGTGGACAAGCCTCAGCTGTCAAAAAGGGCTGAGCTTGTCAGGCACACAGAATGTGCCCACAGAACTTCAGGGGCACTTATAAGGGAGGAAAGATGTCAGAACCTAGAAACTTACTCCTGAGGTACCCTTGCTACCTTATATAATGCACAGTATTTGGAAACTGATCCCTTAATAGGTTTTTACTGGTAATTAAACCAAGCTTGGTCCATGCTTTTAGAGGCAGCACAATCAAACCTTTCTCTACAGAGAATAAACTGGAGAGGGCCCAGAGGCCAATCTTGAGATGAGCTGAAGTCACCAGAACATGAGGAAAGCTGGGCTGCAAACCCACATTAAGTCAGGAGACAAAGCAGAGACATTCACCCCACACGTGAAGGCTGGCTGGGGACAGAGGCACAAATGCAGCCTGAGCTGAGTCCATGCAGGGTGAGAGAGGGGGCTGAGCACACTCTGGTACCTTTGCTCTGCACTGGCATCCTGGCTATCATGCTGTAGAAGGTGGTAGCTGTGTCGATGGTAGGAAGAGCTCTTGTGCTTTTCTTCAACCTCATCCCTTGGGCTAGAGAGGGGAAAAAGAAAATACCATCACAAAAGTCTCTTTCAGCTCGGATATACACTCTCTCCATGTCTCATGAGAGATCCTGATAGGAAGTCTGTAACAAAAATCACCCCACACTGATCCCACAGATCCAGGAAAAGGCAATGTTGTGTACAAGCACTAAGCACTTGAACTTGTCCATGTGCTTTTCTGGGGCCTCAAAGGGGAGAAGCAGCTCAGCTATACTTGAAGTAGTAACCAAGAACTACCTCCCAACAGACATTCATACAAGAGAGGTAAGCCACTACTCAAACCTGGCAGCACACCATTCCTCCATGAATAGCATCACCTTGGCTTTGTTCTTCCTCACTGAATACTGATCACTCAAGCAAAAATAATCAGTGCTTCCTTATTCCTTAAAGTATCTGAGGAAGTGTGTGAATTTGATGGGTCAGCTCCAACAGACAGAACTGTAACAGTGGATCCAGTCTGAGTATCACAATGATTTTGAGAGCAAACTGCACATGCTTCTAGGCTGTCATTTAGGTCTGCCTGAATGCAGGGTGCAGGAAGGACTTTACATAGAAGTGAGCGCTTGTGCAATCTCTGACAGTCAGAGACAGCTGATCTGGTATTCTGATATAAGACATCCAGAAAAATTTAAACACAGAGTGGGATTGAGGGGAGTTGCAAACCCCTACAAAAGTATTTTCTCAAGTTCATATTATGAGTAAAAGAAAAAATATTGTGTAGAAACACAGTCTTAATGCCCTCCCAGAGCCATCAGATGGGACTGTTTCCTGAAACATCCTCAGCTTTGGAGGCAAAAGGCGAGGCCTTTCTTTGCAACTCTGATGAGTGAACAGTCAAGGATTACCTGAGGGACAACACTGACCCTCTCAGCCTTCCAGTCCTCCTGAAAAGGAAGGTGTTTGCAGGTTCACATGGTGCATGTAGCCCCAGCTCAAGTGGAATCTGGAGATGCTATGTGCATCTTACTGTTCTCTTCCTACTACAGGACAGGGTCACTAATTCTGTGATGAAACCCAGCACTGGTCCAGCATAACAGATTGCTCCTTCTAAGCAGCCTAAGTGATGTTGCACCATCCTTCATTCCTGCTCCACTGCCATTTATTTTCTGACTGCTGAAGTACTTTATGTATTTATAAGAGTAGCTGCATAGAGCCAGTCCTAGAAGAGAGACATACAAGCAAACCTGACAGTTATTTTGTCAATTGATTCAACAAAAGCCTGCATCACCTGGGGCAAAATGTACTGGTTTGATTTCCAGAGCACACAAAAAAAATCTCAAGTCTCCATGTGAACATGAAGGCCAACAAAGTAGACTTTTCACCTTCTTAACAGAGATCATTTATGTTGCAAAGGGTATCAGAGAGCAAAAATGGTTAGAGGTGGCCTAGGAAGTTCAGGACACAGCACACAGGAAGGCTGACTCATCAGATCCTTCAAGGGAAAGAAGGATGGAGAACTGCTCTGGATTAATCACAACATAAGAGCTTTTCACCGAGCTGCCAATTTGGCAATGCAAACAAACTGCCCCGTGCCAGACAAAGCCAAGGGATTACCTGTCTGCCATGCTGTTCCTGGTTTCCCGGGTGATGTCAGGAGCCGCTGGCCATGGCTGACTCACAACACTGTCAGAAGATGCATTTTCCTGAGTTAAAGCAGTCTCCAGTAATGATGGAGCATTCAGTCTGTCCACCTCCACTGGAGGCATGTCCAAAGAGTGGTGGCTGTGCTCAGAGTTGTGGCGGTTCCTGGGAGACAGCAAGTGCAAGGCAGAGGCAGCTGAGGCCATGCTGTCTGCGTGGTGCCCGGGCTCCAGCCCCTCGCCGGGGAGCGCGGGCGCGGCCGCCGCGAAGCTGCGCTGCAGGGTCTCGGAAGCAATCTCTGGGATATCCTGGGACATGGCTGTGGAAGCAGAGGAAATGACGTCTGGGGAGCGCTCACGGGTGGGAGAAGCCTGGGGCACTACCAAGGGCTCCACTTCCTGCAGTTCCAGTGCTAGAGAGGAGTTTCCTGGTGCCACCTACAAACAGAAATCAAACAAGAGGCTTTAGGATAATGTGGAGACACTCCAAGAACCCCTGGTGCCTTACACTAACTGCTGTTGGAAACAGGCTGCTGTATCCTTTCCTCATGTGATTCCTTGCCTCCCACTCCTTCATCAGATGGAAAATAGTCCCAGCACTTGTAATGGACTCTCAGCTGGGTTAACAACACGCTTAAGCCAATGCTAGTTTGAACTCACTTTCAAAAGAAAATGTAACACCAATTCTACCTCCCTGCTCTGCTCCAGACTCCCTCTTCTTTGAAGGAGAACATTAGTTTTAACACTGAACATCTCCTGGACTGAAAACTTGATTCAATTTCAAGCTTTGGTCATGATCTGTTCTACACTACATCTGGAAATTAAAAGTTTAGGGATAGGAAATCACAATTTCACACTCGTCAGACCAACAAACAGGAATAAGCCTTTCCAGGTAGCACCATTTCTTAACACAAAGGCTGAGCACTTCCAGCCACTGGGATGGTGACAGCACAAGCTAGAGCTGTCCCTCTATTGCTCTATCTATAGCTGTATTGCAGCTATCTGTAGCTGTATCTCTCTTTCAGAGATACGCTGTTCTATATATGGATAAATTCCATCATGGCTGAGTAAACTGGACTGCACATCTGTGCCAGCAGCTGTGTTTTCCAAAGGACACACACAGTCCCTGTTAACATCCAAATAAGTGTAATTTCATAGAATACTAGAAAGGTTTGGGTCAGAAAGGACCTTAAAGCTCATCTTGTTCCAACCCCACTGCCATGGGCAGGGACACCTTCCACTAGACCACACTGCTCAAAGCCCCATCCAATCTGGCCACGAACACTTCCAGGGATGGGGAATCCACAACTTTCCTGGGAAGTCTATGCCAGTGCCTTACCACCCCTTGAAAAAAGAATTTCCTTCTAACATCTAACATAAACCTCCCCTCTTCTAGTTTAAAATCATTCTCCCATGCCCTATCCCTGTCTGCCCATGTAAAAAGTCACTCTTTAAAGCACTAAAAGGCCACTCTGCTCCTCAGAGCCTTTTGTTCTTCAGGCTGAGCAATTTCAGCTTGTAGAGTCTCATACACAGGTTCCTTGGCCCATGAGAAGGAAGGGAGAAGCATTTGGGGCCTTACTGGAACAGGCGCCTTTGGTGTAAGCTTGTCAGGGAGGCCTGGGATAAGAACAGAGTGACTCCTAGGACTGGTCTGGAGACTGCTGCTGCTGCTGCTCAGCGTGAGGCTGGTGTCCAGCTGCATCTTGGGGCTCACAGTCAAGTCTTCTGAAGCTCTGCAGAAACAGACACCAGCAAATCAAGCAGCCCAAAGAAATGACTGATCTGCATCAAACACTCAGGGTGAGGAGATGGGGTACAAAGGTCAGTGGAGGGGCCCTTGCTGTTTCCACTCCCACCAACGAGCGCCTGCATCTTCTAGTCCCCATAGAGCCCAGAGAGATACCATACTTTTTTTGTTGGAAACAACAAAAAAAAAGAAAAAAAAGGGGCATTGCAATCTTTTAGAATTTGAGGGGTCAGTGAGAGAATGGACCAATTGTATCTCCAGTGGACACTGTACAGAGTACAGGGAGAAACACAACACTATGAGATAGGTATGTCTCCTTTTCCTAACCCCCAGAAGTGAAGTTCTCCCCTGTTATGCAGCCCAACCCACGGTCACACTATAAGATTTTCCTACCAGTCCTAATTCTCTCCCTGTCCTTGGTGGCTGCAGAGTTCTCTTACCTGCAAACAACAACGGCCCTTTGGGAAAAGCATGGAGAGCAACAAAACTGAGCTGCATTAACAGAATCCCTATGAGGCACACATAAAACACTCTTGTTGGCCCCTAGATAACAACAGACATGTTCCAAGCTGCAATAGGGATGCAAACAGCTGCTTATACAGGGATGTTGGGACTCAGGCCAGTGTCTAACTCTGGTTACAATCTCCTCTCCTGCAAGACATGCTACAGCTCTGTGCTATCCCAAAGGCCTGTGCCAGCTCAGCTGCAGATGCATCATTTAACTCATGTGCTATTCACCTGGGCAGAGAGGCATCCGTGACAGAAGTGCTGCTCATGGCTGTGACTGCAGTCAGGGAACTGACACTGCTGCCTGGAGAGACAGCGATCTGCAAGGAAACACAGTCAGGATGGCACAGAGGGCAACAACACAACTCAGCCCGAGGAAGAAAGACTCCTAGAGAGTCTTTGGTGAAGGGGGAATAGAAAACACCTCCACAGGTTGGGTTGTTTTGCTAAGGTGCTCAGGTGCTGGTCAAAGGCAAGTCCCAAAACATCCTCATCATATGGCTGCTTTTACTGGGGAAACTGCTGAGTCCCCAGAGTGATGCCACCAGTGCAGAGGCAGAGGGCTTATGGCAGAGAGTGGGGCACTCCAGAGGGGTCTCACAAGTCTGAACAGTGCCAACAGTCCCCTGATCATTTCAGATCTGCATTCTCACAGGATCCCATCAGCAGGATGTGCAGAGGTGGCATATTTCTTCCATTAAGTTAGATCATATCCCCAAACAACGTGTAAACCAGTAAGAGCAGTCTCCCAGCTCAGATACAGCTATTTAGCAAACCCATATTTCTACAAAGCATACCTACATCAGTGGTTTTGCAGTTAAACACAGCACTTCCACACAATCTTAGGCCAGTTTAGCATTTCAGATGTGCCAACAGGTCTCTGCTCAGTCTGGTTACATGCAGAGTTTCCTGTGTGCTCTGCATTCAGCTAGCAGAGCTTATCACAGTAATTACAGCTGGAAAGTACCAAAATCCACCCCCATCCCTTGCATCACCATAACAGTGCTGATCTCTGACTACCTGTTGAAGAGAAGTACTTGGTGTCATGAATGCATCTGGAGTCATCAGCTTGGGTTTGGCATCACTGGAGAGGGAAAGGAAGTCTGCTGGCACAGGCAGATCCGCGATGCGCCGCAGGTCCGGCTGGGAGCCGTGCACAGACTCCTTCTCAGAGCCCAGCCCCTCCGTGCTCAGATCAGCCATGTGGTCTGGAAAGGCTTCAAGGGAGAGATACAAATCAGTCTGGAACTTCCCTCCAAAACTAAAGCTCTAATTCCACTAAGTATAAATTTATGCCATTGCATGCCATGCTTGATTCCAAAAAGAACAAGCAAAAACCCTGCAAGATCCCAGTCAAAGCTTAGAGCAAAGCAAATCCTGTGTTATGCTTTCTCTTTGTATGCCAGACTGGATTTTATCAGGCTTTAATAATAAAATGTCCAAGCTTCCTTTCTTCCCTAAAAGCAAGGCCAGTTGAACTGCCACATCCCAGGATGGTGAATGAGCTGAAAGAGCTCATCACAAACAGCCCGGCCCCCTCTACTCCCACAGCTCTGCTGTCACTCTGATCTCTTCCACCTGACAAGAGACAAACTTCAAGTTTCTTTCACAAGTGCCAAATCACCCAGGAAGGTGAACTCAAGCATGCACAAAGCATTAGCACTCCTGGTCTAACACATCCCAAACTCCATACTCACAATCAGGGTGTAACCAACTTCCTGCTCCGCTGCTACTCCATATTCAGAACCCTTTATGCAATGACACCACCACAGTACAAAGAGATACCCAAAACCACCCTCCTGCTCTCCCCACCAATAACCTTTAAAGGCTCAGCAACACTGAAGACCAATTTAACACACATGCTTACCAAATTCTTCATGAGAGCCATGGGCAGGCATGGAAGCACTTGTGTCAGGGCTATGAAGAGGCTGGAATCTAATCTGCACATCCTGTAGGGCCCTAGAAAGAAACAAGCATCTCTGATCAGCTTAAGAACCACCAGGAGAAGACTTAAGGCATCATTAAGGCTCAGAAGATTTCTCTTCACTGAACTAATTCCCTTGGAAAAATGCTTCAGTGTTTTCTGCCTGTCACAGAAGCAACAGAAGCTGATCCTCACTCAGCTGTGTCACCCAGTTCTGCCACCCAGGGTATTTGAGATGGTTCCCAGCACTTGTGTGAGCACAACTCTGAAATCACCCATGGCTATGGAAATACAAGTTTGTCACACCATTCAGGGCTACCTCCTGGTAAGGCCACACACACCACAGCCAGAAATGTCTATGGGGCCAAGTAGGTTTTGTTATGAGCAAAATAATTTAACTTACATTTCTACAAGTCATGCAGGGTTAGGACACACACAGACAGCTGCACACACATACTCACTTGGTGTGAACACAGAAGAGTTTTATCAGCACACCTGCTGCTGATTCAACAGCCCCAGAGCCCTGAGCACCTTCTAGAAGGGAGACAAAGGTAAAATATGAAGTTGCAAGGAAACTACACACAAAGTACTACAAAAGCATCACAGCAGGATGAACTGATAGCAAATAACCAGCATGATACAGATTCTCTTTATCAATGATCTGGATGAGGGGATCAAGACACTCTCAGTAAATTTGCAGACAACTCCACAGGATCACAGAATATCCTGAGCTGGAAGGGACCCATAAAGATCACTGTGTCCAGGCCCTGGCCCTGCACAGAACACCCCAAGAACACCCAAGTGGCTGCAAAGCTGGCCAGTGGGAAAGGGCCTGTGGGTGCTGGTTGAGAGCAGCTTAAAATCAGCCAGCATGTGCCAAGGTGGCCAAGAAGGCCATTGGCATCCTGGCCTGTTTCAGCAACAGTGTGACCAGCAGGACCAGGGCAGTGACCAGGCCACTCCTTGAATCCTGTGTTGCAATGCTTGACAACCCAGCTTAAGCCCAGTGAAGAAATTTTGCCTAACAACCAATCTAAACCTCATTGGGTGCAACCTGAGGCTGTTGCCTCTTGTCTTGTTATTTGGGAGACCAGCCTTTCACAACAAAGTCAGAACAAGCCAGGAAAGAAATCCTGACCACACAGTAGCCAAATTTTGTCACCTACCTACACTCAAGTTGTCAGTTTCCTCTTCTGCTGGGAGCACCTCGGTGTGCCGTAGCCGGCAGCGGCTGACGGCCTGGATGCCAAAGCTCAGCACCGGGTGGGTAAGGAGGAACTCTGAGATGGAGCTGAAGTAAGCCTTGCCCTCCTCTTGGTTCTGCATCAACTCCATCACATACAAGACCTGGAAATGGCAAATCAGAGCTTTCAGAGCAGACCATGCACATGCGTGGGGACTACAGTGCTGAGCATCCAAAACAGATCGGGAACAAGGTAAATAACGTGAGGAATAAAGCCTGGATCTTGAAATTTGAAATGGAACATTCAAGGGAACCACAAGCACCACACTCTTAAGGTGCTACACACTCTCCATGTAAGAACTCAATCCTGCCATGCCAGACACAAGTATCTCCAAATGAGAGCTTTACAAGGGTGAGAAATAATCCTTAAGGCTCCTCAGGATTACTCAGCTGAACCGATGCCCTTTTTCATTGAACAGTGAAATTGCTGAGTCAATTTTTATCTGCTAACATGCAAATCCCAGACCTAGGCAGCAGAACCAGTCACACACAAGGCCAATTCTGCTTCAGCCACCATTTCCCACAGGCAGCAACAAAATGAACTGCTTACTTTTCTCTGCACGTCGCTCAGTATCAGATATTCAGCGGAGAGGTCCAGGCAGACTTTCAGGCTGGGAAGAATATTCATGGAGCTGAAGATGTCAGGAGAAAAGCTACATATACAAATAAGAGGGAGGGGGCACAGACAGCAAAGTAGATTAGCCCAACCAGCATTATTGCTATGAAACGGCACTAATTACCAAAACTCCCACAGAACCTTAAGGAGTTTACAGGCCTATTACAGTGCAACCACCCACTAGAACAGAAACTCCTTTGCTGAAATCAATGCTGACATCAGCTAAGAAAGCAGCTGGGAGATGGCACGATAGGATCAAGTTATGGAGTCTGAACACTGAAATGGAAGGTGACACTTAGTCATTACTCATCATGTTCCACATTCATAGGAGTATAAGAGTCAATGCTACAGATTCAAAACCAAACATCCACCAAATCAAAATAACCCTTCCACAAGTTTTGGACCTTCTGTAGTGTGAGGTGGAAAAAGCAGCATTTGGCTCTACGTCATTTCTTCTCATTTAAAGAGGGAAAATCTGAAGTGGCCTTAAGCATGTTCGTGGTGAGAGAGGCCATGATCCACCATCAGAAAAATAAAATTAGGGGACCTAAGCTGAGTCAAGGGATGGATTAAAGCACAATTTCAATTTCTGAACCTACATGGCTCAACATTTAAGCCTTGGATAATTTCTTAAGCTCTATCAACACAGCAGCTTCTCAAAATTTAAACAGAAAAAGCACTAATAGGAAAAGATCCTAGACTGGTTACTGAATATCTAACATTTATAGAGAAGAAAAATTCAAGGTGTGCAGTTCTGTTGTGCAATCTCCCCTCATGCTACAGCTATGTCTATGCTTTACAGAACAAAGCAAAGACAACAGATCTTGGTAAAACAAATAATAAAAGTATAAACTTCCCTGGCCTTGCCTAAGCCTGACCTGACAGTCTGCCACAGCTGAGAGCTTCTAACAGCAGGTCAGGCAAAGGAGTAAAATCCATGGGACACCAGGGATCACCTTTGCAAATTCAGTACCCTTAAATCCCAGCCTTCAGGGGCACCCAGGCACACGTACCGAACAGTCTGCAAACAGGTCCAAGACACCGTGCACCACATCTTCAGTTCTCTGTTCTGATCGGCTCCTGTGATGAGAAACCTCCAGAAGGGAACTCTGTAGGCACAACAGATCCAAATTCTCTTAAAGAAGATTGGTCCTTCCCAGAAAAGCTCCTCACAAGCTGCCCATGGCTGATTTTGCCCAACCATGGCTTAAGAGTTCCCAGAAAATTTCTGCTCTGAGGCAGACTAGAAACCACTACACCTCTCAGAAACCTTAAGGCCACAAGTGAAGAAACAATAACAATAAAAGCTATATTTTCAGCAATGGGCAGTTGAAATCTGGAGGACTAACACGCCATTTAAGACTGACCATATCACAAACCTGAGAGGACTCAGGTTTATCTGAAGTCTCAATTTAGAATTCTCATTACTTTCATGGAATTGGCACTATGATTAAGGGCACTTTAGGTTTTGCTTCAGAGTCTTATTTATTTCTCCATCACTAGAAAACTGACTACAAAGATGACAGGAGTTGTTCCTGCTACTAAGCTAAAAATTTTAAGTATGATTCATTTACAAGGAACTTTCAAGGTAAGGCAGAGTTAGAAAACAATGCTGAACTTTAATACTTGAAGCACAGGACTGGGGACTTACTCTGGGTCTTGTTTTTTATGGTTGTCACAAAAGAGCAGGCAGGAAAGAGGCCTACCCTCATGGGGTTTCCACTCATGAAGACACCTGGGAATAAATCACAGAAAACATCCAAGTGTGAAGGGAGGGGTAAATGAGGAGAATGCTGAACACACAACTCCTTGTCCAGAAGCCATAAATGATTACTGACTTGTAGCTCTCCTTATATAAAATAAGGAGATCACACAGACAAATATTGTTACCAATAAATAAATAAAATCTCATGTTGCCATTTGGTCTGGTGTCATAACAAAAATACAATGCAAGAAGTCAACATTGAGAAGAACAGCTCAGAGCAGCTTCCCGCATTTACACAGACAGTGCAAAAGACTTTGACTACAGCTTGTACAAAGCACAGAACTCCTGTTTCTAGATACAGCTCTCTGCTTTTTTCATAAGCCTATGATATGATATTCAGTGGTGCAATTTTTCAGCAACAAATTACAAACACTTTTGCCATATCTTTATAATGTCCCGAGAATGACCATCACAGATAATTCTGTATCAAGGAAATTCTTCCAGAGAAAATGCTGCTCTCTGTTCCAAGATCCTTCATTTCCCAATTCTCCAGTTACCTTGGCTCATCCTGTCCCTCAATATAGATCTGCCAGAATTTTACAAAACCATCATGGCTTGCTGTGGCCAACACAGTTCCATCTGGAGAAAGTGCTCCCTCGCTCAGGCACTACACAGAAGGGGGGAAAGAGACACAGAAAAGTAATTTCATAGCTTTTCTGACTTTACAAGAAGAAAAGGCTCTATCTTCAAGCAAGAATTTGACTAACAATCTGATAGTAGAGGAGGCTAGTTATTTCTAACAGAAACTGGTAGCTTCTAATGTTAAGCCTTTTAACTCTTCACAGAACAACTGACAGGCACCCTCTTTCTTGGTAATAATAAACCATCACCTTTTCCAGACAGCAAATTCAAGTACAAGGGATTCTGTTGCCACTGCTCTTACTCTTATTCATGTTATGAATAGAGCTCATTTTGGTTTGGGCTCTTCTGGCTTTTACAATCATAACTGCCTCACAACTGTTCTTTTTACAGCCAACTGTTTTAAGAACTGCAGCTCCTGAGACACTATAACCCAAAGAAAACCCAAAGAACCCAGGTTTGTACCGTGCTGTGGCCTTTCACCACAATGAAACCTTCTTTGATATCAGGCACTTCCACCGGCCAGGAGCTGTTGTTGGTTCGGATGATGTCCAAATCCCACACCTCTGCCTGGAAAACAAACATGCAGACACACAGGTTTATTTTTATAACCACTGGTTTGATCCAGAGAACTTCCTAGATCCTTATCTTATGGCCTGATACACCAGCCCAATGGAAGTGTGTGACATACACCTTCCCATTTCCACACAATTTGGCCATTCAATGCTTTCCTGGCACTGCACATAACAGAGGGAATTGCTCTTGGCATCTGTAGCTGCTGTCCACCAAGCCCCTCCCTCGGGTACTGTCTCAGCCTGAACAGACAAGTGATGTCTCTGTTTCAAGTGGCTCTTGGCATTTGATGGTGAGCAGAAGTTCCCTTTCCATCCTGCTGAGGCCCAGAGAATCATCTCTCCTGGGAAGAGAGGAATCCAACATCTTACAGGAGGATCCCCAACATGGACTAGACAGAAGCCTTTACAACTTCATTGCAAACTCAGCTCTTTCCTCCATTAAATCCTCTCCTAATGGTAAATTAGGGCAACATTTCCAAAGCAGTTTCCTTACCCTGTCCTCATGCAACAACGCCAAGGTCTGGCTCCCCTCCTCGCCGCTCTCCTCGTTATCGTCGGGGATGAAGGGGCACCAGATGATTCTCCGGAAGGTGTTCAGGGGGGTACTGTCAGGTCGCTTGATGTTAACCAAGATCTCCTCTCTGATCACCAGGGTTAAGAAATGTAACATTCTGGCTCTGCTGCTAATGCCCAGCAATAATCTGTTCAGGCTTGGTCTGCTGTTTTAATACTGTTAAACCTCAAGGGTTTTTGGGCCATTGATTGAAAAAGGAAGCAGGTAAAGGGATTCTGCTGAGAAAGCAGCCAAGCTAGAGTTTCCTCACTGACAGAAGAGCTTCAGCTTACAAAAGTTTATAGGTTCTCACAATTTTCTCTTGCAGGCTGCAGTGACAGGATAAGCACAACAGGGGCACACAGCCACATCAGAATGTGCAATCCATCAGACAGCTAATGATTAGATGATTCTTTAGCATTGCAACACTACCAGGGAATGACAGAAGAGCTACCACACTGGCCCCAGCTGAGTGCTCGAGTGCAACACTACAAATCAGGGCTTCAACAACTACCACCACCTTTGCTCCAGTTGCTTTTGAAATGATGGTGCACAATTAAAATTATAAATCTACACTCTGAGGTGACATACCTCACACGTTTCCCAGAAGCACTGAGCAATCACTCCTAGCAATTAAAAGGAAAATATTTAGGGTAATGAACACTGAAAATAAATTTCAGGGCCACTAAAAAGATGACAGGTTTGGAAGGAAGACAGTGAGTGGATGGGATATATTGCATCCTCTTCCCTAGAGAAGTAACTGAAGAAAAGAGGTAGAACCAGACAAGACAAACCTCTGTCACACACTTGAGGTGACACTGTCCATGCCCAAGGCCAGCTGCTACACACTGACACTTCTCACCGTCTACTTTGCCTGGACCAGGAGCACTGAGCTGCTCCTAGAATTTCAAGCAATGCAATATCAAGTAATGACTGTACTGAATGCAGGTAAAAGATGACAGATTTGATACCCTGGAAGGGGCATAACTATCCATCTTTCCCCTACAAAGGCTACAAAATCAAAGGGTAATGTTGGGGTTGCAGTCGCATCTAATCATTACACAGAGGCTGACAGGAGGTGTATTTGGACAAGATACTGGATTTTTTCTTTATCCATGGCCAGGCGCCAGACAAAAAGGTTGCCAGCCTCGTCCAGGCAGGCCAGCTGGTTGGAGTTGAGGTGAGCAAAGGCCAGGTCTGCCACACCTCCCGTGAATCCCTTCAGCAAGGTCCGCTCAGCAGTGCTGACACTCAACACCCGCACCATGGCAGAGCCATTGCTGGCAGCTGTGAGACACACAGAGGGAGAAGTCACCATTCGTGTCTGTGGTTTCTCTGCATAATTCTCATCAACTTCTCATAATTCTCATAAATGTCTCATAATTCCCAGGATTATCCTCATTAAAGATGCTGCAATTAAACACTAGGCCTAAACCTTCATCCTGAGCTTGCCATGCTTTCAAGGCTGACCTCCAGTGACAGTGAATTAATTTTATTAGCAATTTAATTTTCAGTTACTGGAGAAAAGGAGTCACTGAGAGGCAGATAGCTCAGATACATGTTCCGTAAATGGAAGCAAAAGGCATGAGTGTTCACCCTGCAGAAAGCACTGCTTTTTGGCTTGCATGACTGAAAAAAAGATGCTTCAGAATGTGAGCACACTAAGCTAAGTTTCCAGCTTCCCCTTTTCAGACAGACACCAATCACTACAAAGCAGGCAGTCTTACAGAGATCATGGTGCTTTCACTTCCTGATGCCCACATCAGTCCTAGCAAACCACTCAGCTTCCCAGTGTTACTACACCCTTTAAGATCATCAGGTCCAACCAGCAGAACCGTCATGCTCACCACTAAACCATGTCCTCAAGTGCCATATCTATGTGTTTTTTGAACACTTCCAGGAACGGTGACTTCACCACTTCCCTGAGCAGGGCAGTTCCAACATTCTAATTTTTCCTAATACCTAATTTAAACCTTCCCTGGCACAACTTGAGACTGTTTCCTCTCATCCTGCCACTTTCTTTCCCATATGCTGTGAAACAATCTTTCCCTGTGTTGTTCTGCATTCCTCTCTCTATTGCACAAGGCACTGCAGCTGCATTGCTCTTTGGATCCTCAAAATTTAGCCTTAAACTGAAGTCTAAAATTATGCAAGCAAATCTATCACAAACACTTATCTGCTGAAATTACCATGGGGCTGTTTCTGTGCTTTGCTACAGAGCAGTTTGTTTGCTGCAGAAATATTTATTTAGAGGAGGAATATGAACATCAGCTCTCCAGTAAAACCAATGTAGTCCTTCAGCTTTTCCTACATGCCCACTGAGTCCTTCTCTTTAATTTCTAGCTCCCACATAACAAACTCTTCTCTCTCCCATTGCTTATATTTCCTCTATAACAGCACTCTGACCTGAGTATTGCATGGTATGTTTCAATTAGTGCCAGTTATGTTGTTCTGATGCAAACTCTGCCTTTCTTAATGATACACAGAGCAAAAGAACACAAATCACAACTAAGACAAGAAGGTAACTCACCTCTAATGGCATAAGCCAGGTAAGAGTTTGAAACAGCTATCAGATTGCCATAATAGTACTTCTGCTCCCAGTCATATCTAGCAACAGGCTGTATCTTCACCTGTTCAGGAGAAAGAAAACAAAACATGAGGAGTGTCTGGAATTACCTTTTCCATCTTTGTGGTCCCTTAGTTCGCTGCATACTAAGGAACAAACTGGAACAGAAAATGGAAAAACACAAAATGGAAAATTAAGGAACAAAGTGGAAAAGGGCTGAGTGGATCAAGACCAGATGTCTCTCTCCTAATCATCAGCATTTGTTCTGAGCATGGCTTAGTTCTCTGCTCAGCACCAGTTCTAATTTCAGCATACTGGTTCTTGCAGCTCTGACCTGCTGGTCAGAGCTCTCAGCAGGACTGACGCCAGCAAAACAGCCAGGGAAACCTTCCCTTCAGGGTGCAGAGAGGAAACAACCAGCAGAAAAATCATGTTTGTGGAGAAAGGACACTTTCCCAGGAACCTACAGCTTAGATCATGAACTTCTGAAAATGAGAAGATAACTCAGCCAGACTCTGGAGTAACAGAAACAATCAGTTACAAGATAGTGCTCCAACTTTTTTCTCCTTGTTAAAAGTCTTTGACAAACTTCTACCTAATTACAAACTCCTATGACATAAGAAAGAAAATTCAAGCATGTGCTGATGTGACTGAGAGAGACCATGCTTTCTCTTGATCCTTACCTTGTTACTCCCTCTGGCCTTACTGGTGATGCTGGAATCACTGCTGGCCACTACCTCCACGTCTTTTGCTGATATCACTAAGCATGTGGAGCTGTCATCACCAGAAAGGCAGCTTTGGAAAAAAGAAAGGGGGGGGAAATCAGACAGGACTCACAGAAAAAGAATATTCAACACTTAATGTTAAATTTATAATTTTAACAGCAACACAGCAGGATCTGAGCATCTAAGAGCCTGAGCTGAACAAGCGAAGACAGAAACTTCTCTTAGCTGAGTCTCCCTTCCCTGTGTGTCACAGGTTTGAGAGAGTCAAACACCTGCTCAGTTCAGCCTAAAAACCTTCAATTTTTAGGCTGAACCAGCAGAACGTCATCAACTAAACAGTGCACACTGCTCATGGTTCTCATGGCATCCTCTTCAAAAACCATGACCAGAGAACCCAAGCAGACGATACTTCCATGAGCTCTGCAACACCTCAGGTGACTTGGGTCCCTGAAGGAGTCCTGCTGGACATCTACAGGGGAACCACAAATTTCAACCAGAGCCCTCATGATTTACATATTCTCTGACCTGCAATTTTCACATGGACAGTTCTGTTTCCCTTCTCTGAACAATTCTGCAGGTAATCTTCTGTTCCTGAGATGCAAGGATGGCAGACTCCATGCATCAGCCTCGCAAAAGCTACAAAAGCTCTAACCAAGAGCACTGGCTCACCACTGCCACCTGAACTGAACATAAAACCCATTGTCAGATGCCCAGCATGCATCTCCACGCTCCAGAGAACCGAATTTGAGCTGTTTTCTACTCGCTCTCAGCATTTCTTTGCCAAAACTTACATGACTTGTTTCTCCTGCAAGGCTCCTAGGGAGATGCTGCGATGCACTGGCTTGGCCAAAGCAGGTCCATCTCCGCTCCCAAGGGGGTCAGGCACCAGCAGCCCATTCAGGTCCCCGTTGTACGAATTCGACGGTCTCTGGTTCTCATTCACCGAACCTGAGGAAAAGCAAGACCAGCTGTGCCCAACGTGCATTTAAAAGAAACAGCACTGTGTGAAACACACCACCTGCAGGTGCTTTTTGTCAGCCTCTATTGGTCTGTCAGGTAGAATATGCTGAATTGGTTGGGAGAAGTGTTCTACAAAAAGGATGTGTAGAGACCTCCCGTGTGATGACAAACTCACCTTCACACATCTGAGTGAAATAGTTCTTTTTCCTTCACAAGCAAATCAGAGAAACTCTGAAGAGTATGTTTCAAGGAACTTAACCTGGCTCAAGGAGCAAATAGCTTTAGATCAGAAAAACTAAGCTGGTAATTCAGATTTATTGAATCAAGCGCCAGACCAAAAGGTTCTTGACAAGTCACTTCTAACCCTCAGGCCTGCAGAGGGACCTCTGAAGTCCAGCAGTGCATGGATCAGCTGCAACATTTGGGGCTGGCTGGAAACAATACATTTGTTACTTTCCAAAACCTGTCCAGGTGTTTAAGTAATTTTCCTAGAAAACTCAGCAGCTGTGCATTTGGGGTTCCCATATCTTTCCCTTGGTTGAACAATCACAGAGAAGTTTATAGCACTCAAACTTTGTGTAAAGCAGCCATTTGTTCAGAGCCCCAGCTGTGCTTTGAAGAGTGTGTGTGCCCTGACTTTGCACATCTGGCCTAGCACAAGCTGTTTGGTGGCTTCCATGCCTTCTGAAGGCTTTAGGAGGGGACAGACGTAACAGGGGGTGAAGGAGACTGTTCTTCTTCACTAGCAAGGCAAATATTTGACAACCCCCACAGGAGAGCAAGGCCCCTCCATCTGCACCCCCACATCAGCATACCAAGGAAAAGCCGCCTCGCTGGAAATTTTCCCTGGTTTTGAAACCCGAAATTTCGTATACTGTTGCCAGGTAACAACTGCTGCTGAGCTCTTGCAAAATGGCTGCTCCCAGGACCAGAACTCCCCATCACTAGCACATGTAACAAACCTAAACATAACTGTGGGCAAGAGGCAGATCCTTCCAAAGTGAGACAACCTTTCTGCTACTGAATAGGCTTCAACAGATCAGGGTGAGTGCTGCTGCTGCCTAAAACACAAATGCAATTATTCATTTGCCAGATTCATTATGGACACAGAAATATGCAGTGACAGGGTGCCCCAATGCAGGAACAATTTGGACACCCACCTCAGTGTAGAAAAAGCAGCAGCACTCACACAGCACAAGGAACTTCAGGCAAGGGAATGTGATCCAGCACCTCCCACTGGTGCTGTTCTTGCTGTTACAGGATTAAGATGTGCCCCTTATTCCTACAGCATACGGTGGGTGCTTGTCCAGTTGCAGCTACTTCCACTGACAGCACTTGATCCTTTGTGACCAAAGGCAGGAAAATATTCCCTACAGAAAAAGCATCCAGTCTCCCAGAGAAAGATGATACGTGCTTTGCCCTTTTGCAGCCACAGCAAAGTCTCATGTAAGTACTGCTGCTCTTTTACACACAGCAGGACAGTGATGTTTGCTCCATGAGAAAAAGGAAGGAGGAAACACTCCCCAGAGGCTGATGGGCCCAGCATCAGCTCACCCAAGTTCTGGAAGGGGCATAGCTCAGTCTGTGCTAGTGGAAGCCAGACAAGCACAGGTGTTGCCTGTGCACAATCCTGGAGGCATAGAAGAAGGGAAGAGGCTCTATTTAGCAAGAACATGAACTAAACCAAAAGGTTAAGCCAGACTGGTAGATCGAGGTCTCAAAGGGAAAGAAGGGTGTTTGTATTCATTACCTTTTCAAAGAGCAGGAGCAGTCAGAACTGAGACTGAACTCCTCCTGCTCCCACCATCAGCTGCACCAGGAGATGCCAGCCTGTACTGAACACTGCCCTGATACACCACGAGCAGGGTGAGCCCACGTAACACCTGCTTAGCAGCAGAGATCTCTGCGTGGATGGAAGGATCCTGCCCAGCACCAGCAGGGATGCTCCTCCTCAGCACAGTGGCACTGACAGCCTGTCCCCACATCCCAGCAGGCAGGTCCATACTTTGGCAACAGCTACTGAAGCACTGGATGAAGTTGCCAAAACAGGGAGAAGCTGTGTCAAGAGAGACAGACTGGGTAGTGGATTACATTTTCACAATCACCAAGCCCAGCAGAATTAAAAAAGTATTGTGACAGCTGTAAACTCTTTAGAGGAGGGAGTGTTTCTTGCCACCTGCCTGAACAGCACCTAGAGGAACACAACACTGCTCACAGCTACCTGCACATGGTACTGCAAAACTTGAAGGCTCCCCTATTCCTCTCCCCTGGCATCCTAACAGGAGTTTCAGAGACTTTCAGCTAACATGTGCACTCTTCTTCTTCCCCTTATTATGTCAGTCTTTTCAAGTTTATTTGCTGTTACCCAGGCAGTGATTTCTTCTGAGAACCACCACAGGTTCCTTCTGTGAACTTCCTGCCCACTTGCTCCTTCTCCTCTCAAATGCCTTCTTGTGCACTGGAGCTAACAGAGAAGGTAAAAAGGGAAGGAACAGGAAAGAAGAATGAAAGAAATAAGGCATATTCTGTCAATAACTCCTTGACTTCAACCAGCAGGAGAAGCTGCTTCAGGAGAAAGTCATCTTGAGCAACAACTCCAACCATTTCTCAACCACAACATATCCTTTCAGTTCAGAAACTGCTTGTGAAATGAGTGTTCCCCATCCCTGCACTGAGCTCTCCTTCCAGTCTTCCAAGTACAGTGCCGCACTACAAACAAAAAATGTATTTTACTTGTAAGAATTAGAATTCAGGAACGTGCTAGCACTGCAGAAACCACAGAAACTATTCCAATTAATGAGAAGATTCTCTAAGGGTAGTAGAGCTAATGAAGCTGCCTTCCTGTAGACTTATTCCATCACCTCACAGGCCTGTACAGCCCTCCACAACCATCCCACACCCAACCTCTTTTCCTTTTGGCCAAGCAAAAGGCAACACACATGGGAGTTCCTTTGGAGGTAACACATTCCTGCTGAGTCTCAGGACATTTTGAAGTTATGTTATTCCTGTCCTGCCTTTCCCTTGAAAGGAGCACAACAGGGGCATAATTCTGTCCTCTGCCCAGAGGCTAAGATATTTTTGCAAAGTATTCATGTCTCAGCCTCCTCACCACATTTGACTGAAACACCACGGCAGGTTCAACAAGGGAGATGAGAGAGAGCCGAAGCTCCAGGAGAGTCCAGCTGATTCCTGAGCCCACTGCTGATACTCCTACAGGCAGAAGGGAGCCCGCTACACTCTGAGCAGAGAGGTATGATAATTCAGAGCACAGGGAGAAGACTCACAACCACTTCAGAAGAGGTATTTGTGATCCCATTTCACGTACAAATAAGGAGAGTGAAAAGTTCCTGTAAAGAGGGAACCTGGCACTGATCTCGGAGCAGCCGACCAGCCCCTTCCACTCAGCCCAGAGAGACGCCTGGGAAACACTCCAAGTACTCCTGGGAAGGGGGGACACTCGTGTCACCCAGGTCGGTGCTCTTCAGCTCCCAGCAGCAGCACCTCCCAGCCGAATGGAGCCCCGAGACGGCCGCAGCAGCAAGCTCTGGGGCCGGCCTGCTTTCGCTCTGCCCAGCGCCACCAACCCTCTCCCTCAAGGCAGGTCCCCAGCCCGGGGGCGCCTCTCCTCCCCGGCCGCTCCTCACCGCGCCGCCGGCTCCGGGCTCTGCGGGGAGCGAGGCAGTGCCGAGCGGGACCCCCTGGCCCTGGGCAGGTCGGAAGGCGCTGCCAGGCGCCCCGAGGCGAAGCGGGCCCGGCCGGGCCCCGAGCGCGGCCGCTGACAACCGGCGGGGCGGCGGCGCAACGGCCGAGGGGCTCCCGCGGCGCGGCCCGAGACAAGGCCCCGCCCGGCCTGGCCCGGCGGCCTCTCGCGCCCCCCCGGTCCCTGCTCCTCACCTCCCGGCCGGTCCAGCTTGAGGATGTCCCGCAGGTGCTGGGTGGCGTCCTCGATGTCGATGCTGGAGCAGGAGGCCATGGGGCCCGGCGCGCCGCCCGCCCGCG
This sequence comes from Fringilla coelebs, assembly GCF_963513975.1. Lineage (NCBI taxonomy): Eukaryota > Metazoa > Chordata > Aves > Passeriformes > Fringillidae > Fringilla > Fringilla coelebs. The sequence continues at coordinate 6,750,527 of NC_140040.1, read as the reverse complement.
CCGCCGCCACCGCGCTGCCCGGCCCGGCCCCGCCGCCCGCGCTTCCGCCTCCGGCCCGGCCCTGCGAGCGCCGGGCGGAAACCGCCGCCCGAACGGAGCGTTCCCGGCGCGGCGGGGGCGGAGCCGGGAGCGGCGGGGCCGGGCCGGGCCGGGCCGGGCCGGGCAGCGCGGCCCGGAGCTCCCCCGCAGCCCCCACCCGCCCCCGCCCCCGCCAGGCTGGGGACAGTCGCCCTGGGCCAGCCCCGCTCACAGCGGCTCCCGCCGAACGCGAGGAGGCTGCACACGCCGCACAGCGCGGGACCTGAGCAGGGCTGCAGGCGCCAACTCCTGGGGGGCGGCACGGGAGCCACCCCCTGTGTTCGCCGGGGGAGAACACACAGGTGTCCTGCTTGGCTTTGAGAGGGCGCGGAGACTGACTGCAGGCTACCACCACTGTTGTCATCCTCCTGTACTATTGGGGAGTTTGCATCGGTAACATACAACAGGTGAGAACTACGCTGTCCATGTTAAAAACTGAGCCAGAAAGCTTTATTACAAAAGCTGCTGAGAAGGAAAAGGTGTATGGAGGAGGGCAAACCTGCCCTGCACTCACTGCTAAAACTGCCAGGAATCGTTCAGCTCGAGCTCCAGCTCGGCAATCATTCCCCCACCAAACAGACACAGTCTACCCCCAGCAAGCACTATCACACACACTCCACAGCCAACTCATAAAAATAATTTAAACTTTTAAGAAAATCTCTGTTTTATTGTGTAATGTAGCATTGAAACATCTGAACAAATCAATAACTGGGCTGTACAGGCTGCTGTTCTTTCATTTCTTTGGGTTATAGAGCATCTTGTCAGTACATAAACAACAACCTTTTGCATTATAAATTCTTTCCGAGGCATGCTGGTACAACACAAATTTCTCTTATCAAATGCAGCTAAGTCTAACTTCCAAACATCATGCACAAGAAACTCATCTAGTCACAATGTAAACTCAGCAGAAGGGCAGGTCACAAGTCTTGCTTGCTCACACTCTGCAGTGCTGCAGGTTTGTGTATGATATTTGGAATGTTCCGTGAGTGTGAATAATACCAGTTAAGAGGAGAGGAGGAAAACAAAACAAAACAAAACAAAACAAAACAAAACAAAAAAAAAAAAAAAAAAAAGGAAAAAAAAATAAGAAAAAAGAAAAATGAAAAAAAAAAAAAAAGCCCGGGTGCCTCGGGATGGGCTGCTCAGCCGAAGTTGTGCAGTGCTAGCCTGAACATGTCATTGGTGCAAACCCAGGCATCGTTGATGTTCTTTAATAGAAATATCTGGTGGAATCCCATGATAGGATCTTCATCAGCCTGTAGAAAGAGAGGGGGGGAAAAGGTTCAAAACATTCACTTTTTTGAGAAACTTAGTCCAAAACTCACAATGAGACAACTTCAAGCTAATATTAAGAGTGACATTACATGCTGTAAGATGTGCAGTACCCCAGGAGACACCAATTCCACCAGAGGGTCTGTTCTGAGGGGCCGTGCAGACAAACACCCAGGGCCCAGAGACAAGGAAATAATGCAACAGCGTCTGAAGTTGGGGTTTTGTAGAAGACTTGCTGACATGTCACTCACCACACTGATGGAACATGCCTGCCTCAGTGTTGAATCACAAATCCCTTGCCCAGGAATTAAGCTTAAAATAAAGTGGTTCAATTTTTAACTGCTGAACTTTGGGTTGATAGCAGAAGGGAGTTTCAGGGAGTTTCTGTAGAGGTTGATATCAACACTTTGCCTGCATGATCCAGGTGATCTGGGCTTTGAAGGCCTTGCCAGAGCAGGTGCAGCTGGCCAGTAACACAGTACTTCCCATTCCAATGTCCAGCAACAGTTGGAAGGGAGCAGAGCATTCACTACAGCTGTGACAATGTGTGCTAAGCACAGGGAATGGCTGCAGCAGAGCCTCCACTCCTGCCTGACAATATGTCTGGGTATTTACAATATTACTACAAAAGCAGAAAAGAGGGAAACTATTACTCCCACCTAATTTTATTTACCCATCTTCTCAGAGACGTTGTGCTGGAATTAAATCCTCAAAATAACATAAATGATTCCCAAATCAATCAGCTGGAAATCACACAACAGGATTTAATCTGAACAGCACACAGGACCAACTACAAAACAATCTACTGATGGTGGCTGTAGTGTGTTCAATTCAGCATTTTTGGAGGATTTTAAGCTTTATTTTTTCAACACATGACTATTCAGCTTCAGAAAAGGGAAGAAATTTATAAAAAGAGGCTTGAAAAGCAGCAGCCAGAGCAGCTGATGAAAGAGGCTGTCAAGGCACTGAATGTTCACTGGCAATGCCCTGCTGCTGTTCACTGAGAAGAAGTGAAAAGTCTGAAGAGCAAAGCAGACTACAGAATAAACAAAAAATACTTTAAAAAAGTATTCATGGACTGTGAAACAAGTCAGCTTTGAGGGCCAACTTGCAAAGGACATCACTTATATCACAGAATAGCAAGTGTGCCAGAACACTGGTGGCATCAGGTGCATGGAAAGGAAGCATTCAGATCCAAAAAGCACAGCATGGATTTCACAGTGACAACTGCCTGGGAAGTTAAGTGGTGTACATGAAGTGCAGTTTCAGTAACTGTGTGCTAATTCACAGAGTAAACCAAAGTGGGCCCTAGACCGGCCCATCATGAAAGTGATACTGAAATAATAATAGATATTTATTTATTAAACCAGCTGAGAGCTCTAAAGCTATGAAGGCAAGCACAGGGTTAGCAGTCGTTAGGAAAGTACAAAGAACCAAAACCCAGAAGTAAGCAAATGCATAAATAGGCAAAGAGCACCCACATATCAAATCCTGCATGCATTCCTTATAAGTTAAAAAAATAAAATGCTACAATAAAGTCATAAAAGGACAAGAAAAAGGATCCAGCTACAGGATAGTTTCCTACTGAAGAAAGTAAATTGAGTGCAACCTTTCAGCTTGCAAAAACATGAGAATGGGGAGAACAGGCAAGACAAATTACTATAAAACCAGGAAGAAGAAAATGAATGAGGAAACCACTACAGCCAGAAATTAGGAAGGCAACAAGTAAGGCCAGGAGTACGAGCAAGTCAGTGCTCAATACATGACTGAATGAGCAAGACAAGTGCCAGCAGTCACTGTCCAGCAGACAAACAGAGCAGCTTGTCCCTCACATCTGCTTAGCACAAGGCAGAGGCTCCCTAGGAACGAGCCCAGTGTGAACACCAGCAATTCTGCTGGGCTACACCAGCCATCCATCTCGTGTGTTAGCACACATGACAGCAGTCATGGCAATTATTTCAAAGGAAGTACTGTCCCTAATACACGTGCCCAGAAGAGAGGCTCACATATCTGTGCTGTAGAGGTGGCCTGTGCACTGAAGCCTGTGGGTTTGTGCCTTTTCCAGCTGAGGCATTTTCACTGAGGCATCTACTACAAGTTGCATAAGTACTTTTCACACCAAATTTGAGCTTGTCATTACTGACATGAGTATGCTTTAAAATAAATCTCTGGAAAAAAAAATACCATCTCCAGACAAGCTTTAGTGTAGGTCTCCTTGATTTCTGAAAAGCCTAGTAGGCTCTGATAAGAGCACTGTAGCTCTTGATGCTTTGGCTTAAGGAGAATTTCCTCCTTTCTTAAGAAATTAAGGGCTGAACACATGAAGAAAGACTAAAAGGGAATTGTCCCCAAAACATTTGGTGTGGTACAGACAGCAAATTCCCACAATGAAGTCACACATTATTTTCTTTATTCCTTTCATGTCCCTCCATAGCATAGAGGAGCAGTATACTTTAAAAACAAGGAAAGTCTCAGGCTATATTCAAGGTGAAGTATATATTTATAGTCCATTCCCCAATTCTGACTATGTAATATTAGCACATAGCAAAGGCTCACAGTTTAGTGACTCAAGATGCCACAGAAAACGCAGACTAATCCTATTCCATTTTAGTTTAGATCTTCATCACAGCTCAGATAACACCACTGAAACTCTCTGTCTTTACTTTTCACTCCAAATTCAGGCATGTTCAACTCAGGACTTGCATTCCACATGTGAGCCCAGGCTCAAAACACAAGGGGCTTTAGTCTTTCTATAAAACTTTCCTTTGTGCAGTTCAAATTCTTCTATGACATCATTGAATTAAAACAAAAATTAAACAAGTCCCAGAATGAGACTGAAAGAATCCTCTGATTTCCAGGCCAGGCTTTTGCTCAGCATGAGTACAGACTACAGCAGCTCTGCATCACAGAACCACTGAACAGGCTGAGTTGGTCCATAGATGGGACCTTTAGAGATCATCTAATCCGATCCTCCTGTCCTGGGCAGGGACATCTTTCACTGCATCAGCCACAGCCTTGTCTAGCAGAGTCTTCAAATTCTAATAGAACAGATGTTTCACAAGGTGTCCAGGCAGCACTTCCCAGGGTTTCAGTCTTCTCATGAAAATCTTCCCTTGTGTCCCCACATTCCAGGTTATGGTTTCTAACCACTGTCCCTTGTTACACTGTCTGGCACCACTGAGAAGAGTTTGCTTTCAAATTGTTGGAAGTACTCAGTTACTGACATTTCAAGCAGATGCCCTTAGCCACCTCCTCTCCCAGTTCCACAAGCTCTTCATCACCCACAATCTTGGCAGCTTTTTGACCTTTCAGTTTTTCTACATCCTTTCTAACCTGGAGGCTCAAAAGGAAGTCCTCAGCTCACAGAGCAGTGAGTCATGTCAGAGTTTTAGATGCAACACTGCTTTGCATTTCAGGTTTAGCTACACAACTTTCCTCCTCTTGCCTGGTCAGAGAGAGTTTTACTTCTTCACCAGCACCCCCAGCAATTATTGATTGAACTGCAGGGTTGCAACAACCCTTACCTCAAAGGAAAGGATAATTACTTGAGACTGCAGGTTCTTTCAGATGTTAAGCCTTTTATTTAACAGGCTTTAGGCGGTGCTTTAAGTGTTCAGCATGCATTACAAAAATACCCAGTGATTTTAATTGCAAATTTCCTTTTCCTTTTAAGACTAGGAAACACTGCATAACAATTAGTTATTCACAATTAATTCTGCATGATCACTTCAAAAAAATCACACTCTGAGGAGGGCCACAGATCTGCCACATGGCTCTGAGAACACACAAGCCACAGCCATGCTTCTCAGCCGAGCTCAAGGGACAGAAGGGCAAGAAGAGAGCACTCCTTACTCAACCAGGACAGCGAGGACTGGAAGACAGGGAAGGCAGAGGGTTAAACGTTGTGGAGGGCTAGCCTGAAGACTTCGTTGGTGCACACCCAGGCACCTTGCAAATTTTTCAACAAAAAGGTTTGGTGGAAGCCTAGAACTTGGTCATCATCTGCCTGAGCATGACAGGAGAAATACATTACTAGGTGAAGCACACTGAAGGTACTGGGTGACATTCTGGATGAACATTGGCAAAGGAGGGTCACACCAAAAGGAATTCACTCCTTAAGGCTTAAACTGATGCTTACTCTTCCTAGCTGAAGCAAGCAAGCAGCACTCAGACAATGAACAGCAATAAAATCCAATACGATCAGAATAAGTGGATATATATTTATTATACCTCTACAAAAGGATAACCCCTCCCAAACATTAATACCTATCAGCATCCGTTAAAGAGGATCTTGGAAAGCAATCACTGCACTGCTTTAGCCAGCCAGTTAGATCCCTGCTAGTGGCAGTCACTACTTAGGTGCTCTGTTACTCTGCAGCATCTTCTCAAAGAGGCTGTTGTGCCCCAGCCCCTCAGTGCAGGTGATTATTCTGCTGCAAAAGGTTGTTTTCAAAAAAATTTATTTATAGTTCATACCGGTATATTAGCATGCTACTGGTGGTCTTGGAAGTGCCCTTCCTTGTGCAAAATTCTCTTACAGTTCTCCTTGAGAGCAATATATGCAGGCTGAGCAGCCACATCACTAAGAAGGCAGCTTTAAATAACAGTGAGTATGCAGCTCCACCTTTGCCTGCTATAGTGTTCCCTGCTCAACTGGAGCTACATGTGACCACTTGTTAAAATGCACCACCTGCACCCAGTTGTTCTCAGTTACTGTATTGTACCCAGAGCAGAACTGAGATGCAGTAGAATGGCTGTCAACATGTGTGAATTGGCACGAGAGAAAAGCATTCACTACATATGACAGCCAGGCTCATTCATGGCATAGACTGTTCCTGATATTTCATTTGTCCACCTCTAAATATCACACAAGGCAGAAGCATGAAGTTAAGGTTTTAAGTTGACTTTGACTTTCTGGACACTTGTTCCGTGAGAAGCAGCACTCCTGGGATTAAAATGTGATTTTTAAAGCTAAGGTTTGAGACACATAAATGTGAAGAGTGGAAAAACCTTTCCTCACTTACTAAAAATTCACAAGCAAGTTGGATTTGATCATGACCATAGGCGTACTTTAACCCAGTATTTTCTCTCCAAATACCTGTATGCTCTAAAACATGATCCCCAAATTATACTGAGTAGTTTCAGCTTGCTGAAATTACTCAGAGATTAAAAAAATACATCAGAAAATACTACTCCCAGTCATGGAATTTATGGAAAGCTCCCAGACTGCATTTACAGTCCCTCCATATTAATGGATTATGGTTTGAGAAAACCCAATAACTTTACAGAATCTTTTAGAACTTGGTATCTTGCCAAAGGATCCAACACAATCATTGCTGCAAGCTGCAATCTGCTTGATAATTATGTAAAAACCTTAAAACATGACTGTGCAAAACTAGGTGCAGATGTGACTGGCCCAAGACATGGAGTCAAAAGGTCTTGATGATCATATTGCAGAATTTTGTGCACACCCAAGAGCAAAGCTGAGGGGATCAGCATGTCTGTCTTTTAATTCAGTGCTTTCCATGGTCACTTGTGGCTGCTTTTCCACAGTGTGTGCAGGTGGGACTGAGCAACAAAAAATCTGGAATCCAACTTGCAGCTAGGAAGCAGGAGCAACTTTAATGAGAGCCAAAGCTGCCTCTGTTAGGTTTAGCAGTGGATGCATTACACTGGGCAATGCTCTTCTCAGCTGCCCAGCCCAAAACAAAGAGAACAGCTTAGCAAGCAGATTCAAACAGTCAGTCCTATGTCTGCTTAGTAAACAGTACAGTGTCAGGGGAAGTTTGAATGCTTTGATACTAGAAGTGCCATCAAGTTAGCAGGAAAAGGAAATCTAAACAGCAATTTTAAAACAAACTGGGTGCAGGTAACTCTAAAGACTGCATGGCATTAGAGGCCTGACTTCACAGCATGTCTGGACCAAATGAGCTCTGATAACTTTAACTAGTGCTATGTAGTTTCACATTTTTTAAACCAACACCACCCACTGTGAGCAAGTTCTGCCTGCAGCTGATTTTATGTACAAAGTATTTTTTTTGCAAATTCCAGGACAATGTCTTTCTTTCATAAGCAGCTTCATGAATTTACAAGTCTGTGGCCCTGGTATATTGGCAGACTGGGTAAGTTTACACAGTTCAGTAGTATCACTCACACAGCAATATGATCATACTAAGCCTGAAAATATTCTGATTCTTCACAAGAAGCAGCTGTTACAACACAAAGTGTTCGATCTCAGAGGCAACATTCCCATTGCCAAATCAGTTTTGATTACAGAGGTACAGGACTGTACTAACACCAGGATGGTATTCTTATGTCCTGTGACAGTAAAAAAAAAGTATGGACTCACTGAAGGGTGGTCAGTTAACAAAATGAAATCTGCTAAATCAGAGCTCAATGCAAATATTACATCAAGGAGGATGTTAAACTAGATGTGCTTAAATTGTCCAAGAACAGTGTGACAATGCTTTTAAATGCAAGAGAGGACACCAAAACCTTACTGCATCAGGGTAAGGGAAATACTGATGCCTCTAGAACCACATGGTATTTGTCTGCACAGTAAAATCCACAATACTTTGCTTGGCAGAACATGACTGTCAAATTACAGGTGGTTTACCTAGAACTAGGTATCTGAAGGAAGGAGCATTTCTTGACAGTCTTGAACAGCAGAGGAGCAATATCCCAATGCAAGCTTATCCCTGTTCCTTCCCCACCCATAAAAGCATTTAAATCTATTCAGAAATCAGATGATTTAGAATCCTGCAAAAGTCTAAGACATAAGCACTCGTTAACCTGTAATGGAAAGAGTTTACCTTAAGCTGTCCCACTACCATACTGAGTATACAGCTATCAGGTGTAGGTTGGTGGTCTTGTGCTGTGATGCTGTGTTGTATTTTTTGGAAAGGAAGGCTCTGCAATGAAAAGAAATCAAAATAAGGAAATGTACAGAAATGGAATTATTTAACTTACAAAACAAAGACTGAGCAAATCCAACATTATGAAGTGTTAGACTATAGTGGCAGTACTGCACAGAGAACTGTTGCAAATGAGGGCACTACTCATGTGGGGGGTAAATTTTAACAGGTATATTTTTAAAGTGCCAAGAGGAAATAATGTCACCATACACACTAAATGGTATCTTCTCCTACTCGTAACTGCACTGCTTGAAGGGTTTCAGATAATCTGTAAGCTCCAAGTTCCTATGATGAAGGGACAAACCTCTGCTCTGAATTGTGTTAAAAGATTTTATCATCTAATATTTGATGTTTACCAGACAACTCTGAATTTGCTTCTTTGTTAAAGTGGCTATGAATGGAAAAGTGGATGAAATCTTCAAGACTTGAAATCTACATATCCACTCTTGCCCTTTTTAATTCCCTTGACACTCAGGTAGCCAATGTCAGTACGTCTGGAGGTGTGTGTGCAAGGAACACACCTTGAGAAACACCAGGCATTGTAGAGGAATTCCTGTCTTTCAACTTTGACCATATTCACATTTTAACACAGACAGTTCCAAGCAGTGAATGTGAAACACCTAGGAGATCTGAGAGTCCTGTCACACAAATGCAATTTTGGTACTGTTCTCCCAAAAGCTGCATTATTGCTAGGTACCTTAGTGGCAGTTCAACATGGATGGAGCTCTAGATGACCATGTGGCAGATACCCAAAGTCCAGGAACTGCACAGCATGGCAGCACGTGGCCATTCAAACCTCAGGTGGCACTTGGATGCCTTTGCTGCATTTGGAAACAGGCTGAAACAGATCCAAATGCATACTCCAACAAGTCCTGCATTTCCCTCTAGTGGAAGGAGCCTCAAAGACTTCCTAGAAGGCCTAGGTAGAGACACAAGTCCTGCTGTCACAGATATGAAGTACAGTCTTGGCTCTACAAGCCTAAGGCTCTAGGAAGAATTCTAGGAAGCTAAATCCATGGATAACAGAACACACAAACTGTGGAAGGATCAGGACCTGAGGAAGCAAATGAAGTCTAGGGAGCAGCCCTCTAATTAGAGGGACACGATTCAAGAACACCCTTTAATAAAGCCTGTGGTGTTTCCTCTCGGCCAGGAGTGCAATCCCAACCAGCTCAAAGTGCAAAGTGAACCAACTGCTTTGTGGTGTGGAATAGACATTTGGCAACAACACAAATCCAGAACCTTCTTTTCTGAATGACCAGCAGACTGTTTTCCAGGGTCACCATCCTGAACTTGAATGTGCAAAATGCCCACACAGACTGCTCAAGCATAGGCTGGGAAGTTCCTTTGACAAAAGGGTATTCCAAAGCCTAGTCCCACCTCAACACAAGAGCTTCTTGTTGAACAAGCCCTGCAAAAAGATTCTCTTGAAAAGGCAGAGGGATGAAGGGGAATGAATGCAATTCATTCCAGGGAGGAAGGAAAAGGCTTTGGAATCAAGAGCTCTGCAAAATGGTAACAAGGAGGCTGGGTAACACAGAGGCTGTTTCAAGTACCTGATTCCACAGGACAAGAGGAAATGGCCTCAAACTGCATCAGAGGAAGTTCAGGTTGGACATCAAGAAGAATTTCTTGCTGAAAAGCTTAAGCATTGTAATGGGGTGCCCAGAGAAGTGGTGGAATCAGCATTCCTGTAAGTTTTCAAGAAACACTGGACATGGCACTTAGTGCTATGTCTAGTTAAAAGGTGGTGTTCAGTCAAAGGTTGGACTCGATCTTGGACAACTTTTCCAACCTTAAAGACTTTCCTCTTCAGAGGAAAGGACCCCAGATAGCTGGCCAGCCTAGTGAGCTACTCATGTGATGCACTGGGAGAAATCCCACTGGAAAGGGTAGGAGTGTAGGTGACAGAAAAGATCACTGATTTTTTGGATAGGCAGAGGCTACCTCAAAAGGATAGCTACTTATAGACATGCATCTGTACTGGAATAAAGGATTTTGTGATATAAAAAGTACAATAAAAGTGTCTAAAAAGCATGAAGCCACACAACAAGCAAGGTTTTCACCATCCCCTGACATTAGAAATTGACTGGTCTTTCACTTCGAAAACTATAGAATCTCTTTGAAGTCAGGTAAGAGAAATTAGGCAAGAATAAAGTTGAGTAGCATAAACTCACTGCTGGCAGCAAGAATACCTGTCTCAGCTTCCTCCTTGGTCCAGTATGTTCACAGAACTACGTAATTATCTTAAATGCTTCGTGTAAATCAGGCTGCCCCTAATTAGCACAGGCACTCTATGTTAAACAAGTCCAGCTCCAATTAGGACACAAGGAACAAGTATCAACTCCCACGCTGTAGCAAGGTACAGATGTCCTGGGCCTGCAGAGCAATGCCCATACAACCTTGCCCTACTATATTAGATTGAAAAGGTGCCATACCATTGCTGTCACACAGCAAAGAACTTGATCTAAAAGAAAATGCCACCTCTTGGTGCTTACATCAGTTCACCAGCCAGGCACTGAAGGACACAAGACCACAAAAGTGTGAAAGAATTTCAGTGTCAAACTTTCAGGGCTGTGCTGAACTGACTAAGCAGCTCCAGAAGCGGAGTAGGTGAGCACATAAAGCTGACACAGCAATGGGAGCCCGGGCAGCTCAGTGCTGACAGAGGAATGCTGAACGACATTAGAGTCACTGTAAGCTGATACAGCCCATGACGAGCCATGGTGGTGGAAGGGCACCTTTTCCTCCTTACTTTAAGCAGATGGATACAAGCCTGAAAAAATTTCCCTGAAGCAGAATAGTGTGTCTTCACTCACCAATTCCGACTGCAGCAGGTACATAAATCCAGAAAGTCCACCTTGTACCAGTGACAGGGAAAGTAAAGATGAGCTGTCACAGTGGGAAAGGGCTAGAACTGCACTGGGCTGAATCCAAGGCAGCAATCAGACACTGTGGCCAAGCAAATGCTTGGCTGGTTGGGTATCTAAGTGGCTGCAAGCCCAAAAGTCTAAAGAACACTGAGTACACAAACAAGCAACCCTGAAGCTTGGGAAGCTCCTCATACAAGCAAGCAGTTGCTGCTGTTTCTGAGATGTGCAACCTTCTCAAAAGCAACACAGGTACCTAAAGCACAGACCTGAGGGCAAACCTCAGTCTTTACAATTAAAGATGCCTTAGGCAAAAGAAGCAATTCCAAAACACAGGAGCAGTAGCTGTGCAATAAGCCAAGTGTCAAGTTACAATTACTTTTCTTCTCAATGTGTAATAAAAATGTCTGAAATACCATACTCAGAGCAGACTGTCTGGTGACCTAAAAAGCATGCCCTCTGCATATCTTGCAAGAGAAACAAACTTTCTAGTCTTATGACAGCTCGCAAGTACCCCCAGTTTTATAAAAGAACCATGGATTTACACAGGAAGATAAATATTCTTTTAGTTTAAACGAACATAGAATTCCAGTGTCCTCTCACTTGCTGAAGAGGAAACACATTTCAAAGTCCTGAACCATACCTGCTCACATCTGAACTGCTGACAAATCTGCATTGAAGATAAGTCAGCTTCTCCACTATAGAACTTATTTGCAGTTTACGTATCAGAAAACAAGTTGTTCCTTGCTGTAATGTGTCTAGCCTTTATCACAGACAGATCCAAGTAACAGGATTGCTATTGCTTCTTCCTTGGCATGCCTTAAAAGAGCAAAGGCACCTTTCACTCCTCTAGATCAGAGGCAGCTTATGCATTAGACCTTTTAAAAAAAATAAATCAATAATGTCAAATACAATTGCAGTCACAAAATAACCTTGCAAACTATGGAGTTAATTAACATTCCAACATTAGAGCTGTCAGTGGAACAACCCACTGGACAGCAGTAATTCATAACATTTCTTGAAGACCTAAGCTGGAAGCACAAGTTCAAGATTTTTGAACTGTTTAAGTCTAACTCAACTTTTCAGAAGCAATTATCTTCTAGTCTTCCTAACTGTTTCCCAAAACATTCAGTAAGGATTACAGACTTACAGTGAGTTTTTCAACAATGGCTGCTTTGCCCTGGAACTGCTGTCCTTCCCACGTAAGGCATGATGCATCAATCTGGGGGAAAAAGAAAAATGTCATCAACTTAGGTAGCCCTTAAGCAATCCTGATAAGAGACTATGCATTTAGCTGAAATCCTCAGAATCCAGCTATTTGAAAACTACCTCAAAGGGACATAAAAAGAAACCAGCAAAATCAATTGAAGAAGTTTGGAACAATCAACTAAAAATTAAGTAGAACACATTGCATTTACAGAAGTCTACCAGCAAAAAAAAATCCTGCCTTTGGATAAGTCAGCTTTCAGAAGAAAATCTAAAGGATAAAAAAATTTCAAAATTTTACAGACACAAAGTCAAGCAAGTGGAAAGAGAAAAAGATATTAAGAAAACTGACAACATGGGTTACACCACCAGGGTAGTGCTTCAACTCACCTAGCTCAAGCAATTCAAAAGTGATTGGACAGATCCCTACCTGGAATAGGTGACAAAAGTCTTAACTGACTTGGATTACACCACTAAAGATAAACTGAATCTTGTGGTGGAAGTAGTGATACAGGAATACAAACCAAATCTAAGCTCCCTGCTGCATTCCTGCATGCTGTAAAATTTGTTTGCTCCCCCAGGGTCTCTGAAGGGAAAAAGCTCATCATTAAAAGCCCATTTCTACAGAATTCCCCCAAAATTATACAAATTGTGACCTTGGTGCATTTCAGCCATACAAAACAGGGTGTGTTTTCTCCACAATTCAGGAGCTGCACAAAACAACACACATCAGTGACCTGCATAATAGTTCTCCCAATTACATGTGCACAGGACTCTTCATTGAATGATGGAAGGCAGAAAGACCCTCAGGGTGAAAAAAAGCCAGGAGTTCACTGTGTGGAAGGCCCTACACCCAGGAATTTAAATTAGTTTGTACTTAACACCACTTTGAAGACTGAATGTACTTTGGTAATAAAATACAAACTACTAAGAGCCTCCATACTTAGAGCTGTGGTTGGAACACAAACTGCTTGGTTTTCTTTCTCCCTAGGCTCTGTACACAGCTTCTTGGGCAAAGTCAACCAATAGTCTGGCAGGTAGCAAGTACACAAAAATCCCAAGAGCAAATGGTGTCAGTGCTGCTGGATATTGCTGAGGTACAAGGAGGGGTGTCAGAGGGTGTTGAACCATTTAAATCCTCAAGAGCTTGCTGAAACTTCAGCTCATCCAGCAGATGAAAAACCAGCCAGAAAAACAGGATGTGCTGCTAGAAGACTTGTCAGCCTTGAACCTCTTGCTGCAACTCCTCAGCCACCCAGCAGCATTCCTCACCATCAGCAATCAGCTCCACATACAGAGCACTTTGCGTGCTCTGGAGGAATCTTCCCCCAAAACTAAAAACTGATGTTCCTTGAGTTGTTAATTACAGTTTTTATTCTGGTATCCAAGTCTACTTCAACCCAAATAAGAAGCAAAAATAAAAACCTAATGTTTGAGGAAATTTAAACTAAATTTACACTCATTTAACATGTTATTCTACATTTTAAACTGGATTTAAAACTGTAAATCTATTTTACTGTTCAGAGGATTAATATAGCATGAGGTCCAAGAAACACCTGCAAGAACTGCTAAACACAGGGTAGGACTTAAATTACATCCCACTTTAAGAGGGATCCAAGCAAATCCATGCCTGCAAATTAATGGCAAACTAAGACTAGAATGTTTGCTTTTACAGAGCACTTCATCCCAGGATTATCATCAAACCCCTCCAAAACAAATCTCTGCCTACAGGTAAACAGGGCTTTTGTGAGTCTGACTGCCTATAAGGCAAACAAAGCTCCAAACAGAAGTGAGACATAAAAGAAAAGCAATAAATAAAAGTGAGTGTGATTGCACTGACTGGCATTCTGGAGTCAGGATAAAGCTACTATCCCACCCTGTGTATTCTCACACATCAAAACAGGGAATTCCAGACAGATAAGGGGACAGAGTCCCAGCTCCCCTTCTGTGGATACTTACATATATTGCTCCTAACTGAGTCCTGTCTGCATCAAAAAGCTGGTAGTAATGTTGTACAAAGCTGGATCCAATCTGCTCCCAGATAGGCTTGTCTCCCATTCTGAATCCTCAACCAGAGCCAGTGACTACAAAACAAGCAAACAAAATCATCAGAAACACCACAGGAATACGTGTAACACTTGGCTTGTGCATTAGCATCAAGAAACAGATCCTCTCAACTGGCCTGAATTTTTTTTTGGGATAAGTAGGACAAACTCACCTCTGTATCCTAGACTTGTAAATAAAAGTCTTGGATACTGAATGGCTTAATTTCTAATTACTGGTTTGTAGTGCTATTTCAGTGTGAGGTCAGATCTCATGTACAAAAGTGGAGAACAAGAACAAAACCAAGTGTTACCACCTTGTCTTCACATATTTCAGAAGTTCCACCATCTGAACAAGCTGGCAAGTGCTTGCTGTTTCAACTTGATCTCATTTACTGTAAACAACTGACCTGTTAACATGGATTGTCTGCAAGTGGCTTATACCAACTGATTCATGTATTTAGCTCCTCAGGTATTTCACCATCCACAGGCCATTCTAAGAGTGTCCTGTCAATGGCACATAACAAGAATTAATTCACTAGCTCATTGTTCAACACAAGCTTACTGCCCATCCTCTTCTGTCAATGAGGCTGAAGTAGGCTCAGTGCCTGTGATGATGTCAAGATACAAACCATGATTTTTCATAGTGGCGAGAATCTGCAGTTCCTAGTGAAGGTGCTGAAGGCATCCCACACTTCTGAACACAAGTCCCTCTATTCCACAGGGGTTAAGCATAGAGCACGCACAGCAGTCTAAACAGATGGCTGTATCACATTACATTTTTCAAGAAAGCAAATCATTTATATTTAACCTGATCTTTCTCTGAAAGTCTGAAGAATTGTGCTAAAATTCAAAACACAAAAATGCTGCACACAAACCCCACTAAGATTATATTTTAAGACCTGAGTTCACTTCAAGCAAACTATACTTGCTTAACATCTAGATCTGTCAGCCACTAGTCCCTCTTCTCAATCCCTGTGCAAGAACCTTGGAGTTACAGGTTTAAATTGCACTGCAAGCCTAAAAAATATGAAATTCTGTTTTAGGACACAGGACATATTTTGGTTTCCTTTAGCTGTCAATTACTCACACACCTGTGTAAGATTTAACAAATTCCTAAGAGAAGCAAAACACATATTCCCAAGACTTCCATAGAGGGTACTCCCAGGCCCAGCTTTCTGTGCACAGTTGGACTAGAAAGCTCTTTTCATATTTTAGGCCTCTGAGATTTACTCATACAAATGGGAACTGAAATGGGTTCAGACTCTAGGTTGGAAGTATTAAGGTCATACAGATTTGGCCAGACTTACAGAAGAGCAAATCTCTTTTGTCAGATCAATGGCCTAACAGCAGGTAGCATCTGTGTTTTCAGGGTGGTAAATTCGACTACCAAGAACTGCTATCACAGCTTTAAACATCCTTATTTCACAATCAGACACCTAGGCAGTAAAGCCAACATCAAAGTCACCAAGCCTGCACACTAACATAAAAATTCAAAGTCTTGTTGCCACACCACTATTGTTTCAACTGCTCCAAAGAGATCTACAGGCTGGTGTTGGTCACCATCATGAGCTCTCCACTGATATTTGCAGTACTGATTCCTCAATCTGGAGGAGTTTACCCAGTGTGGCCACTCCTCTGGGAAAACACATCACAAATTAAAAAATCACCCATAGATTGAAAACAAAACCAATCCCACACTCACTTCCCAAACAACTTAAAGCTAGTTCTTTACAAGTGAAATAGTTGTATTGATTGCACATCATAATTGCTGCATATCAGCCTAACCTGGAGATAATCCAGAAATCAAAGAACTTTAGCCTGTATTAGAGGATTTTATGTTGAAGAAAAGACACCCTAAAACCATGGCACCAATTCCCTGGAAACTCTGAGTGATGCCCACCCTGCTGAAGGTAGGACTCATGCCATATTTGGAAACCAGAAGTAGTAGGACTTCAGTTTGATGCCTGCAGTTTCCATTCCAGACCTGTGGGTACCTAGTTTGGGATGGCTCCAGTGGAGCCAACAATCAGCACAGGTGAAAATCACCTTGATTCACTTTGTGTGGATCAAGCTTCAATTCCAACACATGAAGTTACATCACTATCAGATATTCCTAAACATTTAAAGACAAATCTAGTTGACAGTATTATGCTCAGCAGTCACACGTCTAACACTGAACTGAAGTCAAGGACAAAAAATAGCCACCAGCTTATTCTTCTGAAGCTAAAGCAAGGTAGCTGTTGCCATATTAAACTTCCCCACACACAAGATGTGCACTCACCCTTAACAGCTCCCTGTACCATCACACAAACCCAAGATCAAGCTGTATGCCAGTTCTGCACCTCATTTAGTCCCTCAAGGCACAACAGCCTCACTCAAGCACCAGATGCCTTCTGTTCAATCCTGAACCTGTGAGGAAGCCTTAGAGACTGTAAGGAATGAAGGAATTCTTATTTTAAATATGGAAAGTAGAATTACGGTTTCTAGACCTAAAAATTAGTATGTTAGCTTGATATCTCCTCTTAAAAAAAGTATTTGTATTTTGCACAGTAAAATACTATTAAATAAATAGAATAAAAAACAGAATAAATTTGACCAATTATAATGTTGATTTTCTCAGAAATAAGAAAAAGCTAAAAAAAATGTGGTTGAAATTAATGATCCTTGACTAATTTTTTTTTGTTGGCTACAACCTTACTCTCTTTCCTGTGCCATTCATATATGATTTTGCTGAACACTCATTCTTCCTGGAAAGGTTCATTTTCATTTTCTGATTTGTCACCTTTTCCTCCATGCTGTCTTGTGTTTTCTGCCTGTCATTACAGATGTAAGAAGCTTAGAGATGTACCTAAAGAAAGAACAAGATGATCTGTGTCATCAAGCCCAGTCCCTTTCAGTGAGACAAAACCCATGTAAGACTGCATTGATACACTTATCAGTGCAGTATTTTAATGAGATAAATATAATATGAAAGGCTTTAAGATCTATTGCAAACCTATGAGGAAAGCATGGGTTCTGATGTCCAACACTAGGGTAACACAGGAGTGCCTCAGAGCCATCCAGCCAAATCCACCCATGGTTGATTCAAATCTGTCCATGGTTACAGAAACAAGAATATCCGCTTAATATAATGGCAGATAAAAGAAGTTTCAATAAACTAGAAAGCTCCTAAGATGTTGCTTAAAAAGGACACGTGTCCTTTTAAAGGTACCTACTGAAAGTTACTATTGTGTAAGTGCATTACTGGATATTCTACCTTAATTCCCCATGGAAAAGGAGATAATTTCCTTTAGCTAATTAATTTATTTGCCTTTGTCACTTCAAACCAAGCCTACCTCCTCACATCCACTTAAGGACATCATGGTCTATTTGATTAACAGCTTCTTTACAAAGCACAGCTGTAAAGCTGAGCTACCAGCGCATTGTATAATACTTAATTCACATTATTCACTCTATTTCTTGGACTCTGCTTGTACTAGAGAATTTATCCCCACCCCAAATAATACCCAGCAGCCAGTGCTGAAGCAGAAACCCAATACAGGGCACAAAAGCTGCAGCTCCCAGCAACTCTCTTCAACAGGTATATATATATGCTGACACTGCTGAACTGAAGGGCTTCTCTGCAGGGGCCTTCTGCAGTGACATCAAAATAAAACTCTCCAATACCTTTGCCAGGCTTCACACTGACATGTCAGAAGTAAATCCCATCCCTCTACACATCTCTCACCCCAATCCCTATACATCTCATCCTACAAGGTACCAGGGCATCCCTGGTGATTGCTTTGCACCCATCTGCTTTGGCATGTGGCAGACTGCACCAGGAGAAGGACAGCTGCAGGACCCAGTGAGCAGCAGCACTGAAGAGAAAGGAGCACCCTTAAGACAGAGAAGACCTAGAAGAGAGCAGAGCCATCACCTGAGTCACCTTGAGTAAAACTAGGGTTACACAGCCTCAGGCAGATTTTTTTATCCACAAAATCCAAAAATAAAGAATCTTTTCCATTGCTTGGCCCAGCTTTGGTGCCTCTAGTCTACACTCACCCCTCTTCTATCCCTCCTGCCTTAGCTCTGGGTGTGAGATTAGCACGAGCACACCAACACTGCCCATAACTCCTAAGTGGCGCTCAGTCCTTAAGAGACTCATTTCTGCCACCTGTCTCAATGAAACCTCCTCCTACTCCTTCCTTCCTAAGCTACAAAACACATGATTCTGTCAGTTTGCTGCAGCACAAAGTCTGTCTTTCTGCTCATGCAGCACCATCAGAGCTATTCAGATGGGTAGCTTGAGGAAAAGTCACTTTTTTACTTGGAAAAACAAGACTAGTAAAGAGATTGCCTTCTCTGAAACACATAAGTGCCAGCGACGTTTGGTGTAGGTGAGGCATTGTCACAGCTCTGCAGTATGGAGAAAGAACAAAAAGTTGCTTCAGCCAGCAATTAAGCTTTACCACATTATCCAACCTGGACACATGTAAGGTTGCTGCTATCAATTTAAAAAATTAAATAAGTCTGAATTGGAGCAAGGTAGGCCTGTGATTCTAAAAGAATATGACATTTTCTGAAAAAGTCAACAGAAAGTAGCATGAGCACTAATAAAATAACAGAGGTGGTCTGCCAGGGATTGCCACATTTAAAAAGCAAGCTGTATTCAAAGAATCAATGAACAACCACCACAGGCACAGAAGGTCTGTGAAGTCTTTCTGGTCTGCAAAACACCAAGCAAAAACCCACTGAATTTAAAGAGAAAAAACATCAAACCAATACATTCTAATGCTAGTGGAGAAAATTGCCTTCTATTATCCAGTTATGACTATATTTATTCCACAAGTAATCTCAGCATAAATAAACTATGCTCCGAGGATAGTAAAGCCAGCCCAACACCACCAAAGTTACTCTCTCTTAAGATTGAGTTCAAGCTTGTTTTCTGGAAGATTTGAGAATCAGTGCAACAAATTAGCACCAACACCACCCTTAAATCTGTGCTGCTGGTCGAGTGACTTGTGAATCCACAGCAAACATGGTTCTGACCATCAGTTGCTGCATCCTTCACTACTGATTAACAGGAGCAAATAAGGACAGTGAAAGCACTCTCAGCTTTTTCAGTTCCTGATACTCTTGCAATTTTTACCACACAGGTATTTTAGATCACTTAGATTAGAGTCAGCAGTCTTTAGACTGGTAAGTAAAGTAAATCAGCCAACAGTTTTAGGCTATTTTTCTTTCAATTGCTTTTCTTTTGCCACTAAAACTTGCAAAGACAGGAGTGTCTCCAGTGCGCCCTTCTAGGAACACAATGGAACCAGCATCACAGGACCAGTTAATCTTCTTTCTATTCAACTCCACCAACAACCACTTGATAACAGATCATCCTCCTTTAGCAAAGGATACACTCCCAACAGAGAAACTATGCAAATTATCCCAGAATAATGCAGGTTTGCAAGGGACCTCCTCCAGCTCAAAGCAGGAGGACAAACCTGTTCCACGGCTTGATCGCCCTCATACAAAGGGCAGCAGTCCCCTGTCCTACCCGAATCCCATCTGTTCCAGTCATGTCCTTGTGTCCTGCCCTGCCATGAGGTACCCTGAGGAAAGCCTGGCTCCATTCTCCTGATAATGGCCTGACAGAGACTGGAGGCTGGGATTAAGCTCTACTCAAGCCTTTCCTAGACTAAACAGGCCCAGGCCAGGCAGAGTGCCCAGTAACACAGAGATGCAGAAATACTGGAACTTACTGAAGGGCATCATGCCCCGTCAGCCATCTATCCTCAACACACTGCAGCTCTGTCTGGTAAATGCCAATTCAGCAGTCAGCCTTTCTCATTTGAAAACCTTTAACATTTCCAGTTGAGGAACAAATTTATGCATTCAGAACTGAAGGAAAGAAGTGTTTCTCTGACGTATTTCACAATTATCTCCACAGCAGTTGACTGATCCACAGAGGAGAACCCTCTGTGAACTACAGCTCAAGGCCAATCAGAAACCATTGACTTCAGAGACCTCCACCAAGTAATTGCCATGGACTGCTCTGTGAAAGAAATGACATTATCCTAAAAAAGCTTTTAGAGCTAAAAATAATTAAGTCTCGATATGTGAACAGTGAAAGGATGGAAAGGGAGAATAGAATGGGGAAGATGGCAAGGTCCAGACTATTTCCTTTTGGGAAATACATTTACTTTCCCCTTCTTAGTCTTTTTATTCCTCTACTCCAACTTTGTTAAAACAAATTAGTGAGGGAATTATGCCACCTTGAAGTACATCTTTTTTTGTTAGAAATGCCAGCAAGTGTAAGGCCACTAGCACACAAAGCTTTCACTGTGCCTGCAGCTCGATGCTCATCCCAACTGCAACCTGACAACCCAAGAGAGCCACACAGACTCAAGATGATTTTCAAACATACAGACATATATTACACATAACTGCAGCAGGGGACATGTTTTGTTGTTAAGCAAAACCTAGAAGGCTACACAACTGCCTTTTTTCCCAGAATATTCTTCATGCAAGCTAAAAACTGAATTCAAATTTGCAAGGCTGAAGCCACATTTCCTTTCCCCAAAATGAATACAGGACTGCCCTGTTTAAAAAAAAAAAACCAAAACCGGGAGGCATTGGGGAACTGGAGGGGAGAACTGCTACACCCAGGTTTTCTTTACCTTATAGACACAGTAACAAAACACTGAATGGCCAAACTTGCCACAATATCTATAAGTTTCAAACAACCTAAAAGAATCATACTTGCAATGTTACCAGCTATCAGTATATGTTGCAATTCCTTAACTAATCATACTCTACACTTTCACTAACTAAATGATCCTCTTATTAACAGGGGCAAAAGAAATCCCAGCAGAGAGAACTGCAGAAAGTTGTTAGCATTTGCATTTTTCTAAAGACCTGAACAAACACAGATGTTAAGCAAATATATTTCAAATCATCAAACAAGTAACTTGCAACCTTTTAGGCAAATAATAATTAGGGGACCAGTGGGAAAATAGTTAAATTGTCCAAAAGTGAGCCAAAATATCATCTCACTTTAAATGAGACCAGGCATTTTACTATATACAGAAATTTTGCTATTTCTAGGTGAAGGTCTGTGAAATGCCTTTTGTTTTGCTGCTGCTAAAAGAAAATGTGAAGTCACTGCACACAAATACAGAAATCACTGCTTGAACACAACTTTTCAAGAAGGCAAAAGAGTATTAACTTGAAAAGGCAGCTGATTAAGGAATCAGAATTCACTTTCAAGCAACGTTTCTGCAACCAACTCCTACTCAAGCATTTACCTGGGCTTTTTTTTCCCCAGTTCAATACAGTATGTCCTGCTCTAAGATATATTTACACTGGAAATTATGGACTTGAAATGAGCTGAATTATTATTTCAGCCTGCCTCAGACAGGAAGTTCAATTTGAATTGCAAGAAGAGGCTTTTGGGGATTTAAATGTTTTCAGAAAGCTCACATTAACTGAATGTAACATACACTCGTTGCTATTCCACACCTTTGCAGGTTTTGATTGTTCTCAAAGCTGAAAAGTGACAGCCAGAGAAGGCAAAAAAAAATTCTCTCTTGCACATCATACTTGAAAATGGCAACTCAACGTAAAAACTACAAGGTTGCAGCAGATCACTGAGCACATGCAGTTTGCTAGCTTCACTCCAAGGAAGCATGAACCTTTCACGTTCATTGTGACAAAGTGATTCAACCATGCCCGGTAACTTCAGTCCTCTCACAACCTTCTGGTAAGACAGAGAACAGCAAGAACATTAAAACAGAGCACACCTTCTGCGCTGCACAAACCATCTCCTCGCAGCTCCCGGTTCACCCCCTTTAACTCTCCTCCCTGCGATACCGAGCCCTGGCAAAGCAAGACCGAAGCACGGACGGGCACCAGGCCGAGAAGCCTCGGTGCCTCTGAGGGCAGCGCCGGGCACAGGACGCCCAGAGAGTGCCGGGGGCTGCCGGCGGGGCGGGGCGAGGCGAGCACAGCCCGCACCCCCCATTGCGCCCCGGCCCCGCCGGAGCGATCTGCCCCGAGCCTCCGGGCCGAGCTCGCCCCTGCGAGGCCCCTCGCTCCCCTCGGGCCGCCCACCCCCCTCAGGCCATCCGCCGGCCCACCCACACGCGGGCCCCGCCAGTCCCGGGCACAGCCGGCGATGGCTCGGCTCCCGGCGCCGCCGCCCCTCCGGGACCGCGCTGCCGGCGCCTCAAAGACGGGGAAGGTCAGGGCGGCTCTGCTCGGCGGTTCCCGCCCAGCCCGGCCCGCGGCAGCCGGCAGCGCCCCGCGGCGGGGATGGGGCTGGGCCACGGGGCCGCGGGGGGCGAGCGCGGGGTGTGGCGGCGCCGCGCGCCGGCCCGCGGGCGGTGCCGGTCCCGGTCCCGGTCCCGCTGCCACTCCCGGTCGCGCCCCCCGCACTCACCCGCGGCTCCCACTATGGCGGCGGCAGCGGCCCCGTGCGCGGCGCGAGCCCCCTCAGCCTCCCTCGCCAGCGCTTCTGCCCCGCCCCGCTCCGCCCGGCCCCCCGGAATGCCGGGACAGCGAGTCACACCGGCCGCCGGACGCGCGCTGGGAGGGGCGAGTGGAACTACAACTCCCGACAAGTCCAGCGCCGTACCCCGCGGTGGCTCATTTGAATGAGGGAAGGGGCCCGCGCGCCGCTGGCCCCGCGGCGGCGCCCCGGAGCATTGTGGGATCGTGGGGGAGCGGAGCGGAGCGGCGCCCTGCGCCTGGGGAGTGACGGGGACGGGGCCGGCCCCCTTTGGGGAGAGAATTGTCCCCTTTGGGACACGACTTTACTCCTTTGGGACAGGGTTCTGCCCGTTTGGAACAGGGTCGTACCCTCTGGGCCACAGCAGGACCTGAGGCCCTGAGTGGGCACGTGGGTGGTCCCAGCCGCAGCATTGCAGGTCCTGAAGTTAATTTTAGTTCCCCCCATAAGAGCTATGCAGTGACGATTTTTAAATAAATTTCTTGACTTGATTGCAGTGAAGTTAGCAAAGAAGGTGTGAGATGGTAGAAAAACGCCTTCAAATAAATACATGTGAACCATGTAAGTGGTCTAAAAAGCGTGGTTTGGGTCCCACTGGAGCCCTCCCACATTCCCTGAAGCAGCAGCAGCAGCAGAGAGGACTCATGAGGGTACAGGAGTTGTCAGGATTTAGGATTACACGCCTAAATGGGCTGTGGGCAGAGTTACATTCCTAGATTTCTTGTGTGACTGGGAAGCTGAACTGGTGGTCTTGCACTACAGCGGTGGATATGGGCTGCTTAGGGAATACATGACTTGTTAGTGCTTGAGCTCTGCAGCTTGGGGATGCTGGGCAAGAATGCATCATCTTAAATAAAATTATTAACCCTCTGGGCCAAAAGCTATCGTATTATTACATAAAAAACTTTCAAAAAACTGAAAAAGCCCCCAAAACTTAAATAAAATTAAAATAAATAAAGGAGCTCAAAATAGGTGCAGAACCCAAAAAGGGAGTCACTATTAATCTTTAGAGAAATTGTTATGAACTTCAGATTTTCCCTTAGAATCATAAAAGCCATTTAGAATAAACATTCTTCAAGTCCCCTTCTAGGGCTGACATTTGATAATACACAGAAATGTGACAACCAGAAATAGTCAGAACTGGTAGAAGAAATATATTGCAAAGGTACAGGCTAGATTAGAATACAGAAAGGTGAGAGGTTGAAAGAGAAGAAAAATGTTTGCACTGAGCAGCAGCAAAGGTTTATTTACTAGCATAGTAAGGTGTCTTCCTACAGAATTAACCTCTTAATTCCCGGAGGTATGGTTGCTCATTTCCTTAATTTAGCAGGAAATGGGAGAAAGTGTGCATGAGGAAAAGTGTCTGCCTTTATCAGAGTTTATCCTGCACTGGAAGGGACCCACGAGGATCAGTGAGTGCAGCTCCTGGCCCTGCCCAGGACAGCCCCAGCAATCACACCGTGTGCCTGAGAGCACTGTCCAAACTCTTCTGAGCTCTGGCAGCCTTGGTGCTGTGACCTTTGCTGGTTCTTTCACTGACCTAAACCACTCAGTGGTAACACATCACTCGAAACCATTCCAGGAGCCCCAAACCCACCCAATTTTTTGTCACTTCCCACCATCCCAGTCACAGAGACTCCACACACACTGTTTCTGTTTCCCCTGGGCTGCACTGAAGGTTAGGTGGTAGTGCACCAGGTTCCAGTCCCATCCATCACAGAGGCAGAAGGAGCATTGGCCACATGGACCTACAGACCTTTCTAAATAATGGGCCACAGGCTTCCTTCCTCTAACTCCCCTAATCCTTCAGAAATCCTTCATCAGAATCTCCCCAAATCTGCCCCTACCAGTCCCTTGGATCCACATCTGCTATCACCATCCAGAAGTGGGGAATCCTATTCTTTGGGGAATTTTTTGTTGTTGTTTTTGGTTGTTGTTGTTGTTGTTATTTTGGGGGTTTTTTTGGTTGGTTGGTTGGTTGGTTTGGGGGTTTTTTTTTGTTGTTTCTTTTTTGTTTGGGGAGGTTTTTCGTTTGGTTGGTTTAGTTTGGTTTTTTTTATTTGTTTGTTTGTTTTTTGGGGTTTTTTTTTGACAGCTTATTTCAATCCTTCGTTCCAATAAACATATTTGCTCTCCTTCCCCGTTGGTTCTTCTAAGACATGTGTCTCCAGCTGTTCCTCTATTTCCAGTCTCCTGTGCTGTACCAGGCGCGCTCCCAAGGTGGCACACACGCTCTTTGCCATGTCCTCTTCTGCCGCGGGGCCCTGCTGTGTCTCTCTGCCACCTCCTCCAGGTCCAGCCCCTCATCCTCCACCCATTCCATCCCTGAAGGAGAAGGGGCACAGCCCTGACTCCCCAGAACCCTCTCTATTGACATCCTGCTGACTACGCCATGTAAAATCTTGTGTAATCCTATAAAAACAAGGCAAGTAATATATCCAAATGAAATTTATTTACAAGGCAGCTGGCAAAAGAGCTTTTATTTGCTCAGTGTGGCTCTTTCTGGCAGAGGGCCCCTCCTGTTAGCGGCAGAGCTGTGCTCACCTCAGGCTGTGCTGGGGCTGCCTGATGAGCCCTCAGGAGAACTCACTGCACCCCATGGTTGGAGGCTCAAGATTTTGGGCACAAGGACTTTAGGAGGTGATGTGGTCTGATGTTTTCTTCTAGATGAGAACCTGTCTTCTCAGCCTGCCTGTCCTCTGAGCCATCCCCATCAAACCTTCTTGGATGCATTCCCTCCCTCTTTTCGCATGCCCTGGCAGGGAGTAAGTGCTGAAAGGCTCCTGCCACCCTCCCCCTGTGTCACTTGAGCTCCTTGCATGCCCCAGCAGGCTTCCTGATGCCTCTGAGTGCAGATCCAACTAAGATCTGTTGTGTTGAGGCTGGACAATCTGGGGCAGATTCAGCTTCTTAGTGCTAGTGCTGGCCAGCCTCTGCTTGATGGTGAGAGACATCTTCTGGAAGGCAGAGGGAATCAGCTGGAAGGTAAAAAAACCACCAAGAGCCTTAGAAAGGCACTTGTTCATAGAGGCTTTTCTTGTTCACTTGCTACTGATGAATAATTTGTGATCACAGCCACTAGGACAGTTCTGGAAGCCCTGGAAGTTACCTGCTGAAATATTTAACATCAGTAAATTAATGATATAGAGCAGAATGCACATGCTGTAGCCACGTGGCTCTGCCCCATTAGCTTCTCTGTGATTTGTTGTGACATGGTTGGGGATTTCTGCTCTTTGGGCATTTGTTTCCTTTTTAGTTTCACTGGATTGAGCTGGTGACCTTTGCAGAGTGGGGAGGAGTTATCAGAACTCCCCTAACTCCCACAACACTCACAACCCAGCATGTGGAGATGTCACTGCTGGGTGAGTGCGAGGGAGGCAGGAGAGCAGCTCTGTGCCAAGGGTGCACAGCAATGGGTCCAAGCTTCAGTGCTCTCTTTTTCATTAGCATTTGTTTTCTCTGTCTGGCCTCACAGACCCCTCCCCAGAAGAACACAGATCTCCTGACATGAGGCCACCCCACCCTGATTCATCATTAGACCCTATTTTAGTGGCTGAGTTAAGATTCATAGAAGCAAAACCCCAGAACAAACAGACCCTGAAACAAAACAGCCTTTTGCTGTGGGTGCAGTCCCATGAGCCTAAAGTCTTGTCAGAGGCACTTAACATCTCCCACCTTTTCCATTACTTTTGTAACCCCATTTTCTGACGTGACTAACCAAATCTCTGTTAATATCCAAACTGTCCTTTATCACTTTACAAGTTTTCTGGGTGGGAACAGAAGGAAAGTGAATGTCACTCGGCTGCTGGCCTGGGTGCATCACCGAGGGAGCAGGACACGATGTCATTGTCCCCTGCAAGAGCGGCTCTTCCAGCTCGGGGCTCTCCGCAGAGCCTTCCCCGGGGCAGAGCGCGGTGTGAGCTCCCGCGGGAGCCTTGCGAGGGCAGGAAGGGACAAAGGCCGTGTGTCCCTTCCTCAGAGCCTGCCACGTTAGGGCTGGGGTCAGTGCAGGAGCCTGACCGAGGGCCGGGCGTGGCCGGTTTGTTCCTTGTCAGCCATCCGGTGGGTGCCCAGGGGAAGCGGAGCATCCTTTGCCGAGGGTTTTTCCTCCCGGCGGATGGCGGCGGCCGGGGGCTCCCGGGGGCGGCTGCAGCGCTGCCCGGCACCTCTCCCAGAGAGAGCCTTTGCTCCTGTCCCAGCTCAGAGGAGCCTCAGGGCTCCTGCTCCTTGAGGTTGGCTTGGTCACTGAATTGCACCCCACTGCCTGGAGTGGGTGAACCTGCAGTTCTCGGGAGTCATGGGCTGGGGATGGACAGGGAGGATGCTCGCACCAGGGAGGACTCCGGGCTCAGGTCGGTGAGAGGGGACACAGACACGTGTGCTCTTTGTGCAGACAGCTCATTCTGTTTTGGCACACAGTTATGAACAGGACTGCCTTTGCTCATAGCCCTGCTTTGACATCAGCACTGTCCTAGGGAGGGAAGTTGTTCCCCAAATAACACCTTGAATCCCAGACATACCTCATCTCTGCTTTCTTCAGCTCTTCCCTGCTGCCTCCTTGGGTTGATATGAGGAATGGTAGCCCTCATATGGGGCAGGAATTTTACCCTTATCCACAGCACCCTCTTTTTAAACTATCCCCAGCCAACAACAAAATGGTAATATCTGGCACCTGTTGCTCTTTTAGGTGACAGGACAGCTGCATTGACCCTAAAAACACACCCACAGTCACAACAGCAGGTCAGGAGCCTGAGAATCTCATGCATCAGGCAGGGAGACAGGCATGACGCTGTCATGGCTCCAGAAAGAAAGCTTGGCTAAGGCAAAAGCATGCTGCCCTGGAAACAGGCTGGCTGTTCATCCACATGCACTGCTGAGGGAGCAGCTCCCCAGTGGGGTACAGCTGAAAGCCACAGGAGTGTGGGGGCTCTGGGCAGAGCCGGGGGGGAGGGTACACCCTGTTCTTACAAGGTGGGGTGCAGAAAAGCTGGGGTGGGAGGAGGAAGGGGTTCAGTGACTCCCTGGTCTCTCAGCTGAGCCAGCAAGGCTTGAAAAGGGTTAAAAAGCTGGGCAGGGAAATGTTTGCCTGGGCTTGTTTTTCTGCCCAGCCAGAGTGTCCCTTTATTGTGCTGGGCCAGGAAAGCCTTCCTGGCTGCTGGGAGCCCTGCATGCTCCGGGGCTGCTGTGTGCTGCCGGTGTGCAGCCCTGGAACGAGTGGGGGACAGCTCCAGTCTGGAAGGCTGGGACATCCCAGCAGGAAGTGTGCTGGGATGGAAGGGCTCAGCTCAGCCCAGTGCCCCAGCACAGTCACCTCTGTCAGGTCCCAGCACTGCACGTGGCAGCCCCCCTTGTTTTTGGGGCTGGCCCACAGGTGTCAGCAGCCCCCATGAAGACACTGCAGGGGATCAGCCCCACGGCTACACTGGAGAGAGGTGTGGGGATCTCCTTCACCCACACCATCGTGGCTTAATGTCAAACAGTTCTGACAGCCTTTCTTGGAAGGCTCTCAGGCATCTCCTGCCCAGAGGAGGCGGGAAGAGGTGAGCCTTTCTGGGAACAGAGCTGCTTCTGGTAAGCTCCTTTCTTCGAGACGGCCGGCGTGTGCAGACACGCTGGATGGAGAAGTGGGAAGAGGGGATGTGGAGAGGTGCTGATTGTGCTGCATGCCATGGCATGTGGCCCACGGGCTGGCTCTGTGGCAGATGGGGCCTCACAGCACCCCAGGCAAAGGGCTGGGGACAGGACCCAGCTGTTCCTGCCAGGAAAACCCTTCCAGGATGAGGATGCCTTGCACAGGCACTGGCTGCTCCTGCTGACATGAGAGGGAGGAAGAGGAGCTGCTGCAAATGCCTCATCCTCTCCCACAGCCAAGGCAGCAGGCACTAGCCTGCCCTCAGGCTCTGGCAGAGGTGAAATAGCAGGGCCATGCCACTTTGCTGCTCCCCATCTTCTGTCCAATCCACAGAGGCTCCAAAAGAATCCTTTTCCAGGAAGCAAAGGAGGGGAGAGCCCCTTTTATCACCCTGGCACAAAGCAGAGCACAGCCACCCCTGTGCCAAGGGAGAGCCTGGCAGCAGCTCCAACAGCAGCTGTGGCACATGGAGATTTCTGTCTTGCCCCCCTGACCACTGTTGCTGCCACTCTCACCTCTCCTCCCTGCAAGAGGTGGCAAGAGACTGCCTTTCCATGGATCATGGAATCACAGAACAGTTTGGGTTGGAAGGGATCTTTAAATGCCATCTAGTCCCACACCCCCTGCCATGGGCAGGGACACCTTCCACTATCCCAGGTTGCTCAGAGCTTCATCCAACCTGGCCTTGAACAATTCCAGGGATGGGCCAGCCACAGCTTCTCTGGATAATCTGTGCCAGGGCCTTGCCACCCTTGGAGGGAAGAGTCTATTCCAGATATCTAATCTAACCCTGCTTCCTGTCATGCTGAAGCCATCTTGTCCTGTCATTCCATGCCCTTGTCCAAAGTCCCTCTCCAGCTCTCTTGTCTCATGAGTACTGGAAAGGCTCCAAAGTCTCCCTGGAACCCTCTCCAGGTTGAATGACCCCAGTTCTCTCAGCCTGTCTCCACAGCAGAAGTGCTCCAGCCCTTAGAGCATCTTGGTGCTGTCTGGACATGCTCCAGCAGCTCCACATTCCTCCTGGGGCCCCAGATGTGGGGGACAGATCCTCTGTCTGTCCTCCACGGTGCCAGCTTTGGGGAACTGTTCCCTTTAGGGCCTGCAGCTACACAGAAGGACTGGGACATCAGGATGTCTCCCCAGCTCTGCAGGGACTTAGGCAGGAGCCAAGGGCTTGGTGTGTTCAGAGTGCTCTGGTACAGTCCCTTCATGCTCCTTCCCCTCAGCTGAAAAGCTGCCCAGGTTTCCAGCTTTCCCAAGAGTTCCCTATCCCCTTTCCTGGGAAGGAGCTTGCTCCCATGGCTGCCCTGCTCTGTGGCAGGCAAGGGACTCTTCCCTGTTCTGAAAGAGCATATCCATGGTGTGCGCTGAAGAGCTCCGTGTTTGTTTCTTTAGACACAATATTTTCAAACAACTTGAATCTTGTTTGTTGCAGCAGAGAGTGCAGCCCTTGGCAGCCTCCATGGGACAGGAACAGGATGAGTTTTGCTCAGTCCAGGTTGCTCCAGCTGCCAAGGAGAGGCAGCAATTCCCACTGCAGGCGTGCACCTTGCCCTGCAGTGTCCCACTGGGATCAGCCCGCAGTTGGCAGCTCGGGTGTGATGCTGCCAGGGGAAGAGCTGCATTCCACAGCCTGGCTGCCTTGGGATGCTG
Organism: Fringilla coelebs; assembly: GCF_963513975.1. Lineage (NCBI taxonomy): Eukaryota > Metazoa > Chordata > Aves > Passeriformes > Fringillidae > Fringilla > Fringilla coelebs. The sequence goes on along the minus strand of NC_140040.1, from coordinate 6,720,378 downwards.
ACTGGCAGCTGTGGAAAATACAGAGTATCAGCACTTTGCACTGTGTGCTGGGCTTCAAACTGGTTCTCATTTACAGAGAAGGAGGAAGCCATTGTGTTCAGAGAAGTGAAAGCCGGTGTGATGTTCTCTACTACTATTCTACGTACAGCAGTTCCCTTTAAACACAAGCCCCAGAATGGTCAGTACTTCCAAAATTGGAGTTTTCCATCCCCTGTGGAGACGCTGGCTGCAGACAGATCCAGACATCTGCTTTTCATTTCCTGCTTCATTCTTAAATGTGAGAAAATACGAAATCATGTGGTGCCTTTCTTTATCCCCTGCCATTTAATTCTCCCCCTTATTACAGTAATGGCTCAAGAGCTCCACATGAGCCACAAAGCCTTCTCCAAAGGGCATCTCCAAAGTAAGAGGCCACATTTGGCTCTAAGGAACCTTCTCCTGAGTTTGGCAAGGGTGTCCTTGGCCAGCAGAGTCTTGGTGGGTTGGTTTGTGTCAGAGCAGCAGCTGAGCTGCCAACACCACTGAGGAGAGGTGGGTTAGTGTGAGGGTGAGCTGCCACGAGGCAGCTGGGAGCTTTGTCAGGGGAAAGAGGATCCCATCCTATGCCCAGAGCTGGAGTTGTGTGTCAGTGTGTCTCCCTTGCAGCACCAACCCTGGCTGGGCTGTCCCAAAACCTAAACGTTCCTGCTGCCTCTTTCCAGCAAGGCCCTGGGATGGAGGACAGTACTGTGGGCAGACAAGGATGCTGTCAGTACCTGTTCCAGGCCCTGCTCCAGTGTCACCAGCTCCTGAGCCTGGGGAGCTCCTGAATGTGCTTCCCACGAAGTGGAAATCATCAACATTCTCATCTGATCCACTCTGGGATCTTTCTTTCAGGTCAGATACAGACTCCTAGCTCTCACTTACTTTCCCTTTTAATTCTCAGTCTTGACCTTATTTTAAGGAATACCAATCTCCTGTAGCAAACAATTCTTTCACAAAGAACCAACCAGCAAACACTTCCAGCACGGAAAATCCCTGAAGGTGGTGGGAGGTGTTCTGGGGCCATTTCCTGTTTGTTTAGGACACACCCACATTCTCTTTATATGTTGTTTTGCCTATATAAAACTTTGCAGGTTCAAGGTGCTTTTGCCTTCACAAGCAATTCCTCAGGTATTAGTCATATATTCCCTTCCCTGTGGGACCTTGACCTGTGCACAGCTCGAGCAGGTTATGAACAGCTCTGGTGGGTGGGAAACGCTGGAGCTGCTTTCAGGTCTCTCCTGGGTAAGATAGGATCTGGCTCTTTGACCTGTGCTATATGTGGTTTGGAACAATAAAGTGAGTTCCTGGCAAAGGGTTCCAGAAATCAAAGGTTAGGGAATGACATCAGATCAGGCTTCTGAGCGTGCCTGGTGCCTGTCACCAATGTCCCCAACAGACCTTGTTCTCCTTTTGTTCTGCATCAAAACCAGTGTCCAGGTAGCAGAACATCTGTCCTGCTACAAAATGTCTTTAGAGCTGAGCAGGAGCTGGAGGCAGAGAGCCCTTTTCCTGTTATCTACTGCTTTTCTTTGGTGCTGTAACACCCTTCAGAGAGCCTTTGGGTGCAAAGGTTTGCCTCAAGAAATCTCCCAAGGAAGAATGGGCACAGGCTGGGATAAGCTGGCCCTGATTCCCAGTCACTCAGTTTTTCTGCTCTGTTTCCCCGAAGGCTTGGATGTCCCTGGCTCGCAGGGTTGCACACTCCATCACTTGGATTCTTCTGGGATTGCTCGTGTGGGAGCTCACCTTCCTGTTTGCACTCATCCATATCACAATTTCATCTAGAGGTCCAGATCTGCACTGAAAAACAACCTGCTATTCCTGGAAATACAGTGAAACTAAATCAACTTGACAAAACAAGTGCCCAGACAATTCCTACTGTAACTAAAGAAGGTAAAATCTGTCGAAGGTAAGAGAAGTCCTGAGATCCTTCACTGTCATGTGGGAATCCTTAAAATCAGAGGGTTTTGGGAAAGCTGCAGAAGGCAGGCCTCAGAGACAACAGAACTGTGATTAGAGCTAAGCAGCCTGCCTTTTGCAGCTTTCCCAAAACCCTCTGATTTTAAGGATTCCCACATGTCAGAGTGACACAATGTCTGTGATTTACCACTAGTTATATCAGGAATATCTCCTGGAATACATCAGATCCTCTGACTTTAGGTTCTTCAATGCTGCAAGACCTCAAAGAAGTCTAGTAAGGGTCTGGTGTGGAGGAGCAGATGTGGGATGGGATGGGATGGGATGGGATGGGATGGGATGGGATGGGATGGGATGGGATGGGATGGGATGGGTTGGCATGAGATGGGATGGGATGGGTTGGCATGGCATGGCATGGCATGGCATGGCATGGCATGGCATGGCATGGCATGGCACGGCATGGGAAGTGGGTTGGCAGGGATGGTGCCAGTTTTCTGCCACCTGCAGCCCAGCTTTGTCACTACTCCTTGGAGCTATCTGCCCCCAGCAGAGGCAGGAGCTGTGCCTCTGTGTCCTGCTTTTGGTGGGAAATACAGGGCTTGGTGGTGGCTCAGGCCCTCGCTGCTGCCAGCCCTTGATGGCTTGTGGTGTCCCACAAAGCCACACTGAGGCTGCAGCTGCCCTCCACATTCCTGCTGTGGAATTCCCTTGTGCAGATGTCACCTCCAAATCCAGCTGCTGAGCTCACAGAGAGCAAATGGAGATGTCCAAAAGTGACCCTGTGCCAGGTAAAAGACCTCCAGCCCAACCTGCAGAGGAACAGCAGCTGCCAGAGAGCAGTTTGTGCCTTAACACCTATGGCAAGTCATGCCTTTGGCAAACAAAGCACTCCCACTTAGCTGACTGTCAGAGCCCTTCCTCAGCTTTACCTGTCTCTGGCAGCAAACCCCTTGCAGAAAAGGCAGGACCTGTTTCTTCAGGAGAGATGTGAGCACATGTAGGCTGTGCCATCACTTCCAGCAGCCAAGGTGCCCAATGGCTTCAGGCAATGCCATTTCCTGGGACAAACATTTCCTGTGGACCTTGAGAAAACACCATGTTTCCTGGGCCAGGAAACATCCCAACAAACGTATCATGTTCTGTTCTTGCTAGATAAAACAGACTATTTCAAGCCTTAATTTTTATTTCATTTCTTTGAAATGGCCTTTTTCTTATAATACAATATAAACAAAACCTGAAGTTGCAGGCTGGGATTTTCACCAAATACATTATGTGGAAAGCTGGGGGGTTTCGCTTTTGAAAAATAAAATCCCAACTGGAATTTCCCACTGCACATAGTTGCCAGATTTCCACCAGCCCAAAGAAAACTTCAGCCAAAAATATGTATTTTCTGAGGCAGTCACAGACTCAGTCTTGAGTTTATCTTCATCTTTCAGTGGAGGAAATTGTCAGGGCAAAATTGTTCCGTCTCCTAGGACCGGAGATGAAAGAGAAAGAAAAGGTGCAGGATGTGGCTGCAGTGCTGGTATGTCCGCTCCTGACCTGCCACAGGGGCTGGCACTGGGATGCCCTGAGACAGCCTGGGGGTCTCCTGCTCCTGGGGGTCTCCTCCTCCCAGCAGCAGCAAGACCCCGATGCCTGAGCCCCCGTGTTCATGGAAAATCAGGCTGCCCTAGCGAGCACACGCTGCAGACAGCACGGCCAGGGCACAGGAGCTGCCCGCAGAGCCACCGGGTCCCTGCCCGTCCCTCTCCTGGGGATGCTCCTTGGGGGCAGCCTGGCCTGGGGGCAGAGTGTAGCTGATGAACTCACCATCCTGATTAGCAAATTCCGTCTCTTTTGGCCTAATGACTGCTGTTGTAAGATGGCTGCCGAAAAGGAAAGGGATAACTGCTTTGGCATTTTGGGTAATTAATGAGCTTACTGAGCAGCGGGGAGCTGTAGCTGGAGGTGGGGAGAGCTTTACAAGCCTAAGGACACTGATGCTTTTGGCAAGAGACAGCGATGCTTTGGTGGGAAAGGAGGAGGGAGCAGCCGACCACTGAAAGTCCCTGCCTGAATAATTTGCCAAGTAGTCTGGGCTGCTGTGCGTGCTGGGAAAAGCTGGTGTTGAGTACATCTGGGGAATTCCAGGAGCCATCCCGCGCCACAGCCGTCGCTATTCCCTGCCCTGTTCCCTCCTCCTGCTGTCGTCACCTTGGACACGTGTGAGAGGCTGAATAACAACTAAAGCTCTGTCTCGGGGCTTCGCAATCCTGGAATGTGCGGCAGCATCTGTGTTGCTCCGGAGGATGCAATAAGCAGCCGGGAGTGGGAAATAGCGCCGGTCATCCCTCCCTGCCTGCCTTTCCTCCTGCCGACCAGGGGAACATGAAGGCTGCCTGCCTCCCGATGCTGCTGTGGGCCCTGCGCCTGCTGACCCTGGCTGGAGGTGAGACACAGCTCCGCTCGTCCCCCCCTCCCGGGGACAGCCAGGCTCGGGGGGTGGCCACGGGGCCGGGAAGGGGGGCGGTGGCACTGGATCGGGCTGTCGGGACCTGTGCGGGAGGGATGCAGGAGATCGCAGGGCAGGATCAGGCTGGGTTTGGGAAGCGGTGTGGGGGGGGGAGGCAATAAATGGCCGCAATCCTGGCAGCAGGGACATCCGAGAGCCCCGAGATGGCTTCTGTCACACCGGAGGGCAGATGGGGAGAGCGGCGGAGACACTTCCCTGTAGCCCGTGCTAGGAAAAAAGCATCATGTACTTCTGGTCCCCCTTTTTTCACCTGCCTGGGGACGTGGCAGGAAGGCTGCAGCCGGGCCGAGGGTGGGTGGAGGAGACGACACCCTGTGCTGCAGGTGCGGGTGCTGCCATCCTTGTGAGGCGGGGAGTGTCACTGTCCCTGTGGTCACACGCTGCAGTGTGTGTGTGCGCGGGGGGAGCCGCTCTCCTGCTCGGACAGCGATCTCCGCAGGCTGTGTGCGGGAGGAGCCGCTCTCCTGCTCGGATGGAGATCTCCGCGGGCTGTGTGCGGGGGGAGCCGCTCTCCTGCTCGGACAGAGATCTCCGCGGGCTGTGTGCGGGGGGAGCCGCTCTCCTGCTCGGACAGGGATCTCCGCGGGCTCCGGGCCGCGCTTGGCCGGCTCTGCCGGGCCGGGCTGGCTGCCGTGGCTGTGGCGCCGGTCCGTGCCGGTCAGGGCTGTCCCGCCGGCTCTCAGCAGCGCAGGCAAGGCTGGACTTTGCCCGGAGCCGAGGGGTGATTATTCCCACGATGCGCAGAGATCCGTGTCCTGCAGACGGGAGCGGTGAGGGCAGCACGGATGGAGCTCCTCCCTCCGCACACCTCCGGGCAGGTTCTGCAGCGCTGGCCCGAGAGAGGCGGACAGCAGGGACACCAGGCAGGGACACCCGGCAGGGACACCCGGCAGGGACACCAGGCAGGGACACCAGGCAGCTTACCCTGCCCTGGGAACCCGCTGCCTGCTTGGCACTGCCTGACTCTGTTCATCCGTGGGCAAGCATCCCTTTCCCCCAAAAGAGGAAAGAGGGCTGGCCCTGCTAAAGGCCTGGTGGAGCTCCCTGGGTCTTTGGAGGAGCTGTGCTGAAAAGCAGGTGCCAATGGCTCCTGAGTGGTCCTGGGCAGAAAAACTCCCGGATCCCTTCGGCAAGGACTCAGATGCAGCTCAGAGAAGCAGCTGTGTGCCCCAGGAGGAGGGCTCCATGCTCCTGTGGCACCCTTCTGTCCTGGGAAGGTGCTTTCCAAGCTCCTCCACTCTGGGACAAGCCTACCCGGAGTTCAGCCAAAAGGAAACCGTTTGCATTTGTGCCAATAATTGTACAATCAGTTCAGGGTTCTCAGAGGAACAGATTTGGTTCTCCAAGGAACAGGGACTGCTCCCCACCATGCACGTCCCTGGCTACCCACAGGGACGGTGTGGCCCTCTTGTCACTGTGCCTGTTTGGTTGAACTGTGCTCTTGAAAGTGGAGGCCACCAGCAGAATATCCTCTGGCTAATGAGAGTTGATTGGCAAGTCAGCCACCCTGAACTCCCAGCAGGGAATTCTTGACCCTAAAATGGCACAGAATGCATTATTGTGTGAAAAAAGAGTTTCGCTTTAGCTTGACTTGACTGAGAGTTGGAAATGGGCTTCTGTAGAGGGGCCACAGGAGTGTTTGCTTGGGATTTCTTTGCAATCATTTCCCCAGTAAATTATTCGGATGATTCAGAGTGCTCTTGCATTGATGCTCATTCTTGTACCTGGTACCTGGATCATTCTTAACTGAACTGCTTAAAATTTGCCTCATTCCCTTGGGAATCAGGGGCAACATTTTGTAAGAGACAGCCTGATTGAAACCAGATGCCAGTTCCTTTCTTCACAGAGGCCCCAAATAAATCAGGGATTGTTTTTGTAAATCCTGCCCCTAGGGATGTCAGGAACAAGTTGTCAGGATGTGTTGTGCAACTGCCTGTTGTGGGAGGCTGGAGGTGGATGCAGGCACGAATGGCCCCAGTGGTGTGACTGGCCTGGCCCCTTGAAGGGGTCAAGGGGGGTTTTATTTTTACACTTTGCAAACTGAAAACTGTATTTTCTGGTGGAGGTGGAAAAGATGTGTCTGGAAAGCTGGGCTGCTGAGATACCTGTGGGAGTGAAGCATCATTCACCAAAAGGTTCTGGCTCTGCACCCTTTCTCCGAGCCCAGGTGGAGTTCAGAGACCTGGGAGCAGAGAGGCAGGATGCTCACCTGGAGGGGAGGTGAGATGGAGGAAGAGATGAGACTGATAAGGAGAGAGCAGAGCACCCTGCCCACTGGTGAGGGTTGCAGCAGATCTTTAGGGGATGAAGAAATGTATTTTCTGGGCATTGTGCTGAGACCAGTCCTCCTGGTAGCCAAGGGGAAGGACCTGCAGGTCCAGGGGCTTGCACATCCTACAGGACAAGCTGAAACCCTCTCCCAAAAGCCCACAGGTTTCACAGTGCTTTTTCCCCTCAGTTTTCTGGGTATCTTACTGTATGTGTGGGTACTATTGTCATCATCAGGATCTGTCTTCATCTCAGTCCAGCAGGGACTGGAAACTTTTGTGGCAAGCTTTGGACTCTTCCCTGGAGAAGGGAGGAATGAAACAGTGCTGGTTTTGAGAGGCCCTGATAAAAGGCCAGCACTTAATGAGGTGAAATTTTTATTTCAGGGCAACCCAAAGCATTTCAGAGGTGTCGAGAAGATTGCAACATTTCTAGAAAGAAGTTACCAGAGAATCTGGTCAGGAGCTACTACGAGATCGACCCCAGATGCAGAGAAAATGTCACTGTGTAAGTGCTGCCCCACTTCCAAGTGGGATCAGGGTTAAATGGGTGGGGAAAGGGACTGAGGGACATACTGGGAAGGACAGGGCAGAGGAATGACAGGGGGAGAGAGCTGACGTGTTCCTCTGAAAACAGATATTTTGTCTGCAGACAGATTCAGACTTGTGAGCTTGTCTGGAAATGAGAAAAGCTCCCTTTCTATTCTTTGGGATAGTTGCTGTTTTGTGCTTATGCTGCAGTTCATGCACCATTGACACCAAGTTATTGCAGCCCAGGGGGTGGCTCCACAGGGAAGCTGCTGGGTTGACCTTGGGAAGTCTCACAACACCCAGTACACCCTGTAAACCAGAGGGTTTTTCCTTCATGCCTGCGTGCCCCGGGGCAGCTGGTGCCTGTGGAGCTTTCTGTGTCCAAACAGGACAATGCTTCTGAAAGTGAAAAACTTATTAGGGGAAAACCCTTCACCCATGAGTCATGTTCAGCTTCTGCTCACTCAGTCAGATCTCGGAGCACCTGCCTGCCCTTCCTGAAATGAATCATCCACAACACTTGGTGTTGTATCTGCACACCTTCCCCACAGCCCTGATCACCTGAGCCAGTGTTTGTTTTATTCAGTCAGTGATCCCTTTGTATTTTCAGATTTGTCACTGTGAAGTCCAGGGAGATTTGTGCAGATTCAAATGAAGGCTGGGTGAAGAAGATCAAAGACAAACTGGACGGGAAAAGTGCCACAGTGATGCCACCACGTGGTGTCACCCCAGCAGAAGAGCCCGGTGGCCTTGAGAGGCATGTTGGTCTGCCAGAGCTGGCTCGATCTCAAACCACTGCTCCAGCTAGTTTCTTCCAAGGGACTGGAACAACGCTTAGGGAGGGAGGACATGCTCCTGCTGCCACGGCAGAGGGGCCCAGCAAGCCCCCACTGGGCAGGCAGGAGCCCCCCCAGCTCCCTGCAGGATCCAGCCCCGTGGCACAGGAAGGGGCTGAGGGCACTCCAGAGGCAAAGGGAGAGCCCTCACATTCTCCTGCATCTTCAGCAGCTGCTGCAGCAGGTGGGGGCTCCAGGCAGCCCACCCCACGCCCCACTGGCCAAGACACAGCTTCTCCCAACTCCAATTCACACCTGATGGCTGCTGCCAGAGGATCAAACCAACCTGAACTTGCATCCCTGGACCCTACAAGAGCCAACACACCACATGCTGCTTCCAGCAGTTCTAGGTCAGATTTCCCCTCCATGTGGGACAGCATGAAGACCACAACAGTCACAGACACAGCACCACAGACTACTTCAGTTCCTACTCTGAGCTCCACCACTGCCATAGACAGAGCTGCTTCTGTTGGTCCCTCTGCAGGGACAGCAACATTTGATCATTCATTGCCTGTGGGGAAGCAAGAGCCTTCAGACAGAGCAGTTTTCACTCACCAGGGACTGTCAAGCCAAGCCAGAGTGCAGATGATCACAGTCAGGCCAAACAATCTGCCTCTGCCCAGCTTCCTGTCGAAATCTCAAATGCACTTTGTCATCCCAGTTTCTGTGGTGTGTGGACTGATGGTTAGCAGTGTTGCTCTTGTATGGTTGTATCTGAAATTTGGAGTCAAACCAGAAGAAACATCAAGAGAAATGGTGCAGGGCTTGCTCTACCAGCAGGCAGGACATCAAGACAATGTCTATCCAATGGAAGTAATATGAATCCTTCATGGCACAGACATTTCTGGCCTCAACTGTGTGTGTGTTGCTCCAGAAAAGCTGTTCATGCTGAACTGGTGACCAGTAAGAAGCAAGCCTGGGAATAAAATTCACAGAGAAAACTGATTTTTTGGTAGAGCAGAATGCCCAATAATACATTTACTTCATTGTTGGCCAATCACAGTGTTCTGGAAATAAGGGAGACACTTCTTTTCTCCTGGCACTGCTCTGTACAAAGGCTGTGGCTGTTCTATTGCTGTCGTTGGCTCTTTGCCAGCTGATGTGATTTTCCAAGTCACTCTTGGGAATTTTTCTGTGGCTCCTCGTGGTCCAGGCAAGAAGCCACTCACCCACCCACACTGCTGGACTTGGGCTCAGCCCCCTCGAGCAATCCTAGCACCAAACCCACACAATTTGCACTTAAACTCTCTGCTGCTTCTTTCTTTGCACTTCAGGTCTCTGCTCTGCCAGACCCAGACTGGAGCTGGTGGCCAGCTGGGGGCTGCCTCTCCCTGGGCTGATGGAATTCACTCTCATCATTTGCTCTTGCTGGAGGCACGAGGGGCAGCCCAGCTTTTCAGAAATAGTTGACCAACACTGCCTCTGATCAGGGGACTGAAGGTCAGTGCTGCAGATCTTCTGTTCAGAGAAGCTGGCAGCCCACAGTCTGTCTCCTCCTTGAAATCAAGCCCTTCCTTTTAGCAGCTCTGGGTGTTTCTTCTTGCAGATGAATTCTGAGAGCTGGTTCTTGGCAAATCAATGCAATAAATCCCTTCTGCCAGCTGATGCACCTTGTGCCCAGCTGCATCCATCACCAGGGCAGGATAATGCTGATGAATCTTCACAAATGGAAGAAATCAAGAAGCCACCCAATAATTTTGCTATTCCTGTGTGATCATTGGAACATTTTTGCTCTTCTCTGCAAGAACAAAATCCAGGAAATGTGGAGCTAAAGGCAATTCTGGATGTAGTCATGAAGGAATTACTCTACCAGAGCAGCCGTAACATCCTTTTGATCCCATTTTCTCTCTAGAAATAAGCACATTTGCTGATCCACAAAAAAAAAAAGCACAAAATGCCTGTTCATTGTCCTATACTTCAGCCACATTCCAGTTTTTCCATTTTGGATAGCACTGATCACCAGGCTATGAAAGCACTGTTACAGAACCAGGCTTTTTTAAACCCCAAATTGATTTTGATTTTTACACATCCTGGCATTGCTGTACATAAGTTTTACCTGTGGTCAAGTCTTGAAAGCCCTTGTTAAACTTTGACTCCAGGATGAATCCTGCTGGAGCGTGCAGAGGTTTTCATGGCATGAAGCTTTGTAGGTAGATACATGTCAAGGGTCAGATCCCAACCAACCTCAGGGGATCAGATCCCTCAGTACAAATATGCATGCAGAAAATAGAAGCAAGATCAGCAAGAAAAAAGCAAGAAAATTATAAGCAAGAAGATCAAAAATGATGGGCCAGCTGTAAAGCAGAGCTTGAGGAACGTGGCCTGTTAGATCTGTCAGATTGCACCTTCAGGACATCCCTCCAGCCCTGCAGGGGCAGAGGACAGACTGCAGCTGTGCCTGCTGTCTGCCATCACACATCCCTTTCTTCTGCATTCTGTTGGCTTGAGGGATTCCTCTCCTCTGCAAGTACAGGATGCAATCAGATTTATTTCAATGACTAATTTGGAGCTAAATCCTTCCTTGTGCAGCAGCTCAGCTGTGGAACTCTGGTTGGGGTTGATTTTCCCAGGGGGTAAATCTGGCTCTGCCAGTGCCACCTCCCCATGCACCCACCTGTGCACAGCTGGAACTCGTGGGGTGATGTACTGTGGCACTATTTTTATATGAAACACTAGAAATGTTATTTTTGTAAAAAGATTTTATAGCTTTTTGAATGTATGTAACGTCCTGTCTGAGCTGCTCGGAGTGGAGATCTTTGTGGCAGCACTGGGAGCACTGTGCCTTGTCCATCTTGTTGCTGGTCTCAGATGGCTTGTGCATGTCCCTGGGAGCTGGATCACTGCCCAGGCCCTCCAGCAAGCAGAGTGGGCACTTGTGTGCTGCAGGTGGAGTGCTGCTCTTGCAGCAGGCCTGGGGAGATGGATGTGCACCAGCCAGGTCTCCTGCAGTCCCACCAGCCCTGGGCAGGACGCTGCCCCCAGCTCCACCACCGGCTCCCAGCTGCTGTGATCCCTCTGCAGCTCCTTCTCCAGGCTGGCCCTGTCCTTGTGCACTCCCTGCTCCCCTCCCTGTCCCTTGGCTGTTTGCAGGCAGGGTGCTGGCACCCTCACAGGGGACAGGGGGACGCTGCTGCTCCTCTCTGCAGCCTGGGAGGGAGGATGGAGCCTGTGGTTTGGGTGTCACCCATTTCTGGGGGTTAAAATACCACTTGCTGTAGAGCACAGTGACTGTTACAAGCTCCAGTTTGTTTGTATATTGAGTGTGTGCATGAGATATGAGCTGTACATTTTTATAGAAGTAATAAAGTCCTTATGTTAAAAACTTCCACCCTCAGGGCATCGAGCCTTGAGCTGGGTTTCCAAGCCTGGTCCTTGCAGAGATGAACACCCATGACTGAGCACTGTGGAAAGATCCCAGCATCACCAAGAGATGGCAAAGCTGGCACAGCTGGATGTGGCCAGGCCATTGCTCCATCTCCTTTAAGGGTTTGATCTTGCAGATGTTTGCAGGAAATATATTTCCTCACGGGGAGTTGTGAGGCAATAGAGAAAACTGGACTTTGGCATTGTTTAGGCAAAGCTAAGGTCAAGCAGCAGCTCAGAGACAGCAACATCATGCTCCAAGAATGTTCTGTATGGAGGCAAGAGGGCAAGGGCTGAGACAGGACCTCTCCCACCCCACCAGGGCTTGGGCTGCCCTTGTGTGCTGCTCTGTGCTGAGCAGGTGGGAAGAGCAGCTCAGTGAGTCAGGGGCTTGTCTGGAGTGGGGAGCTGGCAGGAGCAAGAGGGGTGAGCACCTTCCCTACATTTCAGGGGCTCTCATCCCAACCATCTCTCAGCCCTGCCCTGCTAGGTAGGTGCAGAAGTCAATGAAAATTTCCTGCAGCTGAGTCACCAGGTCAGGAAGGTCATTTGGGGATGATGAGGAAAAGGAAACTAAAGCACTTTTGTTTTTAGATTTCGTTTCTCCTCTCCTGTGGAGAGGCAGGAGGAAGGAGGGGGTGATGCAATCCAGCCAGGCCTGACAGGATGAATCATTTCTGATCCTTTCCCCCAGGCAGGGCTGGCCCCAGCAGGGCTCTTTGGGGCTGCTCCTCTGGAAGTTTTGGGTGCCCCTGGGCTGTGGGTGGCACACAGTCCCTGGCTTTGCAGGTGTGGGTGTCTGGCTGTGCAGGAAGGCCCTTGTGCCAAGGGTGTCCCTCCACACCCCTTCCTCTGGAGCTCCTTGGGTGCCTCAGGGGTGGAGTTGGTCCAGGGGATAACTAATGCCCTGTCTGTTCTGCTCAGGGGGATGAGAGGTGCATGTCCTGCCTTGGTGCTTCCCCACAGCCCCCAGGAGATGGGGCATCCATGGTCATGAAGGCTCTCTCAGCCCTTACTAGCCCACAGGTTTCATTTCCAGCTCCACAGCATCTCCACCGTGTCATCAGCAGCTGTTCTGATCGACCTTGTGAGAAGGGGAAGTCCCTGGGGCTCCTCACAGGGTCCATCAAAGGTCAGGGCACTAATTGGCCATAATGACCCTGACCAGCCTGGTCGTGGGTGGGCTCACCCCCACAACACCCCCAGTCCTCAGGAGCCCCACCTGACTCGGGTTTGGGTCCCTGCTGTGTTGTGAGTGCTGCTCTGATATCCTGGCTGTCATCCAGCCCCTTGGACAGCCCTTGGGTCCCCTGGCTGGATGGAGGTCTGTCGGTCCCCATGTCCTGCCACTGCTGAGAAAACTCCCCCAGCCTTCCCCGATGGATTCTGGATTTGGTTCCCGACCTTGGTGTGCCTGGGGCGGCTGCTGGAGGCTCTGAGCCCTGTGCCAGACCCTGGGGGCTGTCACCTGCCTGGGCTGGGGCCACCCCTGGCTCCTGCTTGTCCCTCCTCTGCTCCCTGCAGGCTGGACCTGCCAGGGGCACCCCTCTGCCATGACCTGCTCCAAGCTCTGACTTCTCCCCAGGCTGGTGAGAGGTGGAGAAGAGAAGGTGCTGCCTCCATCCCCTGGTTTGGGCTGGGATTGATCAGGCCTCAGCGTGGCTGCTTTCCTGGGAAGTGTTGCACAAGAGCTCTGGTGCTTGGGGCAGCCTCTGGGCCACCACCACCGTCACCCTGCTGGCCCAGCAGAGCCAGGACAGATGGGGAACAGCCAGGGAGGGTCCTGCTGGGCTTTGTGCTGGCTTCATCTCCCCTTCTGTGAGAATTGTGTCCCTGCTGTGTCCCTGCAAGGGCTGCTCTTGTTGCTGGAGTCCCCTGGTAACACAGAGGCTGTTGGGACCTCTTTGGTGACTGTCACAGGTGATGGAGGAAGGTTCATTTCCAGAGCCTTCAGAAGGAACTCTGGAATTCTGTCACAAACCAAACAATTTAAAAAAGAAGTAGACAGATATAAGTGAGAGTCACCCTCCAAGGAGGGCTGTGATGTCAGCTTGCTGACTCTGACCATAACCCCATCATAAACACATTTTCATTGCAACATCCAGGTTCCTTTACATGTCTTGCTCACCACATTCATTAACTGCATTTATTTTTCTGATTGCTGGGGTTTTATTCTAATCAAACACTAAGGAGCAGATAAATTCATAACTTGTTCTAGTGCCATCTTGAAATTATCAGGGCTAACTGTGTTCAGAATTAAATCACTAAAAATTAGACTGGAATTGCTTCCATGACCTATTTTTTTTTCTGTTATCTCAGCTTTGCTTTAAAAGCTGAGCTGAAGCATCTGTCTGCTGCTTGCTTGAACTCTAGGAACTCTAAAAGGCTGAATAAAGGAGCCTGAAGTCCCCATTAAGCATCATTTCCCCTGACTGCTCCTCCACACAGAAGCCTCTCCAGAGCAGAGTCTCCCTCACACCCCAGGTCCATCCTTCCCTTAACCTCGAGGTAGTTGATTGACCTCATTGGATGGAAATGGAAAAATATCTCATTTTAAAGTGTTTGAGGAAGCTGACATCAGGTCTATTACCTCACCTTCCTTACCAGATAAGGCACTTCCATTTCCTGGTGCAGGTGCATTGACCCTGCCTGTTTGTGTGAGCGTTTCCTGCAGGGGCCCAGGGAGTTTCTGCTCGGTCCCTGTGCCTGTGGAGGAGCCTGCCCAGTGAGCTGGGGCAGGCAGAGCCTGGGCAGGGCTCCTGGAAGGCACTCAGCCTTCCTGCAGCCTCTGCGTCCCGTGACTCCGGGCAGAGCTTCCTGCGCAGGAAGGTCTCAGATCAACAACTCACAGCCCTTGGTGCTCCCCGGTGTGGGAAGCAGACTTTGGAAGAGAGTCTTGTTTTTTCTTATTTTAGAATGTCTTTGCAGGCTGCAGGACTTGCCAGGGCTGTTCCTGGAATCGCAGGGATTTGGGGAAAGAGGAAGAGAATCACCTTTGGGTTGGGATTGTGTCCTGAGTCAATCAGGGCTTCCCCATGGAGCCCCTGAGGGAGCCCCCCAAGAAAATGTGAAGGAGCTTTGCAGGCAGAAAGGGTGAAGGGGGTTTAAAGAAGCCAGAGAAGGATGTCTCATCTTGTAAATGGAAAAATTCAAAGTGACTGAGTAGAGCAGAAGAAAGCAGGGAAAACTTCCAAACCCTCCCACCGCCTCCTTGGGGACGAGCTCCAGGCTCTGGGTGATGCCCCCTGCCCCTGCCTTGCAGCCCAACTGCTCTTGCAGTGCCTCCCCAAGAGCAGGATGGCTGTGGCTGTTTTCCAGCACAGCTGGGAGTGCTCAGTCACCCACTGAGACCCAAACCCAGCTCAGGGCTGCTCTCCCTATTCCTCTGTTCCCTCACAGACAAAGGCTGCATCTGATGTGTCCCCTCAGCCTCCCTCCTCCTGCAGAACAACAATATTCTGTTTATTTTTAATGTAAACAGGCACATTCTTCAAAGTCTTCTCCAGTGAAAGAAAAAAAAAAAAGCCAACAGAGGGGCTTTCCAACACTTGACAATTAATGCCTACACACCAAAGCCTTTCCCTTTCCAAAGTGAATAAGAAGAAAAATCAAAAGTTCTCCAGGGAGTTGTGAGTCATCCGGTTTCCGCAGACATGGCTTTGGATCCTGAGAAAGGGGAAGCAGAGCATCCATCCTGGGGCAGGTCTTTGGCCAGAAAAGAAACCAGAGCTGCAGGAGTTCCTGAAGGTCCATGGAGAGCAGTGGCTCTGGAGCCTCCACTGGCAGGAAACGTGTCTGATGAAGCTGGGCTTGGGGAGACCTGAGCACGGCCAGAGCAGGTCTCAGATTTCAAAAGGCACCCAGGGATGACAGTCCCAGGCACAACAGCCTGCTCCAGAGAGTGGCTGGGGAGGGCCAGTGTGAAGAGGGGCTTGAGGTGGCCCCTTGGGTAGTCCACAGGGAGGGAGGGAGGGAGGGCTGTGGTGCCAGGGGATCTGCATGGGACCCCACTGCTCCCTGCAGCCACTGGGAGTTCGAAGGAGGGAAAGGTGAAAAAAGCTGAGCATGAGCTGAGCATGACTGGCAAGGACCAAAAGGGGCTCCTTGGACCTTCAGAGGGTCTGGAGAAGGGAGCCCAGCACAAGGGGGAGAGCTGTCCCCCAGGTTAACACAGAGGGGCTGGCCCCTTTCAGCAGCTCCCTGCAGGGTCTGGGATGCCTCAAGGCTGTGGAGGGAGGAAGATGATGGAAAGACACCCAAAACCTTTGAGCAGAAAGTTTTCCATCCATTCCCCTCAGGCTGGTGCTGACTCCTGCCCTGCCCTGGAGCTGGGGCTAAGCCAGCCCTGTGCACAGGGAAAGGCTCAGCTATCCTCCTTCTCTTCCCCCTCACTGCCCAGTTATGAACAGGGAGTTTGGTGGAAAACTTGGCTTCATCTCCATGGTACCAACCTGGAATGTGACACAATTCCTGCCAGGATTTGCCAACTCGCCCCTTTCAAGCCACAGAGGGATGGTGGCAGCAGTCCCTGTGCTTCTGTTTAATTCTTCCCAGGATTCACAAGCCATCCAGCCACCTCCAGCACGTTTGTGTTGGCTCTGGGCCGAGTGACCTTGCCTGGAACACCAAGCTTTGCCTTTCCTGTGGCTGTGAACCCCCTCTCTGAAGGCCCAGGAGCTGAGGTCACATCTGCACAGAGGAGGATTTCACTTCCTTCATGACTTTCCCTGCGTGGGTGAACACAGAAGTTGACACAACTTATTTAGCCTTCCCACCTTTCCAGGGAAAGTCTGTCTGTCTGTCTGTAATCCCAATGACCCCATATGACATGGAAATCCCCAGGGCAAAGACACTGCCGCTGTTCCTTGAATTAGCGTCAAGCTCATTGGAAAAGGGATAACCGGGGAGGAGTAGAGGGGATAAATTGCAGCAGCTCCTTGCCTGAGCTCAGAGTTGAGCTGTCCCAAGGAGGCAGAGCAGCATCCTGCAAGGAAGAGCCCTCCCAGAGCCACCATGCTCACTGCAAGGCCAGTCCTGCTGCTCGTCGGGCTCCTCAGCCTCTTGCCGTGCTCCCATGAAGGTAAAGCCCCTGCTGGGCCACTGCTGCCCTGAGCAGGGCAGAGCAGCAGGTCCAGGGGTGCAGGGAGGGATGGAGACTGCTGCAGGGCTGGGTGGCTTTGGCAGAGCTGCTGGGGCTGGGTGATCACCTGGAGCATCCTTCTGCCCCGGGAGGGAAGGAGGGAGGAGGGCACCTGGGGGTCCTCATGGCAGCCCTGGCAGAGCCTGGGGATGCTGTGCTCATCAGCCCTGTGCTGGGGGAAGGTCCTGAGCACAGGCTGCCTCCAGAGCCAGCCTCACTGTGCCTCTGTTTCCTGCAGCCCCTTACTCTCCAGCCGAGTGCTGCTTCGACTACGTCAAGGGCGTGCTCCGGCTGGATTACCTGCTGGGCTTCTACCCCACCTCCAGGGAATGCTACCTCCCGGCAGTTGTGTAAGTCCTGGCACCTTCCCCGCTGCTGGGCCGCCTCCTGGGCTGCCACGGGTCAGTTTGTCTGTCCCCTGTGGGGACAGGACAGGGACAGCTCTGTGTCAGCTCCGCGATCTTCCAGCGCGAGGAGGGGAGGCTGTGACTGCCTGGGCACTTCTGCAAGGGCTGGAGCTCCTGGGGGCTCTGCAGGGGCTCCAGAGGGGCTGGGCTGCAGGGTGAGCTGCTTGTAGGGCACCAGGAACCCAGGGGCAGGCACAGGGACCAAGGGAAAGGGTGCAGGCAGGGAGGATGGTGTGGGCACAAGCGCAATCACAGCTGTCATTCCTCACAAAGCTTCACCTTTAACCTTGGCAGGTTTGAGACCAAGAGAGGAGCCAAGGTCTGTGCAAACCCTGAGGAGAAGTGGGTGAAGAGAGCAGTGAAAATGCTTCAAAAGAAGAAAGAACTTTCTGCCCCGTGATGTAGAGTGGGTGCCCTGGTTCAGGCTCCCCAGCATCCTGCTGGGAAGGAAGGTTTGCATCCCCCTCTCAGAGGGGTCAAGGATGTTCAGCTCCTGGGAGAGGGCACTGACTGCCCAGAGCCCTGAGCTGCATCCACAGCTGGGCACCAGCTCCTGGAATGCTGCTGGCCCAGCCTGCACCTGCCTGCTGATCACAGCCACAAAATAAAGTTTATTTCATGTGACATTGGAGAGTGGTGTCCTTTGTTCTCCCAGCCCCAGCTGGGGCTGGCTCTGCCCCCTGGGTCTCAGGGCAGGAGGGGAGGGGATGGATGGGACTTCAAGGGGACCCAAAAGGGGCTGGAGACTCCTCTGAGGGTTTTTAGGTGCCAAACTGCCATCAGTTTCAGGCTTGGGGGTTTCAGCCTGTCCCGTTTGCTGTCCTGTGGAGGAGCACAGCCTGTCTGCCATGTGTGCCCAGGCTGGGCTGCAGAGGAAAGGTTTCCTCCCCGGGCAGAAGGGACACCCAGGGAGGCTGAATCACACAAGGGATTCCTGCTCATATCCCCCTGCCAGGGGCCACGAACAGCTCAGCAGTGATCCCTGCCAGGGCTTTGGGAGGGGCAGCAGAACTGGAAGGGCAGGAGTGAGGAAAGTCATGAGTTAAAGACAGGTTAATAAATAAAGTAAAACTGGCACACAAGCCAAGCGAAATAAAGGATTAATTCTCTCCCTCCCATGGGTGGGCAGGGGTCCAGCCATGGGGAGCAGAGCAGGGCTCCCTCACATGTAACAGTGACCTGGGAAGACAAATGCTGCAACTCTGAATGTGCCCCTACTTCCTCCTCCTTTCCCTGTAACAGTCCAATAAGGGGGAAGAAAAAGGAGAACCAACCAAAAAAAGGAGAAACCCACCCAAAAAATTCCACCAAGTGATAAAGAAACCATCACTTGCCCTAGCCCAGATGGTGCTCAGCCAGTCCCTTGCTGCCGGCACCCACAGCTCCAGGGGAAGGGGATTTCGGCAGCAGCAGCTCCAGGGATGCTCTCACAGCAGAGGCAAAACCCGTCCCGAGCTGAGGGGTGACCCTGACGCGCTGCAGGAGCCTGGGGAGGGGGAGAGCTCTGGGTGCACGGGAGGGGGCTCAGCCTGCAGCAGCCTCTGGCCCTGCTCAGATTGCTGCCGGTCCCCGCAGGAGCCCCGGGCGGCGGAGCCTCCGTTCCCTGCGCTCGGTGCCCGCCCCGGACAGCGCCGGCCGGGGGCTCTGGGCGGGGCAGGTCCCGCCGGACCCGGCATTCATCACGGGCAAACTGTTCGTCTATTAAAGTATTAACTTTCCTGATTATCCACTCAAAACCCAAAGCATTTTATGAGTCAGAGAATATTTCCCACCTCTATGGGGCTTTTTTTTTTTAGCTCCATGCCTATCCATTTCAATTTCTAAAGCAGGGGTTTTCCTCAGTCAGAAAATCTGTATTCAATTATTAATTATAGTGAGGTTGGACACCCATAAAATCCTCCGCAGGGTCTGTAGCCCCTCTTCTCTCCACTTGCCTTTGCATTTGCCTAGGCAGGAGCTCCACACCTGGGGCAGAGGCCGTGCCACTGCTGGGGATGGCTCGGGAGGGGGCTGGAAATGCCCCAGGAGGGGCAGAGGAGCCTGGAGAAGATTAAAGCCAGACCCAAAGGTCCACTGCTGGGGCAGGGAGGGAAGCCCAGTCCTCCAGAGCCTTGTGGGGCCTTTCCAGGCCTTCAAACATCCAACATGCACTGATTTCCTCCATGAAGAACAGATAGTGGAGGCACCTACTAATGCTTCCTCTGGAGAGAGGAATAAATAGCTGAGGGAAAGGAGGAGCAACTGTTTGCCTCAGACAAGCCTGGAAAGGGAGCTCAGGACTGGCACATGAGGTTTTCTGAGCCAGGGGATGCTGATTGGAAGAAGTCATTAGCTCAGTTCTCCCTTAATTACAGCCGTGTGCTTTTAACCAGTGCCCAGGAGCTGGTGTGAGCCTGGGGCTGCTGGGCCCAGGGCTCTGTGCACTGGGGACAAGGGCAGGGAGGGCAGGAGAGCCTGGGGGGGATGCAAAGCCCACAGAAGAGGGCCAGGCATTTACTCCCTGCAGAGCCCTGCCTGGGGACAGTGTCCCTAGAAGCCAGTGGGGCTGTGCCCAGCTCTCTGTGTGGCCACCCTGCCCCATGCAAGGCCAGCAGACCCCATGTCCTGCAGAGCATTTCTTCTAAACCAGCATTTTCAGCACATCAGATCTGTTTCCTTCTCCTTTCTCCTTTCAGAGAAGTCGTGCAGACATGACATAATCTTCAAAGAAACCCATTTCCACCTTTCTTCCCCTCTCAGAAGCCTTGGATTGATTGCCTCATTCCCCAAGCTACAGCCAGGTCCCCTCCTGTGCTCCCACTCAGCATCATCCTATGTGTGCTCCCACCAGGCCCTCACCTCTTCACTCACAGCTGCACCTGCCTGCCCAGGGAGCAGATCCCTGCATGGAAGCTGGGCTGATGTCCAGCAGTGCTCCATGGGGCTGCCACTGGGATCTGGGCCACCTGCCCCTCCTCCCTGGCCTCTGGGATGGCTGTGCTAGGATCTGTCCCCTCTCCCTGCAGATCTCTGTGCACTGATGGCCACAAGCCTCCATCCCCCAACTCTCATTTCAATCCCAGTGCTGGTGTGGGGGGCACAGGCAACACAGGGACTCAGGCCTGTGTTCAGACCCAGACCCTCCTCACACACCCCACTGCCCCTGCCCCATTTCTTCCCCTTCTGTGAAGTCTGCTGAACCCACAAAAAGCACCTCTGACACCCCCTGCTCCGGGGTCCCTTCTGGGTCGGTCCAGTGGGGCTTCTTCTGCCTGACATCCCATCCCATCCCATCCCATCCCATCCCATCCCATCCCAGTCCATCCCATTATGTTTTTCTGCCCAGCCCAGTGCTCCCTGTGTGCCCAGCATGGCTGGAGAGGTTGGTTTGGGTGGACTCCATCACTGGTGTTTGACACTGGGCAAACCAACTGAGCCCCCTGAGACCTGTCCCTGCTCAGGGACTGTGGTTGTCTCTCCTGTTGGAAACAAAGAGATGCGCACTGGACTTGATGTCCTGCCTGCAAGGGAAGAGGTTTGAATCTGCTTTCAGTTCCTCGAAGCTCCCTTGCCGCGTCACGGCTCTTCCATCGAATGCAGAACTGCTCCTCAAACTTTTCCACCCAGCGCTGGATGTGTCCCAAAAATAAACAACAGAAAGCCCCTTGACCCTGGCTTCTTGGTACACCCCTGAATTTTTGGAAATGCAGCCTGAGTGGGCGGCAGCAGAGGATAAATGGCAGCGAGGAGAGAGCCACAGCCACAGCCGGGGCACAGCAGGCACAGGGCACAGAGCAAGCGCCAGCACACAGCCACCATGCTCCCTGCAAGGACTGTCCTGCTGCTCACCCTGCTGCTCACCTTCTCCCTGCACCACGCCACAGGTAAGGAACCTGCTGCAGGGGAGGGCTCTGAGCCCCCACTGGGGACACCCCACGGGGGAGGTCGGGCAGGAACCCCAGCGGGGAGCGGGGACGGTGCTGCTGACAGGAGCAGCACCCCTGGCCAGGGCAGGGCAGCACATCCCGGGAAGTAGGGATGGATGGAGAAGGTGCTGGGTGGTCTCAGCAAAGCCAGACCTGGGGAGAGGCTGCAGGAGCTTGGAGGAGGCTCTGGCAGTTGTTCCCCTGGCAGGTCTCAGCGGGATGAGCAAGGGGTTGGATGGAGGGAGAACATGGGGCTGTTTGGAGCCTTCCAAAACACCCTGCAAGTTGTGTTCCTGCCTTGGAAAGCCCCAAAACCTCATCCCCAGGCTGAGCACCCCAGCCTTACCGTGTGCTCTGGGGGCTGCAGCAATTTGGGCTGTGAGGGGCCAGGTCCCAGGCTGTCCCCTGCCCCACCTGTGCACGTCCCCGTCCTGAGCTTGCTGTGTGAAGGGTGACAAACCCCTGCCACAGGATGCTACAGGAACTGCTGAGGTGCTCCACAGCCTCTTGTGCCGTTCCAAGCCTGGTGGTGCCATTGTCTGGTGATGCAATTCACAACACCCCCCTTCCCTCCCCAGCCCACTTCGCACCTGTGGAATGCTGCTTTAAGTACGCACAGAAACGCATCCGGCACCCTCAGAGCTTCTACGAGACATCCAAGGACTGCCCCAAGCCTGCAGTTGTGTGAGTGTCCCAGGGTTTGCTCCTCATCCCAGACCTTTGGCTCCCCCACCCCATCCCATCCCATCCCATCCCATCCCATCCCATCCCATCCCATCCCATCCCATCCCATCCCATCCCATCCCAGCCAGGGGGGGCTGTGGTAGGAAAGCAGCTCTGGAGGGTGGGCAAAGAGGAGGAAAGATGGGTTTTAGTGCTGTCTGCTAACGTTAGTGGTCTGGGAAGGCTCAGACACTCACCAACAGCCCAAGGAGGGCACAGGCTGCTGGAGATGGCTCCAAGCCTTGATCCTGGATGGGGCTGCAAAAAGGGAGGGGAGAGATAGTGCGCAGGAAGGGAATGGCTCATGGCTCCTGTTTTCACTCTTTTTCCTCACTTTCTCATTGCAGGATTGTGGCTGCCAATGGTGATGAGATCTGTGCCGACCCCAAGAAGGACTGGGTGAATAAAATCATAAAACGGCTTCAAAACAAAAAATCAGATCCATCCACCATCTGACTTGCCCATCCCATTCAGTCTTCCTGTCTCTCGAGGGAGCCAAGAGCGCTGGCAGCTCTTCTCCAGGGGGTGCTGTGGCCGTGGGTCACTGCAGGAGGAGCCACCAGGATCAGGTGTCACCGTGCCATGGACCTGCCAGCTCCCGAGCTCCTCCTGCTGTCACTGCCCTGCCACGATGCGCCTCTGGAACCAGTATTTATAATAAAGACTTATTGCCATAAGTTGCCGTTTGAACTTCTCCTGATTCTCCAGACCAAGCAGCAGATCCTAACCAACCAGGGCATGCTGCAAGCAAAAAAAGCCTCTGCCACAAACTCATATTTCTCCAGGAGCAAACCGTGCCTGGTCACAGTGTGCTTCACTGGGAATGTGACAGGGGAGCCAGGCTCTGACCCACGGGTCCAGGACCCACAGGTGAGGTTACCTCACCCCCAGGCAAAGCTGTACATCCTCAGGGCATGCTTGCAGCCCCACGGGCTTTGCAGGTGCTTCAGAATTAAGGGAAAAAATACTGATCTACCAAACCCTGAATAGCTTGACAGCTTCCAAATGTGCTGGTGGTCACTGCAAAGTGTGCGAGGGATATAAAGAACAATGTCCACAGGAGGGTGAGGACACGACCCCTTCAGCTGGACAGAGGTGTCCTGCCTGTCCCTCCACAGGGCCAGGGAAGGGAGGGAGCAGGGTGGGATCCCAGACACTAAAACCAGGCTGCTGGCCCATCTCCTCATGGGAGATCTGCAACCATACAAGGGAAAACCTCAGAAAGGAGAAAGCAAGGAATTGGGCAAATGATCCTCAGCCTAAAGCTTCAGCAGTGTTTTATGCTCATGGCTAGAAAACACTTCAGGGCTGTATTTTGTAGGATCCTGAATGGCACAGGAAAAGCATTTCTAATGACGTTTTTGCCCGTGAACTGTAAGCACAGTGGGAGGAGCAATGGTGGAAGGGGAAGCTGTAGCAGAATCAGATACTGGAAGACAAACACCTGGAGGACTGTGCACCCCCTGTCAGAGGGGACACAGCCTTCCCTGATGAGCAGAGACTGACAAAGCACACTGGCTCTTGCACATGGATGTGTATTTTAATAAAAATAATTCTGTCAATATACAGCAGAATGTCAATTTCTTTACCATATTTCCAGTATATTTTCATAGGCTTTTTCTCAGTTAAAATCCACCCCCCCGAGCCCCTTTTTTGAAGTTTTCATGCGAAGCATCAGATAACTTAATTCACAAATACTAAGCGTAGACTGAACCAATGTGCACAGTTTGTGTAACGTCCACGTAGCCAATGTTGTACCCAAGAGGTGAAACTCCCTTCCAAAGGCCTGTGGAAGGCTGGAGTGGCACAGCGAGCCGTGCCCAGCAGTGGCTGCTCCTCCAGGGCTGCCAGGAAACCTGCAGAGAGCTCGCACCCCGTGCTCCAGCTGAGCATTTCATACCTGAGTTTTGAGCAACCAGCAGGAGAGGAGAGTTCACTGTGTGCTGGGCAGGTCCTGGGGCTTGCACTGCTGTGTGTGAGAGCTTCAGGGGCTGCAGCCTCCTCCTGCCGCCCCAGCTGCACAGGCAGGACCGAGACACAATCCCAATCCAGCACCGGTGCGGTCCTTGGTCTGGAAGTCACCATACTTGTGAATTTTCAAATTATCTTTAAAATCTGGATTATCCCCAGAGCTGCTGCTGCTTCTCCTTTCTCCAAGTCTAAGCCTGTGAGAAGCCCAGCATACAAAAATCCCTCTGTGCTCCCTTCTGGAGGAAGGATGTGGCTGAAGTCCTGCCGAGCAAAAACATCCGAGCACAAGCCTGGACCCAAGTGGAGTGACCAGAGAAAAGGTGTCTGCCTGGCCACGGGACCTTCAGCAAGGAGCAGAGGTTTGCATGACCTCCAGGAATGTTTCTGTGGTGATGTGAGTGTAAATTCCACACAGGACTTGTGGGTTTCCCATGAGCAGGAGAGAGTTAAGCTTCCCTCTTGCAAATTAACGAGCTGGCAGGATGTGTGTGTGTGCTCCTCAAGCCTGGATGATGCCCTGGCTTGCTGGGCACTGCTCCAGCTCAAGTTGCAGGCTCTGAGCTTTGCTTTGGGATGTGGGGAGAGGGACAGACATGCCAGGTTCACTCATCCATCACCTGCCACCTCTTGTTGCAGGGAAGGATGGTGGAAAGCAGCTAGTGCTGTCTATGGAAGAGGCCTCCAGACTCTCAGCTCCTCCCTTTTCCTCCCAAATCTGCTGTAGCTCCCCTCACACAGCCCCAGCAACACTTCCTCCAGCTCTGCCCCTACACAGCAGATGGGACAAGGCTCACAGCCAGCTCTGGATCTGACCAAGAACTGCTGGATTGCAGTTCCCTCCCTCAGTCATCCCTCTGGGGCAGGAGGTCCCAGCAGCACCCAGCACGTCCCCTGGCACGTCCCCACCAAGTCCTTCTGCAGAAACACCTTGGTACAGCTGGAGACCCAACACTTGCTCTCCACCTGCTCTCTCCTGCCCCGCCACTGAGGCTGCTCTCACACTGGCAGGGCTGCAAGGAAGATGCTCCCCTGCAAAGGGCACTCCTGGGTGGACCAGGAGCCCTCACTCCTGCCTCCAGGCTGTCCCCAGCTCCACGGGGCCTCGCTGCACCCAGGACTGGAGAGGGAGGGACCCCTCTCTCTGCCACAGGACAGTTCAAATCTGCACTGCTTCTTATGGGGAGAACTTCCTGATCCCATGTGGTGCACCACACAGCTTCATGGCACTTCCACACTGCTCTGCAGCCTGGCTGCCACAGGTCACCTTCTCCATCGAGCCCAGGACAGCAGAACTGTGAAATGTGTGTGTAAGCACCATGTGCTACAGGTTAACACAGACAGGTACCAAAGCACAGCTGCATTCCAGCCTGGTTTCTTTGCTGAAGGAGGAGATGTTCATCATCCCTGATACCCAAGGTGGAAAATGATACATTCAATCCCTAGAACTACCTCCAGTAGCTCTGGTTGCTCCAGTTTTTCAAGGCAGCCTCAAGAACAAAGCTATTTAAAGAATGGTAAAGATGCCTTAATAAAATGTGAAAAACAAGGACACAGCTTGAGGACAGATTGAGATGTCACTGTGAAAAAGAGAAGGAAGGATATGGGAAGATCCCAGTGCAGGTAAGCATGAGGAATGATACTCCCAGAAGGGCCCATTCTCCATGCCAGCCACAGCTGCACCTCCCAGTGTCCAAATCCAGTGGGCAGCAGCACAGAGAGGACCACCAGGATGCTGGAAACAGAAAGGGGCTGTAGCACCCATCCTTCACCACACATCCCAAGGCAACCAGCTCCAGCTTTGGTTCACATGGGGCTGAGGGAGAGCATCCACTGGAAAACCTCCCCTGAAGGGCTGGGTGCTGTGCATTGTCCAGGGCTGCACTGGGAGTGCCCCTCTGCTCTGCTGGTCCCAAGAGACTCCAGAGGAATGGCAGCAGTGCTGCAGCCAGCCCAGCTGCAGGCTGAGGGGTGGCACAAAGGGACTGTCACATGGGGACCTGCCCCTCTGGGCCAGCAGGCAAGAACAAGCCAGGAAGGACAGCTGGAGTTGTCACATCTCTGCTCGGCACAGACACGAGCCACAGAGCTGGCCCTGGTCTTGGAGCAGCTGCCACAGCACCCAGCACTGCAGACAACACTGTGGCCATGCAGCTGGGGCAATACTGGGATTGTGGGAGGCAGAGAAGCCAGAAAGGATTGCTGGTAGCAGTAAGAAGTTTTCCCAAAAGCAGCTGGCTCTGGGAGAACACTGCAGGATGCACAGGAATTAGATTGCTGCCCTCCCTGCCCACAGGAGAGATTGACTGAGAGCCCTCTCAACCCGCTAAGACTGGAAATAGCTTTGGTTAAATATTTGCTAGGATAGGCTCATGGAGTAGCAGGAGGAATCATCTGGAACAAGATGGTTCCATGGGGAACAGGAGGAACAAGATTTGGCTCCCCTGGTACAGGAGAGAGCCACAAACTGGAATGCACCCAGCAGAGCCACTAGGATGGTCACAGGCTGGAGAACCAGGTGTATGAGGTGGATACTCCTCCAAAAAACACTTATCCCAGCTACTCCAAAGTGTACATCTCACTCCAAAGTTCTCCCAACGTATTCCTGATGCTCTCACTCAGCTTGTGGGGGTAGCACAAACCCTTGTCCATGGGGAGGGAAGCCTGGTGATGTAATTCAGCTCCATGAAGCTCTCTCCACAGAACCCCTGAAGGACACTTTAACCAAGGTTCCAGGTCTGGAGTTCCCAAAATGCTCCTCTCAAAAGGCCACTTAACAGGCAGGGCATTGGACCCAAACCCACAGCCCAGGATGTGCAGGCCTGAAATCAGGTTCCACCAGGTCCCTGTCAAATGCTTTCCTTCTGCAAGGCCTTTGCTGCAGTGCCAAGTGCCAGGAAGGTGGGTGGGCTGTCCAGAGCTCAGAGCTGCTCTCTGGATCACAGCTCTTTGATGGTGCCTCTGGGCTGATCAGGGGACAGCTGAGACCCTCTGTGTGCAGCCACAGCAGAGCTGGAAAAGGTTCAGTTGTCCCAGCAGACAGAGGCATTTCCCAGGTCCTGGAAGGACACTCAGCTGGAGAGCCTCTCCTGAGGCTGAGGAATGCTGCTGGTGCAGGGTCCAGCTGAGCTCTGGAAAACCTCCCAGCATCTGAAGCCAGCAGAGAGCAACCTGTGAGTCAGCCACACCCCATGGAAACCCTGCATCAGTGCCACCAGCACCACAGCACAGGGCTGCAGCTGAGTCCTTGTCCCTCAGCAGAAAGGGGAGACCAGCAGTTTCTCCTACAGGCTCCACAGTAAAACATGGCTGCACTGAAGGACTCTTGGGAGCAGGGACTTGTTTGAGGCACTTGGAAGAAAAAAAAAAAAAAATTTTTATAAAAGTAACTTTTGAATTGCCATGTAGCCTCTGGTTAGGTGTACAGCCACATTCAGGGCTGTAGACCCCATTTCACTTTATCTCTGTTTTTAAAAACTACTGCAATAATCCAACTTTCAGTTAAAATGAAACATCAAAGAGCAGCCAGGGAGATTCAAAGGCAAGAGGCTTTGAAATCCAACCTGAGAAAACCACATCAGAAATCCCATCTAGGAATCAGGGGTAGGTTGGGACCTACATCCCACCACAAACACACTTATCTCCCCTATACTGAGCCATGGCCACATTAGTCAGAATCTGAGCAGAAGCAGCAGAAACCACTGGTGAAACCACCAGGACACTTGAAGTAAATTTTAAAAAACCCAAATAACATCCATCACACATTTCTTGGCACCAAAATAACCAGATATCTAGGAATATCTCTTGGTTTTTTTTGGTTTGGTTTGTGAAACTAAAATTAAAAAGGTGCTCTAGGACAGTCAGCAAAGTTTTACTGAGAGACCAAATGGGGCATTAATATGACACATGATGAGGAGACTTGGCTTAAAGAAACCACAAAGGAACAAAAAAAAACCTCAGAAAGATAAAGATGGTGTTGCTATGAAGATGAGAGGTCTGACTGCAGCCAGACTGCTGCAAGTGGTGACCAACAGCA
The DNA here is from genome assembly GCF_963513975.1 of Fringilla coelebs. Lineage (NCBI taxonomy): Eukaryota > Metazoa > Chordata > Aves > Passeriformes > Fringillidae > Fringilla > Fringilla coelebs. The sequence continues at coordinate 6,692,746 of NC_140040.1, read as the reverse complement.
GAGGAAGCTGCCAAAAGGAGAAAGCAAAGCAAGGTCCTGGAGTACCTCAGTACCCAGATCCTGGAGTACCTCAGTACCCAGAATGAGCCCAGCAGTGTGCTGTCAGCCTAAGGAATGGAAAACCTGCAGGAGAATCCCACCAGGCAGAGCTCTGGGACATCTGGGACCCGAGGCTTTGGGAAGGAAACCTTTCCACTGAGTTATCTCTGCACCTGCAGCAAGGCAAGGGCAGCAGGCTGGGCTAAGATCCACCAGCAGAGCTGGCAATCAACAGATGAACAGAACAGCACAGGAGCTGTTCCTGGAGAAGAGCTGGAAGAGAAGCCCCAGACTGGCAAGATAAATTCTGCTTGGTGCAGCTCCCTGCCTCTGTCTCCCTGGAAGAAAGGCTGTGGTAGAGCTCCCTCTGCTTTCTGCAGCTGTACCAGTGATCTGATTAAAGTATCTCCAGCAGCTCTAAACCCTCTGTTTTTTTAGACCACTGCCCCTACACACTGCACACCTTCACCAAAAGGCAGGGATAATGTTCCCAACCACCTCCAACCACCTCCACCATCTGCACATTCACTGCCACAGCCTGTCCTGGCATCTGCCCCCTGCTCTGCCTTGATTTCAGACCTCATGTGCCAGCTGCAAATCTATCCTGCAAACCCAGAAAATCCTTAAAGCTTTGGGCTGCTGCAACTTTCCCTCTCAGTGGCACACAAACTCTCTTGGTGCTTGAAGCCCTGGCACAGGCTAACCTCTAATTTAAGGACAAACCTCAACAAAACCTGTCATCTTTCACTGACCTTCCAAAAAAAATAATTCGTGAACAGCAGTAAAATTCATGTTTGGTTTGAGCTCCCTTGGGTCCCCCCCCAGAGCTACTGACCTAAAATTAATTTGGTGCAGAACCTGCCATCCCCTAATGGTACAGCAGAGGATGCAAAGCACACAGTGCTGCCAGGCAGCCTGGCCAGGTAACAGAAGCTCAGAAACACTCCCAGGGGGTCTGAATGCTTATTAGCACTCAAGTCCCTGGGCCTGGCACACAGCATGGACACATCAGTCCATTTTATCAGAGCTTACTCACCCACAGATCCTTGCTGGTCTCTTGGGACTGAAACTTCAGTAATTATCTTAATAATCCCTAAAGAAACACTGCTGCTCCTTTCTGAATGGCTCAGGCCCCACAGAGCTGGTACTGACCCCAACCTGCAACCTGAGCTCAGCTTGTCCCACCTGCACAGACAAGCACAGCTCAGCCCAGGTTTCTCCAGACACTTCCAAAATTTAGAAATGCTCATTTAGATCAGTGTTACAGAGATGGGAGAGGGCAGGAAATACTGTTATTACTGAGTTAGTGGCAGAGCCCTCCTCCATGGAGAAAAATGGGGGATCTGTTATTTAAATAAAAATTGTCAGCCCACCAGGGCATTGCCCACGGATGTTTCTGGCCAACTCACATGACCTGGTTCTACCATACAGTGGCAGATGACTTCATATTCATCAGTCCTGTCCCTCCAGCTGTTCAGAGAGCTGGATTTAACTCTTTCTCAGGGCTGTGAGATGCTTCTACAGCACAATCACCAACACAGGCAGTGTTAATCGTCTACTCTTCCCACTCACAAAGCCAAGATTGAGAGCCTGGGGCTCTGAAGAGAGGCACCATGAAGGACCAGGCTCCACCAGTTTCCATCATCAGTGTGTGACAGGACCTACCTCACCCGGCCTCCTGAGGGGCTGTACGGTGTGTGTGGCTGTGGGCAATAAATACATCAATGACTTTGTGGAGGTGGAAGAGACCTTTTTAATAAACATGATTCAAATAAAATTTAAAAAAAAAATCCCTCTGAACTGCCACTGTAAGAAGAGTTCGGATTACTAGCACGGATGATGCTGTATGTGCACGATGGAGGGAGAAGGGAAGAAAAGAACAAGCTGTCACCAACTTGATGAACTTCCTCAGTAAATCAGCATAAACCAGCTCAGCAAAACTCTCCAGATAAAATATCGGGTGGAACCATGAGAAACAACTCAAATCAAAACAAAAGAGAAAAATCCCTACATCAGAAGGTGCTACATTAGAATAACCAGCGAAATACTGAGCGCCGCCGGAGCCGCAGCAGCGGCGGGAGATGGGTCAGACCTGCCAGACTCCCCGGGCTCAGAGCAGCCACACGGTGAGGGACTCAGTCCTTGCACGGGCAGTGTGTGTGTGCTACAGGGGTGTTGGTGGCAGGGAGGTGGTGGTGCAGAGTGGCAGCAGCAGAGGGTGAAGGGCAGCACTCCACGGCAGCTCCGTCCCGCCCGGCTGTCAGTGCAAATAATCGTCCACTCTGGCGAAGGAGCAGGAGCCCAGCCCCACGCGGGCCATGAGCCGCAGACACTCCGAGGCCTGGCCCAGCGCGAGCATCAGCGGGGGCTGCTTTGGCAGGTTCTGAGATTCTGTGGGGGGCAAAGGAAAAGCTGCTCAGAAAAGGTTCAGGCTGGTGCTGGCTCACCTGCACTCAGGCCTCTCTCCGTCCCAACTGGGCACCGAGCCCAGATCCCTGGCAGAAGGTGCTGGCTCTGCAAGGAAGCTGCTCACAAATACTGCCAGTTCCGTGCTGCTGCTGCTGCTGCACAGAGCCCAGCACCCATGACACATCCCACAGCTCAGCAGGGCCTTTGAGAGAGTGCTGCTGTGCTGGCCAGAGCAACAAAAAGGCAATGAAGCTATTGCTGATGCTGTTTTTGCCAGAAAATCCTTAAAACATAAGATATCAAAGCATGGAGGAATAAGGAAAGGCAGGAGAATCTGGTCCCAGCTGGGAGGCAACCTCTCCATCCCTCCCACTTGTGCAAGGCTGCACAGCAGCCCAGGCCCTGGATGAACTCACTCCCATGCCTTTACAGTGGCATGTTTTTTGAGGGAACCCTCAGCTGAGCTACAGAAGGTGTCTGGTAACCTGTGTGATGCAGCATGTCCAGACACCACATCTCCTGGTGACAGCTTGTCCATGCTCCTCAAGCAATGGACAAACAGCTGCTGACTGTCAGGGGAAGGGACTCTCCCTCCCAAAACATGCAATTTCTGCTCCTCTGCTCAGTCAGAACATGAGCCCTCATAGACATGTCCATCAAGTTGTTCCTTTCCCCAGAAGATAATCTCTAAATCTCCTTCTGGAATATTCAGTGTGAGAGACACAGACCCCATAGGCAATCTGCCTGGGCACAGGGAGCCAGACTGTGCAGAGGATGCAACTGCAGCCCCTCCTAGAAAATGTGATGATATCAGGGCTGAACTCTGCTAATCCATGCAGCTGGAAAAGAGCCCTGGTAAAGTCCACAAAATGATTCAGGTGGGTTCAGAGCATGAAGGGAGAGGGGCAGGAAATGCACCAAAGAGATCTCGGTTTCTTCAGTGAGCAGGGGAGGAAAATCCTTGGGAGAAGCATTGAGGAACATGCAAGGAAGGGAGTCAAAATGGGAGTGTATCAAGGAAACTGCTCTCTGCAGACTTCCCTCCCCTTCCTGCATTACTGCCCTGACAGGCCCCAGCAACAGAAAGAAAGGCCAAAGCTAAACACAAGTATTTCTGACATGCCTGCCACAGGACGGGCCCTGAGAGCAGGTATGTCTGGGGAAACACTGCCACAGGAACCAGATCTTACCCAAAATAGCACTATTGAGAGCAGCACACACGGGTTCCCTCTGGATCGGGTCCAGCTGTTGGCCGACAGGGCAGTTCCAAGGGTCTGAGTAAGCTAACAAGCTAAAGGCATCCTGGGAGGGAACAGAAAGGCACAGTGAGATCAGGCAGGGCTGCAAACACACAGGAAAAACACCAAGTCCAGCTGGGGCACCTCCTGCAATCACCACAGTGAGAGGTGTCTACCTCCTGAAAAGAAAAAGCCTTTTTCCTCTTGGCAGCAAGGGACCACAGTGGGCCACCAAGACAGGAGGTTAAAGAGGGTGCCCCCTTCACCTGGCAGGAGGGCCAGCATGGGAAGGCAGGTGGAGTGTCTCCTGGAGAGAAGAAAAGCGTGCAGTTGCTCCAGGAAGCCAGGCAGGAGCTGTATTTCTTCTCTCTTGTGCTGAGAATTGGGTGTGGATGCCCTACATTCATGTTTTGATCTCTGATTCCCATGTAGGTTCCTTCTTGCTCAGCAGGTGCAGAAGCGGGGGCTACTCAGGTGTCTGCAAGGGAACCCACAACCCCAGAGCTGGCCCAGAGAACTGCTGCAATGCAGCACAAGGGCCAGGCTTACCTGAAGCATCTTTTTGTGCATGGTGTTCTTCCCATACTCTCTGCAAAGCTGCTCGCTCAGGATCTGCAGCTCCCGCCCAAACTGGATCATTCTCTCTGTGGCAGCGTGGTTCCCTCCACAGAGCTGCCTCTGGGGGCAGCTGTCTTCTAAGGAGAAGCAGTGGAGAAGGAACAATCATCTTGCATTCCCCACCAATGCCCACTGTGTGTCAGGATACCCACAAACTCCCTTCCGGAGCAGGTAGCTGCTTCCTGCCCTAAGTTTATTCCAGCAGAAGCTTTCTGTGATTCCTGCCCTACAACAGCCAGTAGTGGGTTTGTCACAGTTCCTCTTGTCACAGGCAAGATTTGAGCTCTGTTTAATGTCTGAGAACTACCTAGAAATCAAGTGTCCTGATAAAATCCTGGGAGCTTGCAACTCCAGTCTGTTATCCTTTCACGCATGTAACACAGGCTATATAACCCAGAAGGCCCTGCTCTAACAAATCCTGGACTCAGAAAACTTTCAGTCAGAGATGCCAACACCAGCAGGTTCCCAGTATTAGGGGCTGATGAATCAGTTTGAGAGGCAGTGTAGCTGCTCCATCTGCTCCCTCCTGGCTAGAGCACCCACAAACAGGACAGTCACGGCTGAGAGCTGTGCTGAGGCCACCCTGCAGCTGGACACCCCAGCCTGGCACAGCCCAGCTCAGCTCCCCAGCAGACACTTCTGCCAGGACTGCTCTGAGCTCAATTCCATGACCAGCACAGAACAAACCTTTGACTCCTATTGTTTTCCCTGCTCCAAAACACCACCAGCACTGCTGGGAGTCTATGAAAAGCCAGACCTAGTTTTAGCTCCAGGACAGATTAATTTTCCCCATGAAGCAGGCACTTCATTCACTGAAGCAGCACAAAGCCCATGCTTTTTCCCCAAAATCCAATCACAGTTTCAACCTCTGACACCAGCTCCTATCTCCCTTTACCCCTCCTGCCCCTGAGGACCTACCCATGCTGGACTCATCTGTCTGCAGGATCTCCTCATGTTTGTAGGTGCCATTCATTATCCTGGTGGATGAATTCTCCAGCACTCCATTGGGGTAATGCTCAGCTTCCATTTCCATCTCACTGTCACTGAGGTGAAAGAAATTAAAATTAAATTTTAATTTCTAAATTAAAAAGGGAAAAAATGAAGAGTTTATGTGCCAAACAGTGCCCAGCAATGGGCAGCACACCAGAAAAGGTGCCAGTTGCACTACAGGGAGCCAGATGGTCCAAGTTAGTGCAGCAAAAGTTGTTTCAGGCTTCTGAAGACAATTTATGAAACAGGTTTCTGTTCCCTAAGTGCCTGTCATAATTCCAGGTGCAGAACATTTTGCATTTTCCCTTCAGGAAGTGGTGATCCTTGGGATAGCAGCCAGGTAACAGATAACACACTCAGAGACTGCAGGAGGGAAATCTTGGCTGTGATACATCCCAGTCCTTGCAAACAGTGCACCACTGAAGACTTAAATGCCCAAGACAGCAGACTGAGACTGCTGATTAACGACTGATTAACTGAGAAGAGCTAAATGGAACATGGGCTCTGCATTTTTTTAAAATAGAATGCCAAATCCAGCATCATTAAATGATTCTGGTAAATTGAGTCTGAACAAGTGTTTCTCACTCAGTTACATGCTAGGTGGCTCTCCAGAGGTCACAACTCAGCTTAGAAACTGCCCTGCAAGCTGTGCTCAGCACAGCACTTGAAGAATAAATGCCAGCTGCAATTAGCAAGAGATTCTTTTAATCCCAATGACACCCTCTGCTCCACTGAGGCCTCAGACAGCCCTGCAACAGCAGTGTGGAGAGTGAGCCCAAAGGAAGCTCAGTTTTCAGCTGAGAATTGGGTGTAGAACAGCTCACTCTGCTCCACACTCCAGAAAAGGCAGCAGGGACTGCACTGAACTGCTGGATCACCTGTGGCTTCTTGGAGAAGGGAGGCTCAGTCTGACCTGCTGCCACAGCAAGAAACAAATTACTGCTGGCTCAGAGGCTCACCTGGAAGGAACAGGGCAACAGGGAGCCCAAGGAAATTACACAAGAGGGCAATGCACCAAGCCATTGTGGCTGGAGCTGCTGCCTCACACAGGACAGGGCAGGAAAGCTGCTCAGCAGGAACAAGTGCCTGAGGCAGCAGAAACAACACCAGGCTGACTGCAAAAGCTACTGGGCAAACTATCACACTGGGATCCAAAGGCATCAGTGTAATGGGACAGCCTGGTGCCTGAAACAAGAGCATCATGATATTCCTTATGAGATGAACCTCAAGCTGAGCCATAACAGGGGAGGCAGAACAAGTTTGTGTGTGCCTGGTAGATATTGTAGATAACAATATTGTTCAAAAGGGAAGGACAGATGCCCTTCTGGCCCCTTAGAAAGCAGACTGAGACTTTCCTCACCATGCCACTCCCCCTCAGGTGTCTCCAGAGGAAAAACAATACCTGGTTTCTTGATTACTCGTACTACTGTGCTGCTGAGATTTGGTAGAATCTGTGGAATTGGACTCCGAGTAGTTCACAGATGAAGGGGAAGAGGAGGAGGAAGATGAAGATGATGAACTCAGTGTTGGGTATTTACTGTGACTCTGTTTGCTTTTTGTGGACATGACTCCATTGCTACAGGTTGGACTATCTGCTCCTGAAAGCCAAGAAGAAAGAAAAATGAGACCAGACTGACAATGTCACTCTGTTGTGGCCCCAAAGGAAGAAAGCAAAGTAAGACTGCAGATCTTAAATTATAGTTTATCATTTTTAAAATCAATGGGGTTTAGAGAAGACACAAATGAATATGAAAGGAACCCCACTGCTCACCAGCAACATCTGAGCTTCATGAAGTTCCAAAAATGGGCTGTAAATTAGAGATTGGCAGAAACAGTTCACAAGTACAGAAATTATTGTTGAAAGCAGAACTGCCCAGGCTTTCCACAACCTATTTAAAGTTAGGGATGTATGTGATTCACACAACACTCAACAAATAAAAGCAACCCTCTAAAGAGCACAAGCTAACCTTCCTTGTTTAGGAGAACAGAAACCACTGAGAGTCAGGCTTGAAATTTCACCTGCTCCTCCACAAAGCTGCAGAACATATTGACACAAGACACAAATTCATTACCACAAGTTTTATATGGAATCAGAATTGACAAGGGCTAAATTTTCTAAAATATTTTAGAAAAACCTCATTATGGGCTTGTCTTCTTCATATAATCTTCTCTAGGCAGCCAATATTGATCACAGGACCTTGGCTAAATGATGTGACCTGGCATGGCTGTTCTCCAGAAGTGATGGTGATATATGCAAATTGATCAGCTGATCCCACAGTTATGTTTATAGCAGGGAATGTATTTCTTTTTTCTATCACAGCCACCACAAAGATTCAAATGGGCTGTTTTGTGTGTTTTTAAGACAAAGACAGAGTAGCCTTTTAACAACAGTTCTGCTTAATCTCTGAAATGTACTCCTATGAAATTTTCACTCTTTTGAAAGAACAAGGTCTGACAGAACTGTGGAAGGTGATGCCCATGTGTAGAGGCAAATATATAAATGCTGTCTTGCACTGCAGTTGCAGATGTAGACATGGGTATTACCAGGAGCTTTTATGGACTGATGGGATCATTCTGACTGTCTAGGCAAAGAAACACACCCAAGGCTTCTCACAACAAGGAAAACAAAGATACTACCTTGGAAAGGTGAGTGACAGCTTGGAAGTATTCAAGTAATTGTCTTCCTTTTCCTTAAATATTTGCCTGTCCACAGTTTGTCACATGCAGCAGTAGGAATACCAACCCAAACCACACTCAGATGGCTGTGAGCAGCTCACAGCTCAGTGAAGCAGCTCAGCCTGCTTCCAAGGGCTCTGCAGGTCATTTCTATTGGCTCACTCCATCTCCAAAGCTATAACCAGCAATTACCTAGGGAAGATATCTCAGCTGTCCTCATTTATCTTGTTCTTTCCACTTCAAAACCTAAAGTTTAATTTCCCAAACTCCAAAGAGTTGATGCTCCAGAGCTGGGTTTTACTGGAACAGAACTGTTGCCTTCTCACATGTTTAGAGCTTGCAAGGTAAAGCCCATGGGGTAGGAAGAAGCTTTTGTGCAGTGCATCCCCCTGACCTTTTGCTTCATTGGCAAAGTAGCTTCTGCTCAGTTCTTTCTGGAAAGCAATTATTTTGCAGACTCCAAGGTACAGAAAACAGGCTTTGCTTTCCCGACCTCCTCTCAGCACTCCATCAGTGAAACACTGAGTCACAGGTGGCTGCAGTAGAAGACTGCCTTCAAAAGCTTCTTTATTCTGAAATAAACCTGCTCTGCAGACAATTGTGGAAAATAACTAATGCAAAACTAATTCTGTGACAGTGCAGAGGCACTCATGGCAAAAGAACATCCCCTCAGCTGGGGAAGGACAGGAAAGGAACATTTCAGAGAATAACACATGGAAACAGCAGGTAACGTTAGACACCACCATATCCACCTTTGCCATCTGCTCTCCTCATCTGGAGACACAGGACACACTTACCAGTACTGTGAAGGTGTGAGTTGCTGGATCCATGTCTGGGACTCAGGCTGGGGGAGCCGGGGTAGCTGTCCTGGGAGCGGGGGCTGCGGGCGCTGAAGCAGCGCACCTCGCTGTCGGTGCCGTTCACCATCTCCACGAACTGCCGGCACCTGAGTTCATGGGAGCAAGAGGGACAAGAGGGGGCGTGACAGCCAGGATGCTCTGCACTCAGCCTGCCTCAGGGCCCCACTGGGCAAGTCCTAGAAACTTTCAAAAACACATTTCAGACTCCTGGTGCCTTTGTATTGTGAGTGCTCTGATGATGCTACAGAGGGGAGAGTTTGGAAAGCTCGCTTTTGAGGCTAATGGATGGTGAGATATTCCCAAAAAAGCAAGTTTAATTCCACTGTGCTAAGAAAAAATTGTTCCTTGGCAGCTTTCACCTCTGGCTCATCTGCAGGTACTCCAATCTCGGGTTTTCTGTGACTGAAATGGCTCCCAAGGTAATAAAAAGTCTCTTTCCCAGCCCCGCGACCGAAGAAGTCGAGATTCAATTGTGGAGGGTTTTTTTCAGGGAGAAGGTACTAAATCTTTCAAATACCATCATTCCTTCACTACTCCATCAACCTAAAAATACTGGTGGCCAATGGAAAATAGAAAAGGAAGAGTAAAAAATGCAATATCCACAGTGAGGACAGCTCCTCATTTAGTTTTACTGTCCTCATATGTCTCAGAAGTCTGGGGAGAACCTCTCTGTACAGCTGGGAGAACTGGGACACTTCTTCCTTTAATCTCTACCCCAGACTGCCTTTTCCATATATCTGCCTTTCTAGGAACCTTCACAGTGACTGACAATGCTTCAGCACTGCAAGATCTTCACAAAACCAGTAAAGAAACTCCTCTGAAGGAATTTCTGCCAGTCAGCAGAACTAAAATTCACCCAGCTATGCCTGACCTCATGAGGCAAAGCTATACTGGGTCTGAGCAGCAACAAAAGGGCTACATCTATGGTGCTACAAGCACTGTGCAAAGGACTGCCAAAGGGAGCTCAAAGAGTTTGAATTCAGAGCAAGGTGGGCAGCCGGACTGGATGTTTACACATGTTCTTATTCCTTCCTTCATTTCCACATTTCAGCATTAGGGAGCATAAAGCTTTTCATACTTACTTTAACATGAAGAGCAGGTTGGGGTTATGTTCTAGGAGGCCAGGATAGAGCTGCTGGGTGGCTTCTATAGCCTCTCCCACTCTGCCTGCTAATACTAGCTTCTGTATTCCTGAAAGCAAAAGGAGACCTGGTGACACACAGGACCAGCCCACAGGAACAGCCAAAAGAGCTGTCTCATCCATTCCATCCAGGTCCCCACGACCACCTTCCACAAGGGCTTGGGATAACTGGAAACCATATTTGGTTTATTATGGATTAAGGGGAGGAAAACCCTGTGAAAATGTGAAAGGATCTTTTAGTAGCAAAAAAAACCAAGAAGAGTAGAAGGATCTGAAGGATGAAGAAGGTGGGTTGGGGTGCTCTTTAGTCACAGAGCTCTGCAGCAATGGAAACAAAAGCAGAACATGCCAACTGGATGGAAACAAGGAGGCGGCTGGGGAGGTGACAATTTCAGAGGGTAAGTTTCCTAGGTCATCCTCATATTACCTTCTCTGTCTGGTTCAAGCTTGGAAGCAAACATATGGCTCAGTATGAGATAAATGGAGTACTCTTAGAGGGCCTGTGGTCTTAAATCACAGCACTGTCCTGCTTCCACAATATTCCTACTGCTAAGCAGAAGTAATTATATCAACAAAACTACATTCCTGCAAGTCCACCACAATGTGTTCCCAGAGAAGGATCAGCTATTGACTACACTAGAAACAGCTCAGTGACTTGCACACTTCTAGGAGGTCCAAAGACACAGGCAGAAGACACTTATCATGCTGGGTGTTCATGTCCCATGTATGTTCCTTCAGCAGGTCAGAAGACACAAGTGCCAGACTCAACTTGAGATCCCTGAAAGCTCAGAGAAGCTGCTGATCTACAGAAACTCACATTTCTTTTTTCTAAGCATGCTTAGAGATAAAAATTATATGTACTTAAAACTAAAACTGCATTGTTTTTCCAGCACTCCTTATGAACAGCAGAGGGAAGATCTGGAATGGCCCATGAGGTGCTTTGCAAGCAGAGCCTCTGATAACAACAGGCTGTGGCTTTTGCAAACTGTTGGAGCAGTTGGAAGCCCAGACTGGTAAATCTTCATTAGCAATCCCAGTAACAAACTGCAATGACTTGTCTTGTCTCCCACTTCTCAGTGTCTGTCTGGCTGTTATTGTAGTTGAAATCTGGAACCAAAGCCATGGCTCTCACACCAACACAAGAGCTCTCATTTCACTCTCTTGCACGTCCATTTTCTCGTCTCGCTGCTTCTGACAGCTCTGCTTTGCCTTGTTTGGCAACTCTCACAGATGTCATTCCCTTTTATATTTCCCCCTCTTTTTGTTTCCCCATCTGTGTTTTCCTCACACCTTTTATTGAAGCCCCAACTTCAGGGCTCTGTATTCCTTCCCTCCATCTGCCTTGTCACCTGTCCTGAGCCAAAGGAGCCCGCAGCATCTCGCGTGCCTCCGTCAGGCTCTGCCAGTTAAACCCAGAGCACTGGGAGCACTGCTGGGGTCAGGCTTGCATAATGCATGACCTGGAAAGCACCAAGCCCATCAGCACTAACAGGCAGCAACTGCAAGTCATTTAAAAGCAGAGTCCCCAGATGAACCCGAATGCTGGCTAAGCACATGCAATGTATGGAGAGCAAGCCACAAAGGGGCACAATGTTCTCATACGTAACAGTCACACGAGAAGCAGCTCACAAAGGGAAGGGAAATGTACAGGCATGTGGCCTGTATTCAGCAGCCAGGAGAATGCAGAAAGCACACCAATGTTCTGCCACTCTGCAGGCTGAGCCTGTGAATGGAAAAAATTTAAAAAAAGGTACAGCAGGAGAAAGCTGCAAGCCTTATTCTGTAGGACCAAAAGCGCTGACAGCCCCACCAGCTGAGAGATGAGCCACTTGGGAGCAAACAGCAGCAACCAAAACAGACACAGAGCACAAATTCTTCACCCAGTGTAGCTTAACATGTTGGCTGTGAATTTGAAAACTCCTCAGCATGTAAAAGTTACCTGAAATCACAACGTGCAGAGGGACTGGAAGAGTCTGAGTCCCTGTGCCCAGGCTGATGGACCTGGCCCTGCTGCACCTGCCTGCAGTGAGGAGCTCCCATCCAAAGGGCTCCCTGGGGCACAATGACTTCAGTTCAGGTAAAGGCCAAGCAGAGCAGACAGGGACAGGAAGGAACAGGGCAGTTCTCCAGGCAAAGATGGCAGTGGTGATGGGAAAAGTGCTCCAGGCCAGCAGAGTGCTGTGCACAGCTCTGCACTCTCATGGAGTGACCTCCACAGCACTCACCCCTCTGCAGAGTCCAGAGGGAACACACTTGAGGAGTGACACCTGAGAGACTTACTTTGTCTGTTCTTTATTGAGGTCTGTTCTTCCTGGATTGTGGTGTCTGTGACTCTGGCAAAGGCAGTTGCTGTTGAACAGTACCCATGATGAACCAAATATGACGAAACCATACTAGAAAAAAAGAAAATACAAAGAGTATTTTATGAGTCAGCAATCATCCTTAGGCATAACATTGTAGGCAGGTGTGTAATTTTTGCAAGTTGTTTTAAATACAAGTGCTTCTGCCCAAGAGCTCTATAGGAGGAGCTCCAGAGTGCCCCACTGTGCACATCAGAAGAAAAAATTCTGGAGAACATAAGGAACAAATACAGGGATAAATTGGTCCCACTGCAGCAGAATCAACAGCTCTTGTTAAGGGAGGTCCTGGCTCTCTAATTTGGTCCTATTTTGGAAGGCAAATAACAGCATCAATAACACTCCTGACCCCTGACAACTCCTGCCAACTGCTCTCATCAAGTTCCAGTCAATCCTTTTTGCAATGAGAAGTGCTTCCAATATTCATAAATTTAAAAAGTGCTGTAATTGTACTCCCAGTTAGGTTTGGAAGCCTTTGGTTTAGGCTATTTCTTGCTCTTTCATTTCTGAATTCAGCTGGCTTACACACTGGCTTTTCTCCTGCATTAGGAGTGTTTATGGTGCCTTCCCCCTCCTGCAGTGTATCACCCCAAAATGTATGGCCTTCCATTCCTACAAGCTTTCATGCAATCTTTGGCTCAAAACTTCTACCATATCTTTCACATTAAAAACAGCAGCAATCTACACAGGAAGGACTCTTAAACAACAGAACTGAGGATAAAACAATTCGAGCAAAATGCAGAGTGGCAACTTTTGCCATAAGAGAGCACAAATTAGCACTTAAGAAGTATTTAAAGCCTAACAAGAGGGAAGAAGCTGAACAACAAGGCAGTGACTTACTTCTGCAGCATGGCTTGCCACTCTCCCAGCCTGTCTCCTATGGGAAACCGCTTAATGGTGCTCTGGATCTTCGCCCTCCACTCCCTCATGTAGTCCTCAATGTCAAACACAAAGGGCTGCTGCCCAAAGTTGGCATCCACGATCTCTCCTGGAGTCTGGAGACCCACTGTAGGGTAGAGGTTTGACTGGGAAGGAAGAAAAACAAACCTGTATGAAACACAGCTTTCTCCTCCTGGTTCCAGTTATGTGGATTGGTAAAACCAAAGAGCTGCTCTTTAAACTGAAATAAATATAATGAAATTGGAAGAGGCAACAGCCCTTTGGGTACTTCTCAAGGAATCCTGTGACTTGTTGTGCATTTATGAAAAGTTATTGCATCAAACCAGAATAATGGGTTCAATCCCCCAGCAGCCTGGGATCGAGGCCATGACTGCTGTCTCTGGATGGCACTTCTGGCTTAGTTTTCTACAACTTCTACCAAGCTTCAAGAGCCAGCAGATAATGGCAAAATAACAATAACAATAGTAATAGTAATAGATAAATAAATAAATTAGAGGTGGGTCATCTCAATCAGTGGATCTGTGTATTCCCTCCTGTTTCAACTCAACTCTTTTATTCCTTGGAAATTGTTATTTCAGTCGTTATCTCTGATGAAAAGGTGGTGGTGCTCTGAGGTTAGGGCTTTGATGACCTCAAGATCCCAACACATCCACACAAGAAATTACACTACTGATAGATTAATGTCATTTTAAGAATAAGTCTACAGATCCAAATGGGAGCTTTGACCCATCATCAGAACATGAGGAAGAAAAAAAGTTTACCACCATGAAAGTGTCTCTAAAATTCAGCCAATAATTCAGCTTCTAAGGATAATTTAATTGAAGATAGGCATTCAAAGTGTATCAGAAGTTCTCTGAATTCATGCTATATTAAGAATAAGCTAATTGATACAAATGGAATCCCTGAGCCCACTTAAATGTTGGGAAAAGAGAAACAGCATCAGAAAAGGCACAAGGATGCCTGGGTCTCATCACTGATCACATTTTTCCAAAGTATGTTCCATTCACTGTCAAGTTACTTCTGTGCAGCAGAAATTACTTTTCTGTTTGCAAAACAGAAAACACACACAGACTTCACCAATTCTCTGCTTCACAGCATGTGCTGAGAGTCTGCAGGGTGGGGGAAGAAATCTCTCTTGTGCCACTCAGGAACTGTTTGGGGTTGGATTTTTCCCACTTTGCTCTAAAACAGTGGAGCCAGAAATGGACACTGGGCAAGGCACAAGGACACTTGCATGGAACTGAAGTCTGGAAGGTGCCTGGCTGCAGTGCCCTGCTCAGGGCAGAACCCCTATCAGATATCAGAACAGCAGAGGGGCAGACCTCCCTCCTTAAGTCCAGTCAGAAACCTAGCATGACCCTCTCCTCCTCTATAGCAACAGACATGGGCATTCCTAAATTATCTGGAAAATTTCTTCAACTTATTCTTCCCTGCTGCAGAGATGATGATGATTTAGGTCTGGAATGGGTTCCAAGAGGGACTGTAGCATCTCTGTTCTCATTTTCAAAAGTGAACTGGTTAAGAACCTGACCAACCTCCTCTACCTTTGAAATTATCAAACCTCTAACAACAAAGGAAAGAAATGAATCTATAAATACAGGCTGGAAATTGAAAACAGAGATCAGGATGACTGCATTACTGGTGATTCACTACACCTCTCTTCCTGTTCCCACACCAAGGAAGTCTTTAGGTCAGAGATGTGCAAAGTAAACACAGCATGATAAAGGAAGAGCTACCAGAGCAAAATGCTGTAATTACATTTAGTTCCTCCATTCTTTCAAAACTGGCTGACATGGAAATATCTCTAATGAGGGATCAGATATTTTCCACAGTCCATACTTCAGACTTCTCATTATCTTCTCAGTATCTTAAACCCAAGGGCTTCCAAAGCCAGGAATCAGACACCCAAAATACTTGGAAGCTGGAAGCAAACCCCCCTCAATACTGGCTATGCTCATCTTTGAGGAGAAGCTGCCTACTCTCTACATCTCTCAAATCATCTCTAAGGTAAAATTCCATTTTTCCATGTGGGAAGTGTTCTCTCTGCTTAGCAGCTGTTGGGAAGTACATGTATCTCCAGCACCCTGCCAGATGCAGGCAGACATGGCCCCAGAGCCCACTGACCCAGGAGATGCTTTTCCTGCCAGGTTCTTCAGGAACACCTTCCCCATGACATCTGGCTCACCTCCTGCCCTGATGTTGGTCACAATTACTCACAACCCTCCTTGTTCATCTTGACCTGGTTTTTAACCCCCTTGTCCCTCTGCATTCCTACAATCACACCCTGACCTCTTCTGTTTTTTTTCATCTCCTATTATTCCTTCACACCTCCAGGCAGGATAGAAGCACTGACTTAAATTGGCAAAAAAAAAAAAAAAAAAAAAGGAAACTCCCTCTTTTCCTCTGTGGGAATTTACTCCTATTTCAAGCAGTTATTTTGGTTTTAACTTCAGCCTGTGCTAAGCCAAAATGTGTTTTTTTCCTAGCACTGTATTTTTGTACAGATGAAAACACCCTTTAGAGGAAACTGAAACAAGCCAAAACAAGTATGTTTCAACATCTGTGTCTCTGGTTTTCAAATTCAAGTATCCATTTCAACTTCCTAATATTGTGAATTCTGCATTTCACCATTTGCCTCTGAAAGGGGAATTTTGGAACAAGCATTTCAAGGAAATTATTTCTAATCTGGCAATATTTTGAAGGGTCATTTTGATTTCTTGTGTAACCTCACTGATATGCCAATCCTAAAATTTAAGCTTAAAAATGGCAGAAGTAATGGGGTTTACTGATGTGTGTTACCAGTCAGCTTCACCACCCCTCGGGCTGTAATGCAAGGAAAAGCTCTCCCTTAAGGTCCCCCTGGAGGGCTGAGTAATGAGGAATGGACCAGAGCCAAAAAATCCATGTGGAGCCGCTCAAACCAGAGCACTTCAAGGGTCACTCAGGTAAGTTTGCTGTTCCCACTCCTGTTTGCAGTTAAATTTTCAGAACTGCAGCTTTAGCAGGTGAGGAACACAGACTCTATAATGGATGCTTTCTTTTCTTTACCTTATAATCAGTGGCTATTGTGCTTGAGCCTGGAACAGAGAACTATAAAAAATGAAACCTGCAAGTGATTAGCTTCATATTCTCTACTGCCTCAAGAATTCTTCAATCTCTGACAATATTCATTATATTTAAACCAAAGTCTATCTTGGGTTTGGCATCCCTTTCTTTAGGAAAGGTTGTAACCTGAACTGTTTGGAACAACCAATAATCCATGGGCCAAGGGAGCAAAAAGAGCACATGGAATACATTGGTACCTACAAGGGTGAAGGAAGAATGCAGTAATCCAAGGGAAGGGTACTGGAAAAGAGAATGCAGCAATCCAAGGGAAGGATATTGGAAAAGACAATGCTGAAGTCAGGTGTAGGCACCCTTAGGAAGCTGCCAGCAGAGCAGCAGAGGGATTTAGCACATGCAGAGGGATGTCCTAGATCCACATGGAGGCAGAAGTCTCCCATCCTTGCTCACACCCACAGTTAAGAGTGGATCACCACCAAGCTTCTTTCCTCCTCTTTTTGAAGAGGAATTATCTCATGAAGGATAACTCTCAATAATAGGAGGCCTACAGGGTATCAGCTGTTCTCCTTCCTGGCCCAGAAAAGCAGTGTGGATTTGCTGCTGCTGTAAAAACCAGAAGGAGATTTCCCAGAAAACAGCTCAGCAACCTGGCTGCTAAAGGTACAGAGACCATTTACCCACCAGGTAACCATGAGGCATCTGCCAAAACCTACCCTGGCCAGATCTTCTCCCAGTTTCACACTAAACATCTCCTCTGCACAAGACACACAGACAAACGAGCCTGAGATCCTGTGAGGATGATCTGACCAGAGCAAACAGCAGGACAGGGAGATGCCAGGGGCTCAGGAGCGTTTTGAGTTCAATCTCACTGGCACTGCAAGAGCTCACTGCAGCAAACACCCTTCTGTCTGCTCTGCCTCCCCTGCTGCTCCTCCCTGTGCCCAGCAGAGACTCAGCACAGAGTGAACACCTTACACAGGGACATTCAATGTCTCTGTCAGCTCACTGGGCACTCCAGGATCAACAGGAGGCAAGTTAAGCTAAGCAGGACAGGGAATTTCAAGCTGCCAAATCTGTGCTGTGAAGCTGCACAGCAACACTTGGGCAGTGAATGACAAAGCAGTGGTACATGTGCTGGACAGCCATTTCTGACTGACAGGAGCCTAAATAGGCATTGTCCAGCTCCACATGGACACTGCTCCTGCTGCAGAAGGAGAAGCAGCCTAAGCAAATGAGGAGATAAAGTGGTGAAAAAATTAGAAGGAATATGGTAAATCTGTGACTGCTAATGCAATCTATATCCAGAGGGAAAACAAACAGCACTAAAAACTAAGGGGTACATCAGAGAATCATCTTCTTGCTGTGGATGTATGGTTATCACAATACCTCACTACAAAAGGTTAATCTTCATGGAAAGGCAAACTACTCTTGTACTTTAATAAATTGTACTTGGACCAAGTGAATGAACTGCTGTGACACAACCCACATAAAGAGCTTCTGTTTTAGAACACACTGCAATATTACCAATTTCAAAGACCCCCAAAACACCTTGTATTGACAGCTGATGTGAAAAGGCCAATCAAATAACTGCAATTTAAGTGCAGGCTATATTTGGGATATGGGAGAAATCTGTGAAGCCCTAAATCCCATTGGGAAGGTGAACAGGGAGTACTAGACATTATTTCTAACAATACAAAAATTAGAGGAACAAGATAAATTTTTTGACAGGAAGTACAGAACAAAACAAAGCAATCTTCCTTCCACACAACAGGGACGTCAGCCAAGAAAATTTATCACTTTGGAGGCCTACAAAAGTTATCAAAACTAAGAAATTTGTCAGAGAAAATTAATTTGGAGTATTTAAGTACAAAGACAGGAGAGCAACCTTAGGGACAAGAAGTCCTGTGTATGTGAGGGATGCAGTGGATGTGTTGGTGTATGCCTGACCTGGGTTTACCTTTTTTCACTGAACACATCCTCCTTGTCCAGGAACACTTGGGTCTAAAAAAGAGGGAACATTTTCTTGTGCTTTCTGAGACCTGACTAGACATCAGTGTAACTATGCACATGTTCTCCTCCTCAGAGTCAAAGCTGCATTTGGAAGACAATGAACTGCAATGAAGTTTGCATCTTTACTTTAATTCCAGGAGAAGGGGCAACATATTCTTAGAGGTGGTGAGGGATGAGAGGAGGCATGTGAGTAGCCCACAAACCCAGTCACAGGATTATGAAGTTTCAGAAAAAGGAGCACCCAGTCACAGGATTATGAAGTTTCAGAAAAAGGAGCATCCACATCATTCAGTAATGTGTGTTATCATGTTCTTTTCAACAGGGCATTAGAAAGAAAAATAATCACACCCCCACACTCTTCCCCCTCCCTTCTGTTTGCATCCTTACTTAAAATACTGAAAATAGGTGTACTTACAGGGAGGTCTGTAAAGGCTATACCTGTGGGGGGAAAAAATATTAGAATTAAAAAGACAAAGGATTTTTCCCTGCTTGCCTACATCCTTAACACGCTACTAAACATTAGTGCATTTCAAATCCCAGCTCTGACCCTGCATTTCACTACCTCATGTATTCAGAACTTCCCTCCCCAATCCCCTCCTCTGCAAGGTTTTGCATCTGGAGAAAGGTTCAGGAAAAAGCCTAAATGTTTTCAACATCTCTCCCAAAAATTTGATTTTCTAAAAGCACCTCCTCTTTCCTTTGCTTCTCCCTCTGTTACAAGGAAGGAGTTTGTTTTCAAGACTCACTTTGGTGTTAGAAACAGAGTTTTAGTATAAAATTGCTTTGGTTTAGGCTGTAACTGATTCTTCTTATCAGCCAGAGAAAGAGGAATGGATATTCAGCACTTGGCATTACAGGTGGGGAGCAGCCCTGCAACAGGACCAAGCTGCAGCCAGGAGCACCTGAGAAACTGTGCAAAGAACAGCCTCACCCTCCACTCAGCTGACAGAGCTCCAAACAGAAAAGATGGAAAAAAAGTGTATGGTTTCCCTTTTTATTTACATCTGGCATATCAGAAAAGAGGTTTTTAAGCCGAGGCAGCATTGTCTGGGGTGGCTAGCAGAGTTTTGGCTAGAGACAGCACTCACCACAGCCAGGCTGCCCCAGGCACAGCTCTGCACCTGATTTAGGGGCAGGTACTGCCCCAAAGGATGGTGCCTCCCCTGCCATGGGTGGGACCCAGCAGCACAGGGAGATGGATCAGCCAGAGCCCCCAGGCTTTGGGTCACGCTCACCAACAGCACAGGGGACACTGCTGCCATCACCTCACCAGGCTCAGCTAAATCCAGACTTCCAGCTAACATTCCAGAGTCAGTCTGGAAGGTGCAGCCTTTCCCCATGTGTGCTCCCAAGAATGCTTTCTTGTCCCCAGCCAGAGGAAAGCTGGTACCCACAGCAGGACACCCAGTTCTCACACACATCCCACCTCTCCTCCTTCCCTTCTGCCTGGCACTGGAAGGCACTGCAGAAGCAGGAGAACACCACCCTCTGGTTTTAATTTTAGGACTATTTTAACCCAGAGCTGCAATGTAATGTTACCAGATCAGTCTGAAGTGGTAATTTAAACCAGTTTTAGGAGTCAAGATAGGAAACAAGTTATTCAAAACAGCACAGATCATAACCAAATGCTCAGAAAGAAATCCTGAATATTTTACAAATAAACAGGCAATAAAGATAAATTAACATCATGGCAGATAGTCAGTATGGTTTAATCAACATCCTGGCAGTTTGGACCTTGTTTATTGAGCACCCTTTCTACAACCCAACCAAAGATTGTGAGCACAGGTGATGCTGAACACGAGGCTGAGGAAAACATCCAGTAAGCATTTCTCTCACCTTGTGACTTTGCCCAGATACTGCTCCTCACTCAAACCTTTTTTTCACTTTGCAATTATTTTGCTCAGCTGGATGAAAAGGTGGATGAAAGCTTGTTGTCCTACCCTTATGGCAGAATGAGGCCAATCTCCTTGAGCCTGCTGTCCACTGGAGTCTTCCTCTGCCCCCAGCCCCTCTGAGAGCCAAAGATGGCCAGGCTGGTGTAGCTGTGTGGCTGGAAGCTGCTTCCAGCACCTGGACAAGCACATGGTGTTGGGATGGACTACGAGGTGGGTGGAAAATTGCCTGAACTGTCAGGATGGAAGAGTTGTGATCAGCAGCTCAAAGTCCAAGAGTTGTCCCTCAGGGATCAATGACAGGGCCAACACAGTTCCCTGTCTTCACCAATGACCTGGACAATGGGACAAAGTGTGCTCCCAAGCAGGATCACAGCTGTCACCAAACAGGAGAGTGGACAATAGGCTGGAGGGCACAGTGCTATAGCTGGAGAAATGATCCAGCACAAGCCTCCCAAAGCTCAACAAAAGCAACCTAAGAGCTCTGCCACCAGGCTGTGGTACTGCCAGAAAACAGGACAGGATGAGGCTGACTGGAGAGAAAGCAGATCTGCAGAAAAGATTCAGGGTCCTGCTGGGGAACAAGTAGAGCAGGAGGGTCCTTGCAGCAAAGGACATCAACCACATCCTGAGTGTGTTAGTGAGAGTGTAGGTTAAAGGATGGGATTTCTCCCTTCTTTTCCAACACTGGTGAGTCTATACTTCAGTTCTGATGCTCACTTTAGGGCTCCCCAACACAGGACACAGTGAGATTGGAGTGAGTCCAGCAGAAGCCAGCAAGACAAAGACAGGCCAAGGCAAAAGTCTCTGTTCAGTCTCAAAAGCATCAGGGCAGACACCTCTTGCTGCCTACAACTGCCATATAGGAGGGTGTAAAAAAGGCTTTTCTCAGAGATGCATGGTGGCAGGAGACAGGAGGCAGCACAGACAAGCTGCAACATGGGAAATTCTAACGAGAAAAATTCAGTGTGAATTTTGGTCAAACACTGAATCAGGACCAGAAAAGCTCCCAGGTGATCTCCATTCTTGAAGACAGTAAAAACTTAATGAGTTTCTGAGTAACATGATCTAGTTTGGGCCTGCTTTCAGCAGGGTGTTGGATGCTTGACCTCCAGAGATCCCTCCCAGAGAAAATAATTCTATGATTCTATAAATAAACTTATTACATTGCCTTTACAATGAGACAAATGTATGTCTTCCACATTTTGTTATGTAACTCAGACTAATAAAATGCTTTATGCAGACAGCACTTGGTCTGTTGCACAGACATGTCTGCCTAGAGTTTCTGCATCTGCACTGCTGCACCCCTGCATCAGGAAAGCCAACAGCAGAAAGTGAAATAATCACAGCTTGAATGTGAAACTGTGAACTGCTTTCTTTCTCTGCAGCCGCTCCAAAGCCTGGATCCAGTTTAAAACCACAACCTTAAACTTAAGGACTGGACAAATCAAGAGGTTCAGGAAGCAAGAGCAAGTGTGTGAAGGGCCTCCCCTCTAAGTCCATGAAGTTAATGAGATCATCAAGGCAGTGACATAAAGACATTAAATGAAGGCTCAGTGCTAGGGCACAGTGTGATTGACATTTTCACCTGCCAAACAACCAAAGGACTTCCACCTTCCATGACTGCACTTACACATGACCCCATGCACAGAACATGTTTGTGGACCTTCCAGCCCATCTCTGCTCTCCACCCAGCACCAATCATCCTTTCTGCCTCACAGCTGGCCACTTACAGAATTCAATTTGCACAAGAAAACATACATTTGGCAATCAGCCACAGCACTCCACTGCCTGCACAGCAGGGAACTCCTCCAGCATCTGTTTAGGAAACTGTGATCCAGGGAATCCTTAAGCACTGCTGGTGGATTGCAATAAACACAACTCTTTCAGCAGTGTGGGCATCCTAAAGAGCAGACCAGGAAATGCCAGCCCAGGAAAATCCTTGAATACTTCTCAGACGTGCTGCTGAGGAGAAGCACTGTCAAACCCACACAGCTCTACATGCCCTTGGAAACAGATCCTCCAATCAGGCCACTGGGTAGAAGTGCTCATACAGAGAACAAGGCTGTGGCCAAGCCTGGTATTTTCTGTTCATTTTGGTAGTGAATGAGGGTGGTGAGGCCCTGGCACAGGTTGTCCAGAGAAGCTGTGGCTGGCCCATCCCTGGAAGTGTTCAAGGCCAGGTTGGATGGGGCCCTGTGCAACCTGGTCCAGTAGAAGGTGTCTCTGCCCAAAGCACAGGGGTTGGAATGACATGATCTTAAAGGTCCCTTCCAACCCAAACAACTCCAGGATTCTATGGTTTTAAATCTGATTAATCTGAAGTCTTGTTTTGAACACCCCAATGTCCTTGCTGTCTGCAAACTTCATTTGAAGCCTTGGGGTCAAACCTATTAAATCTGAGACTGACACCTGCATGTCTCTCACAACAGGTTTCTGCATTACTCCTAATGTTCCCCCTAGTCTCTAAACTGGCTGCAGAATGGATATTTTACTTTTTAGGTTAACTTGGTCTTTCCAAGAGCCTGCACTAGAACTCAAACTACAGGAAGTTTTCTATGCCAAGACTTCAGAGGGTTGCATGCTCTTTTTATAGCCCTGCTGCTCCATTTACCTTGGTGTGCTGTCAAAGTCTGAGATCTGAGACACTCCTACATTAATCCCTGAGCAAAATCATCCACTTAAACCCAGAGACCTGCAGCAGTCACACTTCTTCATCATGTCCTGGTCCAAGACTTTCTGCTTAATGGGTGGTGCCCCAACATTTCTCCCTGTTTCTCTCCAAAGTCACTCTCATCACACTTCTAGCCACATCTCACTATGCTTTTTACTGCCAGGACTCTGCTCAGAACTTGTCAAAAGTGTTTCATCAGCAGCCAGAAGACATTCAAGACATTTTCCAGAACAGAGAATTAAGACTACATATGATGTCAAACAGTTTTCATGTGACGTCTCCAAATAAAGTTCAAGACTTAGCTCCAACCAGAACATCCAGAATTTGTGATGGCCAAGAAAACAGTTCTTATACAGTGCTCCTGATGGATCTGATTAAATGAAAAAGTATGGAGACAATGGAAGATAATAGTTAAGCAACAGAAGAAACTGCAAGGAAAACAAAAGGGGGTGTCTAATTAATAGATGAAAAGGAGAGGACTTAAATGGTGAAGAGTGAATTAGAAAGACAATGCTACAGTAATTCCATGAAAGAAAGACAAATTCAAACTCTGAAGCCCTGCTCTCAAGCTAACTGGCCTCACAAAGGGGCTGATTAGCCTCATGAATATTCCTGGCATCCGCAGTAGGATTACACAATTACCTCATCTCCTAGGAGGAGACACACATGGCTTCCACAGCTTCATGTTAGGGAACACCTAGAAAAACACACACTCATCCCCTTCCTGGGTTTACACACACAGAAATGAGATTCTCAGGTTAGCACTAAATATCATGGAAGCTGAAGACCTTCAAGAGTTGCTTCTTTCAGGGAAGAAAGCATTCTGACTTCCAAACAAATCATTGCTCCTGCCTCCATTCGGCCTTGGTTCCTCTGCTGACACCTGTCTCACCCCCTCCTCACTTCTCTGCTCTGTGCCCACGAGGAGCTGTGTAACCCCTGGCCAAGGGGCTCCTCTCCTAAACACTGCACTGAGCACTTCTCCTGGATGCTGTTTCTCCACCAGTGACACAAACAGGCACTGCTGGCCCTTACCAACAGCCTCCTCAGATGAGGTTTTCATTCTGCTTTTGTGAAAAGGCAGTAAAATGTTCCTGCAGCTTTTGTAGGGTCACCCAGCCAGGCCTGAGGTCTTCTGCACATCCCCCCTGTCTCCTCTAACACACCATCTCTCCTCTCCCAGTACAACCATTATGGCAGTACAGCTCAAAGAAAAGCTGCTACACACAGGAGCCAGCTGTGAACGCTAAGGGGAGGCTGCTCCCTGTCCTCTTCTCAGACAGCTCATGTCTCGTACATCTGAAGAGCTCAGGAGGACACCCAGGGGACAACAATGCTTGTACCTAATTCTGCTCTCTAAACATGGGACTATTATTGTTACCCTTCCTGTTTCTTCCCCCTGGTATTGATCACCACTGGGAAAAGCTGTTCCTCAAGGGGTCACTCAGTTGCAGATTAGAAAAACACAAGCTTTCCATCCAAAAAAGCCCCATCTTCGAAGGAAAAGGAACACTTCAATTTAAGAAAGGAAGACTAGATAACTTCTCTGCTGTAAAGAACTCTGAATGTCCCAAACCAAACAAATCTCTGAGCAAGGACACATGGCAAAAAGTCAGAGGGTGGTAACGACAAAAGGTAACACAGAAGTTACTGAACTGGTCTCTTTATTTGGCTTCATCTGCCCAGAGACCCAGGCACAACACAGTCCTGGGTACAAAACAGAAAAGGAGAAAGCAGCAACTTTTCAACTGATACAGATTGTAATGTGGAGACTCTGGTCATTAAAAAGAAATTAAATATCAAATGAACAAACTTGTATTCATTAAATAGAAGATCTGGCCTCTTCCTGACTCTCCCACTTTTGTTATGATGAAAAGTAACAGCACCATCAGGGTGAAAAACAGTGAAGCTGGAAAACCACCTACTTAAACAACAGAAAACATCCAGAGGAGCACAGCACAAACCACTACAGGGAAATACAGGCTAAAAATCAAGGACAGCAACTAAAAGGAGACATTTTGTGAAATCTTTTTAACTATTTCATTACCTCAGTTGCTCTTGTTTTATCCTGTCTCACTCCTAAGCAAAAGCTCCTGCTCTACACCATCAGCTGCTGCTTTCAAGCCTCTACTTGTCTCACCAGTACTGGACTGACATGGGCAGCCTGAACAAGCCCAGCTCTCCCAGCCTTTCCTCCTAGGACAGATGCTCCAAACTCTTCATCACCTTGGCAGCCCTTGGCTGGACTCCCTCCAGTAAGTCCATCTCTCTCTAAATTTGGGGAGCCCAGTACTTTTCACAAGAGCTCACCAGAAATCCTGTACTCTCCTGGCACACACTGCACTCCAATTCCACTCCTTCCTTCAGCCCAGCCAGTAACTCAAAACATCTTTGCTCTGTTAAGTGTTTTGAGCAGGGTATTTTTGGTATTTTTCTACCAATTTAATCTTGAATTCAACGAAGTAGAATTGACACAGCAAGGAGAAGCAAAGAAAAGGAGTGCTCATCCCTCCCTGCCAAATCAAATGAATCCCAGCACAAAAAGTGAGATGAACCTACAAAAATTTACTGCACATCTTATGTGTTAAAAAAAAAAAAAAAGACAAGAATTTTTCTGGAGTGGAGAACATGTCATCCAAGGAAATGATATTTTAGGGGAAAATGGACAAAAATTTCTATTTTAGACAAATAAGATAAGACAGATGCCTGGAAAACATCTGAGGTATTAATTTGGGCAAAATTTTTTAGTCCTTAACTTTAAGACAGTTACTGAAACAAGTGTGGAATGAACCACTTTGTAGCTCCATGCTTAAGTCAGACCACTCTTGTACTGAAATAATGTCTGGCTTTGGGGATGCTCAGACCAACATGTAGAGGCTTTCAGATGGACAAGTCCCTTCAAAAATGAAGACGCCAGTGCTGTGCCTTTGTAGGCAGTTGAAAAAAACACTGATTAAACTTCCCACTTCTTTCTTTCTTTCCCTCTTGTCCAGCCATTAGACATCTTATCCAACCTCCCACCTACTGTGCAGTAGCAGAGGAAAGCAGAAGCAGCTGTGGATGAAATTCTAATATATCTAAACAAACTGAGCAGCATGGAAACCATTTTACCTGCTGGAAGCATTTCTGTCTTGGAGCCAATTTACAACTGCTGACAGCTGCTGAGTGCTCTTTTCCTCTGCCATTTTAACCTTACTCACAGGTGTGGGACAAGAGTTACAATACAGCAAAGTATTAAACAGCAGCAAGAGCAGGGCTGGAGCATCCCTCTCCTGAGAACACCTCCACTTACCTAAACTGTGGCCATTTTTTGTGTAGAAGCAGGTATTGTTGATGAGGTTGACACAGCAGCCAATCACATCTCCAGTGGTGAACGTGGGGCCGTAGGGCTGCCCTGTCCCCGAGGAACAGAAGGAGTGCCCATCATCTCCGTGGTACCCATAAGAATGTTTATCCCATCCTGCAAAAGACCAGGACAGCAGTGAAGCCAGCTCAGCAGAACCACATGGAACTACTACAACTCTCAGGACACCATTTTCTGTGGGAGTTTTAAAATTTGATTGCCACTCCTGATTCATCCCAATATTAATTTTCACATACCGGTAACTGAAAAGAAATTAATGTCTTTAATCAGAACACATCATTTGCATTTCAACAC
Organism: Fringilla coelebs; assembly: GCF_963513975.1. Taxonomy (NCBI): domain Eukaryota; kingdom Metazoa; phylum Chordata; class Aves; order Passeriformes; family Fringillidae; genus Fringilla; species Fringilla coelebs. The sequence continues at coordinate 6,666,221 of NC_140040.1, read as the reverse complement.
ATTTCTCTTTCATCTTGCCTGAGGTGAAACAAACTCTTTTGTAAAACACTTGAGTTTTCCAAACCCAAAATCTTCCCACAAAAGCATTTAACAAAATAATTCTCAGACAGTTGCAGCTTTGTCTGTAAGCACTGTCACAGGTGCACCACATGGAGAGAGGCAATTTTTGCATCCTCAAATCTGTATTTGATAAGGATTTCTATGTTTCCTTTGGGATACAGTATTTCCTGTTCTGCAGACAGCTTAAAACACAACCCTCAAATGTCAAAGGGGAGTTCAATGCAGAGTGGTCAGTTCTAATATTAATATCTCTAATTTCTTCTGCAAGTAACACTGTGCTAAGGGTTACAGCTGTACCCTGCCCACTTGTTCTTTTCCATATATCCCAGTAATTTCATTTGGATCATTCCTCTGAATGGCACAATGAAAGCCACATCTCACAGAGAGACAGAGTTCCAGAAAGTGATACAAGTGATTAAAACCAGACACCTGTGTTTTATATGGATATAGCTGGATCCTTAGGGAAGCAAAGAAGGTGCTTTGGCCATCTTCTGACCTTATACACCCAAGGGTGGTGCAGATTCTGTTAAATGTGGAGCAACGGCTCTGGCAAAGGGTCTATGTAAGAAACACAGAGACTGTGCAGGAAATGCACATCCTGCAATGAGGCACAAAAAGACTGAGCACCCTGAGAACTACAGAGCAGAGCCCTGCGAAGGTGGGCTGGAGCAATTCTGTGAGCCAGGACTTTCCTCCAAAACCAGCAACAACATGAGGGCACTAGAAATTCAGTCTTGTAAAACAGTGCCACAACACTGAGGCATCAGCACTTCCATGCTCAGGGTTTCCCAGAAAAGCACAAAACAGTCAGTGCATGTCTAAGGCCCTATTTATTGTATCACACCAAATGAATGCCAGTGGGAAACTGAGGGAATGAAGCAAGACTGAAACATGCCACAGTGCAAGATTTTGGATCTCAGAGCAAACTTTGAGAGTGAAAGGCATGAAGGACTCCCAGCAAATTCTAGTCTAGAAATGGTGAGTAACTTCCTTTACTTAGTCCCACACATCCAACAGGAGCAGACTGAGATGTCCCAAGAGTCAGCTCTGTCTTCCCTCGGATCAGCTCCAAACAAGCTGCTGACAGTAGCACCAGTCCTGTTTCAAATCTTCATGCAAGACAGGGACAACAGCACAGGCAGCACCCTCAGCAAGCACAAAAACTATGCCAAACTGACTTGCCAAAACAAAGGAGGAAGTGATAGGGGCTCTAGAGTCTGTTGTCAAATTTTCACTGCTAAGATTCCATCCAGTAAAAATATTGAAATATTTTTGAATTTTTAAAAACGTGGCTCCTTTCCACTATCCCTTTTATTTGCTCTGTTGCCATCACTGATCTATTATTTTAGTCTCCCCAAAACCAGACCTGTTACATGAGTGTCAATTCAGAACTTCTCTAATGGAGCTGTTGGGAAGTTCAGATGACAAATCAAGAACTTGTCATCAGTTGCATCTAAGCAGTGAAGTGCTTACACATCATGTACTGGATAAGGCTCTCATAAGAAACACAACAGTGTGTCCTACCATGAGGATGAGCTCACTAAATGCTTGGGCCAATGCAGACATTACTGGTTCTGCAGTGTGGGAAATAAAGGTGTCATTACCTACAGATCACAGCTGATCCTACTGAAAAAACCCTCCCCCTGTTCCTTTATGACTTGAGCTCCACAGTGTCAGTTCTTACTGCAGCACCAACGGTGGGGGGGGAACTCCAGTGAAAAGTGACTGAATAAAGACCTTGAGGACAATGACAAACGTGGTACATGCAGCAACAATGCCTGGGAAAAGCTTGTTTTCAATCTTATTCTCCCCAGAAAACCAGTAACATAACCAGTTAAGGAAATTTGCTCACCCAGCACTTTGCTGATGTTATGTAGAGTTTACTTTTTCAACTCAAATGTTGTGTAGTGCTGAACCTGGACCTGGCACCACACTAGGGGCTTTAAATTTACACTGTCAGCCTTATCACATCACCATGGTCATCTTAAACAACAAGCCAGAGTTGTTTGAGTGAACTTACTGTACTCACTGTAAACATAAGCTGAGTGGCATTAATCATATGCCTAACCTTAAGTTATTTATTAATAAAAACAGATCCCTCTCCCTAAAATTCTGCCCAAAATAAACAGAGAGCAGTGGCATATGGGTAATTCCAGCACTGGCCAGTTTCAGCCAGTCTTCTGAAATTTCCTAATAATCTGAATGAAAAACAAGAATCAGCACTTCTGGTACTTCTAGGTCAAAGTTTTCAGGGCCTGTTAATTTAAATAGTGTATCCCTATTGAAAGCATGTGGCATTATCCTGGATTACCAGCAGAGTGGGGAGTAACTCATCACACGTATTTTGAAAACACAGACTCCAACTTTTCTCAAAACACTTCCTGGAAACTTGGGCTTTTCCTGCATCATTAACAATTTGCTATCGCCACCTAGGAATGGGTCCAGCATATTACAACCTCCTCTGGGGCTCCCACGACACCCTTTAAGCCTCCAGTGACCCAACAGCTCCTTCCTCTACAAAATCCAGCAGTGCTTTAATAAGAACTGCATCAGAACTTCCTGAAATCCCTCCCCAGAGCTGCATCTGCCAATTCTCCTGACAGTTTAACCTCTGTGCCACTTGTACTCAAGTACTGCAGAAGTCACTGCTGTGACCTGGAAGGCAGAGATGAGGTGACACCCACATGCTCCTACAATGCTGTCCCTGTGGGATAGGGGGTCAGCCTGAACAAGGACACTCTTCAAGAAGTGAGACAGGAGAAGTACAGGATGTGCATGTATCACACCCTGACTGAACGGTATTACCACTTTCCAGCCACCTGTAAGCACAGACAGACTGAGCCACATGGAGATTCTGTTCACTCAGAACTCCTGAAAGGATTTTGTTTCCATTAAATTGTTCTCTATTAAGAACACATAAACACTCATATCATTCACTGTGTCCTGCAAGAAGGGGTTTGACAGAGTAACTGCAATCAATTGAAAATATGCCTCCTACTGCTTGGATATATCCTGTAGTTCTTGCACACGAGAGGATGACAAACTATGGATCTGGTGCCTCCAGAACATATGTCAGTATCCAGACCTCTGCAAAATCCCCCATAATGATCCCTTTTCCAGGCTGATGACTCCTAACTTATTTAGCTATTTCCTGCTTTTCTGACCATCATCATCTGAACCTTCTCTGGATTTAGTGCTGCTTGTGAGAATGGAGAAGAAGGTGCCCCATGGAGAAGGGAAGCAGGCTGCAGTTGCTCTGCACTGCTCCCAAGCCCTCTACATGTTAATCCAAGCATTTTCCCTTCATTGTCCTTTTTACCACTGACCTGATGTTTCCATGAAGTCATTGTCCTCACTCCAAAACGCATCACTGCTCCCTTTGCACAGATTCTCATGTGCACCTCCCTGTTGGGGCACATCGCCTCAGCTCACTCCCACAGCTCCCCCAGCACCCCTCTCCACCCTCAACCTCACAATCCTCAGCAGCTCCAGCAGCCCATCCCAGGACAGAGAGGGGCAGGCAGCAGCTTCTGAGAAAACCCTGGGAGAACCCAGGCACCGACTGTTTGTGACTGGTAGCTCATTCCAACAAGGCTGTTTAAAGAACATCCCATGTTGGTCTCTTGGTCATAGCCATGTCTAGAGCAATGGACACTCGGCACCCATGTACAGTTGAACCCACTACAGGTAGGACTACAGCAGTTACTGAGCAAAAAGAGGTTAAATCTGCATCCCTTTGAATTGAACCCTTCAACACCCAAACCCAAAATATACCTATATATTTACTAACAAGATGCAGAATAGCTCAGATAGTGCAATCAAAGAAAGGGAAGAAAGAAAAACAAAAACCACGAGTAGGGCTTGGGAGGACATTTTTGTATGTTCAACACCAAACTGAAGCTCTGTTTGGCCTGCTAACAAGAAAAAGTTGATATGCTGACCTTCTTGGCAGACTACCTTGATCCCAACACATAGGGGAAAAAAATGAACAGCGAGTTCCATTGCTGCTGCTTGATAAACAGGTCAGAATTATGCAATGCCAGACACGTGGCAGAAAGGACTTGAGTTACTTCAGGACACAGTTACAGGATAAACTGATAAACACTCACTCTTAAGCAAGCACTAGAGCTAGATGTAGCATGCTACTACTATCCCTGAGTGTCCTACATCTGTCCCTGCTCAATCCCACCTTCCCCACTCAACATCAGCCTTGCTTTACTCTTGACTCTTTGGTCAGATCCTGACTTCTGTAGCTGAGATCAGACTCTGCCTCAGAAGGCAGCAAGTGGGAAATGGCTCTGTTGAGCTGGGTGACCATTTACATCTCAGCACCAGGGAAATAACATGGTAATTTAGGTATCTGCTCAAGAGCAATGAACACAGAACTTCTGGTAGGCTCTGGGCTAAACTGGCATCATGGCTACATCACACACCTAGGTAAAGCAGGACCTGGATAAGCTGCTCAGCCTTCAAAGTGTGAAGCATCAGGTGGAGGATGGATGGATGGATGGATGGATGGATGGATGGATGGATGGATGGATGGATGGATGCAAGTTACCAAGGGCAATATTTTCACTACGCCTTTTCTGGCCTGATGCTTTGTTCACAAAGGGTGGAGGAGAAAGCCAAGTGATGAAATCCCTCAGTGCATCAAGGTTCAAACATGTCAAACTTGCTATTGGACACAAGGGAACAGGGAAGCCAACACCCAGAGGGATCTGTACTGAGATCCCCTCTGATGACATGCCAAAGGACTGGCACACAAGGCCCAGTGATCATGGAAAATACACTTTTCCAGTGAGTTATAGCCAGACATGTCAGACTCTTCCTGCTCTGCACTTGCTGGGCTGAAGATGTTGGCAGACAGATGAACTATCACTGACACATGGACCATTCCCTGCCCATGAACATTCCAAAGGAGAAACACATTCTACTGCAACTCAGCCCAAGCATTCAATGTCATGGGTGCAGAAGCTGCTGCAAAGGGCAGGGCCTTGCTGACCACACATCCAGCAGTAACCTCCCTGCAGTCAGGGATACCTGGGGCATCTGAAGCTGTAAGGAATGGTGGACTATGTCTGGGCATATGAAGGGCAGATGGAAGTTCCTCAGAAAGAATCTGAAGATTTGTAAATAGGGTTTGTATCTGTTGTATCATGATTAAAGGGAGAGTTTGAGACTTATTCTTCAGGACAGACCCCAGTAACCACTCTACAGTCTTTCCAAAGTTTCTCTCTTTCATATTTTGGAACACTTCTCATTTTTCTCCCCTCTATTCTTGTCCAGTATTTTGCCTGTGGCATTCCTCTTCCCACTCCCCTGGCCAGCAATCCTAGCTTCCCACAGCTGCCCATGCCAGGGCAAGTGGTGTGCAAACACCAGCTGCAAAGGGACAAGAACTTGTGTCAACACACTGAAATAAACCAAACAAAATTATTTTATAAGATTTATTGAATCCAAAGTCCAGCAGAAACAGATGTACAAACTTTGCTTGTCCAGTGCTTGGGGAATGGGATGTGGAGGGTGGAGGCAGCAGCAGAGCCCAGAGTTGCTGCTGGACCACGCTCCAGTTGGAGGCAGGGCCTTCTCCATGCATTGTGCTGAGCAGGCTGCTATTGCCCAGCCAGCTATGGGTCTTTGGCAGGAGTAGAGCATGAGGTCAGGGGAGGAGAAGGTATATTCAACAGAGGCTGAACAGATGGAATCTGGTGCACAGAGAATTTGGATGTTGGTTCTACACCGTCCTGGGCTGAGTAGTCCCAGGCAGGGACAGGACAACCATAAACATGGGACAGGAGCCAGTACCACAGGAGAAGCAGAGCTACCTTCTGTTGATGACTCCATCTTCCAGTGGGTTGGCTCTGCAAGTGGATGTGCCTCCAGTGCACATCAGTCCAGAACAGTGAACACAGGCCTTTAACCCCAGCAAAGGGAAGGCTCAACAAGCTCTGGTGCTCCTACAGCCTCAGAAACCAAATGCCTGGGTTTGAGAAGTCTGTAAATACCTGCCCATGAGAAATCTGCTGCCCTAAGAAGCATCTGAGATGCTGGAGCATCTCAGCTGTCACTCAGTTTTACAGCATTTATGGCAAACCCTATGAAGCTGCCTTCATATCACATGTTTTGGTGAGAGCAGAGTGGTTGCTTTGCTTCCCCTTATTCAATCATGCTTTAGAATCAAATCAACTATTAGTGCTGCAACACATCTTTCTGTTCCCATAATGAGCCTACAAAAACAGCTGCTCAGTGGCTACAGCAACCTGTTACAGAACTGGGGATGTGGGCACAGGGGAGGCCCTGGCATGAACAACTGTCTAGGTACAGTCACAACACCAACTGCAGGACAGGAATAGGAGCAGGGAACAGCGTGCTCAACACATTACAACATCTCCCTGGCAGAACTTCAAGGGCCTGGACATCTGCCCAGAACATGTCAAGGGTAAAAAAAAACAAAAAAACAAAAAAACCCAAACAAAAACTAAGAAACAAACCCTAGAACCCACTGACCCAGGGATATGAAGAAGCCCTAGCTCGAAACATCCCCAACCAGCTTCTGTTTCTTCTACAAGGTGGCAAAACGATTGAATGCAGTAGAAAGCCAAACCCTGCACTACAGGACCAATGCTTGTACAGAGAATAAAACCACTTTACCCCACTTCCCTAAGCAAGGGCTGAATGTGTTCAGGTCCATAACCTTTGCAGTGTCCCACTGAATCCTGAACAAGGCCATGGAGCAGTGCAGCACAGCATCACACACACCCCAGTGAGGCACTGCTGCTCATGGCCTCCCCCTCAGCCCAGGTCCCAGCAGATGAAGCAGAGTCAGCCTGGCCCCTGCACAGACACAGCAGATGATGCTCATCAGAGAGTGCAGGACTCTTGGCAGGCCTGGCTGCAGCTTTTGCTCAGAAGCTAGTCCACGTTTTTTAATAAAGTACTTGCAAGTGCAAAAGAGACAAAACTCAGTCCAAATCCTCACAGCAGGCAAGAAACCAAAGGAGAGGAAAAAAAGAAAAAAAGAGAATCACAACATCTCTCTCATATTAACAGAGAGCAGGAAGAAAAGGACACAGTGACCCAAAATCAGTATGACTCAAGAGTCTGGGAGATTGAGCAGCTAACAAGCATTGCCTGACCAGCCATGGAGACAAGCAGAGCAGCACTGTACAATTCAATTTTTCACAATATTGATCTGGCACAGTGATTTTTAGACCAGATCAGCAAGTCCTACTACCATTAACAACCCCTGCGTGTTAACTAGTCTTCAAAAAAACATCAAACCACAGTCTACACCATTATATAGAGTGGCACTACCCACTGACTCATAAAGAAAGAAAAAAAAAAACCAGAAGGCTCTGGACAGCTGCAACACAGGCAATACCTTTTCAACAGGAAAGGTCTGTTCCACCAGCCCTAGAAACTTGTAAGGAGTCAATTTACTATTACTTAGCATGCACCTCACCACAGAATACAGTAATCAAGATAAAAATCATCTGAATAAAGATGGGAAGTCCTCCTAACTTACAAGCTTGATGGTTCCATCTTCTGCCAGAGTCAGAACATGATATGGGTTTCCCTACACCAGAGAGGTCAAGATGTGCTACAGGTCATTTACAGCCCTGTGAAGACCACAGCCACAGAACAGGCTGTTTCTGCATGCAAAGGAAAAGCTCTCCAGCATGATCAGGTCACCACTGCTCTATTATATCCACCATATTCCCTGGCACACCGCAGTGGAGGGAGTGGGACACAGGGCAGGGGTACACAATAATGCAAGAGAGGGATGGGGAGAGTCAGAGGAGGAGCATTTCCATTTATCTACTTAGTGGAAGGGATAAGGAACAACAATCAAAAGCTTATCACATACACAGGCTTCAAATCTCATCATACTAAATAATTCACATGTTCATTTTTGGGCCAACTTTTCAACCTTCAGCTGAGGGGCAAGAACACCTTTATAAAATATTAAGACACTTCCAGCAAAGTCTTGCAAGGTAATGGGCAAGAGTCATTCTACAGAGACATCAAGGCAGGACAGTTTAGTGACTCAGCCAAAAGAAATGTTAGAGATCAGTGCAGAATGCAGGGGGTTCATATCCAGTTACTATTAAAAACAATCCCTAAAATGGTATTTAATGAGCTAAGAAAATTACAAACAAAAACCCAGTTATCTAAACACAAGACCTTATGGAGAGAGAAGCCTTCCAGAAGAAGCACACCTCCTAATGTTAAGAGGTTGCAACAAAGACTTCTGGATTCTAAACTGAGGTTTCTTAAATACTTTCCACATTAATCAAGGTGAAGCAACAGGGTTTTCTGAAGAGGATCACATTTATCCATCAGTGGAAACAGCTGCTACCCAGCAGTTTGAGTTGTAGTGAAACTGAGCTTTGTGCTGATGCCACCTTTTATCCAAAAGGCTCTGATAATAGGTACAGCCACATTAAAGAGTTTGTTTTAATCTGAAAAACAAGCAGTTCTGTGATTACAACTGGTGTTGACAGCTAAACTGCTGCCTCTAAAGTGCCAATCAACTCTTAGCTGTCACTAAGATACTTGGATTTTCCATAATCTGTGCTACAGCTGGAGATGCAACCTGTGGCTCTGGTGAAGGCCAAACCCCAAACCCCACTGTGCAATGCCATCTCTGCCCTGCTTTGGAAACTCTGCTTCCACAGGCACACAAAGCCTGGTGGATGACAGAGAGAGCCATGCAAAGGCAGGAGATTCAGCATGGCCACATCACACATCTCACACCTCTGGGAACTTGGTGCCTGAGGACAGAGCACAGGACCTCTGAAGGGGCCAGCCCAGCTCCAAAAGAGATACAGCACAGAAATCAGGGCATGGAAAAGTGCAGGCCAGCACTAAGAATCACAGACCCACACTGATGCCTGAGCACTTAATGGCCAGTGGAAACACTTTCTTTGGTTATTTTCCAAGGCCAGGATTACTGTCTTGAAATACTGACTGATGGTTTTGTTCAACTTTAATGGCAAAGCACTTTCCCAACTATTTCTGGGTGAGGCACAGCTCTGAGAGCTCAGCTGGAGCCTCAGTCTGCTCCTCCAGTCAAACCTGAAGTCTGGGTGCCCCAAAGCCAGTCTAACTGAAAAAAAAAAAAAAAAAAGGAGGAAAGAAACCAAACACTTCCCTAAAAACCCAAATGGGCAGCAGTTTTTCTGGCTGCAGGCAGGACAATCATTACAATCAATATGAGCAAACATGTGACCTGAAGTCAGTCAGAAAGGGAAAAAGGCAGGAACTTTTACTTTATACAGTCCTAGCTTTCATATCCATATCCATAAATAAAACATGGTATTAAATTTAATCTTAATTCAGAAGGTAATTCATCCCAATTCTGTGGTTGAGGAGCTGGTTTAGTTACTCTCCAGCTCTGAACACACCTGATAGCACCAGGTCTGACCTCATGTGGGGACCTGATCCCTGTGGTGTCACCCCTCAGCACATCTGTGCCACCCCCCTGGCACAGCAGCTCAGCCCTATCAGCCCCGAGCACTGGGCTCATCTCCCCAAACACATCCACCCCACCAAGCTGGGACAGCTCTGGCCATGATAAGCTCTGCAGGGCAACACCCCAAACACAGCAGCTGGGAGGAGGGAGTTTTTGTCACAGCCCATTAATGAGTCCTGAAAAACTGAAGAATGGGAAAGAAAGAACTTCCAGTTCTTCTAAGGGACAAAGATGGGATGTGAATGAATGCACAGGGCACGCAACAAATCTATTTCAGCATTCACACTGGAATTTAGATACAAGTTCAGGTGAACTCAGCACATAAACTGAAAAAATGATTGAAAAAAACAGAAAGCTGACATGGGATGAGAAGAACTGAGCAGTTCAGTGGAACTGAAGTTGATGGGCAGTGGACAAATCAACCGTGAACGACAAAGATTCCCAAAGACACAAAGAATTAATTTTTTTAAAATAAAGATCATACAATTTTAAGGATTCTAAAATTTCAAATTGTAAAATATTTTGTGGTTTTAAATTTTAATTTTAAAAGGTGTTCAGCTGATCTGCAGAGAGTAGAAGCAGGAACAGAAAAGATGAGAATGAGTTAAGGAATCCCAGAGGAATTCAGGTTCTTCAACATATGATACAGCAGGGCAGCCATTAAAATATACATAGAATACATGTACACACATAATTTAGAGGGAAGATGAAGAAAGAAAATTTAATGAGTTGTGTGTACCCAGGATAAACAAAAATTAAGTGCTCCTCAGATTACTTTCCTATGATGGCATTTTACATACACTGAACACAAGATTGATTCCATATGGGGAAAAAGAAATCTTAACACTAAAAATATGTGAAAGCTTAAGTTCAAAGGAAATCCTTTTGTTTTATTACAAGAAGCCCAAATTTCTTATTAATTTCTTTAGTATGACCTTAATTTTAACTTAAATTAAAAAAAAATAAATAAAAGCTATTTTGAAAATAGCAGATGGTGCAGTATAGTAAAAACAGATTCAAGAAAGAAACAACCAGCTTAAACCAGTCTCAGGACACTTCCTCCCATATGAGATTTTTAAATTTTTATTTTCAAATGGGGCTGGGTAGGCTTTATGGCTTAGCTTTGTGTTTTGGACTGAACTCTTATTGGTGGCTGGAGTGCACTAACTGTGATTCTGGAGTGCATCTTGCAGTTTGGTTTAGAAGAAACAGGGGTAGCACAACCAAAGATGTAAACAGAAGTAGAGGCAGTGGTGACAGCCAGGAGATTCACTCACATAAATAAACCCCTCGAAGAATAAGAGACTCATGCAGATAAATCCAAAAGGCTCTGACTTACAAAGGCCAGAAATCTCCAATCTGCTGTAACATCTATCTTTTCTTGGCAGTGTATGTTTTTTATCCACCACTGCTCTATGCACCACAATCATATTCACCCACCCACACGAGCTCTCATGTGGTCAGGAATTTTTCTAAAAATCCATTCTGCACAAATGGATTCAATAATTCCAGAGCTGACCCATCACACTGACCCACTTTGCTCTCTTTTCTTCCACTGTGCAGTGCTAAAACCTGCCATTTCTAAACACACTGATGACCTCTTGGGAGATACAAATTGTGCTTTCAGATAAAAACATAGTTAAGCCACCAAAAAGGCTACCCAAGTGAAGTTTCAGGAGAGGTTCTCAGCCTAAATAAAAATTCAGGGAGAGAAGCCAGCCAAGTTAGCTTCAGCCCACTATGCCTGGAAAGATGCCCCTTGGTAAAAATGTCTCCATGATCAGGATATCTGTTCATTGGGGGGAAATTTAATTGAGGTTTTCAACACGTATCTTTTTCTATCAAAAAACCACCTCTGACCATTGTTAACCCCGTGATTCAGGAGAATAAAGTTTCCCAAAGGAGCCGTTTCAACCCGCATTACCTGTGTGATGAACCTGGCAAGTGGACAGAGCCAAGCTAATAACAAGCCCAGAATGAAGCAGTGCCCCCCACCCATTATTATTAACCCTGTTAGGTGACCCATTTCACATGCAGCCCCACAAACTGGTTTGATAGGATAAATTAGAGGGTACCAGAGGCACAAGCAATTTTGTGGACAGGAACTGGCACAGCCAGCTGAAGGACTCACTGCATGTGGAACCAACACCTGTCCAAGGCTTTGCTATGACACCCTGTGGAAATCCCACATGCCTTTTTGGACAACTGTTCTTAAGGATAGCTCTGAAAGAGCTCTGCAGCAGGACAAACACCATAAGGTACTACAAGCCAGAGCTTCATCAGCTGCATAAATAAATAAACTTAACAGAAATGACTTCTAAAGACAGAAAATCAAGCAGTGTGTCCAAGTTGCTGATGTAGCCAAGAGGCTCTGAAAGCAGACTGATTCACTGTTTGTTTGCCACATACTGCTCATGTATTTAACCTCATACTTCAGGGCTTTTGCTGATTGCTCTAGAAGACAAAAGCCTTCTTTCCCCAGGTAATCATGTAGCTTCTTCCCCTCCTGCTTCTGCTGAAGCCATAAGAATTATGAAAGCTTGGCAAGGATTTTCCTTTGCCCTTGTCTGCAAGATGGGATAAGAGCCACTTCTTGAACTTGCTCTGAATTTTAATGTTTTCTTTTACTATAAAAAGTAAGATACTGGTGCTTGTGATACATCCAGTGATTAAACATTCAGAAAACATCTACAAAAGTTGTCATAAATCAAGAAAACCTGACAAAGAGGGAAGGGTGAAGAGCCAGGGGTCTGTGATTTGGAGAGAAGACCACAAGGCAGTGATAGAGGTTTTCATGTACAGAGCTACAAAGAGGAAAGAAATTAATTATTTTCCACCTCCACGTGATCCAAGAATAGACTCAGACTACATGGGATATTCAGCTTTGTCATCAGGAAAAATTTCCAACACAAGGACAGTGTTGGAAGAAGTTGCCAAAAAATAATGAAAGACTGGTTTAGACACACACCTGTCAGGCAGGACTAATGCTAATTGAACTCACTTCAGATCAGATGATTTGGTGAGGTCTCAGCTTCTATAATTACCACATTTAGCACGGGCACTGAGTCCTTTAGCACAGGCCCTTTGTTTGTCAGTGGAGTCAAAGAAAGTGACAAGCCAAAGCATAAACTGAAAACTTCCTTAAACACATTTGAAGTAGAAAGATTCCAATAGCATTCACAGAAAACAAAAGAAACAAAACAAAAAACCCAAACAAAAAACCAACCAAATAAAAAAACCCCAACAACAAAAAAACCCACACCAACACCAAACCAAAACTGGCTAGAAGGAAAATCTGGAAGACTTCAGCAGAACTTCTCACTTGTAGCAGGATTAACTTAAGAGTTACATGAGGCTCCCAGATCCTTGTGGAATTGAGGTTTGAAAATCTAAATACACAGCCTCTGCAGAAACTCATCCCCAACTCTGATGGGAAAAATATCTTCCATGAGAATTTTACTTGTGCAGGACTAAGAGTTGGACTCAATGGCCCTTGTGAATCCCTTCCAATTTGGAACATCCTATGATTTTATGATACAACACCTACCCAGCCTCCCTTCTCTGGTTGCTCCCCGAGGGGAGCACACCAGCATGAAAAACCCCAGGGAACATCCCTAAGGAAGAAACAGGTAACGTTTTCCTCTCCAAGAAAGGAACAGGAGGACAGAGACCTCCTGTCTTGCTCCCCCTGCTCGCATCTCCTCTGACAGCTTGTAAGATAAGCTGAGAAGAAATAAAGTCCTACCTACAAATGTCAACAGAAACTTATCAGCAAGAAAATTCAAAGGAAAGGATCTCCAAACAAAGCTAAAATGGAAAGTCCAGTCCACACACTGGTTATGGAGGATGAAGGATGGCTTTCACAGAGGAGGAGAGCAGGGGGAATTCTTAATTCCCAGGGCTCATTTCTATTTTATCTTTATGTCCAGATAAATGGGTGGCTCACAAGGACCTTCTGCTGAACAAAAGACTCAGGACACTTGGACAAAATGTTTCTGGTTTTGCTGACCTGGCTCACAACACTACAGACCCAGAAGCCAAACCCCAACAGGGAGAAGGTTTCTGTACACCAAATTCTCCTGATTTATCTGGCTGCACACTAATTCAAGTCTATAAAATATTCTTGAGTTTGAAACCTTGCTCTTTTAACAGAGAGTTTGGAGCAGGCAGACAGTGAATAAGCCAAGCAGCATCTTTTGTTTAAAAAGCAAGCTGAAAAAATTACCAACGCTTCTGAAAACCAAAGAATGGTGAGTGAAAGCTGGCACTCCCTGCAGCATGTACAATGCTGCAGAGCAGGGCAGGTCATTCATTAACCAGAGGGTGTTTAAAGTTTCTGAAAGTGATTGGCCAGCTCCTATCTATGCTGTTTAAGAAACTGAAGCAGGGTATGCCTAAGGGTGTGGTTTCACAACATCTTGGGCTGAATTAAGAAGTTGATGCTACCTTAGAGATTCATCCCCCCTTCCCTCTCTGCCTGGCTCTATGTTCCTGCTGGGTTGTCCTCAAAGAGCTCAAACAAATGAAACGTTATTTAATAGCATGAAGACTTGAACTAATGCAGAATATCATTTGCAGGGGAGACTCATTCCCAGTGTGCAATCTCACCCATGTTAAGGACAGGGCACTTATCATCATCTCATTTTATGAAGGTTTGGTGAAACCTGTAGCAAACCACCAACACATTTTCAGCAGGACTCAGGAAAACTTACTGCACTGAAGTCTAAATAATAATAATAATAATAATAATAATAATAATAATAATAATAATAATAATAATAATAATAATAATAATAATAATAATAATAATAATAATAATAATAATAATAATATACTGATCTGTTACATGCAGGATGCACAAATTAAAGCATTGCTCCCTGAGTCCTGAAGGAACCAGCCCACCACAGCCCCAACACAGCAGAGGCAGGTTCCAGGTTCCTGCCTGGCCTGGAAGCTGGCCTGGCCAAGGTGACACCTGCCAGAGCCACAGGCCTGCACCAAGGAAGAAGAGTGGCTGTGCAGATGGGGTGGAGAGGAGGGAAGGGTCAGGTTTCTCTCCTTTGATGACATGGAGTTTGATCAGTTCAGCTGCAACATGTAATTTCATCCTCAAATACCAAAATGCTGAGCACACGTGAAAAAAAAATTGAACGTAGGGAAAGAAGTGAGCAGATCTTTCACAAAAAGCCACTGGTTTAAAGCAGAATGCTTATTAGTAAATGTTCTAAATGTCTTTAATTTTTTTTTTTTTAAATCAAGATATGTCAGGGTCACAAAAGTTGGTAGTTAATAATAATCCCACAATTATTTCAGACCTGCTGACTGAATTTCAAAGCACAGCACAAAGAAACCCTGAGTAGAACATGGACAGGGAAGTCTCCCATTAAAAGTAATCTCTATCCTCAATGCAGACAGGGGTAGTTAAGGGAACTCAGTTCATGTGGCTCCAATCACATTTGTAATCTTCAGAGAATGCTCAGCACTACCCCCACCAGCACCCAGCTGGGTTTAAGCCAAAATAAATCTGGCAGTTAAGCACAAATGCCCTGACTTGGAACTGGATATGGCCAAAGTGTTTGTCCTTGTGGAGGGAAAAGGAGTTTGAGACAGAACCCAGCAGCAAGACTGTCCTTTGAACTGGGACTCCCAGGGTGCCACCAAGGATCCCCAGTGAAACTGGGAACAAGAAAGGGACCAACTTTGGCTCCTGTACCAGCTCTGGGCTCCCAACCACCACCTGTGGTTACACACTTCCCTGGCAGCACTGAGTGAAAATCGATCTGTTAAAGCAGAAGTGACTTAGAAAGGGTCTAAGGAGACAAACCTGGCAGGGTTTCAGGTCACAAAATGTTAAAATTACACTTTGACACAAAGCCAAGTCAAGACTACAAAGTCTGTCACTTCTTTGTGAGCTCTCACTTACTCTGTGCTGTGAAGGACCTGATAACAGTTAAGCCTGGAAATGTTTCTCACTTCAGTTACTTGAACAATATACTAAAAAAAAAAAAATTAAAAAAAAAAAAATATATATATATATACACACATATATTTAAAAAATCACACTCATTCTCCAAAAGCCAGGAGGATAATTACTGAGCTGTAATACAGAGCCATGCAGTTAATCTTATACAGATGATGGGAGAGAGACCTAACCATGACCACGGAATGACTCTTGGCAGCATAATCTGCATGTGATCAAACAAACAACAGGTTCACAGGATTAAATTAGTGCTTATTTAGCAATGAATTGTACAATCTCAAGTCTCAAGTTCACTTTATGCTTTATTTCACTGAGAGAAAAGAATTCCATGTTCATCACATGCACTATAGAAATGACAGTGGCATACAGGGACTTTGACTCAAACTGGCCACAAATGCTGCCCATGTAACTCCTGGGCTTTAAAGCCATTTATCAGAAGTGGTTCAGGTAACTTTTAGTCACCAAAGAGGGAAAAAAAAGAGAGAAGAAATTACACTGACTGTTCAACTTCAGGACAGCAGACCTGAGACATTCAGTACACACCATCTCAGGTTAGTACTGAACCCTGCATGTACCTGTGCTATAACCCCAGGGGAATCCTAAACAAAGCATAATCCAACCAGCCATCTGCAAGGCCAAGCCCACAAGTCATTCCCCCCACCTTTCCATCACACAAGCCACAGAGCCATGAACAGAACAGGCTCCATTAACAACCAAACAACCCCTTGTCCAAGAACTTCAACCCTGGAAGGAGATGATGGGACTGGATCCCTGCTTTGCCTTGTACATGGCACACAACCCATCTGGATCAGGACAGGGGGAGAGAAAGGGCAGAGAGAGCAGGACTGACTGGTGCAGTTGTCATAACAATTACTAACAAATATAAATTGAAGTTGCAAGTTCTTTGAAGCACAGGTGTCACTCAAAGCATTCTCCCTAAGACAGATCTTTCTTTTGTTAGGACATTCACAAAACATTCTCCTTGCCAGATACCAAAATCCACAAAGGCTGAACATAGATTTAATCTTTAAAATATCTTTACCAGAAGTAACACCCAAGGCCAAGAATGCCCCCACCACTGACCACCTGTCATTCACTTTGGCATCTGAAGAACATTTACTTTCTACCAAATAGAAACTTCCAATTTCAAGCCCAGTTGAAAGAATATCTGGCATATAAGTCACTACATATCTAGAAATTGTTATTTTGCTCAATAAATTGGATATTGTCAAAGAAGGATTACCAATTTTTATTTCTAAAATGAAGCCACTCGACCAACTTCGCAGCAAACCAAAAAACACACATTTCAAACAAAAGAAGCAACAATATTAACTAGAAATACCACTCTATCACATTTTTGTAGTTCAGTGGGAAGAAGAAAAGAATAGAGACAATACAACAGGCCAATTATCCTGTCATTTTCAGATTCTTTCATGTAAATTTGTCAAGTGGAGTATACAGATTAAATGCAAAATTATTTTCCTACTTACTTTTCAGACACAAAGAGTAGTTTGCCTGTCTGAAAGCTCATCATCTTGCCCATTACCTATTTAGTTTTAATTTCTATTATCTGCTGATATTTCTATTATCATGGCTGCATTGACAACCCCAGCAACTTGATTTAAGATAATATTCAATAGGTTGAAGCTTCCAGATATAAGACAATTATAATACTCTAATTTTATTAATAGAAACACACATTCTCTGATACATATATATAAAGAAAAATCTTTATTTCAAAGGAACATTTAACACAGATTGTAGGTCAAAACAAACCTTAACAGTCACTTACCAGGAAGCCTGTTCATGTTGACTCCTTGAGCAGAAAGTCCTATTCCCATGTACCTTCAAAAAAAAAAAAAAAAAAAAAAAAAACCACAAATAAAACATCAGTCAAGCAAAAGAGTGGTCACAGCACAAGATTCCCTGCAGCAGAAATACAGCACTAAAATAAATCCAATCCATACAAAAATTACTGAAGAATGATAAAATTACTAAAGATTTTCCATTACTTATGTATTTTATTGAATCCAAGATAAAACATCAATCTCCTCTAGTAACTGACAGCTTTGCAATGTACAGCTACTCTTTAGCTCTCAATTGGTAGGAAAAGGACTGGACAGCAATCAGCAATTTAATTCCCAATTTGGTATTTGTGGGTATTTTTACTCACATTTCAGAAAAAACTATTTATATAGGTGATTAACAAGACAGTAAAAAACACCTAAGTGCAGATATAGTACATGAGGACAGATGTCTGTCTGGCCTGATGTACTATCTCCAAAAATAGCTGAGAGTGGATGCAGAGGACAGAGCACTCAGCTGTACTTTCCAAGAACACTCTTTCATTGTTCAGCATATATTTTACACAATCTCACTTTCTGAACCTTTGTAAACTCTTTGAAAGGGCAACATCCCACAGCTCCCCCCATTCAATTTCTGCCCAACCTATTTTTTATTTGTACTTGCATTTTTAGAATTGGAAGAGAGAGGAAAAGCATTTCCCTACCACTTTCTTAAGGATTTTGGAGTCCTGATTCACACCCCTCCCCAAAGGTCTCTTCTCAAGGGTGGGTAATCAGAGTCTGCTCAGCTGTTCTCGTGGAAGCTCATCTCTACCTCAGTGCTCCTGCTACACTTCCAGTTCTGTAACTTCTTTGAGAAGCAGGGAATAACCAGAGCCACCAGCACCACACAACACAAGCCCAAGGTGATTATTACAGATAACAGCATGACAATGCTCTCTGCTTTGGTTTCTATTCCTCCCCCTCCTGATCTCTATTATTCCATTTATGTTCTGACTGCAGATGAGAACTGAACTCACTTTTCCATGGAAGTGGGACACAGCTTGACCCTGCACTTTAAGTGGCAGCTCAGAGGCCATTTTTTGTATAAAGTCTGGATTGTTTATTCCACCCTCATAAAAATCATTGTGCACCTATCCAGCAGGACAGTAAGGCAAAGCCAGCCTCCACAAAGTCTCCTCTTCCTTACTGCAATACTTAGGCACATTCCCATTTTGTCTTCTGTTCCTGTTAATTTGCATGGTCTGTAATTTTTTTAATATCCTGTGGTAGCACAGCTCAGTTTTTTTTTCCTCAACACACTCCCATATTTTTAGGTTACTGAGCTTTGAAATTAACTGTTGGGCTCTTGTTCCTGTAAAGGTAAGAATCAAGCAGGCTACAGACAGTGTCCTGCTATTCTTTCACTCCATCAGTTTTCCTCCTGTGGCTTCCTTGGCCACCTGCTCCATAAAACATTAACCAGGTATGAAAACATGATTTCAGAATTTCAACCCAAAGTTACATTTCTTCAAGTTATGTGTTTAAGTCCCCTGCAGAAACTGTCCCCTGTCCTTGACTTGTCCATCTCAGTCACTGTTAGATGAAAATGGCAATAATTGATTATTTCTTGTTTACACTGAAATTTTAATACTTAGGGATCTACAAGTTTATCAAATCTTGGCCTATAATTATTTTGGTAGTACAAAATAGTATTGTTTTGGTGGAAAAATACCTTTAAGATTGTCAAGTCCAGCTACTGACCAAAACTGCCAAGCTCACCACTGAACCACATCCCCAAGTGCCACAGCTCCTCATCTTTTCAATCCCACCAGGGATAGTGACTCCACCACTTCCCTGGGCAGTCTATTCCAGTGCTTGACAAACTTCTCCATGAAGAAATTTTTCCTGATATCCAACGTGTTCTTTTAATTTTTCTCATTGAATAAATTTAAGCTCTTGGGGCGTGTAACCCTATTGCCTCTCATCCCTATGTCTGATTATGTCAACTGTCTGATCCTCCAATAAAATGTCTTCTTAAATAGTCTCTATACCATCTCAAAGTATTTACCCTCCTGATTTTATTAGCTATTCTTAAACAAGCTGCTTCAATTGATAAGGTTTGTTTCCTGGCTTTTTTGCGGTTGGGTGGTGGGGTTTTGGATGAATACTAAAGTGGCAGGGCTTGGGGGCCTTTTATAGCACTTCTCAAAGGATACCAAAGATGAGAGATCATGGTCAGTGCTGCAGAGCAATTTCTAAACACACCTTTGCTGTAAACATTTTCTGCACTGCTCAGAGCACGAGTCAGAAGTTACATCCCCGTGAGCTCCCTGACTCACAAGAGCCTCTCCACAGCAGGCATCTATGGCATCTAAAAATTCAGCCTCACAGTGTCATCTGACATACATGCATCTGTAATAAACTGAATTTGGGCATATTTTTACAGCCTTCCAGGCACAATATGAAAGAATTTCTCCTATATCTGCAGGGACTACTCCAGCCCTTCCTTACCACCTTCTTAGTGCACTGGCAGGTAAGAGAGTTCTTATTCAATTTCTGTGTTTCTACTGAGTCTGGAGTTTTCTGCTGTTACAGATATTTCCTTATTACATAGTGGGTTTTGCCATGTGTTTTTTTTCCAACTATGTGTGCAAGCATCCAGGATCCAGTCCACAGCTACAACTGCCCTCAGCTCTATGAGAGCAGAGACAACCTCAGTGCTACCTCTGCCAACTGCTCCAGCCTGAGGGGAGCTGTGATTCAAAGTACCCAATTGCTTCAACTCAGTGTAAAAGCACCCTCTAAGCCTGAAGCAATAACACCAGAGAGCTCATCCTGACACTGGCAGGTCTGAAACACTTAGCAAGGACCATTCTGCTTCCTGGCAGAACCATCCCCACCAAGCAGGTCACACCACCAAGCTCCAGACCTCCTGAATTTGTTGGCTGTGACAAACTGTGTTCAAAGAACAGGACGTGTCTCTTGGCACAGGGAATGTTTCTTCTGTCCTGATCTATTTGGCTCAGCTGAAGGTAAAGCACTGTAGAACTGTGGCCACTTTGTCATGTGGCAGTGTCAGATTCCTTCCTTTCAGTATCACACAGCACAACTCTGCTGGCAGAGGCCAGCTCCATCCCTCCTTGCTGCCTGAGGGTGCTTGTCTGCTCCTCTGCCTCTACATCTGCTGCTGTTGACATGAACAGACCCAGAACTGAACAGAGAGGACACCTCTGCACACAGCCTTGGCACAGCTTCACCACAATCCCAGCTGCAGCACTTCCAGGGTGCCCTTTGTCCCCATCCCTGCTGGGTCTCTGCACTGTATTGCACCATAAGGGTGGCAACACCAAGGAAAACATTGGAAATTAGAGGAAATAACCTAATTGTCAAATTCAGATAAAATAGGTCATCACCCACTTCAGCTTATCCTGCTTAACTTCATTATTTATGCAGATTCATCCCCCCTCTTTTGTGTACAGCTAAATCTGATGCACATAACCAAATACAAAACTTATACAATAGTATCTTTCCATTTTCAGACAACATAGCTTTAAATTGAGACTAGAAGCTTGCATTTTTATAAAAAGGAAGCACTACAACTCCACAAATTCTAAATTTAAAATTACACTTTAATCTAGATACACAACATCATGGAAATATGTTGCTAAAAAAAAAGGAACATGACCACAAACCTTCCTGGTTCACAGTTTTTTGCTTTTCAACTTCTGCTCCCATTTAAAGCTCAAGACAAACTTTAAAAATAAGACCATAATGGCTGTAGAACTGTAGACAGAATTTGCAGACAACCTAAAATAAAAACAGACTCCCTCACCATGCTGAGTTTCAACTCCACAGCCCACAGCTTATATCCAGAACTTCAGATTGCCACAGATTTGACTGCTGGGTTTTGTTTAGAAAGTGCTACTTTGCTTTTCCCATCTACAATCAATTTATGTACCAGAAGTAATGGATGAAATAAGCTTTAAGATCAATAAAGCCTCAGTGGAAAAAAAAGAAAAAAATCACTCTATTCTCTTGAAAATTGGGAGGAAAAAAAAATTAAATCTTCAACTCCACCACCCCCAAAAGCACCAGATGCTTTCTGAACTTCTTGGTGGAGAACAGCTTCTCACTTCCTCGATTCCAAATGTTCCAAATCAGTTTTGTGTATGCAACAAATGCAATACCAGTTAAACAGTATTTGTGGGCATCATCAAGAGCAAACTACTGCCTTTTTTTTTAATAATGAATCAATTATTATATTGAATATCATTAAACATAAACCTCTATGGCCTGCCTGTTCTCACCCCTGGTTTCAGACCATAATGTGGACAGACTCCCTGTGGGGTATCCCTTAACTGGAGCTCCTTTTTGAGAGATCCAAAGAGCCTTTCAAAAAAAAAAAAAAAAAGGATGCACAGGAATGTCAGCATCCAGTGTCAAACTGGAAAAAAATAATTTTGAGGGCAATAATACATTTATATCCATTACCCATCATAGTTAATCTGCAAAGCTAAGCTAGGGTGACCTCCTAAACCCATCTTCTGAGCAATGAACACTGAATACTTGGACCTGTCCCCCACACCTAATCTGAAGCTTCAAAAATGCTGCATCATTAGACCAGCTCCAAACAGAGCAGACTGGCAAAAATAAACGCAGACACATGCTGGTGATTCAGTCAGAACAGCCTTGTTTCCACTCACCAGCAGCCCTGGCAGTTACCATAGCACCAAATTTTTCCAGACTCCTACTCCACCTCAGCCCTGCCCAGCACTGGTTGCTTTAGAAAATGTGCCTGAATCAGCCACACTCACCAGCAGCCACAACATCAGCTCTGCCTGTTCCATCCACTCCCTGCCTCTCCTTGGCCTCAGCAGAAGAATGAAGGACCTTGGTAAAAAGCTCTCAGGTCAGAAGATGCTGGCTCCACACACACACACCCAGCAGTATTCCCAGGATTTTCTCTTCTGGGTCTTACAGCACCATGACTGTGCTAAGATTAAGCTCAAAGACACAAAGCTTTTTGGGTCCCTTCCCAGCTCCCAAGGACTTCAGCAGGGAACACCAACATGTAGCTGCTCTAGCACAGTGACATCCCAACAAGACAGCATTCACTTCTGGCCCCTAGGACAACTTGGGTGGTGGACTCTGCAGTGCAGATGTTTTCCAAGATGCATTTTAAATCTGCATACTTTAAAAAAGTATGTAATTTGTTTTTTGTTTCTGTCAATAAAAGACTTTCCCTTGGAAAAGATATGGAAAACTAAAATGATGACTGCACTTCTGAATTAAAATTTAACTCTTAAAGATATAAAAGATCTCAAATGCAGTTACTCAGTTAGAAAGAATTATATATTGTCACTGGGCAGAAATCATCTGAAAAACAATGAGAAAAGTTATTTCACAGGAATGACAACATCTGACTGACCTAAACTGAAACAAAGAGATCTCTTAATGAGGCTGCTCTAAGCATTACAGAGTCACAGAATTAGGGGAGACACTGATGGCTGTGTTTAGCTTGTCCCAGAAGGGGAATCCACCCATATGAGAAGCAATTCTTTGAGTTAAAAGATGTTTCTCCAGAACAAACATGATACTCAGAAAACCTGCCAAAAAGACAACGTAAGAAGAGTTTTTTGTCCAGTCTAAAGCTACTTTGTATGAGCAAACACACAAAAATCCTCGTGAACCCAGCAGAAAACCTTCAGAACAGACCTGCCCTTTGACAGCAAGTGGCCAATGCTGAAATTCCAGGATTTACATCTATTTGGCTTTTGCAGTGCAGGACTGAAGAACTCATTGAGTACAACAGAGGAGAACGCAGCAACAGAACTCATGCAGACCTGTACTACATTCTTCAGTTTCAGGAATCCCAGGAGCAAAGATCATCTCCATGGAAAGCACCCAGCACCTGGGAAGCACTGCTGTGTGCAAAATAAAGGCAGGGCAGAAGGAGGGCAAAAGCAATTAGCCCATGGTCCTCACTGGACAAGCAGTACACTTGAAACAAAAGGAGGTATTTCTCTCTTTAAAAAGCTGCAAGACTTTCTCCAATGAACTTGGGCTGAATACTCATCTCTAACACTAGCTGACAATTAGCAAGGCAGATTTATTAAGGCTCTGCCAGAAGAAGAAAGACAGTATAAATAATAAATACTGGTTTCCCCTGTATTTATTGTTTAACCTGTTGAAAGGTACCAAGTCAGGAGGGTGAAACAATCCCTGCCACTCTTCATTCAAGTGGCTGTGAGGTTCACCCAGATGGCAAACAAAATTCAACCCATCTGAAAGCTGGGGAAACAAAGGGGAAAAAAATACATTGGTTTAGCATTAGCTGGGTAACAGCCACCAGCCCAGAACTCTTCTTTCCTGAGCCAGTGCCACCCTGGCTCAGTACAGGAGGCTGGACCAAGACTGCCAGGGATGCCAACAGGCACCCAAGTCCAAACATGAAAGAGTTAAGACCAGAGAGGTTGAATAATTTGTTTTGAAGGCCATGACTTCCAGCAAAGCAATCATTCCCTGCTCAGTTGTGAACCAACATTAACACAACACACAGTAGAAATTCCTGGGATTGGCATTTTATTACATGGCTCAGCCAAAGCCAAGCAATCCTGCTGAGCCACGAGTAAAACAAGGGATGTCTCACTCTTCCACAGGTTTGTGATTCAAAGGTTTCCTGTATCCTGCAGATTTTTCTATAACCACACCTATGTGGCAGGAATCCTGTCCTCCCAGCTATCATGCACCTCACTCTTTCAACATGCACAGTTAAATCTAAAATAAACAAACTAAATGATCAAGTTAGAGGTGAATAATACACCACACTGGTGGCTTTTCAGAGACTTTCACAGTCTCTTGTTGCAAAGCTCTGAACTATCATTCTGGTCTGAGGTAGGTCCTGACTTCCTGCCAAGTTTAAAGAGTGGTTAGAAATGATAACCCTTATCAACTTACCACTTGAAACCACACTGTGGCAGTTCTGGTGGGGGAAGGGGAACATTGTTTTAAGGCAGTGAAAAAACAAGTTACATCTCCTTGGAAAAATTACCTGTGGCATGCGAAATACTGGATTCCAACAGTCTCCAATTCCTCAGTCTAACAACAAATATTTTGGAACTACTTCATAATGGAATATAATCTCTAGAGTGGAAATGGTTCTGGTTTTATTTGTGCATATTGTGCTGTTCTGTGATGGTGCTTCAGAAATAGCACTGATGGGCTCCAGGAAGAATCCCAATTCCCCAAGAAGAGGTCAGTAAAGACAAATTATGCAAGGCTGAAAAGAAGGGGATAAAGGGAAGAAAATAAAATTTTGAAGAGCTCATTAAAAACAACTACAAGTATCCTGAGGCAAGGAGGAGTTCAGTGTACATCAGCCCTTAGAAAGGCAGAGAATCCTTAAAAGCTGAAGACTGTGGAAGGAAAGGCGAGTGAGCAGGACAAAAGTGAGAGGCAGCAATCTGGTAACACAACACATCTTCTCAGGGTGGTTATGAGTAATTAGTGATAAAATGACAAGAGGAAGAATGAAAAGCTATTTTTGACAGACCAAGGTATCATATTCCCAGCTCCCTTCTAATTTTAGGATCAGGTTCAAGTGGTATCTGCCAGCTGGAAGAAGGGCCAAACTGTCCCTTGTCTGTGCTACCTTCAGGAAAGAAAGACTGATGATGTAGATTGACAATGTTTGTAGGAACACTGAAAGATGGAAAAGACAGAGATGAAGACTTGATCTGAGCACCATTTAAGAAAGAAAAGGCCAAATACAAGCACCAGGGTAAAACCACCACTAAAATCTGTCAAGAATAACCAGTTCCTCCATCTGCTACCCCAAGCACCACCACATCCAACAGAACCCCAAACCCCGTGGTCAAATGCAAATGTAGCTGAAGCAGAGGTGTCCCAGCAATTTATTATTTTTTTCACTCTTGGCAGCTGACTCCTTCTCCAAGTCAGCTGATTTCCAACAAAGTTCACACACAAACCATCTCAGTGAAAAATGGTGCCTAAAGTCTGGGAACAGCACAAAGCATTACTGATACTCATTCTCTGATTATTTATTCTGGTTACACCCAACTGAATAAGCAGGATTTTTGTTCAAGTTGTCCTGCTGCTTAACAAACTTCACTTCCAAATGCACTGCTCATAGTCACTGAAAATATATTAGGGAAGTTAAACAGGTTTCCACAACTGAAAGGACTTAAGATTGCTTAATTGCCACTCTTAAGTAACAGAACATTTTTTCTGCCATGAACAAAGCCTAGAAAACAGTAAAAAAAAGATGCTAAGAGTTACCACAAATGTCTAACAAAAAAGCAACCAAAAGAGGGCAAGTCATTTAAAGACTCTTTCATTCTGGTGACTAATCTTGCATTTCAGTCCATCATAACAGACAGCCAGATTAAAAATGCACCCTGAGCCCCCGTTTTTCCTCTGTAAAACAGGGGGAACAATATAAATGCAATACCCAAATCAGAAGAAAACACTCCACACCAGCTAGCTGTCTCTTAGGAAGTATTCTCACATCCTTATAGGCTAATATCCTCTGGTTTAGGCTTGGATGGTAACAATTCCTATGAAAGGAGGATTTCTTTCCTCCTAATAATAAAAAATGAAATTACAGAAAGAAGTAGCTGTAATATTTACACAAGATCTGGAGGGGGGATTAATTATGTGGAAAACATCTCAGAGAAAAAGTAACACTTGAAGTTTTAAGAGATGTACTGGTGAAATTGGAACACTTTCTCTTTAAACAGCAGCAGAGAGTCAGAGCTGGGTGAGTGCTGGGAAAGCACCACACACTGAACTCACAGATCTTTACACACTGACATCTCCACAACAAGGGACAAAGGCTTCATGTGGACCAGGGCATCAATACAAAGAACTTGTAAACAAGCAGGCAGATTGTAGTGTGGAAACAGAGATGCAGTCTTATATCACAGGTACAATGTAAATCCCATCGCTAGAAGAGCAAGATAAAAAACTAATCTGGCCACAACTAACATAATTCAGCTTCAGTGGAGAGCTGAAGAAAGACAGTCAAAGCTTCACACTGGATGATAAAATTCTTCAGCAGTTCATAATTTCAAGGCTTCTCAAGTGAAAAAAAAAAGGGTTTACCTACATAAAAGTTATCCAGCTTACAAAAGTTATTACTGAACAGAATTCCTTAGATCTGCAAGTTTAGAATATGTAAATAATTAGTTCCCATTATTCTGTGATTTGATTTAACTGCAAACATATTCTGAAGAACTGAGCATAGTAATGTTTTACATATATTCTAAAGATCTTGATCTTGCTAGAGTTTGCTTTTGACACATTCTTACCTATTCTATAACAGATACTCAGAAATAGCAGAGGGAGGGGGGATGAAAAAATAACCAAACAAAAATAACCCCTTCCCAAAATTTTTCTTCTTTACTGTGCAAAATTTCATAAGAAGCTGAACAAAAAACCCCAACAACAACAAAAATAATTATGGCACTCGGAAATATAGGAAATCTCAGACATACCTAAATCCACACATCACAAGTGGACAAGTCACATTTCACCATCACTGCTTCCATTTCACTGCCTTATTTCACAAGTAATTTTAATGATAAATTGATACTCAACTATTACAATGGATGGCCCATGATACTGCTATAAAACATTCATTTAAAATTTCCACTTCATTGATAAAAAAAATAAAGGAATTAAAAAAGCTATCAACTGCAAATCAGATATTCCAACCTCAAGACTCCTTTACACTGAAAAGCTGCTCTCAATATTACATCCTTTCAGAAGAGTGTAACAGAAGAATGACAAAGAAATAATAACTTGTGTGAGGTGTCATCAATTGACACAAAACCTCTGCAGAAAATGAATCTCTACACCTGAGAGCACCAAGGCACAGCTGGTGGCTGAGCAAGAAGGACTTGCTTGGGCAATCTGCAAATGGGAGCAAGGCAGGAACTGTTTATGGAATCTACTTGGGGGTTCTATTTATGTGTTGGGTTGTTTAAATGAGTGTCTGCAGAACAGCATGAATTCAAACAAGCAGACCTACCTGCAATCAGAACAACATCCCCTCTCTGTGCTGGTTTTGGATTCTTGGCAACCAGGATGGAAATAAATAAAAAGGGGGGAGGAATTCAATTATTTGCAGGCTTACCAGTAACAAATCAGGGATCACACAAGAAATCCTCAGTTCCTATAGAATATCCCTTACCCTCCCCTCCAGCCACATCCAGACAGGCACTCCAAGGTGTCTGAGCACAAGCAGCCAGCGCTGTCAGAGCTCTCCATGGACAGGCCTCTGGCAGCATCTGGAAGCCATTAGAGAACACGAGCAAAAGGCTTTTCACAGAGCCATCACACTCACCATATGCTGAGGAGAAATGGAAAGTTGGCAAGGAGAAACATAAGCAAGGAAAAGGGGCAGATGATTTGTTACTAATGTACAGACTGCAACCAACCAACACATCTGACCTTTATTTTTCTTTTTCAGTCAGAGAGAAACTAAGCTATTTTTAAGTCTGGATTATGGAACTTGTGTATGAAAGCTAAAGGAAGATTTAAAATAAACTATGGTATGGACTAAGCTGATTAGCTCTTCAGCCACTCTCCTCAAAGAACTTTTTTCTCCCTCTTCCAGAAAACTGTCCTTGACGTAAGCTAGGGCTGACCAACATCTCTGGACAATAGGCTGCACAGCTCAAAGCACCTGTGGAATGGTGCTGAAGAAGGTTACCAGCATTTCCTGTGGCTTATGTCTTTCCAGCTTTCCTCTCCTGCCTTTTTGGGTCTCCACCTAACGCAGAAATCACTGTTTCAGGTACTGATCCAACAAAAGGACTGTGAGGACAATGGAGCTCTCGACACAGTCACTAGTGCTGGCACACAAAAACACACCATGGCAAAAAGAAAAGCCATACTGAGATGCATCCTGGGATGGCTCAAAGTCCTCATGAAACCACTGGGCTGCCGTGGCACCTCCTCTGCCCACAGAGAACACCTGCTGTGTCTGCACAGAGTCACTCTGGGCAGGCAGTGGCTCTGCCCCCATCACAGAGGTCAGGATACCAGCACACTAAAGTACCCATGAGTAAGCAGCTGTCCAAGACCAAACCATTCCCAGAAAAGACAGCAAAGGCAATCCACAGGCTCCTGGGCTGTCTGTTCCAGGAGCAGCTCAGAAATGGAGAGGAAGCAGCAGGACAGGTGACTGCTGCCAGAATTCAGAAGCCATGCATCATCAGCATTGGTATCTGGAATGTCCTCCCCAGTCTCACTCCATCACAAGCCAGCACGTGGCTGAGGGAGGTAAAACCAGTCAAGAAACCAAACTGGTGGTCAGGAACACACACTGTCACCCACAGAGAGCTCACGTTGCCCCAGCATAAAGAGGACAAGGATGACTTGTCCTTCTGAGTCACAACAGCCTCTAAGTTGTGGGCTGGCTGCCCTACCCTGATGAGTCTCTCCCTGTTCCTGTTTACCAAGCAGAGATCATGGAGAGGGGGAACAGAGGCTGTGAGATGTGCTGACAAATCACCACCAAGCAGAACTGCGTATTGGAGGGAGAGAGGACAAGAGTTCAGGGCTTCAAATACTGCTAAGGTTGAACTGTTATGACCAGCACAGGGATAAAAGCCTGAGTTATTTGTGGCAGCTCAGGAACAGACGAGTCACAGGCATTTCTGCCAATCTGCTCATCTGAGGAATGCTGGAAGCAAGCCATCCACAGATTCACACAGAGGTTCGGACAGGAAGGGACCCTGGGGCATTCTTTCTTCACCCTTCTGCCCAAAGCATAAGTAACTCTGAAACATCTATCAGGCAGCAGACTGAGGGCTTCCCCAGGCAAATGTGATAAGGAAGATGCCAGTGCCTCTCCAGACATCCTGTTCGAGTCCACAACCATCTTCACAAAGGAAAATTCTTCCTTATGTCCAGCTGGCATTTCCCTTGCAACAACTTGTGACCCACTGCCTCTTGTCCTTTTCTTCTAGTTGACAACACTCAGGAGACAAGCACACAATGGCTCAGAAATTAACTACCAGCAAGTCTTAAAACAAAACTGTTCACCAACACTTTGAATGGAACTGAGGGTTGCTGCAATCCTACCCTTTTGTCTGCCAGCTCAGGCCATCCCTTTATTGACTTGCCTTCAATTAATAAAAGGAACCCTGAAAAGCAGACCTCAATTTAAAGAGAAAAAAAAAAAAGGAGTAATTTCTGACAGTGATGTCAATAGATGAAATCATCATCCATTATTTTCTGGCCAGCCTTCCATGAGTTATCTCCCTGAACCAGCTCTCCACAGGACAGGGTAGCAGTGTGTCTGCATGAGGGAAGGGGTAGAAACACACAGCAAATGCAAGGGCAGAATCCCACAGCCCTGACATGTATCATCCCAAAGTGCTGTGGAACCACCCCTGTGTGGTCAGCACAGACAAGGAGGTGACAGGAGGGCTGGGACTAGAGACTGCAAACTAAGTTCTCCTCTGCTCTCTGAGGATAAGAACCATCTCCCCCCTCAAGAAGTAGCAACAGATCAACAGACTGACAGACCTGATTTGTTCCATATTACCTAGAAACCTTGTCAAGACAATTTTTCAATGGTATCCTGGAAGCCTCTCCTCTCCCAGAAAAAAAAAAACCACCAAAACAAAACTGCACAAAAAACAAACCCAGTAAATAAATATGACCTCTTATCAATTAAGACTAAATTCACCAGGATAAAAAATAGCTACCATTCAACTAAAAGTAAATTTGAATTACGCTTGTCCTTCTCAAAGGACTGAAGTTTTATCTCATGAGCAGTGGAAAATCCAAAGCTAAGAAAAGCTGATCAGTTTTAAAATTTCTTACATACACCAAATGGACTTTTTGGATGCTGTACTTGCTTTGCCATATCCATCAGTAAAAGATTTTACCAATGCTGAGGCAGAAAAGTACAATGATGGCAAAGGCAGAGTTTTCATAAATCATTTTGTTTGCTTCATTAACAAAAGCACCTTTCTGGATGCATTAAGGCACAGGGGAGACAAGGCAGTGCAAAAGAAGTTTTTCTACCAGCTGTGGCAGGAGAAAGAAACTTGTGTCTGTGCTGCTGCAGTCCCTCCCTCTTGCCCTGTGCTGACTTTGGGGCGAGCACAGGAGTTCTCAGCCTGGAAAACAAGGGGAGGCAGGGATGTGTGCTTTGACTGCTAGGACATGATATGGTGGGAGAAAAGAGGAGAGAACCAGAGCATACTGGTTTTAAATCCCCTCAGTCCAATGAAAAGCAGGGGAGAAGTTAAAAAGGTGGTCCTGACACCTGAGTCATCTCCATAGCTCAGGTTTCTCTCCCACAGTGACATCACCAATCCAAAATGGCACTGCCTAATGCCAAGAAGCCTCTTATCAGAGCATGTCACACACAGGAAACATCCTGAGGCAGGCTGCAAAAAGGCATCGTGTGAGCTCTGGGGTTCTTAGTTCTCCATTAAGAGCCACTGGGAGCTTCTATCCCATTTCTTATCTGAAACCTTCATTTCTGTTGTTTATTAGCAAGTATCTAACCAGAGTGCAGTGCCCTGAACTGACAGTGCTGAGCACAGAAAGACAACAGCTTTGAGTAAAATCAGACTCCTCAACACTTCCTGAAATTCACTTCACCAAAGCCTTTCTTGAGTAAGTCTTGTTTCGAAACCAAATCACTCCCATTTTAAACCCAAATGTGAAATGCCATCACAAACTCCAGAAGGAGATACACAGGGAATAACTGCACATCCTCACCTCACACAGAGTCAAATAACCAGCTCTAGGGGAGAGGCTGAAATACCCATTTTGAAAATGAGCTCTTCTTCTTCTCCCCTTGCTAAAGTGCTGTTCCTAGGGACAGGCTTTACTAACACTGCTTGAGAACTTCATTCCCTCAATCCCTTCTTTAAATGTCTGCACCTTCAATCCTTTGAACTGAAGTCACCATGATGGAATCAACACTGAGGAGCCTCCCCAGAAGAGATCTCTGCCACAGTTCACCAGTACAACACACTGAGCCTCCAGCAGGAACAATTCAAACTATTTAAGGTGAGATACACAAAAACACCTTCTCAAGTGACAGCCAGGCAGCAGCTACAGTGGAAATTCACAACCACAAATCCCCAGCACCACCCTGTGCAAGATAAAAGCTGGATCTGACCCCACCAACAAAAGAAAAACAAGGCAAAGGAATGGCCGAGACATCAGAGGGGCTCTCAAAGCCTCTCCACTGCCCAGCCTCAAGATCAGAGCTATCAGCAGCTCCTGTTGTTGTTGTGTTAACACACATGGGTCTGTCTCTTTGGAATTAATTATTCCTGGAAAGTCTCTGTAATTACAGAATACAATAAAAACAACAAATCATTAATAAAGAAAACTCTGATCTTGGGAGACAAGCAGAAAATTCCATTATCTCCCTTTAAGATTGATCTAGACTGCAGTAAAGATTAAGTGCTGTTCAGTGACCTTTTGTAATGTGATTTCTTTGGAAAATTGTCTTGAAGCTCACTGCAAATTATTTCAGTTTTAGCAGTTACATAAACTAATCAAGGGCAGTGTTTCAAAACAGACAAGCAGTTAATAGCCAGGTCAGTGAAATGAAGGAATAAGGATGGTCTTTCCTCTACATTTATGAGGAATTCAGCCCAGCACCCACCTTTGCAGATAACCTAGTAATTATCAAGGGCCTAAATGCAGCACAAACCAAGATCCTTCCAAGTCCCTTTACAAGTAGGCCACTTCTCACTTCAACAATGACAGCAAAAAAATTCAACTGTAAGAAGTTGTCACTTTTGTTTGGTTTTTAGTAGGAACATCTGCTGCCTTCCCCACAACCCTTAAACTGGTCAGAGTTCAAATGTCACACCTGAAGGACTGAATTAATTAATTACACCAAATCCCTCCTCCTGTGTGGCTTTCCCTTCCAGATAATATTCCTACCATATTCATCCTTTAACAATAAACAATGCCAGGGTCATCCACACAGAGCAGACTGACACCTTCATAATGAGTAAAAATTAAATCCACATTAACAAGAGAACTCCAGACCTTGTTAGAAATGCCCCTTTACTGCTTTCCCCAGTGCTCCATACTCTTCACCACATCAACACCACTGCAGCAGTCCAAAATTAAGCTCAAGGCTCCTCCCTTCTGCTTCACTTCATTTCTGAGGCATCACAATTCCAGAAATCAGAGTGCCCAGACCTTGCCAGCAAGAAGAAAACCTATTTTAATTCATATGGCACCAGAGATGCCCAGTTTACTGAATTGTTTTAGAAGTGCCCATCTCCAAGAGCTCAGGACACAGCTGTGCCAGTGCCTCTGCTTCGAGGGCATTCCACCTCTTTACATCCATTCAGCAGGAGACAAAACCTGCCCATGCTGTGCCTGCCTGCTGCACCCAGCAGCCACGGGACCTGGAACCCTTCCGGAAAGGAGGCCAGAGTCCAGCAGAGCTGCCAGCCACACATCCCCAGGCACTGAGCTGCAAGGAGCACTTACCCATCTCTACCTTTACTGACGATCTTCACTTCAAAGTAATAAATGCCACAGGCTGCAGGGATGGGGTGAGTGGCCCTGACCGAGGCAGCATCTTTGTGATTTTTACCGTGACCTAAGAAAGAACAGAAATGTAAGTACTGAGGGGATCTGGCCTCTCACGTATCCTGATCTAAAGCCTGACCAGCTGAAGCCAGCAGGGATCTGTTTCTACACAGAGCCAGCCATTTAAAGCACACGTTCCAGAGAACCAGCATATACAACTCTGCACTGCCACCACGAACAATTCCTACAGCACAAGCATTTCAGTTTTCCCTTTGTTTCCACTAGGAAGTTTTTGAGAAAGACTCTCGGTACCACCTCTCCCCCTCCCCACAGACATAACTTGAAGACCAATGTACACAGACAGAAGACAAAAATGATTACACAAGAAGGGAATGACATCAGTGTTTACTAGCCAGGCTGGAAAAGGAATAATCACTTCTCCGCTGGGTGGGTAGGGAGAACAGCTCCAACAGTGAGCAAGGAAAACATCGTGCTGCAAGTCAGTGAGCAGCTCTTCGGTGTAAACCCGAGGAGCCCAAGCCCCAGTCACGCAGCGTGTCGGGGCCATCCGAGCCCTCGCTGTGTTTTGAGCAGGATGACAGAGTAAACAGACGGTCAGGCTGCACCGGGCCCGGCCGAGCGGCACAGCACAGCGTTATATAAGGCCCCGCACTCCACCGGGGAGAGCCCCCGGCTCCCCAGCGCCTCCGTTCCCGACCCCCGCAGCCCGGCCCGAGCAGCCCAGCCGGGGCCCCGGGCCAAGCAGGCGCCCGGAGCCCAGCGCCGCCCGGCCCCGCGCTGCTCCCGGCGCCCCTGCCCCGGGACCACCGGACCCGCTGCCGGCTCAGCCCGCGCCCGGCGGGCCCCGCGGAGCGGCCGGGCCGAGGGCCACGCCGGGACCGTCCCGCTCCGGGCCGAGGCCGAACCCGGCGCTGCCGCCCCAGCCCGGCACCTTTGTAGTGGACGCGCAGGTTGCCTTGCGAGAGGCCGATGTAGTTGTACTTGTCCTTGGGGCTCCAGGAGCGCGGCAACGGCGTCTCGTCCTGGTTGACGGCGGGGTAGAGGCGACGGAGGCGTCGGCTCAGCTCCTGCTCCTCGGGCGGCCCCGGCGGCGCCGCGTCCCCGCCGTGCGGGCTCCCCGCGCCCGCCTCCGCCATCTTGGACCCGCTTTGTGTCAGCGGGCGGGGAGCGAGGCCCGGCCGCGGCCGGCAGCCAATGGGCTGCGAGCGTGCCCACAATGGGGCCGCGCCGCCCGACGGGAAGCGCAGTCCTCGTCACTCCGGTCCGTCCGTCCCTGTCTCTCGCCGAGACTACAACTCCCGAGAGGCGGAGCGTGCAAAGCCCCGTTCCCCCCCTCGGCGCGCGGCACGCTGGGAACCGTGTCCCCGTTCCGCTCTGCTCCCCTCAGTGCTGTAGGGTGCGAGACTCCCACTCCCAGCGTGCTCCGCGTCAGCACGGAGCCCAAGGGCCGCCCAGCGCTTGCAGGCGCCCGCCGGCCGCCTCCGCTCACGGGCCGGTTTCGGCCGCCGCGCGGCGCCCGCGCGTCAGGCGCTGCGTGGGCAGCTACGGCGGCGCGCGAGGGGGTCCTGCGGGCGTGGCCGTTGCCATGGCGATGGGTAAACGGAGCGCGCGCGCCATGGCGGAGCGGGCTGAGGAACGAACAGAGCAAAGCCCGGACACCGGGACAAGCGGCGGCTCCCGCTGCCAGGGCTCGAGGGACCCCCCGGCTGAGCCCTGCAGCTCACAAAGGATCCTTTGCTTCCCAGCTGGATCCATATGGCTAGACAGTCTTTGTATGTATTTATATATATATATATATATATATATGAAAGTACACTACAAAAACTGAACTACTACTGTGAAGCCACAGCCAGCAGGAAGAAAAACAAGATCCTTGAGCAGACTTCGAGTATGAGCTCATTCTTCCGTGTATGACACACCTAATTCCATGTTTCCATCCTTTTTCCATGTCTCCATGGCAATAAACAGGCCCTTGTCATCATTCCAAAGCCATGACTGTCAGAGCAACTGGGGACCTACTTAAGGCAAGAGCTGCATTCTCTTGGTCTGCAACTGAAGTTACAGGTCTGAGACAAGGTGCTCTTGGCAGAACGATCTCCCCTTCCTTGAGAAAATATCTATATAGTTATGTATTTAGACTACATCCATAGTTATAGATATTTAGATATCTGTAGGAGCCAGTTTGATACCAAATATCCAGCCTCTGAGGCTCCGGACTGGCAAACAGGTATCAACTGTTTGGAACACACCCAGCCTAAGGAAAAGGCTCCAGTGAGTTAAGAATTCCCAAGAACATCCAAAGCCAGTGTCAGCCCAACATGCGACAGGCAGCAGGTGCAAAGCACTGCCTCCTTCCATTCCTATTCCTCCCCTGGGGAAGCTGCACCTCCTGCTGAGAAGAAAGTGAACTCTGACACGCACTGGAGAAGGGAATCCCATCCATGCAGGACATGCAGGCACTGCTCCCAGCAGAGCTTCTCAAAGGACTCTTCTCTTTCCAACATTTCAGTCACACTGTATCAGCAAAAAATGCTCTTTGTTGTATTAATGGAATTGTGTTTTGCAAAAATCCTTGAAAAATGCCTGCCATTTGGAATGGCACTGCCTGCTGAAGAGATTTTAACTGTACTGGCCATTGTGTCCTTCAGTGTTGTTCAGAACCTGTTTAACTTCCAGCTCTGCTGCCAAGAGCTGGGTTGGATTTCCAGGAGTCCCTACGAATTGTGCCACGTGGCTGTGGTTTGAGGAGGCTGTACTGCATACACAGCATAATCCAGAGGGGACGAGGATCCACACTTGCAGCAGGATTTAGGACAGCCTCAGATGGGGAGAAACAACTCGTGCCACACTGACTGCCCAGAAGGAACTGAAGAGGAAGTCCAGAATCCATCTCCACCCCTCTGAAACTGGTACGAGTGACAGGCATTATTCTTTCCAACTTCTGAACTATCCTACAAAGTCACACTCCCTGGCACCCTTTGCTGTCTCAGATCTCATTCCTAGTGTGGTTTAGGTTCCCTGGAAGCAGTACAACCACACACAAAAGTTTTGCTTTGTTTCCCTGTGTGAGGAGCACAGCACAGACCAGCTCTTCCAAGCAGCCTGTAGAGGAACACCAGTGGAAAACAAAGGGGCACCATGGCTGGCATGAAGAGCACCCACACAGCCAAATGCCTGCTAGGAACAATTTGAACACCACAATGCAGGAGCCTCTCAGCTCACTGATATAAGCAGCATTGGCATCACAAAAAAATACATGTAACATTTTATTTATCAGAGCTGTACAAGTATTCAAAGGTAACATATAAAAATATGGATAGTAAATTACTCGTAACAAAGGCTGGTGAGACCCAGCAGGGTGGTGTGGTGGCCGCAGCACAAGCTGCCCCCCCTCAGGAGAACATCCAGCAGCAGCTGCCTGACTGGGTATGTGTGGAAAAGCACCACCTGGAGCAGGGACATGAACACCCATCCCAGCCCAGGGGCCAGCCCTGCACCTTCACTTGCAGGGGATCACTCTGTTTCCACTCGCTGCCACGGGGATCAGGAGCTTGCGGTACTCGAGGGGGAGGTAATGCTCTATCAGCACCGTCAGAGGCACCTTGTCTGTCACCAGCCCCTGCCTTGGGCCAGAGAGAGAGCACAGAAACAAGAGCTGTTAGTGAAATGTGTTTCCACTCAATAGCAGAGTAAAGCTTTCTTGCAGTGATGTTTCTGCATTTAAGAGCTGAAATGCTCTGACTGCTTGTGACAAACAGCTCCAGACTTGTGTTTGCAGGCAGCCTCTGAGTTCCTGTTCATGGTGCAATGCAGGACTGCCCACACAGCAGAGCAGACAGACCCAGAGGGGTCCTGCAGAGCAGCTTCCCACTGTTTACCATGGGGATATTCATCGTATTGATCAGGACCAAAGCAGAGGCTCATTGTTTTTTAAATTCACAATCCACCTACCATGGGATAAATTCTACCCTTTGAAGATGTGCACAGAATGATGTGACAGAAGGAAATAGCTCAGTACTTATATTTTTTTACAGTCACAACTCAAGAGGTGGTTGGCATTTGCCAGCTGGGTAGGCTATGGCAGAAGTGGCCTCACACAGAGTAAATCCCAGATCCCACACTTACTATGCAAACACTGCTGGTGGCACATTCTGGCAACAACCAGGTGTTACTGGGCCATCAAAGCACCACCAAACACTACTGCAGAATAGTAATAACCCTTCCATTACCTTCTCATGAGGACTTCCAGGTCAGCTACCTCCACTGTCTTCCTCCCTGCATGGTGGCTGTAAGCTTCCAGATCATTGCTCAGCTGCTTGAAGTATCGCTCAGAGCTGAGGGGGGAAATCAAAGCAGACTGTGTGAACACCAGCTCCTCACCCCCTTCTGCAGGGCAGGCTGCACCAGAGCTGCTCCTTGTGCAGGTCACAGCCGGCCAGGGAAATCTGGGGGAGAAGAAACTCTCCAGCCCACAAACAAAGCTTGGCTTCTCAGCTCAGGCTCCCTGAAACTTCACTGCCAAGACAGCTGTGAAACAGCTGCACAACCAGAACCAGAACTTCTCACACCTGCAGGAGCAGGGGCTGACACCAGTGACAGCAAAATCAGCACTGAGGGCCAGATACTGGCTGCTGCAGTGACAGTGTTCAAACAATACACAGACTTTACTCATGAAGGTACCAAGGTCTAAGGGTGCAAAGAGCTGAGAGACCTGAAATCCAATGGAACACAGCACAGCCTCTGCCCAGCATGATGGCCATTGTCCAGAGCCATCCTGCTTATGGAAATTGATAAAGACAAGACTCTGACTGCTACAATTTGTTGGGACAAAACCCAGATGCTCCTGAAAGGCAGCCACAATCAGATGCCCACATGGCAACACACAGCACTTGGCACATTTCTGCTTATTTTTATCAGGCCTCTCAAGCTTCTTTCCAGCTGAAGAGAGCTGTTAGCTTGCTAGCAGCCCTCCCAACAGGTTTATTACTTCAGGGGAGAAAAGAAAGAAAAAAACCTCAACAATAAAAATAATGGAAAGAGAAGTTTGTTGCTACGTACCATTTTTCAACGATCTGGAATGCATCTCTGGTTACAGGCATTTTAGCAAAATGTCTGAATATCTCTTTTATCAAACTTCTTGGTACTTGAGGCTCCCGTGGTTTCTTTTGGGATGTTCCCAATCTCTTTGGAACTGTCTTAGGCTGCAGCAGCTGCAGGGGAGACCTTTGAGGAAAATTGAAAATTCACACATTGAATGAACAAGGGAGAGGCAGAGAACACCAGGCTGAGTTTGGAGAAACCCTAAGCTGAACTGGAAGGGATAAGAACTACCTTGAGCTCTTCATTCTTTCTCCCTCCCAATTCTTCAAAACTCTCACGGCCACACAGGGCAGTTTGCAACCAGTTCATGTGGCATCATGGCCTTGAGAGAAGCAATCCAGGCACAAGTTGCCTTGATTCCAGAGTGCTCATGTAACACACTGCTAGCAAACTGGAGTTCTCTGCAATACATGACTGCAGTTTCCACTGCATCCCTGCAGTATTCCCTTTACAGTAGTGCACAAAGTTTGAGGCACCACAGGTCACCTCTGCATCTGTGGACAGGGGAAGCTGCTCTGCAGGGAATCCTTCTACACTATTAAGAACTTTAATGGGGGCTTCTTTTGTGGGTTGTAGGGTTTCCCCCTCCCCCATTAAACAAGACTGTAAGTCCTAAAGGAAATTACAATTGTCTTCCATTCTAAAATAGGAAAAATTGTAATATGGAAGAGTTAAGTGAAACCCATGGATTCAGTCAGAACATAATTGGAAAACAACAGAAAAAAAACCATAATCTCAGGCTAACGCATGCAAAACACCAGAGAGGGTGTGTGGATCACCTGACTCTCTCCAGTCCACCCATATGTGGGCAAAAGAATTTTGTCCTCTTGTTTATTGCTTTAATAGACAAAGCTCTAAAGTCATGGGCTAGAAGATTCCTCCTGTTCCCTAGGACTCCCTGCTAGTGCTTCTGATGAAACCAAATTTCTAGTCAAGAGGGTGCAAGTGTTAACTAATCTGGAGTAATGCAGAGGACAGGTTCACTTTCTGCCTCTAAGAGAGCTTCATTTTATACAGTACATGGCAACTGCACACAGCTTTAGGCTTCTGCAGTCAATACAAGTATGTCATTCAAGGTGATCAGTGTCTTGCCATCTGTAATTCCCTCTCTTTTGCAAAGGCCTCTGCATCCCTTACTGGAGTCTATGGCTCCAGAGTGGCTTACCAATTGAAATTCTCCTAGGAGAAGTTTTGGCCTTTAGCACAAGAAAATATTACAAGAACATTCATTGGAAAG
The DNA here is from genome assembly GCF_963513975.1 of Fringilla coelebs. Classification (NCBI taxonomy): domain Eukaryota; kingdom Metazoa; phylum Chordata; class Aves; order Passeriformes; family Fringillidae; genus Fringilla; species Fringilla coelebs. The sequence goes on along the minus strand of NC_140040.1, from coordinate 6,627,006 downwards.
CCTTAAGGCATCAGACTGCTCTGGAAGAGCACTGACATTCACTCAGACTTCAGCACTGCTCACACTCTGTGGCAGCTGCCAAAGCCAGGCTCTGCTCTGCCCCCAGCCCTACCTCTGCCAGGCTGGACATAGCTTAGGCTTACCTGGGAGCAGCAGGTTTTGCAGGTTTTGCTGACAGCAGGAGGTTGTGGGCTGGAGCTCGGACAAACACGGGAGTCTTCATGGAAACCTCTGGGAAAAAAGTACTGGAGGAACTGAAGTGTCTTTCCACAACTCCTGGAGCAGGCAGTGCTGCCACAGCAGACAGAAACCCAGATGCCCACATCCCCACATGCCTGTGCTCTGGCTGTGCCCCACAGCACCCTGAGCCAGCACAGCTGCTGGCTGCTGCAGTGCCACTCCCCACAGCTCCTGTCACACAGGCTGGTGGCTCCCCTTGGGCCCCCCGTGCTGGCCCAGCTGGCTGGCCAAGCTGCAGGGACACACACTCAGGACCAGGCTGCAGTGGCTGATGGCTGGACTCACTCAGGTTGCCACAAAGCTGCATCCTTTTTAACTAGAGAGAACTTCAAAGTCTAGAAGTTACCTCTGTCATCTTGCTAAGCCACTGGCAAATTCTCCTGAACAAAGGGACAAGCTGAGCTGCAGAGTCACATTACAAGGGCCAGACTATAAACTTCTCCCTGTTTGCAGACTTTCATAACTCCCTCCAGGCAAGGCTCCTGTTATCAGCATCTCACCTGTTCTCTGCTATGAACCTATAGCAGTTTCCTCCAAGTCTAATCTGCATTGTCTTTAACTTCACTCTTGAACTTCTTCACTTCTTAACAAGTGGGAGCAGGAAAGAGAACAATGTTAACAGAAATGCTGGGCAGATTCCTTACCTTGACTTGCAGGCTGTTCAGCCTCATCCTCAGCAGGCTCTTCCACTGAACTATCCAAATTTAGCATCATAGCCTGGTCCTGTAGTTCATCTCCTGGTTCATCAGTTTCATTTAATGGAGCCATCTCAGGTTTTTCAAATGAGGAAAAGGCATGAGACTGCCTGCCCAGACTTTCAGCTCCAATGCCTCTGCTAATCTCACGTTCTAGATTTCCAAAACAGAAAAAATAAAGCACTGAAACAAATATCTTTGCCTGATTCTGGAACTTCCACTAGTAATTTTTAATCGAAGATACCTGCTGTTAACTATACATTTCTAAACACTACTGCCAGTAAAATTTTGGTTTCCTTTAAATAAAATGCAGTCTTCCAGCTTAAAATGACAAAATCAGCTTGAAATTTCCCCAGTAATTAGCCCAGCTTCTAGAAAACAAAGGAAGTTAAGTGTCTCTCAGCACTGATGCCAGTCATGCAGCATGAGAGCACTCTGGCATTACAGAGAGCTGCCAGCATTAGAGGTGTCCTCACCAGCTCTGGGAGAGCCATGGGCTCCAGGACTGCCTTCCTCTACTTCCTCTCCTGCTGAAGGAGCCATTTCTGTTTCACCCCTGCTGGCATGTCCCACAGTTATCTGCAATTCTGCTTTTTCAGCCAGTTTCTTCTCCAAATGTTCAGGATATCCAGCACTTGCACCATGTTCTGCAGCTAAAATAAGAAATTCTATCATGCATCTCACCTACAAAAAAACCCCAACCAACCACCAGCACACAGTTCAACCACCACTGCAATTTATTTGGATAAATAAACTCAGCCATAAGCTGTAAATAAAAAAAGCAGATGCAGTTCCCTTCACAGCCAAGAAATGCCCAACTTTTCCTGTGTTTGCTCCACAGCCACCTAATTAGGGGCCCATCAGATCCCAATGAAGGAATTTTACTTACAGTAAGCAGAGCTCCTCCAGATCTGCCATCTTTATGCCCATTTTCAATTTTGGTGATTGTGTAAAAGACCAATTTCTTTTCCTTTAAATCTAACAATACCTGGAGTTTGTGCTCAGATTCTTCTCCTCATTTCCTCCATTTTTCTGAATCAACAATTTTGTAACAGATATATTCCATTGTAGAGAGAAGAAAGCCTAGAGTGGTTTTAATCATCCAGGACAAGCCTCTTGCAAGCAGGATGAGAAATAATACAGACACATGACTTGCTTGTGTTTAAAAACTTGAGCTACTGACTACTTAAGTATTCCTTTTTCCTTTATACTACATATATAGTCCACATATATGTTACTATGTTACTGTTACTATGTAGCTCAGTTATGCAGAAACCCACACAGGTAATTGCTTTGACACTGGGCACACTGACATCATGACACACATGACAATGCTGTCACTCACTGAAGGGCTTGGAAATCTTGGCTGAGTCCAGAACCAAATGCTGTCAAACTGCACTTTTACCATCCTCTCCAGCAGCTGGGAGTTTTCACACTGAAAGGTACAAGTGTGGCAAGGCCTTGGGACCCCCAAGCCCAAGTGAAGGGCACAGGGACATCTGGCTAAAGGTAGTGTAAAAATCAGTTCTATCAATTTCACTAACCAGAATATTGGGCTGTCTACATCAACACAGGGGCTAAAATGAAGTGAAATATTAACTAGCTTAGATTACCCAGATGAGTGCTCTTCACCTTTCCTATGGGAAGCTGAGCAGTAGTACAGATCTGCCAAAACACATGAACCTTGATTCCACTTCCAGTGACAGCCCACTTTTAGAGAGCTTGTCTGGAAATGACCAAGTATTTCTGGCATGTCTTGAATTAAATTATTTTCAGCATCTACTGTACAATTAAGCCTTATTTTAATCTGAGTAAAATAAGTTTTATTTTACAAGTCACCTGAAAACCTCTGTTTAAATCAAATTATATTCCATTCCCTTTCTACAATGAAAGTACTTCTTACCCTCTTGGAAAATCTTTTCCTGTTCCACTCCATTCTCTGTATTAATCATCTCTTCTTCTGTATCACTTATTTCTAGGTCTTCGATTATATGGGACACAACTTGTCTCAAATACGTGCAGGAAACATTTAGAGTGACTGGGGATCCCAAATATGCACTTGAACTTTTGGAGGGCAGAGAGGAGTTCCAGCTATAAACACCTAGAACAGATCATTAATGTGTCTCCAGGTAGCTTTCTGAATTTTCTTTCAGAAATGCAGAAATGAACTCTCCTGGTAAATAAAAAACCAACCAAGGAGGGAGAAGAAGACACACAAGAAACACTTGTGTGTACTTCAAGAAGTTTAGAGAGCTGGCATTGAATCTTAGGAACCAGTTGGAAAAATCTTTGCAACTGTTTTTCAGTTGACACTGAGGAGCAACACCACCAGCAGCCTCCTGTGGTAGAGCAGAACTCTGTCACCATTAAAATCTGACATTGCCTCACTAACTCCAGCATCTTAAAAGATCGGCTCACTCCCCGTCCTCTTCCCCTCATTGGATCCAGTCTCCTACTCCACATCCTCCACACTCTGCATCATCTTTCCCTTTGTCCTAAAAATGGACATTTTTTTGCTCAGAAAGCATTGGAGTTTCTGAGCAACTAACCTTTTTCTGTTCATTTTTCCCTTGTCCTTTCAAAACAATTTTTGCCTGGTCCAAACAGTATGAGAAAAATGTGCTCCCGCTTACACAGCCAGGACAAGGCAGGAGAAAGTAACCTTGAGGTCCCTTTCTACCTCAACCACTCTGTGAGTTCAGATAACACCTGTTAAGCCTTAACCCATAGTACTCACTGCAAACCACCTCTTCTTCAGTAAAAGAAATCTGTGCCATTGGGTTACTCTGCTGGGAGTGATCTTGCTTTTCTTCTCCCTGTTTTGCAGGGGTTTCTGGGGATACATGAGTCATTCGGTCAACATGCTCATCATCAAGGCTTGAGCTCTTGGAGTATCTTTGGGTCCTTCCCTGGTTTGTGTTCACACTGGATACCAGGCCCTCCAGCCTTGCTTCCTCTTGATCTGCATCAGAAATCAGGCTCCTCTGTGCTGAAGTTCTTGAATCTGACAGCTGGGGTTCAACAGCAGACGATTTATTTTGGCTCTCTTCATCCAGCTGGGGCTGAACAAAGAGCTCTGTACTATTCATCATCATTTCTGCATCACTGGTCAGCATGCTTGTTCGAATCCCAGATGCAGATTGAGAGTCCACAAGATCATTCTGTCCTGTTGAGAAAGTTTTAAAACCAATTTTGTGTGAAAAACTGTTCAAGGTCATAGAGACACCCTATACTACCAGGACTTCTGTAATTTACGATTTAAGTCATTCAACCAAATTTTACTCCTCCTCAACAGATCAAACACTGACACTGTATGACCCCCACTTCTGTGCCCACAACTCTCCCTACCAAACAATAGAGACCTCAGTACCCACAGATGAAGATGATCCCCAAAAATTCCTGTGGTTTAAATGACCAAACTGGGCAAAGTACACATTTAACTGCATAGAATCAAAGGAACTGCCGAGGCAGAACCTCATTCTAATCTTGCCTCCCAAATCCCACTCTATTTCTGTCAATGTGTTAGTAAATTTTAAATTCTAAAATACAGACCATGCTTCAGTCAATGCTTCTAAAAGCCCTTTTAACGTAAGGCCCTGTCTCCCAAAAGAGAAATAACACCACTAAAGAAACCTTTGTTCTTCAGCATGTTCTGTTCCACTCCGCCTTCAAAGGCTTGCATGTCAACAGCCTTGCGGGTTTTGGGCCTCCGGAGCAAGCCCCTCTTTTCAACGGTGTCTGGGGCCAGCAAGGAACCCACAGACATACGAAGGGACCTGTAAAAAGAAAGGGAAATTGTCAAAATCACACACCCCACTTTCCCCCTCAGAATACAGATATGATGGCACTAACAGTGATACAGTTTGCAGAACTAGGAGAAATTTCCACAAAACCCCTTGAAGGTTATATGTCAGTCTTTAAATGAATTGTTTATTGTCATACTATCACCCAGCATCAAGATATGTACGACAGAGATCAGGAAGCAGACTGTTTTAAAGCCTCCCTCAGACACTGCAACACTACAGCTGACAGAAGGGTCAAGAATTTAAAAAAATCTTAAAATAACAAAAAATAAAAAGGAAAAAAAATGTTTCAGAATAAAGATACACCCTAAATGACAATGGGGTGGTAGGAGGACTTCCCAGTAAGTTTAAGAACCTACTTATTATCAATACTCTCAGCAAAGTACAGTTACCAACACACTGTGACTGGTTTAAGAGAGAGCTGATAGCAACACCCTAAAGCATAGGAAACATTTCTCACTGCAGGTGTTTTGCACCCTGAAGACTGATCATGCTCAATTGACCTACTGTCCCTCTCTCCAGGCAAGCCAACTAAAAAGGGGCTTCAGAGGGTTCAAAGTACAGAATGCAGCCCCAAAAAGCATCTTGTCATCTTGTGTAGCACCCCAGGCAAGGGCTGCAGTGAGAAAGCCGAAGTAATGTGCTGATTTTGGCCAGGGTCATTTGCAAAGTACACAGACAACAGCAGAAATTAAGTTATTTGACTCACTAAAAAGCTTTTAAAGTCCAGAAAATACTGCACAGATGCAATTGATGCGATAAAACTATGAACAGGCAGGAATAATATTCTAAAGTATATTGTGTACTGATTTACAGAATGTTCTAAGGTATATTGTGTACTGATTTACTGCTGGAAGCATGAGAACAAAAGGAAAAAAGGAATGATCCAAGCAGGTAAAAAGAGGAGCAATAGTAGCAATCCAAGCTAGACCAGCCCAGGCATACAGTGCAGAGCCACAATTTCTGAAAATCGAAAGGTGTGTGGTGCAACACTTTCAAATCCCGTCAGCAGAGGGGCAGATGCCTGTGTTATTGTTAACACTAACACAGGTCTTGAACATGAGCACCCAGGCATCTGCACTGCTCCTCACCCCTTCAGATGTGATCACAGTCAGGACACACACAACTTAAGACATTTTAGGTTAAACTCACCGAGCCATAACTGTGCTGTCCAACGCTGACCGAGCTAGAAAAAGTGGATGGCACATTAGCTGAGAAATTGCCCTTTACACAACAGGCTACAGGAACAACCCAACAGGTCTTCCTCTCTTCAGAGCCAGCCACGCTACAATCCTCAAACATCACCACTTTGGTGCAAACAGAATTAGGTAATGGGGTCATTTTACTATTTCTTGTCTACATTTCAGAATTGTATATTAGAAATGTAAAAAGCAATTTCTGAAAGGGTAAGAAAATAGTTAATGAAACTTCAACATGGCACATACCCTCAGATTTAATAATTTAATTTTATTACACTGATAACAAGATGTTAGGTCTTGGTCACAACCACCCTTCAGCAACCCAATCCAAACGCATCTGGAGTTTTAGAAACACAGGTAACTATTCCACAGACTCTTGATGAAACTGGAACTCAAACCTGTTCTGCTCACAAAGAACTTTATCATTATTTTATATAACTGCAGTGGAAAGTATGCAGCTGCTTGTATTTTAAAGTTTCTGGAACTGAGAAAAAGACAGGGTTCCTCTGGAGACACTTCAAAACTCAAAAAGCACCAAGTTGCAAAAGTAGTGAGGAAATTATATACAGTTGTGGCAGAGCCTAGAACTTGGCTTAAAAAGGTTTATTTTAAATTTGATAGGATGGGGGCTTTTACTTTCTCCATTTTTCCCTTTGCAAGAGATATTGCACTCTGGATTCCAAACCTCCAACTGCCCAACTGGGCAGCTCCTGACCACTGAGCTGAGCAGGTGAGAACCAGCTGACAGCAAATGCAGCACTGAGCAAGGCAATTCTTGACTGCAGCCTTACCTTGGTACTGGGGAAGTCGTCTCTCTGCTGCCTTCTCAAATTCAGAAATGCTGAATTTCCTTCTCTTCTTTTTCATGTGGAACACAGTGATAGATGTGTCCTCAGGAGCAACATCTGGCAGCTGCAGTTCCCCCCTAGCAAAACAAACCAAGCTGGAGAGGCATTTCTGATAATCCTACCTGACAAGATGCAATTCAGATCACTGAAACACAAGTAGACAAGTCCTGCTCCCCAATCCCACCACAAAAACTGCAGCTATAATAATACTGTAATAGAAGTGTAAATTATAAGAAACCCCTACTTACATGCTGGAAACCCTTTTAGATGGGATTTCTGAATGAGCTTCTTCTGTGTCTTCATGGTTAGATATCTGGGGTGCCAGTGGTGAAACTTGGGGCTCTGCCAACAAACCAGAACATTTCCTTTCCTCAATTCAATACAGCAGGCTGTCACATCTACAATACAGGCTGTAAATAACATTTACAGCAGGTTAAAATAAAGACCTAGTGAAAACTGTTTGGGTTCTGCTCCTAGGAAGGCTGGCAGTGACAAAGCCAGTGGTGACAGGGGGCAGCACGGGGGTTCCCTGCACTGCAGCAGAATAACTCTCAGCTGGTCCTACAAAGGCTGCACCAGGATTATGTGCTCAGTCACCAGGATAAGAAGACAAAGTGAAGAGGATTTTGAAGGGGATCTTCAAAGCTCTGATTTCACCAGTGCAAGGCCTGGTCTCTCAGACAGCTGCATCCTGCATTCAGGTGCCCTGCAGTGATTCCTCTGTTACATAAATCAGTCACACAACAATCTGATTTCTGTTTCGTGTTACAGGGAAAGGATAATGGGCCACCAAGAACACCTCTGTTTTCTTAACTTTCCAAACCCATTGTTTTTCTGTTCCCAATTCTCCTGAAAAAAAAACACTTACGGTTCTGCATGACTCTCTTGAGCATAAGCCGTGGTGTGCCATTTCTGAGATCAGGGAAGACTCCCAGTCTCTGCTTTGCCAAGGTGCTTCTGACAGATTTACTTTTATTTTCTACACTCAATCCAGTCTAGAGGGAAATCAAGAGACAAGCAATTCAAAGCTAGTATTTTCATTATTAAAGGCCTCAACATCAAAAGCATCCACCACCCATGTTCTAATAACAAGCTAAGCAAGCTGGTAAGAAACTTTTCCCAAATTCCAAAGAGAAATTGTGCGTGTTGGCTTTTTGACAACGGTGACACTTCCCGTGTGGACGGGAGACAATTCATCCTGGGGAATCATCCAGGGGGGTTCCAGCATAAAACTCTCCTGCGGACGAAATCCTGAGTGGCCTCAGAGCACAGCCGCGACCTAAACCCGCCGAGAGCCACAGTCAGGGCTTTCGGCCCATTTTCCACGATTAAAGGCGAACAAGGGTGAGGGAGCGGCCTCCGTTCCTGCTTCAGAGGCCTCGCTGCTGTCTCAAACCGAGAGCGACCGGGCGGACGGCACCGGGCGAGTCCCGCGGGACGGTCGATCCCAACAGCGACTCTCCTTTCCTCCCTTCTTTCTTTTCTTCCTCCCCTCCCGCCCGCCCTTGCAGACCCCTCGGGGCACCTGTGCCGCCACCCGCGCGTTGTGGCCGCTGCGCCGGAGGCCGCTGCGCCGGGCCCGGGACCGCCCGTCAGCCATGGCGGGCCCAGTAACGGCCCAACGGCTCCCGCCGCCTCCCGCCGCCTCTCGCGAGACGCGCGCGCGCGCCGGGAGGGGCCGCGGCGCAGTGTGGGGCGGGTAGTTCCGCCGGTGGCGCGGTGCATTGTGGTCCGCGTAGTTCCGGGGCGGCGGCGGCGGCGGCGGCGAGAGGCCGCGCGGGCCTTGTGGGAGCTGTAGTTCGGCGGGGCCCCTCGCCCCGCTCGCCGCGGGTGTCCCCCCGCCCCGCGAGGCCATGCCGGGCTTCACCTGCTGCGTACCGGGCTGCTACAACAACTCGCACCGCGACAAGGCGCTGCACTTCTACACCTTCCCCAAGGACGAGGAGCTGCGGCGCCTCTGGCTCAAGAACGTCTCCCGGGCGGGCGTCAGCGGCTGCTTCAGCACCTTCCAGCCCACCACGGGCCACCGCGTCTGCAGCGAGCACTTCCAGGGCGGCCGCAAGTCCTACCTGGTGCGGGTCCCCACCATCTTCCCGCTGCGCGGCGTCAACGAGCGCAAGGCTCAGCGGGCCCGGCGCCCCCGCCCCGCCGCCGCCGCCGCCGCCGCCCCGCAGGGCCCCGCGGCCGCCGCCGAGGCCCCTGCAGGGGGCGCGGCCGAGGACGTGAAGCCCATCGACCTGACGGTGCAGGTGGAGCTCGGGGCCGCCGCCACCATCGGGCCCAGCCCCGTGCGGCTGCCGGTGCCGGTACCGGCGGCGGCGGCGGCGGGGGAGGAGAGCCCGGTGGAGGGCGGCCCCCCCGATCACTCGTACTCGCTGTCGTCGGGCACCACGTCGGAGGAGCTGCTGAGGAAGCTGAATGAGCAGCGCGACATCATCGCGCTGCTGGAGGTGAAGATGAAGGAGATGAAGGGCAGCATCCGCCGCCTGCGCCTGGCCGAGGCCCAGCTCCGCGAGGAGATCCGCGAGAAGGACCGGCTGCTCCACGCCGCCAGCGCCGGCACCCGCAAGCGCCACGGCCTCTGAGCGCTGCCCGCGCCCGGCCCGGCGCGGGGCTCTCCGTCCCGGAGCCTCCGCCGCCCTCGGTGCGGTGCCGGGCACGGCAGAGATGGGATGGACCGCGGCCCCTCCGTGCCCGGCTCAGCCCACGCCACAGCAGCCCCCGGCCGGGCAAGGCCATCGGATTCCCCTGCCTGGACTGGACCAGCTCGGTGCCCGGCGCCGTTATCGCCCCGACGTTGTCTCCGGTGTCACCTCACGCCGGGCCCATCAAACCCGCTGTGTGCGGTGTCGGAACGCGCTGCCCGTAGCGTGGATGGGACCCGAGTCGTCACTAAGTGGACGTAGGGTATCAGTTTTCAGCAAATAAACTCGCTCTGTGTCAAGTGAGGTAACAGCAACACTACCCTGGAGAAGGCGTGTCCGACTGCCGTGGGCGCTGTCCCCATCACAGGATGGCCGGTGATGTCGCGTTCAGCCTCGCTCAGTGGAGGAAAGCTTTAGAAACCCTCTCAGGGTGATGTGTTTCTTCAGTAAATTACTGATGCCATAAAAGACTGCTGTTCCTAGCGTGACAGAACCCCCAGATTAAAGAGTGTTCTTGTACCGTGTAGTTTCTGCTTTCTCTGCAGCGTGTGTGAATTGGTTACAGATGTCTCCATGCTCTCGACACCAGTAAGGATTACAGGCTGGTACAAAGAACACGGTGACACTTAACAGCTGTAGTTTATCTCATTGGCTTAAGACTCCCTCTAATGAAATGGAGGCTTTGTAACACATTGGAATTTTAATCCTTGGCTTTCGTTCCAAAAACCAGGATGAAACAGAAGTGACTTTACCTGCAGTGGTTGCAAACCTTTCCTGTCTAATCCTAAACTAGTTGGCATGACTAATAATCTGTACATTAGGCAAGACCATACTAAAACCTGCTTGTGTGTTCTAAACCAAGATTTACGAGTATTGTAACAAATCTATGTGGAATGGTTGTGTACTTTCTGTTTCTAGCCAGCATCAGTCCCTTCACTTTCTGCAACAGGAAACCAAATCAGCGTTGGCTAGAAAGAGGGTGGAGTGAGGGTAGCAAAGCCACGGGTTTGGCTTGGTTATGCACTTCCAGTCTGGCTGGTGGAACACATCCCTCAGCAGTTTGGAGGAGGAAGAGGAGGAGGAGGAGAAGGGGAGTGTGTGGTGCCCCAGCATGGCCCTGTGGCAATGGGCAATGACGATGGATGTTGAGAACAAAGGGCACTTCACCACAGTGTGCCCATATTCACCTTGGAGGGAAGAATTCCCAGGTGTTCCCTGGCTCTGTGAGATCCTTCTGGAACCGGAGTGCATTGTGCTCAGTAGATTGGGATGTCACTTTTACTAAATTTTATAGAGGTATTTTCTAAATGTAAAAAGTATCTTTAGTTTGAAATTATGTAATCTTTGTAACACTGGCTAATGTAGCTTTACAACCATCAGCTTCAACACTGTATACAACGGAACAAAAGGGCACCGTGGGGTTTTGTAGCCGGAGGTTTCTCTGTAGATCCTGAAGCCAGTTCAGCTCCAAGTTGTCACAGCCTGCTATGTGATGCATGGTCATTTTTTATTAATGTGTGTGCCAAGTTGGATGGTCATCTGTAAGGATGCTACATGTCTATCCATGTACTAAGTCCTTGCTGTTACTTCAGTTTAATTTATTCTCCAATCTGATATGTAGCTCTCCAGCTCTGTGCTATACTGATTTTTCTGCGAGTCGAGTTAGCAGCAATTTTTTCGTTTGGTTGGTTTGGCTTGTTGTTTTGGGTTTGTTTTTGGTTTCTTTTGTGGGACAAGCAGATACCTGCTCCGCCATGGGATCTAACATATGTGGTTGGTCCAGCAGCTCTAGATGCTCCCATCAAGACAGTAGGCAGCACAACATCCCTCCTTGCAAACGAGGCTGGTTGTGCATCTGAGCTTGTTCAGAGCGTGCATGTCCTGGCAGTCATGGTACTTTTTCTACCATCAGGATGCACTTCAGGATGTTCAGCCATTTGGCCTTGCTGGGCTGGTTACCTGCTGGACTGTTTGACTTCTCCAGGTTACACTGAGGTGCTAACATGCTTAATTTTAATAAAGTATATTTTGTTTTCTTACGTTTCCTGTCTCCTTGTGGTTTATATATCTATTTTATATATCTATATATATGAAACATTGTGGGTGTAGCTTTGTTTTTTCTTTTGTAAGATCTTTTTTTTCATTGTCAGTTCCACAGCTGGAACAGCAGGAATATCTTTACATTCATGTAGGGTGAGGAGGAGGAGTTTGAGGTCAGTTCAGTGTACCACACACCTACCTGTGCAGAGGTGTAGCCATTTTGATGAGCCATCGGTCACAGGGTTCTCTCTGTGCAACCTGGAGGGATTTGAGCAGGGAACCAGGCTTCCCCCAGCATGACTCTCCTGTCTAATGCCTGGCAGAGGAAGGAGAGGGCATGGCCTCCCATGAACCAGCCTAGTGCAGGGAAGAGTCTGCATGTGCTCTTAGAACTTGTAATTCCACTTGCCAGAGTTCCTGGTTTCAGATTGCTTTAGAGCTATTAGTCTCGAGCAAATGTATGCAGCAAAAAATTTCAGCTGTGCCTCAGCCATCACATTTTTGGGTTGAACTGGGAATGTTAAGTGCAGTTGCAGGATAGGGAGGTGATGGTCCCACTCCGCTCTGTGCTGGTGCAGCCTCACCTCGAGTTCTGGGAGCAGATTTGGGCACCACAGTACAAGAAGTATCTAAGGCTGTAACAGAGGATCCAAAGGAGGCCGTGAGCATGGTGCAGGATCTAGAGGGGAAGCCCTGTGAGGAGTGGTTTGTTCAGCCTGGAAAGAAGGATACTGAGGGCAGAGCTCATGGTGGGCTGCAGCTCCCTCAGGAGAGGCAGCAGAGGGGCAACGCTGATCGCTGCTGTCTGTGACCAGTGATAGAACCTGGGGGAACGGCTGAAGCTGCGCCAGGGGAGGTTTAGGCTGGATGTTAGCAAAAGGTTCTTCACGCAGAGGGTGGTCGGGCTTTGGAAGAAGCTCCCCAGGGCGGTGTCCCAGCCCGCGGTGAGACGGAGCTCACGGGACGATCGCACAACGCCCTCAACTGTAGCACGGGCCGCACGGGCCGCCCAGCGGTGTCAGGATGGCCGAGCGGTCTAAGGCGCTGCGTTCAGGTCGCAGTCTCCCCTGGAGGCGTGGGTTCGAATCCCACTTCTGACAGCTCGTACGTTTTTGCGTTACGCTCCCCTGTAATTAATTAGTAAATTGCCTTTAATTGCGCCATTTCGGTCAGTTTTCGCTTTTTTTTTTTTTTTCCATCCACGCTCCCGTCCATCTTCCCCAGCTAAAAGCGCCCGCGGGCGGAGCAAAAGTAGCTGTCAGAAGTGGGATTCGAACCCACGCCTCCAGGGGAGACTGCGACCTGAACGCAGCGCCTTAGACCGCTCGGCCATCCAGACCTGCCGTACGCGTCCCCCTGCCGCCGTGTCCCATCCCAGATCCCAGCCGAGCCGCCGTGTCTGGTCACCGCCGGGACAGCCCGGGACAGCCCCGGGCCCAGCCCTGAGCCACGGGCTGCATTAACGACCGGCGTGATGGGGCCCGGGGCGCCCTGGGCACATGACACTAAACTGGGAGCAGTGCCTGAGAGTCCAGAGGGTCCTGCTGCCACCCAGAGTGACCCGGACCAGCCCGAGATGCGGGCTGACAGGAATCTCCCGGAGTGGAGGCTGATGAGGCTCAACGCAGATTGCCCAGAGAAGCTGCGGCTGCCCCGTCACTGGAAGTGACGGCCACGTTGGAGCAAGTCCAAGGGCTTGGAGCAACCTGGCCTAGTGGAATGTGTCCCTCCATGGCAGAAGGTTGGAACGAGGCGCCTTAAAATCATTTCCAACCCAAATTATTCCAGGATTTAACAAGGAGACGCTTGTCTCCAGTTCCCCGCAGAGGAGCAACGTCAGGCACCAGGATGCGCCGGAGGCCACCAAATGTCCCCGGTGAGCACCGAGCAGGACACGGCTGCTCGGAAGGTTCCGATGCCTCGGGCTGCTCCAGCCGAGCATCGCCAGGATACGGGGAGCGGCGGCTGTCACCGTGGGGGCCACCCTTTGTCGGCGGTACCCCGGTACGGGGACACGGCGACACACCGGGAGCGCAGCGCGGCGCCGGGCGGAGGCTCCGCCGCATGCCCGGGGGCGGCGGGGCGGGGGCAGCCGCGGGGCTCAGCCCGGCCGCCCCGGAGCCACCCGCGCCCCGCCCGCGGAGGGGCCGTGCCGGGGCCGTCCCGGGGCCGGTGTGCGGCATGGCGGGGCTGCCCGGCGCCGCGAGAGCCCGGAGCGCCTCCCCGGGCTCCCCCCCGGCCCTGGACGGCTCCTTCCTGATCTCGCCGCTCGGGGGGCTGATGTGCGCCCAGGCCGTGAGTACCGGGGAGGGGGCGCGGCGGAGGGGGGAGGGCATCACCCACTTGGGTGCTTTTCTTCACTTGGAAGCAGCCCGGGCTCTCTTGGGCAGCCACTCCGACCGCATCTCCGCTGTCTAGCCCGGGGTAATCCCCAGCCCTAAGACAGTGCAGCCTCCACTCTTCCCCTTCACTCTGTAAAGCCAGAGGAAAATTCGGATTCTTGTCCTCACACCCCTTGCCGGCTGTAACTCCACTCAGTGCCGGGTGGCTCCCAGTGCCAGGCGCGGGCTGATCCGTGCGGGTATCTCCGCAGGGCACAGCCGATGGGTCGGGGCTGTGGGAAGCCCAGTGACTCCAGGAGAGCTGTGCTGGGGGTGCCCGTGAGGCTCTCACGCTCTCTGGAACACTCTCAGCTCTCCAGGTTGTCCTCCCAGGTTTTGGCGGCTGCTCTCAGAGGAGCCCAAGGGTCCTTGCACCCTCAAATCGACCAGCAGCATCACTGTCCACTGCTTCAGCATCGGAGGCAACCACAAAGCTCTCCCCGGGACCGCGGTGCCACATGAACGCACGGGGGTGGGTGTTCAGCTGCCTACTGGGCCACTTGTGACCTGCCCACGGTGCTGCCCCGCCGCCTGGGACCCTGTTCTCTCGGGGCAGCGTTGTGGGATGTGCCCTGAGCAGCCGCTGTGAAACAGCGGGCACAGACCTGGCTCCTGGCTCCACATTCCAGCCCCTGGGCACGGCTGAGCTGGTGGTGGCATGGAGACAAAAGCCCAAGGAAGGGGCTGGGCAGGATGCTGCTGGGGGTGCTTTGTAGGAGCGCCAGGAAAGAGAGATGGAAACAAGACCAGCAGCCGAGACCTTTCAGCTCTGCAGCTGCTCCCACCTCTGCAGCCCCTTGCTCGGGCCACGCCGTTAAACTTTCCCCCTGCTTTCCCCCGGCAGCAGCCAGAGCGGGGCAGCTCACGCGTGCCGCCTCCCACTCCTGCAGGAGCCCCCTCTGCATGTTTCTCCCCAGCACATATTTTGTGATCACGAGTGTTAGAAATGGATGTGACGGACAAGGAGGCATTGTCGGGCAGCCGAGCACCAGGGCGTTGGACGCGGGCAGGACAAAGGCTGTTGTGTTTCTTGCATGACAATGGGCGGTGCGGGCTTACAGAGGGGCACCGCGGCTTTCCAAGGAGCCCTTCTCCTGCCGAGTGTGCCGCTGCCTTCCTGGAGTGAGGGGAACCCAACTGCTGCCGGTGCTGCTGTGCCTGGGCTTGTGGGCGATGTTCTGTGCTCCCCCTGCAGGAAACAGCCCCTGAACAGGTTCCCCTTCTCACCCCGCAGGTGCTCGGTTTACTGGTGTGGTCTCTCGTCGCCGCCACAACGTACCACCTGCACGCGGCATACGGCTGGGTGATGTTCGTGTCCCTCTTCTTCTGGATACTAACACTCCTTTTCTTGGTGACTTACCTCCTGCAGCTTCATCAGAAGTTCTACATGGTCCCCTGGCCCCTCGTGGTGCGTAGCTGAGAGGGAGTGAGGGGGGATCCCAAGAGGGAAACATCTTGGAAAGATAGTCTGGGAAGGTTTCAGTCTCTTCTGGGCCGATGGAACCAAGTCCCCTGCACTTTGCACAGTGGCATTGTTTCATTCTGCCCTTGAATTGCTTAGAAAATGCTCAAACCAGAAAATCCTGTGTCAATCCAGAAAGTTACAGCCACCAACTGCTGCAGTTGTGGTGTCATCCAGAAACCTCCCAGCACAACCTGGGGAGCATCTAATGTGTTCTCCTGGGGAATGGGGAGGAATGTGAACCTGAGCCTTTTGCTGCTGCCTCGCCCCAGCATGCCCGACTCTGAGCTCAGACCTCACGAGCTCCTCTTGGTTCCCCAGCTGATGATCTGCAACGCCGTGGCCACCGTGCTGTACATCACCGCCTTCGTGACGTGCGCGGCCGCCGTGCAGCCGACGTCCTGGCGGCAGTGGGACTACAACCGGCGAGCCGCCGCCTCCGTGAGTACCGGCGGGAGGGGAGGGCCGAGGGCTGGGCAGCCCCCGTGCTCACATGTGGGATGTGCTCCTCTTCCAGTTCTTTGCCTGTGTCACGATGATCACCTACGGGGTCAGCACCTTCTTCAGCTTCCGCGCCTGGAAAGGGCTCGGCAGCAACGCGGCCACCAGCCAAGTGACCGACCACGCGTGAGGAGTGGGCGGCAAAGCCCGGCCACCCTGGGGCCACCCTGCACCGGCTTGTGCCAGGCTTGGAGCCTCGTGTGCCACCAGGGCTCGTTCTGGGACCAGCCTGTGCTGGCAGCAGTGGTCAGCACTGGCTGACGTGGACGCTGCCCTGTGGTTTCTGATGATGCTCCCAGCTGACGCGCCCACAGCACGACCCCACGGCATCGCCACGGGGGACACGGACTCGCTGGGGCTGCAGCTCCTGCTCATCCCTGGGCTCATCTGGATCCTCACCAGAGCAGCTCCACTCAGGGGGCTCAGCCAGTTTGGCACAGTGCAATACTAAAACTAACCCAAGCCCAGGCTCTCCTCTCTGCTCATTCACAGCTACAGTGTAATGCAATTAACGGGGTGCAGAAACAGTGACAGAGCTGGAAGATGAGAAACGAAGCAAGGGAAGCAGTCATAACTGCTCTTGTATTGATTTCTAACACTTTGAATAGAAATTTTATGCTTTAAATAAAAACATTCCTCAATCCAGCACTGGAGTCTGTCATGAGAAAACTTATCATGTGAGGAAGCAGCACACACAGCATGGTGGGGACAGCAGAGATGTCACTGCAGAGGTGGCTGTTCCTTCCCCCTCCATGTGGGTTTTAGCCCATGTGGGCTATGGAAGGAAAAAGGCCACGGGGTTCACCTCTCATTGCTTTATGCACACACACGCTCAGTGTGCAGCCAAGACCACAAGAACACAAATGAGGTGCCAAGGCTTTGATCACTCCCTCTTCCTGGCTCAGCACCACACACTCCTGAGTTCACCTAATTGACCAGCAAGTCAATTTTGCCCATTAGCTGCAGGTCATTTTCAGAAATTACAATCAAGTCTGCAAAAGCTCTGGAACACAGGCAGGATCAGGGCCTCAGGAGAGGGAAGAACCACACTGCTCCCCCGTGCTGCAGACCACAAATTCACCTTTGGGGTGTTTGTCAGAACAAGAAGTGATGCCCAGCCATGCAGAGCAGCTTTTCCTTTCACACCCTCCTTGTACAGTGTAGTAAAAATAGATTTAGTGAGTTCCAAAGCTGGTGCATGGTGAGCTGCACTGCAAATCATACTGCATGCTCTGCAGGGGAAAAGTTTTACCAGGTTGTCTGCAGAGGCAGGATCAGGAAAAGGAACTGCAGTGATGGAAGGTGAGAACTGAAAAGGAACTGGACACATGGCATTGGCCCATGACAGATCTGCCTTTATTTGGTTGTCAGTGAGTAAATCAAGGGTCAAATTTCCACAGTTATGAATATATAGACATATATATATATATATATATATATATAACAGGAACAGTAAGAAAATAAAATCAATAAAATTAATAAAAATTAACATGGGAGGTCACTATTGAATTCCAAAATCTAGACAGAAAATTTATTTACAAACACTGATAAAGGACACAGGTCTCAGCCTTCCAAACTCTGACAGGTTCCAAATTAATTTAGTTAGCATTTCTCCAGATTCAACTGCATCACCAGGCAACTGAGGCTCCAGAGTCTACATCTCTCTGGGAAGGATGTGACCAGAGAAATGATGTGCTGTCCCTATAAAGCAGCTGATGGCTGATCATCATGAATTCTGCCTTGGCACCTTGTAAAAGCCTTCCCTGCACACACTGACTTCTCAGTTGGAGCCACATCCCTGAGAATTGAGCATCTTTTACTGCCTAAGGCCAGGCTGGATGGGATTGTGAGCAGCCTGCTCTAGTGGGAGGGGGGTTGGAACTGGATGATTTCCAGTTAAGCAATGGTGCTGCAGGAACGGAAGGAATAAACTGTTCTCTGTGTTCAGCAGAGACAGGACAAAGAACAAGGAGCTCAAACTGCAGCTCAGGCACTTCACATCAGAGTGCAAAAAGCTCCCTGCAGCAGCAGGAGCAGGGCACTGCAGAAAACTGTCCAGAGAAACCATGGCAGCTTCCAAGAAGATCCTGGCAGACATGTCAGGAGAAGTCTGGGCAGAGCTGGGGAAGGGAAGACTGCCTCTCACAGTCTCTTCCATCCATTTGTGCAAAAGTTTTGATTTCACCCCCTGGAGAGGGACCCACAGTCCCGGCCCGGCCCCACCTCCCCAAGAGCGGCCTGGAGCCGAGTCCCCGCCCCTCTGCCCCGGCCCTCTCTTGGGAATCGCTGCCTTTCACCTCTGAAATTTGAATAGACCTCGCTTAAAATACAACAGAACTCCCTTCAGAATGACTTGTTTAATGGTTTAATGAAGTCACCACTAACGCACTGCTTAAATCCAGACTTCGACCTTCTTTTTCCTAGAAGCATGGGAAAAAAAAAAAAGAAATCTGTGACTCCATGATGGTTTGGAATAAGCATTTCAAAAAATGAAACAGGCAATACATTTTCTGCTGCATCAAATCAATATAAAATCACGTGTTACTGGAGCATCTGTGATTGAATGGGAACCCAAGAAGATTGTGCAGGAATCCCTGGGGTGAGGGGGCTGTCTGGGCTGCCCATGTCAGAGCAGAGTCCTGCTCAGCCCTGGTTGGGAATGCTGTGGCTCAGGGATCTACTGAAATCTGGCTCCTGCCGTTTGCCTCTCAGAGACCCCAGTCTGCAAATCCCAACTGAAACTCCTCCTGATGCTGATACATAGATTGACTCTCTTCAGCCTGTCCCCATCTCCACAAAATTCACAGGGATGGGGAAGAGGCAGAGGCATAACCACAACTGTGACTCTTTTGTTCCTTGTCAAACAGGACTGGACTGACACTGGAGAGCACTGATTTTTATTTTGCTAGGAAAAACCTCATCCAAAAATCTCAGCTCTTTTGTTTATTTCTCCAGCTGGCACCGAGAGGAGGCGAAAACAAATGAAAGAGGTTTAAAAAGTGAATTTTGGATAGACTAGGAATAAAAACCAAAAGAAGATACTATAGAGTCAGAATGGCCGAAGTGGAGAGGCATCTGTGGAGGTGATCTGGGCCAAACCCCACACTCAAGCACAGTCACTCAGGACTGTGTCCAGACAACTTTAGAATATCTCCCAGGATGGAGACTCCACAAGCTCAGAGACTGTCACAGTGAAAAAGTGCTCCCTTCTGCTCATTTGGAAAACAATATCCACAAATGCAGGAAGTTCACAAAAGCAGGAAGAACTGCTCCATATGCCAGCTTTATTAATGTTTTCTATAAATCATTAAATGTGCAGTTTGAGTTTAAAAAGCCACTCATTGAATCAATTTTTCTTTTGACTCTGTTACAGCCTTTGATTAAATACTGTGACCTACTGTAGAAACTTTTCCTTTGGCACTCTCAGGTGGAGCTACACAAAACCAACAGCTACTGTGCCAATGAAAATAAACAAGGTGATATACTCACAGCTCTGTATTCCAAGAACATTTCTTTGAAAGCCAGAAAGTCTGTAAATGTGAGAAGCAGATCAAATATATCACCTGGCATTTCATCTTTGTGTTGTCTACAGAGAAAAAGAAGTCGGGGAATGAGAAAATTGTGTGAGAAAAATTTGTTATTTTAAAAATGCTACAAGGTCAAAAAGGACAAGTAGAATGATATCAGTATTTAAACAAGAATATTATTGCAGGTTATCATATAGCAAAACTGCAGCCAAATATTACCATGCAGTATTTCCAATCCAACTACATTGTTAAATTTATCTAAATCCAAGACCTACGAGTATCATATCAGTCCTTGAAAACCTGACCTATTTATTTAAGAAACATTAAAAATTAACCAGATTCAAATATTTTAAGATTCTCAGTTCCCAATTACACTTGATTTTCTTATTCAAGGGGAAAACCAGTGATCTTTCAAAAACAAGCTCTTCAGGAAGCTGGGTAAGCTAAAATGACCCAATGCAAAAGCTGAACACAAACCAAACTCTTCTCTGGATGCTCCAAATGAAAACTGCAATAAAGGAATTCAACCACATGCCTGAAACACCACCAGGCTACTGAGGTGCCTGGAAGAGGTAAGACAAACTCTTTTAAGGGTCTGGCATCAAAATGACAAGAAATACAAAAATCCTCCAGTGCTCTCAGTCTGATTTCTCTTCCTACCCCTTCAAATCAAATATATTTCAGCAGGATAATTCAGAAATTTAGAGTTGCAGGACATGCTGAAGGCAAGAAAAGTGGTCAGCCACTGCCAGCATGAACACTTCTATTTTAAGTTAAAGTAGAACCATTATCTAAAGGGTGAACTGCCAAAAACCTAAGCTTTAATCTAGATAAAAAGAACTGAGAGGCACAGAAGCCACTCCTCAACCAAAAGCAAACCAGAGACTTACTGCAATGACACTGTGAAAGCAACCATATCAAACCCACGAATCCGATCAAGCAACTTCTCTTCAATGTATTTCTCTACTAAAGAGATCTGAAAAAAACCCAGACAAACCACCCCAGTAAGATCACAACAATTTCAGAGGCAGATTTCAAACAGCATCCTGACACCGACACCTTCCTGACACTCTGCATGATCCTCACTGGGCACAACTGCAGATTCCTCAGTGGGTGTTGCTGGTTCTGTTCTCACACCAGCCCCGAGCCACAGAGCTGCACATTTTTTGCTGAGGATCTTGGGGAGAACAAACACTGACTATTTGTATCTAGTAACAAATATTTTTCCAACTCATTTAATGGTACTGAATAGCAGACTGGTCTAGTTTCTTGATTATGCTTTGCATGAATGTGATAGAATTATCCAATACAAGAAATAAAATAACTGGAAAATAAGAAACTTTGTTTGCACACACGCTAAACACATTATTTACTACAGCAATTGGATAAATATCTATGCAAGGGAGCTACACAACTTCCAAAATATCTCTAGAAAATTTTGTGTGAAACATTGAGAAAGGAACCTAAAGCTCCAGAAAAAACCTTCTTGCTCACAGATCATGGCTGTGCTTCTGAAGGAGACAGGAACATGTTGGGATCTGCTCCATGTAAGCCCAGTATTTTATAAAATGAGAACTATATTAAGGAAAAAAAAGAAAAGAAAAATAGGAAAAGGTATCTTACATATTCATTAAAAATGTCTGTATAGATGAGCTTGTTTTCTTCTGAGTCATCAAACTCCTGGTAGTGCTTCTCCAAAAAATTCCTCTGTATTAACTGGAAATCATCATCTGGGCCATAGCAGAAATGCAGCACAGAGTTAGGAGTTTAGTCATTCTTTCTGTAACACAAACCCCACATTCACTGGTCCTCTGCTTCCCTGCTGTAACCACAGAGCCCTGCACACGTGCAGAGTTCATCACATCAGCCCCACAGCTGCTGCCAAACCACCACTTCTGACCCATCTGTGAGAGAACAGAGGCTGATAGTGAAATATTACCAAAACAGTCCTCCTGCTCTACATTTATTAATAGTTATTTATTCTCAACCTCTTTTTGCTCTGGCTCCAAAGTCAGCAAAACATCTGTATTTTTTTATTAAGTGAATACATCTTCCCTACAAGAACTCTTAAGTTTTCTTTCTTTGAATTTAAAAATATTAGTGGAATTTCCAGATTAAATTTTCAATTGCCAAAGAATTTTTTCCAGTTGTCGAAAAAACGAAGAGTAAAAATAAACACAGTAGGTTACCATGGAATTCCACAAAACAGGTATAAATAAAAAGTTTACTTATGAACACTGGTGAAGGATACTAGTCACAGCTTTCCAAACTCTGACACGTTCCAAATTAATTTAGTTAGCATTTCTTCAGATTCAACTGCATCACCAGGCAACTGAGGCTCCAGAATCTGCATTTCTCTGGAAGGATGTGACCAAAGAAATGATGTGCTGTCCCTATAAAGCAGCTGATGGCTGATCATCATGAATTCTGCCTTGGCATCTTGTAAAAGCCTTCCCTGCACACACTGACTTCTCAGTTGGAGCCACATCCCTGAGAATTGAGCATCTTTTACTGCCTAAGGCCAGGCTGGATGGGATTGTGAGCAGCCTGCTCTGGTGGAAGGTGTCCCTGCCCATGGCAGGGGGGGGTGAGTGATCTTTAAGGTCCTTCCAACCCAAACCATTCTGTGATTCCATAACCATCTTTGTGCTTTAGGGCTGGATTCACAGAAATAGGGTTCCCCATTCTTGCAGCTTTCAGTCCTGGAACAGAACCAACTCTCAGCCTGCAGCTCAGGCACTTCATATCAGAGTGCAAAGGGCTCCCTGCAGCAGCAGGAGCAGGGCACTGCAGAAAACTGCCCAGACAAACCATGGCAGCTTCTAAGAACATCCTGACAGACATGTCAGGAGCAGTCTGGGCAGAGCTGGGGAAGGGAAGGCTGCCTCTCACAGTCTCTTCCATAAAAATCCCAGAAAGTTCTGATTTCTCTGCACAAGATGCACAAGCATCTTTACTCTGTCTCTAACAAGCAGTGTGCTGCAGTAATGTGGAGAATAATTTTCAAGAGTCACAAGCACACAGAAGAATCTAATGTATATTTTTACTACACTACCAGGTAGGACAGGAAGGAAAGCCACCATGAAGCAGGGCAAGGGCTCTGTATGTTGGCTAATTAACAGGAGAGCAGCTGGCAACAAGTTTAACAGCCCTGTTGTTGTCTGTACCTACTTGCAAACCTTACCCATTATGATATCCTCCAGATAGCCAACAACTGTATCAAACTCATCAGAAGTGGTGGAGCTGAAAACAAAGGAAAACATATATATTTTGACTACAGCAGAAATTAAAGTTAAAATTAAAAAGTGTTAACAAAAGCCTAAGTACAAATAAACAAGTAAATGCAGTAATTACAAGATAACTGAAAAACTTCCTAGTATCAACCTACAAAACAATCCATGGCACTGATGAGAAGATTGCTCCATGGAGATTCTCATCAGGCCTCTACTCTATTTCCTCCCAGTAAGGTGCCTAATTGCAAGAAAGAATAAATGTTGTTTTACTGGCATTACTGTCAAGGTAATTCTAGTTCTGGTGCAAAAAAATGTAAAGAGTGTAATTAGAACAGCAAATTAAACCTTTTCCAACCCACAAATCCCAGCTGTTACCAGTTTCCCTTCTCCTTCCTGCACATGGTGATCACAGAGCTGCAGACAGTCTAGAGAATATTTTGAAATATTTGGTCTTGTGGAACAACTTAAACTGAACATATACACAAGTATTACATACTGAAAAAACTTAAATATTTTTCTTATGCAAGAAACATCCTTATATGATCCAAATAAATAGGATAATCTCCTAAAGTTATTCCATCATGAGCAAATATTAAACACCATTATGGATCTGAATTAATCCAGGGAAGAAATCTTCAGTGCCAGCATCAGAAGTCTGGATCTATTATTGTGCAACTTGTTCAGACACAATAAATAATCCACAGGATGTCTTTGGCATTCACAGCTCATCTTTAGTGGGAGATAAACTCTTCCTATTTCCTCCAAGGGATGAAAGACAACCTTTTCTCTCATGTGAGGGAAAGAAGCCTCAAAGAAACAGGGATATTTGTCTTTAAGAAAAAAATTTGCTACGATCAGTGAAAGGACCATTTAAATTCAATTGAATGTCTCTCATCAGTAAAGAGAGTAGGATAGCCCTTCGGACTAAGTTTTGAAAAGCTCATTAAAGTTGCTTTGCCATTAGAGAATACTCCAGTGAAATGAATCCAACAGTAGTTTAGCTGACAGCTTAACTACAATCAGGCTCGCTGTGATCAGAAAAAAATTAAGAGATCTTTAATTTAAAAAGGCGTCTGCTCAGCGCCGATATCCTAGCAACAGCATTGCTGCTGCAGGGAGAGGGAGAGGGAGAGGGAGAGGGAGAGGGAGAAGGAGAGGAGCCAGGGCCGGGGACAGCCCGCGAGAGGGCGGCACAGGGCCGGCAGCGGGGCAGCCCCGGGCAGCTCGGCCGGGCTCAGCCTCCCCTTGGCAAAGGCTGCCTCTGCCAGCCGTAATTCCCACTCTTTTCCCCCCTCCAAATAAATGCTACTGCTAGTTCTACTGCTTATCCTAACAGCAGGAGAGAAAGTGTTAATTTGAACCCTGGCTGAAGTCTGTGCAGGTAACGGAATTCACCTGTTCCAAATGAACTCGATTCCATCTCTTTATCCAACACACGGGCATCCACACTCCTACAGAGACCCGAGCTCACCAACCCTGGGCTTTAATTCCCTGTCACCTACCCCGACTGGGCCAGCACACCGCACTGCTGAGGCAGCCCTGGCACCGACCTTTGCTCAGAGTCTGGGGCTGAAAGAGTTAAATCCATGCATGACAGAGGCACAGTCACACAGCCCCTTCTGCCACAACTCTTGGGGGAAGCAGCATCTTAGCACCTGCCAATGTGAAATCTGGTTGAGGTAACCTGTGGATGGGCTCAGTTTTAGGAGGAGAACACTCAGAGGAAGTGTCTCTTCTCTGGATCAGTGACATAAGACAACAAACACTCTTGAAAAGGAGAAATTCTGAATTTAAAACAAACACCAGAAAAAGCAATTTCTAGCCTTTACAAGGCTTGCTCTGATCCCTCAGCAGAGCTACCCAGTGCTACACCAATGAAAGTGATATTTAGTTTGATTTCACCTAAATTCTCTACTGATGTTATTCCCTCTTGCAGCTTTGCATTCTGGACCTTTGTTCTCCTAAGAGGCAGAATCTGCTAAACAGTGTGGTGTAAATTCATTCGTGTAATTATATTCCTATCAAGATATTTTAATTAGCAATTAGCTTATTGAAATCTGACACATGAGAATGCAGCATACTCACGTGGCTACACCCAAACTTTCTCCATCAGAAGTCTCCATTGTTCCTGCCTAGCTAGAGTGGAAGAGATGTGTGTTTCAGCTGTTAGTGGTTATTTCTTCTTTTTGACCAAAGTGCTAAGGAATAACATGACTTAGTGTTAATACAAATCAATTGCTAAACTGCCATACATTTCCTGAAGAGCAAATCAGGAGATGAGTTTTAATTCTTAAACACCAGAATTCAAACATCACATTCTTCCAAAATGATTGCTACTGCTTTTTTGTAATAACCCAAATAATCTAGAAAATTTCTCTGCCTATTCAGAGAACCGGCTCAAAATACAACCAGACCCTATAAAAGGGTTTTGGGTCACATCTACATCTTTTTTCCTAAAACATCTGTGACTGACCATTATAGAAATAAAGCCAGATAAGATAAAGGTGCCACCCGGCTCCAATGTGTCCCAGACCAGGCTTTGGACAGCGATCCCAGGGGCTGCGTCCCGGCTGGACACTCGGCCCAAGGCTGTGAGTGGGTGCCGGGGGCAGGGCAGATGGTTCCCCGGGGGACGGGGCACACCGGGGACGGGGCACACCGGGGTCAGGGCACACGGCTCCCCGAGGCCGCTGGCGATGGCATCCCACTGCTCCCACTGGGCTTCACCCAGCGCCGGCCCTCAGAGCAGTCCCGGGGCATCACCGCGAGCCCGGCAGGAGCCGAGCGCGTCCGTCGCCTTCCCATCCTCAGTCCCGGCGAGGGCGGGCAAAGCCCTGCAGCCCTGCCCCATCCCAGGCAGCCAGCCCGCCTCACTCCCTCCCGCTCCTCAAAAGGACCCAGGGCAGCGGGCCATCACCCTCCCTCTCTGCACAAAGCGCCCCGGCGGTGGCGTCCCGCCCTTCCCGGGGCGGCGGCCCCGTGTCCCGCTCCCGGTGCCGCGGCCCCGCGCCCCCGCCCGCACCCACCGCCCTCAGGCCGGCGCGCAGCCCCCTCCCCTCGGGCCGTCTCCTGGGGAACGCGCTCTTCCGCCCCGCCCGCAGCCAATCACAGCGCGGCTCCGGCCCGCTGGGCCCGCCCCCGGCCCGCCAGCCCAATCAGAGCGCGGCGGGGGCTGCGCGGGAAGGCGGCGCCGCCGCCATGGCGGGCCCTGAGGGGGAGGCAGGAGACGGTATTATTTGCTCTATTGCAAGTATTTAATGGCAGCGGCAGAGCGGGCTTCCCCTCAGAGAGCAGAGCTCCGAGGACAGCCCCCAGCTGCTGCAGCCCGGCGACCAGCGCTATGACCTGGACCCCCCCGGCACGAATGCCCCACCCGAGCCCATACACGCGCCTCAGCCGAAAAGGAATTAAAGAACAACAAAGAGCCTTCAGGATGATTTTATTGTTGAATGGACAACTTTGCTACAATTCATTCCCCCTGTGGAGCGGGCACCTCCCGTCCCTGTCCCCAAAGCTACGGGGGGTGCAGGGAGCGAGGGTGACAGCGCTCTGCTCTCGGAGTACCCAGCCTGACAGACACGGCCCCGGCCTGGCTGGCGGCACAAAGCCGGGCCAAGTGTACAGTCTTTCCCTTTGTGAAATGAACAGGACAGTTCTCTGCGACACAGCTCCCTCCTCTGCCACCGCTGGCTTCCTCTGCCCAGCACCAGCTGCATGGAAGACGGTCTGGGGCAAAATTTTCCAAAGCATTCACATCTTTTCCATAAAGAACGCAGGCACTGAGCCCCATGTCCACAAAGGCAGCGAGGCTCTAAGGTACCTGCATTCCACGGGGACAGCAGATGCCTAGAAGCCATTGTGGACTTGGGCCTGAAGACCTTAATCTCATACAGCAGTTGATACAAATTAGGAGTCCTAGGCACTTCTGAAAATTTTACCTCAGTTAATCCTGGCCAGGGAAACCAAAGCCCTGAAATTACTAGACTCTATTAAGGCAGAGTTCAAAATGGTTCTGTCCCACCTCTTCCCTAAAGTATAATTTGTAACTTTGTACCTTAGGGATAAAATCTCATCATTGCATTTGGAAGCGCTTAGAACTTCATTTCAAAGTGATTCTGAATTTTTAACACCCTTGTGGCAGTGATGGAGCTCATGTTTGCTCACTGAGCTGGAAGGGACTCGGCCCTGACTGAAAACATGGATACAGCAAAACATTGTAAAGTACACTCAGCAAGGAAATGAGATCCCTGTGGCACAGATTTGCCAGCCTGACTTAAGTCAGACCAGGCATCCAAGGTGGAAGAGAATCCACATTTTAGCAAAAACACTAATCAGCACTCTGCTGCTGGATTCAGTCTACATTTGGACAAAATTCAACGTGAAAATGATGGACAGAACTTTCCTAATTCACACATCTCTGGATGAAGTTCAGCACCCTTGAGTTAGCAAAGGCAGAAGGTGAAAGGAGTTGCTAGAGAGCTGGGTTCTGGGACCTGTGTGCAGAGCTCTCAGCTCCTGCTGAGGTCTGTAGGAAGCCAGAGTGCTGAGCACGATTAAGCAGCCTCAGCTCTGCTTTGTTAGTACTTCATAGTACAATAAAGATAATAAATGATTTTAAAAATAAGCTACATCACACCATGAGAATTCACTACAACAGCCTCTGCTGCTGAATCACTGCCAAGAAGTGGGATGGTTTTGGTGTAAGTTGTGTGTGAATTAGTAAAGTTCTACTATACAGATATTTTTAAAAAATCAACTGGTGCAAGACTTGGAAGAGACCGAGTCATATCCTCAGTTGGTGCAAAATAAGCAGAACCCCACCTATTTTTGTGCTACTTCACTGACACCAGCTGTGAACCCTGATTCCTTGTAGAAACCTAGTAAAAGTCAAGAGCTGCCTACTGAAGTGCATCCTTAACACACAAACATCACAAATGTGTAATTAAAGTGGAGCAGAGATTCCCACTGTATGATCCCTACCAAAACTAGGAAGTGTGGCCCCAAACCTGCTCAGAGCAGGACTGACAAGTGGCAAGCAAGGTGCATTTTTAAGGAGTTAAGAATAAGACTGAAACTGCTATCCAAATAACCTTGTTTTAAATAAATGGCTCCAGAACTCTCCTCTAATATTTTAAGATATATTCACTTTGGAAAAATTGAGCTAACTTTCAAAAACAACACTGATTAAAAAAGATGTTCAATGATACCTTAAAAAATACCCAGAATATCAAATTAATTCCAGTCCAGCATTATAATTAGTTAAGAATACCTCCTGAAAATTATAACCTCACAAAAAAATGTGGGTACCGAAGTTAAAAGTATCAGAAACATTATGTACTTGAAAATACCACTGATCTTTTAACATTTAAAAACAAATCAGAACATTCTTTGGAATCACCAAGTTATTAAAACCTTTGAGTTTCTCTGCAGTCTCCACACTGTCTCTTCAAATCAGTCTGTGTACAGATTCAGTCTTTGAGCAGTTTAATATTGGAAAATACAGAGTCTCTGACCAGCAGGAGGCTACATTAAACAGGAAAACATTGGCATTCTCTTTTTAGTACTGACTTCTGCCAAAAATAGAGACTTTCGAGCACAAGACAGCACGGCCCTGTTTTAGGAAATACTTATTTTCTCTTCTTTTCTAAAATGCATTGTATGTGTACTTCCAGTGCAAATTTTTTCAGCACTTGCGACAGGCGAGAAGGAAAAGGGGAAGCAGAGACAACTCCCTCTGCTCTTGCTCGGAGGAACCAATAGCCAGAGCTCCTGACTGCTGAAGCCAGCTCCCATTGCTGGCAGCTGGGAAGAGCTTATTAAAGATTTCAGTTTTAAGATAAACAGATTACAGGTTAGCATGAAATCTGGCCGTGGCTATGGTTCTATGTGCATAAGGATTGGTTAGAGATGCCTTCCCCTTTCAGTATTGGTTGGAGTTCTTTAAAAACAAGTCTGTGGTGTTTCTCCACGTGTGTCATGAAATGTGAGAGATCTGTCTGACTCGGGTTTGTATTTCCTGTCGACACAAAGGGCAGGTCTCCAATTGCAAGGCACACTCCATGCACAGGTCACTGAAGGAGAAGAAAAACCAGTTAAAGCCTGCTTTTACAGTATGAAAAACTAATCAACAACAACAGAATAACAAGCACTAAGCAGCCTGCCAGAGGCACAGTCAAGTCCCTCGGTGTGGAGATTAGGCATTGCAAGTGAGGTGTTGTGGATCCATTTACAGGCTTTGAGAGGAGCTCCTGCTGCTCAGCATCTCCCAGACCTGCAGCTGCTCCTGCAGCTGCTCAGGATCCCACTTCCCTGTGCTCATTAATCCTTGCACTGACTCTGGTCTAGAGAGCAGCCCCAGTGCCCTGCAGCAAATTCTCCAATCCAGGCACATCTCTTTTTAACTTTCCAGCATCTAGACACATGGCAAGACTCCTTCCATGAGTGCTCTAAACTCTAAGGAATTGGACTTAACTGGACTCATTTCCCAGTAGGCTGCTTAAAGGCAGGAAGGTGCTATTATGGTATAATTAATACAGCTGTCTTATTTTTAGCTTTTAGAGGAATTTGTGACTTGAGACAATCCATTTGTTGAACATTTAATGAGTATGTGACTGTATTATGAATTTTATGCTCTCCTCACATGATCTGGATTTCAGCACCAGTATCAAGTACTAATCAGTAAAGCCTTTGACATCAGGGAAATAAGACTCAGTAGCCCAGGGCAGCACACAGATGTAGCCTCTGTACTTCCCCAAATACACACACAATCAGGGGTTCAACCTGCTCAGGTCTAGGTGTGTTTAACCTCTACATATCACATGCTTAAAGGGAAGGAAGGTTATTTCCTTTATCCTGGGGAGTCCATCAAGATGAGCAGGGATTGCATATGACCTCATCTAAGCTGAGCATCACACACACATTTTTCAATTTCTTTGGATTTGGGTT
The DNA here is from genome assembly GCF_963513975.1 of Fringilla coelebs. Lineage (NCBI taxonomy): Eukaryota > Metazoa > Chordata > Aves > Passeriformes > Fringillidae > Fringilla > Fringilla coelebs. The sequence continues at coordinate 6,597,487 of NC_140040.1, read as the reverse complement.
TTTTAAGGTTTTACCTGTGTCCACATGGCCTGAGTTCTGTGTCTGCTACCTCATCACAGCAAAGTGTGCAGCAGTTCTCTCTGATACTCACTTGCTTCAGCAAAGCCAGGCGCCTGTGTCTGAAGGGAGAGAGAGACAGACCCCCCAAACATTAGACTCAAAGCAATAGATTCAAAACTATTCCGAGAATTGCATCAAGGCCAACATAACACTTGTAGCAGTGCTACAACACACTGCTGATAAACATCGATCACAATTGCCCACAAAAAAAGGCTTAACACACTCACAGACCTGCAAAACAGTCTGATTCCCTATTCTGGTCTGTCAGAAAGGGACAAAAATGGGATTAAATAACAATTCTCCTAGTTCCCACAGCTGAACACTTACAGAAATTCTTTTGTACCTGCCTTCTTTCAGGAGTTAAGAAAAAACCCCAAACAAATAAACCTCACAAACCCATCAACAACATACAGATACCCTATAATATTCTAACACAGTTTAAAAGAATAAAACCAGCAAACTAAACCAACATCCCAGTATGGCAACAGCCACAAGGGAGAGAAAGTAAGTAAAAATCCCTCATCACAGCACCCACCACAACTATTCAATGGCAGGGTGATGTGCCTTGCCCCAACACCAGATGCACTAAATTCAGCCCAACTCTGCATGAGTTTATGTTAAATCCTGTGATGGATAATTAGGGTCCACTCATACAGGCCTTTGCCTTATCTCCTGGCACTTTTAAGATGATCAAAGCTATCTTTTAATTTAGAATTGCCTTATCCTTTCCAAGCAGTTCAGGCTGTAGGGCAGGGATGATCTTTGTCTACAAGATCAACAGTGTCCAACCTTGAATGGAGCCTTTCAGTGCTATTGCATAATGCAGGGTCTGTAACACAGGAGGCCAAGTTTCACCAGTCAGGCATCAACAGGAAACCAGTTTCCCCCAGTTTGTCTCTCATCTTTTGGCACAGTCATTAACAGCTCTAACAGCTATTGCGTGAACATTGCAAGAGCAGTGCCAGAACATCAATCCCACCTGAGCATCAGCCAGAAACTACAAAACTCTCATAATAACCTTTGTCAGTACTGTCATTCAAAAATGGGGAAATTTTCATCAGGCTCAGAAAAGGACAATTTCAAGACTTAGAATCATTCAGCGCCTCCATTCTGCCAATACCACTAATTAGGTCAATTTTAAACAGGACATCTTTTTTTAATTAACACTATACCTCCTCAATCAGCCTAATAATCCTTAGATGGCAGAAGGTACTTCTGCTAAAACAGCTTACTGTGTGGTACTAGTTCATTTTAATTAGCTTAATATTACAAAATATATTTTATTTTAATAGATTTTGGTTGCATATCTTGCCCTACTGCTGAAATTGCACTGGAGCCTATTGTCTCATCCTTTTAGGAGAGGAACATATGGAAGTATGACCCCATAAGAAATTAATTTTGCTGAGTACAAGGCAAGACTTTGCAATTCAGACATGAAACATTTTATTTCTCTGCATGCAAACACACAAGGTAGGAGGATTACCTGGGCAAAATGATTTTCTCTTCTGCTGTCAGAAAGGCATGATCATTGAAGGTACTAAACTTCATTGGTGGTGGGTACTTGAAGGGTCTTGCCCCAAAGTTGAACTCACATTGTTGATAGGACATGAAACTTGCTGCAGCAAAAAATCCTGATCTGCAACACGATGAACAGGCATTTTAGAATGACTTAAATAATAGTAGAACTTTCAGACATGTTACTATTACCATTTGAAAATATACCCTGAGACAGAAACAAGTTTAATACCAGTGTTTTGCAGCTAACTGGGAGAGCATCAAGTTGCAGCTGCACATACTTACCTTGTTTAGTTCAACTCCTGAATTTACTATTGGGATTTATTTGAATTTCTTAGTGAGTCAGCCAGTAAAGGCTGCCTACTGTACAACTAGGACTAGTCACACTTTTAAAACCATAACTATCACCTCTCAAATTTCCTGAAAGGGCACAAGTTCAGTAATACCCCAAGTTCTAACACGTACTCAAGTTTATCAATTCCATACTCAAAGCACAGAGCACTAAAAGCTGAATAAAGAAGATACTCAGCAACTCTTTAAACTGAACTACTCTTTGCCTGCATCTTGAACTTTATTCTGAGGAAAAAACATGGATGAAGTTATTAGCCTGGTAGGAATAACTGACTGTAATGTTTAATTAAGCTGCATAGGAAGTTGCTTTCTGAAGCATTACACCAGCTTATCTTTTCTGAAGTAAAAGGCTGAACTTCCCTATGAGAGTTTGAGGAGTTCACCATATGTTAATTTTAACAACAGTTGGCAAAATAAGCCCAACACCTGCCTGCAATGCTACCAAGAGACATCCTCTGATGAATATTCAGTGTGCTGCTCCAGGAGCTGGCCCCAGTGAATGGCAGTCAGTTAACAACCTCTCTCCAACATCTACAAGATAGGCTTTATTTTTCAGAAGATAAGTTCCTCAGGCACCAGAAAATTGTTCATATTTGCTGCAGCCTCATTCTATTTTAATGCTATGCTAATTTGACACTATTAAACCACTGAGCTGAACATACCTTTGGAAAGTCCAAAGTATTTATTTTGGACCCTGAAATCCACATGTATAAATTATATACCTCTTACTGATTTCTAAGTAACTTTCAACAGGCAAACTTTTTTAATGATGGCTTCAGGTAAGTAAATATGAATTTACATCTCAAATTAAGGACTCTTCATATAATTAACACAATTATCCACAGAGGTCATGTCCTTCCAAATGAGCAGATACTTACACAGCAGATGAAAACACTTGCTTCTCAGCAGGAAGCTGGTTTCCATTTAAATAGAAGATCATTTGCTTTTCTTGCAAGTCTAGTAGAAATCCTATTGTGTCTCCTTACATGCAAAACAAAAATAATTTAAAGATTTAATTTCTGTTAAATGCCAACAGCTGAAGCAGTTATTGTTTCAAGTATCACATATGTCACTGTGAGTTGTCTTACTTAAAAGGAACTGTTTGCAAAAGCACAAAAGAAGAAACATTGATACAGACAGTAACTAAAAAAAAACCCAACCCAAACCAAAACCAAAAAACCCCGAAGAAAATAGTAAAAAAATTAAGTATTAGTCTGCCAGAGCATTAATACTACATAGTTGTAGAAGTATTGTAGAGTATTTGCCAAAGCCAGAAGAAAGCTGCACTCTGTCACTCCTTGGCTATTTTACACCTGTTGAAAATAGACTTCAGCAAGTGGGTGTTCTGAGGAGAAATTTCCAATATGCTTGTGCTATTTATTTTTAAGAGGTGTTTTAATTTAGCCATCCTTGGGGGAAAATTTTAATAGAAGAGAAGGCGGCACAGTTCACACAAGCTTGGCATGCACAGAATCCTACCAAGATTTCAAAGCTGAGATCAAGAACAGAACTTTGCTGTCCAAGTAGTTATCCAAGAATTTAAAGTAAGCAAGACAGTGCAACTCCTCCTTAAAAAAGAAAAAAAAAAAGTCTAATTCAGAGATCAAGGTTTTTTCCCCTTCTCTAAAACAACTCTAACCCAGAAAGGAAGATTTCAGCCCTGTTGTGTACGACTACAAACAAGTGGACTTGTTTGCACAATTTGTTTGTACTTGTACGACTACAAAAAAGTCTAATGATTAAATGTCCAATGTTAATTGTGCTATGATTTTCACTCTGCATTTGAAAAGTGTTTAACCAACAAGAGCCTCTTTACACAGACTGGGGAACAAGACTGTAGTGCCCACTCATTTAAATCACTCCTAAAGACACAGTAATTATTAAACCTTTATGATCATCAGAATTAGGCAGTAACTGCTTTGTTCACACCTATGAACAGACACCTGCAAGGGGAAAGAATCCTGTGCAGAAATGCAGTTAGGATAAAGAGCAGCAGAGAGACTGAATACCTTCTTTCCAGCAGGGATGGGAATGTGGTTTACTTCTGGCGTTGTACCAGATCAGCTGCCGGCAGCCATCGTACGCGCAGGAGTATTCATCGTCCCCGATGCCGTAACCTTCCTTCAGAGACAGAGCACAACATCTCAGCCTGCAGCCATCCCTCACACTCAGGCCCTAAAGCCTCTTTTCATTCACCTCAACTGTTGGAACCCTGGAAACTGAGAATTTTGGACTTTCTGTGCTGACAGGAGCTGACCCCCAAGAGAACACTGCATTTGACCTGAGGCTGTGGAGAAGGTTTTCAAAATTGAATGACAGAACTGGGATTATGGATGTGTAGTTTGATTAGAAGTGTGTAATATCACATGGTGGAAAACTTGGAGTTTAAGGTTTTAGAATATAGTAATATATATAAAGCAATATGGAATTTTTAGGGTGGATGCTGGTCCTTCTTCTTCACCTTCTCCATGGGTTTGGGTGATGCTGTGTAATTAGATGAAAAAGCCATTGCAGGGCACAGGTGGTTAGTTATTGGGTTAAAAGTAAAAATAATTTAGGTGTAATTTCTTAATTAGACAGTTTGTCCTTAAAAGGCCTTGTAGGGAAAGAGGGCTCCATTTTGCAGTTTGTTAGTGAAGTGCTGTAGAACTCATGCTCTAAGACTGTAACATAGATAAGAACTAATGAACATCTGAGTCCAAATAAGAAATACTGTCTTGTGCATTTAATCCCAACCTTGGCAGAAAAAATAAGCAAAGAATTGTCATTAAACCACTCTTGCAGGAGCAGAGTTTCTTTCCCCCATGAAAGTAATCTTTTTCTTCAAGCTTGTTTTAGTTTCATTTTCACATTAAAAGGGAATTTGTTGACGTGAGGAGGAAGGGAGAAGGGGATATTGTTTCCAAAGTGTCTTCCATTCTCTGTGACCTCAAATCACGCCCGTTAAAGTATTTAAATACCAGAAGGCCAGTACCCAAACAGGTTAAATTTATGCATCTTTACAAGTCACCACAGAGTAACAGCCACTCTTATCTTGAAGTCCCAGTACCAAGCTTGTAATGCCCTCCCCACAAGATATCCATGTGCCACCAGAACCCAGAGTACACAAAGGGAACAAACACACAGCCCCTTCACCTAATTTGTTGCATATTGTGTCCCTTTCACTGCCAGCCTCCCTCATATTGTGAAAACATATTCAAGTGATAGTCCTAAGGTCCAAAGCAAACACAACTAAAGAGTTTCAGAGTGGTAGAAAAATCTGTCACATAGCAGAGCCCAAGCAGGAAACCCAAACCATTATGGAAGGTAAGTAACTTCCTCATGCTCAGCATGGTTTGTCTGGAGTGTAAATACCAGACAGCATCTGATTACACAAGCTTCCCATGTCCCAGATTAAAGCTAAACCCAAGTAATGGGTGTTTAATGTCATATTTCGGAGTAGTCTTTTCTTTACAGATGCTGTAAATAAAGAGCATATGGCTTCTGAGCCTGTGTTTGTGACATACCCAGAGGATAATATCCGTGTATTTCAGGCACACATGTGATGAACTTAAATAACAGCAGCATTCAGCCACCAGCAGCAGAGCTGCAGCAACAGAAAAATCATCCTACTCAGATAGGTGACACCTCCTATTTTCATACCTTGTACAAGAAACACAGAAAAATGCACATACACCAAGCTCCTTCACAGTAGGTGGGAAAAAAATATCTTTTAAGGCTCTTAGCGGTCTAAAGGCAGACATATGGCCTTTTATTTCACACAGTTTCTGTTATACTCAGTGTCTACACCTAGGTTGATTTGCTGCTCTGCCTAGGGTTAGGGTTCTGAAAACCACAAAGCCCAGAGCTCCAGGCACACTGCAGCTGCAAAAGGCATCCCAAGGGCATCACAAAACTGTCACAACGTGGCCTCCTCGACAGCTTTCTCCTTGGCACCTGCCTTAACTAGGACTGTGTTCAGCACAGATCTGCATGATATTTTTGTTCTGTTGGTGCTTTTTGATTTTGTGTATGGTTAGTAATTTTTTTTTTTACTTAAATGACACTTGAACTGCATGCTAGAAATATGGGCCTGGACTTTGGATGGGACACAGAGGTATGTGCATGTTATACATCAGCAGAAGACAATGCTCTTTCCATGAATAATTAGAAGAATGGAGGAAGACCTCTGAAGTCATAGGAATACCCAAGTTAAATGGTGAGAGAAGCCACTCTTGCATTCCCATTGGGTTTCTTGCCACTGGTGTTTGTTTCATCTCCTTAATGTATTTATTTCATAGGCCCACAATCAATATTTACCCACATGCATGTATTTGGCCTTTCTTCATATTAACTTCTGTATTTGATTCTGCTGTAGAATGAATTTTTCTTTAATAATCAGAAATGAGCAGGTTTAACTGCTTATCTCTAAATTAAATATATAATTCCTCTCCTAAAATAAGTTCCAAGTAGGAACAGAAAGCCACGCAATTACAGCACTAAAGAATGGCTATAGGTGAATTTCTCACTCAAGCTGACTTCTCTTGTACCAGCAAATTCAGCAAAACCAGCTCTTCATGGACACAAAATAATTGAAGGAAACAAGTGCTCAATTACAACCACACAATAACCAAGCTATTTTCACAGATGCTGTAAGAAGGAAAATACTGATGTTACATCACCAGCTCAATGATATTACAGGTACTCACATGATTGAGAAATTTGCTGTCTTTGGTTGCCCATCCTATCTGCATCACTCCTGAAGTAACGACAGTGACTTCATAGTACCAGACTCCAGAGTCGACACAGAACGTGCATCTCACGCTTTCGAAGGACGAGGCATCACATCGTGCCTACCAAAACCAAACAGAAACCCAGGGGCTCCACAGATCACCACCCAAAGCCAGGGGCTCCACAGATCACCACCCAAACAAACACCTTCCTGCCCTGGTTCAAGTTTCTTGAGTATAAGAATATCCCAACATAATTTTAGAGGCATTTCAGACAAAGTGACCTCTCTTTATAGCAGTAGTTGTCACACAAACTAGTGAGTAGGCAAGACTGAAAATTAAGTGGTTAAGCCACAGGCAAAAAAAAAAAAAAAAAGGCAGTAAGTTGACAGAAACAATGTAAAGATTTAAAGACTAAGACAACCAAGAGAGGAAACTCTAAAGTTTTTAGGAGTTAGAGAGAAAGGAAAAAACCACATGTGGCTGAGACAAAAATCTGACTGCTATGAGCTTTTCAACATGAGACAGGACAAACAATAGAATGATATTTCAACTAAAACTGCTCACAAACAAAGTGAAAAGCCATCTGACTCTTAAGAGTCCTCCTCACTTCCCTGAAGTTTTGGGGCACAGGAATTACTTCAGTGTGAACATTCCTACAACTGAGATCAGTGTAGTGATGCTCCAACCCTTTGATGACAAAGCAAGTTTTCTGTACAAAGCTGGCAGACAACATGGATTCATTCTACAAAATCACAGGAGCAAGTGCAAAGCTAAACCTGCTTTTTTTTTCAGCCTCTTTTTCAGGTTGAAAACACAAAACAATTTCCTACCTCTAATCCATGTGGTGAGATCTTCAGGTATTCACTGACATCATTACTGTTCAGCATGGCCCTAATGTTGGTCAAGTCAACCTTCTCATATGTAAACTGCCTGCCTTCTTTTAAAACTGAAAAAAAAAACAAAACCCAACAAATGTTAGTTATTGCTGCTGCAAAACTTGATTTTAAACCTTTCATACAATGATAATCTCTCTAGGATCCAGGTAGTTTTTGGCATAACTGAATGAAACACTGACATTATGCCTGCATGAAAACAGCTTTCAATAGAGTGTGTGTTAAATACCCTCCAAACATGAAAGCATGACCTGTGCCTCTGACTGGAGCTCCCACAATCTAATTAGTACTTGCAGGAAACCCACAGGCAAATGGAAGGCATCCAAGTTCACACCAAGGTGCCACTGCTTCAGGATTTACCATTGCATTTGTATATTCAGTGGGCAGAGTTTTTCTGACTCATTATAGTGGAAACAGATTTGGGGATAGGAAGAAGGGGAAAACAAGGGTTTTAAGGTTTCTACCATCTCATTTTTAGGTGGTGAACTTGAACTGAGCCAAAGCAGCTCTCTCTCTCCCTGCTTGCCCTTTCTACATGGAAGGATCAGAAGCATTTCTCTGGCCAGGTGTCAAATTGTTGACACATACATGTTAATTTACAAGTGAAAGATCTTATCTGAGGACCCTTCATATAACTTAAACTTGCTACAACACTTACACAGACACTTACTAAACACAGCTGATACTGGCTTTCCATAAGCTGACTAAAGCCCCTAAAGCCCAACAGACCTTTTACCCAAATTTATCTAAAAGGCATTAGAAAATACAAGGTCATTAGAGTTGCTGCACCCTTGAAATCACAACTAAACAAGCAAATTCAGTGGGTTTTTAATAATCCAAAAGAACCTAGAACAGTGCTTTGCCAAACAATTTTTTACTTTTGATCACAAAAATCAAAAATTATATCTAATTTAAAAAGTCTTCAGTAATCCTTTGTGCCAGTGGGGAATGACCACAGGAGTGGCCATCACCAGGACATGTCAGCAACCCAGATGTTCCACAGAGACAGAGCTGCACTGTTGAGCCACTCAGCAAACTGGCTGAAGTGTGGGTTACAGGAAACTGATGCAAAGAAGAATTTTCATTGCAGCTCCAACTTGCAGAGTACAAGCCACTTCCTTTCAAAAACATCTTCCTTGCCAAAATTTTCGCTCCATATCATTACACTGGATATATTTGTTGGTGTGGTTTTTTTGGGTTTTGTTTTCTTTTTCAAGTTGATATTACAAAGGCAGCCAGGTACAGGAGTCCTCCATCTCTTTGGAGGAGTGACTACTATTTAATTAATCCATCCCTTTGTTATACCTACACAGATTGTCTAAACTCCACTGGGCACAGAATCCAACCTGGCGTTTTAAGTAGTCGGGGTTATCTGTCCATTTCTCCAGCAGGATCAGTTGGTCACTAATGCATGATTCAGAAACTGTCATTTTATTTTCACCTGGAATTTAAGGGAAAAGAGTAATTGCTATCAGCTAGGGATAAGTTAAAAAAAACAACATCCTACAAATGTAGTAGAAATCTCTACACACATCTAGACCTCAATACTACAAGCAAGAAAATGTTTCCCCAAGCAGAATTATCTTCATTCAGATTTACCACTCCTCAGCATGCAGCTGCATCATCAAGAGATTGATCACAGCTGTCCTCCATCTCCCCAGTACTGATTGATTTCTTTTCAAGTAACAAAGGTCTCATGTCATAAGTCATTATGTAGCAATTTCTCAGATGAGAAGGTCAGTTTCAGCAAATTTCTTAAGGGTTTATGAGTCAGGGTGTCATTAAAGCAAAAAATATTTTTTCCTGCCTACAAGCTCTCAATGCTGTTGTCCAGCTCTAATACAGATTTATGTCAGTGACAAAGGCCTTGTGTCACAAATCCTTCTACAGCAATTTCGAAGAGGGAAAACAAGTTTCAGCAAGTATCTCAGGGGTTTTGAGGGGTAGAGGGATGTCACTAGAGCAATAAATATCAATGCAGGCTCTCATGCTCACAAGTGATCAGGCAAGGCAAGTAACAACAATGCAGAAGCCATGGTGCTGAGAGTAATACCAGGCAAATACTCACTTGTTTGTGCAAACTTCTCCAGTGCTATTAGTGCAAAAAGCATCACTGTTGGATGGGACTGGAAGTTCTAAACATGGGCAGTAAGAAAAAGTTAATTAATAAATATCCAGTACAGACAGACAAGAAGAGCTGTAAGTCAAAGGTTCAAAGGAGCCTCCAAACTTCCTGTATTCCACCCTCCTGTGGAGATACAGAAAGATCAGGGTACCCAGAGCCTTGTTCCACTGACTTCACATTATCTCCAAGGCTGGAGATCCCACAGGCTTTGGAATTTCAGCTTTTTGTAACATACACTGCCAATATTTAGCAGACATGACTTCAACTTTTCACAATAATAATAAAATTGCATTCTAATTGCTCTGTATGGATAGATAGAGAAAGATCAAAGACACTTACCAAGCTGTGAAGTAAATATTCCAATATGCCTGGGCTGAGCAAGCCTATACTTGCAGGACCTGTAAAAACATCAGGAATGAAATCCCTCCATGGGAAGTAGCACATACCCATCACAACAGAGCTTTTAAACACAAGGTAACAAATTAAAGAACACCAAACAACTTCACAGCAAAGCAAAACTATAATATAAAACAATTATCATTGTTTCTAGTAAAATACTTGGTGCACATTCAATAATCACACAGTTACTGGCACATTACAGTCCTGTTCAGTTCACTGCTCTAAGTGGGTACAGAGTTCCAGCCAGAGATGTTGCAGTAAGACTCCAGCAGCCTCCACTCAGCATTTTCATGCTCTTTACTTTTGAAAAAAGACTGTCTCCCCTTCACCTGCAGAGTCAATGTGTAAAGACCAGCTCCATCTATCAGTAGCCCAAAATAAGCAAAACGGAGCACCTGAAACAGCCAACTTGATAGTTAATTACACAGCTTGCAGCAGCACCAGAGCCAGCAGCCAATTTAAAATGGGAAAGCCCTGAAATAGTGTCCACTTAATCAAGAGAGAGACATGAGGGAATCAAACTCTGGCAGCTACAAGCTCTTAAGAACTTGCAGTGGGTTCCAACACTTCATTAACAAATTTGTTGCCTGGGCTGACACAATAAGAGCCCTGTCCACTAAGATAGAAGTAGATACAGTATAGTTCATTTTGACTTGGTATAATACAGTAGAAGTACTACAGTACAAAAATACTTCCATATCTTGTTCTTTTTTTTTTCCCACAGAAATACAGTAACTGGATTTTAATAACCATTAGGTGACATCGGACCATCACTTTTTTCCCCTCTATTTCCTGTCCACTTTCAAAAAAGGAGTAAAAAAATGAGATACAAAAGAGATCACCAGCAGGAAGGAACCTTAACCATCAGTTTACAACTGTGTACTAGGTAGGAATGACAGAATGAAAATTCTATATGAAGCCACCTTAAAATAGAATCTCAGCAATTTTCTTTTAAGCAACACAGAAGAGAATCTTTTCAGCTAGCTACAATAGAATAGGATATGTCTACTGGAAAAAGCATATTTATTTTTTATTTCTATACAGCCTCCAAGACCACTAACATGATATTCCTGCCTACACTCTAGAGAATGTGTCCTCAGTAATTCACAGCCAGAGTGGGTCAGCAGAAGAGACTGATTACCAGTGCTAAGGCAATATAACCACCAGTGATCCCCAATCACTAACCACACACCAGAAGGATTTGTCAATGGCTCATTCAGACACTTGAATCAACCCGATTCTGTCCCACCTGGTACCCCTGGGATGCAGAACACTGAGCTCTAAGGGAACACCCCTGAGCTGTGCATGGTGGGTGCTAAAGCAGAAGGTGTTGCAGAGAGCCAAGTGCCAGCTGTGAGGAGCAGGCCAGGGCTTTACCTGCTAATTTCTCTGCCAAGCAGCCGAGCACTGCGGTCGTGTTCCGGTGCTTGGCAGGGTGACAAGAGTCCTGGCAGGCAGCAGCTCCACTCAAGTTTAATATTTCTGTTAACTTCTGTAATGCATCCTGCAAAGGAAAAATCAGAAATCTCTTCAATGTTACTGACAGTTACCCCCTAATTCAGTATCTTAAAACCAGATTGGTTTTACACATTACTAAAGTCAGCATCATATTACAGACAGCATGGGGTGGTTATCTTCTAAGATAAGATAATGAAGGACAGATAGGAAGAAAAGTTCAACAGACCCAAGAGCTGTAACTTTAAAATTACCACCAGATTGTTGGTTGTTGTGATCAACAGCTCAGAACACTTCTGGACATACCTAAGTGAGCTCCCCAAGATAAGAGGAACCAATTAGCACATATGGCACCACTGCCATCTGATCTATTTCCAGGGTCCTAAAACTCATATCAAGAAAAGGACTGTTTCAGATTTTAGAATTCAGGACTAAAGAGACATGCCCCTTCCCCAAAAAGCCCACATTCCCATAATAAATTTAGGATGTTATCAGCTTTACAGGATGTCAAACTGCATTCTTGAGAGCCTAAGTGGTTTTCTGTAGTCACACAAATTTAGGAAGTAACCAAGGAGGGAAATAAAGCTAAAATGCCACGCTTTGACTTGCTTTGTTCAGGCAGTATGGTATGAATGCAATTCCAGATAGGTCTAGAGCATTCTCTGCATTTTCAGGGTAGTTAGGGGTTAATCTAGAGCCAGAACAAGTCATCCCACAGGGAGAACCCCACCCTAAAAAGTTTCAAATCCTCCTCAACTTTCCAGCCTTCATGAAAGTTTCAGCTGATTCAGATTGAACTGCATAATCTCAGGCAAGGATCTAATTAGAATAGAAGAACTCCTCATATTGAAGTCATCAGCAGCCATTTGGAGGAAAAATGAGCACTGCTCAAGTTGAATAGATGTGTTTTTTTGAACTGTGTTCTGAGCCACATTTGAATCAGTTGACTGTGCTAGAGTCTGAGGTCTGTACAGAGATCACACTGAAAAGTAGTTATATTCTTAAAAGGAAAGCCACAAAACCAGAACTGATGAACAGGACTGAGCTAAGTGGAAAGAAAAGAGAAAGAAGAAAGAATGACTGAGCAACAGACTTGGGATGGAAAGGACTCACTAAAATTAGACTCTTGACATACTCATACTGCTTTTAGCCATTATTAGAACTGTCAGAGAGATCAAGTATTTTGAGTTAAATAAAGACTTTATAGAATAAACAGCTTACTGCACTGCCCTTTTAACTTTATGGACTTTATAGCCTGCAAAACCAGAAAATAAAATACAGCATACTGCTGTTCTCCAGCTGTCATGGAAGTGAGGCACTGACTTAAAATCCCTAAGATAAAAAACCTATCCTGTATACAAAGAAAATGAACAGCAGCACACACTTTATAAGGCTGCATGTGTCCAGCAGACCCCACAGCTGCAGCTCCTTGTGCTGCAAAGAAGCTACACAGGAAAAAGCACTGTGCCCCCCAGAAAAACAAGCACCTCATTTCTTGTCTTGATAAGGTCAACTATTTTATACCAAACTCCTTAACTCAAATAAAAATCCCTTGTCTTTTGAAAAACAAACTGTTTGATGGCTGAGGACATTGTAGAGCCAAACAAAAAATCCAAAATCACTCTCCCTATGTGCATTCACAGTGGTCTCCATTTCCTGATTTCTTTTTTAAAGCAGACAAAGTTTCTAGCCATAGCTTTGTTTTCAAAATAACTCAGTCTCTGACAGTCATAATACATTTCTCTTGTTTAAAACTCTCAGATAACTTTAATCAACAGCCTAGAGGAAACAAACCCACTTCAGGTAGTTTGAGAGCTTGACCAATTCTCCAGCCACTGATGCAACCAGCTCTTCATATCCCCATATCCCTAACAGCACCAATGGAAGACTAAAATTGGCAGCATCACGAGCTTGAGAAATGACAGCAGCAATGATATGATCATCAGTTTCTGAAGAAATGAGATAATGACAAACATTTGAAGACAGACAAGTTTCCTGTACAAACATTATGTTTAGCATCCTTAAGCACCTGAGGCTTTCGGTTACACACCTGCACCAACATAGCATGAACACCTCAGGTCATCTTTCTGCCCAAAACCAGATTAGTGGCCAGTAAAACAAAAGGGTGCCAAAACCATATATAGGTATTTCATAGTTGAAAAACGTCATTTGTTTAGCTTAACACACCCTTTTGCATTGCACTCCTCATGTGCAGGGCAGGAACAAATTCAAGTGACTTGGAAATGTGCAGCTTTGCAAATGAGAGAACAAAAGGGCAGAATTAGGGCAGCTTTTGCAGCACCTGCACACCTTCCCTGCACAGAGTAAGTACCACACAGCAGGAGAGAGTAGCAGGAAAAGCAGCCAAAACCCAAGGCTCTCTTGTTCCTTCTCCATGTACCAAATTTATCTTTTTTTGGGGAATACTCCTACCATTAATTAGCATTTAGACACCAAGCCACCCCAAACTCCTTGAACTTAAATGTTACACCCATTTTCTGAACCACTATCAGTCTTGCATCACCAGTGAAAGGCACTCAAAGGGATCCTGGGTGTGGCAACCACAAGGAGCTGACACTCACAGATAGATGCATCTGCTTTTGACTCACTTTTGTTGGCAGAGGACATTCATCAAGTAGTAGCGTTATAACAGCCGGTCCCAGGGGATCTTCTAATGGAATAACCCTAATTAAAGACTGAACAACTTCCAACCAGCCTTCATCTGTCAACCACAAAACAGAAGTCACACTCAGAATTAACAGTGCAATTCAGAAGTATTTTAAGTACACCCCTAAATGTAAACTGAAAAATCCTCAAAATTACCCAGTGAGCTTAGAGACAGCAGGAAAAACAGTTTGCTTCTTACACCACTGTCTCAGTTTGCAGTAGTTTAGAAGTTTAAATTCAAAAAAGAAAAAGTTTACAGCAGCTTGGGTAGTACTGAACACCTGTATGGTTTGGAGAAGAGTCTTACCAGGCCAGAGCATCCTTCAGTTCCTACTACTATTAGGAAGGAATACTCATGGTAGTATGGACAAGTACTTTGTTCTAGTATGATACTCAGAGTTCAGCAGCCAATGTCAACTCTTAAGTGGTAAATGCCACATACACAATGACACTCAGGAAATAATTTCTTTTAACCAGAAACAGATCCCTCTTTCCGAGTTCCCTGAAGTAACAGAGAGTAACAGAGAAATTCAGTGGTTTTTTTCCCATGCCTGCTGGTCTAAAGAATGTTTGTTTTCCTAAGGAGCAGCTCTCACTGTTGAATAAGTAGACAAGAGCTTTTACTTGCAAGCAAACATCCACTAAGAAGATGTTAAACTACTGATAAAGTAAACAGATTTGGATTTACAAGAAAATAGCTCCCTTAGAAGTGAAAATAACAATCTGTGTCTGTATACAGGTGAGTGAGGTTGAAGAAGCAATACTCCCTACAACAACACAGCAGTAATATATTGGGGGTTATGTTAGCACATTCCCCTGAAAAACATTTTATTGAATTGCTGTAATATCTAACCAGATTAATTAATTAATTTTAATACAGAAATATATTTCCTAACACCTTTATCAACACTACTACATAGAGAGGTAAAAATTCAACTAAACCAGTTTTGTTGAAGTCTTAGGCTGGGAGAATTTCTCCTACTGTAACCAGGATGAAACAGCCCCTGCTTGTCCAGCAGGAGCACTTAGGGACAGGGTTGGGACAATTACAGAGTAAAGCAGAGGTCTCAGTCAGCAAGACCCAAACCAAAGGAACGTGCTCTGTGCTGACACTGGAGCACACAGGCTTGGCCCACAGCAGGTACAGGTGTAGGATGTTCCTGCTCAGCTGCAAACAGCCACTCTTGCTGGCTTAGGGTTTAATGCCACTGCAGTGTGTTTGTGGCCATGCACTGGCTGCTTCTGGAGATTCATGTGGGAACTTTAACTGAATTCATACAAACTCGGGCCAATGCATGAGCTCAGTGAAGCTCTGAAGGGCAGAACTTTGTTCTGGTTCCCACATCCCCAGAGCTACACCACACCCCAACACACCCAGCTGAGGTGCATTTTTCTTTGCAAAAAAAGAGGGGCTTGGGGTTTGTTTTATTTCTTTTGCTTGTGAGTCACAACTGAAATGCCCAACACAATGCCTTGATACCTGTTTCTGCCATTTCATGCAACGTGATCATTGAATAAGGAGGCTCCTGGTCACTGAAAGAGATATTACACAGGTCAAAAATTATGCACAATCATCAACTTAATACAATGAATAAAATGATTACTCACAGACAGAAAACAAATCCAGTAACCATTTAACAAAAGGAAGTTACACAGGCTGCAGATTGCTAATGTCATTTTCAGATTTGAAACACAGATGGGATTTGAGCCTCTCTCTGGCTCAATATCAACATCTGCATGTCTGCAACAGCTGACAAGTGAAAGTGTGATCCACATCTGCATGTCTAGGAGCTGAACATAATGCCTGGATTTGGTGCTGTTCATTAGCAGGTTCCTCGTAGCACCTAAGAAGGCACTGAGTGTCAGAGGTCACAAAGTGAACCCAGAGCAGTGCACAAGGGGCATCACTTCAATAGGATTTTTTTCTCAGAAATTCTCTGCTAAATATATAAACATTTTAAAACCACCATAAAACCTGAATGGGAAGCCACCTAACAGCATCATAGTCTTCAAAAAGAGTTGTTAAAAAAAACAGTTAAGGCAGTTTAACAGCAAATATCTAAACCAAGCCATTTTCCAACATGAAAACCACAAGAAGTTCAATAGATCAGGTCCTCAGTCCAGTTTGCTGGAGTAAGGACAGAGCTATGGACATATCTGTGTATCTGAGCAGGCACTACCAGTGAAAGTACCTAAAGCAAGACCCCAAAGTCCTGTTCAGTAAGCACCACTAGGTCCAGAAAAAGCTTATCCAGCAGCATGTCCTAAAATACTTTATTCAGTGCTCCTTAGGCACTGGGAACTAACCCCAGGCTTAGACTTTATGTTCCACACTCACTCTACCACACAGCTCTGAAAAGAAATTGGAAATGTGAAATACAGAGGAATTTTAGAAAATTTCAACAGACATTACTTATGGAGATAATAAAACTACCTAGTTTGAGAGATTAATAATAAAGCAGAGAAAAATCTCAGCATTGACAGCATATATATGACATAAATACATGTCTTTTCTTATAAAAAGGTGAGCACATTCTTAAATATTTCCACAAGAAAATGCTGAAGTCCAGTTGAATGCATTTTTATATTGCCACAACATTTGAAACAAATAGCTGGGTTGTTTTTTTAACTCAAGGCATCTTCACCTTTCTTCTGGAAAGTAATCTGCCCATAAGAAAAAAAGTGCAGTTTTGCAGCCAGAATTACATCACGAGAAAGGATAGAAAGATTCAAAGAAATGAGAAAAATCCAACAAAAATTCCCAACCATAAGTACAAGTAAAGGCTACAATAAGAAAGGATGACATTTTTATCTGCAAGATTTCTGATTTTGTCACGAGTAGCAGCTTTTCACAGTACTGGCACTGAGCACAGGACAATCCTGTCCCACTGATTTGCCATTTTAACCACCTAATTTCCAACATCCCCTCCAGGACACACCTTCCTCATTTTGAAAGAAAACAGCCATTTTGATAATTTCTTAATTTGCAAGGCAGCTTTTCATATAAACCTCAAAATATAGAAATTATCCGTCTGAGTTTATGAAATTAAGCTTCTAGGAAGCAGCTATCTCTAGATAGAAGACAAAAGAAAAAAATCAGTTGTCAGACATGTTTTAGGTCTGAACTTTGAGATTTGATAAAACCAAAATCAACAACAAGAAAAAAAAAACCCCAAGACAAACCAAACAAATAGCAAGCAGGGAAAGCAATGATTCATTCCTTATCACAGTGCATTTTACTGTAGTCTGTATAAAAGCCCCCATAAAAATACAGCAGCTTCAGGAATTCATCAGAAACAGGACTCCATGGGCAGTGAAATAACCATGCTTATTGTCACTCAGCATAGGAAAGTGCTTACAAGGTTACAAAACTGATTGCAAGACCCACAGGAACAGGATTGACTGAGCACAGAAGTGTTGTGAAACAGCTTAAGGAGCTGAACTTGAGGGAAAGGGCATGAGAGACTGGGCAGAGACTTTAAAAAACATTTGCCATGATTTGAAGACAGAGCACAAAATAAAACCTGTTAAAAAACCAACAAAACACATACCTTAGACTTAAATGTTCATGAAAAACATCAGTCCTGATATTTTCACTTAAAGCCTTTGACAGCAGGAAGGCAAACTCCTCTCTGCAGGCACATTCCAGAGCTGATGCAGATATATGAATGAAGGCTCACTTACTTTGAGCCCCATCCACCTTAAACTCAAACCACAGCTATCAGGCTGGAATAGTGTTTTTCCTTCTGTTCTGGTCTTTCCAATTCCTAGCCTGCACCTAACCCCAAAAGGTGTTGAGCTAACTTAACCCATCATTTTTAAGGTTCTTTTAAAGCTTTGTAGAAAGCAAAACAAAACCAAAAAAAGGACCAAAAAATGGATGAGCCCATAAATATCCCCCACGCCCTTAATGGATGCTTTGAGCATGCCAGGAATGCAATACTGGGATTGTGAGCTGGGCAGTCACAACATGTGATCTTTAAAAAGTAGTCAGACTTACAACTGGAAAGAAAACCTCAGTCTGTTTATCCAGGCTAACAAAGATCAAAGCTCCCTATTTTGTTTCACCATTTCCAAAGAAGTAAAATCCAGCCTGCAAACAGAAAACTGCACAACAACCAATTTCTAGGACAGAAGTTCCCAGCCTCTGGAGCATTTATTACTTCCTAAACTGTGTATCTGTGCCAGGTAAGAAATCCTGAGCACACTCCTCATCCCACATGGGTGTAGGCCCATACAGGAACTGTGAGAAAGCTCCTCAGCTCCTGGAAGAGTCTGTACCTGGGCACTCAGGAGCTACTTCTATTACCTAGGAAAGGTGCTCCTCTCCTAAGCCTCCAGATGGAAACACGCAGCTGCTCCAGGGAGGGTCAGGTGTAGATCGGTGAGAGGCTGGAGCCACAGTTTGAGAGGAGACAAGAACATTTTCACTCATGTTGAATTATTCCTTGAGGAGGTACTTACTTATCTACCAACGTCCGAATTACAGCCAGTGTGTCAAGCACCAGCCCATCCACATTCTGTTTTTTCCTCCTTGGTTCATGAGGCCCTCGACCCCTCCGGGGTGGACGGACAGGGTCCCTTGGGTGGCTCCTTGCTTCAGGGATGTGTGTCCTGCTGTGCTCCGTTTGCCGGCCCTGAGAGGTCCCGTTGTCCTCGGCCCCGCTGTCGTCGCGGCAAACGCACGAGTTTCCCATGCTGCCAGCCCCCAAGGCTCCCAGGAAATGGGGAATGTGGTGCTCTAGAGTCAACAGCAGAGCTTGGAAAAGGCTTCTGCTAGCATAGAACACAACCAAAGCAACAACAATCATCTAGGAAGTTTTAAGAGAAATGTTTGTGCGATCCTAGGTTGTGATCTTTTTGCATCTTAAAAGCTGCTACCAGCTGGAATGAGCGGGAAGTTGGAGACTTAGTTGCTGAGAGAATCACTTAAAACACACACTGGTCATCCAGAAGGAGGTCTGAAAAAGCAAACATAGAACAAGAGTCAGTGTTACTACTGCTAGAAAACAACAGAAGAATTCCTATTTTAGTAAACACCACCAGTTCTGGCGAATAAAGCAGCTAAGAAACACAAGGCTTTACCTGAACTCTATTGTGGGGAAAGGGAAAGGAAGGAAGAGGAGGAGGAGGAAGTTCCCTGGGTAAGGAGCTCTCACCCACACACCATTCTCTTCTACACTACCTATCACCTCCCAGCTCCTTCATGGTTTTTGGATGCAGAGGAAAAAGTTTGCCTGTAAACGTCCCACGCTGCTACCCTTTAAATACTAAGTATCAACAAACCAGTTTCATTTGCCCTTTACAGAGACATATGGCTTATGTCACCCCAATAAAGGCTGTACACTTCAGGTGCTCATTTCACATCAGGAGCATTTCCAAACTTTAAAACAGATAAAATTGTAAAGAACTAATCTTACAGCTATGGTTTATCTCAACAAACAACAGATTTAACAGAGAACCATTTGGTCCACCTGTGCACAAACACACATTTTTGGAACATGCCTACATCTCCTGCATTTTCACCCAAAGAAGCACCAACACTGAATTAAAGAGGAATTATAGACCCCATTTTAATGCCTTACAAATCTAACTGGGATCTTGAAATGGGTGCTGTTTGGGTCTAGTGTCAAACCAATCTCCCATTTTTGGGAACAAAGACTAATTCATTCTTCTGTTCTTCATTCAAATGGTTTGGATCACATACAGGCCCAGTAGCAACTGAGACCACGAGGCAGTCTCTCCCAGTTATTAACTTGAAAATACAAGAGAAAAAGGATTCAAAGCCCCATTTCATAACAAGTTATGTTTCAAGGCATAGGGCAGATTTCTATAGAACATTACCTAAAGTCTCAGGTAATATAAAAGCCTACAAAAGATATAATTTCACTACTTACACACTTCAGGCATGTTGGAATAAGTAAGTAGTTTTTATCCTTTCAAGAATCAAGTTTAACATTTACACTAGAAGTTATGGTGAATATCCTGTAATAGGTTATTACTATTCTTCAATTATTAAATAATCTCATTAACAGCAGACATGTAGCACCCTAAACTCAAAAGAAAGTCAAAGAGAGCTGACACTTTTTAAATATGGAAGGCCCCCACCATCAGAGCCAACTGGCAACTGCAATTGCTGGCTGCCCTTTGGGACAAGATCACAACAATCAGGAACCAGACATTGGTCATATGAGCAACTCTTGGGATGTCAGATGTCACTGGAAAAGCACTGCCACCAAGCTGTCACAGGCTCTTCTGTAGTGGGAAGCACATCTTGTAGCACAGTGAAATGTTCAGTATTAAGAAATTAACTGGAGGCTAACTAAGAAAAAAAAATCAACTCCCCAAAGGATATTAATAGGAAAAAAATACAAGATCTTGACTTCTTGGTTAAAAAATTCCTAAACCACAGATCATCAAAAGGGCTTCAGCATCACATCATGCTTGCTTTTTGCCCTAAGCAGTTTGGCCATCAGGCTCAGAGTCCTTCCATCTGAGCAAATACTGCTGGCACCTTCTCAGTCAGCAAGTCACAAGCAGATTGCAAAGACCTCAAACAGAATTGTCTGAGTTCACAACTGGTTAAAATGACTTTCTTCATTTAAAAAAGAACTAGTTATGTTAAATGCAAATCATGTCTTTCTAGGGAATATGGATGTATTTATGAATCTGGGTCATTTAAGGGCTTTTTAGCAAGATAATACTAAAATGTAAAACTATTGCAGATTTAGAATCTGCATAAAGTTGTTCTGTAACTTATGGAAATGTTAACACAGTGAATCTATCTTGTCATCAAAACAAGAATGGAAAAAGCTGTATTTTAGAGATTAACAATGAGTAAGAACCTAAAGAACCTAAAGAAACAAAACCAGACATATGTCAAGATTAAAGCTGATTATTGAAGCCTAAGTTTTTCTGGCTGACAACTTAAAGCATGATTAAAACCAAGTAATTATGATCAACTCACCTGTAAGTTTGCTTGGTTCAGGAATGGCTGGGGGAGCTCACAAAGTGCTGTGGCAGAAGTGGGTTGTTCTCCAGGGCACAAAGTCTCTTTGGAAAAGGCAGTGCTTTGTAAGCCTTTACGGTGGGCACTGAGTCATTACTGACTCTGCTTTCACTCCTAGGAACTGCACTGAGGAGTCCCTGAGGAGAGATGGAAAAAAAAGGAGAATTCACTTGGAAACTGCATCTAAGTTAGACATACTCCACCTCCTCCCTACACCTGCCATGACATCAAGCCACACTTATTTTCAGCTATACAGAGCCTTATTTTCAGCCTTTACAGAGGGAATTCTCTTAAGGCTTCAAAATGCAGTTTCTCATCTAAAAGCTTTAGGACTAGAGACAGAAAACCCCACCTATTTCTACAGCCTTGGTATTCCAGATTACACAGCACCAAGTGCAGAGCAGTGACCAACTCCTCACCTCAAAATTGGTCCCTACAGGAGGAACAAGAGAAGCAATAATATCTGCTCCAGACAGAGCAGAAAATAACAGTACACTATAAAAGCTGATTAGATAACAGGAAGAGAGAAATGACAGGATAAACTCCCCTTATTTAGTAAAGAGCTGGGTTTGACAGCATTCACTTGGCTCTTGCTCACCATCACATACAAGGAGCTCATTGTCAAGCCTCAAACAAACTGAAAGGCTAAATAATTAGGAACACAAGGTAGGAGAGATGGCTACAGATCTGCTCACAAACCAGCTTGTCTGGATAGAGCACAAATGCAGGAAGAAAGGTTCTGAAGTGCAAAGAAAACTAATAAAAATACAAGTTTTTATTCCATAAGAAGTAGCCCCTGGGGGACACTCACTGAGCAGCTGCCCCAGCACATCTTGCCCTCAACACAGCCCCCAGATCAGATGCTGCTGGAGCAGGACACCTTCCCTCCCTGGGAGAAAAGCAGCTGCCAGCTGCAGCCTCCTGTGCCCCAACACCTCCCCTGCCACTGGGCCCATCCCACCACAGGAAGCAGCTGCTCTCCTGGCAGGCTCAAGCACAGGCACGGATGCACAAAGGAGTTCCGAGCTCCACAGGCTGACCAACCTGCCATGGCTGGAAGTCCAAGTGGGAAAGAAAATCATCATCCATTGGAAGGGATGCTGTGGGAGTGGGTTTGCACCAGCCTGGAAGTGCAGGTGCCCAGCCTGCCCCAGAGAGGCCTCCCCTGGATCATCCGACCGAGCACGCCCGTGGAGGAGTTGGCTCCAAGTGGCACTGGGATCATTTCTCTGCAATGTGCAGCCCTAGAGTCAGTGATTCATCCCCTCAAATATTCAATTACAGCCAACCATAATACTGCCTCATGATGGAAAATGCCTCTTCTTTCCATGAAATGGAGTGCACTGCCAAGCAAACAAAAAACCCTCGTGCACATAAATGGGGAAGGTTTCAGCTACCAAAAACACTTCTCCAGTTTCTGCCACAACTACAAGAGTAAGACCAGTGATTTCCCCTCTTGAGCAGAGTAACACAGGAGCTCAGTCAACAAACCCCACAGCAAAGCTGATAGGTTTTCAAAGCAAAACTGTTAGAGTTTTGGCCAGCAGTTTCCTATTAAGAAGATAAAATAATTAGAAATATTTCCTCAGCATTTCTTTCCCAAAGAAATGATGTTCCCAAAAAGGAAGAGATGGAAATACTTGCAATGCCTGTCAGATGAAAGTTCAAACCAGAAGCAAACATAGCTATGAATTGCTGCAAGATAATCAACTTTGATACAGGAGTAAGAGGAAGAAGAAGCCTGTTTGAAAAACAAGCTTTTTAACAGGGAGACTTTTCAGCTATGAAATGATGGGGACAGTACTGAAACCCAAGAATTCCCAGTAAAGGACATACAACTAGAATGTGAAATGAAGACTTTCTCAGGAGATCCCATTGACATACAACCTCTCACCTGTGAGACTTGTGCAGCTGAAGAGCAGCAGGTGCTGGGTGTCCAGCATGGCACCACGCACTGCACACAGCCAGGGGAGCACAGGCTTCAGGAGGAGCGGGTAAATACCCTGCTGGTGCTTTGGCATGTGGTAACCAACCACCACGCTGTGTAATCTGAAGCAAACCCCTAATTCAGTTCTATTTTCTTTAAAAATACCTTGGAGGGTTAAGACTAGTGTCAAAACACGATGGGAAGCAGCCTTTGCTGGCATGCAGCATTTCACAAAGCCACTGCCACAGCTGGTTGCTTTCTTGCTGAGGCAAGAGCACCTGAAGTCAAAAGCAGACTGACTTTGAGCACGCCAGTTTCACAGAAAGGGAGACTCACCACGTCTCAAAGCTTTCCAGCTCCTGCACAAGTGCTCATCAGTGAAAACCCCAGGGTTGTACAAGGTTTATGCAAACAGCTGGGCTTTAACCCTGATGCCTTCTCTAGGTAATGCATCTTTGTCACACACACAGAGCTGGAGGATCTGATCTCTTGTTTGACTTGATGTGAAGCAGAAAGAAGCAGACAGTAACTACCACCACAGTAGTTTCTTTTTCTGTAGACTCACTGTGAAAGTCAGATTTTATAGTCACTTGCACATTGCACTACTTTGTCTTTTCACTTCCTTTAAACTCCTTTTTTTAGCTGGTATAGGAACACTAAAATTGCAACACAGATTTAAAGTGAACTTCACTTTCTCACTTAAATGAGCATCACCAGAGCAGGCCTGGTAGGGATTCCTCTCTGCAGTTTTCCCTTACCTCTGGATACAGAGACACTAGTGCTCAGGACATGCCAGGCATCAGACTGTTCTGCTTTCTTTCTGAAAGAGAAACTGAAGCATTTACCACCTTTTGAGCTTCCCCATCTCAGAGGTCATCATTTGTCATCTCAGTCATTTCGGTGGAACTGTCCTTTGTACTACAGAAAACCTCCACTTTGCTTCATGTCTAAACCAAGGCTGGTATCGACCATGTTTCCTGCTTCTCAGCTCCCCAAGCCACAGATGGATCATTACATTTCTTATCAGAGACTGAGCTTAAGTTCTGCTTTGAGGCAGATGAAAGCACTTCTGAGATAATGATCTTTTAAAGAGATAGTGGTATCTGACAGCCCAGTGAAGTTGAACAAGAGGTGCCTCCAGCAGGGTGACGTGGCCTGGCAGAGCTGAACAAGCTCAGCAGTTGCCCAAGGAGCAGAGTAGAATGCACTGCTTCAGAAGTGGCAGGGAGATAAAGATAATGCTCTGTAGATGGCAAGGAACACTAATCCTATAAACTGCAGGGATACAAGCACATGAAATAAAATCAATTAGCTATACCCTATTAGGTTTTGGCACAGACATTCATTTGGAAGCTTATAAATAACTCTTTCAATTAATTCAAGTTAATCTTCCTTGCTGCCCAGAAAGTTAAAGGCGTTATCAACAATACAATTCTGACAAAAGCATTCATGATATCAGAATTCAATATTAAATAAAAAACTCCACCAAAAAAGCCTGAAACTCTCCCCAAAAATCCACAAGAAATTCCCTAATAGACAATGCTGGGAGAAAAGTGGCTCTTTGGATACCAAGCAGAGGTATAGAATGGCAAAGAAATCCCCAAAAAAAAACCCCAAAAACCCCAAACACCTTTCTTTTTTAAAAGCTTTGCCTATTAAAATTTACAAGTCCATTTCAGAAAGGACAAGGCTTTATCTATAGCAGTATCAAGAAACCAGTGAAAGAGCTCTCTTCACTCATGGGGAGATCAACTCCTTTCAACACTTAAAGAGCATTGTACATGAGCAAAAAACTAAACCACAAAAGCATCTTGAGGGGCAAGTCAAGAGACTGAGCAGCTCAGTCACAGCACAGCCCTGCCCTGGGAACTAGAATTAGGGCTAGCACAGAGGCATCCAAGTCACCACATTGTGGGCACCAGGAGGATGCTTCAAGGAGGGACTGCTGGAAGCAGAGGCAGATTCTTGTCAGCAAACCCCAGCTTCATGTAAGTGAGCTAAAAGAGTGGCAACTCAGGGTTTGTCTGTTTCTTATCTAAACTAATCTCAGTGCTTTTCTTTCTTCTATCTCAGAGCTGGGCTTGTTTTCAGAGGAACACTGGGTACAGAACTACTCTGTAAAAGGCAGAACAATCTCCTGCTGTAGACCACAGAACTTAGCCCAGCTACATGGCATGACTAAGCTATTATGAACATTTAAAATTCACATGTCCACAAACTGTTTTCAGTGTAAAATTTTGATAACATTGCTGAAAAACACAGCAATGCCTCAGTTGGAAGCCTGCATTATCACTGTCTGACAACTGCCTTGGCAAGCAGACAATGTCTAGAAACAGGCTGAAGAAAGTTCCATGTCTTGACAACTGCAGCAGCATCAGAGGATGGCCTCATCTTTCAGTGGGCAGAGTTGAGAGCCACCTTTGTGGCCCTCCCTGCCAGCCATGGAAAGCAGGCTGCTCTTTGCTAGACAAAGTTCAGGACTGTACTGACAGAGCAGGAAATGCCCTTCAAATTCCCTTTCCTCCTGTGAGTGGATACAGTGACAGCTGCTCAAGAGACTGTCATTTGAGCCCAACACAACATGTAGGTCACTAGGTTAGCAAACCTGCCTCGGAAGCACTCTTGGAAAGCACAATTCCTGAACTACCTGGGACTTCCAGAGCTGAAGAATACAGAACCTGAAACACAGCTCTGGGCAGGTCACTGGAACCCCTTATCTCACCAGTTTCACAGGATCAGAGAGCCAGTAGGTCAGAAGAGACCTTCAAGATCACTGAGTCTAACCCAGCCCCAACACCTCAACTAAACCCTGGCACCCAGTGCCACATCCAGGCTTTTTACAAACACATCCATGGTTGGTGACTCCACCACCTCCCTGCGCAGCCATTCCAGTACTTCATCACAGAACTCACAACAACAAAAAACCCACCCACGCAAGAACTCAGCTTCATTTCTCCCCATCTGTCTGTTCAGGTTCTGCCTTCAGGACCTCTCCTTTCTGCCCTGCCACAAGTCTGCCAGCCAAGCACGCTGCAGGAGAGGAGAGAGCCCGCTGTGGATTCACCAGCCACGTGGAACAAGTGCCCCTGCCAGGTCTCACAGGTGTGCTGCTCCAACCACTGAGCTGTGCTATTTCCTTACAGTGCTTTAGGGCCCCTGCCAGTACCAAGAAAGCCAGAGGAAGTTGCTCAATGCGCCATGGCCAAGGGGGGGAAAGGCCTGAGAGATGTCTCGGCCATGTGCAGGTGGGTTAGGAAGTGGGAGGATGATGAGCATGTGTCTCACAAGGCAGTCTGAATATGGCTTAAACAGGACTCTGCACCCAGTCTAGTCAAAAAAGGCAGAAAGTACAAAAACTATTTAAGAGGCTTTCAAAATCCTGTAACAGTACCATGAACACAAAGTCTCAGCCACCTGGGGCTTCTGCTAAATAACTTTCTGAGGAATTTCAGGAGAATTAAGATTAAATTGTTTTGATAATTACATGTAAACACCACTTCACAAAATGTTACAAAGGGGTAATGCTCTAGAGAGAGAATAACTCACCTATTGTCATTTTTGTTTTAAAATCTTATTTCAGGACTGATATATTAACCCGAGTTTGAGTGAAAACACACACCATTCTTGGACTCACCATTAGCTGAGTGTTTTTAAAAGCAGGGAGAACAATTCTAAGCCTGATCCATGCCAGACAGCTTTGCCTTTAGAGAAAAAAAAAAAAGAGCATCAGCAGGTTGCTGGGTTTTCTTTTTTTCAGTATGACTTTCTAGCATGACCCACTGTCTGCAGGAAGGTATAAGATACATGTGAATGGTGCAGCCTCCTGGTTCAGCTGCCCCCTAACCTATGATTCAAGCTGTAATTGCACCAGTTTGTGCACATGCACCGAAGCCAGCAACCCAAAAACCCATGTCAACACTTCAGATCAAAAAGTCCTCGATACTCGTCCTTCTCCCACCTAACACAACACCAAGATATTCAGATACTTAGAGCAAAAGGGAGGCATTTTCTATGGGGAAAAAAAGCCTTTAGAAAGGGAGAAAAATAATGACAGTTGTGTTTCATATGCTCAGAAACCACTATTTCCTTGAGGGGAAAGATTTATTAGGAAAAAGATGGATTTCTTGTTACTGATCATGGTAACAGCCTGAACTCCATCTAATAAATATGCACTCAAAACCAAGGAGCAGCACCTCATCCCACACTGCCAGGTGTCCCTGCTGCACAGGCAAAGCCCACCAAGCACACAGAGCTGCCATGGCAGAGCTGTGCTTCCAGAGCACAAGCCTGGTCACAGAAATGGCAGATCAAGGGCAGGTAATTACAAGCACTTCTGAAGAGAGATAATGATGCATGGGTCAGTCACACAACCTCGTGAGTCATGTGTGAACATTTGACTTTTATTAGACCTCAGCAATATAATGAAGAATAGAAAAGGAAATAAAGATCATGCTGGCACAGTCACTGCCCTGCAATGCCAGCTTTACAGTTACCACACACAGATCAGGAAAATTAAATCTATTGTCAGGACACAAGGCAATACAAAGCACACGAGATACTTGAAAGACAAGGAATCTCAGTGTCAGATCTGCACTGCTTAAAGCAATGAATAAATTCAAAGTCTACTGAGAAATGAGAAGTTCAATAATGGAAAAAAAAAAAACCGCAAAAACCACTTTGAAATGCTGAACAAAAGATATTGATAATGGAGCAGAACAGGACAAATATCATGACATTAGCTGGCCTTCAATTTACCACAAGCTGACAGCATTTTAAGTTGCTGCCTCTGTGTTGAGAGGGAAAGCACACAGTGCACATGATGAGCCTTACTCCACTTTGGGAGGATATCAGCACATAGCTACATGACCAACTGAGGACACTTCTAACACAGCACATTGCCAGGTAGGGGAGATAATGAATTCAAAGGAAATTGGAATGAAGAAACCTAAAGAGTTACAGGCCAGCAAGTGTCTATGACAAATCACTGCCTTTATCACTAACTTACTGCTTGCACTAATAAATATCTTCCTGTTATTCCTCAATTTTAACAAGCAAGCAAAAAGTTTGAGGAGAATTGACTCTGATTCCAGCCGAAGGGCAGAATATGAGGGATGTCTTACTTCACAGGAGGAAACCAAAACATAGTAAGTGATCTATTTCAGTCCTATCCATTAGACTCCAAGCAAATGAAATGCACTTCAAGCTAAGACCTCCTATGTGAAAACACTGATAATGTACCAAGGGAGAGCACTGCAGGGTTGTGCAGAAAACCATCATGTCCTTTTAAGAGGAAAGAAAAACAAAAGAACATTAAGAAAAGCACAGAATAATGCATCAGTGAGAGAAGAAGAGAGCCACTGAGGGATCACCAACAGTAAGATACCACAGTGGCTACTACAAAGCTTTGCAGTGAAACTCCCTGTATAGGAGGCTGAAGGTAAATAAAAAAGGAAAGTTAAAGACCTCAGGGAAACCAGTAAGCCCACCTCCCTGCAAACACACACTGGTATCACAGCTGATAAGGGAGGTGTGTGGACAAGCTGGATTAGCTCTATCAGCAGTCTAAGAGTGGGTAAACAACCAAGGCTAAACTAATAAACAATCAGCATCAGCAAGAGTTATGACAAGAGTTGTGCAGAATGCAAAACACAGCACTAAAATACCCTGGAGGAGCTTCCTACTCAAGTGATGGACAGGGGAAACTGAAAACTTTCATTTAGCAGAAGCCTCAAGAGAATGTCTGGATGAAAAGCAAAAAGACAAGAAGTGATCACACAACTACAATTGTGCTTCACTCATCTGAAAAAGAACACACCACAGGAAATTCACAATCTGTTCAAGCAGACCTATAAATAGGAACAAACAGCAGAGATTGGGGCACAAAGCAATAACAGCAATGTCCTAAAGGGAGGGACAGAGGAATGGGTGCCAGGAGGAGAAAGGGCCTGTTTTGCTGAGTGGACTTGGGCAGAGAACAAAGACACAGGCAAAAGCGCTTACAGAAGAACGGGCCAGATTTAGATCAAAGAACAGATCAATTCTGTGCATTTGGATAAATGCAAAACAAAAACACATTTAGCAGCATCACAGACTCTTAAAAAAATATGACAATTTTTGAGAATGCACAGTCCTCCAGAAATCCACAGTCAAATACAGGAGTCCGAGAGGAGATGAGATGCAAGGGAATATTTCAGGTGGCTCAAAGGTGATGAGAACATTCGTGGTTTAAAAATCTGTATAGTTTAACAAGAAAACAGCAAAATTTTTAATACCAGGAAGAAAACAAGGGAAAGTCACAGTAAACAAGCGGATGTAGGTTTCCATGTGACAATAATCTCATAGCAGTGATGGATGTACAGAAAATTAGTAGAAAAGCAGAACTGAGCTGAGGACCAGCGTGAGAAAAGAAAACAACACCAAAACAAATACATGCATTCAATGCAAGACAAAGGACAGAAAAACTAAAATCCTGAGGCAAAGCTAGTGCTAAGTAGAAAAAAAAATCTCTTATATTGAAGAAAACAAGCGCTGACACAAACATAAAAAGAAAAAAAAAACCTACCAAACACACCAGCATTCAGAAATCAGAGCAGGCTGAATTAATTTAGGAGAGAAAAGGCAGCTCTTATGTCTGTGTTTCTCCATGGACCAAAGTTTCACTGTGTGAGAAAAACTGATAACACTGGCTGAGCACCAAAATGAACTCTGGGCTCAGGGATCAGAGTTTGCAAAAACGAAACAGAAAATGACAAGTAAGGAGACTACAGCCATTCCTGGGACCTACATTAAGATTGTTCCTAGCAAGGATAGTGCACCTATTGCCACACAGCAGAACATATTAAAAAAAAAAAGCAGTTCCTAAAAAGAGGGGAGGTCAATGAAGGCCTGCGAGACAGAAACAGTGATCAGGAGGACAGACTCAAAGGGCCTAAAAGAGAAACTCATGCTCGATATGGGCATAATACAAGCAGTGAAAAATCCTGCTTTGGAGGAACTGAAGTGGGAGAGCAGAGCCGAGGCGCTGCCGCACCCGCAGCAAAGGTGCCGCTGCCTCATCTGCCACCCAGGAACGTAAAACAGCAGACCCAGGTAAACGAGTGCATTTGGTGGCCCGCTCCACACCCCCACATCTCTGTAAAGGCAGAAATCTTGCTGTGCAGATGCATTTTCACACTGAGAGCCATAAACAGCTTTCAGGACCCGACTCCTCACACTGATGTGCCAACATCCGAGGGCTCAGCAGCCCTGCCGTGCCAGGGCAGCACCTCGAGCCCGTGACTCCGCGATTCGATGGCACTGTGCCCCTCGCACACCGAACCCGCGGTAGCCAAGCCCATGTTTTGCAAGTCATACGAGCCCCGGGAGCTCTCCCCGCACCCGGGAGGCGCCGCTAGGACGTCCCGACCCCTCGGGCCCCGAGCAGCGCCGCACTCGGGGCGCCCCAGCTCGCCAAACCCCCGTTCATTCACCTCCTGCCGCTTTCTCCAGAGAGCTCCCAGCTCCACACGCCAGCCCAGCTCCGGGGCCTCCGCCAGCTCGGGGGACGCACCTTGGCCACCCGCCTCGTACCCCGGCTTGCCCTGCCCAGACGGCCCCAGCGAGGCAGCCGGGGGGACCGGGGATCCCTGGGGGGCAGCGGCACCAACCACGGGAGCCGACGGGCCCCGGGCCGCTGCCTGGGGCTGCGCTGGCGGGGCCCCCACCCCAACCGGGACCCGCGCCGGCGGTCCCTCAGGGAGCGGAGGGCTGAGCACGGTGCCTTCACTCATGGACGCACGGCCGGCAATGGGGCCGCCAGCGCCCAGCCCGCCGCTGTCCCTTCCCCGCACCCCGATGCGCGCCCCGCTCCACCCCAGCCCCGCGGCACCCGCCAGCCGTGCCGCGTCCGCTCTGCCTCACCTCAGCTCCGCACAGCCCCGCCGGGAGCGCAGCGGGGCCGCCACGGACCCCGCGCCCTCCGCCCCTGCCAAGCCCGGCCCGGCGCTGCCGCCGCTCCTTTGTGCCGAAAGATGGAGGCGACTCACGGCGCGGCCCCGCCCCGTCCCAGGCCCCGCCCTGCCCGCGGCCGCGCCCCCCGCCGTCTCCCGGGCGACCTGCCCCGCCCTCGACCCCGCCCCCGCCCCGGAGCTTCGCCCAATCGCGGCGCGGGGACGCCGTGACGTCATCCATGCAGCCAACCCCCGCCCGCTCCGCGCGCCGCTCTGCCCGCCGTAAGAGCGGCGGGGATTGGCTGCCGCGGGGGCGGGGCCACCGAAGGAAGGGCTCGCTCGGTTGGCCCCGGCGGGCGGAAGGGGCGGGGCGGCCGGCGGAGGGGAGCGGGGTCAATGGCGGCGCTGCGGGCCCGGCAGTGCCGCTCGCTGTGAGGGGCCGCGGTACGTGCCGGGGGCGGGCCCGGGGCGGTGGGGCTAGAGGAAGCGCCCAGGGGCGGGGATAGCGGCCGCGGCCGGGCCGCTCGGCCCTCGGGGTGCAGGGGTGAGGAGGGCCGGGCCTGGGCCCTGCGAGCGCGGCGGGCCGGGGGCCGCTCCCGGGACGAGGGGCCGGAGGGAAGGTGCGGAGCGGACTCGGAGCAGCTCGAGCCCGGCACGCCCGGGAGGGTTCCCTGCACCGAGCTCCGGGAGCACCGCAGGAAGCGGGGCCCGGGGGCGGGTTCCGGCCGGTGGGGCCCATTCATCCCCTCCGGCCCCGGGCGCCTGCGGGCTCGGCTCGCAGCGCCTCGGCTGATGCGGTGCGGGGAGCGCTGCCCGCCCCGGCCCCGCGGTGGGCGGATGGAACGGGTCGGTATGTGGCCTTTGGTATTTAAAGAGGGCTGAATGTGTTGGAAGCCGCACTCGGGTACCCGAGGCACCCTCGCTGCTCTACATCTGTTCCAGCCTGAGTGGTGGCAAGGGTTGTGAAGTTTGGGAGGTTTTGTGATCCTGGGGGTGTTACCATCTGGTGTTATAAAAACATGTGGTTTACAACTGTGACAGACTTTTGTCATTTGCAGTGACAGCATAGCCCTAGAATACCTAGTCACCAGACGAAAACATAGATAAATAGGGAAGAGTTGCCAAGTGCATGTTTTTTGTTGAGTCTGGTCTGTGTGTGTTAGCTTCAGATGGGAGAGGGCAAAGAATACAGCAAGATTACAAAACTTTACAAGTGCAAGTAAACTTGCTCGATGCTGCTTGATGAGATTTTTCCCCATCATCTTTTTTCCTGAAGATGGGGTTGTCACTGTCAGACACCAGTGTTCAGGCTGGTGTTGGAAGCACTATTGCTGCATCTCAGGCCATAATTAAACCTTAATCATGGTTTAATTGATGTGTCAATTAATGTATCTTAAAATATATTGTTTGAGTGAACTGACTGATCCAGGTGGTTTGCTGCTGAAGGCTGTAGTCCCCAGAGGATACTGTGTTCTTTCAGAATCCCTTCCTCTCAGTTTGCTTTTATTACTTACTGTCATCATTGTATTGGAACCTTTTGTTTCCTCTCTAAATATACAGGTTGAGATGACACAAGTGGAGAAACAAATTATGGGTTTATACATTACTTGGATAGGAAAGCTGGCCTTGTGATCAGGACCTGTATTCAGCAGTGAGATTCAACTTTTATCTTCTCTCTAGGTTTCCAGCTTGAACCACCTTCAGAGAGTGTTCCATGCTTTCTGGAAAGTGGTCTTAGGGTCTTAGGGTGGATTTTTTGTTAGATATTAAAAAAAAAAGAAAGAAAAGTTTAAAGAAGATAAAATCACCAGCCCTGAGTCTGTCCTTCCTGTCCTCAGCTCTTAATTCTTTTGTCTTAAATTTTTAAAATAATTCTAACCTTAAGAATGCATCCTGCTATAACAAATATTTGTCCAGTGCTCTAACCTGGATTTCTCCCGAGTCTTCAATTTTAAAATATTTGTTACAAGCAATACCCCACAAAAGTATCAATTTTTGTAAGGATTTCAGGACTTCCTGCAGGATTGGTTCCTTGTGGTATGAAGGAAGGATGAGAAACAGGTTTGTTCCCTTATTTGGGTTTCTGCATCCCCTCCTCCTTGGAAGAGTGACTGTTCTGGGATCTCTTCTGTGCTGAAATGCAGGCAGGGTGGGATCCCAAATGAGCAGTACTTGGCAGAACTGTGGGCAGTCGTCTGCAGTCCTTAACTTGCTGCAGTTCTACCAGGGAGGTGATAAAGTAGAAAGCAGTTATGTTTGCATATCTTTAAATGAACAGCTCTGTGTGTTGTGTTTATGTTGTGCTTCTGTGTACAGTTTTGATGTACAGGCTTGAAACAAAAACAGGCATTAGGGGTTCATGGTGTGGCATGGAGCTGGCAGAATAATTCTGGAAGGAGACACCTAGGACTTGGAGAAGCAGTTTGTTTCATCCTGGGCTTACAGGTGTCAAGAGCACAAGTTTCCTTGTTAGGCTACTTGGAGCATCTCCACCCTGCCCCTGGTACTGAAATCTTGAAGCAGAGGGTGGCTGCACTGTGTGGGAAGGGGCTGTGCTCTCTCCAGGGAAGTGCTGCTCATTTTCTAACCCCAGCTCTTTTTTAGCCCTCTTTCACTCAGCTGTTGACCTCCCAGCCAGATCCTCCCAGTTTACATACTGGGCACAGTGCTGTGTGGTCATGGTTCTGTGGAATATCCCTGTGGCCAGTTCAGGACAGCTGTCCTGGCTCCCTCACAGCTTCTTGTGTAGCTCCTCACTGGCTGAGTGTGAGACACTGGGGAGTCCTTGGTTAGGCTAAAACTGCAAGGGTGTTATCAATGTTCTTGTCACACCAAGCCCAAACCCCAGAGCTGTACCAGCTACTAAGAAGTTTAGCTCTGTCCCAGCCAAAACTAGAAGAGTTGCTAATTTCTGAAATTTCACTGTTAATCACTTCTAAATACATGCATTCAACAACTGAAAATTGGCAAGCTTTCTCAAATTTGCATAGGTTGGCCAAAAAGAGCTTGGGATTTGATGTTTTGCCATCACTTTATTTTTCTTCAGAACATATGTGTAAGAACATAAATAAAAGGATGAGAGTTTAGGTGAGGGTGTTTAATTTTTTTTTTAAATATTTATTTAAGCAAAGTAAATCCATTAGAACATGACTTTCAGAAAAACAGCCTGAGGCAGACAACTAGCAGGAAAGACATAATTATAAAAAAAGAGTAAAGAAGGAGTAAGAGATGATGCTTATTAGTCTTAGCAGTTATGCAGTGACTGATTGCAGTCAGTGCTTACTATATAGTGTTCTTCAGAGAACTGAAGTTATTGTAAGGGCAGCAGGTCTGTTTTTCAGGATATTTAATAATCACTCATTGAAAAGCGTGATCAGACTCCTGATTGTGTTTTTAGCAGACAGTATTCCACAATGGAAGGGGGAGATGGCACTGCTGACCTGGTGATTAACAAGAGGTTCGTGTCTGAAGCAGAGCTAGAGGAGCGACGAAAGAGAAGGCAAGAGGAATGGGAAAAGGTCCGAAAACCTGAGGACCCAAAAGGTATGAGCTGGATTTAGTAATTACAGGGAAAAGAGTTGAGAATTTTTCACTTTTGTGGAAAACAGAAATTCTGGAAGGAGACACCTAGGACTTAGAGAAGCAGTTTGTTTTATCCTGGGCTTACAGGTGTCAAGAGCACAAGTTTCCTTGTTAGGCTACTTGGAGCATCTCCACCCTGCCCCTGGTACTGAAATCTTGAAGCAGAGGGTGGCTGCACTGTGTGGGAAGGGGCTGTGCTCTCTCCAGGGGAAGTGCTGCTCATGTCAGGAATGACAGGAAAAAGGTCTGAGAATTTTTCACTTTTGTGGGAAATAGAAATTAAAATAATTGTCTTTTTATATTCTATAATTGAAATGGTTTTTACATGAAGGAACTGAGAACTGTTGCTGGTTTAGTGTTTCTAACATGGTCTCCCTTCCTGATTTGTTCCTTTCAGAATGCCCAGAGGAGGCATATGACCCACGGTCCTTGTATGAAAGGCTCCAGGAACAGAGAGAAAAGAAGCAGCAGGAGTTTGAGGAGCAGTTTAAATTCAGTAAGCAGCAAACTGCATTGTATTTGCAAACTGCAAGCTGTGTTGTATGCAACAGCTGTGCACAATTTCTAAGTAAAGCACATATCTCTGTGTTTTGTCTCCTCTGAGAGGGAAACAAAGGCTTCAGGAGAGTATTATTGAAATCCTGGATTTTTAAAGGAACATATTCTGGACACTGAGGCAGCACTGCACACATGCAAAACTCAAAAGGTGTTTGCAGTTATCAAGCTGCATGCCTGTGAAGTGTTGAGTACTGAGCTTATATTGCATATAAAATAAAACACACACACAAAAAATAATCCCAAACAAACTTCATAGCAATCCACAAAGAAGTGGAAAAGAATTGTGGTTTTGTGACTCTTGAACTCATGCTTTAATACATGCTTGAGTCAATTAAAGAAATCCTTTTAGAGCAGCTATTACATTTCCAAGCCATAATTATTTGACTAAAAGTGATTTGAAAGTTAAGATTATGATTTGGAAGAAGAAAATTTACATGTTTTGATTCTTTAGTAGTAGATGTTTGATTCTTCTAATGAAATGTTTGGATTTCTGGTTTTATAGAAAAGTGCTTAACCATTTGAAAAGCGGCAAGTACAGATAGCAATATTAATGCATTAAAGTCTCCAGCTGCACCTACAAGATTCTTTTCACCTTGAGTTTCCAGTAAACTTCAGTAGACTTTTGATCCCAGTCATTTTTGGTAGCATGATTAAGCAATTCTTGCTGAAGGAGCCACCCAAAAATTGACTGCTGTCAGTCTGAGCAGGAAGTGCTTCTAATAACTGTCTAAATAACTGTCTAAGTTTTTCTTGGCCAGTTATATTAGATCTGCAACACCTTTGCTTTGGTGATCCAACTACTGGAATGGGAAGTAGCCCTGAGTAGTAAACTCACCTCTGCTTTTTATGCAACCACAGCAGAATATCAGACACCAGCTAACCTGGAGAGCAAAACCTGCTGCAGAGTGCCTGGGAGAGAACCTCAATACAACCTCAGCTCAAAGGACCTCAGTGGCTGCTCCTCTTAGTGGCTGCTCCTCTTAGTTTGCAGATGAGTCAGGCAGAAAATGAGATTAATTCATGTCACTTGCTTCAAAAAATGTCCTGAGTGTCACTACTTTTGCTCTCTGAAGGGGTCCTCAGTAGTAGTAGTGAGTGCTACAAGTGACTGTTTAAAGATTTATGAATGAGCTCTGCATGAGCTGGAAGGAGCAGGGATTGGCTTTTATAAAGTAACCTCAAATAATCATTGATTTCCAGAGCTTTTCTGTCAGACACAAGCTTGCCAATTATTGGTGTAAATGGATTTCCTAGTTTGCCCTCAGAGTGACTAGGGCTTGCCTGTGTGGGTGAGGATTAAAAATATGGTGACTTCATGTAAAAGTCTAAAATATGGAATTAAACTTTAATGAGGATTAAAGGTGATGTTTGGGCTATGATTTCTGATGATGACTACAAACAGCAAGATTTGGTCTTCCTGAAACATAATCTTTATTGTCATTCTAATGAAATCATTTGCTCAAGGGGCCCTGAACATTTGCAGAACAGGAAATAAAAGACCTTCCTGCTGCACTAGCATGTACTTTCCTTAAAGTAGGGTAGCATGTTTAGAAAGAATTTGGTTTTATTTGGAAATTAGGAGTTATCTTGCTTCTACTTTTTTAAAATTTTTGAACAGGTTTTAAAACTAATTAGGTAGGAATTGTTTGCTCTAAGAAAATGTACTTCTTTTGAAGCAAGATTTTTGAGGGGAGAAGTAATGTGGTTTTTTGAGTTATTGGTTGGTTTAAGAACATTCAGAGGAGACAGACTTAGACTTGGTGTCTGAAACCAACAAATTTCTTCTTTCTTTATTCAGAAAACATGGTAAGAGGCTTAGATGAAGATGAGACGCATTTCCTTGATGAGGTTTCTCGGCAGCAAGAGCTACTAGAAAAGCAGCGAAGGGAAGAAGAGCTGAAAGAACTAAATGAATACAGAATATCCTTTGCACTAAAGTGGCTGGTGGTTACCTAGAGGGGGTAAGAGTGGGCTGTAGTTTGTTCTGTCAGTTGACATTCTCTTTATTAAGCTGCTTTACAGAATGTGTGTTATGATACACTTTCAAAGTTTATTGGCTTCATTGTAGCTTTGATAGACCCTGCAATGTTTGATATTCCCCCTTCAACTCCCACTTCTTTGATCCTTTCCTCTCCCCTCTGCATTGTTTTGGGGTTTGGTTTTTCTGTTAGTGAGGTCATGAAATACCATAATTTAAAAGAGAAAGGGAACATAAAGAAAAAACAGTGTATTATTTCTAATATTTTGCTTTTGTCTTATGGAAAATTACACACTCTTTTTTTAACTGTGTATTGCCTGATCTTAACATACCTGTTTGAAATAATGTATGGATTGCTCTCTCTGTTCTTCTTCTTGGAGTATTAGATACTTTCTCCCTTGCTGATACCTGCAGGATGAGAAATGAAATACATGTGTGCAGATGTGCTGACTTTCTTCTGGGAAGTCAGTGTCCATGGAGTCCTGGCTCCTTTGGGTACTACACACTTGTAGGCAGGACTAAGAGCAGGACAGTTTGGCTTTGCTGTTAAATTTGCCTAATTTTCTTGTAGATATGCTAGAAAATCATATAGGATGTTTTTCCTCTCTAATTAGTGCCAGTCAAGGGAGGTTGGAATGATTTGAGAATTTCTGTGCTAAACAAAATGTTGCTTTTTTGAGGTTTACTGAACCTGTGCAGAATCTGATGGTTTCCTTGTCTAGATTGCTTTTGAGTTATAGGTGAACAAAACACAATTGCTCAGGGAAGCTTTAGTATAGATGAAAGTTTGTGGACGCAAGGAGGTGACCAAAACCAGTCAGCAAATAAAATTGAATAGTGCTGGTACTAAAGAGATTTGTATTACCTTGTGTTAGTCAATGATTTACAATTTGGAGCATGTGTCCTGTCAAGAGCATCTCACTTAGCTCAGGAGTGTTTATGGAAAAGCAATCCTGATGCATTTTTTTAATTTCAGAAATAGGCTGCAGTGAGCTGATGGATTTGGAGTATTTTCTTGATTTGCTGGATCTATTCTTGGGATATTCATGGATATATTTAGTTTTGGTGATGGTTGCTCATGGGGCTGGCTGATCCAGGGTTGTGCAGTGTGAGATTGTGCTGTGGGAGCAGCTGACAGCTCTTGTTATGTCATGTCCATCTGGGGTGAGCCATACCAGCCCTGAGGGAATCTTAAGTTGCCTTGAATTGACCACATAACACACAGATTCCTGAGCAGCCTGATGAAGGTGTACAGACCATCTCACCTCAGTCTTTGCACTCTTGGTAATACTGCTGGCTCTGAATCTGAAGTCTTACTGTAAAAATTAAACTTATTGCTGATGGAGTGGAGGAAGGGAGAATGTATTATAGTTACCTCATCTTGTGAGAAAATCAAGAGTGTTGCCCATAACTATAATATTTCAAGCAACCTGCAAATTGTGTTTGAAATTTTTAGTGGTGCTCTGAAATGCAAAAGTGGTTTTTGCTTCTGCAGTTGTTACTGATGGTTTATCACTGCAGTGACAAAAACCACTGTGCAGCTTCTATAGGTGCTGTTTAAGTCCTCTTCCAAATTAATAAGAGCAATGTCAACCCAATGGATTTCACTATTTGCTCTTTTTCCTGCAATAGCATTTAATTTAAGCTACCCAGAGGCATTAATTTCATGGTAAAAACTGTGTCAATATTCAAGTACAGAGATTTTTTTTCTTAATTTTTCAGGTTGAACAGTCCCAAAATTATACATCTTCAGGATAAATATGCCTTGGAATATTTTAATGTACTCTTGAGCATAAGAAATTCATATGCATGGATGAATAGGAATTTTTCTTTCTCCTGCATGAACAACTAGGTTTGTTCCTTACTTTATCCAGACCCCCCTGTTCAGATAAAGATTTACAAATATTTTAAAGCCATTTCCAAGAAGTATTTGAGAGCAAGATCAGCTTGTCTTTAGTGCTATCTAAATGTAGGAACAGTGCCCCCTCCAAGAAGCTGGCTTTACTGAAGACAGCTTGTTTAGTGCAGTTGATATTTAAGATTGAGAGGTTTGTTTCTAATGTTGTCTTCCTGAGAGGGAACACTTCTTGGCTGGCTGTAGCATTACATTTGCTAATGACAGCAGGATGTATAAAATATCTACTAAAAATGTGCTGTTCCTTTCTAGTTGAGGAGGTTTAGGAGAATGCCATCCTGGATGGAAGCTAAAAGCCTGTAATTTGGTATCTTTAAAAGAAAAGCCTTTGAGTTCCTCAGTCAGGCTTAGACTATAACAAGGTAATGGACCTAAATGTAGCAGTTGAACACTGCAGTGTGTGGAAGAATTGTGTGGCAACATCAAATCGTGTTCTGCACAAGGAGCTCTCAGATGACTTCAGACAGCCACAGGATGGCACTCCTGTGCCATCTCAAAAATAGATAAAATTGAACAGTGGTTTGGGCTGAGAAGAGTTTTGGTTGAAGTAAGGAACAGTCTGGGTTGCTGCTGTATCCTTAGGAAAATCAAATAATAAATGGCATCTGAACATTCCTGTCTCTAAAGGGATTGGAGACTGGGTGTCACTTCAAAGCAAAGTGTAAAAGGTTTTGATTTTCAGATGTTCAGTGGAGGAAAAAAGCTATGGCTTCAAATATATGGGCCATCAATGTGAAATGCACTATCTAATATGTGTCTGCAGTGACTGGGGCATCTGTGAAAGTCCAGCTTGTGGAACTGTAGTCAGAGAGAAACTATTAAAATACTAGATTGGAGTTTAAAAACATGCTTTTAAACTAAGTTCATTTGCCTTTGCCTGTGCAGTTAAAATTTTTGCAGAATTTTGTGTGACTTTCCTGGCACCTCATCTACAAACAGGGTCTTTGACAGATTTCCCTTCATCACACAATGAGATGTGTTCAGTGTGTGCAGAGTGTGCCCTAATAAACAGACCCTGCTCCTTCTTATCCCATCTGAGAACATGCTTAAGCTTCTCCACTTCATTATAGGTTTCAGCTGCATTTCACCTTGCTAACACTGCTTTAATCTACTTAGCTTTTCTGGGCAGTTGCAGTCTTTTTTGGGTGAATCTTGGACCACAGTTCCCCTTAATGTCTCCTTTCTCTTGGGATTGGTGCTCAGACCAGCAGTAGAATCCTTGTGGTCCTTACAGAGAGATGAGATGAAAAGGTGGAGTGCTAAAGACCAAACCAAAAAATGGAACTGTTCTGTCTTGCTAGGCTAAAATCTGCTGGGCTCAGCAGAAAGAGGGTTTGAGGAGTGGAAGTGAGTGCATATATTGCTACTTAGCTTTTCTGATAAGGATTAGAGTGTGGAGCAGCAAATTTGAACTACAAATGTGTTGATCCCTATAGAAGAGGAAGTACTGCATTGCCTTTTTGGTTTGTTTGTTTTGGTCCAGCCTGACCTTTTTGCTTTTCTAAGGCCTTGAGGAAAAGGCAGGATGGTGGATATGTTCATGGGTGCTGGGTGGTTTTTGTTACACCTTTCTGGCTTCAGAACAGCAGCTCCCAGGCTGCTGCCTGGACATCCTCACACTGGTCCTGATACCAGAGGAAGCTCCAACCCCAGAGGGCAAAATATCTTCTCTTCTGGCTGAGGCTACCAGCTCAATGTCATCACAAATAAGTTTATTTTGATAGAATATGTGAATGAACTTCGGTCACTGCTGTCAGCAGAGCTGGCTAAATATATCAGGGAGGAAATGTCTGTTCTCCCCATTCCTTCCTAGCTGATCCTTAACCCTTAATTCACAGCACTCTCACTAAAGTGGGAGTCAGTATGGACCCAAAGAAGGAAACTGAGAAGAAATTGCCCATGAAGTCAGTGGAAAACAAGAACAAATTTTCTCAGGCAAAGCTGTTGGCAGGAGCTGTGAAACACAGAAGGTTAGTTTCACACTTCTATAAATTCATGAGGAACGGAACCCAGTTAGCAGTGTAAAGGGAGACAGGCCAAAACTGCCTCCAGAGAGTGAGGTGTAAACCTTAGCCCTAAAGAAAAAGGGGGAAGGTATAAGAAAAGACCAGTCTTGTTTCTATAGGCTCTCACAAACTGTGGGGAAAAACATGAAGCAAATCAAATAGATAAGTGTGTGTAAAGCAAGTGGGCAGGATCTTCATTTTAGAGTGCCAGGCTTGGGCAATCCTGCTTGAGGTTTGAGGAAATCTATTTTACATCTCTGTTTGTAGATATCAATGTCACCTCACGAATGCAATTTCATTCAGGTTGCCTAGTTTATCAGCCAATTTTACTTGTGTTTGAAATGGATTGTGTTAATGGATTTACACTGATACATCAACACCCTTTCCATCCCAGCTGGGTTTGTGATGTGCTTGCTGCTTTGATCTTGGCCTGCAAACACAGCTGCTGGTGTACTACAGGTTATGGAGAAGCCAGGCATGTGGGACCAGACTTATTTCCCCCAGATGAATCATCTAATACTTTAGATGATTACTGACATCTCAAAGAGCAGTGTGTTCGAATCGTCTCAGGGAATGTGTGATTATTTTAGAAGCTTATCTTGTAGGGTGATGTTTAGCTCCCAGTACAGCAGTTAATTGCATGTCTGAAAACTGAAGTAAGCACTTCCACCATCTAATGTCTGTGGGGCTGGGTGATAGTCTGGGTTTTGGGAAGAGAGAAAGGAAAACCCTGAGCTGATAACAAGCATCCAAAAATGTTGTTTTTTTCTTGTAACTAATAGTACTTAACCCAGTAGGATGTAGAAAAGGAGCTGGCATGTGCTTAATGGTACTTCTAAAGTCTGCAGATGGCATCTGTTTAAAGAGAGCATCTTAACTGACATGTCAGTGCCATTGCAGACTTGCTTTGCAGTCTTCTATTTTTGCCATCTTATCTTTTATTGCAAAGTGGCCCAAAGCAAGTGTAGTGTGAGCTCAACATCTGCTCCCTGAGCTTTGTAATTTCCTGTAAAGGATGTATTACTATTAAAAGCTCTCTGCCCAGAATAACCTTTCATCTCTACTGCATGTTCTGATAGAGACAGAAAAGAGTTAATGCATAATAATGTTCATGCTCCATCAATTCATCACTGCAGAATCTGGGAAGCATTTGTTTATGTGGATGCCTTAGCATTGGGAACATGCAGGAGTGGGGGTGGGGGGGAAATGGCAGTGACAGGAGAGAGCTGTAGAGGCTCTGAAGAGTCAGGAGTCCAAGTCATGCTCCTTTCTCCCAATGCCACTTTGGACCAAGAAAGGACCTTTGTGGACACTGCAGCTGTCAGTTGCTGTAAGAGTGTCTGAGCTTCCTGGCTGCAAGGTTTCTAGATGTTTTAGAACAGGCTCTCTAGGTGCTTGAAGGAGGGGAAGGAAGCCCTGCAAGGGAAAAGCCATGGATGTTGGCACCAGCGAGTGTGGTAATCATCCACATGTGCGAGGCTGTGGCCACGTGGGTGTCTGAAGCTCAGGCAGTCATTCCCAGTCTCCTGTGGGGCACATCCTGCTGAATAGGCAGCTCCAGGTTGCTGTGCAAGGGGTTCGACTTGCACTCTAAGAGGCGTGTTCCCTTCCCAGGTTAACAAGTGGTACTGGTAGTGTAGGTGTTGGTGCTTCCTTGGATCCTGCATGTTCCCCAAGGAGCCTCAGTTAATGACAGTTGGAAGTGATGATGGTCATCAGGGGACCCTCCTGGCATCTGCTGTAGCATTTGAGGCAAAGATGTAACCACGACTTCACAATAAATAAGTGTTTGCCTATGAAGAACAAGACACTCTGTTATTTTTTCCACAGTTCAGATGGTGGTAACAGTGTCAAGAGATTGAAACTAGACACTGACCACGAGGAAAAGAATCCAGGTATGTCCAACTTCTGCCTGTGGGAAGCTCTGTGTCTGTCACTGAACAGCAGCTGAGTTGGGGTTAAATCTCATAGAGGCTTTGCTTTTCTGTTCCTTCACTGGGCAAGACAGCACGGACTTTGGTTGGCACGTTCTCTTTTAAAGCAGTAGAAATGGTAAGTGTGGCTGCTGACAGCCTTCATGGAAAATAGGGCTGCAGGGAACCTCTGCAGGTTATCAGGATGTCCCCTGCCCAAACCGGTCCTGACAGATGTTTGTCTAAGGAGCTCTTAAGTCTCCACACATAGAGACTGCCCACCTTCCTTTGAGAGTTTAGTAATCTGAAAGAGTTTAACCTGATAACTAATGGAATTGTCCTGAGGTGCATTTCAAGCCTAGTACTTGTTCTGTGGGCAGGAGACATGGAGAACAGATCATCCC
Source organism: Fringilla coelebs (assembly GCF_963513975.1). Classification (NCBI taxonomy): domain Eukaryota; kingdom Metazoa; phylum Chordata; class Aves; order Passeriformes; family Fringillidae; genus Fringilla; species Fringilla coelebs. The sequence goes on along the minus strand of NC_140040.1, from coordinate 6,554,090 downwards.
CTTCCTCTTCACAGCAGCATTGCATGTATTTGTATACATCCACTTCAGTTTTATGCTCTGAAGTGATTCAGTCCATCCTGAAATCAATTTGTTTCAGAAAATTGTGGGGAACTAGAAGAAAAATTAAGTTGTGTTTCAGCTTTAGCTGGCAGGGCTGCAATTGACTTGCTGTCAAGATACTCTGACACAAATCGGGCGAGCTGCAGTTGTGTAACAACAACCCAAGGCACTTCCTGAATTTCCTTCTGTTCAGTAAACTTTCAGAAAAGCAGAAATAATTAATTAGCCATGGAAAATGGGAGATGTTGACTAGCAGAATAATGGAATAAAACTTTTTCTCAACTATGCTGTTATATTGCAAAAAAAACCCCTCAATTACTCAAAGCAGAGCATTTATTCTTATTTAGTGGGTTTGGTACTTGACAAGCATCAAACTGACAATTTTAGAATAAAAAAATCTCTAATGCCAGCGTAGAGCTGGGCTTAAACTAGTGATGAGCAGGAAAAAATCCCCTGGGGTAGCAAGTCCTTCCTGTCAGAATGCTTTTATTACAGCATAAAGCTGCCTTATGCTTTAATTAAATCCTGAAATCATCCCCTGCTTGTGTGGGAAAAGCAGGTGAGTGACACGTGGCGGTTCCTGGGCTGATTGAAAGCCCTTTCCTGCGCTCTAATTTTTGACTGAGGTTTCTCTCTTGCAGAAAAGCCCTCCTGTGTTGCCTTGGGGAGCAGCTCAGTGGGAGGCTCCACGGTGCACTGTCCCTCAGCAGCCGTGTGCATCGGGATCCTGCCTGGCCTGGGCGCCTACTCGGGGAGCAGCGACTCCGAGTCCAGCTCGGACAGCGAGGGCACCATCAATTCCACTGGGAAGATTGTCTCTTCTGTCTTTCGTGGCAACAGCTTCTTTGATGGTCCATAACGAAATCCCTCCGTGCGTAATGTAGTGCAGAATATCTTCCAAAGCCCTGATGGATGCTTGTTGCATCCTTCTGCCCCAAATATAATCTTTCTAGCTAACCTCTCAACTTTATTACACTCAGATACTCCTAAAGTAACTCATTATTCCCGCCCCCCCCCTTCCCCCCCAACTTTCCATTTCTGGGGTGCATACTGAGCCTGGAAGAAAAGCTGCCATCCTAAAGCAGAAGGCACACTTAACCATGTCACAAAGGTCTGAGGGTATGGAGGAGAGAGCTTTATCTTTTACAATTCTTATGGAAAGAATTATGTTGATTTAAGAAGTTTATACAAGACTAACAGGCAAAAAATAATCACTTGAAGCAGTGAAGTCTTGTAGAAACAGCCATGTGTTCTGTTTTAAAATGTCATTTTTATTCTGTATTTGAAAAATGGGGGCAGAACCAAATTTGAGCAGATGGTGAAGTGTAGATTGCCATGACACTGTAAAGAAGTTTTAGTGTTACATGATTAAAGACATTCTGAATGCATTTTTTTTATCTCTGCCTGTGCCATTCATAATTGTTCTCATTCCATTAATCAATTTCTGCTCTACCCAACCAGCCATTCCCTCAAACCACCATCCAGGAGACGTGTAGGTCAGTTTTCCACAAAAGCAGAGGTGGTGAAGGAAAACTTGGTCTGAGTTCACAGGAATGCAGCTGGCTTTTCTGCTCCAAGGCTGCTCCAGCACTGGGGCTTGACAAGTTATGCAGCTTTTCAGCAGCAGTGTCCTGAGGGGCATGAATCCAGAGTGGGTGGGACTCCCTTGTTCAGCCAAACTGCTTTGGATGGGAGTTGGAGAATTCCAGAAGTAGGGCTGAGAGCTCTTAATCTCAGTGTGCTGGTGGGAGTTTGGAGGGTTGGAGCAGCTCAGCTCAGCTGCTCAGGGGTGGAAGTGTCTTTGTGCAATCCTGCTCAATACTGCCCTTGTGAGACAGCAGCTGGTCAGTGTGTCCCAAAGGGCAGGCACCTGGAGGTGGCACTGAGGGACTTTGGAGGGAGCAGCTGAGCTAAAAGTAGAGAAAACAAGGCCTGTAGTGAATTCATGCCTTAGCCTGAGTGCTGAATTTTCCAAAGGAAATGGGGAGAGTTGTGCTCACAATGAAGCTATCCTTAGCCAAATACCCCTTCTGTTTGCACAGCCCTGTTCCACAGCCAGATCCTTACAAACACACTGCAATTCCTCCCCTGTTCTGGGCTGCCTGGCACCTCCTGTGTTTGCTCCAGAGCTGCTCCTGCCTCTTCTCTAGCTACTGTAATTATAGCACTTTCAGGTGGAAAATAAGCAGATTTTGTGCAGCCTCCCTAATGCTTTGCTTTTGGTGACTTTCATCTTACTGAGCTATGGAATGAAATGGAAGTGGTGCACAAAAAAATGCATGTTTTTTATTAAAGTTGTATGGGCAAGAGCCTCAAGGAGTTGGTATGAGAGCTGCTGGTGTTCTTCCCAGGCATTAAAGTAGCTCAATTATCTGACTCTACAGTCAGAACAGCCTTGCCCAGCTGCCAGCATGCTGGGGCCATTTTCCTGAGTGGTATCTTGCACAGCTGCAGTCAAAATGCCTGATTGAGCCAGAAATTTATAGTGGGAGTTTCCAGCCAATTGTGGCAAATGCAGTAGTGGGCTGCAGGTGAGATGGTGTGTATATTATGGTGTGTATATTGTGGTGTGTGTATGGGGCTGTGCAAGGCCAGGAGGAGACATAATCCAGGAAAAGCTGGTGTGAGGGCCCTCTGCCTTTCTCCTGTTCATAGAAGAATGGAATAGGACACTTGGGGAATGCCTTTGAGTCAGCTCTGCTGTTCTCAGGGCCTGGCTTGTGTAAACAAACTGCAGGGCTGTCCCAGCTCCTCACTCCATCTGTTGGTCCCATTTACCTTTGTACATCAGAAGCCATCTGACATTAAAATACTCCAGTGCCCTGGGAGATGTGCTGGGAAGTGCAGAGTGCATGGGATGGAGGATAAATCAGACCTGAAAAGGGCAGCTGTGGCAGTAACCTTGCCCTGGGCTGCAAAAGCTGGAGATGAGCTCGCTGTGGTTGGCTCCAGCAATTCTCATTTGCTGGTGGATTTAGATAAATCTTTTTGTTATTTTTTAAGAAAAAACCATGACTGCATAGTGTGTACTTCATCCCCTCCCCAGGGACAGCTCAATAAACTGCTCCTTGTCTGTGCTAGTTGTTAAAGTTTCAGCGAGGTGTTAAAAAAACCCGACAAACCCCCACAAACACTCTACTAGCAGAGGAGTTTATGAGTTCCTGCAGCTGCGTGTGAGGTTCTCTTATGGAAATAAAAAAAAAAACCAATTTCCAAAGCCACAGACTTCAATCTGGAAGCTGAGCTGGATGCAGCATTATTTTTAAACAAGCCACCCTTCAAAGGCTGCTTCTCCCTTTGGAAAAGGGTGGTGTTGGTTGTTTATTTTCCCTTCCAGGAGGTTTTGCAAGGCAAATGTTTCTTGGAGCAGTCCCACCTCTCCCAGGGGATGGGGTCTCACCCAGCACTGTGCTCAGAGCCGACTCACTGTGGGACAGCCCGGGGCCATCTCTGTGCTGGTGGCAGCAGTGACAGCCACAAGGTCGCTGGCAGGGAGCACAAGCAGTAGCACACGCCTGTGCAGAAAGGCTTGCAGGCTTTAGATAGGGACAGCAACCTCCAAAGCTTCCATTAATGGGGAGGAGACTCAAGTCAAGTCTACTTGAGTTTGGAGTAGGGCTGGTGATCCCTGCCGGATATTCAGCAGCATCCTCAGCTTCAAAAGACCTTAATCTGGTTAGGAGCAGCATAAAGCAGCAATTAGCACATTGCTGATGAGCAGCTCAAAGGAGCTGCTGGAGAGCAGGATTTCATTACCCAGCCCATCTTCTCCCAGGCAGCAGGGAGCTTTTGTTACTCAGACTTGGAAAATTTTCTGGAGTTGGAGCAGCAGTGAACCATGAAACTCCCTTTGATGGTTTGTTGTGGGGTCACCAGGGTTTTCCCAAGCACACAGACTCAGCTCAGGCAGGCATTAAGGTCCTGCTGCCTTCCCCAGGATATCCACCTTCACTAAATCTCCCTCTGGGATGCTGCCACTGACAGTGTGGGGCCGATCCTGGGCACAGTCAGCAGAGCAGCTGAGGGACCAGGACAGGCCCTGTCAGGGTGACTCCAAACACCCAGCACTGCTGACAGTGTAAGCCACTCCCAGACCCTCCCATCTAGGAGACTCTTGTTTTAAATGTCCAAGTTTCTTTATTAACCTGAGTATAACAAATATAACATGTACACAGTATAAAAATGAACACAGAACCTGACAGGTGTACAGGTACAACACAAATACATGAACTATACAACAACCAGTTCATTGAATGATAATATATTAAGCATTTCATTGCTTGGAAAAAACAAGTTTTGATCATAAAAATTGTATTTTGTACCACTGAAATTATACAAAGTACATTCAATACTGAAAAGTGACTCAACGGAGCAGGACCAAGGCATGGCCTGGCTGCTTAGTGTTACCTTGGGCCAGGACTGTACAAAATGAATCCAGACACTTTGCTGGGATGCGTCTTAAGAACTTAGCAATTAAATTAAGAAGTACAAAGTGTTCCAGGGAGGGTATTCTTCTCTTAAAAGCATGTGGGACGTGCTTTTGGCAGGACCAACAGGCTTCGGCAGCATGCAGAGGGTGCAGCCTGGCACGGCTCTACGCGGGCTCCGAGTTGATGGGTGGCAGGTTTTGGTGCTTGAAGTACTGCACCACTTGCTGGGGCAGCTCTGCCAGCACAGCTTTGGCCAGGGTCTCCTTGGGGACCTGTGAGCCAAAGGGAACCAACAGCAGTGTTAGGACAGCCACAGGGGACTGACTGAGCAAACATGGCTGGGCTGGCCCCAGCTCCAGATCTTGGCATTTCATTTAATACCCCTTAGAGTCTATTGCTAGGCAGCATTTTATACACCAAGGATTATTATATTCTATACTACCCTTCCCTCCAGGAGAGAATTCACTGGTACAGAGGAATAGAACATCCTGGGTGGTGTGAGTGGCAGAAGGTGAAATAGAAAGACACTGATTAATTGCAAAGAAGGGGAAGATAAGCACAAGCTCCATCCTTAGCAATCAATCCCCTGCCAGCAACAGCCTCTGTCCCAGAGTTTTCTCCTGGATGATTGCAATGGATGCATCCCCAGAGGGGATGTGCAGGGCCAGTGCCACCATTGCCCCTTCCTACAGGGGATCAGGGGGCTCCTCCTCAGGACAATTCAGCATGAAGCCCTTGGTGTGTGGCACATCAGGGGTGCTGGATGAGGCCTGAGTGGGAGTCACCAAAACCAGCACAGGGCTGTGGCAAGGGGCGTGAGCCCAGTGCTGCCACACCCTGCTGCAGGAACCCAGATCCTGCACTGAGTCACTGGTTTTTGCTCCACCTGTCTGACCGTGACAGGGAGTGGAGAAACACGGCATGCTCAGGTGGAACCACTACAGAGCTGCAGAACACAGCCGCCCTCCCTGCAGCGCTCATTTGTGTGATCCACAGCACAGCACCCCTGAGGCTGAGACAGAGCAAGACCGGCAAGACAGACTCTCGCCTCTGCCTCTGCCGTGGTTGTTGCACTTGCAGGGTGATTTCCAGGTCTGCCAGCCCCTCTCCTCGGGATCCCTCCCCTCACTCACGTTGCGGAAGTTGCGGAAGGGCACGAACTGCACGATGTCGCGCACGGCCTCCTCGCCGGTGTGGGAGCGCAGCACGCGGCTGTCCCCGTCCAGGAACTCCATGGCCGCAAAGTCAGCGTTGCCCACGCCCACGATGATGATGGACATGGGCAGCTTGGACGCCTGCACCACGGCGTGCCTCGTCTCGTCCATGTCGCTGATCACCCCGTCCGTGATGATGAGGAGGATGAAGTATTGCTGCGGAGGGAGGGCACAGGGTCAGAGCCGGCGGGAGGCCAGCGCACCCTCACACTGCAGCCAGGGCTCGCACATGTCGAGGGGTGGCAGGGCCCCTGGCGGCGTGGGGGTGAGCTTCACCAGCTCCCAGGTCAGCTGGCATCATGCCCTTTAGCAGGATCCAGAAATTCAGGTGTTCCCATTCCCCCTGTTTTGAAAGATCTTCAACAAACAGTGAACCAGCTCTCACTCCAAAATATTTTTCTGAATTTCTGATTTACTGTACTTAATGATGCAAAAAAAAAATCAACTTCTAAAGTGTACGGGATCTCTGTCAGGGCCAGGAGGAATTCAGGGTTAGGACATGAGCCCAGCTGGGAAATGAAATCTCCCTCTGCCTGCACAGAGTGGGGTGTTTTTTGGGGTGCTCCCATCAACATCTCCCTGCTCTGATGGGGAGCATCTCCTGTATTGCACTGCCAGGCTGTGGGGCCATCCCACAGTGCTCAGGGCCTGTCCATCTCCTGTGCAAAGCCATGGCTATGGGATGCACTGAGGGGGATGCTGAGGGTATCAGCGAGCTGGGGGATGACAGAGCAGCAGCATCAGGAGCTGCTCCCCTTCCCTTGGGAAAGGGCTGGTCCTGCAGGGCTGGGGAAGGATGGACAAAGAGATGGACAGATGGTCCTGCTGGACTCAGCTCAGCAAACCTGGAGCATGTGGACCCCCAAAATCCCATCTCCCCTGTCTCCAGAGAAAGTAATGGCTCAATTTTGGCACATTACAGAGCTTGTGTGTGCTGGAGGAATGACGAAAACAAGCACTTAAGAGCATTAAAGCTCTTTGTTTCTCTCCTCATTCTTTCCATTTCCTCTGAAAACCACTAGTGCAGCATCCTGGAAAAGCAAAGGAAGGAGTGCTGCCCCAAGCCTGTTTTCCTGGTCTTCCTCCAGCCCACATTCCCTGAAACCTTCCCTAAGTTTCATCCACTCTTGATGATCTATGGTGCTAAACTCCAAGTACTAACAAGGCTGAGCTTAAACACAACTGAGGACACAGGTGAGGAGATTTTCCCAAGCCAGACCTTTCCCCACTCCAGCTCCTTTTGATGCATTAACCCTGCCTGCACAGCACAGTCCAGGGTTTAATTTTTATCTAAACATGAATTTTTGAGAGCAAAACTTGGTGAAACATAAGTCTGCAGAGCAGGACTGCAACATCTGAGTCTGGAGGACAAGACTAAACTTCAGGAGAGGACCTGCACTGGTCATAACTGGAAGCTGGACTTGGACCTCACCCCATCTTGGAACCAGTACGGGAGGGAGAGCATAAAACCTTGAGGGGAGCAGCTGATAATGACTTTCAGCTGATTCTCCCTTTCCCTGCCTGGCCTCTCTCCTGGAAATATGGAAAAGGGTTATTTCCCTTTGTTCCCTTTTTTTTCTGTGAAATCCGTAACAGGATCTAAGAAAAAAGCTGGAAAGAATGCAGGAAAAGGGGTGGGGAGGCAGAGCTTGTCAAATGTTTATCACAACATGTTGCAGAGGTCAAAAGAAGTAAGAGCTGATGCTGGGGATCAGCCTGAAAGCTCCGGGGCTGTGCAGGGGTGATGAAGCAAGGGACCAGGAGGCACTGCTGGAGAGCATCAGTGGGAGATTCCCCAAGGAGCAGTGGCAGTTTTGGGGGTGTCAGTAAAGGACAGCAGGACAGGGGTGCTGGTGGCACCTCCGGGCTCCAGCTGCAGCACTCAGCCAGGGTGGCACCTCTGCCAAGCCACAATCAAAGCTGCTGGTGCACAGGGACCAGGCTAGGGGGTCCGTCCCACACCAACCAGCAGCACCTGCCTCCTTTCTCCTCTTTCTCTTGTCAAAATGGCTGATCTTTGCATCCACGTGGGCTCTGGGATGATTCCCAGTCCATTTGTTAATGATATCAGCAGGACCTGGAGGGATTAGGCAGCACTGAACAGCATGAGGTAAGAAAAGGGGAGGTTTGGATGCAGGGATCCTGCTGGAAAGGTGAGTTTTAATTCCCCAAAGCTTATTAATCCTTCCCCAAGAGCCAAATGGTGTAACACCCCTCTGTCCCTCCCCCAGCCCCAGAATATTTTAGTCTCCCATCCCTTACGAGCTGAGGGCTGTGTTTGTGATCTATGTTGCTATGGAAAAACTACGAGGATTTTTGGTTTTGTTTGAAATGCTGGGAGCAAGCGAGAGCGGGAGGAAGAGGAGGGCAGGTTCAGGCAGCCCCTGAAGTGCTCAGCACCAGGGGTGGCTTTGATGCACGAGCTGAAGATGGGATGGAAGAGGAGAAGACCCCGGGGGAGTGAGATCCCTCATCAATAACGCTTTGTGCTGCCAAAAAACCACCCGAGCCAAGCCAGGCTTGCCTCTGACGGCACTATTAGTGCCCATTATTTAAAATCTCCCTTGATTAAACTATTAGTGCCAGCAGAGGGGTGCAATTTGCATATGATTAGTGCCTCTGCTCGGTGCTGAGCCCATGGGCTCTCCCTCCCCCACTGACAGTGACACAGAAAATGAAAAAATGAGGAGCGACCTGGATCCGTGCAGAATTAAACCAAATTCAGTATTTCCTTATGCCTGGAGCTGGCATGAGCAACAGCACTCACAGCAAGGCTGGAAAAGGTCCTCGTGGGGAATAGGTTTTAAATGTGATTCTGCTTTGCTCCAGGCAGGAATCAGGGAAGCTTTTACCCCACCATCTCCTGCCATGCAACTGCTGATGCCCAAGCTGGCCAGCAAAAGCCAAGGGCCAGATCTGCCATCCTCCATGGGCAGCCTGCTGCCACAGGGACCCAAGGGAGCTCGATCTTGCAGACTTCAGATGTTCTCCACACCCCTAAGGGCACACCTTGGTCACCACTGGCAAGGCTGGACCCACAGACAAGGGAGAGACATGAAACCCAGCTCAGGCTTTGTGTCCCCCTGCCCAAAGCCATCAGGATTGCCATCAGATCACGGAGTCTCATGGACTTACAGATGCAGTTTCCTGTTGGGTGGCTTGAGCTGCAAAGCGGGCCACGTGGTTGATGATGGGTGAGAAGTTGGTGGGACCATAGAAGCGGATGTGGGGCAGGCAGGCAGAGTATGCTTGGACAATGCCCTCCACACCTTCAGGGAAAGCAGAGAAACAGGCATTACAGAGTGTCACAGCTCAGGACCACAGCAAGGCCAGTGATGAATCATTAGCTCATTCTGCCATAGAGCTGAAGTCAGATCAATTCCCCCCACTTCCTGCTCGGCTCATCCCAAATTTCTGAATATCCAAGCTTTGCTCTTCAGTCACTTTGCAGTGGGTCCTCAGACCTTCTGTGGTAGGGAAGCCCTTGTAGTACCCACAGTCAATGAAAGCATTTCTTAGGATTGTGAAAAAAATCTCAGAATCAGCCAAGGAGGAGGAGCAAAAATAAAAGCAACTCCTGGTCTCTGAACATAACCAAAAAACAGATAGAGGGTCCACGGTAGCCCTAGTATAGATAGTAGCCCTTACCACTTAGGATTTGAGCAGTCCTTCAGCCATCACTGTGAGCAGCTATCAGCTGCCAAATGGAGCATTAAGTCTGAATCCCCCATCTGCTAAGCAGGCCTTGTGTTTCTTGCAGCCTTGCAGGGAGAGCAGACGGCTGGTAGGACACACCAGACAGCAGAGCGAAGGCGGATTTTACACAGTCTGAATCCAGCTGCATCTTACCCTGGGCCTTCCTACACACCCCCAAATTTTCTGTGCTTTCCTCTGAGTGTGCCTTTAGCATGTGCTCTGCTTCACCCTTCATGTCTGTCCCTGAACATGCCTTGAAAAATCCCCGTGATCAGAGAATCATGGAATGATTCAGGTTGGAAGGGACCTTAGAGATCATCTAGTGCCAACCAAGCTGACAGGGGTGGTGATGCCACCCCCACAGAGCAGGTTGCTCAGGGCCTTATCCAACCTGGCCTTGAACACCTCCAGGGATGAAGGAGTTACTGAAGAAATGCAGAGGAAGGACAGAAGGCACTGAAGGCACCTAAGGAGTCCTAAAGGCCTGGTGGATGCTTACCTGAACAGAATGGATTCCTGGGATTGAAGTTAATGGCAAACTCATGGGATACCTGTGGAGAAGAAAAGACCCAAATTAACTTGGAGGGCCAGTGCAGGGCAGGCACCTCACTAACAGTTTAGCTGATGCTGCAGAGCTGGTTTTAGTGTGATGCTCCCCTGGAGCAGAACCAGGTGGTCACAGAGTTATGGTCCACTTAATTTCTGGGTCAGTGACACTTCCCAGCCCCTCTGCTACCCAAACAGCAAACACAAACGTGATCAGGGCTGAGCAGCACTTGAGGATGAACCAGTTCTCCAGTGCCCCCATCATGCAGCCTCCTGAAATTATCACACCAGACATTCACCCAGTTATCAAAGCAGGTCTGTCCACGTGGCTTCCTGCTGGCTGCCCAGAGGGGAAGCAGGCAGAAGGGATGTTCCCAGGCAGCTGTGCCATCTCACCAGTCACTAGGAGAAACTACTTCATCCTGCTGCAGGTTTTAAAGAGAGAAAACTCAAACTCATCACAGGGAGTGCCAGTCCTGGCAGCATCTCCATTCCCATCTCTCTGCACGAGGATGATGCAGCAGGAGGGAAGAAGACACAGAGTGAGCTGTGGTGAAGACCTGGTCTGGCAGGTCAGGTACAACAGCAAACCAGCAGCTGATTAACTTCATCCTCTGGGTCAGCAGGAGGGTGAAAGGCAGCGTGGGAGAGGTGATGTGAAAGCTTGGGTGTGATGGACAGTGAGTCCCAGCACAACCTGAGCTGGTTTTCATTGCCTATGAACCCATCCTTCCACCACAGCACATCCAAGACCCTTTAGCTTTTCCACCACCTCCTTTCAAGCTTTCAGAAGGAGGCAGTTTTGCAAAAAGGCCCTGTGGCCAGAGCAGACAGCCCTCACACCTTGATCCCTGGCTGATGCACTGGACAGCAGCTGCTTTGAAGCTGTCTCTGCCAGCACAGAAAGCTCAGCCCAGCTGCAAGAGTGGGCTCCTGCTTCCAGTACGAACCTTTCTAGTGATAGTGTGGGTCAACAGCCACCCCACATGTGGGGTTAGACATTCCTCACGCTGCTCCCAGCAATTCAGCACTCTAAGAAGCAAATAGACTCTCAGGAGCATCAAGGATGTGCAAGTGCCTCTTCCAGCACCTCTGAGAGTTGAAGGGGTGATTTGAGCCTTCAGGCCACCAGCTCAAGGACTCTGACACAAAAAGCTCCCACCCTGTTCGTGCCAGTGTTACAAAACAAGGATATTGTCTCCCTCTCGGAAGGGTGGAAGATTGCTGAGCTTTCCAGCAAGGGAATTGCTTTGGGACACACAAATTCCCAGTGCTGGCAAAAACGAGTGTCCTGCAGAGCCGTCTGAAGGCAGAGCCCTCCCGAGGCTGCGGATGAACACGCGTCTGATTCAGACTTTCCAATTATGCCGGGCATTGTGTCGAAAGCAGCAGAAACTGTTTTTACAAGAGGCTGTGGGGTGGGAAACAGCAACCAAACAAAACTAAAGTCAATCAAAAGTCTTCCCCAGGCTGCAGAGCTGATGGGCTGCCTGACTGGCGACCAGCCACCGCCTGCTCAGGTCTCCCCAGGGCTGCAGAGCACCACCAGGAACACCCACAGCCACCAGGGCAGGGACAAGCTGAATACATGGCTGTGCTTTGCATGCACCCCTTCTCACAGAGGCCTTCATTTTGGGCAATATACCCAAATGCAGTAACTCAGTTGACTTGTGGTTGTAATGGGCTTGCTTTTCTTTTTTTTTTTAAGATGTTCAAAATTCTGTCGTATTTATAGACAAGGCAGGCAGAAATATTTCCATGTTTTGCTCTGCAAAAGAGGGGTTTCTCTTTCTTTTAAGAAGCAATGAAATGGTTTCAAGCTGTGTTCCTCACTGTCTACAGAGCAGAACCCCTACGTGGCAGAAGTGTTGCAAAACCTCCTCTGGAGTTTTTATGAATTTTACATATATATAAAAATATATATCTATATATACATATCTCCTAAAAAAAATCAACAGAAGGGCTTCAAAACAACAAAAAACCTGAAAGAAAGGATGTAATTCCCTGTTCAGCTTGTACTTTGAAAACAGTTTCTGTGGAGTCCAGCTAAATGTACATGGAGCACCTACAGGTATCCCATTCCCCAGTAACTCACAGGGAGAAACTTTTGAACCACCCCAAAGGGTGAGAACAACCTCACAGAGGGTGCTCTGCCACCCCCAGAAGGAATCCCACCGCTGCCATGATTCAATTTGCCCATAAATATATATATATATGACAAAAGGATGGAAAGCCTTGGAGGTGGCACATCAGCCAAGCCACCAGCTTCCCTCGGCTGATCCCATCTCCCAAACCCAGGTGACTGCCGTGGCTCCAGCATTCAGAATCCCCCTCTCTGCTGCTGCTTTGCCTTTGCTCATCCCCCTGAAAGCACAACCCATCTGCTCCCCTCTGCTGTTCCCTGCTAGGGAACCACTCGAGGCTCTCCACAGAGCTGTTACACGGCAAGATGTTCTTTGACATTTCCAATGCGACTTTTGTGTGTGAAACATCTCGCTCCGACGGGCGCCTGAGAAGCGCTGGGGGAGCCATGGCAACGGGAGCACAAAGCACCATTTATACCTCTTGTATCTCCTGGCAATCTTTGCTTGGGTCTGTGGGTCCCTGATTTCTGTCCACTGTCACACAGGGCGCAGGATCTCATGAAGAGTTGCTGCTTTGGCTTTGAAACTACCTTGATAGCCAAAAAATCATTAATGAGTGAGTGGAGCCAGTGATGCTTAGAGAGAGCTGGGGAGAGAGGAAGCCCCAAGCTGGAGTGGTGCAGGGAGATGACCAGGGATGGTCCCACTGATAACATGAGACAACTGATAGGTCAGGGTGACCTGTAGGCATGGCCCAAGCACCTGGGGAGGAAGAAGCTGCTCCCCACTGGGGTTTATTTGGGCTTAGAGATCATTCTGGGGAAAACAAGGTATTTTTTCTGGCAGCTTTTACAGAGCATCTCCCGGCCCACAGAAGGCTGCAGGAGGCACATCATCCAGCCCTCATCCTCAACCCAGTACCCACCTCCAGTCTTGCCAGAAGGGCTGTTTCCAGCCCAGCAATGCCCTTCCTGTGGACACTGACTCACACTCATGGGCAGCACAACAGGATGCTCTCCATGATGATCCTGAGCACTGTGCCCTTTCCATGCCTACTGCATTTGCCATTCCCATTTTTCTCCCCGAGTAATAAATCCCTGGAAGCAGCTGGCTCTTAGACTTTGGAAGCTGCTTACCTAGATTTTCCCAACAAAAGTGATAAAGTGACAGACCAGAGACATTTGCAGGCCAAGGAGGATGAATCAACTCCAAAGTGCACATGGAGGGATCTCCTTCTGTGGCTGGCAAACAGCAAGAGCTCCCACTTGAGTCACACGAATTCTGGCTCCTGGGAGGGCAGGGAAAAGCACAAAGCCGGAGCAGGCAGGACATCCCCAGCCAAGAGGGCTGGCAGGGATGAGCTTCCCGGCCCAGCTCCCAGCTGCTCTTGACTTACGTGCCCTGCTGTGCTCAGCCCAGAGCACAGCTCCCCTCCCACAGAACACAAAGGGCTCGCTGGGATCCAACCCCAGCCTGGAGCTGGGAACGCCTCAAAACCAGTGAGCAGAAAGAAAATGCACACGAAGGGCGTGAGCAAAGAGCAGCCAGAAGAGCCAGCCAGTAATTAATGATGGTGGTGTCCCAGCACATTGTCTCAGCCACGAGAAGATGCTCCCCATCTGCCAGCCAGGCTGCAGGAACAGCCCCATTCCCTGCCCTCCAGAAGAGCAGGATGTGCAGCTCAGCCCTTGTAGGACCAGTGTCTAATCCTAACCAAAGATCAAGATGGCTTTCTGGGAAAGCTCCTCTGCCTCAGTCCTGCAGGCTCTGCCTGTGCACCATCAAGTCAAGGCTCCCTAGCTCCCAGCCCCCTTCCAGACTTAGCTGCCGTCTGACACATTCATCCAGAGGCCTTTTCCCTTCCCCAGAATTGTTCCTGCCTTCTGCCAGGAAAATGAATCAATGCCTGGCTCTGCCTATTAATGCCAGGGAGCTGCTGCTTTCATGCCAGTGCAGAATGAAGGAACGGGCTGCTTATGCCCCGTCCCTGCCTTGCTGCCCACCCACACTGACACATCTTACCGCCTGAGATTCCACACCTGCCCATTCCCCTTCTCCCTGACCAAGCCCTGGCAGTTCTGCTCCTGCTGAGGCAATATCAGGACAAACCCCTCTCAAACACTCAGGTGGCCACAGCACTTCACCTTCCAGTCTGGCGGGAGCTGGGCGCCAAACCCCAGAGCAGGAAACATCTTGTCCCTAAAGAGAAGGAGGAAAACATATGGGTGTACTGACACACACAAAGCAGGCTTGCACAGCTTCTCCCAAAACATACAGAGCTCTTAAATGGCAGATAAACATTCTCAAGAGAGAACAGATATTCCCCCTTGAATTTGATCTTTAGAGAAAAAGGAGTCCAGCTTTGCTCTGTTTCCCATAGAGACCAGGAGCATCCTCTTGCCCAAACACACACGTCTGTTGCAGGCATGTAACCCTGGAGATTTTAAAAAGTGAGCAATCCATTTTGGTCACAAAAGCCATCACAGTGAGAGCAACAGACTTCTGTTTTGTTTTTCTCTATCAATGTCTGAGATGATATTTTTTTGATATTTTCTCCACTCCTCAGGATGTCTGAGGAACGAGGCAGTCTGGGGTCACAGCTCCGACAGTAAACAACAGCAAGCTGAGAGCACCTGCCCCCAGGATGTTCTACCTCTGCTAACATCCTTCCCCTCCACAGCAGCAGTGGAGGGAGAGGAGAAAGCCTGTCCCAACCCTCTCCTCCTGCATCCTGATGTTTATAACATCCTTAAGGTATTACTTAGCCCTGGATCAAGGCAGATGCATCCCAGGAGCCTCTTGGGAAGCCAGGGAAACATCTGCAAAACAGGGGTGGTGGCAGGAGGGTACAGTGCTTACGAGTCATAGTCCTGGATGATCTGGCCAACAGCCCAGATGGCTGACAGGTACTCGTTTGTCCCCAGGGGGTTGATGTAGTGCAAAGAGGAGGGCTCCTGGGGGTTCCCATTGGAAGCTGTGAAGTCAATCCCAACCTGGAGGGCAAGAGAGATGCAGAAAACCATCCTCTGTTAGCAAATGCCACCAGAGACCTGCCCACCAAGCCTCCATTGCTGTGAGGCCCACACACAGTTCCCTCAAACCTCAAACTTTGGAAAAAGTTCAACAAAATCCATTTCTTCACCTTCCCTGCAAAAAGTTGATTAAATACTACATTAGGCAACGTCATTCACTTTTTCCCCTCCAGTTTTCATCAATGAGCATCAC
The DNA here is from genome assembly GCF_963513975.1 of Fringilla coelebs. Lineage (NCBI taxonomy): Eukaryota > Metazoa > Chordata > Aves > Passeriformes > Fringillidae > Fringilla > Fringilla coelebs. The sequence goes on along the minus strand of NC_140040.1, from coordinate 6,538,835 downwards.
ATGAGGTGTCCCCAAGCAGCCCCTGCTCCTGGAGCAAGCCACCACCCCCACCTCCAGCTGAGGACTCTGGCTGCCATCTCCCAGCTGCACAGGAACTGAGCAGCCCCAGGGCCACCAGGGCCACCTGGCTATCTGGATCTCAAGGTCTTTGACCAAAGCATCACAACCCTGAGCAGACCTTTCCCTGCAGGCAGGAGGACCTGCTCTTCACCAGGCTTCCCCAGGGACCAATATATGCTGAGCTCGCAGGGGACTCTGTCAGGGAGGCACTAAATTAGGCTTTCTATTTAAAGGCATTTGTAGAAATGCCTATCTCAGACCCAGATAAATCTGGCCAGGAGAGGAGAGATGCTGAGCCACCCGATTTGATGTGACTGGGAAGGAAGAGCTGGGACCAGGCAGCGTGACTGCACTCCACTTGTTTGCTTTGCAAAGAGGCAAAACCCAAAATAACTCCACTGCCTAAATTGAGCTCAGGGATTTTGAGAGAGACTTTGCTCTGTATCCATAATGGGAGAGGATGAATGGCAGTTTGCCTGAGAAGGGACCTTGGCCTGGCTGGGGCAAGAGGACATCACAGCCCAGGACGTGCCACCACCTTGTGCCAGGGGGGCTGGAAAAACGGCATGGCAGGACAAGGGAACACGATTAAACTGCCAGAGAGGGGGCTTGGATGGGAGATAAGGGAGAAATGTTGCACGATGAGCGTGCTGAGGCACAAGTTGTGCAGGGAAGCTGTGGCTGCCCCATCCCTGGAAGTGCTTAAGGCCAGGCTGGACAAAGCCCTGGGCAAACTGGTCCAATGGAAGTTGCCCTGGGCAAACTGGGCCATGGCAGAGGGGTGGAACAAGATGATCTTTGAAGGCCCTTTCCAACCCAAACCATCCTACGGTTCCATGAAGACCTAACTTCTCTGTAGAACAACTGCATGGCCTCACCAAACCTGTGGTTCACCTCTGGAACACCCCTGCACCCAGCTCTGGCCAAGCCACCATGGCCAGAGAGCAAGAGGGAAACTGAGGCACGGGGCAGGGGCTCAGTGGAGTCAGACAGGCTCATGCAAATGTCATCAGGAGCAGCACTCAGCAATGGGTCAGAGAGGGACTCAGCTGGTCTGCTCCCCACACAGGGCACACAGCTGAGCCCAAACCCCTCTTCTCTGGCTTCAGCCCCCTCTCCCTCGGTGGGGAGGGCACCAGGGGTCCTTCCAAATTGCAGGGGGTGTGTGCAGCATCCTCCTGCCAGCTCAGGTGTGTCTGCAGCATTCCCTTTGGAAACACACCCTTTGGACCAAAGATGCCTTGGCAGGAGGAGGAGGAGCCCTCCAATAACCAGCAGATCTTGAGACGGGGGGAAAATTTCTGCATTCAAACCTAATTCACACCAGAGCTCTGTACTACCAATAAATTCACTGATTTTCTCTTCTATTCACTCTCCAGCACCAAGACCAAAGCACACAGAGGCAGAACAGCACACAAAAAGCTCTCCCAATCATTGCTGTTCCTATGGCAACTCTTCCTCCTCCTCCTACTCTTCCCCCATCATGTTTTCAGAAAAAACAACAAAATACAAACTGATCTAACTGCGAGTGCCTGCAGCTCTCTGGGTACTGCACCAGGAAAGTTTGGAGAAATTGAGAAACCCACTTCTGCATTGTGCTGGTTTCACTCAGGATTGCCATTCTTGCTTATTTACTCCTGACAAGCTGTGGTCCAGCTTGAAAGAAGGAGGAAATGTCAGCAAAAATGCAGAAAACTATCTCTATAACATCCCAAAGCCTCCCATCTGGGTTCAGAATAAGGAGAGCTGCCATTAAAAAAATGAGGGTGGTTAAAGCTTGAAACAGGGAGAGAAGTTGGTGACTTTTTGTAAAGGGTCAGAAGGTCTTTTTGAAAGTCTGGCCTCCAGCCAAAGTCCAGCCAGCTCCCTCCATGCTACTGGATGTACCTCAGCCTCCCCAGAATCCCCAAACCCACATGGTTTAACAGCAAAATGGGCAGCTCCTCACTGTCAGGAGAAGTCACCCCAAACTGGTGCCAAACCTCACACTGAACCTCACTCCCCAGTTCTGCCCATCACATGTGTCACTACTACTGGGCAAAGAGAAGCAAAAATCCTTACAGTGAACATCAGCTGGCAGCCTCCCAGGATGTAGTCCAGGAAGGAGAAATCTCTGGTTATCTGAAAAAAAAAAAAAAACAAAAACAAAAAAAAGAGCAGGGTTTCAGCAATTGTCATCATTGTCATCATTATCCAGGCGATGCAGGCCCTTGGAAACACAGGAGAGGCAGAGGATAAGGGATGGGGGGAGCTGGAGAAGACCCAAGCTCAGCCAGGGCTGAAGGAAACATCTCAGTAACATACTCACTTTGCAGGACTTGACAATGATGATCCCAGAGTTCTTGTAATTCTTTTTCTTCTTTTGCTTTTTGGGGTTAATGCACTCCAGCTCGAGCTGTAACACACGAGACAGACCCTTCTGTGAGAGCTGGGCTGGCTGTGCCACGGGGCTGCAGATGCCAGCAGCAGCACGTCCTGGGGGCAGCCTCCCCCCAGTGCTGAAGAGGAAGATGTTATTGCCAGGCTACAGGCTGCAAATCCAGAGGAACAAGGGGCTCAGTGTGTGCCTCTGGCACTACCACCTTGTGCAGCCCTAGACAGGGCACTTTGGTGCCTTTGTGCCTCAGTTTCCCCAGGCAGGAGACTCAATGCACCACCCATGGTGTTTCACACCTCTCCGTGCCTTGGCCAGGATCTGCTGGCCTGCAATCCTGGTGAACACAGCAGTGCAAAGCTCTGCTGTCCAGGGCTCTTCACAAAGCCCTTCAGCCAGGAGGGATCTGCCAAGGATCCTGGCCAGCACCTCGGGGCAGAACGGGGACAAAACCTTTGGCACAAAACCTGTGTGAGTCGCACTCCTGGGGACCGGGCTGCCCCAGCAGCAAGTCACACCTGCCCTTCTGCCCCCACACCACACAGGGCACCTCCAAATCATGGGTGCTGCTTGGGACACCCAGCAGAGCCTGATTTTCAGCACAGTCAGCTCAGAGGTTTTAGCTACAGCCAGAGCCTGGCTCACTCATGGTGCGGGTGGAAGGAGAAGGGAATTCGGACTTGGCTTCTTCTGAGCACAGATTGAGGGTGCAAGTGCCAAAGTCTACCATCAACCCTGAGCAGCCCCTTCCTCATTCTTCCCCAAAAGCATGTCAGCTCTTACAGGAGAGGCATCTTGGGCTTCACACAACCTGGCCACCGAGGTCTGGAACTCCCCGATGAAGTCGTGTCCCCCATCGCTGTCGTAGTCGTAACACACCACCTGGGGTGGAAGGAGCAAAACCAGCCTCAGAAACAGCAACTACCTCCTGCCAGAGCTGCTGAAGCCCCCAGCCTCTCCTGCTGGAGACCCCAAAGAAGGAATTTTTTGTTGCTTTGGGGTTGTTAATAAGCCAGCCGTGGGGGTTCAGACGTTTAAGAGTCAATCCCAGAGGCTGATCCCCACAGAGGGCTCCCCACTACCTTTATCATCTTCTCCATCTCTCCATCACACAGCGACACCAAAGGCACAGTGAATGGCTTCCAGACAGGGTCCAGTGTGTATTTGATCACCTGCAGGGGGGAGCACAGGATGCTGTTACCATGGGCACACCCACAGGTACAGGAAGCAGGGACACATCTCCAAGAGTGACCCTGAAGCAGCTCCTGGTGGGCCAGGCCAGGCAAGCTGTCTCAGCCCTCCCCTGCCTCCATAATTGAGACACAGCAGCTTCCCCTTCTCAGGCTGCAGCAGGTGTGAGTTAAACCAGGTTTGTTTTCATTGTGCTGGGTGATTTATCCCCCCACGGGAGCAATTAAGGAAATCTGCCTGAGAGAACAGCTGTGGCACACTGGGCAGCAGGGGCACAGCAATGCCTGAGCACGGGCACAGCCACTCACTGCTCAACCTCCAGGCCAGCAGCTACTACTTCTGCCCTCTGCATCCCACTGCTTGCCCCCTGCTCGTTGCTTACAGCCCCCCAGCACCCAAACACAGCCTGAATCCATCTGGGCTCTGACCACTGAGAAGATGGAGCAGCAAGATGCTGCAACCAGCCCTGGAAAGCCAAAACAGCTCAGGGCACATTAAGCTCTCTCGTCTCATCTGTGTAACATCTGCTGCCTGGGCTGGAGAAATATTAATTGATGCTTTTTGACATTTCCTGAGAGAATGCAATTGCTTAGTAGAAATCTAAGCAAACTGGAGCGGGCTCCAGGCACACGCTGTGTACATCAGAGGTGCCTGCAGGGCAGGCAAAGATCCCTTTTCACAAAGGTGTGGTGCACACAAAGAGAGATTCACAGGGATGCTCAGAAAGCCAGGCACAGGCAGCAAATTAACCCTTCCCTGTGCAAGGCACACACAGGGATTCTGGTGTGAAGGACTTTGGATCTTTGCAGCCGGGACAGTCCCTGCACAGAGCAGTGAGGAAGAGATCCATGGCTGCTGCTGTGGGCAAACAGCTGCACAGCACCTGGGACTGGCATCTTGTCTGACAGCCAGGCTCTTCCTGAGAGTGGGGGGAACCTGACACTGCTGAACAGTTCAGCTGAATTTGTAAACGCCTCCTCCAGGAGCCTGGGAGAGCAGGGGGAGCCCACACGTCCCCAGGTGCTGCCCACAGGCTGCCAGGTCACCAGGGTGGGTGGGGGAGGATCCAGAGCTCCAGCTGAGCCTTCACATCTGTGCTTGGACAACAAGCTGCAGCAGTGCACCCATCCTGCCCTGTCTGCTGGGGCAGCAGAAATGCCAGCACCACCCTGAATGCTGGTTCTGTTCCTGCACTGGAAGCTGCAAGAATGGAGAATTTTATTGCTTCATATCCAGCCTCAAAGCACAAAGATGGTCACAGCATCACAGAATGGTTTGGGTTGGAAGGGGCCTCAAAGGTCATCCAGTTCCAATCCCCCACCGTGGGCAGGGACACCTTCCACTGGACCAGGCTGCTTCAAAACCCATCCAACCTGGCCTTGGACACTGCCAGGGATGGGTCACCTACTGTGGTACCCCTCTCAGGGCAGCTGATGTATGCAGGCCTGGTAAGGTGGAGGCTGTTGGAGCACCCATTACTTGAAAGAAAACTTGTCTAGACCTTGATCCAGGGAGACAGAACACTGGGCAGCAGCTCAGAGGAAACACCAGTACAGACACCTGCTCCCCACAAAGCTGACACACTTTCAGACATGCCAGCAGTGGCTGGTGCACAGTCACCTTCCCATGCCTCTTCCAGAAGGAAGGGCTGGGGGCCACTCCAAACCCCCACATCTGAGAAACACATCTTGTTGAGTCAAAGCCCAGCTACACACACTGAATCACGAGGGAAAAAACACGTAAGGTCCCAGCCTGCTCCCACAGAAACACAGGAGAAATACCAAGGTTGATGTGAGCTGAATATGCATGGAAAGGTGTGTGGGAAAGCACCAAAAAATAAACAGCAGAGCTGAGCTGTAAGGATGGCCTGCACTGGTACCACAGGACACAAGGCATTACCCACATGCTGGTGCTCACGTGCGTGTGGGTGTGTGAGCGAAGGAAATCCTCACGGACTTTGCACAGAAGTGGTAAAACCAAACATATGGAGAGACTTTGTAAACAAACACCACTTCCCCCTTCCACCTGAGCTCCCCCTGTGCTTGGTTACAGCAGTTTCCTGTGATGGTACAGCTCCTTAGCCAGGCTTTGAGGGGACAAGGAAAGGGATGGAGAAAGAAGGGGGTGAGGTGGGGTGAGATGGACCTCTCTTGCTCTGCCATGGAAGCTGCTGTGAGTCCCCCCCACCAGTGATTCCCCCTCCTCTCTCTGCCAGCTGCCAGGAACTATGTGCAAACAAAAAAGAGCCATGAAACAAGCTCTGAGGAGAAGAAAGAAAGCAGTTGAAAAGTACTTATTAGTCCATTGTTAAAGCAAAATCCAGCCCTTTTCTCCCTGCCTATGCTGTGCCTGGTCTTCCTAACACCACTGGCTTCAGCAGCTTGAGAACAGGACCAGCTCAGATCAAATGACCACAGCAGGTATAAATGAGGGAGAGGAGGGGTCAGCTGGCCCTGCTCAGACCCACCAAGACCCTGGTACAGCTCTGTGCCTGCCTGGCTGTGGCTCATGAGAGACACAAGGCTGGGTGCTCATGCACTGAAACTGGAGGTGCCTCAACACCCAGCTTAGCTGGAGGTGTGGCAAAAGCTCATTTTAACTTTCCCCACCTCACACCACCTCCCTCCACCATCTCCCCAGGGCACAGCTCATCCTGATGCTCCTAAAAGTGGAGGGAGAGCGGCCCAGAGCTCAGTCTAAACCCAGGGTGAGACTGGAGATTATCACAGGCTTCAAGACCATCTCCCTCTCTACATGTTAGATACAGCAGGGCACAGAAAAGATTTCAGGACTTTGCTGCCCCAGTGAACCTTCATCTGCTGGAGTCCAGCAGCCTCAACTGGACACCAGGAAGCAAGCTGTAAGGTCTTGAAACCCCTGGATCCCACCCTGCTCTAGAGGCAATGGATGAGATAACACCATGAAGGGCAAGGGGGGCTGCTGTGAGGATGGAGGTGTCTCAGCAGCTCAGGCTGGAGTTTTGCTCACCTCTGTTCTGTGAACCAGCATCCACTTCCCATCATCACCTGGTTTATAAAACTCCAAGAAGGGGTCTGACTTCCCAAAAAGGTCCTGGAAGGAGAAGAACAGGATGGGTTACGTGGTCCAAGAGAGATGTTTCTGTGTCACTGCCAGCCCTGCAGACACTCTCCTGTCCTCGTGGGGCCAGCTCAGGCACGCTGGCAAACAGGCAGCACCCACAGGCAGTGTCCTGCCCACCTCCCTGTCCTGGTGTGTGAATCCCCTCGATTTCCCCAGCACATTTTGTGAGGTGGGTGTGTTGGCACCCCAGCGTGAGCCTGTACCCAACAAGCTCTCTGGACACAGATGCCACGGAAAACGAGCCCAGCTGGGAGGCAGCTGCCTCTGGGCTTGGAAAAACATCCAAAGCCTCAGAGGAAAAACAGAATTTTGAAGTGCATGTCTTGGGGGAGAAAGGAAGAAAATCCACCCTCCTACACACAGCAGTAAAGCATAAGCAGAGGAAGTCTTTAAGGAGCGAGCTGCCCTGGTGTTGACAGGGATCATGTAACACGCTGAGATACGCAGCCCTGAGTCAGTGTGTGCTGCCTCTGCTGCCAGCTCTCCTCAGATAATCCTCGACAAAGGGCTCTGCTGTACGAGGAGCGTGCACACACACACAGCCCTGCCGGGATCGGCCGGGGCTGCCTCGGCACCCGCAAGGCGCCGACAGGGAAACTCCAGCTTTTCTAGGCAGAGCTTTGCTCCCATTCACAAAAAAACCGAGGAGTGGTTAACAAGACATCAAATCCCAAATATTCCAGACAATCTCTAGAGAATTCAAGTTATTTCAGTTGGGTTTTCCTCCCAGAGGAGGGTGGGTGTCTGAATCGTTCAAAGAGCTGGAGGAACTTTTTATGGGTTTGTGCTTCTGGGTGATGCAGTGGGGATGTGAGGGGCTGTGCATGGGGAAGGAGGGAAGGTGGATACTGCAGGTCCTCCTGTCCACAGCAAGCCCAGGAGATGGCAGCTGGGATGGACATGGGTTCTAGCAATGTCCCAGCATAAAATCCATCAACATTTCTGTCTAAATCCTGTTTCTGAAGCCAGCCAGAAAGTAAATCACTGCAAAGTGTTTTGGCTTGGGGAAACTACAACTTGCTTCAGTCAAAATTCTTCTGCAGAGAAGCAGACTGTAAAGACACTCTGGTGAGATGAGGCTATTTTTTTCCCTACCCTTTTTCACACATTTGTGGGACAGAAACACAAGCCATTCCTTCTGCAGCTTTGTGGCTACAGCACAGCTCTGATCCTGCTCACCCACCACCCGGGCTTGGCACTTGCAGGCTTCACAGATGGATTAAAGAACCAGTGGTGAGCACCTGACCCTGCCTGTGCTGGCTTAACCTCCAACCCAAGGCAGCTGCACCAGCAGCAGCCCAGCGTGGGCTGGTGGAGGCACCGGGAGCTTTGAAGGATTTGCTGCCATCCCGCTGGATCAGCCTGGCTTGCGAGTCCGGTCGGCCTTGTTCTGCTCAAAGCAGGGGGGGAGATGCCTCCAAGCCACAAGATTGTGGGCTGCTATTTTAAAACATCAAGCCCACACACATCTCACCCCTGCAAACCTGGTGGGAGGTGGAAACTGAGCAACCAAAGGAGCTCGGCAGACCAGATCGATCCGCAAATCGATCCAAGAACCGAAATGATCCAAACTGGTTTGAACACACCGTGGAGAAGGAGGGTGGAGCTGGCAGTTCCAGCAGATACAGCTCCCTAAATCACAGCTCCAGCAGCAGCCCTGGCTCGCAGCACTCACTGTCCCCCAGCCATGCTGAAGCATCACTGCCCTCCTGCTGTCCCCACTGCAGCGGCGGCACGGACAGCTCTGGGCTTCACACGGCCGGTCCCAGGTGGAAACACCTCCTCTTCTGCAAGATATTTTATCTTCCAACAACTCTGCCAAGAACTGATCATAAGGTATAAGAGCCCCAGGCTGAATCTACTGCTGACATGGTCCTGCTTTGCAGTTTCAACATTTAAATCAAGGTAGTGAGATGCAGGTGGAGAGAATGGAATGTGATGGGGAGGAGGACCTGCCTGCAGCCTCAAAGAGATCCCAGCCTCAGGGCAGCCACGGCAGAAGGAGCTTCTGGGGGCTGAGCACTGCTCCAGGCTGGGTTTGTGGCTTCAGCTTGGTGTGTGCACTGAAGATGATCCCACCACAAAGTCCTGTGAGATCCGGTCCCTTCCTATAACGTCCGAGCCTGTAGCCGTGCTCCCAGCTCCATGCTGTGTGGTACAGGATGCTGCAACTCCCCAGGCTGCAATCTTAGTCTTGGTTTTCTTTTGTTTATTCAATTTTTCACTGTCTTTCCTAAGCTTAAACAAGTTTTACCCAGCTCCCACAGCTGCATTTCAACCATAACCAAAAATGACACAAAAATACTGTTTTTCATCCAATATCCTTGTTCAAGGGCCAATTTAATTTGCATGAAATGACCCGAGCATCCTTTGCTCATGAGCAGGACTTTGAGCACTGCAACTCTGTCCTGCAGTATTGGAATTGGCAAAAAAACCTTCTCAGTTCTTGGTGACAGCAGGTGGTCACTGAGCACAACCTTTCTGGGGACACCTACAGATGAAATTGAGCTGTTTGTTGTCTGTTACCTTTGAACTGGGGGATTTGGCTCCTTGCACTGGGCAGGGTAGGCAGAAGGGTGAGTAAACAGCCATTTCCAACAGGTGGGGAAAACAGCTTGGATAAACCAGATACCCACTGAGTTTTAACAGCAGGACTGGGTGAGCCCCATCTTCTGCCCCAGCAAATACCCTCCTGCCTGGCTGCTGCTTTACCCTGTTTTCAAAGAAACTGAGAGCCATCCTGCCAGTGAAACAAGCTCTGGAGAGACTAGAAGAAGGAAAAAATAATATTCCCATGGATTGCTTAGCAACAGGAGTGGTTCAAGAGGAATAGCTCTGGTTGCCTGGTAAATAAGGTCAGAAGATGCTGCTCAGAGAGGCTTTAAGAACTGTTTCCTGTGCACCACATCCAAAGCAAAGCTCCTGTGCTACCTGCCTCTGGGAGATCCTCACTTCCTGGGAGAAGACAGGCCCTACCCTTTGATGCAGAAGCAGATCTTTGCCCCATTTCCACAGGGGCTGAAGGTGACAAGCCAGGAGCTCTCAGCTCGTGGACTCAAGGGTCATCAAAACTTCCAGTTCTGTCAGGAGGCAATTCCAAACAGTAAATCTGCTGCTGTCTCTGAGACATGCTGATGCCACACAGAATCCTTCCATCTGGAGATGTGTGATGAAGAACAGCGACAAGAGGGAAACTGAGGCACAGCTGTACCCAGCAGCCAGAGGATCTCACCCAGTTTCACCCTGAAGTCTTCTCCAGTGGGACTGCTTTCTGTCCCTGCTGCACCCAGAGCAGAGATTTCTTTAGATCCCAAGGGCAGGAATTTAACATTGCATCCCCAGACACAGCTCCACTCACCTTTTTATCCAGTTTTCTGCCAGCCATGCTCAGAGTAATCACCCTGTTATCCGAGAGCTCCTGGGCAGCTATCTGAAAGACAAGGGAAGGCTGCATGCATCTTCAGCATAAAAAATTAAGCTTCTGGTAAAAAACACAACCCTTTTCTTGAGTGTTATGCTGGACTTGGTCTCACATGGCTTTTCTGCACCAGGGCTCAATCAAGACCTCCAAGGAGGAGAAGCCTCCAAGGACTGAGCAAGAGGAAGGAGAAGCCATCTAAACCCTTGCCAGCAAGATGTGCCAACTCACCCTCCATGTCCTGGGCTGGGCATGGCAAAAACATCCTCAGGGGAACATTTCCCTTGGGGGAAATGCTGGTGGAACCCAGGATTGAGCCATGTCTCCAGATGACCACATGATAAGGCAGCCCCCAAGGATGAAGAGTCCAGGAGTGCTCCTGAGGAGCTGCAGCAGGCAGGAGCACAGCCCAGAGCCCTTCAGCTGGAGAGACTTCATTCTCACGTGCTCCAGAAGGGCTTTGGCTGCCAGCCCCCAGTGGGCCAGTTTTGTCTGCATTATGGTCTAATCAGTCTCTTGGTATTTTAAAGGAATGTTTTTAACAAAACCCCACATTTATTCACTTTTATTGCAAGCCATTTTCTGAATCACTTGTCTTTTTTTTCCTGCCCAAGCATCTGCTCTCTTCCTCTCCTTTCTCTGATCTCTTGAGGTGGGCTGAGCTGTTCCCCAGCATTCCCAGCTGCATCCTCCTTCTCCCAGGGCAGGAGGCAGCCCCAAACAGCCAGGAACACTGCATGGACATTGTCCCTGTGCACAGTGTCCCAAGCATGGCTGTTTGCTGGCTCCCACAAGGGGCTGTCCTGCACTGAAATTATGCAGTGTCATTACACCAAGGCTTCAAGAAAAACTTGCAGAACTCCAGGGGACGATTTTCTAGAGAAGGAGCAATCAGAGGGTTATTGGCACTTAGGAGAGCTGGGGAGTTGGCAGAGATGAGGAGGCAGAGATGCAGCTTCTGCATCTAGGTGGCTGGGGGAGGGGATGAGCCACAGCTCCTGGACAACCTCCTGCCCTTCCCATGGTGGACACACCTCTTTGGTCCACAGAGGACCCATTCACTGCATATGGACCCCAGTTTCCCCTCTGCTCCATACAGGAGTTCCCTACTGCCAATGCCATGGAATTACTTTTCTCTCCCACCTAGTCCCTGGTGGGTGTAAGCAGTCACCAAAACCAGCAGGAGGAAGAGAAACTGTAGGGAAGAGGATGAAATTTGCCCTTTCTTCAGCCCCACAAAAGCATGCCCAGCTGGAATCCAGCACTTTGGTGCTCCTGTAGGCTATGTAAAAGCCAGGCTGTGCAGACAGGCCAGGAATGTCCTTGTGCCACCCTGCCACAGGTTGCTGGTGGCATCTTGGCATAGACAGTAAAAACATCCCCACCACTATGTCCAGCAGAGGGGTGCAGCAAGATTTTAAAGGTTTAAAGGTGTTGCAAGATTTTAAAATTGACTTCTACAAACACAGAGTTTTGCTTTGGGATCTCCTCTCTTCCAACTCAGGGACCCCCACACAGTCCCATCTGCTCAGCCAAGGCTCTTCTGCTGCAGTCACATGTGTGGCACCTCAGCTAGGAAAATGGATAGCTGGGCCAAACTGAAGGGAATGAGGGCAAGGAAGTCAGGCTTTGGCTCCACACTCCTGAAGCCTGTTCCTCCAGTGGTGCCCACAGCCTGTGCTCCAGCACTGCACCAAGAGCAGGGAAAGGTGCCCAGCACACACGACCCTGTTATCATCACCCAGGCCAGGACAACAAAACCAGATCAAGAAATTGTATCAGTTCTACAAAATTAAGCAGATGTCTCTGCCCCTTGGATGTTTAATGGCACATTAGTGACAGAACAGGACCTTCCTTTTTCTAAAGCATGTAGCCTTTGAACTTGACTGGAAACTTTTCCAGCTCTTCCCACTCAAGCATCAGATGGGATGTGAGAGCCTTGGGAATGGCCCCACTTCTGAACCTCACTGTGGCTTTTCCTCTTGCATTTAAAGACTAACTGCAGCAATTAGGAGAGAAAAATAGCTTCCCCTAAAGCAAACAGCACAGGGATGCACCAGGTCCCAGGCTTTTAAACCTTTCCAGTGCTTTTAAACCTGACAGAAGTTTAACTCCTTGCTGGCCTTTCCTTCCAACAACTTTGCAGCCCAGCTGCACATTTCACAAAACCCGTAACACAGCAGAGATCCAAAAATGATGGGAGCTGAGGTAGAACAGAAACACACCTAAATTTAGTCTCTTCTTTTTGAAAAAGAACATTGCTGAAGAGATCCGCAGCAGGAAGGCCACTGCCCGAAGGGGTCTGGATCAGAAGCAGTGGCTGTTGCCATGAGAGTTGTTGCCATGGCACATCCTCATCCTACAAACAAAATCACCCATCCCTGCAAAAGGAATGAGCCCTATTACCTGTCACTGCACCACAGAGGTCTGAGCAGGCGCCTTCTACCAGATAACAAACAGCAGCAGCAGAGATTTACTTTGTACTTCTCCAGACTGAGGCATTTTGTATTTCTGAGACTGCTGAAGCAGAAGTTGAAGACTCACAGTGCTAAGCACAGGACAGACACTGAGCAAGGTCCTGTCCCAAATAAACTGTCCCAAATAAACTGTCCCCCAAACAGATCCAAGTGGCCAGGAAAACAAGAGGCAAATGGAAAAATGTTCAAGAGAGACACTGCAGTCTCCTGGAGCCCCTGTGTGCCCTGCATTGCCCCCACCCAGCTACACAGCCCAGCAGCAACACAAAGGAGCCAGCCTACCGTGATCATGCCCTTCCCAGCTGGCTTGCCATTCCCCAGGAGGAGAGTCCGTGTTATTTTCTTGCTGGAGACAATCTAGAGAAGCCAAAGACAATAAAGCCATGATTGTACAAGTGATCAAAAGCAGACTCATAAGCAACTGATCATTGCTCATGTTGGTGAATTCAGATGAAGCATTTGCAAGAGTAGAAGAAAGGCACCAATATGCAGGGATGGCTGTGAGAGTGGGAATATCACCAGTGGCACCCCAGCCCTCGGGGTGCAGAGAAGTGACAGCATGGGAGGCTGAAGCATCACTTCCCACTGAAGCCAGGGACCAGGGCAGGAGATCAGTGGGTCCTCACACAGACAGAACCACTGCAGTCTGTGTTCTGTTCCCACCAACATCACCACACCTCCCTCAAGGCCCATTTCACACACTTCTACCATGACCCCTGCTAGCACCTTGACTTCAGGACATGTTTCCATGGGTGGATCCTGATTACAAGCTGGATGCTGTCCCCCAGCATCATTCTGGACCCCCTGAGCAGGGACAGCACCCTCAAAGGCATGTTCTTCCCTTCACTTCTGGTTTGTAACAGGACAGACAGAATAAACTGGGAAATTAATTAAACCCTTGAGAACCCAGCTCAGCGAGTTTCAGTCTCCTTCAGGTCTGGAGAACCTGTAATTTTTCCTTATGAGGTGCAGATGCCCACATGGAGATCCAGCAACCTGCTGGAACCACCTGTGCCCTGATCCCACATCCAGTGGGGCCCCCTCGAGTCTGGATGAGCTTTAAAGGTCCCTTTCTACCCAAACCATTCTGTGATCCTGATTCTTGCCATTTCAAAGCAAAAGCCCTTTACATTTGTGAGGAGCCAGCCAAGTGCCAGTGCTTTTGGTGCACAGGAATCACAGCCAGTGTAACCAGATCTTTGTGCTGCAGAGTCACACGCAGGAGCAGCAAGGTTTCAGCTGTGTCCTTGTGTCCATGAATTCTCTGCTTCCAAGACTTTCACAAGCAGCCCTTGCTGAGCTGCCCCACGCTGGAGGTGGATGTGTTTCAGCCCAGCAGAACTAACAGTAAAGGATGGGTTTAAGCTGAACCACTGAACACAGGCCAGAGCTGTTGCCTGCATGGTCTCTTAACTCCTGCAAAAGCAGAATTAGGTCATCACAGAGCACTTCCAAAATTCCAGTCATTAAACTCCAAACTCTGTAAATGTCAGTGCTCTTCTAACATGTCAAGCTCTTGAGCTGGCAGTGGTAAAGTCCCTGGTGCCTGCCACAGGCAGTGCCAAGCTGCCCTCTGTGTAACAAAGCAATTGTGCTCATGAGCCTCCCCGAGCACCTGGGGCTGGCTCCCCATGCTGACCCACCTGTTACAGCACTTCCTTCCTCCCCAGCCCCAGCACTGAGCACCACAGAAGCAGTTTCTCTACATTTGTGCCAGGTACCACAGCAGCCCTCAGCTGCTGGATGCTGCAAAAAGATGGAAAAAATCCCCCTCATTCCCAGCTTCTGAGCCAGAGGACAAAGACATTTGGAGAATGCAGCTGCCAGCTTCTAACAGGGTCTGGGCTCATGAATGAAAAAACCTTCCAAAAACTTATAAATTACATTGTGTCCCAAAAGCTTTTCCACGGGAAGAGCAGAAGACACATTCCAGCACCAACATGCTCAAGCAGGAGGAATGGTTTGCCACACAACAGCAATGGACGAAACTTTTAGAAAGAGAAAACCCAAACTGAGAAAGAAAGGCAGACTGCATGCATCTTAACTTTAAACATCTGGAAGTCTCCCAAGCCCAAAATGGTCATCAGAGCCCTTACTACAACCCATGGAGAAGACAGAGGCAGAAGCTTCAGCTGATGTCCCTGTGCCAGCCCCAGCAGAAACCCACACCACGACTAGCTTAGACTGGAGCGAGCAGACATTCCCTAATGTGGAACAGTTCAACCTCAACAGCTGAAGTGTGACAAGCAAATTACATTAGTCTTTCCAGGAAGGAGCCAGAAAACTTTGCATGGGGTAAGAAGAAGAGCTGTAAGCTCAGCACATCCCTGTGTCTGAGGTGTTTTGGGGTGCCCTTGCTGCAGGGAGCCCCGACTCACCGTGCCCAGGGTGCAGGAGAACTCGCCCAGGAAGTCGTGCTCATACAGCTGTGTGCTCGACTTGTCCTGGTCAAACAGGGCAAACTTGAGCTTCTGCACCTCCTCAAAGTGGTAGTCAATGATGAACTTCTTGGCAAAAGCTGGGTTGAGGTTGTTCACAGCTGTCTCTGTCCTGTCCAGCTGCAAAGAAAAAGAGACATTTAGGCAAGTGCATCTTTGTCACTGAAACTGAATTCAGCCAGAGCCACCCAGAAACCCCATGGTGACCACAGAATGAGCACACCAAGCCCTCAGCAGAGCTGTCCCTAAACACAGGCTGTGACACCCAGGTGCACGAGCTGGGATCCACCCAGACACACGATGGCACGTCATGCAGAGCTGCCTCCCCGAGGATGGGGTGCATGGACAGCCCTCCCCACCCAACAGCCAGGATGGAAGTGCCCACCCAGACAAGGCTCAGCATGGACTTGAGGATCACTGAAGCCAGAATTGCTTCATTTGCTTCTAAGCCCTATTCTGCCACGAGCTGGGGCTCTCACACACCTCTGAGCCTCAGCAGACCCTCACAGCTGCAGTGCCAAACTTGTTTCTTCTAGTCTGTGCAGCCAGCAACAAGGAGAAGCAAAACAAGAAATGTCACGAGCCAGAACACAACTCTCTAGCATCTCCCTCTAGAACTCAAAGTTTCTTCTTTGTTGGCCTTCCATAGGTAAAAAGATAAAAAAACATCACCACAGTCCCTTTTTTCATAGATTTCATCAAGCATTAGTAGCAACAAGAGGCTGGAAGGGCCCAGAGACAAAACTTCAGTAGATATTGCCACCAAGAGCTATGGCAAGCAGGCTGGAAGCAAGGATGTCCCTGATGAACTGGAAGGGCAGGCACAGAGAGGAGGATGGAGGCTCCCCATGTGGGGAAGCACCACAGCTCCTGCAGCACCCCACAGCCAAGAGCAGGGAGAGGGGCAGAGGGAACTTGGCAGGCAGCTGGTGGAAGTGTGGCTTTACAACACTGCCTGGCACAGGTGGTCAGGAAGCCTCGTGTGAGCCAAAACAACACCCTGAGCACGGTCACAAGGGAGATGCTGGAATGCTGCCCTCCAGTAATGGAACTTGTGTCCCAGACCCCACAACTCCACTGCAGGAAGGGTGATCCAGCACCAGCAGGGATCCTGTATGAGCCTGCACAGAGACAAACCCCCAGGATTTTGGCCAAGGTGTTAGAAACTGGGGAAACTGAGGCTGAGAAAAGCTGGTGTATTTACTTCTGGAAGTCCATGGGCAAGGGGAGTCTGAACTCTCATGTCAGAACCCATATTCCCCCCCAGACGTGCTGAAAGGCAGGAGACAAGGGCAAGTCTGACATGCAAGATATCCTTATGAGGCTGAAAGGGGCAGAAGGGGCAGGGGCAGCAGAGCCTGAGAGCTGAGAAAGAAACACCCACAGCTGGGAGGAATCCTCCAGCCTGCAAAGCAAGCAGGAGCTTTGTCAGAAGAGCAGCAGATGGTGGTACCACTGTTCAGCCTGGAGAAGAAAAAGCTCTGGGGAGACCTCAGAGCACCTTCCAGCCTGTAAAGAGAGCTGGAGAGGGACTTTGGACAAAGGTCTGGAGTGACAGGACAACGGGGAACGGCTTCAAACTGACAAAGGGCAGGTGTAGATTAGATGTTCTGAAGAAATTCTGGCCTGTGAGGGGGGTGAGTCACTGGCACAGGCTGCCCAGAGGAGCTGTGGTTGCCTCATCCCTGGAAGGGCTCCAGGCCAGGTTGGATGTGGCTCTGAGCAACCTGGACTAGTGGAAGGTGTTGTGACAGCACTGGCATTTTGCCACATCTCCCCGTTATCCCAGGATATGGTAACATGGAGAAGGAAACAGGCACTGCCCAGTGTGATTTTATCAAAAGCTGCTGCCCTGGGTGTCTGGAAAGACCATCCCAGCTCCCTGTGGGACAGCACAAAGCCTCTGGCCGTGCTATGACCCTGGCTGGCATTCCACCTTGTCAGGCAGCCAGGACACCCAGTTCTGGGCAAGGCTGAGCTGCCTGTGCATCCCAGATCCAGGGCAAGACCTCTCTGGAAAGCAGCTGGCACCCCTGGGCAGCACCAGCCAGGCTGTGGGACCGTGGGATGTCTGCCAGAGCTGCTGAGCCAGGAATAGGCAGAGCAGAAAAAGCCTTCCAAAAAAGAAAAAAAAAAAAAAAAAAAAAAAAAAATGGCAAGCAAACACATACCTCAGTCCCAAAGAAACTCATTCAGCACAGAAGGCAGGTTTTGGAGGGGCTCAGTGGAAATGTGGTGAGTTTGCTATATACACACCCAACAATCTCAGGGGTTTTTGCAATTGCTTGCTTAGTCTGTTTGTAATTGCCAAGAAACAACTAAAGTAAAGTAAATTTACCAAAGTAAGCACTGTGTTCCCAGAATAGCCACCTGCTGCCCCCCAGGGAACCAAACCCACCCACAGCAGGGGCCACACAGCTCCACACAGACCCTGCCCTCCCGCTGCCATCCCTGCCCAGGGAGCCCAGCGCCGCTCGGGGGGAGCTGGACCGGGGCACGGGGCATCCACAGCTCTGCACAACGCACACACACCCCCCTCCAGGCCCAGGAGATGGGCTGCACGGGCAGCAGAGATGGATTTCAGGCCCTTCCATGTTCTGTGAACGACTGGGAAGGCAGGGAGCAAGGGAAGCCAGTCCTTTCACACCCAGACCCCAGGCTGGAGGAGATCACTCGAGTGCCATCTCCAGCTCTGATCTGGAAGAGGTGGCTGAAGGAAGGGTATGAAAATACCAGCCAGCTTGAGGTCAACTTGGGAGTGATGGGGCTTTCTTCAACCCCCAGATTCAACAGTTTAACCTCCTGCCTAGTGCCAGTGTGAAGCACAACAACATCCCCAGCTGACAGCTGCACAAGGCTTGGTGAGCACGAGCCACCTCGCTCGAGACCATCACTCTTCACACACCATCCCTCAGCTGCCAGCAGCTCCTGCCAGCCCCTTCAGATCTGCAATCCCTGGAAAGAACAGGGCCTTTGCCACCAAGAAGCAGAAAAGCACCAGGCTAATTAAAAAAATCTGTTTGGATAAGAGCCTCAAAGGGCCACAAAGACAATTAGAGGGATGGAGTGCCTCTCCTGTGAGAAAAGGCTGACAGCCTTGGGATTGCTCAGAAGACAGAAGGCTCAGGGAGATCTCAGGACACCTGAAAGGGCTGCAGGAAAGCTGGAGAGGGACTGCAGACAATGGCATGGGGTGACAGGGCAAGGGGGAATGGCCTCAAACTCACAGAGGGCAGGGTTAGATTGAGAGTTTGGAAGAAATCGTTCCCTGGAGAGTGGTGAGACCCTGGCACAGGTTACCCAGAGAAGCTGTGGCTGCCCCATCCCTGGAAGTGCTCAAGGCCAGGTTGATGTGGCCTCAAGCAAGGGCAGGGCAGGGGGGTAGGAATGAGGTGATCTTTAGGACCCTTCCAACAGGAACCATTCCACGATTCCATGATTTGGCAAATCGAGCACAACAGCAGGAAATCCTCTCCAGCAGCAGCCCCTGTGTTCAGTGACTGCAGCTGGAGCCTGGCTGGGACCTGCAGGCATGCCCAGCATGTGGAAGTGCCCCATGCTCCAACATGGGGAGATGCTGTCTGAGGTGCCAAGGGAGGCTCATGCTGAAGGTGCAGGACTGCCTGGATGACTCAGTGGCACAAAGGCAGCTGCAGGGCTGAGTCATGTGTCCCTTGTCCCTGTTCCTGGCACCACAGGTCAGTTCTTTCATGGCTTCTGTGAGATGACATCACTAGGCAGAACGTTTAAACATCACCCATCTTCACTTCCCAGCCTGTGGTTTATTGTCCCTCCCTCCCCCCACTCCTCCAAGGCTGATTCACAAAGATTTTTAATTCCTATTAAGCTCAGTGAGACAAAATAATTGTATTTGGGAACAAATGTTACAGCTAGGAAGAACAGTGAGCAGAAATCTTCCTGCTGGCATCAGCTGGTGCCACAGCCCCACTGCCCTGCTCAGGACTGCCACCAGGGCTGGTGCCAAAGGAGGAGACCCAGAACCACAACCAGCTCCAAGGCTTGGGACATGTCCCTAATCTGGTGAGGGGGACAAAGGGGCAGTGGGGTAGGATGGGTTCCAATGAGCTTATTCTGTCCCCTACACTTAAAGCCACCACTTTCAGGCAGGAGAGGCTCCCTTAGGGCAAGGGGCACATCTGTGTGGCCAAAACCCACAGGGTACAAGGGGCTGGCTGTGACCCACGTGGCATCAGCTGCCAGGAGTCCACCCAACATCCACCCAGCAAGGTTCTCACGGGCAATCCCACCTCTCCTGACCCTGCCTGGCAGCCAGCCACGAGCCACAGCTCCCCTGACACGTGTGGGTCAATGCCAGCAGTGTCCCCGAGGTGCCACTGGCAGAGCTCAGAGGCACAAGCACACCACAGCCTGTGCCAGCCCATTCCAGCCCTGCTGGCACCACGGCAGCAGAGCAGGAGCAAGCTGCTGCTCAAGGCTCAGTCCAGGGCCTACCGTGCCAATTAGAAAGAAGCTAAAAATAGCAGAAGACAAGAAAAACAAAAACCTAAAAGCACCAAACATTTGCATCCCGTAGAAAGCTTCGGGATCAAAACTGCTGGACTGAGACGTTACTGACAGAAAAGAATTCCTGAAAAGCACAACTAGGTCAGAGATGACACCTATCAAGGCTGGAAAGCTCATTATTCTCATCCAGACTGAAAAAAGTTAATTGCAGACTGTGGCAAAGTGAGGTTTTCCCCTTCACTCTCCCTGCTGAACATGAGATCAGCTGCTGGACAGCTGAGGTGGTGCTGGTACCTGAATGAGACCACCTAATTTCCCAGGAACTGGGAAAAATTTTGTGTGGTTTACATGATTTAAATCCCTTAATGCTCATTTTCTGCTGCACCCAATGTGGGTGCCTGTATCCATCACACACCCATGCTCTGCCCACCCTGCTCCCTCCCAGACCAACCAGGCATAGAACAGAATTTGCAGTTAAAGCCCATGCCCAGCAGAAAGCACTGATGGGGAAAGGACCAGCTGTGACACGGAACAATTCACACGCACACTGGTGCCACACTCAGCCTCAGGAGCACCAGGAAAGCTTCCCCTTCTGCTCAGGGAGGCTGAGCACAGACAGAGGGACACCAGCACCAGCAAACCTCGGGAGGAACAAACCCACACAGCAGCAGGGCTTACCTCCACCCACTTGCCGTTGACTTCCATGAAGAGGACGCAGAAAGGGTCGGATTTGGAGGTGACATCCCTGTCCAGGAGGTTCTGGCCGCAGATGGACAGCTCGACCTTGCAGACGCAGTACTGGGAGCCGACGGGCCCCGCCGGCGAGGGGGGCGCGGTGTACGCCATGGGCCCCGGGGACAGCAGCTCCTGGCACTCTGTGGGACAGCACAGGGACAAGCTCAGCGCTGGGGCACACCAAAGGGACACCAAAGGGACAAGCTCAGCGCTGGGGCACACCAAAGCGACAGCACGGGGCAAGCTCAGTGCTGGGGCACACCAAAGGGACAGCACGGGGCAAGCTCAGCGCTGGGGCACACCAAAGGGACAGCACAGGGACAAGGTCAGTGCTGGGGGACACCAAAGGGACAGCACAGGGACAAGCTCAGCGCTGGGGCACACCAAAGCTCCCGCCAGCGCTGCTGAGCTGTGCTGCCGCATCGCTCTCCACAGGGAAAAGCAAGGCACAACTCTGCTCAAAGATTTCCGAGATTTGCGTTCTCTGAACTTCAGGGAGAGAGAAAAGACAATTCTTGTTACTTGCTGCGCTGGTGCTGTGCTAAAGCAGAATGCAAGATAGAGATGGTTTATCTGAAGTGGAGATGTTTGGTTTCCTTGGCCTATCAGGGCCAGGAGTGTGCGTTTGTGGGGACTGTCGGGTGACAGCCACAAAATTTTGTGCCGTGTGAGCAGTTGTGTGCAGAGCAAGTGCTTAACAGATTCAGTTTAAATAAAATGTATATAGTATAATAAAGTAATTAATTAGCTTTCTGATATCTATAGAGCCTTCTCCATCGTTCTCTCTCCTTCGTAAGAGTCGCCTTTGATTTACAGCAGAGCCTCTTGCTCTGAGTTACACAGGTGATCTAAGCCATGAGGCTCTCCTGGCTCCATCTCCCAGGTGTCCTGAGTGGAAGCCCAGCAGAGTACTGCCCTGCTGTGAGTTTGCTCCATAAATAACAGATTTTCAAGGAAAGGTAACCTCTTGCTCCCTCAAAGGAGAGGGAACTCCCCAGCCTCTTCTTCCAGCATGCTGGGCTTTTCTTTGTGCTGAGGAGCCACACTCCCACATCATCTTTGAGCTCAAACCTGATTGCTGCCCCCCTGTCCCCAGGCAACACACCACAGACCTAAGCTACAAGGGGCAAACTTGAGCTCTGCAAATCATCACAGGGAAAGGGGAGAGACTGTGAGGATGAGTGTGATGCAGAGCAGCTCCAGCCCTCAATCAGGCCCATCTCCACCCAGCTCCCCAGGCCAGCGCAGAGCAGTGGCTCTGGCTGCAGTTAAAAAGTGGCAATAGTTGTTTCAGACCAGCGAAGGCACATGTGAAAAGCACTGCATGACCTGGAGCACGATTTACAGGGCCCTGACTAAAAATCCATTTAAAATCTTATCAGAAGTCTGCTACCAAAGCCATTTTGCAGAGATAAATGGGTTTTATGCCATTATTAGTGCAATATTAGGACAGTCTTGACTTCTGATATACATTTTACTTATCATAAATCACCAGTGGTCTTCAATGGAGAAGAAAGGGGAGAAAAAGAAGAAAAAGAGCATTTTTAGATTAATTTATACTTACAAACTTTTGTGGCTATGGTTGCTAGTGGAGAGTGAGCCCTTCTCAGCAGCTGCATCAATATTTTTTGTCTTCTTTTTCAAGAGTGGCTCCTAGCTCATCCACTTTATCTGAAGCCCTCGAACATTGCCTTCCTCCACCTTGATAAACCATCTGCTTCTATTTGGCATTGAAACCCCAATTAATATTATCTATTTGTTTTGCCTGGGTATGAGTATTTACAAGCCCTTGTGCTGCCAGGAGCTGGGCTGCTGCCCTTTTCCCTTGCAGCTCAGCTTCCAAGCTGGAATGGGGATGGAGGGCAGGGATAGGGTGATCCCAGCAGGGCTGGGAGAAGGAGCTCTGGGCTCACCACCAGCTGTCCTGAGTGCTCAGCCCTGCTGCAAAGAATTCTGAGCAGAAAACAGCTCCAGCTCCCAAGGCTGGGAGCCTTCTTCTCCTGCCTGCCAAGATCTCTGCTTGGCACTAAGGCACCAGAAACAAGCCTGGTTTGAACCCCCACCAGTAAACAGAAGCTCTTCACCCCAGACTGCTGCTCAGGCAAAGAGTGGTAAAACCATCCCAGCTCCATAAGAGCTCAGAAACTTCTTCAGAAGAAGGAAAACCCCATCCCTGGCTGCAGACACTCGTGAACATCACCAAAGCAGCACCCACGTCCCCTTCCCAAGCCCCCCTGCCTAGACCAAGCCTGCCTGGTGCCACCACCTCTGTGCACAGCAGCACAATGCCAGATAAGTGGCAGTGTCACACCAGAACGGTGGCACAGGTGGGAAACCTTCCATCTACTGCAGCTTCAAGGAGGAACACACGGAGAAGGAGAAGTCCTCATGGTTCATCCACCATGGCTGGGGACCAGCTCCCAGGTGCCCATCCCTCCCTCTGCCCCACCCAAGTCCATGCTGCCAGCTGCAGCTAAAGTGAAGATTTTACTCCATTATTTTTCTTTAATGCACTGATCATGTAATCAATGTCCTAAAATAGCCAAGCCTGTTCTATTTATGCTGCTGTCTGTCTACTACTCCCTTTGAGAAGCAAACATGGGGCAGCTGTGCTGGCGTGGACCTGGTCCTGCCAGAGCAGGGAGATCTGGGCTGGGTTTTTCCATCTCCCCTTCTCCCAGATCTCAGTGCTGTCTCATAAAAAGCAGAGGCAGCTAGTGACTCAGTGGAAAAACCTTTTTTCCCAGGGCTGGCAGACACCAAAACATCCTCTTGGTGCGCAGCACATCACCCATACTCCAGCCCCTGAGCTCAGCCTGTCTGGCTCCCCAGGGTGGGCACGGTCAGGACAGGCACTGGGATGAGGAGGGGGCCAGCACCAGGCAGAGCAAACACTGGGAAGCCACCTCTCCTGCCACTGCACTGGCACGGATCCAGCACCTTCCTCTTGCTACACCAGCATGGATCCAGCACCTTCCACAGGGCCAGGTGTGGGTGCAGCCCCTGCTGCCTCAGCATCAGCACAGAGGCTTCACACCTGAGGCACCACCAGCGAGCCAGGGCCATCCTAACACCCCACAAAAGCTTTAAATCCAGCGGGTATTTGAGCTGGCACAGGAAGAGTCAGCGTGCCACCATCTGTATTCCAGGCTCTCCTCCCGTTTTTGTTCTCCTCTCCCCACATTTGCTGCCCTGAACAAAGTCCTGTGACTGGATCAGCATCTGCAGCCAGACATTTTCCTGGTGCTCCATCCCAGCTGGCAGCCCCGAGCACACAGACACGTGCTGTCCCAAGGGAACAGGGCCAGGTTACCAGTGAGGGCTCCCAGGGGTGAGCCTGAAGGTTTGGCTGCCCCAGGGTCCCTCTGCTATCAAGAGGGGTCACAGGAGCAGGACCAGAATGCAGGGACACGGCCACCAAATCCTTTTTGGGCTCCAGCTTGCAGGCCCTTCTGAACCGAACATCTTTGTGCTTACAGCTTTCAAGTACTTTTCTTCTCCTTCTTGGAAGCCTGGTCGCTTCCAAGCTGTTTCATGTCTACACAAACCCACAGAGAAGGGTTTTGCTGCCTGGGGGCTGCCCTGCAGATCTAAGAATATCTAGCAGTCCCAGAGCAGAGTCTCATCCCATGGCACCCCAATCTCCACAGCAGAGAGCAAAATCACTTTTACAAAGTGTGAAAGGGTCAGCAGAAAAACCTGGGAGCTTCACTTCCTCAATTATGTGAAAGGGAAAGAGGGGGAGGAGATATGTGTTTTGCAAAGTAACTCCTGACTGAAGAGGTCCCCTTTGCCTCTGCAGAAGAGCAGCCCCACGAGCAGCAGCTCCTCAGGCCATGCTAAAGTTGTTTTAAGCTTTAACAAGAAAAAACAGAGGAGAAAAAATAAAGCTGTGCTTTAGGTAAAACATTGGGGATTGGGGAGGGACTCAATCTTAATAGTAATCTCATTAATAAATTCAGTGATCTCCTCTCATTAAAGAAATAATTTCTTTTCATGGCCAATATCAGGCATATTTGAAACAGACACAGAAGTACTGACACCCAGCAGTGATACCATGCAAAATTCTGCTGTGTCCATCCCAGGGAACAGGAGATCCTTCCTTGGGATGATCCATGATTTCTGTAAGAGCCCACAAAAGTCACCTGCGACTGTTTCCCCACTAAGGCTGTCCCACTACACCCCATTGCAATTGTGGAAGCAAAATTCCTTTCAGGAAGGCGAAAATGAGAGAGGAGTATCAAAGAGGTAAATTGGGGCTGTTCCAAATCACAGATCTGAGCTCACAGGCAGTGGAGACACACAGGGAGAGCAGCAGTACCTGAGGGGGGATTAGGGGCAGGTGAAATGGGTTGTCATCAGATTGAAGCAAGAGAGAAGTGTGAGGATACAGAAACTGGTTGCCCAGAACAGCAGAAAAGCTGAAGCCCAGGACACATGGAGCTGGAGCCAGCAGGAAAAGCTGGGATGCTCTGCAAAGGACACCTGAGGCAGCTCCCCACAGCTCACAGTGGTCACTTTCCCCTCTCCTGCTGACAAACAGAGCCATCTCCAGAATTCTTTCACAAAGCAAAAGCCTCTACCCCTCAGTCCCACGCAGGCAGTTCAGAGGATTCACAGCTTGCACCAGGTCCTTTGGCAGCCTCCTTTCCTTCTGCACACAGGTGCAATTAGTCATGTACAGCACCTTGCTGCTGCTCCCCAGAAAATGCCTCTGCCACAGGTGAGCAGGCTGGCAGGCAGAAAGGGGATGCTTGGTACATCCCTGCAGAGGCTCCTTGGGTACCTGCTACTGCCAGAGGACCTTCATCTCTCCCACTGGGCAGGGAAAGGCTGAAAACTGCCCCTGAGCATCCCAGCACAGGCAGCACGGCTGGGACTGAGCTCAAATTCTCCCAAATTCACAGAGATTTGGGGTAGACCCAGCAGACAGAGATGCCCAGGCAGGGCTCTTGTTTCCAGCCTGAAGCACAAGTCCCACAGTCCTGCCTGCTGGAGGCCAAGGGGACTGTACTGAGATACTCTGGTGCCTGACACAGGACAAAGTGTGTCAGGACAACCTAATAAAGTGTTATTATCTCTAATAAACCCTTCCTGATGGAAACTGTCCCTAGTGGGCTACAGCAGCCAATGCTGCTGGTGCTGACAGCTGAGCTTCTCACAGCAGCACTGCAAAATTCCCTCTCAAGGGCTGGTGGCCACTGCTGTGACAGGGACTGCCTCTCCAGCCCACACTTGGGCCATCCCCACCCACAGCTCCTCTCAGGCCCTGCTGTCCCCAGAAAAGCTCTCCCTCAGCAGCTCTGTGCAGGTTTGGTGCAGTGAGGGCAGCACCTCCTTGCTGAAAGCCCAAGGGGCAGCACCTCCCAGCACATGGGCAGCACCCAGCAAAGCTTCTCCAGGGGACCAGCAGAGCCCTGGGAAGTCACTGAGCTAACCTGAGAGTCACAAATCACAAGGAAACACCGAGGCAAACCCCATGGCACCAGAGCTGGACACCCCCTGTGGGGCTCATCTCATTTTGAAAATATCATCCCCCGAAAAGCAACTCCAGAGCACTTTCCAGTGCCTGGGACAGAGCTGAGACAGGCACTGCTGATGTCACCCCACCAGCTCCAGCAGCCTCTCTGCCATCCCCTGCCGTGGCACAGCAGCTGCTGGACTCCAGTGAGTGGCATTAGTGAGGAGCCCGGCTCACACTGAAGGATGGCAGGGTGGCAGTGACTCCTCCTGCCCGTATCCCTGCTTCCCACACCACCTCACAGCCCAAGGGCCCCCCCGTGACACCAAACCTGCCACCCTGGCTGCTTCCTCCTTTCAGCAGGAGCTGGGGCCGCTCTGTCCCACCCTGTAGCTGCGGTGAGGTGCCGGAGGGCACCGGGGAAGGCAGAAGCCGCTGTGCCAGCATCCCCGCGGGGGAGAGCCCGTCCCTCTGCAACAGCAGGGGCACCGCCGCTGCCTGGCCACTGCTCCAGGAGCAGAGGACGGACCCAGGTCCTCAGGGAGGGGCTCACACCCGTAGAGACACCAAAACTGGAAATTTCAGCCAGGGAGGGGAGAGGAAGCCCAAACACCTTTAGGTGCTTCTGGCATGGAGGCACTTCGGGCAGAGCCTGCCCTGGCACTGGGGACCAAAGAGCAAATTTGTTCTCCAACCCTCTACAGACGAAGTCTGAAAAAGTCCCCCAAAATATCAAAGTATCTAAACCTACTCACCGACGGGAAATCGCAAGGACTGAGGTGTTTCCGCAATCCTCAGCGTCGTCGCAGAGCCGAGGGCTCCAGGCTGGCAAACGAAAGCAAAACGCGCTCCTCCACACCCCGCGGTGACGCGGGGACAGAGAGCACCACTGGCGACGCGGCCCGGGAGGAGCTGCAGGGCCGGGGGTGTGCTCAGAAAGTCACAAAGTGAAAAAAAAAAAAACCCACAAAAAAACCCCAAAAAACCCCAACCACCAAGCAAAAAAAAAAAAAAACAAACAAACAAACAAACAAAAAAAAACTCAAAAAAAAAAAAAACCCTCAAAAAAAAAAAAAAAAACAAACCCAACAAAAAAACCAAACCACTACGGGAAAAAGTGAAAAAGTCCTTCCTCCCAAGCGGAGAGGAAACGGGCTCTGCTCGGGCTCTGCTGCCCGGCAGCTGCCCAGGGGTGCGTGTGCAGGGGGCAGAGCCCACCCTGGTGCCAGCCCCGTACATCCATGCCCTGCTCACAGAGCCGTGGGCGCCTTCCAGGCTCGCTGCTCAGGCAGGAGAAAGAGCCAACAAGGAGCAGGGCGAGGTGGGAGCGCAGGGCTCCCCCTGCCCGGGACGCACTCGGAGCGATGGCCGAGCCGCACGGAGGGAGCCCATTGCCGTCCCCACGGGCTCGCACGTATTTGGCTCAGACACGCCGAGAAGGGCTGCACATTTTCGCTTGACTACGAGTTTCCTCTGGGGCTCAATTTAGGGAAATCTGTGATTCAGGGCAGAAAACATCGTGATGTCACCGTGAATCGTGGCGCTCACATCAAACCCTGCACACAGCCGCCCTACAAGACGGACCCCAGGGAAGGGTTCCTGTGCCGGTTCTGCACCCACCGCGCTCCCGGGCAGAAATCCACCTTTCTGCACCTTCCCAGGCAGAAATCCACCTCCTGCACCTTCCCAGGCAGAAATCCACGCTGCCCGTTCCACCGGGGACTGGAGGCTCGGTCCTGCGGGAGCAGCCACAGGCAGCACCCGTGGGAGCCTCTGTCCGACAGAGGGAAACGCCAAACGCAAATCTCCTGCCTCCCCAGGAGAGTGATGCTCTTGTCAGTCACCTGCTCCGGGTGGGACAAACAGGAGATGCAGCGAGGGAGGACAAGGCACTCTCAGGGTTTGGGGCATATTTTAGCTCACAGTATTAAAAATTTCCTGCCCCATCCTACAGCAGCCATATGAAAGCTGGGCACACTGTCACAAGGAGGGGGATAGATCTGTTTCAAAACTGGATTTGGAGGGAAAAGTGGGCTTAATTAAAGGCAGGCCCTCGGAATGTAAAGGATCAGGGCTGTGGGGAGGGTGGCTGGGCTGCAAAGGACAGCAGGGCTCCCTTGCAGGTGCAGAGGGAACCTCCCACATCCCAACTATGCACCATGTATGTAACAGGCTGTTTAACTTATTAACCACTTTCCTGTGCTACTGAAAACAGAAATGCTGGCTTTCTGAATCTTAATTGGATTCCTATTCCCAGCCAACACCATCTATCACATGTGAGAGCGGAAGAAAATAATCATCATTTATGTGATCAGAAATACCTTTAACTGCCTTTGGACCTCAGTGCATGTCAGCCTAACCTCATGTCAGCCAGAACAGCCCCAGCAGCAGGCAGCTGTGCAGGTCCCTCCATCCCATGCACCATTTCATCCCTAAAGCAACCAGTGCTTCAGAGCTGATAAGATAAATAAATATTAATTCACGGGTATTTATGTGCAATGCTCGTTTGCACCGGGACACCAACACCAAGCCATGCAGAGCACTGACGTCCCCATGGCTGGAGCCACCTTTCCCCCTCCCTTCCATCCCACCCCCCAGAGCCCCCCATCTCTTCCCCTTCACAGACAGGATTTTCATCACTAAAATCCAACATTTTCCCACAGAATTTTAATTTTTTTGGCCTGCTTTGCAGCAGAGAGATGCTGCCACTTGATGTGTGAAGCTTCACCCTGAGACAGAGTTGTGTGCCAGCGAGACAAAAATGCTGTGGTTTGTGAGAATGACGTCTGACTAATTCTCGACCCCTTCTCAACAGCTTTAGACACCGCTCGAGGGAATATCAGACTGGGTTTAAATGGTTGCACAGCACTGGACTTGTTTAATAGCAAAACTTATATTCCCAGCTTGTATCATTTTTAAAATCAGCCTCATGACAGCTGATGTTTCTTCCTAAATCCTCAGCTTCTGGAATCACGTGATAATGGAAAATCCAGGGCTGGGAGGAAGACGACTATTTTAGACACAAGATTTTTCCTGCTGGCTACAGGCAGAAAATATGACAGCTCCCAAACACAAGGCCTTAGCAAAAGCTGCAGACAAATAAAATTGGAGCCCTTCTTGCTGAATTCTATACTCATTTGTTTTTCTGGCATTTTAGCAGCAATGTTATGATCTCTGAACTCACCTGGCTTCCTGGGAATTAGTTTTTCCCTGCTCCCATGATCCAAACAAGAAACCTTGCAAAGCCAGCAGCCAGGAAACTGAGCCAAAGCAGCAAAAAGTGATGACTCAGGTCCTTCAACAAATATTTTACAGAGGTTTGAAAGACAAACCGTAAGATTTCAGGGACAGAAAGGGTGGGGAAGTGTTCAATTCTTTTTTTTTCTTCACACTGTTTTGTGGGTTTTGCATCCTGCCAGGAGCACTGTTTGAAACGCCAGGCGACTCCACTGCACCAGAAAATTTACCTTTCCCTCTATCCCCCCACC
This sequence comes from Fringilla coelebs, assembly GCF_963513975.1. Classification (NCBI taxonomy): domain Eukaryota; kingdom Metazoa; phylum Chordata; class Aves; order Passeriformes; family Fringillidae; genus Fringilla; species Fringilla coelebs. The sequence goes on along the minus strand of NC_140040.1, from coordinate 6,509,606 downwards.
CTGCCTCTGAACACCAGCCAAGGTTCTCACATAAAGAGTTCCTTATGAGAGCTGGCAGCCCTGAACCCGGACAGGAGGCTGCAAGCGTTGCCGTTTCATCAATTACCCTGGAATTCTGTTCCCAGCACGCCGAGGGCTCCTGGAGAACAAGCCCTGATTTACGGCTCCGGCCAGCTCCCCCCAGGCTGGGCTTCCCACTGAGGGCAGGGGGAAACTCTTCCCAGCAAGTGGAGCAGGAGAAGTTGTTCCTCCCAGACTCTTCATGCACCACACTGAGACTGCTGAAAGGCACACAGAGCTGCTGCAATTCCAGCACACAGCTGGGCAGACTGGTAAATCGTGGGGCAGCTCCAGCACCGCCAAATCCCGATGCTTTGGGGTGAGGGAGGGGGATCGCTGCAAGAGGAGCGGAATCAAGGGCTGTGCAGCTGATGGATCCCTCTAGGGCAAAGAGCATCTCATCCACAGCTCAGCTCCAACAGCTGAATCCAAAAAGGATGTTTCCACACTGGAATCCCCAGCTCCTGGGGTCCAGGGCCCCTCCTACAGCACAGACTGGCCACACGCTGGAGTTGTCTAACCCTGATAAGCAACAGCTCCACGACAGCTTGTCAGCAGCCAGCATGAACCCCTTACTGTCCCCCAGCAGAGACCCAGGGAGCAAGGATGGCCCCAGGACACAACATGCTGATCCTCAGGATCTCAGCTCCCTTCAGCTGGAGCTCACAGGGCAGCAGGGAGGGAGAAGCCTCGCAGCAGCTGGACAGCCCTGCCCACCCTCACACCGCACCAGGGCAGTGTCTGCAGCCCCTGCAGGAGATACAAACTGTGCTCCCGACCAAGCAGGTCCTGGGAACAGCAGGGCACATGCCAACAGTGCCAGCAGAGGCAGGCTGCTGGCAAACTCCAGCCCTTGGGGGCTGGGGACAGCGGTGGCTCTTAGAGAGCAGCTCCAGGACTGCGTGTCTGCCCAAGGCAGGGGCTGGGGGGTGCCTACACCACAGGAAGATGAAATCTGGGGACACTTGGAAGCCTCACTAGATGCCCTCACTCCTTCCCTCCACTTTATCCCAGTCAGGATGCTCCAGCAGCAACAGCAGGGAAGGAAAAACACACATCACCAGAAAACGTATGTCCCAGGCTATCACACAGCTGTAACCAAAGCAAATGCAGCATTTCCCCAAGGCAGCTACAGGAAAACATCCTCCACTGACTGCTCTCTTCAAAACAACTCCTTTCCACATGCCCCGAGCTTTTGTTCCCAGCCTTCCTCCTCCCATCTCTCCCTTCCCTGCCCCCAACGGGCTTCAGTGGAAGGCTATTTCTGGCTGATAATAAATAATCTTCTGACTCCAGAGGAGCACTGTGGTATCAGAGGCCCCAGTACCTGCGCTGGCTCGAGGAGGCTGATGCAGGTGACAGGGGAGCAGGATCAGAACTGAGCACACCTGGGCTGTGCTCACAACTCCAGCTTCTCCAGCGAGGTCCAGGTGTGTTGCCAGCAGGTTCAAACCTGGTCCTCGAGGCTCATGAGGATCCTCCCGATTCCTTTCCACAAAGCAGCTCATGCTCTGGGGAGCCAGCAGCAAGGACCCAGCCCTTCAGAGATGTTTCTGCCACCGAGGCTCAGCTCTCTACTCACCTCTGTTTCCTGTTCCACCCTCCTTGTGGTGACCAGCTCCAAAGGGTGTGTTTGCCCACCAAGTCCTCCAGCCCTGCTGGCTTTAGTCCAGCCCCTTTGCCTAAATTAGGGTTACTCACACAAAGACTTATTGCATCAGGTCTTCAGGCTGGCAGAGCTGACAGGAAAACACCTCCCTGCCTGCCATCCTCCCAGCACCCTCACACTGCTGAGCAAAACGCTCCGCTCGCCTCTTGCTCAGAGAACAAAGCGTCTTGCTGGGCACAGAGGAGAGAGAGGCAGCACATCCGTGAGCAGAAACCCTCCCAGTGCCCCCAAAATGCATGGCACCAGGGAGATCATTGCCAGCTGGAGCAGCATCAGGCTGCAAACGGCTCCTGAAGAAGTGACTGATTCCTCAGCCTCCAACTCACCAGATCCCCCCGTGAGAGGATAAGGAGAGGGGCAAAACCCCTACAAACATCCCCAGGCTTGGGGAGTGAGGCCACCAGGCCCTGGCGTCTGCTTGGGGGTCACATGCCCAGTTCCCATCTTTAGAAGTGGATACAGACACACAGAGAGCGGGAGCAGAGCAACTTCCATCCCGTGCACGAACAAAGGGACCCGGGCTGGGGAAGGGGAGCGCAAAGTGACAGGGGGAGCGTCCCGAGGGATGGTCAAGGAGCCAAAGGTCTGTCCCAGGGCACGGAGGGTCTGTCCGGACGGACAGAGGGCAGAAGCGCCACCAGACGCCTCGGGAGGAGCCAGCGGGGGACAGCCAGCACCCTGCAGGTCCCCATGCGGGGCTCACAGCGCTGTCACGCTGTCCCGGCCAGCGCCGCCCTCGCACCGGGCTCTCCGCTCGCTCTCCCCCCACCCGCCCGAGGCACGGCGGCGATCCCGCCGAGCAGCCCCGCTCCGTTATCCCCAGGGCATCCTCAGGCGCTGCCGGTACTCACCGCCGGGCCGGGCCGGGCCGGGCCGAGCAGCTCCCGCGGGGCTGCGGGCTCAGAAGCTCCGCACGGCCGCGCCCGCCCCTCGCCATCACCGCCCACCCGCCCCGAACGGCGGGGCCGAGGGGCGGGCGGCGGGCGCGGCCGTGCTCGGGCTCCCCCCTCCCGCAACGAGCATCAGCCGTTCCTGATTAAAGAAAAAAAAAAAAAAAGGGAAAAAAGAAAAAGGATCCACCCCAAAACTTCTTTGCTCGCTGCTTTTGCTTCGCTGTTTGGAGGAGAGAAAAAAAAAAGCTTAAACACAGCCTAAAAAATACATCTAGAAAATTATTTTCCATGTTATACACTCAGATCCAAGGGAAATATAACTTTGTTGGATCAACACTCATTGCTTTTAAGCAAAGCCACTGGGTTCTGTGCTGTTTGGGTGTAAGCAGGGTTTTCCCTGCCCAGCCAATGTGGGTGCTCTGGCGCTGAAATCATTCAGGCCGGGACAGTGTCCCACTGATTCCGCTTCCCGTGGGAAAAAGATGGTTACAGAAGGAAAAGAAGCAGGCCCCAAATGCACAGCCCAGACATGAAGGGCTGCTGAAGGGCTGGCCAGTGTCACACCACCCATCACCAACTCACCCCAAGGAGTGGCACGTGCTCCCTTCGAGGCTGGCACCACCAGAGTGCCATTAGCAACCTCACCTGGCCCTTGGACATCTTCAGCTGTCCAGGATGTCTACAGAGACCTTCTTGATGGGGAGATATGGTAATAAGGCTGAAAGCCTCTCTCTGAGGCTGCTGATTAAATAAACCATCCGTATTTGATCAGAGCTCTTTGCTGTGGGCCCTGCTCATGCTGTGGAAGATCACAGACAAATAAGCAAGTCCCCAGTTCCCCTGGCCAGCTGGAATACTTTCTTCTCCTTCAGTATGAGCTGTGGAAAGCAGAGTTTGAAGGCACCGAGTTTTTAGCCCGTGGAAGGTGCTCCCTCTGCCAGCCCCAGGAGGGGAGCAGTGGACACAGGACAGGCTCAGGGGTCACCAGGGCTCCTCTCAGCACAGGCACCACCACAGGCAGCACCCACCTAACTGCCAGCTGAGCCTCACATAGAGGAGCAGCCCTGTTCTTTCTGTGTGAGGATCTGTGTGGCCAGAAACCATCATAGAAAGGGATGAGGTTGCACCTGAAAGAGGAATTCAGTGGGAGAAGTGGGGACCATGCCAGACCTGCCCTCCTGCCTCCTTGCCTGAGGCTTAAAACATCACTTTGAGGGGAAAAGGGAGAGGCAGGCTGTATTTCACAAATGCCAATATGCCTGCTTTGTCCCAGACCAGATTTCCCTGTGTTTTCTCTCTGCCAGCACGATGTCTCCAAGTCACAGCAGGTTCAGGGCTACCTGGGACTGGCTTTAGCAGAGAGGAAACAGTGGCTGCAGTTGCAGCTCTTTGGAGCTGCCTCCATCGTGTGCAGGAGCCTGGCCCAGCCTGGCTCCAGCTGCTCCCCAGCACAAAATCCAGGCTCCCTCCAGCAGCCTGTTTATTTACAGCACAGCGTTTCTTTCTAAAGATCCGGTCTCAGGGGGCAAAATGCCTTCTGTGTATGAAACCAGTACTGACTAGCTCAGACATTGTCTTCCAGAGACTGCAGGCAGCCTGAAACAATAGGGGTGTGCAGAGAGTCCTGATGCATTTCCATTTTTGGACCACGATAAATCCGAAACCTAATAGTAACAGCTCTAAAAATGGCCCGCAGTAATTAGGTGGTTGGGAATGGGTTTGTTTTTTGGCCATCACACACAATCCCCCATGGCCTCACGTCTTCCTGCATTCCAGAAGATACATTTAACCCCTCAAAATTGGACAAAGCCCCCAAGTTCCCCTCAGAAACTTTCAGAAACGAGCACCAGCTGGAGCGGGGACATGGCAAGCACAATGGAAATGGGAAGCACGCCCCAGAAGTCCTTGGCATCACACGGAAGAGTTGAACCACAGAGCCATCGTGTTCTCGTGTTCCATGGACAACTCGGTCCAAACCTCTGGGTTTTAAAAGTGCAACCCATAAAACAGAGCACAGAGCCCGTTTTCGTCCTGAACCGCTGGAGTACAGACAGCCTCTCCCCGTTTTTGGGGTTCTGCTGACACCTGGTGTTCTGGAAAGGATGCTGTGTGCTCCTGCAATTCCCTTCCCATTGGGATGGCCGCTCTCTGGGTCAGACTGGAGCCCTGATTTTGGGGGAGACCCTGAGAAATGCAGGTGTGCAGTGAGATCTGAGTGCCTCTTTAACACCTGGAGACAGGAGCAGTGCTGCAGGAGCATTCCCGGGGTGTGTGGCACCACTGCAAACCTCCCAGTGCAGACGGACAGTGCCTGACTGCAGAGGGGGAGCCTCAGACCTCATTTATCAGAGAACAGTTTGGGTGGGAGGAGAGCTTGGAAATCAGCTTGTTCCAACCCCCTGCCATGGGTACAGGCACCTTGCACTGGACCAGGCTGCTCCAAGCTCCCTCCAACCTGAGCACTTCCAGGGATGGGGCAGCCACAGCTGCTCTGGGCAACCCCACAGGGAAGAATTTCTTCCTCATATCAGTTCACCACATCTGGGGAAGCTTTGTGTAAGTGGCAGTGTTCAGATCTCAGGTGCTTGCTAACTCCATTGAATTATAACCTGATGAGGAATTTCACTACTTCTTTTTTCCTTTGTTTTTGTTTTTAAACCCTTTTCAGAGTCGTCTCTGCAAAATGTGTCCCACTTTTACCACCACATCCCTGTGTCACAAAGCACGATGTTGATCTTTAAATAGGGACAGTGGCTCCCCCAGGAATAACCAGCACCACCTGCTCACAACCAGTTGCTCAAAGATTTCCTGGACCAGCATTTCTCATTCCAGATGCCTGCCCTGCCCAAATCAGATCAGTTACATCTCCCCAGGCAAACGCTGCTGCAAACAAAATTCCATAAATAAATCCACCACCAGACTTGAATATTTATTTTTACATTCTCTCCCGAAGGATGTGTATTCTTTTACTACAACACCCTGCAGGTGTTGCAATCTTGATTAAGGATAATGAAACACTCTGCTGCCTCTCTGAATGCCTCAGAAAATGCATCTCATCCTGGAATAATGCAATCATAGAAGGGTTAAGGTTGGAAAGGACCTCTAAGATCACTGAGCCAAACCCTTAACCAAGCATCAACATGTTCATCCCTGACCATGTCTCCAAGTGCCACATCCACACCTTTTCTGAATACTTCCAGGGATGGTGACTCTAAAATCTCACAGCTCTGAGAAAACCTTTTATCTGCTTTTTTTGTGACTGTGTGTGAGAACTTAACTATGGTATCTGTTCTTTCTGTCACTCACTGCCCCTCCCTCAAAATAAAGACAAAGTACTGAACTTCTGATTTGAAGTTGAAGCTTGGATGGAAGTGATAGTGAACCGTTCATTGTAGGGCAATACAAATAAATAATGGCTAGTACATAAGCATTCTTATCAGTATTTGCTAATAACTTTCAAGAAAGTTATTCTCCTGAAGAGAGTTTCAGTGCCTTTCTACCAAGAATGCCATACTGCCTGCTCAGCAGCAGTTATTTACAGTAGTTTTCTCTTCTGTACAGTAAAAAAAAAAAATCACAAGAAACAAAACAAACAAGCAAACCCAACAGAAACAAGCAAAACAAAACCCCAAACCAACCAAACAAACAAAAAAAAAAAAAAACCAAACACCAAAACCCCCCCAGTGTCCACGCTTGGTTCAGTGCAGCAAAGAAAGATCCAATATTTACAGCTTTCAGTTGTAGGGACTTGGAGTTCCTGGTTCTTCAGTGCAGTTTTGAGGGCAGCAGCAAAAAGAGAACTCCCAGCTAGGCCAAGGGTCTTCTTTTCTAGTTGAAGGAGAAGCTCAGTCTTGGGTCTTGGCTTGTCAAAGTCTCAGGAAGGCCCTTGGGCACTGGATTGCCCCACAGCCTGCAAGGACAGCAAAGGTGTTACTGCAGGAGCAAGCGTGGTGCCAGATGTGGATCCCAGGAGAGTGGGACAGGGCAGGAATGTTGATCAAAAGAGAAGCCAGAAGGAACGAGAAAGAAGAATTTAAAGAACTGCAACCACTTCCTGATGGGCATATTACACAACTGGCTCTTCATTTTTTGCCTCATTTAAAGCCAGCAAGATTTTCAGTTCCTTTTTTCCCTGGACTTTCCGAGGAGGTGAAGCTGTCCCAGAAAACCCTCAGCTTGTCCTGTGCCTGCATTCCCTGCCAGCCAAGCCAGGGCAGCAGGGGCATGGGTCACACCTGTCCCACCCTTGTCCCCCTGACCTCTCCTTGCTGAGCCAAGAGCCAGCCACAGAGCTCTGGGACCCCTGCTCACCTGATGGACTGAATTCCTGGGCACGTGGCAAGTTCCTCTGCGAGCTTGGCGGCCCCACAGGCTCCAATGCGGTTCTTCTCCAGGCTGTTTTAAAAACCAAACGAGAAGTTGGAAATCCAAAACAAATCCAGAGTGGAAAAGAGCTGAATTGTCCCATATTGTAATCGCCTTAAGTAAACTAAGTGTTAATTCAAGTGTATCAGCCAGGCCAGGCTGGCCCTTGGTGCGTGGAGCTTAAGCTGCAGGACCTGCCTGCTGTCCCTAAAGTGCACTCCCTTTTTGGGAGTCCCGTGGTTGAGGGCTCAATGACAGAAAAATGAGCCTTCCCAGGGTGGTTCTCAGGGCTGTACTCACTCCAACACCTTCAGCTTTTCCATCTTTGGGAGAGCAATGGCCAACTCTTGGGCTCCTCCATCTCCAAGAGCATTCCAGGACAGTCTAAGGCAGACAAAATCCCAGTTGTGAGTCTGGACAAACACTGGTGCCACCACTGTGCCATTACCCCTCGTGGATCAGCCTTTTTGCAAGAGCTAATCACCCTCTTATCACGACAGGTAAACATTCCTGGATTACAAGCTTAATTCTGAGGATTTTCCTCCATTTCACCACATACTCCCATGCATGATAAGACACCAAGGAGTGTCTGTGGACTGTGGTTATGTCAGAGTGCTGCAGGCCCAGGGAATGAGATGTGAAAGATGGAAATGGCTGCTGAGCACGCAGCTTTACCCCACGAAACTTTTTAGCAGCGTATTTCAACAATCAGTAAATGACTGATACATTTACCACCAAAAGGTACTTGGTGGGAAGCATTGTGAAATACTTTCAAAAAGTATTCACAGCAGGGTGAGAAGCGCCCTGCAAGTCCAAAGAGGAGCAGGCACTAGAAGGAGAGTGACCTCCCCAGCTATCCCCCACTCACATGATCTCCTCCATGGACGGGCACTGCTGCAAGCCCAGACAGAGGGATTTCGAAGCATCGTCAGTCACTCCACAGAACTTCAAGCTGAAGCAGCAGGAGAGAGCAAAGAGAGGGCACGGAGGGCTGGTGGGAGCTGAGGGGAGCACAGCACCCCGTCCTGCCCCGAGGCCCCGGCACTCACTCGATCCTGCGGAGGCGTCGGAAGCACGGCAGCCCCCGGGACAGGGCACGGATGCTCTGCTCCCCAAGGTCATTTTCTGACAAACTGTGAGGGGCAGGAAAAGCTTTGAGTGGGGCAGGAAAAGCAGGTCCAGCCAGAGAAAAGACACCATGAAAACACAATTGTGTGAACTAGCAAGTCAATAACTACTACCCAGATGGAGTGAGGACTCTGTAGAGAGCAGGGATGGGCCAGATTGGTAAATAACAACTTCAATTCAATTCCCTGCTTGGTACAATGGAGTGACAGCCCTCTGTAACTCACAACCTCAGTCTTTGCAGCAGGGAATTGCTTGCAGACAAGAATATGGGGCTACACCTGAGTCAAAGGACAGACCTGCAGCACATCGTGTGTTGCACGTGAAACTGGAAATATAAAATAACCTCAAAAACTGGAGTTAATGATTGGTGTGACTTGAGAGGAAATGACAACAAGGGAGAATGGAAGAAGATCTTCCAATACCTTAAAGGACTACAAGGGAGCTGGAGAGAGCCTTTGGACAAGGGCATGGAGACACAGGACAAGGGGGAAGAGCCTCAAGCTGAGGGAAGGGTTAGATTGGATATTAGGAAGCAGACATTGTTCCCTGTGAGGGTGGGGAGGCCCTGGCACAGGTTTCCCAGAGAAGCTGTAGATATCCCACCCCTGGAATTGTCCAAGGCCAGGCTGGACAGGGCTTGAAGTAACCTGGTCCAGCAGAAATGTCCCTGCCCATGGCAGGGGGTTGGAGCCAGGTGATCCCCAAAGGTCCCTTCCAGCCAAACCAGCCTGTGACACGTTTGGCACCATCCAGGTGCACCTGCCATCACCTACCTTATCTCTTCCAGCAGCCCACACACCGCCAGGGCTCTGGCCAGCTCCAGCCCTCCTGCCTGCCCAATGTTATTGTTCTGGAAGCTAACCAAGGAAACACAAGCACTGGAGGATTATTTTGGAATAAAGCTGTAACAAAAGCACATATTAAACCAGCCAAGAACCCAACCAGAGATGGTATCCTACCACTGGGATTCCTTTTCTAAGTTATCTTTTAGATCTTAGACACATCTTAGACACAGGCTGGAAGAGATGCCTCTAGGCTGAGCACTTCTAGCTCACCAGTTTCTTGCTTTGTTACTATAAAACAGTGCAAGAAAGTCCTACGTGTTAGAATCCTGGAAAGCCTCCCATAAAAGTTTTAAATACAGTAACACCGAGTTCAGGGAAAATAAATGACTCAGAGGTGCCTGCACAAAAAGGTGAGGGTCCATAAAAGATGCTCAGCTTTATGCTTACATCCCACCAGAGGCATCAGAAACCAACACACTCACAATCAATTTTAAGGCTTATTTTACTGTATACTCTCTTCCTGGTTCATCTCTACAGCTAATGCTGCAAGAGATGAAGCAAGAAGACTTCATGTGACTCTTACAGCAGAGGAATTCTGGAGGGTTTCTCAGTCCAGGGACACTGAAATTACTCTCTAAGCAACCAGTGCCCACACCTTTTCCCATTCCTTCTTTCAAGAATCCCCATTCTCCCCAGGATGCCCAGCCTTCCTGGGGCAGAGCTGACACTTACTGCAGGACCTTCAGGTTGGTCATGTGAGGCAGACAGAGGGCAAGTGTCACTGCTGTCCTGTCTCCAAAACCATTCCTTGACAGTCTGGGAGAGGCAGAAGTGAAATGTCACCGGCAGGGAAGTCCAGAGCCTCATTCCTCACCTGTGTGTCCCCCCCACAGGGATGTGTGACCCCCATTCCTCACCCAGGTGTGCCTGGGGCTGGGCTGAGGGGATCTCATGGGCCTGATTGAAAGGACTCAGATTGGGGGGAAGAAACAGTGGGGTTTGGAAATCCTGCAGCAGAAGTGAAACAGGAAGGTAAGACTGAGCTGCATTCCCAGAAGCACACTTGTCTCCCTTCCTGACTGGGTTACCTGAGCTGGAATTGAACTGAAATTGCACTTTGATATGTGCCCTTGGTACACACACCCTAATCTGAAGGTTACAAGGACAGTTCCAGTCCTTGTAACTTTTCCTTATGTGTTATTTTAAAATCTCATTTATTTAATATGGCAGGGCACACAGGTTCTTTAAATGGTCTGGAACAGAACATCAACAGATCTGACTGTGTAAAGCTTTATCTGTCCACATCCCTCCATTTTTGCAGCCACACAGATTAGTGGTGATATCTTGGGCAACACAGGCACTGAGCAGCTCCTGACACTGCCTGTAAACCTGCAGATTCAGCTCTGGAACCCCTCAGTCCACTCATGCAGACTGCACAGCTCCTGGAAATCTTCAAAACAATCCTGCAACCAATCCCCAAACCTTCCACACGCAGCACCACGCATTGCCATGGTGTGTAGCAGAGTTTTTACCCTGCTCTCACAAGAATCAAGTGGTAAAACTGATCTTGGCTTTATCAGAGTCATCTCTGATTTCTATGCCTTGACTTTTGCCCAGCCTCCCAAAAGGATATTTGAAATTACACACTTACAGCAACTCCTTGATGTGCTTGCAGTGGGCAAGAGCTTCCATCAGCTTTTCCCCTCCAGCAGGACTGGGACAGTTCCCTGAAAGGCTGAAATAAACACGAGACTCTCAGTGACTACATGAGAACCAGAATGTACCAGGTTAAGATATTTCACCGTTTTCCTGCTGTGATGGGAGATTCAGGCCTCTGGGAAATGGTCTGGGGATGTTCAGGTTCTTGTGTCAGGTGGTGAGTAACTCCTGGCCCTGCAGGGACTGTGGGGAAGGAGCAGTTTTCCCTCTCAGACAGAACTGAGAACTCCCTTTTCTTGCTCCAGGTCACTTCCAGGATCTCCATTTCAAGAAGTTACCAGGCTTAGCCCAAGAGCTGAGCCCAGCAAAGAGCCTGGATGCTCTGATTCGTTCCCTGGGAGAAGGAGCAGCTTGGATCCACGTCTCAGCCTCGCACAGGGATTCCCACACAGGCCAAAACAGCTGAACCAGAACAAAGGGACTCACTCGATTTTCTTCAGGTTTTGCATTTCCAGCAGGACAGCAGCAAGATTTATCAGGCCTGGATCTCCAATCTCGTTGTGGCTCAAACTTTAAAGAAGAGATGGAAGGCTGTGTTGTAAAGGAAAATGGCAGGCAAAGTGCAAGATCTTATTTAATGTGTCCCATTTGCTGGATGACACCTCAGAATCAAAGAGCTGTTTATCTCAACCATCTCACAGAAAAATTAATAGGTGTTAATGAGGAATTTAAAAAATTGCAAAGAACAATTAAAATCACTGCATCCTGTTGACAGGTGGGAAATTACTTCAGCCAGAAAACCACAACAGGATGAAGACAGGTGGTTATTTTACAAATTGCTACAGCAGAGAATGGACAGCAGCTGGCAAGAGAGAGAGAAAAGAGAGCAAGCCTGGGGTTGGCTCCAGGACAGATCTTTTCAGGGAAATGCTGGGTCTGAGGCTCTCCCAGGACAGAAGGGAGTCTCTAGTCCTAGTCTGGATCCCAGGGAAGATTAAAATTCTGTTTAATCCATTTTCTACATGACTGCAGCAGAGTGGGGTAAGACCAAAGTTTCCTCTACTGAACATCAGGTTCTGATTTCCTCTAGTCCAAGGTACCCCATACACAAGCATTTTGCAACCTCCCTGTCTTTGCAGCAATACTGTGTCCAAGCACATCTGGTTCTCTCCAAATGCTGGCACTGGTGGCCATCTCTCTGCAAGAAAGGAGAAACTTACTTGATTTCCTCCAGGCTGTGCATTTTCCTCAAGGCTTCTGCAAGTCTGGAGCAGCCATCGTCACCCACACTGTTGTGGCTCAAGCTGGAAACAGCATCCCCAGGAAAATGGACATTTAGTTCTGGCTGCTCAGCAGCCCAAGCCAGGGCAGAGGCCAGCTGAGGTCACATACTTACATCAGCCTTCTCAGGGATGGCATCTCACAAAGCCCCAGCACAAGCCCAGGGATGGCAGCACTGCTGAGGTTCATGTAGGCCAGGCTGGAGGATGAAATAGCAATTAACTCCCCAGGGACAGTGGTGTGAGCACTCAGCACAGAGGGGAGCAGAACAAGAGTGGGGGAGATGGGGAAATGCATTCTAGTCCCTGTGAATAATTTCAGTTTTGTTCTTTAGTGCAATTTTAATGGGCCTGTCTGGATTCTGATAAAATACCAACAGCACACCAAACAGCTCTGGAGTAAGAGCCCAGCTCCTCATGGAGCAACTCCCTCTGTGACCACAAGACAGCAAGATCCATGCAAAAAAACACCTGCCAAAACATTCTCCACTGGAATTCCCTGCCACAGATTACTGATCTCTGTCTCACTCACTGTTCATTGCAAATACAAAATAATTGTTGCTTCTTCCCTATCAGAAACAGCACATCTGTCCACAGTACATGCAGAAGAGAGGCTGCAGTTTAACTGAAGCTTCTAGAAAGACCTGTCAGCCTCTGGTCAGCCTGGTAACAACACACTCACTTGAGCTCTTCAATGGCCTGGCAATTCTGCAAGCCTGAGATCAAATAATCAATTCCAGCTGGTGCAACACTGCTAGAGGTCAGCCTGCAAAACAGCAAGGATCAAATGAGGAGGTGAGGTCTCAGCACACTGAGACAGAGTTTACTCCACTGGCAGGCAAACTGCCCCATCCCAAACCCCAGACAGCACAGGACCAACAAGTTTGGAGAGATTTCCACACCCTTTGTGTGCAGGGCTAAGAGGACTGGCCTGAGGCAGAGGACTGAACAAACCCAAAAATATGTGTAAAAGGTGCCAGCTGGACACACAAAGCCAAGGTGACACATACCCAAACATCTTCAGCTCTGGAAGGGGCAGCAAAATCCTGACCAGCATTTCTGCTTCATCCTCGTGGAGTTCCATGTGAGACCATCTGCAGGGAGGGAACAGCAGCTCTGGGCTTTGTGCAGTGGTGGCAGAAGGTCTGTGCTGAGCCCAGAGCCCAGGCACAGCAGGGCTGGGACACAAAACCAACACTTGGCAAGGTCCCACAGGAGCCCCAGCCATGGCAGTGAGTGTAGCTTCTCTGGCACTGGGAGATTGAGGTGATTCCAAAGGATACCCCAGCAAGCCCCCAGGTCCGTGGGTCTTTCCAGTTTTCCTTTCACACCCTCCAAGAAGGGGACCCAAAGGCAGGGACTGGCACCTCTCGTGCCCTGCTGTGTGCTCAGAGTGCTGCACTCACCAGGACAAGCTGCTCCCCTCCCTAAAAATCCTCCACAACACCTGGTAACTCACCTCAGCTGCTGAAGCTGAGCACATTTTTCACAAAGCCTTTGGTAGAAGGAGTGCTTCATTTCTGGCTTGTGCAGGCTCAGCCTGCAGGACACAAACACACAACACACTGTCAGTGAGGGCAGCAGAGCCCAGTGCAGCACCTGGTGCCCCCCAGGACACGGCTGGGGACAGATCAGGGCTTTCAAGAGCCCACCTGGGGCGTCCCTGCCATGCCCCATTTATGTCCCAGTCCATGTAGAGAAACACAGCCCATCCCCACTGCCTCTTCCTGCAGCTGCACAAAGGGAAAAGGACACTGATGCTGCTCTCTCTGCCTGCTCCTGCAGAAGCCAGCTTGTCTTAAGAGTCCTCAGAGTGCTCCTGATTCCTGTCTGCTCCCAGGAAGGCAGATGGATTTTTTAGCCCTTGTTGAGGTCCAGCATGGGTGAAGGAGAGCAGCCCAAAGGACCTTGCACATGCATAAGGTTCCTTCCACACCTGTGGCACAGGGACACTCTGAGACCGAGCCCATGGAGCCTTAGAGACACTCTGAAGGAATTTTTCATCCCACAGTGAAATTCAAAGCAAGCAGAAAATAATGATAAATAGTTGCCTTCTCACCTGCTAATGACTGATTCTGTCTTCTCCAGGCAGTGTGGGAATCTTATGACTAACTGGAAGAGGGTTTTATCTTTACATATCCTGAGAAGTTAGAGATTAGAGAACAGCATAAATCTGTGAACTCCTGAGGGAAGAAAATACTATTTTCCATAGGAAAAATCAGGAGGACTGAATGGGACAGGGCGATGCTGGCACATGAAAGCTGATCACCCATCTCTGAAGAGGTTTGTCATGTTTAAATAGCTCCAAAACCAGCCTAAACTGGGCACCCTTTCTCCCAAGGGCAACCAGGAACATGATCTCCTTCCCATTACACCTTCTGAGTTGTGAGACCACAAACCTTCTAAGCACTTCTACCCACCAGCCATTTGGGTTAGAATTGGTTCAAGTGGGCAAATAAATCCCAAATGCACTGGAGACAGTGAATTGACAACAGGGGAACCAGTGCTGGCTTCAATCTCATTTCCTTAAGGGTGTCAGGCTGAAAGAAAACATCTGAAAGCCACCTGAGGTGCCACTCACGTGATCTCAGCAATGCCTCCCGAGGCCTGGAGAGCCAGCTGGAGCAGGTTCACAACCCTCTCCCTGCACACCCAGGGCTCTTCGATGCTGCAAAGCAGAACACAGGCAGCTCTGCGTTATTCACACACTTGGATCCAGCCCTGCCTCTGCAGCTGAGTGCTCCACCCTCCAAATCCGGGCTTGGCTTAGCAGAGGAATGTCTGCATGGGAAAGGGGCAGCCTGGGAACAGGCAGAACAGCCCAGCTGCCCTGCAGAAGAGGGAGAATTTGCCACCCAGGCAAAGTGCAGGATGCTCTGGCAGTAGGAATGTGTCCACCAGGATCATCACTCTTCTTTGAGAGGCTGGCAGTGGTCTGCAGAGCCAGCACAGCCAGGGCTCCACACTAGGCTCGGTGGGAATCAAGGGGATAAAGCCAAACACCAATAACAGAGTCAGCCATGGGAATTTCTCAGGCCAGTGCTCCTTGCCTTTGGAAGAAGCACAGTTCACTTTTTTTTTTTTTGATGAAAGGAAATCTCAGAAGATCAGACCAGTCTCAGACCAGTGTCTACAAAAGCACAGTGACACCGTACCTGATTTTCAGCAGCCCCAGATCCTTCCTCAGGGAATGCAGAAGTCTTTCTGCAGCTTGGACTGTCATGTTGTTATTTGAGGACCTAGAACCAAAGCTGACTGTAATGAACAGCTCACAGATGAACCCCCCAAAAGGGTCCAAGAGCCATTAACTCACGTGTACTCTGTCAGACCAGTGCACCTTCCCAGGAGCAAGAACAACTTCTCCAAGTGCTCTGGCTGAAAGTTGCACTCTGCCAGTCTGAAAGGATGAGAAAGAGAACAGCCTTAGCTCATCACAAACAGTTCAGGCTTTCTGAGCTGCAAATATCAGGCAGCACAGCCTAACCCCACAGAGAAAGGATTGCACAAAAACCTTAAACACCTTTAAGGGTTTCCAAAAAAAAAAAAAAAAGACTGTGGCAAAATTCAAAGGCATCTTTTGAGATACTCAGGTGGAACATACCTGTGTGCTATAACGGCACTGCTCTTTGTAGGAGCCTGTCCTGTGACTGCAGGAACACCTACAGGTGCCCAGGTGAGGCACAGACAGTGGGGAAGCACAGAGAGAAAGGGAGCTGGGATCCTCTGTGCTGTGACAAAGCTCTTCTCACAAGGGGAGTCCAAGGAAATGCATCAGCTACTAGTGCAAAATATCACCATGCCAGGAGCAAAAAGAGGCTCTGTCTGTCTTGTCCCTCGAAAAAGGATCCCACCTTTACCAAAGAAATCCCCCCAAAAGGTCTGTAACATCACCTCAAAATCTTTCTTGGGTCATCTCCGCTTGTCAGCTTGATGATTAAAGTTGCTTTGGAGCACAAACTGCACAGAGAAGACACGAGTGTAAGATTTAGATGGAGAATTATTACTTTTCCCAGTGTTCAGAATTTAATGATACCAAACTCCAGAAAATAATCCAGCAGAGCAGTGACAGGTACCTGGCACAGCTCAGCCCTCCCTAAAATAAACCAGCCCAGGGAAACGCTTCAGCAAGGTCTCACTCAGGCTAAATTGGCATAAAGGCAGAACTGGTTTATGGAGAAGCAATCCTGACCTATCCTGCTTTTATTTGCCTCCTTTGCACTCTCTGTTCAGCTCTGGGGAGAGGTAAAAGAGGAGACTTTAAAGTGGCCCAAAGATCCAGCAGCCACATCTAACTGCAGGAATGATGGAAGTGGCCCTGGTTAAAAGTGGTTCAGGACAGACCAGCTGGTCCCACGAGCACAAACACTGATAAGGCCCCACAGATGGGCAGCACAGCCCAGCCTCGTGCCTGGAATCTCTGAGAAAAGCACTTTGTGCCAGAGCAACAGGCCCAGAGCCCATGGGATATTTTTGCCTGAGAGGAAAGGAGATAAAATGCAAATCCAAGAAAAAGAACATGGGAAATTGCTTTCTATTGCCTCTGAAATCTCAACATACCGAAGGGAACCTTAGAGAGCATGCTGGCTCCTGCCCTGAAGAGGTTCATTAACAAATAAATACATGACAATAATTGTTGGTACAGATTAATTTCTGTGCCTATACACAAAAATAACCTGGCCCTGTGGAATGGTAATTCTGCTTGGCAGTTATGTTTGGCCATTTGAAATGGACATAAACCAAAGCTTTAGGCAGTTGGAAACATGGCCCTCCTTATTCTTACCTGAAGGTGACAAATATTCAATAGTTCAGAGGAAAACAAGCAGGGAAGACTCAGAAATTAATGAAGAAAAAGAGTCACCTGACTTGAACTTCAGTGGTGTTTCCAGAGGTGACAAAGGCGTTTATGAGATGTAGGACTCCATCCTGAGAAATCCCATTACGGCTGAGACTGCGCAGAAGGGAAGGAAGGATTTTCACGTGTCAGGAGGCAGGGCTGTCCCCAGGCTCCTCAGGCACAGAACCAAAACTCAAGCTGGCACCAAAGACAGAGCAGTGTGTGGGGTGCTGGGCCCCTCCAGCTTTGCTCAGGCACTGAACTCCCTCAAGACAGGGCTGGGGGACACAGCAAAGGCAATTTTCTTCTTGCACTACAGAGGCAGTGGCAGCTGGAACATTCACTGCCCCAGCAGAAAGGGGACAGGCTGGGGTAGGGCACAGCTCAGCTCACACAGCTCAGGTCACAGCACCCTGGCTCCTGAGTTACCCAGAGAGCACACCACCCCCAGAAGAGTGATGAGCTGAAAGCGCTGGGGACTGGGGCAGCTTCTGTCACACCACCCTGTGGCATTCACAGTCTCTGGAAAATTCCTTCACCCAGGATTTTTCTCCTAGGAAGCTGAGAAGCCTCAGAGAAAAGGAAAACAATTCTTCTCTCATTTGCTTCTCCTGTGTTTTGCTCATGTGGAATGTGTTTGGGGATTGTTTACCCACAGGTGATCGTTCTGTTGGATTCTGCTGTGAGTTGTTTTCACTCTTTGGCCAATCATGGCCACACTGTGTTGAGACTCTGGAAAGAGTCACGAGTTTCCATTATTAGCTTTTTAGCATTGAGTAAGTATCCTTTCTGTATTCTTTGGTATAGTTAGTATAGTATTCTTTAATATAATATAGTATCACAAAATAATAAATTAGCCTGCTGAGAACATGGATTCAGATTCATCATTCCTCCCTGCCACGGGGGTCCCTACAAATACAATTCCACCCCACTCTGGGCATTGCTATTTCCTGCTGACACTGATAAAAAGACTTCTGCATATTTTCAGCAGGGTTTGGATCAGACCCTGAGTTACCACAGCCTGGTGGCCTTGAGCTGTGCTTGCAGTTCAGTCAGAGCTTTGCTCCTAAGGCAGGAGAGGGCAAGAAGCACAAGCAGCAGCTTCCTGGAGGATCACACCAGCACCCTCCTGCTCCTTGGATTCACTGTGTGCTCTCTTACTTGAGGGAACAGGTACCAGGCACTCGATGCAAGTGGTCCAAGAGGCACCTCAGGCCTTCATCCCCCAGCTGATTCCTGGAGAGACTGAAAGGCAGAAGAACATGTAGCCAGCCAAAACTCAGCCTTTGAAACAGGGTGCCCAAAGAGGTTGGGTTTTCCCATGCCTGGAAATATTCAAGGCCTGGTTGGACAGGGTTCTGAGAAAGCTGATCTAGCTGAAGATGTCCCTGCTCATGACAGGGAGTTAGACTAGATGGCCTTTAAAGAGCCTTCCCAAAAAAAAAAAAAAGTATTCCATAATTCTATATTTATTTTAAACAGGAATGCTCCTCTGAGAAGCTTTGAAGAAAAAACTCAAATTTCCTGCACTTAAATCCTAGCTTAGCCAAAAAAAAAAAAAGTCTGTTTAAAACAAATCACTGCCTTATGAAATTACCTCATGCATAAGCTCCAGAGCAAGCTCAAATGAAGAGCTCAGGTGAAGCAACAAATGCCTCCAAACAGCAAAGGAGTGAAAATCCCAAAGAAGCTCAAAAGGACCTGTATAGTTTCCAGCTGATTGTGTTCCTCAGCAGCCTGAACAAGCACACATTCCCTTGCAGACAGGCTGGGAATCTCCAGTCAATGCTGGACCCCCCAAACACAGTGACTCTCCCCCAGTGACTCTGCTCAAGGCCATGGTAGCACCCCAAGCCCCACTTACTCCACTTCTGCCAGCCAGCCATGCTGCTCCAGGATGCTGCAGAGCTCCTCCACCTGCCCTTCTCCAATGGCACAGCCTGTCAGCCTGCAGGAGACAGCAGCAGAGTTAAAGCATGGCCAGCACCCAGCCCAGCCTCTGCACTGAGAGGGGCCCACCAGCAGCTGCCCCTTTGCTCCAGTCTCTGTGCACCAGTCCCATTTTGTGCCATCTCTTGGTGCTGGCACAGGGACACGTTGCAGCTCCTGCGCAGGGGCACTCGGGAGCCATCGCTGCAGGAGGGCTGCAGGCACACCTCACATCACACAGGTGGTCATGTGCAGCTCATCACCCACGATTTGAGGCACACATTTGGGAAATGCACTGAGGAAGGCTCAGTTCAAGTGCTCATGCAGCAGAATTTGGTGCAACTCAAGATGATCATAAGCAGCCCAGAAATAAAAGAGGAAAAGAAAAACCTCTGCCATCCCAGTGCATCCAAATGGCTCTGTATTGCACTTGAGCTGATTCATTGAGCCCTAAAGCTCAGGGCCTGAGCTCCTTGGCCCCAGCCCAGGAATTCCCAACACAAGAGGCAATCTGGCTCCCTGCACTGGAGCTTCAAACCCCCCCAGTGAGCTCCAGCAAGCGCCAGTACCTGCACGACGCCTTTGGGCTCGGCGTGCTTGCTCCTAAATGCAAGAAGGCATTTTCACTTGACCTGGAGCAGACACAAAGGACAGTCCTTCAGCACTGATCTCCAAAGGGGACAGGCTTTGGGGGCCCTGTGGGGCTGAGCTGCTGGGCTCCAGAGCCTGGGTGCCTCACCGGACTTCCACCACTCTGATCCGCTCACAGAGGTTGATGGAGTTGAGGAGTAGCACAGCACAACGTGGGGACAAGGAGTTTTTCCTAATACTGAAAGGGAAGGGAAAGAAGAAACACTGAAATCAGCTCCTAGGAAGAGAGGCTCCCACACACACAGCCCAATTTTCCCATTGTTCATTTTGAGACGCAGAAGATTGGATACATCCCATTTAACTCAGGATGAGGGAGCAAGGACCTAAAGTTTTGAGCATTGGCACTCAGCGCTCCTTTACCTAAAGGAGAGTCTCCTCTAGTCCCCTGTGACTAAAAGGGAGCACAGACCAAGGGCTCCCACTGAACCACTCCTCCTTTGGGCTACTGGGTTAGAGACACCCCAAACTGGAAGCAACCTCCTGACTGGGCAAACTCAGTGTCAGGAGACCCTGCAGCTCCTCCACGCTACAACACCTTGTAAAAGATGGCCAAGCTCCTCCTGGGCTTTCAGTCCACACCCTGGAGTGCCCTATCCCCTGAGAGGGCTTCCCTGGCCTGAATTCCAGCCTGAAAAAACAAGTTTAAAAATAGACTGGACGTGGCACTTGGTGCTGTAGTCTAGTTGAGGTGTTAGGGCATAGGTTGGACCCAATGAACTTAGAACTCAATGAACTCTTCCAATCTCATTATTCTGTGATTCTGAATTGCCCTCTGCTAAATATCGTTAAAGTGCTGCTTTACTTCTGGAAATAAGAAAGGAATTGGTGTGAAAGCATTTCTGCATTTTCTTTACCTTGCTTGTTAGTTTACAATTACTGATTGATGCTCCAAAGATCTGCTGTGGTATGAACACTTTCCAAAGCAATGTTTGAAAGCAGGGACCCCAAACATTACCTCAGCAGTGTCAGATGACAGAGGGATGGCAGAAAGCTCAGCAATCTCTCAATGCTCTGGTCACTCAATGAATTTCCAGACAGACTGTAAAACACGGAAGGAAACAAACCCAGGAGAAATTGTTTCAACCCCTAATTAATGCCTCTGTAACATTTACATGGACATGCACACACCCATGGGCACATTCTGTGAGAGCACATGTCCAGAAATGCCATGAGAATTGGGCAAGGTTTCGTCCTTACAATCTGATCTGTGCTTCCTTACATCCTACAGCCAATCAACATTTCAGTTTCAGGAGTCTTCCATTACTGCACACCTAGAATATGATGCTACTGATGTCTGTCATGCAGGCAATAGGGGAATTAGGTTATTTTTATTTGCTATGACTCAGTTTTTGTTCTGACCAGCATTCCCATTTCCTTGGTGCCAAGCCTGGAGTGACCAGCCCCTCAGGAGCAGAGCTCATGGCTTGGTGGGCCAGGAGCTCTTGCTGGCCTTGCTACAAGCTGAGGTCTCAAGGAAGAGATGACAATTGTTTCTAGGCACAGAACTGAGGAAGATAATGAGAACACAGACATGGTCTGGGGCCTTTACACACTGATGTGGGAGCCTTAGGAGGGGCCAAGCTCTCTTTGAAACAGGACAGTAGAAAGTCTGGGTTTAGTTAAGCATCTGGGTGAGGATGTGGTGAGAGGAGAGCTGGTGTACAGCAGCTGCCACCCTGAACATCAAATCTGGGGTTTGAACATCAAATCTGTGTCTGGGCTTGGGGAGACAGACAGACAGGCAGGCTGACTTACTGGATTTCTGTCAGCTGGGGACATTGAGCCAGTATCTGGCACAGCCTGGTCACATCCTCCAGACCCACTCTGCAGTCCCTGAGACTGAAGCAAAGAAAGCACTCAGGAGCTGAACATGCCCACAGGATGCCCCCAGTCCCTGCACATCCCAGGACAAGGCCTACTGTGACCCTCTCACTTCCACTCCATAGATTTTGCTACCCTTGGTCTGGCACTAAGAAATCAAACCTGGGACAAGCAGACGACTTCACCATCCCTGAGCGGATTGGAGAGAGCCATCCACCAAAACAGCAGAACTTTGGGTGCTGCCTCCCTAGAGCCACACCACTGAGGACTCAGCTGTCCCAGGACTCTGCACAGCATCTCTCCCTGCTCAGCACTGCCTGGGCTCTCCAGAGGAAGGCTGCAATTGGTGTCTCCTCTGTCCTTCTCCGGGAAGGAAATCCTAGAAGCCTTTTTGGGTGACAAACTGGCATGGGATGAATGTAGAGCCCACCCAGATCTGTCTCTCCTTATTTATGGGTAGGAGCTTCCTCTGCTGGAAAGCAAGACAATCCCCTCAAAGCAAGCAAAAGATGCACTAATTCTTTTCCTGAGGAGACACAGCTGGAGGGATGGCTCTGCCCCACACACCACACTGCCCTGAAGACCCCCACAATCTCCTCTGCCCCCAGTCCTGGTGGAAAGGGAAGCCAGGCTGCCATACCTAAAGCTTTGTGCTTTTGCTTCCTGCTTGGGGCGTGCCAGGGAGCCACTTCTCCATCTGCTGGTACTGCTGGGGAAAGAACAGTTTAGCCCATGAGCTGTGCTGGGGCTCTTCCCCCTGCAGCCAGCTCCCCAGGAAGGGGCTGAGCTGGTGGCAGTGGCCTCCTGCTCCAATCTGCCTTCTCCCACCACCTGCCAGAATGAGGTTCAGCCCATCCCCCGAAGAAAAAGAGCTTTATTAGCCCTCTTCCAGCCTCCAGAGGGTTGTGCAGCCACCCAGCCCTTGGGCATCTGCTGTGTCCTGGCCAGCAGGGAGTGGCTGCAGCCTGTCTCAGCAGCTGGGTGCTGCTGGCTGCTCCATGCCCTCCTGCAGCCATGGAACAGCTCACTGGGCTTCCCCCAGCCTGGCTGGAGTTTGGTACTTGACTGACACACCTCAGGGACCCACACATCACCTTCTGCTTAGAACTTGACCAGAAGTTTAAAGGACTTATGTGGGTGGGGATGACTTTACCTGACTCTTTCCCAAAAGGTCAGATCAACAACCTGTGGGTGTCCCAAGCTGTAACCAGAAAAGAACATCATCAGCTTGGAGTTTGACAACACAAGCTCCTGTGTCATTGCTAAAAACCCACTGCTTGAGGTTTTCAGCAGCAAAGGAATATAAAAAGTACTCCTGGCCATACCTGAGGCTCATTGTTTTAATGTGTTCCAGTGTAGTTAATGATTGAGCTAAGAAAAACACAGAGTCAAGGGAGATCCGGTTGTTGTTAAACCTGCAGGAAGAAAAGATGGAACCAGCTGCAAAACTGCAAGCAAAACTGATAAAAATTAACCCCACACCACAGAAGAGTGATCCCTGTGCAGCACTCCCAGGATGCTGCTGTGCCACCCTCTGCCTGGGTTTCCTACTCTGCAGACACAACTCACTCCCATACACTTTAAATCCATCCCACTTCCAGTGTTCAGAGAATCACAGAATCACCAAGGTCTCTAGAGCTGATCAAGTGAAACTCTCCTGCTCAGGAGGGTCAGCGTGGAGGAGACAGCTCAGGACATTGTACAGCTGGGCTTTATCACCTCCAAAGACAGAATCCACAGTCTCTCAGGGCAACCTGCTCCAGTGGGATTGTCTGTAACTGGAACACTCTTGGCTTGAGACAAGTTCAAGTAACCAAACAGGAACAATAAATTGTTTCGGCAGTGCAGAGTGGTGCCACACTCCTTCAGCCAGTGGGAGTGCAGGTGAAATACCCAGATAAACACCAGCCACCACTGCAGGTGAATTCAGACTCCACCACTGAAGTCTCCCCAGCACTTCCCTTCCTTCCAAGCTGCTCCCCCTCCCAGTGAGGAAAAATTCAGTGAGCTGCTGAAGACCTCAGGCAGTTTCAGCAGCCAGGTGCCCCACCTGACATAAACCCACCTGTCCCCTTATGGGGGAGCAAGCACAGAGGCTCCTGGGCACTGGTCTCAGCTCCAAGGGGAGTCAGTCTGCTCTGGACTGGAGGTGGGGACAGGGCAGACAGCACAGGGCACCTGCCCAGCACAGAACACCCTGCACTGATTGTGAAGGGCCCTTCACAAATCTGCACTGTGCTTCCACAAACCACACTTCACAAAACCCAGTCCACGCATAAGGAAAAACCAGCAGGTACTCACTTGAGAGAGCGTAACATTTTCAGTTTTGGGAGGCACTGAAACAGCTGCAAAAGTCCCTCATCTCCCAGGAAATTCCCTGAGAGGCTAGGATTTAAAGAAAGGCATTTAATTTTCACAGTACAAACACCCAGTAGGCACCATCAGCTCCATTACCTGTGTGCACAGCCACACCTCCCACCAGGCTGTGCCTCTACCCTCTCTCTGTACAGCACTAAGGGGCATTTCCTCAGCACCCCAAATAACTGCAGGTAAACACCAGGGGAGCCGAGGAGGACTCACTCCAGCTCAGAGATGTGGCAACATTCCTTCAGGACTGCACACACATTCTTCAGGTCACTGGCTTGGAGATTGCAGTCTGTCAGTCTGTGGGGAAAGAAGGAATCAGTCACCCAGGTCTGCAGGATTTCAAACCAGGTTGTGAACTTCACTCCTCTGAAAACGAGAGAATCAGTGAAGAGACAATAATGGAATTAAACAATCCCCTGGAATTGCCTTGCTGCTCAGCAGCTCCTGTCCAGGTGATGGGCCACCCCTGCCTGGCAGGGCAGCTCCTGTGTCCTTTGTAGGGCACAGGGTGGGCACCAGCTCCCAGCCCCTTGCCAGGGGCTCCAGACATTCCCCCCAGCCAGGGCAGACCCTGCAGCTCCCCTGGCAGCTGGGAGATCCCCAGCTCTCCTGTGATTCACCTCTCAGAGATGCAGGTTGCACTGGAAACAGGACCCAGAGATGGGGCATGCGTGGACACAATGAAAATTGGCCAGGGTACCTGATTTTTTGGGAGGTGGCTGGTGGCTGGCTTTCCTCCCCATGTTGTTGGTCACCAGTAGAGAGCACAGGCTCTTCCCTAAATGAGCACAAAAGCAGACAAAAGGTGAAACTCCTCTGCTTTAGCAGTTTGGCAGATCCCTGGGGCTACCCTGGCTCCAGCCTGTATCTTGCCAATTGCAAGCTCTCCTTTTCTACCCAAATATCTGAGCGTGCAGGCAACTGGAGAAAAGGGGAAAGAGTTATTTCTATCTATGTTTGATGGAGAATTCAGCTTTTGCTGAATTTAGCTTTTGCCTAAATAAGTTTTGTGAAGAGCCCGTACAAAAATCTGACTATTCATAATTAAATGGAACTGTCTATGACTAACTAAACTGTGGCACTGTAACTAAAAGCTACAATTAGAAACAGTAAAACTATAACTAAATCTGACTATTCATGACTAAATGGAACATGCAAAACCTAAAATATCAGAGTTTGAAATGCCACCTGGTGCCTTAAAGGAGCCCAGATTGCCTGTCTCAGGCTGTCGCTCTCTCTCAAGCACAACCACCGGGCTGTGCCTCTAAGAGTGCTGCTGTTTCTCTCTGGCTAAGAGGTGGAATTCCATGGGAAATGCTATTTTACAGTGGGCTCAGTCCATGGAGAACAAGGGTATAAAGAACCTGAAATTCCAGGAGCAACAGGAAACCATTTCTTGGTCAAAACCTTCGGGTTGAGCTGCTTTAACCATAATTTTCTGAGGGCAGAAATTAACCTCTAATCATCTCATGATTTAGGAGCACCATGATCCAGAACACATAGTGCTCTGAACTGCAGAGATCTGTGAATCTTTTCAGAACTTGGTGTGGCACTCACTTGTTTTTTTTACCCTCACAATTCTCAGCTAGCAGGGGTGTCATTAAACAGCCTGCTCTGCTCGGGATGCTGTGGGATGAAACGTGCTCTAGAGACATAAAACACTACAGAAGGCAGTGACAACTTTTCAAGAGGCTGAGAAAGCCAGAAGACAGCTCCACATTTAGATTTGGGGGGTGGGAGGCAGGAACTGCTGTGGAGTGTTACCCTTGCTACCTAGACAGGATGCCAGAACTAAACAGGATGCTGAGATAACACCATTTGTGCACACACAGCCTACCTAGGAGGAAGGGCAGCAAACTCACTGTCTTCTCTAAACCTCAGGACTGCAGTACCAGGACAAAGGCTGTGAAGAAGAGAAGTAATCCATCAATGTCATGGTTTGGTTATTCACAGGACTTCTTGTTTGGTTTTGTTCTGCAAAACTCCGGTGATGCAAATCACTTGTGCTTAAAACACTCCCAAAGCAAGAAAAAAATCATCTCCATCAATTTTAAACTCAGATTGGATCAAATTCTGCAGTACCTGGTGATCCAGTTTCTTTGAATCACTAGACAAAGCACAGACAAAATAGCTGTACTCAAGTGTGTTCTCAAGTGAAAGTAAAAGAGGAGAAAGAGCTTCCAGCTCTGCTCCAGGAGGTGTCACCAGATCTCACACTGCAGAGATCCTGCCTACAAAACCTCCCAAGGCAGAGAGCAGGGGAGCATTTTAAAACACCCCATGCACGAAAGCACAGCCAGTTGTGCAGTTGATGGCCTGCTGTCAGCTTATTGCAAAAGTTCCAAACCTTCTCAGCGACTTCCCCGGGCAGCTCCTCACAGCACTGACCCCTCCTCACAGCACAGCCAACAAACCCCAGCCCTCCTCTGCAGGAGCTATCCCACTATCCCACTCTTACTGCACTCATCCTCACTGGACACAGCTGTGGCCTGTTAAGGGCAGCCCTGCTCCTAATCCTTGGTAAATCAGTGCAGCTGCTCAGGGCTGGGATTGCCTTCTGCTCTCTGTTCTCTCCCCTTCCATCCCCCACCATGGCCCTGGTGCAGTCAGCTCCCAGCAATGTCCCCAGGGGCAGTGACCACCCTGGGACGTGCTCTTCACCCACCCCACAGCTGAGGTGACCCAACAAAACCCTGAGAATGCAATCCCAGGCTTGGGCACTGGGATTGACCCCAGGCAGGGCTCCAGACCCACGTACCTGACCTGCACCTCCATCACCTTCTGGCAGGTGTTTACTGACCTCAGCAGGCTGCACATGCCAGGGACTGAGAGGTGGTTCTGACTGAGACTGGGGAAGGAAAAGGCAATTAGCTGGTCCCTGAAATCCCACAGGATGCCCTGTGAAGCAGCTAGCAGCGTTGTGCATGCTTGGAACCATTTCCCTTCAAAGGCTCTGTACAAGGCAACACTTACTTCAGCTGCTTTGAAATCGACAGACAGGGGAGGCTTTCCAGCAGACAGCTGCAGCCTTCATCTCCAAGACTGTTGCCTGATAAACTGAAGCATTTTCCAGTGAGTGGGGACTGATTGGAACAGTAAAAACAAAGCCCTCAAAACCTGCTTGCTTTCCCTTTCCTACAGTCCCATGCCAGGACTGTTCTTCTGTCTCAGATCAATCTTCCCTGCTTATTTCTGCATCAATCAACTTCAGACAAAAAGTTTTAGCCCTTGGCCAACATGATTCATGTTTTAGACCCAAACCATCTTGCTTTAGAAATTCTATGAACTTTAAGGCCCTTTCCAACCCAAACCAGTGTGTGATCCTATGATCCCCTGCTCCCACACCACCCCTGCCTACAGCCACTCAACAGGGAGGAAAGGAGGCACTCACTCCACTTCAGAGAGACAGGGACAGCTCTGGAGGATGGCCACAATCATCTTGGCATGTTGGGAAAGCAGCCTGTGATCCTGCAAGCTGGGAACAGGAAGGTTTGGTGAGAGTGAGGGGATGGGGGTGCCCCTGGCTGGGCAGGATTTCTATTGTCATTTTCATTTACTGATTCAGGTTTATTTCAAGCTTTTCCACATGTGGAAATATCCTTAAGGATGAACACATCTGCTTCTCTGGCCCTTCTACAGCACCTGCCATCTGCAAATCACATGCACCAGCAGGACTCTGTGTGTCTACTCTTACCATAAATTCACACGTCTTGTTGGAATCATGTGTCCTTTACTCTCTTCCAACTTCAAATCTGGAGACCTGCAAACAAGCAAAATATTTGGCTTTTATTCTGCTGCCATGAGCTGTCTGACAGCTTGGGTCCCAGGGAATGGTTCCCAGCAGACACCACCAGGTCTGTGTTCTGCATCCTTCAGCAGTTCTGCAGTGGAACCAAGGCACCTCAGGCTCACCCAGGCTCTGAGGAGCTGCTTTGGTGGGACTGGCTGTGGGTGTGTGTGTGCAAACCCAGCTGGTTTTGGCCACATTTCCCACTGCTCAGGCAGATGCAAGGGCAGTGGCACCAGCTGGGCTGGCACTGTGGTTTATGGTGACACTTCAATCAGCACAACTGAACACAGCGCAACCACACGCGCAGGGTCTCACCTCTGAGCTCTCCCAGATGTGCCAGAAAAATAAATAATCACGGTGTCCCCCCTGAAAAAGAGACCCAGGTCAGTATTAGGGAAGAGCTGGAAGGATGCCATGTGTTTAGCAGAGGAGTTTGGTAAGGACCAAAGCTGCTGCCTGGATGCTGAGGAGAGCCTTGGCATCTCAGTGGCCCAGGCACGTGCTCAGAGGGCACAGGACACTCCACTCAGTGCCAAAGGACATCTCTGAGCTGGGGCTGCAGTGCCCATGGGACAGCCACACACTGAAAAAGATTGGGCCAGGATTTTTTTTTTTTTTTTTTTGCAAGACCAGAAGTTTTTTGGAAAGAGATTCAGAGAAAACTCCCAGCAAGAAAAATAAGAAAAAGCCATATGCAATTTGAGTTACACCAGGGATTACTTTGGCCTGTTAAATTTAGAACATAAGACAACCACAAGAGCCAGGATGATTTTAAAAATCTACCCCTTTGTCATCCCAAAGACATGAAAACCCCAAACCCTGTAGTTTAAAGGAGTGCAGAGCTAGAGCTAAATTCACACATTTTCACTAAACTTAGCTGACTGATAGCAAATTTATGCTAGTTAGTAAAGAATTTCCTTTCTGATATATTGCAGAGCTTAGTTTAAATTTTAAGAGTTTAAATTCTGTTATAGACTAAGAATTTCACACCCTGCAAATGGTTTTATAGACCAATGACAAAAAGTCCTACTAAGAATACAAAGAGGAAGTACATGGTATGATGAATGCACATTTTTTTTCCAACAGTAAAGAAAAAAGGAGTTAAACTGATTTTTGTTCACTTCAATTAGCCAACAGTTAAGCTGAAAAAATGTCCATTTAAAGTCAGCATCTAAAGAGACATCCTATTTGCCTTTGTAAGAGCTCCCTTGTATTGATACCTGGCACAGAGTTCAGTAACATTTTGACACACGATGCCTTCCTTTGCCAAACTGAGAACAGCATTCAAGGAAAGATGGTTGTTGCTCAGGCTGTGAACATAGGCAAAAACAGAAGCTCAGCTGCTGGACCCCACAGCATGTTCTTTTGTTACACAAACGCCCTCTGCTCTGTTCCACAAACATCCTGAAGCACACGATCTTTCAACAGGGGTATTTCTCAAAAACTGCTGAAATTTCCATCTAGGACTCAACAAAAGCATTATCAGATCACAGTTCTTTCTCTGCAAGGTGTAGCTCCCATGAATTCAGAGTCAGAGATAACTCCTCCATGTGCAGCAGAATGATCACTGCCCAGTTTGGGGTTGGTTAGTGGAGGTGGTTCACACCCTCATGATTACAACACACAGTGCAGTTCAACTCCCACGACACCAAATCCAATTTAATTATGGCTTATTAAAGCAGGGAGGCCTGAACACAATCCTCCAGCCTCTGAGGGTTTATTCTTTAATTGCACATTCGTTCTGTTTCATTGCTGGTTGGACCTCATTGGATGTGAAACACAAGATCTTGCTGCTACAAATCTCTGTTTGCTCTCAGGGCCACGGGGCAGCACTCCTGAGAGCCCGGCAGGAGCCATCCCTGGGAACAGCACTGTGTGTGTGCTGGAGATGGGTGAGGGAGTGGCCATGACAAATGACACTGTTTCCCTGCCTTTCCTGTTCCCTGGGGCAGCCTGGCATTCCCCACAAGCTTTTTTCCAGCGTGCCCAGGAAAGCAAGAGCAGCAGGTACACTCCTCCTTTCCTCCCTCCTCCTGCCACGCTTTTAAACACTGCTGACCACCCTGCAGAGCCAGTGATTCATTCCTGGGTGGGATCCAGCAATGACTGCAGGTGTTTTGGGTTCAGCTGCTGGCACCTGAGCGTGTGTGGAACCTTTAGAGGCAGAGTCTGTCCCTCTCAGCTGGGATGGGCAGGCAGTGCTCTGACTCCAGGGCTTTGTGGCTGTCCCTGTCCTGTCACACAAACTGCACTCAGACTCCAGCAACAGCTCTGCTGCTGCTTCAACTGCCCCTGGCAGCTTTTCAGAGGCTTTAAATCCCTTCAGCCAGGCTGGTTCTCTCCACCTAAAAAGCTGCAGTCCCTGCTGGGAGTTTTGTAGCAGTTTGTCTCTCTCAGCCAGCTCTGGATGGCCACAGGAGCGCTGGAAGGAGCAGCACAGGAGAAAAGGGCTGTGGAAAGGCTGGGAAGACTCTGATGGAGCCATCCTCCCTTAATCAGAGTGAGATATCTCAGCCTGAACCTCGCCAAGGGGAAGAGAAGAGGAAAAGTCAAGCTGGGCACTGAGCTGAGCACATGCCCTGTTATTCCTGGAGAGGTGTCAGTGGTGCCAGGACTCCCTTGGGATGATTTTAAAAGAATTAGAATAGAACTGTGAGGCTGAGCCTACCTCAGACTGATCCAGCACAGCCCTGCTGACACTGAAATGTCTGTGCCTCAGCTTGGTGCCCCACGTCTCTGTGCTGTGCCTGGCTTCTCAGCAGCCAAGGTTTAAGCCATTTTTACTCACTCTACTTTCTTCAGCTTCTCCATTTTTGCAAACAGGTCCATCACCCTCTTCACCTCTGGATCCCGTATCCGATTGCCCTGCAGGCTGCACAGGATTCATCCCCATTAGCATCCCAAGGAAGGAATGGTTGGCTTGCTGGCCATTGCCACTGCAGACTCACTTTATTTCCTCAAGCTGGAGGCACTGGGATGCAGCCTGGACCAAGTTAGCCATCCCCTCAGCTGTGATGCTCCCACCTGTCAGCCTGGAAGGAGAAAGGATCGCTCAGACCAAGCAAAGAGAGCACTGGAATCCCCTGCAGCACGTGGCAAGCCTGTCTCACACCTTGCCTGAGGTCTGGCCCTTGTCTCAGACCACGTGCCCAGCATTCAGACACAGAGGCAGCAACCTGGCTCTGCCACCTGAACCAGCTTCATCCTCCTTTTCCAGCAGGGCAGCACAACACTGCTCTTGGTGCCAGCACAAAGCAAGAGCCACAGGTGTCTGTGCTGCTCTGTGCAGCACTGTCACCCTCACACCCTGCACAGAACAGACCAGCCTGGGGGGGCCAAAGGCACTCAGGGGAGGACAGACAGGAAGGGAGAAGGCACTGGTGCTGCAAGCAAAACTTACTCCAGTTTCTTCAGGCTCCCCATTCCTTGTAAGCACTTTGAAAGGGCAGCAGCAAAGTCATCACCACATCTCCTGCTACGAAAGCTAAAATGTGAAGAGAAGGGGAAAAAGATAAACACACCAAAAGCTGATATTCTCATTTGCTTGCAGGATTCACCCTTCCTTTGTATTGAAAAGAAATACCTATCATTTTCCCTCTCATCTACTGCATTAACTACCCTGCTGTTCACCTTAACCAAAATGGACAAACAAACAAAAATATAGCCACGATGGATTTTTCACCTTATTGCCCTTCAATCTACTCATGAATTCATTATTTCATACATTTCTGCAGTACTGAAGTCATGCTGTTCAGACCAAATTTTCTCACATCATCTCTCTCTCTCTGTTCTAGAACAAATTGAGGTTTGACCTTCCAGTCCCTCAGCCCTTCTCCCCACCCAGAAGCTCCCAGCACTCACTGCGTTTACCTCAAGTGTTCCACATTTTCACAGCCAGCCAGAACCTCCAAACATTCAGTGTCCACAAGACATCCTGCAAAATCCAAACAAATCAAATCCTGGCCCGAGTTTATGACAAAAACCAAAGCCGACATGTCCAGCGTTGTCAGTCTGAAGTTTTTAAACTCATACTTGAAATTCAGCAGGCTCCCAATGTGCTGGGCTACCTCGAGGTTTTGTGTTTCAAAGGTGCAGTGGCAGAGCTCAAGGACCTTGGGCCCTGACAGATGAGTGGCTGCCAGTTTCCTGAGAGACTGCAGGATCACATCCTGCTTCTCCTGCACCCAAGCTTCATCTTGCTCTGCCAGCAGCATGAGGAACGTCCTGCACTCTCTTGACGACAAGCCCGAGAGAAATATGTGAAAACTCTCCATAAACTCAGTCTTTGTCTCATTCTTTAAAGTCCACTTTGACTTCAAGAAGAACTTCTTCTTCAGGTAGTTCTTGTCCACCCTCCTGCTCACCATGAGACACAGCGCTGCAAAAAACTCCTGCAAGCTCAAGTGCACAAAGGCATAGCCAGCCTCTGGGCAGGTGCCACTTGTCTTCACTTCAAAGACAGTCAGCAATCCATGCAAGGAAGCAAATTCCTTCACATCCTCAGGAATATCATGGACATAAAACACAAGTTTCTTCTCTTCCAGGCCTCTCAGTGCAAGGTCAAACAGACCCAAAATGGCCTTTTTGTTACAGTTCACCTGAGTCTCCTCATCACCTGCACAGTCTCCTTGCTGCTTGTTCAGGAAGATGAGAAACATTTTGATATAAAACTGTGTCATAGTCTGAGGAAGCTCCACGCTCATCTGGTGCTTGAGGAACAGATACTCCAAGCAGATGCACACGATGTTGCACAGGGCGGGGATGAGGCACATGCTGAGCAGCTTGGTGTTGTTCTTCACGTGAGCAATAGCTCGTTCTCTGAATGAATGCTGACAAAAATAGTGGCTAACATACTCCTCAACCTTTTTATGGTCAAATCCCCAAATTTCTGCCAACACACTCACTGTGCATAGTAAGAAGTCAGGCAGCCTCTTCGGGCGGCTGGTGACCAACACTGTGCAGCCAGGCAGGAGGTTCCCATGGCAGAGCTCTGCAAAGAGCTGGGATATGGACAGAGGGCAGGTAGGAGCTGGGCCTCCCTTAGAGGAGGATGACACGTCCATGTTAGCTGCAAACTCATCCAGCCCATCAAAGATGATCAGTGTCTGCTGGGCGTTCTCCAGGAGGGCCTGGAACACGGCGTCAGGGCTGTCCTCTGGCTGCAGGAACATGTCAAACAAAAGCTCCTTCAGGGTCAATTTCCTCCTTAACAAATTCAGCTGCCGAAACTCAAACAGGAAAGTGAAGAGAAACTGAGGTAGGACACCTTCTGCCCATTTCTGACAAATCCTGTGCATCAGCCTGGTCTTGCCTATGCCTGGCTTCCCGAACAAAAAGATCACCTTGGTCGTGTGCGCCGGGGCCTCGCTGCAGAGCAGATCCGACACTTTCACAGCCGTGTCTGCACATTCCTCTGCCTCAGGAGCCCCTGCCAGGCCCTCCTGGGGTTTCTCTGTTCTCTCTTTAAAGCGAGGGGCTTTGCTCTGATGAATGACAACGTTGACAAAGGTTTGGCTGAAAGGCAGTGGCTGTGTTTGCTCCTGTGCTTCCGCTGCTCTCCTGCTCCCGTACCTCTGGCGGATGGAATTGATGAGGAGATGCCTGTACTTCACACATGCATCTAAGAGAGAAGACAGCAGAGGGGGGATGAGGGTGAAAAAGTAGTTGTGAGTCATGACAGATCCAAAATACCACCACTTATAGACAGAGAAACAATGGCCCTGATCAGAGGTTGCTGGGTAGAATTGATAAAGTTTGAACTCCTGAAAATAACCTATAACTCATCCTAATTTTTCACAGGGGCCAAAGAACAACAACATTCAGGAAAAAGATGAGACAGCTTTATATGAAAACTAAATCTCACTATCTCTCAATGAGAACTAGGTATCCGTGTATTATGCATATTATTCCCTATTCACCAGCTCCCTCTTCACCCATGCTGGCCTCTTAACGCTGGAAGTTGATTTCCTGGGTGTTTCTGCAGGGATGTTAAATAGGTCCTTTCCTGAGAGGGAAGCCCAGCACAGCTTCTGGAATATCCACATACCCAGTCGTCGCTGCTTGGCATCTTTGTCACTCCCAGAGCTGCTGCAGCGGCGACGGCGAGCAGAGCCTGGAAATGGAAGGGTCAGAGCCATGTCAAAAGAACATTGTGAATGGCAGCATGGTAAAGCTGGGCAAGACTCTCCAGAAAAGCATCTGGGAGCTGAAGAGAAAAAACTGGACAGACAAAACTATTTGTAAACTCAGGCTGAGATTACAGAATTGCTTCTCCTGAGCTGGGCCACAAGCACCTCACTGGTGAGTCTTTTTTGCAGGCTGGATGAGGCACCTGCCTCGCTTGGAACAGAGGAACTGCTGTGATGTCCTGGGGAACGTGGCAGGGAATATCTGTGTCAGGGGAATGCAGGGCCCACAGATTCCCAGGGCAGTTTCTGGTGGTTCATTTCCCTTTTTCTCATGGTGGACTGTCAGATGGAAAAAATGGACAGAGCTGAGAGAGGCAAGTGTCTTTCTTAACTGGTCTCAGTAACTTTCAGCACTATTTTCAAATTTCCATTCCACCAGCAACTGGTGAGATGGACTCACTAGGACACACAGCAGCGGGCAGCAGTCTGAATGCAGAACAAAGGTCACTTTTTTCTTCTCTTTTTCAACATCTTAAACCTGCACATGATACCCAGGACAGTCCTGTGACATCTGCAGGGCTGTGATTCAGAAGTCTCTGAGTGTAAAGCAGTGGCAAAAGTGTCTCTTCATGACCTGCACCAGCTGGGAAAGTCTCAGTTCCAAATGCACCCCTGAAGAAACCCTGCTATCTGCTCTCTGAAGCTCCTATTCTGACAGCTCTGGAGTGGTTTCTGCTCTATCAACACCTGAATAGTTTTTCTGCTCTTCCTTTAAAAGCCAAACCAACTTCTCCCACCCCACAATGAGCTGCCCACAGGATAAGTGCAAAAAGCATGGGTTTTGTAGAGTGGGTGGGAGATTCCTGCAGAGAAACTAAAAGCAGTGAGTTCCTTAGCAGGGGGCCAGCAAGGCTCTTCTGAAATTCAGGGAGAGAAAACAAAATCAGGGGAGGTTCAGGTGTGAAGCACCGAGAACAGAACAATGAAATGTCGGGCTGCAGTGGCTGCTCCACACCTTGCCAGTGCTGAGGGGCAATACCTGGGACATTTGGAGCCCTGCCCAGGCCATGAGCAGAGAAGAAAAACTCCAAGAGCACAGTGCCCGGGGTGTGTGCCAGCCTTACCTTTTGGCACAGATGACTGGGCTCTCGTGTCTGTGCCTGAGTCTTCTGTCTGGCTGAAGTTACCTACAGGAGTTGAATGGGAAATTAATTATGGTTAATGTGAGCATCCTGCTCTCGAAATTTGGAGTGCAGCTGGGCAGAGACAAAGGACAAGCATCTTGCAACACAGACAGTGGCACAAACCAAGGCTCAGTAAAAGGGATGCAAACATCCAGGTTCAAGAGTCTCCATCTGATCTTCTCCTTCCAGATTACTCTACAGTACAGTTAGTTTCACTTTGAAGGCAGGAGAAAAACAACTTTAGTCTCTGATACAAACAAACTGGGGGTATGGGCAGCCCTGGCTGATCTAAAACCACACTGTGGCCCAAAAGGGAAGCCCCACTTTCCCTACAAAGAAGGGTTTTCTGTTAATAAACCCCTGGCTGAGTTGGCAGCCCACTCAAGGGCCTTTTCTGGCTCACTGCATAGCTTAAAGCTGCCACAAAACCCCCTCAGCAGAACCAGAAGCAGTTCACCTTCAGAAGGATTAGTGATGCTCAGCTGTTACTACAAAAGTTAGACCAGTATAAGCCAGCTCCTTAAGAAACATCTTTTATGGTATGTCACAGTATCAAAAGACTGAAAACTGTTTCAGCTTCAGTCCTGAGAGAAATCCCCCACCAATCCACATCCCCTGATGGTTGTGTGGTCTTTGCCCTCTTCCATCTCAGCCAAAATAGCTGCTTGGTTAAAAAGGGGTTGCATCCACCCAACTGATGCAACCCATGTGAGTTACCACAAGCAGAATGTGAAAGTACCGTTGAGAAGGACTCATCCTGTAACACTTCCTGCAGAAGAGAAGAATTAATCAGCAGACAAAGCAACCCACTAAAGGGGAGGCACAGCTTATCTGGTCCCACAGGCCCTCCCAAGGCAGAGGCTGTGCACAGTCTGTGTGGCCTGCAGGATGACACACACTAACAGATCCTGGTCCTCAGAGATCTCCTCGTTTTCTCTAGAGCCACTGCCTCTGCTAACGAGGAATATGGAGAAGTGGCTTTGTGTGGTAATTCTATGACTTCTGTGTTCCTTCCCTTTCTGGATCAGGAAAACTTTTTAAAAATAACAATTAAAAAGTCCACAGAACAAAAAGATTGGAGTATTTTGTCCTTCAAATGAATCCATCCAAAAGTTGCATTTCAGCTTTATTGGAGGTGGGGGCGTACAAATTTTATTGCTTAAATCTGTTAATGTCAGGGGGTTTTTACCTGAAATTACATTTCTAAGCCAGAAGTTGTGCTTCCAAGGAAAACAAGGCCATGCAACTGAGGGCACTGGTGGCCCCACTGCCTAGACTGGGTGCTGGGTGACCAAGGCATTGGCTGTGTTTGCTCAGGGGAAACTGGCCTGACCTCTCTTACCTTCTCCTGCAGAGCTCATGAGCACCACCTCCAGATCCAGGGGCAGGTCATACTCCATGCAGACAGACTGTGCAAAGTGCTTCCAGGCAGCAGGACCAGCCCCCTCCAGCAGGTCGAGGAGCACTGAGGTTTTTTCCCTGGGGCTGGTGACGGTGCCCAGGCTGCTCAGGGCTGCCTGGGGCAGCAGGCGCTGGGCGGTGCAGAGCAGCCACTCGGGGCACTGGGTGAGGAACTCCACCAGCTGGGGACGGGCTCTGGCCACAGCTGCTGCCAGGTCCAGGTCATCGTGCTGCAGTGGGGGCTAGAGGGATCGGACAGAGGGCAGCAGTGGGCACGGGAGCAAGAGGGGTTCACCCACACAGCCCTGCGTGGCTTGATCTGTTCTTCTACCCCTTGGACTAAGCCAGAATTTCTTACGTTGACTTCTGAGTTTAGAGTAGAGATCTGAGCCCAGTCATGAGGGTGCAAGGATGGCCAGTCCTTGTCTGCCAGCACAGTGCCTGACAGAAGGCACTGAAGGACAGGGCCAGTCTCTCTGGCACCAGCCAAGGAGCTGTTAACATCTGTATTGCTGCAGTGGCATCTGCCAAATACCCCAGACATCTCTTACAACTACCAGGACCTCTAGGGAGGTCAGGGATGTTTTTGTTATTGCTCAAGAGTGGTCACACAGTGGCAAGGTTTTCTGCTTCTCATACAGCTGATGCCTCCCTACCAAAAAATAGGTTGGGGATGCACAAGGAGCTGGGAGGGAGCACAGGCAGCACAGCTGACTTCACCTGGCCATATGGCACCATGCTCAGGACATAAAGCTAAGGATAAGAAGGAGGAAGGCAGGGAGTTAGAGCGAGGATGTTTGTCTCCCAGATCTGCATTACGTGTGATAGAGCCCTGCTTTCCTGGAGATGGCAGAACACCTGCTTGCCCATGAGAAGCTGTGATTGAATTCCTTGTTTTGCCTTCTTTGTGTGTGCAGCTTTTGCTTTACTTGTTCAGCTGTACCTCAGTTCCCAAGTTTGTGCAAGAACCCCCTGCACAGAGGGCTCAGGCCACTGCTCTTGCTGCTCATTTTGTGGGGATGAACAACCCATTTCTGCTTTGCTGACAACGCCACCTCCATTCCCTCTTCCTTCCCACAAAGCCTCCTACCTGCATTGTTGTGGAATCAGTCTCCTTCCAGTTGTCAAGTGCAAAGGTGGCTTCTCCTCCATATTCTGAGAGAGAATTGATCTGCTGGAGGCAGTCTCAGAACACAGGCTCACCCCAACACCTGGGACATGCCTCACTTGGTACAAATGCCTGGGGATAACGACAACAGAGCTCGATGCAGACATGCCAGGCCATGGCAATTACGTGGGTCACAAATCTAGGAGCTCTGCCTTTGATCCAAGGCTCAGCTCTGATGCTTTTTGTCTCTTCTCAAACCAGCAGCCACTACAGTTTCGACATTTGAGGATTCACTCCTGGTCTCATGAAAATGCAGGACTGAGCCCTGTGCCCTAGGATGCAAGTGAAGACAGCTTTAGAGGATCAGTTTGTGGAATCACAGCTTTCCTGGTGTCACTGCCTGCTGTGACTGGGCTATGCCACCCTGCTGCTGTCAGCCCCTCTGTGGGAGCTGATGCAGAAGCAGCAGCACCTTGCTCAAGTCAGGCAGTCAGTTGCACCAGAAAAACTGTGAAAAGCTAATCCTCTGAGACAGCACAGCTCTACAAAAGAGTTTCAAGTGTAGGGGGTTGAAAAAGCTCCCAGTGCCAGCTCCCCACCTCTCAGCAAAAAGGGTAAAGGGAAATTTCACCTCCTCTGCACCTGGCAGTAGTTGGTGTCAATCCACCCCTCCCATGGGGAAAGGGAAGAGGAAAGCAGTCACCATCCAATCAACAGACAACAACAGACTTAATAAAGCCTTACTAAATGCATACATGAATGAATAAAACCAGCACTTAATGCCAATGAAGACTGAAAGCCATTCAGGCAAAGAGCAGACTCATACACGTCAATGAAAGACTCATATTCAAGATAAGCAACAGTGAAAAGTTGAATGAAAGCTCAGCCACTCTGCACAGCTCCTGTACTACTGCTCTGCTCAAGAATGACTGGCAGTCACCTTCAATAAAATACCTCTGATCCCAAAATGAAGCACAAAAACCTCCCAAGAAAAGCCAGGAAACTTTTGAGCCTCGATTCTTACCCTTCAAATGCAAAACCCTCTTTAGCAAACTTTGCAGAACTTAACCTCCTCAACTTGGCATTTGCGCTGCCCCCAGCCACAAAAAAAAATAAACTGAAATGTGAAACTCCCTGTTGCAAATCTACCAACTTCTTGCCTGCTCTGAGGGCACAGAGCACTCACCAGAAGCCCAGAAACAGAGCACCAGCACCAAAACCAGTGTGGGGTCACCAGACCACAAAGCTGGAGGACAATATCCAGAGCCTTGATTTCCCCACGTGCTAACTCACCACTGTCCCCAGGCACAAAGTCCTTCCTGCCTTTCGGGACCTAACGAACGAAAGACTGAGCAAAATGAAAGTAAAACCAGTTGGGAATCCCCCAACTGAAATGTATCTGCAGTAAAAACTGAGAAATTAGCAAAAATCTAAAAATCTATAGCCTAAAATCTATAGCTAGGCGATAATTTAGGTAAAGCATTTGAAGAGTAGTCCAAAGAAATGGTACCCAGGGCAAGCAACAGTAGTTGCTGGAGTTAACAGTTAGTGGAGTAAATTCTGACTTGGTTTTGGTTAAGGCATTTTCAATGGGAGTATTTCTATTTTCATGCATAAATCTGATTATTCTGGTACACGGAGAAATATTAAATTACCTCTTCCTTTATATGTAAGAGGAAAAAACAAGCTGCTTTTCCTTTGGAATAAAGACAAGGTTTAAGTGATAATGTAGTAGATGTGAATGATTAAATAAAAGATCCCATGTCTAGATAATAGAGCTGTGTGTGCAGAGATCTCCAGATCTAATCGGATGGGCTGCAACAATGAAATGTTAATATTATTTCTCTGAAGGCCAGGGAAGGTGCATTGGAAAACCAGAGGGAGCCTGCAGCCGAAACCCAGAGAAGGCAAGATGGCAAACTGTGCTGTGCCATAATTCACTTACCAGGGGAAAGAAACACCCAGATCCAGCAGCACCCGTGTCTCCGGACAGAAACACTGACCGGCTGGCCTGCCCCGGGCATGGCACAGCGAGTGGGGAAAGCTCGGCAGAACCGGGGCTGGGTGGAGGCGGCCCGGGGACACCTGCCAGGCTCTGCCGCACTTTGCCACCTCCTGGCCCACCTTGCTCCTGGGAGCACAAGCCACCGGCTCGGCTGAAGCTCGGACTCCAAGACCTTGGAGGTTTTTTCCAGCGTTCACATCCCGCTCTCTATCCCGGCTTTTCGCACAAGACATGAACATCTCAGGGCTGGGGGGGCAGAGCCAGACCTCCAGCCCCAACCCTCGTGGGGTTCCCAGCACGACGCCTCCTCGCCCCGTCCCTCCCCGGGGTGCCCGGCGCGATGTCCCCGCTCCCCCGGAGCGCTCACCTGCGTCCCCGCGGGCAGCCCGGGACAGCGGCGGAGCCCGGGACAGCCCGGGACAGCGGCGGCGCTCGAAATCGAAAGCGGCGGCGGAGCGGCTCTGCCGGGAAAGCACGTGGGGCTGCCGAGCCGGGCTGGGGAGGAGGGCCCGGCCCCCGGATGGCGGAGAGGCAGCTCGGGATCCCCCGGGAGGCAGCGGATGTTCGCTGCTCCCTCCTGGAATAATTTAGTTGGGATCTCTAAGAGAAAAGACCTCTCACATCAGCGAGTTCAGTGAGTGAGCGCTGCTGTGGTCCCCGCTAAGCCGGGTACCCAGGCGCCGCACCCGCGCACCTTTGAACAGCGCCGGGCGTGAGGATTTCACCTCCACCCTGCGCAGCCTGTCCCCGCTTCTGGTGAAGGCATGTTCCCTGATAGCCACCTAAATCTCGCTTGTTGTAACTTGAAGCAGTTTGCTCTTCTTCTGTCACTTGCTACCTGGGAGAAAAGACAGACAGAGCCCCAGCTGGCTCCAGCCTCCTTACAGGGACTTGTAGAGTGCCAAGGTTCTCCCTGAGCCTCTTTTTCTCCAGCCGAATCCTCCCGTTTCCATCAGCTGTTCCTCATCAAACTTCTGTTCCAGAGCCTTCCCCAGCTCCCCTGCCCTCCTTTGTCCCCAGGGAAGGGCAGCCCGGGCCAGGCCCCACTGAGCAGCCCCAGTGGGGCCAGGCACCTCCACGGCAGAAAAAGGGTGTTTTTCTCCTGCCATTTCCTTGTTATGAATGCTCACCTCTCCTGTGGGATGTCATTTAAGGGCTGTGGCTTGATGGAGGCCAGGTCCCCACAGTCCTCAGCACACATTGCTGTACAGGGAGTGAAAATGTCACCTGAGCGCTGGTGGCCTTAGAGCAGGAGGGAACATGGACAAGCCTTTGGCTGGGACTGAAACAGCTGGCAGTGATGGGAACAGGGCGAGAAGGGAGGTAGGAAACTGCCCACTAGCCCAGGGCTTCTTCCAGGGCACAGTCACACCACAGCATCACTCCCTTCGTGCCCCTCGGCTCCTGCTGGCTCAGGGACACAGCTGGCTCCCAGGACACACAGCTGGCTCCCAGGACACACAGCTGGCTCCCAGGACACACAGCTGGCTCCCACCTTCCTTGCCTGCCATGGAGCCCCTGAGGCCCCTCCAGCCTCCTCCCCACCAGCCTGGGCACTAGGACCACTGAAGGGATGACAGCCCAGCAGGCACCCAGAACAAGGAAGGGCTTCTGGTGCTGTGGGTGAGAGAGAAGCAGGTCAGAGGGACCTGGCTTACATCCATGGTGATGCAGAGGGAGCAACCTCCATGCCCAAGGAGCTCAGGAAATGGAGCTCATCCTCCTACCAGCCTCTTTCTGGGACAAAGTTTAAAGCTTTTATATTGCTCTGTGGTGGAAAAGAACATCATCTCTACCTTTGGTAATGTGATCACCTTTACATGTGTTGGATTTATCACCCAAGATCTCCTCCAAGTGAAAAGACTTGTAAAAAAAAGCATGAACTGGTACAGGAAAATAATTGAGCCACTTGAGATAAATTATTGCACTGTAGTAGGAAGGAAAAGGAACTTGATGCTCGACTAGACACATTAACTTTCTCTTATAATCTCATTCATTTCCTTGTAATTTTCAATGCTTTTCTCATCTTTGCTGTCACTATCTCAACAACATGGCCATTGTCAGTTTGGAGCTCTCCACTGAACCATCAGGGTCTGTAAAGGAATTACCCTGGGCACGAGATCTCTGTTATTGTACTGCACTGCAAATTCACATCCCATTTACTCTTTTCAGCCACATCCAGGTCTGTTAGCATTACTGGTTCTAAGCTTGCTTGGAGTTTGGTAATATCATTTGACTTGCTGGATTCTGTCTAAATCAGGAGGCTCTTGGTGGAAGTAAAACCCAGGATGAGAATGAAAGGTGCTGTATTTCCAAGATGTAACAACAGAGATGCCAAAAGGTGGCAAAACCCATTTCTGGTGCCTCCTGAGACTGCTAACCCAAAGCCTGTGCACTTTAAGAGCCCAGCCCTGACTCCTAAGAACACAAACCCTTTAAGGATCCCGAAAAAATAGCGTAGATTGAGGTGCAGACTTCAAAATCTTTGCAGAAGAAGGGCTCCATGGAAGCACAGTTGCACAAAGCCTAGAGCATTTCTCAGGAAAAGGAAATAAAATTCAACCAAAGCTAATTTAAAGCAGCTCATCTTTTAATTGGTCCAGACACAATTTTTCTGGTTGTACACAATTTCCTGTGCTCCTCTGTGAAGGGATGAGCTCTACAAACTTTTCTCAAGAAAATTAAGAAGCAAATGACTTGGGAAGCCAAAGTCAAGCTGTACAATTACATATCCCTAAAAAGTGGGGAGAGAACAGAAAATATTATTTTAGTTCTTGCCACAATCCCAAAAGGGCTTTGAGAGCTGGGAAGTTCTGAGCTCTGCTTACCTCTCTGGTGATGATCTCAGGATTTATGATATCAAAGAGATCAAGCCTTTTGCTGTTCATCAGTGAAGTCAGAGCTGATCCAATACCTGTGGAATCAGCAAACCCATCCAGTTACAGGGATGTCCATCCTGGCTTGCTGCCTGTTGCCAAAAGCAAACTGTGCCTCAATGTCCCACAACCTTCAGCCTGATAGGAAAAGTGAGTTTTCTTTCTCCCAGCCACTTACACGGGGCTCCTCATTCCCCAAGTGTATCCAGCAGAAATTTCAAACAGATTTCAACAGAATTTCAAACCACAAATGTGGTACCCATCACTTCCCAGTTGTCAGTGTTATTGATGTGTTTTTTTCAGTGCTCAGGTTTAGGAGATCTGATGTTAGACAATTTATGGAGCAGGCTGGCACTTCCCCAAATGAAAACTCACTTGAAGTTACTTCTGGAATGCCAGCAACCAAGATCATATTCTGCAGGAAGCTTTGTACGGATGGGTCCTCCTAAAAATCAGAAAATTCATTAAAAATGCTTTAAAAGACATTGTTTAGCCACAAATGGCTTAGAGAGTACTTTTTTTAGGACTTACCCCACTTGGATCAGCTGTGCATTTAAACACTTTAATCTCTACACTGTGAAGAGAGGGGGGAAAAGGGGAAGAAAAGTCACAAAGTGCTGCAGAGATCCTCTTTTTGTGCTGCTTTGAAACATGGGCCAAAAGAGGCAGCTCTCAAGAGAGCACAGTACCAACCTGGAGTCCACAGGCTGCAAGATGAGTTTCTTGTCTGCATAGGTAGCTTGGATGGTGGTCGTGATTTCCTGCAGAGAGAACAACAGCAGGGTTCAGGCACAGCCTTAGAGCAAGGAGCTGCATTTGGATATTTTGGGTTGTTTTCTAGCAGCCAGAGTTCAACATCCTTCTGGCTTTACCTCCAGGTATTGCTAGAGGAGGCCAGCACTTTCCTTCTCCACTTGAAAGCAATAAACTCCCCCCTCATGCCCACAGCCCATCTCTGGAGCTGCAGGCTGGCTCATCCACTGGACTTTTGCTATTTTGTAAATCCTGCACAAAGGTGGAACTGGCTTTGTAGGGTGTTGTCTCCCAGTGACATCCATCTCAACATCTGACTGGATGTAGAGAGAACAGCCTCAGGGCTGCCACGGGTAATCCATCCCATGCAAACCAAATTTTAAAAAGAAAGCAATTTCTGAATTCTGGCCACTTAGGCTCATTGTCTTCCTGTTGTCTGCATGTAAACATTCATTTAAGAGGAACATTTTGTGATGCAGTTGCAGACCTCAACCAGGGTTTCAGCAGTCCAGGATCTCATGCTAGGAAACACAGTTTTGGGGATCACCTCTAGTCCAGTGCTTCTGCAATCCTTGAAATGTCCAAGATACCATTTGGGGCGTAAGAAACAGCCATGCATATTTCCTTTAACACCCTGCTAACATGGGATATTTGCTGAGAGAATTATTCTCAGCTGTGGTTAAACCTTTAAAACTGAGTGTGCCCAACCCTCAGGCAGGGATTTGTGCTGGTTCTGTGTCTGGCTCAGCCCAGAGCTACAAGACTGGACAAACACACTGCGCTCCTGTGATGCTAACAGTGCCATGAAATCTGTTGGCATTTCTTTTTTCTGCTTCCTTAGATTCCCTGCAAAGCAGTTTGGGGTGAAACACAGTGTAATCAGGACCCTTCACACAGGCTCACATAGAGAAAAAGGTTATATTTTGAGTTTCACATTCCTCAGAGCTTCATGTCCATTTCTGACACAGCTGTACCCTTAGTGTGGACCTGAGCTAGAACTTGGGTACAAGGAGAGTTCCAAATAAATACATTCCCGTGGTGCCTTCATTCTCTCCTAAAACATCTCAGTGGCACTGCCCTGTGTCAGAGAAGTGTTAATGGGGCTCCTCAGAGCTGCTTTGACCACCTCACACAGACAGCCTGTCCCAAGGTCTTCACACCAGGAGGTACCAGAACTGACCTTCTCCATGTACAGGGCCACCAGGGGCTCCTCTCCTGCCAGGAGGATGCTGACCTCCACTGCTACTGAGGACCTCACAATTGTCCCTTCGGGCTGAAAGGAAATCTGGGGCTGGCTGAGGCTCCACACCTTGGCCACAGAGTCATTGTAGGAGGTGCCTTGGAAAATCTGGTTGAGTAAGGAGCAGAAATTGAGTCAGGCTTGTCCCATACCAACTTCATGCCAACTTCTCACACAGCTGCATTCCTTTTGCAGTCCCCAGTTCCTCCTCCTGTTCACCCCCAAGCCCAGTAACTCAGCCAGGTTTCAGGGAAACTGTGCCAGCACGGAAGATGGAGAAATCCTCCTTGCAAAGCACAAGTGCTTCTCCATCAGCCCCTCTTTTTCTCCATCTGGCCCACCCAAGACCCAGATTGCCAAGGGAAGGACCCAAGTTGTTACAATGCAACAGAACCCATTTGAAATTTCCTCATTCGGCATGCAGTGCTTTGAATAGGACAAAAAGTTACCATCTGCACTGCCTTCCTCTGAGCTTCTGTGTCTTCCATCTCAAACAGCTCCTTCAGAAACAAACCAGAAACAGATTGTGGAAAAACAAAAGGTTGTGGTTGCTCCTGGTGCAGGCTGGACAGGCCAGAGCAGGACACGGCTGAGCTCCCCCCCAGCTCCCACCCTTCTCTCCATCCCAGTGAGCCCCCAGAAAAATCACATCCCT
This sequence comes from Fringilla coelebs, assembly GCF_963513975.1. Taxonomy (NCBI): domain Eukaryota; kingdom Metazoa; phylum Chordata; class Aves; order Passeriformes; family Fringillidae; genus Fringilla; species Fringilla coelebs. The sequence goes on along the minus strand of NC_140040.1, from coordinate 6,465,025 downwards.
CTCCAATTCAGCCAACAAGTTTCCTATCAGCTGCTGCATTCCCCCAGGGAATAACTCTGCCCTCTTGATAAGAGGGCACCGACTCCAGGACCACATGAAGGGACTGACTGCACATTCCCACCCTCTGCAGAAACCAGCTCTCACCAAAACACAGTATTCAGAGAATTGCTCACTTTCTCCCCAAAATGTGATGCATGGGGTAAGGAGGGCTCCCCTCTGGGACTGACCTGCAGTTTCTCCCCGCTGAGGTTCAGCACCAGCTGCCCATCCAGGAAGGCTGCAGCAGCCAGGGAGCTGAGGCTGTGCTCGGCCAGCCAGAAGTAGAGCATGCGGGACTCGGTCAGCAGCGACGGGGAGAAAACAGAGTCACTGAGCATGCTGGAGTTGTTCTTGTACAGGACAGTGCCCTGCAAAGGAAAACAAAGGGGCTGGCCACAACAAGCAGCAGGCAGACAGGAGAAAAGCCAACGCCTGCATTTCCGTGGCAAGGCAAAGGCCTGGCTGGACACAGCGGGGAGTTGGCATCAGCCCAGCACGGCACAGCCCCACAGAACCAGCCCCTCCAAGCCCTCCAGAGCACAGCATGGCCAGAAAACCTTGGGTGCCTGAGCAGCCTGGGGTACTCTACCTTGTGGTGGGATTCTATGTACGTGGCCTTTATGACAGGGTCTGATGCGAGGGAGATATCGACAGCGATGTCCTTGTCCCGGACAAAATTGGCTGCAGGAAAACACAAAAACCTCCACCAGGAACAGGACCTTAAACAGGGCTTGTGGCAGTCCCCTTTGGGGCTTGGTGAAGGTGGTGACAGGGGTGTTAGGAAAGAACACAGGGGTGGCACATCCTTTGGATGCCAGCACTGATCCTGCTACAGCTCCATGACTCTGCTTCTTCCCTGGGAAATTGGGATAATTATGCTCAGTTTTACATGGCTCTCCTTTTCCCTGCTATTTGGGAGTGGGGAAATCTCCAGATGGTGTACAGCCCCGTGCCTAATACCGCAGTGCATGCTCCTGCTCTGCTGGTCCTGCAGCATCCTGCACAGCTGATCAGTACATACTGGAGAGAAACTCTTTATTAATTGATACGTCTTTGAATCTGTGTAATCATCCTAAAAGATCAACCTGATGCAGAAAAACCCAAACATAACATTTATTTTGCTGCTGTCTGAGGGTTTGGGATCCCATACACATTTTTGAAGGACATTTTTGATGGATGTGGCCACCACTCAAACATTAAAAGCTGCACATAAAAAAAAGAAAGCAGAAAAAACAAGAATATTTACCTGCTAAATCAATTATAAAACTTGTCAGCGTCTGAGCAACAGCATTTATTTCCTTGCACACCTACACAAGAAAAAGAAGGGGGAAAAATTAGGGGAAAGGGTAGGATTTTGCACTGTAGAGCAGAGCTGAGCCTCATTGAGGTCAGAGTTCCTAGACAGCCTCAGGGTCAGCAACAGCTCTCACTTTGCCCAAGCTGCTTTTCTATTGAGGATTCAATTTATTTGTCTTATTTTTCATGAGCACTAACATGTCTCTGCTACTGTCTTGTGGCAAAAAAATTGTGTGGCATGCACAGAGCTTCCCTCAGTCCACAGGCTGATCTTACCTCCCTCTTGAGGACGAGCTTCAGAGTGAAGGAGATGAAATCTGTGAAGAGCTGCTTCAGCCAGCCAGGCCTGTGCAAGACAGGGAACACAGTGAGGTCTGCACTTCATTGGGGACAATAAATCTCAATGTTGAAAGGGGTCAGACTCACTGCTTGTCTCCTTGGAGGTGAAGTGTGAGTTTGTGGAAAGTCAGGTAGCAGTCTGAAGCATCAGGAGCCACTTGGTCCTTTAGGCACACTGCATGGGATGAAAGGAAAAAGAAAAAAATAATATATATATAGCTGATTTGTTACTGAGAGGAGGAGGCAGAGTGCACTTTGCAGACAGTGCAGGCCTGGAGCTGGAGCAGGGCATCATTGCAGAGGGCCAGCAGCCAGGGCTCCCCACACCTCCCAGGGGATGCCTCCAGAAGATTCCAGACCCTGCCAGGTCGGGGCAGGTGGGGCTACTTTGCACCTGGGTGGTTTCTGCTCACAGCTCCAGCTGAACTGGTCTGCCAGACACCCTTCTTCATCTGGGTACCTGCCAGCTGCCCTGGCTCCTGCCAGCAGAGACTCAGCTGTCCCCTGACATGATCCAGGGCAGTACATGAAACCCACAAACCAGACTGGGGAGGGAATTTATTGATATTGCAAAATGTTTGGGTATTGCAGCATACTTACTCAGATTGATATTTAGCTGGAGGTCAATGGAAGACTCAATTTCAAAATCAACTGAATGAAAAAGCTGCAAGCTGTAATGGAGAAGAGGGGACATTTAGGAACCTGAGCCAGGAGCAGCTTCTCCCTGACAATGTGGATTTTACAACACCTCTCACACGTGTCCTTGCACTGCAATGGGCCAACCCCAGCACAGCCCAGCCCATCCCAGCCACTCTGGCTTCAAATCATTGCAAACTGCTGCCTTAGTGGCACTTAGGAGCATTAACCCCCCCCCCTTTTTATCCACTCAGAGTTTGCAGAGCAACAAAGCAGAGAGACTCAGTCAACTCCTGTGCTTTGGCCATCTGGTCTCGTTGTGCATGGTGAGGACAGAAAAGCAGAAAGCAAGACGGGGCTGAGAGGCACTGCTGGAGTATAAAATCCTGTCTCAGGCAGTCAGCAATGCAGCCATGGCCAGAGAGAAGGAGCAGAGCAACACCACTTGTGCTTTGCTACAGTCCCAGGGGCAGCAGCGGGGCTGGGAGGGGAGCTGGACAGCAGGGATGGGAGTGGAAATCAGCAGCAGGGATGGGAGAGGAGCTCAGCAGCAGGGATGGGAGAGGAGCTCAGCAGCAGGGATGGGAGTGAAAATCAGCAGCAGGGAAGGGAGTGGAAATCAGCAGCAGGGATGGGAGGGGAGCTGGGCAGCTCCAGCCCCGTACTCACAACCAGGCGCCGGCGTAGCCGTAGGTCAGGGTCCCTTTGAACAAGGCTGTCATGTTTCTGATGGAGATGTGGATGGCACTGTCCTCCTTGAGCTCCACCTCACTCCTCTCGATGGACAAGTCATTGACCTGGATGCTGGGAACAACAGAAAGAGAGTTTGACCCCCAGCCCAGAGCTGTTTGCTGGGATTGTTTGGGGTTCGTTCCTGAGTAATGGATCTCTGGGGACCAGTGCCAGTGCCAGAGTCTGGAGCTTTTGCAAATCCCAGGGCCAGGTACAAGGACAGTGACAGTGATGCTTGTGCTCAGCCTTGACGCACTGTGCAATATTTGGATACAAGGTTTTGGAATGATTCAAACAAGGAAACATGGGACAATGCAACCCTGTTTTATTGCAGTGCTCTGTGCAGCCATGCTCATGGCAGGAGGTCTGTTCTGTGAGTACTCCACTGGGTTTGTGGTCCCCAAATAAAAGTGAGTAACACAGTGACACCCAGCCTGCTTTGTCACAAAGCACAGCCAAGTCACATCCTGCTGACAGGGGTGGCTCTGGCAGCCTGGATGGGTCCCCTCTGCCACTCAATGTGCCTTGGGCACTATCTGTCATTGATGGCCACAGGTGCCCCAGCCCACAAGGACACTACACCCCATCCCCATTGTCAGAAATGAGCTCTACACGCTGCCTTCCCACTCAGCAGGAAAAATAAATAACTCCTAAATAACAAATTAGCAGCCTAAACCTTAACATGCAAACTGTCTGGGAGGCTTGGATCCAAAACTGTGTCTGCCCCACTGCAGAGCTTTGCTTTCACCAGGAGCTGCTGGATCAAAGCTGCCTCCAAGGGCAGTTTCTGGTCCCCTGTGTGCCCCATCCCCTCCTGGCACAGACACACAGACACTCACCCGCTGAGCCCATAGGCCACCCTGCCGAGGAGCCTCATGGACCTTTCCCCGGTGATGTTTGGGAACTGGGCGTTTCTGAAGGCTGCCTGGATCACCTGGGCTGTTTCCCGGTTCACTGTCGGTGGAAGGAATGGGCAGAGATGTCAAACTGCAATCTGTCCTGGCTGCAGTCTGTCCTGGCTGCAAAGCCACACCTGACTCTGGATTAAAGCACTACAGAAGGCTTTTATCCGAGGCATTCGCGTTGGATTCAGGAAGCACTAGAAGCAGTTTCAGAGTAAATTTTAAAAATTAAAAATCCCGAACTGTGACAGCTGATGGCAGCAAGGGACAGCAGCGTGTGTGGCTCAACAGCCCCCAGTGGGAGCTGTCCCAGGGAGTCGTGGCCAGCTTGCACTCACCTCAGGAGCAGATTTTGGAAAGGCTGTGCTCATCCCTACACCACGCAAGCTACTGACTTTACCCCAGTGCTTTCTGCTTACTTGTATTGCAGTCAGCTCTGGGGTCTACAAAGAAAAAATTCTGAAGAAGTCTCTGTGCCCATTTCCCTAATGTTACACAGCCCATTTCAGCCTCAGCCTCAAGCACATGCTTGTACAGGATTTTCCCTTCCAGAAATACCCTCTGTTGGTTCAGCCCAGCATGAACACATCTTTCTCTGCATGCACCACTGTCAGATGGGACAGGACAGAGATGTTCCCACCCTCACAGAAGAATTAAGTTCTTCCCCCGCCTGCAAAGGTCCCAAATCCTTCCAAATCAGCCCACAGCAGGTGAGAACCTGTTTCCCCCTTCTGCATACCGACCCCAAGAGATGAGATTGCAATGAGGAGAGAAATCAAGCCCACATTTGTTCAAGCTCTTTCATCATGCCAAGCCCCAAAGGAACAGCGCTAAATCCTTGGGCTGGGGAAAGGGGATGAGAACAGTTTTCAAGCTCCTTTGCCTGCTCATGCTTTAACCTGTGCTCCAGGCAGGTGTTTGCACAAGAGGCAGAGAAGCACGAAACCCCCTCCCTGGGCTGATCTGTCCCAGATTCCTGGCAGAGCCGGGGCAAAGCCAGCCCCAGGAGCAGGCACTTACACAGCAACGCCGCGGGCTTGGTCATCCTGCAGACGATCCCCGTGCCTCGGTAGGGAAAGGGCCCAAACTCGCAGGCTGCTGCTGCGTGGACAAGCCCCAGCAGGATGCTGAATGTCCCCAGCACCATCCTGCCAGCCCAGCACATCCTCAGCCAGAGCAGAGAGAGCTGAGGAGACCAAGTGATTCTTGACGGAGGCAGAGGCTGCTTTCATACCCCCAGCAGAGCCCACTCGAAGCAGGACATGACCTGCTTCCTCCACTTATCAAACTCATCACACATTTCCTAATCTTCCTATAGTTTCCTTCACACCAGTCATGTTGCACGCTGCCTTCCTCCCTCAGCAGGGCTTTGGGCTGCAGGGCTTGCTGCTCCTGCCAAGACTGCTTTAACTCAGGACATGGACACACCAGGGCGGGTGGAAAAAGCTGGAGGGGGATGGAGAGTGGAGGAGGATAAAGTCAAGGGAGCAGCCTCACATGCTGCCTCAAGCCACTTCATCCTTTTTAATTCATGCAGAAATATTCCTTATTTAGTGTTCCTGCAGCAATTCCCCAGCAAAGCCCTGTTTGAAAGGTGCCTACATCATTCACTGCTCCTCCTTCCTCTGATTTTATACACAGTGGGGGGAAACTGAGGCACACTCCTGGGGTGGGGGTGTTTCCTGCTACCCCTAGGTGAACCCCCATCTCCTGGAAAGCTCCGTGACCTGGGATGCTTTTTGCCTCTTGTCTGGGTTGGTGAACAGTCTGATTTGCCCCCATCCCACTCAGGCAGAGCTTTCCATGCACCCAAACTCTCAGCTGCTCTTTGGGGAGCATCAGAGACCCAGACTCACATCCAGTCCTTGTGCACACCTGCCCTGTGTGCCACTGTCCTCCTGCACCTCTGCTGTGCTGCTGGGGCCCTCCCAACCCCAAAACAACCCCCAGAACCAAACAGAGCAGGGTTATTTCAGAAAGGGGGCTCACAACAGCTCCCCTGAACCTCTTTGCCAGAAAAGGCTGAGAGAGAAGGCCAGGTGAGAACTCGGCAGCGCTGCAGGGGCAGCCTCAATGCCCTGAGCGAGGCGAGGTGCCAGCCTCCCTCAGATGCCTCATCCTCCCTGGGCAGGGTGAGCACATTTCCTGCGGGGTCCCTGCTGTCCAGCAGCCCCCACCCTGCCGGGCTGTTTTCTTCCTGAGTTGAGAAAGTGAACGGCCTCGGGTACCCGCGGGAGGCACTCCCGGTCACTGACCCCGAGGGAAGCTGAGCATCTGCAGCTTCCTCCAGGCTCCTCCAGGAGAGCAGCGTGGTGGCCACGGACAGACTGCCTGCTGCCAGCCCAAAGTGCTTTATAAAGGAGCAGCTAATTGCTGGAAACACAAGGTACAAAGGCAGCAGGTGTTTGAGCAGCATGGCATCCTCTCAGCTGCCACAGCATCCCCACTGCCCTGGTCAGGAGAGCTCCTTCCAGGGCAGCTGCACAGAGCCTGGCCTTGGTACAAAAGGAGTGGAATTCAAGAGGATTTAACCATCTAACAGCTCTATTTTCTGTCCTCTCAGTTTAAGGGGTGTGGGCACAGTGGCCAATGCCTGGCATAAAGGGAATCCTGCAGGTCCCTTTGGAGAGGCCACAACCACTCTTTTGCCCAGGGCAGCAATTCACACCAGCATGGATGAAAGGGAAAACTGGCACTGACACAGGGGTATTTGTCACCAGGGGAGTTAAAGGCACAAAGTCCAAGACCCCAGCCCCACTGTGCTGGTGCTGGTAGATGCAGTGCACTCCCAGCCCCCTGCCCCAGCACGGCTGCAGAGTCTGCTGTCAGCAGGCAAGCAGAGCTCAGAGAAAAGGTGAACAGGGAACTGCTGGGCATTGACCTCCAGCGGGAACAGGAAGACTGGAGCCTCTCTGCCTACAATAGGAAAAGCATGTGGAACACAGAGATGCTGTGAGCATCCTTGTCCTGGAGTAACCAGGCAGAGGCCAGGGCAGCAGGGACACCAGAGCCCACCCTCCTCCCAGTGCAAGGTCAGGCTAGGACAAGTCAGGTCAGATTTAAAAGCCTAAGGAAAAGTTAATTTTGGCTAGCAGGAGACAGGGCAGCTTTGAACCCCAAAGAAAAGTTAAACATCCAAGCTGCAAAGGGGATGCTGGAAGATGTTTTGATAAATACTTGCTGTGTAAGGCTTATCTGAAGGCCGTGCACGCACACATGTACTCACCACCTTGCTGTGGACTGTCCTGTAACTGGGGTTGTTTTTCCCCACGTTGTCCAGGGCAGAGGTACATCACAGTGCCATTAATCTTTGTGCTGCATTGACCAAAACATTTGGTGTTACCCTGCAGATGCTTCCTGAGAGCCTTCCAGGTACACCGGCTGCACCCGTCAGCAGGATGGGCCCAGCTGCACTGCCAGGATCCAGCTGCAGCTCAGCCCTGGCATGGCAGCAGGGCCAGCCCAAAGATCCCTGCTCCCATCTGTCCTAGATGCTTATAAAATTGAGACAAATAACATTCAAACAAGATTTGTGTTATAAACTGGTAAAATCAATTAAAGCTACGCAACATTTGAATACAGATTTGTGATGCCAAATGAAACTGGTATTGCCAGAGTTACTCTCAAAATTTTAGAGAGCAGGAGTAACCTGGGATCCTCCATCACACGATAAAGTGAGGGCTCTCAGCCTCAAGGAGTGTCCATGGGTGATGTCCTGACCCCAGGGTAGGGTTGCCCCACTGCAACTCCAAATTCTACCGAAGCCAACTCAATTCCTTCTCTTCTGTACCAATATCATCCATAACAACCTCTAAAAAAGGAAAAATAAGCTGGCAAACACAGGTGGCCCTAGGTCAGCCAAGGCTTTTCACAGCTGAGCCTGCCCAGGGCAGCTGGGTTGGAGCTGGAAGTACAGCCAGCTGCATTTCTGTGGCACTGGCAAAGCCAGGCTGAAAGAGCAGCAAACACAACTTCCAGTGCTACTGTGAGAAGCTGGGGAGGTTCTACTGCAGCACAGGCCACTGAGCAGGCACAAGACATGGGCCCAACATTTGCCAGGATTTGTCCAACCCTCCTAGGCAGGCAGCTGAACGGGAACTCACTGCAGGTTGGTGAGGGGCTGTCACAGCAGAGCCGGTTCACCCCCATGACATCACTCCATTTGAAATTCACACCACATTGAACACTAGCAGGCATTCCAGGAGCTATTCCTGTGCAGCAGAAGGGCTGGAGGGAGGCGATGAAGATGCAGCTGGCACGTTTGGTAACACTGAGGAGACTCCGTTTGTGTGCACGGCTTTGCAAATGGCACCAGCCCCACAGCCAGAAATGGATCACAGGACAAAGAGCAGAGGGAGGCTGTAACACTCAGCTGGGCATTGCACAGCTCCTGGGATGCCCTGGCTGCTGACAACAGCGACTGCAGGCAAGTCAGTGCATAATGAAACAGCTCTTCAGAGAAAAGGGGAAACCACACACACAAACACAGCACCAGCTTATCAGCCTCCTTCTCATGAGCTTTATGTTCCCAGAGCTGAGGACAGGACCACAGCCATGGTGACAAACAGGACTTGAGTGGCTCCCCAAGCAAGCAGCCTGTCAGGAGTTTCCACAACGAGAACAAAGGTGTCTGAGGAAAACAGATTGTACATTTTTCTCTGACTTGTTTCTTAGCAGGGACAGAGACCTGCTCTCAGCTAGAGCTGCCAGAGTGTATCAGGGGACACATTGCAGAGGAACTGGCTTTGTTCTGCTGCTCACTTTGCCACCCTCTGGACCTTCAGAGGACTTTCACTGCCACAACCTGCCTGCTCTGCTCTCGGGAGCCCTACACAGTGCACGCTGAACAGGTCGGGTGCTGCAGCTCACACGCAGAGGAGCTAAAGCAGCAGCAGGATCAGAGCCTGAGTGTGAGCCAAGGCAAACCCAGCCTCCTAAACCCACAAGCCTCAAGGCCCCTTCTGGTCTCTCAGCTTCTGTCCCAGCAGAGGGGACAGCCTTGCTCTGGAAGATTCAAGGCTTGTTTGCCTTATGTCTGACCTAGATTCCCTCAGTTTCAGGGCCATGCTCACTGGCACCCACAGCTGGCAGCCAGGCCCTATCCCCTTCCCTGCCATCCCTCCTCTCATCCCTCACTGTTTGCACTGACATCTCTCCAAGCTGAGCTGCCTCAGCTCCTTCCATGCCTCAGTTGTTTGTCTCTGCTCACACCCCAGCGCTCCTGCCTGGGTGCACAGCCCTGGCAGCTGCCTCTGCAGGATTACACAGGATTTACTTCCACATTTTGTGTCCTCTGCTGCAGTCACAGCCCCTCTCCACCCCAATAGCAGAGGTTATGCATTTCACAGAACCATTAAGGAAATCTCCTCCTCTCACTGCATCTCTGCAGCAGCTTTAGCTACACTTCATTAGTTTTTCAACTAGGTTTAAATCCATCTGGCCTGCTCCTAGGAACAGCAAAAACTGCAAGACAACAGATGTTTTGCTGTCTCAAATAAATTTTCAGACTAGAGCTTTCACAAGTAATCCAGCATTATGTGCTCATTGTTTTAACCATATCAAACCAGTTTATTTCTGGCTGCCAGGAACTGCTCTCTCCAGCTCAGCCTGAGCACAGGCACAGCTCAGTTAATTTAGACACTGAGCAATGGTTTGCCACACCCTGAGGGAGAAAAACCCACAATCCACAAAGCACCCTTGATGTGGAGCACAGCCAGTGCAGCAGCTCAGGTGAGAGCTGCAGCTGTGTCTAGGCTGGGGGAATGGCTGTCACCCACCCTGTGCCTACCACAGGGACAGGGACACAGACTGAGGCTGGAAAAGCCTGAGGGTGCCTCTTTTTGGGGGAGTGCAATTCCCAGAGCAGCATCAGACCATTATCCAGGCAAGAAGGAGTGGGCACCTCCTTCAGAAGCATCCTCAAAGACTTATGCAGGATATATTTGGGGCAACAAAACTGACCTCCCCTCAAATTATTTCATTTTAAATACTTGAAAATTATTTTACCACTGTCCAACCCATCCTCCAAGTCTCCAGCAAACTGAAGATCTACCAGAACAACAAGCCTGGAAAAGAATTTGTTCAAATCAAAACCAGCACCAGGATTAAGTGGACTCCACAGGTAACACCAACAAACCATGTCCAGCTTTAGTCTGATCTGACACAGCAAGACCAAGCATTACCTGCTACAACTGCTGCTCCCAACTGGTGTGTGCTGGTCCTGCCAACACTCCTCAAATTGTCCTTCCAAGGGCAGGCAGCAGAGGAAAAGTGACAAGTTCCAGGAGTGGCAGCTGCTCCTAGACAGCACATTCAAGCCAACTTAAACCCCGAGCCAAGACTGTGCAGCAGCTCCACCATGAGTGTCAGGCAGGGTTCAAGGAGCCCAACTTCCCAAATACCTACAGAATTCCCCATTCCAAGATGTCCATGGCCTTTCTGTTACCAGCTTTCCATGAGCAAACAAACTCCAAACTATTCAAGGCATTTTACCTGCTGAAGAACACAGCTGGGCAAGGAACTGAGTTAAGCACCTTTTCCCCTCAGGTCCCAACTCCCTCATCATGACTTTTCAATAAAAAATAGGCAAGAACACACCCTGTGCTTTAGAGGATATATACAAACATGGATATAAATGCCTGCAAATTTTATTGCAATAACAGCCCTTAACCATATCAGAAATTAAAGGGAACACAATGAAATAATACAAGAGGAGTTGCACTGGAGTGAGAATGCAAAGTTGAATACAGGAATCAGACTGCTTTAACTTTGCATCCAAAAGCAGTGAAGAAGTTTACATTTTGCATAAGTTTTTGCTAAATATATTTATACCTGAACACACTCTTCCCCCATGATCTGGCAGCAGGGCAGAGGGGAAGGAGAGTTTAAATTCAAGATTTAATTCATCTGAATTCAGCAACATGAAATTTAGTCTGCAACTCCACTGAGGTAATTGCCCATCCACATCACCATCTTACAGTCTTCCACATTGTCCACCAAGGAGATTGCACAATACATTCTTCATAGGGAAATATTTACAAAGAAAATTTAAAATATTGGAGCAATTTAACAATAGATCTTTCCTAAAAATCTGCTAATGCATATCTAGCAATTTTTGTTTGAGATCCTACACTCAGTGTAATTAAAACAGCATTTGAAACATTCCCACAGGAATCACATTGCACAGAAGAAGCAATTTGCTTCCCTAACATTTTTGCACACCCGCTCAGAGCCTGTGCCTTTAGTGCACAAGTCCACAATGCCAAGCCTCTACATAGGTACCTAAGAAATGCTATGGAGCAAAGTTCTTTGGAATGAGGACAAGCATCTCAGTCCCTGGGCTGTAATGATGTAAGGCTTCTTGCAGCTTTATTTGCTGGCTCAGTGAAAGCCAGAGGAAGTGCCATCCCTTTCCATGACTGGTCTGGAGTTGGTGTCTGCTTCTCTCAGGTGTCCACTGCAGTTTTCAGATTGGTGACAAATCAGTTACGGGTCAGTCCAGGCCCTTCTGGAAGGAGGGAGGCAAAGAAGGTCTTGAAAAAAACCCACACCGTGCTCACAAGTGAGGGGCTGACCTGTTGCAGCTCTTGGAAAGCCTGTCCCTCACCAGGAGGGGCCTCAGACTCATTTGTTCTGCCTCCATTTTCCCCCTGGCAAAAGAAAGGATATTTGGTAAAAAAGAATTTCAGAGACACATGAGAAAAATCTGGCAAACTGTGGTTTTGGTGCCAAAATGTCACTGTTTGAATATAAAATTTTTCAAATAGCCCCAGATACAAAGTCAAAAGCCCAAGCTGCACATGGACACTACTGGTTAACCCACACTGGTGTCCAGAAACACTGTCCACAACAGCCATCAAGCACCAGATCAGGTGAATTATCTATTTACAGCTAATTAACTTTCATTGACATCAGAACTGTCAGCTTGAATTGAAAGACTCAAACTGCTTATAGACACAAATCCTACAGAGGTGTAGCCTGAACCCTGCCCTCAGTTACTGCCTGTAACTGACCACTTCCTACTACAACTTCCTAAGGACAGAAGCAGCTAAAAGACCACCAAAATATTTCATGTTAACCAAGGAATTTACTACACCAAGGGAGGACTCGGGTGGTAATGATTCTTCCATAGTGTCCTACAGAAGTTTCAAGAAAAGATTTTTTTTCTACCACACAATTATTAAACCAAAAGCAAAAGCTTCCCAAGGTTACATGGTTTAAAAATATAGCAAGACAATACCTGAAAATTATTGTTCTGGTCCTGGTTTAGAGCAGCTTGAGGAGGAACATTGCCTGGGAAGGGATGAACTGGTCTTCGCCTAAATGGGAACCGTCCAGCATGGTGCCTGGGGAAGGCAACAAATTCATTAACTAATAAATGAATGCTGCTTCAACATTACTCATCCTGTTACACAACAGCTGCACATCTGACTGCTCAGAGCTGCTGGCAACCATCAACAGTAAAATTTAAGGACTTTCAGTGGAACAATGAACCTTCAGCTCTCCAAGTCTACACAGATGTTGGCAAAGCTGCTCCACTTTTAACTCCTAGACCTACAATTCAGACACCTACATCACTTGTTCCATAGGTGATCAAAGAATTTCAGAGGACAGATTATTTTTCCTCAGATAAGACATCCCAAGCATAGCAGCTGAGGGTCCATTATCTGTGTTTTTATCCTAATTATATTCTTTGAACAGGGAGGTTCAAAGGCAGTTCAGGACACTCCACTCAGTTCAGCTTGGTCTGCTCTCCAGAGGGGCAACAAGCAGAAGAACTGCATCGATGCATGACTGGAACAGCAAGTGAGACTCTTCCCAGACTTCAACCACTAATTCCCCAACAATAAGCTGTAATTTCCCACACTGAACCTAGAGGTTTGCCTGCTCCATGCTGCTGAGTTGCTGGAGCTTTACCACAGGGGCTATTTTGGTTTCAAGTAGTTTTCTGAAATAGAAAGCCACACCAGAAACTGCAAAACCCCAGTGAGATCAGCCACATTCTTAATTTAATCCAGACATAGGCTTAATTAATCATTTTTCTAAATACTGAGTTATACTAGGATATAGAGGAGTGGTTTGCCCTTTCCAGGTCCAAGAGTCCTATCAAGCTCAACCACCAGGAAGCTGAGGTTCCTGAGCACAGAACTCAGGAGTTCAGTGAAGCCCTTCTGAACAGCAAACATGAACACCATCCACTTACAGATACATCAGAACAGTGCCGCCCATGACCAGGAGGAGTCTGCTGATGCTGGAGTAGAAATAGACCATGTTGACAAAAACATACAACAGTGTCGCTGAGTAGAGCCAGTCCAACCAGTCTCGATTGCCACCCTCCTCATCCTCCTCCATGAGGGGCCCCCCTTGGGCATTCATCCTCAAATTCTGGTCAGCCACTGCATTAACCTGAGCAGCAACATTCTGGTTTCCAGGCTGGTTTTGGGCAGGAAATGGGTCTGGGAGAGGAGCTGGAGGTGTCACTGGTGCCACTGGTATCTCCTGAGAACGCCGTGCATGGGATGGGTCAGCAGATGCAGCAGTGGAAGCCAAGCTGGAACCAGAGAACAAAGTACAGAATGAGGCTTAGTCAAATCCTCTCACTTCACACAGGTCCTGTGTGTGAAAGTCTGTCCATCTTTAGCAATAGAGTCAGACCACATGCAAGCAGAAAGCATGACATTTAGAGGCTACAGAAGCATTATAAACAAGTTTTAGTTCTACCCATAACGATTGTATAGACTTCAACAAATCAAACCAAGCACCCTCCCCTTTATCAATAGTAATGTCACTGCTTCACAAAACCGACTTAGAGCAATCTGCAGGTAGTTTAAAAGCCTTCTGCAAGTCTCATTTTGACCTATCACTGATGTCCAGTGAATGCTGTATGCACTTTGAGCAGTCAAAAAAAAAGAACAAAGGCTCCTCAGCAGGATCAGATTTACTCCAGAGACACCTGCCCTCCCAGTGAACAGTCAGACAGGCAATGGGCAAGATTCAGAACCACTGGCCTGAACAGCAGCAGAGCAGCACAGTGAGGGGTACACTACCACAACATTCAGCACAAGTTACGATGAAAAAGTCTCCAAGCACCATGAAAAGAGGAAGAACGGCCAGGAACTCTCAAATTTCTGGTATTACAGTTTCTACTTCCCACTGGCAGCTTGAATAGAGCACTTACTATTGCATGTAATACTGTCTTGCATAAATCTGCTGGAACCAGGACATCTGAAGCATGCTGTAGGTTGTGTAAGCAGAGAAGCCAGGAGCCACACTCTGGAAGGGATGCTGAGTTGTTTCCAGCCTTGGCCAAAATTTGAACACATTCATTAGCAAACACTGGACTAACAGTAAAAGCAATTTATTACAGAACAATGTAAATAGTTTCTGCCATTTTAATTCTTCCTTCTAGACATCCCTTTACCCACATGAAGAGAGGAAAGACTTTTCTTCCTAATTAACAGAGCAGTGCATTTTCCTTTAGAGATGCCATATCCTTGGAAGTGTTCAAGGCAGGTTGGAAAGAGCAACCTGATCCAGTGGAAGCCGTCCCTCATGGCAGAGGGTTGGATTAGATGGCCTTTAAAGGTCCCTTCCAAACCAAATTATTGCATGCCCACTAAAGCTTTTATAAAAAGCCTCATCGTATGTGGCCCATGCTCTATGGATTTATGGCAGTATATGTGGCATAAGGAGCTGGCATCCAACACAAACACACCATCTTAAAAATGTACACAAAATTATATTTACCCATTACTGGCTTCTGCTGACGACTGGACACCTGAAGAGCTCCTCGACCTTGCACCATTTGAAGAAGACACATTTGATTCCTGCCTGGCTTCTGATGGTAACTTGGGCTGATCAGCTTTAACCTACAGACAGCAGGGCAGCCAGTGAGGTTTACTCAGGACACCACACACACTTTGTGCAAAAAATCTGCACCCCACAAAGTATGCCCTTGCTTTAACACCTATTCCTGCACAGCACCTCTCAGTGCTGCCCCTGCCCTTGGGCACCACACCACAAGCACCTCTATCAGTATTTTAAACCTTCTGGAACCAAATTGCTGGGATGCAAAACTGATTTTATACTACTCTTCCCTTTCATAATAGCCATACTGTATTTGTTACTTCTTATGCACACATTGTATTCATCTGGTTATAAAAATATAAAATACAACAGACACTTTGGCTTTCTCCTATGGCAAATTGTCCTGCTTGCACAAACTGCTGTACACAGTTGAAGAGCTGTCCTGTGGTGATACATCTGTCTAACAGCCAGCCAAAGCTGGCTCACATCTAGCAACCAGCAGGCATGGGTAGGGTTTGCTCACAGTGCCTTCAATGGGCAACAGGAACACACCTCTAGAAACCTTTGGCCAGCTACTTTAAAGAAAAAGGGGTTTTGCCATTTGTACTTGAGAGCAGTCCCTACTGAGCTCAAGCAGGAGGGCTGAGCCTGTAGAGAGGAAGCCAGAGATGAGTCATTAATGGGAGCAGTTAAAGTGTTTGCAGTTTTCAGCCTTCTTCCCTCCTCACACAGAGCACAACCACTTCCCTCCTCTTCTGACCACAAGCTCAGTTTGTCCAAGCATGCCTGGGACACAGCAAATCAATCTATTTAATAAAACTGAATCTACCAGAAGGCATTTCTCCCCTGAGCAGCACATCACAACTAGATCTTTCTAAACAGACACCATGAGAGTCTTCACTAATGAACTGTAGAGGCAATTTTTTTACTCAGCTTAATCCAAATACATTCTCACATTCCCAAACAAATTATCACAAACTAATACTGCTGTTGCACTAATAGGGAAAAGGGAACTGCAGTAAAAGGGAACTTTAAAATGGTCATCCAACACTTCTTGTTTTCAGTTACAAACCCAAGATTCAGAGTTCAGTTTAATTACCTCTGATTTGGTTCCTTGCATACTTGAAGGAGTCTTGAAGTTGTATACCAAATGAAGAGCATGCAGCTCCCCATGCTGAAATATAAGGAAAGAGCTGTTAAAAAAAAATCCCTTCTCCAGATATATTTCAGCACATCATAAAAGATACTTTTTTATACCTTTGGCAACAATTCTCCCAGACAGTGGTGATCAAGCAGCAGCTTCCCAGAATAAATCAGCTTTTGGTCCTCTTCAGGCTTTGAAGAAAGAAAACAAGGAATAGGATTACTTGCTCTGCCGAGCATTAACCAGCACAGTTTACACTGGTGGAGATAGGCATGGAGCTTGCAGCATCCCACACACTAAGGTGCACATCTAAATTCAGCTGAAGTTAGGAGAACAACTGAATGCCCAAGTGGGATATTATCAAGGTGCAAGCCTGCATAAGAATCCAAAGTCCCTAAGGCAAAGAATTTGGTTATATGCTACCTCTTTTACAGTCCTAACAAAAACATTTGTATTTCTTTAAAACAGAAGTTTGGAGTTCCATCTAATCTGATCAGCACCAGAGGTGGTGTCAAGTCAATCTGTTACACCCCATCCAACGGGACCCAGCTGCTCTTCATCAGGAGCTGTCCTGGAGCAGCTGGTGGAACACACGGAGCCTGTTCCTGGCGAATCACCCCACTGCCAGGGAAAGCATGGCAAGGCACGGGGATCAGGCCTTCTCCCAGGCAACTAGTGACAGGACAAGGGGAAGCAGCATTAAGTTTGCAGGGCAGACTCCAGCTGGATATTATGGAAAATTTGTTCACTGAGGGAGTGGCTAAACATCGAAATGGGCTACCCTGGGAAATGGAGTCACTATCCCTGGAACTCCTGAAAAAATGAGTATAGACACGGCATGTCACAGTGTGACTAAGATACAGCGGCATTTGGCCAAGGCTGAACTTGGAGGTCTCTCCCAAGTTTATCGGCTCAGCGAAGGCCACCGACCGTCCCGCCTCGGCTCCCGTGTCCCGCGGCTCGGGGGCAGGCACACCCCGGCATTCCAGCCCCGCACAGCGCCGCGCCCCCCGTGCCCGGGAAGGGCGCTGCCCGCCCGCCGCCCGGCTGGGCGCGGTGCCCGGGCGCGGCTGCGGCGCCGCGGGCTCTGCCGTCCCCGCACACCTGCGGAACGCGCCGTGCCGGGAGGGCGGTTAATCATTAACCGGGCACAAACCAGTCCCAAAATAGCCCAAGCGCGCCCCAAGCGCGGCTGACGCAACCGGGACCAGGACACCCCAGGGGGGGGCAGGTACCGGTCCCGGAGCCCGCAAGGGTCCCGCGGCAGCTGCCGCCGCTGCCCCGCGGGGAGCCAGCCCGCCCGCCCGCACCACCCACCCACCCGGGCTGCGCGCAGGGACCCCCGGCGGGGCCGCGGCAAGAGCGGACTGCGCACTCACCGGTGCGTCGGGCAGGAGCCGGCGCAGCTCGGTCTTGAGGCGGCGCACGGTCCAGGCCGGCCGGGCGCTGAGGCGGAGGTCGCGGTGCCGCTGCGCGGGGCTCCGGACCAGCAGCGACAGCGGCTCCTCCATGGTGGGCGCGAGGCGGGCGGCGATTGCAAAACCTTCCCGGCCGGAGCTTTATAGGGCCCGCCCCGCCGCAGGGCCGCGGTGGCTGCGGCTGATTGGCCGCGATGAGGACAGGGGAGGGGGCTGCCACGTGGGCCAATGGGACGGAGCCTCGCGTGCGGCGCCGTGAGAAAACGGAGGCGCTGATTGGGCGGTGCCGGGTGGGGGGCGGGGCTATGCTGTCACCACGACGACCGTGACCCGCCCTGCCCGGCCCGGGCCCTGAGGGGCGGAGGCCATGGCCGGGCCGGTGCCGCTCTCCTGTGTCTCTCCTTCCCTCCGTCCCTTCACCACCGGCACCAGCGCCGCTCTTAGCGATCCCTTGCTTCGCCTTCCCTCTCCCCTCGCCAGCTGGAGCAGCACGGCTCTGTGGAGCTCCTCACGTGCTGCATCGACAGCCTGATCCGGGTGAAGCATCCCCTTTTTCCCTGTGGTTATTTTACCCGATAGCCGGTTTGCTGCGGGCTTTGCGGGTACAGGACAAACCGTACTTCTGGGTGGAGCCAAAGGAAGTGTGCAGAGATGCTGGGAAAAGTTTATAATTCATGACATTTTTACTAACAAAAAAAAAAAAAAAAAAAAGCCATAAAGATGTGGACCAGCAGCTTCTGAGCGCTCCTCCTCTTGCCCATCTCCCCGTGAGACGCGGTCCAGCCCGTGAAAAGCCCGTGGTAATGATCCTGATGCGCCAGGAGGGGGTTTTCGCGTCCTGCAAAACAAAACTGCAGGAACGTGAGACGCCGGGTTTATCTCCCGGCCCCAGGTATTTACTGCGCGTGTTTCAGGAGCTGCTCGGCGTTCCTTGGCAGCCAGACCTGTTGCCCAAAGGCACGGATGAGTCTGCAGCCAAGACCAGATTTTGCGAGCAGGAAAGCCGCTCTGCCACGGGGATGCATCACCCCGCGGCTTCCCGGGGAAGAGCCGAGCCAGAGGGCAGCGCTGCCGTGGGAGCCCACAGCACAAAACCGCGAAGAAGTGAGCTGAGCCTGGGTCTGGCCGGGCGAAGCCTCCGCAGCTGCCAGGGTACGTCCTTGGGGAGGTGGAGAGTTCCATCGGAGCCCGTTCCCCTCTCGCATCCCCATCCCACAGCGAGCGCTGGGGCTGCGCTCCTGCCGGCTCTGTCCTGGCTGTCCCTCGATGCCCAGGTGGGCTTTGCCTCCCCGACTCCTGCTCTGTGTCCCAGCAGCCCGAGGAGACACTGCCAGAGCTAATTGCTGCTCTTGCTCCTTCAGCACAGATCATGATCCACGTCCCTCAGCTCCTGCTGACGGTGGGGAAAGGCAAACACAGTGTCCAGGGCCACCTTTGCCATTGCCAAAGTCAAGGTGACTTTGCTGCTCTCTTGGTTGCTGCCTTTGTTCAGAGCACCAAGTGAGTTCTCATGGGTGGCAGGGACAGGGTAAGGCTGTGCAGGTGTTGGAGAGAAACCAGGATCAGGGACTCTGTGTGTTTTATCTGGAACTCCCTGTGCTGTTGCTGGCCCGTGGACCAGCTGGGCAGCTGTAGCCACAGTGCCAATCCTGCCTCGAGCTCAGGCTCCTGTGCTTCTCCTTCATCACAGACAAGAGGGGCAGAACTCAACTGAGCTGCTTTCTGCTCATTCCATGTCTAAGCCATTGCTGGGAAAAATGCCTGCTCACTGGACAAACTTACCTGAATCCAGCCTTGACCTGGCATGGAGCAGGGGCTGGAGGAACAACGTCCTGAGGCACCTGAGAGCTAAACCTCAGCAGCCCCCCTCTATGTCTGGGGGTGCTGGACCCCCAGAGAGCCAGGCCCTCGCTGCCCTCACCCACAGCAGCCAAGAACTGGTGGATCTGGAGTCAGGGGACACATCTGGACATTGGGTAGCACATGCTCCAGCTTCAGAGGCTGATTCAGAGCTCCTGGGACTGAGGCAAAATAAACACTTGCCCTGATACTGTCTGCTTAGCTTAGCTCACTCTGTGGCAGCAGATAAGGAGCCACAGCACAAACCAGAAGGTGTGACCAGCACATCACCCCACTGTCCTGCTGAACAATTAACTCCAATTTACCAAAATTGGAGATGAAGGGCAAGCTGCTTTTGTCGCCTGCGTAAATATTAACCACGGTGCAAATCAGGATTATCTCTCTGAACTCAACACAATTACTCTGTTAAAAAAAAACCAAACTAAACTGAGGGGGCAGAGCAGGTATTGCTGATGAGTTTACAGCTCTGTTTGTGGTCAGGCTGGTTTTCATGGCGTGGCAATCTCTTGGCACAGCAGGAATAGCCAGAGGAGAATTTGCCAGCACACGAGGAGATGCCCCACGGTCTTGCAGCCTGGCAGGCTCCTTTGCTCACCCAGGCACAGTGGCACAAGGGACAAGCCTGAGAACAGCTAACACGGGCCTGCTGCTGTAGGGATGCCGGGGTGTGATGCAATTTTGTCCTGACCAAAAGTTGCTCCCTGGGCCAGGACAGGGCAAGGATCAAAGGGCAGCAGAATCCAGACAAGCCAAGGTGATTCTCCGAGCTTGGTTCGATATGTTTATTCTGTCAGAAGCAGTGTGCTCATTGGGTGTCTGGCTTTAAAAACTGTTTCATGGTGCTGCTGTCATGGCCCCTTTGGCTCCAAAATTCCTCAGACTCCATGAGCAAGAGTCTGGTTTTGTTCAGGCTCTGGGGCTGATGACGCTGGTGCTGGCAGGAGGGAGCTCACAGCGTGCTCTGGCATCACTGGCAGAGCTGCACTGCAGCGGGGTCTGCAGGGAAGGGGCTCTCTGGCTGTCTCTGAGTGTTTCTGTGCCTGAGCAGAGCCAGTTCTGCCAGACACATCCCACGGGCATCACCTGTGGACACAGCCTGGCAGCACCGAGGACATGTGGTCTGCCTGCACATCCTGGCAGACTGGTGCTGGGACAGGCACGGCGAGGCTTTGCCGCACACCCGGTGAACTTGGTCAGTTTCCCTCCCCTCGCTCAGCTGTTCCACTGCTCAGTAAAGCAAATCCTCCGCAAGACAATGAACCTTCCCTGGCCCACACTGCTCTGGGGCAGCATGAAACTTCCCTGCCAGACAAGGGAGAAAAACCAGAACGAACCAGGAGGTGAGGAATGAGGGGCACATCTGGAAAACATTCCCTGCTACCAGGGTTGCCTGTGCCAAAGGCCGCCACACCGGTGGATTGGGAAGCCCCCTGCCAGCATGGGAGAAATGCAGGGATGTTCCCGGGCGGGGCCGAGGCTTCCACCGGTGACACTCGCGGGGATTCCGTGCGGATGCTGGCCGCCTGCAGGAGCTCGGTGTCTCCAGAGAGGGGCCGCTGTTGTGTGTAATGTGTCGCTAATGAGGTTCCTGACAGCGATGGGATGCCCGAGGTTACCGCCGCGGTGCTCGGTGCAGTCCCGGCGCGGCGGCGGCCCGACGGAGAGCGGAGCCGTGCTCGGGTAGACGGGGCCGACGTGAAGGGGATCGAGATGGAAACGGGCTTGGGGACGGGGATGAGGACGGGGATGAGGATGGGGGTCCTGCCGCCCTCCCGTCCCCACCCCCGTTTCCACGGCGACGTTGTCAGCAGCCGTCCGGCCACGCCCCGCGCCCCGCCTGGGCCAATGGCGCGGCGGCGCCCGGCCTGCCCGCCGGTGACGTCATGGCCGGTGAAAATCCCCCGTGGCCGCGGGAGCGGCGGTGGCGGCGCGGCCCCGCGGCCCGGCCCGGCCCGCACCATGGCCAAGCACCACCGCACGCCGGCGCGCTCCGCCGAGCCCGTCATCGAGGTCAAGAGTAAGGTAAGCGCCCGCCGGGGATGGGGCCGGTGATGCCGACGCCGATGCCCGTGGCGGTTCCGCCGGGTCACGACCGAGCGCGTCGCCCCCGCGTCGGGCAGCACACGTGGGGTGCCACCGCGCACCGGGGAGCGGCGCGGGAGCCAGGCCGGGCGGGCTCTCCGCTCTCCGCGCTGCGGCGGCGCTGCCCGGAGCCTCCCCGAGCCCAGCCCGGCCCGGCGGCCGTGGCGTCCCGCCACCGTGGGCTCTGCCGGGCCGCGGGCTCGCTCGGCACGGCCGTGGGAACGCCGCGGCGGAGCGCTCGCCAGATGCGCAGGGCGCCGGTGCGCCGTTCCGGCAGCCCCGGTGTGCGGGGTGGCCCCGGCGGTGCTGGTGTGCGGACACCTCGGGGACACACCTCGCCCAGATGTGCACTCACCCAGATGTGCGTGCTCGCCAAGGCAAGCTCATCCCCGGCTATTCCATCACCCAGATGTGCGCCCCCAGCAAGGGACGAGCCCCTGTCGCGCATCCAGATGTGCACCTGCATGACTGTGCGCTCGCCCAGTTGTGGTCTCCCGCAGACGTGTCTGCTCACCCAGATATGTGCTCACCTGGCACACCCTTGCCCAGACGTGTGCGGTCACCCAGATATGCACCATCGTCCACCTGTGCCCATCCACCCATCCCTGTGCTCACCCAGATGCGTGCACTCCCTTTCTGCGCCCTTATCCAGCTGTGCACTCGCCCAGCTGTGCCCCTGCCCTCTCGGGACCCCCGGCAGGGTGCAGGGTGCCCTCCTTCCCAGGACGTGGTGGCCACCGCCTGCCCCGACAGCTGGGGTGTGACCCCCGCGGGCAGCGCGATCCTCGCAGCGCTCCTCAGCCTGTTCTTAATTGGCTTCCCGTTCGTCGTGACGGAAGGAGGCATTAATTAGCGCTGTTGCTCACCAGGTGCTACGGCAGCGCCCGTGTCGCAGGGAAGGGCCTCCTGGCAGCACGGAGTCTGCCACGGCTGGTGGCACGGCCAGAGGGTCCTTCTCTGCCGCGGGGCCATCTTTTTGCCCCATCACTTCAGTGTTTGGGCAGAAAAACGGCTTCCCTCCTCTTACTTTGTTTTTGGGACGGGCTCCTCCTGACTGGCTCTGCCTGGGCTGGGGCAGCTCTGTGTGGTGCCCTGCCTGCATCAGTCCTGCCAACCGGGGCCAGCCCTGCCCGGAGTCACCCTCTTCCTCCTCTTCCTCCTCCTCCTCTGCAGTTTGACGCTGAATTTCGCCGCTTTGCCATGAAGCGCTCCAGCGCTGGCAGCTTCCAGGACTTCTACCAGCTGCTGCAGACAGTGCACCAGATCCCGCGGGTGGACGTGCTCCTGGGCTACACAGACATCCACGGTGACCTCCTGCCCATCAACAACGACGACAACTACCACAAAGCCCTGTCCTCTGCCAACCCCCTCCTCAGGGTCATCATCCAGAAGAAGGGTAAGCGGGGCACTGGATGTGTCCTCCTGTCAAGAGAGATGAGCCACAACCTGCAGTACTGCTGGTTCTACCTTTGGATTGTGCCAGCAGGGCACAGGATGGCCACATCCCCTCTAGCCACTGCTTTGGTGGATGGATGTGGGGATGGTGGCACTGGGAAGCTGCCAGAACCCTGCCAGGGCTGTGGCAACCACATGGGCTCTCCCTGGCAGCCGAGGGCACCTGCCTCAGCCCAGCCCCATGCCACCTGGTGAGCAAAGGCAGATCCTTACAATTCACCCCTTTGAAGTTGTGTTTTCCAGCCAAGCTTGCGTGGGCTCCCAGATAACACCCGTGTTACTCCCGTGAGCGCTGTGCCAGCAGCCCCATCCAGCTTCCTGCCCTGAGGAGGCAGCAGCCATCATTTTGGCAGAGCTCTCAGGGGGCCAGGTGCTGCTGGATTTCTGGTGCTTGGAAGAGGCTTTGTGCCTCCTTGCCCTTACCTTGGTGGCATATTCCCAGGGAACCACTTCCTTGTGCAGGTACACCTGATAGCATCCTGATAGCAGTGTCCTGGTGAGGATGAAAGCCTCCAAGTGATAAATACTCTGAGTATTTCTCCTGTTTACATGGAAAACAAGCCCATTCCACTCAGTTTAGCAGCACCGAGGTTTTCTCTTTCATATCACCATCAGTCAGCAGTTCACAGAGCCAGAGCCTGACCCAGAGCCACAGGGTCAGCACAGCATGCAGTGAGTCCGTGTTTCCAGCTCATGTTAGTGGTATAAAGTCTCTGGGCGAGAGGTGATGCTCGTGGCCAGCTCTGGCTGCTGTGTCGGTTTTCCCGGGCTTTCGCGTCAGGGTGCTGTGGGATGCCCTGGACATGTGTTTCCCCTGTGGCCACATGATGTGGGGGCTGGCAGCAGTGACCCAGGCTGCTGGAGCTCGTGGTGTGCTCAGGGGCTGTCGCTGCCAGGGCTGAACCATCCCCTGTTCCTGGCCCATTGCTTGGGCCCAGGCTGTGACAGGGAGAGCCAGTGCAGGGGTGGGTGTGCCAAGGCTGCAGTGGGACCATCACTCCTGCTTCCAAGAAACCATTCTCCAGCACCCTGTGGGCTGCTGGAAAAGCCTATGAGAGCCCACGGCTGACTGTACCAAGACAGCACAGTGTGGAGAGGGAGCAGGCAGAGCCGGGCTCCATGGGCAGCATGATAAGAAGGCAAGCAGGCAGCACCAGGGAGCCCCAGTACCCAGCTGTGCCTGCAGGAGAGGGGCCGCAGGGCTGGCAGCACCACAGGGAGGTGAGCAGAGAGGCCAGGAGCAAGTCCTGGGTGAATCACAGCTAATTTAAAATGGATCCAGGTCATCCTGAGGCTGGGCTGTCGTTGAACCGGTCTGGGTCGCTGAGGAATGTGGCTGCAGAGCCTCTCACCCCGCCGGGTGCAGGGAGCTGTGCACACACACAGGTGCACTCCTGTCAGTGGGCTCTGCAGCAGCCAGTCCTGCCAGAGCGGGGCAAAAAGCAAAGGCTGCAGCTGGGCTCCCCTCTGTGCCATCACCCTGTTGGGTGAAGCCATCCCTGCAGGGCAGCTTGGCTGGGACAATGGTGCTGACTCTCCTTGGCTGGGGCCGGGGCTCATGGAAAGGGCAGGGGAAAGCGTGGGACTTTGCCAGGACCACCATGGGGCTCATCCTTGGCGTGCTGGACCTGCCTGGCCCAGCCACTCTGCGCCCCTCGGAGAGGAGCTGTGTGCTGAAATAGCTGTGGGAAAGCCTCCGCCACCCTTCCCCGAGCTAAAAATATGCCAAGGCTGTGTGTGCAGGGAGATATTTATAAACCAGGAGCCCTGGCAGGCTGGCTTGGCTAGGGAGAAATCCCGTGTCCCCTGGGCTTGGGGACATCCCTGGCAGCCCTGCAGCTGGAGCAGGGTCCAGATGCTGGTCGGGGATACTGTGTGGAAAGTGCTGACCATGGAGCATCCAGATCCAGGCTCCCCCATGGAAAGAGATGGGGAGAAACCAGAGAGGAACCAGGGGCTACTCTCTTGGATGAGGCCAAGGGTGATGGGTTGGAGCTGGGCCCCACGGAGCAGTCACAGGCCACGGTCCACAAGGAGGGAGTCAAACCCTGTGTGAAGGTGCCTGATGGTGCAATAAGAGACATGGGCACAAATCACAGTCTGGGATATTCAGGGGCTCTGAGGATGCTGCAGCCCTGGGATGAATTTCCAGTGGGTGGGGAGTCTCCGTTCTTGGGAATGGCAGAGTTCTGCAGGACACAGTGGTGGCTATCACCAACTCATGCCAGCGATAGCCCTGCTCTGGTGGGGCAGAGGGCTCTGGTGCTGTCTCCTGGGGTTGGACTCGCCCCACAGGAGTTGGTTGCCACCACAGCACACTTATGTGGGGGGGATCCTCTCTCCCCAAACCCAAACTGGGGCATGGCTGCAGCTCCCAGGCCATCAGGGCTGGCAGCTCTAGTGTTAAAATGCAGAGTTTGGCTTAAAGTGTGATTAAGGCTGAATCACTGCCTCGATCCCACTAATCCTGGCCTGTGTGCCTGTGTACGCTGGGTAATCCCAGGAGATGGGCCCCAGCGGAGACAGGCTGCAGGGAAAGCCAGGCTGATGATCTGGGGAGGAAAAGCCGGTGAGACCTGTGAGCAGGGCCCTTCTGCTGACCGCTGCCCCAGCACCAGGGGCCAAGGGCACGCGCTCACACCCCCGGCAGCCGCAGTGCCTGACCCGTGTCCTCCCTCCCTCGCTCCCTACAGCAGAGTCTGACGCCAGCGTCTTCGCCTCCAACTCCCTGCAGCGGAAGAAGAAAGGGCTGCTGCGCCCAGCACACTACCGGGCCAAGCCTCACCTCCTGATCGGGATGCCCCAGGACTTCCGCCAGATCTCCTCCATCATCGACGTGGACATCCTGCCCGAGACGCACCGGCGCGTGCGGCTCCACAAGCACGGCTCCGACAAACCGCTGGGCTTCTACATCCGCGACGGCGTCAGCGTGCGCGTGGCGCCGCAGGGCGTCGAGAAGGTGCCCGGCATCTTCATCTCCCGCCTGGTGAAGGGCGGCTTGGCCGAGAGCACGGGGCTGCTGGCGGTCAGCGACGAGATCCTGGAGGTGAACGGCATCGACGTGGCCGGCAAGTCCCTGGACCAAGTGACGGACATGATGGTGGCCAACAGCCACAACCTGATCATCACCGTCAAGCCGGCCAACCAGCGCAACAACGTCATCCGCAGCAGCAAGGCCTCGGGCAGCTCCGGCGTGTCCACGGACAGCACCCCCAGCCAGCAGACCCCCAGCCCGGCCTCGCAGTACCTGAGCAACTACAGCACGGCCGAGAGCGACGAGGAGGGCGACCTGGTCATCGAGAGCGACAGCGCCTCCCACTACATCCCCGGGGGCTGCCCCAACGGGGGCCCCGCCGACGGAGCCCTGCGGCGGAGCCTGTCCCCGCACAGCTCGCGGGGCTCCCTGCAGTCCCTGGGCAGCCACGACGGCAGCCCCGGCAGGGGCAGCGCACGGGAGGACGGCACCCTCCTCACCCTATAGCCGCAGGGGCCCGTGCCACTCGGTGGCCACCCGGGATTCCGCTGATCTGGGCTGGATGTGGACACCAGGGTGATGATGTGACCGGCGGGCAGGGGTGGAGAGGGGGTGCCCACTGCCTTTTCCCACCCCCTGTGACCCCGGGAGCTCCACTGTGGGACCTACTCAAGTCAGGCACTGCCCCTCTGAGCGCCCTTGCCTCCTCTTCCAAGCAAGCGGGGGTTTTTAATTGTTTTATTGAAATATGCATCATTAATATATTGCAATGGACAGTAAAACCTTTTCTACAAAGCACCATGCTTGTCCCTGGTTGATGTCACTGCAGGGAGGAGGGGGACAGTGGGTGGGTTCCCCAGCCCTGTGCACGGAAGGCAGTGCCTGGGAGCTGTGGCCTTGACCTTTGCTGCTGTGCTGAGTGACCCCACTGAGACTCATTGTGCCTGTTCCAGGACACATGTCCAGGCTGTTTTGGGGAGCTGCCTGGCCTGATGCAGACAGCCTTGCTTGGTCCCCCCATTCCCACCTTGTCCCCAGTGCAGGGCCCTCACTGATGCAGGGGACACCTGGTCTGGCAGCAGCACCTTGGCTGTCACTCAGCCCTGCAAATGCTGCTGGGGATAGTGCAGCCCCATCATCCTTCTTCAGCCCCAAGCTCAGGGCAGGGGGGGTCCTCAACTTCCCCTGCTGCTCTGCTGGGACTCCCAGCACCTCAGTCCCTCTCCCAAAAGTGCTAAGCTGATGGTGGCACTCACTGCTGCCAAGGGCTTGTGGTGGGACTGGTAAGGAGGAAGACCTGCAGCTCTCAGGGTCTGAAAAGCCAGCACCAACTCTCCGTTCAGAGCCTCAGGCCAGGGCAGGCTGGGAGTGCAGCAAGGGCTGAGGACACTCATGGCACACAGCCAGGGCCCAGAGAGCAGAGAGCAGATCTGGCAGCAGGGCTGGTTAGCTCAGGCTGGTTTTGGGCAGGGAGGTGCCCAGGGGCTGTGCCCATGGCCCCAAGTCACCCTCATCCAGCCGGCTCAGCCTGGCTGGGGTTTGTCCTGAGGTGGCCCCAGAGGCACATGGGGTGATTTCCCAGTTGGCATCTCACCTCCTCCAGCCCTCAAGTGCCAAAATATTCCCCACCCCTTGGCAGCAGCGTCAGCCCTGACATCTCAGGGCACTGTAGTGTGCCAGGTGGCACAGGCAGGGCTAGGATACTCCACAATATCCCCACCCCACAAAATCCTGCCCAGGATGGAGCAACCCCTGCTAAAAGGCAGCTGCTTGGGGAATCCACACACAGTAGCAAATCCACCCTGTGTAGATAATGGAGATGGAGCAACAGCACAAGCTGCAAGAAGGGAAAACTTGATGGGATTTCAGGGGGAAAAGTGCTCCCCCTGAGGCCAGCATGGTCTGGAGACAGAGCCCCAGCAAGGTGATGGGGGCAAGCCCCTTCTTGGAGATTCTCCTAACTCAGTTGGATTTGGCTCCAAGCTGTGGCTGAGCAGGACACGCACCAAGCCCTCCAGCCATCCCTCACAGCTTCTTTCCTTCATGCAGCAAGATCCCTGCAAAGGTCTGCACAGGCTCCTGCATGGCATCTCAAGGCAAGGCAGCAGAGAGCTCACCTGTGTGATGGCACCTTCCAGCCTTTCCTGCCAGCCTGTGATGGAGGTCCAGCAGGGTTTTGCACATTCTCCAGTCCATGTCCTACCACCCAGCCCTGTGAGCCCATGGCTCATCCCCTGCCTGCACTGATGGTTTCTGCTGCCCACACCATTCCTCAGGCCCTGCTGGGCCCACTGGGAGCTGCACACACACTGCAAGATGGAAATGATGATTTATTGGAGTATCTCCTGCCCCACAGACAACAAAGGCTTCTCCAGACATCCAACCAGACCATCCTGACAGCTCAGCCCTTCCCTGGGCAGAAAACACTGAAGCTCTGTGCCTCTTTCTTGTTCCCAAGCTGTCCCTTGAGCTCTCAGGTGCTCAGGATGAGCCACGACCACGGTCCAGCTCAGGAGAAAAAGAATGACAAGGAATACCACAGGCAGCAGCACAAGAGACCTCCTACCAGTTTCTAGAAGTAGGAAAAAAAAAGAAAGTAAGAGGTGATGCCACAGATCCAGAGCAGAGAGCTGATCTGTGAGAAATCAAGCAGCAGAGACAACTGCTCCCCAGACAACTGCTCCCCAGACCACGGAGCAGGGCCTTTATCAGGGCATCTCCCTCCTTCTTCTGTGGACAAGAGACAGCACTGAAAGGTGAGCAAGAGACGCCAGCTGCATACTGGACACTGTTATTGGCACCCGCATGGGCCCAGGGTCTGGAACTTGGCTCCCTCTCCTTCCAAAATGTGACGTCCATTCCTGCCCAGCCACAAAGGATGTTCAGGCAGAGCAGCACAGCACACCTGGCCCCACCAGCTCAGGAGTCCAACTTGATGAAGACTTTTGGCCTTGAGAAAATTTTGATTGCCTCGTCTATCTGGGAGAGCTTCCTCTCAAGCTCTATCCGCCTCTTCTGCATCCTGAGGCTGTCTCCACGCATGGGCAGCAGAACCAGGTCCTTTACCAGCTGCTCCTGGCCTGTAAAAAGAAGGGAAAAAAAGTTGTGTAAGTTGACAAGCAAAGAAATCTACCCTTTTTCTAGTGCTATGAACACAATGGCGGCACTGGAACAAGGACCTAGAATCCTTCTCTTTGAACCTCAGCTGGATGAAGACCTGAGGGACCTGCTCCAGCTTTGGGAACCAAGGATTGGACTAGAGACCTCTGAAGGTCCCTTACAGCCAAAATCTTTCTAAGATTTTAGGAGCAATAGCAACCCTAACATCAAGTCCACTGGACAAGTGTGCTCCAGAGAGCCAGTGCTGTAACCTGCAGGACACTGATTCCTCTTTCCATGCACACAGCTCACATCCTGCCTATATATGCCTTAATCCAGGCAACTCTCCAAGCGGCAGGAATGCGTCCCTGTGTCTCTTCTCCCTTATCCTGTCTAGGATTGTTTGTTTTTCTGAGCTGGAATCGCTGTTTTTTTTCCCTCTTACTCTGTTTCAGGTTGCTGAGGGTCTCGAGGCGCTGGCCCTCGGGCATCAAGGTGTGCCCGGGCGGGGTGTCGGGGTCGGGCAGGTTCCGCAGCCGCTCCTCCGCCTGCCTGCGCCACAGCTCCTTCCTCTCCAGCAGGCTGGGGGCAAAGGAGAGCAGGTGTCAGCACATCTGGCACAGGCAGAGGCCAAGAATGTGCCCTTCAAACCCCACCAGGTTCCATGTCACTGGCTGAGGAGACCAGGGAGCCACACACCCTCATGGTGGGGGATACACCGTGTTTAAAGCACATATGTGGGCCGGCAAATGTGCTCCACAGGCACAAAGGGCTGCTGGGAGAGATGCACTCAGGCCAACATGGGCTCCTTGGAGACAAGGGCTGCTGCTCCTCGTTTCTGGCTCACTGAGTCCTTGCCAAACCATCTGTGGGTCAATGGCAGGATGAAGTCAGACAGCAGCTCACAGCCAGGGATGCTGGCAGAGGACAGCACAGGCAAAGGACTGGCACCACAGTCAGTCCTAGGACAGGGTCTGTTTCCCATGCAGAGCCCCAAAATGCACAGCACTAGCTGGATATTCCTCAGAACCCAGGCCCAAGGCAGATTGAACACTTGTGAGGCAGAGCAAGCTCTCTGCCTCTCCAAACCCAAACCTCTTCATGTCAAAGCTACATCACATGGAACAAAGCCTACAAAGGGCCAGGAGCACATTTCTCAAGGCACACAGAGCTTCCCCGTATCAGCATTATTGTACAACAAAAAGCAAGGGAAGAGGAGACAAAACCCTCTGAGCCCTGTTTCTTGGTTAAGCCAAGGAAGCAGGAGGGACAGCATTTACTCCCCAGTGACAAAAAAAGGCACTGCTGCACATTGCAAGAGCACCTCCGTGTGCAGCCCATCTCTCCAGGCACAAGCCAGGGGTGCATGAAGGCTGCTGCAGTCCGTGGAGCAGAGAGGGGCACACTCACTACTGGGGGACGTGGCCCTTCTGCCTGGCGTGGTTCTCCTCCTGCTGCCGGTGCCGGAGCTGGGCCAGCGCCTGCAGGGACTGCGAGCGGCGCAGCGGGGCCCGCTTGGCGCTGCAGGCGTTGTGCCTGATGAAGTCAATGCTCCTGCCCTCCACCTGCATCTGCAAAAAGAGAGAGCCAGGCATCAGGGGCAGGCTGGGCACGGGCACACGGCCAGCTGCCACTGCGCAGGCAAGGGACAAAGCAGAAATGCAGCACACAAGGGAGTGAACAGAGTGACAGCAGGACAGGCGGACCCTCGGCACAGCCTGTAGCACTCTGCAGCCACAGACAGGCAGGAGCTGTGGCCATGGTTTGGGAAGGCAGGCACCTAAAGCCGAGCCTAATCCTGGCATCTTTAAGGTCCCCAAGATGACCACATGCCTTGAAAGCCAGAAGGACAGAAAAAACCTCAGGCTTGACATAGTCCTCATGGCTCCTACTGGAGCATTTTGAGGGCAGAGGAAAAACAGGTTGGGAGCTCACCAGGCCAAGAAATGCAACAGCATCCCTGGCAGAGCAGGAACTTTGCTGATCCTTGGGGCACTTCCCCAGAGACAGCACCTCCACTACAGCTCCTCTGCTGGACAAAACAGGGGAGAAGGTGGCTGTGTTTGCATTTAAGATTTCCCTGGTCTTCCTCCTTTGTAGAACACGTCCTGTTTAATTAAGTCATTCATGGCATTTAGGAACCAACAAACTGACAATCTCACAATTGCCAAGGGAAAAGGACATGAGTCATGGAGCTGTTTAGGACCTCCCAAACAGACTACTTGAAAGGTTTAACTACTAATGCTGATTTAACTCTCCTTACTAAAACACACACTCATTTCCCAAGTTTTTATCTAACTTCCAGAAGCCACAGTTGATTACAGTGGGAACAGCCTCCAAAACCCCAAGACCTCCTGCAAAGCCACTGGAAGAGCAGATTTGAGATTGCTGGCATGAGAAGGTGGAATTTTCCCGGGGAACTTCATGATCTCTATGTGACTATGAGTGAGGATGAAGCTAGAATTAACAGTCCCTGAATATCCATCTCGTCACCCCCGTGACCAGGACCCCTGCTCCTCCCCTTCAGCCAGGAACAGTATCTACAGACCTCCCTCCTCATGCAGCACATCTGACCCAACATTTGAGAAGAATGGATTTTCCATGCCAGAAATGCCTGGGATGGATGCAGTCAGTGTGTAACTCACCTTGGTTTCAGCACCCTGTGCCTCTGGAGCCTCTGTGTCTGCTCCTGCTTTTGCTCTGCCAGGCCTTGGGGACAGTGGTCTGCATGGCTTGATCCCAGAGCCACAGCGGGAATACGCCCTCAGGAAATTCACAGCCTCAGGATTGGGAGGTGGGGAGGTCTCCTGGGAAAGGCAAGAAAAGATCCACCAGTGGAGAGAGGCTGGGGCAAAGAAAAACCCTCTCAGCCAAGTTTGGGTGGTGAACCAGGAGCTCAGCCTCAGGTTTCCAGCAGGCACACGACAGCACACGCTTTCTGCCACGGCCTGGCAGAAGTTTTTGGGGGAAGATAATCTGTAATCAGCCAGCAAAGGCCAACAAACAGCAACAGATCAGACCTGGCCACTGAATTAATGGCTAAGAAACAGGGGGGGAACTCTGCAGAAGCAAATTTGGATCAAGGAGGTAGGCACGAGGCTGCCTGCTGAGGTGCTGTTCTCCAGGGCTGCTCTGCTCAGCACCTCAAATCTGTGCTTGTATCACTCTAGAAAGAAAAGGGACCAGAGGGTGAAGGAGTCTGGTGGAATTGCATCTGAGGGACCTCTTCAAAGGCTGTGGCAGAGGGCAACAGTACTTGATGTCTAGCAGGTGGTCTGGGGCTATCTCAGACAGTCCTGTTGCAAACAAACCCTGAAACTGAAAGCTGACACTGTGGCAAGTGGGTGACCTCATGAAAAACGCAGCTGGGGCACTGCTGTGCCCTTGGGACTGATGGGAACTGCACAGAGCCACCCCCAGACCTTTACAAACACCCAAGGCCTCAGCTGAACTGCAGCTGCCTGGGGAAGATTTCCTCCTGCCTGGCTCATTCAGCTGGGCAGAGCTGCAGGCAGATGGTGGGACCAGGCAGCCACATTGGTGGGACTGGTGTGAGAAGCAGGGTATGGGATGCCCTCAGCACTGCCCAGACTCTCCATGCTCCAAAGATGATCAGTCTTGTTTCAACGAGAGATCTGGATCTCTCTGGTAAGTTCATGAGAATTACCTTTACCTAGCACAGCTGGCTCAAAGTTGTTTGAGCCTGTGACTGCAGGAGCACAGGGCACAGCCTGCCCCATCTCCCTCCACAGGAGCACTGGCACTGCCAGAACCCTTCCCAAGACAACTGCTACAGCTAACAGTCTCAGGGGCAGATGACAGAGAAAAAACTCTGCATTAGTCATCAAGATTCAGCAGAATCAAGTGAAACTCTGAGCAGCAGCAGCAGCAGCTCCACAGAAGATAGAGATAGGGAACACCTCAGCTCCAGGAGAGCCCCAGCAACAGTTAAAGCATCGTGAGTCAGTGCCAGGGCCTCTCTGGAGGAACACACGGAGCACAAGGAACGCACCACGCAGAACCTGCCTGCGCAGAGACCACCCCCTTCCCCAAAACAAAGGCAGAAATGAGCTCAATCTTCCTCTAACCCAGAGGATTTGTCAAACAAGAGCGTAGGCTTGTGCTCTTGAAGCACTCGTGGGTTTGCTCCCATGTGTGGAAGGGTCACAGATACCAAAGAGGTTGGTGACACACCAGGGAAAAGGGACACAGCAGTTGGAACCACTGGCTTGGGAATCATCTTGCCAGTTTTTACAGTTGTTATCAATACATGTCATTTTAGCATGGAAAGCTGGCTACAGATGGAAGGGAAGCAATGCAGAGATGAGGAGGAACTTAAAGGCTCCAACTCAGCATCCTCACAGGCTGTGCTGATCTCTAAGGCCTCAACCCTGACTGCCTGGAGATGTCTGTGTGCCCCCCTGAGCAGTGGCCCACCACCAGGACAATCACTTGGGGAAGATGTTCACACATGGAACACACTGCCTGCTGTGTATCCACAGGTGGGAATAGATGGACTGAGGCTCAGTGCAGCTGCACACCTACCTCTGAGAACCACAATCCATGGGGTAAAACACCCCAGCCTTTTGGCACAAACCCCAGAGAAGTGTTGCCCCAGACACGGGGAAGCTGAAGACAGATGGGAGCATCCCCTGGCAGGAAAAACAGCTGGGGGGGGAAGCAGGACAGGGATTATGGCAGCAATCACTGTCTGGACCCAAACTACACACTGTCACTCACAGCCCCACTGCCACATCTCAGCACTGAGATGCCCCCAGATCCTGCAGGCTCCAGGACTCCCCTGTCTCCATCATCCCACTGTTCCCCAAACCTGGAGATTCCAAGAGCTCCTCCACAGATACCAACCTGCAGTTTGGCCTTCACCTTTGACTCCACATTTTCATATTTCTGGGATTTCCAGAGAGCTTTCACAGGCTTGGGCTGGCTGTGCTCCTGGGCTCGCTCCTTCTCCTTGCACTTCCTCTGAATCTCCTTTATCCGCCTCACATTTTCCTTCTCGTAGTCCTTGGCCTCTTTCCCTGCTTAGCAAGGAGAGACACACCTTCACCTCCCAGACACTGCCACGGGAGCAGCCACAGATCCCTCCCAGAGCTGGTCCAACAGCCAAGAGAACCAGCAAGCCCTTTCCTCTCCCGCAGCCCAGACCATGTCTGCTGCTGCCCCTGTTAGATGCACACTCCCAGACTGACTCTTCTGCCAGAGGATCCCTCCGTGCCCAGGTGAGCACCAGAACGGGTCTGTGCACACTGCTGGTGTCCACAGACTCCCTTGTTCTCCTCTTGTCCCAGGATGGACTATGCCAGACAAGCCATGCCAGCCCCTCCCAAGAGCAAGGTCAATTCCCAGCTCAGCTCACATGGTGTTTCTGAAGTAGACAGGGCTGCAGAGCCTTGAACTTGCCCTGTTCCTGGTTTCAGGACATTGTCCCACATTGACACATCCAAGATTATGGATTAGGACTCTGTTTTGTTTTGTTTTTGAATCAGGAATTAGCCTTCCTTGGGCTCCCCAAGGCAGGGAACATCTCAGCTGACATAACCAGATGCTCATCAGTTTTCCCCCTGCTTGGGCACAGCAGTTGTGGCATCTACCACACTGGCACCAGCTCAGGGCAATGCCAGCACATGAAATAAACTAAAATGACACACAGGGCTCAACCTTATCTCCTTCCTGGGCCTCTGAAAGTATTCTGGGTGACACTCCTGCTCTGGAGAAGGGAACATCTTCTGCAAAGATGTTCTCCCATCCACATACACAGGCGCCCTTCCCAAATCCTTCCTGGCTTCACCAACTAGGAACTCACCATGTTAAACATCCTCAATACACCAAGGTTTTGTTTGATTCATATAGAAGTTTTACTACAAAGAAGTCCAAATTTTTGCACCTTTTTTCAAGCCCCTCTTCCCATTCTAAACCTGAGACTGGAGCCAAAACATCACTGGCTCCAGCAGAGGTGACTCCACTGCCAGGCCAAAAGCTGCAGATGGTGTGACCAGCCCTGTCAATCTCAAGCTCTCCTCAGGCAGCAGATCCTGGGAATCCACCCCAAATGCTTCATGCCTAGCCCCAAAGGCAGCTGAAGCCAGCAGTGATTTGTCTGTACTTACTCTTAACTGGCATCTCCCCATCAAGGGAGATGCCCTGGAGCTGCAGCAGGAGGCTGAGTGTCCCCTTCTGTCCCCTCTCCAGAAAGTCCTTCCCGCTGGGGCGGATGCGAGGGGCTGGCTGGGCCTGGCGGGCACTGCCCAGAGCCAGGCAGGGAATGGGGACTGGCTCCAGAGAGCTGGAGGTTAAATACAGCTTCTCAGCATTTCCTTCCAGCCTCCCTCGAGCTGCAGGGAAAGAAAAAGGAGAACCTGGTCAGGAAATGATCTTACCTCAGTTTTCTGCACCCACAGCCCACCGACAATGTGATGAGCCCCTCTTCACCTCTGCCTTGTGCTTCCCCACCTTTCAACCAGATTACTTAAGGTGCAGATTACTTGAGGGTCACCACCAGAAGCCCCTTCACCAGTGTGAATAGAGAGTGTCGAGGACACCAAGGGATAAGGACAGCAGGCTGTGTCACACCAAAGCAAAGCCTGTACCAAGCATCAAGGACTCACCTGAGAGGGGGCGTTTGTAATACTCTGGGAAGAGCGTTGGGTCTGGAGGAATGGGTCCAGAAATCCTGGATGGCCCTTCACACATCCTGCCACACGCTGCTCTGCCTCTGCCACAGAAACCATGCACTGAGAACAGAAATGAGCAGGGCTCACTGAGCCACTGAAAAACTACATTAAAAAAAAATATATTTAAGTATAGGGGAATTTCTGACTTTCATTTGACACTTCATCACCAGCTCCAGAGATCTCCTGCAGATGCAAACCACCCCAAACTGGACTCTATGCAGGTGAAGAGCCCAGCAGCCCTGTCCCTACTGTGGGTCAGTGTTCTTACCAGTGCTGAAAATGCCCACAGTTGCTGTAATATTGGTACCTTCAGTACAAAAAATCCTTTGTGGCTTGGATCTCCCATATGAAAACATTGAATGCAGACACAGAAGGAGTGAACAGGAAACATGAGGTAGCTGGCCATCATCTGACAGCTTTTAGCCTGAGAATTGAATTACCTCGTACCCTGGGCTCCCTCTAAATGGCTCCTGTGATTCAAACACGATTTGTCCAGAGGAAGCTGAAGCTCCTGCCCCACATGGCCATATCCTCCCTGAGAACACACCTGTGCTGTCACCACCCCTGAGCAGGCTGGGGCTGACCCTCAGAAGGACAAACACTTCACAAAAAGACAAAACATTTCCCTCCAGGACCATGTGGGGCAGACTGGATTTCTGGGGAAGAGCCCAGATGGTTTCTCAGGTCTTGGGGAGAACAGAGAAGAACATGTTTTTCATTTCCGAGTACTTTTCAAAGCAGCACAGAGCCACAAGTCCCTGCCCTGCCCACACGGGTCCCTGTTGCTTCTCTTCTCTCCATGACAGAAGCACAGATCCTTCCACCAGGAAGGAACAGGAGTAGCCAGCACCAACTTCCCTGCACTGCTCACCAAGAGCACCTGGATAGCATTTTTATACCTACAACAAACCCAGAGCTCACAGCATGAGCGTGCAGGATGCCACAGCAGGCACAGACTGCTGATGAGCTCTCAGCAGATGACACAAGAGCCTCATCAGAGTCACACCACAATTCTGACAGGCGCCAGGGCAGCTTGGCTGGAGTCACTGCTCTAAGAGCTGGGGCTACAACCTGCACTCCCTGACTCCTGAGGCAGTAATTTAAACATTTCTGAGACAACTCCACGGGTAGAACCCCTTTCAGGATCCTCAGCATGCCAGCACTGACGGGACGCAGCATCTGCAGTTTAATTTATAAACCAATAAAGGATCAGGGCAAGGCTGAGTGAATCTGACTCATAGCAACTAATGCACTGCAGTCTTCTCTGCTAAATCACCCCTGTTGACATGAGACCCATTAGCAAAATGCTGTTATTCATCTCCTGGACACAACGGCAGAGGCAATGCAAGCAGTGCTGACTGCTGCACACCAGCATGCATGTGCAGCCTCTAGCCAGCTGCTCAGGAAAAGCTATTTCTGAAAAGCAGGCACAGACTCTCAGCCAGAGATAAAAGCATGCTGGCTTGGTATTATTTAATCTCCTCGATAATGGATCAACTAAGCCAGAACAGCCTCTCTTATTCTAGAGGAAAAAAAAAAAAGAAACGTTCACCAAGAGATCACTCCAGAACAGCTACTGGCTTTGAAATGCACATCTGATCTTGATCTGAACGCAGGTCCCACCCCAGTGATTTACACGTAAAATGACAGGCTGAAATCAAGACCTGTAACAGAGCAGACAATGATTGCGGGGGACTGAGGAGGAAAGGCAAGCTGAGGGGAGGCGGGGGATGGAAGGCTCGTTTTATACCTTCACATCCCAACTGCACCCTGCCCTGCTGCAGGGAATTTGCAAATGACACCCACTCCCTGATTTGCAAGTCACATCACCTCTGGCATGGGATCTTGCAAGATCAGAGAACCTCATTACAACAGGGAGCATCTTGCCCGTGTAGGGACTACAGGGACACAAGCCGCCAGCAGCAGTGTCCCAGCCAGACTTCCAGGAATACACCTCCCCAGCTGCTGCTCTGCTCCAGCTGACCACGGGCCCAACTGGGGGACAAAAGTGAGAGACCCTCATGGCTCATGCCAAGAGGGACTGTGTGACCTCTGCTGTCATTCCCACCTGCTTTGTTTCTCGGGACAGCTTTGCAGCACCAACAGTCCTGTGCTGAGCCAATCCCACCCACTGCCCCTGCACCAAACAAGCCACTTCTTTCACTGGCTCTGTCTTCTGCCCATGTAACCTTTTGTCCAAAAGGAACGTGACCTTTACATCCACAGGGGGATCAGAGAAGCACCAGAGCAAGCACCAGGAAAACACAGGAGAAGTTATGAACACAGAGGAGAGGGATGAGGGGATAGGGTCAGCCCTCCTGGGGGCTTTCCTGCACCCAGGAGAGCATCTGCTTTACCACCACGTCAGCAACCTAAACATCAACAGTGCAGTAGCCGACCTGCTGCCACCAGACACACACCATTTATGCACTCACAGGCTGTGAGGTTCAGGCACACTCTGCAGAAGCAGGCTGGCTAAGTCCAGGCAAACAGATGCATGTGTGCCGCTGCTCTCTGCTCCTGTCTCCCACCAGCCTGCAGACTCCCTAGGGAAGAGTCTCAGCTCCCAGCCACCCTGCACAGCTACAGGAGGCGCAGAGCAGTTCCTGGAGTAACCCAAAAACTTCAACACTGCTCACTCAGCCCAGTGTGCTGCTCCCTTCTCCACCAGAACATGGCTTTATGCTGGCCTAGGAGCCAAGCAATGCAGGCTCCAGTTCTCTCTCTCCCAGAGTGTCTGTGAGTTTAATAACCATTAACTCGACTCTGTGCCCTTTGCTGCAGCTTGACCAAGTGGTAAAAATGCTATTTATTCCCCTGGTAAACTAAGCCTTTTCAGAGCCTGTAAAAACCACAGCTTCCTTTTGTGGCTTGTTTTTGGCATTGTAGTTAAGGTAACTGCAAAGCATGGGAACAGACAAGCCTCAGGCAGGTGCATTTCACAGCCTTGAACCCTCGGCATCTGACTTTGAAGCATTCCCTCTTTTTCACAGATGACATTTTCACTGTGCCTGAGTCCCTGGCCAGGAAGCTGCTACCACACACAGAGCTGATGCCAGCCCAGCTTCTTGACTTCATGAGCCAATCTCTGCAAAAAGCATGGGAAAAAACATCCCACGGTTGTGATAAGCTGTGATAAGCAGAGCAAGTCATCTGCAGCAAATCAAAGGGCTAATCTCCGTGCAGCTGGTCTTGCATGTTTGATTCCTTCCTCAACAGTTTTAGCTGAATTGGAAAGTCACATCAGGATAACTTCCACGCCCGAGGGCTGCACCAAAACAGCACCAATGGATCTGAGACCATTCCTCCTGAAAAACTGAGAGTCAGGATCAGAGGTCAATGTGCTGTGAACCTACCAGTGGTTTTTGTCCCTGCCTAAGCCTTCTCCTTGCTGACTGCTATGGGAGAGACTAATATTCTCCTTTTAATATAATTCCCCTCATGAGTTTCCCCAGGTCTCACCAGCACTCAGCTCTCCCCCATCTGCCAGTCTCAAAGACCCATTTTTCCTTTTGTCTCTCTGAAAACAGAGGGACAGGTACAGCCAGGTTTGATACTGGCATTTGCATTTCTGGGAGCTGGTGCCTACCAACAGCTCTTTAGGAATAAAGCCAGCTTGGACAGTCTGCCCAGGGAGTCAGAGGCATTTCCTGCAGCGGCTGGAGCAGCAGCTGGACGAGGGCCGTGCTCGGCGCTGGAAGGTGGGCAGGGACAGCTGTGGGTATCACAGAGCTGCAGCACAGTGCTCTGTCCGGAGGGCAGGCACAGATGCGGGCACGGAGCCCCTCCTCAACGCGGGGGATTCCTCTCGGATGCACGGACGAGCCCCGTGCTGAGGCTGGAGCTTGTGTGGCAGCCCCAGCTCCTTCGGCCGGGCTGGCACGGGAG
The DNA here is from genome assembly GCF_963513975.1 of Fringilla coelebs. NCBI lineage: Eukaryota > Metazoa > Chordata > Aves > Passeriformes > Fringillidae > Fringilla > Fringilla coelebs. The sequence goes on along the minus strand of NC_140040.1, from coordinate 6,425,663 downwards.
ATCAACACCGGCCCTGCCCGGGAACACGTGCTGAGACGGGCACGGTGCCGAGCGACAGCGGGCACCGCTGGGGACCGGACACTGCTGAGGGACCCTCCTGGCCCCTTCGCCGGGGCTCGGGAGGCGCTGCCAGCAGCGCAGTCCCGGGCTGCCGGGGGCCCGCAGCCTCCCCCCGCGGGCGCTGCCCCTGCCCCGGGCCCGGCGCTTCCCGGCCCGGCTCCCCGCCGTCCCCGGCCCGCGCCGCTCCCGAGCCCCGGCGGGCGGCCCCGGGCCGGGCAGGGCCCTGTGCGGCTGCCCCGAGAGGACTCACCGAGGCAGGCCGCGGAGAAGCGCTCCCCGCCGGGCCGGGCTGGGCTGGGCCCGCCGGCAGCCGAGGGCCCGGCCCGGCCCCGCCGCTCCCCGGCAACCGCCGCTTCCGCCGGGATGGGCGGGCCCGGCCCCGAGGGCCCCCGGCGCTGCTCCCTCGGCACCGCCGGCTGTGCCCGGGCAGCCGCAGCACACGGGGGACACTGAGGCCCCGGCCAGCAATGCACAATATCTGCATTAAACACACCGGGACTGCGCGGGGCAATCCAGGATTCACGGCTGGAACCGGCTTCCCCCAAACGGGGGCTCCTGCGGTCGCCGTCCCGCTCTGCCCGTGCAGGACAGCCTCAGGCTGCAGGCGGCCGACGAGAGGCCCCTTTCACCCCTCCGCTCAATTCTGCGGTCATGTCTCTTTCTCACCCAGCAGTCTCGGCACCCTCCTTCCTTTACTGGGATCATCCGGAGATGTTTTGTGCTGCTTCTCATAGAGGAGGAGCTGTGCTTTAGATTTGTTCTGCCCAATACAAACGTGGTGACAAAGGCACAAAGGAAGGTTCTCTAGTTCCAGAGGGACAGCTTCAAAACAGACCCCAAACTGGCATGAAAACAGTCAGGGCTCAGGACACGTTATCCATTTTACATAGCACACAGACTCCACAAGAATTAGATGCCCACACCTATGGCAGGATCATTGAGTACAACTCCTGGCCCTGCAGAGGACAGCCCAAAGAATCTCACCCTGTGCCTCCCAGAGCATTGTCCAAACTTTTCTTGAACTCTGGCAACCTTGGGCCACGACCACTTTCCTGGGGAGACTATTCCAGTGCCCAACCACCTTGTGGGTGAAGAACCTTTTCCTAATATCCAATCTAACCTGCACTTCCTTCACACAGCTCACAGTAGAGACAAGAATGTGCAGAGCACAAGAGCAGCTATGCTTTAATACAGCACAGCAGTACATTTGTTTCTGTCAGAGTCTGGAAAGTAAATATCCAAAGGTAAATACCTGATTTACACTCCAAGCAAAGAAAGTGGTCCCATCAATACTGCAGGGATTTTGCTTCTTACTTGGTGTCTTCTGGCAACTTCTACAATAAGTGGGGAAGGACTCACCAGAGACTGAGTCTCGGCTCTGAGTCTCCTGTTCACTTTTATTAAGATGGTTTTAGCTTGACCGAATCAAACACAAGCACACAGCTGCATAGAGAATTCCCTCAACAAACACAACTTTTTATTTCTGTAGAAAACATGATACTTTTCAGGGAGGTCCAGCTTATGGAACAGCAGCGTGCATGTTAATATACATAAATACACAGGGTTACAATTTAGTGGGAAATAAATTTTAAAAAAAGCTTTCAAGTACACAAAACAAATGTAGTAAAATTAGACTATCCTTTCCACATACCTGCCTCAGAGAGAAACATTTCTCAAAAGGAATGAACTTCCACCCCATCATCTGCCAGCAAATGTCTCCACTGGACACCAGCTGCAGGAGAGCATGAAGACGGGCTGGACCAGAGGGTTAATAGCCAGTGTTTGAGATCAAGAGCACATTTACCCATGGCAGCTCAGTCCCTGTTCTCTCAACTAACAGGATGTGTGTAGTGTGACAGTTACCCAGCCAGCACATGAAGAGAGCTGCAAGAGGTAGGAAATACCTCCTTCCTTCCACTTTCAGGTCCCTGAAAGGTTCATGCTGTACAACTTTGTTACCCACGACACTGTGGCAATCCCATGACCCAGGGAGGCATTTATTTAGTAACAGTCACAGAAATGAGAACGTGGCCCCACAGGCACGGCACTGGTGCTGCCAGGCAGTAAACACAACTGACATAAGCACAGAGCTTATGGAAAAACAGCTGCTGGATGCAGGCAGCCTCTTGAGTAGAAGGAATAATGTCTACAGATATGGAAGAATAGCTCAATGCATCACAGACTTCCTGAATATTTTCCTGCCAAGACACCAACAACAGAGAATTATCGTATCATTTAAATAAAACATCAGTTTGGATGAATTTGAAAGACATTCACCACATACAGGAAGCCAAAAGGCTGATCTTTATGTTACTAACTTTAATTCATTCCTTCTACTTTTCATCCTATAGGAGTTCAGAGACTTGTTACATCACTGAACTCTTTTCTAAAATTTTACAAACTGAGGATTAAAACATAAATCAGTCTCCAAGAGAAAGGAAAAAGGCATCTGAACAACAGATACTCCCTGATCTTGCTCTACATGCTCTCATGGTTCAATCAGCAACCTGTGCAACAGGGGTTGTGTCCCATTTCCAAGCCATGCAATGGCAGAGATCCCACAATTCACTTCAGCTACTGCAAGTGCAAAGGGCAATTCAAGTTTTCCTACCAGTCTCCAAGACAAATTAAATGTTTGCAAAAAACAGAAACATTTAAAACTCTTCAAACAATTTAAACCAGAACTGTTCCTATGAGAACATATTTTACATGTTTAAAAAAACCAAGAAACTCAGGCTATTAAATAAGAATCTACATATCTTAAAAACTGTTGTTTTTTACATTACAGCCAGAAGTAGTATTTTCCAAGGTAGGAATGTTCATAAGTTATTTCTTTGAAGCGCCTCACAGAGGTTTTGGTTGGCATCTGGTTCCTCAGTCATCACCTCCACAGTCTCCCACTCACCTGACCTACTGGATTTCTTGATGGCCTCTACTACACTCTGCATGTACAGGCCATCTTCAAAAGAGGCTGCCATAGACACAGGTTTATGATCCCACGTCCGACGGTCTTCCTGCTCTTGGAAAGACTGCCGCAGGGCTTGTACCATGTACACCATTCCTTTCAGGTAAAGCAGAGGGATGTCCTTGAAGCCCTTCTCCAAAAGGCCCTTGTTGACAGGCAGGGAGTCTGTAAACAGCAGCTCTTCCTGGAGCGCAGTGTTCTTCTGCCCGTACAAGTCTGTCCCCCGAGCTATGAGGCGGCCGGCAGAGCCCACAATCATGACCTCGTGGATGAAGGACCCGGGCATGTTGAAGTTGAGAGTCACAGTGCAACAGACGCCGTCGCTCATGAGCATCTGGAAAACGCAGAAGTCGTCGCTGGTGACGTGGCGGATCCCGCTGATGGCCGTGTTCTGCTTCACAAAAGTCTTGAGCAAACCGTGGACCTTCTCAGCTCTCCTGCTGGTGAGGTGAGTCAGGAGGTCGATGATGTAGGTGCCCATGGTGTGCAGGCCACCCCCTCCCATGAGCTCGTCACAGATCCAGTTGTACTTGTGGCTGAGCAGGCTCCCCCCGTAGACTCGCACGTCGCAGATGATGACGTTGCCCACGTAGTGCTCCTCTATCAGCTGCTTCATCTTCACAAAGGCGGGCAGGAAACGCAGAACGTTGCCAACGATGCTCATCAGCTTGGGGTAATACCTGGCAGCTGTGACCATCCTGAAGGCATCCACAGAGGTAGCAGCTTTCTCACACAGCACGTTCTTCCCTATTCCTGCAGCACAAAAAAATTACAATATTTAGCACACTTGAGCAAAGCCTGCCCAGATACCCCAAAGGTTGTCAAGAAGTGGTGGTTTTAAGAGCTAGGCTTTCCTGCTGCAATTTCTAAGGTAAAGATCTGGGAACTACAGTAGGAATGCCAAGTCCAGCAAGACTCAAAGCTGTTTCCAAAATGCTCCAGTTGCAGAGCTGACAAACTCTCACAGAGGGAGGCTCCAAATAAAGAGAGGATTTTTACATCATGAAAGATAAACATCCAAATGCCATTACATGGCATCCAAACAAGACACAATATGAGTGCTATAGTTAAAAAATTACTTGAATATCTGTATAGCCAGAGGAGGAAAAAAAAAGCCAGGTACCCTGAAGGGAAGAGGTGGGGGAAAGGGAGATTTGATTTTCACTTCGTATTTCACCATCACTATAAAATTTTACTTTTTTAAATGAATATAAATGGGACATACAATTTACTTATATATAAAAATATATATATATATATAAAAGATATACATACAGATTCTGTGTACAGAACACAAGAATTAGAAATAATGTTTCGGTAAGAGGACTGTTTTAAAACAACCCTTTCTAATTAGAAAGCAAATCTTTTTGTTGTGCACATACAGCCTGTCTGTACAATCAAACAAAAGGTGACTGAGTTACATGAACAAGAGCTGCACCCCCAAGCTGACCCACTGCACTGTTGTTGCTCCTGATGCACTTTACACTGCGCTCAGCCTAAATCAATGGGGCAGTCAATAATCTTCTTTTTTTCCCTAACTGTAAAGCAGAAATTAAGTAAGACAAAAGTGCATGACAGTACAAGTTTTAACCAGTTCTTACATTTCTGGTATTCCCCCTTCTCATGGCAGGGCTTTACTTTTACTGTTTTTTCCTGGTTTACATCTGTTCTGATCAAATACTTATCTAGACATTTTTCAGTGTAATAACCATGTTATTCCTAACATAGTTATTACAGACACTAACTGGGAATGCCAGACCTGAAGGTCAGTCTTGGCACACCGAGTTTCTGCCCAAGAATTGCAGGAATCACTGCACGGGGCGCTTGGCACCGCTCTGAAAGCTCCTCCTCAGCCAGGAGCAGCCTGTGCTCCCTGCGGGGCACAGCTTTTAATTGACTCCCAGTGGAAGGTACCAGCTCAGGCACCTCGGTCGGTCCCCGCCCCGCGAGGGGAAGGCACATCCCCCACTGTGGGTCCTGCTCTCCGCGCTCCCCCTCCCGGCTGCACCCAGCCAGCCCTCCAGGAACCCTCCGAGCGGGCCAGGGGCCAGCATGCTCCCGTGACACAGCTCAGGCAGGGGACAGCTACAGGAGACTCAGAACCTCTGCTTCTAATAGACACAAGTGAAACCCAGTCAGAAAATGGGAAGACTACAAGTGACAAATCCCCTGTACTGATACGAGTCTACAGCAGCTTTAATGAACAAAGGGTCAGGTCAAACTCCCAGTGGACACCCTGGCTGTCCATTTGTAACCCCCATGTCAGGGACCATTTCTGACTCCCCAGTCCTCAGTCCGGCTGCCAAGGCAAGGCACAACACTCAGTTCAGTACTTTTCAGGGCTAGCTGAAGCACCTGGACAAGCATCTAGAGCTGCTTCAGTCCAGTTTATCTGCCTTGTTTAAATGCTGCTTGTCTCCTGGCAGTTTACAGGAAAGCCACCAGAGAAAGCAAAGGGATTCTCACAGCATCCCGAGCAGATCTGTACCCTCAAAGCTCGCAGAAAACCAAAGTGACTCTTGTTCCATGGGAACAGCTCTGCAGCCAGTGCTGTGCTGGTGCTGCTCCCCTGCTGCCCTGCCCTGGGTCCCTGCAGTGGGGACTGAGAGCAGAGACAGCAGAGCCTGGGGACAGCCCTGTCACCCCGGGCTCTCCCTGCTCTGCTGACCAGCCTCGCCCTCAGTGCTGTGCCCGTTGTGGCAGCCCAGGCAGAGGCACTTGAGGAGCTAAAAGTGCCTGATGCCTTTTTTTGGGATGGCAGCCAGTGCAGCACACTGACAGCTCAGCACAGCCCACTGTGCACTGCCAGAGTGCCAGGATGAGACCTGGGAACACAGAACAGCTCTGGGATAATCCTGCTGTTACCTTCAGTGGACATCCCTCCAGCTGTCCCCAAGCTCACAGAGATGGCCATGAAACAAGGACAAGGGCCAAGTCAGGGATGGCTACAAGGTCCCTTACCAAGGTAATGGCCATGCCTTTTGTTTTTCAAGGCAGTGCAGCTTACATCCCCGGGATTGTTACTATTGTTTTGGTAATGAATAACCTGAACTTTGTACCATATTGTTTCCCTAAACCATAGCTGCAAAATTTTCAGTTGAGGCCCTCACCATCCAGGAGACATGAGAGCATGAATGGGGGCATTTAACTGTGGGACATGAACTACAAAACAGACATTAGGTGAAATTTATTTAGTTCCTCTGAGATCAAAAGAAGCACAAATTTAAAGAGAGCTTCTTGCTTTGCCTGCTGTTATATATATATGAGATAAACCATAAGATTACCCTGATTTTAATATGAACTGTCCTCTGGGCTTTGATCTGTTCTGTCTGGTTCACGAACTCAAACCAGTGTCACTGCTTTGTCCCCAGGCTTGTTCATGGACGTCTGTCAGCAAGAAACTTAAGCAAGGAAACTGCACCACCTAGAAAAACTGGGGTATTTTCTCCTCTTTACCAAATGGAAGCACAGGTTTTTAAAAAAAGTAGAAAAAGGTACAAAAATAAATGATAAAACTGTTACCACTTTAAAACAAACAAACCAAGCCCAACAAAACATTTCCTAAAGCCCAGTCTCCAGGCAAGTAAACACCAATCTGTTATAAACAACTCACAGCAAATAATTCTCTGATTATAATCATCACTCTATCAACCTCAACTTCCAAAAAAATATGTTGCTGCCATTTTTGGCCCTCCCCTGGTTCTGTGTTCCTTTAGAACATGCAGGGACAGGAAACCACCCAACACTGGCTTTAAGTAAGTCACAATATACTGGGCAGCAGACCTGCAAATACCACTGCAATGAACCTGGAAAGCTGAAAGGCAAGGTCAGCAGCACACTGGCCAGAGATGTCTGCATCAGTTTACAGACCAGAACAGAGGAAGTGATTGTTACCCTTTCCTGCTACATCCATGCATCTCCCTGGCTTTTTCAGCCTTTCACTTCCTAAACTTGCATTCAAGCATACATACAACCTCTGTATTTCTGCACCAGCTTTACCTTCCTTTCCTCCTCTGGATAATGTCATCTTATGGGTTCCTAGCCTTCAATGAAGAAATCCCAATCCCTTTTAGTTAATAAACCATCAGAGAATGGTGAATCCTTTCCTTTTTAGTCCATTTGATCATTGAGAGCCACAAGACTACTGACATGCATATTACCTAACAGGTGCTTTAAAGAGATTTTAACATATTTGAAGCGATAAATTATAACTTACAGTTCAAATATTTAAAAATCAGAATACCTTAAAATTCAAAGGACAGTACTCTAACAAGGTAAACAAACAAATCTAACAGTATAAAAAAGAAAAGAAAAAAAAAAGCCCGAAATCTCTCTCTGCATATCTGAGAGGCATTGCAAATGTTTGTGCAGGGACTTATTTACTTCCAAAAGAAATTACTGTAGAGAAAAGAGGCACAACAAACCACCCTGGCTCACATGGTCTGAGATTACCTGTCCTAAAATTAACTCGTGTATCTCCTGTAAACAGAGTAAAAATATCCCCCTTGTTATTTACAGAATTACACGCAAACTGACACCCACGCTGCACTGCAGGAGAGGACATTAACACTACAAAGTCACACACTGGGGAATTAAGAAATGTCAGGATGCCTGGGCAGTTGGCTCCCATCTCCCTGCCCAACCAGTCTGGGGTGTCATCCCTTCTTTCTCATCTAGATGGATTCCTCCTGCTGTCCCCAGCATCTGCCCTCCTGAGTCAGGTAGAAGGATTCCTCCACTGGGACCACATCAGCCTGCTATGGACATGGATGTGCCAAGAGTGGTCCAGGTAGTGGCCAGGCTCACAGCTAAAACAGCATCTCTTAGCTCCTAATTCACAACTTTCCACTGAGTGCATACAAATATTTTTTCAAAGGCTTTCAACTTCCAAGTTTGATTTTACTTGTGGAGAAAGCATAAAGCAGAGCTGAACAACCTTCCCCTTCCAGGCAAATCTTCCTAGTACATGGGAAAATTTAAAATTAATTAAACAACTTGGTTTGGTTTTTTTGTGGGATTTTTTGTTGTTGTTGTTGTTGCTCTGGTTTTTTTTTTAATGGGCATAAAGCCATTTACCCTCTCATTATTGTCTCTGATACAGCTGATTTTTATTACTAACTCCCTACCATTACTTCAGTCTGACCCAAGCAAAATATTTTTGCCTAATTGGTTCAAGCAGATCTATAAGCAATTATTAACAGTATTTTTACCAAAAAAACCCCAGGTAACTCTTCTCACAAATGCCACACAAAATTTTTAGCACCACATTTGCCTGTTGGTGCAACCAGAACTGTGCTGAGATAACAGCTTCCAATCTCAATCTCCCAACAAGCTACAGATTTTTGGTGCAACTCCAAGGACAAAAAGGTACCTAGAGCCTTCACAGCAATTTGCCGAGTCAGTGGTGGAGGGATGTTGATGCAGACCAAATCCACGTCCTGATGCAGCAAGACATCGTCAGTCCGACTCGTGTAGAAGGAGATGTTCATTTCCTCTGCCAGCTGCTTGGCCTCCTCTTCAGTCTTCCCCCAAAGAGCTTCAATGGAGAAGCCTTCTGCCCTCAGCAAGGGTACCAGGACCCGGGCAGCACTACCAGTTCCAAACACACCCACTCCAGGGAGCATTTTCATTCTTCATTCATTCATTCAAGCATCAAGGTCTACACACAAGCCTTCAGGAAAATGTCCGGCTCCTCAGCTCGGTGTTCCATCCACAGCTCCTAACATGTAAAAAGTTACAAGTCATTATCAGGAAAAGGCACATTGTGGTATCAAACACACCTACCCTGAATGCCACCTTCTGTCCTTTGTATGGCTTTCAACATTCTCAGACATTCTAATGACAAAAACCAAAACCCCCAAAAGGCACAATCTATAGAGATCCAGTATTAAAGGACAAACCTAACAAACCTATTGCAGAAGAATGGTAAGAAAGCAGCTTGAGAGAGTCATCTCCTCAGCTTCAAAACTCAGCACATGGGGACAGAAACACACCCAAGAACGCAGGATAAACCAGACACAGAGAGGCACAAACTGGGAGTGACAGGAAGCACCAAGGGGACAGGACATGGTGTCTGTTACACCAGCAGTAAAAGCAGTGCTGCTCTATTTGTGATGATGTAAGCCCCTAAATGAGATAAAGGTTTGTGAGATGAGGTAATATCTTTTATTAGACCAATTGAAATAGATGGAAATAATAGACACGCTTTGGGACACATAAATCTTTCTTCCAAATTAAATACACAAACTGAAAACAACTACTTGGACCTTAACAATTTTATAGCAAATAGGTAAGTCAGTCTAGAGAAGATTTAGAAAATATGTCCAGTGGGGAAAGCCTAGATACCGTGAGCTTGTTTTGCCTGGGGAGGAGAAGTCTACGAGGAGAGAGAACACCAGTGTTTAAATACACAGAAAGCTGCTTGCTGAAAGGAAAAGGGCGCTCCTCTGTGTCCACTCTGGGTAGTTAAAAGCTTCACTTAGGACAGTTAAAAATATCTCCTTCTGCCAATGCCACTTACAGGGTTTGCACAGAATTATTATACTCCCTACACACAAACATTTGGTCAAGTCATAGTTCTTTTGTTCTTCCAGATATTTCCTGGTAAATCAGTTCCTTCGATCCCTACCTGCCAGCCTGCCTTAGCACAGCTGCTGTGCACACCTGGCCAAACTGCCTTCAGCACTCACTTTAGCACCAATTACAAAGAGAGATGTCAGAAGTCTCCTCAATCTCTGACACCACAGAAACCTACAAAACACAACTTTTGTTCTGTGCCTTTCTGAATTCTCATCTACTACACCCACTTGACCTTTTTTGAATTTTTTTTATTTTTGAAAGAAAAACATGACCAATTCAGTTTTCATTATAAGCTTACAATGAAAAAGAGAACTGGTACCAGCACCACATCAACATCCCTGGAAAAGACACCTAAAAGCAGCAAGAACCATGGCCTGTTTCAGGAACAGTGTTACTGATCTCCCCATCCCAAGATACTCACATTAAGTTACAAGACATGAAAGCAAACCCTGACACAGCACTGGGCAGTACCAGCACAGAAGTGGAACTACTCCCAGTGCAAGGGCTTTGTTTGCAATCAGCATCTCATTAGTCTGGGGGTGCCTCTACTGCCCAGCTTGTGCTATAAAACTGAACCCTGGCAGAATTCCTAGGGATTTCTGTAGTACAGACACTAAACTAGAAAACAGAAATGCTTGAGAATATTTATCTTGCAAAATGCACAAATGTTTACAGATGCTATAAAACAGCTCATGAAATATTTACTTAATTAATTCAGTATGTTTTTCCTCATTCTGTGTGATGCAGCATTTGCAGTGATACTGTCACTGTCATTCTTTATAAAGATGAACAAAGTTCATTGTCACAAACTCCTTTTTATCCAACATTTAGCAGAACACTCAAACAAGGCAGTGACAAAGATCAAAAGGAACTTGAAACTATTTACCAGTCTACATAAAAAGGGTGGGACCCTGGGATACTGGCAAGGAGGATGGCTTCTACCCAGGCTTGCTTTATATAAATCACTCAAACAAACAAACAAACAAAAAAAAAAAAAAAACAAAAAAAAACCAAACACAACCAAAAAACCAAACCAACAAACAGAAAAAAAACCAAAACAAAACCTTACAACTGGATGGACAGCAGGCATAACTACTGAAGTCCCCACAAATCTGTTTAGCAGCTTATGGTTTGGAAGAGTTAAAAACTCTTACAGCAGAAAGAACATCTTTGTTTGAAGGGACACAAAGTGAGGTGGAACACAGACCAGGTGAGTGTGTCCCTGCTTGCACAGATCACACAGATGTGTCTAACTGACACAACACCACCACGGTTCGGAAAAGGCTGAATTCCTTGAAAATGCTCCAGGAGAACACCACAGTATGTGCAACAGGGGGCTCCTGCTACTCAGATAAGCTGATTTCTGTAACAATCACTCAGTTTAAGTGTCACTTTTCCTTGTTTTCCATCTAACTGCCTCTTAAAAATACTCTCAATCAGGTGGAATTAATCTTAAACTCACTTATCCCAAAAGACAGCATGCTTCTACATCGGTATCACTAGGAGCTATTGGCACAAACCTACAAAATCTAGTGATTAGCACCATGCATCAGTTCCTGATGCTACAAGAGCTTCAGGTCACCAGCTCACTACAAAGCAACAAGTGGCCAACCCAGCCTCAGCAATGACTTCCAGCAGGGCAGCCCGAGCTCTCTGGCTATGCAGACACAGCTTGCATGGTCAAAGGGCCCCACAGGGCTGGAGACCCCAAACACTGCAGCCACCAGGCTCTGCAGAGTGGCCCTGAGCAGAGGACAAGGTTCTCTTCCTTCCCCTGAGAGCCGCCTACAGCCTCCTCTTCCCCCAGCAGACTTTCAGCAGCTGAGAAGGCACAGCAGGGTGGATGTGGGTGCTGAAGGGCAGCAAAAAGCCAATCCTTACACAGGGCAAATCACAGAGCACGCGGAGCACGAGCAGAACTGAGCTGAGAGCTTTTAGAAAGGGGTACACGTGGGTACTGCAGCCTTCACACACACACACACACACTGCAGACACACTCCAGGGCTGGCAGGAGAGGGATTCCAGCCCAGGCCACCCTGAGGTGACAGCCTAAACCCTCCATGTCAGAAAAAGGCTGCTGCTGAGGAGAGGCAGCTGTAATTACCAGTTTGGGAAGAAGGAACAAGGATCTCAGAAGAACAGCACTGTGCTGCCACAGAAGTCCCCAGAGCACCATCGTCTGGAGCTCTACGTGCACATCTGGTACTTTTCCTCTAAGCAGGGGGGGAAAGAACTGGAAGGGCTGCAGAGGTGAACAAAAGCACCAAAACCTCCTGAAAAGGAAGACCTAAGCAAGGAAAGATTCCTCAGTTTGGAAGACACATCAAAAGTAATAAAGTCAAGAGTGTCTTAGGATGGAGAAAATGAAAATTTTCACTGTCTTTCACCACATAAGAGCACATCAAATGGAGCTCAGAGAGGGCAGGAGCAAAACAATCTGAAGGAGGTGGTTCCTTACAGCAGACGTTTTTAAGTTGTGAAGTGCCCTTGCCATGAGACAGTGCAGACATCTGTCACTTACAGGGAGCAAAAAGAGAGACTCTTGTCTATCCACTGAGGCTCACTGAATGCACAGAAGACACATCTAGCACTGAAATGAAAACTAGAGAAAACTGGTTTTGGCAGAGCATGGGAACAGCTCTGAGAAAGAAATGCCTGAAACTGGTACCAAGACCAGCTTAGAATTAGGTACAATTTCTACATATTTACCTTAGATCTTACCAAGCCTCAAACCTTCACGCAAGCCTCAGCAAATTAGTTGCAAGAATTAAAATCCTAGTGCATCAACCTCTCCAGCAGTCAAGTGAACACTTCCAATGTGTTCATTCCAATGAACACTTCAGTGGGAACTCTCCCCCAGAAAACACAAAAGGCAGAGCTTTTATGGGCAACTGAAACCAGACTGCAGCAGGTCTCTTGCACGTCAGGAGATAAAAATCGATTTCTTTTTAACAGAGATTAAATAATCAACCCTACAACATCATTCTGACTTAAATTTTCCAACAGAAGCACTTAAGAGCTCTGCCATTCCTTTTTTTTTTTTTTTGTGGCCATAAAACACATTTTTGCTGAATTTTATAGTGAGTCTGAAGTCCTATCCTGGTCATAGAAAGGAGCTTTTTGACTCTTTTGGTACACATAGCAAAGAAGTTTGTGACCCAATGCAATGAAAAACCTGATGGTTCCTACAGCATCCCATTCAACTCCACGTTGAAGCACCCTGGGAGCTCCAAAGGCAGAAGTCTCAAAAACTAGATATTACAGTCAAGGATCACAGGGTCCAGAAACTGTTGTGGGCCATTACAGATGGCCAAAGGTAGTGAAAATAACAGCCCATGTTCAGAAAGGTGCTGGCCAGGGTAGCACCAACTCTGCATAAAGAGAAAGCTTTTCACATGTCTCCAACTTATCTTAAAAAGTTCCTTTTGGGTTCCAAGAAAGATGAGGCACATGGTGGAGGAGCACACCAGCAAACACTTCTGCCCTCTGGCACGAATATACTTGAGGCTGTGTATGGAATGGTTCACGTGTAGATGTCAAAACTGACGTGCTTGCTTTACTAAATGTGCTTTTGATTCAGTGCCAGCGGCTTGTGCGATAACCCACGAGTCCACAGCCTGAAGGAGCTCCCACCACACCTGGAGACAAGCCCTGCACAGCACTCTGTCCTTCCTGGTCTGCACGTACGGCAGCAAAGGCCCCGTTCCAGGCACGGCACTTCCCACAGGTGCCGCCCGAGGCCGAAGGTGGCAGTGAGGACCGTGCCGGAGACAGCAGCAGCGGGAACATCCTGGGAACCAAACCGGCCTTCATGCAAAGCCGGCGGCACGGCCTGGCAGCCCCGGGGACGCCGCTGGCATGGCCCGCGATGCTCTGTGCTGCCGGGGCAGCGGGGCTCGGGCAGCTGCTCCCCGTGCGCGGCTCCTCACAGGGCTGGACGGCACAGAGCTCACCTGACCTCGCCTCACCTCTGGAACAGGGCAGGGCTCACCTCGCCTCACCTCACCAGGCCTCCCTCCTTCAGGGGTCTGGGCGGGACGGGCCCCCCCTCACCTCACCGGCCCACACGGAGTTGGTACCCCCGGCCCCTCCCCAGCCGCTCCCGGCCCCGCGCCCTCTGGCAGGAGCGCGTTCCCCTCGCCGCCCAGCGGCCCCGGGACAGCGGAGGAGCCCGGGGGGCTCGAGGGGTCCGAGCCGCCCTCACCTGTGCCCGGCCGGGCCACCGGGGTTGTCCCGCCTGGCGCATCCTCGGGCCGGGCGCGCTCCCGAGGCGGCCGCGCGCTCCCGGGGCGGCGGCCCTGCCCGGCCCGCGCATGCGCGACAGCCCAGCGCCGCACCGCCCCTCCGCCGGGCAGCGGCCCCCAACATGGCGGCCAACTAGGGTGCTTCAGGAGCCGCGTAAGGGACGGCCAATCCCGAGGCCGGAGATTGGCGGAGAGGCGGGATTTAAGGTGACGGACAACAGCAATATCCAATGGGAGAGCAGAGCGATGGGCTGTGGTGAGGCGCTCTGGGCTCTCGGGCTGTGCCCGGAGCTGGTCTGAGGGGCGGCCGCCGCCCAACGGGGCTGTTCCGCAGGGAGCCCGGGACACCGCCGGTGTCTGCAGCACCTCCTGCTCGGTGGCACCAGCACCAGCTGTTCTGACGGTGGCTCTTCCGTGCCCAGCTCCGTGGGGGCTCAGGGGCCTCAGATCCATGTGCCCCCGAGCCCGGCAGCCCCTCAGTGCTGTGAGGTTCGGGCCGAGGGCAGGATCGCTTTTGGCGGCCCTGCGGAGGGCAGAGCACCACGACACCCAAGGAAGAGCTCTGTAAAATCACCGCGGGCCGACTGAAAACAGCGCTCCTCACAGCGCTGCTCCTCCTCCCCAGCCGCGCACGGGAGGCTGCTCGCCGGCCCCCAGCAGCTGGGAGAGGAAGACCTTGGTGCACGTTCTGTATTTCCCTCGTGTGCTTCACAAGGGAGTGGGGAGCTCCTGAGGAACTCCGCAGCCTCCCTGTTGCTGTGGACATCGTGTAGTGCGCAGTGTAGCTGCTGCTGACAGCAGGACCCTGTTATTAACAGCAGCATTGTCATTTCCTACTCTTTTCTCCTTGCCAGAGAGCACCATGGATGTGGCTGTGGAGCTGGAAGGGGCTCTGGTAGGAGAGCACCTCTGTGGAGTCAGCAGAAAGAAAGACATTAACCTTTAGTTCCACCAGTACCACAGCTGGGGACTGGGGGAAGGCACGTGCTGCTGGAGAAGGTCTTGGCTTCATCAGTGCCAGGAAACATGAGAACCAGAATAGAAATGAAAAGGAAGGAAGCAAACAAGTACACATCGCTATGCAGTTGTGAAATGAGAGAAGATGAAGATTCAAATGCAGAGAGGAACTGAACATCAGAAAGAGCATGGGAAGAGATGCAGAGGTCCAGAGGGCAGAGCAAGAGGGATACAGAACCTGGCATCTGGGTCCTCATGGCCAGAGTAGGGGCAGGGATCTGCAGGGCCACGTACATCTGCAGGGCACTCTGATCAAGCCCATCCCGATGTCAAACCGTGGGTCCCCGGGGCTGGCAGGGTGTGTGTGTCCCCACCTGGCCTCAGGAGCACACCCGATCACCAGATGGGTATGGACGTCACCCCCCGTGGCAGCACTGCTTCCTCCAGGGGCTCCATTCCCTGGTGCAAAACAAACCAGGCTCGGGTGGCCTGGGGAGGTGGTGCTTTAGGAAGCTGGGGAAGTGGCAGGGAGCTGGGCTGGCCCTAGCGGAGTGGGAAGTGGCCCTCAGCAGCTCCCAGGACATTACTCGGGTCTCAGGGCTCAGAGTATGTCAGGATGAAACCAGAGGAGGAATCAGAGAAGAGAGGAGATAAGAACTGGGCTGAGGCAAGAGAAGGGGAAGAGAGGGGAAGCTTGTGAGCACAGAGGAAACTGCCTGGCCCAATGGTGCAGGGGTGAGGTCCCACCCAGCAAGGCTTCAGCTGCCCTTGGCTGAGCAGTGACCTCACACTGCAGGGAGAGACGCAGGCTCCCGGCCGAGCCCACCAGGCACCCAGCACGGTCACCATGAGGCTCTTGGGGAGCATGGAGCTGGCCAACACCTTTCTGCCCCTGCTGCTGCTCACCTGGCTGCCAGCTGGTGAGTCCCCCAGTGCCCTTGCCTCTGCTCTGAACTCTTCCCTCTTTGCTTATGTCTGCAGAAGGTGTGGAAAGTGCCTGCTGCTGCTTTTACCTCCCCTCTTGCATCATTTAGCCCCTCTTATGCAGCAGCACCTTGCCATGTGCCTTGCAGAGGGGTCCCTCCTGCAGCTGTGCTTGCACAGGCTATGAGCTCCAGGGGCTTTGAACCAGCTTCGCCTTCAGCAGCAGGGAGAGAGAACAGCTGGGGGGAAGGAAACAGAAATGCTTATACTGATTACTGCAGAGTGGGGTCAGATTCACAGGGCAGATGTGATAAAACCAGCCCTCCTATCGGTTTGTTTTTTTTTTTCCCAGAAGGACTTCCTCACCAGATTTCAGCCACAGTTGATGTGTTGGTAGGGTTAGGTCTCATCTTGCAGTGTCTGCCCCAGGCAGGTTTGAGCAGTACTGCCAGGGAGGTGAAGTGGTTTAATGTCACCTGAAATGATGGAGAACAGCAGAGAGGGTGTGGAGAAGAAAAATTATCTGGCCCAGCTCATCTTTGCCAATGTGAACAAAGCAAATGCAGGAACGTACACATGCAGGGTAGAGAACACAAAGAACACATCCAAGAGCAGATGTTCTGAACTGAGCAAGGGTGGTAAGGGACAGAAGTCCAGTAACACTCCTTGGAGTGGAAAGAAAGAACTGAAGAGAGGTAAGAGAGGGAGGACTCAGCTGAGAACATGTGAAGTGACTTCAGCTCAGAGAGTGATTCTGAAATACTCCAGAGTGAGCATTATGGGGTGGGATGAAGCCAGAGAGGCTGCAGGGAATCTGTTTACTGTATTTTCTTTGCTTCTCCAGGGCTCACCATTCTCCACTGCCAATCCCCCAGTCCCGCCTCATGCTCCATGAAATGGTGGAGCCTGAGGCACTTCCTACTTGGGTGCTGCCTGTGTCACTGGTGGAGGAGGTGCCTTCGCCCTGATCCTCACATTTTCAGTCCTTCCTGAGGCACAGAGAAGTTTGTGAACTGCACAGCATCCAGTGGCACAAGTCAACATGCAACATTTCAGTGTTGAGTGCTTAGCATGGTTAAAATGCTTAGAATCATTAGCAGCCAGATTTGGAAAAGATCATCAGCTGCTGCAGAAAAGGATGGTCACCTGACCATGTCTTTCATGAGTGCCATGTGGGACATGACCCTGTAAGATCAACTGTATTTCAGCTATCACTTTTGGTTTTGTTTCCTCCAGGGACAGCCAGTGAGATGGTAAAGCCAGTCACCACTGTGCAGCCCGAGATTGGTTTGGAGAATCTCACAGTGCAGATGAAGTGGTACAATCCTGATTGTCTGGAGGGGGAGAATCAAACCAACCCTGTGTTTCTGGGAGAAAACTGTATGAATTTCACCAGCTCAAGCCTGTGTAGAGCCCACACAGGAATCTGTGTGTCTGGGGTCTTCAACTCAACACCAAACTCAACAGATGCTGGAAATCAAACCAACACTGTGTTTCTGGCTGGAAACTGTATGAATTTCACCAACTCAAGCCTGTGTACAGTCTGCACAGGAAGCTGTGTGTGTAGGGTCTTCATCACGAGACCAAACTCAACAGACGCTGGAAACAGGATGCAAGCAGCCGATCTCGGTAAGTGGCAGTGGGTATCTTTCCATGGGGGAGATGAGTGGGTGGAGAAGGATGCTACCTCCAGCACTCCTCTGGTTCTTCCATGTGTTGTTTCCCCTGAAAGCATCCCAAGAACTGGAGGAGCCAACCCAGCAGAGCAGCTTTTGGCAGATTCTTCCCACTATGGGATGGGGGAACAGAGCTGGGGAGACAAACCATGGAGCTGCTGGGCCATTGGTTCCTTCCTAGGACCTGCCATGTTCTCCAGCTGCAGCACATCAGCCAAATACTGACATGGCTGGAGCTGTGGTGGCAGGAGAGGGACAGCCAGGACTGTGGGGTCAAGGCTCCTGCTCCAAAGCAGAGCAGGGTGCAGGGTGTTCTCTGCCTCTGGACAGTCTCTCACTCATGTTTCTGCCTTTCAGGCTGTGTCTGTGCAGGACCTCAGACTGATGTCACAGGGAACATCTGGACAGGTGTGTCCCCACAGTCCCCTGGCTGCAAGAAT
The DNA here is from genome assembly GCF_963513975.1 of Fringilla coelebs. Taxonomy (NCBI): domain Eukaryota; kingdom Metazoa; phylum Chordata; class Aves; order Passeriformes; family Fringillidae; genus Fringilla; species Fringilla coelebs. Next base: position 6,407,818 of record NC_140040.1, on the reverse strand, counting down.
GGAGGGCAGGAGGAGTCCTCAGGGAAAAAGAAGGAGGAGCAGTAGGGGAGAAAACAGCCAGATGTTTTCCCATGGGTGGGTGGGACCCACTGCCAAACTGGGGTAGGCACCAGTGGATCAGAAGCTGTGATGCTGGGAAGGGGCTCTGATATTCCAGCTACCCCCTGGATGAGTTTGGAGACCATTCCCCACTGGATTTTGCCAGCACCCTGAAGCTGTAGAGGGTTCAGGGTCTGGAAGCCCAAGTCTGGGAAGAAACTGGCCATGCCATAAAGGAGGCAATGGCAGCAGTGTCCCTGCATGGGGGATGTTGGCTCACGAGTGCTTCTGTGATGTTGTGTGTGCAGGATTCAACTTCCTCCTGAGCATCCTCCTTGGCTTAGCGGTCGGGACGCTCCTTTACATGCCCGTAATTGGCTTCCTGCTGTGGAAGTGCAGAAGGAACAGAACAGGTTGGCATTTCTTCCTCAACTGCTGGTCTGGGCAAGGTTAGGCCTGGGAGATGTCCATCTTTGACATCCTACTGCTCTTGCTCGTTCTGTGTTCCCTTCACAAGTGCTCCTGACCAAGCTGTCCTAGTGTGGTGAGAAGGTTCAACCCCCTCCTTTCCTTCTGGCCAGTGGGAGTCTGGCTATGGCACAGCCTGTTGTGTGATTGAAACAGGTCTTGCATATCCACAAGTGTTCATCTCAGGGCTCTTCTCCAGCTCCTCTAAGGGCTTTTAAGCCCTTGCCAACCCCTGCAGCCCTTTGACCATCTTCAGAACCAGAGCTGCAGTGCCTCATTCTCTCCAGCAACAAAAGCAGGACCAATGCAGATGTTTGCTTCATTCTTTCATTATTTTCTTAATTTAAAATAATGATCATTGTCACTATTGTAACTACTATTTAAACTAGGTTGCCTTTTTCAGGAGAGCTCATGAGCGAGGAAGTGGCAGAGGGGAATCGGGTCAGTACGGTAAGCTGAGGGGGCTTTTCACATATCACTTCCTCCTCCCTGTCAAAAAAAGCATGGTTGAATACCCGCTTGAAGGATTTCATAGTAAAATCAGCTTTGCTTTCTGAAAACATGGTCCTAAACACTTATTAATTCCTATTAAATAAGGGCTTATGAGTGTTTGAGTAGGTGGCACTTCTGAGCAATCTGGGTAATGCTTGGGCAGCACAAAGAGTTGTGCCAGTGGAAATATATTAGCAGGGAAGACACAGAAAGAAAAGCCAAGGCTCTACTCATTGCTGTCTCCCTGCAGGCAGCCCCGGTGACAGGAACTGAGGATGTGACCTATGCCAACCTGAAATTTGAAAACAAGGGGCCAAGATCTGCCTCCACCAATGTCATTTACACTGAGGTCAAGCCATTGCAACAGAAGCAGAGTGGTGGGGATGGCAGTGCTGCCAACACAGAGGTGGATGTCTCCCCCACGGAAGAGAACAAGTGAGGGAGGTGAGCAGCTTATTGTCCACCTGTTGGGGTCATCCTCCTCAAAAACTAGGTGTTAGCTCATACAGCAGTGCAGTCTTGGGGACCAAAGACACCTATTACCCCCGAGTGGCTGCAGAACCCTGCTTTATGTTCCCCTGGAAGAAGCCATGTGAGGACAGGGCTCTTGAGCCCATTTTTCCCTTGCCTTCTGCAGCTCCAAGCACTGCCAAGTCTCAGCAACTATTTTCACTGTCTCTAGTTGCTGACAAGCTCCTCTAGCTGCTTGTTCTGTGTTCAAGAATGACAGTGTACACTGTGTGGCCAGCATGGTGTTCAGGAAGAGCTTGGTCCTGGACATGCTGGGTGGCATGTGCTGGCCATGAGAAGTCCTGGAGCAATTTTCTGGATTTTCTCTGGAGCAGGCATCTGCTGTGATGTGGGCTGACCTTTGTTTCATTCACTCACTTGAAACACAAGTGAGTGAAGGGATGGAAAGGCATTGCTTGCTTCATAGAGGTGCTGCTGCAGTGATGCACATGGATCTGCTTTGTACTGCGAGTAGCTAGGTGTTTTTGCTGGTTTGGTGGTAAATACCCTTCTCGTCGGTAGAGCACTCTCTTTTGTGCCCTCTTTTATTGATAATGTTGTGTTTATTGTGAATTTTTCAGTAAAATTGTGATTCCTGCATGTGGTCTTGCCTGGTGTTTCCTCTGCTGTTGGAAGAGGAGCAGCTTGAGTGGAGTTAACTTTCCCACTAGGTTTGAAACCAGCACATAGTCTATAGTGATTTAGTGTTACAGCCACAACAGATGCTGAGGTTCAGAGATTACCCCATAAAGGTAGTACAGATCTTCTGGGTTATTCTCAGAGCATATGATCCAACTTGGACAGATATCCAACCATTAAACAACCCACCTCATCAGCTTCTCTGCCAGGCATGGCATCATCATGCATGCCTGCATGCCAGCACCTGCATGACTAGGTTCCATTCAATGCCCCATCAACATCCCTGCTACCAGTCACATAAACACCTGCACAAGCTGGGCAGTGATGGGATAACTGTTGCACTCAAACTTCTTTTTTCTGACCTAAAAGGATCTCATGATTCTCTACAGCCAGGCTGGGTGGCCCTTGGGCTGGACAAGCACAGCCCTTCTCTTGTGTCTATAGCATGAAATTACTTATATTGTTATTTTAAGGAGAAAAGGGTTTTAAAAAACCTTCAACTAAGAGGGACAGACTGCTCATGAATTCAAGAAGAGCTGAGCTAGACACCTGAGACTTGTACTAACAACCTTGGTAGCCACTTACTATTTGCTGAGGGAAGTGGGGGGAAGTTTCAGAGGAGGCAAATATAGCTGCAGAATTCTTCAGAATCCCACTGGTCAAAACACAAGGCCATGAGGAAAACCACAAAGGACATGAGCAGAATGACATGCTTGCTAAATTGCAAAGAGACAAAATTGGAAAGCTGAGGTGCAAATCAAATTAACAAGGGCTGCCAGAGGCTCTGCATTTGCTTAACTGCCTTAAAAAGAAGTGGGGAGAAAAACATGGCCTATTGCTTTACCAGGAAAGAGTTATTGATCAATGAAATGGAGGAAGCTGGGACATTCATAGTGCTGTATTGGCATCCTCCTTTATGCCCAAGGTTAGTGGGGAATCAGATCTGGGATAGCATTTTTAACAGGGACCCAGGCAAGAAGCCATGAAATAGCCTTGGAGCAGTAACAGCAGTGAACAAGAGGTAGGGAAAGGCAGCCAGGGCTGCTGGAGGAACTAGCTGAGGCAACTTCTCCAGAGCAGGTAGGAAGGGTGGGGGACATCTTTGCCCTTTGGCTATTTTTAAAAAGGTGAAGCAGCTACTATGGCCAGAGCTGAGCCTCCAAATTTCACTTCTCAGAAAGATGCTATCACAAGCACTTCAGCAACTGTGTGTAGGTAAAACAATGACAAACACAAGGCTCTCCTTGTCCCAAGCTCCTCCATATGGAGAGTGTCCCTTGTCCCTGTGTGCACCCAAGGCAGGTGGGTGGAAGATCCACAATGGGTTTTCATGCCAGGAGCACTGAGTGCGTCCTTGCTGCCCCCCAAGCTCTGCTGGCCATAAAAAGGAAGGCTGACTCATGCAGAGAAACAAAAGTGTTGCTTCTCCCAGTTTGGGCAAGAGGAAAGTGGAGTTCAGGATAAGGGCTGCCTTCATCAGGGACCTCATAAGGAGATCTGATCTTCTACTACCAGTGAGGCTGAGAAAAGGCAATATAACCCCCAAAGGCTGTAAGTGTGCAGAGCTTTTGCCCATTTCCTTCTAGGATCATCACTAGCGAGGAGCAACAAGTTGGTTGGACAGGCGGTTTATCACACAAATCCTGTCTCCTTGGCAGCTGTTCTCACTGATGACAGAAGCAGGGACTGGGGAGGAGTGAAAGAGGGGTGTGGGAAAGCTGTGCTCTGGAAGGAAGGGGCTTCAATCCCACCAGTGACAGCCTGGGGCAGTGCAAGTGTGATTCCCAGAGCAGCTCTGAGCAGTCAGAAAGGTGTTTTCTTAAGTTTTCCTTAACATCTGTGGTTTCCAGTGCATACCACATATTCAAGTCAAGTTTTCAGAGGAACAATTTACGAAGAATGCAACCTAACATTTGAACAGTTTAAGAAATCACTGAGAGGCTGAGTAGGAGACACACTTGGAATACCACTAATACCAGCCTTAAAACAAAGGCTTTACTATTGGTCACTTTTATTTTAAGAACAGAGCAGCCTTTCATCCCAGCCCTCTCCATGAGTTTAGCAACTCAGGTAGCACACAAGAAGTCACATCCTGTAGAGCAACAGCTCCAAACAAAGCAGTCCCCACTGAGACACTGAATGTGGGCTTTCCTCCTCCCCCTCCCTGGGTGAGAAGCAAGCCCAGCACAAAATGTGAAGAGCACCCTGATCCCACACCTGCAGGATGCTTCACTAGTAGTAACTACACAAATAAATAGTATCTCATGGACAGGAAGCAGAGGGCCACCACAGATCATCTAGAAATTAAGTTATTGCTATGTTCTTATGTATTTGACACTGCAGGTAACTCACTTGGGTAACCACCAAGAGAGGTCTCAGATTGCCCTTGTGTTATCAGCTTGTGTTGGACTGAAAGCTGTGGGGAGACAAGACAGATCTTGTTTCATCAGCTCCCTGCCTTAAAGGCAGGAGTTCTTGATGGGACTGAATCTTTGTCATTTTGCTGAAAACAGCTGGGGGAAGGGGCTCCCAATACACTTGAAAATTCATCATGCCTGCCAGCCTTTCCCATGCACACTGCTATGAGTACAGACTGCTAAGGGTACTCCCTGCTCCTGACTTGCCACAGGAGCTGCTGAACCATCTCCACATAAGAAGCTGCAGGTTGAAATTTCAAAGAGAGCAGGAGCCCATTGCCCCGGGGGCTGAGCCAGAGCTGCTGATTCACCAGGGACAATCAGGACTAATTAGAGCTGAAGGACATGGGCACGGGAAATGCCACAGGCACACAAGGACAACCTGACATGTGACTGTACTTCCCTCTGCTGGTGGGACACGCTGTGACGGCCAGCGTCCAGGATCAAGTCAGGTCAGCCAAAACAAGGTGTAACATGAAGTCTAATACGTGACTTGTCACCAGAGGATCAGGTAGCCCAAGGCTGATGACAAGTGGTGAGCTCACAGCAGTGTCAGTGCCCCTCCCCATATGGAGTACTGGCTGGGGAGCATGAGTTTGAGAGGATGAGGGCTGCAGGAAGAACCTCAGAGTGATGGAAAAAGCAGCAGAGTCCTTGGCAGGATATGTCTTTGTTAGGCATCGTGCAGCTGGTTCTCTGGCAGGAGAATCTTCTCCCCAGGCTTGAAGGCAGGCATCCCCAGGTAAGGGCAGCTGGCACAGCGGAATGCATCCCCCAGGTAGCACTGGCAAGGGAAAGAAAAGCACTGTCTGTAATCAGGTGGCACTTTCACGTCTCTTCCCCTGTGATATGGTTTCTCCAGGTCAAGAGATGTCATGCTGCTAATCATCTATGAGCACAGAAACTGCTTCCCTTCTACCCTCTTCTCAACATATCTGGTTATTGTGGATGGCAGAGCTGTGCAGGTTCACACAGAAATGAGTCTCCACTCCACTTGGTGTGCCCAGGCTGGGGCAACCCCCTGAGCTCCCACAGGGCAATCCTCTCTGGGCAGGTCCCTGGTTAGGCCCTGAGCAGAGAGGGAAAGGGTCACTGCTCACTCTGATTGCCCTAGGGAATCAGAACAGACAGCATGTGCTGGTACAGAGCACACGGGCACAGGGCAAAGGCTGAAGCTCTGCAGAAGCTGCACAGGCAGTGTGTGGAAGCAGTGATCCAGCTCAGGCTGCAGTGACTAGGGAACACAATTCTTACACAGAGATCATATACTGCAAACCATAGTATAAAGACAAAAATTACTAATTACATTTCCACAGGCAGATTTAGGCTGTGAGCCCTTCTTCTCCTGTTCCAGTTCTTCAGCCAGGCCACATGTGCTGTAAGAAAAACAAAGAAGTCACCTGCATCTTTCTGCTTAAAGGTCATGAGTCATCAACACTTGTGCCAGCCCTGCTCACATGCAACAGCCCTCACTCTGTCACACGACACAGCTGACTCTGGGACTCACGCTCCTCACTTTGCTCTTCAACACCACGGTTTGTATAACAAGTGTTGAAACACTCCTCAGTTTAAACTGAGTGGGAAATGACACTACAGCACTTGCTACATGTGCTGCTTTCCTCCTTGGAATGTGAGAAACCAGGGTTTTAGGCAAGTTGCACAAGCTATGCAGTCACCTCCAAGATGGCTGTTGATAATATACACCATCATGATAAATTTGTAGCAGTCACAGGTCAATTCTCACTGTATTTGGATTTACATTCCAATAATTAAGATAAGAAAGGACATGAACCAAGAGAGTTAGGCTCTGAAGAACAGCAAATTGCCTACAATTTTTTTTAAATCCTTCCAACTCTTAAGAGTTCAATGCTGCAGTTGAAAGATTCACTGATACATGAATTCCAGCACTGACCAGTTCTTGCAGGCTTTCTTTTTGCCCTTTTCATTGCAGGATGGAGCTCTGAGGGATGATGGATCTGGCTTTTTCAAATCCTCTGAATCCAACAGCTCATCAGAGTCCAAAAGATCCTGAAAACACACCATGGGAGACAAAATGCAGGAAATTGACTTTTCAGTAGGGAACGACACTGGTGAGTTACGTTCAAAGAATGGTACTATCTGTACACTGGCATTGAAGTGCTGCAGCTCTGCCCTCTTACCCCTGTCTCCTCTCTGCCCTCACCACATCACTGAGCTCTCCAGACCCCATGAAGGAGATGAGCTATTTTGCCCTAGGGAGTTTTTCCTACCTCTGAAGTTGCAAAGCTTCCTAAGAGGCATGACTGAAAGTATTTAGAATAGGAAAGAATGTGGAGAGAGAAAGAACAGCAAAGACTCACAAAGAAAACCACTTACCATCTCTTCATCATTCATATCATTGGCAGACAGTGTCCACAGCTTGGCAGCAGTTGGGTCCACACGGGGTTTTGCTGGAGCCAAAACAAAGGAAGAAACAGTAGTTATTCCAGCCTTTGCCCCATTTACTCCAAAGAAATAAGAGTTCAAGCAACTTTGGAAAGCCCCATTTCATAGCTTTTTACTTTAGCACTCCCTACTTGGGAACTGTCTTCCTGTTGCAAGTGATGCCTTGTGAGAGCCACCAAATCCAGATATTCAGCATCCACCACTCCTCACCTGAAGGACCAGGTGTCTTGGCAAAGGAAAGTTTGAGCTGACTTGAGGATCCCACTTCGAAATTGGGTTTCCTGCCTTCTATCTGAATGATGAGAAGGTCATTGCCTTGGTAACCCAGATGTTCTCCAACAGATTTGGCCTCCTCTGGGGTCGGTGCTTCCTTTTGCAGCTGCCAAGAAAGATTTTAGATTAACCTTATGCAGAACCCCTTCTTTTAACACCAGCCCAGCATTCCAGTGAACACATAGTCAGCATTTTCAATCCTAAAGAAAACCACTATGCTGACTATCTGAAGTTTGTTCCAGGCAGTGGCCATGCACATTTACAGCAAACCAGGGTAGCTAAAACTCTCATCACCCAACAAATCCCGAAGGCATTTCTGGAAACGGTAAACACTTCCCTACCTCCTTCACTTCCACCAACCCAGAGAGAGTCAGAGTTGTGAGAAGCTTGGATGCTGTCTTGATTTTGAGATTGTTTCCTGCAAGACACAAAAGCAGAGAGTAGGAGAAGGCAAGAACAAGAAAGCAGCTCACTGAGAAACTTGAAAGAGTAAGAACTTTAGAAGGAAGTACTTGAGCGAAACTTCTGCACCAATATTGGGCCTTTTCTAGTCAACGGAACAAACTAGAAAAAGCAGCAGCAGCTTGTTCATTAGAATAACAGTGTGTGGTCACAAAGCCATTCTAGCTCCAAGTATGTTCTATATATGCCAAATCATTTCTCAATCCAATCAATACCTATCAAAAAAAAGATTAAAAAAAAACTCCAAACCCCAAACAAACTCCCTCCAAAACATTTTTACCTATTAAAGTAAACTACTCATGAAGTTTTCAAAACACAGACTCCTAAATGAACACACTACATTAAGAAATCATCTTGTGTTCACCTCATGGATCCTCCAGCTGTCCCTTGGCAGGTGCTCTGGCTTTTTTCCTAAAACTCAGTCCAAAGACTTTTAACCTTTCCTGGATAACTATTTCTCAATGGACTTCTGAGGCAATCTCTTCAGCATCTGTCACCTGTTTTTAAAACCACTTCAGAAACTCCTCAGAAACACAACATCTGCAACTACTTAACATTGCACCCTGAGGAGAAAACAGCGGTCACTGAAGCTTTTCAGTGTAGTTTAGGAACAAGCCCATCCAGCATTTTTGATAGGAGAGTGACTGCAAACATCTCTGATGGACACCAGCATAAGTACAGGATAAAAACCTTGTGATTTGAGTTAGTGTGTCAGGAGAATGAAAATCGCTCAACGTTGAGCAGGGTTCCTTTCTATTTCAGCCTAATCCTCACGGGAAATGCTATGGTGCCATGGAAGCAAGAGTCTCTCACCTGACTCTGTAACTGGTTCTTTCAGGAGGACACGGCCCCCTGGTTTAAGTATCCGAGCTACTTCTGCCAGGAGCTCCACACTGTGCTGTGCTGCACTGCCTGGCACCATGCCAGAGAGGATTACATCGAAACTGGACTTCCTGTGAGCCGCTGTGAAGAAAGAGCAAGATGGTACAATTGAACATATACATACACAGCTTAAAACACCAGTTCCACCTCCCTCATCCCTCATGCTTGAGTACAACAGCAGGAGCTAATCAAAGATACCAATCATAGAAGAACAGCCAAGGTGCATCACTTCCCCTGCTGTACTGCCCAGGTAAGAGGCAGCAGCAGGTGCTGACAATGTTCTGAGTGCTGACTCCCAAAGTGGGAAGGTGTTGGTTCACATAGCAGAAGAACCCTCTCCCTTTTAAGGAAACAGTGAAAAAATAAGCTCATTCTTACACAGTGGCAGCTGGTTAACATTTTCCACAGAGATATGATTATCAGCTCCCACCAGTGCCTGGACTTTATCCACCAAATCCTTCAGGGCTTCGACGGGCGAGGAGCTGTCCCAGATGATGGCCACGCGCTGGCCTGGAGCCAATCCGTACTCGCCCATTTCAGCAGCAGCAAACCTGGCAGGGCTGGGGGGAGAGAGAGCAAGGGTAAGGCCAAACACAGCATGAACCTCTGTGGATTGTGACTTAACCAGCTGAGTTGTTTTAATAAATGGGGATAATTTTCTGGAAATGGGCAACATAAGGTTCCCACAAACTGAGCGTTAGCAGGGCCTGAAGAATGAGCTACACTTCAGGGGCATAATTCAGTTTCTCCAGTTCTTTGATGGGACACTACAAGCCATGCTTTAAAGAAATCAACAAAATAACAAAAAAACTCACCTGCTTTCCTTAAAAATCTGAATAAGACAAACACAGGATTTCTGGATTTCCTGAGCAGTCACAGCTATTTGACATTAAACACTGCCTTGTGTCTCCTACTTCAAACAGGACCTAGCAGAGTTTACTTATGCAGTACATGAGAAGAAAAAAGTAACTTTCAGCATTCCCAGCATTCCAGATTGAGGTTCTTCCCACCGTTATGATTGGTGGCACTGGGTAAGCAAATTACAGGGAGGGAGGAGCAGAACAGAATGTGCAGTGACAGTTTTGAGAAAGCTGTCTCCACTGATCTTTTATGTGAGATTGTATTCCTTGTATGGCAATAGTATCCCATCATCACCTGTTCTCACAGCAGCACCAGCTACTGAACCCCATGACCTCCCCTCTTTCCTCTATCCAACACAAACCTATTTTCTTTCTAATTTAACACAACACAGAGAACAGAGAGCACTGCTGACTAGAGCTGTTGCCCAGTGTACCTTCAATTAACTGGAAACAACACACCTATTTCTGGAGAGACAGCTGTAAGCAAGATCTGTACCAGGAACCACTACACCACACATTCTGGGCAATGCCTTACTGCTACCATATTGTCACTAAAGCACAGCTCATGGATATGCTGTACCAAATTTAACTGCAGTGAGGTGGGGAGTGGATTTTGACCCACAGTTCCTCTGGCTCTGACTGTTGCGGATTCCCCCGCCCCTTCCTGGAAACTGCCAACAAGTTCAGAATGGGACAATCTGTCCCTTTTCTGAGCCACTGTAGTAGGAGTTCACACTAAAACGACCACAATGCCAACCCAGTAGGGAATATACACTTTGGATGCATACTGCAGGTTGTACCATCTCACAGCTGGTTTTGCACGTGTGACACAAGCTAAGCAGCTACAGCAGACAGTAACATTTGTAATCACACATATTAATCCCATTAAAAAGTCACCTTTCCCAAGAAGAAGGCTGAAAATCTCAAAAGACGCCTAAACTGCTAGGCCAAGGTGGGAAAGATAAACCCGAAGTCACAGCTTCCTCTCTGAACAGCAGCTTATGACCTTGCAATATCAGTCAGAGCCCAAACTGCATCAACAGCAACACCACCTCCCTGAGATGAGGCGAGGAGGCCGCGGAGCAGGGGCCCTTATCTCCATGTCACACACATTTAACAGTCCCTGAGGAACAGGGCAAGGAAAGGGGTTAAACAATAGCGCAGGTTCCGCTTCGGTAGATTAGAAAGCTGCTGTGTTGGAATGGGACGATCTTTACAGTCCTTTCCAACCCAAACCATTCCGGGGCTGTAAACTGCAGCCTCCTGAGGCAGCACAGCCAGATTCCAGCGGGCCGGGAACGCTGCGGCTCCCAGCGGCCTGGAAATGCTCCGGCTGCCCGAGACGCTCCGGCTCCCAGCGGGCAGGAACGCGGCGCAAGGCTGCGGGCCCTACAGCGGGTGCGCATTTTAAGCGCAGGGGGAACGGGCAGTAAACCTCTCGGCCACCGAGCACGGACGGTTCACCGGAGCAGGGACAGGAGACGTGAGGAAATATCGTGAAGGAATTACTTAAACACGCACACAGAGATAGCACACCACCCCCCACCCCCCAGCGCTTTGGAAGAGGTCTGAGAAAAGATTTTTCAGGGGAAAAGGGGGGAGCGCCAGCCCCGTCTCGCGCCGCTCACCTCCCGTGGCCCGGCCCGCTCGGCTCCGCTCGCCCGTCCCGGCCTGACGCCGTCACCGTCACGTCATCGCGCTCTGCCCGCTTCCAAGATGGCGGCGGCGGGCGGGCTGCGGCGCGCGGGCTGGCGGCTGTGGCGGGGCCGCGCGGGTGAGGGGCGGGGGGGGCGCGCCCGGGACGCGGGGCGGGGAGGGGACAGGAGGGGAGGAGAAGGGGCGCGCGCGCCCCGTGCGCGTTCCCGTGCGCGTTCCCGTGCGCGCGCCCCGGCGATCGGGGCGGGGTGGGGCGGGGCAAGGTGAAGTGAAGGGCACGAGAGGTGTGAGGGAAGAGGGGCGGGCGCTGAGCCGGTGGGTTTGAAGGAGGCGTTGGTGTTTTTCCTTAGAAGCCTGGGCCGTGAAATCAAATTTATTAAAAAAAAAATACCCAAATCCAAAAACCCAGCAGCTAAATTAAAAGTTTTCCCAGAGTATCGTTGAGTAATCACTCAGTGATTAGTGTGTGGTGCAGGTCAGGGCTCTTCAGCTCCCGCGTCAGACTTGCCTTATATCCCCTGCTCGGAGTTCAGCACCTTCCTCCCAACTCCATAATCAGGGACCAAAATAGGGAAAGGGCATGTTTGGGTGCCTGGTTTCCAGTCCGAGATTGGGAACAATTTGCAATATGTGCCATTTGCACTGTTCTTTCCCTCACAGAACATTTTTGATGTATTCACATAGATATGAGCTCAGCTGAGAGTGGCACTTAACAGAAGCATAAGAAAAGACACAATGAATTTGTGTTCTTTTCAGCTGCATTTACCACACCTCTCTCCACCTTTATTTTCCTGGTGTGGGAAGGCGATGCTGACTCTTGGTTTCCCTTGCAGTGGTCAGGTGCCAGCAATACCCACCCCTCCGTGCTCTGCAGGCCTCGGCCGCGCTGAGGGGAGCCTCCGATGAGCACAAGAAGGAGCCATGGGCGTCTTCCTCTCAGCAGCACTTTGATTCACCTCCAGCTGGTCACCAGCCTGAACAGAATCCTCAGGGCCCTCGCCCCAGGTAACTCACAACTCCTTCTAGCACTGTCCCACCAAGAGGGATCGGAGGGCTTTTGCTTTCCTGAACCTCACATCTGGAACTGGAAGACAATGAGATCCAGAGTTAAGGAGCCCCAGACTGCAGCAGCTGGAGAGCTGGTTTGCTGTGACCATGCTAATTCCACCATGGAAACAGTATGGGCTTGCTTTTGAGAGGGAAACTCTCTTGTCTGCAAAGCACAGGTCTTTGTTTCTGGATTTTTGTGTGAATCTAAAAACCCAGGGACCATATGTTGTCCTTATGCCCACAGTATAAAACCCATGTTGGAAAAGCTTATAGTTTAGTTTTCTGTAAAGGAGGGGAATGTGGGGCTGATTGGTCTCCATCTCCATTGAGCCCTCCTTCCCTTATTTTCCTCTTCTCTCTCAGCAAAGGTGCGTTAAGAATCATTTTTCTGGACAGGGAAGGATTTTACTGAAGGAGGCCAGATTGATGCTAAGTACATCTCAAAATGTGCCTGGTGTCAGCGAGTGAGTGGCAGAGCCCAGGGTTCTGCAGTTTGGTGGTGACACTCCCCTCACTGTAACAATGCCTTCTCATAGTTACACTGGCCAGGGCGGCCAGGAGTCTGAGGACTATGAGAGCGAGGAGCAGCTGCAGCATCGAATCCTCACAGCGGCGCTGGAGTTTGTGCCTGAACATGGCTGGACTGCAGAGGCCATTGCAGAGGGAGCCAAGGTATGTGGGGAGAGAAGCAACAAACCAGTTGAAAACTGGATGGAGCTGAAGTGCAGAGACAGCCAGGCCTGCATGCTTCCCCCACATACTCTTGGGCGATGCACCCTAGTCAGCAAATGCTACAGGGCAGGAATGAAACCCAGCTGCTACAGAATAACCCCTTCAGAGTTAGACTGAGGCACAATGTAGCGTAGTGAATCCTAAAGAGAGAACATGTCTAGGAAGTACTTTTTAATGCAGTGTTGCTTTGTTTAAATTCACATCATGTCTTTCACAAAATAAATACAACTTTTTTTCTAGCTGGATCCTGCTTAGTCTGACCTGGTCTGTGCTTCTCTCTTCTTCCCTACAGACCCTGGGCCTCTCTGTTGCTGCAGCAGGGCTGTTTCACAGTGATGGCAGTGAACTGATCCTGCACTTTGTGTCTGAGTGCAACACCAAATTGTCCGAGCTGCTGAAGAAGGAGCAGAAACTAGTGCAGTTGGGTGAAGCAGAGTGAGTACTGGGTGTGAACAAATGTCTTCCTTTGCAGATTTTGGGAGCTGGGTAGACAGAGAGGTCACCTGGAACACAGATACTTTAAGTTAAAAGTAGAATTTACCCAAATGAAACCATCTTCCCAGATAGAGACTAGGACGAAAGGCCTGAAGGATATATAATACTTCGCATATCTATTGCTCAGCCAGGTGGAGATAGATCTTTCAAGATCAGAATTGAGTTTAACTTGGATATCCTTCTTAATATTTTTTCCTTAGGAAGAAGCCTATAGATGAATTCCTGAGAGATGCAGTGGAAGCCAGACTGAGGATGCTGATTCCATATATTGAGAAATGGCCCCAGGTATAAAAGTAATATCAACATTGTCTCTTTTGCATGTGTATACTTTAAACACCCTGTGGCTTTTAACATAGTCTCTCCACCAGATTAGTTCAAGGTAGTAAATGAAGCCCTGGCTGCTTTCAAATGATTAGTAGCCTTCAAGAGGAGAGCAGCCTTGGAAGGAGGCAGTTAAAGGTGACCTTAGAGCAACTGTTTCTGGCAGTTCTGGAAAGGCAAAGCTCTCTGTTGTTCACTCCACCCATCTGGCATCCCCAGAGGATTGATTACCAGTGTCTCTGCTCAGTCCTGTTTGCAGGGTCACTGCGAGTCAGGCTCCGTGCAGTGTTGCTGTGGCTGCACTAGGATCACCTCACACCTGGAAACGCAGAACTGCTTTGCTGCTGTGAGCTGTCCTTTGAGTGTGTGACTGACCAACCCCTGGCAGCCTGAGGGTAGAGTTGAACTGGGAGGGCTCCATGCTTCTAAATTCAGATTTAACTCTCAGGCCATTCTTCCCACAGTGGGAAGGGAGTTGAATTGTGGCTACAGTGACAAGCAGAGAGTTCCTAATCTTGGGCTGCAAAGATTGCTGCGAGGTCAGCCTCTGTCCAGAACCACTGCTGGCCTCTGGGCAGCTGAATCCTGCACCCCATGCACAGAGACAGAGTACAGGCTTCATGTTCTTCTTTCAGATTAGCATAATTTGCCCTGTGAAGGATGTGGGTGGTTTGTGTCTCTCCTGGCACTGTGTGATTACGTTCAAAGGCTGCAGGATCCCAGCAGGGCCATTATGGCTGCCGCTGTTCTGCCCTTGGTTGCAGCTCTGAGTTCAAAGTCAAATTCAGAGAAATGAGAGATGTGACTCCCTGCCCACAGGGGCACAGCACAGTGTGAGTCAGCTCAGGCTCTGATGTTTCCATGCCAGAGAGGCAGCTCAGGAGAGACAGCACAGGGATGTTTGAACTAAGCAGGGATCTTTCGGGCCAGTACAGGCTGAGGCCTGAACTTACTGTGCCACTTACTGAGCCACACTGTGTGCTCCCTGCACATCCTGCTGCTTGGAAAGGCTGCAGAGAGCTGGGAGGACTTGTCACTGGGAGCTGGAGGCAAGTCAGCAGCAACAGGGAAAGATAACAGGGCAGAGCAGTGTTGGTCTCCTTTGGTGTTACATCCTTCTCTCTTTGGTTCCCATTTCTACGTGTGTTTTCTTTGCAGGCCCTGAGTGTCCTGTTGCTCCCACGTAACATCCCTTCCAGCCTCAACCTCCTCACCAGCATGATTGATGATATCTGGCACTATGCTGGAGACCAGTCCACAGATGTGAGTCCTTGTGCTTTGGGGACAAGCTGCTTCTACCCCTCAGCACTTTGGCAAAATCATGGGTTCAAGTAGGAGTGGGGCTCAGTCCCTCTGCAAATGGCCCATTTGTTGAGTGAAGAAGGCATTTCAGAGGCACCCAGGGGTCCTTATAAACTACAGTCTAATTTCTAAAGAGACTTAAGAGCCACTGAGACTGAATGCAAATTACTGCCAATGGGATTAGTGCAAATTAAAAGGACCTACTTTCCTAGGCTCTTAAGTGCTCTTCTTTTTTCTTTTTTGAAGACACAAAGTTGTTGAGATTTTTGAGACTGAGAAGTTGATCCAGTTTTCAGTGAGTGAGCAGTGGGTCTGTTAAACAGCTCTCTTCTACCAGCAATAGCATTTACAGACTTGACTTGAAAACCTTTAAAGAACCTACCTAAAAATACCAGTAGGTTATTAAAGCTTTCATCTTTCTGGCAGGAAATTAAAGAAAATTATAACCTTAATTATAGCAATTAATAAATTACTTTAATTCTTATAGATGTAGGGTGAGATGGAAAAAGCTAAATGAACCATTTTAACAAACGACTTTAATAATCTTCTTTTATCTCTGTATAAAAGAGAAGCTACTGAAGTGAAAAATAAATAAGACAGCAGAAAAATTAAAGGAATAAACCAGAAGGCAACTGAAGGAACGCAATTGCTTCAGGAACTGAAAGTCCCTTACGTGTTATGCAAGTCAAATCAACATGTTGGAGCCAGTGTCTGCACTGAGCAGTTCCTAAAGTCTCACTGATGCAGGCATTAGCAGAGGTTCTAAAGTTGTGTTTTGTTTGCACCTCCTGACTGGTTGCATGAGTTTTCCAGGAAAGCTGTGATGCTCAGCCTGCTCCCTCTTTCCCACTAATGGGGTTTAAAGTCGCTCACAGCAGATCCCTCTTCCCAACACCAGGAGCCAGGCAGAGAATTCTCATGCCTCAGAGACCCTGTCAGGTGGGTTTTTAGGAATAGGAAGAGAACAGATAGAGTTTTGTCTGAGGCCCTGAGAGATCCAGCTGCAAATGGCAAATTCCTCTATATGGGGAGGTGTCACTGTCATATTTTCTGGAAAAATCCCCTTGCCCAGGATTTTTCTCCTGGGAAGCTGAGAAGCCTCAGAGAAAAAGGAAAACAATATGATCTCATTTGCTTCTCCTGTGTTTTGCTGTTTTGGAATGTGGTTTGGAGATTGTTTATCCAACAGGTGGTGGTCTCATTGATTTAATGTGAATTGTTTTGACTTCGTGACCAATCAGTGCCAAGCTGTGTCGGACTCTGAAGAGAGAGTCACAAGTTTTCTTCTGTCTGTATCCTTCCTCTATTCTTTAGTATAGTTTAGTATAGTGTTCTTTTATTTAATCTGGATCATAAAATAATAAATCAGACTTCTAAGAACATGGAGTCAGATTCATCATTCCTCCCAATGACAGGGGACTCAGAAAACACAACAGGGAGGAACGTGCTGGGGGTGTGGGGTTTTCCCTGGCTGTTCTCTGCACTCTGGATGTGCACTCAGCTCACAGCTTTCTCTCTCTCCCCTGTGCCCTGCAGTTTAACTGGTACACTCGGCGGGCAGTGCTCACTGCCATCTACAACACCACGGAGCTGGTCATGATGCAGGACTCATCCCCTGGCTTCAAGGACACCTGGCGCTTCCTGGAGAACAGAGTGGCTGATGCCATGACCATGAGCAATACAGCCACTCAGGTAAGCTTGGGGACAGGTGTGCATGCAGCAAATCCCCTCTCCACAAGGATATGTGCAGGCACACCTGGCTTTTCCATCATGCACATCTGCTGAGAGACCCCCTTGTTGTTGTCAGTTCAAAATCAATAAATGATTATGTGGTTTTTAATGAAATGACATGTAGCTGCCCTCTTTGTCAGACTGTCCCAGTGGTTAGACCTCCCAGGAAACCCCTTCCATGTGCCCTGTCTGTGGCTGTCACTTGTCTGCAGTGCTGTCAGCACCTTTCTGTAGCAGATACATGTTTGTTGTGCCTTCCCCCTCTGTGTCTGGGGGCCATGAGTGCCACTGCAGGAAGCAAAATGTTGTGTTCTCCCTGTGTCTGCCAGGTACAAGCCACTGGAGAAGCTGTTGTCCAGGGCCTGATGGGAGCTGCAGTTACTGTAAGTAATGCTGGAACCAACAGGGCTGTGAGAGCAGAATTGCTTCTGAATGTCAGCATGTGTTTTCCTCCCAAATCTAGAGGACAACATGGAAAAACTGTCTTCTTTCATAACTTAGATTTATTTACGGGTGATTTCCTTGGTAGTTTGAGGTTAGTTCACTGCTTTGTGGTGAAAGAACTTGAACAGAGCATAAGGAAATTAAGTCTGAAGCTTTAGGGATGAGAGAGGTGATCAGAATAAATACAATGGTTCTCCATTGCTTGTCACAGGATCTCTCCCTGTGCCAGGCCCTGTGCTGGAAATCTTGACAGAGGGTCAGTGGCCCCATGGATACTTGGGAGGTGGCACCAGTCCCTGAGACACAGCAGGGTGACTTCCTCGAGCTCTTTCATTTGACTTCAGTGTCCTTCCAAGAATTCATTCACTTCTTGGTAGTGTCCTGGACTGCTCTCTGTCCATGCAGAGGGAGCTGCACTTCCTCTGGGATACAAAATAACCCTTTCTGTATCCGGAGTGACTTTTGAAGGGGCTGTGATTCTATTTTGGGACAACTCCCATTTTATTTAGCAACAAAATTATTTCCTTGTTATCAGAAATACTTTTACCTTGTAGCAGGACAAGACAAATAGGCTGGAACACAAATTCGGCATTATTTTTATTGACGAAGCACTTGTCAAGAATTTCTCCCACCTCCTTCCTGCTGCAGTTGTGGTGGAATTTAGTGTCTCTCAGGCTCTCTCCTCTCTCATACCTGCATATGCCAAAAGGATCCTCCCCTAGAGAAGCCCCGGGCTCTGTTTTACATCCACACGGTGCCCTCGGGTCTGGGACATCTCCCAGTGCCGATGTTTGGTTTGTCCCTGCAGCAGATCCACTGCCCAGATAAGCCTGGATGCACGCTGGAGGGGGTGGGCTGCAGTCAGACGGCTGTAGGGCAGAATCACACCGGTACATCCCTGATCGGGGAGCACATCCCGAACCTCCCACGGGCAGCGTGTCCGGGGTGCATTCCTGTGCAGGAGTGCTGAGCTCTGCAGCGCTGCAAAATGGATGAGCCAAATAATGCCCCAAAAGCATAGATTCACTGCCGAGGTCTGTGTGGCCGCAGAAGTAAACCCAAACCTGCTGACCGGGAGGGCAGGCTCCGGTCCGAGGGGTGGCTGGAGGCGGCTCCGGTTCGGTTCGTGCCCGTCCCCAGACCACAGAGATGCCTCTCGGCCCCTCATCTCTGCTCGTAGCACACCGGCCTCCCCTCGTCACCTGCTCCGGCGGCCGCCCGGGACAGGGGCACTAAACCCCGTTCTCCCTGTGCCCACAGATCAAGAACCTGGCGGGACTGAACCAGCGTCGGTGAGGCGGCAGCGGCGGCGAACACCGGAGGGGCCGCGCCCGGCCCTTCCCCGGCACCAATAAAGTCGTACTCAGCCTAGCACGGACTCTTTTTGCGGGCGCACCGGGGCCGGGGGGAGCGGGGCGGGGACAGACCGGGCGGCGGGAGCGGGGCCGGGAGCGGGGCCGGGAGCGGGGCCGGGAGCGGGGCCGGGAGCGGGGCCGGGAGCGGGGCGGGGCAGCCATGCCGTACGCCAACCAGCCCACCGTGCGCATCACCGAGCTGACGGACGAGAACGTCAAGTTCATCATCGAGAACACGGACCTGGCGTGAGCACCGCCGCGGGCTCGGGGGTGGGGAGGCCCCGGGGCGGTCCATGGACCCGGCTTCCCGGGGGCGCCGCCGGTGCGGCCGGGCAGGGTCTCTGAGGCAAAACCCCGCAGCAGCCTCGGCCAGGTCTGTGCGGGCCTGCAGCCGCATGCTCCCTCACGCCCAAACACGGTGTTTCCCTCCCTCAGGGTGGCGAATTCCATTCGAAGAGTGTTCATCGCAGAAGTCCCCATCATAGGTGAGGCCTTTCGCTTGCCTGTGGTCGCAGTCCCTTGGGCTGCCCTCCCTGTAGCTCCCGTCACTTTCCCTCCGTGTTCGCCCACACCTCCCCTCTGCTTTTGGCTCTCCTTACCCGTGTTCAGCCAGTACTGTGCCCGGCAGATGCTTCCCCAGTGTCTCTGCAGTCTCTGCAATGTTTTCTGTGCCCTCACAAGCTGGCTTTCCCCCACATGAGTATTCCTCAGTTTGTGACTTTCTCTTCTCTGCAGCCATTGACTGGGTCCAGATAGATGCCAACTCCTCTGTGCTCCACGATGAGTTCATTGCACACAGGCTGGGTGAGTGCTGGGTGGGGAGGAAGATGAAGGTGTGTTCTGGGCAAAATCAGGGTTAGGGACTCTTGTGGTCTGACTCAGGCCCTCCTCTGATTTCCTGCTTCTCACAGGCCTCATCCCACTCACCAGCGACGACATTGTGGATAAGATGCAGTATTCCAGAGTGAGTCGAGATAAACGCTGTGGGCAGTCACTTTGAGGGTGGTGGGTGTTGGATCTGGTGGGAAGCTCTGGCAGTTTCTGCATAAGGAACCCGTGTGTGTGCCAGGACTGCACGTGTGACGAGTTCTGCCCCGAGTGCTCCGTGGAGTTCACGCTGGACGTTCGCTGCAACGAGGACCAGACTCGGCATGTGACATCTCGGGACCTGATCTCCAACAACCCCCGCGTCATCCCGGTCAGTGCCACCTCCTGCACACACAGCACTCACAGCACTCACAGGATTGGAAGAGACCTTCAAGATCACCGAGTCCAACCCAGCCCCAACACCTCAACTAAACCCTGGCACCCAGTGCCACATCCAGGCTTTGTTAAACACACCCAGGGATGGTGACTCCACCACCTCTCCGGGCAGACAATTCCAGTGCTTCATCACTCTTTCCATGAAAAACCTTTTCCCAATATCCAACCTGCATTTCCTTCGGCTCAGCTTAAGGCTGTGTCCTCTGGTTCTGTCAGTGCTGCCTGGAGAAGAAAAAAGAGACCAACCTCACCTGACCACAGCCACCTTTCAGGAAGTTGTAGAGTGATAAGCTCACTTCTGAGTCTCCTTTTCTCCAGGCCAAACAGCCCCAGTTCCCTCAGTGGTTCCTCACAGGGTTTGTGTTCCCAGCCCCTCTCCAGCCTCGTTGCCTCCTCTGGATGTGCTCAAGTGTCTCAATGTCCTTCCCAAACTGAGGGGCCAGAGCTGGACACAGCGCTCAAAGTGTGGCCTCACCAGTGCTGAGTACAGGGGAAGGATGACCTCCCTGCTCCTGCTGAGGCAGGGTGGCAAACACAGGGAATGTAGACACTCTGACCACACTTCATGTTGCCTAAAGCTCCACTTAAACCCTAGTGGTGGAGTGAAGCAGGAGTATCTGCAGGAGCAGTGTGTGTGCCAGTGCCCTCCTTGTCTCTGCTGTGCTGTCCTGCACTTGCTGTCTGATGGGCTGCAAAGCAGTGTGGCCTCATCCTGCACCCCTCATCCCAAAATCCTTGGCTGTCCTGAGGACTCTGGCTTGCTGGTTCTTGGCTCTCAGCATGGCAGAGTGTGAGGACCCTGGGCCAGGGCAGTGCTGCCAAACAGCTCCTGTGCAGATCCTTGCAGTCATCCTGGGGAGGCTTGGTGGTGCTGAAGTGGGACAGAGGCAAAGGGACTTACAGAGAATGTTCTAGTACACTGTTGAGGTGGATCCAGATGTCACCACAGCCTGGGCTGCTCCTGCTGCCTGGTGACAGTGTGTGCCTGGGTAAAGCCCAGCTGGAGCCTGCTGTCTGTTACTTGCCTTTGGCTGCAGTGCTCTGGGTGCTGTGTGTCACCTCTAGCAGTTGTGGGAGTGACTTCAGGAACCGAGCAGATGTGCTGTGCTGGAGCACTCACCCAATCTGATCTTGTTCCTGATTTGCTTGGTTTTGTTTGGCTGCTGCAGGTGACATCTCGGAGCAGAGACAACGACCCCAATGACTACGTGGAGCAGGATGGTGAGTGGTGGGTCTGTAACCCACTGGCAGTAAGAACTCTTGGAGGAAATTCCCTTTTCACTCAGGTTCTTTGAACTGATTCTTCCTTTACTACCTGTGCAACTGTAAGGCAGCTGTAAATATGACGCTTCTGAGCAGCTGGTGTCACTGGGTAGCATTTTGTCTTGCTGCCACTCAGATTGTCCCAGAACTGAAGAGGGTGCTTCTGTCTCTCCTTGTGAGAGCTTAGAGACAGCGAGGAGGTGCAATGCTGTGTTGTTGGCTGTTCCTTGGGGGCCTGTGCAGCTCCTTTTTACTTAGCTCCTCTGGGGACACATCTGAGCCCCGCTGAGAATCCAGGCAAACCCTGGACACTGGTGACATCTTCCTGTGCACCCAAAATCTGCCTTTGCAGAGTGTGATCACACACTGACGTCCCTCTCTGTGCTTTGCAGACATCCTGATAGTGAAGCTGCGCAAGGGGCAGGAGCTGCGGCTGCGCGCCTACGCCAAGAAGGGCTTTGGCAAGGAGCACGCCAAGTGGAACCCCACGGCCGGCGTGGCCTTCGAGTACGACCCCGACAACGCGCTCAGGCACACCGTCTACCCCAAGCCAGAGGAGTGGTATGTCCTGATGTCTGTCTGCAGGGACTGGGAAGGGTTTTCCAGCAGGACACAACTTGATGGAGAGCGTGCCTGCCACATCCCCTTGCTCAGACTCTGCTCCTGGGGTTGGGTAGCAAAGCCAGTCACTTGTTGGCAGCTGCACACAAGGTGGACTGGTTTATGGTCATCTTTTGTCCCTCCTCATTACATCACTGCTGGTTTGCCTCACTTTCATGCCCTTTTTCACCACTTCTTGCTGATTTTTTTCTTCCCTGTGCAAGTATTTTGTAGGTCCGAGTAAGATCTGAGGAAGGAACAGATCCATGTGAGATGAAAGAAGTTGCTATGAGAGCAAAGAGTGGAAGGTTGGGTTGCAAGACTGATTTTTCAGCATGGCTTGAGGAAGCCCAGTATGGCTGTGATTTAATCCATACCTCTCCTCACTCCTGGAGCCTGAGCTCTGGCAGGGTTTCCCTCTCTGGCCCTTTCCTCTCCTCTGAAATACCATTCTGCACAAGTTGCACACAGCATCTCATCCGAAAGTGACATGATTTTACTTTTGGAAAGCTGCTGCCCTGCTTTGGCCTGGGTGAGGACTTAATCCAGCATCACTTTTCATGAATGCTGCTCACCTGAGCTGCTCCTGGCTCTGTATCCCAGTGATCACCTAGCAGGGATCACTGTCACTGACTGACATCCTGTCACTGAGCCCTCTGGAGCCAGCAGCATAGTGAGGCACCAGGTGCTTTAGGCAGGGCAGGCTGAGAGCAGGGACTGGGCAGGGTGGTGGATGTTGTGCTGTAAACATTGATCAGTGGCAGGCTCACAAACCTGGTGTGGCATACAACAGACAGGGCACCAGGAAACAATTTTTGAGAAGTGCTAGGCAAAATATATGTAAAAGTTGGAAAAATTCCAAAGGACGATTGATATTGGAGCTGCCAGTTCTTGATGATATGTCTGTCTTTTCAAGTTCATCTGACTCCCTGTGAAGACAATACAGAGCCAAAGCCTTCTGCTGTCCAAGGCTAGCTATGATTTTTGGTTTAGTTTTTCATGCTAGTTGCTTTTTGAGGCTGTTGGTAGAGCACTGGCATGCAGCTGGACTCTTCAAACAGCTGTCAGGGTCATGGAAACCTCTACACTGTTTTGGTCGTGGGTGGTTCTGCAAGTGACAAGAAATCCCATCTTCATTACCACTATCTCTCTCAGTGATTTGTACAGGCAGAGGGTTTGTTTGAGAAATAGAGTTTTATTTCAGGCAGCTGATTGCAGAGTGCTGGGATCAGTGTTTCTGGGCATTGCTGGGGCAGAGGAAGGCCAGCAGGAGACCTTGGTGGGTACAGGATTTTCTGTGCTAGCTTCTCAGACAGCTCAAGGCTTTGGGTTTTCTTACATGGATTAAGTGGTTCTACACAGTCTCTCTGGTGTGGTGCTCTATAAACCAAGGGGTGCAGCAGGTAGAAAAGTGTGTTTGTCTAACTGATGCACAGGTATTGCAGTGATTTTGGTAGAGGAGTGGAGGTGCAGGACATCAGGATGGAGCTCACTGATGCAGGTGGTGTCTGTTGTACAAGAGATTTTTTTCCTGGTGGGTCCAAGCCAACTGTGCCTCACAGACTTGAGTGCCGGAGTACTCCAGTGCTTTCTTGGCCCAGTGGGGAGTAGAAAGAAAAGATAACCCAAGGTCCATTACTCCATAAAAGCATCCAGGCTCCATGAACACAGTCCCTTCAGGAATCAACATCCTTTCCCTGTAAGCACCTGCCAGATTGTACCAGTGTAGGTGGATGGAGCCACAGTACAGGGCTTGCTGAGTCTGGGCAGAGCAGGGCTGATTCCCTTCCAGTGCTGATGGATGACTCTGGGGCATTGATGAGGAGCCAGAAAGCACAATGTGTGACTGAGCTTTTTTCTGGGACTTGATCTTTGATGACCACCCTGTTGTGTGCTGCACCTGGGCCCCAGTGCTCACTCACTGGGGCCCAACTGAGTGCTTGGGCTCTGTGGGGCCAGGCTGGAGCAGGGCTCTGTGTAACCTCTCCTGCTCTCCCTGTCTGTGGGGCCAGGCTGGAGCAGGGCTCTGTGTAACCTCTCCTGCTCTCCCTGTCTGTGGGGCCAGGCTGGAGCAGGGCTCTGTGTAACCTCTCCTGCTGTCTGATTCCAGGCCCAAGAGTGAGTACTCGGAGATCGACGACGAGGATGCTCAGGCTCCCTACGACCCCAACGGGAAGCCAGAGAGGTGGGGAGCTGAATGCAGTGCTACAGCTGGGAGATGGGGTGACTGGCTGGGTGCATCTCATGGGCTCTCATTAATAAAGAGTGTTTACACTGTGCTGAAATTGCCAGCCCAGGGAGCTGACATTCCCTGAAAAGCAGGGCAGGAGTTGGTGTTAAGTGGTGATATACCTGGATGTGGCAGGTTTTCCCCTCTGGGAGATACTAGACAGTTCTCCTGAGTTCATGTTGCCAGGGAGGGCGGTGCACATTCAATGAGGTGTGAGGCCTGTGGGGGAAATACCCTGGCTTAAGGTGTTCATTCACCTGTGTGTGTCTCATGCTCTGATTGCTGGTGTTATTTGCACTGCAAAAGTGCCTCAGCCAGCCTTAGTCCCTGGCTTGGGGCTGCTGGCTCACAGGTCACAGTGCTGAACAGAAATCAATCTCAGAAGTGCTCTTGCAGTCCATGCAGTTGTGACTGTTGGTGTGATGGCTGTAGAGGGGCACCACTGGCTATTGCCTGCTTGGGAGGTGAATGATGATGATGATGGTTGGGATTCCAGGCAGATCTCCCTGCTGTAGGTGTGGATGGGCTGGAATGATATGCAGTCTGGGTTTGCAGCTCCTTGCAGAGGTGATGGTGACATTACCCCTGCCTTGTAACCTCAGGTTTTATTACAACGTGGAGTCCTGTGGCTCTCTGCGCCCTGAGACCATCGTCCTGTCTGCACTGTCCGGCCTCAAGAAGAAACTGAGTGACCTCCAGACACAGCTGAGCCACGAGATCCAGAGCGATGTCCTCACTATCAACTGAAGTGGCCCTGGCAAGAGAGTACTGTGAGCTGTGAGGGATGCCTGGCTGAGATCTGGGGAGAGGCTTTTACCTCCCCATCATCTCCCTCTGCCTTTCCTGGCCCAGCACTTGGTTGGTGACACCTCTTTCCTGGCCCTCCTTCCCAGGGAAAGCCATTGTTACCTGTAGGGTAGAACAGGAAGGGAATCAGTCCTTGAGCATCTTAGCTGGGACAGGCTTTGTCTCCAAATGATCCTGGAGTTTTGGGTCTGGTGTTAGATTTTGGCCGTGTGATGTTTGGGATTGGGAAGCGTGTAGCTTTGTTACACAACCGTACCTTATTTACATGTCCATTCTTTACTGTACTGAATAAAGCCTTACCCCCAAATTTTTCTGTTATCCCTGAAAGCTCATTCAAAGCTGCTGGAGGAGATGTCACATCATTTACTTCTCTCCAATAGACATTAACTTAATGAGATCTGCTTTGGAGGGAGCACTGCTCGCTGATGCTGATTGCTGCTTGTGACATTATCTCCTGAGGAGAGCAGCCCCCTCCTGCAGGCAGCCTGTGGTTCATTGATCCAGGGCTGTGTGTAAAGCACATGTTTGAGGCTGGGGTGAGTGAGAGCTGCAGAAGGCAGCGCTGCAGGGAAGCCCAGCTGGGCCAGGCAGGCAAAGCTGTACTTACAGAATCCTCTGGAACAGACTCCACCCCTGTGCTGTATAACCCTTTTCTGAGGAGCTGGGTGGCACATGGGCTGTCAGTAATGGCCTCTGGCTGAAATATTTCTTTGTGCCCACAGCCCCCAGAGTGTGCTGGGCTGGAGTTTGGTGCAGGTCCCATGCCCTGACCCCACTGGCAGTGGCTGAAAGCAGTTGTCCCCCCTCCTCTTCCCCTCCATCACTGCTCAGCATGACTTGAGATGAGCTTCTTGGTGACACTTTGCTGGAGAGACCTGCTGCTGGGAGGGAGGGGAAGGCCTGTGTGCCACCGTGCTCATCAGGGGGTGGTACTAGGGTCACACTGAGCTGGGGAGAGCAGCCCATGTCAGCATTGCCTTCCCCTCCAGGCAAAAGCTGCTGCAGCCTGGCTGCTGCTTCCATTTCCTTGCCATGGCAGAGCTGGCTGCAGCATGGCTCCCCGTGTCCCTGTCCCTGGAGGGATCACTCTGCTGGCTGGCATGGCTGTCTTACTTGAGGCCAGTGCTGCCAGGCAGTGATGGCATGGATAGCTTACTTGGCACAGCTCTGTGAGAGCTGGGAGATGGTGTGCCTTTAAATTCCTTCACCTGGGGACTTGAAGCCACCACTGGCCTGGCACATCCCCAGAGCCATGGGCAGCTGGAGGTGAGGGTGACAGTGGAGTGCTGGCATCCTGTTCCACTCAGGGTTGTTTGATGGAGAGCGGCAACCCTCTTTACCCTTCTTCCTATCCCAGAGGTTTTAGGGCTTCACTTGAAATGTCTTGGCCATGGCTGGAGGCAGAACAAAGCCCTGAGCCAAGCATGCTGCCAGGAACCTCAGGAAATCTCCCCCATCAGCATTTTTCTCTCTGGCAGGCACAACTCCCACTCGCGCTTCCCGAGCGCGCTTGGATGGAACAGACAAACAGGAAGGGTGGATGTGGATAAGGGTTGTTTATTCATTGAGCAACTCCTTAAAAAACAGAAAACCCAAACGTTTTTGGTAACAATTGTTCAATCTTTTCCAGATGAGGTGTGTAGCCAGGAAAAGAGGGCAAGTTCCACCTCTAACCCCAGGGCAGTGCTAGGGTCCAGAGCCTCTCTGTGCACAGCCATGCTGCAAGGAGCAGCCTTTCTCTGTCCCCACGTCCCCTCAGCCACAAGCTACACCACCCTGAAACACAGTATTTACAGACCACAGATTCCCACATCACAACACTCCCTGTGCCCAACACATGGACCTGGAGCTTTAAAGGGCAGAAATAAAACCACCAAGCATCCAACCCAGACGGAAAGAAGACTCCAAAGAAACACCAAGGTTTGCACGGCAATAAAAAGATAGCCCTTCTAAAGGAGGTCAATAAATAGGAGAACTAGAAAAAATCAATTGCTTTTTAAGTTCAGCACAAAAAGCCCAGTTCCACCCCCAGTGGGTGAGGAGGAAGTGAGGGCTGTGGGAATGCACAGAGAAATGTGGCTCTCTCCCCATCAGCATGGGTTCTCTGCCCTGGGGTTTCTCATATCCACAAAGCTGCCCCTTGAGAGACAGATGCTACTGGCCAAAACCAGTCCCATGGTTGCCCACCAGCAGATAAACCAGGGGCATGGCAGGGGGACACAGCTGTGGGAGGAGTGAGGGGTGTTGGGATGGGAGAAGCCAGGGAGCTTGGCTCTGCCTGGCCGCTCACCCCGACCAACCCCCTGGAAGGAAAACCAGTTTCTCCTGAGACATATCAATTCTACAGCAAGCATTTAAATAGCTTGAAGTGCAAAAATCAGCTCAGGGATGGCAGGGTGTCCTCAGAAGTACCCTGCTCTTCATGGAGGGGTGGGACCCTGCACCATCAGCCTGACACAGCTGCATCCTTCGACGCTGCTCCATGGCCATGGCAGAGTGTTGCTCCAGCCCTTCCTGCCACGCAGAAAACTCCAAATTTCTTGACCCCCCCGCCCCCCACCCCTCTTCACCTCCCAGTTGGATCCCTAAGAGTCAAAAACCTCTGGGCATCTGCCCAAGGGCTCTTCAGCAGCCATCACATTTGCATTCATGTGAGAAGGAAATATCTCTTACAATACGGGTATTCAATATATATTTGAAGTCAGTTGAGGCTGAGCCAGCCATCGCCTCCACTAACGCCAGCCCAGGGCGTGAGCCAGTGCCTGCTTCCCAAGGCCTTGGCACCGAGCTGCCCCAGCTCGGTCTCCTGGAGATTCTGAGGAGTCACTGTCTGCGTCCTCGCCACCTCTTGGAGAAGAAAAAGGGGACCCCTGCCACAGTCCCCCCCCCACCAGCTCATGGGGACGATGTGGGCTCCCTGTCTTCAGGCTTGTCGTTTTTGGAGGACTTTGGCTTCAGCAAGATGAACCTGTTGAGGAGGTCGGTGTCCGAGCTGGCCTGGGCGCCTGCATACGCCTCCCCTGGGAACAAAACAGAGGCTGGGCTCACCTGGTGGGGAAAGCTCTGGGGGCTGGAGGAGCAGCATCTCCTCAGTGTGGGGTGGGGACACTCACCAGCGTAGCTGGAGGACTCGGCCATGTTCTGGGAGCCAGTGATGTGGTGCCAGTAGGCGCTGCGGGGCAGCATGGTCGTGGGCGTGCAGGGGTAGGAGAAGTGCTCAGTGCCCTTGTTCAGCAGCTGCAGTGGATAGGAAGGAGGGTGACACAGGGCTCCCAGGGTCTCCCCCAGCTGTATCCCCCCTCAGCATGGGCTGGAGCTCACCCTGACGTTCTTCTCCATCTCCAGCAGGACCCTCTTGTGCTGCTCAGCGATGGCCAACGTGGCGCTGTGCACGCGCTGGTAGATCTGCTCACCCTCCTGCGTCTGGAAGGTGTAGAGACCTTCTCCCGCATCACACATCCTGTGGGGACAGGGCACCGGATGTCACCAAGGTCTTCAAGCCAAGGGATGATGAGCAAAACACCCAGATGACAGCTGGGGCAGCTTCCCATACTGTTAGAGCTGTGCCGGGTCCCCTTCACGGTGCTGATCCAGGACCAGAACCAGCTCCAAGCCCTGCCGGCCATGGGCACGCTGTACAGCCCATGGCCATCACCCCAGCCTCAGGCCTGCCCGTGGTGATGCCAGCAGCGCCACTGCCTGCAGCACCCAGCTGGAGGAGGGCACACAGCTGTGATCCCTGTCCTGGCAAGGGTGGCATCTCACCGTCCGGCCTCGAAGGTGAAGCGGGTGGCGTCGCGGCCGTAGCGGCGCAGGGAGCAGAGGGGCCAGGAGACCAGCTTCACCCGGGGGTTGTGCGTGTCCCAGAGGTAGATGTTTTCGTGGGTGATCTGCAGCTTGCACTCGCCATAGACGTCCAGGTTGGGGCAGGGGAGGAGGAACACGTTGAACCGGTCTGGAAAGGGGTAAAAAAAAGAAAATAAATTAATCAGCGGGGGGTGCAGCAAGGCGGAGCCCCGGGCGAGCACTCCCCGCCGCGCTCACCCGTCTGCTCGCACTGCACGCCGGGCGCCAGCAGGTCGGGCTCCCCCAGGCTGATGTCGTTCAGGCGGGCGCCCAGGCACTCCACCGACAGCGTCTTGTACCACTCCTCCGCCTCCAGCTCTGCAAGGCACCACGGCAGCCCCTGGGCGACCCTGGCCACGCCGGGGTGCCCCACCCAGCACCCTCGGCCCGGCTCCCCTGGGCGCTGCCCCGTACCTGAGTCGCAGGTGAAGGTCCGGGCGGAGTCGTCGGTAAAAACGATGGCCACCGCCTGTCTCTTGGTCTCCTTGGGCAGCCGCGTGATGCATTTGACATTGCTGATCTCGGTGACCTGCAGAGGAGTTGGGGGGTCACCGAGGGCTGCTCCCAGCCCCTGTTCCCTGCTGCTCGCAGACCCTGACACCTGCAGCGCCCAGACCCAGCTGCATCCCCCTCCGGAGCGCATGGGGTGACGGCCGCCCAGCGAGTTCAGGCAAGGAAGGACCTGCTCTGGCACGGGACCCCGAGCAGCCCCCCAGCGCACCCCCTCACCTTGGGACACCCCCGCAGGCACGCCGACTTCTCATCCGGGTACTTCTCCAGGCGCTGGGGCCCTTTGCTGGAGGATTTGCGGAAGACCAGCCAGCAGCGCCGGTAGATCTGCCGGACAGAGAGCGCGGCGGCTGCTCGGTGCTAGAGGGGCTCCCTGTCCCCACCACAGCCCCCTGGCCCCATCCCCAGGACCCGTGCCTGGTTCTGCTGACCCTGCTGGCCTGGGGACAGGAGGGGATGCTGGGGACAGGGCTGTGCCGG
The DNA here is from genome assembly GCF_963513975.1 of Fringilla coelebs. Classification (NCBI taxonomy): domain Eukaryota; kingdom Metazoa; phylum Chordata; class Aves; order Passeriformes; family Fringillidae; genus Fringilla; species Fringilla coelebs. Next base: position 6,378,267 of record NC_140040.1, on the reverse strand, counting down.
GGCTGCCATCATCTGCTCCCACCCCCCCGCCAGTGCTAATTACAGAGCTAAATTAATGAACACAGACAAAGCTCCCAAGGGGACCGCTGTTCTGGCATTTCCCCGTCCCCTCTCCTACATCCCCTGCCTCTGAGAGTGGTGGGGCCACCGTCCCCAGGCATGTCCCCCTCCCCTGGATCCCGCTCCCTCTTTGTTCTCCCTAATTAGCATGAAATTACCCAGCATGCTCGTTGCTGCGGCTCCAAACCATGGAGATGGGCGACCAAACCCCCTGACCCCCCACCTGTGGGTGCTGCACTCCCACACCACCCTAATTTGCACCCAGCAGCTCCAACCCCTCCCGCTGTGGGGCATCCCCGATGCCAAACTGTGTGCAGGGAAACTGAGGCACGGGGGAAGGGAAGGCTCACAGACATCCCCCAAACCCTGGGTGACCCGGGACAGGTGAACGGGTGTTACTCGGTGCAGGATTCAGGCGGTGCAGATGCTGGACCCCTGGCGCTGCTGGGTGATTTGGGTACCAACAAGTGGCCTGTCCCTGCCATCCCCCACTCCTCTGCCACCACAGCCCCCAAAAGGCTGCTTATTCAACCCCAAAACAGGGGCACAGGAAGCCACAAGAGGGACCTGTCCACGTCACCTCAGTGGAAAACCAGCACCCCAAATCCGTGGATGTGCCCCCCCACATCTCCCCATTCCCCAAGATCCCCACTCACCCCCAGCTTCTTGCTCTTCATCCTCACATAGCCCTGCTTGATGATGTCGTTAAAATTCGTCGCCATGGCGATGGCTCGATAGGGTAGGGGATATTTTGGGAGGGGGGGGGCTGCCTTCACCTTCGCCCCCCCCTCTCCATCCTCTTCCTCCCTACCCCTCCAGTCTCACCACCGGCCCAGCTTGGTGCTAGCAGTGTCCCCCATGCTGGCTGGAAAAGAGAAATGACAGATCGACGGGTGACATCTTCCTCGTCCTCCTCCCCCTCCTCCTTGTCGTCCTCCTCCTCCTCCTTCCCCTCCTCCTCCTCCTCCTCTTCCTCCTCCCTTCTCTGCCTGAACCATCCGAGTGGAACAGTCCGGTGTTAACCCCTGCCAGCACGGTGGAGCCAGGGTGGCACAGACAAGTGGTCAGTCCCCTGCCGCCAGCTCCAACATGTGTCCGAGGGGACACTCGCACCACACCTCGCCCACAGGTCTCCATCACCTCTCGCACTCCCCCTCCTTCCTCCCAGGCTGCTCGCTTGGGCAGGAACATGGCCCCGGCCCTCGGGCACGGGCTGGGTTCGGTGGGAGCGGCCAGGCCGGCTCTGCTCTGGGCTGTTTCGGCCGCCACCGGGGGCCAGAGGGACCCCGGCTTCCAGCCTCGCCCCCCCGGGGTCACCCAGCCTCTCTCCAGCCCTCCCGTGAGCTCGGCCTCGCTCAGCCCGGTCCCTGCCGGTTTCCCCAGCCCCCACCGGCGGGACCAGGTGGGGACCAGGTTCCTTTTCCAGGTGGAGAAGTCCCAGGTGGAGGCAGTAACCCAGGAAACAGAACAGGGCCATCCCCGGGGATGCTCCTCCATGCCAGCGACACCCGGGTCCCCAAAGCCCAGCACGCCGGGGGATGCGGCTGGGACAGCGCCTTGGGGACCGCCCGCCGTCCGAGAGCGGCCGGGGCAGCGCTCCCCGTGAGGGGAACACCCCCCGTTCCCCATGCCCATCACCCACCCCACGCACGCGAACACCCCCAGGGAACCCAGAGCTGCTGGGGGGCACCTCCTGCCCCCTATCCCCGACCTGCCACCTCGGCACCCCCACACCCGGCGCCCCCCGACCCCCAATCACCCATCGCTCCCCGGTCTCCCACCGGGACGTCCCTCCGGGCGTTGTCACCTCCCGGCCCCCGACACTTGTCAGCCCAAACCTCGGTCAAACCCCGTCCGGTGTCACCCGTCCCCCCGCCGGTCCCGCCGCCTTACCGGGCTCCCGGTGCGAGCGGACCCGCCGGAGCCGCCGCGTCCTGCGAGCCCCGGAGCCGCTCGGCCCCGCCCCGCCCCGCCCCGGTACCCTCCCCGCCCCGGTACCCTCCCTCCACCCCCGGGCTGCCCAACCAGAGCCACAACCGGCCGCCCTGGAAAGAAAATTCCATCATTAGGCTTTAGAGGGAACACCCCGCAGCCAGTGCCGGGCGGCGGCAGCAGCCTCTGGTCCGTCCCTCGGCTCAGGTGTCACCGCATCCCCGCTCCGTGCCCCCCAAACTGGTTTCCAGGCCTCTCACTAAAACTGCCCCCAGGCACCCCCACCCCGGCGGCCTCACTTGTTGGGCTATAAAAATATGAATAATCGCTGGAAATAAAAGGGCATTAAAAAAACCACATGAGCAGCAAAGAGCTGCGCTTTTAGCCAATCAATTAAAAGGCAGAGCGAGGGGATTAGCTCACCGAAATGTTAATTTTTAATAAGGTTGTGTCTGAGCGCCTCTAAAGCCCCCAGGGCCCTGTGCTGGGGGGCTGGGCTGAAGGGGCTGTGCTGGGGTGAGCAGCACCCTCAGGTGAGCACCTCGGGGTGAACACCTTTCAGTGCACAGCCCCAGGAACAGGCTTTACCCCCACACTGGGCTGGTCTCCAGGCATGGGGACAGGGATGCCAGTGGGTAACATCCAGGCCCGTGTGTGTCTGGTGGAGAAATGCCAGTTCTCCCTGATGTGTCCCCTCCCCACCCTCACTCCTGTGTGTGGACAGACCAGCAGCTCACACCACCACCAGAGCCTGGGCCCATCTGGGCTCTGTATTTATAATAAAAAATCATATACAAATACATACATATATATAATATATATAAAAAGAAGTGGGCAGTTTGCGGCTGCCAAGCTTGGTGCCTCTCTTGCCCTGTGCCTCCTCCTGGGCTGCTCAGTGATGCTGGCTTTAGTGGCCACAGCAGTGTTCCAGGAGATGCCAGTGGCTGAAGGGCCATCCAGTACTGTCCAAGAGGCAGCGGGTCCTGGAGCAACCTTGGGCAAATCTCTCCCCACCGCTCCGTGCCTCAGTTTCCCCATCTATCCAAGGATCACCGCACAGCTGGGCCCTGTGGCGACAGGCGCGTGAATGCAGGGGATGCTGTGGCACGTCCTGCGGCGGTGGCCCTGGCCCCGGGCTCTAGGGCACCTGTATCTGCAGGTCCTCATCCTCGTCGGGGTCGCTGGTGCCGTCGCCGGCGTCGTCGGGGCCGAAGCGGGCGCTGCGCATCTTGCCGAACAGCGGGGCGCTCTGCTGGCGCCGCAGCCTGCGGGGGACAGCTGCTGGGCTGGGGGGCAGCACGGCCCTGGGGGGGCCCTGGAGCTGATCCCATTCCCCTGCACCCCTGCAGCACGACTGCACCCCAGAGATGCCTTCCTGCAGCCCTCACGAAGCTCTGAGCGCAGGATGAGCCCCCGCAGCCTGGGGCCAGCATGGAACTGGGAGCTGCGGATGGTGCTCGGTACCAGTGGGGCACAGGCTAAACCCCTCCATGGATGGACATCCCTGTGCTGGGCAACTCAGACCCAGACAGGACTGCAGAGAAGGGAGGAGTCATCCCCCTAAACTGAGGAACCCTCAAAAACCCAAGGAGTCCCCATGCCCAGGAACCTGTGGTGGTTTTAGCTCTCTTCTTGCCTTTGTGTGAAAATTCCTCAAGAAAATTTTATGAATCAAATTTGAAATCCAAAGACCAAGGATCCAGTGGGATCCTGCCAGTCCACCACACTTTACTGGAAAGCATGAATTATTTAGGGTTGAGTGCACAGGGAGTCTGGGGGGGGTGATGAATCCTCCATTATGGTTCCATGATTTAATGCAGATGTCCCAATAAAATAAAGGATGATTATAAACACCCCCCCAGCGCCTCCCGGAGCCACGGCATCGATCCCACGGCCATTTCAGCTCTTTACTGCTGGAGAGGCAAAGCAGGGCCAGGGAAAGTTTTAAGGACAAGAAAATTCAGCTCCCACCTCCCCAAACTGGTGTGGGATGCTAGCAGCCTGCCCTGGCCATGGGGTACTAGTGGGTGCAACCCTAAGCAGCATAAAACTGGGCTGTGCTGGTCTCTGGGCAGCCTTGTGCTGGTTTAACTGGGAGGTGAATGCCACCCAGCTCAAGGTGGGGTGAAGACTGCTCAGAGGACGGCTGTGCCCCTCCCGAGGATGTCAGAGGCACTTGGGCCATGCTTAACCTGAGGTTCAACCAGGCAGACCCTGGCTGAGGGATGGTGGCAGGGAGAACATCATCCCATCCTGGCTGGTCCCCACGTGGCTCACCCACCCCTGCTCACCGTGACTGCAGATGCTCCAGCTGCACCTGGAAGCTCTCGCTCTGCTCCGTCTGCTCGTCCAGCGACCGCTGCAGCTTCCGCGTCTGGTTGTGGGCCTCATCCAGCTGTGGGATGGGATGGGATGGGATGGGATGGGATGGGATGGGATGGGATGGGATGGGATGGGATGGGATGGTGCTGTTGGCAGCTGTGTAGGGAGCAGAACAGTTCCCTGACCTCCTCCACCAGCATGAGCTTTCCCACCTCATCCTCAGCCTGGGCCAGCTCCTTCTTCAGCTCCTCCACCCTCAGGCGCAGTTTCTTCACCTCTCCCTCGTGCTGCTCCACCCGGCGGTTGGCATGGGCCAGCTCGGCCATCTTCTCCTGGTACTGCTTCTTCAGCTTGCTGTGGATGTGCTTCAGGTCGGCCAGCTCCTGTGGTGGGCATGGGGAGGGGGCTGAGCACGGCACAGCCACCCCCACCACTGGCGTGTCCCCTCCTCCCTCCCCAGGGATCTCTCCCTTTTCGCCACCCCATGACCCAGGAGCTGACGGAGCAAGGATGGGTCACCACCATCCCTTGAAAGGTGATGGCAAAATTTGGGCTTGAGGGAGTCCTTGGGGAGGCTGAGCCCCACAACAGAGTCACCCAGGGATGTGGTGGTGGGGGACACCTCCCCTGTGGCACCTTGTTCTTCTCGAAGAGCTCAGCCTGGATGGTTTTGAGGTCAGTGTCCAGGGCACTGGCTGTCTGGCGCCGCTTGCGAGCCAGCACCTCCTCCAGGTCCTCGATCTGCGCCCGCAGCTTCTTGTTCTCCCGCTCCAGGTTGAGCTTCTCCGTCTCCAGCCGCTCCCGCCGGCCCCACTCAGCCGCGTTCTCTGCCTGCAGCCTCTCCATCTGGGACAGGGGCATGGGGTGGCTGGGGGGCAGCAGGACCCCCCTCTGCCCCCTTTGTCCCCCACGCTGGGGTCTGGCCTCACCTCTGCTCGCAGTTCAGCCAGTTTCTTGTCCATGCTGGAGCGAGCACCCAGCTCATCCTCCAGGTCCTCGGAGATGCGCCCCAGCTCGTCCTGATGAATCTCCTTCAGGATGTTGAGCTGTGGGAAGACATGGCACCAAAGGGGGCTGTGAACATCCACCTTCCACCTGAGCCCTGCCCACATGCATCCACCCAGCCTCTATGGATGGACCCACTGCACCAATAGCACTAATGAAGACCCTTAACAAGCCACCTGGAGTTGGGGAAGTGGCTGTGGGCCACCATGTCCATCAGGATGTGCCACCCTGTGAGGGACAGGCCGCCCTTGGGGCACCTCTGCTCCCCAGGCACCTCGCTCACCTGCTTCATCACCTCCTGCTTGTTCTTGTTGAGCTCCTCATACTTGATCTTCCACTGGCTGAGCTCGCCCTCCAGCTTCTCAATGTTCTTGCTGAGCGCCAGCTTGTCCCTGGGGAGAGGCAATGACAGTGACAGCCTGCAGGACCCCATGGGACATGCCATCCCAGTGGGGACCAGGCTGGTGTCAGCTGGCACCCTGAGAGGATGATGCCTAAGCACTCACTCCCTCTCCTTGAGCAGCACTTTTTGGGACTCGTCCAGCCTGAGCTTCAGGGCGGTGACTTTGGTGGCGTCCTCCTCCACGGCGCTGACGTCCTCCCAGAGCAGGCGGCTCCGCTCCTGGCGGCTGAAGGAGGCCCGGGGGCCCCGCTGCTCCCAGCTCTCCTCCTGCTTGCTCGTCAAGATGTTTTCCATCAGCTCCAGCTCCTGTGGCGCCGTGGGTGGCTCAGTACAGGGGACAGGGTGAGAGGGCTCCCCAGCCCCTACAGCATCCAGCCCTCACCCCATAACCAAGAGCACTCCATCCCCCGGGGATCCCCTAAGACTGATAGAGAGGGACTTGCCCTCCCAGGGGAGCTCCCACACATCACCACACTCTGCTGCCAGCTCCCTGCCATGCTGGAAATTTGGTATCCAAAAATTTAACACCAATTTATGACACCGATCTCACCCAGGACTGCCACATGGGTGACCTTCCACCAGGCGCTCTGAGCACCCAGTAAATGAGCAGCAGGGGGTTCCAGGGGACAGGATGTCCCTGGGGACCAAGTGTGGAGCTGTGGGGGGTGCTCACATTAGTGTCAGATTTGTCACTTAGCAGCTGTGCTGTCATGTGGATTGAACTGTCACAGCATGGCACCCCGAGCAGTGACTTCTGTGCTGTGACAGAGCTAACAGCAGCAGAGGAGGGATGGCTGCAGCAGCTGGGATAATCCCTGAGGTGGCTCTGGTGTGCTCCCCCCTTCTTCCTTCTCCTTCCTCAGCAAAAACCCCTGCCAGAAGCCCATATGGACACCCTGACAATCAAGCTGTGGTTGGGAAATGCCACCAGCACTGCCAATGCCACCATCCCCTGTACTGGCAGAGTGATTTTTGCCTTGTGCCTCCAAAGGGAAAACACCAGGAAAGGGAATGGTGCCAGTGCCAAGGTGATCTCACTGCATGGGGCTATGATGGCTCTGGATCTCCTCATGACACTGCTCTGAGGAGTCTGATCTCCCCCCAGCACAGTTCCAAGAGGGATCTGACAGCCCTGTACTTCTCCAAGAGGGGTCTGAGCCCAAAGTGCTGCCTGGAGCGGTCTGACACCCCCATACTAATCCAAGAGGGGTCTGACCACCCTCTACTGCTCTGAGAAGGGTCTGGCCCTCCCAGCCCTGCCCCAAGAGCAGTCCCCCCACACTGCCCATCTTTACAGGACCGGCAGTGCTGCTTTGGGGGTGCCCATGGGCAGCAGACAAGGATGAGGAGCTCCCCTGTTCCCCGGCTTGCCCGCACGCCCACCTTGGCTTTTTGGGGCACCTCAGCCCCCACATCCCGCACGGGTTCTTGCTCGGGGCCGGCGTCCCCCTCTGCTCCGTCGGCGGGCGGGCTGCCGGCGCTGCCCTGTGCCGGTGCCGGTGGCCGCGGCGGGCGCTCGTCGGGCCGCTCGCGGTCGCGGTCGCGGCGCAGGCTGGCCAGCTCCTTGGTGAGGGCCTCCAGCCGGTGCCGCAGCTGCCGCACCTCCTCCCGAGCCCGGTTGCGCTCGGCTCGCACCTTGCTCCACTTCTCACGCCAGTTGGCCGTGCAGTCCGACCACCAGCGCATCGTCTTCTCCATCTGCGCCGCCCGCGCCCGCGCCTCCTCCAGCTCCCGCAGCCGCAGCTCCTCCCGCCCTTCCCAGTCCCCTTCCAGCAGCGCCGGCGGGGGCCCGGGCGAGGGTGTCCCGCTGGGGGGGGACGGGGAGGGCTCGGGGGCCAGCAGGGCCAGGAGGGAGCCCCCCGGCAGCGGCGGGGAGCCGGCCAGGCGCGAGGCCCCGCTTTGGCTCATGGCGGGGCTCCCCTAGGGCATGGCCGTCACCGTCCTGCACCCGGGGACCTGCAGGAGACACGGGGGGTCAGCTGGGGACGGCGGCAGCTGGCTGGAGGGAAGCGCTGGCAGGGGCACGGTCCCTGGTTTTGGGGAGCGGCACGCTGAGTGATGAGATCCCTGGGATGGACCCTAGCCAGGTCCCCAGTGAGGACTCTGGCAATGTCCCCAGCCAGGTCCCCAGCTGGCAGCCAAGTGACCGCCCCAGCCAGATACCCAGTGAGGACACCAGGGAGGTCCTCAATGAGGACCACAGCCCAGAGCCCAGCCACTGGCATCTGGTCTCAGCTTGGCTCTGCAGACGCCTCTGCCAGCGCACCACAATGAAGGGAAGACATCTACATGTCATTCGCATGATGTCATCTGCATGAGGTCATCTGATGACATCATCATCTGTGAGCCTCCAAGACCATCCCTGGTGCTGGAGTTGGGGTACTCGGCTGCACCCCAACAGCCCCAGCGAGAGTTACAGCCTGGATCCGGCGCCAGCAAAGCAGGAACAGCTCCGGAAGGAGAGCCAGAGCTGCGGGATTGGCGCGGCGTGGCAGCAGGACGTGTGTCCCGGCAGCTGGATGTGCTCCCCGATGATGCCGCAACAAAGGGCCGGTGCCGAGTGTCCCCATCCCGGCATGGACCTCACATCCCGTCCTGGATCTCACACCCGGTGTGGCCAGGCAGGCAAACCGCCCCAGGAAACCTCAATGGGAGGCTGCTGCGCGTCCTAATGGGATAAGTACAGGGTCCAGCCGCGGCTGCCCGCAGCCCCGGCAGGTTTCTGGGACGGTGCAGCCCAGACCTGCTACTAAATCCGGCTGGGCTGGGAGAGCCAGTGCTGGAGCAGCGGGAAACGAGGCCGATGGCAGTTCTGGGACTTTCATGGGAAAAAGAACTAAATTTTCTGGTGATATTTGCTGAAATTGTGAAGTTTTGCTAAAACTCAGCACCAAGCCCAGGCCCGTGCTCTCCCGGCTGCTCCTGGAGGAATCCCAGGCATCGGCAGGACCCGGCACAAGCAGCGCCCACGGGAGCACAGACGGTGCACAGGCACCCACGCAAAACCCACGGAATGCATGCAGAGATCCGCCAACCATGCAGCACACACGGGGAGCACGAGTGGAGCACGAACATCCATGGGACACCCGCGGGAAGCACGCGTGGCTCACGGACGGCCCCGGAACACCCGCGGGAAGCACGCGTGGCTCACGGGCACGGGCGGATCGCGCCCCCTCCCCGCGGGCTCCCGGCGGGGCCGCCCCCCGCGCCTCCGCATTGGCGCCGGGCTCCGTCACTCACCGGCCGCGGCCCGGGCGGCGGGAGCCCCGCATTCCTCCGCTCCGCCGGAATTGCTCCCGGTCCGGCCGGGAGGCACCGCTCGGCCCGGCCCCGCCCGGTTCGCCACGGCCCCGCCCGCCCCGCCGCGGCCCGGCCCGGCCCGGCCCCTCACCCGCCAAAGTTTCTCGCAAGTTTCCCGGTGCCGCCGGTGCCGCCGCCCGCCCGCCCGGCCCGGCCCGGCCCGACCCGACCCGACCCGACCCGACCCGACCCGACCCGGCCCGGCCCGGCCCGGTCGCTCACCCGGCGGAGTCGGCGGCGGCGGTGCGGGCGGCCCGCGCGGGCCGGGGCGCTGCGGCCGAGTCTCCTCCTCCTCCTCCTCGCCCTCCTCCTCCTCCCCCCGCCGCCGCTCCCGCCCCCCGCCCGCGCCCGGGGGCCGGTCCCGGGCCGCGCTGCGTGTCCTGCCCCGTGGCACGGGCGTGGGGGCCGCACGCGTGGGGCTCCGGTGCTCGGGGGCTGCGGGCAGCCCTGCTCGGCGTGCCGGGCCTGGGGGCTCGGACAGCGGGGGCTCCCAAGGCTGGGACTCTGCCCGTGGCTGCTGCTGGGCTGCTCACACGTGTCTGCCCCGGGGCGTGGGGACCTGCGTGGGGACGCGGAGGGGGACGCGGGGCCCCCCGGGTGAGCGGTGGCCGCGCAGTGTCCGCATCCCCCCACATACCCGTGCTGGCTCCCTCCTGGCACAGCGGCAAAACCCCAAACCACCATTTTGCCCCTGTCTCTTTCCCTTTTGCTGGATGCCTTTCGGACAAAAAATTGAGAAATACTAGCGGCCAAGAGGGTTTGTGTTCCGCGGGACGTGGAATCGATGCCATTGGACACCAACAACTTTTTCTTCCCCAGGATCGAGCGAGGCAGGGAAAACCAAATCAAATTAAAGCAAAACTTCTTTCCAAGATCGGATTTTTTTTCCAGCTGGAAACGACCCCAAAAAGCTGGAGGCGAGGGATGCTTTCCTCTCCTACGCCCCTATCCCAGCGTCTTGTGCCAGGGGAACCGGCGCCGTCTCTTGCAGCCGGTGAAGCGATTTTGCAGGCGGTTTGGCCAGAGCTGCGGGTGCGTGGTTGCGGCTTTAACCCGCTCCCGGCACTAAAACAGGCAAAGTTTTTCCAGGCGTATCTTTACTGTTTGCTTGGACATGCGTGTCTTGGTGACACCAGGAGGCTCGAGGATGCATTGCAGCATCCTGGGATTTGCGGAGTTTACCTTTGCAAAAATCCAACCCCCTTGGTCTGGGGCGCGTCACCGAAAGATATGGCCAGTGACCCGCTGCTGTGGTCCAAGTATCATTGTCCTGGCATCCTTCTCCTCTAGTTCTGGGTTTCCAGGCTGGCCATGGCCAGCAGGCCCCCTTAAATCTGTTCCCAAGGAGCTCCCATTTGGGATAGGTCAGACTGAAGCAGATGGTTGCCCTACGTCATGAACTGAGAGCTAGAAATGTGGCAGGAGTGGCTGCAGGAGCTGGGCAAGCACAGCGTGGCACTGCTGCCCCACAATGAGCACTGGTGTGGCTGAGTCAACCCTGCTCCCTGCAACTCTGCTCATGGCCACATCCCTGCAGCTGGACCCGGCAGCCAAGATGAAGGACAAAATGAAGCCTTTTGGGGCAAACCTAATGATTTTGGGTAAAAAAAGACCTTCGTTCCCTCAGCTAGGCCAGCTGCCATTGCTGGAGGGCTGTGCTGTGGTGAGTGGGGGTGTCATGGAGTGTGGTGGCTCCATCCTGGCAATAGCATCAACTGTGGTATCACAGGATCAGACTATCTTGAGTTCAAAGGGACACTTAAGAAACACCGAGTCCGACTCCCTGCTCCTTGCAGGACAACGTGAAAGCAAACCATGTGACTAAGAACATCATGCAGACACTCCTTAACTCTGCCAGGCTTGGTGCCATGACCTCTTCTCTGGGGAGCCTGTCCCTGTATCTAACCACCTTCTCAGTGAAAAGCCTTTTCCTAATGCCCAAACTAGACTTCCCCTTCATTCCACCTCCCGTGTCCTTTCACAGAGAGTGGAGATCAGCCCCAGGAGTCCCTGGCACACCACATTTCCCAGGCAGGCTGGACACAGCTTGAGCTGCAGACACAGCGAGGATGCCAGGCACAGCTTGCACCGCGGGCATCCCGGACAGTTTGAGCACCCTGACACTCGGCACAGCACCGGGACTAAAAGCCGAATCACTGGGTGGGGGGAGCCGCTGCTGGGGAGCTGCAGCTCGGGACCCCGGGCTGCTGTGTCTCCTGGGGACCGCGGCTGCCCCCCTGCCCGTGGTGCCTCCGTTCAGCACTGGCCGCTGCTTGTCTTTAGCAGCGCGTTTGGATTGCCCGTGTGGGTCTCCTCCGGGGCTGCCGGGGGAGCCGGGCGCCTCTGGCCGGGCTCTGCTCCGCTCTGACACCCGCCGGGTGGTTGGTGCAGGTCCCGCTAGATGGCACAAGGATCGCAGGAATGGTCCCGCACCGGGAATATGCACACGCAGGGACGGCCGGTGGCGGTGAGCGGCGCCCAAGTGTCCCCTGACTAATGGGAGGGGACCTCTGACCCTCCTTGAGGAGCTGCCCCTGTGCATCTCACAAGGCACGGTCAAAAGCGGGAGATCTCCGGCTGCATACCCCAGGTCCGTTTGGTGCCAGCTCGGCTGCAGGCTGGCAGGAGTGGCTGTAAGGCTGGGGCATCCCCAAACCACCCCGACCCTGGGTTTTCAGCCACGACAGCATCACACCAGGAGCCCTCCCTCCAGCCCCGAATCCAGCGCAGGGGCGGAGGCTCCTGCAGCCCTGGGGCGGCGGGAAAATGGGTGAGCAGGGCTTTGTCTTGGCATCGGGCAGACGAGTTTGGGTGGAGGAGAGGATGGGAAGTGAGTAAGTTATACCCGTCTTTCCTCCCGCTCTCACAGGAAGGCAGAGCCAGGCAGAGCTCCTCAAGTCCAAACGCTTTCGGAGTTGAAGTAATCCAGCCTGTGGAAATAAATAGCCAGGACAAATTACAGGGACTAAATCCATCCGCTGGGGGCAGCGGGTCCTTCCTGAGCCCGCGGTGCATCCACATAAACCAGATATCACCTGGAAATGTTACTGGGGGTTTTCCTCTCCTGATTCCTGAGGTTTTGGAGCTGGACATCCCACTCTGCCTGCTGGAATGCAGACCAGCATCGCAGCACGGCAAACCCGCCTGTGGCGACACCAGGGTCACCACAGCCCCCCCGCTTGTCCCTGCAGGGTGAGCCAGGGGGGTGCGTTAGCTGGTGCGCCCGTTTCTGGCCCGGTGGCAGGGCACCGAGCACCACCGGACACGCTGCCCATCTCTGCCGAGTGACGTTTCCCTTTCTGGCTCCTTCCCGCTTCTGGACAGCGAAGGAAGCCTCTGGCCGTTGTTCTTTGTTCCAGGCACAAAGGGCAGCCAGCGCCGCCGCGTTCCCGTCAGTGCCGCCGGCATCCCGGACAAAGGCCCGTCCCGCCGGGGCTCTGTGTCCCCTCCCCGCAGCCCGCCCGGCCCCGCGGTGCCCCCGCTCACACGGGATGAGCTGTGCATGGCTCACCGCTCCGGCGGTGACTTCAGCTATTGACTGAGAGCCTGCGGGGTTGGTGAGGTGCCAAGTGCCCGGCTTTCCCCCCCTGAGCCCTACCGGGGGAGAGTCACATCCCAGCGCTTTCCGTGCCCGCTCTCCCCATCTCCAGATTTCGGGGTTTGTGCTGTGAGTCACTCTGGCTGCCGTACATCCACCTTGCTCCGGTATCCGGTGGTGCTTGGAAAACAATCACTCGGTGATTGCCTCCTGGCAGCGGGAGCACAGCATCGCTGGCTGGTCCCCAGGGAGCTAAACCTTCTGGAGACTGGTGGGACATGTTGGTTCTTGGCTAGCTGAGCCCACTGCTGGTGCCCAGGGGTCACCCTTTTCCCACCCTGCCTCACCAGGAGCAGGGTTGAAGCACTCCCCGGGGAGCACGGGTTGGGATCGAGCCTCCCACCCCCGCAGTGTCACAGCGCCGGGGCTGGCTCCATCCAGCACCTGGGCATGGGCAGGAGGGGGCCCGGCCCCTATAATCTTTGAATCCTTGAAAAGATTTCAAGGAGAAATGGTGCCATTTACCTTCCTGGACACCTTACCTGGCAGGAGCCAGGGCCGGGCTGCTGGAGGGGCTGTGCCATCCTTTTCTCCCCAGCAGAGGAGGCTTGGTGGCACCACGGTGCCTTCAAGCTTCAGACCAGGCTCCAGGGGCAAAGCCGTGGAATTGTAGCAAATGCTACAGATTTTGGGGAGACAAGCAGCCAGGAAAAACACTAAAACCAGGTGGGAAATGGAAGGTTTGGAGAAGACCTTGGCTCCATTTTGGGATCTGCTTTTGGGACTTGTCTGCTGGGGAGCTGATGAGCCCAGTTACTGCATCCCATGGGAGCATCCTCACCTGGTGCTCGTGCAGACAACTGCAGGGACCAATTTTTCCCCAGACTTCCCTGACACCACCGGGGAGTTTATTTGCAAAGCCCAGCCTAAACAAATAATCCTTGTTTATTGCTGTGCTTACGGGTTCGGGTTTTACTGCCCCGGCACCTGTTGTGTCGCTGCTATCGTTGAGGGAGAAATCCCGACGTGGGGTGGGGTGGACCCACCTCCCCACCGGATGTTTTTCCAGGAGGAAGGCCGAGGGAGGTGGAGCAGCAGCAAGGCAGGAGCACAAGCACCCACAGCCGCCCAGGTAGCTGAGGCACTCCCCTGGGATCACCACCCTCCGAGACTCCCCAGGCTGTCCTGGCATTGCTCAGCAAATTTGGATGAGAGATCTAGGTGCATCCCCTCCCACCAGCCCCCGTCTGCTTCCTCATCCTCATCCTCCTCCATCCACCGGCGCTGGGCTGAGCCCTGGTTATGGTGGCATTTTGCTGGGAGCACACAAGAGGCTTTGGGGGGGTCTGGGCACCGTGGCACCGCCGGGCAGTGGGGCTGGCACCGCTGGGCAGTGGGGCTGGCACCGCCGGGCAGTGGGGCTGGCAGCACTTGGCAGTGGGGCTGGCAGCACTTGGCAGTGGGGCTGGCACAGCCCTCGGCTGCAGACGGCGCCAGGGCTCCCCAGCCCACGCTTGTCTCCCTTGTTTGGCAGCCGCCCGGTGCGACGTGCCCTCTCCTGCCGCAGTCTGCCCATCCCCTCGCCCCGCCGCCGCGATCTGCTGGCACATTCCCTCCCTCCCGCCCGCCGCCGCAGCCTTGAGGAGCTTTTAGCAAGATTTCTGTATTTTAGAGGATTTTGTAAGTCTTAGCGTTCTTTTGAAGCTTTGAGAAAATTGAAGGGGTTTTAGGAACTTTAGGGCTTTTTGGGAACTTTTGGGGCTTTTAGAAACTTTTAAGAGGTTTAGAAACTCTTGGGGCTTTTAGTAATTTTTAGGGCTTTTAGGAACTTCAAAGATATTAAGGAACTTTTAGGGCTTATGGGGTTTTAGGGCATTTAGGATGCTGTAGGGTTTTGGGACATTTTAGGGCTTTAGGAGCTTTCAGGGCTTTCAGGATCTTTTAGGACTTTCAGGAACTTTAAGCATATTTAGGCACTTTAATGATTTAGGAGCTCTTAGGATTCTTAAGAAGTTGTAGGGCTTTCATAGGAATTCCCCAGTTAAAGCAATAAACCCTTATCAGGCCAGGTCCAAGGGCAAATGTCCCGTCCAAGAGACAACACAAGGATTTCCTCCCTCTTCGTGCTCAGGCAGAGTCTTTGAAGGTCTGTCGACTTACAGATAATCCCGACAACACCAGCAAGTGCAGGCGTTGACCTAAAAATAACTCCTGATAACATCGAATGCAGACAAAAGACTCTTTGTTCCAGGAACAGCAGCAAAAAATCTTTTCCTCGCTGGTCCAGGGGTCTGCACTTAGCTCCCCTCTCCAGGAGAGCCTAATTCTGTGTTTAACAGGGCTATTCCCGGGAGGCGGATTTATGGCGTTTCCCCAAGGAGCCGGTCGGGATGACCCGCAGTGGGAGGCTTGGCTCCCCGCGATGCTCCCGCGGCTCTGGCTGCTTGAGCGTGCGTTTGAGAGCTCGCCCAGCTCCCCGAGGCGTGGGGACGGCCGGACTTCAAAGGCAGCTCTGTTAGCCACGGTCCGGCCGCTTTAGCCACGCTCCGGCCATGTGAGCTGCTTCCCATGGGAGCCTCGTCCCGTGGCAGCCAGGGAAACTTGGAGCTGGAAATTAAACCAGGCAGTGGGGTGATGCAAACTGCGGGATGTCCCCTGCTCCAGGGATCCATGCAGCCACGGCACCTGTGGCGGCACAATCCTCGTGGATCAAGGTCCATCACCTTTCCTGCTGGAGAGGGAAGTTGTTTGCACCCTTCCCCCTGCAGAAAGAAAAGTCCCATTCAAGCCATTGAAAATATCTGCAAGAGCAACTATTTACCCAGGGCACTTCCCGGAGCTCTCCCCCCGCCCTGCTCCCTCCGCTCCCTGCGTCTCGGCTTTCTCCAGCCCGGCTGTTTCCCTGGGCACACACAAAGGGCTGGGTGCGGGCGCTGCAGGAGCAGCTTTACCCGCTCCAAGAGCGCTGCCTCCAGCCCCAGCTCCCACCGAGGGCCGGGGTGCCCGTCTCCAGCCTTGGGGTGGGTGCTGAGGGCGTTGGGGTCGCGTCCAGGCTCTGCACCCCACACCGCAGCCCACCTGCTCCAGGGGAGCGCTGCGCAACCCTCTCCTGGGATCTGGGCTCCTTGCCCCCCTCCTTTCCTCCCTCACGCCCTGCGGGGAGCGGGACAGGGGTCACCGGGACACTCCGTCCCGGCTGCTTTCCCATTAATTGTTATTTTTTAATCCCGTTGGCAGTCAGGCGTGCAGCCTGCTGGCTCCGCCGCTGGACGCCTGCCAGCCCGCAGCTGAAGGGCGACGGGACACGGCACGCCCGGCTGTCCCCAGCCGAGGTCCCCCAGCCCACGGTGGTGCCGGTGCCGGCCGGGCGGGGGACGCAGCCGCCCGGTGCTCCCGGCCCGGGCTCGCTGGGCAGGTGCCGTGACCGAGAGCAGCGGCCCCGCAGAGATCTCGGGGTCTCGCCGGGGGACGGGGCGGGGCCGCTGGTCCCGGGATATCGCTCTGAGCCGAGCCGGGCTGCGAGGGGCTGAGAGCCGCGCCGAGCTGAACCGAACCGGCCGAGCAGAACCGGGCAGGTGCCGTCACCGACGGCGGTGACCCCGCGGCTCCCGCAGGGATCGCGGGGGTCTCGGAGGGGTCGGTGCGGGGAGAACAGTCCCGGTACCGCCCCGCTGAGTCACCGTCCGCCGGGGGACGGGGCGGAGCGCTGCTCCCGGTCACGGCGCTCAGCGAGCCGCGCTGCGAGGTGTGCGGTGCTGCTGAGCCGAACCGTGCCGAGCCGTGCCAGCCCAGCCGAGCGGAGCCGTGCGGAGCCGGGCCGTGCCGGGCCGTGCCTGGCCGAGCCCGCCCCGACCCCAGGTATGCGGGCAACGGGTCGCGGTTGAGCCGGGACGAGGGAGGATCGCGGAGCCCGGTGTCCGCCGTGGGGGTCCCAGAGGCCGCGTTGAGGGGCGTTTGCCCGGCACCGGGAGCCGAGGGGATGCTGCGGCACTCCGGGCGCGGGCAGAGCGGCGGGACGGGAGTGAATGGGGTGGGCGCCAGCCGGGGCTGGGGGCTCCGCGCCGACGGTGGCACCGGGCAGCGCCCCGGCTTGCTCGGGCAGGGAGCACCTGGATGGATGGAGCGGAGGGGGTCTCTGTGGGGGCTCAGCGGCACCCCGCTCCGGGTGCGGGGCTCGGCGGTGGGGGTGATGCCCTGCCCGGGCTGGGCAGGGCCCGGGAAGTCTGCTCATGGCCGTGGTGCCAGTGATCTGCGAAACCAGCCTTTATCCCTGCTCCATGGAGCTCGCACTCGCCTGCCCCAGAGCCAGGCTGGATTTCTGGGCCATGGGGCCACAAAGCCCCCGGAGCTGCCCGGGACCGGCGGCTCCGCGCTGCTGCCAGCGGCAGAGCTGAGCTCCACGAAGCTCCGGCTGTCGGCCGGTGTGTGGCCATTGCTTCCCACTTTATGGGAGCCAGCAGCGCACCTCATTCCTTCCTCTCTTCCCTCCCGGCGGAGGGTGCAGCATCCCGTGGGATCGCCGGCATGTCTCGACAGGGTGATCTCCCTTCCCTAAAATGCCTTTTGGGGGGATTCCTTCTCCAACATCCCAGTTTGCTGCTGCCGGTCCTGGCATGTCGCTGCGGGATATGGGATGTAGGATGCTTGGGGTGGTCTCTACCCGCTGTCTGTGCTGCCCCTCCAGAGAGACCAGCAAAACTCAGTGAGACCAGCTGGAGAATCGAAATGAAGTCTCCTGGAATAACCTCCTGGCAGCAAGTCCGAATGGCTGTTGTGGAGGGAAGGCAGCCAAAGCTCATTTCATGGTCTGAGGGCTGCAGTAACCTCCCCACCCCCCACCTCACCCCCCCACAAGCTCCACCACCAGCAGGGAGCCAGGAGTGTTTCAGAGATGGGCGGGGGGCAAATCCTTTGAGCCCCGGACTGCAGCCACAGTGGGGTTTGCCGTGTCCCTTGTTGGGTTTGCAGCTCCCACGTGAATTAAGCCAAGGCCTGAAAATGCTGCATACTTGGTTGCAGTCCAGCTCTTAATCCTGAGGCCTGGGGGCTGCTATTTGCAGAGGAACAGGTTTGGAGCAACTGTGTGTTGGCTGAACGGGGATCCCCGGGGTTGGCCATCCCTGCACCTTGCGGTGGCACCCGTGGGTGCAGGGCAGAGCTCTGTGGTTCACAGACAGCAGGCTGGGTCGCTCCCAGCGTGCCAATGTCTGCACGGGACCAGCTGGGCTCAGCCTGCTGGCGCCTGCTTTTCAGGAGCACTTGGACTCACCAGCTCCTTTCCCGTCAGCCCACCCGACAGCTGGGCTTTGGCAGGAATCTGGGAGGCCCACAGTCTGTTACCTGGTTCCTTGGGTGCTGCAGACTTTGCCCTCACTAGGCTCCAGCACCTTGTGTTCTGTGCCAAATACCTGGGAACCTGATTTGGGGTGGTCCTGAGCTACTTTGCACTGCTCTGCACCTGCCTTCCCTGGCACCTGCAGCACAGGCAGGCGATGAGGACCTTGCTCATGTGAAGACCTGGGAGTGAACAGGGTGTTTTGGGAGCCATTTGAAACCCAAGGGAGTGAACAGGGTGTTTTGGGAGCCATTTGAAACCCAAGGGAATGATTTGGAAGGGGGATGTGCAGGAGGAGAAATGGGGTTGCTCTCACAGAAGACTGTGTGGTGGGAGTGTGTGGCAGGGACAACTGTCTGTAGCCCTGTGGCCAGAGGTGTCCTTGCACTGTGTTGTAAGTGTGTCACGTCAGGCTCAGTCCAGTGCAGGTGCACCTGGTCCTTTGCAGAGTGTGTGGCTGCTGCTGAAGCCACAAGGCTTCGTGTGCCGCCGAGCCAGGTGCTGTGTTGCCCTGGCACTGGAGGAAGTGCTGGGTTAGTTCGCTGTGGTACTTCTGTTTGTGGTGAATTTTAGGAAATGGAAATTTTTAAGAAAGTTTTGAATGTCAAGACCCAGCTCTAAGCAAACGCTCCGTCCCAGGAGCCCCAGGCACTGGCAGGAGCCTGTGCCAGCCTCCCCTTGGTTCTCCCCACCGTTGTGGGGGAGGGATGCCAGCCTTTGTGGGAAGGGATGCCAGCCTTTGTGGGAAGGGATGGCTGCCAGTGGCTGGCAAAGAACAGATCTGGCGGGGAGTTGTGCCGTTCCCGTGGGAATCACCATCAGATCTGGTTTCATCCTGTTGGCAAGACTCATCTTGAAGGTGCTGGGTGTTCTGTGCAGTGCCATGGCCCGGGAAAAGCTGAAGCACCCCATGGCACAGCTTGGCACTGCCGGGCTGCTGGCACAGTGCAGCTGCCCCTCGACTCCCTGGGCATTAGCCAAGCCCACTGGTGCTGGGAATCACATGCCAACGCCATGAATAACGTGTGGCTGGGCATGCACCACTGGCCAAGGACAAGGGCACTTTGTGAAGCACTCAGATATTGACACTGGAGCATCCCTTTGCAGGGGGGACCCCCATGGGGTTCTCACATCCTGTACAGCTCCAGACCCAGGGTACATTATTTTTGGTCCCTACCATGGGGGGCTGGTTGCCCAAAGCTGTTTTGCATCTCCAGGAGCCCGTCCAGGCTTGCCTCTCGGTGCCACAGTTTCCTCATCATGCTGCTGAGTGGCTGCCTGAGTAACCAGTATGGTGATGAGCTTCTGACTCACTCACATCTCGAGGAACAGAGGAACTTTCCTAACGGAGCTGGAAGGAAAACAGATAAAAGCTCCTGGATCTCCCTGCTTCCGCTGTTTGTTTGAGTCATCGGAGCATCTTCCCTTCTCCTTGGGAAAAACGTCATGTCCAAAAGCCACGTGCCACCTCCAAAAATTTAAATGCCTGCTGCCAAGTCACCCAGAAGGCAGTAAGGTGGTAGTAAATACCTTTTGTTTGTGGGGTTTTAAGTCTTTTTTCCCCCTCCCTCCATTCACCTAAGGTTTAGAGACCTCAATGTAATGCTTTGGCTTCTCTTCCCAAGGCCAGTACCTTAATGTTGATGGGAGGATAAGAACTAGTGCCCAGCAATAAGCCTCCCTCTCTGCTGATAAGGGAGCCTGCTCCAAGCTGTGCAGCCCTGGCAGAGTGTCTGCCACCTCTTTGTACATAATCTGGTTGATTTTGAGGCCAAGCCAGGAATTTTTCCCCATCCAGGTATGGGAAGATGACGAGGCAGGATTCAGCCCTGACGAGAACCCAGCACATCCTGCTCCCTTTGCTGTGCTTGTTGCCAGCGTGGATGGAGGCCGTGGTTTCTCACCGTGAAACCATTTTCAGGGGATTTTCTCTTGCTATTGTTCAGCTCAGGAAGCGGCAATCAGGGTCGGGCCAGCGGGAGCACACAGGGCTCAGAGGGGAAATACCGGCTCCCCCACCCTCCTTCCCACAGGGATTTCTGGTCCCAGTTGAGTAACGGCTGAAAGGGGCTGATCCTCTCCTCCAGCCATCCCAATTAAACCTTCAAGATGTCAGCACAGTGGGATGGGCTGAGGCCTCATTAGGATTCAGCATTCCCCATCCAGAGGCGATGCTTTATTGGCCTGCCAGCTCTGTGCTGCCTCAGCCTGGCTGGCATTCGCGGGAAGCTCCGTTGCTTTTAAGTGATCCAGGTGTTTTCCATCACCCACAGCGTTTTGCCACCCCAGGTCCGTGTTTTTTAGATATATATGCGAGATTCCTGAGTGTGTGGCGAGGCACTGGGGTGCCAGCCCCATCCAAATCATGTCTGTGCCATACCCTCCCAGGCCACACTGGGAGACCTCGTTAGTGTCACTTAGTTACAGCCGCGGCAGCAGGTTAATTAACAACCCGAAGCCCCCATCTGCTGATGGTAAATTGCCACAAGAAACAGGGGGAAGGATGTGGAGTGGGCTGTACACCCATGCAGGATCTGTGCTGGCTAGAGAAACTTCCAGAAAAGCCTGTGCTGGTGGGAGAAATCTGCTAATGAGAAATTGAGCATCTGATGACCCTTGAGCATCTGGGAGAGCTGTAAAGGCTTTACAGGTGATGCTGGTTGGTGCCCCAGCACCAACTCACAGCAGACAAAACAGTTTTGGCCTCTTGGTGGGTTTTGGGGGGCTGTTTGAGAGCAGTGCAGGAGTGGGTGCAGCAGTGGCCAACAGTGCTGGCTTCACTTTGGGCATTGATGAGTGTTGGGCTGGGCCAGCTGCTCCGGCAGCCCCCACCAACGCTGTCCCACCCTGGGGGACTTCTGCTGATTGCCAGACCCTGGCAGGGTGTGTCCCATGGTTGAAGTGACAGCAGGGCGAGGAGGAGGTGACACTTGGTGCATGCTAGCTGAGCTGGAGGTGCAGTTTGTGGCCTGTGGCAGGCAGAAAGCACAATGAAAAAGGCTGTATGTGTGAAGGCGGTGGCTGGGTGAGTGCAGGGATGTGGCTGCACTTGAGGGTGCTCAGTGCTGGCCTGGGTGTAGGTCACAGAAGCCCTTCCTCGTGCAAAGACAAAGAAAAAGGTGGTGGAGCAGAGAGCCAGCTGAAGGGATGGGCAAAGGGGCTGTGCAGGGTGTGGCCCAGCTGGTTGTGAGCAGCAGATTTGGGCAGCCGTGGCTGCTGTGCTGGCATTGCCAGGATGTGCCTGGGAGAGCCTGTTTCTGCAGGCTGAAATGGTGAAGTGGTTTGCAACGTGCTCAGCGGCTCAGCTAATCTGCAGGAGCTGAAAACATCCAAGAAAATAATTTCAGGGCTGGTGAATTAGGAAACCACAGTTTCCTTCTGTTCCTATCATTTATGATAACGAGTCAGGGTGTTAACTGAGATGTGGAGCTGGGAGCGGAAGAGGGGACCCCTCCTGTGTGGACTCTTGGGCTGGAGTGGTGGGGCACCCTCTCCGTGCTGAGAGCTCAGGGGCTTCCAGCCTCTGCCATCCTTCCAGCCCACAGCCAGCTTGGATGCCCAGTGCTCCTGGCTCCTCCTGGAGGCAGAGGCAACAGGGAGCTGGCTGTGACACTGGCTGGTGTCCCACCTGCACAGCCTTTGCTCTCATGGCATGGGGGATACTCAAATACTCATGTGGCCCCTTCCCTTTGTACCCTTTCAGGCTCTGCTGTCTCCTTGAAGGCCAAGCCAAGGCAGAGAGCTGCCCGGGATGAAGGTCCTCTTCCTGCTCCTCCTCTCCCTCCTCCAAGGTAGACTGTCCTGCCTTGGGATGGTGAGCTGGGTTTGGGCTGCTGGGAGTAACTGGCAGCCCCAAAACGTTGGCATGAGATGTGTGCAGCCAAGGCTTCCACAGAAGTAAACATCTCCTAGGATGATGTGCCTCTGGTGGGTCCCTTGGGCAGAATGTGTCCTTTCCAGGGAGAGGAGGTGGCCTCCATCCATCCCTCCTGGAAATGGACAGATCCTCTCTCAGTGTCTGCTTATGTGGGTGCTGGCACATGGGAGAGGGTGTCCCTGCAAGACAGGAGGTCCTGTTGCCCAAAGGACCCTGGCAGACCCTGGCAGCGTGGCTGTGACACTGGGGACGTGGCTGGTGTCACTCAGCCTGCAGGACAGGGTTGGAATAACTGGGGTGGAGAGCCTGGCATGCCACGTGTGACAGCTGCTGCAGGGCTGGGGTGTTTGCAGGGCCGTGCCTGCAGCTGATCTGCTGTCTCTGTGTGCTCGTACAATGCAGGGGTGGGAGCCAGTGGCCACAGGGAAGAGGATTTTCGCTTCTGTGGTGACCGAAACCAGACCCAGGAGAGCTCTGCCATCTACGAGCACAACTCCGCCAACATCTCCATCGAGAACACGGCCCAGGCCCTGATCATAAAAAGCCCCTTTTTGCCAAGCAGGACAAACTCCTCCTACAACTACAGTTTGCCCTCCACCTTGGGCAGGTACCGCTTCTGCCTCTACTGGTTTGAGTCCAACAGGACCCTGCAGCTGGTGTATGGGAAGCAGAGCATCCGCCTGGGCGGGGACACATCCAGCAGCATCCCCTGGGGACAGGAGAGTCAGAAGGCTGAAAGAACCAGAGCCAACATCTTCAATGTGTCCTATATCATGAAGGGTGGGAAGAACACCTCCCTGGATGCTAAAGCTGAATACTCTTTCCCTGGTAAATGCAATTTAATGTTATTTTAAGGAAATTAAAGGGTTCTTTTATCCCCAGCCTGTTCCCTAGGCATCATCAGAGTACTGGTTGTTTCCCAGAGTGTGGTTTAGCTTGGTGATGTGAAGAGAGCTGAAGGGTGATTGAAGGGGACGTAGGTTTTCTTGAAGGAGCCCAAAGACAGGCCTGGTACCCAGCATCCTTGAAGGTGGAGATTTTCAAAACGCTGCCTAAAATCCCCGAAAACTGAGGTCTTTGCAGTGGTTTCTCAGGGTCCAGTCTCCACCATGACATCCCCATGGCCTCAGTGGGAGCTGAGTTGTGGGTGGCAGGAAAGCCCTGTGGGTTGGGGTGACTATCAGCTTTCCTGGCTTGGGATCACCTTGAAGCCCTCTACTTTGTGTTCCCACCAGGGCTCTGCCGGTTAGTTTGGGGCAAAAGGAAGCCAATTCTGCCCATGCATTTCATGGCATTTCCTTTCCCCCAGCCTCCCCAGGGAGCATGCCTGTGCGGGAGCAGGATGTGCAGAAGCAGCTGAGTGCCCTGGACAGCCTCATTGCCCAGCCCCTGGCAGCAGCCCCGGGGGCCAGGGAGCAGCAGAGGCTCCGGCGGTGAGTTCCCAGCTCATCCCATTCCTGCTGCTGCCAATGCCCGCCTGCTGCACCCAGCTGACTGTGCCCCTTCCCCAGCAGCCAACTTGGGGAGCTGGAGAAGATGCTGGCCAAGGTGGAGCTGGAAGGGCAGAACCAGACCTTTGGGGAGGCCACTGTGCATGCCACCGTCCTGAGGGTCCAGCCCAGCCGGGCTCCTCAGCCCCTCACCTTTTCTTCCCAGAGAGAGGTGGGTCCTGCAAAGTCTGCCCTGGTGCTCTTGGCCCATCACGCTCTCTACACCTCTTTCCTGATGAGTCTTTCTTTGCAGGAGAGTGGAGAGGTCCAGGGATTCACAGTGGACCTGCCAAGGAGCCTGTTCACCATGGTGAAGGAGAGGGAGGAGGTGGTGGAGCACAGGGTGCTCCTCATGGACATCAACAGGCAGACCATGTTCCAGGTAATGCCCACGTGAATGCTGTGCTGGGTGTCCTGGGCTGCAGGGCTGCCACCAGACCAGGTGCTGGTGCTCACTGGGAGAAAGTGCCTCAAAGATGAGCTAAAAGCTTGATGGGTAAAGTCACGGGACCTTCTTCTTGGGCACTCTGCTTCACACCTGGCTGCTCTCCCTTCCCACACTGCCACTGCCTCCTCTTCTCCCACAGGATGAGAACAGCAGCCATGTCCTGGGTGACAAGGTGGTCAGCATCTCCCTGGTGGACACAGTGGTGGCCAACCTCTCCGAGCCAGTGGTCCTCACTTTCTTCCATGGCCAGCTGCCGGTAGGTGGGGAACAGCCTCATGGAGCCTGATCCCACCAGGAATGGAGGGGCAAGGAGGGCTCAGCCCTGCCAGCTTAGGGTGGGCTCACAATGCAGCAGGTCCATGCCCATGGCCTGCTGTGTCTCCTGGGGCTGTATCACAATCATGGCTTGACTGTGTGCACTGGTGCTGGCACTGCCCTCCCCTCTCCAGGAGATGCCTCATGGCAGATGTGTCACATCCAGCACTGTCACCAGGCCTGGGGCACACTGTGTTAGCAGGCCCTTGGCTCATCATGGCTCTGTCAGGTGCCTGCTCAAAGCTGAACCCTTTGTTTGGAAAAGAGGATCTGGAAGGAGGTATCTGCTCCATCAGTTGTTAACACTGTGGTCTCTGCCTGGAGCCCCCTCCCATCGCAGGGGCAGTCTGGTTTGTCCAAGTCATAGTTTATCTCCTGAGACCATCTTGTCTCCTGCTCCATGTTGTCCCCTATCAAAAGTGCTGGGCAGGCAACAAACCCACAGCTACATCCTGACCAGGGCCTGTGGTTTTGTCGTTGCAGAGGAACGTGACCCCACTGTGCGTCTTCTGGCAGGAGGACACCTCTGGTGAGTGCCCCTGCCCTTGGGAGTGAAGTCAGGCCCTTTTTCCAAGGTACCACAGCCCCACCAGCAGGGTGAAGGTTGCTCTGCACCTCCCTTCCTCACTCCATCTTCATAAGCCATCCCCACAGGGTGATGTCAGTTTTTTCCCTCCAGAGCTAACCTAGGAGCTTTCCCCTTCCCTAGGGATGGGTTCCTGTGCTGAGGGGGCTATTTGAGTATGTGTGCTTGGCCTGGGACAAGCTGGGACCCCCCACTCTTGTTCTCCCTCTGTCCATGGACACCTTGCCCTGAAGATCCTTCAGGCCATGGCAGATGTTCCTGGGCTCACCGGATGCTCTCCCTTTCTCTTGCACAGCCAGTTCTGGGAGCTGGGACAGCTATGGGTGTACCACAGTGACAGGGAGCAGCCAGACCGAGTGCAGGTGCAACCACCTCACCTACTTTGCTGTGCTCATGGTGGGTAGCACCTTCCTTCAGATCCCTCACATAATTCCCAGTGGTGCTCTTCCTCACCATCTCTCATTCCTCCTCTTCCTCAGGTTTCCTCTCCAGACATCACCTCTGTGCACAGGAATTACCTGAGTATCATAAGCTACGTTGGCTGCCTGATCTCGGCTTTGGCTTCCATTTGCACCATTTTCTTCCTCTACTTCAGGTACAGACTGATGGTTCACCCCACACTCCCTGTCTGTGTCCTGTCCCTGGCCATGAACCCCTGGGTGGGCACAAGCTCTCCAAGCAGTGGGTGGCCTGGATAGAAGCATCATGAAGGAGCCTTGTTTGAAGAAAGCAGAGTTCTCCTGTTCAGGATCCACCCTCTCTGTCAGGTCTTCTGCTGGATGCTCAGAAGCACCAGCTCTTTTCAAAGAGTTTGGAAAATCTTCTTGATTTTTATGGACGCAGCAAGCAGAATTCTGCATAGATTTTTTCAAGGACCTGGAGGAGAATATGAGTGTCTTCTCCTGAGTCATGTCACTGATCCTAAGTGGATGATTCAGACCTGAAATCTTAGAATCATAAAAAATATAGAATGATTTGGGTTGGAAGGGACTGAAAGATCATTCATTTCCAACCTCCCTGCCCTGGGGCAGGGACACCTTCCACTACACCAGATTGCTCAGAACTCCATCCAACCTGGCCTTGAACAATTCCAGGGATGGGCCAGCCACAACTTCTCGGGGCAACCTGTGCCAGGGCCTCACCATCCTCCCAGGGAAGAATTTCTTCTGAGTATCTAAACTAAACCTGCCCTCAGAGTGAAGCCATTCCCCCTTGTCCTGTCACCCCATACCCTTGTTCAAAGTCCCTTTCCAGCTTTCTTTAGGCACTGGAAGGTGCTTTAAGGTCTCTCTGGAGCCTTCTCCAGGCTGCAGAAGCCAAACTCACTCAGGAGTCTCCACAGGAAAAGTGCTTCAGCCCTCTGAGCATCTCCAATGCAGGGATGGGTGGTCTCTCAGTGGGGCTGGTCTCTCAGCCCCTGGCACTACCAAAAGGTCTCCTTGCTCTTCTGCTGGGGCAAGCTGCCCCGTGCAGGGCTGTGGAGTGCCACTGGTGCTGGCCAGGCACAGGGGTGAGTTCTGCTCCCTTTGATTCTCCAGAAGCAAACAGCGAGACCAGATCACCAGCATGCACATCCACATGAACCTGCTGGCTGCCATCTTCCTCCTGGACATCACCTTCCTCCTCTCTGAGCACTTGGCTGCCAGCGGCAACGAGGCCATCTGCAGAGCTGGGGGGCTGTTTCTGCACTTCTCACTCCTGAGCTGCCTCACCTGGATGGGCATTGAGGGCTACAACCTCTACAGGCTTGTGATCGAAGTCTTCAACGCCTACCACGACCACTTCCTGCTCAAGCTCTGCCTGGTTGGCTGGGGTGAGCCTGGGGGGTCAGGGATCCCCTGAGGGCATGGGGTGGAGGAGCACTGGGGTGGGTCTGTCCCACTGGATACGATCCTGGATGGGGATGGAGACACTGCTGTGGGGGAGCAGCTGTCTGCCAAGAGGAGACTGGAAGGCTGAGAGCAGAAGCTGGTGCTAAAGCAAAGGTGGGTCATCCTGGGGGATCACCCAGCAATGGAGACCTGTGAGAGCCCCCACCTGGGATCTTTAAATCATAATAGGATCCTTTCTGAAAGAACCATCCAGGACAGCCCAGGGCTGGATGCAGGAAGTGCCCATGCTTCTCTGGGCTGGAGGTCATGGCAGGATGATCTTGTGATCTTGTGATGGCCTAAACCTCCCCATCCCTGGGAGGCCCCCAGCCAGGGCCAGCACAGCACCACTCCCTCCAGGCTGGGGCTTATGCCACGTGCCCTTGCTGTGTGTTCCATCCCTGGTTTCCCTTTGGGAGGGAGGATGTTGGCTTGTGCTCTGTGCAGGGAGAAAGGGCCAGCAAGTCCTTCCAGAAGGTCCAAAGGCCAGGAGTAGGGCAGCCACTTCACTCTGCTCTTTCCACCCAGGGCTGCCCATCTTCTGCGTGGTGACCATCCTCCTGGCTAGCTGGACGAACTACGGCCCCGTCTCCATTCCCATCTACGAATCCATTGATGGCAGAACCACCAATGCAACCATGTGAGTCATGGCACATGGGTCACCTGGTCTCTGGCCATAGGTAAAGTCAGCTGGCTAAACCTTCACCATGGCCTGGGGCTTTTCTGGGGCTCTGTGCCAGGGGGATCCCCTCCCCGGGTGCTGGGCCGGCACCACCCTTCTGTGCTTCTCCCAGCCCCTCCTTGTGACCCTGTGGGCGGACACAGAGTAACCTTCTGCCCTTTTCCTCCCTCCAGATGCTGGATCACGAGCCCCCTGGTCCATAACGCCGTGAACCTGGGTTTCTTCAGCCTGGTGTTCCTCTTCAACTCGGTCATGCTGGGGGCCATGGTACGGGAGATCCTCCGGCAGAACAAAAAAGGTCACAAGCTCAAGCATGTCCTGGCCCTCTTCGGGCTGAGCATCCTGCTGGGCATCCCCTGGGCACTGATCTTCTTCTCCTTCACCTCTGGTGTGTTCTGCCTTGTCTCCCTCTACATCTTCACCATCATCAACTCCCTCCAAGGTGAGCCTGTGACTCTGGGCTCCTCTGAAGAGCACCAGGATTGTCACGGGTTGTTGGTGGGGTGGTGACGGTGTGCACGAGGAGCTCTGGCAGCCTGGGTGGCTCTCTCTCTACCGTGCTTTGTCCCTCAAGGGGGCTCACCCACGCTTCCTCTCCCCTCTGCCAGGTTTCCTCATCTTCCTCTGGTACTGGACCATGGTGCTGCAGGCGAGGAAGTCCCCTGACTCCCAGAGCAGCTCTGACAGTGCCAAGCTGCAGCCCAGCAGCAGCTGAGCCCCGTGGGGGCCGTGCTGTGCCAGAGCTCCCCATGCCAAGGACGGCCACAAGAAGGACCACACCATCTGCTTTGCTACTGCACTTGCCCTGTAGTGCCACAGGGAGCCCAGGGACCCACAGTGAGGCCAGCCACCCCCCCCCCTCGGCTGGCTCCTTCCCCAATTTTCTCATCCTGACTGGCTTGGCACTGTTGGGGCAGGAGGGAAGGAGGGAGGGATGGAGGGAGGGATGCTTACTTGGGCAGTGGGGGCTGTAAAAAGTGGAAGGGGCAGGGACAGGGTCCCTAGTGCCTTTGGGTGTCCCCTCCCATGTCCTGAGGCCAGGAGTGATGGGTGGGGAAGGTCCAGTTTTCAGCCCTTGCTGATGGTCACCATCAGGCTCCTTCCCCAGAGAAGACAGAATGATTCTGCCCCTGCCACACTCTCAGGCAGCTGAAATAATCTATTTTTGTTATTTTGTTGAATGTCTATTTTTGGGTGATGTAGGAGTTCAGTGAGCATGCCTGCACACCAGATTTGTGCCCATTAAAGTTGTTTTTCTCTGAGTGTGGCTCACTGGGGTCTCTGCTTGGTGCCTTGGTGGGCTCTCCAATGGGATCCATCTCTCATCTGGGTTATCCCATTTCTGGGACAGGACCCAGCACTTCACCCTGGAGGGTCCTGCCGAGGATAGTGGGACTGATAATGGTGCTCCTGGCAGAGCCCTGGCTGCCTGGTGCTGCGGGGGTTATGGAGGGAGGTACCACGGCTTGGGAAGTCTCCAGGGACTGTCACCCCCCAGCAGAAAGGGAGGCTGGTGGAGGACAGGGATCCAAAGAGGGAGACATCAGATGATGGGAATCATCCCCTCACTGGCTGTGGGGCCAGGCAGAATCTGGCTGTCCTGGCTGTGCCTCTTGCAAACACAGCACCACATTTCCCATCCCACCACCCCCCTTCCAGCTGGCTGCGGATCATCCCCCTCCACCCAGCTGGGGCAGGAAGGGGACGTTTCATCCTGGAGGCTTGTGGTGGTGCCCAGTTTAGGATGAGGATGCTCCAGCATTTGCTGGGCTGCTTAGGGCCATCAACCCCTGGGCAGGAGTGTGGCGAGAAAGGGAAAGAGAAAAGCCCTGAGCTGGTGACAGGCAGGAGCCGGGCGGAAAGGCTGCGGCTCCGGCGGTTGCTGCTGCTGCTGAGAGCTGGGAGGGACAGGAGGTCACTTGCCAGCCCACAGGAAGATGTGAGGGGCTCCTTTGAGGGAAATGAGGAACAGCTCTTACCTCAGAAGTGGCCACAAGCCTTGGGGCAGCCTGGGGAGGAGCAGAGCTGCTGGGCCAAGGGGAGCAGAGCGTGGTGGGATGGCCAAGGGCAGCCAGGAGACCCCACAAAGTGGCACAAGCTTGTTCCTGGGCACTGTCCTGCTGCTCCTGCTGCTGCCTGGTGAGTGGCACCCTCAGCACTGGGGGTGGGTGGGCTTTGTGGGAAGGGTTTCCCATGGGAAGATGTTCACCAAAAGACCAAGTGGGGATTTCATCCTGAAACGTGGACAGGCCAGAGGGGAGCATCCCCACAGGGATGTGCAGAGGTGAGCAGAGTTGGGGGCTTTGTTGCTGGGGGCTTTTTTAAAACCTGGGATCAGCAGTCCAGGGTCTCCTTTGTGAGCCCCTCTGGACACGGTGGTTTTGCCCTCACCACCTCCGATCCCTGTCCAGGTGTTTTTGAAGCCTACATAACTGCAGGACTCCTCTTTTAAAACCTGGCAGCTGCCAGACTCTCCTGTCTTCTCCTCCCCTTTCCCTCTGGACAGAGGGAGGGCTGACCCGAGATTTTGGTGTTTCCCCCCCTTTCTCCATATCCCCCTCTTCCAGATGTTGCCGAAGGACAGGACAGCTGTTCTGGTGAGTGTCCCCTCCCACTCCCACCCGTGCTCCCAGTGCCCACCCGGTGCTGTGGTGCCCCGTGGTCACCTGTTGCCCCCTGCCCAGACCTGCATCGGGGTGATCAGCACCGTGAGTGCTGCAATGTGGTGCTGGAGCAGCAGAGCCCAGGCAGCAGCAGCCGAGTGCTCCTCCTGTCCCAGCACTGCCCGGAGCTGTGGCGCTCCGAGAGCCGCGCCTGCGCCTGCCTGAGGGAGCGCTGGCTCAGGTAGGGGCAGGGCTGGCCAGGACAGGGCTTGTGGGCTCAGTGCCCATGTCCCCCTGTCCCACAGCCCCCCTTGTCCCACAGGCTGCTGCAGTCAGGGCGGCACAGTTGGCTGGCTGGGCTCAAGACTCTGCTCCTCAATGTCAGCAGGGCTGTCACCCGTGATGTTCTCATCACCTTCTCCCCCACAGAGGTGAGGTGTGCCTCTCCCTCTCCCTTGCTTGGAAGATCCCACACCTTCCAAGCAGCCCTCAGCCCCTGCCCCAGGGTGTGGTGTGCCCTGCTGTGCTCTTCCTCCTCCCTGTGGGGTTGCATCATGGGCCCACATCAACATCAACATCCCTTGGCAAGGAGACACTGAAGTGGTGCTTGGGAGGACAGAGCCCTCCCCAGGAGCCATCCCAGCAGACCAGGAGGTCAGGGGGAGCGTGAGGTAGGAAAGGAGGAGAGACAGGTGTGACCTTGTGCCTCCTGCCCACCCAGAGGCTCTCCCAGGCTCTGACTGTCCCAGGGGATCATGTGTGGGTGATGGTGGGTAGAGAATCCGCTGGGTCCCACTTCCAGCTCTGCCCCCATGGATGCTGAGTGCTGGGAATGAGATTTTTCCCTTCTGCCCTCAGGGCTCCTGCCAATGTTGCTGAGCAAACCCACCTGGGCAGGGCTGAATTTGTGTCTGGAGCAGGACTGGTGGGTTCTGAAAGGAGATGTGACCCGGCAGCAACAACCTCTCACTGTTCTCTGCTGCAGGGCCCCAGCAGGCTGAACACCACAGAGAAAGGGAAGGCAGGTAAAATCCACCTCCCCAGGGAGATATTCCGCTCCCTGAGCAGCCAAACAGTGCGTGTGGTGGTGACAGTCCTCAATATCCAGCAGCTGGGCATGTTCAAGGTACAGGCTGGCACTGCCAGCATCCTTCCTGCTGCCCCCAGCCCCTGCCGCCCACCAGCCCAGCCTTGCAGCGTTTCCCCTCCGCAGGAAATCAACCAGACAGGGCAGGTCCTGGACAACACCGTGGTGGGCATCACGGTGGGAGAGAGCAGCATCTCGGGGCTGCGGGAGCCCGTGCAGCTCACCTTCGCCCACAGGGAGCTGCCCCAGGCGAGTCAGCCCGGTCTGCCCTCCCCCTCCCCTCCAGTACCCCTCCCCGGGGCAGGGGCTGATGCTGCTCTCCCCATGCGGGGCTGACGCTGCTCTCCCCATGCGGGGCTGACGCTCTCTCCCCACGCAGGGCGTCACCCCCCGATGCGTGTTCTGGGATGCCCGCAAAGGTGCGCGCTGCTCGGGGCAGGTGTGGGGCGGGGCACCGGCGCTGTCCCAGCGCTCACAGCCGCTCCCCCGGGCCTCTTGCAGGGCAGGCAGGAGGCTGGCGGAGCAGTGGATGTCTCACACAGCCCGGGGACAAGGGGACAGTCTGCTCCTGTGACCATCTCACCTTCTTCACTCTCCTGCTGGTGACGATCCCACTTCCTGCAGCTCTTGCTTGTGCTCTGGCAGTGCTGCCTGCCCACTTTTGTGGCCCCTTGGGTATCATCAGTAGCCTCACAGGGACAATTACAGCTCTTCTCAGGCAAGGCAGGGTCCCAAAACCGAGCCCAGCCCCAGCTCAGGAGGGCAGCAGCAGATCAGCTGAGCAGGGCAGGCTGGAAAAGGCCCCAGCTTTGTGCAGGCTCTGTCAGAACAAGGCTTGAGGTCCCAGATCCTGGTGGAGACTCCCAGGAGGGTGCTCACAGGGGTCCACTTCACCACACCTCACCCCACCTCAGAGCATCTCCTCTGAGTCAGCACTGCCCTGCTTCCCCCGAAGATCTTCTGGGGGCTGGTATGGGGTCTGTGCAGCAGCCCACTGGGCCTACCAGCCCCATGTCTCTGGTACCTGCAATCAGGTTTTCTAGGCTGGGGCAGGGCCTGTCTAACCCAACATCTGCATGTTTGGCAGAACCCAGCTCTGGATGGCTCCACAGCAAAAGCTTTGATGGCTGTTGCCACCGCTGGCTGTGGGGTAGCCATGGCTTTCTCCATCTTCACCATGGCCTTCTGCATCTTCATCAGGTGGGATGAGCCAGCAGCTCCACGGGGGCTTGTCAGGCTGGGAGAGACGTGAGGCAGTGCCAGTGCCTCTCGTGGACCTGCTGTGCCACAGCACAGGGCCCTGCTCACCCGTGACCCCTGCCCTTCTGTGGGGACACAGGTGCAGGTTCAGGTGTGAGGAGACCGTCCGCACCAACCTGGGGCTGCACCTCAACCTCGTGGGCAGCCTGCTCCTCCTCAACCTGGCCTTCCTGCTCAACAGTGGGCTCTCTGCCAGGACCCACCCAAGCACCTGCGGGGTCCTGGGGGGGCTCACCCACTACTGCCTGCTCTGCTGCTTCACCTGGACGGCGCTGGAGGGCTGTCAGCTCTACCTGCTCTTTGTCAAGGTCCTCGGCACCTACATCCACCACTACCTGGCCAAGCTGTGCCTGGCTGGCTGGGGTGAGCAGCCTGGATGAGAGATGGGGGGCGAGAGGGGCAGTGGGAGGTTTGGATTGGATACAGGGGAAAATTTCTTCACTGAAAGGGTGGTGAGGTGGTGCCCTGGGCAGTGGTGGAGTTACCATCCCTGGAAGTGTTCAAAAGATGTGTGAATGTGGCACCTGGGGACACGGTTTAGTGGTGAATGTGGCAGTGCTGAGTTAATGGCTGGACTTGATGATCTTAGAGGTCTTTTCCAACCTAAACAATTCTGTGATTGTGTCTCTCCTCTTCCAGGCTTCCCAGCTCTCGTGGTGGGAGTGGCAGGAGCTATTGGCAGCTATGGACAGTACAGCATCCAGACCATGGACCACCAGGTCATAGCCCGCCTGTGCGTGTGCCACTGCCCACAGGGCTCAGGGGGCCCTTTGGCACAGGGAGGGGCAGCTCAGTCCTGCCAGGGGTGCAGTGCTCAGGGATTGCACCCATCTGCTTTGGCTTTGTGCCATGCTTCTGCTTCCTTAATTGTGATTGCCACACATCAGCCACCCCCACTCTCATGCTGAGCCTCCTCAGTCATGCCTGCAGCCCTCCAGGTCATGGAGGGATGTCCAAGGTCCACCTGGAGCTTGTCCAGGCTCCCTCCCTCCCAGCTGAGCAACACGAGGGCAGTGGATGCCCACCACTGTCCCCCTGCTTCACCCTGGCCTTGGAAAAATCCCACCAGGGGAAGGCTCCCATGGGTGCTGCTGAGGCTTGCAGGAGGCATCACAGTTGTCTCTTTTCAGGTGCTGGATCACTTCCAAACATCTTCTTGTCCACTACATCACCAACTGTGGCTACTTTGGCCTCATCTTCCTCTTCAACATGGCTGTCTTTGGGGTGGTGACCCACAAGAGCTGCAGCTTGCAGGGCACTGGGGCAGTGCAGGGACACCGTAAGCCCTGGAAGGTGGCTCTGGTGGCAGCAGGGCTCTTCTGCCTGCTGGGAGCCACTTGGGCTGTGGCATTCCTCACCTATGGCGTCTCCTCTGCAGCTGTGCTCTACCTCTTTACCGTCCTCAACTCTCTCCAAGGTCAGCACTCACTCTGAGCTGGCTTCCCTGGCCTTGGGAGGGGAAGATGCAGGAGGCAGAAGCCAGCCTGGCTGTGGGTTGACCAGGGATCCCAAGGCACCAGTGCCTTCCCAGCGCTGTCATGCCCTTCCTTTTGTCAGGACACACCAAGCAGCAGGTCCCAACCCCCAGCATGGAGCTGCTCATGGCTCCCAATTACACCCTCTCCACCC
Source organism: Fringilla coelebs (assembly GCF_963513975.1). Taxonomy (NCBI): domain Eukaryota; kingdom Metazoa; phylum Chordata; class Aves; order Passeriformes; family Fringillidae; genus Fringilla; species Fringilla coelebs. Next base: position 6,344,524 of record NC_140040.1, on the reverse strand, counting down.
GTGGTGGCTTTTCTCTGAGAAAGACATTCCTTAGCAGAGGACCAGGGACATTATCCACTCCCAGCCAAATGGTTTGTGTGAAGGAGGGGGGGAGGCAGGAGTGAGCTGAGGGAATCCCCTGGAAGTGGAAGGAGAGTGTCATTAGCATCCTGGCAAGATCCTTCCCTATGTCTCCTGCAGCTGCTGAGTGTTTGTCTTCCCTTCCCTGAAGGAATCTTCATATTCATCTGGTTGGTCGTCCTCTACTACCCAAAGACAAAGGAGACCACTGGTTCCCTCTCCTACATCATCAGACATGACAAAACCACCACAGCCTCCCAGGACTAGCTCCTGGCTGGAGCAGCTCCTGGCTGGACCTCTCTCCCTGCCAGCACCTGCGTCCACTGAGAGCGATCCTGGCAGATGCAGCTTCCTCACAAGGGAGAGATCAGCTAACAGTGCCTCAGTTTACCCTTCAGTGGGCATGACCCACCTCAGCAGGGCTCTTTGCTTTGTCACTTTCATTCCTGGTGGGCTGCCCTGGGCAAGGAGCTCCACAGATGATGCTTCTGCAAAGTCCCTCCAGGCTGCAGCTCCATGGTCTTGAGGTGGCCCTGATCTCGTTCCCCAGGGGACAAGGAAGAAGCCCACAAAGGACCTGCCTTCAGCCGTGATGGAGCCATCACCCTCTTTGCTAGAGGTGGCTTTTGGTGCTGAACCAGCCCAGCAGTGAGATTCCTGCCACTGGAGGGAGAGGATTGATGTGCTGCAGCCCACATGCAGGAGGTTTGCATCTGGGAATCAGCAAAAAGAAGAGGAAATCCATGATCTTTTTTACAAAATATCTCCTTGCTCTCTGGCAGAGATCTACTGTGTGTTCTTCTTGCCAAACAGCCTCTGGGGCCAGCAGCAGTTCCCTCATGGACATGGTGCTCTAGCCAAAATGCACATACAGCTGCTTTGCAGGGCAACTGCTCTCTTCTCCTGATCTGTGTTTTGGTATTAAATCCTTGCCAGCTGTCTGAGCATTGTGAATTTAGTCTTCAATACGTACATTATTGTTTGTTATTTGCTTTATATTAGGGATGTATAAATGGGAAAAGTCTTGCTGGCCATTTGCCATGAATGAAAAGAGAAATGTTAGGAATGAAGGGAGAAATCACTATGGATGGGTGCACACACACACACACACACACACACACACACTGCATGAACAAAGCAGCCCTTTCTCTGCTAACGCTGCCTTTGTGTGGCACAGAACTTTGCAAAGACCAGCTTTGGTATCTAAAGTGGGGTACTTCCATCTCTCCACATGCCAGGGCAGCTCTGTGGGGAAGAGGGAAGCAGGAGGAAGGGCTCTCCCATCCCTGGGTACATACTCTGGGTTGAGAGACTGTGGGCCCGCAGGGGAGAAGGTCCAAGAGATGCTACAGGGAACAGAAACACTGTGATGCACCTTATCCTTCAAGCACTGTTTTGATCCAGCCATTACCCCCTTCCCCAAAACACCCATAAAGACACAGCAAGAGCCTCTCTGCTTCTGTCCTGTTTATTGGGAAACAGCTGTTTCCTAACCCATCCGCCGGCCCACGCTGACGGCCGCAGCAGCCACAGCGAGCACGGCGAGCACACCCAGCAGAATGAGAGCCCTGGAGAGCCAGAGGCTGGGACCTGCCAAAGAGGAGAGAGATTGGTCGTGTATCTGGGTGCCCTGAGCCAGCTCTGAGCCCTGGTGAGGCATCTCCTGACTGGGGATAGATTCAGGGAGGTCATCTCCTGTGACAGGCAGGAGCTGGGGGCACTGTGGGATCCTGAGGGCACTAACAGGTCTCGGTCACCTCGAATGGCCTCCACCCACCCCTGCTACCTACAGCCTGCTCTGAGCCATGCTGTAGGTGGGCTTGCCCCAGCCCTGCTCCTGGACTGCTGCTTGGATCTCCTGGACTGACCTCGGTGCCCAGGAGGACATGCATACCCGCTGGGTCCTGCTGGTCACTGCTGGAATGGTGGATCTCTGCTCCCGAGGAAGGAGCAGCCAGCAGCAGGATGGGCCCATAGGAGACAATCCTGTTGTAGTTATCTGCCAGTGCCCGCCTGCTCCTCCAGTGCCTGGGGCATTGCTGTGAACAAAGCCAAAGGAAGGGTGATGGGAGGGCAGGGGAGGGAACCCTGCACCTGGGCCATCCTGTAGATCTCCCTTCCTTTCCCAGAGAAGAGGGAACAGAGATCTCTGGTGGGTTCAGGCCCCTGTACCTTTGGTGCTCAGGGCTCCTGATTCTGGAGGTGTTTATTCTGTGAGGCACCCAAAACCAGAGCAGAGCCCCTTCTCCAAGCAGAGCCAGTGAAGGGAGGCCCCACAGCCACCCAGGGCACGGTGCAGCCCAGCAGGAGAGCTCACCTTGGCACAGGGCTCCGGGCTATCAGGAACACAGAGCTGCACACGGCAGTGCAGGAACACCTCAGGGTAACCAACAAACTGAAACATCTGGAAGCTGAACTTGGCAGCGGTGCTCTCGCCAATGGCATTCAGATAGGTCACCGTCTCGTCATGGGGACACCTGGGACATGGGGGCTGGATCAGCGGGTGGCAAACGAGGTGGAGCATCCCAGCCTTGGATAACACATCCCACAGGGAATGGGTGCAGCCCACAGGCCTATTTCTGTCTAGTCCTGTGGTGCAAGGAGGCTGGAGGTGCTGGGTTCACTCCCCTCACCCCTGCTCAATGAGCTTGTGCTGCGTGTCCTGGTGCGGATCTGGGCTCGGCGTGGCCCAGCAGTCCAAAACACTCAGCAGGAAGTACTTGAGCTGGTGCTGCCCTTCCATCTTCAGCAGGACATAGAGTGTGTCCGTCAGGGGGACAGCCACACTCGGCAGGTGGTAAGGCTCGAGGTAGGAGGGCGACTTGTACAGTCTCATGCTGACGTTGAAGTGTCCTTCTCTGACCACAAGCTGTACCAGCCTGAGAGGAGAGGACAGGACGAGAGGTCACAAACAGAACGAGGAGGTGGGAAGGATGTTGCACAGGTGAAGCCACCATTGCTCTCAGAGCTCTCTGGGGCTCCCCAGGGTCTTTGCAAATTGTCTCACTGAATTTACTTTTCTCCAAGCTCAAAGACACCATGTCAGCAGCCAGGTGAAGTGGGACACTCACTTGTCAACAGCAGTGAGAGCAAAGGGCAGTCTCACAACCTGCTGGTAGGCGTAGATGCAGGAGAAGTGCACCTCCAGCTGAAAACTGCGGGAGATGGTGGCCCTGGGCACCTCCTGCTCCGACTCGATGGCGTTGGAGTACGAGACATGGGAGCTGTTTTTCTGGAACAACACAGAAATCAAGATCATGACTAAAGCCACACACAGAGTTGCAAGTTCAGAAGGCACAACTCAGCTGTAGCTGCTCCAGGCCTGGGTATCTGCTGGGCTTTCAGCCTGTGTCTGGGGCTGCTGGCACAGCAGTCAGGACAGTGAGCACAGGGCTCTTCTGTGCAATGCAGAGCTCGAGCACCTTGTCTGCTCCCTTCCTGCTCCATGAAGCAAGTCAAGGACCAAGGGGACAGGGCTGCAGACTTCACAGGATGTCTCCAGAAAGCTGAGGGCTGTTACCAGTGCACAATGAGACTTCCAAGCTCTCCTAAATAAGACAAAATGTGCTGCCAGCAGGGGTTTGGTGGAGGCAGAAGAGCTTTCCGACATCCTCAAGGAAGACTTTCAAAGGGAATGAGAACTTTCAGCACCCAGATATAAAAGCAAAAACCTTTGGGGTTGCCCTTTGCCATCCCACCTCACCATGTCTGTTTCTGTCCTGGCTTTGGAGCTATGGATCCTCACCTGGATTACTGATCCACAGGCAGTGTGGTTTTCACCTGTGAGAATGGCTGCAAAAAACAGCTCACCCTCTTCTTCCTTCTCTGAGACCTTGCATGCCTGGTTCTTCAAGTGGACAAGCTCCAGGGGGATTTTCAAGAGCTCAAACACCTCCTTCCTCACCATCATCTTCATGTGCTCTTCCTCACAGGACAGCTTCAGCACCACATCTGGGGGAAAAAGCCATCTGCAATGGCAATAAGGGGAGGCCTGAAGCAGCCCTAGGCCAGCTGGAGGGTGGCACAGTCCCACTGAGCTCAGCAGCCTCATCCCAGCCTTGGTGCAGGCTGCTGTAGGGCTCTTCAGAGACACTGGGCAGAAGACAGGCTGGTCCCTTTGGAGGGCTGTCCACACAACCAACAAGTGTGTCTAGGGCACCAGAGGGACAGGGACCCTCTCCTTCAGAGGAAGAAGACAGAGTTTTTGGCCAGTGTCTGGAAGAGGCTTCACTGTATCTGTGCCAGGGTGGATGTGCTTCTTCAGAAACTGAGGCAGCTGTGCCCTGCAGCATGCCCTGCCACACCACGGCACTGCCAAGGAATTCAGGCTTTTGGGGAAGAAGAAAATGGCCTGTGGCTGGGTCTTGTAGCCAGGAGATGGTTGTAGTGGTACAGAATGCACCTGAACCAGGAGTTGGGATGTGCTGCAGGGGTGGAGAGCAATGGTAACACCAGTGCCCATCTCCCTTCCCTCTGGTGCCCATGGACAGACTGGGGAGGGCTCACCAGCATTCCAGCCCTACCTTGGCAGAATTCCCCTGTGAAGCCTGGCTTGCAGCTGCAAACTGGTCTGTCCACAGGAACCTGGCACTGGCCCTGGTGCTGGCACGGGTTTGGCAGGCAGGCATCTGGGCTCCTCTTGACACGGAGGGCAACCCCTGGCCTCAGGCCATGGGTGCTGGCCAGCTCACCTGCAGCAAAGGAAAGGCAAGAAAGATGAAATGCAGCAGGAATATCTCCCTGATGAAAGATTTGAGAACTCACCCCATGGCAGGAAGTGCTGCACAGCTCTCAAGGGTGAGATCCTCGCCTGGAGCCAGAGCAGATACATCTGAGGAAGAACCTGCTGCCTCAGCTTGCTGGGAGGCTGTGAGACCTCCTCAGCCTGGCTGTAATCTGGACCAGAGCTAATGGGCCTGTCACTGTCACCGAGGAGCATGGTGGCACATCGCAGCACCATGGGTTACGCACCCTTCGTGGCTGGGGTGGACAGCCTGCAGTTTCTGCCTATTTTGCTGGCTCCTGGACCCCAGTTCCTCCCTCTCTGAGCCCTATTCCATTGTTCCTCTTTAGCAGCCTTCAGCAGTGTGCTGAATGAGGAACTTGAGCATAGGTCAGGTGAAGCTTTGGCCATTCCTTTCCATGCTACCCATCTGTGACCCAGCAGGAACAGAGCACAGAGAGACTCACTCTTGTTGCCTTCGCAGCCAGCCAGGCAGAGCACAGAGAGCAGCAGCAAACATCTCACAATCCCTTCCTGGAAAAACAAGCAGGCTCTGGATAACTTGAATTTGTTGTCATGCTCACTGGAGATGTTTGCAGTCCTTCAGAAAGGCTGAATCCTCAAGCATTGGTGCAGTAACTTCCGTGCTGTATTTCGATGGAGCAAAGTAATTTCCCATCCCAAAGGGCCAGATCAACCTTCCCCCATCAGGCTAACACAGGGGTCAAACACTATCCTGAATTTAGCTATTCCAGAAAGGAGGTGGGAGAAGCCAGCCCTGGGGCCCACAGGGATGTGCTGACAGTGATAAAGCCACATTTCAGTGGCAATTTGAGTAAAGCTGCTCAGATGGGATGTCAGTCTGGGCTCCCCAAAGAGGAAAGGAGTTACCCTCTTCCCACTACACCTCTTTTGAAGATTTAGGATTTGCAAAAGGATCCTCACTGTTCCAGTAAATCATAACTATAACACGGAGAAACGGGATCATAAAACAAACCCAAAGCTTTGAGCACTACTAAAATTAGTGTCAAAAGGACAATCTCTTCTGTTGGTACAGATAATGCATTTCTTTAGGGAAATTATTGGCACAGTGCTGGATCAGCCCTGGACACCAGACACTCCTTATCAGAGATGTGGATGCAATTGGGCCAGGACTGGTGGCTGGGCAATGCTCTGTCAGTGCTGAGAGCAGGGCAAAGCCAGTGCCAAAATCCCCCTCACACAGCTGACCCATACCCCCCTCCAGTGACCCTGAGCAGCTGGACAGGAAGAGTCAATGCCCCATCCGCTCCTTGCTCAGCCATCCTGAGAGATCTACCCGAGACACCCCACCACCTTGTTCTCCCCCTGCTCACCATTGCTGCTCTCTGCTCCTCCATCCACCGCTGCCCCGTTCCTTCCCCTCGGGGGTGGCTCGGCACACCGGGGCTGCTCCGTGCCTCCTGCTGTGTGCCTTATATCGCCTCCCGACAGCTCATCGCTCTCCCCCACGCAAACACGCAGCCTTTGGGATTGCACAAGAGCCTGCTGAGCATCCCTCGGGGGCTGGGGAGGAAAGGACTCTCAAAGTCCGTCCTCCGGCACGGATGGCCGTGCCCATGAGCCGACAGCTTGTGGATGCTGACCCAATTCACAGCCCTGACAGGGTCCCAAACAGGGAGTGTCAGCAAAACCCTCCGGAATCTGGGGTCTGGGCATCCAGCTGGTTTTGTGGTATGTGATTTTGTTGCAGCAATAACAACAGATACCACAGCGGCACACGCCAAGGCCAGATAACTTTGGGTGCTGAGTACAGGCAGTTTTGGAAACACAACACAGTTTGGAAACAAAACACAATTTTGGATATATTTCCCTTATCTTTTTTTTTTTTTTAATTGACTTCTGGCATTTAAGAACTGCTGAGAAGTACTGGTGAGAGATGGAGGATCCTACCCCACTTTGTTTCATAACCAGATGTGAAATGCACTTGCAAGGACTGAGTCCAATTCTTGGTCCCTGCACAGGACCACCCCAGCAGTCCCACCCTGTGCTTCTCAGAGCATTGTCCAAATGTTCTTTGAACTCTGGCAAGCTTGGGACACCGTGACTATTTCCCTGGAGAGCTTGTTCCAGTGCCCAACCACCATTTGGGGGAAGAACCTTTTCGTAATATCCAACCTAAACCCCTGCCTTCAATGGTTCATGCCATTTGGGCAACAGTAACCAGCTGCAAACCACATTAATCACTCAAAATTATGCTTCTTGATATATTTTGACTGCAGTCTGTGCATCCTCAAAGCTTTAATTTCTACGGTTCCCTTAAGAGAGCGCCTAATGTGAACATCCGTCCATCGATACGTATTTTTTCTTAACCACAAAAACAAACCAGAAAAAAAAGTGTTCAGCATCTGACCCTCCTTACAGTCTAATGAACTGCCAATTAAGAATAAAAAGGAAATAAAGGGAAAAGAAGAGGAAAATGAAAATATAAAAAGGAAAGATAGAAAAGGAAAAAGAAAAAGGAAAAGGAAATGGTAAAGGAGAAGAAAAAGAAGTAGAAAAAGAAAAGAAAAAAAGAACAAGGTGTCCTGCCATCCCTTGGCGCCAGCTTTTGAGTAAGTGCCTCTGCAACAAAGGATCACTGGGGGTGGCTTTTATTTTAAGAGAGCCGAACTCGTGAGTTTCGGAGCGGGTCTCGGAGGGCGACGGCTCAGCCGTGGCGGCGGGCAGGGGCCGGCCGCTGTCCCCTGCCCGGGACACGGTGCTGCCGGCCGGGCCGGGAGAGGCGCCGGGGCTGGGGCAACGCAGGGGCTGCGCGGGGCTCCCGAGGAGCCTCCAGGGCCGGGGGCTGTGGGGGGAGGTCTGGGGGGACTCCGGGGGTGTCCCGGCAGGGGACTGTCCCGGGGGGGAGCCGCAGGCCCTGTCCCCGGGAGCAGCAGGCTCTGTCCCCGGGAGCAGCAGGCCCTGTCCCCGGGAGCCGCATGCCCTGTCCCGGGAGCAACAGGCTCCGTTCCCGGGAGCCGCAGGCCCTGTCCCCGGGAGCAGCAGGCTCTGTCCCGGGAGCCGCAGGCCCTGTCCCCGGGAGCCGCAGGCCCTGTCCCGGGAGCCGCATGCCCGGTCCCGGGAGCCGCAGGCCCTGTCCCGGGAGCCGCAGGCCCTGTCCCCCGAGCCGCGGCGCGGGCGTTGCCATGGTGCTCCGCTCCGGAGCCGCGCGGGGCCGGAGCGGCCGCGCTGCCCTTGGAGCCGCGGTGAGGGGGCGGCCGGGCGGGGCAGGGCCGGGGGCGGTGCGGGGCCCCCGGGCAAGGTCTGTGCCTCCGTGTGCCCGCTGTGTGCCCCGCTCGGGGTCAGCCTGACCGCAGGCGCGGCACACAAACACCGCCCGCGCCGGCGGCGATACGCGGCAGGCGCTGCCCTTGGGGGCTGCCCTCGCTCCCTCCAAGGCCCCTGCGGGCCGCGGGCTGGGGCACGGCCGGTGCCCGGCGGGTTGGGGGAGCTGCTGCCCCGCCAGCAGTGCCCCGGGCAGGAGGGAGGACACGGGGCACGCGGTCTGAATGTGGGGACGTGCTCTGCCCTACCGAGACAGCTCTGCCTGCTCTGCACGCTTAGGGTGTGCTGGAACAGGCAGACACTTATTTACCAAACCCAGCCAAGCTCTGTGCTCTCCCTTAACTCTCATGGTTCTGGCTGCCTCAGCGATGCTCATGTACCAAAGCACTGTGGCCACAGTGGGAGTGTTGCTCTGTTCCCGTGTAGATGGGTCCCACCCCTGAAATCACCGTGGTGTGTGCATTCCTGTAGTGCCAGGCAGAATGGAGGCCCTGGAGGAGAAGGAGGAAGTGGAGCGACCACCAGAAGATGCGATCTCTTTGAATATCAGTGATTACCTCGATGAGCTGGAGCTAGATGGGCAGGAAGCCTTAAGCGAGGAATCGTAAGTCTCTGCCCATGGCTGGGATGAGCAGAGATGTTCCCTCTGGGCCCCACAGGGTGATTTTGCACAGATGTGGATGGCTCATGTGGTTCCCTTGCACAGTGATGGGAGTAAGCAAGTTTTTTGTGCCTGATGAGTTTGTCCAAGAGTGTAGGCATGCAAGGTTGTACATCCATTCACCAGTGTATAAAGATCCTCTGAGACTCTGGGTATATGTCAGCTTGCCATTGCTCCAGAGATGTTTGGCTATGTCAAAATCATATCCTTGGATATTGCCCCCATTATGTACCTGTGAAACAGGGAAGCCCTGCCATGTTTTGTTATCAGATCATCCTGCCTGTATTGCTCCTGCCTTATTACTTGTGTCTCTCTGCCTCCCCCTTCAACATAAGTGATTTTGACTGGAGCTCCATTGACACATCCAACTTACCGTCTTCGTACAAGACAAATTCCCAGCAGGAAAAGAAGCTGCTGCAGCTCGCTGACCATTTCTTCCAGCAGTACTCTTACCTGTGCCCTGAACGCAAGCCGCTCTTCATCCACCCGCTCAACGAGTGTGGTGTGCAGGTATGGGTGGGTAGGGCTGGGCCCCAGCACAGGGAACACTTGGCTTCCACAGTGCCAAATGCTGTGGAAGAACAGCAGCTCCTCTTGGCTAAAGGGAATGGGAACATGCTAGCTGAACCCACAGCCCCTGAGCAGGCACACAGAACCCCAGGAACACCATGGCTGTCCAAATTCATGAGCCTTATAAATGTTGGTGTTGCCATGTGGGCTGCAGTGTGATGCTTAGGAAGCAGGAGAGACCACAGAAACATAAAGGGAAGGAAAAGAAATACATGAACTAGATAAGGCTCAGGCTCAGCCACAGATAGGGATCCAGAGTTAGGTCTTACTCTGAACTTCACCGAAGTTACAGGGAAGGAGTAAATGTGGAAGTTTCTGGTCTGGTTTTGTTTTCTCTGGGCTCAAGCTGCACAACCGTTGTCTAGTTCTGGACCTGATGTTTCCCCCGTGGCCCCCTGGGCACCTGGAATTGCTACTTTGTACCAGCTCTTTCCAAAATTTGTTGTATCATTAGCATCCAAGGCAAAAAAAATCCTGGAGGATGTAAAAGCCAGAAAAGGCAGTAGGTATTTGACTTGCTTGAAAATGAAGAGAACAACTGGTTCACATCTGGAATGTAAGCAGACAGCCTCCCAGCCCCATGAAATTTCCATCTTGGAACTGGAGAGAAGGAATATTGATGCTGATGATATGCTGTAGAAAGATCCTGAATTAGATCTGCAACATCCAGGGGTGGTCTGAGGGTGGCTTTGGAGAGGAGACTCTGCCAAGGGCCTGTTGGCTAACCAAACTCTTCTTTTGCCCTATAGAAATTTGTGAGCACAACAGTGAGGCCAACCCTGCTGCCTTACCCAGACATGTACTACTGGTCAGGCTGTGCCAGCTTTGTCTGTGACTACCTCATCATGGAGCCCCTCAAGTGCCCAATCACGCCGGTAAGAAAGGGGCTGCAGCCCCAGCAGAGACAGAACAGAGGTGACAGAAGGGCCTTTCAGCAGGACACAGTGGGCAAGTCCCAGGGGCTGGGATCACAAAGGTCTTTGTCACTTCCAGCATCCTCTCACTATTTAGGCAGCCCCCTGATTTTCCTAGACCCTGTGCATTCTCTTGGATCCACAGTCCCAGTGCATGTCCAGTGTGGTACCTTTTAAGTAATTAAGCACCATTTCTTCAAGACCAGACCCTGCTTTCAGCCAGCCCAGGTGAGCAGCTGGAGCACTGTGGGAGGCAATGGCTGACAAGCCTCCCCTCTGCAAACCTTGGAACAGAGGAGCACGTAAACCCTAGGGAATGATACTTCACCTCAGTGTTCTTAGGCACTTCTTGATATTTATATTCCCATACCTGGGTATATTTTGAGATGAAAGGAGCTTTCTAGGTTAGCAAAAAGGGATGATGCCAGAGCTGGGGCAAGTTCTTGATGAGAATAAGTTAAGAGAACACACTCTTGCTAGCAAGGACTGCAGGGTGACCTAAACAACCTATACCAGGCACAGGCTGTCCCAAGAGCCCCAGGGTCTCAAGAGGAGCTCTGGCACTTTGTGACTACACAGAAGGTATCTCCATTTAGCAGGTGGAGACTGCCTTGATCACCTTAGGTGATGTCTGAGAGCTGAGTGGGATTAGAACCTCTCTCTATGCAGTATGTGTATAGTGATACTTTTTATTGCCAGAAAGAGGGCCAGAAAAGAAATATGTTTCCTCTTGTGAACTATAATTTAGCTTATGGGTGTTTTCCTTGGAAGACCTGTAGACAGAACAGCAGGAGAGAGAGGGAAATCCCATTCCAGGATTAGCATTAGGTTTTCAGCAGTTTGATGAGTTCCCTTCCTGTGGTTAAATTTGTCACCAGATTTGAGGTCAGAGTTTCCCCAGATCATTTTGGAGGGGAGTTTTAGAGTCAGTGTTTTAAAGAAATGTTGCATAACAGATTCCCATAGGTTGCAGGGCCCAGGGATGTGAGCAATGCCTCTCTCTGCCTGGTGCATGTTTCAGCTCCACAAGACAAGCACTGTGAACATGATCTCTCTCTTTGAAGCCCAGCTCACTCTATTCCCCAACCACCATTCTGAAGTACCAGCGAGGGAACTGCTTTGACTTCACTGTGCTGCTGTGCTCCCTGCTGGTCGGGGCTGGCTACGATGCCTACTGTGTACATGGATATGCCACCGTCGAGATGTGCTCCCTGGACCAGACGCAGGAGCTGTGCCCACGGCTCAAGAAGCCCTCAGAGGTGAGATCTGCAGTGAGTGGGCAGAGAGGAGTCCAGCACACATGCTCAGCATGTTCATGTCCAGTGAGCTCCAGAGCTGAGCTAGGGGGAGCAGCTTCAGGTCCACACTGGGTTTTAATCTGTATCCACCAAAGGAATCTTTTGAGTGATTTTCTACAGCTCCCTACAAGGCCTTCTTGGCTTCACTGAATTTCTGCTCACCAGGTGCAATATTGCAAACTGCCAAGTGTTGGGAACTGAGAGGTACCTGTAAGCCATACATTTACTTCCTTCTCTTGATCTCTGCTGGGTTTCACAGTAATACCCTGCTTTTGCAGGCACCAGAAGAGGAGGATCCCAACAAGTACAGAATTACTTACCCTGTAGAGCCACAGAGCCAGTTTGAGCTTCAGCTGAAGGCCAAGAAGGAGGAACCAACTGAATCCACGCAAGAGGAGGAAAAAGAAGAGGAGGTGGTCGTGGTGAGTTAGCAAGGTCCACCTTCCTGTGAGCTCCAGGAAGAATAGCTGAGACACAGGCAATGGCTGGCCAAAGAGAGGAGCTCACACCCTCCTGAACTACAACACCACCTTGATCATGGCCATGAGCAGTTGGCCTCCAGGAGCACAGTGTGTGCTGGCACAGGAACACGTGCTGAGTATGTGCCTCACTCTTAAAGAACATTAAGAGCCTGGAGCTCTTTAGAAGTAGGCAGAGGAAAGGATAAGATTGCCCTTGGGTTGGAATAAAGTGTCAGTGAAATGGCAGTAATTATTGCTCTATCCTCTGTGCTACAGGAGGTGGAAAAGCCCAAGCGAGACCCTTTGCATGGCTTACGGGTGCACGCCTGGGTTCTGGTTCTGTCTGGGAAGAGGAAGGTTCCTGAGACCTTCTTCATCAACCCCTTCACAGGAAACCACCACAGCACCAAGGATGAGTGCTTCCTTGGGATTGAGAGCGTCTGGAACCACAGGAACTACTGGGTGAACATGCAGGACTGCCGCAGAGGCTGCAAGGTAGAGAGCCCTTTGCACCCTGCCTGGGCACGTGAGGGACAGCTGGGCTCACCTGAGTCCTGGGGAAGTCCAAGACCAGTACTGGTCCAGTTTCCACTTAACTGTTCCTTATGTTGGTTTTGGTCATGTTGCTCTGATTACATAGACTATGGAAATACTCCAAGGCATCCCAGACTCTGAGCCAGCAAATACAGATCACATCTATTAAATCCCTACAGTGCAAGAGTTTCAGCTTTTAAGGCTGGCTTGGCATTCCTTCCCTCAAACAACAGCATTTGAGGCAGAGGATATTTTGGGTCTCTCAGGCATACCTCAAGGAAGGTAAAATCTTGATTAAGCTCTTACCACGCCTCAGCTACCCCCCAGCAGACAGAGAGTCTGGGAGGTGAGGGTCTGAGTTGGATCAGCTTGCCCTTGGGGCCCTACTTGCCCAGAGGAAGGAGGCAGAAGCATTTCCAGCCATTTCCTCATCTGAGAAAGAGGCACCCATGAGGAAGGGATTCTGCAACCTCTAGGCACAGGGACAGTCTTTGGGGTCCCACCAGCCAGCCAAGGGTTTGAGGAGCTCACCTCCCTGAGGTCCTCAAACCCTCTCTAGAGTTCCTAAAGTCTCTGACACCCAGGCAGGTCCAGAGCACCACAACATATTGATGCAGTGGTCAAATTTAGTGTAAGGCCCTTGACAATTCCCTGTAGTTAAAAGAGTTTTTTCTGTATGCCCTAGGATCTCAACTTTGACTTGAGTGATGCTTTCTGCTGGGAAATTATGTTTTCAGACAGCAACAAGGCCTCTCAGTTGCCCACAGAATCACCCGAGGACGACGCAGATTACCTGGTGAGTGACCCAAGCGATGCTCCTGAGCACTGGGGACCCTGTATGGAACCAGTGTGTCCATAGTGAATATCTGCCTGCCTGCTGCCCTCTCCAGGTCACATCCCTTCTACTCTGGACAGGTTTAGATTCCTTCTCAATCTAGGAGAGTTCTGGTGATTTCTGAAGCAAGACTCCAAGTGGTACTTTAGGGGTTGTAAGTGTCTAGGGATCTCTGTAAGCCTCCAGTGCATTGGCCTTTGGGGTGAAATAATTTTAAAAAATAAAATCCAGAATGAGATTTTTGTGGACATTCTTTCTATTCTGATCACTTTCCCTTCCTGGCTGCAAAGTTAACCTGCCAGACAAATGCAGAAATAATGTGTGTCCTCTAAAATACAAAAAATGCCATGTACTAGAAGCACAAAATGTTGTCATGTTGGGAGAAGACAGCATGATAAAACAGACATTGCACCCACACAGCAGGACAGAGGAATGCAAATAATAATTCCCTCCTGCTATCTACTCTTTTCAGCCTGTACCCATAATTGGGGAGCAAAGAATCCTCCAGGGTCTACATAAAATAGTCTGGTGATTGCCACATTCATTCCCTGCCAGCATGAGCAGTAGCCAGGAGAAGATAATTTCATCAGGCTCGAGTAGGGATGTGCTGTTGTAGCTGTGCTATGGTGCTCACCAGAACACAGCCTCACAAGAGCTGAGCTCTCATCACTGCAGTTCACCAGGACCAAAATGCCTCCTGGCACAGTAGGAGGTACTGCCAGAAGCACAAATCTCTGCTTCTGTTTCAGGACGAAAATGAGGAAATAGGCATGAGATTTGAGATGCCACTATCATGGGTAGACCGAATCAAGGTATCTTGCAGAGGTAGGTATTTTTCCTTTGCCTTTTGCTTGCCCCCGGCTGACCTTTCAGTGGGTTTGGGACATTTGCCTGTCTCACTGGGTTCCCCCTTCAGGCTGGTCAAACAGCGACAATGAAGCACAATAGATGAAGGCCACAACAGCTATTGGTTCCAGGGCTGCCCTCAGTGCTGCCCTGTCTCATCCTCCACAGACACACACCCCACACTGTGTTTTCCTGCCAGCTGGGAATTTTGCCTGGGATGGTCTTTCTCTTATTGCTATGCTCCTGCATTATCTCTGTTTGGGGAGAGAAAGAGTTATTATACCATTATAACATTAAAGGACAACAAGCAGAATCTGAACAGCTTTATTGCCAGCAGAACATAATAAATAAATGCATAATGTCCCTTAGACCATGTTTTTTCCCCCCTCTTAAATTTTTTTTTTTTTTTTTTGGCTGAATACAGAGGAGTCAATTTGTCTGACATGTCTCTTGCCCACTGCAGAATATGAGAATCCCTTTCCCCGGGGGAAGAAGGTGATCCTGTACGATAAAGCAAAGCAGGAGAAATGGGCGGCGTATGCAAATGCCGACGGGCTGGTGGAACGCCTCACTGTCTACGCAGACTCCGACCGTAAGAGGGATGAATGAGCACACTCACACACTGAGCACACAGGCTGGGCCGTGCTGATGGAGAGGGGGAGGTGGTTCCCTTTCTGCCAGAGTCTCTCTTGTGCTTTCTCATTTTCCTTTCAGCTTTGTGGGGGAATTATTTACTTTACCCTCAAACTCTTCATTGTGCTTAGTCTGTGGAGCCCCTGAACTTTCCAGCATTGCTAGGGCTTTTCACAAGAGTTTGAATCTGTTTTATACACCAGTGAAACTGTTCAATGTCACAGGTCAGCTGCTTGGATTTTCAGTCTTCAGAGAAATGGAAGGCTGGTTGGATTTGATCCAATAGTGTCACTATCTTCATTTCCTCATTGGTGTCAAAAGGGGCCATAGAAAGGGGCAGCTACAGCCTGAGGATGTCTCTGTAGTTGAAAACATTATTTTTAACAGCTGGTTCAAGAAACCATGCAGATTCCTAACTGGACACACATACAGTGTCCAGGATTCCTGAGGGCAGGACACACATACAGTGTCCTGCCCTCAGCCTTCTTGGATAGTGTGATACTCCAATCTCCTGACATCATCATTAAATATTTGGGATGGAATTTCTCTTGTCTGTCCATAGCCCTTTGCTGTGCCATGTTCTATTCCTGAGCTCATTACTCTAGTTCTGGTTGATGGAGAGGAATAGACCCTCTCAGGGTATAATTCATCTACTCAAATGTAGATCAGGATTCACATACAAAATTCCCCTGTGCACAGGGGCAGTTCCAGTGACCATTCTGTGTCCACTGAGGCTGTATCAGGAGCACAGGGTGCTGGCACAGACACTCAGAGCCCATCAGAATTTTGCCACCTCCAACAGGGTGACCTAAGGTTGCAAAATGACTCGTTTCTTGCCAGGTACTGAACAACTGGGGGTGAAGGAATGGTTCAAACACCGAGAAGACCTGCTGTATATGAGAGAAGTGAATCATCAAACACAGCTGATCACAGACCATTTTGAGCCTGGACACCCCCTCCTTCTTAAAGGTATTCCAGCTCATCTGGGCAGCCACTGCAGCTGATGGGATTTCACATGACTCCCTTCTACCAGTGGCAAAAGCCCAAAGGTGAAAGGCAGGGGGGACAGGATACTTGTGGGATAAATTGCCTAGATAAATAAAATGATCTCCAGTAAGAGTAGAGAATTGGGTTGGTGGCTTGCAGTTCTGGGCAGTGCTCCCACAGCTATGTAGTTTTCTATGTGTTAGAAAAATACATAGCTGTCATGTGTATCAGGGTGATACATTTCTGTTTTTATCAGCAGAATTGATAGAATCTGAAATTTTCTCTTTAGGATTATGTTTGTTCTCTCAGCGTTGTGCAGCTGGGGATAACTCCTGCATCAGATCTGTTGCTAAAGCTGAAGAAAATCAGACTCCCCCTGGGCATGCTTGTGTTCAGTGTATTACAGTTGCTAACTCTGAAATTGTGTGTGATTTGTCCTTAGCTCACACCTACACATCACTGGAACCTGAGACTGGGCACACAGTGGAGTTTTACCACACAGCACGAGTTGATGGCCTCTGGAAACGTAGTGAAACTGCTACAGAGATGACAGAGTACTTTGTGGGGCGGGACGACTTCCTGCACACGCGGCACATAGAGTTTGGTGAAAGAGACCTGGAAATGGCTGGAGTCTCAGCTGAGGCTAACGCCCGGCCCATAGTGGTATGGCCAAGGCAGGAACAGAAAATATGTGTCACTGTGATATTTAAACTATGCAAAACATACTGCCTGGGGCTTCAGTTCATTTTCAGTGGGCATGGCTGAGGCTGATGTCTCCAGATGAGACATCCAAGCGTTGTTCAGCTGCTGTGTCTCACAGTTGCTTCCCTGACAGAGAGCTACAGCGTGAGCAGTTGTCAGGAACTGTATTGAGCTGCTAGAATTAAACTAGGAAACTAAGGCTTGGAAATTGTGTCAGAGGAAAGAAAAAAAAAAGTGAATATGATTTCAGAACAAAATTTTCACAAGATTCAAAGCCACGAAAGTGATTTTGTGTGCTGAGCCAAAACTATTATCATTTTAGGTTCCTGAATTGTCCCATCACTCTGATTTGTTACAGGCAGGTAATATTTTTCATTTTGTCAGGTCTGATTTGCAGAACAGAAGAAGGAGGAAATATGACATCTGGCAGTATGTATGGCTTAGACATTTCACCTGCCAAGACAGAGCCATGTAGTGGCCTGTCTTTGGACCAGCACCAAACATGCTACCTTTTCCTCCCCGGTGTTGGGAAATGTGGGAAACTTTGCTTTCCTCCAAAATACCATGCATCCTGCAGGTCCCTCAGGCAGGGATGCATCCCAAGTGAACTTGGAGTTTAGAAAGCATACTCTGCTCCACAAATAGGAAGCTTCTGTATTGCTTTAAGCAGCTTTGTGGTTGGGTTTTTTAAAGACATAGGCAAGAACAGTAGGCCCATTGGCAAAAGATGCAAGTCCAGGCAGAAAAGCACAATTTTTACCTTGGGGTTTTACCCAAGTCTGTACATTTCCCAGTTTTGTGTTGTCTAAGTTGCTTCTGTATCTTTTTTTCACTCTCCATTAGCAAATCAAGGAGTATTTCTACAGAAACCCAGAAAAGCCTGCTGATGAAGATATAGAGGAGCGTGTCTTTATGGTCATAGATGACGTCATCCAGCTGACATATCACCTTGAGGTCCATGACATCATTCCCTCAAAGGTGGTTTTCTGCAGAGTAATAGGGAGGGAGAAGAGAGAAGATGAAATCTTCCTGAGCAGAGAAAACACTGTCAAATACCAGGTATGAAGATCACAAGACACAAAGGTGAAATGTCAAGTATAAGAACTACAAACATGACATATTCCATGCTGCCCCTCTACTCCACCTGCACAGCTCCAGGCTGACAACATCCACAGCCCAGGAGATGCACTGCCATGCTGGGAGTGACTGGGAGTGCAGGACATAATGTGACATGGCAGGCCTGCTCTGGCCATGCCTGAGGTCATCTTCTCAGATTTGGTCATCAGGCAGACTCCACATCCCCTGGGATCCTGCAAAATGTAGGTTCAGCAGGTGTTGGACTCAGTTCTGGAGATTCATGGCAGGGAAGCTGAAATGTCCTCTGTTGCTCCCTCTTCAAAAAGAGCAAGAACAGAGCAGCAAAGGCAGACACTCTTTGTTCTGGTTCTATTTCTGCTGTGGACTTCTTGGGTCCTATCATTCCTTAAATAGCCCAGTGTTTACTCTGCAGATGCAGAGCAAGATGCTGAGGCTTAATACACTGCAGATAGATAGATAGATAGATAGATAGATAGATAGATAGATAGATAGATAACCTTAAATAAGAGATATTCCCAAAGAAGTGGAGTGCTGCCATTTAGGCAGATGATCTCATCAGGGGTGAGGGGTCACCCCACTAACAGCATCAGTGTGAGACTGTAACCAGAGGCAGAAGGCTGCCAGTAAATTCTGCAGTGATGCTGTACAATTGCTCTTAAGAAAACCAAACAGAGATTACAAAGTAGGGTTTTTTTTTTTTAATTTTATAGTTTTTTTTTTTAAATTTCTGTTTCCCACTGGGGAGAATACACAGAATAGCATTGCTGGAATTCCGTTTTTTTATCATCTCTATTTCTACACATTCCTATTCATCTCATTTCAACTGTAAAACAGCAGCATCAGCAAAGTGTGCCATCTGGTTCACATTACTGATGGATTCTAAATCAAAAGGAAGTCTGATAAACCCATGCTGACCATGGGTTTGATGTTTCAGTGATGGAAACGAGTGCTGCTTTATTGGCTGTAGCAGGATCATGCCAGTTTCTGCCAGCAGAGTACCTGATCTGTGCACCCAGGCAGTGCTGCTGTTTCTCACTGACTTATCTGCTTCCAGCCCTGGTCCTCAGAGAAACACAAGGACATGCGCCATCTCTACAACTTGCTGTGGGAGCTGAGAGCAGAACAGAAGGATCTGAAGCAACTGGTGCGGGACTCTGAAGCAGAGGTAACAGGGAGGTGTCCACAGAGTCAGAGCTGATCAGGTGTAGAAATAGTTTCAGTGACTGAAACCTTCCTCAGCATAAACTGTGATAAAAGACAAAGCTGGTGTCCATGCTGAATTATGCTTGCTACTCAGGCATTGTTCAGTGCAGATGTAGCTGTAATATATTTATGGAGAATCACACATTTTCCTGCTCCTGCTCTTAGTCTTCCTTCCCTGTGAGGAAACATTTCAGAGAGCAAATGACAATATATGAATTGGGGCATCTGGAAGCCTACCTGCCATTTGCCCAGGAATGAGGCCAAAAAGAAAGGATATTGTATGTAATGCTGTATCTAGGTGATAGGCAATGCCAGGAAACCCTAGCCAAAATACTGAAGTGACTTGTTGCATGAGCAGCTGTAGGGAAACACTTCATAAAACACTTTGCTTGTACTGCTGATCACACTGACTGGTGTAACAGATCCGTGTTCTTTGTAATTACTTCATGATAAATATAATCATTCTAGCAGATAGAGGCACAGCTATTGGATTTCTTTTAATGTTTTTTTGAGGAAGAGAAATCCCTGAAGGAGCTGCAGACTGAATGCTCAACTACATTAACCCAGAATATTAGCAGTAATTAATAACAACTTTGCAAAAATCACATTTTTTCCTCAGAAATTTGAAGCTAGTTCACTGTGACCTCATGAACTACCTTGCCAAATTTCTCAGTCTTGATGTATCAACAGACAAAATATTCCCATTGCTTGTACTGCATATCCTGTATACGACAAAGAATAAGCCAAAGCTATCTGTGCCATTTCTAAAGTAGTGCCAAAACTGTGACTCCAGAAAAGCTTTATCAGTTAATACCAGTAATTACATTCAAGAATTTAATACACAGTAACAATCTGAAATTAAGACTATGAGCTTGATCTAGCAGGACGTACACATATTTGCACAGATCTATATTTAATCTTATTCTACAATTCTTGTATGCAGCATCTGCTCTGTTAGTAGGTCAGGCTTGTAAAGGTACAGTCATTTTGTGGGAAAGCTGAGGGCTCTTTCTTCTCATTTCTTGGAAGATGTTAAATATTTTGACAGTCCGGGAGGATGAAGAGGCCAATATTAAATTGACAGTTTCAGTGTACAACTTTGCAAAGAGAGAAGAACAGCAAGAAGCCGCGGTAGGTAAATTTCATTAATGTCAGCATTCAATACATACAGTCAGAGAAATCCAGAGTCAGCTTTTTCTCTATCAGGAATTATCTCTGAAGAGCTTTTCATATCATTAAAATATATTGGGACAAATCACAGTGTGGTGTAAGTCAACACAGCTCCAATTGCTTTCCCAGGGAAATATAACATGGTTGTGCTATGGTCACTTCGTGACTTTCTGGAAAAACTTGCACCACCGAGAAAGATTACTGTGTTTTGTTTAGTTAATAAAGAAAGCAATTAAGAATGATTAGTTGATAATACGGATGATGGGGGGAGTATTTTAAAAGAGTCATAAATATGCCTGTATATATACAGATATATGTATTTTTATTTGTGATTAGCATGTGAGATCAAAGAACTAAAGGGCCCCAGGGTCAAATGTAGTCCTTATCCCAATCACAGATTATTTGGTTCTCTGGGGCTTCTTGACTCTAGTGAGGCAAAACATTTGGATTTGCTGCCTCTTCCTGCTCCACATTTTGATTTCCCTTGCTTTCTTCTTCTCATGAGACTTCATCTCAAACTTTTTGCCCACCCCTCCCCACCCCCCAGAAATAAATCAGCTCCAGTTTCTGCTTTCCTTCATCTCAGCTCTGTGAACTGAGTCGTGCTTTTGCTCCTCACTTTACTCTCTATTTCCCTGACTTCTGTTTGCTTGTTCCCTCACAGTTGCTGGAAGAGGAGGAGAGGAGCTCCCAGAGCTCCTTGAAGGAGAGTCAGCACACTGGAGGGGAGGATGAATCCCTCACCCACCACACTGCAACCAACTCCACGATGTAAAGCAGAGCCTCGGCAGGGACTGGGAATGACTGCCTGAGCAGGACACGTTTACAAGTCAGCCTCCTGGACACTTGGAGCAGAAGCTGCTCTGTGAAATGCTTTAATCCATGTCCCACTGCAGTTTCCCTCTGATTTCCCCCTTCTTGTCCTAGGGAAAAGCAGTTGGCACAATAGAAAAAACCATTCTCCTAAAGAGGTGCTGCTCAGGAATCCTTGCCTGGCTGAGCACCTCAGGCATGACTGATTTCTTCTTTCCTTTCCTGGAGCTGCCTGCTGTAAACCTTTCACTTTGATCTGATTTGCAGAGATTTTAATAAATTTGCATCATTCTGCACCTTTTCCCTGTTTTACCATGCTCAGTCTTTCAGGGCTTTTCTTTTCCAAATCTGCTCCATAGCTGCTGGCAGCAGGCACAGGATTATTTGGGACTACTGATTCTTTTCCAACATAATATTTTAATGAATTTTAAAGTCAGTTTTTTCATAAGCAAAGGTTTTGAACTGGTGAGTTCACAAATGTAACATTTCTTTGACCTGATCTAGAGCCCTGCAATGACAAAACATTGCCCCATTTAACACTGTGGATATGAACTCATCAATGTTAATTCAATACCAGAGAAGACACCAGAATAAATTAATTTTAAAATCCTTTTACAGGCATTAGGGACACAGCAGCTGCCAAACCATCAGCAAATGCATATTATAGAATCACGGAACATTACAGTGTTGGAATGGCCCTTAAAGATCATCTAGCCCCAAGCCCCCTGGCCAGGGGATTTCCCTGTAGTCCTCCAAGGCCACCTGTCCTCGTACCCACTTCCTGAAAGTTTCTTTTTCCTTTTTGAGAAAAAAACCTCTTCTTTTCCACAGTGTTATTTTTTTTTCTCTGCTGCTCAGCAGCTTCTTATCCATCCGTGAAGGCCTCCTGGCATTCTTGCCCGACCTCCCTCTTGTCGGCATGCATCGTTCCTGAACTTGCAGGATATGATCCTTGAAATTCAGCCTTCATTCTTAGGTCATTATCAAGGAGCAGCGTCGAATTAATCGGATTTTTCTCTGTTGATGGAGTAATTGGTTTCAAAGACTCCGAGAAAGACGCACAAGCGGCGCGACCGTCCCTCAGCCGGGCGGGAGAGGCACAGCAGCCTCGCAGGAGTCCCGCTCCCACCGGTGAGCCGCCCAACAGGGTACACCGCCCGCCGCCCAGGGGCACGACTGCCTCAATCATCGGCGGGCCGTGAGCTCCGAGACCCGGGAAAGTCCCCGGCCGCCCTCACGGGAGCTCCGGAGCGGCCGCAGAGCAGGAACAGCGCGGCCCCCGCCCCTCAGGGCGGCCCCGCAAAATGGCGGCCCCCATCCAGAGCGCAGCCTCCTCATTGGCCGCGCCTGCTGGGCTCCGCCAAGAAGCTGCTCCGCGAGTGGCGGCCGCGCTGCCGTCGCCGTGGCAACCACCCCGCCCTCGTTTCCTATTGGCCGAGCGGCGCGCGGAGCCCGGGCAACCGCCCGGCGCGGCGCGGGGTTGTTGTGAAGGGCCGGTTGCGGGGCGGTGGCGGGCAGGGGGTCCCGGTCCGGTACTGCCGGGCCCCGCCGCCGCCAGCGTCCAGGCGATCGCCCTCGCCCCGACCGGCGCTCCCGTCCCGTGATGCTCGTCAGCGGTGAGGCCTCGTCCCCCGCCGCGCCGCCTCTCAGGAGAGTCTCACCGTGACAGTGTTTGAGTGCCCGCAGGACGGCCGGGGCAGCCCCGGTGCACGGCCTGGCCGTAGGACGCGCTAGCGGAGCGGAGCCCCGCCGGGAGGAGGAAGGCGCTGCCCGCGCCAGAGGCGCCGCGCTGAGCCATGGCCGAGGCCGTCACCACGAAGACAGCATGGAAGCTGCGTGAGTGCCGGGCGGGGGAGCCGCCCCGGCTGGGAGCGGGGAGGGGTAGGAGCCACCTCATCCCTGCCCTGGATATGGTGCCCGAGTCCTCTCTCTACATTGCTGACTGGAAATTTTAACTCCTGGAAGTCCTGGTGGAAAACATAGCGGCACAGTGAATAGCGTGGCCTTGTCAGTGCTGTTTTCAAAGTGTCACTGTCTTTATTTTTTCTGGATAGCTGCTGCAGTGCTAAGCTAAGTGCCTGTCTGACCCCACATGACTCTAGTGTAGTACAAGAACAACCGAGGCAGTGAGCGATGGGGCACCTGTCAGGGGACAACTCTGGATGTACGGAGAGACTGGGGAATGAGAGGCTGGAGAGCAACCTCACAAAAAGGGATGTGGGGTTCCTGGTCGATGTCAAGTTGAAAATGAGTCACCGGTGTGCCCTGGTAGCCTAAAGGGCCGGCTGTGCCCTGGGGTGCACTGAGGAAGGTGATGGTCCCCGTCTGCTCCGTGGTGTTGCTGCCTCACCTCGAGTCCCAGGGGCAGGTTTGGGCACCACAGTTTAAGAGGGATAGAAAGCTTTTGGAGAGCATCCAAAGAAGGACTGTGAATATGGTGAAGGGTTTAGAGAGGAAGCCATGCAAAGGAGTGATTGAGCTCTCTTGGCTTCTTCAGCCTGGAGAAGAGGAGGCTGAGGGCAGAGCTTATCATGAGCTGCAGCTTCTTCTTGAGTGCGTTGGAGGGCCAGCTCTGATCTTTGCTATCTGTGACCAGTGAAAGGACCTGGGCGACCCTCTGGAGCTGTGCCAGCAGATGTTTAGGTTGAATATTAGGCAAAAGTTCTTCACCTTCACAGGAGCCATGAGCAGAGAGGTACTCACAGCACCAAGCCTGTGTTTAGCCAACGCTCTCAGGTAAAGGGGGGATTGTCCTATGTAGGACAAGCAGGAGTAGGACTTGATCCTTGTGGGTCTCTTCCAACTCAGAATATTCTGTCATTCTACAGAAACTGCTCTTGAGAGCCAGGTTTTGATGGGGCATCCCCTCAGTAAGAGGGAGAAGGCCCCAAACTTAGCCTCTGTGGAGTTGTCCTTCATTGGTGCTCACTTGTACAGAAGGTTCACTGAGCTCTCTGCTGCAGGAGAAACGAGGTGATCTTTGCAGGGCCTGTGTGTCCCACCCTCTTGAAATTGCTTTGCAAGAGACAGTAAGAATCTGCTGGCTTCATGTCCATTATTTTTCCTCTGAAGGAGTAGGAGACAGTTGCTGACTATCAATTTCTGTCTGGTAACTAATGAGTTATTTCATTGAGGAATGCTTAGAAGCAATAGGATGTGATCAGTTGCTTTAGTCATTTAGTGGGCTCTGGTAAATGGCTGTCAGAAATAGTGTCCTTGGCTGGTAACACATGAAGTCACCTGAGATTACTGACTTAGGAATTTTGTATCTTTCTGAGCAGAAAGCCAGTTTGCTCTTATCTTCCCATCCCTGAAACTCCAATTGCAGGAAGAGCTGAAAGTCTGTCCATCTCCATTTCCATAGGTGTGCAGAGGTTCTTGATCTTCATTTTTGCTGTCTGCTGCCCCATCTTAGCATCCTCTTTAGAGGGAAAAGCATTCTGAGTGTTAGGGATGTTTCAGCAATGCTAACTAGGAGTTGAGTGCTGCTGGGCTGGTGGTAAGTGATAGCTGGTGACAAGAACTTCATTAAATAAAAAAATTGTGGGTTTAAGGGACTTGTGGGAGAACAAATGGACCTCTCTGCCCAAGGCAGACATCATTTATCACCTGGCTTTTAGGAACAGAGAGCTGGATGCTTCCACAATGATTTTTAAACTTACAATATATTATTAAGAAGGAAATCAAGACAGGAAGAAATGGAGCTGCTGACACACTCATTTCAGCAGCAATGCTCAGCATCTCTCCTTGCAATTTTAACTAGTGAATTGGTCTAGTAATGCTAATTGTGTTTTTGGTTACCTTATAGTCTGTGTATCCATACAGGCTTTGTTTTAGCAGTTTTATGTGGAAGTTTGGTCTTTCAACACAATGCAGGTGTATTTTCAGATTTGCCCTTCACATGTAATTTATGGTCCAGTCACCTTTGTAATTTGAAAGGTGTTTCTCCAGCCCAAGTGAAAGTTGCGCAGTTTTGCTTTCGAAAAAAACACTGCTGAGAGTTTGAGATCAAAGTACCTGTAATTATTATTGCAGCCATCTAAAATCCTTTTGGATTAGTGTTGCATGTAAAATGATCACATTGCTCCTCCCAGCCTAACACTGAATGAAAACTGAATTGATTCTACCTAGCCTTTTTACAGATTCATAACCATTTTTAAAGTTTCATGCAAATCCTGTGATGTTTCAAAGAAGAGAACAGTTAGATGAAGATATTGGTAAATGCATCTGCCAAAAGCCCCTGCCAAAATTCTGAGTGAATTTGAAATTCCACTGTGAGATGTGTAAGCAAATATGCTAATTTTGCTTCTTTTTTGCCCCAGATTGGTTTCTTTATGATGGGGTGTTCATAGAGTTCTATTGTTGCAGTGTCAGAGCGTCCCCTAAGCTCCCAGTTTTTTAACAGTCATTTAGCATCAATCAAATTTGTTATTTTCTGCCCATTTGGATGGATTTTCATCCTCCTTTGTCACAGCTGCATGCCCTGCAGTGCTCAGTTTTGCCTGTGTTCCCTAGTGGGGATGTAGCAAAGTCTCTGCCAAAGCTCAGGGAAGGGAGCCCCACCTCTCCCCACTGCTGAGTCTGGCTTTTTTCTGGGTAAGGTAACAAACTGTACTGCTGCTCCTCTGCCAGTTCCTCTCAGGCTGGACTGTCTGCTGCTGCACTCTAGAACAGGATTGGAGGGCCTTTCACTAGATGACTCTGGCTGCTGTGCATTATTGCAGGTAAAGTACCTTGCTGCACTTGAGCAAATCTTTAAAAGCTCCTGAGCTGCTGCAAGTGAGAGAAGATGCTTTTTGTAAGCCATGTGAGCACTGGAGTAGTGAAACTTTGGTCAGCAAATGTTTTAGTGCAGCAGGAAGAGCCAAGAAGAACTGTTCAAAGCAAGATAATAGTGTGACTTCTTATCTGAACAGTGGGCTGCTGCAGCTTGTCCAGTGGAAACTGGAAAGTGTTTCTGGAGAAAGAATTTTTTTTTTTTTTTTTTAGATCATTTGGAGGGATAGGATGAAAATTTTTATAACTGATCTGTAAAAAGTGTTTGCTGTGTTTTGTGCAGAAGAGATCATGGCCCACAGCAGCAATGTGTCCTCAGTAGTCCTGGGAAAAGGTTCAGGCCGCATGCTGGCCACTGGAGGAGACGACTGTCGGGTCAACATATGGTCAGTTAGCAAGCCCAACTGCATCATGGTAAGGACAAACCTGTTTTCAGCTTTTGGGGGGTGGGAATATTAATTCTGAGGTTTGGAGGGTAGAGAATGAGGGGAAAGATTGTTGGGGTGGAGCCTGTGGGACTTTGAATAGAGTTTGCCAACACAAAGCTGTGTAACCAGATTCTAGCTAAAGATAGGGACAGAACTGGGTGCCTGGTGAGACCACTGCTCTCTCTGGAGACATTGTGGGAATGCTTGAGCTGGACCAGTGCTTACTCACATAATAAATATTGTGCTTTAGTACATTACCAGGCCGCAAATAATTAAAGGAAGAGTTTTGTACAAGAACAGCTGGTTTTATCATGCAGGCTATAGGGGCCAGTTTTATACCCTGGGGCTTGCAGTCACAGCAGGATGCATTCCCACCTGTGCCATCGTCCCTAACTGTCACCATGAAGGTTGCCACAATAGTTTGCTGTAGGCTGGGGAGGAGTAACTCTGGTTGCAGTGTGTTAGCAAGGGTAGGCTTACCCCAGCAGTGATCACTAAAGGGCACCATAAATATATATTTAACAGATAACTATCCTGCATCACTTTGAGTGAGTGTTGTGTAAAACCAGCTTTAGCACATCTCTAGACAATTGTTTAATTAACAACACAATAATGTTGTGGCATCAAAGGCATTGCTCTAGCCCGTGTGAGCCTTGTGAGAAAAAAAACCAGGAAAAGTCAAAAAGGCTAAATGGAGAATTTGTCACCTTTATTTTTCCATTCATTAAGCATGTGAACGATCACCTTTAGCAGGGCTGTGCTTTTTGCATAGTGTAGTTAAGCAGTGTCTTTTCAGGCCCTTGGTGGCATGACTCCAGTTTGAAACTGGACAACTGCCTTACTAGACAAGTTTGAAGGACTAACTCTGTACTTTTCTGTGGTGGCAGAGCTGCACCTCTCCTGCACTCCCTGGGAACCACAGATGCTGAGATCTACTGTTGCTGAGAGGCAGGGACTGACTGAAGCTGCTTGTGTCATTCTTGTATATCAAAAGAATCTTGATTTTTGGGATTGTCCTCTGAAGTTCATTTTTAGCGTTTATATTATAATGATTATGGATGTTTGTGTTGGAAAAGAGGAAGAAGAGGAACTTTTCAAGTAGCATTAGGACTTGGTTTAAGTGTGAGCTCTAGTTCTCAGTAATGGCAGTTGCTACTGTGCATTTTATAAAGGATTTCAATTGCACATGGATTCCTAAGAAAGCTCCATCCAGCTGGAACAGGCAGCTTCCAACAGGCATTCCCAGCCTCTGTATGTGTGTGGGAGGCACAGAGCTGGTGTAGCTATTTTAAAAGACATTTGAGGATGGACTAAAGCAGAGAATACTGCTTATTTGGCAAGCAGAAAGTCTGCAATGGTGGGATTTGTTTTCTAGAGCTAGTTTTAAATATTCTTGTGTTTTACTAAAATATAGGCCTTTTCAAAATGCTGATGTAATTTATAAATTTTCAGGTGCTCAAGGATGAAAGGAACTTCATGTGAATGAAGTTGAGGCCTTATGCCTCAAGTCAGTACTTCAGTGTTAGCACCATGGTATCACTGTGACATCCATTGCTGGCAGCAACCTATGGCTTGGGGCTTGCGTGAAGTTTTCAAAGTAGCCCTGCTTTTGCTCTTGCTTTGATTTTGTAACTGGTTCATGACACTTACATGACCCATTTAGAGCAAACACGGTGGCATTGTGCTACCACAGCATAATTTTTATGATGTAAGAATGTGTCAGCCTGGTCTGAGCATCCGCACCTAATGTTTAACTACCTGTGTCTCTGTTGATGCATCCTTTAAAACTTAGTCAGTGTGCCCCAGAAAGTGATTCCAAAGATAATGTGGGAATACAGGTGTGCTGTGCTGGGTACAGTGATGGGCTTTAGAGTGCTCTGCCACCCTGGTGGCTGCTGAGGAAAATGGACCGTGGCACAGCCAGGTGGTCCCAGCTCATGGCTAAAGACTTACCCCTCGAGTATGAACAATGCCATGCTTCCTACAGGGCTGTGCCAGCAGCTGCTGACTGACACTGATGGCTTTCTTTGCAGAGCTTGACAGGCCACACAACCCCCATCGAGAGCCTCCAAGTCAACCCAAATGAGAAGCTCATAGTGGCAGGGTCCCGGTCAGGGTCCATTCGAGTTTGGGACCTGGAAGCTGCCAAAGGTATGTGCCTGTGAGTTTGTGCTTCTGGTCATGCACACTTTTTGGGGAATCCTTATGTTTAATGCCTATACTGACCCAGAAGGTTCCAGATTTAAGAAGGAACAGGAGCCTGGTATTGCTTTCATCTTCATCTGCATCTCTTTTTCTCCTTCTACTGAGGCTGTGTATTTGTATTCATGCTTGAGCATGAATACAACTTGGGCATGTTTTGGGAACACTGATCTGAGGAACTAGTTTCTATGGTTTTGACCTGAGTGTGTCAAAATCTGTATTCCAGATTAGTTCCCATGCATGTATAGATAACTAGGCATACAGAATTTGTATTCAGAGTCTCAATTTAGAATTGTCAACCTTAATAAAAGGATCCCAAACCAGATTGGAAGTTTTTAAGTTTATTAGGTTCTGTATAAATGCAGGAATCCTCTGCTTGTGTCTTCTTGTTCTTATGTTATAACTTTTCTTTTTTCCTCTAGCAATTTTTCTGCTGTCCTGCTCTTGCATGGCCACATAAATAGACAAAGACCTAATTTTTAATAAACTGTAAAAGCTATGAACTCATCAAGCTCTGATCCTTTAAAGGCCACTGTTGAGTCATGCTTTATTTATTGCATTTTCCTCAAATCCTAGAATGAGTTTGCAAAGGTATCATAAATCACTTGAGTGCATTCCAGCAGAATACCAGAAAATGACTGAATATTTCTTATAGGTTACTACTTTTTCATAGAAGGAATGTGTAATGAAAATAGACTTACACTGGCTGAGCTCAGGAGGCAAACCACAGGCAGCATCAATAATGGAGAGCACTGATGTCATTCAGACAGTTAGAATCAGCGCAGTTATGGAATAGTTTGGCTCTGCCCATGGGGAGTAGCTGATCTGGCTGCATTTATTAGAAGACCTATGAGCCAGTGTCTCTGCAAATGACCACCCCAGCTCTGGCTCAAGAGCTAATTTCTGCCAGGGGAATCATCAGCTTGTTCCAGATGATGGATGAGGGAGAGGGATTGCCCTTGTTATTACCTGAGCAGTTTTTCTTAGAGTTGAGCTCTGCATTTGTCACTGCTTGCTGAGATAGGGTGTACCAGTTCTACTGGTCCTTGCTGGTTTCCAGAATTACAGGGGTGTTACTTGATGACTTGCTGAAACACTGATCGTTTCTTTGTCTCCTGCTTCCTAAGCGTGCATTTCCTGTCTTTGTGGTGATTCTTGCAAGGGGCAATTGAAGGACTCCAGGGTGAATATTGGAACCTAAGAGGTGGTGCTTGGATGGGGTGCAGAGTCCTGGGAAAGGGTCTGTCTAATAACTGCAAGGTGAATGCTGCGGGAAGTCAAGACTGTTTCACTTCACTTCCCAGCCAAAACTGTTCCTCCTCTGGCCCATTTTGCTGTTTGTGTAACAAATGGAAAAATGCACTGCCTGCCAGCTGCTTCATGTTCAGAATGGAGATCCTTGGAGTTCTGCCTGTAGTTTCCATACCTAAGGACAAGACTGTCATTAAGTTCTTTGATCATGGGCTTTCTATTGCTGTTTCTTTGCATTGTTGGGGTAAAGTCAGAGGCATTTCCACAAAATTATGTATATTTCCGTAAAATAATGGTGGGGATAGCATGGCTACACTTCTGCATAGTGTCTGGTGGAAATGAACTATTGAATATTTTCTCCCTATTCCTTCTCTCTCCTCTGCCTCTCCTTTTCCCAGTTCTTCGTACCCTACCAGGTCACAAAGCGAATATCTGCAGCCTTCATTTCCATCCTTTTGGAAGTTTTGTGGCATCTGGCTCTTTGGACACCAACATTAAGGTAAAACCCAGCTTCCACCAGAGATTTCCCCCTTTACTTGCAGTGTCTTTGTTTTGAAGAGTGCCGGAACATGTTTTGTGTCAAGCTGTTGGTGGATGCTGCACATCATCATTTCCGTGTGTGGGCAGGTGTGTTTGTGAGTGCTTGTGAAATCCGTGTGTGTATTTTCACAGCCAGCTCATGAATGTGACTCCTCTGGTGTGGAATGTGACTCTGAGTAAGGTGCCAGCCAAGACCTGGTGTCAGCAAGCACAGATGTCCTGGTTGCTGTGGATTGTATCTGCTTCCTCAGACTGTGTTTGACTGTCAGAAGTGAGCTTCTGTAGTAAGGGATATCTTCCAGGAGTGATTCTGACTTGGGGAGTTACGAAATACCCCTAAGGCCTGCAGGGGTTCAGCAGCCCATTCATTCTGCAGTATCTGTTAGCTTGGTGACACAGAGATCCCTTGTTCTGGCAGGACCCTTGAGCTCCCAACATACTGCTCTAAACATACAATTTGTTTGCTTTTCTTTCTTGTAGCTCTGGGATGTAAGAAGAAAAGGCTGTATCTTCACATTCAAGGTAAAATATTTTATTAGGTTTTGCAAAGAGGGGAGAAATATTTCTTTTGAGGACTTGTGAGCAAACCTAAATGTGATTATGTACAGTGAACTTCCTGGTTTTCAAGCATGAAAATGAGATCTCTGTGATTTGTGACGTGGCCTGGTAAACCTCAGCAGGCTTCTGCAAGATGTATGGGAATATGAAATGGATATTGTGGGATATCAATGGGTATCATGTGGTATAGTGTGGATGGCTTCAGTGAGGGATGGAGAGCATCCGTGAAGGTTTCTTTATATTCTTAATGGTATTACCACTGCACTGAGATGGTTCTGTTCTTGGGACCTTTTTCTGTCTGAAGAACTTGCTGTATATTAATTTCATATAGAAACCAGAGACTAAGTGTCACAGCGCTTCTATCTGACCATATGTAAATCTGTAATTTAGAACTGATTCTTATTAGTGAAGCCAGATCTGTATTTACCATACTTAAACTGATGGCATAAATGACTAGGTGAGAGATTATGCACATTTAGTGTGGCTGGGTGTAGTGCCTTGAGTACAGTGTTGGGTTCTGCAAGTTGTGAGCTCTGTAAAACACTTAATTGGTTTTGGGTTATTACATTGTATAGGATTGAAAGACAAAAGCCAGAATACTGTTGGTTTTCCTCATTTCAGGGTCACACAGAAGCAGTTCGGTGTCTCCGCTTCAGCCCTGATGGGAAATGGGTGGCCTCTGCTGCTGATGATCACACTGTAAAGGTAATTTATTGTGACACCTTCCTTATGTGCTTGTAGCGCATGGGAATGCTAGGATTGTTTTTTTTCCAGGCATTACCAGCACTCACTCATAAATACCCTTAGTTCATTTGGCAACTGGCTGAGCCCCGTGGGTTTGCAGAGATCAGTTTTCTTATGCGGATCCTGTCTGATAGCCCTCAACACCCATGGAAGAGCTGCATGATTTGAAATGCCCTTATCCAGCAGATACATTGGGAGAGACTATGCACAGAAAAACTAATGTTTTGATGGTAGTAGAGTTGTGATACCTGAATGTTGGCCTCAGTAAACATTGTCAAAGTAGTTGTTCACAGCGCATTGTTTCACCAGACTAATGTCTGTCTCTGTTTGTGTTATACACATTACATGTGATTATCAGTCTGAAAATTGCTGTCACGTCTGAGCAGAGCAAGAGGAGGAGTTCAGGAAGGTGTTGACTGAAGTAGTGACTTCAGTTGTTTCACATGGAATCTGGAGGAATGGAGATGAAGGACTAATTTTATTTTTCGTTTCACATGAAATTAACTGATCAGTTACTTCGTGGCATTTTCGAGTGGAAAGTAGAGCACAGGAAGAAGGAATGGCTAAGGGATTCAGAGCTTTTGGATTTTTGTTTGTTCACTTTTGAGATACAGTCTGTGGGGACAGATGGAACTGCTATATTTTGTCTCAGTCTCTAAATATAAACCAGAAACTTCTAGAGGACAAGTTATGTGGAAAATAGAAGATAATGCAAGAAACAGAACCAAAACAAAGCCTTAAATTATTTGGATAGTACTCTTTCCCTGATTATTGCCTTCTTTGACAGACTTGGGTCTGTTCTTGGAGGGGGGAAGTGTTAGAAGGTTGTCAGTACAAGGAAATCTCAGGTGTATTGGAAATATCTAACATTTAATCTCTTCAAGAGTCTCTGTTCTTTCCTCCTTTCAGCTGTGGGATCTGACTGCTGGGAAGTTGATGTTTGAGTTTACAGGACACACCGGCCCAGTAAATGTTGTTGAATTCCATCCCAATGAATACCTTTTGGCTTCTGGCAGCTCTGACAGGTACATAAGGGGAGGGAGAAAGAAGGGAAATGTATATGTCTGTTCCATTTCCTGATGCCTTTCCTTGTAAGAAGGGCATGTCAAGAGGAATGTCACTCAATTCAAACATGCCATTGTGAAAGCCAGACATCTAGACAGCAGGACGTGGCATCTGTGATGGGCAGAACATGGAGATCTTCCCTTCTCATCCAAAATTGATGGCACCTTCTGCCACACTAGAAACCAATGTGTAGCCCCAAGCTTCTCACAAATCCAGCTGACATCCTGTGTGAACAGCAGGCAGCCCTGCTCAGCTGGCAGGGTGTTCTCTTAGCTCTGGGCTGGCTCTAAATGCCTGTCCATGTCTAGAGCCTCTAAGTATCTCTGTTGGGATTCATGGATCTTAGCTAGACCAGCCTTCTGTGTAGGGTTACTGTATGTGCACAACAGCAAAAGTCACTCTGACTGTTAGTGTTGTGTTTAAAATCTGGATCCTCCTGGATTTCTAGAGTGACGAGCAATGAATTTTGTTGTGTTGTGTGTACAGGACTGTTCGGTTCTGGGACTTGGAGAAGTTTCAAGTTGTGAGCTGTATTGAAGAGGAGGCCACTCCTGTCAGGTACATTAAATTCGTACTGAAATGTGCTAGGCAGAGACTAAAGGTGGGGTGAAGGGGGGGTTTCCTCAGAGAGAGACTTTACTGGGGAGAAGTTTGGGCTGCTGGAGATAT
The DNA here is from genome assembly GCF_963513975.1 of Fringilla coelebs. Taxonomy (NCBI): domain Eukaryota; kingdom Metazoa; phylum Chordata; class Aves; order Passeriformes; family Fringillidae; genus Fringilla; species Fringilla coelebs. The sequence goes on along the minus strand of NC_140040.1, from coordinate 6,311,477 downwards.
TGCACAGGCCCACCAGGCTGCACAGGTGAACACCGCATTGCAAGGTTCATTGTAAGAAACAAAACTGAAGGTGTTCAGTGTAGTCAGAGACCCACAAGGACTGAGCAAGGTGGGAATGCTGTGCCTGATTCTCCTGCCTTCCTCCCAGGTGTGTGCTCTTCAACCCGGATGGCTGCTGCTTGTACAGCGGCTTCCAGGATTCGCTGCGTGTGTACGGCTGGGAGCCCGAGCGCTGTTTTGATGTGGTCTTGGTGAACTGGGGAAAAGTAGCTGACTTGTCTATCAGCAACAACCAGCTGGTAAGCCACTGCTCCTGAGGCAGGGATAGGCAGCTGTGAAACACAAGATAAAATCCTGCTGCCTCCTTGCAGGCCTTCAGCCCTGTAAGCTTGTGTCAGGGCTTGTAGCATGCCCAAAGGCTGTGTGCCTTGTGCTGCTTCACTTTGTGTCTCTGGCTTCTGGAGGAAAGAACTGGAGCTTAGTTTGACTAGTATTTAGAAGCCGTGCTTGGCAACAGTTTTATCCAAGCCTTTCAAAATTGCTGGCAACTTCAGATTGAAAAATCCACAGCACTGAACTGAGCAGTCCTCAAGCACAGTTGCTCAGGGTCACTTCATCATGCCTGTTCTCAAAAGGGCTGGTGTGCACCCCACTCCTTGGTGAATTATCTTGATCTTTTGCCTCTGCAGATAGGAGTTTCCTTTGCACAAAGCACAGTCTCTTCCTTCGTTGTGGATCTCAACAGAGTCCCAAAGTCAGATTCTGTTCCTCATGGGTTGATCAGGGACGACCAGCCTCTTGTGCCACCTACCCCCACAGGGTCCTCCCTTCGCCGCATCTATGACAGGCCCTCAACGAGCTGCAGCAAGCCACAGAGGTGAGGCAGTCTGCTGGCTTGCTGAGTTTCAGATCTTAAGGAAATGTCCCAGGCACTCAGTGTTCTCTCTCTGACAACATGGCTTCCCCTGACAACAACTCTTTTTGCACAGCAGAGTGAAGCACAACTCGGAGAGTGAGAGGCACAGTCCTAGCAGTGAAGATGACCGGGATGAGAAGGAATCAAAGGCTGAGATCCAGAACCAGGAGGATTACAAAGAGATCTTCCAGCCCAAGAATGCAATCTGTCAGTACCAGGGTTTACAGTGCTTTTGAGCAGTGTTTGGGTTTGAGATCAGGGTGCTAAAGTGATTTGATAGAACTGACATTTGGCTAGGCTTCACCTGTGACTGGAGAGTTTAGAAAGCTTTTCTTTCTTATTCTGTGCTGGGACACTGTTGCACAGATCTTGTTGGTGAATGGCTTAAAGGAGGCACCTTTACTAGGGTACAGTGATGTCTGTTTGAAGCCTGGCTCAGAATCCGGAGTTTCATCGTAAAAGTGCTGCCTTCCTATTCTGATTAGAGTGTTAAGGGAATTTTGTTAGCTTAGAATTTTGATATGTTTCTCAAAATCAGCAGTCTTCATTAAAGAAGGAAAGGCAAAATGTTTTGTTAAAGCAAAGACTGTTGTTTAGGAGGCATTGTGCAGTGTCTGTATCTCATTTTTTTGCAAATTATAAAAATGAGATACTATTTCTGAGGAATTCATTGCATTATTTTTATTTACTTATATAAATCAATAACAGAAGGTGGATTTTGCCTAATGTCATTTGTTGTGACATTGCCTTGTCTCATGCTTCACACCTCTACAGCATCAGTGAACCACAGGGGTCAGTTTTGTCCCTTCTATTCATGAGGGCTGAAAATTTTTAGCTAAACTCAACAGTAGTGTCAAGGTCCAAAAGAGATACAACAAGCAGAGTTATCACTGATTACCCTCATGTGTGGAGTTGTTGGAGATTTCTCTGCTCCAAGGTTGACTTATCACTTATCTGTAGCCTTGGATGCTCCTTCGTTTGTTTATTATTTAAATCTTTTGTAGGTCGAACTCCTCCTCGAAATGAGCCCTTTCCTGCCCCTCCTGAGGATGGTGAGTGTGGAAATGACCCCTTGGTGGGGATGGGGTTAATGGCCCTCAATAGAGGGAGAGCTGCCTGAAGGCAGAAATTACTCCTTGTAGTATAGCTAAACAGAACCTTTGCTCTCAACTCTTGAAAGTAACAATCAGTTTCTGCTTTCCCACTTCTCTCCCTCTTGGTAGAGCCTGGAACTGCAAAGGAAGCAGTGAAGCCCAGCCAAGCTGTGGATGTCCAGACCTCGCTGCCAAAGCAGGAGCTCGTACGTTCTGTGTGCTCTGTGAGCTGGAGAATTTGTGATTTCTGCTCAGGCTGATTCCTTCACTGCAGGGCAGTAAAAGTGCAGCTCCAGGCTTTGTGCTGCCAAGTGTCTTGCCTTAGCAGTGAAACTAAGGCCTGTTGTTTTAGTTTGCTGCTTGTGCTTGCAGTGGTGCTTTTCCTTGCGTCTCAGAAGTGGGGCACTCAGAGAATCAAGTGCCAGGTTTCTACAAATGCTTGAACAGAGGCTGTTTTGTTGCCAAAAGTGCAGGCAGCTGATGGGCCAGTATTCATTTTACTGGCTTCTTTAGAATTCTCTCTTAGCCTTCAGGCTGGCCACAGCCCATTGCCCTAATTTCAGATAACAATAACGTCACTTGGCACTTCTATTGGGGCATCTCCATGTTCTTTACAAACCTTAATTACATCGTGGTGTGTACCTGAGAGTCACTTTATTGCCTCTTAAATTATGCTAGCAAACTGCAGACTGCTTCAGTGTTAGGGCCCTGCTGTGAGAAGAAAGCAGGTCAGAAATAAAGGTCATCAGACTAGGGCCAAACTGTTCCTGCTAGAGCTTTTATCCCAATTTCTCCTGCAGCCTGATCCAGTCCAGAGGCCAGTGATTGCCTCCTCAACTTCTTTGAGCAGAACAGAGCCATCAGTGATTCCTGCAGCCAGGAATGAGCCCATTGGCCTGAAGGCCTCTGACTTTCTCCCAGTAAGTGTCTCTGGACAATGTTTTCCAGCCAATGTCTGTGTTGGGTGGCATCAGAAAGGGGGCGCCCCATTGTGATAGGTATGAATACAGCAGAGTTGAGCCCTGCTCTTAGCAAAGCAAAGAGCAAGAGGTGAGACAGTCACTGAACTATTCCATGTACCAGACACTGAACTATGTACCAGTTCATTAAAAAAATTGGTGTCTGCCATTACATGTACATAATAATTCCACAGGAATCTCTGCCTCTTGCATCTTGGAGACTTCTTGGTCTCTCTTGGGGAGGGTATTCCCTTTTCCTAAAAAGGGGGAAAGACCAGAGCATCCTGATGATATCAAACTCTAAATGTGAGTAAAGGAAGTAGTGGTTCTGCCATGGCCTGGGCAGGAAGCAAATTGAGAGTCTAATGAATTACATAAGATTTGTGCTTTGTAATAAAACTTGCAGTCCCAGACAAGTGTTTCACATTAAAAAATTGGGTTTGTGTGAAAACATTTCTTTGTTAAAGCATACTGGTTTTGAAAACTTACTTTAAATTCACCTTTTTTGAGAGTTTTTCCAAAGATTTAAACATGTTTGTGATTGATGTATTAGAAGAAGTAGGAAGTAAGTAACTGAAATCAGAACAAATTGAGCATTTCCATTTCAAAAGGTTTTTACAACCATCTGCAAGGAAGTCAGTATTCACTGACAATCTCTGCACCAGAATTGGCTCTCACCTAGGCTGGAGAATGCTCCCACCTTCTGTTCCATCCTGCTCTGTTCCTGGTGTCTGTACTTGCAGGCTGTGAAGAACCAAAGCCAGACGGAGCTGGTGGATGAGGAGGCCATGTCCCAGATCAGGAAAGGCCACGAGACCATGTGCGTGGTGCTCACCAGCCGCCACAAGAACCTGGACGCCGTGCGCGCCGTGTGGAGCACCAGTGACATCAAGGCAAGCATGTGGACATGCCTGAGGCTCCTGAGGGAGCAGCTGAGCAGTTCTCTTTGCTTCTCTGGGGCTGATTCTGCCTCATACGAAACACAGGGTCTCACAGCTTTTGTCCCCAGGGATGCACTGCAGAGTGCTGCAGCTGAATGGTCACAAAGAAACTCACATGGAGAAAACTTCCCATGAGAGAGTTCTCTTCCCTAGTAAACTTCATGTTTCCTCTACCTTGTTTTGGAAAAGTAGCACTAGATACTAATTTGCATTGGCCTAACCAGTTTGACCTCTGCAATAGATGACTTTTTCTTCCCCTTCTCTCTCAGAACTCTCTGGACTCTGCAGTGGCTATCAACGATCTGTCTGTTGTCGTGGATCTCTTGAATATTGTCAACCAAAAAGCGTGAGTGCTGGATGGGGTCAGCCCCTGGGATGTGCAAGAGCTGCCTCACTGGGCGTTGGGAGCTCTGCCTTGTACCTGCCCCATGTTCAGTGGGCCATGGCAGCATGAAATTCATGTGCTTGTAGTCACAACTTCAGGCCTGCAGTGACAGTAACTGCTGGAATTATGTGGGGCCAAGGAAAATCAAAGTCTTGGGGCTTCATAAAGTGATTCTGCTGATAGTCAAAGAAATATGTCCGAACCTGCCACTTTCACTCACGAGGGGGAGTCAGTGAACTGGCTCTCTGAACCTGAGTGTGTCTGTCTGGACGTTTGCCAGGAAGTCTTATTTGTGTCGGCTTGGCTTTGTAAAGCCTCCGTCTCCAGTCTCAGGATGTGTCCTTTTCTTTTCAGGTCTCTCTGGAAGCTGGATTTGTGTACTATAGTCCTGCCACAGATAGAAAAACTACTCCAAAGTAAATATGAAAGGTGGGCTTCAAGAACATGGTGTGCCTGAGGGACAGGGTGTGGGTAGTGATAGGGGAGCTGTGCTGGGTATTTTGTACCTGAAGGAAAATCCTGAGAAATCAGTGTAGATACAGTCTCATGCTGATATGACGCCTGAAAAGGAATGATGGAGTTGCCAGGTGTGTGTGGGAAAAGATACAGAAAGTATGCATGGGCAGGAAGAACAGGATAGTGGGATTTGTCATAAATGTTTTGGTTTAAGACAACACTGGCAGCCAGGAGGGGTCATGTAAAACAAATGGGCTTTGCACACTGCTGGGAGTGAAGCTGTCAGTCTGGGACAAGGAATGAAGTCCTGCAACAGCCCTGGGGACTCATCTGTAGGGGGAAAAATTGTAGCCTCTCTTAAGATGGAGCTTCTGCTCTTCCTTTCTTCTGGGAGAGAGGTTTCTGCCAGGTTCCCTTGGCAGGACATCTCTGCCCTTGAGCAGAGAGAGGTCCCCCTTGGATGGGGTATGTGCCAGGACCTTTGGAACAGACTTGCTTTGTGAAAGCTTTGGAACTCAGATGTGTTGCTGGTACTTGGCTGTTGCTCTCCTTCCCTGGTTCCAGGTGGTGGAGTGGAGTTGTCTGGGAGCTGTGTGCTGGGGGGACAGGAATGGCATTCAAAGTGGGACCCAATTCTCTGTTTTTCAGTTACGTGCAGACTGGCTGCACATCCCTGAAGCTCATTCTCCAGAGATTCCTGCCACTCATCACAGACATCCTCGCTGCACCACCTTCTGTTGGAGTGGACATCAGCAGAGAGGAAAGGTGAGGTACATGCTTCTTTTGCTCCCTCCTGGGACCAGCCTTTCTCTTGGGTGAGCTTTGCCCTTGCCATCAGGGCTCTGATACCAGACTGGACATGCCTTCCCTTTGTCTGCAAGCACCAATCCTTCATGCTCAGAGGAGAAGGACTGCCTTTGCCTCTGTGCATTGAGTCATACCTAAACAAAGTATCAGGAGTAAAACCACCCTGTGGCTTTCCCTCTCTGCCTCACAAGAAACATGATTCGGTAGCCAGGCCCTGGATTTTGAGTTCATTCACAGGACAGCTTCTCTCCGGGAATTGGCTTTTGGAAAACAGCACCTCCTTTTTCCCTGGACTGTACTGCCAGAGGGGGAAGAGGGCTGAAAGAGCCCTTATGTGGATGCCGTTCTCCTGTCTCATCAGGACGTGGGCTGAATGCCTGGTGTTTTCACAGAGCTGTGCTCATATTTCAGCCTCTTCCAGGCCATTTTCAGGGCTTTTCTTTCCTGCCTGAGTTGCCTCTCTGGCACTGCAGGAACTGCCACACCTCAGGCAACTAGGGATTCATGCTGTGTCTGCTGTCATTTTTTTTCCAGGCTTCACAAATGTAAGTTGTGCTACAAGCAGCTGAAAAACATCAGCAACGTTGTCAAGAACAAGTCTGGGCTCAGCGGCCGCCATGGTAGTGCCTTTCGGGAACTGCTGCTGCTCATGGCTGTCCTGGACTAACAGCCACCACCTCCTCATGTACAAATACAGGTGGCCAAGCTTCCCCTGCTCATGGTCTGGCTGGATTTCAGATCTCTCCGTGTGTCCGTCCTTTCCCCCTGCCCCTCTGCAGCATGGTAGGGAAGTGCAATCTGCCTGGCTGGTCGCCCACCCAGCCCTGGTGCCTTAGGGGCTGGATGGAGGATCCGAGTGGAGAGATGTGTGTGCTGTGTCAGGGGCCCTTGCGGGTGGAAGGCCCCACAGAGCCCTGTAGGGAAGCTGCTTCATTTCAGCTCTTCATCTCAGCATCAAGCTCTGGGCTGCTCTGTGTGCTGGCCTGTCCCTGCAGGAGGGCTCTGAGCCTGCTGTCACCCCTCCTTCCTGCTTGTGCTGTCGGTTCTTGTTGCCTGGCCCTGTGGGCCGGGGCCCTGCTCTCGCTGTGCAGCTGCTGAGGACTGCAGGCACCGCCCCACAAACGCCTGCTGTGGGGTGATGCCCTTTCCATACAGAAGGGACTTCAACTGCCATGGGGGAGCAGCCCCTTTGGCTTCATCTGACTGGGCAAGGACACTGTGCCATTGTGCTGGTGCATCTCAAGGACCTGAACCAAGAGACTTTCTCTTGGCTTCTCAGACATCCCTGCTGGCACCCAGGGCTGCAGAGGATCAGTATCTTCAGACTGTCCTTGGAGCTGAGGTCTACCTGGACCTGTTAAAACTTGTGACTTAAACAGGACTCGTCGTAATATGCTTGCCTTTGGGGGTGAGGATTTGAAAGGGTGGAGGAACAGAGGGACATGGACTGAGTTATGTCTTTCTACATCCACTGGACCATTCTTAGAGGTTTGTTTTTGGTTTTTTCCCCCAATAAATGTCTGTCAGAACCTTTCTGTCCTTCTTTCTTCTTTCCTCTGGGGAAAGAGGTTCCTCTTGGTGCTTTCCCTGCTCTTCCCAGCCTGTCTCCCATTTTATACACTGGAGCCTGTTCTCCAGGAATCTGTAACTTATAATGAATTTTATTAAAATATTTGTAATTTTTTTTAAAGTTGTGTTAAATGCCTGAATCTCTTGAAGTGCTCTTCACCTTGGCATGGCTCCTGGCTGGGAGTGCCCAGGAAAAGCAGGGCTGTGTTCCCTGCCTGTCCCAGAGGAAGCTGACCATTCTCACCCTTCCTGCTGGGAAGCCGTGGTGAACAACAGGAGAGCCAGCACTTGCCAGGTGGCTTGTGGAAATCCCGGGGGCAGTTTCACTCTGCTGGGTCGTTCCCATCCCAAGGAGCAGTGTCATCATTTAGGGCTCATCCTTCTCCCTGACTGCACACAGATCTCCCTCCCCTGGCTCTCAAGTGGATCTGGGCAGAGTGGCAATGAGCTCTGAGCCAGGGAGCACATTTGGAAGGCTGTTCTGGGGAGGCGGAGTGGGGGCCATCAGGAAAGCTAAAGCCAGTCCCCACACTGCTGATGCTTCTCCAAACAGTCACATTTTGGGAACAAAGGGGAGTTCCTGCTCTGCTCCAAGCCTCTGGAGGAGGTGGCTCCAAAAGTGGCTTGTACAGCAAGAGGCCTTGGCACTGAGCCACTGCAGGACTGATGGTGAGTTCTGCCTGCTTCGAGCAGCAGGACACTCACAGGGTGTGTGTCCTTCTCTGCAGCTGCTTCCTGCTTTATCTGGTGATAATCCCATGCCTGGACCCCCATGGGGTGTGAAAAGGCTCTCCCAGCCACCAGTCTATAGTTGGGATGTGAGGTGGGGCAGCACAAGGTGGAGCAGGGCATGGGCACATTGAGACTCACTTTGGATTTAACCACTGCTCTCCTGCGAGCCTGATAGCTGCAAAATGGGGTGGGGACTGTGCTGCCAGGCTGGCCCCGGGGGCAGCTGAAGGGGAAGGATATGATGGGCTTTTCCAGCCCTATGGGAGGAGGGAAGAAGCACCCACCCCCTCCTCAAGCAGGGTTCAAGAACAGTGCAGCACAGGAGGATTGACTTTAAGAGTTTATTTAAAATAAGTTTTGTTACAAAACAGGGTATTTTTTAATTATTAAAATACATAGAAACATCTAATCTTACAAAAGGCTAAATTTATTTTTCCCTTTTTTGTTTTTAAATAGAATACGCTGTGGAAGCGCAAGAGGAGAGAGTGGTGGAAAGAGCCATCAGTGCGTCCAGCAGGGGCTTGCAGCAGGAGGAAATGTACCCACAAGTGGGTCTTGAGAGGTCCAGGGGCGGTGTCATCCCCTCCCATGCCCCTGCCAACCACCATCCCCATACATAAGCCAAGAGGCTTTTGGACTGGAGGTTTGGGGTCTTTTTGTTTGTTTTCCACTAGTTTTCCATTCCAAGACCATGTAAACAGGTATAAATATTTCAAACACTTTCATCTCGACCACACTGTGATCTCTCTTGACAAGACAACTGGTAAATAACTTTACAATAGCTTCATTTGAGACTGCTCCATCCCCCCTGGTGCCAGGTACCACAGGCAGCCAGCGTGGGGCCCTGGCAGCACTGGCACCACAAGGAACAGCAGCTCGGCTCATGCACAGCACCGGGGGCCTTCATGCAACAACAGGGCTTAAGAAACTGACAGGGAAGAGCTGCTGGGATTTTTTAACTTGGAGGAAGTGCTGCTCTGAAAGACATTGGGCAGCTGCCCAGATGCAGTCTTGCAGGAGCTGTGGCCAGGACGGCCCTGTGGCAGTAGCAGAGGCAGGGCCAGGGACTGGTCTGGCTCTGTGCACCCCTTCCAGCTAGATCTCGTTGTAAAAGCAAAGCTGGAGAGATGGAGGGAGCACCCAGCAGCTCCCTGCTCTGCCTAGAAACATGTGTACAGCAAAAATAAACTCACAGAGCTGAGCATCTGAGAGGGCAGATCTCTGCCCAGCACCACTGTCCCCTACCCTGAGAGGGAGGCATGGCCGCTGGGAGACCCTGACCCTGTGCTGCTCATGGTGAGAGGTGCCATCACCCCCTGGTCATGGGTCCTGGTGGCCAAGGGAACAGCACCAAAGCCTTCATGTCTTCCAGCAGCCGTCTCTGTGTCACTGTGAGGGGCTGGGTCCTGCAGCAGGTTGGATGCCATGGCTGGCACTCATCACAGGGGGATTGGCCTCAGCTTCCCTGAGGGGAGAGATGCACGGGTTACAGCAGTCAGGGGCACAGCCACCAGTGCTCCAGCCCTGTCTGGTGGCATTGTGGCAGGAGCTGGTAGCACAAGCATTCCCAGGAGCATCCCTGCACAGTCCAGCAGCCTTGCCCAGCGTGGGGAGAGGGGTGAAAGCAGAGCCCTCCACCAGCACCGGCCGCAGGCACTCACCTGGCAGCCATGGCTGCCCCTAAGTCAGGCTGAAATCGAAGGGGAAAGAGGTTCAGCCTGCTGGCATTGCCCTCCCCTTGCCCCCCCACCTGAGCTATCAGCAGTGCCTTTGAACCAGGGCACTCTTGGGGAAGTGCTAACCATGGCTAATTGGCTATTAACTAATGAGCTGACTACAGAGCTGCTCACTCCCCATTGCAGGCTTTGCCATGGGCTGTTGGCTGGAGCCTCCTGGGACAGAGGGACCCTGTCTGGGCTGTCAAGCTGTCCCACCACCCACCTGAGGTGTGGAGCTTCCTGCGGATGGAGGCAGAGCGACTGGAGAGCTGCCCTGGGCTGGGGGATGCATGGCCCCGGCCAGGTGGTGCTGCAGAGCCTGGCGAGTCACCCTGGGAGGAGAGGGGACACAGCCCCAAGGTCAGGCCAGGCCAGGCCCCAGAGGGAAGGAATGGGGATGGGCTCACAGGCAGATAGTTCATGCCTGGGGAGTGGTATCCAAATGTTCTCCGGGGGTACCATGGGGCTGCTGCAAAACAGGACTTGGAACAGCCAAGGTGGCAGCATTGGCTGGACACTGCAGTTTGGGGACAACCTGCATCCCACCAGGTGATTGTCCCTAACGGGGGTGGCTCTAGGGGAGCCTCCAACAGCTCTGGGGACCACGTGTGTGGGGGCAAAACAGGGGGGGATCCCTGGGGTGAGGGTGAAGAGGAAGGGCACCAGCAGCGTCTTGAGTACCTCCAGGTGCTCCTGGCTGGGCCAGGAGCCCAGCTCAGCCTTGCGGGAAACAGGTCCCAGCTCCACAGAGCGAACCCTCTCAGCAAACTTCAGGGAGCACAGCGTCTCGCTGGTGTTCTTCTCGGCAGGGGACACCTGTGCTCAGGGAGGAGCAGGCACAAAGTCACCCTGGCAGCTGCCTGTGCACCCCGGGGGCTCCCCCCTAGAAAACCTGCTGCTGCTGGCCGGTGAGATGCTATTATTAACCCACCCCTCCCAGGCTAGCCCCTTCCATCCACGCCTGAGCCAGTGTCTGAGCCAGCTGGATTCCCTGTCACCAACTGCCCCAGTGCGAGGAGCAGCCGGGAATAGCTGTGGCAGGTGCAGGGGCTCAGGCAGCCCCCCCTGGGGGCTCAGTGTGGGTGCCAACAGCTGGGAGTGGGGGGTCACAGGGCAGGGGTGGAGAAGCTACCAGAGCTTAAAATCCTCCCAGAAAAAGAGGGGATGGGGAGATGACAATATACTAAGAGATTGTATAATGCTGCCCATAGGGATAGCATCCACGTGCAGGCAGGGAGGGCAGGATTGTGGACCTCTGAGTTAATTCCCCATTCCTTGGCCTTGTCTAGGGTGCAGAGACAGGAAGAGAGCTGCCACTGGCACCATGATTGCAGACTGCTCACCCATCCCTTGCGCCCCATCCCTTGATTCCAGCCTCCTCCCACCTGCCTTGGCACTGGGGCGAAAAGGGGCTCAGAAATCACAGTGACTGGCTGGGGGAATACAGGCACTGGGTTCCCAGCCCCTACCTGCACCATCATGAGGGTCTTGCTGTCACCACTGAGCGAGTCCTGCAGCAGGTAGGTCAGCTTGGAGTTGCGGAAGGGCACGTGGCCCTGGCGGGAGCGCAGGGCGTAGATGACATCGCCCAGCGCCGACAGGGACTTGTTGATGTGCTGCGCCTCGCGGAGCCGGCTGCCCTCCGCGCCCGACCGCCCGACCCGCTCCGAGCCTGCCAGGTCCACCAGGTTCAGCTTCCCTGAGGACACACAGCCAAACCCCACCGCTGGCATCAGCACCCAGCCCTACAGACCCCTGGGATGCTGCAGCCCAGGTGCCTCGGTGAGGGTTTGCTGTGTGTCACCCACCTGTGGTGCGGAGCCCCGTGCTGCGGTCCAGGCCGCGGACGGTGACGATGAGGAGGGCGTGGGAGCGAGAGCTGTGCTCGTTCAGGTTGGTGCACTCTGTCACCCGCTTGATGTGGCCAAACTCAAAGACCTGGGGGAGCCCGGGCAGTTGAGGGGGTGAAGCCAACCAGGCTCAGTCCCACCACAAATCCCCTGTGATCCACGGATGGCCAGGGATGTAACCTGAGCATCAACCCCCGCGGGGTGCCTGGCCCATCAGGGTAATGACTGCTGTCAGGTCTCAGCCTGGGTGATGCACCAAAGGCAAGGGGTGACAGGCAGGGCACTGCGGTGACAGCCGCACCCCACTAATCCCTCAGGAACTCTCTGGGCCCCACGCTTTTATTTTTAACCCCCTGTGGCTCATCCCATGGGACAGTGACCGTCACATCACACCCAGGGACCTATTTTGGTCTCTGTTGCTCCCCGTGGCTTCAGAAACGCTCCCAAATCCAGGAGTCACACACCAAAGACCCCTCCCCAGTTCACTGCACCCCTGCTGCCACCCTCCTCTGCCCGCTGCCCCCATCTCCCCACACCTTGTTGATGTCCTCCACGCTCTGCACCCTGAACTCGGTGAGCCCAGGCACGTAGAGCTGCCCGCTGCCATCAGGGCACAGCTTGATCTCCAGCTTCTCCTGCGGCTCCTTCCCCAGCAAGTCCCTGGGCAAAGGGGCACTCGTTATCATTCCCATCCCAAGGGAGTGCTGGCATCCATTCCGTAGCTCAGGGCTGTGTGCCAACACTGCCAGAGCAGCCATCTCTTCCCAGGAAAGCTGCACATCCTATTTATAGACCTCAACTCTCTTGGCTCCCATGTGCCTCCTCGCACCCAGATCAGACCCCGCTCCCATCCCTGCTCCCAGTTATTCTCATGGATGAGCACCCAGGCTCCTCCCCTCCTGTGGCTGGACTAGGAAGGAAAATATTTCTCATGCTTTCAGCTCCCAGTTACAAATTCCTAAATATAGTGTCTGTGGGCAGGGAAAGGGGGGAGAAGGGGATGCCCCCACCGCTGCATCAGGGCCAGAGAGGGGGAGTGATGGCACAGCTGGGAGCCTGTGTAAGCAATGGAGCTCATGGGAAGGGTGGCGTGCACCAAATAAATTAAAAATAAATCCTTGGAGGGCCAAATGCAGTGCCCAGGGCCCTGAGACAAACTGTGGGGCCTAGGAAGGGGTGAAGGGATGTGGGGGAGAGCAGCCTGGGGTGATGTCCAAAAAAGCTTCTTGCCCATGCCCATACCTGAGCGCCTCGTTGTAGATCTCGGCGGCGCTGACAGTGATGGTGTAGTCCCAGTCGGCCGCTTTGCCCCGCACCTCGGAGAAGAGGAGCTGCAGGGCCCGCTGGTTGATCCCTGGGTTTGCTGCCGTCCCCTGAAAGATTGAGGTGACAAACAGAGAAAAAACACCCTTTGACATCCCAGGGGGATGTTGTGGAGCAGCAGTGACCATCACTGGTACACAGCAGGTCTGAGCTGGCCACCAGCCTGGGTGATGGAGACTGGGCACTGGAGGGTGGGAAGCCAAGGGAGAAAATGGAAACAAAGACAACCAAACTCACCTCCATCGTGTAGGTTTTTCCTGCCCCTGTCTGCCCGTAGGCAAAGATGCAGACATTGTAGCCATCAATGCAGGAGGTGACCAGGGCTTGAACCTCCTGAAACACCTGGGGGAGACAGGGGAGAGTGAGAAGGTGGCTGCCTCCCCCCCTCACATCAGCAGTGGATGGTAGCACCCACCTCCTCCTGGGACGCTTGTGGGGGGAAGACCTTATCCAGCTCAAAGGACACCTGCTTCCCCTTGTGCAGGAGGTGCAGGACAGCGTCATCATCAGCATCAAAGGTCACAGCATTGGCTGCCTCGGGGCCCTCCCCGTCCTCTTTTGTGATGGGGCGGACTCGCCCAAAAACACGGATGTTTCCTTGGAGGAGAGAAGCAGGGAGTCAGCCATCATGGGGTGGGCTGAAGCATCCTCCAGCCAACCCAACCACCTTATGGGGACACTCCTGTGTCCCTCCTGTCCCACCTCTGGGACACCACACCCCGCACACCTTTGAGCCGCACCAGCTCGTTGTGACACTTCTTGCGGAGCTGCAGCTCCCGCCGGTACTTGCGCAGCAGCTCCCGGTTGGTGCTGTGCACCTCCTCGATGGCCTGACTGATCTGGGGACAGTGGAGACCAGAGGCTCAACGACTCCCCAGCACCTCCACCCCGCATGGAGGGGTGCTGGGTGGTGGTCCCGGGGGGGCTCACCTCGGCCCTGGCGCTGCGCAGGGTCTCCTGGAGAAGCAGGGGGAAGTCGCGGACCTGACGTTTCAGGCTGTTGTAGTCATGGGTGAGGGTGCGCAGCGCCGGCTGCAGCGTCAGCAGGTTGGTCCGGACACCTGCGGGCACGAGGCAGGGTGAGGGGCAGATGATGACGCCACAACACCAGTCAGGCAACCCTGCCGGCCCCCTGCACCCTCCTCACCTGCCAGGTTCTCATGCACCGCCTTCATCTCCACCTGGGCGCGGGAAAATGCCTCTTCAATGGCGTGGTTCTTCTCGTCCTCCATCGCCTGCATCTCCTCCAGCATCTGCCCATGGGCTCGCTCCAGCTCAGCCTCGTACATCATGATCTGGGAGAGGAGCAAGTGGGGGATGACACTGAGTGAGTGCCACCTGCTGTGCTGCCACACCATGTTACCGGGCAAGCACCAGGCAGGCAGAGAATGTGGGGGGAGTTCACACACAGACCTGAGCTCGGAGTTGAGCCTCTGTCTTCTGGGAGCTCTGCAGCTGCTGCTCCATCTCCTTCAGCACCTGCTTCTGCATCCCCACCTGCTCCTGCAGGTACTGGTTTCGGGACTGGGTCTCGCACAGGGCTTGTTTTACCTTGGCTGACTCCACCTCCACCGTCTTGATGATGTACTGCAGGGAAAAACACCCACAGATGGGGTGTGCTGGGGAAACAGCACCTGAAGGGCCTGGGATGGAGCTGTTGCTGGCCCAGGGGGAGATAATTTAGGAAATCATGGTGCTGTGCTGATCTGCTCAGAGTAGAGAGACAGGTGGCACTTGCAGGGCACCTACCGGGCACTGTAAGGCATCCAGCCCAACCAGGAAAAACGGAGAGCTCACCTTAATCTGCTGGGGCTGGGACTTGAGGCTGGCAATGGTCTCCTGGCTGTCCCGCAGCCGCCGGCTGAGCCGCTCCTCCTCCTCGGCTCTCTCAGCCAGGGAGTCCTTGAGCCGCAGCTCCACCTCAGCCAGGCGGTTCGTCTTCTGCTGCACCTCCAGGTCCAGCTCCACCAGCTTGGCTCGCGTCTCCTCTGCCTCCCGCTGCAGCTGGGACAGCTGCTCCTGCAGCTCGGCGTTCTCCTGGTGAAGGACAGGCAGCCAGGCCCATGTCACCCATGGGTGCCCCTCACCCTGCCACCACCACTGCCACCACCGGCGACTCACCTGCAGGTGGGGGCAGTCGCGGCACGGCGCCTGCTGCTGCCGCTGCAGCTCCCCCTCCAGCGCTTTCATCTCCTGCCGCAGGCGCTCGTTCTCGGCCGCCAGCAGGTCCCGGTGCTTCTCTGCATCCGTGCCACCCTGAGCCGGGAGTGGATGGGAGAGGACATGGAATCTCCACGTACCCCAGGGAGCCCCAGCCTGCTGCCCTCACGGATCCCCCAGCCCACTGTATGAAGCAGCCCCCAGTGTGCCATTCCCAGGGAGTCCCTGCCTGCCCTTTGGAATCACTCAGCCTGCTGCACTGATGAGCCTCCTGCTGCCCCCAACCCACAGAGGGGCTTTCACTTCCCACCACGGTGTGACAGCCCCAGGGTCACCAGTACCGTGTTGCATTGGACAAAAAAATCCCACTTTTGTTCCTAGGTGTCTCTTAGCCTGCAAGGTCCAAACTGTGACCCTGGGGAGGTTTAATCCATCTCCGCCCACCCCGTATTCCCTCTTCCTCCTCAGTGACCAGAGCTCCAGCGTCCCTCAGGGCAAGGGTGGCTGGGTCCCATCCCAGTGGCAGCTCACCAGCTCCGAGCGCAGCCGGCTGATCTCCTGGGCCTGCTCCAGGAGCTTTGCCTTCAGAGTTTCCACCTGTCAACACAGACCAGGTTAACCAGGAGGCACCGCAGCAGCTTTTGGAGGAGACCCCGCGGTGCCGCCCCAGCCACCAACGTCCAGTCTGGCTCACACTTTTGTTATGCTTTAATTTTCCACCTGGCTCTGAGCGCCTGATTCACACGAGCTGATTAAAATGAGCATTAATGAAAGCTTTGCTTTGACCTTGTTCAACCATGGGTATAATTTGTCCATGTTGAGCACTAGCAGAAACCATTAATAAAAAAATAAAAAGGCATCATCTCTGGAGAAGGGAATAAACAAACCCATCCATAACTGTGTTTGAGGAGTCAGAAGTGCCTTGTCCTGCCCTCACAGCCAGCTTTGCTCTACCTTCTCAATTTTTCTTTCTAGGAAAGTTATCTTGGTACAAAGAGGGAGCAACAGCTCTTCAAGAAGACCACCTGTCTGAGTCCCATGGGATGATGCTCTTATCAACCCCCATCTGAGCATCTACTCATCTCATGTAACCAGGCTGCCCTCCCTGCAAAACCAGGTGGATCTCAAAACTCTTCAACCTTTTTTTGTGCAGAGACCAGTGAAGCTCTCCCAAAATCTGCAGTTATTGGAATAAACAGCAGCAGTGAGTGCTTGGTGACACCAGCAGTTCCATGTGCTGTGTCATAGAGGGGTTACCCACCTGCTCTGTCCCTCACTTGACCACCATGCCCCAGATCCCAGCCCAGCTCCCACTTTCCCCACTCCAGAAAGCCGCCAAAGCCCTCTCTGGGACACGCCTGGATATTGCCCCATCCCAATAACCAGCAAGCAACTGGCTCTCTGTGGACCATAATTTAGGAACTGCTGATTAATAACCAATGCAGATGTGCTGACATGGGGCTGTAATTAATCTGGTAAATTATTCAGCCCCGCCCTTGCAGAGATGGCAGCCGGGTGGGCAGCCCCTCTGTGTGCCCTGTATTTGGCACAGCTGGGAGCTGGAGCACCCCAGCTAGAGGTGGGGAACAGCGGCTGCTCCCAGCCAGGATCGGGTTCCCCCTCCTTCCACAGCCTGGCTCTGGCTGGGGGCCGAGCGAGCACCGAGCGCCTGAATGGGAAAACCCCATTTCCATATCCACTGAGGGAGATTATTGAGCTACTTTTATAAGTATTTTTAAGGGAGGGGAGGTACTGAGAAGAAAAGAGTCGCGGCTTTTTCCGGGAAAGCCGCCAGCCCAATCAGTCGGCGCGCACGCCGCAGCCTGCCCACCATTCCCTGTGCCGCGGCGCTCAGAAACGTCAATGTTCCTCCTTCCCCTACCTGCTCGGGCATCTCCAGCTGCATCCTGCTCTCTGGACGTGACAGGGACTCCTTGGCAGCTGGGTCTGGCTCGAGCCGTGGCCCGGCCATCCCAGAGCTTTGGAAGTTTGGGCCAGCTCTTCACTCTGGCCGGCGCCGGCTGCGCTCGCTGCCGAACTGGCGAGCGCAGGGCCAGATCCCGCTGCGCTCACGCTTGTGTCATGCAGAGCATGCCAACCAAATGCAGGACAATTACCTCCTCCTTTTGACACCCGTGGAACAAGCAGAACCTGACTGTAACAGCTTCCACAACAGCCACATGCAAATCTCTTTACGAGCAGCCAAAATTTCCATGTCCCTGAGACGACCCAAGTACTCGTGCTGAGGATGTGCCTGCATCAGTGCAGGAGGTGGTTTTGGGGAAGCGTGTCCCAGTGGACAAAATCTGTCCCTTCATCAGACAATTCTGTGCCTTCACATTCACTTTCCACCTGCTGAAAGTCACTAAAATTAAACTGCTAGGTCAGTCTAACAAGCTGACCCCATGCCAGCTGTCCTGTGCTGGATGGATGGATAACTGGTGCAGAGCTGCATCCTGATGCCCGAAGCTCTCCTGGCCATGTCACATCAACAGAGCCACACAGCCTTGTCAGCACTATTGTGCTGTCACTGGGGACTGCAAGCATCTCAAAGGAGGCACAACCAAAGCTGGTGCTCAGGAGCACCCAGTGAAGAAGATGCTCAATGATGGAGATCCTCCACTCCTTCCAAGTGCAAGCACTAACTGCCACAGAGCTCCAGCCAAGCCACAGCCCGATGCAGAAGACCTTGATGGACCCCTTTGTATCACCCTGTCCCCTCCGTACCTGGCCTTGCAGCTGGAGAGAGAGGGAGAGCTCGTTGTTCTCCTGGGCAGCGAGCTTCTCCTGCAGCTCCAGCAGCTCCTCCTGCAGCCGCAGCTTCTCCTTCTGCAGATGCGCCATGGAGGCCATCACCTCCTGGATCACGGGGAAGGGCCGGGCCGTGGCCAGGCTGGCGCGTTTCCCACCACAGAGCCTCCCTCCTGCAGTGTGAGCAAAGATGGAGCTGGTCAGGACACAGCCACCTGGCTGGGGAGCAGAATGCCAGCCATGGGCAGTCCCCAGGGGCTGAGCTGCAGATGGGAATGCAGGAAACTGGACCTGCACAGGTCCCAGAGAGCGCAGTGACGTGTCAGAGGCGCATCCTGAGTGCCAAGGGGCTCACCACAGCAGGCCTGGCTAACAGTGGGGTCCAGCTGGCTGGGAGCCAGAGGGATCTGCTGGTGCCAGCAGAGCATCCCAGGCCACAGCACAGAGCAGCTGCCCACACCAGTGCACCGTGACCCAGCCCCATCACACACCGAAATGCTGCTCAGATAACAACCGCCCTCAGCAGGACGCTGATTCACCCCGGCACCCTTTCTTCTGAATGAGCAGGTGCCCATGGAAAAGCAGTGTGTGATCATGTCATTAAAGTCTGCGTCATTACACACAAACATAATGGAAGCAAAATTTAAATTATACAGGTACCCTGAATGGCCACATTGCCTAATCCTTGTGTGTTTGGCTTTCTAACCTTCCTAGTATTATTTTAAACATCACTTTCTGCATGTTAATAGAGCCACCAGTGCTGACAGAAGCCAACCTGGCCGTACATCAGAGCCTACCAAATGACCTGGTAGTTCCCAAGAAGCAATGAGCTGGCGTGACTCATTCCCAGTGTGGGATGAGGCGGCAGGACTGACGGTCAGGATCCCGGCTGCCCGGCGCCCTGCCCTGCCTGCCGTGGATTTCAGCTGCTGCCACAGAAACCTGAGGTTTCACAGGCAGGAGCTGGTGCTGGGAATCACTGTGCTGCCTGCAGGAAGATGCTGCCTGCTTCATGGGAAACGTCCTGGGTGGAAAAACAGAGACTTTTTGTCTGTGAGTCAGATTTTCTACCCCTAAATAGAGTTAAGGAGGCAGAGTAACCTGCAAAAAGATGAAATGCTGGGACCCAACCGCAACTCTGCTGCTGACTGCACGCCCTGGGACTTGTCCAGCAGTGGTTGCAGAAGTGATCAACAGGTTTTGTCCTCCTGCCATGAGTTGGAAACCCCAAAACAGCATTGTCAGGTGCTGGCTTTTCTTTCTTTCCATGCTGAAAGCTCAGCCCAGCTCAGGCAGAGGACCGTGGTCTTCTCTTTAAAATCAACACACAAAAAAACCCAAACAAAAACCAAAAATCCCACCCTGAAATCTCCAAAGTTGTCAGGAATGCCAGCTTTCATCTCCTGGGGAGTGTGCAGGGGTAGGACAAAATTCCAGGAAGCACTAGGCTCCTGTGGACACACTGCATGTCTGCACACATCATTCACACTAATCCTGGGCTGAGACCCAAGGCAGAGCCAGGCTGAGAGCTGCAACACTCGGCTGCAAGTGAAAGTGCCAGGCAGGAAAATCCCCCACAGATCATGCCTTGCTCCACACTCCAGCACCTTCTTCCTGTGACAGCATCTGTGGGAGAGGAGATGCCGACCAGCCCTGTGTTACATCTCCCCCTGGGCAGCTGTACTGGTGGCCATGCCTGGTCTGAGTGTGGCAGGCAGGATGCACAGTGACCCTCCTGCTTTCCAAAATGCAGAAATTTGCAAAATCCAGAAAGCCATTTGGAAAGACACCTGTTCCTCAGTTCTGCCCTGTTACCACTGCTAATCAGACCCCAATCCCCTTTCTGCTGCATCCCTACCCCTTCCCAGCCACTACCCCACCTCAGGAGCTGCTCTGGGATGCAGCTGGGGACCAGGCAAGGAGCAGCTCCCAAGATGTGCCCTGACAAGCTCACACAATTCAATTCTGACGGAAAAAGACAGGAAACTCTGGGACTTTGGGACTTCCCCATCCTGGCACAGCCACGCACGCTGCAAGCGTTTCCACACACGTTACACTTTCCTTAAGAAAGGGGAAAGAGCAGCGGGTTCATCAGAGCTCACCTGCTCTCTTCATCCAGCTCAATAATTCATCAGTCCCTGTCAGCAGCCAGCAGCTGGCTGGTGTTGGATTTCTCCTGTGCCCTGTTCCCACAGTGAGCACAGCCACACATCTACAGGCACCCCAAAAGAGGAGAGGTTTCCTCGATACCCACTGGTAGATACCAAGCCCTCATCCCATCCCATCCCATCCCATCCCATCCCGAGCACCCAGCCCTGCATCCCTGCTCTCCCCTCACCTGCTTTCTCCAGGTTCATGGTGGAGGATGCCTGCACCGCCTCCGGCTCACGGGGGGCTGCGGGCGGCTCCTCCTCCGTGGCCGGGGTCGGGGCCCGGTGCCGTGGCTCCTCCCGCCGCTTGCACGTCGTGTCCCGCAGGGCCTGTGGCAGAAACAGGTCAGGGAGCTGAGACAGCGACTGCCCACAGCGGGCTGGACACGGTGCCAGCAGCTGGCACTCCCCAGGGCTGGCCAGGAGGAGCGAGCAGGGCGGGAAGTGCAGAAGACAGAACAGCGGAGCTTGGGGAAACCCTCCCTCCAAGGGAGTTCTGTGTTGGGAAGCTGCCACAATGAACTTATCATGTTTTTATTCTCCACATAAAAAACTTCTCTCAGCTTGGCCACACAGCTGTACTGAATATCTCCTATTTTTCTCCCCATGGCCTCAAAAAGAAAGAGGCTCTGACTTGGAGGCATGGCTCATGCCCTGTGGGATGGAGCTCCAAAAAATCAGAAGAAATCTGAAAGGAGCTTTCATAAGGCTGCTATAAAAGGGGATGATCAGCCAACCTCACCCTGCTCAATAATGCCTTTTCTTTCTTAAATCTTATCTCAGAGCCTGTGGCATCACCCCACAGGCCAGTGAAGCTAGGGAAACCTCACTCCCGCAGAGGGGCAAATACTTGGTACATGCCAGTAATTTGGGAGTAATTTGGAAGGAGGCGGCAGCATCCTCCTGGAGAAGCCGCGTGTCTGCGGTGCCTCTGCATCTGAGACTCCAGAGGGGTTTTGCCGAAGGGAATTCATCATCGAGGCTGGTGTTTGATAAGAAGGTGTTTTCCTTCTTTTCAAAGAAGGGGAATTTGAATGATTTGCCTGAAGCCTGGAATGAACTCGTGGCAGCTACACCAGTATGTGGTGTCCCGACATTGTCCCTGGCCGTGGCACCCTTCCACCTCCTTCTCCTCCATCCCACTGGCAAACACCACCTCACAGCACTGCATTTCCTTATCACACCTCTGCCTTGAGCTCTCCTGCCAGCATGACCCATAAGTGACCCAGAAAATGCTATTCTGTTATGAACACTGTTCCCCATTGATGCCTTTTCACTCCCCAGAGATGCTTTTCCCTCCACCCAGGCGGCAGCTCTGCTCGAGGCACACGCTGCTGGGGTCCAGACACAAACTGGTTGTGGTGAGGGAGGGAACCAGTTGGCTCCCACCTGGATGGCCCAGACGGGTGCAGGGCATCCTCCCCATCACCCTAAAACTGCCCTCCCCATACATCCCATGGCTGGCTCAACGTTCCTCACCTGGAGTGCCCGGCAGAGCCCGCGGGGGTTTGCAGCGTCCGGCCAGCTCACGCTGAGGATTTTATGGTGAAGCAGCGCTGGCAGCAGAGGAGCCCGGGGAGAGGCGCCTGCTCCGCCCCCTGCGCCGAGCCTGTCCTGCCCACGGCCTGAGACGGAGCAAAGAGCATCACTGGATCCACCTGGGAGCCCAGCACAGACACAGCCTTCGGCCAGCTCAGCAAACCCACCCCCTCCTCCTCCCTGCCGCCACCCCACCGGCGTGGCAGAGACAGAGCATGACTTTTATTAAAAATGTTAATTATGTTAATTAGAAAAATTAGCCCTCCGAGGGGCGGAGACTGGTTGCCAATGACTAGTAACGAGAATTCGGGGTGCAGCTTCCGTCTGGCCTCGGCAAGACCAGATCTGTGCCCCCACCAGGGATATCCCCGCTCTACCCCTTGCCAAGCTGCTCCACTTCCTACGATCCTGTCTCGGAAAAGCTGCCAAAGCCAGCTTGCATCACCAAAACCAGACAGACGGACCCTGCCGGCGTCACCTCCCTCCACTGCCCCCAAATATTTCCTTCATTTGTCAGGCAGCCAAACCCGAAAGCAGCCAGGACAGCACTTCCCTGTCCTGCTGAGCTACACAGAAGGAAACAGCAACTCAAGGAGCCTTCTCCGCTGGCTGTGTCCTCCTACAGGAGGAAAAGCAGCTGGCAAGGGCTACATCCCACTGCTTGGGGACCCTGTGCCTCCCCACATGTCTGCCGTAAGTGCTGCCACCATTGCGGGTGGCCAAATCTCTTCTCCAGCTGGCAGGGAAAAAATCGATCGCTCACAAATCAAACCTCAATAATGCAGCCTTTCCCCCCCTAAAACCACACAGAGGAAGTTGGGCCAAAGGTGGAATCAATGTCCAGAGGGAGATGTGCCCTCATGAAGTTAGTCCACCATTCTGGACTTCTTCCCAGCCTCTAATCATCCATAACATTTTGCACACTCCATGAAAATTGAGCGTTTCCAAAGTGCAGGATAACAGGACATGAGTTCCCCATCCTCGCATGGGCAGCAGCAGCCGTTGGACAGAGAAAGAGCTGAAAACCCTGGTTTTGGAGGCTTTGGTGCTAACCAGCATTTAGCTGGACTGCCCTGAGTGCCAGAGGAGAAGTGCCCAGATAAGTGGCTGCCAGCACAGAGGGATGAAGGCAAATGCTCAAGCCAAGAACAAAAGAAGTTCCAGTGGGGGGTTCAGCCTCCCCCTTTGCCAAGCCCCGCTCAGCACCATTGGTGAGGGAGGTGGGAAGGGCTGTTTCCCAGCAAGCGGCTGCAGGTCGGGGCAGGCAGCTGCCCGCCTGCCTGCAAAGCAGCTCAGCCTCCACAGAGCAAACTCCAACTAAACTCACCCATGGGGTCCATGCGCCAGGGAGGGACAAGGAGCTTTTCCAAGGAGCCAAGGCTGGGAAGAGGCAAAGGGCCTGCATTCACCCTGCCATGCAGATCACTCCATTTTCTATCTTACATGTTAAATTTTAACCCTTCTCCCTAAGTTTCCAGATCGGAGGGGCCAGCAGGGAGATGGAGGCAGCCCTCTCTTCTCACCAGCAGGCTGCCCAGAGCTTTGTGCCTGCTTCTGAGTCCCCGTTTCTCAAATCTTGACCTTCATCCGGAAAGAAATGTGAAAAATGCAGGCTGGCCTGTTCCCAGCCTCTCCTCCCCCAGCGAGCAGGGCGTGAGTGCAGCAGGCTGAGCCCCAAGGGGCAAGGACGAGCCACCGTGCTGTACTCACCGTCCGGGGCAAGGTCCTTGGTCTTCCAGGCGGCTCCGGCGGAGGGCCCGGATCCCAGGTGCCAGGCGCTGCGGGATGTGATCATGGCACGGGGGTCCCGAGAGCAGCAGCACCTCTGCGGAGAAGCGCAAGGACGGACATCTCAGCCGGTCTCAGCGTCCAGCTGTAAATCCCAGTGGGACGTTTTGGAGCAAAACACGACGGTAACACCAGCTCCGACTCCCGAAACCCGCAGGAAGTTGCATCAATCCCGTTTTTTGCTCCCGAAAAGGCGACAGCCCCGGGCTCCCTCCGTGCTCCCAGCGGATGTGACATAAACGGTGTCTGTAATTAATTTACTCATTCCTGAAGCCTCTCCAGGCCCCTCCTAACCTCGGGCTGGGGCTGACTTGAGGGAGTTAGGAACTCCGGGACCACGGGCAGCCCTGCAGCCGGGCGGCACCGCACCCACCGCATCTCAGCGCACACAATGCCCCGCACGGCACCGCCCGCTCCGCGCACACCGCCCGCACGGCACCGCCCGCTCCGCTCCGCTCGGCTCCGCGCACACCGCCCGCACGGCACCGCCCGCTCCGCTCCGCTCCGCTCCGCGCACACCGCTCCGCGCTCGCCGCTCCTCACCGGGGCCGCGGTCGGCGGGGAACAGGACGCGGAGCCGCCCAGCCCACCGTGGGGTCCCTTGTTCTCCCGACCGGCGGCTCCGGGCGGGCGGGACCCGCAGCGGGGCGGTCCCGGTGCCGGTGCAGGAGGCGCAGCCCCGCTCCGCGCAGCCCCGGTGCCGGTGGCGCCGCCCGCCGCGGGCTAACGGGCAGCCGCGCTCTCGCCGCGCCCCGGGCGCTCCGTGCCAGCGCTCCCAGCCCGCAGACAAAGGGAGCCCCGGTCCTGCCCGATCCAGCCCGGTTCCCCGGTGCAGGTGCCGGTGCCGCCCCTCCGGGGCCACTCACCGGGCGCGGGGCGGCGGCAGCAGCGGGGCACCCGGCACAACCCCGGCCCGTCCCCGCCTTCCCGGGCACTTCGGTAACGGAAGCGCCGAGCTCCGCCCCGCACTCGTTGCCACGGAAACGTGTGAAACCCCCGACGGGCGGCGGAGGCGGGGCTCCCCTTCCCGCACCGGGCGGCGGCGGCGGCTCCGGGAGCGCGGGGCTCCGGAGGGCCGGCTCGGCCCCTACGGTGGGCTCCCGGTGCGTCCCCGGGGCACCCCGGCCCCTCTGGGCGGAACCCTGGAAGCACACGGGAGCCCCGGGGCATCCCCGTGCCCTTCCTAGGGCGGCCCGCCCCCACCGCGCTCCCCTGACCCTCCCTTGCTGTAGCGCTGGGGGCTCCCGGTGTGTCCCGGGTACCCCCGGTGTGTCCCGGGTACCTCCGATGTGTCTCTGCCATTCCCACCCCAAGCCCGGTGCTCTTCAGGGAGTCCCAGTGTAACTGCCCCCCACCCGTGCACCCCTCCTGGCATCACTCATCACGGGGACCCTGGGGGACCAAGGGGACAGTGGTGCTGATGACCGACACACCAAGGACGCGCCTACCCAAACCGTGCCCTCCTCACACTCTGCCACATCCCCACTGCTCCCAAACATCAACTGGCAGGAATGCCAGCGGGCACCCCAGGCTCATCAGGCTCAGGGACACAGATATCACATGAAAAACAACCTTTTTCTAACCCAGAGGCATGGAGAAAACAGCCTCATGTGCCAAGACCTCTACAAAAGCCCTGGTGTCAGAAAGGCAACAGAAAATCCTGCTTTAAATATAATATATATGCATTTTTAGGGTGTGATTTGTATCTGCCTCCCTGCATTGCACACACAGTAATGGCTGGTTTGGGTGACACGAGTCACTCATGACTTGTGCACGGTAATGAACTGGCAGTACCGGATATTCCCCATAACAAAGCTGAACTTGGCATCCTTGGTGGAGGCAGCGGGTGCCCTGTGCCATGGCTCACATCCGCCTGGTGGAAGGCTGACCCGTGCCCCACGTGGGTCTGGGGATGCAGGAGTGGCTGTGCCTTGGGAAAGGAGGGTTTGGTGCCAGCCCTGTGCTGTGCTCCCCTCAGACCACGCGTGTTCTCCACCTCCCATCTCACCACACCCAGTCCCAGCCTTGTGCTCACTCCTGGCCAGGCTTGGAGCAGGATTCAGCCTTGTCCTTTCATCCTGGCCTGTCCCTCTTGGACATCCTCAGAGACCCCCAAGGAGACACTGCTCCATTCCGTGTCACCAGCCAGCCACATGGTGAGGGGTGACAGGGAGTCCCTGGTGTGGGGGGGACAAGCTGCTCTAGCCACTCACCCCAGAGAAAGGGGGCTGTGAAGGGTCACCTCCATGTCCCCATGCCCCGGCACAGAAACTTGTCCCCGAGAAGCCAATGCCATTCTGGCCTGGCAGCTGCCCCCAGCTCTGCGCTGCATTTGCCATTCCCCTGCAGCCAGTGAAAACCTCCCAGCCTCCCCTCCCTTCATCAGCAGTTTATTGGCATTCCCAGCATGGATCCTGGCATGGATGGATAGAGGTGTGTGTGCCTATAGACACACATCCATATGTACATACATTTACCCACAGAGGCCCTAAACAGTGTCTAATTTGCATGAGTAACCCATTATCTGTGCAGCTCCTGAGGCTGGTTTGGGGATAATATTGACACACAGAAAGTTACTTTCCCCTTTCCGATAGCAACTGTAAAGCCATATCATCACTGACTTCATTTATGAGCTGTAAAGAGTAAAATAAATGTTTATGTAATTTACTTTAACTGGTAAGTAATTTCCTGGCTTTTGAATGCTTCAGGTTTTAATGGTATTGCAATTATGCAAAGCACATAAGTTGTATCAATTACATCAAGTAAGTCTACATTAAGCAGGCACATGCATGAATTCCCCAGTTTAGAAGAATAACTCAATGAATAAGCATGGAGCAAAATCCGAGAGGCAGGAAGGGTTCTGTGCCAACAGCCCTATTCAAACAGTCACCTGTGAGCACTACAAAACCCACCCCTCCCAGCTGCTGGGCTGTTTTTGGCAAGGACAGCGTGGCTCTCTGGCAGGCCCAGCACAGCAGGAACAGCCTCTCCAGGGATCCAGAAGAGGGGTTACTCTGCCTGCACGCTGCTGGCCAGGTACCAGCTCCCTTTCCCTGCACCGTGATGCTGTTTGGCTCAAGGGAGCACTGTGGATCCCAGGGGATGCCCGCTTGCTGCTGGACATTCTGGGGGGCTGCGGGCAGGGGCCACACACGGCAGCCTGTGCAGGCAGCAGGTACCCTGCTCGTGCCCCCCTCCCTGCAGGGATTCACCCACGCTGCCCGGGAGAAGCTCAGCCTGGTCCCCCAGCGATGCTCCCATCCTCCTTTCCTTGGCTGTCACGTCTCCGTGACCTGAGCGAGCACCGGCTGACGACATCGCCGGAGGTATTTTTAGAAATGCCGCTTTGCAGGCAGGCAGAGGAACGGCAAGGAGGAGCAGGGCTGGCCGCCAGCAGCACCTCCTGCCAGCACCCAGCAGGTAGCGGGAGGGCTCCAAACATCCCTGACCATCAGGGCTAAAACATCAGCCCTGCGCGGACAGCACCAGCCCGCCACGGGGCACCCTGCCCGGGGACAGTGACCTCGGCTCGGGTTTAGCTCTGCTTTTAGCCCAGCCCGTGCTGTAGCTGAAAAGCATCGCTGCCGTGGTGTGGTGAAGTCAGGCAGGTTAATTTGCCTTTTACTTGGATGGAGGGAAGCTCCAGCGATCGAAACACATCACGGAGTGGGGCCCTTTGTATTGGGTGTTTGTTCTGCCCTGAGCAAATATTTAACCTACATCTGCAAGACAGCTAAAAAATCCCCCGAATGCCAGAAAAAATGTAACTCCTCCTACTCTCCCTTGGAGCAACCTGATAACCTGGTCTAGGAATGCAGGCGGGAGCACACCTGATACCTGAAACCTATTGTCTGTTGGGATGCTCCCTGTAGAAAATTCCCACCAGAAGCATCAGACAGCGTGAGAACGTGTCCCCAGAGCACAATTAATTATAAACCAGCTCATTATTCTAATTTTGCTCCTCCTTGAGGAGGTGAGGGGATTTCTCGGCTTTGCTGAGGCATGGTTTGCCAAACCAACATGAAATGCTTTACAAAGCAGGAACGAGCCCCCTGCATTCCTACATTCCTACTTTGACATTTCACACAATGACAGGAGTTTTAATTAAGTCTTAGCATGCTCCTGAGAAATTTAATACTCATTTTAAAGCTCCCTAGTTGCATTAATTCAACCCCGAGGCTCTGATCCTTGCGATAGGGTTGCATGGAACTGGGTGGAGAGCAGGAGCTGGGCAGGGGTGTTTCAAGGATTGCTGCCAAAATCCAACACACTGGGATGCTGCTTTGGCTGCTGGTGGTGTCTCTGCAGCTCAGCACCTTGGCCAAGCCCCTCGAGCCAGTTGGGCTGGGTTTGGGCAGCCCAGGGAAGCCCAGAGCCTGTCCACAGCCAAGGATCTGGCCGCTCCAGCTGGGAGCTGCTGCACGCCTGGCTCGGCTCTGCCCGTCCCCCATGCAAATCTCCTCCATACCAAGCAAATGGCAAAAGCACCACCTTTTTCAGCCTGCTGCATTCAGGCAGACAAAACCTCTGCTGTGCTGGCAGCCAGGGCAGTGCCTGGTGAGATGTAGCAGCAGTTGGGTGAGTGACTCTTCCACCCTTCCAAATTTCTTATCTCGGACTTCAGTGCACATCATCTAACCAAACCTCAGCCTCCTTCTCCCTTTCACCTACCTTTTATCTTTGTCATATTTTTCAGCTGGCTTCAGGAACAGCTTGGGTTTGGCTTTAATGCCTGTGCCTTGCCTAAACAAAACAGCGCTGGGCTCATCCCGTGCCTCTCTGGCTGCTGGGGAGTGGGGAGCTGCTCTGTGGGAGGACTGCAGCTCACCTCCTAAGTCATTAATGTTTCATGGCATTAATCAACACAGGCTCCTGCTTATAAAGCACTTCTTAGAAACAAGGCTAAGAATAAGCACGAGCTGTCCTTGCTGAGGCTAAACCCTCTCTGCTGGCTGGGGGATGCTCCTGCTGGTTGCAGCAGACCCAGAGAGGGAGCAGCTTGGCACCAAGTGAATTCCATCCAGCCTATTTCAACCAGTAAATAAAAATTCTGGCTGTACTGGACAGATGGATACATGCCAGGAGGAGATCCTGGTGCTCCTGGTCTGGAAGGAGCTCACCAGCACTCCCCCAGCCAGTGCTTACAGGGCATCCTTGGGACCCTCACTTGGGACCTTGGGTGCTCTCTGCAAGTCTTTTTAACTAAAGAAATGCCTGAAGAGATAAGTTGCAGGTGGGCAATTGGAACCTTTTAAGAATTTTACTACTTCTGGTGCTCATTTTCTCCTTGAAGCCATGCCCCCACCATGCCACTGAGCCTGTTCCCCTGGCTGGGTGACACTGGTGACAAGGTGTGCAAAGGCAGGCTTCCCTCTGCGCAGTCAGAAGGGAGGGCAGCCATCTCTTTAAGAAATAGATTCAGTTCTCAGCAAACCCATTTATTTTTAGTGCCCTCCAAAGAGTGCTTGTCTTTGGAGAAGGAACGAAGCAAACACAGTGATTCTGAATAATTTAGGGAACAGAGTTTTGGGGCTGTGGTAAATGGCTGTGCTACGCTGGGGCAGGGGCTGGAGGAATGCAGGGCTCACTAATAACATCCAGCTGATTAAGGCATGGGCAGAGGTAAATCAGTGAGAGCCTCTGCAGGGAATAGGGAAATATCCCTGAGGTCATAAAGCAAATGCAGCCATGCAAAGGAAAATAATGTGATGAGCGATGGGCTCAGCTGCATCCTGGCTGCATCGCGAGAGCTGCGCCCAACAAAGGGATGAATATGCAAACGAGGTGGGATATTCACGATGGAATTAAACAGCTTTCCTGCTAACCGGCTTTGCCTGCTCGATATCCAGCTGCCTGCAAAATCCCACTGAGAGTCCATCCTGGCCCGGGCACAGCACGCTGGCCCCTCGGGTCCCCGCTCCGTGTCACCTTGGTGTGCCCCAGGAGCGCTCGGCAGGCGCGGGCTCAGGGCTGTGCGGGATGCTGGACCGGTGCTGCTCCTCGGCTCTGGCACCAGGGGGATGGAAACTGGATCCTCCCAGGATCGCCGACACCCGCTGTGCATAATGGATATCCCAGCGCTCCCACCGCGCTGCCGGGAGCAGTGGGACACCAGCAGAGATCCTGCACCTCAGCCTGGGCCCTGCCCTGCCCAGGTGTTGTATTGCACTAAATCCATTTCCATCCAGTCCCCATTTCCAGGGGAATACTCCCACTGCCTCCACTCACTGCTGGGTGATCTCTTCCCCGCTTTTATCTGCACTGAGCTGGAGCATTCCAGCCCACCCCATGCTATCACAGCTTCCCACTCACCAAGGAAAAAAGGCTGAGGTCTTTCTAGTTTAACTTACTGTAGGATATTTCATGGTAATTTAATTCTTATGGACCTAACTGGGACCAGATTTTTTTGTAATTCTAAGGTGCAATTGAGATGGTGAAGAAAACTGCACTCAGTTAAGAGTGAGTCACCGAAGAGACCCATGCATCTACCTGCCAAAATTTTACAGGAAAAACTGTGTTTTGTTAACACAAAAATAGATGCATAACTACCACAGCCGCTCATCCTGTTTCAAAACAAAAGCAAAATTTTTTTGTTCCTGTGTTGGTGCTTCAAAGATTCTTTCTCAGCAGACTGTAGAATCACAAACTGCACCCACAGCGCTGGGATCTGTCCTCAAAGCAGGCTTTACACCCAGCAAGGGTCTTCTGCTTCCTGGCTGAGCCAGGGGAAACTGGGGAAGACAAGGAAAGGAAACATTGAATTCCAGCCTCCTGCTGCGGTTGAGGGAAGAAGGAGCAGCACAGTGCTGTGCAAGGCTATTTTAGAACAGAAAAGTTTTACATCTACACGCAATGAATATTAAAGAGCCACACGCTTCACTCTGCTGCCTGCGCCCGGCGCCGCGTGAGCTGGTTTAATTCCTCCTCATGGAGAGGAGCAGACCCACACCCAGATTTTCATGCATGTGCCTCAGAGGTGAACGGGATGTGAAGGGTGAACCCGAGTCTCCTCTGCCAGGGGATCCCTTCAGCAATCACTCACAACTGGAAAAACAAGGAGACATTAAGGAGAAGCTGGCAGCGCAGGCAGGCTTTATGCAGACTGGGGTGGAATAACTGCCAGCCTGCTGGGAACTCCAGGTGAACCTTCCTGGGCTTCCACATCTGTTTGCAGATCCAAGAGAGGCGTCAGGTGAAACAATAAGGGGGAGATGGAGAAGGAAATGGTACACAAGGTGGGAGCAGGGCATGGCCAGGGCACTCAGTATCCCAGCTGAGGTGGGAGCAGGGCTCTCTGGGGCTATTCTCTATTCACTTATCTTCAACTTTAACCCACCAGACAAAATGTGCAGCTGAATTAAACCCCTAGGAAGCAACAGCAAAATAAACACAGAGCCTGTGTGCAAACATCCAGGGACATTCCACGAAAACAACTCTAATCCAAGGCATTGAGCTGGTTTTCATCCCCAGCCTTTGATTTTGACAGACTATTCCCTGCTTGCCCCCAGCCCCCAGCACTGCTCTCACCTGTGAAGCCATCCAGGCCAACCCTGGTGCTGGGCACGTTTTCTGGCAGCATCCTCCTCCACAGGTGAGTCTCCTCACGGTGCCCACGGGTCTGCAGGAGCCCTCGGGGCTGCGGCGCTCACACTCCTGGCCGTGGGCAGGGATGCTCTCCACAGCCTGCACCCTGCTCCTCCTGCTGCTCCAGCGCTGCACTGACAGTCCTGCCAGCACCCACAGGGAGTGCATGGCTCAGCACAGCCTGGGAAGGGGCTCAGCTCTGGGGATGGTTCGTGGGAAGCCCCTCGCAGACAGCAGGAGCGAGCCGGGCTGGCCGATGCTGGCAGCAGCTGCCTGGGCTGGGATCCTTCCCTGTGCTTTCCCACACGTGGTGCCACAGGACTGGCACACCAGCATCGAAAAATCGTTGTCTGTTCATCAAAGGCTTTGTTGACTCTGTCTCAGCCTCAGGGGTCCCTGGGTGCAGCCCCCCTGCAGTTCTCCTCCTCCCTGACTATGGAGCAGTACCTGCTGTTGTAAAGATGGTCCCTGACGGTGCCTGGTCCCAGAAGGGTCCCAGTGCTGGTGCAGACAGGGTGGTGGCACTGCCCAGGGATGCTCCAGCCTCCCCAGCAAGCCAAGGCAGAGGATGCCTTCTGCACCCAGCACTGCCTTCCCCACTGAATTTCTCAGCCCAACTCTTGTGGCTCTATCCCATCTGTGGCCAGAGACAGAGAGAGCTCTGTGCCCTCTGCTCCCATCTGCCAGTGCATTAAGAAAACGAGAGCTGATTAAAGTCCATCCCCTCCTGAGCACCACTGGTCCCGGCAAATTGCTGACACCACCGATGTGGGGGCAGTGGCTGACAGGTGGGCTTCCCTCTGCCCACAGACATCCCCTTTTAGATGGGGTTGGGGTTGCTTTGGGGTCTGAGCATTTCCTGTGGTCACAAGAAGTGCTTTAACTGCAGAAAATGCATGCTTTAATTTGATTTTCTTCTTTCTATTGCCTGTTAAGAGGTTGGTTCAGGCAGTGCCTCTCCTTGCAGCCCTGCTCCTCCATTGCACCAGGATGCCAAGAAGGGATGGGAAGGAGCTTCTGTGTGCCCACAGCACCCCATTAACCCACAGCAACTGGAAGGCCCCTGTAGCACCAAAAAGTCTCCTGTTTCTCAAGGCAGGCCAGCTGGAAAGCCCCATTTCCCTCCCATTAATCTCCACCTGCCAGCACTTTCTAGAAGGCAGTTAAGAACATTGAAACTGGGGAGATTTGCAAAATAAACAGCGATCAAACGCAAAGCCCTGGGTTCCTGCTCCGAGGGTGTCTGCCAAGACACACAGATCGTATCAGGCTAATTTACAAAAGGAAAACCGCCCTAATTAGTGTTCAGGAAAGCACTTTAATGAGAAGAGTATTAGTGCAAAAAGCAAGAGTGCCAAGAGGTCAAGCTGTTCCTAATGCCAGAAAAACAGGAAATGGGGCAGAGCTGATCTCTGCCCACCCAAGCCGCAGCACTACTTTCTCATTTTTTTACTAATATCTCAGGCTATTAGTGAGGAATTTAGAAAACCCAGAGTGCAAAGCCCAGGGGCAGGGCAGAGCCTCCGTCCTCTGAGCATCGCAATGCCAGGTGTGCAGAGGGCTCCCTCCAGCCACCTCCCCTCCTTTTTGGGGCAGAGTGCAGGGTTTTTGGGGTTTCCCCTGTGAAGGGAGGAGCAGAAGCCCTGACAATGCCACCTCCCCACCTTTTTGGGGCAGAGTGCAGGGTTTTTGGGGTTTCCCCTGTGAAGGGAGGAGCAGAAGCCCTGACAATGCCACCTCCCCTCCTTTTTGGGGCAGAGTGCAGGTTTTTGGGGTTTTCCCTGTGAAGGGAGGAGCAGAAGCCCTGACAATGCCCCAGCCTCCTCCCGCCTGCCCGAGGCTCTGCCGGTGCCAGTAACCATGGCAGCGCAGGGATCCGCACGTGATGTTGGCATTTCTGCGGCACAAAAGAGCCTCTTATCCAGAGTGAGTAACTGGTCTGGCTGGTCCTCATTCCTCTGCTTATCGCTGAGGCAGAGCACCGTGGGGCACTCGTGCGATGCTCACCATGGGGCAAATTCGGACCGTCCGCCTGATGCTCACCTGGGACACATCCAGGGCTCCAGGATGCCCCGGGTGCTCCCCCAGCCCCCAGCAGCAATCCCACTGCGGGAGGCAGAGCCAGCCCTCCCCTCCACTGCTGGGAAGGGAGCAGGGATCGTCCTGCTGAGCTCAGGCTTGCAAAATGAGCATCTGCAAACCGTGTGAAGCCACCTGGGCCGCGCTGGTTGTCCCCAGGATGTCATGGCCCAGAGCTGGCAGGGGTGCTCCCTGGCATCCCCACAACCTGATTTATCTCACTTCTCCAGTTTCTTACGTTTCTTCTCAAATTTCTTCCAGTTTATCCAAGAAAACTGTTTTGAGCCTTTAGCTGTTCCACTTCCAGCTCTTCTCATGCATCAAGGGATTTGTAAAAGCAGGGAAAACTGCATGAAGGAGCAAAGGTTTCCAGGCTTCAGTTCTTCAGATGATCAAACCCAGCTCTCTGATACTGCACAGATCCCCCTTAGACATTCACCCTAGGGCATGAACCAAAGTGGGCAAGTTTCATCCCAAAACCAGAACAGGTTAAAGAGGAAAGAATGAGAAAGGGAAAGGTCACTGAGCCTGAGCTCAGCCTAAGCTGCTGCTAACAGGAGCTGTCATGGGCATCCATTGGTTGTGAACCTCTGTGTAGCCCCTTTCCAAAAGGTGGTCTGGTGTTTTTTCGGGGTGCTGACTCCAGTGGGACCATTACTGCACTTAAAAGGAGCTGTGTGCTCAGAGCAGAGAAAACCAGACTTGTATTAGCTCCATTTCAGGGGAGGGCAAAAGGGATTCCGACAGATTTATATGCAAGTGTCACTCAAAGCAGAGCTACACAAAGGAAAAAATATATATAGACAGAAAAAGTGGGTTAGAGACTGATCCCAAACTAGGAGTGTGTCCTGCTGGTTAAGGTCTTGCAGGTTTCAAGGTTGAAGTGCTTAATTTTATTTCAAGCTTTCTAATTAAACACCATTTAACTGGGCTTTCCATTTATCCTGCAATTTCTTTCTGGACCTGAGTCTAATCCCCAAACCTGCTTATTTGCTTTTACTTTCGTTATCAGTGATTAACCTGCAATTGCACTTAATCTTTTTAAAAGATTTCTCTGGCTATAAATACAGAGAAGCTACCTGCCCTCTTTCTGTCCAGGGGAAAACAACTTCCTCCACTGCCAGGTGTCTGTGGTGGGTTGTACTCTTCCTTCTGTCAGCTGATTTTTCTAATGGGAGACATTTGTCTCCTCTAACTTCCTACAGAACATTGAATCAGTATCAGCTCTCTGAAAGACACAGGCCACGAGGAATATGAATACACCCCCAGCAGAAAAAAAAAACCAAAAACCCCAAAAATATATAAAGATATAAACAGTATATATAAAGCCTCCAGTAAAGAAGCTGCTGGTGACAGTGAGGAAAAACCTTCCCCATTCCTACAGCTCCAAAGACAAGCTCTGCTTCTTCCTCCAGCACTTCTCTATTCCACTTATTTCACTAAAAAGCTGCAACAGCTAAAATATCACTGCAAGAAAACCTGGTTTCTATGGCAATAAGCAGCTGCCTGTCAAGATTCCCCAAGTACTGCATTCATAGAAGAGAGGATCTCATACCAGATCGACCCCAGGCTTAAGGACACCAAGAGGAATGAGCAAAAGCTAATAAGAAATGCAGTAAAGGTACATGGAGTGTTACCAAACCCATCAGGAATGTTCCAGGGCAGTGGAAGGAACACTGAGGGATGGGTGCCCTCTGAAAGGTATTTACTGGAGCCAGTGCAAAGGAAGCCCGTGGCAAATACAGCAAAACTGGTCAGTAGGTGGAATTTGAAAGTCCAGCAGAAGAAAGCCAAGCCATGGCAACCCCCAAAACAAGAGGCACTAAAGTCTCTGTCCTCTGTCATCTCTGAACAGTCCTGCAGAGCAAACAGACCTGAGCTCAACTCCCCAGCCCAGCCTGCAAGCCTAGCCCTACCTTGACCTTAATTATTACCTGGAGAATAATCTCTCCAAAGAACTAAAGCCATAAACAGATCACAGAGAAGGATAATTTCAGGCCTCCCCATGGTTCCAGAATTACCAGTTGTGTATCCATCACCACCTCATGCTGCCTGTTGAAAACTAGGATCTTCAAGCAATCTTTGCTATTTAAGAAAGTTTTTTTCCTCTCCTATTGGTGATTAAAGGCAAATTACAATTCTACTACCAGTATTATGTGACCTCTGAGCCTCTCAATTATTTATTGGGAAATCTGAACTGCATGTGAGATATGTCTGGCTCTGTCAGTGCATGAGTGAGCAAGAAGTTGAAAAAACAGCTGGACTGTTGAAATAAATCCACACCAAATAAATGGTAATCTACATGGTGTTTATTGTAGATACAGTGAATTATGAGAGCAATTACAGCCCACTATTTATTTAAATGCTTTTTCTAAAGAGTATTAAAGTAAAGAAGTAAATCAGAGCCCCAGTTTGATTTTTGCACGTTTCCTGGTTTGTTTATACAAATATTTAAAGAGTGCAAATAACCCCAACTTTGCACTCCCTACCAAAATCTTCTACCTGGCAGGAAACCACTTGCAAGTGTCTGAGGATGAGAAATATTCAGGGAGGTTTGGGTGAGTCCAGGCTCTCCCCTGCAGTGTGACAGCTTCAGACCCTCCTGCAGTACAGTGGAGCTCATTAAATTTGTTTAAAAAGAAAGCAAGACATTATTAACTAATGCTAACACCTATTCTGGCTTTATTTTTTGCCACAGAAACCCATACATTTTGCAAGAGAGGGGGAAAAAAGCAACAAAAGAAGATCCCAAAGGCGGTGAAGGTCAGCCCTGGGCTGCTGATGGGGAGGGGGATCACCCAGGGGGTGACACCAGCACTGCCACCCTTCCCTGTGTCACAGCCAGACCTGTGGAACCTGCAGCACTGCTCACTGCATTTGCTGAACACCTGGGAAGTCCCTTGGCCACGGTGATAGGGCTGCTCCCTGCAGCAGAACATCCCCAGTTTCTCCTCCAGAGGACGGAAAGTGGCTCCTCTCGGTGCAGCCAGTGGTGCTGTGGGAGCATGGACA
This sequence comes from Fringilla coelebs, assembly GCF_963513975.1. Taxonomy (NCBI): domain Eukaryota; kingdom Metazoa; phylum Chordata; class Aves; order Passeriformes; family Fringillidae; genus Fringilla; species Fringilla coelebs. The sequence continues at coordinate 6,275,664 of NC_140040.1, read as the reverse complement.
GCCAGAACCTGGGGAGGGTCTGCACACCTCAGCCAGCACCTCCTCATGCACTGCTTCTCACCACCTCTCAGCTCCCCTGCAGCTCACTCTGCTGGCTGCTGCCTTGGAGGAGGATGAGGAAGGAGCTGATGGGACACCTCGAGCCATCAGCTGGGTGCTGAGCTGATGTTTGCCTTCCCCTCCAGCACCTGGTCCCAGCACAGCTGGGAGAGTGACTTGATGACTTCGGTGATGAGCAGCACCAGAGTGGCTTCTCTCTCCTGGGAAATGTGGCCAAGAGCCAGTCTGGAGTGGCTGAAGGGCTGGAAATTGCCTGCTGGAAGTGTGGATGGCACTGAGCTCCAGCAAGGAGTGCAGGGGAGCACCTGCATGCTCGTGCACACTTGTTGGCACATGGCAGGCTCTGAGCTGAAACACTGTCTGGGAGAGGAGAGCACTTACTGCACTTCTCTTTCCCCTCCCAGCTGGGAACCAACTCAGCTTCTCCCTTCATGCTCTCTGTTTATCTCTCCCAGCAGTGGCAGCACAGAAAAATCCCAAGGCTGGCAAAAAGCTCCTGGAACATCTCACCCAGAACTGTGCTGCTCTATCCCTGAAAGATGCTCATCAAATCTCCCCTAAGAGCCCCCAGTAATGGAGAGTCCACCACCCTCCCAGGTGGGCAGCTGGCAGGAATTCTCCCCAGTGGCAAAGCCAAGGTGGTCTTGGCACCACGAGGGCACCCTCAAGCATCTTGCAGTCTGTGCACTTGGGGAAAGAGCTTGGCATCCTCATGACAGCTTGATTTGTGAGCAAATCAAGCTTGGCCTGTGAGCATAGCCCACATCCTTTTCAGATGAATCACTCCCCACTGCTGCTGTCAACCTTGAGCCCAATAGAGAAACCTTATTGTTTTTTTTCCCCTTGGTTGTTTCTAGCCAAGTGGTGACTCAGCTGTCAGAGGTGAATAACTCTTCATGCTTTGTCTGAACACTCATTAACCATCCAGAGCCATAAAAAGCAATTTTTCCATAGCTCTCCCTCCACAAGGCCAGATTTCAAAGCAAGAGGGCTGACCTGAGATTTAGTGGGAAATTCATAAAGGTGCTCAATAGATCTGCAGAGCAGAGAAACCTTATATGGTTCTGGGTCAAATGGCAGAGGGTTTCATCAGCAGTGATTGAGGGTCTGGGCAGAAGAGAGAGGCAGATCCTACCCACAGCACGCAGCAAAACCTACAGCCACTGCATGGAAATCATTAACAACAAAAATCTGCTGGCCCAGGCATTTGCCCGACTCCTACGCCTGCCCTGGGACCTGCTGCTCTTTCATTGCCCTTCTGTTTTTTCATCTTTCTCTGAAATCTCAGCAGCAAGGATTTCCTCATCTTCTTTTGCTGTGGAAGTCACACGAATGGTGACGGAATGATCAGAAGATTCTGAGGATATTTCTTCTCCCAGGCGGGTTTGTGCTCTGTGGGATGTGACAGGAGATCTCTGGTGCACTGGGGATTTCGGTGGGGCTGGGCTGACACTGGAACCCTGCAACAAAAAGTTAAAAAAGAGACAAAAACAACCTTAGCAGATCCTTGCCCACTGTCCCTGGCATGGCAAAGCTGGGCAGGAATTCTGTGGCTCCAGCACAGGATTTTGGCACTGGGATGTCGAGATGCCAGAGATGCTCCCTGCCAGAGGGGCTGTGGATAATATCCTGCATGCCTTGAGAAGCACAGAGAGAGGAGCACAGCAGAGCTCTCCCACACCTGCACCAACTCTTGGTTTGCTCCTGAAGCTTCTGGAGGGGCTGGTCTTGGCCCACCCTGGCCCTGGTGCTGCTGTGAGGGAGCAGTCCCAGCCTGCCCTGTCCTCCCTTGAGAGGAGCCAGCCTTGGATGTGCCAGGGAGAGGGATGTCAGCAGGTCCTGCTCCCCACAGCTGGGGTTGGCTCCCAGTTCATGCTCCCTTCAGCTCTGGGCTTCTTCTCACTCATTCAGAGCCCTCAGTGCCACTGCTCACTGCTGCTGTTAACTGGTTATGGGTTAATGTTAAACACCACATGGTGTGAGGCGTCTCATGCCTCTGGAGGGCTCAGGAATGCAACTGTGCTTGGCATAGCCTGGTGTTTGCCCAGCCTCAAGGTCACTGCACTCCCTGCCAGCTCCTGCCTCCCCTCCCTCGGCACCTCCAGGCCTGATAAGGGCGCCTGGTTCATGCTGAGAATGGGAACAGCAGGGGCTGCACGAGACAAAACTTTCCTTACAGGTTTAGCTGAGACTGTTGGAAGAAAAAAAGGGGGGGAAAAAGGGATGGGGCCATTTTCCTTTTCAGCTGCTCATGGCAAAAAGCAGGGGGCTCCTGCAGGGAGGCATTGCCTGCTGTGGGGACCTCTGTCCTGGGCTCTTGGGGAAAGATGTGGGACATCATCTGGGCTGTGGGTGACAGTACATTGATTAATTGATTAATACATTGATTAATTAGTAAACGTAATTATTAATTATGATTAATTATCCTGTCTCTGCAGGATAGAAGAGACATTCATTCATCTGTGGCCACAGCCTAGCTAGAAATTGGACTCAGGCTTAGCGCAGGCAGGCAAAAATTTAATGTATTTCCCTTTTGTATAGCAAAACAAACCCTGTGGGACACTGGCATTCCCCCAAAGGCCTGTGCAAGATGCTGGGTCACCCCTTCCTGCCTGCCCACGCTTTGACAGACCCCAGCACCCTGAGCTCGGTCCTTTAAGGCACCTTAACCCCTCCAGAGCTGGCGGGGAGAGCACTTTCGGCCCCTAGGGAAGCAAAGCCGGATCTCTGCGCTCCCCGTGCTGACCTGCGCCTCCTGCATCGCCTGCAGCTCCTGCAGCTCCCGCAGCCTCCAGCGGAGCCGCCCCAGCGGCCCCTTGCCCCCCATCCTCCCGGTGGCAGCCAGGGCAGCCCTGAACAGCTTGGGGGTGTCCGCTCTCGGGGGGATGACCAGGGCATCTCCGGGGCCTCCCTTCTCATCTTTGGGCTTGTTGTTGCTTCTCAGCATTTTCCTGCAGCACGGAAAGGGAGAGGTGATGTCAGCCCGGGAACATTCTATTAGCTGATTTTGTAATAGAGACCAACCAGGCGTTGAAAGCACGAGGAGCTTTGTCTGTCTTCGGGAGGACAGAACAACAAATCTAAGCGATGCTAAAATCTAAACGGAATCCTTACACAGATTTTTTAAGCGGAGGCACTTTGGCCATGCTCCTTGCCCAGCTCCACCGCTGTGAGAGGCGAATTTGGGCAGGCGGAGGCTCCGCACCAGCGCCGGAGGCCGGGTGCCCTCTGCCGAGGGACGGGAGCGGCTCCGGGAGCGGCAGCGCCCGCACCGGAGCTGTCCCGGGGCTTCACACCCGCAGAAAACTCCCCCGAGACCGCGAAGCCCCGGCTCTGTGGTTTTTAAAGCCCCGCAGGTTAAAAAGCAGCAGCCCAGCACGCACTTGGCTTTCTTACGCAGCAGCTTCTGAGACTCCGGGTAATGCACCAAAATCTCGTTCAAGTCTTTCTTCTCCAAAATAAAAAGGTTGGCGAAGCCGTGGGCCACGACGTTTGCTGTGCGGCGATTTCCCCCTCCTGCTGCCAGCAGGCTGGGAGAGACAATGCAAGACATCAACACCTCTGTTCGCAGGCTCAGAAGGGAAAATCTCCTTTACACGTCTGCACCTCTCTCTTTCAGGGGACTCAGAGTCTAATTTTCACTGCTGATGGCATTTATCGTGCAGTTTTTAAAGAATGATAAAAGGAAGCCTTGCATGGAGTGCTATATAAAGGTTATTTGTGGGTTTGGAGGGTTAAATATTGTGTTTTACACCAGTCTAGTGTCTGCTGGGCTGTGGGGAAGCAGCAGTATTGCTGTGTTACCAACTGGTGCAGGGCTATACATTCCCGGGCAAGGGCTGGGAGACTGTGTTTGTGAAACACCTTTTCTGATCAATTTTCCCATTCCTCCATCCATATTCCCCTGTTTCCCATCACCAGCTCCCCAGGCAGAAGAAAACACAATGACAGAAACAGCAGGAAAGCTGTGATTTGTGTCTCAGCCGCTGCCCACCGTTCATGGCTCTCAGTCACAAAGATTAACTGGGATGCTGCTGATCCTTCCACTTCCCACCCTGCTCACCCCAAACCCACAGGCTGTACTTCCCCAGCTCCCTGACAATGCTCCTCTCACCTGATTTCCCCAAAGACAGATCCAGCTTTCAGAGTCACCAGCACGGATTTGCCGTCGGCTCCCCCCAGCACCTGCACTTGTCCCGCCTGGATGATGTACATCTCCCGGCCTATCTCTCCCTGCAGGGAACAGCCAGCTGCCTGGGGTGCCCAGAAACAGGGACACCTCATGGATGCCCTAAGCAGCATCTTGCTGGGAATCCCCATGACCATACTGCCCTCTCCAAGCTCCCAAAATGTCTTGATGGTGCTCACTCCTGGGCAGTCTCATCTCAGCATCCCCAACAAGCTTTCCCCTGCTGTTCAGAGCTGCTTTGTACAAGGCCAGCTGCCACCAAAGGTGTTTTTGCTCCAAATTCCCTCTCTGTGAGGTGGCTCAGCAGGGTGAAGGGCCAGGCCTGGCTCTCCCTCTGCCCTGCACAGCCTGGCTGTGACTCCAAGCATCCCTTACCTTCTTGCACACGTAGTCGTTGGGCAGGTACACCACTGATCTGAGCCGCTTCAGCATGTCAAAGATCATCTGTCTGTCACAGCCCTGAGCCCAAACAGAGCCAAAACATGCCAGCCTCAGTCTGTGCTGGCAGGGCAGGCCGTGCCAGGCAGGGCTGTGCTGCAGAGGGTACCTGGAAAAGGGCCACCTTGCTCACGATGTTGTAGTTCACGTCGATGGCGATGTCCAGCCTCATCTTGTCTGGCAGCTGCAGCAGCAGCTCTGACTCATCTGTGAGACAGAGCAGAAAAGTGGCTGCTCCTAGCACTTGATTTGGGAGTGTGTCCTTTGTGAGGCAGTGGGGAAGCAGCCCACACTGTGGTGGCAGAGGGCAGGAGCCAGCTCGCACAGAAGGGTCTCCCCCAGCCTCTGCCCCTCCAGCAACCTTCAGGTCTAAATCTGAAGTGTGATGGAAAATCACCCTTTGCATTGCCCTGATGGCTCTCAGAAAGAGATCAGCAAGCCCAAATCAGCATTTTTCCTGTCCAGGAGGGTGGGCACAGAGGTTCTGGTCCTGCCTGATGACTCACTGGTAGGGTGAGCTGGTGGCTTTGCTGCTGGGCACACTCTGGCCAGTGATGGACAGTCACTGTCCCCTCTCCAGAGGGGACACTGGACTCAGTGTGCTGTGAGGGATGCCAAGTCACCAAAGTGCTGTGACCCAGTGGCAGTCTGTAAACTCCATAGGTGGGCAAACCAGCCCCTATGCTGAGGAGTAAAATAAGCCACCCTCCACCCCCAAACTGCAGTGCTGTTTGACAGTAACATTTCAGCTCTGCAGAGCAACCACATGAGATAAAACATAAGGTAAAACATGAGATAAAACAAGAGGTTCAAGTGTTCAGCCTTGGAGTGGCTGGATCTCACCTAGCATGCCTTGGGAGTGCCATGTGTACTCATACCACGTCTTCACCCTGTTCTGAACTGCTCTGGGGATCCTGTAGAAGTTCATGTATTTGATGGTGCTGTCCATGCAGCTCCGATAGTACGTTTGTCCTGCAGTAGCAGCACCAACCACGTCTCTCATCTGACAGGAAGAGGCAGAGGAGAACTTTAAGTTGCTGTCACTTATCCCTCAGCAGGTTAAGCATGTAAGCCAAGCCCTACCAGCACGTGCCAGATCCTTTTTGTCTTGCACCAATGCTAAGCAGGTCTCCCCATGGGGAAAACACACCCAGAGAAGGAAACCTGTGGATCAAACCCACCAAAACCACCCCACCCGAGGCTGTAAATCCCACTGACTCCAACTCACCTGCCCTATCATGACAGAGAAAGCAAAGACCCCTGTGAAGTAGTTCAGCAGCTGGAAGACAATCTCAAACAGAGTCTTGGGGTCTGGCAGGCCCCCGATGGTGATGAGGGTTTTCACTGCCCAGTAGTAGCAGCGGATGTAGCTGGGAGGAGAGGAGAAGAGGAGGAGAGGAGAAGAGGAGGCATCTCTGAAGGCATTTCTCTTTCACCCCTCAGCTCTGAGCTCACAGCCTCTGGCCATGGCAAGCCAGAGCCTGCTGAGAGTAATTGTGGATGACAAAAGGAAAAACTGAAGGGCTTCAGACTCCCCACCACACCTGCAGGTGCTTCTGGAGATGCTACAGGAGCAGGAGAACCAATGGTCCCTCCAGGAACCTCCACGTGGGAGGCTCAGCTCTTGTTACTCCTGTTTTCTGCTCCTCTGCCATAAACCAGCAACATATTTTCAGCCAAATTTACACTTTTAGAAATCATCAGGGGGAAAAACGTGTGTGTGAGCAAATTGTTGGAATAGGATTTAAGAGAAGCCAAGTGAATTCCTGATTCTCTGGTCTTGGGCATTCCCTTGGGTGTTTTGTTTCCACCTGAAGATGGACACAGATTTCTGTATCATACAAAATAACTCTCTAGCAGCAACATTAACACAGGTGTGGGCATTCAGCCTGTGAGCCAAGGGCTCTGCCTGTGGCATCCACCACAGGCAGCACGGGGGACATTGAACACAGGTATTGCCATGGTGAGGGAAGGGCTGGCTGCTGTCCCCATCTCACACTCTGGGAGAGACACCTCACAGGGCACAGGGACACACGGGGTCACTCCTCCATCCCAACCTGGCAACACTCAACAGACAGAAACAGGATTCATGCTTTCAATGTCTCCTGGTGGCCAGGGAGCATTCCTTTGCTTCCCAGCACCAGGATTCAGCCCCTTCAAGCTGCAGCTGCTTTCCAGCTGCATCCTCACCTTGCAGCACTGTGTATTCCTGCACATCCCACCCCTGCTGTCCCTGCCATTCTCCCTGGCTCCACATCTTCTCCTGGCACTCCCAACCCTTTGCTTCTGGGGTTTTCCTGAATCCAGCTGCATCCCAACACCTCCCTTATTGCTCCAGCTCCAGCAGGCTGTGCTGTGTGAGACCCCCAGCCTGTACCTGTTTCCTTCCCCATCATAGACCCAGGTGGTGGAGCCCAGCCCTTCGTAGGCTGAGGCCCAGTAGTAGAGGCAGGAGTTCACATGCAGGCTGTACAGCAGGTAGGCAGTGGTGCGAATCACTCTGCAGAAAAACCCAGGAGAGAGCGGGAAGGGAGGGGATGACTGCCAGGGAAAGATGTCAGGCTCCCCCTGGGATCAGCAGGGGTGACCATAGAGGTGACAGAGCACCTCAACCCTGCTGCTGCCTCCTGCAGCTCCAGAAGGGGCAGAAAAATCAGATTATCTGCTGATGGCTCTCCTTCAGTGCCAGCACCCCTGTGGGTTGGAGAGAGGTGATCCTACCCATGCAGGCTTTGGCACCCTCATGTCCCACCACATCAAAGTCCATGTCAGCCAGGGAAAGAAATCAGGGGCCCAGGACAAGTGCAGAATGAAGGGAACCTTCCTCCCCAGGGGCAAAGAGCAATTCCATGCTCCCTGCTTCCCCCCAGGGCCCTCACCTGTAGATGTATGCCTTGGTCAGGATGGCCTCCAGGCGGTTGTTGAACTCGAAGAAGGCCATGTACTGGGAGGAGAAGGAGAGCTGCATGTTGCAGGTTCCCTTGGGAGAATCACCTCCCCATAGAACCCCTCTGCCCCTCATTTCCCTCCTGCAGCCCCTCTGCAGCGTGGACTGCCACAGGCAGGTTTGTCTCCATCCTTAAGTGCCCTTCTAGCCAAACCTGAGTGGTTTAGGATTGAAATGAAGAGTGTGACCGACTGCAAAGCCTTTGGGACAAAACTTCCCTCCATTTCATAATCCTCCAGTCACCATGGATGAGTCTGACCAGGCACAGCTCAGCCCAGCCAGCAGAGGACTCCTCTGTGCCCTCAGAGCTGCTGCTCTGATCTTGTGAGCCCGGACTCACCTTCAGACAGCGAGGGAAGCGCAGCAGGGGGTTCACTCCCACTTTGAAGTAGAAGAAATCCAGGGGCAGCAGGCACAGCACATCCATCTGAAATCCACACAGGGAGAAAGCTCTGTGGGGACCTGCAGGAGCCCCGGGGTGGGGCTGAACCCGCAGGGCAGATGAAAGATTCAGAGGAATAAAGGCGATGCTGACAAACCTTGAAGCGCTGTGATCGCAGGTAGTTCTCTTTCATGGCCTTTCTGTCAGTCTGGGGAGAACAGGAAGGAGAGAAAGAGAGGAATATTGATTATTGCTTAGAGAAAGGAAAGCTAGGGCCAGTGAGGACATGCCTGGCTCTCCTCCTCTGCACCACAACAGGGAAGATGCTCCCTTTGTGCCCAGAAAGGGGAGAAAGGCAAGCAGAGAAGTCCTGGCTGCGTGCTGTCTTCCCATCCTACCTTGGGACATCCTGTGTTGATTTTGCATCCCTGGAAAAGCACACCACGGTGCCAGCACCACAAAATCAGCATTTGCAGGGGAAACTGCCTGTCTGAGCATCTGCATGGCCACAGGAAGGCTGTACCCTCAAGGTGTGATTTTTTTCAGTTTGTTTAATTGAATATGGAAATGAAATCAAGGGCTTCCCTTATCTCAGGGGAGTGATCTGTGTGTTGAGATTGCAATTGCTAACACATCCTGCCTGGTGTGCTCCTGAAAATTAACCCCAGAGTTTGCTACACCCATGCCCAAGGCTGGCACCACAGGGCTGTGCCAGGGCCAGTCCATGAGCACCTCACCCACCCCTGGAGCAGCACCCTGCAGACATCCCTGCCCTGCAATGGGGAGGCCACACAGTGCTGGAGAGGATGGGACCGATTTTACAGGGAAAAATGTGTGTTTGGCAGATTAAAAGCCTGCTGGCTTATCTAGTCAGTGTCAGGAGAGATGCTCGTGGCCTCTGGGAGTGGACAGAGCCCTGATGGCCATGGCCATGGAGAGAGAGCTCAGTTCAGACCCAGCAGCACCCCCAGGGTGATGGGGAGGGGGTGCCCCAGCTGGTGCCCAGCACTGGGGCAGTGCCCTGCCACTCACAATGATGTCTCCCCCCTGCACAAACTGCAGCCGGGTTTGGAAGATGAGGATGTCCAGCAGATAAATGAGGTCACAGAGGTAATCCACCAGCAGCCAGTAGTGGATGTTGGCTGGAGTCTGGTAGGGGAAGGCCCAGCGGACAGGGATCAGCCAGCAGTTCCAGTTCCAGGCCATGACCACGAAGAACAGCCACAGCACGTACATCAGATCTGCACACAGGGAACAGCACCACCCTCAGCTGGAAACACATCCCTCCTCTGCGGGAATCCTCTGCACAGAGAGGGTTCCAGCCCCTGACCTGCCCTCAGCACAAAGAAAAACCTGCAGGAAGTCTCTTGGTGACAGGGTTTGGTTGCAGCTGGGCTCCAGCACAGGGTGAACGCCCCTGGTCACAGAAGACACCACGTTTTATCAGAAAGCTTCTTCTAACTTTGCTCATTCAACTATAGTTGCTTTTGCTCTGCTCCCACAACGCCAGCTTCCCTGTTTTTCTTTTTCCTCTCCAGCCATGCTGAGCTGGTGGCTGGCTGCCTGAGCCCAGAGGCTTCCGAAGGACTGAGGAACATGAAAGACTAAGGAAAGACTAAGGCTTCTGTGGGGTGGCCACACAGAACCTTCTTCTGTGACTTTAATTTTCTGGGGGGTATCCACACTGCAGGGAAAGCAGAATGCTCAGTCCTGCTCCTGACACCCACAGCTGGCAGTATTTAGGAAAGCAGAGGAATTTAAAAGTCTGTGCTTTAGTGAAAAAAACAGGTTGCTTCTTGCTTAGTTTTCCTTCCCCCTGTCATCAGCCTCTCTCCCCCAGTCCCACCAGTGTGCCCAGGCTGTGCTCCATCACTCACTGGTCAGGGGGTCAATGCTGCTGGGGAACTGGAAACTTCTCAGCTGCTCCAGCCAGGGCCGGCGCTTGAAGGTGCAGCACAGCATCTCACAGTAGTGGTCATCCCCCAAGGGTTTGTCCCCCTCCAGCTCCCCTCCTGGGGCAGGCACCGCTGCTGCTGCAGCTGCTGGCTTGGTGGGAGCTGGGAGAGGCCACACAGTTAATTCAAAGGGCAGAAAAATCTTACTGCAGTTTTTCTTAAGGTCTTTAAACTGTTAATAAAACAGCTGCCTCCCAGAAACCACAGTGTGTATGGGGACCCACCAGGGAAACACTCCCAGCCCCGCCTGGACTCACATGCCACGGGGCTCTCATCATCTGAGGTGACATCAGAGTCAATCAGCTTCTCCTTCACCTTCTCAGTCCTCTCCTTGAAGAGCCTCACCAGCTCCTGGAGCCGGGTGTTGATGATGGCACTGCTCAGGCTCGAGGCTGAGCCGATGCGCTCGGGGAGGCTGTGGGGACACCAGAGGGCATTTCATGGAGATAGGAAAGGCCAGGGCAGGTCCATGGGATCCCAGAAACCTGGAATGGTTTGGGTTAGAAGGGAAAGGAAAGGCCAGAGCAGATCCATGGGGTAATAGAAAGCTGGAATGGTTTGGGTTAGAAGGGGCCTTAAAGCTCATCTGATTCCAGCCTCTCTGCCATGGGCAGGGACACCTTCCACCAGACCAGGCTGCTCCCAGCCTCATCCAGCCTGGCCTTGAGCCATGGCCCAGTCATGACCCATTCTTTAACCTACAGCATCTGAATTAGGATCTACCTGTGTTTGTTTGGGTATTGTGTAGTGAGAAGAACACAAACTGGCATGGCTCCCTCTCCCTTTGGTATCCCAAAGGGTATTTGGGGTATTTGCTATTTCCACCCAAGGGTGTGAACCCCAGGATGTGAAGCCCAGGGTGTGAACCCCTGGCTGATCTGCAGCCCCTGGGCCCATTCCTCACCTTTCCCTCTGCTCCTGGTCCCAGCCCAGCCCTTGGCTGGGGGATTGGCTCACCAGCCCCGTGTCCCGAGCATCCTCTGGGAGCAGCCACTTCCTCCTGCAGACACAAACACAGAGACCAAGGGTTGGCTCCTCTCCTCCCAGGTGTGACCTGTTCTCCATTCCCCCTTCTCCTTCTAGGGTCAGTTTCCCCTAATTTTGGCCAGTGCCTGGAGTAGATGGGAGTGAGCCCCCCTGCTCCTTCCCTGCGAAAGCCCTGCTTCTCCCTGAGCACCAGCCAGCCCTTGGCTCCATGGACATGCAGCCACCTGGCCCGTTTTGCAACTCAATCTGGGTGCCTGGCAAGATGCACAGAGGGCAGGCACCATCCTGTGCTTGCCCCCAGTGCCACAGCTCCACATCACTTCAAGGGGCAAGGAAAGTGCAATGCCAGAACACCCAGGGCTCGTGTCCTAACACAGATGGGTTTCTCAGATGACTTCCTTACATGTGGGCACAAAAGGTGTCAGAAGGGAAGCTGAATATGGAGATTGCAGTCCCAACAAAAATCTAGACTGGTTTGCAAACCTGCAGCCAAGCCCAGAACTTCAGCTGTGAGGAGGAAATTGTCTCCTGCCACCACAACTGCTGATCCCACTGGCCGTGGCACAAAACGTCTCGGAGCTGTGTGTGGAGCAGGATGCTGAGGGAGGTCATCCTGCCTTCACAAATCTCCCAGAGAAATGGGAGTCAAATGGGATTCAAATGCAGTGAACCCACCACCTCCAGCCTTGCTGGCTCCCAGGTGTATCCTGCTGGGAGGTGGAGCAGGTGAACAAGACTGACGAGCCTCCATTTCCCCAGTGCCTGGTGCAGGCGTGGAGGAAAACCACAAACCCTCCTTTTCAAGTACTCTCAAACGTGGATGGAGGGGTTCCCAAAACACCACTTTGGTGAAATAGCCGTGCCAAAGTCCGTGTTGGTGTTAGCACAACATACCCTGGCTCTCAGCAGTCTCCAGCTGCCCTTGCCCTGCCTCTGCACCCTCAGGGCAGCACGCTGCCCTGTCCTCACCCCGAGCAAGCCCAGATGCCAGCGCTGGCACCCCTGCTCTGCAGGGCACCCTGCAGCAGACACACACCCCAGAGCAGCCAGCTGGGGTGGGAGGGTGTCACAGGGTCTGGTGCCCAGGAATGCTGCAGGCAGAGGCTCTGGGACATGTGGGATGTTCCCCACAGGATCCCTGCCCGCTGGCATCAGCCAGGGTGTCCTGGCAGTGTCTGCAGGAGCTCTCCGGGCTCCAGGCAGGTGTGGGGCTCATTTGCAATGAGTCCTTCATGACTCTGTCTAAACATTGTTCACTCCAATCTTTCACTGAGCCATGAAGGAAACAACTCCAGACTGTGGCCAGTGGAAGGGATTTAGAGAAGCTGGGTGACTGCTCAGTGCAGAGTTATGTCTTCTGCCTCTGGAAACACCAGCAGGACATGGGCATTTTCCTTCTGGCTCACAATAATTAATTTTTATTTCTTTATGTAGGAGAACAAGAGTTCTTTGCTTTTAAAAATACCCAGTGTTGTTTTGAGACACTCCCTGGAGAGCCAGCAGAAGGGTTTATGTGCTCACACATGTAACTGCAAATATCTTTAATGCTGTCAGTATTTTCACTGCAGGTATTTTACATGAAGCCTTGGTCTCTGCTGTCCCAGTATAAATAGCTGTTCAACAGGATTGTGAACATTTTTGCCTTTTTTTTTTGTTTGCTCCTCCAGGAGCAAAAACTAAAAGATCCAAACTATTAAGTGAGAATGACTACAGCACCTGGTTTTCAGCACAGGAAAAAATCCCACTTTAGCTTTCATTTTTGAATCCTCTGCAAAAATGAGTCTCAAAAAAACCTAGTGCCACCTCAGAAAAAAATCCATCCTTTTCCTCCAGCCTAAATTTTAAAGCTCAGTTTTAATCCTCCCTCTCTCTAAGCGTAGAATCAGTGAATGCTCTGGGTTGGAAGGGACCATTTAGTTCAGGAAGGGACACCTTCCAGCTCGACCAGGTAGCTCCAAGCCCCATCCAACCAGGCCTTGAACACTTTGCAGGATGGGGCTTCCACCACTCCTCTGAAAGCTCAAACCCAGAGGGGAAGTGTTGCAAACCCTTGCAGCAAAAATACAAGAAGAAAATTGATTATTTTTAAGATGCAACCTCATATCCAGCACTGCGCTCTGAATTTGGGAACAGAGACAGGTGGACAACAGACAAATGGGATTTACCCATGGCCTGGGGATCAAGCCCATCTCCAGGAGGACACACAGACAGGGCTGTCCCTGACCACAGAAGCTTTAAACAAAATGTAATTAAAGAGGCAAGGCTTTGGCCATCTCCTCTGCTGTGCACTGGGGTGACACCCACTGCACACACAGCACTGTCCAAATCTGCTGGGGATGAGCATCTCCACATGGATAAACCTGGATAATAAATGTTCCTGTGCTGGCAGCCCCGGGGGAGCTGGGACCACTGGGCAGAGCCATACCTGGGGGATGCTGTACCTGGGGGGTGCTGTGCCTGTGGGATGCCGTGCCTGGGGGATGCTGTGCCTGGGCAGGGCTGTACCTGGCGGATGCTGTGCCTGGGGGATGCTGTACTTGAGGGATGCTGTACCTGGGCAGGGCTATACCTGGGGGATGCTGTGCCTGGGGGATGCTGTACTTGAGGGATGCTGTACCTGGGGGGTGCTGTGCCTGGGGGATTCTGTGCCTGGGGGGTGCTGTGCCTGGGGGATGCTGTGCCTGGGGGATGCTGTGCCTGGGGGATGCTGTGCCCCGAGCAGAGCCGTACCTGGGGGATGCTGTACCTGGGGGATGCTGTACCTGGGCAGGGCTGTACCTGGGGGATGCCGTGCCTGGGGGATGCTGTGCCCAGCAGAGCCGTACCTGGGGGATGCAGCGCCGGGCACGGCCAGCAGGTTGGGAGCGCCGGCAGCAGGCAGCTCTCCATAGGTGCCGTGGATCTCCACAGCACGGCCGGGGCTGTCCACATCCTTGATCTCCACGGTGGGGGGATGATCTGCTCCGTGGGGAAGGACAATAATTGAGGGGGACACAGGGCCCCCCTGCAGCCAGGACGGCTCCCCAGACCCCAGAGCTGCCCCCCGGCCCTGCAGCGTGTGGGAAGGACTCTCCTCCTCCCTCCCTCCCTTCCCTTCTTGCCTGGCTCTCCTTTCTCCTAAGCATTTGGAGCACTTCTTTATCTTTTTTTTTTTGCCCAGTTTTTAGCACTGTAAGAACTGCCATCTGCTGCCCTTCTGCTTGCCCAGCTTGCAGTGATTGCAGCTACTCCGTGTGAGTGCTGGGTTCCTGTGGTTTGGAAAACCACGGATATTAGGATTCCCATGCAGGAAACCCAGGATTTCCAGGAGCAAACCTGCCTCCCAGGGTGTAGAGATTCTCCTGGTCCTGAAACAAATGGGTTGTGACAGCCCTGAACCACACAGTGTTTGTTTTTCATGCAGAATAAGGCACTATTTAAATGAGTATTTTGGCTTCTTTCTTCTGCAGACGTAATAACTGCTTCCTGCCACAGGCAAGGTCAGAAGCAGGAAGGCTGGATGTTTATGGTGGGTCAAGAAAGATGCCAGTTGTCCAAAGGAGAAATGGCACCAGGGGCTACCTTGGCCAGTGAAGTGTGATGTCTTTCTCAGCTATTTAACAAAATAAAATGAATTCCTGCAGGATTTCCTTCTGTGGGAGGTTTTCACACATCTGAGAGACCCCATGCACCTCCTCCTGCTTCACGCTGCTGTGAAGGTGGTGGATCAGAGTGTGGCTGGATTAAATGCCTGAGAAAAGGCCTGTTTGGGTGGCAAAGTTAAAATCCTGTTGCATGTAAGGAAAAGCAGCAGAATTCAGCTTGCTGGTGAAAAACAAAGCAAAGCAAAGCTGCAGAAAAGGCAGAAAGCCATGAGCAGCAAACCTCCACCTTCCTCTCCTCTTAGCATGAGCAGGCTGCACAAATGCTGGAGAGAAAACCGTGTGTGGTGATATTGCACCCTCTGCCTGCAGCTCCTTCAGGAGAGCTTTTCTGAGCAGCTCTAAACACACAGCATCTGCAAACACTCTCTAGGCTTGGCTAAAAAGGCACGTAGTGATGAGGCAGAAGCAGACAAACACGTGGGTTTTGTTCCCCAGCCTCTGTGCTGCAACATGAAGCGTGCTTTTATTTTCTTTAATTCTCCCCCTCCCCCCAGAAAGCAACACAAAAAGCCACTACTCCAGGAGACCCCTGCACCCCTCTAGCTACAGAAGGCATCACAGCCAACGCCTCTAATACCTAGTGGGGATTGCTCCTCAGTGCAAAAATTGGGGTTGACAACTCCAGCCTTTGGCTTGCTGGCGGCAAGGGCGGGGGTGGCAGCGGGGGCACTGGGGACACTGGGGACACTGGGGACATTGGGGAGCTGCTCTAGAGCCCCGTGGCCGGCAGGGGAGGGGGCCCTGCCAGCCCGGGGCTCGTCATGCACCAGCTGGAATAGCTCGACGTCCCGGGCCCGCCTGGCCATGCTGCTAGCAGCCTCTAGGAGCTTCAAGCGAGGGACAAGGCATCTGCAGCTGCAACAGAACAGAGAGGCGTGAGAAGGGAGCGCTGGGGCACCGCAGGGACGCGGGGCTGGCCCCGCTTTGGGGCTGCTGCGGCTGCTCTCGGGGGTGACGGCAGTGGGGGGCATCCCAGCAGGTGTTTTTCATAGAGTCATGGAGGGTTAAGGGTTGGAAGGGACATTAAAGGTCGTGTCCCGTGGGCAGGGACATACCCTGGACATATCCAGCCTGGCCTTGAGTGCTGCCGGGGTTGGGGCATCCACAACCTCCCTGGGCAACATTCCAGTATCTCACCACCCTCACTGGGAAGAATTTCTTCCTCATAATCTCACCTAAATTCACCCTCTCGCAATTTGTACCCACTGCTCCTTGTCCTATCACTACAGTTCCTGACAAATCAGCATTTTCCAGCATCGTTGCCCCTCTGCAAGGGCTGCATGCAGAGAATCTCAGGGGTGAGGGCAAACCATTCCCTCTGCAACCTCCTGATGCCAGTGGAGTTCTGCCAGGATGAGCCTCTGCTCAGTCAGGCTGCAATGGGAACTCACCCCCTAATTTTCATTACCAACCATTGCTTCCTAAAACATTATATTGAAATGTGTTTTATATCACTGGTTGTTTCCCAAAGGGAGAAAAGTGGTAGAGAAAATACTTTTCATCCCTGTACATCCTCCAGCTGAAGGAGGAACTCTTATTTCACATCGGGGTTGCTGAATCAACAGGTGTAAGAGTTGTACATCCAGAGCTAGCTCCAGACAATGCCAATATTGCCCTTGTGCTGTGCCCCTGATGCTTTACCCTGTGAGCAGCCCTGACTGCCCCTGCAGGCTGCAGAGGTCAGCTCCCTGCTCCCTGCCAGCAGGGAAGGAGGAGCTGGATTCTCCCCTTGCAGGCACTGCATCCCCTGCCTCGCTCCATCCCAGTCTGGCACCACTCTGCTACACCTTGTACCTTCAGCATCGGTCTCAGCAGCTTCAGCTGGCTCCTCTTCCACCTTCAAAATGAAAAAAAAAAAGCCCTTTTAAGGAGAAAAAACCCTTCCTGTCAGCGAAAGAGCAGCCTTTGCAGCTTGACTGGCTGCCCCATGTCCCTCCTCCTCAGACTCTCAGCTCGCTCAGTGCCCACTCTGGAGGGTGAGAGGAGCCTTCCCTCCATCCACAGCCACCCCTGCTGGCCCAGCTTCAGGGATGGGGACACCCTGGTGGCACCATGTCCTGTGCCAGCCTAGCCTGCTCCTCCCAGGGCACTCGGAGCAGCTCTGAGCCCCAGCCCGAGCAGGGAGCGGTGCCTACCTGCACAAGGGCACCTTGGAGATTACTTATCTCAACTCCCTCCAGCTGCTCAGCCCCGAGGGCCTCCTGGGCAAGGCAGGCTTCATCCACACCCTCGTCAGCAGGGAGACAAGGAGGCTGCAGCAGGGGTCTGGAAGGGAGAGAAAAAATACTGCCTGGGAGACCAGGTGAGAGGGGCATAAATAAATCAGGGCATTGCATGGGCGTAAAGAGAAACTGCAGGGGCAGAAAGAACCAGGCAGAATGTTTGTCCTCCTGTGCATCATATCTCATGTAATTAAAATGGGCCAAATAAAAAGCCAGAACCTAATTTCCAGGCAAGGCTTTCCCACGAGCACTATTCAAATCCCACGTTTGCCTGAGCAAGACACCACCAGGACACACAATTCTCATTTTCCTTCCTGAGCAAGCACAGGCCTCAGCTCCACCATTCTGACAAAGGGGCTCTCAAGACTGATTTTATTGCTTTACTATAACTTCATAACTGAAATAAAAGCACCTCAAATGTCGCTCTGTGCATTTACCTCTTGGTTTGCTCTTTCCTGGCAAGAAATGCAAAGCAGGGATTTGGGATAATGAGAATTTAAGGACAGCTAAATGCGTGAAAATATTTGTTTTGTTATTTTTAATAATTTCCCCCCTTAATATTTAAAATTATGCTCTCTTCAAATGTGATCACAAATCTTTCCATGCTAAACTAGCAAACCTGTTGGTCTCTCTCTCTTCTCCCAATAAACAAACACACTGAAGGATGGAGTAGCATCTCATTCACCCCCCAACTGAAGCTCAAGTTTCTACAGTGAAGCTCCAGGAGCAGATTTCAATGAAACACAAACATATGGGTTTGACAGTGAGTAATCATGTGTTTTCAGCTTCTTCCTGAAAATCTAGCTACTTTAGAGGAATTAACGCAGAATAATATTGTAGTGCTAGGTAATAAATCCCTAAATGTTTATCTCATGTGAAATCAGAACAAACTGCTAATCTGAGCAGAAAGATGTCTCCCAATACCATCCAGACCAAAGTCAGCACCTTCCACAAGAGCTCGGCTATTTTCTACAACAGGAAAAAATGTAAAATTGTACCTACTTGTATGAAGCAGCGCTTGCAGACACAACACATAATCCTGTCTTTACATTCAGCTCTGTAACACTCAAAATAATCCCGAGTGTCCTGAATTATTGGACACGGTTTAAATAGCTCGGCCCATCTCCCCGAGCTGGCGGCTCCCGCCTCCCCAAGGCGCAGGAGGGGCTGCGGTTGCTACGGCCGCGATGGAGACGGAGCTGTGTCACCAGGAGACGCTCCTGTCACCAGGAGCCGCGTCAGCAGCGAGCCCTGGGGCAGAGGGTTTGCCAAAGCATCCCTCCTGCCTGCCATCCCTCCTGCCTGCCCTCCCTCCTGCCTGCCATCCCTCCGCCTGCCATCCCTGCCCAGCACAGCCATCCCTCCTGCCTGCCATCCCTCCTGCCTGCCGTCCCTCCGCCTGCCATCCCTGCCGCACGCCCGTCCCCAGCGCTCCCATCCCTGCCCAGCCCGCCAGGCTGCGAGCTCTGCTCTGCCGTGGGTGTTTCAGCCTCTCCGGCTGTTTTCCAGCTTGAAACAAAAGCTGCAATCACGCTCGTTTCCAACGAAGCCCTAAAGGCAACGGGAGCCACTCACTCTGCACTCTCCTCCTGCTCCTGCTCTTTCTTATCTTCCTCTTTCCTCTTTTCCTCTTTCTTCTTCTCCTTCTCTTTTTTCCTCTCCTTCTCTTTCTTCCTCTTCTCCTCTTTCTTCTTCACCTCCTCCTTCTTCCTCCTCTCCTCTTTCTTCTTCACCTCCTCCTTCCTCTCCTCTTCCTCTTTCTTCCTGTCCTCCTCTATCTTCCTCTCCTCTTCCTCATTTTCCTTGTTCTCCTCCTTCTCTTTCTTCCTCTCCTCTTCCTCTTTATTCCTCTCCTCCTCCTCTTCCTTCATCTCCTCCTCTTGCTTTCTCTCCTCTTCCTCATTTTTCCTGTCCTCTTCCTCTTTCTTCCTCTCTTCTTCCTCCTCTTTCCTGTCCTCCTCCTCTTGCTTCATCTCTTCTTTCCTCTCCTCCTCCTCCTCTTGCTTCATCTCTTCTTTCCTCTCCTCCTCCTCTTGCTTCATCTCTTCTTTCCTCTCCTCGTCCTCCTCCTCTTGCTTCATCTCCTCTTCCTCTTTCTTCCTCTCCTCCTCCTCTTCTTTCTTCCTTTCCTCTTCTTCTTTCTTCCTCTCCTCCTCCTCTTCTTTCTTCCTTTCCTCTTCCTCTTTCTTCCTCTCTTTCTCCTCCTCCTCCTCCTTTTCCTCATCCCCCTTGGCAGTGTTTGGGGAGCACAGACAGACTCTGGAAAGGAGAAGCTCATGAGCTGAAGCCCCCCGGGTGTGTGTGAGGCTCCCCCAGGAGCTCTCTGTGGGTTCTGGCCGAGCTCTGCTGCCCTTGTGCTGAGCAAAGCTGAGCACAGCCCCTGGGAGAGGGAACTGCTGTGCTCCCCTGGGTGTGCTGGGCTCAGGGAGCATTTTGGGGAGCTCTGTGAGGAAGTATGGGCCCCTCTCACCCCCCTGCTGCAGCACAGCTCGCTGCTGGCTCTGAGCACACTGCCCAGCCCTTGGGCAGACCCCTGCAGGGATTTCTATGGCAGAAGCAAGGGTGAATGATACAGAGACAATTCCATTTCTGAATGGCATTCCAGCTGCGTGCACCACTGCTGGGAACAAGGTCAGAGCCTCTTACCCTGGGGCCAAATTCTGCTCACAGGAGCCTAAGCAGAGCCTCCCTCACCTGTCCTCTGCAGGGCACTGTGAGCATTGCTCCCATGGCTCTGCACTGCCTGCCCTCACCAGGAGAAAATGACATTTGACCAAGCACCTTTTGGATCCTGCTGGGGAATTGCCCCTTTTTGGAAACAGACACCTCGGCTGCCAGCTCCAGCACCAGCACTGGCAGGGATGGATGCCCAGGGACAGGCTTGTCCCCTCCCATGGCACCACACGGGTGGCTGGAGAGCACACAGACCTGCCCATCAGCAGCATCTCCCTCCCCCTACCTGGCTTCTTCTTCCTGAGGCTCCTCCTGTATGGTGGGAAGGGAGTGAGCATCTGCCTGCAGCTCAGCCTGGTGAGCCCAGGCTGCCACCTCTTCGTTCATCTGGCCAGCATCCTTCTCTTTCAGGGTGAGATGGGTTTCCTCCTGCTGCCCAGGGGCTGCATGAACTGCAACAGGAATGGGGAAAGGGAGGTGATGAAGGGGCAGCAGCAGGCTCTGCAGGTCCCAGGTTTGCTGTGCTCAGTGGGGTAGTGCTGAAGCAGCTCTCAGCAGCCCTGCTGCCCCTGTGTGGAGATTCTCAGTTCAGTCAAAGAAAGAACAGAGACAATTTCTCCCCGGCTGAGCCTGGGAATCTTAGAGGAAAAGAATTAAAACTATTATTATCTCTCTTTCTGTCACCACTGTTTGTAGTTATGGCTCTCCACAGTGTGCTGTTCATAGCACACTGACAGTGTGAGATGTTTCTACTTTGAGACCAATCCAGGATCACCTTTGTGAGTCACATTACAGGAAGACCCACTACTTTCATTAAAGGGGCCTTCTGATCCACCTGAGGACTGGGGTCCTTCCTTCTGTCCCTGACTCAACAGTGTCACCCCTGAGCTGGACTGCACACGTGCCTTGGGCCCCTTTGCAGAAGGAAGAAGAAAATTCACCATTTTCTGCCAAGCACAGCCAAAACACCACAAAGGCCTTGAGCATCCTGCTCTAGTGGAAAATGTCCCTGCCCACAGCAGGGGGGTGGAACTGGTTTAGCTGTAAGGGCCCTGCCAACCCAAAGCATGCTGTGGTTCTAGGGAAGCTACAGTCCTCTGCACACAGATGAGTGCTGGCTGCCCTGCACATGCAGCCTCCTCCTCCATCTCCAGGCCATGTTTTGTCCCTCCTTGCAATCTGGAAGAGCCCAGAGTTTTTCCCCTTTGTGAATTTCTGTCCTAGCACAGCCCAAGGGTGCTCGGTCTGTGAGACCCAGAGCCCACATCACAGCACTCGAGCACCATGTCCTGGTCATTCTGAGCACTCTCCCAGGCAAAGAACATCCCACAGCACTTCCCACCATCCCTGAGGCAAAACCCAGAGCAGGTTACTGGGGGCTGTAGGCAGCTGCAGAGGGAGGATCTGACCCATGAGGAGCCCTCTCCATGTCCCAGGGGTACCCATCCCACCGGGTCAGGCTCACACCAGAGAAACAGGAGGAGGAAGCACATCCGCTCGCTGTAAATCCAGTTTATTTTGAGGTCTGCCTGACAGCAAAACTCACATGTCCACAGCAAAGCTAATGGGAAACGTGCAAACTGAACTACAGAAAGGCAGGAAACCCATGCAGTGTCATATCTGTGCCTTATTTACCCACCCCAGGGGTCCACAATGCCTTTAGCCCATTCCCTCTGGATCTCCAGTAATTAAAACATGGGACAGCAATCAGGGAAACGGCTTCTAAAGCACACCATGGCTTTTGGATGCATTACATGAAAATGTGGTAAATACTAAAACTGTGTCCTGGTACAAGCAAGATTCATTACAAACACAGGGGTGGATCTCAGGGTGGTCTCCTGGCTCACAACTCATTGTTAGAGTTGCCTGGATGGTCCTAAAGAGATGCAACAGTGGGAAATCTAAACCTGGCCTGTCAATACATCAGGGGGCTTATTTAAAATTTGGAAAAAGGCTTTTTACCAAGGTCTGTAAGGACAAGGGGCAGAGCTTTAAACTGACAGAGGGGACATTCATATTGGACATAAGGAAGGAATAGTGTACTGTGGTTGCCCCATCCTGGAAGTGTTCAAGGCCAGGCTGGACAGGGCCTGGAGCAGCCTTGTCTAAGGGACAATGTCCCTGCCCAGGACAGGGAAGCTGGACCAGATCACATTCAAAGGTCACTCACAACCCAAACCAGTCTGCTGCTCCAAGGTCTGTATCCAAAACCTGGGGTGCAGGGGCTCCCACCCCCCTGAGCCCAGTGTGCCTGCACTGGCCATGCCTGCCTGCAACCTCTGGGCTGGGGACAGCCCCTGGAATCCCCTCCCTGCTGGGACACTCCTGCTGCTGCAGTTAGTGCTGCATCCATGGAGCTGGGAGCTTCAGGAGGGAGCTGCCATAGCTGGGGGTAAGGAGAGTTTGGGGGAAGTTCTCTTAGAAGAAGAGCCTGGGAGCCTGGGCAAATGTGTTTAACCATTAACTCCAACCTATTCACCTAGAGATTAACCTCACCCTCCTGATTTGCTGCTGCAAATCAGAGCCCTTTCCACTTGCTGGGAGGAAACACTCAGGTATGGAAGAAAAACAACAAGGAGCTGACAAGAGCTTCAAGAGGTTTATAGCATTACACCTCAGAGGCAGAAGTTGACTCAAAGGAGCCTGGAGACTTCAGCTGGGGGTCTTGGGGTGAATATTCAGATGTTGTGGGGGCTCTGAGAGGGCCAGGAGAGCTGGGAGACTGCAGCAAGAGACTTTCTGCCACTGAGGTGTCCTGAGTGATGCTTTTCTACCATCCTGTAAATGATAGCTCCCATCTCATAGACACCATCCTGCAAAACCAGCAGCTCCAATTCCCAGAGCCAAGAGGGAGCCAAGTGGGACAGCCCTGGGACTGGGTCCCTGTGCCAGCCTTGGGTCCCCACTGCCCCAGCTGGGAAGGAGCTGGACACCATTTGCAGATTCCCCTTTGCTTTTCCTCCCCAGCTGTGCTTTCTCCTCAGGTTGGTCTCTTTTGGGTGTGGGAAGGGCTGGTTTGCCACAGTCTTCGTTTTCCATTTGTTTCAGAGGCGCTAAGCCCCTTTGCCCCCTGAAACAAAAGGAGAAGGAAAACATTAATGAGCATGGTGCCAGGGCAGATCTCCTCCTTGACTCAGTCATTCCCTTCCTTGGGCAGGTTGAGTGGCCTGGAGATGCCTCAAGGCACCGAAGCCAGCTGGGCACCAGGGCTGTGCTCGCCCAGCTCACGCGGTGGCATCCCTGGCTTTGCCTCTTTCCGAGGCCCATGGCAGCACACAGGCCTCCAGTTTGTACAAACACATGGAGAAATGCCTTCCCCCAGGATTTCCCTCTCCCAGGTTCTGCCAAGGGGCTGTTGGCCTGTAGGAGGAAGTTCCCAGCATATCCCTGGGGGTGTGCATTTTCCATGTGCTTCAACTGTCCCTGCTCCCATCAGTAGCTCCCACAGCCCAACCAGCCACTCCTTTCAAGGGACAGCACTTGCACAGGGGTGTGTGACCCTGCCCAGAGCGTCCACAGAGGCAGCTGTGGCTCTGCATTTTGTCCAGCATCCCCCAAAGTGGCTGCAGTGGGGAGCCAAGCCCCCCCTGTCTGCAGAGCTGGTGCTGGATCCCCTCCACAGGCATGCAGCAGTGTGGGACCCTGCAGGTTTTCCCACAACCAGGCAGATTCCATTCTAAGACATCTAATCTCAGCATTTTGTTTTCCTGGGGTACCTTCCTAAACATCTCAGACCAGGCTTGGCAAACACCAAAGGAGAGAAAGAAAGCAGCAGGTTTGAATTCCCTTGTAATTCTTTGATCAAATCCCTCCAGCTCCAGCACAGCTCAGGACAGACCTTGATATCAGCACTAAGCTCAAAACCCAGGACCTGAGGGTGTGGGATGCTGCACTTGGAGACTCCCTCAGCCTGAGTTTTACCAAGCTCCCTCTTCTCAAGTGCCAACCATCTCCCATGGCTTCCCTGGGGGGTTCCAGGGGCTCCTGAGCTGGGACCTGGGGCAGAGCAGGGGATCAAAGATGCCAGTGACCCCTCTTCCCAGTAACCCAAGCCAATAACGAGCTTGGCAGTCAGACCATCATGGAGAAATGGAGCTATCACTTACTTTGTTCCACAGGACTCGAAGCTGCTGTGGCCACTCCCTGTCAAGAGAAGAAGGGAACCATGAGACACTGCTCGTTTTCAGTAACCCTTAGTTTTTACCCTCAATGCCCCATTTTCAGTCAAGGTGGCCCTTTTACCCTAAATACCCCATTTTTGTGGCAAGTTGGATGGCGTGGCCACGGGCACGAGCATCCCCACTCTCGATGGTACAGAGCAGGAGCACATAAGTGAGCTTGCCTGGGGGCCAGGAAAAGAAAGGAGAGCTCTGTAAAGCTGCTGCTGCTTCTCCTTAGAGCTGGGACCACACCTGCATGAGATGCCAGAGCCTGGACACCAGCCAGTGCTGCACAGAGAGGCAAGGGAACAGTAAAGAAAGCACATGCTGCAGGATCTGCTGCTGCTTAGAAGCCAAACTTCAGCTAAACGGGTCATGGGGACTCGTTCTCTTGACAGAACATGGTGACAGCCCAAACCACAGCAGGTGCCAGCACTGATCTGGTGGCATCTGCAGGGCAGGGGGCACCCTGCTCATCAGGGATGTGGTGTTCCCGTGCTCTTTCCCTGTCCATCAGACAGCCTACCTGTGCGTCCTGCTTCTCCCTGCTCACCGGCTGTGGCATCACCTTCTCCAGCCCCTGGACAAACCAGCTGAACATCCTGCAGACAAGAAATCCCTGGTAGAAGTGGCAGCCAGAGCCTTTCTCCGGCATCAGCCGTCCGTGTGGCCAGCAGGGCCCGGCAGAAGGTGCCACCGTGGTTACCTGGTGCCATCCACAGCCGCGGGCTGCGGGCTCGGGGCGGCCCCCGGCTCTGCCTGGTCCTGGGCTGCCGCTGCCTTCGCTGCGGCCGGGGCGCTCGGAGCGCCGGGTTTTGACTTCGCCTGGCTTTTAGTCCCTTCTGTGCCTGCTCAGGTTTAT
Source organism: Fringilla coelebs (assembly GCF_963513975.1). Taxonomy (NCBI): domain Eukaryota; kingdom Metazoa; phylum Chordata; class Aves; order Passeriformes; family Fringillidae; genus Fringilla; species Fringilla coelebs. The sequence continues at coordinate 6,251,145 of NC_140040.1, read as the reverse complement.
TGGAAAGAAGGAGGATTGGCACTGGAGCTGTCGTAAATTGTTGGGAAGTGCAGCAAGCCAGGAAGGGTCGCCCTGTCCCCTGGCAGCCTGCCTGGGGCGAGGACATGGGCACACGGGGACACAAGCCGTGTAGGGCTGTGCCGCGATGGCAGGACCTGTGTCCCCACCCCTGGGACCCGTATCGCCACCCCTCCCGGCACAGAGGGAATCCCGGCCATGGAGACGAGGCCAGCCCAGCCCAGCCCAGCCCGGCCCAGCCCAGCCGGGGGTCGCGGATCGGATCGCTCACCTTCCACCGCGCCTTCGCTCTTCTCCTTCGGCTCTGTCTGCAGAGGGACAGAGGGACGGATGGACGTGGCAAAGCACTGCCTGCGGCCTCAGGCCACCCCCGGTGGACATGTCCCCACCGCAAGAGGACCAATATGCTCATCCCAACATACCACCCGCTCTGGTTTCAGCCCCACTGCCGTGACAACAAGCAGTTAACCCAGACGCCAGCGCTGCTGAGCCCTGCCCGTCAGTCCCAAGTGAAGGGTCCTCCCTGCAGCAGGGTGGAGGAACACCGGGACAGCGCCCAGAGGTCTCTTTTTGCTCTGCGGAATTCCCGTGGGTTTTCCTCGCCAAGGTGCCAGCCGGGGTGTGCAGGAGGATGAAGGCAGGGAGCTCGTCCCACTCTCACCTCTGCCCGGTAGCCCCGCTCTTCCCGAGCCAGGCAGCGCTCACCTCCGGCTTTTTCATCCCCTCCGGCTGCGGCAAAATCCTCTCGAAGCCCTGTGAGAGCCAGCTGAGCACCCGTTTGCCCGTCCTGCGGGGAGAGCGCCGCGCTCGGGGAGCTCATCCTGCGCCCTCCCGCCCTCCCGCATCCCCCCAGCCTGGCCGGGCACCCACCACTGCTCCGGGGCGCTCTCCGGCTCGCCCTCGGAGACATCCTCCTCGGCATCGAAGGGAGTAATCTCTGCAAGGAGAGCGCTGCTGTGGGCACGGGGAATCTGCGCTGCTGGGAGCTTCAGGTGCCCCCATCAGCCAGCGCAAGAGGACAATAGCGCCGGCGTCGCCAGCCGGGGAGGTGGGAGTCCCAGGATGCTGCGAACCGCAAACTCCCAGCTCTCCTTACCCAGACCATCGTCGTCCTCATCGCCAAGGTCCTGGACCTCTGTCTGAAAAGCCAAACATATTGTCTGAAAACCTGACAGCCCAAGAGAGGGATCACCCCTCTGAGAGAGGAGGGAAACCTGCCCTTTCCCCAGGGATGGAGGAAGGTAGAAACCCATGCAGGGCAGCTTTAGTGCTCCCAGTTAGCTCGGGAGAGCGATAAGGAAGGAAAAAAGAAAAGGTAGAAAGAGGCAGAAGCTCAAATATACCAAACCATTTCCCAGATCTGTCTCCTACCTCATCAGCAATGTCGATGCTTGTCTCAAAGCTCTTCCCGAGTGCCTGCAGCCCTGGGGCTGGGGCTGGCTGGGGAATCACCTTCTCCAGGCCATGGGAGAGCCAGGAGAGCACACTGCTCCCCACACTGCCAGGGAAAGGCGTGAGTCAAGCTGGGAATGCCATCCAAGGCATCCAGCCCCCCACAAAGAGCAAAATCCCAAGCAAATCATGCTGCACAAAGGGTGCAGGAGCCGTACCTGTCAAACACAGAACTTGAGTCCTCAGAAACCACGAAGGTGACTTTCTTTTCGGTTTCTTCAATAGCAGCAGGGGAAAATAAGACAAGCTCCTATCAGCACCCTGGCAGCCCCCAGGAGGCCAGGCAGGAGTGGGGCAGGAGGGTAAAGGAGCGCTGATGTGCAGCCTGAGCCAGGATGGGGCTTACCCTCAGTGCGTGCCCGCTCAGCAGCATCTGCGGGGCCGCCGGCCTTTCCTGTCGGTGCCTTCAGGACAAAAGGCAGGAGGTGTCAGAGAACGAGGCACAGGGGACACTGTCCTTGTTCAAAGGTGGCTGCAAACCCCAGGGACTGCCCATCCTCCCATCCTTCCAGGCAGCTCGGAGCAGGAATGCATCCCAGCCCCCTTCCCTCCTGGGGATGCTGCAGTGCTGGGGGTGATGCAGAGGCACCAGGCACCTCTCACCATGCTCGTGGTGTCCCTGTCACCCCCAGGCTGGCTCCCTGCTCACCTTGGCTGGCTGCACAGGGGTCTCCTCTGCCACGTGGGGCGCCGGGGGCTGGGGCACCACCCGGTCAATCCAGCCCATCATCCCGCTGGCTGCGGGCACCGCCCAGGGCCTCCGGCTGGCAGGAGCCCAGCAGCAGGGGTGCACACTGCCCAGGGAACACCAGCTGCTCACTGGGCTGTCTCCTGAGCAGCCCAAGAAGGTCCTTGGTGTCCTTCTGTCTCCAGGTCCTGCTTGGGAAACACGGCACTGCAGCACAGCCAGAGCAAACCCTGCTCAGCCTCTCATCCCTCACTGCTATTGTGACCAAAATAAACACTCTATTTTATTCTCATCATCTCAGTTAAACTTGCTTTTCCTGAAGGTAGCTCCTCAGTTAGATGTTTTATTTTCACACCTGTCCTCACCAGGAAGCCGTTGCAGAAAGATCACAAGCTGTGATGCTCTGCTCTACTCTCCCCATCATTTTTCATTTGAGGGAAGCTGAACAGTAATTTGAACAGATTTTTTTTATGAGGAAGTTCATGTTCCAACACACATATCCCCTCTTTCTGCCCCTACAAAACAACTCTGCTCCACCACCTTTCAGCCACACCCCAGGGACATGCTGGCTGCTGGGGCAGGTACCTGCTGGGGGCTCTGGCAAGGGCAGCAAAGGCATCCAGCACTGGCTGCTGTCATGTTGATAGGGCAGGAAAAGTGAGATTTTGCAGAGCTGTCCAAGCTTGGTCTTTTTGGGTCCCTTCCTTCCCTTTGTGAAGCAGCTCCAGTCTGGGATACAGAGCCAAGTGATGCTGCACATTCCCCTTCTTAGGTACTGAACAAGAGCTGGGGGCTCTCATCCAGCTCAGACTGGGGGTGTCACTTGCTGTTGCCCCTCTGAAGGGCTGTGTTCTGCTCAAAATGCCCCTCTAAAGATACCCCACTCTGCCCAAAATGAAGGGCTCAGGAGCACCTCAGACAGCCCCCAGGTGATACCTGTGAAGGGCAAACAGAAGCAGATCCTTGAGTTCCTTCCTGCCCGGCCAAGAGACTGCACAGGAGTTTCAATCCCAGTCCCACATGCAGCAGGTGGAGGCTGGAAGCTGCTCAGCACTGGGCTCTTTGAATTAACCCCTCATGCAGCTTTAGGCAGGCAGGACATCTTCAGGTCCCTTGAGATGGCTCACTGGGGGCTCTCCAACCCCTGGTTCCTTCAGTCTAGGCTGGGGTTTGCAGGAAGGGTGATGTGTGCCCTCAGCCCTTTGCTTGCCTCCGCCTCCATGCACTTTCTTAGAGACCCCCACACCCCACAGCTGGACAGAGTGGCTGTAAAACACCTCCTGAGGCCTGACAACCAGAAGCCAATTAAATTACCTTGTATCTCTCACTGGGCACAAGAGATAAGGAACTATGAATCCCTGGAACAGCAAGGAAAAGCTGTCAGTGCCTGCAGCAGAGGCATTTCCACCCATGCTGTGGCACTCTCACAGGTCCCAAAGAAGCCCAGGGTCCAAGTACACAAGTGAGCCAAATCAATCCTGCAGAAAGCCCCCTGAGGCTGCAGCGAGCCCCCCTTGTCAGCCAAGGGCTCCTCCTCCCTCACCGAGAGCTTGTGCAGATGTAAAAGCCTGGGCCATATCCCTGTCCTTGGTCTGGGAAAGAAAGTGGAGGGCAGAGGCTGCTCCTCTGCCAGATCTGAACAAGAAATGGGCAGAAACATTTGTGGGTCCCCACAAAACTAGCTGCTGAAAGAAATAGGAATAAGGAGCCAGGATTTGCCTTCAGTGACTTGAAAGAGTTGGCAGCCTCATGCACCCTGCTGCACTGCAGGCACCCAGCGGTGCCACCACCTGTTGTGGCAGCTCCTTTTGCCAGCCAGCAAAGGGCCTTGGCCTCATTTCTGAGAGCAAGAAGGGCACAGACCCACAGCCTCATTTGGAGCAGGGAGCACCGTGGCCTTTCCTCCCCCCCCAGCAGCTGATCAAACCTCCACCGCGCCCAGCCCTCGCAGCATCACTCCCCATGGACCAGCACAGCTCATCCCCCGGCTCTTTCGGATCCCCAGACCCCCTGCCATGGGAGAGGCGGCCCTGCAGAGCTCCCGGCCGCATCCCTCGCCTCCATCGCTGCCACTTACCGCCGCAGGCTCAGCACTGCCTCCCCGGGAAGCCACCCTGGGACGCGTGGGCTCCCTCGGCCACCGCAGCTCGCCACTGCCCCCCGGCCACCCCAATCGGCTCAGGGCTCTGCGGGATTAGCCCTGCGCTGCCTGCAAATGGGATTACCGGCACTCAGCTGTCCTGAGTGCCCCGGCTTCCAGCAGCCTGCCTGGCTTTGGTGCAGGGTGCCGCAAACACAAGAAACAACAAAACAAAACCCAAAATCAAAGAGGTTTGAGCACCCTCAAACTGCCCGGAGCCACCAAAGGTACCGCGGGCACTCACCGGCAGCGCTGTGGGGAGGGCAGGGGTCTCACCCATGGGCAGGGGCACAGGGATGTGCCGAGGAGCAGCAGTGGAGCTGCTGTCACCCTGGGGTGACACAAGGTGATGTGCCAAGGGTGCTCCACCCACAGCTCTGCCCCAGCTCCTGAGCAACCACAGCAAATCTGTGCTGGGTTGGGCTAAGCCTCCCCTTGCTGAGCCTGCCAATTGCTGCTTGATCCGTTTACCTCCAGCCCTGCACGACTGCCAGCCTTTCCCACTGCCCCTAATCTTGGCCACAATGACACCCTGGAATCCAGGTGCCAACATGGCTTCTGTGGCCAATGTCCAGCCTGTTTCTGCATGCCCAGAGCTCCCTGACCTGCTTCCTCCCTCCCTGGCTCCATGGGTGTCTCCATCCTGGTACCCATCCTGCGTGGCCCCAGCAGCTCTGTCGCAGGCTCTTCTCCTGCTATCACCGGATGGGGGATGCAAAACAAACCCTCAGGAAAAGCTTGAACAGTTGTATGTGGGGCTGGGATCCCAGAGCACAACATGCAGCAGCTTCTGCCCCCTGAACAGCTGCTCCCTTCTGGCAGGAAGAGATTCCTGCCTGCTCCTGCCCTGAAGCTCCCAGGGAGGAATTTTGCCCTGGGGAGGGATCATTTCCAATTCTAGCAGGGCCAAAACCACTCAGCATACTCTGCTTGTGTTTGCTTTCAGCCCCTGGGGAGCCTGCTTGTATCCTGCATCTTCTGGTTACCAGGAAGATGAACCATCAATTCTACTTTGAAAAAGTTCAGGGGAAAGAAAGAAAACATGAAAAAACCCCAAGAAGAGCCAGACAGATGCACAACGACAGATGAGGAGGCAGCGCTTGGCACATGGCCTCCACTCCAGAAACCTTACACACCCACAGGAAGGTATAAATAACTATAAATTTATTAGTAAAGCAAAACCATTTGACACTCACACAGAAGAGCGGGATGTGTTATTACAATATATATACACACATACATGGAGTATCATCTTAGAAACACATGGAGAGCAGTGTTAAAGGCACTGCAAGCCACACAAACCTCAGCAACCTCGGCTGTGACTCCTGACAGCCCCGGGTACTCTGCCCGAGTCACGAACACAGGTTGGGAGGTGCCCAAGAATCTCCCTGACCATGAAGTCCCTCAGATCCACGGCTTGGAGGCACTCAGAAACAAGCCCACGGTCCAGCTGCCACCTGTGGTCCTGCTCTCCCCACAGAGCATCCCAGGCACGCTGTGAGAGCAGCATCTTCACATCCAGAAAGTGCCAGGGGCAGCTGCCAGGAGGTGCTGCAGAGGCAGCTGGGGAGAGCTGGGTGCTCACCTGGGCCTGGGGGGAGCTGCAGCCCCAAACCTCCCTGGCCTGCCCTTACTGAATCTAAGCATTTCACCTGCATGCACAGGAACCTTCCCACAGGTGAACTCACCACCCAATGGAGAAAGAGTCAAACTCTGAAGTATAACAAGAGGGTTTTGCCTATTTTTTAATGGTAAAGCTTCAGCTGCAGCCTGGAGTTGATGGTAAATACCCAAGGGAAGTGCAGAAAGAGTTCTCCTCCCTCCTTTCCCCCTGCAAAGGCAGGCTTGAATGCCCAGAGATGGTCCCAAAACTGTCAGAGGGTGCCTTCCCCTTTGTCCCCCAGTTCAGTACATGGGCCCCAAGACCAGAGCGTGAAAATCTTCCCACCCAGACTGCAGAGATGGCATCTGCTCACCAGAGAGCTGGCATGGCCACCTGAGCATCCCCATGGCCCCAGGGGTGTCCCTGCCACAGCTAACTCAGCTCAGCTGCCTGCTTGATGCACACAGCTGCTGCACAGCCCTCCCAGGGGAACCAACTGCACTGCCTGAGCCCACCCCAGTGCCAGGACATCTCCCCAGGAATGTCTGACAGCCCTTCACCGACCTAATCCCCAGCCTTGGAGATGGGAATGGCAGCTCTCACCCCAGCCCCCATTTCCTACAGCTCTGCTCTGGCTCTGGTCCTGGCTTGGATTCACTTGTCAGAGCATGGGCAGGATCCCATGCCAAGCTGCCAGGTCACAGGCATTGCCCATGCCCAGTGAAATGGATGGCCTGCTGTGGGGAAGAACCAGAAGCACCCACTGGATTCCAGCAAGACTCAGGTGCTGAACACCTGATCTCACCACCAGTGGTTTGGTATCACCAGGACCCAGCCTCAGCCTGGGAAAGGAATTTGGGGCTGGGGAGAGCAGAGAGAGGTGGGAAGGAAGTGACTTCACAATCAGTATGGAAGAAGGAATAAAAAACAAACCACTGCTTACAAATAAAGAACTGAACAAAGAAAAGAAGCTGAGAATGTATTTTAAAAGTATAAGCTGTGGAAGGGAAGGGGCTGAGACAGCTAAAGGCATCCTATAGGCAGGATCAGGGGAAGTGAAGATCAGCAAAAGCCCAAGTTACAGACTACCTTTTCTGGACCCAGGAAGCCAGAGGAACAGCAGGCCTAGAGAGCAGGACTTATGTCCTGGAGAACACCCACACAACCTCTGCCCAACCTAACCCTCCTCTCCACCTGCTCAGACTGCCTGCCAAGGAGAACCACCCTTTGGGAGACACCCCCCTCTTCCCAGTCCCACAGCATCCTCAGGTGGGCTGCCAGCCACATCTTGAACTGCTTCAAGCACTTGCCACGGGGCTGATGGCACACCAGCTCCAGCACAGCAACTCTCTGGGCTGCTGCAGGGCAGTGAGGAATGCAAGAGGCCAAGCAGAGGCTGGAGCCTGAAAGTTGCTTGAAATAAACACCAGAAGTGAAGTGCAACAGGTATACAGCAGAGACATGGTTCACTCCCCAGCGGGCTTTGGCCCCAGCTGCTCTTTGGTTTGAAAAGGAAAGGCCAGCAGTCAGGAGAGAGCCCTGAGTGTGATGCCCCAGGGACACCAGCTCCCAGGCCAGCCTGTGCCTCCCCACACAGCAGCACAGTGCTACTGACACTCCTGTGTCTCCTGCTACTTCCACCTCCTCCCACCTCACTGGACACAACACGACCTAAAGGCACAGCAATGGAGGTGGACCTGCTTCCCCCACCCCTGCAGGCAACACTGCTGCTTCCAACTGGAAAATGCTCCTATAAAAATATACCCAAAGCTCTCTGTGGCCACTCAGTGCCCACCCCACACAGCAAGCTCCAGCTGCATGTTCTCCACGGGCTTCAGCTGGATTTGGGCTGCTGCGGGGCAGCAAATGAAACAAGAGACTGAGTCACCATGGACTCACAGCCAGGCCTAATAATGATGTTCTAATCCTGCACCATGATGTTTTTGAACCTGGAGGCACCTCTTCACCAGCTGATGACCTGGACCTGGGCTAAATGCTGCCAAGCTCCCCACAGCATCCACTCTCTCCCTGGCATGGGGTCCCATGCACACAGCCCTGATGAGTCCCTCTGCCCAGGGCACTGCTTGGCCATTGCCACATCCTAGGCAGAGCCATAGCTCCTCACTGGGCTTTCCCAGCTGCTCAGCACACCCCCCAATAGTCCCAGTGTCCAGCTGCATCGAGAGGACAGGATCTGGCAGCCCCATGGCTCTGCATAGTGTGGAGCTGTGTCTGGGGCTCAGCACCACCCTCCTCTGCTCCAAGTGCCAGGCAGTCACCCAGGCAGCTCCCCCAGGCTCCTGGGGAGGGAAGAGAGCAGGGCACGGCCAGCTCCAAACCCTCCTCTGCTGCTCCAGGAAGAAACAGCAGAGCCACAACAGCCCGTGGAGGCTGCAGCTGACTCTGTCTCACACCCTCCCCCTCGCAAAGATGAGCCTCTCTGCAAGCTCTGAGCCCTGGGCACTGATCCTGGCTGCCAGTGACCACTGAGCAGCTGCGCTGGGCAAGAGCAGAGGAACCATGGCCCAAGGCAGGAACAGAGCAACGGTTCAGGTGGGTGCCAGTCCTCATCTGGTCCCACATTTGAGCCTCCACCACCACCAAGCCCTTCTGTAAAGACAGGATTAGCCTTCCTTTGTTTGGACTCTCTTTTACTCCTACAGTAAAGCATACACTGAACTTACTACATATTAAACAGCAAAAACCAGTTACCTAGAACTAAAGAGCTCTTTAAAAATCCAAGTTACCACATCTCCTTTTTTTTTAAAGATTCAGTATGACATCAAGTTAAACTATACAGTATTTTTAATGAATTTTAACAAACTGTTTAAAAAAAAAGGTAAAACAAAAAAAGAGGAAAAAGAAACACAGATGGAAAACTTGGAAGGAAGTTCTACATCTTTGAGGCAGCACAAAGTAAGATAACCATCATGGGTCCCTCTTCCTTGGGCAGCAGAGACCACAGTCTGTTTTAATCTCCTTAAAGTTGCACATGAAGAAGACTCAGCCCCAGGGTCTAACCTGTCACTGCCCTGTCCCAGCCCCTCAAAATGCATCCTGCTCTCCCTCACCGTGCTGGAAATGGAAAACTAAAGCCTTTCTCCCCCTTTCTGACAAGTGTCCCCCAACAGGGGTGCAGGCCCATCCAACTCTCTGCAAGGTTAATCTGTCTACACTTGCCATGGACAACAGTCATTAACCTTGTCCTATCACTCGTGCAGCACATGGGCAACACCCTGGCTGCTGCTCCCTACAACAACAGGAGCACCAGCCAACACCAGAGATGAGCTGAGGCTGGCAGGGACCTCTGAACACCCCCAGGTCCAATTCCTTGCTTGCACAGGGTCAGCTACAGCAGGTTGTTCAGGACCTCATCCAGCCAGGGACCAAACTTCTCCACAGATGGATACTCAATACCTCCAAAGATGGAGGGGGAAGGCTGAGGGACAACCTAGTAGGCACATCTTCAACCTCCAAGGCATCTAACTGACATGTAATGGATCTCTTGGACATGAGAAGCCAGCAGATTCCTGCAGAGGAAAACACCTGAGGCTGCATCAACCTTGCTAGGGGAGATTTATTTTTAAGTGATGTTTACAAGTGTGCAAAACCTGAAGAATACAGACGAGGTAAAGAAAGGGCAAAGGGATAAAACAGGACTCCTGCAAGATGGGAAAAAATAGACTTCTCCTTTACCCACTGCTAACTTTGCTCTCCCCATGGAGCTGAGCCTGCGGGCCATAAAGGATTCTCCTGACTCTGGTTCCTCCAGTAAATCAGACACCAAGCCCTTGGCACGTGCCGTGGGTTACTGCTGGCCATGGTAACACCTATGCAGTTGTAGGTTATTGTAGTGTTCATCTCACCCCTTAGTGTTGGAGCTGTGACAGCCCACTGCCTGACCCTGCTGGAGGTACCACAGTCAGCCCAAGGGGTGCTCAAGGGGCTGAAGGCAAGGCAGGAGGAGGCTAAGTCCCTTGGGAAGCAGCTCTTGAATGAAGCTGGGAGCAGGGTATGAATGCTGTAACAGAGTCATGGAACTGTTAGGGCTGGAAGGACCTTTGGAGATTTATCTAGTCCAACCCCCCTGCTAAGTTAGGGTCACCTAAAGCAGGTTACATAGAAATATGTCCAGGTGGGATCTGAATGTCTCCAGAGAGGGAGAATCCATGACCTCCTCCCAGGCAGACTGTCCCAATGTTCCTTGCCATGCTTTCTGGTGGCAGCTTCCTACAGCTCCCTGCGCAGCTGGCAGGGACAGGGGGCAGGCAGGCTCCCTCAGAACCCCTGCAGAGTGTGACAGCCAGCGACTGCAAAAGCAGCAATGCCAAAGTGCTTTTTGGAGCTGTGAAGCCCCATGGCTTTTCCCCTTCAACACTCTAGAAGGAGGGAGAGCAGGGGAGATTGGGGCAGTCAATCAACATTAACCATCTGAAATGATGTCCTCAACTGAGCCTGGACCAAGTTGGGAGACCAGAGCAGCAGAAACCTGCCATCTCTATCGCAAGCAGCACACTCTGGGAGAAGGGAGGGCTGGTTCTGCCTTGCTCCTAAACCCTCTCCAGAAGGAGAGTCACCCAATGCTCCCCACCAACCCTGCCAGGCAGGACAGGGGAAAAAGGCTGCACGCAAAGAGCTGGTGCTTGCAACAGACAGCTGAGCTCCCAGGACTGGAACTGCAGGTACAGCACAAACTACAGTCCAGGGAACACCAGGCATCTACAGGCATAGCTTCCTCTCTCCACCTCTCTCCTTTCCTTTCCACCCCTTTGAGATGTCCACGTCATCTGTTGCTACTTCGATACAGGTGGCATATCTGAGGCCAGAGGAAAGTTTACCTGCCCACACACCGTGCCCCCCCTTTCCCCCACACCCCCTGGAGGTTGCCAACAACCGAGGAGAGGGAAGGGATGGCCGAGGCTCGGGACGTCCCATGCAAGCTGAAAGCCACGGCGGGGCGGGAGGCTCACGGCAAGCAGGCAGCCACCTGGTAGGCACCCTCGGCCGTGTGCTGCACGCTGTGCTCCTGCAGCAGACCCAAGTCCAGGAAGCGCTCCCCGCACCACATGCACTTGTACTGCTGCTCCCGGGCGTGCACGCTGTGGTGCTTGTTGAGGTGCTCGCGCTGCTTGAAGGCCTTCTCACAGGAGGAGCACTTGTAGGGCTTCTCGCCCGTGTGCACGCGCCGGTGGCGCTGCAGGTCCGACGCGTACTTGAACCGCTTTTCACAGTCGGGGCACTTGAGGGGCTTCTCGCGGGCCGGGTCGCAGCGGTGCTGCACGAACTCCGAGGAGGAGAAGAAACGTCTCTCGCAGAGCGTGCACTTGAGCGGCTTCTCGGCGCAGTGGGCCAGCTGGTGCTTCTGCAGAGCCGAGGCCCGCTTGTAGGACTTGTTGCACACCGCGCACTTGAAGGGCCGCTCCGCGTTCTGCACGCACTTGTGCCGCAGCAGTTCCGAGGACTGGTTGAAGCCTTTCTGGCACACGTTGCACTTGAAGAGGTTCTCTATGCCGTGCACGTGCTGGTGGTACACCAAGTGCGAGGGCTGCACGAAGCCCTTCTCGCACAGGTTGCACTTGAAGCGCTCCTCGGCCTTGTGCGTGCGGCGGTGGCGCATGAGCGCGTACTGCTGCTTGAAGCTCATCTGGCACAGGTCGCACTTGAAGGGCCGCTCCTCGCTGTGCGTGCGCTCGTGCTGCCGCAGGTCCGAGGGACGCTTGAAGGCCTTCTGGCACTCCCCGCAGCGGAAGGGCCGCTCCCCGCTGGGCGTGCAGGGGTGCTGCAGCAGCTCCGAGGATTCCTTGAAGTGCAGCTCGCAGACGTTGCACTTGAAGAGGTGCTCCCCCGAATGCGCGTACATGTGGCGCACCAGGTGGGAGCGGTGCTTGAAGGTCTTCTCGCACACCGTGCACTTGTAGGGCCGCTCCGAGCTGTGCGTCCGTTTGTGGTGCACCAGGTGGGAGGACTGGCTGAAGCTCTTGTCGCACAGCGTGCACTTGTACGGCTTCTCACCCGTGTGGATGCGCTCGTGCCGGGACAGCTCCGAGAGGTGCTTGAAGGTTTTCTGACAGATGGAGCAGCTGTAGGGCTTCTCCGAGGGGTCGAGAGGCTGTGAATGCTCTACCTCGGGAGGCTTGTAGGTTTTCTCACAGATAGAGCACTTCATGGCGTTGCCATTGTGGACGTTGTGGTGCTGCGCCAGCGAGGTCAGGAGGGAGAAGCCCATCTTGCAAACCCCGCACACAAAAGGCTTCTGCTCCACCTGGATACACTGGTGTTCGAGGAGGTCCGTGGCCTGGTGGAAGATCTTCAGGCACTGGGTACACTGGAAAGAGCGGTCATGGCTTGGCAAGCACTGGTGCTCATGGGGGTTGGAGAGGTGGGCGAGGTCATGGCCACACACACCGCACTTGTGGGACGGCTCTCCAGCCTGGATGGGGGCGTGCTGGTGCTGCAGTCCAGGGTCTGGCTGGAGCAGGATGCCGTACACGGCACAGCCCAGGGGGTTGTCAGTGCTGGGAGGGATGGAGTGCTCTGGGAGGGCGGCTGCCCCAGCGTGGTGCTGCTGCGGTGGCGGCGGCTGCTGTGGTTGCTGCTGTTGCTGCTGCCAGCTTTCTGACATGCTTGGGAAAAAAAATGGGATTTTAGCAGTGATAGCTTCAGCTTCCCGGATGAAAGGGTTCAAGTAAAAGCAAGACCAAAAGATTCTGAGATCCTGATTCCCTGTAAATGATCTCCTCAAGTTGAGACCAGAAAATCCAGCCCACAGCCAGGATCCTGGGAAGAAAAGCGGCGAAGAGACTCCAGAGCCTCCTCCTTAGACCAGCACAGGTTCTTTATGGACTGATTTAGTCTGGCTTTTCCTTCTTTTGGACAAAGGAACAGGAGCCAGAGGCAAGTGCCTTGAAGAGGAGAGGAGGCCCTTCTCTGTGCTGGCTGTGATGTGCTCACACTTGCGAGGGGTACAGGATGCAACCCAGGGAGCAGCTCTCTCTGCAAGAAAGAAGACAGCTCATGTCAGGTCTTAGAAGAAACGTGGGCAATTCTCTATCAACCTTCTCCCATGGCTCTCTTTGAGAACTCTCCTGCATCCCTGCAAAGCTATCAGGAAGCCAATGTAGAACCTGAGCCGCACTTGCTGCTGTGCAAAGGGCCTGGGACAAGGAGCTCTCAGCCTGGAAAGGGCTGGGCTCTGCTCAGTCACAGCCGGGCACACGTTTGGGTGCTGTGCTCTCACGAGTGGCAGCACAACTGCCCAGGGCCTGCTCAGCTCAGCAGTGAGTGGTCACTGGATCTCCAGCACTGCTGTGGCATTGTCCCAGAACATTGGTCTCTCTGCACAGGCAGCACCAAACAACGTGCAATCAAGAAGCTACTGGGTTAGATTTTACACATCCTAAAATGAAACAGCTCTGTGAAACGGTTCTGCTCTTCCTCCAGCCTGGATATCGAGCCCATTACCCAAGGGATGCATGCAAAGCATTTCCCCCTCTTTGGGCAGCGCTTGTAGACTGGAAGAGCCAGAGAGCTCAGGAGAATATTTGCCCTCAGTGTTATCCTATCCTCAGACACAGGGATCACTCTGTGAAGATAAAAGCAGAGTTAAAGCAGTGGCTTAGCTAAACCTCCTACCAACCCATGTAATAAAAGTACACTGAAGCCAACAAACCTATGCCAGAGCTGCAGCCTGGCCTTGCTACAGAGCATCATCAGGCTCACTGAAAAGTGAGATGTCCAAATAAAACCTGGCACCAACTTAAAGACCCACCAGCAAGCAGCAAACAGCAACAGAGTCAACACACCTCAAAAGAGAAGAAGGTGCAAGCCCTGGTGGGCAGCAGCCACCAACACTCCTGGGCCTTGAGCCCCCAGCCCCATAAGAGCAACCCCATGTCTGTGTCAAACCACCTGCCCCCAGGGTAAGGAAATCCTTGGTCTACCACAACAATATTTTTTATGTTTAAAACTATGCAATAAAGAGCACGAGAGAATCCCACTCCCCAGCATCCCTACCTCCACCGGCACTCAGCTGAGACTGGGTTGAGCCCCACCACAATTTGGGGCAGTAAAGCCTCCAGAGGCCCCATCGCAGCCCTGCCGGCACGCAGGATGCCTCCTTGACGAAGCGAGGGCTCGCAGCGCCGGTACCTGCACCCGAGCTCGGCGGGACACCAAACTTCAGCCCAGCCCGGTGCCACCCTCCCCCGCGCACATCGCCAGCCGTGGCAGATGAACCCACCGGCGACGCACCCCGGGCTAGCGGCGAGGGAAGACTGTGCCCCTCGCAGGGGAGAGCGATACCAACCTTGGCTTACCGAGGGCTCTGCGCGGGGACCCGCGTCGGCGCCAGCTCCAGCCTAACTCATCCCTCCGTGGGAGGTGGGAAGCGACAACCATTTAGGGAGCGCGGTCGGGAGCGCAGAGGTACTTTCAAACTGGCGAGGCGGCCTGCTCGGCATGGCCCGGCTGCTCCCGCCGGGCCCGGGCCGCCTCAGGGCCGCGGGGCGCGGGGGCGGCCGGGGAGCTCGCAGGCCACCAGCAGCCGCCGCCGCCGCAGCCCGCGGCCAGGCCCGGCCCGCCGCTCGCCGCTCCCCATCGGGCGGCCCCGCTGGCAGCGCGGGGACGGCGCCCCGAGGCCTTCACCGCCGCCGCGCCGAGAGGCCCCGCGCTGGGCTCGGGTGCAGGGGGTCGCTGCCCACCCGGGGCCGCCCCCGCCCCGGCGAGGCGCACACAAAGGGCGGTGGCGGCGGCGGCCGGGCCGATCGCCTACGGCGGGAGGAGGCCTCGCCGGCGGCAGGGCCGCGGCCTGCGCGCTGCGCCCGAGCCCCGCGCTGGCGTGGAGGCGGGAGCCGGGAGGGAGGAGGGGAGGGAGGGAAGGGAGCGAGTGGCGGGCGGGAGCGCAGCGGAGGGAGCGGAGCGGGCCGGGCCGGGGCGGCCGCGGCGGCGGCGGAGGAGGCGGGGCGGCCGCGGCGGGTGCTGCCCCCTGCCGGGCCGCGCCGGCAACTGCGCGGCCGCCGGCGGCGGGGAGCGGGCTGTGCCGGCGGGTGCCGCGGCCATGAGCGCCGCGCTGGTGGGCTACAGCAGCTCCGAGGAGGAGCAGGAGCAGGAGGAGGAAGGGGGGAGCCGGGGCGGCGGCGCGCAGGGACCCCCAGGGGCCAGGTGGGTGCGGTGGGGTGGCGGCGGCGGGAGCGCGCAGGAGGCGGCGGGAGCGCGCGGCCTTCCTCCTCCTCTTCCTCGTTCTCACCCCGCTCCGGTCCCGCAGCGCCGGCCGCCCCCGCCTGCCAGTGCCCGCCGGCCTGCCGGGAGACCCGGACCCGGAGGAGGCCGTGAGCGATGACAGCTCCCGGCACGGCGGCCGCGTGCGCGGCTTCCCCCACGAGCGGGGCAACTGGGCCACGCACGTCTACCTGCCCTGTAGGTACCGGCACCGGCACCGGCACCGGGATGGCACCGGGACCGGCGTGGGTCCGGGAGGATGGCGGGACGGACCTCAGCCGCTGCGCCCCCGGGTCCCGCCGGTCCCGGCGGCGATCCGCGGCTCCTCTGACGGCGCTGCCCCGCAGACATTGCCCAGGAGGAGTTCCTGGAGCTGCTGGAGCTGCTGGTGTCCCGCGCCCGCACCTACGTGCCGTCGCTGGCTGCCATGGAGGAGTTCCACCTGAGCCTCTCGCAGTGCGTGGTGCTGCGCTACCACTGGATAGAGCCCTTCGTTCGCTCCCTCAGGGAGCGCCTGGCCGCCTTCCACAGGTGGGTTTGGCAGAGCCCCGGCAGAGCGCTCCTCACACCCCTCCTCTGCCCTCGGGATCCGTGTTTTGCCAGCCTCCACGCCCTAAGGTGTCCCTGGCAGCTGGTGCTGGCAGGACATTAAAGCCCTGGGGATCAGGTTTTGGTTTTCCAGGATCAGGCCAGAGCTGTGCCATCCCCTAAACCATGGATGGTTTTGTTGCTTACATCTGGCTCAGGCACTGGCTGAGCATCAGCTGCTTCAGGACTTCTGTCACTGTCAGGCTTTGGACAGCTGGACATAGGAGGGGAATTAATTAATCTGAGTCCCAAGAGGTTCTGGTTGCACCAATTTGGTCCGATTGCAGCATATATTTGCCTGTATCTTTCCATGGCTTGATAACAATCCTGGCCCCTCCTCATCTTCTCCTTTTTAATTTTTTTCCCTGCAGCTGAAATAGGATCTTTCTTATTTCAGGTTCTTCTGCGTGGCTGACCAAGTGAAGGTTTACACCAACCAGAACAAAACCAGGTGAGTGCACAGTGGAGCAGCCTGCCTGCCCCAGGAGAAGTCTGAGCAAGGTGCTGGGTGGATGGGAAGTGTCACCCTGCCTGTCCTACAGTTGGGCTGTGTCACAACACAGTATGTGATCACCTCCAGATCATCTCCAGACATTTCACACCTTTCCCCAGCCATCTGCACAAATTTTTAGCTTTGGCACTGATTTTCTGCAAGCTTTTGGTCTCGTTAGCTGGCGTGCACAGCCTGGGGAGAGCAGAGTGGGACCACCTCTTTTGGCAGCAGTGCCAGTCGTGAAATTGTAGTGCAGGTCTTCCAAGAGCTGGAGAGAAATAGCTGAGATGGTGCTAATTCTCCTGGGCATCAGCTCAGAAGCCTGATTCCAACGGAATGCAATTAAGTTTTTTTGAATGTCGAAGCAGAGGTGATTAAAATTGCAGAAAGTTGCTGAATCTGGTGGGAAAGGCAGCCCAAGATAGTCATGGGTAGGAAAAAGTGGATATGGAACCTGGGTGACACTTGTATCTTCTGCTTCCCTCCTGGAGGGGAAGAAATGATGACTCTAAATGACTCTAGAAAGTGTCATCCCAACAGTCTTGGAGGAGGTGCTGACTTCTTTGTCACATCTCTCCAGCTTGGTACTTCCCATTCCCTGCTTCCTCTCACACTGTAAAACCTCTCCAGCAACTTCCACTTTTTTAATGCAGCTCCTGCATGGGCATGGCACTCTGCTGAAATTCCCATCCAGTGCATCCTTTGCCTAGAAAACTGATTTTCATGTCCCAAAAGGTACTAGGCTGATCTAGTAAGTCTACAAGATTTATCACCCAGTCCTGCTTCTCCCTGCTACCACATCCTTTGTTTTTCTTCAGAATACAATCAGCATCCCTGGATGCTTAAACCTGGCATTCCTCAGATTTCCTTGTGTTAGGGAGTAGGGAACTTGCCCAGTAGGAATGAAGTATTCTTAGGGCTGTGCTTTCTGCAGCATGAAAGGGTGCTTGCAGTCTCTCCCTGCCTTTCTTTAGGACTTTTATTGGCTTGGAGGTCTCTGCTGGGCATTTCCAGCTGCTGGAGCTGGTCTCGGAGGTGGATAGCGTTCTAGAGGAATTTGACCTTCCCACATTCTACAAGGTGAGGCGTTCCTGCTTGCTCCCCTGCCAGTCTGGACATGCCAGCTGGTTCCCTGTGACATGTTCACTCAAATAAACAGGAGCCAGTTGCAGTGGCTGCCCTGCTGTGCATGGAAACAGGGTTGTCCTAGGATAGAATGGGCACTATGGGACTGAGGACAATCCTTGTGGCTTTGCCTTGGGCAGCTTTCTTGGGCATTAGTCCAGCCTTTTTGCTTAGTACTAGCTTTGGGAACAGGTTTGGGATATTGAAGGGCCAGAGCCCAGTTTGTCTGTGTCTAGAGCTGAGCAGAGAGTTCATGTGGATTATTCAGAAGTGACCCATGCACTTGCTCCAAAACCAGTCCTGAGAGATTCTCCCACAGCTGCAGAGTTGAGCACAGAGAGGCTGGGAACCAGGCAGCCTTGCCCACTGGTGTCCAAAGGGGCTGGGGTGGGAAGCCCAGGACTCCTCTTGCCTCCAGCACTGTCCATATCAGCTCTGCAGCTGTTGAGTTGGCAGAGGGGACTCCCAGCTTTGGCACCCTCCAGGCAGGGCAGCAGCATCATGCCAGTTCTTGCACTGTGGCTCTGTGCATCGAGCAAAGCCTCCTTTAGCCCTCACATTCTTTTCCCTGTTTTTTTTTGCCTTCAGGACCCATCGTTCCACATCAGCTTGGCCTGGTGCGTTGGGGACCTGTCTGGCAGGCTGGAAGGGCAGTGTCTGCGGGAGCTCCAGGTGTGTCCCCACAGACAGGGGGTGGTGTGGAGAGCAGGGGGAGGGCAGAGCTGGAGTCCAGCCACATCTCCCTGCCAGGGGTGGAGTATGGGACATTCTCTTCAACTGAGCAGGACAAACTTCAGTGGGCTGAAAGGTGAGAAGCTTTTGGGGAAGCATGAGTTAAATCACCCTCCTGAGGGAAGTCAGAGGTTTCCAGCTGCAAATGGCTTCATCTGTGACTTGCTTCTGACAGGGAGCTGCCGACTCCATCCTCTGGCAGATCCACCCTACTGGTACTGACTCCTGCCTCTATTTTCCAGGACATTGTGGATGGGTTTGAGGAGTCAGCATTCCTGCTGCGTATCCAATGGGAGCAAATCCGCTGCAAGTCAGGGAACAAGTACTTCTCCTTCCCCTTGAGGTAGGGGCGGGTGGGGCTGTGCCTTTTGGAGCCTCAAAGAGCCTACACTGGAACAAGGGCTGCAGTGTGGCACAGCTCTGCATGGCGTGGGCTGTCACGCACCTCTGCGCTCTTCTTGCCTGCTCAGCTTCTCTGCGGCGTTGGTGGCCTCAAGTCGGGCCACTTCCAGTTTGAGCTGCTGGCTGAAGAAAAGTGTGCTTGTAGCAGATTTCATCCTCACTGCTGGATGTGCTGCAGTCAGCACTGGCGGTTCCAGACATCCCACGGTCGCTAATTTTGCTGATTTTTTAAAATAAAAATAAGAAAAAAAAATCTTCAAAAGCCATAGATGCCTTATGGGAAGGAGGAAGAAGGTAGCGTGGGAAGCTGCTACTAAAGGGAGAGTGTCTCACACAGTGGGAAGTAGCACTGCCAGATTGTTGGGAGGCTCTGGGCATGTTTTGAGTAGCAAGAGGAAGGACATGGAGCTGTATCCTCTTCCCTGAGTGTTTTCCTACTGTAAGCCAGCTCAGACAAGCTCCTGAGTCATGTTGTGTCCCTCTCACACTGCTGCTGTCTCTTTAGAGACATTTCAGTGTCTGATCCTTTTGCCAAAGAACAAGAGCTTGCTGCCAGGTGTGGGTGAGCCCTGGAACGGACAGTGTCAGTGTTTGTCTGAGCTGGGAGGGCAGTGCCCACAGGTGAGTCAAGGGGTGGCGGCTCCTGCCCAGGCTCCACACTTTTTCCTTGTGTGATCAGCACCCCAGGTGGATGATGACCCAGGGGATCACAGGCTGGACATTGTTCCTTGGGAGAAACTCCTTTTTATCCTTTTGTCACTGTGGGTTGGTCAGCTGCAACCTCTCAGGTAGCTGGAACAGGATGCTGATGTGATACCCTGAATCTTTTATTCCTTGTCTGTCCAGGATTTCTGAGCAGTAAAAATCTGTTTCCTCCTGTCATAAAATTGTGTCTGTGGTGTATTTCAGCCGTTTCCTTTTAGACACGCACAGCTCCTGCAAGCTTCAGGAGGAGGCCACTTCTGTAAGTGCCCCTGTGAGCTCCGTGCTGCCTGTCCTGGCACAGAGAGTGGCTTTGTCTGTGGGAGCATCTCCATACAGTCGGGATTTGTGTCCCTGGGAGCATCGCAGCCAGTTGCTGCTGCCAGCAGCCTTTTGAAGTCCTTAACAAAAAATCTGTTAAGTCTTCAGCCAGTTAGTTTCCGGGATGGGGATCTGCAAGATAAGTTTCTTGTGGGGGAAAGAAAAACAAACAGAGATATATTTAGCCCCCGGGGACTTCAGTGAAACCGGTTTCTCCCGGGTTAATGCTCAACCACCGGCCCCAGCCGGGCCTGGCACTGCACCCGGTTGTGTAACACCGGGTGTCAGAGACCCCCGGGACAGGACACGGTGGCTGTGGGGGCAAAGTCGGGGATGTGGCGGCTGCCGGCAGGGCCGGGTGCGGAGAGCGGCCCGGGGAGAGGTCTCTGCCCGGTGCGGGGGGCTCGGCCCGGTGCGGGGGGCTCTGCCCGCGGCCCCGCCGCGCACACACGTGCGGGGGGGCGGCCCCGTCCCCGCCGGCCCCGCCCCGCCGCGGCCCCGCCTCTGCCGCGGTCCGGCCCCGCCCCTCCCGCTCCCACCGCTCCCCGCCGCCGCCGCCGCCGCCGCGCCCGCCTTCCGCCAGCCGCTCCGGTGCTCCCGGCGGCGGGCAGAGCGCGGCAGGGCAGCCGAGCGGAGCCGGGCCCCGCCGCGCCGCGCCGGCCGCCCATGTGCCGCGCGCCGCCGTGCTGACCTCACGCACAAAAGGCGGGCCGGGAGGCGACGGGCCGCGCCTGGCAGCGCCTCCCATGCACCGTGCGCAGCCCCCCGCGGCGGCTCGGCCCCGGGCCATGAGGACGGCGTAGCTCCGACACCGCCGCGCTCGGCCCGGCCCGGCCCGGCCCGGCGCGGCCGCGGCAGCCGCGACCCGGCGGCGGCGCGGAATGGCAGGAGGGGGCGGCGCCCCCTGGCGGGCGGGCGGGCGCCTCCCGCCGCTCGTGGTGCTGCTGGTGCTGCTGGCGGGGGCGGCGGGCGAGGAGATCAACGCCGAGGTGAGCCACGGGCCCGGGGCTCCGCGCCCCCGGCCGCCGCACCGGCACCTGCGGGCCCGCCGCACCGCCGGCCGGGCAGGTGCAGGCGGGGGACGGGGCGGTGGGGGGCAGGTCGTCCCCGGGGGCGGCGGGCGGCGGGCGCTGGGTGTGGGGAGGAAGCGCTTTGTGCCCGGCGGGGGAGGGGGTGAAAGGGCTTTTGATAACGGCTCTGCTCCACCACCCTGCCGGGGGAACGGGAGTGGAGGTAGAAGGATTTAATAGATTTAATGTTTTTAGCAATTAAAATGTTAAGCCATTTTTTTTGGGGGAAAAAAAAGTGATAGGAAAAGAATTGGGATAGGAAAATAATTGGGTTAGGAAAAGGATTGGAGAACCTGGAGAAGAAGACTTGGAAAAGGAAAAAGACTTGGAAGAGGAATAAGACTTGGAAAAAGAAAAAGAATTGGAAGGAATTTAGAAAAAAAGCTTAAAGATTAAAAGGAAAACCCCCCTAATTTGGAAAATATAAATGAAAACTACGAGGGGAGAAAAAGAGTTACAAAAGAGTAATAATAAAGATAAAAATAAAATGCAATTAAAGCAGACAAGAGGAGGCGGAGGCTGGGGCAGGAAGGAAGAGCCCCGGCGCGCCCCAGCACCCTCCTGCCCCCTGCCCTGGGGCTGCAGCCCCGCAGGACAGAAGCCCCTTTGTGGGTGCAGGCCGGGGTGGGGGTCCCAGGCTTCACATCCCTCAGCAGCTCCCAGGGGACGCCTCCGGAGGAGGACAGGCACAGGCAGCCCGCAGGCAGCCTGGCCTCCTGCCAGCTGCCTCGTCCCTGGAGTCAGCCCATCCGGCAGCAGCCCCCCGAGATCTCCAGCTTCCCCACCTTGCAGGGCAGGGCAGGGCCCTGTGCCCTCCTGCCGCAGCGCTGCCTGCTCGGGGGTGGCAGCTGGCACTCACCAGCCCTGTGAAGGGACGCGGGGCTGGGGTACAGTCAGGCAGGGGGAGGGATCCTTCCCCAGCGGGTGTTGGGGAGCTCCGGGGCTGCTCGGTGCCGGGCTGACACGCGGCTCTCCCGGCCAGGCATGGCTGCGGCTCTACGGGTACCTGCCGCAGCCCAGCCGCCGGATGTCCACCATGCGCTCGGCTCAGACCTTCTCCGCCGCGCTCGCGGAGATGCAGAAGTTCTACGGCATCACCGTCACCGGCGTCCTGGACGAGGAGACCAAGGCGTGAGTTTCTCCATTGTCCCCTTGTTCAAGCAGATGGCAGCTCCACTCTCAGGCTCTGGTTTTCTCTGACAGCCTCGGGCTCTGCTGGCCCCTGGAAAAGTGGGTGCTGTCCCCCTTGGGAGGTGCTTCTCTCCTTTTGGGGGCTGCACCTCGGCAGTCAGGATATTGTCCCCGCTGTCTGTGGGCGCTGTAACCCCTCAGGGACCTTGGCTGTGGTGGGCTGAGCCCTGGCTCGGTGTCCTCCTGGCAGGTGGATGAAACGTCCCCGCTGTGGGGTCCCGGATCAGTTTGGAGCACGGATGAAGTCCAACATGCGTCGGAAGCGGTACGCGCTGACAGGGCGGCGCTGGAGCCAGAGCCACCTCACCTTCAGGTACCCAACACTGCCAGGGGTTCCCTTCCCCTAGCCCATGGAGAGCCATGGATCCCCTCAGGGAATGAGTGCTGCTCCAGGCCTTCCCTAGTGAATTCTGTATCCCCAGCATCCAAAACTACACGGAGAAGCTGGGTCGGTACCACTCACACGAGGCTGTCCGACGAGCTTTCCGGGTGTGGGAGCAAGCCACGCCGCTGGTTTTCCGGGAGGTGGCCTACGAGGACATCCGGCAGAAAAGGAAGAAGGAGGCTGACATCATGGTGCTCTTTGCCTCTGGATTCCATGGAGACAGCTCTCCCTTTGATGGCCTTGGGGGATTTTTGGCTCATGCCTATTTTCCCGGCCCTGGTATGGGGGGGGACACGCATTTTGACTTGGATGAGCCCTGGACGCTGGAGAATGCGGATGTGTCTGGTGAGTTGAGGGCCAAGGAGGTTGTAAAGGTGACCAGAGGAGCCTGGTGGCCACTGTGGGTGGAGGGGGGAGCTGTGCTGGTGTGGACAGGACTGGTAGGGAGAGCAGGTCCACCATGGGTGATGCAGGTCAACCCCACTGGAGCACCCCTGTTGCAGGGTGCTGGGTCCAGGGGTCTGCCTGTGTCATGTTCTTCACCCCCTCTTGCTGATGGTGTCTCTCCATGCAGGGAACAACCTTTTCCTGGTGGCCGTGCACGAGCTGGGGCACTCGCTGGGCTTGGAGCACTCCAGCAACCCCAGTGCTATCATGGCACCCTTCTACCAGTGGATGGACACAGAGAACTTCCAGCTGCCTGAGGATGATCTCAAGGGCATCCAGCAGCTCTACGGTGAGGAGCTGGTTGGGGGATCATCCCAGAGGTGGGATTCTTGGCATGTGTGTGGGGAAACTGAGGTACAGGTGCTGCTGGTCTGCATCATCACATCCCTTCTCTCACCTGCCCAATCCAGGTACCGCAGATGGGCACCCTCAGCCCACCAAGCCTTTGCCCACCGTGACACCCCGGAGACCTGGCAGGCCAGACCAGAGACCGCCTAAACCTCCCCCTCCGGGGAAACCAGAGCGACCACCCAAACCTGGCAGCCCAGACCAACCTGACCAGTATGGCCCTGACATCTGCGATGGGGACTTCGACACGGTGGCGGTGCTGCGTGGGGAGATGTTTGTATTCAAGGTACCTGCCAGGACCCCTCCTGCCCCTTCCTTGGGGATGTAGTGGGTCTGTGGGTGGGAGGACCCCTCAGCAAGGTGACTGTGTCCCTGTGGCTTCCCCATCCTCTGCCAACACCCTGTTTCTTCCAGGGCCGGTGGTTCTGGAGGGTCCGGCACAACCGGGTGCTGGACAACTACCCCATGCCCATCGGACACTTCTGGCGGGGCCTGCCTGGGGACATTGATGCTGCCTACGAGAGGCATGACGGGAGGTTCGTCTTCTTTAAAGGTGAGCAGGGAAGCTGGATGGGAGGGCTGAGGTGGAAGCGAGACCCCGGTGTCTCCCACAAAGCTGTTGAGAGCTGGTTGGCTTCACCTCATCCTGACCCACCTCCCCAGCCACAGCTGCTATGTGATCCCAAGGGGTCAGGGTGGCCACAGGCATTTACCACTATCCCTGTCCATTTGTGCGCCTGCCACAGCAGCTGGGCAGGACCTTCTCATCCCTCTTCTCCAACTCTTTCCCCTCTAGGTGACCGGTACTGGCTCTTCCGAGAGGCCAACCTGGAGCCTGGGTACCCACAGCCCCTGGTCACCTATGGGCAGGGCATCCCCTACGACAGCATTGACACGGCCGTCTGGTGGGAACCCACGGGACACACCTTCTTCTTCCGTGGGGACAGGTGAGTGTCTGTGGGGTTCTCCCTGCTCTGCTGCCTCCTGGCCCCTGTCAGGGGGAGAATGTTGGGCAGTGGAGACCCCTGTGCTCGTCACTTAGTCCCCACCTCCTTCCCCAGATACTGGCGCTTTAACGAGGACACACGCTCGGTGGACCCTGGCTACCCAAAGCCCATCTCTGTCTGGGTGGGCATCCCTCCCTCGCCCAAGGGAGCCTTCCTCAGCCCGGATGCCTGTG
Source organism: Fringilla coelebs (assembly GCF_963513975.1). Taxonomy (NCBI): domain Eukaryota; kingdom Metazoa; phylum Chordata; class Aves; order Passeriformes; family Fringillidae; genus Fringilla; species Fringilla coelebs. Next base: position 6,227,044 of record NC_140040.1, on the reverse strand, counting down.
AGTAGAGGAGGAGAGGGTGGTGGGGGTCTTGGAGATCAGATTATCCCTCTGATAGCCCGGCCACATGGGATGGACCTGGAAAGAGTGTGTGGGAGTCAGCAGTGAATCCCTTTCTGAAGGGTTTCACCAGTCCTGCAGCAAAACCTGCTGTCTTGGGCATCTGCAGGGATGCCCAGGTTCTGCAGTGTCCTGTGCCCGCCCACTTACCCCTGGTCTCTATCTTCTCTCCCCCAGCCTCCACCTACTTCTACAGAGGCACAAAGTACTGGAAGTTCGACAATGAGCGTCTCAAGACAGAGCCAGGCTATCCCAAATCCATCCTACGGGACTTCATGGGCTGTCACACAGAGCTGGTCCCAGACCCCAATCCCCGCTGGCCCGATGTGGACCGACCCCCCTTCAACCCTGATGGGGATGGGGGGACTGAAGGTGAGGAGGAGGAAGAGGAAGATGAGGATTACAGCGAGGGAGATGGCCAGCCGGGCAGGGACGTGGACGTGGTGGTGCAGATCGATGAGTACACACGCACCATGAGCGTGGTCATGGTGCTGGTGCTGCTGGTGCTGCTGCTCTGCATCCTGGGCCTCATCTACGTCATCGTCCAGATGCAGAGGAAGGGCGCACCCCGAATGCTCTTGTACTGCAAGCGCTCCTTGCAGGAGTGGGTCTGACCCTGGCTCCCTCCCCCAACTGCCCCCGCCACCATGGTGCTAAGATGGACCTGACACCCCCTCCCCTTGACCCTCACCACGGCCTCGGCCCTTCTCCCCCATTGTTGCTTGATGGCTCCAGCCTCAGAAAAGGGGGGATGCCCAACCCCCCCAGCCCCTCCAGAGCAGCCGGGCTGGGACCGGGGATAGTCATGGGGGGGCTGGAGGGCATCCAGGCCCTGCCCGCTCCCAGTGCCTGTGTGTCCCCCTAGCCGTGACCCTCAGGCTGCCACCTATCACGTGCCTGCATCTGCCATGGGTCCCTGCAGGGTCCCTTCCTCCTGTGTGAGCTTGCTGCAGCTCGGGTGGTGAGTGGGCTGGGGGCTGCTCCCCAGTGCTGCGGGCTGGCAGGTCTCAGCCTCTGGCACCTGCAGGGGTGGGGAAGGGAGGGCTGAACTCATGGCTGTGTTTCCTGTTGAACCGCGGGGATACAGGGATGTGGTGCCTAAAGGCAGTGTGAGCTGGGAGATGCCGCCTCTGCAGCTCTGCTGGGGCTCAGCTCAGTCTGGGCCCTGCTGCTGCCACTGTGGGATGAAGCCCTGGGGCACGTGGCCCTGTGGGCAGGGCAGTGGGCACAGCCACCTTGTATGTCCATTAAACGGGTCGGGTGTGTGGAGAGCTGTGGTGCTATCGTCCTTCCTGCTGTGGGGGTGCCCTGGGGAGGGTCTGGGCAAATTTTGTGGTAACAGGGCTTGTCTGGGGGGGTCACCCTGCATGGCACCCTCTGGGGACTGGGTGCCATGCTAGGGGATGCAGGGAAGGGGCCAGCATGGCCAGTGATGTCCCCACAGCAGTCCCTGCCCTGGGGCTGCCACTTTAGGGGGGTCAGCTAAAGCAGCCCCCCCACCCCCACCAGTGGACAGAGCAGCCTTTCAGCAGCTCCCATGGCAGTGACAAGGGCCTCGCTGGGAACACAGGGTGCCTTGTTCTCCCCCAGCCAGCACTGCTCTTCAGCCCTGGGCAGCCACCTCCCTTCCCCGTGCAGGGGCCGGCAGCAGCTGGGGTCCCTCCTGGAGCCACTTCACAGGGTGCTTCAGCTCCCTGTCCCCACGCAGCCCTGCTGAGTTTCCTGGGGGGAAGGGGTGGCCATATCCTGTCTCATCACTGCTGTCTCGGCAGAGGAAGGCAAGAGGAGTCACGACTGCTGCAGAGATCAGAGAAATGATCATGGGAGTGGGAAAGATTAGACTTCAGGGGTAGGAAACTGGCTTTATCTGGGGAAAAATGTTGCTCAGCCACTACTGGGAAGAAAAACCAAACCACAGAGGCTGGTGATGTGATGATCAGAGGGGTGGCAGCTAGAGCCAGGTTTGTTCTGCAGGTACAGCCTTGGGGTGGGCAGCAGAGGCCTAGCACCATTGCTGCACTGGTGGGAAGGCTAGTTGGGCTGTGCTGGGCAAGGGGGTTGTGTGAACCTGACCCATCCCTGTGGGGATGACCCTATGGAATTGGGGAGCATCCCCATGTGGGAATTGGCTCCAGTCAGCATCTTTGCTTCCTCCAGCCTCCCCTGCAGCAGGACCAGGGCCAGCATCTGTGCCAGCACCTGTGCCCTTGCCTCTTTGGCCTGGGCACCTCTGTCTTGGTGCACCCCGACCTGCTCCCCTTGCCCTGGTGCTTCAGCTGCTCCTTTGCTCTCATCCCCTCCTGCCAGCCCGGGTGGGTGGATGGGAGGGTTCCCCCAGTTCATGGATGAGGATATGAAGACTGTGCTTCCCCCATCCTTCCCCCTCCCCAGGGCCCAGAGCTGCTGGCTCAGTTCCCGACTGCTACAACCACTTCCCAGCACTGAATTACCCTGAGCTGCCCAGCTACTCGTCAGCCACTAATTACTGTAAAAGGGAAGGACTGATGCTGGCTCTAGCCCCATTTTTCTGGTGCTGGGGGGGGGGGGAGCCCTGTGGCCTGAGTCACCCATCCCCTGCCCCAGCCTCCATCCCTACCCACAATGGATAGTGATTTCCAGCCCATGAGCTGATTCCCTGGAAAACGTTTGGCTCAGACTCAGCACGTCACTGCAGCCAAGTGAGAAGTCAAAATCAGGAACAGAAAACCCCTGAGGAATTGGGGGGAGTGGGTGGAAAAAGATCTCCAAGTGGCTCAGGGCTGTTGTATTCCATCAGCCAAGCCTTGCTGGGTCACATTCCTTGGCTTTTAACTTCTTTCAGTTCGGTTTTGACCATTTTTCTCAGATTTGTGCTGGTGTGGGCCTTCCCCAGAGCTGAGGGAGAACCCAGAGCACAGCTGAGCTGGGAGCCCTGCCATGGGGCAGCTTGACACTCCAGCCTGTGCTGAACCAGGGCCAGACAAGCACCAGGAGCTGCCAAAAGCCATGAACCTGGCCAAAAGGCGAGGCAGGAGGAAAGCACGGCTGGGATTCACTCTCCCCACCCCTGCAGAGACTGCTCCAGAGGCCAGCGCAGATGCATTTCCCACGGCAGATGCATTTCCCACACTGGATGCACTTCCGTGGCAGATGCATTTCCGACAACAGCTGTATTTCCCACGGCAGCCGTGTTTCCCTTCTCTCCTGGGGGTACAGAAGGCTCAACGGGGTGCAGGGCTGGGACCCCAAAGCCTGGTACCTGGAAAGATGCCTGGCTTGCAGGGAAAGGCAGAGCTGGACAAGGGTGCCCAGGGCCAGCTGCTTATGGCATCCCTTCTATGGCAGGGGAGGAGCCTCCTTGCTGATGAAGGGTGGGACAGGAGCCGGGAACAATTCCCCAGGGGGAATTAGGGATGCTGGGAGCAGAGACCCAGGCCACCACGCTTGGTGAGCTGGGACTTCCCACCCCCTCCCGCTTTTCCCCGGATGCTGCAGCAGAGCTGGTGCCAGGAGCCCAGGGCCATCTGGAAACGCTCATGGACAGCAGTAAGGGACCTGCTGGAGACAAAGCCCAGCGTTTCAGCGGCGCCCAGGCTCTGCCGGAGGCCCCTGCACTGCCCTGCACACCCACAGTGGGGTCAGCTCCCCTCTGGCCAGCCGTGGGTGTGAGACCCCAGGAGGGCAGCAGGCACCTGCTGTAAGCACAGGGCTGTTGGGAGCATGGGGAGTGCGAGCCCGGCTGAGCCTGGCCCCGGCAGGCACCGGGCTGCCCCGCCAGGATCCACTCCCAGGGAGCCTGGCAGCTCCCTGCTTCCCAAAAATAGGTTGGAGAGCCTGACCTGGAAAAGGCCCTGCTGTGCTGGAGTGTCTGCTGGGGTGGGCGTGAGGGGGAGATCAGGGCTGGCAGGGGCTCTGCCCTTCTGGCACCATCTCAGGAGAATCCTCCTCTTCCTCTGCAAGCCAGGGCACGATCCCCTGTTCAGCGCTGAGGAAAGGACCCGGAAAACACAGAGGAAGCCGGGCTCAGTGCAGAGGAAGAAGCGGGGCTGGGATACAGCAAGCAGCGACCGGCCAGCTCAAGGTCGGAGGAAACAATGCTGGGGATGGAGGGAAGGGCCGCGGGGCCCGGGAGGGGCTGAACCTGCTGCCGGCGCTCGCTGCACGCAGGGCGGGGGCTCCGGGCGCTGCCCGGGGAGGGGTCGGTGCCAGAACAGCCCCGCTGCGGTGGGATGCACCCACCAACCACGATGAGCTCGGCTCGTGTGTGTGTGGCTCATGCCCCTCTCCTCCCCTCACACCCACCGGGCAGCCCCCAGCCTGCTCCTGGGGGTGCTGGGACCCTTCACAGAAAGTCATTTCTGGGGCTGCAGAGGCAACACGTGAAGTGATGGTGAAGCAGATGAGCTGCAGTTCTACTTCAGCACAACTTAGCATCCATCATCTCATCTCTAGCAGCTCTGAGGCTTTCCCCACTGCCTCCCAGGTTAGCTCTCAGGGTGCACAATTGCTCTCTTACCCCAAAAAAATCTTGTTCGGGTGGTCCCATTTTGCAGCCTGCCAGGGGAAGCTCTCAGCCCTCTCCTACAGGCGCTGGCAGGGCAGGGACATCAGCTCTCTCTCTGCATGCACAGTGGCCAAAGTCCCAAGTACCGTCACTTGGTTTTCCTGGGCGGTGGCCAGTGGTAAAACTCAAAATAAATATTTCCCTTGCCTGCAGCACTGCCTGCCCCACATTAGACAACAGCTGCAAAGGATTAATGTCGTCCTGGAGGTGTAATCCTTCTATAAAGATGACAACATTTGGCCCAAGACATCCAGGGAGATGCAGAATGGACAAGAAGCAGAGTTTGGCCCAGATTTTTTTGATTCCAGCTTATCCCTCTGTGATAACAGCTCTGTGCTTCTTTGTCAGGACCCACTTGATAGGAAAGTGACAAAGTGCAAGGGGACAAACAAAGGCAGGGACAGAAGCTTGTATCAATGTCCTGCCAGACAGTGTCTGCTGGGCTGGACACTCACACAGCATTCTTCTGCCCCAGGAGCAGAGCAAACTGAGAAAGCTTTCCAGGAAAACCCCATTGCCTGCTTGCTCTGCCAGCAGCTGCCACCTGCCCAGGCAGAGCCACTGGAGCCTTGGGATGTCCCAGCCTTGGCTCACACCACAGGGACTACCAGCTGCTTCGGCCCAAGCCTGCTGCTGCTGGCCCAGCCCAGGGCGGGTCCCTTGCTCCGAGGAGCTGCAGCCTGTGCACTCACCGTATTTCAGCACCCAAGCTTTCCAAGGCAAGCTTTGCCTTTCTTGTAGAAAGCAGCTCCCAGCACTAAGGGCCTGACTGCAGTGTCCAAGTTCAGAACCTTGCCCCAGCCAGTGGAAGACAAAGGTGAAAAGCTGGTGAAGAGAAGGAAAACTGATCTTTGGGTGGATCCCGCTCTGCCTGTGGTTGAAGCTAGGGCTCCCCACAAAGATTCTTTTCTCTCCCACTAAACATGAACTGCAACAAGGACTTGTGCAGGAAGTAAGGAGCAGGCCACCCACAGAAAGGTGAACGAGGAGATATTTAAGATCTTTTCTCCACAGGCTGCCTGCACTGAACGGGGACTCCCCTCTGCCCACCCCTCATACCCAGCTGGGGCCGCCCCAGAAGCAGGCAGACAGTAGCCATCCATGACTCCCACCTCTGCCCCCACCTCCTTCCTGCATTCCTCCACTCTTCCCATGTAGGAGGATGCTGCATCCCAGCCACGTCAAAAGCCATAACCAAAGGAGGTGTGCTCCACCACAGGAGTTTGGCTTGTGCACATTTAGGAAAGGGCTGCTGACAGGACGCCTCTGACATTGGCCCATCTACCAGCAGCATGCTCTTCTCCCTCAGGGAGAGCATCCAACTTCACCCATCTTCAGCGAGATGGTTAAAGTTTTGATGGGAGAGAGGGATTAGAAGAGAAAGATTTTGGAAGTACTGTGTAAATCACCAAGTATCTGGCTGTAAAGGAAAGAGCCAGTATCTGATGATGCTCCACTTTGTGCAGCAAGTAAACAGGAAGATTCAGTATTTTGTTTTGTATTTAAAAATACACAGAGGGTCCATATGGATGTAAGGGTTTATGGCTGGGAGTTTATTCCAGCAAATCTGCTGGCACAGCTCCTGGAGGTCGGGCAGGAATTGGCAGCAGGGCCCATCTGATCTCTGCAGAGGCAGCCAGCTCGGGGCCCAGGGGAGCCCAGCCCCTCTTAATGCATTAGGGCTGGTCACTCAGCTCCTCAAGGACCAGGGGCAACTCCAGCACAGGCCCCAGCAGGGCAGGGAAAGGCAGCAGCAGCTCCTGCTGAGTGTTCAGCTGCCAAAGACTGCCAAAAACACATGGTGTTGAGCAAGGCCTTGCAGGAAAGGATACATGCACATTTTACCCGCCTGGGGTCTGATGGATCTGCTCAGCAGCTCCCCCAGCTCTGGAAAGCTTTGCAAACATGGAGAAAGCCTCACCATGGACTTCATTAAGGCCAACCCTTGGCACATGATCTACTGAACAGACTGAGTGCAGCCAAGCCTTGACATGTCAATGCAAGATGGATGGTGATTTCTCATGTAGGCTTCTTTGGCTGGGCTCCTGAGAGCTACCAAGCTGTTCAGCTGCTAGAAGAATTGCAAAGATCTTCTCCAAAAAGCCTTCTCAGGTGCAATCCAGCCCCACGTGGCAGCACCTCCAGTTCAAAGCCCAGCAGCTCTAAAGGTGCAGGTGAGGCAGCTCTATTACAGGCGTCTGGAGAGCTTTGCCACAGAGGTGCAGGGAGGGTGTACAGACATGCCAAACCTCTAAACCAGGTAGCATCTCAGTGGTCAGGATTAAACCAGAATCTAAGGCAGATGTCCCCCAGCAGGCTCTCCTCCTCCTGGGAGAGAGCAGCTTTGTTCTACAGAGCAGTAACAGAAGTGTTCCCCATTGACTGCACAGCCCAGGGAAGGATCAGTGCCAGCCTTTGGTACCTGCCCTCCAGAGTACTGATGGGAGCTTGGCCCCAGGCAGGAAAGGCATCATCTACTCCCAGACTCACCCCCTTACTGATGGAGTCTCTGGCCTCCCCTTCACAAGCCTTTCTACAACAAAGGCAGATTGGTTTGAGGCAGGGAAGGGCAGCTTCAGCACAGGAAAAGACTTCCGCTCCTGTTCTGCTGCTGTGCTGAACCTCCCCTTTGATCCCTGGGGAAAGGGACAATCTGGCAGCTGGAAGGCTATTGTGTGCCTCGTGCTGCTGAGGGCTTGGCTGAGAGCTGCAGTGAGTTGGTAACTACACAGCCAACAAAACTGTGCCCTAACAGGCAGGTAAGCCTAATTTGTCACTGCTGGGGAAAATGGCTTCAAGGAAAAAAGGAATGAAAAACCCATTTTCATGAACAGCATGAGTTTTTGTCATAGTACCACAAACTTCATGGATTGGAGACAGTTTCTGTATTCTTTGTGGAAACCTCACTAATTTTCCTCTCATCAGATTGCTGCTGGTTGTGTCTGTGCTATCCCTTAAACACTGAGGGTGCTGATCAAAGTCAAGTTCAGAGGCAAATTCTAACATCTGGGTTCTCAAAGAAATTCTCTGGCACCTTCTGAAGCACTAAAAAGTTAGGAATCCATCAAAGGAGGAAGAAGACAGAAGCAGATTTACAGAGCCAAATGTTTAATAACTTTTCAAGAACAAGTATTACATCCATATTTAGAGCATATATAAGAGATGGAAACAAGGAAATAAAAAATTAAATTGCTAACTTCAAGAGGATACACTTAACTCCACAATTCCTGCTGAATCCCTTCTTTGGAGGCACAGTGGCCACTTTGAGCAAGACAAGACTGGGTACCAGGCCACCTGCAGAGTTTAGGCTCAGCACTTTAGGAACAGCCAGGAAAACTCTGACTCTGTACAATTTGCACGCCAACATCTCTTCCCAACGTGACGTTATTGCTGGACAGAGCAGGGAGAAGAAAGGAGACACTTACAAGACTTGGCAGCACAAGACAACAGTACTGGGAGGGCTCCAACTACTCCCCAGACATGTCTGTGAGGCTGCTACAGCCCAGAAGGCTGTGACAGGTTCCCCAGAGGTGTTACCTACAGTTAACACTGCCTTCTACCTCCCACTACCGTCAGCCCCCAGTATCCTCCCTCAGCAGCTTGAAACTTTGCCCAGGAATCTTCTTTGATAAAAGAAGTGTCTGCATTGGGACAGGCTGGCCCTGGCAAAGAAGGTGCTTCCTCACAAGCCTCAAAGTTGCTGCATGTTGCTCAAGATCTCTCAATATGCCAGCATGTTCACTCCTCTCCCATCACAGCAGGAGCAGAGCTTGGCATCATCTCCTGAGGGCAGCCATGGTGTCTCCTTCCCCCCTCATGACACCACTGTCTGGTACTGGGTGGGGAAAAGATTGGAGGGGACTCATTTTGGGCTAGAGGGACACAAACAGAATCTCTCCTGGAAGACAAATGTGGTGCTGCAGCTGCTCTGAAGAGCAAAGTTGCTGAGCTGAGTCATGGATGAAAGCTCTGGAGAGATGCCGGGAGGCTGCAACTGCCCAGAGTCCTTCAACACAATCAGGGAGGACATGGAGAGCAGCTGAACTGCTCACCCTGCTCCTAGATGGGAATGACAATTTCCATGTGTTTTGGCAGGAAAGCTACACAACAAAGCACCCCAGACAGACTGCTCACCCTGGCAACAGAGAGGGTGCTCCCTGGCTGGTGGCCAAAGCTGGCAAGAGCTCTGCTGCCAGAAGAAACTCCGGGTTGCGAAGGCAGCAGGAGGAGGCAGAGGAATGCTAGTCTGGCTCACTGTTCTCCCACCCTCCTTCCCACATCTAGCTCACCTTGGCCTTGTTCTGGACAGGCAGATACAGCTTGAACTCGGCTGGGAGCTCATCCTCTGAGTACAGCCGGTCAGAGAAATACACCCGTCGGATGCGACAGTTGGCATGGATCTGAGAGTCAAAACAAAGAGTCAGTCCATTTTCCACATGCTCTTTCCACATCCAGCTTTGGTGTCATGCTGCAACATGGATTCTTTGGCTCAGCAGCTGGAAATCTATCTTACTGTCTTGCTTTTTTGAATCTGACAGGGCATCAGCAAAATGTTGGTCTGTGCCCTCTGCTTTGCATTTGCATCCCTGTCTCCAGGTACGAACACTCAAAAGACATACACTCTGCTATCTCTGCAAACTGTCTTAATTGCTAATGGGATTCTGTGCTGTGAACCAGCCTCTGCTTTGCTGGTATCAGCACTTGCCAGAACACCCACAGCCTCAGCCTGCTGCATTTTTAACATGCCCACTTCAGAGCCTCCCTGAGGTCAGGAATGAGCCTGTCCAGCCTGTGCTGCCTCCACTATCAGCTGGCAGCAAAGTAGTTGCTCTGGTCCCCCCCCTCGTGAGTATGTGAGAAGGCAGACAACTCAGCTGACTGCCTGCACCTCAGGGGAATCCTGCAAGGAACTGCAGCACTCCCCTCACACTAAGGAACAGGCACGCTCCACACACAGACATTCCTCAAAATAACACACACCACTGGACACCGTGAACATGACTCCCTAGCATATGGAGCAAGTTCCATGTCCTCAGCAGGAACAAACACTGCATCAGCTCTGTTGCAAGGGACTCAGTGAAGGCAGGGTAACTCCGCTACCACTAGGAAACAAGCTTGACCAGGGGTACAAATGGTCTCTACACTGTGGGTCTTTCCTATCCAGGTTCCCATTCAGCCAATCACTGTCCAGCCTATCTGGACAGTAAGGCAACACACAGCTAATTCCCAGCAGAGCTCCACCTTCATGGCACGCCACAGGGAACTGCAACTCCCACCCTAACCAACACACAGCCAGAGAAACAAGAGGGAAACGGGCTCCTTCATCCCAGCCTAGTCAAGTTAGGTGAGGCTTCAGTCAGGCCTTTGCTCACCTTCCACAGTGCTTTGCAAAGGAACCACAGAGGGCTAAAGCCAGATCCCCATCCTGCTGTCCCAGGCAGCAGGAACATGAACATGACCAGCCGTTGGTTTCCCAGGGCAGCTCCTCACCTGCACTCTCAGGGTCTCGATGTAGTTGGTGCCGTAGGCGCGGCGCGTGAAGTCGGACAGGTTGAACTGGATCTGGTTCCAGCCGTCGTCCAGCCGCATGGGCATGGTGCAGATGAAGGGCTTCACCCGAGTCGTGCTCTGGTAGTTGCTCGCCCGGAAACGCCGACGGACGTTCTTGTCATCCAGCACCTGGGCAAGGAAGGCAGGCTGCTCACCCAGGCGCCAGGCTCCCCAGGACAGCGCTACCCGTCTCCAAGAGGGATCTCTACTCCCACCCCTCCGTTCCGCAGCAGAAGTAATTTTAACACAGGAAACAGACCCATTTTCAGGAATAGCAACAATGTGTTTGTGAGCTGACTGATGCCCCCATACCAGAAGACCTGACACACCACATGGCCAAGAAAGCAAAACTGTTTTGGGGATCACTCACTGCCTGGGACAAGTTCCAACACAAGACTGCAGGCTCTCTGGCGCCTTCCTCAGTGGTCCCTGGAGGGGCCTCCCCACTGCACACTCCTCACCTGCACTTCAAAAGTGAAGTATTTTTTCAGGTTCTTGATGATCATCACTAGGAAAGGTAGTTTGATGCCCAGGGTCTTCTTTGGGTCAGCAGGGCACGTGATGTACGTGGTACTGAGAGGTGAGAGAAAAACACTTTAGGATCTCACACAGCACAAAGTGCACAGCCCGAGGTAACCCAAGTCTCTCCCTTGGCCCAATGCAGCCTTGGAGGACAGGCAGAAATGGCTAACTGTGATCATAAGATCTCAGCAACAAGCAGGGCTTCCTGTAACAGAAGGGGGAGCTTCAGAGGTAGCTGCAGGCAGAAAAGATAAAAGGCACAAAGAATGCATCTCAAATTGCACTTTTCTCACCCAGGGCATGAAACACCTTCCTGGACAGCTTCACCTCCCCAGTTTCAAGGCCATGTCAGCGCTGTTTCTTAACACAACCTCCTCCTACCCTTGACTGAACAGGAAGAGCCCTCCAGATCATGGCAGAGGCCCTGTGTGCTCTATACGGCTGGGAAAACAGAGATTGTGAGCCCTAGAAGTACACATCACGCCTGGCAAGTTTTGTATCAACACTTCTTGGAGGAAGAGAAGCACTGGCTCAGTCTGTCTGCAGGAGAGGAGTCTCCACTGCCCTTATAAGGAGCGCCCTGCTCTGAATCACTCCTGGAGAAGCCTTGGAGACTCTGAGCCCGCTCATGGAGCTGGCGTCTGTCTCCCAGGGCGATGGAGACGAGGTTGCTAAGAGAAGCTCCATAAGCAACTCCCCTCATAAATCTCCCTCTGATCTTCCTGCTGTAGGGAGAGCAGCAGTCACGTGAGGAGAACAGGCCCAAGACAATAGGAGAGACAGCAGACAGTGCTGCTTTTTCAGTAACTGGCAGTGCTGACTGAGGCTGGGTATTAAAACCGCTTTTCTTCCCTTCAAGTGATGGAAGAATAATGGGATTTCATTTTTTATCCCTTAGCCCCACTGAGGATAAGAATGAGAGCTCTACAAGCACATCCACGGAAAGGCACAGTACACTGCCACAGGGGAGTATCAGTGATATGACCCAGATTCTTCCATTTATTGACAAAGACATTGCCATCATATTGCTGTAGTTTGAAGATGATGTCTGCTGGGCATTGCCATCTTTCATTCTGCATCAGAGCAGAGTTCTGCTTCCCCAGAACAGCAGAAGAGGCTTCTCCTACCTGACATTTGTTCCTTCAATCTCCAGCACCAGTGACTGAATGTCATTGTCTGTGATTCGCTTGATGTGGCCATTGCGCACCTAGAACAGAAGTGGGGCAGACAGCACAGACGTGACTTGACAGGGAAAAAGAGGCACACACAGCTCCATTAAGAGGAGAAGTAAGACCCCAGGAGGACCCATCTACATTCACTCCTACATTGGCTCCTACTCTCCTGGACCTTGCTGTTTCCAAGGCTTTGATCACTGCCCCAGAGTGCCAGCAAGAGTTTATGGCCCAGCATGCTGCACATACACTGAGTGCAAGACTTCCATCTATCAAAATATGCTGCAGTGAACACAAGGGACTCAAGCCTCATGTCAGAGGCCCAAATAAACAAACATAAAAGAGTCAAACTTGAGTGCAATAAGGGGTAAAAACAAGGACAAGCAATACAGGGGAGCCACCAGCCAGCCACTGGTCACCAAGGGGACTTGGTGTGTACTGCTGGGCATGGCTGACTGCCTCTAGGGAAGGGCTGGACACTCACACACTCGGGCACACTCCTGCACACCCACACTCTCCACCAGCTCGAGCAGTGCACATCCTACTAAGGCCAAAAAATATATGGGTTTTCCCCGCATCACAAAAGCTTGAGATAGTCCCTGAGTTCTAAAAAAAGCAGAAATCACAGCCTGCTGGTTCTTTTTGCGAAGATATGGAAGTCTACATTAGGACAGCTATGAACCCCGTAATCTCAGGTATGCACCCAGGACACAGGAGAATGTCAAATACTGTTTCCAGTTCTCACGAAAATGACAGGGGCATTTCATGCACTGCTGAAGAGAGCATGGCAATCATCACAACAAGCAAACCCAGGCTGGCCATGCTTCATGCAAGACAGACTACTGCACTACTATTGCAGCTGAAAGGACCACTGCTGACATCCACCCTGCAAGCAGAGCTCCTGCTCCCACTCATGGGCCACACAATCATAACAGTATCACCTTCCACAGGACAATTCATGTGGGAAGGTGCTCCAGAGGTCTCCAGTCCAACCTCCACCTCCAAGCAGGGTCAGCACAGCCTGCTTATGGCTTATCCACTCTGACAGCACACTACATCCCCAGTCTAAGAGTCTTTAATGCGTCCTGTCCTTGCACCATCCAAATAAGCTGTTGATCCTTTTTTAAAGTCACAAATATTTGTGCAAAACACAGACACACACACGGGCAGTGTGAGGCCTCCCAGCTCTTCACAGAGCTACATGGGTACCCACTGATGGGAAACAGGATAGGTCTGTGCTTCCTGCCCCCCATCTCAAAACTTGTAAATGCTCACACAAGCCCACTCATGTCAAACATCACTGCTGTCTGAACTGCCATGAAGGCTTTCATTCCTGCTGAAACCACAAAAAATTCAGCTAAGGCTCATACACAAGCATCCAAATACAGGTTGCAGCCTTGGTCTCAGAGGTCACAACAAGTATTTTGCAGAATCACTAAACCATGGACGGTTTGTCACGGGGGAAGCAGCACAGCTCAACATCTCTAAACATCCTGAGGATGGCTCCTTGATGCGAGACAGCCCAGCGAAGGAACGGGACCCTGAGCAAAACCACTCTAAAAACTGACAGGAGGGAGAAACAAAGTGATGAGACATTCAGAACTTCTCCTACACCTACAAGCCGCCACACAGCCCAGTTCTGCATGCCTCTGGCAAGCCTCTTTGAAAGGTGGGTCCCGCACGGGGAGAGCCCCACCTCGGCCCCACAGCGGCCACGGGGCCTGGGGCATCCCGCTGCCTGTGGCCAGTGCTGGCCACTCCTGCAGCTTCCCCTCCGAGCTGCAGCTTCCGATGCCGGGCGGGCTCTTCTGCCCGGCAAAGGCAGAAAATACTCACAATAACACATTCCCCTCAGGAACACCCCGGGGGCCCGGTACCGGCCCCGGGGGCGCGCCGGTAACCAGTATCCGAGAGGTCCCGGTATCCCGTTCCCGAGTGTCCCGGTAACCCGGCCGCCGCAGCTCCGGTCCCGGCGGGGGCCGAGCGGCCCCACAGGTGTCCGGAGCGCCCCGGGGGCTCCCGGCGGGGCCGGGCCTGCCCCGGGAGGCTGAGCCGAGCGGCCGCGCCGCAACCCGGGCCGCGGCGCTGGCCGAGCCCGCCGCCTCACCTTCTTGTCCCAGATCTGGAGCGGTTTGCTGCCGATGCTGTAGAGCACCGAGAGGAAGCCGCTCTGGAAGGTGTTCTTGAACATGCCGGGGCCGGGCGGGCCGGGCCGCGCCGCGGCCGCCGCTCTGCCAGGACACGGCGGATCCCTCCGCGCCGCGCCGCCGCCGTCACCGAGGAACTACTTGGGGCGGCCCCGGATGCACTTCCCGGTGACGCTGTTGTGGGAGCGCTGCCACGGCAACCGCGGCTCCGGCCTCTGCCCTCCCGCGCCCCGCGGGGCTGCCGGAGCCGAGCCCGCTCCAAACCGTGCCCGGTGCCCTGGGGTCGGTACCGCGCTCCCCGAACGCCTGGGCTGTAGGCAGGGATGCCTCTAAAGCGTCTCCGTTCTTCACGAGCCGCACTCCAAAGGGGACGCCGTGTTTTGCTTTTCCCAAGGATGCTTTTTTTTGCCCGTGGGGTGTTTCTCGGCCTGGGCTCTGCTCGTTCCTCCCAGGGGCTCCCTGTGCTGCTTTTGCAGGACTGGAGCATTTGTTCCGCTTTGTTGCTTCCTTTAGCTGCACCCATTCCTGGGTGCCCTTGGAGCCTCCTGTGTCTTCTTGCTGCTCTAAGCCAGGCAGGGATAACATACAGAACCCTGGCAATACTGGGGGTTTGATGTGAGAATCTCTTTGAGTAAGACAAGGCCTTGGCACAGCTGAAGAGGCCTAACAGGAACAGCTTGGGCTAGAAATTATATTTCTAAACTGACATACATTTCTTCTGGCTGTAATAACACCTGTTTGCACCATCTTTTTTCAATGTACAGACACTAAACATCATAAAAATTACCATTCTGCACCAGCTTTACGGTTCTTCAGGCTAGCTCCAGGCCTCTGCTGCTGACTAATGCCCCATTCAAATCCTGTCAGTGTTGTCTGCTAGGTGTGCTTGTCTCTCCCATGGGCTACAAACGCTCCCTCACAGCACCTGGGTTGGCAGCACTTTCTCTTTCCTTCACAATTCCTTGCACAAACAAGCAGAGCACACAAGCAAGGCATTAGTTAGAAATGATCAGCTATATTTAGTCAGAGGGTTAGAGTACACTTTATATGGCAGGTTGAAATAACTTGTTCCCTTAATCAGATGGTAGGAGACAACTGGGACAAATATCCAGCTGCCATTCCTGAACAGCCGGCTCATTCACACGCTCTCCACTTACCACTTTAATGTCATGTTTTGCTGCACACAGAAATAGGTTGTGGTTTCAAATTTTCCCTATTTCTCAATTAATTTTAAGAAAATGTAGCACCCATTGCCCTTCCTCCTTCCCTGGGCATGTGTGGGCAGAGACAGAGAGCCCTGTAAATCATTAACCCATGTTAATAATCGAGGCTGGCTTTTGGGAAGAGGTCTCTGAGAGATGTATTTCAGAGACTCACACCCTGATGTTATCCACCTGGAAGATTGGTAGGAAGATGTTGGTATATTACCTCACCCCTGCTTCTAATTCCCAGGGTGTACAGGGATTGAATTTGGGGGAGCAGATGGAGGAAAAGGCCCATCCTAAGAAAATAATCTGGTCCAAGAAGTGAGCAGAGAGTGCCTGCTCCAGAAATAACTGCCCACTAAAGCATTTCCTTCCTTTCAGAATTCTCAGCAATCCGATGCCTTCAGAGGAATGAGATTTTCAGGAAGCTTCTGAAATGTTCCTCCTCTGAAGTGTCACGTTGCTGGGTGCAGTTATGACACCAAAATGTAGCAGGTGTCTCCAGTATCACCAAGTCTGTGCTTGCCTTGGAGCACCTGGTCCAGGTTCATGGCCTGGGAAATCCTAACCCAGGCCATTGCCTTCTTGACTGAGGCAGGAGAGCAGATGGCCAGGGCTGGGCCAGCTCCAAGGATAGCACCTGGACCAATAAAAAACAGCACCAGATCCAGTCAGTTCCTTTGAGAGCCAAAAGCCTTCACTACATGGCAAAACCAAGAACAAAGTAATGACTCCTGCAAGGACTGTGAGATCCTGGGATTTGTCCAGATGACTCCAGCTGACTCCTCCAGCCTGGATTTTCCTAGAGGAGCAGCACTGGATGAAGGGCAGCTGTAATGGAGAAACCAAAAAGACAATTGGGCAGGAGATCCATAACCACCACAGGCAAGGAGAGGCAAGGCCCAAAAGTGGCTTTGGGTGCTGAGGCAACTTGAAGGCATTGGACCTCACACTGGCTGAACTCTGAGCAGTGAAGAAGGAGGAAGAGGAGGAAGCTGGGCTGATGCTGAGCAAGGGATCAGAAGAGAACAAGGGTGTAAACATCAGTGGGTGCAGAAGGAGGCAAAGCCAGTGTGTACTGGAGCAAGGTGGCAGAGAAAATCAGGGAAGGAGGACACACTGCCTTGGAGGGACACCTGTGCAATGGATGGAGCAAGGGGCCAGAATGAGCAAAACCTTTTTGACTCCAGACGAACTGGAGACAAAGAAGGATAGGCAAAGAAGAGTTTATTTCTGACAAACAGCAGTTTAAAAAGTCACTGAGAGCATTCTCTGGGGACAAACTGTAAACTTGGAAAGGATATAGGCTGCAACAGGCAGCAGGTGGCAATGGGGAACATGATCCAACAGCATCAGGAGATGGATAGATCCAAGCAGCAGCAGTGCTCGGATGTGCCACCTGCTGCAGGGACCTCAGCTCAGCACATGCTCACAGTGCTGCTTCTGCCCAGTGTGGGCCCACTGTGGGCTCTGCCATGGGCTCTTCCCTGCTCTCACTGCTTGATGAACGTAGATGCCAGAGATCAGCACAGTCCTGGATACCACAGAGCTGCCATTAAACTGTTCCTTGGCAATGGACCATGCCCTGCCTTACAGCACCAGTAGCTTAAACTTACCTGATGCCGATGTCCACATCTAGGCCCACAGCAAATCTCCATGTGTGACACACCAGGACAGTGCCTTCCCACTCCTGTAACCATTACAGGCCTTGTGCAAGGACTCGTTTGTGCAATTCCACTTTGGCCAGTGCCCAGGGCTGGGTGAGAGCAGTGCTGAGTGGTTCTGTGCTTGGCAGGAGCCCATGGCTGAGCTCCCCTTCCTGGGAACCAGCAACAGGTCTCTCTTTCCTAGGCAAGAGCCTTGTCTCAGAGGTACCCTTTCCCCTGGGCAGCTTCAGTATAGGGAAAAACTATAGGGAAGACCATATGGGCAATGAAGGAATGGGACAACACAAGAGAAATTAACCATGTACAGTCATACAGAGTCCAGCTGGTGGCTTTTAGACAGAATTTCAAGTGGTTCATTAATACCTAAGACCAGAGCCCAGCTTGGCCAACAACCATTATTGCAGGCAGCCTCTCCTGAGCACTGCCAGTGAAGGACCACATCTGAGAGGAACTCCTGCAATGCAGGACCTCCAGGCTCATAGCTTTGCAGTCATGGTGCTGGGGAGGAGGAGGAGAGCCTGAGCCCAAGAAAGAAGAGATGGGAGCTCCAGCGGTTCACAGACAGAGTCATGCCCAAGCCCCCCCAAGGTTGGAAAGAACAGGTACCAGCATTAGCACTCAGGCCACCACCCAGGCAGGCACCTTCAGAAGAGTGTGGGGGCCTAAGGAGGGAAAGGAAAAACACCTCCAAAGGTGGCAAGTGGCTCCTTTGCCTCTGCCCACACTGACTTTGTACGATTTTCTCTTGCTTTCCTCACCCAGCCTGTCCTAGCCAGGCACAGGAACAGCTCACTCTGCCAGCACTCTCCAGCTCCCTCCCCACTGAATACTCCTCCTTGCATGCTTCTTTTAAAACTTTTATTCAACAATATAGAATTCTTTTAATTATAGTATAGAACTGTCCATCACGATACTACATCCCCTGCAACCCCCATGTCCTGGAAGAGACAGGCACAAGCTGTCTAACCGTGGTCCATCAGAGGTTGGGGGGTAACAGCTGGAACAGAGGAAGGAACGACTAACCAACAACTGCTTTGCACACCCTTCACATTTCCACGCTTTCTGGGTCAGGAAGAGCTCAACAAGGAAACAGAGGCAGAAGAACCTTTAACACTCGGAGGGAAGGGCTGCGGTCATAGCGAGGCGAGTGCCGTCCAGCCAGGCGTGTGCCCCGCTCTGAGCCCTGCCCGCGCCGCGCAGTCCGCCCGCCGTCGCTCTACCGCGCCGATGGGACGTTTGATTTGGTTCTCATTCTGCTTATGGAAAATTGGGAGCAACAGCATCGGACCTGAGGAGAGACGGGAGGAGGGAAGTGAGCGTCGCAGGGCACTGCCAGCTCAACACGGAGCTCCTTGGCTGGGCACGCTGCCCCGGATCTGCCACCCCACCCCAGCCAGGCCCAGGCGCACCCTCCGTGGCTCTCTGGATCTGGGCACAGCAGGGAACCTCAGCCTGCTTTGGAAGAGGCGAGAAGCGAAGGCAGAGCTGAGAAAGGCAAGAGAGAGATGCAGTCCAGCAAAGCAGAACTGTCACAGACAGCCAGAGACAAGTTTGGACTTTTTTCCCATGACCTGCTGTTTGGAGTTTCCCTCCACTACCACAAACACCTCCCACAATTCCACTAAAAGTGCCCATCGTGCCCAGCACACTTGCAACAGACAAGCTGGCAAAGCTGCTTGTTGCATCCATTTCCTATTGCATCTCTCAGTGGCTTCTGCAGCTCAGTTTTGAGCTTTTCTTCTTACAAGGCACTCAGCCAAACCAATGCTCTACCTCTGCTAGAAAGCTGGAGCCAGGCCAGCTGAAAGGCCAGGAACATGCACTAGAACTCTCCTAACTTTCTCCAGGAGAAAGCAGATGAAGATGCATGTTTCCCAGTCCTCTTAACTTCCTAGGGACAAAGCACTCTTCCCCAGCTCCTGGCTCTCCTTACAGCCAGGAGAATGCTTTGCTAAGGTCCAGAGGAGAGGAGGATTTCCTGCTCTGAGTGCTGGAAGAGCCACTGGCTGCAGAGATAAACTGGTGCAAGCTGCAGTTAAACATCCTCACTGCCCTGGGATCAGGAGACTCCACACCCTCCTCATTCCCAGACTACTCTTGCTTAGCTGCTGTTTCCCTCCAGGATGAATCTGTCACTGCTCATCCTGCCCTAGAGCTGGGGTAGGGATGTTGGGAGGTAAGGGGCAGGTTGTTCCAGGCTCTCTGCTTACTGCAACCAGGGAAAGCCATTTCAGTCTCTGGAAGAACAAGTCTCTTCCTCTGCTTGAGGGTACCAGGAAAGAATTCCTGATGCAGGTTTACAGAACAGACACTTCCCCAAGTACCACCTTGAAATTTCACCATCAGGCTCAGACACTGTCAAGCATTTATATGCAGCACACTTATACACAATGGTCAACACTGTTCACCTACCAAAGTTCCCCCACTCAACCCATTTTTCTTCTCCCCACCTCTTCTGCCTTGCCCCTCCAGAAGCTGGGAATGCCAACACACAAGAGCTGGAAAACAGACAAGCTTCTCCCATAGCAACTTGGACAGGCCATGAGAAACATCCACTTCTCAATGAAGCAATTCAATAGATACTTAAAATCAGTTCAAAACTTGATATTAAAACCCCAAACCAACCCTGCTGGTACTGGCACAGCATAAGAGCACGAGAGACCTCCCTGCCCCTCAGGCCAGGCAGCCAGGAGGGTGGGCAGATAGAAGGGGAGGGCTCGGAACACTCACCACTGCCTTCAGCAGCCTCTGCAGCACAGTAAATGCTAGCAAGGCCCTGCAGGATGGCAGCTGCTCCTCAGCCAGACACCCAGGACAGTCCCCCCTGTCCCCAGGTGCAAGGGACAGCTACTCCCTACTCAGCACATCTTTAGACCAAGCCATCCACACAGGCTGAAATCAGACGAGCAGGGGGGTACACAGGGGGAGAACCCCAAGTTCCAGCTGTGCAGTGGTGACCTGGGCTGACCCACCAGGTAAGAGCAGTCAGGTCTGTCCCTCAGGCAGTGCCTGTTTGGGCCAGTGCAGCACAAGAGCCGAGCCCCACGCTGTGCCCAAACCCTCACACCTCTGCGGCCCCGTGGCAGCGGAGACAATCTGCCCCAGAGAAACTCTCAGGGCTGACAGCAGGAAGAACTGCAATCAAAGACTGAGTGAGAGATCCCAAAAAAACACAGACAAGAGGGGCTGGAAGAGCTGACCTGCCCTCCTGGAGGAGACAAGGCCTCCAGCTCTCAGGCCTTCTGGCTATCCCATAGATTTGAGACGGCAGACATTCAGACGTATAGATATTTATTGGTTTCAGTGAATTATACAAATGGATTGACCTGCTGTCGATGCCAATAGAACTTTATTGGAATATGGAATGTAAACAGATGTTTCAAATAGAAACATTGCAACCTTATAAAAAAATTAACTATTTCAACAATGCCGCAGAAGGAAATTCTGTGTTTAGGTGCTGGTGGGAAAACACTATCTCCAGCGTCTAGGTTTGAGTGTCACCAGAACCACTTGATGAAGTTACACACAGAACAAGTAGAGGAGGCAACTGTGAATTGTGGGGCTATAAAGCCATCGAGGGATCTGATGAAAGAACCCAGAAGACGAACCCCCACCCCCCAACAGGATCGGCACCCCAGAATTCAACAAATGGCTGACTTTGTTAAAACACTGCGTGGGATCCCAAGGCCTGGATCAGTAGCTGCACAGCCCCCACCCTGATGCCGCTGTTTGTTGATCCTCCCCCCTCCCTGTGCTCTCCTCCCCGGCCTCCTCTCCACTCCTCCATCCTGCGGTGCTGGATTGAACCGCTCCAGAGCTGTGCTCTGGCACAAGTCTGCGTCTGGCACGAATTCTCATGGGAGCCACGTCATGAGGTACGTGGTTGCACACCTATCACAAAAAATCTTGCAACACTGACTTTCCTGAGCTCGGTGGGAAAGTCTGGATAGTCCCTCCCATCTCCTGCCACAAGAGCAGCCCTCACATTCACAAGTTTCCAAAGCAGGTCTATTGAGTTTCTTCTCAGAGCGAGCCTTTGTCAAACACACTGGAGGGGGGGGATCTCCTCTCCCCAGCAACTCGGATCAGTGCCTTCGTTTTAATGCTCCAAACCAATCCTGAGATGCTGCTGGGTTTGTGGGTTGTTTTTTGTCAAACTCCCCCCCCTCCCCCCCAACCACCCCGGCATTCACAATTGAAACTGGAATTCAAGGGCCAAATTCAAGCCCAGAGTGAGCAGTAAAGACTTGGACCTCAAAACAGAGTTGCACCTGCTGACCCCCAGCCTGAATTTGGTTCATTCAGAGTCTACAAGTCAGAAAGGCAAGTTTAGAAAGAGGCATGCTAAGGGCTGATGGTGGAACGACCAATTTGTCCCCACCAGCATGGTGGGGAAGGCTGGACTGAGAAGGAAGAGAAGGATCCATAGAGATGTGAACCAGAATCAGTTGTGTGGAGCCCTGGGGATATCACTACATATTTAGCTCTTGCAAGACCATTTGCCCAGGGCTTTGGTACCACAGGGTTAGAGTTACATTAACCACAACCACCAGAGAGGAACTGAGGTTTAAGACCCCCCCCAAGGTTAGATTTCTGCCGAGTATAAAGGGGAGGGAAAGGAGGGGGGGGTCCTTGGTTCTTTTCCCTTCACTGTGTGACCGAAGGTTTTGCTTTTATTTGTAAACATCTTGAATTACCCGTCGTTTTCCAGTCCTCATCGTGCTGTTGTCATGCCACTGGAGAGCACAGCATTTTCTGAGCTGGGCTGGGACTGCTCCTTCACCACTGGATCTGCAGGAGACAGACCAGGCAGGAAAAGGAAACAGTATTTAATAAAGCGGAAGCTCCACCCAGGCAAATCCTTCCAGAGAGACTGCCCTGAAAGCCCACAGAGCTGCTAAGGCTTTTGCAGAGTGGGGAGCCAAAATTTGCCCCCACAACTCCATCCCTGCTGGCCCCAGCTACTGCACAGACTCACAGAAATAGGGGTGATCCATGGCCTCCTTGGCAGTCAGCCTCTGTTGATGGTCATATCGCAGCAGCTTGTCCAGGAGGTCAAGGACTTCAGGACTGACCAGGTGCCTGTTCTCACTGTGGATGAAGTTCTCCCAGCGCTTCCGGGAATGCCTGCAAAGGGAAAAAGGGACCAGCTGTCACTGCACAGCACTACCCCCGTGTCCCATGGGAATCACCTGCCACCAGCCACTTCTGAGTATAGGTGGCTGTGATAAACAGCCCATAGCTCTTTCTTGCACAAGCTACTGCCCAGCAAACACCTGCCAAAGGTGAAAAATCCTCTTCTTTATGTACACAACTGTATGAGCTCCTGTGCCAGAAAAGGAACAACATTGCACATGCCCTTCTGCCTACAGGGACTAGACAACAGCATGTGGCAGGCAGGGTGACACTCTTGGGACTAGAACTGGTCTGGCTTCCCAGCCAGCCTCACAGAAGCTGTCCTCACTAATCCCAGCCTCACAGAATCTGTCCTCACTATTCCATACATTCCACTTGTCCTTTACAGAAACCTCAATTGGAAAACTCTGAGCCACTCAGCCCACACTTAACTGCAGTTTCTACATCTCCATGTAAAGGATGTGAACATGCAGGAGAGAGAAGAAATAGGGGACGGCACAGGAATCATGGGAGACACAAAAGGAAAGAGCCTGCATTTCAGTGACTTCCTGAGATGGCATGAGCAGCTAGATGTGAAGCCTGCAAGCAGCACCATTATCCAGAAGATCGAGCAGGCCTTTGCTGAGAGTGCCTCAAGGGTACAGACATCAGTTTATCTCCCTCTCTGTGCTTACAAGAAAAAAAAGGCAGCATTTCACTTCTCCACTTACTGGCCCAGGATGTCATTGAAGTGTGGGTCCAGTTCTATGTGGTACTTCTTGAGATACCCATACAGCTCATCTGTGCCCAGGACCTTTGCGATGCGAACCAGCTGGAACAAAAGGCATGTTCAGAGAGCAGAAGGGCAGCCCACCACTCTTTTGCAGAGGCAGAGCTGCCCAAATCTAAGAGCCCTCCTTCTGGAAACATCCAGACAGAAGGAGTTTCTCCCTTGAAACTTGCTTTTGCAAGATGTGCAGAAAGCAAGTTTCCTACACATGGCAGCAAAATAAGAGATAACTCAACCAAACATAGCAGCATCCTCCCGGCCTGGCAGCCCCATCCCCAGAGCCTCCCCACTGTACACACAGAGATGAACTGGGGACAAACTTTTCACAAAGTAAGCCAGGTAACAATGTCTTTACTTGGTCATAATTGTCCTGGCCGTGGAAGAAGGGCTCCTTTCGGAAGATCATGCTTGCCAGCATACAGCCTAAACTCCACATGTCTAAGCTGTAGTCATACATCTGAGGGAGAAAAGGAGAAGCTGTCAGAAAAAGCACACTCACCACAGCCTGGTTCCCCACAAGCACAGGCAGCCTCAGCCTTTGCGCTTCACAGCCAGCCTCTCTCCAACCCAGGCAATGCCCTGACAGGCAAAACCAGACAACCCAAAGGTGGCTGAAGTGCAGCCATAAGTGTTATCACTGGATAGACAGCAAGGAGGAGACAGACTCTTACTTGGTAGTCCACAAGGAGCTCTGGTCCTTTGAAGTACCTGGAGGCCACACGGACGTTGTATTCCTGAGCTGGATGGTAGAACTCGGCCAGACCCCAGTCTATGAGCCGCAGCTGAGCGTGCAAGAGAGACACAGAGTCACCAGCCGGGCAGGAGAAGCCCCAATGGCCAAACCTCAATCCCTTGATGCAAGTGTGGAGCCCAGGGTGGAGGGAGGACCTTTGTGGACAGCAGATGCTCTCAGCAGTTCTCTGATCAGGTTTTTCCCTTTCCCATAACATCAGATGGTGGGGCAAAGCCCAGCTTAGACAGACTGCCTTCTGAGTCCAAGCACACTTTTACTGCTGGGCAGCTGGCTCCTTACCAGCACCACCAGGTCCTTGAGTACCAGGGAGCAGGCAAAAGTCTTATTCCACTGTTTAGAAGGGCTGGGCAGTGTTGATTTTACCTGGGGACTGAGAGCAGAAAATGGGGTAGGAGGGGCTCAGCACACTCTGCAAGGCAGACCATCCCCACAGCTGCAGAGGTGGCCAACCTGCTTCCTAGAGACGGACTCCAGTAAGAGATTCCCTTCCTTATACACCTTGCCTTGTCTGTACAGCTACTGCTGATTGACAGAGAGGGACCTGTGGACCACCAACTAGTTCCTTGACAAAAATTCCAGGTCCCTTGGCAGGCACACACAGCACTCAATGGGACAGAAGTACCATGATGGGGTGGGGTGGGCCCCTGTGCTGCCCATTTCCTGTGGTCTAACCAGCACATCCCAGCAGTGAGGAAGCCATGGACTCCCACTGAGGTGCTTCCCTGTGGGACTTTGACCACCTCCTGATGCTGGCACAGATGGAGAGGAGCCAGTAGAGAAAGGTTACAGAGGTTTGTGCAGGTTAAGGGGTATCTGCCAGGGCTATGGGTACAGAGGCAGCAGAGCTTTCAGTTTTCCTGGAAAACCCCTCCTTGTAAGCCCTGGTGTCACAGTACCTTTTTCTGTTGGTGGTCTATCATGACGTTGTGGGGTTTGACATCCCTGTGCATGATTCCCATGCTGTGACAGTAATCCAGGGCCTGGCAGACACACACACATTAGACATGGCTGTAACCATGGGCACAGCATTACCAATGTAACAGACAGTTCTCAGGCAGAGGCAAGAGTTCACAAGAAGTGCCATAACCCTGGCACATGGAATGAGCAGTTTCAGCTCTTATGCTGCACATGATAAAGTGACAAGCTGGCAACAAGACTGTTGGACCTTGTGCCCTACTGCAGTCACAGGTGTTCCCCATGTTCCTTGCACAGTTGTTGAAGAACATAATGCAGAGAGGTGTCCCACCTGGTGGCAAGCCCAGTGCTCCAACCTGGGTAGCCCTGGTGCTTCCTAGGTCAGGCTCTCTTCCCTAGAAAGGGAATGATTCCTACATGCATGCAGTTTTATGGCCTTCCAGTGAGGCTTTCCACTTGTGTCCCAAGTTAGAAAGTCACCTCTGCCCTGCTGATTTAAGCCAAACTGCACTTAAAAAAGGCAAGTGATAGCACGAGGGAGAGCAAAGCTTGTAGGCAAGAGCACATATAAGCTCCCCAGCTCCATGACCTTGCACCACTTGCCCCCCCAGCGCAGCTGTTCCCTTGAGCAAGGGGGTGAGAATGTTGTTTTCTCATCTCCAAGGGGAGGGAGATCCATCCATCAACATCTATCAGATGCTATGGCATCTCCAGCAGCACAGAAAGAGGGTACAGCTTGTAGTCATTCAATATCCAAGACACCAGTGCCAGGGAAGCAACGCTGTCCTTGGGCCTGTGCCACAATGGGAAGCAAGGAGGCAACAGCTTCCATCCCAGCAGAGAACAGCCCTGCAGTGACTCGTGGCCTCACAGCCCACAGGACTCTCAGCAAACTGTGCTTCTGGATCTCCAGTCCAGGAGATCTCTAACAGGCTACACAAACTGCTTCCAGGGATGAAGCTCTTCTAGTGTTTTGTGTTGCCAAGGCTCAAGTATCATCTAAACTTCATCACTCCTCCCATCCTAATCTCAGGCTGCCTCAGGCTCACTCCCATACCCAGCAGGAAGGTCCTTCCCTTGCACACAGGTGGGCAAGCATGGGGCTGAAGAGAAGAAAGCCTCCCTTGAGCCCACTGGATCTGTTTCAGGAAGTCTCCTTCAGCCATCAAGTCTTGGAGCACAAAGGGCTTTCCTAGCCTGTCCCACTCATTTCCAGAAACATGGGAGCTGCGAAGTGCCAGCCCAGAAGTGCCAAGGCCCTGCTAGGACCTGAGACAGCCAAGCTGCTGCTCCAGCAGGTCAGCCCAGAACAGCCCTGGGATGGGTCAAACCTGTCAGCTCCCCCTTGTGCCCTGCTGCCTCCCCTGTCCTGCAGCTGGAGACCCCCAAGAGCCAGAGCAGCACATCCCACAGACCTGCCATGGCTCCTGGAGGGAATTTCCATGGGGAAGTGAAAGCTAGGCTAGTTAAGGGGAGGTATTCAGGGCACTCCTCACCTTTCATCAGAGGGGCAAGGAAAGCTTTGTCTGGGAGGTGTCAAAGGAAAATACTGATGTTACGTGTAACAGCTGGCATAACTAGTGGGCAGAATTCACCTTCTGGGGCTGCATTTGAATACTGCAGCAGAGGAAAGCCTGGAGCTGCCAATCCCTCTCTCCTACTCTCCCTAGCATCACAGCTCCCCAGCCCTGCCTCAAGGGCCTTGTCCTGGCTCTGGCTGTTTTTCTGGGAGTTGATTTTCCTCACAGCAGCCCAATGGTGCAAGAATCATAGGGAGACCAAGCACAGCTCTACCTGGTGACACAATGACAAACACTTGAGACCTCAGAGAATCACAGACTCTTTGGAGGTGACCAGAGGGCCCCAGTTTGGCTGAAATACCTCACAGCAACAAGCCAGGTAACCCAATCTCTTCCCAAACCTTCCCATGTCATGAGACTTGGATTCTGCACTGAAGGAACCTCTTAGCAACAGTGCCCCATGAGCCCCACTACTGCCACTCTTGTTCCTGGTCTCCCCATCCAGACTGTCATGTGCAATGCCACTCACCTTAAGCAGCTCATACATATAAAACCGAATATCAAAGTCTGTCAGGATCTGGTACAGTTGCTGAAACAGATTTGGGGAGGGGGGAGAAAAAAACAGAGAAAAAATAAATACTCCAGATTTGCATTAGTTTAATTTTCTGCACCCCACCTGCTTCTAGTCATTGATCCATTCCAGATTCCCTATGAATGCTACCATTCCTGAGGGCTCTCCTGATCTCAGACCTGCCAGGAAATCTAGAAAAGATGCAAGAGCTCCTGTGAAATGCTACTGGCATCATTCAGACTTGTCACAACTTTCCAGCAGGAGATGTCTGGCTGTCTGTCCAAGGGGGACAGAGCAAAAGCTCTGGAGGAGGTACAGAAAATTGTGACTTTCTTTCTGTTGTCAGGTCACTGTCATGACTTTGTATGTCAGCACTGACAACAGCATTCAAAGAAGGTGGGCTGGGAACACATGGGAAGGTGTCCAGGGATTCAGGGTGTGACAGGGAGAGGAAAACATCAATCTAAAGGAGCATGGGGTTGGGAGGCACAAAGAGAGCCAGCCTTAGAGCCACAGGGCTCTATCCTCTCCTCTATCCCAGGGTAAAGGCTAATGCAACTGAAGAACACAGGAATGCTTGTGGGACCAAGGAGAGCACAATTTGAGTAGTAGGGAAGCGCTCACTGCCACCACTCTCCTCTCCTCTGTTCTGCAGCAGCTCATGTGGAAGTGACAGAGCTCCAGGGGGCACTTTAACCTGCCCTGTGCCACCAGCACCATCACAGGAAAACTCATCTTCCTGCTGCTCCCACACCAGGTCACAGCTGGCCCAAAATTTGCCTTCTGTTCAGTATCTGTCAGTGGCTGTGGAGTCAGTCCAACCTTGATGAGCTGTCCTCTCTTCCAGGGAAAGCAAGGCAAGATGCCAGGGCAAGGCAAGGAAGGACACTCACAGAGCAGCAGTGGGACCAGACCTCTCTGCCCTTTCTTACAAACAAGGATCATCTCACAGCTCAGACAAATCACCAATTGCATCAGCACTGGAGCCCGCTGTCCATCACAGGCACCACTTGGCAGCTTCAGGAAAAATCCCAGAGCAAGGGATTGAAATTCACATTCCAAAGAAGCAGCTCTGGCCCTGGATCCCCTCCAGGCCCATGCTGAGATCCTCAGGTTCCTGCCTTACTGAGGGCCATCTGCAAACAGCCCCTACCCAGCCCCAAAATCAGAAATAATTTGATAACATACAAGTGTCACTTACACACAGAGAGCTTTAACAGCCTCCAGGACACAACTGCATTGTATTCTCATGAGCTGGGATGATCCTAATGCTTTGGAGCAACCCAGTGAAGCAGACAAGTGAGCAGGGAGCAAAAAAGACATAGCCACAAGCTACAGAGACATAGCAGGGATGGATTTTCTGATTTGTGCACAACTGATGCAGGACACAGGGCCAGCAGAGGACAGCTGAGTCCTTCCAGGTCTGTTGAAATGGCTTCCTAGGTTACAAACACTGTAAGAAATGTGTAAAACATGTCTTTCTGGCATTCACTGCCCTGTTCAACTTCACCTGGCAACATCAATGCTCCTAGGGAAGGAGGAGGGCAGGAAAGGCAGTGGCAATACAAGGCTAGGCCTCATTTTCCTATTTCCTGGCTCTCTGCCTCTTGCTGCCTGGAAGTGGGAAGGGGATGGATGGGAGGTCACCAATGTGTTTCTTCTCAGACCTGCAATGCTGTTGCTTCTCTGGCTCATGGCCTTTGGCACTGGGCCATGATAAGCCCAAATACTGTTGGGCAAACAGCATTCAACAGATTTCCCTAGGAGAGCTGCCTGTGAAACCCAGCCCCTCTGACCTCTGGCAGTGCCAAGGCCAGCAGTGCCCAGCTCTGCTCACCACAGGGAACAGTCCCTGCAGGAGCCTGCTCAGCCCTACAGCAGCCAATGAATGCACACAGCTTTGAAGGACAGAGCCAAGGTTTCCACTGCAAGTGGCTCCTGCACAGGCAGCTGCCTCAAGCAGGCTTTGACAGTGGGCTCCAAATCCCCTTTGCCCAGCCCAGCAGGGCAGGACAGACACCTCCTTTGCACACATGCTCTGTTCTTACAGCTGTCTCTGTGCAGTAGGATTATCAGAAACATCACTGTGGGGATCACTCGGACCCAGCTCAAACATCTGCCCAGCACTCGGGATCCCAGAGGCCTCAGAGACCTGGGCTGATCTCCTTTCTCCATACAGAGCACCAGGAAAGGCCAAACCCACCCACAGGCAGCCAGTACCCCTCTCCAGCTTTCGGTGATATTTTGGCACACATCACAGAACCAATCATAAACCAATCCTGTTCGTGCCTGAGGAAGCAGAGACACACTTCCCCCAGCATGGGGCTGACAGGAGTTAAATGCTTATTCCTCTCCCTTGAGTGAGCAACACAGCTGGCTACGTGCAGGAAGCAGCATCTGCAGAGCAACAGGGTGGCTGTGAGGAGATACACTGCTTTGGGGTGCAGGGCAGCAGCAGCAACAAAAGGAAAAAAATGGGAAAACAGTTCCCAAAGCATCCCGCCTTGGCAGCCACACAGGGGAGGAGAATCTTTTCTACTTCTGCATTACTTA
Source organism: Fringilla coelebs (assembly GCF_963513975.1). Classification (NCBI taxonomy): domain Eukaryota; kingdom Metazoa; phylum Chordata; class Aves; order Passeriformes; family Fringillidae; genus Fringilla; species Fringilla coelebs. The sequence goes on along the minus strand of NC_140040.1, from coordinate 6,197,963 downwards.
TGCAGGGCAACAACCATTTTTTTAAACAAACCCTGGATGTAAAAAGATATAACCCATGCACAATTTCCCTCAGCAACTGGGCCTGAAAAGTCACCAAAATGGAGGTGAAGTGGAAGACTTGCCTCAAAAGCCCACTGTACCCACAATTCCAGCAGGCTGAACATCCAAAAGCAACTCTCCATTGCTCACCTTTCTTACCCATCTCAGCTTCAGCTCCAAACCTGCTAGAGCAAACCCAACCAAGAACTGCTCCTTGAGACCTGTCTCTGTCCCCATTTGCCTCTTTGGGGCAATGAAAGGCACAGTACAAAATACGTGACAGCTGACAGTGGCTGAAGTGCAGGCGTCTCATTTCTGGTTTGAAACCAATTAGAGAAAGACATTTAATTTCACTGATGGCTCCTCAGTTGCATGTGGCTCTGCAGTGCAGCTTTCATTTAAGGCAAATTGCTGTGGGGATCTTGAATGCTCTCAGATGACAAGTAATGCAGCAGGTCTGAAGAGAAACACTAACCCTGTACACAAGCTGCTGTCCTCACACAGCAGAATACATACCCAGCCTGGCTCCAGCTCATCCTCCTGGCAAGTGCTGTCACCTCCAGAAGGGACCAGACAGGTAATTTAAGAAAATGTAATCAGCTCTGGGGAGGTATCACCTAAGTCTCCTGTTTATACCATCATTTAAGACTAGTGAAATAAAAGCTTGTGCTTCTGATCTGGGATCAGCCACAGCTTGGATCTCACAGAACTGCAGCTTCTGCCCAGGCACAGAGAGCTGAGGAAACCCAGCAGCCACTTCCAAGGGTGCACTGGCATGAACAGTGTTCTGCCATTGGAACAGGCAAAGGGGTCAAAGTATTAGCATCAAAGCAAAAATTAATAATGCTTGAGGAAAGGAACTTCCAGAAAGGAGACAACTGAGCAGACATCCAAGTTTGTGAGCAATTACTGCCAACAGGACAGAGAAAAATGAGAGCCTGTGGAGTGGTCAGCAACCACCTGGTGCCTGCAAAACGTGTCACCAGGAGCTAAGGCCTCCCAGCCATCCTCACAGGGGGAAGGTCAGCCAGGACTGCCAACACTGCAGCAGCATTTCCCCTCCAGGGCTGCCAGCAGGCTGGGAGTCACAGCCCTCAGCCACACAAGCTGCCCTGGGAACCCCTCACACACTCTGAAGGTGATTTGCCAGTGACATGCTGGCTCTCATCAGTGCTGAATCCAGATGCCAACTGAGAGATGGGCACATCAGCAATAGCCACATCCAAACAAAGAGAAGAGGTCCTTGTCACCTGGATTAGCTCCTGTGGCACTAAACTCCAGCAAAACTTGGCTGCCCAGGGAGATAAGGACTTTGGAGTAGGGGGACAATGACTGAAGCTCTCTAGCTGCTTCACATGTGGAGGTACAGAGCAAGCTGAGACAACAAAAGTGGTCTCACATACTCTGTACTCTCTGTTTGGCACTTCAGAGCAAGGGAAGAGACATCTTGGGAGTTTCTATATAGAAGAAGACACCCACAGGCACCCTCAGTAGAAGCAGCTCTATAATCTGCAATTAGTTGCAGCCCCAAGAACCTACTCAAACAGGCAGACAGCTCATGGGAGTGGAGCATCAAACAACCCACACACCCCATACACAGCTAGGGAAATTCAGGTTACAAATAAGCTCTGAACACAAGAAGCCACACTGCATGCCCTGGGGACACACTTGCATTCCCAAGACAAGTTATTCCTGCCTTGTACCAATCAGCATCAAAAGCATCAATACTTTCTGTCTTGGACTTGTACAGCTGTGAATTTGGACTTCCCCAAGGAGCAAGGCTTTCTCCCAGGAGCCTACAAAAGTCTGCTGCAAGCTCATGTAGTTGTTTCTAATGCAACAGCCAGAGCTGAGCACTGTCACTCGTGCAGTGGCCAGTCCAGTGCTCCTCACTGCTGCAGCAGTGCCCAGCCTGGCTCTCCATGTGGCCAGGATGGCCAAAGGACCATGAGCCCCAAGCCCAGCATTTTCAGTTAAGAGTCCCTGCTGGCCACCAGCCCCAAGGTACTGCTGAACACTCCACTTCATGGACACATTTCAGTTTCTGGGGGATATCCTTGAGGAAAATTTTTTCTTCCAAGGACACGTCAGAGTGGTGTAATCACATTTTGACTTGGAGACACACAAAGCAATCCTCAGCAAGGTGTACCACTGCCTGAGCAATGTACCTTATGTCAAGACATGTATTAAAAATAAAAATCAGTGAAATAATTAAAAGGTCTCCAAAGAGAAAGTTAAAAACTTCTAGGACCAGCATTCCAAGCAGGCTATGGGTCACAGAAGCACAGGGTCACATTCCCAACACACAAGGCACTGGCACAGCCCAGCTGATGTCAACAAAGCCCAAGCAAACCAAACCTGCTTTAATTAGCCCTGAAAGGTCACCACAGAGCACTCCTCTCATGGCTGTTTACTTGATGGAGGCAACACTCCTCTCCCCACCCAGAGCTGTCAGGGCAGATGCTGCTGCAAGTTGCTGTTATTGTGGCTCATGCAGTGTATCTCTACATGGTTTAAGCAGCACTCAGACCTTCACTGCAGCATGGCTGCAGCTCTGGCTACATACACACATCCCACCTGGCAGCATCCAGCTCACCAGGCCCACCCCAGAGGGACACAAGCTATGTGTGCTGTCCCTCAGCATGCAGGGCTGCAGGAGCTAGTATGTGAGCCAGCTGCCTCCTTTATAACCAACACCAGCCCAAGATCCTTCTCTGGGTGTTTGGTACATCTGCTTCCTACAAAACCTGTACCTACATAATGATCTGGGACAGAAAGGAAGAAAAAACACCATCCCATAACATGGAATGAAAGAGATCCCTGAATGGAGCAGGAGGGATGACTGCTGGCTTTCTAATGGCAACTGCTCAATTAATTCTCCACCACTGACTTAGTGATTTAGGGTAAAGGCTCACATGGGGGAAGCAAAGATACCATTAAGATAGGTGTGGCTGCTAATTATAGATCCCTTTTGTCTAGAAGCATTTTGGAAGCAGAGGCAGGTGTAGCTGCAGTCTGACAGAAGGACCCTCATTTTGGGAACAGTAATATCCCTTGGAGCCTCCAGACATCAGAAGAACCAGGGAATATGCTGCAGCCGCAGACAAGGAAAAAAAGCTCTTAAGATGTATTCAGGAATGTTCAACCCCTCACTACCAGGCCCATGAGCAGTGGGAGATGAGCACTCCAGCCTTTGCCACCCCACAGTTCCCAGGTCTGAAGGATTCCAGAATAAATCAGTGTCACCAGCTGCATCAACTGCACTGCTGTAAACAGAGCACTACAGCTCAGGGATTAACTTGGGCTGAATATATAGCACAGCAGTGATTACTAAATTGAGAGGGGAGCAAGAATATCTAACCTGTTGACCTTACTCTTCAGAGTTGGGACATTCAGCACACAAACCTTTTATGCCTTTTCATCTAGAGCTCAATAACAGGTTTCTGATTTACATGGAGATAGAAAAGTGAAGCTGACAATTGTGAAAACTCTAAATTCCCCCTACAGCTCTTGAGGATTATATGAAAAACACAACATTTTAAAGAAATGGGAAGCCTCCCTCCTCTACACTCAGGCAAACTCACCTTAAAATCTGTGTTATTGATGTACTCAAACACCAGAGCAGGGGTCTTTGACTGCAAGAGAGAAAAAGTCATGGTTTAAAATACACACTTGATCTTTCTTTGGCTCCAAGAGACCTGAGAAAGTCTCTGCTTCCTGCCCAGCCCTCACTAGGGACAGCAAGGTGGGAGCAGGACATGGCAAGTGCAGCCCTGCTCACACCCCACACACTGAGCACCAGCTCGGCATTTTGGCCAGCGCTGCTCCCCCCTTGCCATGGAGCAGAGAGTGTACTGGGCAAGGCAAAACCTGTCACAAGGAGCTGAGGCCTCCCAGCCTTCCTCCCAGGAGAGAGGTCAGCCAGGACCGTGACACTGCAGCAGGATTTCCTCTCCAGGGCTGCCAGCAGGCCGGGAGTCACAGCCCTCAGCCAGCTGCCAGTCACAGAAAACTCCCCAGGAATGGGGTAACTGTGGCAGTGCAGACCATGACATGACCACTGGTCACTGGGTAGGACAGCAACCAGAAGGATTAAAGGGCTTAATATCCAGTTGCCCTGGCTGGCACTTAGGTTACAGATGCCAGACAGAAGGTTACAGGCTCTACTTTCTTACAGAAAATTTGTAGGACTTCAAAACTTTCCCCCATCAGCTGGAGCAACCCACGAAGGACACAGAAGGGGTGTTGAAGAGTCTGGGGAACGTGGAAAGGAAGAGGAGCCCACCAAACCAACCAGCCTGTGCCTTCAGCTGGTGGGAAGGCAATCCCAGCACACCCCCCCAACACAGGCACCTACCACTGGATCCTTGACAGTGTCAATCAGATTAATGATGTTGGTGCCACCACGGAGATTCTCCAGAATCTTAACCTCGCGTTTTATCTTCTTTTTCTTCACTGGCTTAAATAGACAAAAGAAATTAGAAGTGAGAGTCCTTTCAGAAATAAACACTGACTTCTGTCACTGATTTTGACTGGAATACATCACCTCCCCTCCTCTCTCTGCTCCCACCCTCACATGGGAACATTTTTAGCACCAAAGAGGAGAGAGACACTTTGCATGAGCTAGGATTTCCCCCTCATCCATGAAACCCTTCCATGCATCAGGGGGACAATCAAACCCCTCCAGACAAACAGAACTATGACTCCAGTAACTGTGGTTAAAAGTGTCTTGGACTGCCATGTGGTAACTTCAGCATACTGATTCATGTTGTGCACTCAGAGTCACAGGACAAGCATGGTGGACCTAGCTCTGCTTTTGTCTACCAGCACTAGCCAGTCTTTCACTTTTCAACCTGTTTCCCAATGAGTACTTGAATCCCATGAAACAATAATCTGAGAGTCTCCAGCACCAAGATTACTTGTAAGCTCAGACACTGCTGTGCCTCACTTGTAAACATCTCAAATGCACAGTGCCAACTGCACTGCATGTCACTGCATCCATAACCATGATTACTTTTAAAGCCTAAAGATATTTTAAACAGTTTTGACTCCTCCTCTAATCTGCTCAGTCTCAGGAGCCCTCTTTGCAAAGTAAGCTTTCCTCTGGACATCCCCCTGCGGAGACTGACAAAGAACAGCTGCTCCCAAGGCAGAGGCTCAGTGCTTGGGCTGGCTTTTACACTCTGCTGATCCAGTGGTTCACTTCAATGCAAATGATTGTTTCTGTAACTCATCCACTCCCAGCACAACCCCAGCTCCGTGCCTGCTGGAAATGAAAGGCAGTGTAGAGCAGATAAGAGGTGAGACTTTTTAATGAGCCTTGGCTATTGACCAGCATGGGCAGCACCAGCTGCAAGTCACCAAGTCTAGCAGTCCTTCATTCCATATCTGGAACATCCCCTCTTGCCCCACCAGTACCACTAAAAAGAACTGCAGAGACATCTTGCAGGGACTGCTAAAGCCCTTTGCTAGTAAAGCCCCATCTCTGAGGCTGCTGATGAAAGCACTCCTCTCCAGACTTCTAGCTTTCTAAAACATTCATCATCTGGCACTGAATCTGGTGTGTGTGGAGGGGTGTGATGAGGAATGGCAAAGGTATGAGGCACCTTCCCAAAGTAACACACGTTAGCAGATGTCTGTGTGAAGGACAAGGAGCCACGGGAGCTCAGCAGCTCATGCTCACCACCTCACCTCTGCCACAGCATGCTGATGGTACAACTCATACTTCCCTTACAGGCAAATCCGAGGCAATCCCTGTGTTCAGACCCGTGGCAGAAATGTATGAGCAGATAGGAGAAGGAACAGAAGGTTTTATATAGTGGGAAAATATGGCATTTATGTAAGTGATAAAATATGCTGTATTTCCAGGCTCTTCAGGTGGCTGAAACCTTCAGATTCGAATCCTGCTCTTCTCCTCTTGCAAGTTAAAAGGCATGAGCTAGACTTTAAAGCCAAAAGATGAGAATCTCAGCCTGAAGCAAAGTGCCAAAAATAACACCAATGCCAGCACAGGGAGTGTCAGCACCTCATAAAGCCACTGTGGAAAATGGCAGCAAGGCCACCGCAGCTGTCAGAGCTGGAGCGATGCTGGGCAGGGCTTGCTGGGGAGTGGGACCAACAGCCCCAGGGCAGTACCCAGAGAATGCTGGAGCTCCTGGGAGCTTGGACACAAAGGGACAATCAGGGACAATCAGTCAGAGCAGGGGCGTGTAAACCAGCAAGAGTGAGGGCTACATCTTGGAACCTGAGAGGAGGATGCTTCATTAGGAACTAATTTAATTTATGTCAGCATGGAGACAGACACCGCCCTTGTGTCACCCACATGCACAGATCTTACCAGAAGGCCAAGATGGAATTAGAGAATGTAATTTGGTTACTCTGCTTTCCCAGTGAGGCAGATGCACACACAAGCTGTTTTCCAAGGAACTTCAAAGAGGAATTGAGGCACTGACATCCTGAAGGTGCTCCCTGAATGGCCTGGCTATGACAGACATGCCTTCCAGCCTCTTTGCTGCAACACTTGCACCTGACTGGGAGCTTAAACAGTCCCTGAACACAACCAAGAGAACCCAAAGCCCACTGTGAAACACCTTTCCCTTTGTACTGTAGCTATTTCAGGGGCCTTTTGTATCAGCTAGGTAGGGAAGGATATCCCTCCAAGATTCCCTTTTCTCCTTTCATAGCAACCACTGCTTCTACTGGGGTAGGAGTTGTTGTCTTCCAGTCACTTCCACATGTTTTTTTTACCTTTTGTAGGATGGGAAAATGATGCTCTGCGTTATCTCCATCAGTTATCTACCCTTACCCACCACACACTAAAACACTAGAGAAGACAAAATCAGTGACTTTTAGAAAAAAGGAGAGAAGAAAGTTGGTCTTTTTTAATGAAATGCCTGAAGATAATCACCACCAGCAGCATCTCTGACATCACCAAGGGAAGACACTTGGGTGAACACTGTCTCAGCAAGAGGGAGAGTTAAAAGCCACTCGCTGTTTGCACTTTTTCCCGCTAAGCTGCAGGACTGCAGAGCTCTGGCCAGGCTGGTCACACCATCCCCACATCAGCTGTGAGCTGGGACCAGGGCCCCACCAGCCTCCAGGCAGGGCTGGGGCTGGGAAGCCCTGCATCCTCAGACTCGGAGTGGGGTTTTCCACCACTAAGTAAACAAGGATGAGGCAAAAGAAATTCCATTGGCTTAAGTCATTTCAGAGGAAAAGCTATTGCCTAGGAGTGTCCTCAGAGAGAGCAATGGGGGGAACAGTTTCCCCATTTCAGTGGTGACTGCTGGTCTGCACCCCATCCCACACAGCTTTCACCCACCCAGCCTCATGCCACCTCCTACCCACAGGTCCCACACCACTGCTCCAGCCACAGCTGCACAGCCCCTGGATGTGCTATGCAAGGGCACATCACTGGGGCTCCTTTTTTGCCCAGTAACCCATTCTAAGCCCAAGCCCTTGCATCTGGGAAGTCAAACACCTTGGTGCAAACCACTCCAACACATGGCCAGCACTGCACTGGGGGTAACTGCTCAAACCAGAGAAACTTTGCTGACTTCCCTCATGTCCCAGAGCCCAGTGCAGCTGAAACTACAGGCTGGCAGCAGGATATCAGCCACGCACCAGGATTAAGTCTGGGTTGCTACAACTGTCTCTCAGAGTCACCCGATCTGTCTCTCCAAGGATGTTGACTCCAAACACACATGGATTAAATGTGAACTGAAGCTATTATGGCCTCCAACCATCTGCCTCTCCCAGCAGGGATAGCTTCTAAAACACCAGCCCTTGCAGCCAGAGTATTTTTAACAATACTCATTTAAGGCTATTTTATTAAACCAGACTATGAACGGCAGCATTTCAGGTTGTGCTTCCTACACAGGCCAGTCCTCCTGCACTGGGAGGGGGATTTCCAGCAGAGGAAAGGAGCAGACACCTCGACAAAATTAACTGCTCCTGAGTTTGATCTGCCTGTGTTTGCTAGGCAATGTTTTACACAGGTACAGCCTCCAACTCCATCTGTTCTCACGCCAGAGGTATTTCAAAGCTTTCCTCCATGCTGGGATTCTCCAGTGACCAGTATGGGTCAAAGCCCTTCCCTCTGGAAGGGGCTCCAACACAGTCCCTCTGCTCTGTTCAAACACCTACTTCTGTGAAATCTGTACAAACTTGACAGCTTGGAGACTTCTGTCGCATTTGGTTGAAATTGGCCAACCAGTGCAAAAACTACTGGGGGGAGGAGGGGGAGAAAGGCTGACAGACAGCAGGATTGCGTAAGACTCGTTTCCATAGGAAACCAGGCTAAAAGACATGTCTCAGTTTAACCGTGTCTACACTGGGAGGGGTTTAATTACTTCAACTGCATCAGTACCCTTAGAACAACATTACTGTCTAGCACAAGCCAGTTTTCCAGTTTCCCAGAAAATTGCTTCCTTCCTCAGGCAAACTGGAAGTGAGGTGGCTGTGGATTGTGGAGACAAAACATGCAGCTCAAAGCTGTCCACTACACTGAGTGCCCAGAGCAGAGGGACAAGATGACCTCCAGACACAGAAGGATGGTCTCTGTCCACAGCCACCTATCCTTTGCTGGCTGCAGGATTCCCGCCCTACCAGCCAAATGGACAAAGATGCTTCAATTCACTTGAAAGTCAGGCAGAAGAGGCAGTTACAGTGACCAGAGCTACCTCAACTCTCTTTGCCCAAAGACTGGGGAGCATCATGCAAAGCTATTCCTCTGCAGAGGTGAAAAATGTCACACAACAAGCTTTGCAGTCAGGTAGATCCAGAAGAAAACACCTTTTTGTGATCAAGAGAACAGATCCTGGGTCATTTCCCACAGGATCATGCAAACTTGTAAGCAGGGAAGGAGTCCAGCTGCAGCAAACACCAGCTGGGAGAATTAACATTGTTTGCTAAAATAAACCTTTAAATAAAAGACTGCAACCATCACTTCCTGTCTTGAATGAATAAATGGCTGCCTGGTTAAACATCTTTTTTGCTTGGTTTCTAAAGCAAAGGGTTCTAAAGCACAGTTCTGTCAGATGCTCCAGTTCCAGCCTTCCCCAACAACCTGGGAAGGCATTGCTTGAATTCAAGCAAAGAGAGAAATCAGATTTGTTATCCAAAGTTCTCTATGAATTTTCTCACTGTACAAAGAAAAGCAGTGACCAGGAAGCATGTGAAATATGAGTTAAGTCCAAAGCATAAAAATCATTTTACATTAGCCCAGAGCAGGCAGCCTGGCAGTGCACACATGCTGCCAGCTGAGGAGCACATGTGCTGCTCTGGAGGAATCCCAGAAGGTGCTGGGCTTTGCCCAGCAGGTGCTCTGAAACAAAACTGGGGTTAGCACAGCAGGAAAGAAGGTTTAGCAGTCAAAAGATACAAATCCACGAGAAACTAAAGTAATGTATTCCACCACGCCATTAAAAAAAAAATCAATTATTTGCTCACCAAGCCTGAATAGCCTGGAAATACAACGATGCTTCCAGTGAACAAGCAGGGAGATGTCAACACACAATGTCCAGGACCAGTGAAAGGCTCGAGCAGCATCCCTGTCACAGGCTTTGAACATTTAAAAGCTGGCACTAGAAGCTCATTTGTCTCTAGCAAGTATTATCAAAAGGATCACAATAATCGGCCTATAAAGCCCAACACCAATTGCTCAATAGGAAAATTGGCTTCAGAGCAGCTCTGCTTATTTTGCCAGACATCAGCTGGGAAACCAAATACTCATATTCCAAAGAGCTACAAAATCGAGGAGCCCACTTATGTTAACATTCTGTTGGTTGTTTGCATTTTACCACTTCCATTGTGGAAATTCAAACTTTTGTGAGCTGCTCTTGAATTTTAGAAAAGAGGGGGGAAAGACATACCTTGAAAGTACAAAAGTACTATTGCTTTTTTAGTTAAATAAAATATACTTAAGTTTGGTAGAATATCCCAGCATGTATATTCTGAAGGCAGTTTCATTCTTTCCTTCAGAATCCTTTTCATTCCAACATGGCACACCCCAAAACAGCCCTCCTGGGGCTTCAGAACTGCCCATGATACATCAAGAGTTCTGCAGTTAACTAAAAGTGAGACACATGAGGACCAAGCTCTGATTCCCACCACCATTCCAGGGGATGGGAATCATTCCTTTAGGCCCTTGCAAACAGACACAATGCTGTATCTCACCCTTCTCCACGTGGGAGCTGCAGCTTTGCAGCTCATCAGTTCCTTGGGGTTACACCACCACCACGAGAGTCACCAGCTGCATCTCCAGGCCTCTGCAAGGCACCCAGTACTGTCCCAGTTGGTCTCAGCTCACACAAGGCTGGGCTCCAGCAGCCAACTCTGCCAAGCTTATTGTGGGCAACTGGAGTTTGAAAGACCAGAGCTGTGTACCCATCTCTCTTGCAAAAGGGCTCATTTCAAGACTGCCAGAGGAGGAAGTGGGCCAGGGGGAGCTGATTCAGTGCATGCAAATGCAGGAGGAGCAAGAGACTGAGTTACCAGGAGCAGGCATTGAACGGCTTTGGTGGAAGGTCACTGATGCAGTCAAAAGCTCCAGCCTGAGGGACCAACAGCATCCAATCCTATTTCCCTGTGCAATCCCTTCTGCACACCAGCATGAGAGTCATTTCAGCCTCCCTCTGGAACAAGCTGATGTATGTGAGCTCTAAATCTTGTAGACAGAAGAAAACTTGGCACAGTCACCATCCCAACTTGGTTCTCTAGCTAGAGTGATAACTGGAGTTCAACACTGGCAGGATCTTCCAAGAGTGCCTGGTATAAGCAGCAGCTCTGGAGGGTTCACACAGCCCAAATGGGGGAACAGGGGAAAAATAAAGCCAAACAAACAAGAATGCACTTGTGAAACCATGTACATGGTTGAAATTTCCAGTGCATGGACTCAGCACAGAGGGACAAAAGCCACCAAAGGAGAAAAAGGCTATTTCATCACTGCTGCAGGACCTCCATCTCACTGGTCCCTCTCCTTGCATCTGCATTCTTCCCCTACCTCCACCCATGTTGTGCCTATGCAGAGTAACCACACTAGGAGACAAAAGTCTCATTATGATGGGTTTCATGCTTTGCAGGCAAGTAGAGCATACATGGAGACACAGGTGCATCACAAAAGCAGGATGACTCCTGACTCCTGTAGTGACCTGCCAACATGGATGCTGTAATCTCCACCCCCATGGAGGGGGTGCAGTAGGGATGGAGGCAGTACAGGAGACCGGGAGGTGAAGGACACACCTATACAGGTGGTACAGCCAACACTCCCCACCAGCACTAACTGCAGGTAACTCATTTGTAAAAGCATCATTCTCACTACATGGTATCACCTGTAGCAGTTACAAGCAATGTGGAAAGTCAGCCTTCGGCTTTTGGAGTGGCAACTTGCAACACTGTTCACATCCTCCAAGAAAACTGTTACCCCAGAACAGAGGATTCACTTTAAAGGCATGCAGGGAGACATTTTGGAGCTGCATTAGCAGAAAAACAAAACGAGAAGCTCATCAAAGAGACAGCACAGACTGACTGCAGTGGTCCATCAAAAACTTCTGTGCGGTAAGATACGGAAGAGGAGAGCTGTGCTTCAGATACCTGCATTGCATGTAGACAACACAGGACTCACTGGCAACAAGGATGTTTTAAACTTCCTTTGTATGTGCTGAGGAATGTCAGGCCTCATCCTGGGAGTCAAACCTTAGCATCAGATTTAAGCACGACACAAAAACACGTACAGAACACTTTCACACCCTCCCCCTTCCTGGTGTGGGCTGCCCCAAGGCAGGCAGGAAGCAGGGCCACAGCTGTACCCAGACCAGCCACATCAAAAAGCAGACAGGAACCTCCAACACCAGCAAGGGACTGTGGAGCAGAACTGCTGGCTGACTCCATGCTCTACTAATTTGAGGGGTAGGAAGGTCAGTACAGTACAGTCCCCACACTTCAGAACCTTCTCACTCTTTGCTCCCTAAATACATTGAAAAGGGGGACAGATGTCCTCTGCCTCACTGCTCAAGATAAAAGCTTCTGGAAGATGTGGGCAGGGGGTGTCTTGTGTGGCAAACCAGGCTCCAGCACCACTGCTTTGCACACATCATCCTACACAGTGCATCCTGATGTCCTGCTGCAGTGGAGTGAGAAGCAACATGCTTGCTTCGTTTGCCTTTTTAAAAAAGAGCTGCAAAATTTTCCCAGGAAAAGTGACATTAAGAGCATCATATTTAAGGTACTTGATCCAGAAAATGGTAATGTCAAAGTCATTTGCATGATCTTCATTCTCTTCCTTTGCTGATACACGTTATGACCACAACTAACAACGTCCCATTTTCCTGCAGGATATGCCTGGTCCTGCACTTGGGGTAGCAGAACTGAAGGGAAATGCTGGGTGATGGCCAGGGAAACAGGACACCTTGCTTTATGGAAGTCTGAAAGGCTGAGAGCACTGTGCTACCAACCAGAGCCCTCAGCTTCCTGGCCTTGTCCAAAGCTGAAGTCTTCATGAAGCACTTGTAGACAAACCAGGCAAGTGGCTGCCCTAAGAGGAAGAGCAGTTATCTCCCTCATGAAGCCCTAAACCAGGACCTATGCTCTAGTCTCAGCTTTGTTAAGGCTAAGGGACTTGCCCAAAGTCACACAGGAAATCTCTGTGGCTCAGTTCTGCATCAAAGGGTGATAAAATTTCCTGACCTCTGTGGAGGATGGTACAAGATGTTCAGGTAGTACAACACCAAAGCAGGGGAAGTACTTGCTATGCGCTGGCTTGAGCTCCGTAAGGACGGGCTGCTTCAAAGAGCAAAGGCCAGGAAGACACACCAGTGACTACCCATGAAGCTGAGATATCAAGACAGTGACTCTTGCTAAAACTCACTCTAACACCTAACATAAACTGTACTCTCAAAAAATGTTAAAGAGAAAGGAACAATTGTGCTAAACATCTGCATCCATTGCCCAACCACGGTACTTCCCTTTGACCCATCCCTGCATCACACAAAAACCTGAAGACTTTTGGTTGCATTTCTTATCTCACAGAATCCAAATTTTTACCCAGTTAGGAGGAACAGAGACACCCAGCCCCTCTGCTAAGGCTCCCCTGTAGATACATGCAATTATGTTTGCAATTAAGTTTTGAGTCTAGTTACAGGAAACCAGAGGCACTTTCCACAGATCAGAGTGATGTTATTGCCACACTTCACAGGTTTTCATAATGTACACAACGTTGTGCTCTGAAACTCCCTTCTCACTGACCCACTTTCCACTGAGGAGAAAGTTCATCTTTATTTATCTGGACCTTCTGCTTTTCCTTGCTTGCTCACAGGAATGCTGTCTGCATGTTAATGCAAGCGGGGAGAGCCAGGGGAACCAGTGGCAACACCAACCACTTCATATCTGGGACAATCCAGTCTCCTGCTTGCAGGGCATTAAGGCAACACACTCAGGCCCCAAGGAGAAGGAGCACCCAGCTGCCCTCAGATGACTCTTGCCAGCTGACTCACCGTCCAAGGCTGACAGGCTCCCTAGACGTGACAGAGTTCAGCTGCCACAGGCAGAGCAGCATTGCTCCAGGGGAGGCTCTCTGGCCTGGGAAGAGGCAAGGAGCAGGGTTTCTGATGACTTTCCCTGCAGCCTCCACTCAGCCTCGTGGTGCCTTTCTATGTGGGACAAGACCTAGGATTTCAATAAACCACAGCAGTCCCAAAAAGGCCATCAAGGGCTCCAGAGCAGCATGCACAAGTGCACGGTTTCCCCAGGCTGGCCACAAGGCATCTTGCTGTAAAATCCAGCTCTGCATTTGCCACTTATGACCACTGTCGCACAGCAAAAACTTCTGCCTGCATCTGCTTTAAAAAAGACAAAACACCAAACCACAGAAAGCATCCAAAGGAGGGGGAGCATACCAGAGGAACCTGGCTTGGCACGTGAACCTCACCACTCTGCCCTGACGTCAGGAGCAGCCACAGAGGTTCTCCCAAACAGCTCACCTGGCCACCTCCCTGCCCACAGCCAAAGCTGGGGCTTGTGTGCCTCCTCCCAGAGGCAGATGGAAGATCATCACCTTTCTCAGGAGCGCTGGGTGGACAAACCATGGCAAGTTCTTTAGGAAACTAAGGCAGATCCCAAGGAAGCAGGCACAGTGAGAGAGTGGGAATAGCAGCAGAGACAGCCAGACACGCTATCCGAGTGGATCTACTGAGTGCCTTAAGGCTACAGCCCTGCAGAGATGCATGTCCTGGAAAGCTGCTCTTCTCAGTGGCTGCAGGGGCACACTAAGCTCAGAATCCCCTGCACACTGTGGATGAATGTGTGCCCAAATTCTTAGGACACCCATGGTCAGACACTGGCTCCCACGTGCTCTTGGGGAACAAGTGACAAGTGTTGCTGGTCCAACAAGTGACAGCCGCAAGTGTCAGCCAAGGCAGAACCAAACATACTGCAACTCTAACCTTTCATCTCTGTCTTAACTCCCCTGCCTGCCCTGAGATCACCAACACAGAGTGCTGCTAGGACAGTTAGCACAGCCTGCTGTGAGCTGTTGCTTCAGTGTCAAACACGGTGAGACGTGCCCTGCAGTGTACAACCCGTGCACAGCCATCCCAAACTACAACCTCCCAGTGCTGCACAAAGCTCCCCACAGCCCAGCCCCAGCAGGGTCAACACACCAGCACACAGGTCACCAACACTGCCAAACTTTGGTAGCTCTCCTTAAGCCCTCTCAAGTTTCCAGTGTTTGTAGTCTGGCTGTGATGAAATTGTTTCCCACATCAGATCCTCTAAAGGACTGAATATAAAATATTGGTGCTTTTTTAACCGCTGAGCATCCCACAGCCTGGCTCTGAAAAGGCCACATGCCACTGTCTAGAGATTAACAGAAGGATTCCCCCCTCCAGGCTTCACATTCCTGTTGAAATGGCAGTCCCTGGGCTGTTTTAGACAGGCATTGCCAGATAGGATTTGCCAAACACAGGCAGAACATGCAACGCTGTTCAAATGTCAGGACTCAGAGCTCTCCCCCACCAGAGGAATTCTCAGCCCTGAGCTACGCTGGACAAGGAGGGGTGGAGACATCAAAACATCACTACAGCACGCAAGACACCAAATCCATTTCCAAACACACCATCCCAATGTCCTTAAGGAGAAAACAGGAGTTTTGGGCTGAAGAAAGAGATCCAACAGTTCTTTGGACCCAGCTCCTCTCTCTCTTGCTCCCAGCCACCACAAGCCTCTACATCATCAACAGGATACTCACCTTGAGGATCTTCACGACGACCCTCTCGTTGTTGGTGATGTTGATAGCTTCAAAAACCTCGCTGTACTTCCCTCGACCGAGCTTTCGAACCAGCTGGTAGTCGTCCTGGTTGCTGCGGGCACCAAGAGGAGAGAGGCGGTGGTGGGGGAAGAGTGGATAACGAACAGGGCAGCAGGCCGGGGAGAGGGGTCCCCTCCCAGCCTCGCCCCCTCCGCAGCCCCCGGGACAGCCCAGCACGGGAGCGGGGGATCAGGAAACCCTCCCCACGGGTTGAGGCCCTCCCGCGCCAGGGAGGGCGGGTCCCCGCACGGCGCTTTACCCCCAGCTCGGGACGTGCGCCTCGTAGTCCCAGTACTCGCGGCTCCTCAGGCTGTTCACCTCCGCGTACACCCGCGCCCGGCTGCCGGCGGCCGGGCCGGGCATGGCGGCGCCGGGCGGCGGCTGCAGCAGGAGGAGGAGGAGGGCGCGGGGCCGGCGCGGGAGGCCGGCGAGGCGGGGCGCGGCGCGCAGGAGGGCGGCGGCGGCGGGCGGCAGGGCCAGGCCGGAGCGGGGCCGGGGCGGGGCGGGGCCGGCCCGGGGGCGGCGGGCGCGGGGCCCGCGGAGCTGCCGAGGCCCGGGCCCGGTGCCGGCGGCTGCAGGCGGGGCCGCCCCGAGCGCCGCGCAGCCAACCCGGAAACGGCGCCGCCGCCGCCGCACCCGCCCAGCGCCGCGCAGCGCCCCCCGGCGGCGTGGAGGTCCGGCCTCTCGGCTGCTCCCGCCATCGCGCCCGCCCCTCTGGCGCCGGGTCCCGCCACGCGAACCTCTCGTCGCCTGTCACCTGTCCCGTGTCACCGCGCCGCCACAGCCTGACACCCCTCTGCAGCCGTGTCACCCGCCCAGCCTCCTCCTGCCTGCACCATCGCGGCCGGTCACACGCCCGCCACTCCCGCGCCACTCCCGCGCCACTCCCTCACACCGCTGCGGACCCTCTCACCTCTGCCACCTCAGCCTGGTCACAGCCCTGTCACACTGTCACTCCATCGCCACCTCCAGTAACACTCCCTCGTTATTCCTGTCACCCCACCACATCTCGCCAGCCCCAAGGTGAGACCTGGAGACAAAAGGCTCCGTGTTCCTCAGGAGGAGCTCCCAGAGCCATGGCTGGCTGAGCTGAGGCACCTCCGGAGGTCACCGGGCCCAAGCCCTGCTCCAGCAGGGTCACCCAGGGCTGGCTCGTGTCCAGAGAGCTGCTGGACATTTCTAAGGATGGAGCCTCCACAACCTCCCCGGCCAGCTGTGCCAGTGCTTGGTCCTACTCGCAGTGAAAAAGTGTTCCCTGAAGTTCAGAGGGACCCTCCTGTGTTCCAGCGTGTGCCTCTGGTGCTGGCACTGGGCACCATTGGGAAGGGCCTGGCTCCCTCTGCTTGGCGCCTTCTCTCCAGTCCCTTGTTCACCTTTGTGTCCCTGCACTGGCCTCTCCCCGTTGTGTCCCTATCTCCCTGGCACTGAGCAGCCCAGCACTGGACACAAGGCTCTAGGGGTGACCCACCGTGGCTGAGCACAGGGGAAGCATCTCCTCTCTTCACCTCCTGGCAATGTTTTGACTAAGACAACCCAGGAGACCCTTTTAATCTTCTCTGTGGCTTATGTTCAGTGTGGTGCCTGCTAAGATCCCCAGATCCTTTCCAGAAAAGCTACTTCCCAACAGAACTGGATGTGGTTTTGACCCCTGAGATACTGTGCTAGTGACTGGCCTCCAGAAGGAGTTTGTGCTGCTAATCACCCCATTCTGGGCCAGTTTTCAATCGCCAAGTCCCGGGGGAGCTGCCAACCCCAGTTCTTCCTCAAGCCCCTCTGGGCTGGGTGCAGCCTGGCCTCAGCACCAGCCACCAGCCTGAGGTGACAGAGCAGAGCTTGGGACATGGGGCTGCTTATGGCTGGCCCCAAAACATCAGCTTAGGCTCAGGTGGAAATCAGCCTTGACTCCAAAGTATCCATTAAAAGATAAGCATGTGGATTCAACCAGACGTTGCAAAACCCAGTGAGTTTTCCGTGATGAAAAAACCCAAGAGGACTTTATCATTTCATACTTTGAATCCTGACTGACTTGAACGAACTTTGGAAAACAAGGAGGATGCTTTCATGATGCTTGCTCTTCCAGGGCACTCAGCCCTGGAGAGAAAAGGCAGGGGTGACACCCACTCCTGCTAAACCTGTCTTAACAAAGCAAGAGGAAGATCAGCTGTCCTTTGGGAAGGCTGCCCCATCCTGAGCCCAGCTTACTGGCCCTTCCTACCACAACTGCAGAGTGAAGACAAACATCATCTCCTAGGATCTGGAGGAGATGTAGAAATGCATGAGCAAAGCAGTCAGGCCCTGCATAAAGTGGAGTTCATGGCAGAAATGCAAAGGCCAATGCCTGAGTCACTGGTTGAAGCTGTGCTGTGACACTGGGATGTGCAGGTGGCTGTTTTGCAGAGTGAGGTGGCTGGAGCTGCTCTGCTACACAGCTGAGATGTTCTCTCACAGCAAATTCTGCATGGGACCACAGCAAAATCCCTTGTTGAAAGAGAACTTGCCTTCCGGAAGGTGCTACTATTTGGGCAGAGATCCTCAAGGGCAGAGTTGGTAATTTTAAAATTTTTTTCTGATAGATAATTTTCCTGGTAGAGTACACTGGATTATCAGCAATTTCATCATTGGTGACATCTTCCTTGATGCTTTCCAGAGGGACACAGGCAGGCTATTGAACTGGTTTGCCAGGCTGATTCCTGGCAGGAAAGCTGGCCGGTGTGCTGCCAGCTCCTCCAGCTGGCGCCTGGGCTGCCCAGCTCTGGGCACCACGGCTGCCTGCTGCCTTCTAATGCTGCCTGGCACTGCCACAGCAAAATGCCCTGTTTGCAGTTATGGGAAATTTGCCAAGCCTTACCTACTTTCACTAAAATTCTAGAGAGCTGTTCTTGTTGTTGTTGTTGTTGTTGTTGTTGTTGTTGTTATTATTATTATTATTATTATTATTATTATTATTATTATTATTATTATTAATTTTCAAACCTGGCCATAAAAGGCCAGCTGTCTCCCAGAGCAAAGTCAAGGAAAATATTTGTACAGCCATTAAAACATCAACTTGTCTGAAGACATCATCTCTGGAGTCTGGTGTTTAGCAAGGGAAAAATCTGGCAGAAAAGTGCTGGGTCTCCTGCTGACCTTTGAAAAGCTTTGTGTGACTGGACGGAGGTATAAACACCTTAACAATCTGCACCCCACATTTCTGCATCTGCAAAACCTCTTGGCTGTCCAGTGATGACATCCTTGCTCACCACCCCATCATGGCTCTGCTGGGTCACTCAGCTCCTCTACCCAACCCACTGAAACATGGCCTGTCTCAGGTTGAGGCACAACAGCCATGGACTGGTGTAGAGACCTGGTGTTAGAGTTATCTTTGCAGTCTTAATCAGCCAACACACACAAGCACTGCTTTGAAGACAGCTTTTAATTCATGGTCCCATGTTCAGCTTTTTCATGGGATCCCCATCCCACCTTGCATGCAAAGATGAACTCCAGGCTATGCCCCATACATGCTGTTCCCTCCTCTTCATCCCAAAACAGTCAATATCTGGTATTGAGTTCTGTATGTGGTGAAGATCCCTTAATGAAGGATGTTCATCCCTGCATCCAACAAGCCAGGAAGCAATTTTCCTCCCATGGACTAGATGTGATTATGACTCAAGATGCATTTTGAAGATAAGTTTTGACATGTTCTAACCAGAAATGGGACTGCCTTTGCCACAACATTGATTTTTCTCATGTATATATGATTAGATTGACTTGATCCCAAGAAAGCTGTGGCCACATCATCAGCTTTTGGGGGAGACATACACATTTAAACAGACCTGCTACCCACTGCCATTGGCCCTGAGCATCCCGCATGGAGAAGTCAGAGCGCATTGCTGTGCCATGGTCTGGATCCAGCAACAGGGATACTTACAAATGATTCTCCACACCCTCACAAAGCTCCTAAAACTAGGCATGCCTGTAGGGACAGCTGCCTTCAGGACTGGTGCTACTGTTCCCCCAGTTTTACAGCCAGACTGTGGCAAAGCAGAGTCTGTAAGAGGAAGATTGCAGTGTCATGGACAGAGAAACACCCACCGAGGTGCGGATGTACCTCAGATGTGAGCAGGGGGCCACTGTTTGCTGCAGTCCTCTGGAGCCTTGGCCACCCAGCCATTGGACTGGGTCCTGCCTGGCACAGCTGGTGCCAAGGAGCCCAGAGGCAGTGCCTAATCAGGAGCTGCTGGGAGCTGGTGCTGCAGGAGCAGGAGCGATGTGCACCCCAGGAGGCCCCTGGGAGGGCTGTCCCTTTGCCATCACACCCCCTGCCGCTGCAGCCAGTCCTCCACACATACATTTGTACTGTACCTGATCAGTTTCCAGCTCTGCATTTGTACCTCTAGCAGAGCAGTTCACCTTGGAGACCAGGTGCTGGTGGAACCATGAGCAGCCCGTGTCCTTGACCCACGGGCCATGGGTTCCCCCAGCTTTGCAGCTCTCTGAGGAGGTCTGCCCTGCCAAAGAAGCACGACCCCCATGGCAGCTCTCACAGGCAGCATGGAATTCCTTTCTGAGACCAGCACAAACATCTTCCTTTGTCCAAAGGCCCGGCTGCCTCCTTGCCAATGCTGCTGGGAGACAGGCACTTCTCACAAGGAACTGTAGCCTCCCAGCAGCCTGGCCGTAACCTCGGAAATAATGAGTTTTCGGCTCCGTGGAGAACCAAGCCAGCCTGACTCTGCGTGGAGACAAAGCCTGAAGCCTGCTGCCAGTTCTGCCCACAGCAAGATGAACACGGCTCTTCTGTGAGCTCACACAAAGCCTCCCTTGTGCAGGAAGGGATCCAGCCAAACAAATGATCTCCTTGGCTGCATGTCTCCTGGTGCTCCATCATTTTTACTATTTGCTGGATTGTTCCCACAACCAAGGAAAATTTAGCAAGTAAAAGCATCTGATAAAAATCTATCAACCACAGTAAAGCACCAACCCAGCCAAACCAGTCTGCACAGCGCAACCCTCACAGCCTTCAGGACACGTCCATTCAATTTACCACCCAGAAAAACAAATGCTGTGTGGTACTTGCAACATCACCAGTGTGGAATCTTTGAGTACAGCTTGTGTTACCAAAGTGCAGTGAGATGTTTGAAGGTCGCTTCCTTCCCCAAGCCAGGTTCCCTGTTGTGCAAAGACAAGTTCTTATGTCATTTCCCTGGCATTTTGTGCTTCTCCTCTTGTGTTTCCGGACCACGCTGCTCCCCTTGCTGCTGGCCTTAGCAGTCAGGTCCTGACTCCTGGTGACAGCCCTCCTGGCCAGGTGCCTGGCAGGAATGATGCACCTTGTCTTCGCTGAGGAACTCTGAAAGAAAGCAGCTTTTGGCCACTGGTGCCTTCAAGTCTCACAGTATTACTCACAGATGGTTCAAATCTTGCCTTGGAGACAAATCTCAAGACAAGTTTTGACTCCAAGACAAAATTTGAACCACCTGTGAGTAATCCTGGAAGATTTCCAGTGCCGTGATGGATGGTGTTGGTTCTGTGCTGGAGGCAGCAGCTGGAACAGAGACTCCCATGGCAAAGGCATGCACAGCCTGGGTAGGTCAGGTACCAGCAGAATGAGGCCACCAGTGTGTTTGTCTTGGTTGAGTTCCTTTCAGCAGATGTTGAGCACATATGAGCAAACCCATCTAGCACCCAGAGGTGTTGGTGTCTGCCATCCTCAGTGAAGGTGGCCTGGGACTGTGTGGTCAGCGGGGAATTACTCCAGGCAGGCAGAGTGATTGCACAGGAGATCTGCTGTACAGCTTACTTAGCCAGCTCCTGGAATACACCTCTGGATGGGAGCCTTGCTTTTTTATCAGAGCACATATGGAGGCTCTCCAGGGTGTTGTTCCCTGGTGTGACCCACGGTGCTCCAATGCATGACTGGTGGCAGCTCAGTGGAGTCAATTGTCTGGAGTTTGCATGGAGTGTCCTGGTCATGAAGAGGGCACCAAGAGACAATTTGTGAAGTGACTCAGTACCTTTTGCAGGATACTGGAATTAGTGGACCATTAAAATTCCTTTTGGCCCAGTCCCACATGAAATTCCTCCTTTCCAATAACAAGAGGATATCAAATCAAAAGAGAGAAGGTATTAAGAAAGCCAAGGCAGAAGAGGAAGTGTCTGAGGAGGCCTTTGTCCACTGTCATAACAATGGTACAAAGAGCTGATCCAGGACAAACATATCTTCACTATGGACAGACAACAACCTGAAATTCTTCATTTTTCTCTCTGTAACCAGATGGAAGTTTTACAGTCTCTGTAGACTCCCCCATATTAAGGAGAAGAGTATTTCAAACCTGGGGTTGTGTTGCTATGTTTTGTGTAGGAAAGAAGGCAGAAAGTAGAGGGCAACTAGTTTCTGGGCAGGACAAACAGTCTCCAAGCCCAGTCCCTCTAGCAGTGGATAATGCAGCAGTCCTGAAAGTAGAGCAGCACAGTTAGAGGGGGGCCCAGGACCAGGCTGATCCTACAGCCATGAATAAGTAATTTCCAGATCCAGGACATTAGGATCTGTCAGGAAAAGCAAACAGTAGTTAAAAGCAGAAGTCTGGTCATTTGGTAAAACCATTCTCTGAGGGATGTTCATGCCCTTAACTGGAGGACAGATCCATACTGAATTAGCTTTTCTATTATAAGGATGATGACTCAATTTATTTCTACAGGGTGCCCTTGCCAAAGGGCTCTGTGTCTGTGTAGTTCATAATAAAACAATTAAAAACCCCATTAATGCTAAAATCTTACCAGGCTAACACAGAAAGGGTCTTTCCCTTCCTACAGAACCAAGAGCTGCCAGACTTACAGGTCTCATGGGAATGGAAAGAATTTGGAATTATTTTTAAAGGCTGGAGAAGGCTAGATGGGAAGGATTGCAGGAGGCCACAAGTTTTGCACTAAGAAATCATTGCTGTTTGACAGATGTTACAGTGAGGAAATCTGTGTGACCATGTCTTGTATTGGCTCTGTACAATAGCAGGTGAGGTGTAGTTGAGGAAGCATGAAGGATCCAATATTAGTGGGAATTCACTGACTTCATTTTGGAGGGAAACTTAAGTTAAAACTAATCTGAAAAAGGGAAGGAAAGCCTTGAGATTCACAGCTTCTGCCAGGCCACCAGTCTATGGCACTGTTTCCACTAAGTGGAGCAAAACTGAGTTGGCCAGCCAGTACACCTGTCCAAGTAAAAATTTTCCAGTTCTGTACAATTTTTGATGGTCTAAGTCCAAGTCCACTTTAGTCTAAGCAGTGAGAATCAGGATTATAGAGAAAGAAGCCTGCTTAACACTCCATTCCTGCCTTGGAATGGGGTACCACTGGCTTCCCTAGGCTTCCCCAGAGCAATAGCTGGAAGTCGCAAAGCAATGTTCTTGGTATAAGTGACAGTATAATCTGTGCTACAAATTCTTCTGCCACAGAAGGAGGAGATGCCATGCAGACCAATGGCTCTTCCAGTTTCTGCCTTTATTCCTGCCTACATCCACCTATCCAACTCATTAGTGTGAGGAAATGAAAGTTCCCTACATTTTCTTGTGTGACCTATCCCTAATCCCTGTGGAACTGGGCTGTTCTAACAGCTGAAAAGCTGTAGGATGCCCAAAGACTCATGGAGCACCCAATGATTAATGAAACAGATTGCATGGCAGAACAGGGTCAGACTTAATGGTCTGTGACAGAAAGCTGGTCAGGGCCAAAATGCCAATGTCCCAAATGCCAAAATGTCCCAAAAGGGGACAGACACTTTCATGGACATCTCTGCCTGTCGGGTACTGGATCCTTTGCAGTGGGAGGCAGAGCCTGGCACAGACACATTTGTTGAATTGCAACAGTGCCACTTTCCTGCAGGCATGCTTACCTTTAACTGACTCTTTTTCCCTGACATTGTGTCCTAGGTCCTGGGAAACTAAAAATTTTCTTCAGAGGGCAGCTAAAGGCCTCACCTTTAACCATTGAATCTTCTAGCTTAATCCAAAGTTTACTCTGAACCCAAGTTAGCAGGTTGTCAGCATAGGTGGAAGATCAGGAACTGCAAGCAAGCAAGCTACTGGGGACCTGGCCCCTCAGCAGTGCCAGTACAAGCATGCTGGAGTGTAATCTCATCAGTCTGTGAAGTTCAAGTGTTATTTTGCAGTGTGATTCCCCTCACTAGAATTTACATCAATATGTAAAACCATTTGCTAGCTCACTTCCACCCCAAACCTCATTCCTTTGGTCTAGATGTGGTTGCAGCTAAAGGCAAGTTTGGGGTCTGCAGGCAACTAAAGCCAAGCACACAGTCTGATCTGCTGCACATAAAACTGGCATTTCCATGTGTGAGAGGCTGTGGCTATGACCAGGACAGCTGTTCCTGTGACCTGCTTTGCAGGAACACACAGGGAGGGGGAATGCAGCCAGCCGGGGCTGCCACTTGCCATAACCATGGTGCAGGAAGGGCTTGTGGATGTGCTTGTTTACAGAGCACAGAAAAATGGGAAAAAATTTGATAGACACTATTAGTCACTAGTATCAAGATTAATCACACAGAGCAGGAAAATGTGGTTTGTATGAGTCAGTCCCAAAATGCCAAGGAGCTGCTGGAGGAGCTGCTCCAGGTGCGCACACACCTGAGTGAGGGGAGCATCTCATGGAACAGCTGAAGCTTCTGCTGGAAATGTGGTTGGTTTCCAAGACCTCAGCACTGAGTGATGGATCTTGGCAGGAGGCTGCCCTGAGCTGCTAAAACAAAGTCTAAACCTTCACACGCTGCCCAGCCCTGTGTGCTTTGATACAGGATCTCTTTAAGCCCCTCCTTGGCATATTTTACTGTGCACACATCAGAAATCTAGTGACATAGGAGGAGGAGAACTTAAAAAATGATCTTAAGAGATGGAGAAGAATGATGTCAGCAGGGTGAATGCACACAGAGACAGGGACTCGGGAAGAAGAGCAAGGCTTGCGTCTCAGGAGACTGTGAGGTTATAAAAGCTCAGGGGTTCCTTTGTTGCAGCTCCTCCTTGGAGGAATAAACAGCTTAATGGAAGCAGACATATAAGACTCTGAGATGGGTTAAACTGGGAAGGAAACCTGGTCTGGCTGCATGGTTAGGGAGTCCAGTGGGACACCCTGGAGCTCACTGGATCCACCCCCTGTGAAGGGGCTTCTGTCCTTATTGTATTTGCAGGGAATGCCCCGATGAAGGCAGGAATGATGAACCTGACTCCATGTTCTCAGCAGGCTAATTTATTACTTTATAATACTATATTATATTAAAGAATACTAAGCTAAACTATACTAACGAATACAGAAAGGATACTTACTCAGTGCTAAAAAGCTAATAATGAAAACTCATGACTCTTTCCAGAGTCTTAACACAGCTTGGCCCTGATTGGCCAAAGAGTGAAAACAACTCACAGCAGAATCCAACAGAACAATCACCTGTGGGTAAACAATCTCCAAACACATTCCACATGAGCAAAACACAGGAGAAGCAACTGAGATAAGAATTGTTTTCCATTTCTCTGAGGCTTCTCAGCTTCCTAGGAGAAAAATCCCGGGTGAAGGAATTTTTCAGAGAATGTGAATGCCACCTGTGCCAGCAGTGGAATTCTGGCCCTGGGAGTGTGACTTCCAGAGAGTCACGTGAATGGTCAGGCTGGGAAGTTTCCTTAACCTGAGGGCACTGAAAACACGCAGCTTGCGTCTGCTTTTTGTGAGTGCTCGGTACTTATTGGATGCCATGAATATATCTGAGGACCTTTATTTGTCTTCTGATTTATTGGCCTTAGGAGTTTGACTTCATGAACTACTTTTTTAAACTAGGCAAAAGCTCTTATCACCGAGAGATTGACACGAGGGTGCTCCACAAAATGCTTGTGACTTTGTAAGGGCTGAGTCACCGTCACAGATGCTGCCAGTCCTGACCTCTTCACTGTAAAGTCTTGGTATTTACACTGCTGCCTTTTCAACACTCTTCAAGCAGTAAAATGGCAGCAATCCTGACCTCTGAACCCACTCCCTGGCTGGCACTGGGTGACAGGTGACTGAATCTCTCTCCTGGAGGCTTTTTGGGCTAAAACACTTCACCATTTTTTATTTTCTGAAACTGCATGTGGTGATGAGCAGCCTCCCAGAGGCGCTGATGGAAAGAAACATATTCTGGCTATTTATGAATGTAAAAAAGATCCAGTTTCTAGATGAAGTACTAAGCAGTGAGTGGGATTCTGCTTCCTTCCTCGGCATCGCCTGGAGATGCTCATAGTCTGGGGTTCCTGCACCTCCCCAAGATTTTGAGGTGAAGGAGCAGAGATGGTGATGTAAGATGTATTCTCTGATGGGGAATGCTAACTCTGGCCCTCAGTTTCCTGCAGCTGGACTCTCCTCTTTGACCCCTCCTTAGAGAAGGGCTGGGTTCTGGATTACTGGGCCTACTGTGCTATTTCTGAAGAGCTTGTTGCCAACAGCATGAACCACGTGCTTACAGGAACTTTGACACTTTTAAATTAACATATTTAATTTTTGTCAGCACCCTGCTGATGCTTTGAGATTATGCTAAAATGTAGACTGCTTCTTAATTACTTCAAATGCCAAGGTTTAATTACAATGCTTCTGAGTTAAATTTCAAGGCAGCCAAACTTTCAGAGCAGGAGACAGACAGCCATTCCCATAGCAAGTTCATCTTTCAAAAAAGATGAAGATGGTTAATGTTACTGATTTCCCAGCACCAGTATTTCCTCTTTCAAACCCAGAGCGTGTTAACTGGAGCATTCAGTGCCTGTCTGACCATCTCTGGGTTGGGGTATTCCATCTGGACCAGAGCTGCAAGAGCAGTCTGCATTCCTGCAAGAGGAAGAGTTAAACCAGGCTTCATCAGACAGCTCCAGAGAAAACACACACCCATCCTACTGGATGGGCATCCTTCCCCATGGGCAAGGTGAAGGTGCATTAAGAAACAAATTGCACGTGGGCTGGTTTTTACAGCACAGCTGAAACCCTTCTGTGAGCAGCTGGACCCTTGAATCCAGAAATGTAGGCAACAATTGCTGTTTGCTGTGAGCCATTTCTGTAGCAGCATCCTATTTTATTTTCCAGATACAGAGTTTAGAGACCATGACCTCAAACACAACAGCTGCAGCATTGGTGTGGTAAATCAACTAATTTAAGGATAAGTATTTTTTTGGCCCTTGACAGACAAGAAGGTGTATCAGGCTTCGTTCTAAAATATGTCTGAAGTCATGGGCACAAAGAGAAAGCCTCCAAAAACATCTGCTTTAGATTTTGGCAAAATCAGGTGCTGGAAAATATTCTGGAAATTATCTGCCAGCTGTAGGTATTTCCCAGGAGGAGAAAAGGAGACGTCTCTCTGCAGCCTCCACACCTGGCTGACGCACACCTGAGCTGTGACACACACCCAGTGCTGCTGCTGTGGGGCTGGAGGAGTCTGAGCCTGTCACTCCAACAGCTCCAGGGCCAGTTTCCCTTTCACAGCTGTGGCAGCCAGGGAGAACAGGAATGGTTGGTCAGGCAGAGTGACAAACATCTGCTAGATGAGAGCTACCAGCACTCGCTGCCTTGTCTCTGACTCTGCCAGAATAATAAAGTTTCATCTTCATTTCAATGCTTTCAGCAGTGAAAGAGGATGAAGCATCCAAAGAAAACATCTTCTGATTATACTCTGGGGACTGTAATCTTGCAGTTCTCTTAGATGCTGTGTCTGTGTCAGAAGCTTACAATTAATTCATACTGTCTTAAAAATTAACAGTCAGGATTTAAAAGACTGTGGAATGTTTTTGTATTGCCATATTTGCTGATTTCCTCAGAGCCCAAGGTCTGAAGCCACATTTCATCAGGAGAAAAAAAAATTAGTACTTTTTTAAAACTTGAAAATTGTTAAGAATTAGACATCATAATGATACTAATGTTAAAAAATAAATCTCAGACCTGCTGAAAAAACACAAAACCTATGACTTCTAAGACATCTTCATGACTTTTAGGAACCACGGCATTATTTTCTAAAATATCTTGTTGTCAAAGCTATGATTTAGCTCATAAAAATCTTTGTTGCTTAGGGATAATAACACATCCTGGGGTTAATGGATTCTGTAACCTCCCTAGTTTGGGTTATTTCTAAGAAGCAGGCACTGGCAGCCAGCTGGAGAGCACTTTATTAGCCAGCATCCCCAGAGAGCAGACACTGTGACACTTGAGATCTTCTTGGCTTAGAGGATATGGCAAGGACACAAAGCTCCTCACAGCACCTTGGAAAAGGGGAGAACAGCAAGGACACAGCCCAGAACGTGCTGTGCATCCCACTGCCAGGGCTGCCTTGGAGCAGGGATCCTGCCATCCCTGCCTGCCCTGTGCCACTGCCACCACAGCTGGGGAGCAGGGCAGGTCTGACCTGCACCCTGCCCTGCTGCAAGTGTAAATCATTGCTGGGTTTAGTATAAAACAATACTATAATATCTACATTAGGCATTAACAAATTTAAATGCATTTTCCACGTTTTAAAAAAGCCAGTGATGTTTGAAAACAAAAGGCTGTATTCTTGGCTAGTATGACATGACTTGAGAGATCATAATCAACTTTTTTAACATGAGATCTTACATAAATTCTCTCTCTCTATCAGATCTAACCCCATTCCTTTAAGGCATTGCAGATCCTGTTTCTCTTCTTGGTCAATACAAGTTGCTGTTCTCCTTGGAAGCCCACATTTGAACTTCTGGGCATTCAACATTTAACTTCTTAATTTTTTTCAATAGAATAATTAGTGATATATACTGTAAATAGATATTTAATGAAAATATAAATATATAAATCATGTCTATACATATATAGGTAATTAGTATTAACAGGTATTAAGAAGATTTTACTGGCTAAAGTATATAAGTATAATGAATTCATCTAGCCCTAAAGAAGATAAAAAATTGTCCACTTGAAAATGAAATATTTAAAAATCAAACAGACAAAATGAATTTCTGATAAAGTGTCTTCTCACTTAAAAAAAAAATTCAATTGATCAGACGTGTTCTGTCTCTGGGAAGAGACAGAAATGGGAAGTACAGCAACTTCTGAAAGCTTCTGGAAGACTTCAGCTCTAGTCAAGGAACCTCTAGTTGGACACACACATTTTTGTTTAGCTGTTGACTCCTTGTTATCTGCTAGTGATATCAAGATGTCCTTCACAACATCAATAACAATCCTAAATGTGAGAGACACCAGGGCTTTGAATTTTTTTTTTGTGAAACTCTTATCTTCTTTTTGTCAGACATGTATTATGCACAGAACCCGACTTGTTAAATTCTGTCATGCCAGAGATCTGTCAAATTAGACCTGTGCCAGTGTTCTAGTTTGAAAACTGATTTGCAGTTCTTAACAAACCCAAATCATGTTGTCTGACAGTCTAATTTCAAATGAAGCAGCAGCACACTTTTTGGAAGAGGTGGAAGGCACCTTACCCGAAAGACATTGGTCTCAGTAAAATTGCCAGTCTCCAAATCACAGGAGTTCTGCAATTGAAGCAGGAGGAAAAATGCCAATAAAAAAATGAGCCAGATGAAATGATGTGTCATTTGCAGGAGAAGCAGGCAATAAAAATAATATTTCCCTGTTGGTTCAATTCCATTCCTTCAGCACAGTTTGAATATAATCTAATATAAATGTACCCTTTCCACAGCAACTGTTCTTATAGAGAGATTTAGCTCATCTTGGTTTCAAGTATCCATTTGCAGGTCAAGCACCACGAGAAGCTTTAAAATATGACATTAAAAAGACAACAAATAAAAATGTTTCAAATATAAGTAAGTTCACAGACCGAAGGAGGGCAGGGTACTATTGCAAAGCTATATGGGTTTATGCTGTGTAATGAGATAATTTTGGAATAGAGAGCATGAAAAACAGCCCTTAAGGAAACAAGGCTGAGACAGCTTTGGTCTGTGCTCTATTCCTCAGCCTCCTTCTCCAGGCATGGATGCAGGGGATGCCCTGTGGTGATGGCAAACGTGTGCAATTTGTTATTTTAAGAAAAGCCTTCATTAAGAGACAAGGGTGTCAGCAAACACATCTGCTCAGGACTTTTAGTTCACAAATTCTTGTTTATTAAACACAATGTTACCTTCCAGGAGTGATACCAACCTGAGCCTTGCCTGCACACAGCAGCTGTAACCTGTTAATTACCATGAACTACACCGATGTTACTCTCCAAGTATGAGGGCTTTTACACAAGACTAAAGATACTACTTATAGCTCAGTAGTGTGATAAAAGCAGGGGAATATGAGAAATAGTATATTTCTCAAATAAATAGTTTCACAGAAACAGAAAATAGAGGTGTGGAGCCCTTAGGCTTTAAACACAGGCTTTCAAGGAATTCCTTTTCAAGAAATTCCAATGCAGAGGTGTGTCATTCCCCTGACACACCTCTGGATCAGACAGGAATTGCCTGGGATATTTTGGGAATCATCTTTTGAGAGCCTGCCCATGCTCAGGCAGTGACCTGAGCTTGTCCACAGGACACCTTCTGCCCGGAGTCACAGAGCCAGGCAAGAGTGGCAATGAATCCCAGAATAATCTGGAGGTCACTGGGCTGGGTGTCCTATCCAAAGCAGGGCAGACTTGGAAAGCAGCACCAGTGTGAGCCAAGGGGTGACTTTAGCCTGAGCTCAGCTCTGTGCAATGCAGGATTAGCAGGAACTGCTGTGTCTGGAGCCTGGGGCATGGCTGGGGCAGGTGTGGCATTGTCTGCACCTCGCTGTGTGGATATCCCTGTTATCTCCTACTGAAAGCTATCACAGTTTTCTGCTCCCCGGCTAAGTAGGAAAGGATCTTAGCTTTGGCACTGAAAAAAAAAGCTGAGGGACAGCAAAGACAATTCTAACACAAGGTGCCTGTTCTAAGGTGCAAGAGTTTAATGCCATGAATGCCATATTAAACTACTAATGTCGAAAATTACTTTAGCAGCCAGCAATCCTGGAGCAAAAAAACAAACAAAGTAAAAGATGAAATTAAAAGGTTAAACAGCAAGGAATTGCAAGGAAGCAAACAAGGAGAGATACTGAAAACTTGGCATGATTAGAAGAGTGATAAACAGCAGCTAGTTTTTCCAGCAGAAACATTGGCACAGGAAAATCTTTCAGACAAGGGGAAAATGACACTGAAATCAGACTGCAACATTTGGAAGGGTGTTGCCCTTTGTGGGTCCAGTGCTGAAAATCTCCTGCAGAGTAAAGGAAGACACTGAGCTACAGCTAAGGAAAAGATCAGATAAATTGCAGACAGAAAATAGCCACCATAGCCTCATTGTAAAGTTGATAGTTCAAGAAAGCAACAAATGGAAAAAGCTGCTCCTCACAGCCCTCAGAAAAGAGAGTTTTAGACATCTTTCCTATCACAATTTACTCCAGAGAGTGCTGAGGCTTTGTGTTGGGGCAAGGAAAATAAGACACCAGGGTGCAAGGCCAGGATGCACTTTGCACTGTTGAAGTAAATGTGTGCTCGTGTGGATGCTGTAAGAGAAACACTGATGTCAAACAAGGTCCTCTCTTGTCTTGTGTGATAGCCTGAGGGACCACACACTGCTGGACACAGCAGCCAGCAGCACCTGGCTCAGCTGTCCTACATGGAAGCTCTGGAGTTTGTTGGCATTATCATTCCCTGGATGTGCACAGCCTGAAAGGCAGGCAGAGCAAAGGGACTCAGATGGATCCATGCTGGGAAAACAGAGGTATAATGAGAATCTCAGCTTTGCATCCTGTCTGCACGTTAGTGCATGGAACACAAATCAATCCTCATGTCTTGACAGCAGTAGTACAAGGTAGAGGGGAAAAGCCACCCTGGCAGCTGCATCCCCAAGATTAACAAGACTTGTTAATTGAAAATCTACAGCTGTCCACAGCAAACTTTCAGTGCTAGTTATTTGTGTCTTCACATCTTTGTGTAAATGCTGGAAGAGTCAGGACAAACGTGCAAGGGCGTTATCCAGGCCACCCATAAATTAGTCCTCCCTGTGATGAGTGTATTGTGTTGCAGTGGGGATAGCAGGTGATGGAGGCTTATCCAGGGAAGCTGCCACATTAAAAGTGGAGATTCTATCCCTGGAAGTGTTCAAGGCCAGGTTGGATGGGGCTCTGAGCAACCTGGTCTACAGGAAGGTGTCCCTGTCCACAGCAGGGCAATGGAACTAGAATGTCTTTAAGGTCCCTTCCAAAAAAACCATTCCAAGATTCTACAGTTCTCTGAAGTCAGTGTCTGGCAGCCCCACAGACCAATCCTAGAAGGCTTCAAAGCTAGTGCTTGAGCTGAATCCTAGCTATTAATAATCTTCCTCAAATGTCACGGAATTTAACAACCTGAAGGGTGTGCAAAGAGCTCTGTGCAACAAGCAGAGACAGCAGAACTGTGCTCAGTCCCTGCACACTTAAATAGAATGGAAAAGGTTCAGATACAGAAAAGAGCAATGAATGAATCACAGGACAGAAATTCCACTAAAGTCAACATGAATGTTGCAGCCCATTAATTTCAGTAGGAGGTTTGGGGATTAAATTGGTTGTTGAGTCTGGGCCCAAGTCCACTTAAAATAATATGAATTATTGGGAGGGCAATAACTTGCTCTAAAGGTCACCAGGGCTCTGAGGTGCAGCAGCAAAAGACCCCCTGCTCCTCTTGAGCAGCAGCTTTGCTCATGAATTCCATGTAATGATTGCAGACCCCCTGAGTGGGTCAGGGCCGGTGGATGGGGAGCTGGGGAGAGGCTTTGCACAGGAATATGAAGTGACTGAAGTGGCAGAATGAAACCAGGGGAGAAAAAACCACACATGGTTCCCTCAGATATGGTTCTTCCTGCACAAGTGTTTGGAAAAGGGACATGGCTGCTAAATAGTGCTGGAATTTTCATTCCAGCTCTAAAAAAAGTCTGTTTCTTGTTCTCAGCCCAGACTCTGTGTGTTCCTCTCTTCCTGGCTGTGTCACCACAAGTCACTGCATGGAGCTGGCTGTGAATGCAGAGCGTGTGCTCCAGCCAGCACAGGCTGTCAGTGCCCAGCTCACACACAGCCATTCACAGATCCTTCCTTAGGATCAACGGGATGCATGAAGTGCTGCTAAATCAGATACCACACTTCCATCCCCAAACCACTCAAGAGTTACGCTGCCAGGACACAACAGCCCAAAAATAAGCCAGGAAAGAGCTGGAAATGAAATATTCTCCAGGTAGCAGATTAAGTTCCAGGCAGGTTTAAAAAAATGCTGCAAAATACTCTTAGCCAAAAAAGCCTTTCTGCTGCAAAGTACAGACACTTCTTCAAGCCTCATAAAAACCGAGTATAAGAGCCTACACAAAATAATGATTCCCACAAGAGACACAGGTACTCCAGGCAATCCATTGGTTTTGATATTGGTATTTTTTGTGAAGGTGTTTCAGTAGCACCACCGTGAAGGGCAATGAATGGAAGCTGACAGCATTTAGAAGGGAACAGAATTCACATGCTTGCATTCCCTGACCTCCTTAGTTCTACAGTGCAAGGTGAACTCTGTAACAAACACATCAGAGCAGCTGTTCAACAAAAACCTTGTAGATTGACCTTACTGCTAATTTCAGATGTATTCTGTAAGAAAGAAACACTCTATCTCCAGGAAAAAAGAAATAAAACCGACTAGAATATCACCTCTAGCAACGACATGAAGTAGAATATGCTTAAGAAAAAACAAACTGGCACTATTTGCTTACATCTATTAGCTTTGCTGATTCATGTAAATTTGGTAAAATGCACTGAAAGGAAAAATAGAGAGGAATTAAGGTACACACAGTTTTGATTGGAAGGCCCTGCAAACTGACTCATTATTTTGAGCCTGCTCTGCTGAGAAAACACAGCTGCAGCCCCTGGTGCATGTAAGTCCGCACAGACTGATGAGATGCTGGCACTGGCAAAGAGAGGATGAGGATGGCTCTAAAGCCTTCAGCACTGAAGCCTTCCTGTTCAGGCAGGACAAAGGGCAGCAGGACAAAGTCCTCCAGTCTTTTCTATCCAAGACAGAAAGGCACAAAAAAGTTCTGTTGGGATGGCTTAACAGCCAAGAGCATCCACAGCAAATCCCCCAGTGTGAGCAGCTTGCAGAGAAGCTATTTTAAGTGCTTCAATACAGCAATGGCTTTAATACAACCATATCATACTGACTGGCATAAAAAATGTACTTTATGGCCCCCACTAATTTTGGAAAAAATAGAATTTTACTATTTTCAGCTGCCCACGTTGTTGGCAGAAAAATGGTTCTGGAGAAATTCTGCCAGAGGTCCTGCACAAAGCCGGTGACAGCTTCTTGGAGAGTGCCACAGGAAGCATGGAAAAGAATTATTTGTATTAATGCAGCTACAAAGCTTTTCTTCTGGGGATCCCAAAGTATCCTAAAAAGTGTCAGTCTTTCACAGAGAAGAGAAAACATCCAGAGATCATCTAATGGGCCATAAAATGAGACAGGCAGCACCCCTGATCCCAGTGTCCTCCCTTTCCTTTCTCTACACTGAGTAGGCACTGGCACCATCATCTGTGGGGCAGCCACTGTGTTCCAGGGAGATGAGGATAGGTACAGGCATGAAAAAGTGGGCAAGTCCTGCAGGACACCAGCATCAAGGTGTTACAGAGGAGGTTTGGAGAACTCAGTAATGAAGGTCAGCATAACTTTCCTCTAATGTCAGAGGCTAAGGACTGCATCCAGCAGCTCTTGCTATATGTGACAAGGGATTTTAACATTAAAAAAAACCAACACCTGTCAAAAAAAAAAAAAAAAACCAAAAACCAAAACCAAATCCCAGCATGAGATCAAAGAGAAATATCTGCAAAGAAAAGAAGACAAGACTTCAAAGCCCTTCATTGATTCTGTCACACTAAAGTCACCATGTCCTGAGGCACCTCTCTGCATCTCTATTTTGTGTTTAGATACCACAACCACCACAGTGTCTTCAAGTGTAATTAAGTGACACTGAAATTGCTTATGGTGCTGCCTTCCCATGAAGGTCTCAGAGGCTGGCACACAGCCCAGCACATTACTCACTCTAACACAAGATGTCAACATCTCAGAGCAAGGACTCCTCTCACTGTCAGCGTTTCAGAGCTCTCACCATGCACGTTCCTGTACTGGCAGTGGACCACGCTCAGTCTTGCCTGTCATGAGCTGCTAGACCAGAGGGATTAATCTGGGCTGGTTCACTGGCAGGAGCTGAAAGCCCCACATGCTTCATATCACGTCTGTGAAATCATGGGATCATAGAAGAGCCCTTTAAAAGGTTAATCTTTGACAACCAAATAGTAACTTTCATTCAAGTATCCTAAAGAAGAGGAGAGGGATTAGAAAAGGATGAGTAAAATTACCATGAGTAGTAAAATACCACTGTGTAATGTCTGAAATTGTCGTTATTTCACAGCAAAATCACATCTTTATTGAACACAAGGAGAGGAATGTCAGACAGCCCTGGTGATGGCTGCATTTCTAGCAGTGCTTGTACAGTCTGTAGGAGGTGTGTTTAGTCCTTCAGGGCCCAGCAGAGATAAGAAAATAATTCTTCAATCTCTGAAATAGCTCCCCACTTTTTGCCAAACGCAGAAGATGAATGCCTTTGTGAGAGGGCAGTGTTTGACACACAGTTGTAATGGCAGGATCCCAGGGAGCATTTGTCAACCTTGGTATGAATCTCTTGGCTCAACACAAGAACTGTTACCATCCAAGGAGAGTCTCTGAAGTGGACAGGGATAAGTGCAGTCTCATTTTCCTACTGCTTCTGGAGCCTTTTAATGATACAGTTGTGTTTGTCCTTGAGTTTCTTGGAAAATTCAAGTAGTAGCAAAGAGGGGGGTCTAGCAGGGAGTAGTATGAGTCTGGGAAGAAAGAAGGGGAATACCACATTGATTATTTTAAATGAAAGATCTAGTGCAAAACTGTTCTGCTCTGACATTCAACTTGTTCTGTGGAGCTCTGGGTGCTGTATCAGTGCATACCTGGTCATGGTTTCATTACTGTAGCTGGGAAAGAGATGGGAGTCACCATGCTGTTGAAACCCATGTAAATACACAAATCCTAAAGAACCTCAGGCTTTGTGAAGACCATTCCCAGGCCTGAGGATGGGGCATGTACATCCTCTTGTGTCTGCACAGATCAGCACATCACTGAATCCTTACCATAAACCAACTCCAAGTAAAAAGAAGAAGAGGGACTTTAAGTTTCCCTTCAGGACTAATAATGTGGCAGTAAAAAGAATGATGCCAAGCTCAGGACTGCAACATTGATGAGATAACACTGAAGGACACAGAGAAATTATCTACACTGTAATGGCACTGGGTGATTGCTGGTTTGTTGGGGCCACTGAGAATATTCTTGATATTAAAGGCTGGGGGAAATGAAAGATTTGTTCTCCATTTTTGCATATCCTAAATAACAAAGTGCTCATCAGATTTACAGCCTTGGTCTAAGGACAAAGCTGAAAGAGCCTCCTAAGCCCCAGCTGCACTTGACAGCAGATAAAATCCTCTGGATCCATCCCCTGGGCTGAGTGCTGCCCTGGCAGGGCCAGCACAGACCCTCGTGCCCAGTGCAGGGCTGCAGCACCCAGAGCCTTGTGCTGAAAGCTGATATGCTCTTTGCTCAGAGAAACTGAGCAGACACAGAGCTCTGCTCTCATCCACGAGAGGACCCATCAAAGGTAAACACACCCTCTGAGCAGGGCCTTATCTGTGGCCAGCAGATCAAAGAGCACTCCTGCACTGCTGCACAGCGTGCAGCCACCAGCACCAGTGCTCTGCCCAGCAGCCTGCCTGCCTTGATGGCTTGCAGGTCTGTGAGACATGCATCACATGTGGAACTCGTGATGATGAGTTTGGGGATGTTCAAAAAACAGCTATCTAATGTCAGATTGTCATTTGGGAACCTGAGCTCACACCCTGACCTTCAGAACACAGAAAGCTTCACAGCACCCAAGGAGTCCAAGTGAAGGGACTTTTCAAAGATGCAAATTAATTTGATCAGTCACCAAAAAGGGATAATACAAAAATGTGCTTGAAAATGTTCTCAGGACCTGTGTGTGCCCTGAAGTACTCACTAGCCACCAACACTTGTGATTTTCTAAAAATGCTTTCTATTTGAACTTTTTTCTCTGTCTCCATTGCCTGGTGAAAGACGCGTACATACAAAACAGACCGGGCAGGAGGAGGTGACAGAACTTCTTATACCCAAAGTGTTGACAAATATACAACACCAAGCTTGAAGCTGGCAATCTTAGGTCATTTCTAAAATCAGTAATTTCCAGCAAAGGTTGGATTTTGAAGGAATAATGTCACATCAAACACATTATAAAGGGATAGTTATTCCTTTGGTGGAAGAAGAAGCTATCCACTTGCTGGCCTTTCTCAGCAGCTTGGGGTAGGATTTGTGATAAAAATCCTGCTCTGCTGACAGAGAAGAGGGTAACCACTGGAAAGGGATGGTTAGTTACCTTTCCCTTTCAGGTTCACTGGGTATGTGATCTGCTCTGACTGCCCTCTTTCATCCTTCCTGGGGCAATAGCTAGAATGTTCTGCTGCCAACAAAATGCATAAAAGGGATCAAATTAATCTGAGGCCACAAATGAGTTACATAACCAGGAATGGCTGATCCTGAACTACTCAGCTTCTCATGACATCAGGTATCAGCAGGAATATTGCACCCCCTTCTGCTTTTGCTTTCACCCCTGGGCAGTCTCCAGCAAACTGGATCAGGGATCCCTCTCCTCTCTCTTCTGGGGTGCATTGTGCCCTTGCACCACTCCAGAGCCAGAGCACCCACAGTCTGTACCTGGTGAGCCTGCTTACCCCAGGAACAAACAAAGCTCAGGAGAAAGCTGAGCCTGAAGACTGAGCAGGAATATTTCTAAGTGAATAAGAAAAGCCAACAGGGAGGTTTGAGGAAGACAGGGAAAAGAATTTATGAATTAACTTGCCCTGTCACTGTGGGGTTTGCCCACTTGTAGGCACTTGGACCACAGTTCTCCTCCCTTCAAAAGCAATGATCAAACCTCTCTTTATGCACTGGGGCAGGGTCTGGCCCTGTGTGGCATTTTATGACTTCAAATGTACAGATCAACTAATCCTCCCAGTCTTGGTGAGGCAGGAGATATCTCCTTGGCTCAAAGACACTTCGAGTGGAAACTGAGAGGTCTGACTTTCCCCAAGTCACATCCTTGGCAGAGCTGGGGGGAGTTCAGAAAACTGTAGGGTGCAGAAATCCCAGTTCTGAGCTCAGCCCCTGCACAAACAGATCACAGTTTTCAATGGCTGCTGCCAACCAGGCTGACAAAGAGTTCTGGATCAGCTGGCTTTGTGTCCTGGCAGTTCCTCTTACATTTGATCCACCTGCTAGTGGAGAACAGCTTCAGGGCAATGATGAGATACACAAACAAGGTCAGCTGCTCTCCAACTACGAGGAAGAAGAGTAGAACAACTTCAGTGAAGCAGGACCAAGGGACCACAGCTTCCAAAGTGCAGACAGGGCAAGAAACTCCCCTGTGCTTGCTACTCTGACTGCAGGTATCCCTGTCCATGCAGTCTGCCAGATGCATTCAAAACAGACACCTAAACCATTCTCTCATCCAAAACAAGACACAGAGGCACTCACCTGTGCAGGTAAGAATTTATTTTAGGTGTATTTGGAGCTAAACTCAGCCCAGCTGCTTGTGAACATGCTCCCAGCTTCTGCCAGAGGGGCCTCCCAGAGCTGCAGGGGTGGGAGCAGCCAGCCTTGTCCTGGCTGGAATTTGTTCAGCAGTGACATACAGGGACCCCAGTGAGATACAGAGACCCCAGTGAGATACAGAGACCCCAGTGGGATACAGGGACCCCAGTGAGATACAGAGACCCCAGTGAGATACAGGGACCCCAGTGAGATACAGAGACCCCAGTGAGATACAAGGACCTCAGTGAGATACAGGGACCCCAGTGAGATACAGGGACCCCAGTGAGATACAGGGACCCCAGTGAGAAACAAGCTCTGCCCTGGAAAGGACAGCCAGGACAAGCTGTCAGTGAGGACATCAGGAACACCAGTGGCAAGCAATCATTTGGCAGCACCTGAGCCCTGCAGTGCCAGAAGAGCTGTCATGTGCTGCAGTATTCAGGATAGGAAGTGACTGTGGGAGGGTTTGTTTGTATTTTTTAATAGCAGCCAGTATAGATGGATAAAACCAGGGAACACAACAGAGAAACTTGCTACCCTCACTCTATTACCCTTCTGTCTTTCCAGATATCACTGTACCATTTAGATGGTGCCATTAAATCCCCATTTGTAGACAGCAACCCTACACAGCAGCCCATATAAAAACAGGAGCACTGAGAGAGTGGCTTCACCCACTGTCATTTATTATTCCACTTGACTGAATGTCAGCCACGTGCCTGTCAGACCCATTGCTCTCTGGGGACACACAGAGAAGCTACAGAATGTTCTGAGTCCATTCTGAAATAGCCATCCCCAGACACAGAAACACAGAAGGGATGAACAGCACAGACCCCAGAAGAAAAAAAAAATCCCGTTTGCTGCAACTTTTTGAAGCTCCCAGTGATTTAGTTGTTTCAGCAGATGGAGCCATTGCAGTATTCACCATGGATTGCAAACTAGGCCAGTTCAGCCTGTCAAAAGGGAAAAAAACCTTCTGCCTGCTCTGAGGACATTTTCAAAAGAATCCTTGCCTGGATACAGGCTCTTTCTCAACTACATGCTCTTTCAACAAATGAACTGGCTTGCCCTGAATGTCTAGGACTGATTTTTAGATCTATAGGATCATTAGTAATTATACATTAGTATCACAACTGAAGTTTATGGTTTTAACCTGCATTTCAAAGTTGGTAGGTCTCCAAATCAAGCCCACTCAGTAATTCTGGTATAAAAATCCCAGCCTTTGCCATGAGAAGCACCCAGTTCCCCTTATTGGTGCTAAAATTAAATTTTTTAAAGGCCTGATGTCACTACCATGGAAATGGCATCTGGCTGCAATTGCTGAACTGCTGTATTGCAGGATAGCCCTGGCTGATGGAGTGGGGCTTCTGGAATATCTCCACACACACATATTGAGGAAAGCAATACAAATAAGAACACAAGAATTCAAGTTTCCAGAAATAAATTCACTTAAGAGCATGACTCCTTAAAGGTTGTAAGAAGACAACTGTGATCATAAACTTGGGCATGAAACAGCAAGCAATTCATGGCACAATTAGAATTTGAGATAAATGGATTAATAATCTCTTACTCAAGCATCTAATTAAGAAGAAGCTGAATTCATCAAAGGCTGCTGTTGACATTATACATTACTGAAGGGGAATGGGGATTTAATATCCCCTTGGTATGAAAACTCATTACCATTATCCCTGATGGAGGCTACACATATACAAGGGGCAAAGATTCTGACACTTAATATAGAAAGACAAAAGGGCAGAACTGACCCCAGCTTTGCATCCTGCATAAGACCTGCTCATAAGCTACACAATAACTTCTAATCTACCATTCCTTCCCAGACTCCCAGTCAAGGACTTCTCATTGCACTAATTCCTGTGGTAGGTTTGGATTGAAACAGCTATTGAAATTGAGGCCACAAATCCCTTCTCATTTGGGAATAAATCTAAATTTAGACCCTAGTTTTCAAATGAATGCATGAAGCTGATCTACCTCACTGCATTACTAATGTTCTTTACAAATACGGTGTCCTAAAGGCATTTTATTTCCCTTTGTGTATATGTGGCAAAAAATTGGATTAAAAGGATGAATTCTGCTAGAAATAGCCATCATTATACACAACAAACACAATTAGTAATGAACCAGTTCACCCACTTTTAAAAAATATCTTTCTACAAAAACTTCAGGAAGCACAAGCAAAAGAAAAGTTGAAAAGAAGGAAATAACAAAAAAATATGAAATAACTGTACTCTCCACTGGTGTGAAGACATGGCTGATGTGTGCCCAGAGGCTGGGCTGAACTTGCTGGCAGCAATGGCAAACTACAACTTCCTTGTGGATCATCCACCAGGCTGCTGCAAGTCAGGAGTTGCATTTCTGAGCCCATGGGCTCAGCAGAGGTTGTGTAGAACAGACACAGTGAAAAGATAAGACTGAAAATAAGACAAAGCAGATTCCTGGCCAGCTGCTCAGCCATCCTCTTGGGGGGCAGACTGCCCTTGTGAGCACCTTCTGTGGATGGCAATGGCAGCAGTGGAAAAGCTGGGCAGAGGCTCTGTGTGAATCAGGTTTTAAACAGCTCCTTTCAAAACTGTGTAGTCCAGCACCTTTTGTACAAACCTGCTGAATTAGGGAAGGAAATCAGTATCAGTCTCTGACATCTCAGGAGGCTGGGTTTCCATGAGAGATTCTCTCTGAAAACTAAATGCTAATTTAGTTAAATTCAATGTTTTGAAGGGTGCCATTCCTAATCAGCTTTGCAGAAATAGCCAGCTGTTTTGGTGTGGGCAGTCAGACCAAATTGGGATGATGTCATTACTTACACAACTAGTTATTTGGAAGGAAATTGAATGTGAGGGAAAATGTAAAAGTAGGTGAAAATGTAAAAGCAGAGGAACATCCTGCAATAACAATGTAATCCCATGCAGGGAAACAAGATGAGCAATGTTTATTAGGAGCAGGAGCTGAGTGCCTGTATTCTGGTGCTTCTGATGGGTTGACCTCAACCAGCAGCCAAACACCCATCCAGCCTTTTGCTCGCTCCATTCTGAGGGGAGAAAGAAGAAGGTGAAAAGGCTCATGGATCAAGGTCAACAGGGAAAGCAAAAGCATAAAGGACTCACTCACTACTTCCCATCAGCAGGCAGATGTCCAGTCCCTGCCTGGGAAGAAGGGTCTCAGCATGTGCAGCCTTGCTTGAGAACACAAACACCATGAGCACAAACATCCCCCTGCTCCACCTCCTTTCCCTGGGCTTTTACTGCTGAGCCTATGTCACAATAAATGGAATATCCCTTTGGTCGTGTCCCTTCCCTGTTGGGTTAAGCTTCCCTGAAAATAGAATAACAATTTTTAAAACACCTCTCAGTTACCCCATGTCTAAATAAAAACAAAAGCTTAATCCAACACTTCTCCATCTCTCACCTCACCCCCAGCCCACTGACTGCAGGAGGGAGCAGGAAGAGCCTTGCACTGTGCAGGCACTGCTCAGCAGCAGCCAGAACTCTGGGCAGCAGCAGCAGCAGCAGCAGCACTGCTTCAGGCACAAATGCACCACACAAGCAGCTGTGACAAAAGTTAACTCCAACCCTGACAGATCCAGTGCACTGCTCTGTCACAAAATTCTTCCTGATGCTTAAAGCCAAAGCAGGCTTGAATGCTAAGGATGTTATAAACAACCTGCTGCAATTTTAAGCAATTGCATAAGACCTTCATCTTCAAGGTCTGACTCACACATTTCACTGTCAAAAAGCTGGGACTTGGTTTGTGGAACGAGCTCATTAGGAACCACAAATTCTATCATGTTTCACCTGAAGTGAAAAACAACCACCATCCAGTCTGACATCTCCACTAGAAAAGATTGTGGGCATTTAGAATTGGAGCACAGAAAAAAACTGCCCTGCATGCAAGTCTCAGAAGGGACATAAGGGAAAGGCAAAAATGTCTATGACACAACACTTAATGCACTCTGAGGCTCTAAGATGGAGACTATTAGTCAAAAGAGAACAAAACCAAAGCATTTGCACTGAAGCACTCATCAAAGAAGGTGTCACTATCTTTAAGGACTGCTAATTGTAATATTGAATTGTTATCAACAAAACAAAATCATCCTCAGTGATTCTGATGAAAGCTGCACTTTCTGTAGGGGATTTACATCTATTTATACCATGGAGATATTTTGACCATAATTCTGTGAGGAGATAGATTTTTGAACTCCTTTTTTTTGAAAACAAGATCTAAACCCATCAGTCATCTCAATAAGATTATGCTGTGTTTGCCAAACCTTCCCCACTTAATGTGTTTTTCTGTTATTTTACTAGCTCTGCTTGTAAATACAGGATTATAAGAAAAA
This sequence comes from Fringilla coelebs, assembly GCF_963513975.1. Lineage (NCBI taxonomy): Eukaryota > Metazoa > Chordata > Aves > Passeriformes > Fringillidae > Fringilla > Fringilla coelebs. Next base: position 6,155,609 of record NC_140040.1, on the reverse strand, counting down.
TGAGGAAATCAAAAGATATGCAGCTTCTCCTAGAAGAGGTTAAAACCCTGTCAAAAATCCTCATCTGTGTTTGTGTGATAAAGCCTGCCACTGAGTACAAGCCACAAAGTCCAGAGAAAATGTGTTTGCTTTTAACACATCACATGGGGTTTTGTCACTTTTGAATAGAACATTCCTGGATATTTAGCTGCTGGCACTTGCACACTGCTGGTTTACTGGCAATGAGATATATTGCTGGGCATGTACAGGGGTGTTTCATGAAAACCAAGATAAACTTTACAGGATCACAGAGCAGTCCCTGCCTGACAGAGCAAAGCTGTCAGATCTGAGGATACACCGAGACAGGATGTTCTCAGAACTACAGAGCCACTCAGCTGTCAGACATGCAAGCTGCCTGTCTTGTCTCTTCTTTGCATTCCCCCACACTGTGAATCACTGGAATTCTTCCAGACAGGATGCTCAAAACCAACTGCATTTTTCCCTCAGTCCCTGGACTCCGATGGTTAACCTCCCAAACTCTCCCTCCGTGCTTCCCAAGCTCCCAGCACCTGGGATTGCCTGACTGCTCTGGCAAATGATGTGGGGGGAAACCTGCAGGGCCCCACAGGCATCCCTTTGTGTCAGGTGCTCTGCCTGCCTGGGGGGGAAACAGCTCTAAACTCACCCTAGTGCAAAAGTGAGCAGTGCTGGATGGAGGAGGAGGGTCAGCTGCTTTTGGTGTTGAAGAATGCTGAGACCAGCCAGACTCATCAACCCCAAAGTTAAACATCACTGGAGCAAAAGAGATTTGCCCATCCTTGCTATGGGTGAGTAACATCAACCTCTACCTAATAATTATTTTGCTGGCTTGGATACAATTGCTTCAATAAAGCTGCAATAAATAGTGCACAGGTAGTGCACTACCTATTCTGTGTAGTAAATAATTCTGATTAAGATCTCTTAATCTAGTCATCATCAATTCAAATAAATAAGTTATTTTATTCATATAAATATACTTGGTTTACCATCCTTACTCCTGAATGACAAAGTAGTACAAAGGCTCAATTACACCCATGTAATCCTAACCCACAAACCACAGACCAAGTCTGGGGGTAGAGTTGGAACCAGCCACATCTTGTCTCTGAGAAGGGGTTTAGAAAGCAAGGAGGTCCTTTCTGCTTCTCATGACTCAGTGGGAGGGTCTCCCTGACAAACCTTGTCCAAATCTCCCATTCTGCCTGTGATGCCTTTGAACAGCTCAGAAACTGCTGCTCTCTGCCAGCCTCTAGAAACTGATTTTCAGCAGCCACCTCTCCATCTCCCCATGACACCAGGAATGCCAGCAACAAACTGGGTTTGCTCTGCTCCTCACAGAACTCCTACTTGATATTATATTCATAGTCTTTCTCACTGGGGCACAGAATTTTTGGTGTGCTCATTTGGACTCTAATCCCATTATAACAGTGAAATTCTCAGTATATATTCAGTGTAATGTGACATTTCTACAGCATTTCTTTCCTTGAAGGATGAAAAGCTTCCTCACAAGTTAAGAACAAGATTCTCTACTTTTTGACACAATGCAGCGGGCTCCAGCGAGGTGCTGTTTGATTTCCCTTCCCATTTGTGATTAGAGAAGAAACAATTTGGATCTTTTCCTGTTCTAGTATGCCTCAAAAAACACAGGACAGCCTGACCACATACCCACAGTCCAGAACTGAAAGCAGCAGCCAAGAGGCAATCAGATTTAAGGAATTCAGAGATTCTGCTGCCAAAAAGACAGCGAGCCATGGGCCAAAAGGAGCATTTATGCTCTGAAAAAGTGCTGGAATATCAGCATTCTGCTCATCCAGTGCTGACAGATGAAGGGCTGGAGTAATACTGAAACCATGGCTCAAAGAGCACCGGCAGCTGAGCACAGAAATGCAGATGAGTGCATCCTCTCCAGCTTGTGAAGAAGCCAGATAGAAGAAATCTGAATGGAGGCACTGAAGAAACTATTGGCATTTATGTTGTAGTGAACGACTGATTACTTATATGTGAGTTGGTAGGAATCTGCTCTCTGCAGTTCAGAATTCACACTCTCATTCTGGATCTCGAGGAAAACATAGGGTTGCTTTATTTTTCTTTTCCAGTAACTCACTTTAAAACTCTCCAGAGTAATAAAAACAAGAGTGAGAACCTAGAATGAAGAACGGGAGTATTAGAATATAAAGAGAAAAGCATGAAAAATATCTGTAGCCAGATTTACAATTGCTTATCTGAGTCTGAAAGACCAAGAATAATCTTTTCTTCACAGCAGTAAAAGCTGCATATTTTAGCTTGTTTTTACTGGAAATGCCCTGGATAGCTCAGGAAAGAAAGCCCCTATATCATTTAGAAAGTGAAGCTCATATAGCAACCTGCCCCTGTCTCTTCCTTTCTAAGAGATCATCAGCTTCTATTCTTTATGTAATTAAAAGAAAAAAGAAAAGAAAAGAAAAGAAAAGAAAAGAAAAGAAAAGAAAAGAAAAGAAAAGAAAAGAAAAGAAAAGAAAAGAAAAGAAAAGAAAAGAAAAGAAAAAAGAAAAAAGAAAAAAGAAAAAAGAAAAAAGAAAAAAGAAAAAAGAAAAAAGAAAAAAGAAAAAAGAAAAGTTTTTTTCTGTGCACAAAGATTGATTCATTAGATGTTTTTTGTCTCTGGGCATTGAACAGCCTTTAGCTGAATAGAGTTGGAGTTCATGCAACTTAATTGGAAGAGCATCATTCCCAACATTTCCCTAGGATATTTACTATGAATGGTGAGATGCAAGAAAAAGAAATTGCTGATGTTTAATGTTTTATGCTGTGGAAAGGATTCATTGTTTTGCTCAGCAGCTTGAGTGCTTTAGGAGTAGGAAGGGGTCTCCCTATCAAGAATGAACCACAGTAATTTTCTTTCATCCCCATCATGTGAGTGGATGTGAAAGAAACTAAAATACTGTGAGTGTTCTACTCACACCATCACAGTCACCTTGAGACACCAAAAGTTTGAGAAATGTCACCCTTTTGGAATTTGCTGCACAGTCATCAGCAATTCTGCACAGTCATCAGCAATTAATTTCTTGTTAAAGGCAGTTGTCACAATTACAATTTCCCCACACTTCTGAACAAAAACAACAGTGAATTGTCATCTAGGGAACTCCAAATGGAAGAAACATCAACAATTTTGGGCAGCATTCCCAACTAAACCATCAAAAATTTTAGCAACGTGGCACTACTGCTTAAAACATGAAACTTTCTTCAAATGCCTGCTGCTGATTTAACTGTGACTCTCCACCTACCAGAAAAACTACACAATGGTTGAAAAAGCCTTGGAAAGTGCTGAATCCACTCCTGCATAATTACAGAGTGAATGACAGCTGGGGGAAAATACTGGAATTCTAGAAATGTTTTTTGTTCTTTCAGAATTTTTTTTGCAAGGGCAGCTACAGCATCTGGTTGATCTTATGACTTCAATACTCATCTTTTAGAAGGTGTTTAAAAGATTTTGAAATTCACTGTATAAACTGGCCAGACTCCCAGCTGCCTTCTGGCTAAGAGACCCTTGCTGGAAGATGGAAGCCAAAAGATCCTTCCCATAGGATGTTTGGTTACCCTAAATCCCATCATTTCATCTGTGGCTGTCCTCCCATCCACAATATGTGTGGATATGTGAGGACACAATCCTCCACACTTCCTCCACATGAAAAGGAAGGATACTCTGAAATGTAAATATGAATATGATGTGTCTTCACTTCTGCTGCTGAACATCTCACATTCGCAGATAAATTGAACAGGAAACTGATTATCTACTCAATTTAACTACTGATTTGTGCTGCTACCCCTTTTTCCTTCAAAAGATGAAGCTGTGCTGGACTGCAGAACCTGTCCTTGGAGAGCAGAGTTTATTCACATGATGCAGCACCTAACTCCCTCAGGATAATCCTACTGAAGCCAATTGTTTTACTTGAGTTATACACCCGTATTTGCACAACAAAGGGGGAGCAAAGACAAAATAGGATTTACAAATGAGGTCTCCCAGTGCCAGGGGCAAGTTAACTGATTAGGAAATGCAAATTTGTGGAGTGTAACTTCCAGGAGGGAAAGGAGTAGCTAAGTAGCATTAGCTACTTACTTAGTAAATAATTATCTAAAGCAGCTCAGACGTTCCACCCGGGGCTGTGGGTGAGGGATGTGTGTTAGGGTGAGCGCTGCCCTCCCCCAGCTCTGCTCTCAGCTGTGTGAGCACCACACGCCCGGGTGCTGCTCAGGATCCTTCGGCCAGGTTAGACAGTAAAACTATCAGTCAGTCAGATGTCTCATCCAGGGATGCCAAGGCCGCAGTAAACCCTGCCAGCATTTCTGATTGCTGGATAACACATGCAAATAAGAAAAGCAAATCATTCTGTAATCCTCTCTACCTCAGAGGGGGAAAAGATTCAAGATTAACCTCAATTTGTGCTGTGCTTTAGTCCAATACGTGGAGACTGATGATTCCTCTCCCACTTTGACCTTAAAAAGTAGGGTAAGGAGAGAGGTGCTTCCTTCTCTCACCAGCATCCTGCAGCTCTTTCAGCTGACTTACTTCTTGGATTTAATGCTATTTAGATTACCCAGGGTGGCTCCACCAGCTGCCTCTGTCATCACCCCACATGCAGATGCTGACGTGACAGAGCTCAGCAGCTCTGCAGCACACACAGACATGGGCTGCTCTGATCAAATTTGGGAAAGCAGGTAACAGCCCTGCTTCCCCAAATTTATCTGATATTAAATTGGCTGAATTCTGTGGTATTCAGGATTTAGAAAAACATAGATCAGATGTAACAGGCTGTTCCTCGATTTCTAGGATTTTACTCTTTGCTCTACTTTGCAGTCCTCTAATTTATCTGCTTCAAGCGATTTGGGTTTTATTCATCACAGCTCAACCTTAATTCTGTAACACTTTTCTCTGTCATTACTCAATTTTTGGCATGTATCAGGTATGACACAGGACATTCCTTTTCCTTCAGGAAGGCCTTGAAATCATATTTATGAAAATATAATATGGTTTAGGGTGCTGGGCTCGTTATGTATATTTTTACACTAAGATTCACACACAAGTGTTCAAGAATAAGAACCTGCCTGGTGCCTTTCTCTGGATAAGAAGGGGTGACATAATTTTGTCTACCAATCTCATTATTATTTAAAATTCTCACAAAAGAACCATTCTTCAACTGATTTCACAATGAGGGTAAACATCTTTCCCTCTGTGTTCTCTCAGTTTTACCCAGTACTTTGGGCTTTCTGCTTATTTCTGTATGACACACTGGAGGCTGAGGCATCTCAGGACACAGGGAAATTGGGCTTTTCTTTCTTCTTTTTCCAGATGTCTTAGCCTGCATATTCCATTTGCATTGTTCTCTCTTCTCACTTCACAAAGTGCACACTTTCATATTTAGCAGAGATTTGTTTCCTAAACCTCATTAAGCAGGGAATACTTTTACTAATCCAATTCAGCAAATTATAATTTTATCAGAACTGTCCTTTAGAAAGAGCTTTCAGAAATTTCTCTGCAACTCATCTGGAAAATGTGCACAGATAGAAGGATTTATTTTCCAAATAGAGAGTTTTAATCTCTCATTAAAACAAAAAAAAAAAAAAAAAAAAAACACCAACAAAAACCCCCAAACAAAACCAATACAGGACAAGACTTAGTGTGGCTAAAATTAATAAAAAGTCTGTTTTCTATGCTACAGAAAGAAACATGTTACAAGAACTGACTTCACATGAAATCTCTCTTTGGGGGCATGCATTGCCGTCCCAGCTGCTGTCAGTGTTTAATGTACCTGGCACTGGAATCAGCAGTGTGTGAGTGTCACTCTGACAAACACACGGGCTCATTTCTCCTGCTCACACAGCTCACAACGTCTCAGCCTGCCTTTGTTGGTTGGATTTTTATAGCTCAGGATGCCGTGGGACCCAGGGGACGGGGAAGCGACAGAAGCACATCGTCCTGAGGTCTCAGCCCACACTGTCTGTGCGTTATTTTTCTCAGTATGAAATAAAACAGCACAAGATTTAATAAACTGGTTCAGATTTTATTATTTTGCACAGGTCTGGCTTTGATGAAGGTGTTGAAGTACCAACATGCTAATTAATGATGACAAAAGTGTAACAAGTCATAGTGGATCCAGCCTGAGCAGACAGCAGCAGGAAGAATGCTGAGGTTGTAAGAATTAACAGATGATTAAAGATGCATTGGGCTACGCCTTAGTCATGGACTGAAAATGTCATTAAAAAAGTCATCAAACCCTCTATAAATAACTCCATGATTATTTCTCAGGGAAATTGTCAGGTGTTGCAACACTGCTCAATTGTTTATTTTCCTTCCTTAACAGAACAAAGACTGAAATATTTACTAGATTAAATTATATTTTAAAAAAGTAATGTTTTCAGCATATACAGCTCAGGGAATAGCAAGAAAATTTTAATCTGACGAAAAATGAATTACTTGTGAAACAACAAAACGATGAGCAAAAAACCCACAAGGTCAAGTTCAAAAATGAAGTAAAATACTGATCAAAATGGGGGATAACCACTTCTTTTATTCTTATACAACCAAACACAGAATTCAGCACATGGTATTTGATTCTGCCACCAAAACATGACTTGATTCTTTGTATTACAGCACTAAAATAAATTACTTTGGGCTGTAGCCTCCCCTTGAAACCCAAGGTATACACAGTTCATTTGCACTGCCTTCTGCCTACTCAGCACAGGCACATCCATCGGCCTGATCATGTGCTCTGCAGGGTGAGCCACGTCCTTAATTGCCAAGGAGAAACGTGGGCAGAGCCAACCACAGGGGCAGCATTCCCTGAGCTTCCCACAAACCGCCAGGAGGGTGTGGATGGAGGGGTGGGAGCCTGTGAAAAATGACAATCATTTGTTTTGTAAAAATTTTTAAAGTTTAATGTTAATAAAATGGTTATAAAAATAGCAATATAATTAGAGTAATAATAATTGTGACAATTTGGATCAGGACAATATGAGACAATAGAAACAAAGAGTTATGGACAGTCCAGGTACCTTTTTCTGGGCAGCATAAGCCCAAAAAAGGACCCACGTTAACAGAGGATTAACCTTTAAAAACAACAGCCTGTTGCATATTCATACACCTCATACATGATACATAAATTCCATTCAAATAAAGGAATCTATCTGATCATTGTCAACTTCTTCCTCTTAATCCTAACTGGCGTCTTCATTGCTGAGCGAGGTGGGAAGTTAGTTTCTTCTGATAAGAGATCAATAAATTCCCTTTCTCTGAAAGATTTAGGTGTCCTGTGGCTGCTACCTCGGTACGAGTCCTTTCTTTAAAAAAAAAGTATCCTACACAGCATAGTTTCTATTTTAACCTTATGTTATAACATAAAACTAGATTTAACACACTACTTAAGAAAATTAATACAGCATAACTTTCTAACATAACACATATAATATTCATTTTAATAGTTGCGAAAAGCCAATCATAAAATACGCATTTTTCACAGAGCCGCAGGGAGACATCGCTGCCTTCGGAACAGCGCTCGGAGGGCCGGGCCGGGCCGGGGCAGCACCCTCAGCACCGCGGGGCGCGGGGGGACAGGGCCGGGCAGCCGTGCCCAGCCGCCCTGCCCGAGCAGAGACCCCTGCAGTGCTCTGTGCAGGAAGGGCCTGCAGAGCCCACCCTGAGCCGGGGACACCCGCCGCTATCCCCGGCTGCTCCAAACCCGTCCCACCCGCGCAGGGACACCGGCACGGACGGAGCACCCACAGCCGCTCTGGGCAGCCTGTGCCAGGGCCTCGCCACCCGCACAGCGAGGAACTCCCGCAAAACCCAATCCCAGTGTGAGGCTGTCCTGATACAGCTCCGAGACTCCTCCTTAACGCACCGAGGGCTGCGGTGCGGGGGGACGGACTGCACCGGCTGCGGGGCACCGGCAGTGGGGCAGCCGCGGTGCCGATGCCTATGCTGATGCTGATCCCGATCCCGCTCTCCATCCCGGTCCTGGTCCCGATCCTCAATCCCCAGTCCCGATCCCGATCCCGCTCCCCATCCCGGTCCTGGTCCCGATCCTCAATCCCCAGTCCCGATCCCGATCCCGCTCCCCATCCCGGTCCTGGTCCCGATCCTCAATCCCCAGTCCCGATCCCGATCCCGCTCCCCATCCCGGTCCTGGTCCCGATCCTCAATCCCCAGTCCCGATCCCGATCCCGCTCCCCATCCCGGTCCTAGTCCCGATTCTTAATCCCCGGTCCCGGTCCCGGGTTCCCCTCAGCGGCGCCAGGCGCGAGGCGGGCCCGGCGCATGCGCGGTGCCGGTGGCGGGCGGCGCCTCACGGGCTGGCGGGAGCCGCGGCCCGGCCATGTCCGAGGCGTATTTCCCCGTGGGCCCCGGGCTGGGCATGGAGGAGAATTTCCTCTCGCTGGATGATATCTTGATGTCGCAGGAGAAGCTGCCGGGGCGCGCCGAGAGCGCGCTGCCGCGCCTGGCCGTGTTGATGGGGCAGGGCGCCAGCAGCGCCGAGTCCGTCCCGGAGGTAACGGGGAGGGGACACGGGAATGTCGCTTTCAGGAGGGGACACGGGACTGTCGCTCTCGGGACGGGGACACGGGACTGTCGCTCTCGGGAGGGGACGGGGCGAGGGGTCTCTGTCCCGCGGCCGCCGCCTCGCCCGCCCCTCCTGTCGCGCCTCCCAGGCCCGGCCGCCCTCTCTTCGTGGTCACTGCAAGGATGCTCTCCGCTACTTTCCCTGAAGTTATTTTTGCTTTTATTGTATCCACTTTGCCTGTTTTTTTTTTTTTTTTTTTCTTCTTTTCTCTTTCTGTTTCATCAGCTGACAATTCTTAAACTATAGAGCCTCAATAGAAAGTCCCCTTTCTAAGTCTAGCTGTAATAAGGCCTCTAAAGTGCGTCTGGTTTGTGCTGCAGTCACAAAGGACTGTTCTGAAAACAAAACTGACTTTCTGTAATGCTGAATCTTCATTAATAAAGTTCACTCTATGTCTTTGTGGCTGCTTCATGGCAAGGATAACTTTTGGCTTCTCTGATTCCTCCAGGGATCAAAGCTGGAAATCCCCCTATGGCTGGCGAAAGGGCTGCATGACAGCAAAAGGAGAATCATCTCTGTGGAGCTGCCAAAGATTTACAAGGAAGCCTGGAGGACGGTGTTCAGTGCTGATGCCAATGTGGTTGATCTGCATAAAATGGGGCCCTACTACTATGGATTTGGCTCACAGCTCCTGAATTTTGAGAATCCAGAGAATCCTGAGATAGCTCAGACTATCCTGCAGGCAAGTATCTGAATCAGGTCTTGAAACTTAGATTTGCATTTTTCTGTCCTCATTTAGTTCGCAGCTGCTTAACAGTCTTCAAGAAAAATATCTTGGTTTAATCCAGATGACTTCTGGATTGAATATGGATGTCCCTCTTGGCAGCTGCACAGTCTGGGGCTGGAAACCTCTACTGTGTGTAATTTTAACTTGGTGTTTCCACACTGTAAATATGGTATTTCATAAAATCCTGTAAAACAGGACTAGAGGAGATGTAAGATTATATAACTATACCTGTCTTTAAATCTCTCTAACGCTGAGAACTCACCCTGCTCTGGACAATCTCTTTCAGTACGTTGCCAGCCTCACCTTAGGAGGTTTGTTCCAATGTCTGAACCAAAGCTCCTTCACAGCAATACAAGCTCTATTCTGTTTGTCTCATACAAAGTAAATGCTGAGGACAAATTATTCTCTTCCTTCCTGCAGCAGTCCCAGTTCATTTGATGTTTCTCTATGGGTCATGCTCCCTAACCTCAGTGCCCTCATTGTGCACTGCTGGTGCCTCTCCAGTGGATCTGCATCCACCACGCCGTGCCCTGAACAGCAGTGCAGTCTCATGCTCGGGACTTGTGCTGCTGAAAACAAAAGGATTACTTTGTGAGTTTTGTGTGGCTGTGATGCTCTTGGCTCATCTTGGTGCAGCATCTGGTTTGTCACGATGCAGACACATGGATCTGTGTTTGGTTTGCAGTCCACAGTGAGATGGTGCAGGTTGCATCTGTGAACAAATAATTTCCTGACTCTGTACTGTTTCTGCCTTAATGTAAAACCTTCTGTTAGTCCTGGGTGAATGACAGCCTATTGTTTTCACACCACCTTTCTGATTAGTCAGGATTGTTATGAATTAAGAGTTCTGCTCCCCGACATGCCTGTAGTCAGCCCTTCTCCTTCTCCTGCATGTTGCATGCTGATTTAATAAGCACAGCTTCTATTCCTTTAGTAAGCTCATTAATTAGCATCTCAAACAGTAGTTGGTTCCACAGAGACCCCAGTGGAACTCCACTCAGTGTGTTCTTCCCTCCTGACAGGAGCTGTGGATGATTGCTGTCTCTCCTGACCATTTTTGGGTGGTCTGGCTGCATCTTCCAAGAATGCCCCATGACAGATACCCCTCTGCTGCTCTTGCTGCCTGTGCAAGGCCTGGCACCCTGCCCTAGCAGGAAACCAGGCTGGGCTCTGGGAATTTGTTCTTGGCAAGTCCATGGTGGCTGTGATTCTTTTATTATCTTGCAGAAGTTTCTGTATTGCTTCTTTGTTCCAGTATGCTTCCAGGAATTGATGCTGATGGATTTATAATTCCCTGGCTCTTCCCTTCTCCCTCTCTATCTCCCCTTTCTCTTTGAAAAGATAGATGTCATCTTTGTCTGTTTCCGGACTTCAGTCTTCTTGAGCTTTTAAATGTAACCACTAACAGCTCTGAAATCTCTTCAGCCAGGTCTTTAAGTGGGCTGGGATGATTTTTATTGCATTTTTTTTCCTCTTTCTCTGTGCTTTACATTAAGGCTGATGCAGAGAGGCTTTAAAGTGCTGCTGCTTTCTTGGAGCTGTCCACTGAACATGTGCTTTGTGCATTGAGGAGGTGCCCATGCCTTTCCTTGTCTTTTCTTTTTCTGCTAATGGACATCTGAGGGAAAAAAGCCATAGTAGAATTCATTACTTATTGACAGAAAAATCAAAGCATGCCAGGTTTGATTTCTCTTTTTAAAAGCAAACAAGGGGGGAGTTGTGTTGAGTTAAAAACCTACAAGTTTATAATTATTTAACCTATTACTTTATCCTATAAGTTCTGGAAATTCTAAAATCAACTTCTGAAAAAACAAAGCACAGTTTTCAAAGAGTTCTCACCCTTTTTTTTCCAGTTCCCAAAAGCAAAGATAGAAAGGAAAATAAAATGCCTTAAATATGTCTTGTTGCTTAGCTTTTCAAAACGCTATTTATAAGTTGCAGATTGGTTTGGTTTTTCACTTTTTTCATGGCTAAGTGTTTTTCTAGCATGCTGAATGCTTTTGAGCAGCAGTTTGGCTTAGCTTCCAGGACATTCGCAGCTTGCAGCTTATATGTTCCTGCAGCAGCTGCTGTGGCATGAGGTTCATTCCTCCTGCTCTAAAGCACTGATTGCTTGAGAAGTGAGGATAGATCATAATTGTGTTGTACCCTGTGGTCTCCTCAAGCCCGTTGTGAGCAAGCAGCCAAATTCAATTCTGTGTTTGCTTCCCATCCGGTATCAGGTATTTGATGTCCCAGGCATGAAGTGGTTTTGTCTTTGTAGCCAGGCTTAACAAGTGCTGTGCTGGTGGCAGACCCTTGGCCTGTTGTGAGCAGCAGCCTAAGCTTTGGCTTTTCAGTTGTGGAAGCTCAGGCCTCCAGGTGTGAGCTGGGGAGGCTGTGTGTTACCTGTCAGTGACTCTGTCTGTTCCCTTCAGACGTTCGTTGCCCGTTTCCGCCGCATCATGGACTCCTCTCAGAACGCCTACAATGAGGACACGTCTGCGCTGGTGGCACGCCTGGATGAGCTGGAACGGGCTCTCTTTCAAGTGGGCCAGAAAGGCCTGAATGACTTCCAGTGCTGGGAAAAGGGACAGGCTTCTCAAATCACAGCTTCCAGTCTGGTGCAGAACTATGGGAAAAGAAAGCTCACAGAAGTGGATGGTTAAAAGCCTAAAGAACATGAAGTTACAGTGGGGAATACAGATTTACAGCCTGTCATAGAAGAGAAAAATCAATCAGTTTAGGGAAGGACAGGCTCCCTGTCCATTAATGGGCATTCTTCTCTGTAGCAGCTTTGGGTAAAACTAATAAAAATTTTAAAGGCAGAGGGCAAGGGTACAAAAACTAGATGAAACCACTGAACAGCCTTACAGCTTACTCATAGCACTCCTGAAGAGTTGCAACTAAAGTGTTTGCTAGGTGGCTGAAAGGCTATGAGAGGACTTTCTAAAAAGGTAATAAATACTAATTATTGCTCCAAATTGATATTTATAATACCAGATCTGGACAGAAATGTAATTTATGTACTTCATCTTGTCCTTCCCATCCCAGCCTCCTGGAAGCAGCTATTGATTCTTTGAACAGCTGTTTCCAGGTTCCCTGTTCTTTAGAGAGCCTCAGTGATGTGGAAGAAATGTGATACAGCATTAATTGTTTTTCATTTCTTATACACTGAGGTGGAACAGGTGCTCTTAGTGAGGCAGGAATGTTTTTCTTTGCTGACTCCTGTACACAGTACCAGTGCCCTGCAGAGAAATACCTCCTCAAACCCACATAGCAGGTGGCTGCACAGGTCTCGTGCTGCCTTGTCCTCTCTCTCCCTTTTTGGCCCTTGTGACCTTGGTGCTGTGCAGTAAAAAGTTCTTGTTTGATGCCTGTGGCTTTTGTGCTGGATTTGTCTCTGTGATGGGTGTTCTGCAGAGGAGGAAGCAGAAGGCAGCAAAGAGTAAAGTCTGGACCAGATCAAAAGCAGAAACTTCAATGGAAACTCTGCCCCATTATCAACCTTTGAGATACTTGTTCCTCCGTGAGAAATTCGTCTGATTTCTAAATTTGGTTAGTAGAAGGGACAGAGCAAATGAACTGAGTTTCCTTCCTTCTGATCCATCCAAATGAATCTAGGAATATGATCCTGGTAAATGTCATCCTTGCCAGTAGGAGTGACTGGATTTGGGACTTGGTAAACAGCACAGTGATTATCATCCCATGTGGATGCCCTTAAACCTAGATCATCTCAAGTCCCATTGGACTGGAGACAGAAGATGTGGTTATCTCTGTAGGGCTTAGTTCCTGCAGTCATCAGGATGGTTGTCCTTTGGGAGCAGTATTTGACATCTTCCAGGTGCTTCTGTGCCTCTGTAGAAAGAGAACCTAAGCAGAGGAGCTGGATCCTGATGCTGCTGAGCACTTCCACTTCTGTGGGAACTTTATTTCATCTCCTTGGGAGGTGACAGCAAGATCCAGGTCTCAGAGGAGCTGTTACTGGAGTTGCAGATGCACCTGGATATTGGATGCTTCCAACAAGACCTCGAGCACAAAGGGCCGTTCCTTGGCCAGAGCTGTTGAAGCTCAGCCTGTGGAGGTGGTCAGAGGGGACAGTTGTGCCTTCACAACTGCCTCAGTGCCTCCCCTCAGCTGCACAGGGCCAGCTGCCCTGCCACAGGAGACCAGCTGGAAGCTTGCCTGACAAAGTATTTGAAATATGTGCAGGATGAAATGCTGCTGCACTTAATGACTTAATGGCACATAATGGCTTATGCATTTGGCAGTTGTCCATTTCTGGATTTTTATCTTGAATAAATGTTTTGTAAGGGAATGCTCATAATGTGAAAAGTCTGTTGTTAATCGCGCCGCAGCAGAAAAATCAAATGGGAAAGTCCAGGTCTCTACACAAGCGTGGCCATGGTAGATAATCCCTCTGCTCTTACAGGTAATGTGGTCAGGAGCTAACTTGGGCAGTTGTACCAGAGTAGAAATAGTTCCTGTCTGACTTAGCCAGGTGGGGTCTGGCAGCTTGTACAGGCTGTGGCAGAGACCCTGCCAGCCAATCAATAAGCTATTGCTTTAATGAATTGCATTTTTAGGAACATAAGATGGGTGAGATGACTCTGTGTTACCTCAGCTTTGTTGTAGTGCTGGTGGGAGGTGGGAATTGGCTGTCTCTATCCAGATCCCGCTGCTCCAGGCACTGTGGTAAACACTTTGTGTACCATGGCAGAGCTGTGATCAATGCTGCAAGGGGAGTAAGTTGAAGTCCATCTGTGACAAGAAGCATCTTTCAATTAGAAATATTATTTTACTGAGCTGTTTGCTTTGGGATGTGGCTGGTTTATAACCAAAATCATGAGTTTCATCAGTTTCTGGACTGGTTTTGGTGACTAGCCAAGCTAATTTTCCTGCATTTGTAAGAATATTTTTCTTCTCTACTGCTGGATGCAAATCCAAGCAGAAGGTTGCTCACTTGCCAACATTTTGTGCAACAGCCTTCAGAGTAGGGAGGAAAAAAATCCCTGAAGTAGTCTTCAATGTCACTGGCTTTTTGTAAAAAGGCAATGCCACTTCTAGTAACCTTGAGTTAAGGGTCCTTAAAAATCTGATCCTGTAATTTTAAATTACAGTATTGCTTAGTTTTTTTTCTGTCTCTTTACTTTTTGTGAACACAGCTGTCCTTTTCCATGGCACTGCAGCAAGCTTTAAGTTAGAGGAGTTGTGAACTTGTGTGTTTTCAGAATGGTACAATAAATCTTCATTACAGAACTACCTGGGAAAGGTCTGAAAAGGACTTTTAAATTTTATATCTCCCATGTCCTTCAGCTTTTAAATTGAAGGACTGCTGATATTTATGACAAATCAGTCCAGAGACACATTTTACAATATTGCCACAAATGTTTTCATTGCAATCAAGTGAAAAAATAGGCAAAATTTGAGCAGCAACCAGGAGGAACAACAACAAGAAGTGTTCTTGGAGCTGACATACTGTAACACAAAGTATTATTTTTATGAGAGACACAGTGGCACCTGGCTGAGTTAGGAGCACAAGCTGTTCTGATCTTCAACCAGTGATTTCCTACCTTTTTGGGTAAACCAGCTACAACAGAACTTCGTTCAAAGTTTTAATTGAAGTCTGGGTTTGGTAGGTTGCACTACCTTGTCCTAGATCAGAGCATACACGAGGAGTGGATGTCATGGTTGGCAATGAAAATGAAGGATTACTGACTGCTGCTGCAGGAGGGAAGTGGTGAGAAAGCTGTGGAATCCAAAACCCTTCTGCCAGGGAGAAATGTGTCACCCCACAGGTCCTGACCATGTGGTGAAAAAGAACCCAGAGGGGGCTTGAGACAAGGAATGAAAACAAGAAGAGGAGACAGTGAGCTTCCACCTCCCTTGGGCACACTGAGGCTGCTTGCTGGGCTTTGTTTCCCAGTGGGAATTGCTCTGGGGAGCCTCTTGCCTGAGGGCTGGCCAGGCTCTGCTGCATAGGGCCAGGCTTGCTGGGAGCCCGAGGGCCAAGTCCTTGCTCTGCTCTGGGGAGCAGGACAGCACCAGGAGCACTGTGCTCTTTGCCAGAACACTCCTCAGCTGCTGTGGAAAATTACAAGGGGCACAGCCCCAAAAAGCCAAGGCATTTGTTCTGGTTTTCCAAACACTTCATTAATGTCATTGACAATACCAGCAGGTTCCTCAGATTAGCGTGCTTCTATTTTTGAAGAGTTATTCCTCATGGCAAGCTGCCAGGCAGTGCCAGCAGCCTCAGTATCCTCTCTATCAGGATTGGCAGGGCACACTGGTCCATTGCCTTTCATTAGCCTTTGTGAGGATTTACAGCTGCAGCTCTTTGCAGTGCTTCCCCCACACCTTGGGGAAAATGCACCTTCTTTGGGATTCCCAGCTGGACCTGTGCAAGGCAGAAATCTCCTCTGTTGTAGGAAAAAGTCACTTTTCTGCTGCTGGGTCGAGGCAAGGCACAGACAACAGATGGGTGAGCAGGGTTTGGGGGTGAGGAGCATAGAGGGACACAGAATAAGGGATCACAGTTTGCCTGCAGATGAGCTTGAGAAACTGCAACCCTAAAGACAGTCCCAAACTTACCCCCCTGGGATTTCTGTGTCGGAAGTGGGCAGTGGTAAGGAGATGTCTCCTGAGGGTCACAGTGGTGCTGTTCCCTTTTTGTGATGCTGTGATACAAAAAAAAAAAGGTGGCAGAAATCAAATGGAGGTTGAAAGCTGGTCTCAGCTTCTGTGGCTTGTAGGACAGGGCTTGTCCCTTGCTGTCCCTTTGGTCCCTGAAGGGCTCTGGGTTCTCCCCAGGGAAAGCAGAGGAGGATGGTGACAAACCCTCACAAACCCTTGCTGAACATAAAAGACAATTTCCCCCTGCCTTCAGACCAGGAAGCTGCCAAATGCTGAGGATGTAGTGTGGTGGTTTTTTTCCTCAGGCATTAGAGCAGAAGTGGAGTGAGGAGGTGGCTGTGGGACTTGGCAGTGATGCACATGGGAGGAAGCAGTGAAGCAGATGCAGTAATCAGAGTACAATCAAAGCAGCCCTCACATGTGCTTATTTCTCTTGCTGTGGGACCATCCTGGGCAGGGTGGGTGAATCTTTGCAGACAGGCTCTCATCACAGCAAGGATTTAAGAGGAGTTTGTTGCCTTCACCTCACCAATACAAGATTTGCAGGTTTTTGGCTGTTTAGTTGACATCCTGCAGCCCCTTTCCTAAGTGCTCTTTGTGTCCATGGGTGGCTGAATGGCCATTTCTCTGCTGGGATGAGGGAACAACCCACACACAGGCGCTGGGCAGCACTAACAAACCAACTGTGGGAGTCACACCCTTTGCACAAAGGCTTCCAGAGAAAAGTCCTCCCTCTCCTCAGCTGTGCTGGTGGAGACCAAGGAGTGCTGATGGAGTGCAGCCAAGCCTCCTGGGCAGGGCTGTACTCTGTACTCATGTACTACTGCCCTGTGCATTTGGGGTTACTCCAAGTTTGCACCAGATCAGCAGGGTTTATTGCAGTCGTGGTGGATTTACTGAGCTCTGCCTGGAGGCTGAGCTGTTATTTTCCCTTTCAGTTTGGGCTCTCAGGTGCACAAAGGCAGCTCTGGCTGCCCAGCTGAGTCTGTCACTGCTGATGCAGGCGGAATGGGGTGAACAGACCACGGCCTCCCTGGATCCCTGCTCTGGATTCACACAGCATCCTCCAAGTGAGCCCTCCTGGGGCATGCAGTGACATTTTACTGAGTGGTCCCACCCTCATCACGCTCTGGATGGAGGAACTCTGCTGTGTCCTGGCTGCACCCAGCACCCTGGGGCTTCAGCTGAGTCAACAGGGCAGGAAAAAGGCTCTAGGAAAGGAAAATCACTGCAAATCAGGCCTTGGGAACAGCATCTGCTTTATGGCAGGGACCGATTTAATCTCCTTAGCAATTGCCTCAATTGCAGAATCAGCAGGATGCTAATTAATTGAGAGGTGCTCAGTGACAGCCATTGAGATCCCTCCTGGCTTTAAGTGGAAGCCTTTTGGGTTTGGCATTTGTGCTGGCTGCTCTCCTAGAAAGAGGGTCTGCCTTGGGGCTGCAGCCCAGTGTGGGGTGTCTGACACCAGTCACCTGGGGCTGTCTGTCCCTCTCTGCTGGCCGTGCCCGGGGCTGGGGTGCCCACACACCCCTGAGATGATGCCATGGCTGTGGGAAGCACTGCCCTGGCCTCCCACTCCTGGCTCTTGGCCAGGGAGCCAGCAGAGAGGGGTGGCTGCAATCCATGAAATGCCTCACCCTGCCTCCCTCTGGCCCTTCCAGCCTGGAGCCAGCCCCTCACCTCCACCCTGAAAGTCCACAAGCCGATTAAGCCCAGCATGTTAATTGGCTGTGACAGCTCATTTTGTTATCTTGCACTTTGTTATTGATGGGGTGCGTGTGACTGGGCTGGCAGGGAAGGTCAGTGCCAGGATGGGCCAGAGCCCCTTGTTTGGTGCACCCCAGCATGTGGAGGGGGCTCCAGGAGCCCTGCCAGGATCAGCTGCAGAGCAGCAGCCACCTCAGGGGGCATTTAACCCCAGGGTGTGCAACACTCTGACTCGGGAGCTCATGGAGACTCCAGGAGGAGTGGGTTTGGGTGGGTATCTGGCACCCACTGGTGCAAGCCACTCTTTCCAGGGCTGGGTGATACAAAGATGGGATTTAAAGCCCCTGAGGTGGGAAAATGCACACACCAGGGCAGCACCTGGTATCCAGCTCTCCCCAGTTTGGGGACTTCATCTTGGTTTTGTCTTAGGCTTCTACAAAGGACAGGGCTAAAAAGGGAAGGAGAGGATGAGTGTGCAGGGAGCTGGAGAGCTGAGGGAGGGAGCTTTGTGGTTGTCCAGTGAGCCAAGAGCTGTGGGAGGAAGAGATGAAGGCCTGCCTCAGAAAGTGAGAGAGGTTGGTGTTTCAGAGTCAGCGTGCTGTCCTGGGACAGCAGTGACACACCTTTGGCCAGCCCTCTGCCCCTCTCCCAGCATCTGCTGGGTCCATGGCCCAAATGCAGCATAACAAGAGAGTGCATTAGTGAGAAGTGGGATGAAATCGTTAGGATTGATGGATCAGAGCTGGAGGTATTGATCAGCTGAGGGCCAAGGAGAAGGTCAGGGGCAGAGCTGGTGGGGTGCAAGGCAAGGGGAGCTGGGCGTTGGGCTGCTCCTGTGAGGGCTTTCTTGACCATCAAAGAGGAGGGACTGCAGGTGGCTGCAGCTGGTGGGGACTGGGAAACTCTGAGAACAGAAGTTCAGTGTTCCAAATCCATCACTCTCCCCCTAAAGCATCACAGCAGCTTGCAGCTAGAGAGGTCAGCCCTTGGAAATGGCATTATTCCATCCTCCAAGGGAAGGTAAGAGTGGGCAACTCTGCTGTGTTGTGACAAGTGCTTTGCAGTTGGAAATGCTGATTAATGCTGCCTTTGAGAATGTGCCAGTCTCTGGCCTCCGAGGAGAGAGCCCCTGCTGTCTCTGCTCTGTCTCACGCCTATCAACCTGCTAAACACACACATGCCTCACTCTGAGCACGGCTGGGCTCTGCTGACAGGTGTTTATTTAAAGCCTGGCTTGGCTCCCAGAAGAGGCCGTGGCAGAAGCAGCACAGTGGGCCTGGGCAGTGCTGCTGCTGGCTCCTGTGGCTGGGGGGAGGCAGGAGGGCATGGAGGGACCTGCTCTGCAGAGATGGACACCTCTGCCTCTGGAAGAGGTGTCTCCTTGGTAGTGGGTGGCTCTCCAGGCCCGCAAAATGATTGCCTTAAGTGAGGTCAGAGTTGAACAGTTTCATTGCAAGGGGAAGGAGTTGAAGGCAGCACACTGCTGCACACACCCTGCAGGCACCTCCAGGGCCAGGTACCTTCCTCTGGAAATCAACTTTACTCTGATGTGCTCGGCCAACCAGTGCAGCTGATGGACCAGACCTTCAATTCCAGGCAGAGGTGCCTGTGCAGAGGCAGCTTTGGAAATGGCTGAGCGCAAAGTCCCCAGGGCTGCCTTGTTCCTGGCCCCAGTGCAGCTGAGCCATGGGAATTTTTCTTGGCTGGTTGCTGGTCTATTTTTTTTTTCTTTTTTTTTCCCCTGGCTTTTGGACAAAATCATCCCATTGCCCTGAGGCAGAGGGGCTGTGAGCACTGTGAGGAACAGGGCTCAGAGGAGCAGCCGTCCTGCAGAACTGGTGGGCAGCTTGAGCAGCAAAACAGTGAGGGGACTCAGGGTCTGAATGAACAGAGAAACTTGAATGGGGCCAGCCCTGTTAGAGGGACATAGGAGAACATCTCGTTAGGGCAGAGCTCACAGCCAGGATGGAAAATTACTGGCAGCCCTGTGTTTGGAGGGCAGGAGGCAGCCGGGGGGGACGGGCAGCTCGCCAGCCCCAGCACATGCTTCATGGGGCACACAGGGCACAGCCCAGCTCTGCCCTGGGCCAGGTCACACAGCCTCTGCTCCCGTCCTGGGCTCGGGGGCTGTGTGGCAGGGAGAGGATGCTGAGCTCCCTGCAGGATTTTACCTTCCCAGGCAGCTTCAGTGGAATGTGTAGTGTCAGGATGTAGAGCAGCAGGGCTGGCTCCTGCCTGTCCCTGCCCACAGCCCAGAGTGCAGCCCTGCCCTGTGAAACCCTGCAGTTCTGGGGACACCAACCCATCCTGGCACCAATCTGGGACCTCTGGGCAAGGTTTGAGGTGTCTCTTTTGGGGCACCCAAGATCTAATTGCCCTGCTGTCATTCTGCTTCTGATTATTTTGGAGCCAGCAAGGTGTGTGCCTTTTGCTGCCCTGGGGATGTAAGGCTGGAGTAGATTGTGCCTGCCCTAGGGGTGGGATGTCCAGCCAAGGTGGGGCCCATCACCAAAGCTGGTACTCCAGTGCTGCTGCCTCAAACCCTCACTATGGTCAAGGCTCCAGCATGTCATCCCATGCCATGGAGCAGCTTTACCTGGAAGACACCTCTCCCTCAGCACCAGCACATCCCCACAGCCACCAAAGTCACACTCCCACTGCTTTGTGTGCACTGCTGGATTCTGGGAAATGGTTCCTGAGTGTTTTTGAAAATAGGTCTTTGGAATATGTCTCACCAACTGCTTATTCTTGTTTCTCCCTCTTTTGAATAGCTTGACTGAAACAACCCATCCAAGGCCCAGGGTTGAGCAAACCCAGGGTTGAGCAAAGCAGAACCAGCAGCCACTGCCTCCAAACAACATTTTTATTTAAAGGCAAGAATGAAAACATCACACTCACGCACAAATGAGGCTAAATTTAGCTGTGGCTCCTCTGCACATCGTCACTGGACCGCCTGTGCCTGGGGTGGTACCCGATCCCCATGAAGCCCTTCAATACAGGCACATCGATCCTGCTGGTGCCTGCACAGCCAGCCTGGCAGCCAGCACATCTGCCCCAGGCTGCTTCTCCCTCCTCCTGCCCCCAGAGCAGCCCCGTGTGCAGCACAGGCTGCAGCCTGGAGCTGTGGATGGCTGTCAAACCCTGCCCTGCCTCGGGGCTTGCGTTCAGGCCTCTGCTTCCCAGCTGGTCACCTCTCCATCCCTCTCTGCTGATGGCAGCTGTGGGCTCTGTCCACCACCAGCTGCCCACCTCAGGAGGGTCCTTGTGGCACAGCCAGCACTGGGTGCCACTGTGGGAAGGGTGGCCAAGGGCAGCAAGGCTGCCTGCAGCAGGGTTAGGGGTCCCAGCTCACCTCTGCCAGGTCGAGATGGCACCATTGCAACAGGAATTTAGTGGGGGGAGCAGGATCATGCTGGAGCATTTTTGTTGGAGTTTTATGGTCTCTGCCTTTTTCATGGAATCTTTCCAGGTTTCTTCCAGAGACAGGGAAAATGAAAGGTCCCAGGGCCTCTAGTCCTGCCACCTCCCTCTTGCCACCAACGGCATCCATGGGTTCTGCAGTTCTGGCCACCTCTGCCTCTACTTGGAGGTGTGACTGCTGAGGAGAAGATAAATCCCAAGCATGAAAAAGTATTTATTCCCATAGAAACCCCTGGCAACTGAAGGAAGAGGAGGAGGAGGTTTAAATGTGTGCAATATCAGCAAGATCAGAACCAACACTGTCTCATCCCTGACCAGTTCAGAGAAAACCCCTTGGCTGCTGGACCCACAGAAGAGGGGGAAAAGCAGCGCTGAAGGCAGGAAAGATCTGATCCCATTGAAGGGCTAGGTGAGGGGCTAGCCTCTGCTTGAGGGATTTAAGAGTCCCTGAGCTCCCTGACATCATGGGCTTTTCCTCTCTTTGAGGTGAAAAGGCGAATGAATGCAGCCTGGATGCAGAACTCGTGGTGACTCAGCGGGAGAGGTTGAAATCAGCTGAAATCTGGTTGCCATCCAAAAAGCCTGGGACAAGCTGTTAAAATTGATGTACCAGGGATGAATGTCAGTATGAGCAGACATTTCTCCAGCCCCTCAGCAGCTGTTGGTAGTATGACTGCCTGTGGCTGCTCTCAAGGCACCCCCTGGCCCAGCAGGCAGAGGTGCCCTGAAGCAGAGGGGTCCGTTGGCCACTGTGGCTGGCTGAGGGGCAATGAGGCTGAGCTCTCAGGTACCTGATTCAACCCTGGTGCTGAGGAACCAAGCCCACTGAGAGGAGGTCATGGGGTTCTCAGGAGCTCCCCATGTTTTGGTAAGAGGCAGTTTTGGATGGTATGGGAGTGAAGGCTGTTACATCCCTCGCCGTGGGAAAAAAATCAGTTCAAGTGATATCAAAGAAGTGCAGAGGAAGGAACAGAGGCAGGACAGGCTTGTCTAGCAGGGAGACAAGCAGGATTCAACCAGACCATTATGGCCCTGCTGTGGGGACCTTCATTGCACAGGAACCTGGCAACCTTGATCAGGACCATCCTATGCCCAGGGGAACCTGCATTCCCATGTCCCAGAGGACCCTCATGTCCCTTGTCATCCGTGATTTTGTTCCTGGATACTCCCAAGCTCTTTGTCCTTCATGGCCCCACTCCCCAGGACTCCCTACATCCCCTGGCCACCAAAGGCTGTGTTCCAGGTATCATTGTAGTGCACAGGTCCCCTCTTGTCCCAGATCCTCCCCAGCGCCTTGATTATCACCTTCCCCTGCTCTCAGGGAGACCCAGACCCCTTGTGCAATACCTGGGGCTCCCGAGGGCTCCTGCTGCCCCCCGTTTCTGGGACTCCACGACCACAGGGACCTGTTGGACCTATTGGCCATCACGGTCCCACCCTGGGACCGAAATGGTTCTCTAGAGGGTGATGTGTGTCCTCGGCAGCCTCCATCCCCCGTGCAACCCCCCGCACCCCCCGCGCTCCGCGAAACCCCCACAGTCTCCATCTCCCGTTCGCTCCCGCCTCCCTCAGCACCGTTGTTCTCCTGGTGCCCCCGTTCCCGATCCCGGCCCCGTCCCTCCCCTCCGGCCCCGACGAGGGGAGGAGGATCCGGCCGCGGGGCCGTGCCCAGCCCAGCCCCTGCGCCGCCCCGCGCACCTCGCACCGGCACCGGCACCGGCACCGGCACCGGCACCGGCTCCGCTCGCCCCCCGCGCCGGGGCCGCCGCCGCCCCTCGCAGCCCGCCCCGCCCGCCGGGACCCGCCGCCCCGGCATGAAGGTGCTCCGGCACAAGATCGAGCTCCTGACAGGTACGGCCCGGCCGCGGTGCCGGGAGCGGGGGCTGCGAATCCCGGAGGGGCGGTGGGGCCGGGGGTGGCGAGAGCCTTCATCCCCTCAGCCCCCGCCGAGGAGACGGAGCTGCCCCCACACCCGCACCCTGCCTTTGCTGCCCTGCCGTGGGTGCCGGGGTCGGGTCCTTCCCGGGCTCGGGAGGTGATGCCTCGCTGCAGCGGGGAAAGCCCAGCCCGGGGGTGCTGGGGAAGGGGGAACGGAGTCGGCAGCTCCTGGCGAAGAGAGCGGCCAGCAGGCAGCCGGGGTTGGGGGGGCCGGGGGATTGCTGGAGCATCCCTGCGGTGCCTCCCGGCTCCTCAGCCAGCCTCCCCTGGGAGTCTCCCCGCTGCTCCGACGAATGCGCTGGGCTGGGAAGGAGGCTGCTCCTAGCAACAGCCACTGCGAGACAGCCTGAGCCCCCCCAAAGCCCCCTGCTGCCACCGCCACCCCCAGACCCTGCGCTGCTCAGCCCCCCATCAGTGGCACCGTGTGCCCCGGCCTGGCGGCTCCCGTGGTGCGGCTGCCCGGTCCTGCACCCTCAGCGGTTGGGGTGGTTTGTGGGGGCTGCTGGGGTCCTGTGTCCCTCACGGGTTCAGAGGAAGCTTGGCTGTTCCTCCTGCACCGGTGGAGCAGGATGTGGCCAAACTGTGTCACACTGGGTTTTTTCTTCACCCCACTGTGGTCCCCCATCCGTCCTGCTCGGGGGGCAATGCTGTGGGCACACGGCTGTGGCTCAGACCGAGCTGCAAGTTCCCTTCCTCCCTCTCCCAGCCTCACTGAGGGCTGCTTGGCTTCACTGCCTGGCAGGGGACAGCCCTCACTTCTCCCGATTTGTCTGCCTGTTTGCTGCACGCTGCTCAGTCAGCCCGAGGTATCCGTGCCAACATCCTGTGGGCACCACATCCGTGCCAGGGCAGCACGCAGGTACTCACTGTGGGCACTCCTGTGAGACTGAGGAAACATCTGAGGAATCCCTGCCCTGTGACCAAACACACTCCCAAGTGTGAAATGGAGCTCATGATCATAAGATAATGATGATGATAATAATAATAATAATAATAATAATAATAATAATAATAATAATAATAATAATAATAATAATAAATAGTTCTACAAGGCTGGTTCTCCCCCAGTTAGCCAGCAGTGGGCTGCAGATCTCTGGGGAAGGGAAGCCAATGTGGCTGTTCCTGTCCCATCTGCATGCACGGTGCCAGGGCCCTGGTGGGGCAGAGCACTAGTCCCAGCCAGAGCAGTGATGTCCTGCTGGGTTTGGAACTGATTGGGAATTAGGGAAGAGACATGTCCTGGCTGTGCCAAGGAAACTGTGGCACCACACTGGGAAGGCAGAGGGGGAGCAGAGGTGGATGTGTTTGGGGGGGTACCCTGGGAATGGGTGTTTGTTGGGGAGCACTGGGGTGAGCTGCAAGGAAAGCGGCTCGTTGCTGGGCACCTCACCCTGGCAGAAGATGGGAGCCAAGTTGTTTTGGCTGGGAGACCTGGAGCTGTGGCTTCCTCACCAGCCCTCCACAGCGACGGTGGCCCAGTGGGGCAGGGTGGGACTGCCCACAGCCCCACAGCTATGCTGCTGAGAAGGGACAGGGGTTCCTGTGGGCTGGGTGGGGTGGCATGGGATGCGGAGCACCCAGGACAGGTGGCAGCATGGCTGTGACCCTGTTTAGTGATCCCTGACTTACTGATCCCTCCTCTACTTCCACACTCAGCACCACTTTGGGAGACTGTCCCCCCTGTGCAGGGGATGCTGTTGGGGCAGGGCTCTGCCACGTTCTCCCTGAGCCAGCTTTGCCCCCACCACGCAAACAAGGTCACGGGGCCTTTCCTCATGGCTCAGCCACCCTCCCTCCCCCCCATATTAGCTGCAGGCTGTAATTAATAAAGGCATTCACCATACACTAAGTGCTGTTCCCAGCCACCCTGGGGCCGTGGCCACACTGTGGGTTGGTGTGCTCAGCGTGGGACTCTCCTGCTCTCCTCCAGACCCAGCTAGTGGTGAGGCTGATTTTTCTCCTGTTTTTTTCCCCTGGGGTTGTGGGGTTGCTCCGTTGGTGGCTCTGCAGGCTGTGTTGGCTTGGCTGTGCTGGTGGGCTGCTGGCCAGGGCTGTCCCTGTGCCACAGAGCCATCTCCCCAGCAGCACAGCTCAGCTTGGAGCAGTGTGCCCCTCTCTTGTGCCTCTCCTTGGGGCTGATGGCACCTCTCGACATCCCCCAGCCTGGTGGGGACTCTCTGGGCAGGGAGTGACATGGAGACTCCTGGTGCTGGGTGCCCTGGGAATCTTGAGAGGCTTTGCAGTGGTGTTTCTCCTTCCAAAGAGTTCTGGACTGTTGGATGGCTCCCAAGGAGCAAGGCAAAGTGCCGTGTCTGCAGGGAGCGGGCAGGTGGCACAGACTGCTTGAGTTTTGAATGGAAAACCCGGTCGGAGGAGCAAAACCCGACTTCGGTTTATGACCAGCTCCTGTATTCCTGGTGGCTTTACAATATTTGTGGCATTTCTTGGCCTTCCCACATTGTCAGCCTGGGCTCACCTGGGTTTGGAGGTGGACAAAATGTGAAGCAGGCTCGGCTGAGGCTGTGTGGATGGAGTGGTGCTCGCACAGCCCAGAGCATCCCCGTTCTGTCCAGGGAGATTGCACGGGGGGGAGACAGCTGGGAGGGTGTGGGATCAGTGCTGGCTCATTTGGAGAAGCAACAGCTTGTCTGAAGGCTTGGTCTTGTGGAAGGGGTGAGCACAGACGCTGCAAAGGCAATACCTGAGGTCTGAGTGCAGATAACCCCTTGCACTGGGATTTGCCAGGTACCCATCCCATTCAAACACAGGGGAGCCTGGACTGTGTCCCGATGTCTTTCACCTTCTGTGTGCAGCCAGCTGCTGATCTCCTTGCTCTCTTTTGCTCTCTGAGCTGAGCTTGTGCCTGGGGGTGTTTTTGGAGATGCCAGTGTTGTTTGAGGTAAGCAGCACCCAGCCTCACACTGCTGCTGAGCAGTGGCTCCATGGAGAAGTCTGTCCCTCCAAGTCGTGGGGCTGAGGTACCAACGGGCCAGCAGCTGATTCACAGGCAAGGAGAAGGCTTTGGGAGAAAGGCTTCACATTTGGATTTCTTCCACCATTGCTATACAAACTTCAGGCTGTATCACTGTTCTCTTTCTGCTTGGAACATCCCTCTGCCTCCCAGCATGGCTGAGAAATATCACCCCTCATTCTGCCTGTGCAGGGAGATCCTCTGTCCCATCCATACCTATCTGCAGCCTAAAACTGGCCAAAAATTTGGATCTTTGACCGATGCTGAAAGCTGGGATGGAAATTTGGATGTTCTTGCTCTGGGTTAGGTGCTTACTGAGGTGACCAGCACGGACAGATGAGGCTGGCCCCTCAGTTTGCCCAAGATCATGCCCTGGAGGTAGGTTTGTCCTTAACTGGGAGAACTGGAGCTGGGTAGGAGCTGGGAGCTGAGCTCATCCAGGCACTGTCTGCTCTGTGCAGAGGGGCTCACTGCAGCCCCTGGACAACTGAAACACGAAGTGCCCATAGGAGATGGGTGAAGTGAAGCTGATTTGGGTCCTGTGCCAATGGGAGGGAGCCCCATGAAGCTCTGGAGGGCTGGGGCAAAGAGGACCAAGGAAAGGACCTGCCCTGACCTGTGCCTTGCCCTGGCAGGGCTGCTGCTGCAGGAGATGACCATGGCAGGGCTGCACGAGCTGCGCTTCACCGAGGAGAAGCCGCTGCTGCGGGGACAGGACGCCGAGCTGGTGAGTTGGTGACCACGCTGGCTCTGGCTCCTGCACGTGGGACACCAGGACAGGGGAGCTTGGGAGGGGTGGAGGGGTGGGGTGCTGGTGCTGGGGTGGTATCTGTGTGTGTGTGTGCTGGTTCTGGGTGCACATGAGTGCTCCTCAGTGTGTGCGTGCTGGTGTGGCTGAGCACAGTGAGGTCTGGAGGGATGATGGATGTGTGTGCAGAGGTTGCACATCATGCTGCATCACACTCAGGTAACACAGGCACGTGTGTGCAGCTCTTGTGGAGGGGGGTCTGTGTGTGTGTGTGTGTGTGTGTGTGCACACATGTGTGCCCCCTGCAGCCCCGGGGAGTGGTGCCTCTGGTGTCGGGGGGCTTTGTGAGCTGGGTGGGAGGGCGCTGCAGAAGTGAGGGGTGTCTCTGTCCCTAATGGCTCCTTTTCACCCCAGGAGAACTCAGATGTCTTCCTCTCCACTGTGGACACAGACTGGAAGGTAGGACCAGCCATGGGAGGTGCTGCCCACCCCCGGGTTTCACATGGAACAGCAGCCTGTGCCTGGGGAAGGCTGGGGGGCACTTCGGGGACTCAGGGTTGTTGCTGTCCCTGTTTTCATGGGATGCAGTGCCTGGTCAGTGTCTGTGCATGAGGCTGCACATCCATCATGGTCCTTGTCAGAAGGGGACAGGGGATGCTGCCAGGCATCTCTGTGCTGGCGCTCAGATGTGGCTGGTGGGCACTTGGCCATGGGCTGGGGACAAAACCTTTAAAACAGGCAATTTCTTCTCAGGAAGGCCGAGCTGCTTTTCCAGCCCCTCTAGCATTGCCATGGCAATGGTTTCCCAGGCGATGCCAGCTCCCTGCTTACATAAGGATGTTTGAAAGCCTCTTTCTCTTTTGGAGGGCTGGGGCATTGCCCCCTCTACCACCCACCTCTCTTGGAGAGCAGGGCCCCTTTGCTCCCTTTGCTGGCACCTGCCCATCTTGTACCTCCATTTCTGCTCTCCAGAGGAGCCCCATGATACAGCTCCAGCACTCCTGGGAGCTCAGCTCGGGCCTGGCTCCCACGTTGGTCTGCATCCCTCTCACATCCCTGCCAAGGCTCATCCTGCACCAGGCTCCCTGGGGAGGGAGGGTAGTGGGTAGTGCTGCCTGTCCCCCTCCCAAAGAGTTCCCCTGCCAGGGGACAACAGTGATTGTCACAACTTTAGGCTGTGTGCTGCCTCTTTGCCAGCAGTGGGACCATGGGGAGAGTGGGCTCGGGTGGTCATGGTTGAGCCCTTGCAGGTACAGCACTGAAACAACAGCACCTGTAAGGACAAAATCAATGGGAATTCATTCATCCTGGGATAAGGGCAGGGGAGCACGGGTCCCTGTTTTAGCAGGGCCAGAATTTTGGGGCTGGCCCACTCCCATGCAGGTGGGAGGGTGCAGCTGGTTAGGGAGCAAAGTCTTTGGCAGGGTGCTGGGTGCTGCCTGCTGTGGTTCACAGAGTGGGACATACCTGATGACCCTCCCAAAAGCCACAAAATAATTAAAATGGTGCCCTCCCTAGCAGCTCCAGTGAGGTGCTGGGGCTGGGAGCAGCAGGGTGTGCAGGGCTGGGCTGCTCCTTGCTCTGCTTGCTCAGGGCTTCTGTTGGCCGCTGGAGGAGATACCAAACCTCCTGGTGTCACCAGAGTGAGAGAAAGAAGGGAGAGGGAGGTGAGGAGGGAGGGAGGTGGCAGTGCCAGGCTGCCCAGAGCTCTCAGTAGCACCAGAGGCACCAGAATGGCTCTGGCTCAGCTGTGCTGGGGCAGGGCTTGGTTGGCATGCAGGGGATATTAAAGAGCAATGACCCTCCCAGGACAATTGTTGTGTATTTCAGGGGTTGGCCCATGGTGGCACTGAACTGTGTCCCTGGTTGTGCCCAAGTGGAGCAGTTCTGGACAGCAAATGCCACAGGGATGCACCTCCATGCCCTCAGGACCTAAAAAAGGAATTGGGCAACAACCAAGGCAGCTCTTCCCAAGCCAGCCAGACCCTGCGACCTCTTGGTTTCCCTCCAAGAGCCTCCAGGCAGGGATGGGCTGAGTTTCCTGGGCTATGCAGGGCAGCACCTCCTTTTCTCCACTCTGACATTTTCAAGTTGGTGCAGTGCAAAGGCTGGGGGCTGCCTGCCATTCCCTGGGGAGGTCTTACCCAATTTTCTAGGCTCACCTCCTTGGGATAATCCAATCCAGCCCCAGCTTAACTTTTCACTGTGTGTCTGCTCCTCCCTTGAGGCAGTCATTGATGGGATGCTCAGGCATGGCTGGGGCAGTGGGGGGTCCTGGGGAGCCTCCACTTCTGCCACCAGCCAAAGTAAAGCCCTTGAGACATAAGCCAAGGCGCAGGAGAGCTGGGGGAAGGTGCCCTGGGACCTGGGTGCCCTGGATCCTGCAGGAGGTCTGGGCCACCCACCTGGCAAGTGGGCTAGTAGCCAAGGCAGTGGTGATCCCATTTGATGCTACTCCAGCAAAATCAGCCTTGCTCAGCTCTCCCATCTCCCTGAAGCCCTTTTGCATTTACCTTGGCTCTTCTACCCCTTCTGTCTTCTTAGCCACTTTCTGTCTTTTCTTGTCCCTCTGCATCTCTTGTTTTTTTCTGGGGACTGTGGCTGTCATGGTCTTTGTCTCTACAGGCAGCAGGGCTGGGGAAACCAAAACTGGAACCTGGAATGCCAGGAACCACCCGTGAGCTGGGCTTCCCCATCATGCCCAGTCCTTCATTTGCAGAGATGCCTCTTTCCAGGCCTGGATCTGAGCTCCCCACAGGACAAAGCAGTCAGAGTAAAGCTTGGTGGAGGCAGTGTGAATGTCATCCCTCTGCCTGCCTGTCCTTTCTCCCACATCCAGACCTTCTGGCTGTGCAGCCCTGGCTTGTTTGTAGGACATGGCTTTCAGATGGTTCCTGAAAGGCAGTGAGGGGACTGTGGGACTCCTTCTCTATCCACGACTGCCCAAGCTGGGCAGTGGTGCTGGGCAGGGGCAGGGGCAGGCAGGGTGCAGGGGAGGGCACCCCAGACTGCTGGGGAGGTTTAGGGCTGTGGTGGTAAGAGGCCTCGTTGGAATCAGGGAAGAAATCATCCGCATGCACACATGGGAATACTCACACGTGTGTGCATGCACGCAGCATGTGCCAGTCCAGGGACACAATCCAACCCCTTGGAGCTGCTGGATTGTTCCTCCTCCTGCTTTATTTGCCTGCCACTGGTGATGCCCAGGTCAGGGAGGAACCCTGCACATCCCCTGCCTACCATCATCCCGCAGCAGGTGGGACGAGTGTGCTGCTGGGTGAGGTAACACAGGCGCAGACATGTGTGTGTCCCTCTGTGCACACCCGTACAAGGTTCTGCAGGTGTGCAGCTCACTGTGCATGCACCAGCACTGGTGATGGCCATGGCATCCATGCTGAGCACACGGGAGGAGGATGCAGCAGGTGTGCTCCTGGTGTGCACGGCATGTACAGGAACAGCTACTGCTGACACACACAGGGCCTGGCCTGGGGGGCGGGCCAGAATATTTTGTGGGGTGCACGTGCTTCGGTGTGGGTATGGTATTAATTTTCCCAGTTTTCCCTGGCAGACAGGGTTTTGCCTGGCCCGTGTGTGTCTGTGTTGGTACGTGTTCCTGTGCATGCACACGCGTGGCCACGTGCGTGTGGCACAGCACGCCTGCCGTGTCCCTCTCCTGCTCTTCTGCGTGTGCCCCTGTCCATCTGTGGCCGTGTGTGTGCTGCCCGGCCTGGGCACGGCTGCAGGGCCCTGGGCTGGGCGGCTGCGGGCTCGGCCGCGGCTCTGTGTGGCTGCAGCCAGGTGTGTGCAGCGGGCACAGCGAGCACTGCCCTGGCCGTGCTGGACCGGCATCCGCGGGACGCCAGTCCAAACACCCCGCCTGTCTCCGTCTGCCGAAAGAGGGAAGATGGAGAAGGTACCGCACGGTGCCAGGCGATTTTCCTTCATAAACAAGGGTATTTGGGGCCAATTGGAGCATGAATAATTCCCGCGGCAGCCAATGGCTGAGTGCTGGCTCCATCGCGGCGCTCGCCTGCAATGGAGGCCAAACCTGCCGAGGGGGAAGGGCGAGGGAGGGCTCAGCGCAGGGCTGGGGCTCCGCTATAAATCCAGGCGAGGGGCTGAGCCAGCGCAGAGCTCAGCTCAGCCCCGGCCGCTGCGTTACTGTGCCCCGCACCCGCACCTCCAGCTTGGCCCAGCTGCCTGAGCATCCTCGTCCGCCCAGCTCCTCACCATGCCGGAGTGCTGGGATGGGGTAGGTACCGCCGCTCCCGTGCTCGCTGCCTTCCCTCCCTCCCTCCCTTCCTCTCTCCCTCGCCAGGTGTTTTGCCCCAGCGTCTCTCCTGCGTGCTCAGGCTGGGCCTTTGCAGCCAGCAGGGCTCGGCGTGGGTCAGGCAGGCATTGGGGCAGGGAGGACCCACGGCTGGGGAGCCCTTCCTTCCCCCAGCCCGGCTGCCGCATCCCTGATGTGCTGCAGGTTTTGGGGACGCATTGTCCTTGAGCGTGTCCTCCCCGAGGCGGGCAGAGATGCTGTGCCCAGGCGGAGGGTGAGCAGCTGTGGCCCGTGCTGGGGCTGTGTGCGGACGGGGGCACACTGCCCCTTGCCCACCCCCTGCAGAGCTGCAGAGGGAGAGTGTCTCTGGCTGTTTTGAAACAAGCCCTCAGTTGTTTTCTGGCCTCTGCGGTGATGGCAACACCCGATGGCAACAGGCTGGTGCAGAGGGGGTGAGTGAGGTGGGAGCACTGCAGCGGTGAGCAGGTAGCCTGGACATGGGTGGGCTTTGTCAGACACCTATGGGTGCTGAGACCCCCATGCCCCTCCTCGCTGGGGCTGGGGGTTGTCTGTGCCCCTCTCTCCTTGCTGAGGTTGTCTGTGCCCCTCTCCTTGCTGCGTGCATCCCCTGCATCCCCTGCATCCCGAGGCTCTTCCCCCAGCGAGCATCTCTGCGGCAAAGGGCAGGGCTGTGGTAGCCAGCGGTGCTGCAGAGGCTGCACCACGGGCAGGATGTGCCTGGCCTGGTGGAGGGCGGGGGGCAGGAAGGAGCAGTGCTGAGGCTGGATCTGCTACCGTGGGCAGGTGATTTTGGATTGAAAGCTGAGCTGTTGGGCATGTGATGGGGACCACGGGGATGGTGATGGCAAGGAGGCAGCCCTGTGCCCAGGACCAGACCACATGGATGTCTCTGCTCTGTGACCTTGGGCCAGGCCCTTGCTGTGCCTCAGTGTCCCAATCCGTTGTTGCAGAGGGATGTCACTGCTCATGCACTTCTGCCTGATGCAGCTGCAGGGGGTGGAGGGACAGCTGTGGATGAGGGCTGGGGTCAGGGTGCCCTTGGGTGTGAAGAGATGTCTCCACAGAGCCCTGGATCTGCTTTTGGCCGCCGTGTTCCCCCAGGGACAGCAGGTCTCAGTGAGGAGAGGCACTGCAGTGAGGAGACCCTGTCCCCAGGCTGTTCCTCCCACCCAGGCCCGTGTCCTTCAGAGTCCTTGGTGGCGTGTAACCCGCGTGAGCATCCACGTACCTGCTCCCCTCCCACCAGCCCAGCCATGGGGCTGCCAGTGCCAGCAGTGAGGACCGTGATGCTTGGGCACCCTGCCACCATCCCCTGCCCTGCCCTGCCCTGCTCAGCACATGCTGCTCCTGCACCCAGCAGATCCCAGCCTTGGGGTCACTGCTGCTGGACTGGCTGGTGGGCACGGGCATCTGGAGGGGACCTCTGGTTCCTTGTCCTTGGGGAGCACCTGGGCTCAGTTTCCTGTGCTGGCTGGCAGCAAGAGCCAGGATGTGGAAGGAAAGGAGCCCTCCTAGACAGGGAAACTGAGGCACAGGGTAGATTTTGTGGGGGCACTGCCATTTCAGACCAGGGTTTTTAAAGTTACTTTAGCTGTAATTTTGGGATCAGTTGCAGCATTTCCTGGAGTGCTGTCCAGGGTCTGACCTCTGCCTGTTTGTCCCAGCTACATCAAATCTGCACCCAACTGGGCCATGCTGCGAGCCCCTACCATATTGCCAAAATTTTCTCCGTCTCCAGCCCTTGAGATCTCCTCTTCTGGGCTGTGGTCCACCTGTCCCATCCTATTATCTTCCTCTCTCAAGCCCTCTTGGATCCATCCCTTGATACCATTCTGTGATCCCATCCCATGATACACATGTCTGATCCTACATCCTGTGATCCTATCCAGTCTTCCCTTCCCTTCCCTTCCCTTCCCTTCCCTTCCCTTCCCTTCCCTTCCCTTCCCTTCCCTTCCCTTCCCTTCCCTTCCCTTCCCTTCCCTTCCCTTCCCTTCCCTTCCCTTCCCTTCCCTTCCCTTCCCTTCCCTTCCCTTCCCTTCCCTTCCCTTCCCTTCCCTTCCCTTCCCTTCCCTTCCCTTCCCTTCCCTTCCCTTCCCTTCCCTTCCCTTCCCTTCCCTTCCCTTCCCTTCCCTTCCCTTCCCTTCCCTTCCCTTCCCTTCCCTTCCCTTCCCTTCCCTTCCCTTCCCTTCCCTTCCCTTCCCTTCCCTTCCCTTCCCTTCCCTTCCCTTCCCTTCCCTTCCCTTCCCTTCCCTTCCCTTCCCATGATTTGTCCTGCTCCCCCCCCTCTGGGATACCCAGAGATGTTTTTTTCCTGGGACAGCTGCTCCTCTTTCCTGTGTCTTCCCACGGGACCCAGCCATTTGGGGAAGCAGCAGGGAAAGGTGTGATGGCAGAGCAGGAGAGGATGAAAGAATTCCTTAGGGCAGGTGGGCATCACCCCATCTCTCCTCTTCCCCAGGAACACGACATTGAGACCCCCTACGGGCTGCTGCACGTGGTCATCCGGGGCTCTCCCAAGGGGAACCGCCCGGCCATCCTGACCTACCATGATGTGGGCCTCAACCGTGAGTGCTGCTCCTGGCCTGGGGCTGCAGGGCAGGCAGGGCTGAGCCCCAGCGGGTGCCAGGACATCGCCCCTGGCTCAGCTCCTTTGCCTCCACCCGTGGCTGCATCTGAAAGCACCAGGGGAGTTTGGATGCTCAGCTGGACACAAAGCCCAGGCGAGGCACAGCCAGGAGTGCTTGGCCACCCCGGTGCTGGCTGCCTGCCTGCCCACAGCAGCAGGGATGGGACATGGGGGATGCTGCCCACAGCAGGCAGGGATGGGACATGGGGGATGCTGCCCACAGCAGCAGGGATGGGACATGGGGGATGCTGCCCACAGCAGCAGGGATGGGACATGGGGGATGCTGGGCTGGTCCTCACTGCCACCGCCAGCCCTTGGTATTCAGAGCGTGGATCCAGCTGGCAGCAGGGCTGAGTGGGGGACAAAAGAGATGGGGAATAGCAGAGAGGAGGGACCCTGAGCTGGGGCTCTGATGTGGAGATGCTGCACTTTCTGTCAGCCTGCAGCCCTAGACCTGCACCCCGAGCCCTGTCCCTCCAGCTGAGCCAGGATGCCCAATTCCCTGTGAGTGGGGAGAAGCATCTCCCGTTCCGCTGGCGGCTGAGGCTGAGTCACTGACATGCCACATGAGCTGTGTCACCATTGCAGCAGCTCTGGCTGTTCAGGTACACGTCACGCTGGCTGCAATGGGCCTCACAACCTGCCTCACTCCACGTGTTGGGAGGCATGTCCCAGCACTGATGCCGTGGGACAGGACCCCTCCAAGCCCCAGCAGTGTCTGTATCCTACTGCAGTTCTGGGGTCTTGTCCACAGCTGGGGATGTTTCTTTGACTCTTTCCAAGCAGGGAGATTTGCAGCTGTTCCTCAAATCCTGTGGTTTTTTGAGCCCTTTTTGGGGATTTTGGACAGGGCTAAGACCCCCAGGCTGCTAATCCTGCTGCCCACTGGGTGGTCTTGCAGTCCTGGGTTCTGCATCCCTCAGTCCCATCCTTCTGAGGTTCCCCAGTGAGGTCACCCCAAACTCCTCATTCTGGCTGTGTCTGTCCATCCCCATGCCTCCTGACACCTGTAGGGATGCAGCCCTTGCTAACAGCAGCTGTGGTCTCTGCTGGGAGGACAAGGAGCCTGGAGGGAAGGGGATGGGATGGTTTTGGTGGTTTGTCACCTCCTGGTTGAAGGGCAGTGGGAGGGTGGGCAGCTGCTGTCCATGCTCCCTTGGCCCACCAGGCCCCAGTGTCGGGATGTTTGGTCTCTGATACCCACCTGCCCTTTGACAGACAAGCTTTGTTTCAACACCTTCTTCAACTATGAGGACATGCAGGAGATCACAAAGCACTTTGTGGTGTGCCACGTGGATGCACCAGGACAGCAGGCAGGAGCCTCACAGTTCCCTCAGGGGTAGGTGCCAGCTGCAGGAGCTCACTGTGCCTGCTGGGGTGTCACCTCCCTGCCCCTTGGGTTGTTGCTGCCTGGCAGCTGTGCCCTGCCTGTGGGTCTTTCCAAACTGTGCCAAAGCTTGTGGCAGATGACTGGCCCAGGGTGGGTGGTTTGAAGGTGGGTGGGATTTCTCTGCCCATTTCAGGCAGCCCAGCTGTCCTGTCCCAGATACTCTGCTCTGAACAGGTTCCATAACCACCATCCTGTGCCTCCCTGTGCCACAGGTACCAGTATCCATCCATGGACCAGTTGGCTGCCATGTTACCCAGTGTGGTGCAGCATTTCGGGTGAGTCAGTCTCTCTTCCACAGCTGAGGGTCCTGGGCATGGAGATGGACAGAAGACAAGGATTTGGGGCTGGGGGAGTTGTCCCTGTAAGCTGGCATCCTGCAAGTCTTCTTGCTGTGGGTGGAGGGGTGTCCCAGGGAATGTGTTAGAGCCTGCTGTCCCTCATATGGACCTCTCCATATTTCCAGGTTCAAGTATGTGATCGGGATCGGTGTTGGGGCAGGAGCCTACGTGCTGGCCAAGTTTGCGGTGAGCCTGGGGCTGGGATGGGCTGGCCTTGAGCTGCTTGTACCTGCTGTTAGTCCAGGGCATGGGGAAGAGCAGGAGCTGATACCTCCAGGCAGTCTCTGTTGCTGCAAAGGCTCCTGGGGGGTTGGGGCATCCAGGACAGCAGTGCCAAGGTCACAGTGGCTGGGCAGTCTTGCCACAGGATGGGGTCACATCAGCTCCATGCAATGCCTGTGCAGTGGCTCTGGTGGGGGGCTGCCCAGGGCACACCTCCCCTCCCCTCTGAGCCTTGAGCCTCTCCCCTCTTGCTCTCTGCAGCTCATCTTCCCTGACCTGGTTGAAGGGCTGGTCCTGATGAACATCGACCCCAATGGCAAAGGCTGGATTGACTGGGCAGCTGCCAAGGTGGGCAGGCCCTGACCCCTCCTCCCAGTCCTGGTGGCTTCCTGGGGCAGGAGGCAGCCACGGCAGTGCAGTAACCCCCTGTGCTCCCTCTGCAGCTCTCCGGCCTCACCAGCACGCTGCCAGACATTGTCCTCTCCCACCTGTTCAGCCAGGTAAGGGCTGTGCATCCTCCAGGCCCCTGCCACCAGCCCCTGGCCCAGCATCCCAGCTGGGTCACCCTGGGTCGCCCTGCCAGGTGCCACAGTGCCACTGGGCCTGTCCCATCTACAGGGTTGGGCTCAGTCAAGCCTTGCCTAGTCTGAGGCTTAACCCTGATGAGTGTGTGAGCCGTGCCCATGTCCTGCCTGGCTGTGCTGCCTGCAGCACCACTGTGCCCAGCTGCATTGCCCAGCATCCCCCTTCTCATCCGTGCTGGCTGGCATGGGCAGGACTTGGGGAGCAGGGTGTGTCCCCAGCACCGCCCTGACCTCCATCCCCTGCTGGCACAGGAGGAGCTGATGAACAACACGGAGCTGGTGCAGAGTTACCGGCAGCAGATCGGCAGTGTGGTGAACCAGTTCAACCTCCAGCTCTTCCTCAACATGTACAATGGGTGAGTGCTCCAGGCAGCCCTGCTGCATCCCTGTCTGTGGTAGGGTGAGGGGCTGCAGTGCTGGTGCGTGGCTCTGAGGTCACTGTGAGAACCCAGGCCCCTGCTGGGTGTTGTCATCACCCTCCAGTGCATGCAGGCAGCAGTGCAAAGTTGTCTGCCACTGCTGGCTGGGGATGTCGAGTGCTGGTACCTGAGCCAAAGCCTTGCCATGTCCCAGAGCCCACTGCCATAGGTTCACATTCCTACATCTCCTCCTGCACTGGGTGCTGGCACAGGTCTGGGAAAGGGGGCAGAGATGCTGTTCCATGCATGCAGGGGCTTGGGAGCCCTGCCACTCTGCTGGGTGCTGCATCCTGTGGCACAGGCTCTGCTTTGGCCGTTTCAGAGATGGCCCTGGCATCCTCCATACACAAGGTGCTGGGACAGCGGGGCTGGGTGTGGCTTCTTCAGGCTGGCAGTGGCCTGATTCTTGTGCTGTGGCATCGGTGGCGGCACCTGCCCATGAGCTCACACTAGCCTTTCTCCTCCATCAGCCGCAGGGACCTGGACATCAACCGGCCTGGGACTGTGCCCAATGCCAAGACACTGCGGTAAGAGTCACACCAGCAAGTCATGGAGGGGTCCCAGGGCAGGGGAATTCACTCAGACCACACCCTGACCAGGCCCCTTCTCCTGTCACTTCCAGCTGCCCCGTGATGCTGGTGGTCGGAGACAACGCGCCCGCTGAGGAGGGGGTGGTGAGTGCTGGGGCAGCGCCTGCAGGGCGGCGGGCGGGCGATGCCCACGCACGGACACGCACATGTTCACTGCCTGCTCAGACACACGGCAGCTCCTGGGGGTGGGAGCCTGCTCGTGTGCAGACCTGCCTGCTCGTGTGGGCACCTGTGCACATGCAGCTCTGCATGGTTGCCACACCTGGAAAACTTCCCCTTCTTCTATGCCCAGATGTGCTCACACCGTGCACGCTCGGCTGTGTCGGCACACGGGCACACTCCCTGCTTGGCCACGTGCACCCACACAGCTGCTGGCACACTTGTGTGACACAGAATGCCTTACCAGTCCCCCTCACCTTCCATTCCAGTCCTCACCCTTGCCCAGACTCATGGGAGGAAAGTCCCCTCTGTCCCATGGCAGGGATAGTGGTCCTGCAGGCGCAGGGCTCACCTAGTGCTCTGTCTGCTCCTGGCTGGGGTGAGATTTGCCATCTGGAATGGCAAATTCCAGTGGGCCAGTGGTGGTACGTGTGGAAAACTTCTGCTTGGCTACTGGCTTCCTAGGGTGCTAATATCATCTCTCTTGCCTGCAGGTGGAGTGTAACTCCAAGCTGGATCCCACCAACACCACATTCCTGAAGGTAAGCTGGTGAAAAAGGGCAGTAGGGAGGTTCCTGCTGCCTATGAAGTGCCCCATTGCCATCTGCCCAAGGGCTGCAGGGTGTCCCCATCTCTCCATTCCAGGTCCATCATGACCCTTGGAGCTGGGGGTGTATGGGGAGAGCAAGGTGACCCCAGCGGTGGGATGCTGCCAGCGGGTACAGGGGGATGGTGGGCAGTACAGGAACCCTCCCAAACTAAGCAGGACCTTCTCTTTGCAGATGGCTGACTCTGGTGGGCTGCCCCAGGTCACACAGGTGAGCCCTCACAATTTCCCCAGTTACCTGGGCATACTGGGCCCTGAGACATGCACTGGTGCTGTCCTTGGCTAGCTGGGCATGGGCTGATGAGAGCATAGGGGTCTCACACTGGGGCTGCCAGAAGCTGCTCGGGGCTGAGAGGGGATCTCAGCCTCAGTGCTGCCTCAGTTCAGCTCACTCTGCTCTCTCCCTGCAGCCAGGCAAGCTGACTGAAGCCTTCAAGTACTTCCTGCAAGGCATGGGCTACAGTGAGTGCTGGGGCTGGGTTGGGGCTGGTGTGGGTCTGGGTGTGCCTATGTGTATGTGCTGAACTGCTGCAGATGTGTCTGTCTGTGTGTCCACAGGGGAGTGGGGTGAACAGGCTCTGTGTGCACACAGATGTGTGTACAAGGGCTCTGTGTGTACAAATGTGTGTGTCAGGCTCCCTGTGTTGGTGTGCACGTGTGTGTGTGTGGGCATGCACGAGCAGGGCCTGTGTGTGTGCAACAAAGACAAGCAGAGCTCATGTGCAGAAGTCTGTGTGTATGTGTGTGCACAGTTTAAGACCATGTGTGTGTCCATGTTGACCTGTGTGTGCATGCTTGCAAAAGTCCATGTGCACGTGTGTGTTTGCAGGTCTGTTGCATGTGTGTGTGTGTGTGTCTGTGTGTGTGTATGTCTGTGTGTGTCTGTGTGTGTGTGCAGTCTGCGTGCACAGGGACAGCTCCGTGTGCAGGCACACGTGGGCTGGGCAGGGGCTCCTGGCCCAGAGGAGCAGCTGACAGGGCTGACACTCTCTCTCTGCCCTCCCTGCCCTTCTCCTGCCCCTGCCAGTCACCCACCTGAAGGATCGGAGGCTGAGTGGAGGCACAGGTACCGCTCAGTGCCCACTGCTGCATGGTGCCTGCCTGGCCTGTGCCCTCCAGCTGCCTGGGCACCTTTGGGAGCAGCCTGGGTGCAGGACTGGCCCTTCCCAGCTGGATGCCCACTGCCTCGCTCTGCTTTGCCTGAGATGGCACCCTAAGCCAGGGCTGGGGGCTGAGAATTGGCATTCAGAGAATTCCCCCTCCATGCAAGCACAGTCTCAGCAGTGTGCCCACTGTGCCCTCCTCCAGGCAGGCCAGGAGCTGTCAGTGAGCTGGCAGGAGCTCACTGGCCATCCTGGC
This sequence comes from Fringilla coelebs, assembly GCF_963513975.1. Taxonomy (NCBI): domain Eukaryota; kingdom Metazoa; phylum Chordata; class Aves; order Passeriformes; family Fringillidae; genus Fringilla; species Fringilla coelebs. The sequence continues at coordinate 6,116,289 of NC_140040.1, read as the reverse complement.
TGGGGGAGGGTGCCACCTTCCCTGCACACCCTGGGCAGCCAGGGAAGCTCTGATCTCAGCTCACTCTTTTCCTGGAGCATGGTAGTCAGGGGTTCCCACTGCCTGATGCCCAGAGGTTGCATGCCCAGGAGTAACTCTGGTGTTCAGCCTGCCCAGAGCAGCCCTGTCCTGCTGTCCCTTACCTGGAGCTGCTCATGTTGTCACAGCACCGCTTGCTGCAAGCTTGTGTCCAGGCTCAGTTGCATCGGGGAGCAGGGCTGCTGGCAATGTTGGCTCAGCCCCTCAGGTTTTCAGAGGGATCTGAGCACCCCGGCCGTCTCTCTGTGCCCGTGCAGTGCCATCTGCCAGCATGACCCGCCTGGCACGCTCCCGCACGGCCTCCCTCACCAGCGCCAGCTCCGTGGATGGCACCCGCCCGCGTGCCTGCACCCACTCGGAGAGCACCGAGGCCATGGGGCAGATCAACCACACCATGGAGGTATCGTGCTGAGGCCCACGCCTGCCGCCGACGTCTCCTTCAGAGCCATCTCCCATCCGTCAGCATCCCGCCAGCACCCACCTGCCCCGTGGACATCCTCCACCAGGGCCCTCGCTTCTTCGGGGTCAATTTGTCTTCTTTGCCGTTGGCCTCATCCCCTTGTCTGGTACAGGAGAAGGAGAGGGGCTTCGTCCAGCAGTCACACATGGTTCTGCATTGGTCCTCACCCTCCCGAGCATCGGCTTGGCCCCGGCTTGGGAGGGTGGGTGGCAGGGAGACAGGGCCAGGATGGGGTAGCAGGGTCAGGGTGGTGAAATGGGGACAGGATGTTGGGATGGGATGATGGGATGGGACAGCACGTGGAGAGGACACAGGAGGTAGGTTGGTCTCCCAAGTTCGACTGATGGCTGACCAAAAGGAAGACAGGAACAGGGAACAGAGAGCAGCGCTTAACTGGGAGGTCACTGGTCTGTTCCTAGGGATGCAGTTTTCATTTCTCCCTGATGGCCCACTCTAGGGAGAGCTAGCACAGGATCCCCCAGCACACCCAGGACTTGCTACCCCAGAGCTGGCTGAGCCTCATGAGAAATCACATCCCAAACTGTCTCTTCGCCCTGGTCATGTATCCTGAGGGCTGCCCTGGGGTAACTGGAGAGAGGTCAGCCCTACTCCAGAAGCTGTATGGGCAGAAGGGTGGCATGAGTGTCCCCCTGCCACCGGTGGTGGCACTTCCTTCGTCCCTTGTTGCAAGAAGGACAATTACCACCTGCCACCAGAAATGCACTGGGGAGGGGGGAATTGGCTGGCTTGGCCCCTGCCACACTGTCAGTTCCACTCCCAGCTCTTGGGCTGAGCCTGCCAGGGTCCAGAGGCCACTGTTTTAGGGGATGTCACACAGCAAATCCCACCTCAAGTTTTGCCACAACCTATGGGTGTCATCACCGAGGAGCCATTAGCAATAAATGAGACACTCCCCCCGCCGTGCTGGGGAGCCCTCAGCACCCTCTGTCCCGCAGGGTGCCTCACCACAAGGTGCTGTCACTGTGGGGTGACCTATGGGATGTGGGGAGCACTCCATGGTCTGGCTTTGCCCACACAGCTGCCCAGACCCACAGTGGCTCCCCAGATCCACAGCCCACCTCCAGCACTTTGCCTGCGCTCTGAGCGGGGCGTCTCTCAAGGGCTTGGCTCCCCCCAGGCCGTGGGGCCCCCTCTGGCCACCCACTCCAGGTGGCTCGTGCCTCTCTCAATGGCACGGAGACCCCTGTCATTGCATAACCCCAGTGATGGCCACCCAGCCTCTGCTGCTGGAGCAGCCGTGCCCAGCCCCTCCTGGCACAGGTAAGGATGGCCCTGCCTCTGCTGATGGGTCTCTGTAGGTGGTCCATGGGCGACCTGAGCAGGGAACCCACCAGGTGCCACCGCCTGGGCGAGCAGAACCAGCCCGCTGGAGCAGGTCCCAGCCAGCCCTACAAAATCATTCTACCCTCAGACCCCATTCCTGCTGCCCAGTGAAGGGCACAGAGCTCCTGGGGCTCCCAGCGGGTGTATGAGGGCTTTTGGCCCTGAGACCCGTGCCCCACCCAAACCCTCCCCTAGTAAAAGGCCACCCCAAAACACCAGTGTGCCCCTTTGTCCCCCACTTTGTTCTGCTGTGTGCTTCCTTCTTGGTGTGACTCTGAAAGCTACGTAGCTCCTTTTTACGGTAGATACCGCTGCGATCTCTTGTTTTCTCAGCGTGTCCTTCCAGATGATATATATATATAAATACCTATACATAATATATATATAAGGGTTTGCCCAATCCCTGACCTTTTTGGGTTCACTCCTCCTTGCATTCTTGTCCAAGCAGTGCCGTGTGGTTCCCCTGGAGGTGGTGTGGCCGTGCTCGCCTTCAGTTCCTCACCTTGGTTTTGTTGGTTGGTTGGTTTGGTTTTCCCTGGTGGTTTGTTCTTTTGATTTTTGTTGGTTTTCCTTTTTTTCCCAGTCACAGCGGAATTTAACACATTTTCCTGTCTGAGTGCAGCCTGGTTTTGTCACAGCGGCATGGAGGCCGCAGCACTCGTGAGACAGCAATATGTAAACCGGATTTAACTAACCTGTTGCTGTAGAGAGGAGTTACTGTGTTGGAAATAAACCAACTAACTAATAAAGATGTTAAGAACCTGCTGTGCTCTTTACAACATGCTGCAGGGGAATGGGTCTGAGCCCACCTGGGGCCTGCCTGCAGAGACGTGGCAGGCATGGGGGACAAGGGGGACACACCTTGGCCACCAACCCCCCTAGTGATGCCCACAGGACCCAGGGTGCGCATGGGGGAAAGCTGTGGGGTGCTTTGGCTTTAGGGTACCCATAGGCAGGCTGCCCTGTGTTTAAAGAGTGGATGGAGGCTGGAAAGCTGCCAGTTGTAGCCCAATGAGGTTGGATCCTAGGGGTGTCCACTGGGGAAAAAAAGATCTGTGGCTGCACACCTCTGGGGATGAGCAGGGCCCTTGGGAGACTCAGCTTCCCTGTCCACTGCCAGGGCCCCTGTTTGTCTCCCCATCAAGGTCTGAGTGTCCCAGGCCACAGCCCTTTCCAAATGCATGAAGTCCTACCAGGGAAGGATCCCCTCCCTACAAGCTAGTCCTTGTCCCTGCTCGAGTGTGTCTGCCCTGTGCTGGGTCACTCCAGACTGGTCCCAGTCCCTGCAGAGAGGCCCAGAGTCAAAGCATGGAGACACTGGCTGTGTGGTCCACACTCATGGCTGCCTGGGGTGGGCACAGAAAGACTGGACATGTGGGGGAATGCAAAGGGCCAAGGCTGAGCTGAGGTGTGGGCAGGCAGCCCAGGAGCCTTTCTTGGCTGGTCTGGTTCTGCTGGTCAGGGTGAGCCTCACTGGGGGGAATGGGGTACTCTGCACACACCCTTATCACTGAAATGCAGAAATGCAGCTGTATCCATCCAGGGCATCATGCAGACTTTATGCTGTGCAGATGGCTGGGATAGGATGTCAGACAAATGATTTCCACGTTCCCACTGAATGCAATTCATGGAGTGTTGGATGCTGAATACTGACAGACTGCAACAGGAAGAAAACGAACAACTCCATATCCCTACAGTACTACTGCTAGATTAAAACTCTTTTTCTGTACTTCAGATTAAATAATCTATTTTCTTAGGACCTGGCCCATCTCACCATTCAGTTACCTCTTCTTGGACCAGAAGCAAGTATGTCACTGAAGCTTTCCTTCCCAAATGTTTACCCAAAACCGTATAGTCACAGCTTTTTTTAATACTGCCAGTAATACTCTCAGGGGAACAGGCTGTTGATGATGCATGAGTTTTTATTTCTAGCAGGAGGAGAAAATTTAGTACGAGATCATCCCTTGGGGGAACCTGCAAAGCAATGGGAGCAGCAGGGCAGAAAAAAATTCGGGCTGTTTTTTCTGGCCATATACGGATGCCATTAGTGGGGAGTGAGGGAACGATATAGGTCAGTGTCTCAAATAGTGCATGAAAATTCGACTTAGAGCCTGCGGTGCATCTGTGAGGCTGCACTGCCACCTGGTGCGGTCTGAAGCGCTCACAGCCTCTGCCCAGCGCTGCCTTTGTCTTGATTTTGTTTAAAACACCCCACCAAAGGACAACAATGCTGTTACAACTGCTGGCTGCTGGGTTTGGTTATGTAAACAGCCAGGAATATGACAGCACACAGGTCTGGGAGTCAGAAGCAGCTGAGCAATGGTGACAGCTGTTCCCCCTCCATCTGTCACAGCTGCACAGGGGAGAGGGCTTCAGCTGCCAGCACAGTTACTGCAGCTTTCTGCCAACTCACTGAATGCTTCAGCCTTTGCAGCTGACTGCGCTGTGTCACCAGGTGAGCCAGGCTTGGCAAAGGTGACTGTGTTTGTGTCTCAGAGCAGGTGAAGGCACCTGCAAGGTCCCAGGTGGGTGTTGGCTCAGCCAGGTTCCTCTCTCCAGCCAGGCCTTCCTCAGCAAGGATCCCTCACTAATGAGGAGGAGTCTCATCCCCGAGATGAGGTGGGGACAGCTAAGGGCACAAAGCTTCAAGACCAGTTCATTTCCCACTGCTTCCCAGGGCCTCGCTGTATTCACTGCTCTGAAAACAGAGGGCTGGGAGCACCTGATGCCCTGAAAATCACCGAACTGCTCAGATGGGCAGGCACCTTGGGGGATCATCCAGTCCAATCCCCCTTCCGAGGCACAGTCATCTGGAGGAGGTGGCACAGCAACGTGTCAGGTGTGTTTTGAATGTCCACCTCCCTGGACAGCTATTCCAGAGCTCTGCCACCCTCCATGTAAAAAGCTCTTCCCCATGTTGAGGTGGAACTTGTGTTTTAGTTTATGGCCATTGCTCCTCGTCCCACTGCTGGGCACGACAGAAAAGAGCCTTGCACCATCCTCTCGGCACCGGCCTTGGAGATATTTCTATGCATTAGTCAGATCCCCTCTCAGTCTTCTCTTCTCCGTACCAAACACGCCCACCTCCCGCGGTGCCTCTCACATGAGGCGCTCCAGACCCCTCACGATCCCTGAGACCGCTGCCGGACCCTCTCCGCTAGCTCCTCGTCTCCCTTGTACTGGAGATCCCAGAACTGGACAGAGCACTCCAGGTGTGCCTCACTAGGGCCTACCAGAGCGGCCTCAACCTCTGCGACCCCTGTTCCGAGCTCAGCCGGGGCCCCTTGCGGTGTCCATCCCCTCGGGGACCGCAGTGTCCCCGCCGCACCGGGCGATGCGGCGGGAACTACAGCTCCCATGGTACCGCGGGGCCGGGCGGAAGCGGGGCGCGCCGGCGGAGCGGGGCCGCGCCGAGCCCATGGCCGCGCTCAAGTACGCGGGGCTGGAGGACACGGACAGCGAGGAGGAGCTGCCGCCGGGCTGGGAGGAGCGCACCACCAAGGACGGCTGGGTTTACTACGCCAAGTAAGGGCGGGAGCGGGGCGAGCCCGGCGGGAGCGCTCTGACCGCCCCGCGGTAGCATCCGCGGAGCCGCGCCTCGGTGCGGGGCAGGAGCCGCCCCTCACGGACGGACGCGGGGCTGGAGCGGGTGCGGGGACGCGGGAGCTGTGTGCGGTGCCCGGCCGGCTGCGGGAGCGCTGGGCTGGGTGTGCGGGACGGGCTCCCAAGGCTCTGACAGTCTCAGCCGCCCCTGCGGAGCCGCGGGACCTGCCCCGCCTGGGGGTGATGCCCGGAGCCGCTCGGAGGAGCGGCCGGGAGCCGGCCCGGAGCTGTTCCAGGGCTCGGGAGGCGGAGCAGCTCCAGCCCCCTCGGGGCTCCGGGGGCGATCTTTGTGCGTGTTGGTTAGGGCTCACACAATATTGCAGATGGGTCAGTTTGCTTCCTTGTGGGAGCAGAGGAGAAACAGGTGCGGTGGAAGTTAAACGCCGTGCGTGCTGCTCCTCAGCTCTTCAGTACACCTGGGGCAAGAGATGAAGGATTGCACTGAGCACCCTCTGCCCGTGCTGCTGGACAGGATCCCATCCTCCCGGGTTACAGAGGAAGTGTGCCGCAGGATGAGCTAACTCAGTAGAATATGTGTTTATACACTCTCTCCTCTTGCGTGGTTTCTGTAGCCGTGCTGATCTTGGGCTCTCCTTCTGTCTGTTTAAAGCCACAAGAGTTACTCCCTTCCATAAAAAGGTGGAAAAGTATGGTTCAATCTCACCGGTGCCTTGTCCTCCCAAGTTCTGCTCTTATAAACGCTGGACAGAATGCTTTGGTTTATCCACACTTTGTAAACACTGCAGTTTCTCTCTAGGTGTTGGTTTTTCTTAGGTCAATTGCTTGTAAATTTCCTTTGCTTTCAAAAGCCCTTTCAGGAAGGAATCACTAGGTGAAAGTAACAAACCTATGAAATAACAAGGTATTATTGTGCATAATTGTTACACAGTCAGTTCAACAGGTCAGTTTCTGAACTCTTGTGAAACTAGACTGGTTCAGTTTGATGACATAATATAACTGTGGCCTTGCTGTAAGAAGGGAAGGTTACTTTTGTTGTGTGTAAATGGCTGTTGGGCCTGTAGGTTATTTGTAGTTATTGTGTGTTATTTATTGCTGTTGCCACTCTTTATTTCACACTTGGGCAGCTATCAATTTGGGCACTCAGTTAATCCCTGCCAGACTCTTAAAGCTTGGTTGTTATTTAAAAATACTCAATGAAAGATGAGATTTTAATGTCCAACTCGATTCAGCACTTTGGTTATTTTAAGACCTTGTTTATGTGCACATGACTTTGCTTATTAGTCTATAGTGCAGAAAATCTTATGATGGAGTATTTTAATCCTGCTAGTGATTTAAATAAATAAAGTCTCTGAATTGGAAGAAAAGGTGGGATACCACTGTTATGTATATTAAATAAATAATCTTGCTAGTCAAGGCCTGTGGATAAGCTTACTTGTCCAAAGCTACAATTGCTCATAGAAATCTGACTTATTTATATTATACTCCCTAAAACTCCTAACAATATTGATTTGTAGAGTATAATATAAGTAACCTTTCTAAAGCACCTTTCAAAACTTTTCAAAAGCATCTTTCTAAAACTCCTACCTAACAATATTGATTTGTAAAGGTGCTTTTGTAATTTGAAGACTTATTATTACTAGCTGGTGATAAATTCTTTTCTTGCTTCTTTCTTCCTTACTCCTGCCAAGGATTGTTATCTTTTTGAGGTGTTTTGAGTCTGTTAATGTTATTTTTAAATTAGTTTTTGTGTTTTTTTTTTTTTTCCTTATAAGCCATAAATTTGGATTGGAGGTCCGACATTTATTTGAATTTTTATAGACTCCTGTGCTCTCTGATTAGTTACTTTCAGAACTGTGGGGATATTTTGGGTTACATCAGAAAGATTATTAGGCCATTTTTAAAAATCTTAAACTTTTTCTTTTCCTGCAGCCACCTGGAAGAAAAGACACAGTGGGAACATCCTAAGTCTGGGAAGAGGAAACGTGTTGCAGGAGGTTTGTGTTAAACTTTTCTAATGAACTGACATTATCTTACAAACGCCTGGTTCCTCCACAAACTCCAACTGATCTCATTTGGTCTCCTAGTTGTCACTGATTCTGAGCTTGCAGAATATGGCTGATTTCAGTGGGGTGTTACCTCTGTGATTGTGTAGAGTGATCACTTTGCAGTGTTTTATGACTTTCCTGTATTGCTCAATAAAGCCAAAGTATTAATTCCGGGTTACAGAGTTTGTTTTAGGGTGGCTTGTAAAGCATATAGTCAAAAACTGGAGTTCTGTGTTCCTGGTGTCCATCAGATAATATTTATAATTGAATGATATTCTTCAAAGAATGTATTTCACCAAGGAGTATCCCTGGCACAGAGGGAAGCCTCATTTAGTTCTCATTTTACCTATTTCTCCCAACCCAACTGAGTATTTGTGCCAGAGCAGAAGGCAGGCAGTATTGCAGGACACTTCCAGAGGAAAATCTTCTCAAGGACCTTGGGTCAGTGCCTTAAATCAGATCTTCCCAGAAGCTTCTGTACCTGGGGACACCTCACTGTTTGCAAGCCATGTTTCTTTTGGCATTGGTAATCTGACTGTAAGTGGAATGTTTTCACTAAGTTTTCAGTCAATCAAAGAGAAATGAATGCTTTCCAGCTAAGGTTAGAAATACTCTGAATGCCATCTGTTAACTACCTTTCTAGAATCTTTTATATAAAAATTGGTTATGTAAAGATTTGGCATTTTTCTTCTGTCTGTCCTTCCAACTTCATTGAGTCATTTAGGTTTGATTTGTTGTATCTCATGCCCACTTGAGGGCTCTGATCTTTCAGCTTTTGGTATGTGTTGCACATAACTTTTCCTATATGCTTTTGCTGTTTATTTTAGCAGGGATAGATACTGATTGGAGTATCTATAGTAGTATAGATCTGTATGTGCTTGGAAGCGTGGTTGCATTTTGCTGATTTTTTTTTTTTTTGTGCTATAACATGAAATAATCTTTATAAAGATTTTTTTTTTAGATTGTCTTTATACTTAATCTGCCAGTCATTGCACTTGTACCAGATCTTCTGTGTATTGTACTTCCATGAGAGAGCAATTGTGTGAGATTAGGGAAGCAATCCTTCTGGCAAGTTCTGTATTGAAGGGTAGCAGGTAGCTGCACCACCTACAGAAAACAATGCAGAATTGTCTCATTGCTCTGAGAAATCAATTAAGCTTCAAACTGAAGAGTATTCTAATGCCTGAGAATAAAGTTAATGTTTTATGTGCTTCCTAGATCTGCCATATGGATGGGAGCAGGAGACTGATGAAAATGGACAAGTCTATTTTGTAGAGTAAGTATCTCAAATTGTGGAGTATGTAGAAGGAGGACAGCTGGGTTACATGCTGAGTAGCCTCCTGAATTATGATACTGTGACAATATCAGCTGGAAAGACAAAAAGATTAATAAATGCATCTTCAGAATCCAAGTGCAGATATTGCAGTGTCTACAAGTATGGGGTCCTTTTATAGACTTGCTATAAAAGAGAACATGATCTTCCCTAATGTAACAAGATTTTTTTCTTTTTTCCCCTGACAAAAAGTCCTGCCTTTTATGTCAGGGGTTCACATGAAGTTCAGAATGGCTTGTGAAGTATGTCACAACTGGAAAAAAAGTTTGATTAAAAAAAACTGGGATAATTTCAAGCAAACTGAAAAAAAATTGATTTTTGGGAATCTAAATAATCCACTGGAATTGTACACAGCAATGGTTGAAATACATCTAAAATCTAAATGTAGAGAACAGAAGGGTTCAAACAGTTGAGTTTTTGTGTTCTTTTGCAGCCACATAAACAAAAGGACTACCTACCTTGACCCAAGACTGGCCTTTACAGTAGAGGATAATCCAGTAAAACCTACTACTAGACAAAAATATGATGGGAACAGTACTGCAATGGAAATTCTGCAGGGCCGTGACTTGAGTGGGAAGGTGGCAATAATCACAGGAGCCAATTCAGGAATAGGTAGGTTAACATGGCACAGAAGGTAAAATATGGCAAACTTTGTCTTACAGCCCACTTGCTTATTTAAATATCTCTGTATTTCTTGTTTTCAGACTTGATTTGCACTTTTTTCATATAAAACCACTAGTTAGAAAGGTTTTTTTTAAAAATGTGTGAAGAATTTGGAGCTTACAGGAGAGCTACAGGAAAGACATCAGGTGCTGAAACAATTGATTTTTGTTTAGGAAATATTGATGGAGGCATTTTACATTATGCAAATATATAAAAAATGGCTGTGGAAGAGAATTTTATTTTTATGATCTTGGTGGCTAGGACAAGGAGTGAGGTTTGTATGGCTGCAGGGCAATTCAGGTAAAGTACTCAGAAAAACTTCCTAATGCTAGCAAGTAAATTCAGGTAAAGATTTTCCCAGGAGGCTGTGGAATTTTTATCTCTGAAGGTAGTTTGAAGTGAATTTGATGATGAACTCATGTCAGGATGTTTTACTTGTTCTTTTAGTTCAAGGAAATGCAATTTATGACCTTTAGTAATCCCTGCTAGTTATATTGTCTCACAGGTTCATCAATCCTTTCAGACCCAGCTCTTTTAGATATTTGTTAAATACTACTGCTTCAATAATGGTTGAGTGAGAGATTCAGATAACTGTTGATCTTTTGTTGCCTTTTATTTTTTGCATTTTTCTTTGTGAAGGGATTACATAATTATTGAAGGAGTCCTTTTGCAAATTATTTGGTGGTTTTTAGTTTAGTTCAGAATTTTGACTTAAATGCATTTTTGAGGACATTGGAAAACCTTGAAGATGTTCTGGAAAATGGGTTAATAGTAGGACTTACCACTCTGAATTTTCTTGAGTTTTATTTCTTAATTATTTAAGGGAGTGTTATTGCACAGGAGTCACATGAAGAATTTGGAGCTTTGCTGTGCCTTGCAGTGACATCCTGCTGTCCTTGCCTGATGTGCTGCTACAGATTGGCACTGCAGTTGGGCAGCAAGTGTTGTACTTAGCTGTCTCAATGAATTTGGGCTTTCTGGTGAGGTTTATGTTCCAAATTCTTGGTGCAGCATTTCTCTCCATTACATCCAGCAGTACAATTTGCTCTTTATGCAACTGTGCAGTCTCTGAACATTTCAAGGGTTACCTGGGCTCAAAGGGAATTGCCTTCAGCAGGAGCAGAGCTGCCATTCAGCCTTGCTGGATGAGTAGGAGATGTTTCAAATCCGGCAAAAGATTAATCCAAAATACATGATGGTTTTCTCAAGATTTTTTTTCCCATGTTTCTCCCTTAGTTTATTATCTGGATTGGTCACAAGTAATCAGTCATATCCTTGCTTGAAATATTTTTTGCTTTGACACAGAGTCCATAAATATGAAGGTAGCAAATTTGTGATCCAGATGGTGTTAGGGCCTCTATAACTCAAAACTCTTGCATACCACATTGCATTTAGTGCTGCTTTAGTCCTGTTCAGTGTCTGATATTTCCTCCCAGTTGCCATGGAGCATGGATTCATTAGCTGGTTCAAAGGGATTCTTACCAGTTTTGGAGCTTATTTTGCAGTTAGTTTAGGATTTCAATACTGTGCTCCACTTGGTGTTGTAGATATTCCTTTTAAATTTTCTGTGTCTGAGGTAATAGTTTCCTCCCTGCATATTTTGAGGAGTAAACAATTCCTGTGATTTCAGAACAGCAGAATGTTTTCTTTTAGAGGGAAGTGTAAATAATTTGAGGGAAATGTTGTCCATGGAGTAGAAAGAAATATAAAAATAGTGTATCACTTGTTGAGCATTTGTACTCAATAATGCAAGGAAAAAAACCAAACTGAAACCTTTGATAGTTGTCCAAATGAGTTTCAGTGGTATATTTGAAAATAACTAGCTATGGTGTCTGTCCATTTGTTGAGAAACGTTTCATTTTGGGATGAGCTGTGACTTGGCAGACTGCAGTCAGAAAAATGCATTTTCAATTACTGCATTGCTGAGTGCTCAAGATAAAGTTTGGGAAATGCTGAGAATCCCTTGAAAGATGGATGAACACATAAGTGATGTTTTTATTCATCCATATACTCTGTTTAAGATAGCAATGTTAAAAACAGATCAGCAGAGATGGAATGATATCTTAATTCACTTTATTTGTGAATCTAATACAGGGACTTCTATCTTGCTTGTCAGGAGCACTTTTTTCCCTTAGAGTTGAAAAATCTAAACTTTTAAAAAATAGAGATTGCTTAGTTAGTGAGGGAATGCTTTGGATGCCTTCAGCAGTTTTAGGGTTTTAGTGGTGTCACACGTTGCCTCATTGACATTAACTTAACATATCTGTAAATAGGGACACTGTCTGCTCTGTGCTGGTTCTTTTCATTCCTGATTAGGAAAGTGGTCTGTAAAACTTTCCTAGATTATACACCCACTTTCTTAACTTAATCCTTAAAATTGCTGTTGAAGCTGTGAGGGGGGAAAAGGTACTAAAAATTACATTTATTAACACTTAATTTTTGATTAACAATTTGGAAAAGGTTAACAAATGATTCTGTTCTTACAATACAAAGAGGTCCTAGCAGCTCAAGAGTTATTAGTGAAATATTTTCTTTTTTATTTTTGAATTTTTTTCTTCTGATAGTGCAGTCCAAGTGTTCTTTAGGGTTTCTTTTCTCATCTACTTTTTAAGCTCAATCAAAATTTTAGTCTGAATATCACATTAGAAAGTTGAGGTAACTTTTGATCCCAGTAAAGCTGGTGTATTAAAAAGAAGTAGGACAGACCTACTGAACAGCTCAGTCTTGTGCTGTCAGTCCTGGTTTTAAAAACATATTATTCTCTGTACATTTAAACATGAATAGTGTAAATTGTCAGTGGGTTCTGTCAGAGTCAGTAAGACCTATTCCACTGGGAGGAATTGAAGTTGTGTGCAATTTTGCGTGTTGTTTTTCTGTTTAGAGGTCTCAACATGAGCTAACAGAGAAAGACCTTCCCCATCTTGCTGCTGGTATGAGCTGATTCCTGCTCCCCAGTGTTGCCAGTAGAGGTCTGTGTTGCTCTTTGAAAATACTGAACAAAAGCAACCTGGTGCTTATTGCTGCTGTTAGGAAATGCTCCTGTAATTCTGTTGTTTGTGTTCTTAATTATTAGGGCTAGAATTGTAAATTTATAAAAGTGTGTCAGCAGTTCCTCTAGGTTTAATTTTACAGAGATGTGGTATTTTCAACTGTATGTGTAAGCAATCTTAAATGATACTAAAACCAAGTTAAAGTATTTTTTTAAAAATGTGTCAGAAAGCCAGTTGTGTAACTAATATGATTTTCTGACTTACATAACAATTGCTGTCTGTTTTTAAGGATCTTGTATGGCCATGGGACCATGATGTGATCTGGTGTCTGTGTCAGGTGCACTTGATCTAACCCAGTGACTGAAGTGTGTCTGAGTGGTGAAGTGCAAGTGGTGTTGCAGAATATAATGGAAGGGCAGAATGGGTCTGTTCTGTCCAGTCAGGCAGATTCCACAAAGCAGGGTATTTCTTAATGCTTTTCCAAGATTTTATTACTTGTATTTTATCAAACTGTGTTGATATTCACAACCAAGCAGTTACTCAGACTGGGATTCTGATTTTTCTGCTAGATGAAGGTCAAAAGAAGGCTGTGCATTGCTTTTGTAAGGGATGCCCAAAACAACCAGATTATTTTTTTTTCAGAGGCTGAAGAAAATCCAGAAGTTCCAGCCACAATGTGGCTTGTTGAGTGTTTTTTTGGAAGTCTCTTTTTTTCTGGCACTTTTACTTCTGTGCAATAGAGAAGCCTTAGCCAGGAGAGAAGCTGTGGATTAGGTGCTAAATCAGTGCTTAAAAGATGAGTCACTTCTCCAGTAAGATTTTGGTGTGTACATATATTTGGTGTGAGAAGTTACCACGGTTCTTTTATTTCTGTACAGAACTTCAGTGTTAGCAACTTGTGTCATACTGGTGCAAAAGGTTGGGAAGTGTGCTTATAATCTATCTCAATTAAACATCTGCTTTATGGTATAAGAAATTGTTTTGTCTGGCAATTTAATTTTTATAGATTATAACAGTTTTTCTGTTTTACTCATTTAAGTCACACTCTGATCATATGTGAGGAATTAAACAGACCCTTCACATATCACTGAGTGCTTGATTTTATTAATGTTAGTCTGACTGTCTTAAATATGTTCATTGTCTTTTGCTGTACTGCCTGGAGTTTCAGCTTCACTTTATGATTTCTGTATGGTTTTGGAATTTCTCTTATGCTGGAACACCTGAACTTTGTCAGCCTTGAAAAAGTCAGCTTGTTTTTGTTGGATAGTTTGTTTGGGGAAGAGGAAAACGTCTGAGAGAAAAGACATCTGTTTGCTTTTGGTCCATATTGTTATTTTTCTCAATTCTATTCATAGGATGATTTTAAGCATTCTTAGTGTAAACTCTTTTATATGGCTTCTTATGGTGAAAAAAGAGCAAGGTCTTTGCTTTCTAGTAATTATTATTTGCATCCTGTTTCTTACAAGAGCAGAACAAGGGATGTGAGCTGAGGCAGTAGACTTGTAACAATGCCTCCTGAATGGTCTTTTCCCCAGTTTAGTGAAAATAGTTTGTCTGAACCAAAATTCATGTTCATAAATGCATGAAATCCTGTGGGTTAATAAAACTCCTGCCTGTTTTTATAAAGAATTTCTGTGCATGATTGTGATGTAGCTCGCTGGTGCACAGAGAAGGGAGTGCTGGGGTTTTGCTAAGGGGATGCCTCTCATGTTGTCAATACAGAGCAGAACTTGTGGTGAAGGAGCTGCTCCTCCTCTGCATGGCTGGAGTTCCATGCTGGAAGTGTTGCACCCATGGAGACCTGGAGTGGTGCTTATTTATGGAGGTTTGGGCTCAGAGCTTATTGTGAGGCAGACAGAAAGATCAGCAATATCTAACCTTGGATTATTTTTCTTGGCCAAGTCCTAGCTGTCCTAGATAATTGTTTCATGGGATGCTCTTGTATTTATTTGGATTTTAAAAGCATGGAAGAGCTGTTCCTTGATATATATTTTGATTTTTTTGTGAATCTTAGGCTCCATGTATCATGAATTATCTTACACCCCCATGAGTAGCACTACCATGAAAACGTTTGTGCCTGTGTAGAAGTTTTGTTGTTTACTTCTTAGTTAAGCTTACACTTAGCTATTTTCTTTTTCCCAGGCCTCTCCTTTGTGGAAATCCAAACCTTTGTAGCAGGCATGAATTTTGTTGTACCAGGTTTTTGAGGGAATGGGAGTACAGTGCTTTTCCAGGAGAGCCTGGGTCTTGCAGGAAGTGTATTTTTGTCTGGAGTAGAATATAGGGGTTACTGATGTAGAAAAGCACAATTTATGGAGGGGCATGTGCCTTTGGGGTGGAACTTTTAACTCCTTGTGTTGTGGGATGTTTGTAGCTGTCAGTCAGGGATTAGCACTGATGTAGTTTGAACGAATGAAAATCCACTAATAGCTTTTATTTTCAAATTTGGATTAATAGAAGAGGGTTCTCTTTAACTTACAGAACTGTATTCTTAAAATTTATGGCAGGTAATAGTGAGTGAGTTTTCCATGAGTGCCATCACTCTGTTTTAACTGTGGCTTAATATTGTGGAATATTAATATTGCTCTGCTTTACATAAGACTCCAACTGCTTACTTGTTACATACTGTAAATATTAAGAGGTCCCCTTGGACTTCCTGTAATTTATATTTCTTATTGAGTAAGCTGAAAATAGTGTCAGATGTTCATACTGCTTTTTCATGTCCATTTTGATGAATCTATTTATTACTTGTGTAATGAGTAGTACACATGGTTGGTTAGCCAAGTTATTGAACTTCATCAACCTTGGCTGAAATTCACAGTGCATGTGAAACTTGTTGTAACATGTAAGAAATTACATCTGGGCTAAAAGGTTCAATAATGATTACTGCTTGTAAGGGAATACTTTCACAAAGGATGGGATTGAGCTGTGGGCCTGTGTTGTACTTTCAGGTATTCCTTTTACAGAGGAGAAACATATTTGTAGAACAGGGAGCCTTTCTAGGTGGTACTTACTTGTCTCATCTCCAGGGGCTAGAAAGACTTTTCAACTTGATTGAAATATTTAATTTCACAAAGGTTTTTTGTATTATTTTATGCATACTTCATAGTCCAGGGAAAAGACCTTTTACATGATTCAGTTTGTCTTGCCACAACATTGAGATTACTCTTTCCATCATTTTGTGTCTTCATGTTTTGAAAACTCATTGTGCTTCAAGAATTTTTTGAATACATGTACATTTGTATTTAGGAGTGCATGCTAAATGCTGGAGAGGGAAGAGGTTGTTAATGCATTTTATTTTCTAATAGCAGGATCTTCTGAAACATGTAGGGGCTTTTCTAGACAATTCTAGTTATAGTCTGTAGCTTTACATTAATGTGATGTTTTTGTCTTACAAGCAGAAAATTTTTAGTGCATACATCTATGCTAAGAGGGTGCACAAGAAGGAAGGATTTCAGTATCCTGTGTCCCTTTTATGCTTCTCATGCTTGGTTGCATCAAGGTGCTACAAGGTCTTGAAACTCAGGTCTGAAACACTTAATCCCTACCCAGAAGGAAGTGAAAGGAGACAGGTAAAAAACTGGAAAGACAAAGATCAAAATCCTGACCTGATTAAAAGGAGTTTGATCTTCAGAATTTGTGATGCCAGAATTTTGTCTGAATTAGAGAATAAAAATAGTACAGTGAGAAAGGAACTGATTTTACACTCATCCTAAAGTCTACAAGACAGAGGTTTTTTTAAAAAAGTGTGTGATTTATGAAAATAAATTTGTCAAGTGTCACATTGTTTCAGGAGTTCTCAATGGAAGACCATCAAAAACAAAAAGTACCTTTGTCTTCCTTTTTAAAATTAGTTAATGGTATTGCCGTTTTTAGATCACATGTTACACTCTTAAGCCTTTCTCTTGTTTTTATTTTTCTTCTGTGGAGATTTTTTTCTTCTCCTTTTTCTATTTATTCTGTTGGCTTGTCATTTTAATATTTAAGATCTCTGTATCTTTATGTTCAGCTACATAGCCTCAGTATTTTTGTTGCTGTAACATCCAGCTGGTTTTGATTTCTTGCTGTATTTCTACATTGTGGATTTCATTACTTCATCTGTTGCTTCAGGAAACTTCCTACAGTCTGTCTTCAAATCTGAATAGTTTCATAGTAGTACACTTTGTTTCCTCCCCTTCAATTAATGATAATTACCTTAGTCACTGTTCCTAAGTTCCTATTCATTGTTAATGTCTTCTTTGTATTAAAGATACTGGTGAGGTTAGGTTTTCTGATTGTTGTTATACTTTCTTGATAGAAATAATATGGGTGAGAAAGGAGTTGTCACAGTTGAGTTCTGGATGTATTTATTGAAAGCTTCATGCACTGTCACTCAAGGTTCTAAGCAATGAATGTTGCTTAGAATTTTCTTCATATTTTTCCCAGGTTCTGTTATCTTTGCAGAAGGTACATTTGGTGCCTACTCATTATTTATTCTTTATCCAAGCAGCTTTAACACAATACATTCTCTAATTGGATTTCCTTTATTTTTAATATGAAAATCAAAATAATAAAACTTCTGGGGCATTTTCCTCTTGTGGTGATTAGTCAAAATGCTGCCTTTGTGCAAAAAATTACAGTTTAAAATTTTGTGAGGAGGTTTGATAATTCTCCTGTATCACAGCCAAATTCAAGGAGACACTCTCACATTGTGTATTCAGAGATTCAG
Source organism: Fringilla coelebs (assembly GCF_963513975.1). Classification (NCBI taxonomy): domain Eukaryota; kingdom Metazoa; phylum Chordata; class Aves; order Passeriformes; family Fringillidae; genus Fringilla; species Fringilla coelebs. Next base: position 6,099,104 of record NC_140040.1, on the reverse strand, counting down.
GAATTTCAGAGATTCTGGTTGTGTTCCTCTCCTGCCCCTGGCAAGCACGAACAGCATGCCCTACTTCTGTACATTTGTACATTGTAGACATTGATTGTGCTACTGAAGATTTTGAGATATGTGTTAGTAGCCTTATTTTACTTATGGAGCAGTGTATGGATGCAGTAAATTACCCACATTTACAGATTATGTCCAGATTCCAGTTCAAAGTGGGAGTTGGATTGTTCTGTCACAAGATAAAATATATATTTCTCTGAATGCTATTCTGATTCTTCAGCAGAGAGTAATTAAGATATATTAAGAGTAGAAAATATAGCATCTAAAAAAGCTTTTTTACGAAAGCCTTATTTGTTTGGGTCTGTGTCCAGCTGTGAGCAGATGCTGAGGGGTATAAACTTACTCTTGCTTACAGATTTTTAATTCTGAAGGTAAAATTAGATTATTTTGTGCCTTGCTAAGCAAAGAGGAATGCATAAAAACTTTCATGACCTATTTGGCAGCACGCTTTTGGCATCATGAGTGAATGAAGACTGTGATCTGTCCGAAGGTGTCTCTCTGTGTCTGTTTCTGAATTGAGTCTGTGGTCCAGGGAATAGAGCCTGAGACTTCTTGGTTCTGCTCTTTGCATCTGGTACTTTAAACACTCATCTCTGGAAAAACAAAAAGTTGTGTACCTGGAATGTAAGGCAGAGAGAAGCTTCATAAAAGAATAGAGGAAAAATCTTGGTCTGGAGTGTGTCACTGTTATTGGTCCTCTGCTGTAGAGGATGGTTGTCACTGAGCTCTTGGGTGGGCTGCTGGTGTTCCAGCTGTTAGCAGATAGACTTTAAATGTCTCCTAAAAAGACACAAATTAATTTTGGTGTGGGAAGATGCATGGCATGTTTTCATGCACTTCTTGAAGGTGTGGCAAAGGGGTCTCAATTGTGGTTTTGTTTTTTGTTTTGCCCATGGCCTTACATTGCAATTGACTTCTAATTCTTGCTTGTTATCCATTCTCCTTGCTTTTGTGTACAGACGCTTTTTGTTAATACTGTTCTTATTCTCCATCTTTTGTTTCAGAACTCCATCTCCTGCCTTACTTTGTGTGTTGGAAGCACATGATGGATCATTTGAGTTACATAACAGCTTCCCACCTCCCTCTTCCCTTCGTAGTTTAAAGCACACCCAAAGGTTTGCCAGGTTTGAACTAGAGACCAATGAACTGCATCTTTCCTGTACTCAGGTCTTTTTGCAGGATCCTCAAGTGACTCTTATTAAACTCGTCTTTGCTGCCAAACTAAACAAATTGTCTTATCTCATATGGCCCAAGGACAGAGGTGGGTGGAGACTGCTAGAAATCAGGTAGTGTTGTTTTAATTTTCAGTCTGTTCCTTTCCCCCTGATAAAGAATGTGAGCTCCTTAGAACAGGACCTGGCTCTGTATGTTTGATTCCCTAAGATACCTCCTTTTTTTTTGTAAGCTCAACTGTGAGCTTTTTAGGACAGAACCTTGTTTTATTATTTATCTGTAAAATGTCTAGTGTGCATTTTAAAATCTTTCACTGTTTGTGTAACTGACATAAATAAATACCAAGTTTGTTTTAAGAAAAAAATTGGTCCAGTTTATGTTGTAGCACTTTCTCTGTATCTTTACATAACTGTCAACATTTCTCATGAAATGACTTTGAGATTAAAGTTGGGAGGATCTAGCACTTTAGCTGACAGCACAGTATGTCTTTTAATTATTCTGCCTTGGATGAAGCATTCCTCTTTATTGAATTTACTTCTTTTATTAACATTGCACTGTTGTACTTGCCAAAAGGAGATTCAAAACATGCAACTAATTTTTTTTATTATGTTTAATTAGGGCTCAGCTCAGCAGTACAGAAACCTATGATAGTTGGCTAACAGAGGAACAGAAGTGTGCTTGAAAAGAAACTAGACAATTTCTGGGTTTTTTTCTCCATTTTTGCTTTAGTGGGAAAAACTGTTGTGTTGCCAAAAGCTGCTACTGATGCAAAGAGCAGCTTTAGAGAAGTTTGTCAACCCTATTTCTCTGGATTTGGAATTTTTTTTTTTTAAATCTGATCAACAGCAGCATGCACAGAAATGTTATTTATTTCCTTAATAATGTATTCATGTATTGGTATTTATAAATAGACTGGCTTTATTTAAGCAAATAAACAAAGGAACTGGTCACTTTCCCCCACAGCTGCTAAACCTTCAGGAATAATTACTGCTGAGACATGGAGTGCCCTAAATGTCACAGCAAATTTGACTGCTCAGACCTGATCCAGGTTTCATCAAGATGCTGGCTTGATGCTGACTTACATTATAGGCAGATCTGTTGTTTTCTGCTGCTCCAGATTTCAGTTAAATGTTTAATTTGGAAGTGTTTATTTCACAGTAAAAATAGTAGTAGTGTGTTAACATAACTACAGTCTAAGAAAATATTTTTTTTTATCTCTTATGAATATAAGCATTTATAATTCTGAATAATTTAGGGTTTTTACTAAAATAAAGAATATGAATCACACTAAAATAAGTTCTGCTTATTTTGAGACAAAGTGCTATTTCAGGTTTCTTTTAAAATGTGTGTACCTCTGTTTGACTTGGTAACAATACATTTAAATCCACTTTCAGGTGGAAAGGTTGTTTCTGTTTAGCAAATATGAAGTTGTATGTTGAGTTGTTTCATGTTCAGAGGCCTGTCTGCCTTCATGTTCTTACCCTCAAAGGATGCATTTTAAATTTTTTACAGCAACAAGTAACAGATATTTGTAATTCCATTAATTTAAGGGTGTTTTAAAATGTTTGTTTAGTGTTGTGCTCCCTTCAGAGGAAACAAGATATTTTGGGGTTTTGTCAGTGACAAAAGCAGTGCATTTACTCTTAAGAATAACTTGGCCTTACCCAGGGTAGTGTATTGCAAAAAAGTGTAAGGAGTGCATAGTTTTGGGTTGGTTAGATGGAAAACAGGACCAGTGCATTACTCATCCTGTTTCGTTTGTGTTGGCTTTTTCTGTACTTCATGACTCCAAGAAAAACACATTTGTCCAATTTACACACAAAGGGAGAGGCAGGATGTATCTTTCATATAAAATCACACTTTGCTATGAAAAATATCAGTATGAGTCATTGCTATGCCTGTAAACACATGAAAACAAAGGCAGCATTACTATTCCATGGGAAATGCTTGTTTTAAATTGAGTCTCTTAAAATATCTTAGTACTTTAGTTGCTTGAAAACTTGCATTTGGAGCAGGTTGAATAATGTGGCTCTTAAGATTTTATCCTAAATATCTGTACTGAAGCAGACTGGATGAGGCCAAGCAATCCTGATATGGAATGTGTGGTGCTTTTTTGGCTGTGAAAGGTGTGAGTTTGTCAGTGATGTGATGTTCTGCATGTGCCTGTGAGAGCTCTGTTGGATGTGGCACTCTGGATCCACCAGCACAAGCAGCAGTGATCCCAGTTGCAGAAGATTGTTCTCTAATTCACACCTCAGTGCTGTAGTATTTCAGCCTGAAAAGAATTCTTTATCACTTGGTTTGTAGCACACTTGAATCATCTTTACTCCTTTTCTGAGGAAGTGTTGAATAAGATGAACTGGTTTACTCTCACTGGCGTTTAGGTCTTCCAGATTTGAAGACATCTAAGTGATTTCTAGGACACAAGTTTCTTTTCTGTTTATATGTAGTTCTCTTGAGTCCCCAGAATCAGGAAACAGTCTGTTTGCTGAGATGCAGCAGTTGGAATGAAGGTCTATTTTGAGTTTTAAAGACTGTTTGTTGCAAGCAAACCCTGTAGGCTTTTACACTGAGAACTGAGCTGTTCAAAGAAAGTTGACATCATTTTGTTTCCCATAGGCTGTAAAGGACAGCTCCAAGGTGTATATGGGGAGTATATGGGGAAAGGTAGAGAAGCTGAAGAAAACTTGCTATTGTCTAAAATGTTTTTGGATTTTTCTTGTGTATTCAAACCTCCTTATACTTGAAATAAAGGAATGTTTTAAAACATGTGATGGCCTGGTGCAAATTCTTTACAAAATGTCCCCCCGACTGATGGACTGTATGCTCTGTGTTTGAACAAGAAATAGCTGAAATACTTTTCCACTCAGTGAATCCTTTTCTGTGTTTCATAGAGGAGGTTGCACCATTGGACAGAGCCCTGTTCTCATCTGGTGTGTGTTGACACAGTGTAGCTGGCATTAATTGAGCGATGCTAACTGCTTCTTAATTGACACCATTAGCTGAAAATCTGCACCAAAATTCAGTGGCAGTAGTGACTGCAGATAGCCAGAAATGTGAGAGTCTTGAGCAATCATGGTAGAAGATGAAGAATGAAATTGAGTGCGAATTTCTGTCTTTATGAACGAATGCTCTAAGGAAGGGCTGAAGGGTTTTTAATGTCTCCAGCAAATCCCATGTGCCTGTAGCTCTCTTGTTAGTTCTGCTCCCAGTCCTTTAGGTTAGCTGGTGATGTAGAACTGTGCCATAATGTTTATCCCCATGTATGTCTTATTCTTAAAGAGGATTTTCACTTCTGAGTGTCGGATTAGAGCTCGTTCAGCCACAGCACCAGCAGCAAGAGTAGTTGATCTCAGCACAAACTTGAGACTTCCAGGGCAATTGCTTCAAATTAGTTTTATAAAACATTTGCTCAAAATAGTTTATTTAAATACTCCATACAATGCAGTGATTACTTTTCCAAAGTGGATATTAGTTAAGTATGTTATTCTCCTGTCACATTTGGGGGAAGAGTCTCTTTTATTCCTTGTAATTGGTTGACCTTGATGCCCAAGTCTGTATTTCTGTGCTCTTTTCCTTGTGTAGTTTTCCCTACTTTTAAAACCCCCCACAACCAGTATATAACTTGTTAGCAGTGGGCTGTGCTGTCTCTTTTACCTGGGTTAAATAACTGCAATAGCCTAGTGTGTGGTACAGGGAAGATTCACCCCTGGAGAGTATCACTTAAGTCTTGGAAAAGAAACCAAAGTCATTGCTGTTAGTGTCCCCTCACTGTGTAAGGGCCCTGTCACTAAGTGGTGGCAGTCTCAGATTAAGTGAAGTATTAAGAAAATCTTTACTTCTTTTGAGGTCCACAGAGTTACTTTTGTAATTAAGGTTTTTTTGTAATTAAGAATTAAGGTTGCGCTGGTTCTTTAATTGTGCATGTCCCTTGCAGAGTTATTTAGGCTTCTCTTTCTATGTAACCCTGCTGTGGTTTTTTTTCAAGATTTTACTGTCTGGGTGTTTATGATCTTTGTGGTTTAACTTTGGTGTACGAAACCACATTCAGTGTGGATTGTGAGTCAATGGTAGTTTTTATAGAGAGGTAAGATTTTTATTTATAGCGTTGAAATAGTTTTGTATTTTACTCAATCCATGTGTTAGGTGGGGGTTTTAAAATTTACTGTATATTGAAAATATAGCTGCATTTTGCTGAAGAACAATTGCTGTTGACAGACTTAGTTTAACGCAGTGAATCTGACAGGAAATATTTTCCGGCCTGCTAGAAGTTAAAGGAAAGCTTCATCTTCTAAGCTTTTTGTGTCTGGGGGGAAGAAAGAAGCATTAATTATTGCAGAAGAACCAGAGAGCTCAAGCTGTAAAAAGACTTGGACACTGAGGCGCTTCCAAACTCCTCCTTCAGGTGTTCCTAGAAGTTGTGTGTGTGTCTGTCCTAAATTAAGTGCAGGAGCATTTGTGAGTTAGTTTAAAATATGTCTGATGTGGAGATATGTCAACACTTCACCTGTGACAACATTCAAATGGAGGTTTTTTAGCACATGATTTCATGTAAAGATCAGAACATGTCTGCCTAAGAGTGAGGAATCACTCTTTGAAGCTCAGAGAAGAGTAGGGACATCCTAAAGAGAAGTGCTTAACACTGCTCTCCACATTTGCAGGAAAGAGTTGAGATAGCATAAAATGAACTAAACTCACAGCATGTAACTTACTTAGTTTATAATGAGTATGAAGTTATTAACTACAGGGGAGAATGGCATAGAATTTATTATTTTGCACAGTTGATTATTTTGCACAGTGTGACATGGGGTAGAGTTAGCAAAACATCATCATGCTTTGCTAATTAATCTGGCCACCAGCTCTCAATCTTTGTTTAACAATAGCAAAACTATTCCCAGGCATTCCAACTAGTTTTTAATAATATGGTCAGATAGTCAAAATGAGTATTCTTGTGCAAAACAAGAAACATACAGCTAGCTAATGGTTCATCTTACATTAGTTACATGAGAAATTCTAGTTAAATATGCTTAAAGTGGAATTAGGAACAAGGGAAATCTTTGCATATGCTGTAGCTGAATTCATGTGCATGCAATGAATTATCCAGGTAATTAAAGTTGCTTGGTGCAGTGAATGGCTTTAAAGGAGATACAGGAAAATTGCTTGGACTTAAATACCGTAAGTATGTAATTGCAGAAAATGGTATAAATTTGTCTTGGTGTCTGTTGTTTCTATAATGTAAGTTATGTTTTGTGCTGTAACTGGATTTTGTTCCTCCAGGGTGTTTTGGAAGTGAGACAGCTCATCTTCATAGGCTTTTTGGTAAACAGTTTTTAACAGGAAATCATGAACATGCTTTAAATGTCATAAAGCGAAAACAAATGCCTCTTCTCTTTGAATTCTTCACATACTCATTTCAGTTTGGTTCTTCCTTTCATAGTTTAGGCTTTTTAAATTGAACTCATTAAGCTGTGTTATGCCCCTTTCAGCTAGAAGGCAGTTCCTGTCATTGGCACAGTTCTGCATGGAGATGGGCACCCAGTGATACCATTAACTGCATCATAAATATGTAGTAGCTCACTCCTGGTAGAAACCCAGGTTCTGGCTCAGTTCTCTGCACTTCATGGGCCTTCTGCTCTCCCCAAAAGTCCTCATCTCCTGTTGTAAATTCTCACAGATTTTTTCCCATTTAATGGAGTTTACTTTGGACCAACTTCTATGCAGCTTTTCATTAGTGAATTGAACAGTGAAACAACGTTTTGTTCCCCCTGCCACAGGTGGTCCTCAGATTGATGACTCTGGGGCCAACTGTGCATCTAAAGAGCCCTGAGCTGAGTGTTGGATGCTCTGTCACTTCCAGATGAAGTTGCCAGGCACAGTGGCTCTGCAGTCTCTCTGTGTGGCACACTGTTCTCAGTCAAACAAGGAAGGAACGCATCCAATCCATCCTGTCCTTCCAACAGCTGAGGACACTGGTAGGCTGAGAAGTTGAGTCTGTTTTTTAAAGATGCCAAACCTGTTTTGCACAAAATACATACAATTATTGTCCAAAAGATCTGATAAAATTGAGGTCTCTTGTGTTTCTTCATGTGTGCTCTTAAAAGCCGAGTCCAGGCGACTCTCGGGTCAGCAGGCTGCAGGTAGCCTAACTGCACTTAAATATGTGCCTCATGTTTTCCAGGTAATTTTATAGCTCTGTGCTGCTCCTGGGATCTGTTTGTGACTAGGACCATGTTTTTTCCTAGGTTTTGAAACTGCCAAGTCCCTGGCCCTGCACGGGGCCTGTGTCATCCTGGCGTGCAGGAGCCCGGCGCGAGGCGACGCGGCCGTGCAGCGCATCCTGGGGGAATGGGTGAGTGCAGGGGCTGGGCTGGGCAGGGTCTGCCATCCCCTGGGCACCGCCAGCAGGCACACACAGCACGGCCACAATCGTGAGCACGGGCCACAGTCTGAGCAAAAAGTCACTTGTCTCATCGGGTAACGCCCTGCTCGGCTGCTGGTGCCTGGGTGATTGAGGTTCTTCATTCCTTGTGAGTGTGTTGGACTGCTAGGCTTGATGTGCTCTTATCCATGTTGGTTGTGGATGCTTTGAGAGGGAAAAAATGTTTGGGAGAACCACTGAGGCTTGCTTCATGGGAAAGCACTTGGCAGAGCCAAAGTGACTGACTACCAAAGGAGGATGGGCACAGTCCTCCAAAACAGGCACTGTTTTGCCCATAATTTTTCTTTAGTGAGAGATTTCAGAGGGTCATTTTTGTAATTTTCAAACACACAAATGTTTCTCCTTTTCTGAGTTCATCAGGCTCTGCAGCCCTGCTGCTAGGCTGTCACAGTGGTTTTTTCCTTCTAGCTTCTTCCCACTTCCTTTCATTTTTCTCCCATTTTTGTCACACAAACACCAGCTTTTCAGTCCCATCTATTGCCTTGTTGCTCTTTGATTCCTTTCCCCGATCCCCATTTTTTTAAATTATCTTCTAAGGCCTTTATTAAAATATATTCAGCTGTCCTAATTTATTCCTCCCACAATCATTTATTTGGTAGCAAGGATTGCAGGCTACTTTTGTTTGAGCTTGCTGGGACTGTTGACTTCCATGAAAAAATGGGGTGACATCTCTACCCTTAAATGAATAAAAGACCAATGGATCAAATTCACGGATTTTTATTTCTTTCCAGCTAAAATTAGTGATGAGTGTTTTGCTTTTATTTCCTGAGCTCTCAAAGTATTTCAGCTGCTCCCAGATGACATGGGAGAGCACTCAGTAGTATTAATATTTACACATAAGTAGTCTAAAGATAATTACAATATTTATTAATGCAAAACAAATTGTGCTTATTTAACGTGTATTTCCAGATAAGTGATACTTTCATTATTGCTAATTTTTGTAACCACAAGTTTCATGAAGAATCAGTCTTTGGATTTAGGCCTTTTTCTCTTGCCCAGATCTTATGAATGATTTACAGTAAAGGGTTGGTTGGGAAAAATTTCTTCCTTGCTGCTTTCATCCCATTAAAGCTCTCTTATTTTTTAAATTAAAAAACAAAATCACTAGCATAGAATTCCAAGAGAATTCCTACAGAGGCCAGCATAGTGTCTATTCTCTTTTAACAGACCTGGATTTGGTGATACTCTGTTTGAATTTGACAGTCCCAGTCCCCCTAAATATGGCTGTTTATATGGGTTTTATCTAATTAAATTAGGCTGTGGTGAACATTTTTATTTGAAAAATATCCCATTACACTCTCCATCCTAACCATATCTCTGACCACTCTGAAGACAATGGGAGTTCAGAATACTTGTCCTAAATACCTGTATTATCTCACCCAAAGTTAATGAGTTGTTAATTGAATGAAGAACATTGAAGGTCAAATTACTTCAGAAACACTGCATTTATTTACTAACAGTTTTCAAATTCTAATTGTTCAGAAAAAGAGTCTCATCTGTAAACTGGTAGCTGGAAAACCTTCAATGCATCTTTGTAATGGCTTTGTTGTTGTTTATTGAGAGGGACTAATTAACTTTGATTATTGCACTAATATTATGGCACTTTGACAGTCCCTCAGATTTATGACTCTGGGAAAATAAACAAATGAAATGCAGGTGCTGGAGCAGAAAGAATAAGTTATTACTGAACTTTAATTACTTGGAGTGTATAACCAGGAGAGAATTAGTTGATGAATTACAAGATGCTTAAAATTTACATCAAATTGTAAGCAGTCTTGAGGAAAACAAACACAAAAACCAGCCCCAAAATCAGCTACTGAAAACAAAGAGACAAAGATTAATTTGACTGATTTGCTTCTAATATTAAAATATGGATGTAAAATATTAATTTTTATCTTATAGGTGTAACTACAGGAAGTTGTTAATTGAAAATTCTTTTCCTAAAAATGAAAGAGTTTAAAAAAATACCAACAACATCTGCATCTGATTGAGATCTGATTCTCAATATGTAGCTGCAAGTGTTCTGCTAGAAAGAGCTTCAAAGCAAGCACAGAATTTTGTCTCCTCTGTTCCTAGGGAATGCAAAATTATTGAAAGGAAGTTGATTTATTTTTCAATTTGGAATCAATTTAAAGAAAAATAAAACTGGTTAGGTTGTAGCCTTACCAAGCCTCACGTTCATGGTACTCAGGTAGTATTTTCAGTAGCATTAGTGCTACCTACTTGGTTCATGTTTTCTTGTAAATCTTTGAGATTGAATCTCTGAACTGCACTATTAAAGACAACATTCCTCCAGTAATTTGAGGGGTAGAAATCTGATAAATACATTCATACTCTTCAACTGAATTCCCAAACCTCTTTCCATTTGCATGAAATATGCTCTTATAACAAAAAAAACCCCAAACCATTGCCAAATGGAGTCCTAGTGTGTTTACCTGTCCTGTGTGTGGAGTTTCATTATAAATTGTTGCAATATAATTGGTGTTTCTCTAAAAACATGTACATTACCAAAAGCCCTGTGCACCCTGTGCTGATTTTTCTGTGGGACAGTATCCATTTATACTCAAGGTTTAGATGTTGAACACAGACCATTTCTTTTTCCACTCTTTTAGATACAAAAGAGTTCCACCTACTTTGTAAGAAGAGAAGATAATTAAAAGTGTGCAACAGAACAATTTGTGATTTCAAATTTTGATACAATTATCTAATTGATGGCCTGTATTAAATAGAGCCTGAAATGTATATGGAAAAAACCTGTAATTTTTAAAACCCCAACCACCACCTCTGCCAAGCCACAACAGAAGAAAACCAAAACCAAATCAAACCTACTGTAATGCAGCATTTAAAGATAAAGCACAGTGTACATAAAATAACAGTATTAAAGCAAACCACCAGCTGGTCCCCTAGTGAGTCCATTTGTGACATCCCTGTCTGCAATGCCACAGACTGAGTGTCTGCAGAAACACAGCTCTGCTCTGGGCCTCTTGTACTTTGAAATCAGTGGTTAGGCAAAAAATACAGCTTCAGTTTGCTTGTAGTGACTGTTGAAAATCAAGTTTATAAAGACAAAATGGGACAGCTAAATGGCTTGGGAAAATCCAATTGTTAAGATTTAGAGAAAAAAGCAGGAATAATGGGAGAAAATAAGATTTTTTTCAGATTAGCTGCCATTATGTTTATGGAAGCAAATGGAAACTGATCTTAACTGGCTGTTGTAGACAAATCTAGAGAACTTTGTAACAATTTATGCCTGAAGAGCTGTTTTATAGGGAATTTGAGCCATTTGAGTGGGGATTACCCATATAAACTTGCTAATTACTTTGGTTAAGTGACATTTGTTTGCAACCTGCAGTATTCCAGTTATTTTCTTTCTAAACTACAGCAGAATTTTGCTAATATTGCAAATAAAGGGTAATTGCTTTGTGTAAAGCATTGTGAAAAGTTTTAATGTGATTGGTCTGGCTGGCCTATCAAATATAATTTTTATGGAGGGGTATGGTTGATTATATTGGTGCAATCTAATGTTTATACACATGCATTTATATAGACAGAAAAAGGAAGAGAAAGTGTGTAAAGGCAGCAGATAAAAAGAGAGATCAGTATAGCTTTCCATTTGATATTTTGAAAATGAGTGTTCGTGCACGATGACGTTCAATATCAATTTAAAACTGTTTGATAATTTCTTGCTCGGAAAAGAGGAAATTAGAATTCTAGAGTTATGATTCATTTTAATCAGAAAGAAATTGTCAAACATAAATCTCTCCTTGAGTAGTGAAAAGGCCTGAAAGCAGCCAAGAAAAATATCAATACTTTGCAAAGGAGGAATGATTGTTCCAATTCGTAGCTTAATTGACTTTGAGGCTTAATGAAAAACACTACAGTGCTGTTTGTACACATAGTTGCTCTGACAAACATGGAAATCTATGCTCCAGGAAGAGAGGCTAGGTAATTTATTTTACATTATTATTGATATAATTTTCTAATTGAGTATGAGCAGAATGTTTGGATAAGACTGCGTAGCTCCAGATGTTAGTGGTATTCTCAAGAAAATACTTAAGAATATGAATGAATAAAATATTTCATAAATCACAGCCTTTCTTGCCAAGAAGCTCTTATTTATTTATTCCTGTCAAATAGTCTTTGAAGTACATATTAAAAGATAAATTGTAAGTTTAATATTTCATAAAAAGTATAATGTTTCTTTGGTCATTATTCCTCAGTGTTAAACCTACCTCTATATTAAAGATTAGATTAAACTGTAAAAAGAACATTTGACTTTGCTTTTTAAGTAGAGACTCACAAAGTAGAGATGTGACAAGAGAAGAGAGAAAAGCTGTGAAGAAAACCAACCAAACAAATATGACTCCTTGCTGTATTCCTTTCCCCTGAAGTATTCTTCACTGAAGGAGTGATTTATATTCTTGCTGATTAGGTTACTGAATGAAATTAAAACCTGATAAGTGAGTTTTTGTATTCCAGTTGTGATCCTGTGAAGTGCAGAAAGACCAGAAGCAAACTGGGCACATTTACCAGACCATGGGCAGCAGTTTCCATGTGGTCACTGTGTGTGCTTCCCCCTCGAGGAAGGGGCTCTGTTTTCCCAGAAAGCGTTTTGTCTCCACTGCTGTTCTTGGTTTAGATTTTTTTGTAAACCTCCTCATAGTTAGTGGCAGGTTTTCATTTGTGGGAAAAGCTGGAGACTGCCTAGGAGATGGCTTTGGAGATGTAGTAAATACTGACTGAAACCCCACTGATTCTGTTAGTACAGTATCAAAGGGTTTCAAAGTGGTGCTAAATAAAAGCTCTTAAAAATAATCCTCAAAATAGGAAATATTTCAGCATATCCTACAAGTAAAGCACATGAATTTCTGTGAGAATATTGCTTCCAATATTCTGTTATTATTTTGTGATAAAGAATTATCTTGTTTCAAAGCAGGATATCCTAAACTCTATTGCTGGCTCTCATGCCATTAGGGTGTAATATACACTTAGAAAGGCCTGCAATATATGGGCATATTTCATTTTCCAGTGCTTGAGCAGTGCCCATGCTGAAGAATCATGTTAAAGGGAGTTATCCAAACCTTGCTGTGGGGGAAAGGAAGGGGCAGTATCTTGTATTAAATGAATTGGTAATGCAATAAAATAAAAAATCTGCATCAACTCATCTCACTTCCAGCTGTGAACACTCCAACTACAGAATTATTCCTATGCTGAGTATAAGGCCTTTTTTAATTCTTTAGGATGTGATCCAGATTTTTCTGAAACGAAGGGATCTTTTAATTAACTAATTGCAGTGCAGTCGGACTGTATGTTACTCGTGGAGAATTGACAGTATAAACATCACCCAGTCCTGTTGCTGGCAACAACTCATTGGGACCAATATGAATGTATGACCAGATTTTGGCCATAATGTTTAAGAATTCAGTAAGTTTCTGTGAGTAATCTGCTCAGTTGAGAAACCTTAAGAGAGTGGTATGTGCTGCCAAGCTATTTTCCAAATACAGATGCTTAAAAATCCCCCACATGAAGTTAAAAACATGGAACAGTACAATCAACATTTACATGGATGGATTGTTGAGGTCTTTTTTTTCTTTTTTTTGTACACCATAAACATATGGCATGAATTTGATTTCATTACAGATGCTGAGAAAAGGGAAAGGCAAATATTTATATTACATTCATGTTTTACAGTAAAAACACTGTTCAGTTTGTTTATACAGTTCCACTGTTACAGTTTTTATGGTTAGTAATGAAACTGCTGTAAAACAGAGTCTGAATTATATAGCAGATGTGTTAAGCCCCTAACTTTCAGGGTTGGGCATCCTCCTGAATACTGATAGCAGTTACTTGCAGAGTTGATGTACTGGCTGCAGCTGAGCTGTTTCACACTTAGATTTTCATCTGCAGTTAGCTCTGCACTGTTGCTGTATGGATACACACAACAGATAGAGTTTGATTATTTATCATGATGAAGCAAGCAGCCTGCCTCTGCTGCAGGGACAGGGTTTGTTCCACTGGGAATATGCTGCCTTTGACAGCTTCCAACCCCCAAACCTGAGGTAACCCTTAGACCTTGCACCCTGCCCAAATCCAGGAGTATTGGTTTCTCTGCGTCTGGATTGAAGGCACTTGTGATGGTAGTTCCTGTTCAGACTCAAGTGTTTGTTATTTCTTTTCAGTAAAACAGTCTCACAACCACGAGTTCAGCAGCTTTTCATTAGAAGGCACAAAATGGCCAACAGTCTCTTGTTACAAGGTCTTTTAAGACTAAACTATCCAATTAAGAGCTGACACCTAGATTATTTTCCCTTTTAACCCAATAACTGATCCCAAAGAGCAATGCAAACTTTTCTGCCCAATTACAAAATGCCACCCAAACCCATGGAGAAGAAGGAAGAAGAAGCATGAGGAAGAAACCCAGGACAACACCCTCTGCCCTCCATCTTGCTGCCATCCACAACATACTAAAAATCCCAAAACCTCAATTTCTCACCCAGTGACACACCTATACTGCTCTCTATAATCTATTTCACACTTTTGTGAATTCTAGTCTAGCTTGAAGTCCAGGAAACTTTATCCATGAATGAGGGTCAAAGTCAGTGCTCCCCTGGGGGTCAGGGCACCCCAGAGCAGACAGAGAAATATTCCCAGTGCCCTGGGTTTCTACACAGGAGCAAACCCTAAATCTGAGACACCCCAAAGCACTGAGGTGTGTCTGAGTTCATTACTGTACACAGCTGATAGGGGCTGAGCGCTCCCAGAGCTATCAGCTTGCAGAGTTTTAACATAGTAAGACAATTGGCCATGGTTTCCTCCAGTAAAGATAAAAGTTGTCTTTTGAGTTGGCTTAATTACTTCTACTCTCATAATTCTCTTCGCATTCCAATATCTGTTACACGTGTATTAAAAAAAAAATCTAAAATGTAATTTTAAAAGAAGTCACAGTATTTTACTATTCCTTAATTTTTTTCCTCCAGTCAGCAGAATTTTATACATAGAAATGTTGAAGTGATCTTTTTGGTAATTTGTTTCTTTAGCACAGCCCTGCTGTTCTTAATCTGGAAATGTGAGTCACAAAATCCCTACCATGCCTAAAGCTTTATAATAATACTACTTAAATGCAGTTTGAGCTTTTTAACAAAAAAAAATTTAAAATCCCCCCCCCTCAGACAGTAACAGACCTCAGGATAACCCCTTTAAAAACTGCACTTTATGCTTGGTCTTCAGTTAAAAGTCACTAGGAGACACTGTGTGCTCAAATATATCACCAACCTCTCTGGGGGTGTCTGTCTTTATAAAAAAGTAGACTTTGTACATTGACTTGAGTGTAGCTTAGAGGATGCAAAGTTTGGGTTTTATCTGATAATTTATATATTTAGTGTAACTTGGGCTTTTCATGAACCTTTCTCTCTCAGAATGTGTTTTATAAAACTATTTAATGTTGCTGACATTGAAAACTTATTTACTGTGGTAAAGATAGATGTGTTCTTACATTGAGTGAGTTCTGCTGTCACTGAATTTCTAGCTGTCAGTTCTGGGAGAGGAGGAATTAAAGTGTCTGGATATATGTATATATATTTTAAGCCATCTTCACAATTAATCTGATTGTAACATAAGCTTGTAATATATTCCATTAATGAAGAAGACAAGCTTAGCTTATGGTAAATACAGTACTAAGTGTTTATAGTGCATTTCATATTTTACATGATTCCCTTTATAATTCTGCTTATCTTTTCATTCTAATTCCCTAAAGAATGTATAAAAGAACCCCTAAAGAGAGTAATTACTGCTCTATTCCTTAACCAAGGCTCCTCTTGCAAAAAGAAATCTGAGCAGCTTTTTAAAGAAGGCAGTTTTAA
This sequence comes from Fringilla coelebs, assembly GCF_963513975.1. NCBI lineage: Eukaryota > Metazoa > Chordata > Aves > Passeriformes > Fringillidae > Fringilla > Fringilla coelebs. The sequence goes on along the minus strand of NC_140040.1, from coordinate 6,083,576 downwards.
ATAAAAATGCAAATAAGCTGCTTTGTAACCACATTAATTACCCACCTAGCCTCTTATTACCGTGTTTGTATTGTTTGCAAACACTATTTACAGTGGTGTGGAAATTACCATTCCTGGGCTGGAGGAGCTGTGCTGGTGGGTTGTGCTTTGGACCCAATTAGAGTGAGCCCTGTCTGCAGCGGGGCTCGGGGGAGCAGGAATAGCCTTGCACTGTCAGAGCAGGCATTAGCTGGGCTGCACAGCACTGCCTCGTAATTATAGCACTGCTCCTCCTCTGCCTCTGCATGCCTTCCCTTCCCTGCATGTTAAAACTGCCTGGCTCAGGATTTAATGTGCACTCTGGTAATTTTTTTTTTGTGGAAGTCGTGGTAAAATCTGGTGGGTGTTTTTTGTCGCCGGATTCGTTCTTTGCTTTAATTTTTTAAAAAGTAAACAAAAGACTTGTGCTTTTGTATTCAGGGTGTTACATGTTTCCATTATTCACATTTTCACATTGATCCCTCAACTTTATTAGTTTATTTCATCAGCAGAAGTGAACAGGATGGGCTATCTGCTGGTATTGCAAGCAGTGTTAGTAGCTCCTCCAACGCATTGAAGAAACAGAATGCTTCATAACAAAACACACTCTTGCTTGATAAGTGCAGTGCACACTTGTTGCTCACCTGGTCTGTGTTGTGTTCTTGTCTTAGTTTTCTCTGTCACAATTCTAAAATGGGCCTTTACCCTGAAAACTGCCCAGAAATTAAAACAAAACCAAAGAGGTCACTCAGCATTCGTGGTTTCAGGCTTATAAATGTTTTTCAGATCCCAAAGAATTTGATTTGATGGGTCATAGAGCCTGCAATGTGAAGAATCAGTTCTTTAGGATTTGTTTTCTTAAGCTTGTAAGCAGTCTATCAATATGATTAATGATTCTTCTGAAATACAGAAATATATTTTGGTTGAGCTCAGTGCGGGGAATAAAAAGGTAGAGAGATTATTTTCTTCCTGCTTGTGGATCTGCAGTGCTGTGACAGGGTGATAATCTTTAAAGGAATCTTGATGATAAACCCAAAAATCTTAAGGTCTTACTGTAACACTAAATGTAGTAGAGCAGGAAAACAGTAACTCCAGGATGGTGTAGTACAACTGCAGAATTGTTATGCATTAAAAAGAAGAAAAAAAGAATAAAAAGTGGTTTCAGGATCACTTGCAGTTTTAACAGTGACAAGGGACTACTGTGTGGGCATCAAAAGAAGCACTGACTTGTTTCATGATCCACAATAGCTTATAAAACTGAAGATAATTATCAGGCTCATATGACTACAGAGCAGCATAAGTGACATAAAACAAGCATAGCTGAAGCTCAGCAGGAATGCTAGAGGTGTCTTGAAAGCAGACTTGCTGAGTAGAGTGCTTAAAAAGTGCTAATAATTCATGTGATTGTCAATTATATTTGTAAACCTTTTATTACTATAAAGCCAAAGCATCATACTTTTTGTTTAATTTAATGTCCTTTCTAATTTCTCCCCATCTTTTAATTCCCTTTTATCTTAATAATCACCTTTGGAGGTGGTGTGCTAAACTTGTTCTTTCCCCTATTTCATTGGGGGTCACTGGGACAGAGTATTGACTTCAACAAAAAAATTTGCTTATTGAATAAAAGCATGGGATTAATGCAGCAAAATGAGTATTTGGGGTAGTTTTTATTCCTTTGTTTTTACTAGAGCCAGGCAAAATAGGCTTTGAACCAACTTTGCAGTCAGTGGGCAGAACTGAAGGGACTTTAGGCTCTCTTAGACATCAGAGAACCCTTGAGACTAGGTGGGAAAGAAAGTACAAAACCCAGTTCAGGGAAGGTTTCAGTCTGCACTTGTATTCTGCTTTGTGTGCTGAGATGTTCTCAGGAATTGTTACTCTGCTGTTTAGGAGGACCTGCACACTGCCTGCAGCTGCAAAAGAGGACATCAGGAGATCTGGAGGGGTGGTGACCCTGCCTTGTGTGGTCAGGGAGATTTAATGTTTTCCTCAGTTAGACCAGCTTATAAATTTTAGGAACTGTTCATTAATATAGTCATGTTTAACATGTTATGGGTACAAACAAAGACATGAGTGTATGTACTCATTTCTAATTAATTTGTGTAATTATGTTTTATAATCTAGGTGTTTGCAAAGCAGAACATAGTACACCCCATTTACTGTCTGCTGTAGCTAATAAAAAATAATAGAATGAAATAAATCTTGAAACTAACTTTAATTGTAAGTATAGATTAGTTGTAAATTGTATCTTTGTTATGTTTATTTTTAATTCTGCAGTGTTGCAGGTTTGTAGAGCATCCCAATTAGTGTAGTTATTCGCAGTAACGATGAGTTAATTGCTGTAAATGCTGAATGTTATTTCAGTGACAATTTAAATACAGTACTGAGATACTTTTTAAAAATGTAGGACTGGAAATAAAGGGAAAAAGGAAATGGTGGTAATAATGAGACTGGTTAAAGATTTTTTTCAGCATTCAAAGTGATAATCTAGGTAAAATGATTAAAAATACATGAAGAAGAAAGAAATGTAACATTTAAAAATAAAATCTTGCCATCTCAGCTAATACCATTATAAATATGGACACAAAGAAGATAAAGCTGTGTATTTCACCATGCACCTAAGTATTAATTAAGAACATTTGATTGAGCTCATCTGAAATGGACTTCTGTCCTTGCAATGCTGTTTCTGTTTTCCTGCCAAAGCCTCTCTGGCTTCAAGCTCATCTGGAGCAGGCTGGGAGCCCTCCCTGGCCGTGGTGCCTCTGCTGTCTGAGGCAGTGAGTGTTGTCAGGTGAATTCTGTGAATGTTTAAAGAGTAGAAAGTGCCTCTGGCTTCAGAGAGGAGTGTTTTCCCTTCTGATGAACTCTAGTAAATCCTCCCACTTGGAAAGCTGTGGAGTACACCTGTGAGGAAGGAGCTGGTCCACAGTGTTTCCTTGAGCATGCACGCTATGAGAGATATTAATAGCTTCCTTCAGCAGTGTCCCACTTAGAGGGACTTTGAAATGAAATATTTCATTCTGTCCTGGTTAAATTAACCTTACATTTTCCTCTGAAATGGCATGACTACCTAGAGAAAATTTGAAGTGTACTATGTACTTTCACACTGCAGGGGGAAAATGGTATCCAGGGTAGTATTTATGCATAAAATATTTATTTTTCAGTTCAGGATTGGTTGAGTGCAGATCTGGTAATGAAAACTGGTGCCATGTACTTCTCTGATGACCCTCTTAAATAATCAGAGAAGTATTAAAACTCCTTGAGATATTGTGACATAAGTGATAAGATGGATTTTTGCATGCAAAAGACTTTATAAGGCGTCAGCAGAAATCTGTTCCTTTCAGTTCTAAGAATGGTGCATAAAGGAAAAGCTCTTTCACTCATTTGGGGGAGTTTATGGAGCCTTCCCCCACACCAGGAATTCAGTGAGGGAATAAAGCTGAGAACAACAATGCACAAACCTGAAAGTCACAGACATTCAGGTTCATCTGTTTGGTCCTGTTCTGACAGAAATCATTACGAGTTTGATAGATTTATTTATAAAGACTTGCTTCAATATTTAAAGTACATCTATTCCAACATTCCTCATTTCAAGCTCGGCTGTGGATCAAGATGAAAGAAAAATTAAATTGTATATTGAAGAGCTGTTAATTGAACTGCACTGCATTTAGCAAGGGAGCATCAGCTTCAGGCAGTCAATACTACAGAGAATTTTTAATGTACTGTATCACTAGATTGTCAGTTTGTATTGGAGAATGCAAACAGACTGCTTCGACTGATGATAAAGCCCTGGAAACTTCTAAGTTGTTGAGGGGAGAAAATGTTATTTTGCTTTGATATATTGTGACAAAGTTGTTGATGGAAGCAGGAACAACATTCTTTTAGGTGAATATTATTTGAATATCAAATTCTGATTTTAGTGGGTAAAGATTGGGCGCTGATTTTTCTTTATGGGAGACAACCAAGTTCCTCAGAACTCTTGGACTGCCACAAATGGTACTTTACAATTTGAGCAGCTCTGAAAGTCTCATTTAAAAATATTAGTTCTCTCCAGATATAATTCTAAAAAATAGCATATCAAAAAGCTTTAGAAATGCTTTAGAAAAATGTTATCTCTTTTTCCTAAGGCAGTGTTAATTTCTTTTGTAGTTAATCTTTTGCACTGGAATTTAGTACATTTATAGTTAAAGATTCCTTTTAACAGCTGAATTATTTAAGCACGTCTTCTGGGGTAACATGGTCTGTTTGGTGTTAAGTATGAAATACTTTTTATTTCATTTTCTTCACTGATAAAAAGGAAATAACTAGAGGCATTTGTAGAACCAGAACAGATTTAGGACTGTGGTGTTAGATTAAAGATGTACTATTCCAAGACATAGCTTGTTACAGTTGTCATACTTTGGGATAAAGTTCTTCCTTTTGGTGTTCCTTACAGGGCTTAAAGTTCACCTTCAGAAAAAGCAAAGCAAGACTGAAACTTGTTAATAATTTAAAAATGTCAGTCTGTGGTGTTTTCCATAAATGTGGTAGGTCTCAAGGAAATGGTAAAGCTTAAAAACTCCTACATTGTCTTCTCTTGGAGCAGAAGACAAGAAGAAGGTTGGGTTTAGTTCGGTTCATCCGGGTGCCTCTGTGGCATCTGAGGAGACTGGGAGGGGCTTTTTGTTCCAACACAAATGTTGAGTAGAAGAATGCAGTAGAAGAGGGTTTCCATCTGCATAAAGGAATTCATTTCATTAGTAAGAAAATATTAATGGCTTCAAAAGACCTCATTTTCCCATGGTACTGATATCTCACCAAACTGGTGAAAGTCTTGTGACTCCAAAACCAAAATAAAAGAGCAAAATCCCCTCTTTGTAAGTACCTGACTTTGCTTCTTAATTTTGTTGTTCTACGGGCAAACTTTGTGCAGAGCTGCCTGGGGAGGTCAGGGTATTTAAACAGATTTAATCCTGAAGCTGCTCTCCCTGCTAGGATGATGTTGCTGAACTCAGAATGGATGTTGCTTACATGCTGTCAACTTACTGTTGCATTTTCCAAATTTTTCTAATTGTTTCCTTTTGGTAAAGTCTGGGAATATTTCTCACCACGTGAAAAATTGCAAGAAGGGAGGTACTGCATGTTCTGACCCTGGTATTTTGCCTTAGGTATCAAAAAGTTAAGGTCTAGATCAAAGGTGTGCAGTTGATTTAAAGAGTGTCCTGTCAACATTTGAACTTAGACTAGTGTGCTACTAACTATATATATAGAAAGATTACAATTACAGAAATACTACATTTACAAGCTCTACACAAATCCCTTAATTCATATTAGAAGGTATAATTTTAATAGCTAAAATACTTGTATGCAATTCAAGTTAAATCATTGTGTTGTATGAATATTACTTTGAATATTTGCTTGAGACAGTAATGTAGAGCAACATATTCAGTGGCTTTGCTACACTTGTCTAAAACAGTGTTTGACAACATGAATACATATGGTAATGTTCAAGAATCCTTTACATGACAGCTTGACAATCAGAGTAATTAAGATAATTCTCCAAAGCTCTGGTAAATGCCATGTATCAGAGGTCAGCTTGAAATAGTGCAGAAATAAACTAAAATTCTTCAATTTTATTTTTATGTAGGGAAATCCTGTATTGTCTGTGTAGTTGTCTGGTATGAGAGCCTGATGCTGAGAGCAGATTTAGTGTAGGATACGTGGATAAATCCATTAATATAGTTGGAAATTTACCAAAAAAAATTGCAGTTGAGATGGCCAGAAACACAAGGTCTTCACAATGGGTTCTGTTTTATTATTGGAAGAATGGGAGCTCCTTTTTCTGTGGAGCAAGGTTAAGTTGGGTGGCTTCCCTGTGACTCCAAGGTAGTTAAAGTTTAAATGTTAATAAGCTTCAAGAAGATGTGCATGCGTATTTCCTTTTAAAAATTTTTTATTAGACTACCAGTTAATTTGTGCAAACTCCTCATCTCCAGGCAATCTGATTAAAAAAATGGTATATTTCCTGTTTCTTTATGCACTGTGTAGCTGCATGAGGCAATATCTTTAAAATGTAAAAAAGCCTACAAAATGCACAGTCTGATAACAACAACAAATCTAATCTAAAGTGACAACTGGGAGACTTTCCCAGACGTTTTTCTCTTTAATGTAACATGACTTTAAATTGATGCAGCCCCTCAGTGATTGAAAAACTCTCAGAGCTTGTCTCCCATGATTACATTTCTGATCTGTACAACTTAATTTTTTAACTCGGTGAATCTCACTTTTGCGAGTGAGCAGTTTGTCTCTGTTTTAAGCGGGAGAGTCTCAGGGAGGCATAAGCAATGGAACAGTAATCCTGTGAAAAGTATATTTCTGATAGTCATCCTGGCCAGAAACTTGGACTTGTTTTTTCTCTGAATGATCCAGAAGTCAGCTGGTGGGTAAGGCACTGAACTGAGTGCTGGTTTATACTTACATGGTGAATTCAGTGTTACATTAACAGAATTAAGAGTAAACAAACTTTGGGTAACTTCCTCCCTCTCTTTGTTACAAGATTTTTAATCTGCTTAAGGTACTGTAAACCTTCAAATTTGGTTCTCTCTTTTTAATTTTTTTTTTAAATTATTTTTGAGTTTTATTGCAATGGCGTATCTGTTACACACTACCTTAAGCAAACAGACAAACATAAACCCTGTCAGGGTTCCTGAGATGCTTTATTGTGAAACAGGTCACTTCAGATTTAATAATGAACTAAAACAGAATATTTTATGGAGAGAAGATATGAAGGATAAAATGACAATATTTTTAATCATTATTCCAATATAAGTTGTATTGACTTCTGGGTTTCTTGTTATAATTTAGGTAATTGATTGTAAGACTTTAAGAGATCTACTTACTAAATGTGAAAGAAGCATCTCTTCTTTGCTCACTTTCTGATATTTTCCTGTCCCTACTCCAAATCTCAGCCTCTGGGCAGGTGGGGCAGCACAGTCAAGGCAAATACTGGGGCTGTGTCTCCCCAGATGGGATGGAGGGAGGCATCTGCAATTAGGAATGTGGGCAAGGAATGGTGCTGGAGCTGAAAGGAGAGCAGGAAGGTGGAGCAGGCTGCACATGGGAAAAGGACAGATTAGAAGGTCAAAATACTTACTTGATACTGGCCACAGTTTTTGTTTTGAATATAGTTGGAAAACCAAGAATTGGTTTGTAACTTCCATAAATGGTTGAAAATTGCTTTTGTTTGATAACCCTCATTTAATCCCAGCTTTTTCTTGATATATTTCTAGTACAGAAGTATGTAAATTCTCATTTACCTTTTCATTTACCTTTAAAAATGTTTAAAGATTGAAGAGTGATATATGTATAGCAATACTTTATAATATGTATAACTGCTCCTGGGCCTGCTTTCTAGATCTGTGTGTGAGGAAAAATGGTCATGTGTAAGAAGAAATGTCCTGTGGTCAGTTTTGTAGTACAAATTCCAAAAATCTGTTATTTATTTCTTTATTGCTTCTCTCAGAAGTAGAAAATGATGCCCATGGGTAGATGCAGTGGTTGCTTGATATCAGCTGGAAATAAAAAGAAATAAAAGCCTTTGAAATGTAGTAGCTGTGTTTTATATCAGTGATGCATCAAACTGTGTTGTACTTATGAGATTGTGCCTGACTTATGCCAGGGTAGAGCAATTGGGGTTTCAGAAGACTGTGGATTTAATCCATAAAAGAGTGGACAATGTGCAGGACAGGCAATAGGCAGAAGAGATAAACTTTCTGGAGGAGGAAGCAGTGAGGTGAATGTTGTAGTCCTTAGAACATTTCAGCTGCCTTGATGAAAGGTGCTGGAGGAAAGAAATGGAGTAACAGTTCTTTTGTAACATCAAAGTTTTGAAATAGTGCAGTAGAATGTAAATCAGGTGAACATTTAAGATATCAATTTAAGATATCTAATATTATCTTTTCCATAAGGTTTAGTAATCAAGCATTTTATTTGACACTTTTGTTGCTTGAACAAAGAAGTGTACTATTTTGTGATCTATGTCTTAGGGTGTAGCTTCTAATGATGAGGATTTCAATCTTGATTTCAAATCCTTCCTTTAGTTTAGTTTGCAAATGAGAGCAGGTTGTTTCTGCTTTAAGATGGTGAGTTTCATTGATGGAAAACCAATGAGATTGTAATATTCTGAAAATGAATATTCCTGATAGTGATCCTGGTCAGTAACCAAGATACCTCCAGGAACCATAACCTACTTGTAAGAGTATTGTTTCAGAGTACAGCTAAAGTTAATTAATAGAACCATCAGGACAGTGGTTATCCTGCCAAAATGGTCAAGTCATTGGCCAAAATAAAAATGGATGTAGAGACTTCCTGACAGGCATTCCACCTGGAAATAATAGCCATGCAACCATATCAGAATGCACATCTGTATTATAAACTAGTCAAACTGCTTCATCTGTTCAGTTGTATAAATCTGGTGTCCATAAGTCATTAGAAATTTGTTACCAAAAATGTCCAGTTCTGATTGTAAGAAAGTAGCAAAAAGTTTGCCATCTGCAGAATGATTTTTCAGGACCACTACTTTTTATTTTTTTTCTTAAGATAAAGTAAATATGTTCTGTTGTATTTAATTTGTTTGATAAATGAAATAATTCACTGTTTAATTGGCTTTTTTTTCTCTGTGACTTCTGCTTTATTTCAGCATTAGCTGTTCTCTTCATGGTGCCAGTTTGTTAAAGGTCCATTCTGGTAGGGAAAAGAGCTGGGGAATCAACATTGTATGTCAAGTAGTTCAGCCATGTCTTTGGTGTCTGATTGAAATCATGTCCAGTTCAGTTCTTCAGTCACTGGATTGGACTCATGGAATCCATATTATATGGAGTTGGAATGGGTTTATTTTTCTTCCTGTGCCAAACAACACTGGAATTACTTGCAATTTTATTTTATTCTATTTCCATGCCAGCTTCTGGTGGGGGGATATGGTCAGGGATATGAATGATTGCTATTCCTACCTTTATGCCCAAGTCCCCCAGAGTTAAAAGAGCTCTTAGCAGAGCTGTTTTTGGGGGTGAGGTGATGCAGATTCTTGCACACAGGCTTTCTCCATCCTGTCTCTCATCCTGGATCAGCAGCCTGTGGGGTTTGCATTTTGAGGCCTCACCTAACTCATCTTTACCAAGGTGACTGTGGGTTTGTCTGGATTCACCCTCCAGGATATTTGTAATTAGATATAAAGGAATGAATATATTACTTGAAGTTATTTTGATGAAAGAATTCCTGCACTGTCATTAACAATGAGTTAAATGAGCTAAAACTTCCCTCTAGTTCCCTCTCTTTTGATGAGGAAACAAAGCAGTTCTTTGCATGATTAAGATTTGTGGTATCACGCCTGAAATGAGAAACCATAATATATACTTTATAATTTGTGTAGGTTTTTTAACTCCTACGTGACCACTCTTCTTTTTGTGTCTCTTTTTACAGCTGGTTTTTTTTTTTGTGTTTTCCGTTGATTTGAGATGCTGACATCATAAGTTTATATCTCTGTTTTTATTTTTTCTTTATTGATAAGGAGGTTTAGTGATTCCTTAGGCACCTCAAAAGGAGTTGACATTGACAACTCCTGAGGCTCTTTAGAAACTTCAGATCTGGTTGGTTTTAGACCCATTAAACTCAGTATGAATTTTTGATAGTTAGTGATGATTAAAACTTACAGCAAGGTGTGTGGAAACATGTGGAAAACCTCAGGGCAACAAGATTACACCTTCAGTCATTTGAAGTGTGCCAGGAGTTCAGAAAGCTGATTTCCAGTAGCAGTTTTACAGTATTCTACTGACATTACCATGTAGGAGCAGTTTGAACAAGAGATACAGAGAGCACTTAGAGAAGCAATACAGGTTATTTGCTCTTGGAGAAAGATGATTATTCCAGTGAAAAAAGGAAGGGATTAAATTTTGTTGTTGATAGAGTCTTGGCTGAAACTCAGAATATATTATTCTGTAACAGCATGGTTTGAGTTGTTGACCTCTTCAGGATTTCTAATTGTTTCTGCAATAATACCTCCTCACAGAGTTTAGGCAAAAGAGCTCTCCATGCCAAGTGTCAGCTGCCAAATAAAATTATCAGATTGTCTTTAATATGTTGAGACATTTTATAAGAAAGGTGTAATCATTTGCCTTATGGATTTAAAATTGTCCCCATTCTAATCTCAGCCTTACAACCATGAAAAACCATTAAATATTGCAAGATTTGGAGTTTTCTCAGAAATGTTGCAGATGCATTATTACATCCATTATTTTTGTGAATGGAAATTGATTCCTGTATCTTGGAGCTCTGGGTTCATCCTGCATCACTTTGAATGGCTGTTTTGGAGAAGCTGAGGTGAAATATTTGGGGTCAGTGGGTTGTTGACATAGGACGTTTTCCTGTTGGCTTTAATTCAGTCCTGAGCACAATAAAAGGCAGCATAATTGGCTTGAACTGTGGGTCTGAAGATGGCAGGTTATTTAAAATATTGGGTAACACAAACTGGAACACTAGGTACCTTAAGAGTAGCAAAGGTGCATATTCTGCTAAATAAACTTCAGTAATTACTTTAGGGGGTTTTCCTCTGCAACATTGTAATTTTTCTAGTTTATATTCTTCACAGACTGCTGACCACAGTGACAGTTTTGCTGTTCTTGTATAAAATAACTCACACATGTGTGCACCTGGTCTTCATTACTGTTGCATTGCATATATGGTAATGGCAGAATGGGAAATTTTCTTTTCTGATTTCTGCTGATGACGCCTTGTTTCAGGCACAGCACTTTACAAATACATTGTTCATTAAGTGTCAGTATCCATTAAGCAGCCCTAACAGGCAAAAGGACTGTACAAAACACTCTCATCATTTCCATAACAAGAAAGTATTTACTGTAAAAGACTAAAAAACCCCCAGCACACCTGCTTTAACTTTTTTGAACTGTCAACAATATGAACATTCATGTTTTACCTTATTAAGGCAAATATATTTGCAACAACAAGGCATAAATATGCAAAAAATCCCTTTGAAAAATGTTATCCCCCAAACATGATACTCATATACTTATGATTTTAAGGTACTCACTGAGCAGAATAGAAACACTGAAAACCCCACTTCTAAAAAGTTAATCTTGAAAATATAATTACAGGTGTGGTGATTGAAATCTATTTTTGGCTGAGCTCAGTTGCATCTTGTGGTATGCTATGGCTGATTCGACCCACTGCATTTTAGAAAATATTTATTCTCTCTGATTCTGGTGTTCTTGCAGACATTTTTGCCAGGCACGTGTGACTGTGAGAAGTTACCTCCAGACCTCCAGGCACACATCTGGCTGCCAAACAAAGGTGGCAGTGAGGTGGCCGGTGGCACTGGCTAAAGGCAGGGGAATGTGGGGACCTCTTGTCTCTGGAGGGATGCCCATAATTCCTGGATCCATGGGGGATCTCTTCACTCCCAAAGATGAGACCTGACTGCAGCTCCAGGAGCTGGCAGGGCTGGGGCTGCAGCTTTTAAGCAGTGCTGGGTTTGCTCTCCCTTCCATGCAGAGATGAGTTGTGCTCCAGCCAGGATTTCTGTGTCACCACGAGATGTCACTCTTTTGTTAGGGAAAAATCTATCCAATGGCATGAATATCTGGAAAATAAATTATATAGCCCTAAAAGGTGGAACTGCAGGAATTTCAGGAAGAATATTCTTTAATGTCTTCAGTTGGATTATGTTCTGTTTAAGTAGGCACAATGTAGAGGCATTAACATCACTATTTCCAGGTTTGTTAGTGTTCTAGTTTTTCAGGCTGGAGGGACTGTAACAGGATTTAAGTAGTTTAAAAGTCAGCAAATATTTGGGCTTGCAACATGGCAGCTGAGATGGATCAGTCGTTGTTGTAATCTTATTTACAAAATTGGAAGATGCTTAAATATCTGTGTCGTGTATCCTTGTGGAGAGGGGAATGTGGAAGTCCCCAGTGTCTGTCAGCCACGCTCCCCACTGCCATGGAGCAAGAGTGACATCCTGTGGGAAAGGTTCAAAAGGGACACAAACAAAAGCCTGCTCCTGGAGCCATCCTGGACCCTGCTTGGATTTGGCCGTGGCATCTTTTTATGTTTTGAAGCCAGCATCTCAAAAGTAAATTAATACCCATTGTCAGCTGTGATTAGAGCATCACAGCTTCCTGTGCTTTAGTTTACACTCTTTTGGGGTACTGAATTATTGATTTGCATTGCAGGAGTGCTCATGTTTTACTTTGATCAGAACCCAAAAATTTAGAGCTTTTTAATACAATTTATGATTATATGGTTTCCTAATGGGCTAGGACATGTTACACATGCATTTTCCTCTAAAACTAAAGATTACACGTAGGTTATAGTATATCTTTAAATGGCATCCAAGTACTCAATTTAAATTATTTTTAAAACTATTGTTTAAATTAAAAGCCATGAGAAAAATATTTCTTATCTTTTTGGCGAAAAATTTGTATGTTATATTTAATAGAAATGGGAGCTGTGAACTTTAAAACCTGGTTCTGATAACAGAAGTAGTGGCAGAGATTCCAGTATTTGTAGCTAGATATAAAATTATATACTTGTACAACAAGATTGCAGCAGAAATTAAAGGAATTGGAACAATGTTATTGGGATGATGTGGCTTTGGCTGCAGAGTAATCCAGATGCTTCTAATTTAATCCCTTTATCTTTATTAGCCTTTTTTTAAAGGCATGGATTGAAAAACTCTCTTATAGTTTTAAGAGGAGAAGTATTTACACCTTGTATCATAATTCACTGCACGTCTTGCAAGAGGAAATATAAAACTAATATTTCTGTACATTTTTTCCTGGTTTTAAAAATAGAGATGGATAAAATTGCAGCCCTATCCTCATGTGAAAGGATTATTTGCACATCTGTCTAAGGTTAGTACCTCCTGTGTGGTTATCAGCATCCTTCATTGTGCTTGCTGAAAAAGGGCCAGATGATGAGTGGCTCTTTGCAAGATTAACTTTGTATTGGTAGTCATTAAACAGTGGGAATTTCTACAAACTGGCAGTTTGGGATACTGAAAGAAAGAGAAAAAAATCGAGGAAGGAGTATTATAATGGTTGCACGTACAGCATCTAGAATAGACTGGGGCTACTGGCAACAAGTGTGGTGGAACAGTTGGTGAGCAGATGTACAATAAATAACTGTCAGGGGGTAAACTGACACCTCTGATAGTCAAAATTGTACTAATCCAGGATTAACAAAGCACTTGAAGCAGAGGTATCACTCTGTTCTGCACCAAGTCCAGTCCCTGCTGGAGGAAAGCAGCCTCTGTGTTCCAGCTGAGGGATGTGTGAACCCCAGTGGTGGCTCTGTCCTTCCTGACACTGCAGGGACACCCACAAAGCTAATTTAAACCAAATCTGCTAAATGTGGCTTGAGCCATTTTTCTGGGGCGGCTTAAACATGTCATTAACTTCAAAGAGGTGAGGGGAGGATTCTTTGCACATGCATGTGAAGGACTATAAAAGTGATTGGCAAGCTGAAATTAAATTTTGAATATTTTTGTGTAATCGCCGTTAATTTGGTTTTGCAAACCCGTTCCTGGCAGATATCTGTGGAAAGCAGATGGCTAAGTTGTGTTGACTGGAAGCAGATTTTCAGATGCTTTTTACAGAAGCTCTCTATAATTGATTTGCTGGCAGATTAAGAGTTACTCATGAGATGTGTTTTGTTTTGCTCCTCTGTTTAAAAAGTATACTGTGTTATGCAGCTGCACTTAAATTCTTGAATCAGCAAATAAAATCACTTGTGGTGACGATCTGTTTGGGAGTATAAAAATATTTGAGAAAGATTTGAAGATTGAGAATGAGTAGCAGTAATGAGTCAAATCCTAAAGCTTCTGCTCAGATTTATGAAACATTTTTATTGAATTTTCTGTTCCAGCTGATAGAATTTCTCTGAAGACTTCAACTACTTAACTGAATAAACGGGATCATTTTCATTATATAACTCTGCTCTTGTGCCTTTTGTTGTTGTTGTTGTGGATTATTTTGTCAGGGTGCTCTTTCTTTCACGTATAACCCATTTTAAACTTACCTTATCATTCAGAGTTGCATTTTATCACTTCTGCAGAAGGAAATAGCAAAGCTGAAACTTTCTGTGCTTTCTGACTACTGAAATTTACATGGATTCAAGAGGAATTGGTCAGATGGAAATGTAATAGAAAAAATTGTTAGGCAACAATTTTTGTTGTCTCTGACTCTGGGTGTCCTAGGCTTAAAACTTGTTTGAGAGTAGGAGAGTGTCCCAAGGCAGTGTCATATTTTTGCATTCTTCCTTAGGCATTAGAGAGTGAGAACTCTGCCTCTGTGAATATATGGGTATAGTCTTTAATTATATATGATATATTTATTTTTGCCTCGGGATCTCTGTCACAGCTTGTGCAGGCAGGATTTCAAAATTCGAGGGACATCATGGCAGTGTGTGCTGTGCTAGAAAAGCTGTGTTAGTAGCAGGATGAGTGACTGTGAGGTCTAGTGAGGGCTTGTCTTACTCTCTCTTGAACACTTAAATTGCTCTTCATTGCAGCCAAATTTCTTCTTCCCCTGTGACATGAATCTGCAAATATGATATTAAAAGAATTGGGGTTTTTCTTGGAGGATCACAGAACGTTTTGAATTTGTTTCTGATCCAAAGCTTTAATTTAATTTAAATTTTAATCACGTTCAAAAGAAAAACCTTAGAAAAAAGTGTTTGTTTAAAGCAAATTTAATTTTTGTTTTCTTTTGTGGTGCTTTCCTCCTTGGATGATTGTGGGATTATGTGTGCCAGGAAATATTCTTCCTGTCTTGTCGGAAACCTGTCAAAACTTCATAATAATATACTAAGTACTTGAAATAATATTAGTGTTTAGCAGAAAATGGGTCTGCCTATCTGTAGAGTGCAGTAATGGATGTGCACAGCTACAGCAAATACAGGGGCTGTGGAGAAGAAAGTAATTTTAAGAAAGAAAACATACAAAGCCAAAAAAGCTTCTCGTGTAGTGAATGCTAATGAGCTGGCTGCTTTTTGTGGTGAAAGGCATTAGTGTCTACAGGAGTTAGAATGGGGGCCCAATAATTGCTCTGACTCCAGTGATGAAAATCTCATAGCTCCTCGTGGCTGCAGGGATGGGAGGTGGGTGCCAGTTCTTTTGCAAATCTCCTGGTTGAGTTTCAAAGGTAGTCAGACTTTCAGTGGATTCAGCTTGCATCTGTAAAGTACTTTTTGCTTTATTGTAGCTGACATTGTTCATTTAGAGGTTAACTTCAGTTTGATTGTATTTTTTGTTATAAAAGATGATTCTAGATTTCAAAACTTCATAAAGTATGATTTTGTGTACTGTTCCCAGCAGCCATTTAAATTAAAAGCCGATGAGGTCTTGGAGGTCTAAGTTAAACATTTTTGCATTATTTTTAACTTAATTGGAAGTTGACATACTGTGTTTTTGACCTGGTTGCAGCAAAAGCCTACATTCTTTGGCAAATATTAACCACTGTGTGTGGTCTAAATAGATATTCAGCTAACATGGACCAAGCCGTGCTCTGGTTAAACCTATCTCTTTCCACACATTTCCTAAGCTATAATGAACATTTTTTTTTAGTGTCTTCTCAAAGCACCACAAAGCTCCAGTAAAAGTAGAACATGAATCCATTTGTACATAAAGCACTTAGCATGAAAACTTTATTTTAATGCTGTTCTTTATTGCAGTGAACATTGTATTGTTCATTTTCAAAGCAAAAGATTCAAAACTTTTAAAGTAATTTAGTTCATCATGTTAGAGGTCCTGTTTCTTGAAATCTTTCTTTTTTCAAGGATCAGTATCTTTACAAATATATTACCTTTGTGATATAAAATTTCTCTGTAAAACACGCTGGTTTTTTTTTTTTTCAGGAATCACATTTTAATCTATAAAGTCGTTGGCTGGGTCAGAAATTGCAGAACATGCTGAGCACCAAGGTTAATGGTTTTAATGGAGATAATTCTTTAAGTGAATACCTTTGCAAGGGTTTGACTCAGGGGAGAATATTTTATTGATACTACCCATATGAACTTGGGGAATATGGGTAGTTGCAATATTAGTAAGAATTCTACATGGTACTATTTATGACTTTTTAGAGAGGATGGGTTTTGGTTTTAAATGTACAAAGGCTCTTGATGTTGCTTATACTTTCTATGGGAGTGCAGACAAATTGTTATTTAGTGTCTTGTGTGTCATCATCTCCAAGAAAATGGGTTTCAGAAACCTTAATTTCATAATTTGTTTCAAAGTTGTAGCTATAGATCAAGTTTAAAATACATAATGCTCGCTCACAATGTACTTTAAAATTTTTTTATTATCTCCCAATGCCCTTTCTTTTTTGTGATATAGTGATCTTGCCCCCCTGCCCCCTTTTAATTCAGTATCTCTTTTGCCTGAACGATAAAGGCTCACTATAGATAACAGCAAAACATAAGATACCTCACAATATATGTTACATTGCAGATTAAAATCTGGCCTTCAAGGCAAAATGGCTTTGCCCTTGCACTGCAGGAGTTTCCCCCACTCCTTGGAGACAGAATTCACTCCACTGATGGGGTGGGTTTGGCTCCTGTCTCCATCAGATCCATCTCACTGTGGTGTTTCTGACAGTCTCACACAGCTCCCCTTTGTCTCCTGGTTGGTTTTGTGTTAATCTGACAGATACTTCTTATTTTTCCTTTGCCTCTTCCTCCCTGTCTGGCACGCTGAATGCTGCTGGAGTGTGAACCTAAAGTAGGCAATGATAAATGAGAAGAGGAACGGGGAGATTTTCATGTTAAAATACCTTGAGGCTCAGACAGTGGAATCTGCAGTAAATTTGAGTCATTGGAAGGACTGAAGGAAGAAATCCTTCCAGAGAGGGTGGGCAGGGCCTGGCACAGGCTGGAGAGGCTGGGGCTGCCCCTGCATCCCTGGCAGTGCCCAAGGCCAGGTGGGACAGGGCTTGGAGCAGCCTGGGAGGGTGGAAGGGGGGTTGAATGAGATGATCCTCCAGGTCCTTTCCAAAACAAACCATCCTGTGCTTCTGTGATTGTTTACTTGGTAGCTTTGGAAATCAGGAATGGAAATACTTTCAATTTTTCCACCTATAAAGAAAACTTGTACATGCTATTTGAAGATCTATTTTTCTTTCTGTAGATTCTCTGTTCTTTCCTTAAGAGCAGAAGAAAGTTTGACATCTGCCCATCCCTTTCTCTCATGACCAGATTGGGTTTGGTTTCTGTTGCTTACCTTATTTGCAGAATTATAAATAGAATTTAAGGTTTTTAGCCTAACCTCAAATCTATACAGAGGGCAGTGGCTTCTCTGGTGCTTGCTGTCACTGAGTGTATTGCAGGCTGTCCTGGGAGAAAGGACACCTGTCAATATTAGCAATTTTTTTTCCTTTTGTTTACGTGAACAAGACAATGTTCACAATTTAATTTTATTTTCTTAGCAGACAATTCTGTTTAACTGCTTACAAACTTTTTTTTCCCTACTCATTCTACTGAAGGAAACTACTCCTTCTGCTGCATCAGATATTCCTTCCATCAAATATATCTTCCACTACTGAAATTTGGAGTTGAGATGTGCATTAATCATTCTTTTAGCAGACTGTTATTAAATGAATGTGTAGGGTTTAGGAGACTTTCTTTTGGTAATATGTAAATATGTCAAATTCAGCCTGTCTGTTGTGTTTTCTTAGAATGGGAATATTTCTAGTAGCAGTACCAGAGAAGAAATCCACACTCATGAATTATGAGGCAGTACTTTATGGAATGGCTCTTTTGTGATGCTGAAATCAATGGGAGCTTGGCAGTGATTTTAGTAGAAACAGAATTGGGATAAGACTGATGCTTATGCACTATTATTTTAAATGTTCTTTTCTGTTTGTAATGGTAAAAAAAAAAGGAAGATGAAGACCTGAATCTGCATGAAAAAGTTGACAGTTCATAGTGAAATGTTCACTGTCTGCTCTGTCTCATTCAAAAATCACAGCAAACCAAAAATCCCCTGAAGGGGGTGGCCTGCAGGTGGTGTAGATATTTACAGAAGAAGAGCACAACCCAACTTCTGTACCAAATTTCAAATGATGAGAGTTAGGGAGAGCACAGATGTACCTGAAGGTGTGAGCTGTGTTCATCTGATTTCTATTCCTAAAGCATGTAACAGGGCTGCAACCTACATATGTTTGTCTGAGTGATTAATGGCTTGTATCCATACATTAGAACTGAGAGTATTAAGATTTATATCTTTTTGTTTTGAAGAGCAACAGCAAGCCCTTAAATGCATGCTAAATGTACTCCATCTGATGAGCATGTGACCTACACTGGACATTTACAGTAAATGACTAGAGCCATTTAAAGGGTTTTTTTTTTAAGCTATTAAATATATTTTAAAATGTCATAAGATGTCATGAGTCATGGATGTAAAGCTGATATTTATATTTATCAGACACTTTGAAGACAGGAAAGATCTTACCTTTGTACCTCTTTCTTTGCTTTCTAAACTGATGAATGTACTCTGCTAGGAGAGGTCAGGATAGAAAAATACAGGTAGAGAGTGTCCAACATTTGTCATGGTGTTTATTTAAACAGTTTGTTCCAAGTACCATAAGGATGGCTGATAAATGTTCTAAGTTGTGAGGGATTTAGAATGCCTAAATTAAGTGTGGAGGGGAGAAACCTGCTCATTTGAGGCAGCATGAAGAGACAGTATGGAAGAAGTTAATATAGCTTTTATTTTCCTTCTAAATAAGGTACTAAGCATTTTCCAGGACTTTCAGAAATGTTGTAGCTCTGTGTCCTTCAGTGCCTTGTCCCAGAGGGCATTTCCAAGGCCACTCCTGCTGGTTTTGAGCTGGATGGGAGCTGACCCTGAGTGCTGGGTTCCCTTCCTTTGGATAGATGTTCTCTGTGTTCATTACACCCTTTCCAGAGCTTCTCTTTGAGTTGACATATCCTAGGATTTTTGTCCATGTGTAGAAAACCAGAAGCAATAGTGGGTCCAGCACTGGGTCTGAATTACATCTGTGGACTTCAGCTGTGTGAAATTGTGTTCAAGAGCAGCTGAACCCAGCAGTTTGTGTAAAGATGAACAGGTTCAATGCACATCTGTTTGTCTTGTGTTTGAGGAGGGGACTGGTCAAACACAGGCTCATAACTGGTATAGAAAACCTGGGAATTTGAACCATCAGGATTTTATTTCTGGGATAGATACAAACCTGTACATAAAAAAAAAATATTTGTAGAAGACGTGGAAGATTTAATTTGCTGGCTGTCTTACTCAGCCAGCCAAATAGTACTGTTTATTTCAATAGCACTCCTTCTCTATAGAAATCCTACATTACTTCAGCAAGCTCAGGCAATGGAATTTTTTTGTGCCTTTTTTTCCCTGTCTTGTACAAGTTTGTGAGAAATCCTCAAACAAAGCATTTTTTTAAGAAGTTGCTTTAAAGATTTGTTGAAATATTTTTTCCACAGTCTATTTCTTTTTTCCCAATGCTATTGATGGATTTGAGGTACCTGAACTGTCAGTGAATTAGCTGTATAAGAACATTTTAATGATACAAGGGGGTATTGGATGATGGCAGACTTTTTTAGTATCTCTGAACAGTACAAATTGCCAACATCTTCACATTTCTGTAAGGAGAACCTGCTTAAGGCCCAGTGGGGTTAAGAACGTTGTTTACTCTACTCTTGACTCCTGCAGTATAACAATAAAAAAGTGATTAAAATTTAAGTAGTCATGAGAGATTTTTGCTATATCTAATTTCTTGAGTGCTGGTGTGCATTAAAAGTGGATCATTGCATAATACTGTTGTGGTAAGTATTAGTGTATTACCTTGTTTAGCAACCAACAGAAATAAGAACAGTAATTTTGTGATGAGTAGTTTTGTCTAAATGTGCTGAGTTCAAGAATTGTTTAGCATTAAGGTTGTGTTAATTGCTTCCTCTGTAGATTTTATTAATAATAGAGATATTAATAGATCTCTATTTTGAAGTAGTTAACATACCACAAAAATCTTTTGCAAGGCAAAATTTGATACTGAGTTTCTCACATCAGAAAACATCTTCTGCTTGTGTTTGGGAAGGTTGGTGATTTCCATAGATTTCACAAGGAAAGCAGGAGAGATGCAGTCCTTTTTCAGAGTCTTTGCTTTCATCATGAAACAAAGAGGTACCTCTCCAGCTTGGGTGTGGAAGGGTGACTCTTCCTTCAAGGGCAGGTGGGGTTGCAGTTCTCAGGGAAGCCACCAAGCTCTCCTGTGGCTGCTGTGCAATTTGAGCTGTTATAAGCAGGGAATGTGCATTCCTAAACCTCAGCACACCAACCAGACTGTGCCTGCCCTGGAGAGTGGAACAGCAGCCTGAAGCTTTCCTTTCTATCAGCTGTTGGCCTGCATTGCTCCACCTGCGTGCCCAGCCTCTGTTTCTCCACATTTTCTTTTGGACAAGTCAGGGAGGGGGTGGTGGAGGGTACATAAGCAAAGGTATCCTGGGCAATACCTCCTGCTAACTTGTCTGATTGCTGAGAGCTGTGCTGTAGTGTTTGGAGCTGAGCAGTGGAAGTGTGTGGGACAGCTTTATTTACTTACACCTCTTTGCTTTATGGGCTTTGGAAGAGGTTCCCTCTCACCATGTTTACTGCTTTGTAAAGTAAATCTTTGATTTACTGTAGCAGTCACAGTCTGTTAAATAACTGGGTTTTTTTTTCATGTGGAACAAGCACTTCATGTTCTGACTCCCCAGGTCTCCCCAGCCCACAAAGTGTGAATTCCTTGTCTGTGACTGAATCTGCTTTTTCACTGGTTTCTGACAGTTTATTATGTACTTTGCCATTATTAGGAAGATGATTTAAACTATAAACAGATCACATGTAAACAATGCTTCCTGAAATGATAATTTTTTTTTACTTCCTTAGCTTTGTCTCATTACAATGTTCTTCCTACCATTACTCTCTTAATTATTTCTTATATTTAAGATGCTTTCTGAAGCAAGACTCAGGCATCTCTGTATAAGATGAACAGTATCTCTTTCTTTAAATTACTCAGTGCCAAATATCATCCATTAAGAGCTGGACATCAGTCTGGGGAAGGAGATTTTCTGAATATCAGCAGGACAAGTTTTTTTGAGATCCTATTCCAAGAGAGACAAACACAGACCCTTTCTGACACTCACATGCCAGTACCTGCTCTGCCAGACACACCAAACCAGGCTGTGGCCATCTGAAAATGTCACTGAGTTCACTCTCAGAATTCTGCAGCGCCTAAAAAAGCCTCATCTCTTTCCATGGCACATGAAGTCAGACTGAAGAGTTATATTGAAATGATTTTGCTGCTAATGTAAGATATTTCACATTCAATGTTTTTATAAATCCATTTGCAGGCTTGTTTGAGCAATGTGCCTGGATTAATGGGAACTGCAATGGTTTCATTTCTCTTTTTGTCTCTAATTTCTGTTTGTCTTATTATGCCCACTATGAAAGTGTGTCCTTCGAGCTACATTAAGGAGAAGATAGGTTGTCACAACTTGAATTTGTTCTCTTGTGCTGTAGAAAGATTTTGCAGGAAAAAAGTTTGATTTGAAATTGTAGATGTCTTCTCTAAATGACAGCCAAACACATGAAGCAGAAAATTCAGAATGTCTGGTGAAATTCTTGCAGTTTTTATTTTTTTTAATATAAATTCTCATATTACAAATGCACCTGCTTCAAATGGTTATACTGTATGTGTGCTGAATATCTGCAACTCAAATGGATCTAATTACTCTTGATAAAATCTCAAGCAAAATTAAGATACAATTGTACTGTAAAATGACCTAGAACAGCATTACTTTGAAATATTCATTAACATAAGAGAAAAGAGAAAACCTTTAGAGCCCAGAACATTTCTCTGAGGACACAGATAGTTATTTTATTCTGCATTAGTTTCACTGATGGCACATTGTTAAACACAACGAGTTATAAAAAATGATGAAGAAATTTGTATTTTAGCCACAGTTTTTCGGTTGTGCAACGTGGAGATGTTTAACATGAAGATGCCTCCATTTGCAGATAGAATGGCTTTATTTAAAATTGATTAGGAACAATTCACAGCAGCCTGCCAAATTGCTAATGGAAGCCATTTGAATCAATTCTCTCATATAATTTAAATGCCATTTCACTGCATATAGTTTAACCAGGAAAGAATCCCAGCTTGCAGCCAGGAAAATTAATTATTTATTTTTATTTTCATAAATATTTTCTTGTCCAAAAGAAAAGTAAAACCAAAATAAATGCTTATATGCTGAAACTTTTCCAGGGTGTGCACACTTCAAATGGCTAATTTGAGAAATGCCATAGTATTATTTTCACTTACGTATGTCAAAAAGCATTTTTATCTACATGTCAGGTGTTTTTCTTACCTGATAGCTTTTTGTGGAGTATGCATTTAAGGCTAAATTACAAATTGGATTCTGCTGCTAACTGAGGGGCCTATTCAGCAAAAATTATATATAGGCTTTTCTCAGAAGGTCGTGGAATCCATCCTCGCTGAGGTGATGAAGTGGGGAACTCCTCTTGGCCCCAGAACCTGTCCTGCTCTGCCTGGGTGTCCCACGGGGGAGTGTCTGATGGCAGAGAGTCCATTGGGTGAGGTCTGCTGTTTGCTGCAGCACTCTCATCCAAAGACTGTCCTATCCAGGGGTTAATTTTATTGTTATTTGCCTGAAAATCAATTGAATTAAACTTGAGAACTAATGGTATATTGCCCTAGTTTAAAAATAAACATTCTGGGGTTTTGCACTGTCAGCGCAATGCAGGAAGAATATCTTTTAATTTCATGCCTTGCCCACTCATCTATTGCAGTGCCAATTGCAACCACTGCAGTGCCAAGCAAGGGAAAATATAGATTGCATAAAAATATAGAGGAATGTTGATGCTGCAACAGCAGAGGAAGTGCATTAAAGGGGCTGCTACCCTTCAGACGGAAATAGCAAATTGAAATCCTTTCTGGTTGTCCTTCACTGCTGCCCCTTGTGACTTAGAGAATCCAAGAGCAAACAGTGGTGCTCTTAATTCCACCCCTGCCCACCCCCAAAGTATAAAAACCACGTTTCAGTGTCTTTTGCTCACGTATGGTGATGAATATTGTAAGAGTTAAAATATGTCTGAAAATTAATCAACCCTCAATTGGCCTTTCCTCGCGGGAGTTGATATGTAAAGTTGACCTCAAAGTGTAGTAATAATATATGTCAAAGATATTTAGCAGGCTTTTGCCATCTCCTCTGTATTGGTGTGGTGGGCATATGACTGTGCTGATTATGGACCTGCAGGCTTTTCCCTTGCAAAATGTGTGTATCAAGTCAGGAAGGGTCAACCTGCAATAAGGGTATTTAGCAAAGGAATATTCAGCTGCACTGGCACAGTTGAAAATCTAATATCTATTTAAGCAGCAAGGTCTTATAAATTGTCTGATGAACAAATTTGAGAGACTGTGAAATTTCATGAGTAAAAGAGGAGAGAAAAACTTTAATAACAAAATTTATTGAAAATATGGTCTGAGTGCAAACCAAAGGACATAAATGTCAGATATTCTAAAGCAGGAGTAGCTAATGATGTGAAATGATTTGGCTGCAGGTTTGGGGTTTTTTTTTTTTTTACCATGGTAAGAAAATCTTTGTGGTAATGGAACTGTGCTAAGGTTTTGGAGGTTTTTTGTTGATTTTTTAAAAATGATTTCTGCCCCCATTTCCTTTCCCAAGAGAGTTACCACAATTGTAACATTAAAGTTAAGAAAGCTAAGTGGTCATGGCAAAGGTGGCCAAGAGGAACCCAAAGGGAGTCAGGCCATTTGTCTGGAATATAGGAATTTTGAACAAGGATTGAGCTCTTGTAGAGCCTTGCAGAGGGGACCTGCCCTTCCCTCAAACAAACCCAACAGTCTAAGGAGGTCGTTCCATATTTCCCTTTTTTCTTGGAGACCATGATAGTTTTGTAGAAAAAATAGTTCCTTAGCTGTATCCACTGGCATTTTAAGACTAATAAATAATTCTTTACAGTCACTCAATCACTGCCAGTGCAGACTTGAAAAAGTAATTTATTTTGCAGATAGACACCCCTGACAGCACTCTGGAGGCCATCCTTTCTGACATAACCACTTTCAAGAAGCCCAGAATAAAACATCCTGCTTGACCAGGTTTTGATGTAGTGTAGCTGCTCCTTGATAAAGAAATCTAATCTGTACTCTGGGGAGGGAGCAGGGCTCTGCCACTGTCCTTTTTCATTATGGTTTCCTGTCCTGTTAACCGAGGAAAGGGTCAGTAACACATTCTCCAAGCTCATCACTTCACTCATGTGCACCAGCCAGCAAAGGAGAAGCCCTGTGTTTGTTTTCCATCCACTGCACCGTGGTATGTATTAGCAGAAAATGGTCACTAAAGTGAACAACGAGGAGTTAAATGCTTTTTTTGTTTGTCAAAATTAAGAAACGAGTTCCAAAATTAAGAAACGAGTTCCAAGAAACAGCTTGGAACTCCAAACATGGAGGAACCCATAGATTCTTGATGTGGGGGGATAGAAAAGAGAAAAACCTAATTAATGGGGAAGAGCTGAGTGAGCAGAGACAGATTTTGGAGAAAAATAGGTGACCTAGTTTGGTATCACAAAGCATAATTTTCCTTTTAGCTGTGAGGCATTAAAATGGCTAACATTTCACAAAATGGGCTGTAGATCATACACTCTTTCCTGAAGTCCATTGGTAAAAAGTTTAGAAAGTGCTGTCTATGTTGAAGAAAGTCTTTCAAGGACTTGGGCAGTACCTCTTGCTCTTTCTGTGCTTGTTTCCCTGCCTGGGGACCAAGTTCCAGCATTTCTTGGTGATGTGGTTGAGCAGACCTTGCACAGCCCTTGTGATCCTCAAACATCAGTAAGGTCTTTGGGCAAGATTGGGAAAATGTACTGATAAACATAGTGGGAGCTTGACTTTTGAAAAATTCTTTTTTTTTTTTCTTCTTTCTGTTCATATTGCAAACTAGATTACTCCATATTGAGAGATTAAAGTCTTCACTGGCACGGCAAAGAGACACATGAATGAAAAGAATTTATTTCTATGTGTTCTCCTTTTATCTGAGCAAATGAAGTTTAGGGAAGTGCCTTATTTCATCAGGAAAGGGAAAAGAAATAGAATAGGAACTGTGGTTCTAAATATCTAAGGTTACACCTTTGCTGTAACTGGAGCTGTAACTCCCTGTTGTGGCAGTGTTTGATCCCCTTCCTGGCTGGGTTACTCAGATATATGTCTCACCATTAAAGCATTTTCCCCTTCTCTGTTTCTTATGGTAAATATGCTCTAGAAAGACTTTTTTTTTTTTTTTTAAACTCTTTTTGCAAAGTTTAAAATAAAATTTACAGCTGGTGAGGAACATGATTTTTACATACTGGACCTTATCATCTCAGTAACCAATTTTTCTTTATGTCTCAGAACTCTCATTAATTTTTCACAGGCTTGTGATGGATAGTTTTTATTTATTCACGTCTGAGGTTCTGTTGTGTGAAAAGGACTCATTTTATAACATTACATATTCATGGCTTGGGATAGATGGGATAAGGAACTTATTATTAATGTGTCACAGTGGGAAACTTACTCTGGGTTCATTTGTGAATCTTGTTAAATGTGGTGCGGTCAGCAGACAGTGCTGAAATTTTTGATACATTTTATTGGAGAAGGGCAAAGAGGTTCAGTGATGCTTCCTTATCTAAACAGCACCAGTGAGATGGTGCCTTTCTAAATGCATTTGAAACACTATATCAATAACACAAGGGTAGGAGCAGAGCATGCCTGGACTGCTGTAAAATCAGAATGGTGCTTTTTAGTAATGACTGTTTCCAGGTGCTGCTTGGGTCTATTTAAATCCAGTTTGCTTAATTAAATCTTGTTTTACTTTTAGCAAAAACACAGGAGTTGCTTGTAGTGTAGTGAATTGACATCAGAGTATTGCAAAACTTGATTTCTAGCGGTTAGGCTTGCCTGTAGGATTTGATCGTGGCCATATTTCACTGAGATTCTTTTGCTGATGTACTGTGCAAATTCTGAATGTGTACATGCTAAAATGTTTGGAAATCAGTGAGCACTCTGTGTATTGAAGGTATGCAGCAGACAAAATAAAAAGTAAGGAGGTAAACTGTGCTGTAAACTAATATAGAGTTGGATCTGGTTTAAAAGAGCAAAATATCCCTTTCCTTGGGCCACAAACATACTAATTTCCATAGCAGAGCATTTTGTACCACTGAAAATTTTAAAGAAGGGGCTTTGTCCTCTGTACTTCTGTACTCAAAATTCATTTTTCAATTCAATGCTTCCATACTCATTTTTGTAGTTATGGAAATGGGCCCAGAGAGGAAGTCAGTAATTTAGCTCTACTTCTGACTCCCTCTTATTTATCACCTATTGCTACCTTTCTACTTACATGACTATTGGAAATCTAGAAATAAGATTTTGTTGCGATCTTTTTGAGTGTACTAATCCCTTTCTTAGCAAAGCAGCTTGTGGAGGAAGGTATTAAAGTTTACAATACCAGCAATTATTCAACTGTTTCAGAATGTGCTATCAAAATCCAAATGAATTATAATTCCCTTTTGTTTTAAAACATTTTCTTTCATTTGAAATGAATAATAAAATAGATGAAATAAATTTGAGCTACTTAAGTTGCTTGAGACGACCAGGACAAGACAATTTACGATGGCTATATTTTAAAAGAAAATTTTCAGTGATGTTAAATGTTGGCTTTATTAGCGATCCTACCAGTAGGTCAACAGTATTATATTGTCATTTATAATAGAGGAGCTGGGCAGTGAGAAAACTGTAGTCTATTAAGAGTTTTGTGAGTGTGTGTGTGTGTATACAGTGAAATAATATCTAGTGTAATGTGAAGTGACAGTCAAAATTACAGCTTTTCTCTTGCCGCAAGGGTACTTCTCTGCCAAGTATAGTAATATTGTTGTAGCAGTGTTCAAGGTTGTCAGCAGTTCTTGGTTACTCTGCAGAGAGCCATAACTGTGTGTGGAAGCAAGGAGCTTCCTGTCAAGGGAGATACTATAATTTTGATATATATTTGTTGGTGCCAAACTGCAATTAAATAGGAGGCGTTGGAAGAGGTTTTATTTAGCCAGCTCAAATGTGTTGATTAATTAGTTAAAACAAGAAAACCCCCAAAAACAAACACAATCTAAAAAAAAAACCAACAAAAACCCAAACACAAAAAACAAACAAACAGAAAAAAACCTGAAAAAGCCTTCACCAACAACAACAACAAAAAAATCGAAAAGGAAATCCTCCTCTTACACAAATGTAGTTTAAATTATGAATTTATTTGGCATTTGTCTGTGCCCAAAGTGTAGTGTGTTATTTTTATGGAATAAACCTTATTTCTGCTGGAGGATCTGGGATTTTTGAGGGTGTATAGGGCATAATGCTTTTAGTTAGAGTATTAGCTCTGAGGCTAATTATCTATCATAAAATTATTTTAAGGGATAGTTGTAGAATTCAGTTTTTTAGAGGTCAGCATGGAAACTGTTTCTTCTCAAGGCATGTGTTTTCAGGATGGGCTTTCGTGTCAGGAAATCGACAAACTAGTCACAAAAATGTGTATTATCATCCATATTGGAAGCAGTAAAGAATTTCTCCTATTTCCCCACGTTGAAAATGATGATAATGGTGTCAGCAGTTTTATTCAGCAAAAACCCATTTTTCTTGATGATTGGATTAAACAAAATGAGGTGGAGGAGAGAGTTCCTTTGGAAAACATTGCTGTAAAGAAAATTAGGAACTTTCCTGCTGTCCTCCAGGAAAGTATTAAGCTATAAACATACTTACATGATCTTATGACTTGAATGATGAAAATTTAGTGGTGTTTAGTGCTAATGTAACTGGTTAAATACTGTCTAAAATATTGGTTAGCCAAAACCCTCAGTGGCTTTTGTTGAATATTTTTCAAGTGGAGCTGCTGGTGCACCTGGTGAGGTGTTCCAGACCCTGCCCCTCCACTCCCTGATTTCCCTGCCTGATTCTTTCCCTGATTTCTTCCCTGATTTCACTGCAATGCCAGGGTATGACTTGCCTTGCAGAATTGGGAGCTGCTCACAGCAAAGCAGAGGCCACAAAAGCTGGCCCTGATTTTCAGATGGGTATATGAGGAAAGAGAAGATAAATAAAAAAATAATTCACCAATAACTTTTCAATATTTTCCTTTTAAGTATAGCTAAAATGGATTTCAAATACTTCATGTTGAGGAGGTGCAATTAAAATCAAGAAGCATCCTTGGAGTTTTTCTCAAGGCAAATTGAGTGGTCAGTGGGTACTTTGCACAACTGGCATTGGTTGTTCCCTTGTTGCCTCAAGGACTCTGTATTTATCCCAAACCACACTTCCAGGTGCAGGTTAACTTTTTCTGGAAATCCTTTGTGTCTGATTTTCTAGAAACTGAGCATGGTCTGAATTTTCTGGGTGTGTTGCAGAGCTGAGGTTGTAGGTTCTGCTGTTGTTTCTCATTAAGTGAGCTCAATGAATAAATGTAAAATGTAGCTGTAGGATTTGTTACTGCACTGGGGCTCATCCTTAACCATGGTGACATCTCTGGCCCCTGTGCAGAGGAGCTGTCCCAGGGCATCATGATTGGACATAACACATGGGAAAGACTCTACAAAGAAAAGTTTATGAAAATACACAAAACATGTGTTTTATGGTGTTTCTCTCCATGGCTTCCACAATGCTTTGACTAATGTTTCTCTTCTTTCATCACTGAAGCTTTTTTTTCTTTTTTCTGTTGGAGGGCAGAAAGCCAAAATCTGACCATGTTATCAGAGCTGATTTCCCCGTTTTTGGTAAATATATTGTTTACTGAGGTATCATGTGAAGTTTTATCTCTCATGTTTTCAGAATTTCCTCAATCTGGCCAGCTGTCTGGTTTGTGAACATCTGAAGTCTTTGTTTCTAGCTCTTTTGTTGCCACTAGAAATTTGGGTATTTTCCTGTGAAGTCTTATCTGTTTGGTGCAGGAGCCTGGGTGCTCAAAAGGTGATCACACAATATCTGCTTGTGCACAAAACTGCACACAGCAGTCAACACCTCACTCAGAATCCTTAACCTGAGTGGACTCAGCATCCTGTGTGTGACAAAGCAATTTACCAAATGTAAATTCCTTCCCATTGCTGCATTGATATGTTGGCTCTATTTTTTTTTTAATTGAATAAATATATTACACAGCAGGGAAGATTATTTTCTTTGTGGCTTTGCTGTTGCAATTGAGAACTGATACAATTTCCTTCAGCTGATGAAGAAAGCAACATCTGTTCTTGGTTTCCTGCAGCTTTCCTTCAGACAATGCATTTAGATGCACAATTTGAATTCCTTGCTAAGAAATAGAAAATTAAAACTTTGACCCCTCCTTCAAAGCGGTGGTTACACTGTGACAACAGTGGGTTGAGCTAAATTCAGCTATGTCAGGCAAGAACTATAAAAGTAGATAGATTGCCCTCTAAGCTTCACTTTATTGGATATTGTAATTGACATATAGTTGTCATTTATAATCATCTGTCCATTCCTGTGAGTTGGGAGCAGTAAAGTTAATTGTGGCTGCTCATTTGCATTAATCTCACCTCTGAAGGGTACAGTAACCCATTAATATCATGTCATGATGAATTATCACAAATAACATTGAACATATTGATTAATGATCTCTGAGATTTGTATCTCGTTAAAACATTTTGTTAGCTCTTTAAACTTTTAAGCAGACAGTCAATGTGTGCAGGAGAGGTTTAGAGATCACCCACGAGGTGATGAAAAGTTATGGCACACATTTTGGGTCACTAATTAAAAATTGTTTAAACATTTCATATTCATTTTAAGACTCCTTTTTCCTTCTAAAGTGTAGAGCTTGAAGGCTAATAGCAAGAATTGTCTTATTATTGTTGTTCATTGCTTATAAAGATAGTAATTTGTATTGGAGTTGGGATGAAACAGGGAAAAAGGGAGTAATGAGACTTAGAAACTGCTATTATTTCTTTTTCTACTCTCTAATAAGAATCATGCTCAGCGAAGCATATGTTTGTTGGTCTTTTAAAAAAACATAGTTTCCTTCTATTTAAATTTTTTTCTTAATGCAAAACATCCCTTGCTGCTTTAGCACTTGAAGTCACTTGATTTTTTTCCCTCCTGTTCTTTCTTTATGAATCCAGATATATACATGAGGCTGAATGAAATCTCATCCAGTGGGTGGCCATGTAATTTGAAGTAGCTGATAATTAAATATTTTGCCATTTAGATTATTACTTGCTTAAATTTCTGTAAGCTAAGAAGCACAAAGACTTTAGGGAGGCAAGGGAATTTTCACCATGGCTCAGGAAGGTGACTTGGCAGGACAGAAGTGACTCCTCTGCATATTTGAGTGTTGTGTTTTGAGAGTCTGGGAAATATGTAATGTTTTAAATCATTCAGCAGCCTGCCTTATTGTAAAGGTTTCTTTGTCTCCTTCCACATGAAGTTGCTGTATTTGAGTTGGTCATTTTAAATAAATAATAACTCTAGTGAGTCCTAGTTCTATATTCAAGACACTGTTTTCCCCTTCTTCTACCTGAAGTAAGCTGCAAGTAATAGTTATTTGAGGGTATACCACTCATCATCATAATTTATTACA
Organism: Fringilla coelebs; assembly: GCF_963513975.1. Taxonomy (NCBI): domain Eukaryota; kingdom Metazoa; phylum Chordata; class Aves; order Passeriformes; family Fringillidae; genus Fringilla; species Fringilla coelebs. The sequence continues at coordinate 6,052,877 of NC_140040.1, read as the reverse complement.
ATTACTTGAATATTCCTGTTATTTTACTGTTCTTTTTCTCAAGTCCAAGGGGATGATTCACATACACAGAATATTTTGGGTTAGAAGCTGTTTTGTGTTTTCAGTCTGTCTCATTCTTTTGCACTGGGAGGAAATAAGGAGTGAGTCTGGGTTTTATGCTTTTGATGACTTTGTTGGTCCCTCTCTAAAACTAATCCTCACCTTTTCCTTCTAATTATTGCCCTTGGTACCTGGGATGAAGTTCACACACTCTGCCAAATGTTGAAATAAGCTAGTTTTGTAGAGGAGACTAATGTGAAGATTAGAGCAAGAAAAAATCATCCTTTCTAACTTGAAGATATGATATGGCAAATCTTCACAGGTGTGCCATGACTTCTGCTGCTCTGGGCGTGTGCAGTGGCCAAAGGTATCACATCTCCTTTCCCCAGGCTGGGATTTTTTTGTGTGAACTAACACAATTTTAACTTATTTGCTAGCTTTTCAGCCCAGCCCCTACAATCTTCTTTCAGTAATTCCTGGGAGTCCGTTTCCCTGGCACACGAGGCTGTAGAGTCAAGGATTATATTCTAGCTATAATTTATGATTAACTAGATTTATGGCTGAGATCCCAAAACAGCCTCAGTACTGTGGCCTGAGGAATTAAAGCCAAAATGGAGACTATCATTCTGAATTGTTTGCTTCTGTGGATTTCAGGAAAAGTCTTAGCTGTGTTTGAGAAACAAAAACAAACCCCAAATCCAAACCAAATACAATTTGCCGTTGTGTGACAATTCAATTTCGTAGTAAGGAATTTAGCTCTAAAGCACATGAAGTCCTCAGCCTTTATAGCATTGAACTATTTTATTTAAACCCTATTATCACCTAAAGCCAATGCAGTGAATAATGCACATTAGACCCTCTCCCTGCTCATGCAGCCCCTTGCCAAACAGAAAGTGGTGGGGGGGACGCACAATTAGGGTTCATTTTCACCCGTGGTATTAATCCTTACTCATTTTAAAAAGCTGCTAACGGAAATATTTCCATTCAGCTCATTAATCAATTGTGATTTTCATTCCCTTGTTTTGTAAAAGCTGTTGCAATAAATACTTTTTTTCACAAAGCAAAAATCTAAGAGATGGATGCAGCAAGCGTAATTAATAGCACCCAGTTACAGAAGATCAGCAAGTTTGTGAGATTCACATGCTGCTTTACCATATGGCTGCCCAGTAGGCGAAAAATTTGATTAATGTTTTGAAGTAGGTTTTTTTCAGCAAATATTACAGCCCCAGATGAGGAATTTTACTTTCGAGTATTGTTAGTCTTTACTAAAATAACAGATCTTTTGATTTAAAGCTAAATAATATTTTGATCTCATGAAAAATCTACATGCAGAGGAATTACTGTCCTGCTGTATAAAGAATGGACCCTATAGCTTGTTTATAATTCAGCCAATAATGGTTAAATTTTTGTTTCATCTTAGTTTTTTGTAAGTTGGTCAATTTAAGATACCAGAACAGGTGCATGGGTTTTGTGTTAAGGATTTCCCCAGTAAAACTAGATCTGTAACAAAACTGATTTATTCTAACTTGTCATGCTGTTTTCCTTTATACTCCTTATGTAAAATAATCAAAGTTAAACAGTTGGCTCATGAAAATCAGAAACTAATGTGTGGTCTCTACTAAAACATTCCTGTAAAAATTGTATAAAAGCAAAATTCTACAATATATTATTTTGCTTTTAAGTAAGCAGTAGTCCTAATAATTATAATTAGTACTTATTTTATTGAGCCCCCCCCCCCATGTTTACCTGAAATGAAAAATATTTACAGAAAAGCATCCGAAGAGTGTCACGACCTAGGATGGAGTGCTCTCATGCAAAGCTGACACACAGCAGGAAGTTTTGCTTTTCTCAGAAATTCTCAGTTTAACACAAGGAACATCAGCAGCTGGTGAAGAACAGATCCAGGGTGCTGAGCTGAAATGGAGTGGAGAGCAGCTTTGAGGGGGAGTCTTGCTGAGCTTCCAGAATGCTGGAGATAAAGCATTACCTAGCACTGCTTTGCCACTTTGGTTCCTTCTAATTGCTTCAGGTAATGCTGAGGCTCAGAGTCTGCTGGGATGATGCTAAGGCTGAAAGATGAGAATTTCTGCATTTTAAAAAAGTACCTTTTTGCAGATTTTGCAGTTATATAATCTAAAACAAACAAACAAACAAAAAAAAAACCAAAAAACACCCACCCAAAAAAACAGTGATGTGCTACGTAAAAAAAAAAAATAATTCTGATTCTGTACAAAATCCCAAATCAGAGATCTTGGCACAAAGTGCTTCTCTAAATTGCTAATGGGGCATGGAGTGGGAACTCAAACCTGACTATAAAACAAAGTTCAGTAAAAAGAAAAGTTTTTAAAAAATATTTTTTAAAAAAAAGGTTTTTTGAACCAAAAGTTTTCCTCTTTGACAGCTCTAGGCAGTGCATGACCAGAGGGGCTGTCCAGCTGTGTTAGTCACTGGTGGTAAACATCAGAGGCAGGAAAAGAGCCTATGAAGTTTTTCTTAAAAAATCTTAAAATGAAGCATAGCTGAGGTAGTGAAATGATGGTTATTAGCTCTGGAGAATACAAATGTCACAACAATTTGTGCTTTGGATTCACAGACAGCTAACAGATGACAGAGCCCTGTGAACAAATCCATACCTTTCATATAGAAGGATGGATTAAATAGTTTTATGCTTTTGAGACAGGATAGTTAATTAATTGATACAGGCTTCCCAGGCTTGCAGTGTTTGTAGATTGCTTCTGGAAACTTGTTTTCCTTAATATTATCAATTTTTCTGCAAATTGCAGAAAGTAGAAACATTTTTTTTAGGGCATTTTTGACTTTTTTTTTTTTTCTTGTCTATATCAATTATTCTCTTGTCAGTGATTTATTTCTAATAAAAGCACATTTTATGCTATAAATTAATGTAAAATGAACCCATGTTTCCCTTAACCTGTGACTAAACTACATGCTGATGTTAAGATATTCCATTTTATGCTCATTAAAATGTAGAGAAATTGATATTTGACTATTTAATTTTCTTCATTGGATTATCTAAAAAATAAGCAGCCTTTTCAAATATTTTATTGGTGGGGCTAAATTTTTAATTGACAATGTCTGCAAAAGAAGGTCACTGGAAGCTGCTTGAATAAATTATGCCATGGCATGCAAATAGGAGTTAATCTGAACGGATGGGGGTGCTGGGGATGGTGCTGGAATTCTCAGCCTTGCTTGGGGTTTTAATTCTGTAAATAAAGGAAGGTGTTGGCTCTGGTCAGTGCTCACGTGTTTAACCCTTTCTGAGCTGCTGTTCTGCAGCTCTGTGAGGGGGTGTCTGCATGAAGAGGCTGCAGAGTGGTCACTCTAAAAGGCTCCTTAGTGTGGTACTTTGAATTTTAAATCACACACATAATTCAAAGGTAATCTAACTTTCAGTGTTGGTCTTTAGTCCGTTCAGTTAAATGGAGAAAAATGACTGACATAAGGAATGAGTTATTGATTTATTGTAGGAAAATGACTTCTGTAATATAGGAAGTATGGTAAAAGGAGCAGCTTAATTATTTAGGGGACACCACTGAAAAACTGCTTTTGCAGCATTGCAGATTGTCTAAATAGGAGTTTTGCAGCCCAGGTTTTTAATAATTCTTTCTTAAAGACAAATTGTAGTGGTTTATATTTTTTTCCTCATAAGTTAGACTCATCTGGTTGTTTAAAATAGTTTTGTACTTGTGCAGTGGATGCAGAAAAGCAGGCAATCAAATGATTTTGTTCTTGACCCTAAAGGCACGTCAGCTTTTAACTGGTATTTCTCAGTTATCTGCATTTTGTTTATGCTTTGTGGAATTTTTGATGTCTGGGTGCTGGACAAAAAAAAAGTGCTGCAAGTTATTCTGAAGCCCTTTGTTTTAGTAGGTGACATGAACTTTTAAAACGTGAATTTATCAAATAAATATATGTGGCAGTTTGTATCTGTATGAGCAAAATTTTTAAGATATTGTATTTGATGATTTATAAAATATCAGATAAGATATTTGCTTTGGCTTTTTCCATATGCTTTTGCCTTTGATTTAGTGCTATTCTTTGCAGAAGGACGACAGTATCATGTTATTTTGACTGCAGCTCACAGTTTTTGGCAGCATCTCAGATAAACAGAATATTTGTGGCTAATTGGTTGAACATGTTCAACAATTATAATTATATTAAAACCGTAATGTGCTTGAACATTTGCCCACTGCAGGCTGCTAATATATGCTAACTTAAATTCCTGTCTATGGCTGGAGCTGCCTTGTAACTGGTTTTGTTGGAAATATGTGCAAAGTACAAAAGGCACATCTGATAGGAATGTTTAAGAGTTTGCCACTGTGTTCAATATATGGGTGCTTGTTTTTACAGGTTCAGAATTCAGTCCTAAAATCTCCTGTCCTCCTGACATTACATATCTAAACTTCCAGTATTGCTGAAAAGAAAAGGAGTCAGTATTATTTTTATTGAGTAAATTTTCAGGAATACTGGCTTGCCTTTCTATCAAAGATTTCCAAGTTAAATAAAGAATTGGAAGCTTCTCCACTTCTGATGTTTTAAGTCCAAAACATGTGAATTGCTACTGCACTTCAAGGGGATGGCAGTAGGCTGACTACATGGTGAATACAAAGGTTAGATATTGAATTCTGAGTGGCAGTGGAATTTTGGGTCCAGTCTGATGTATTTTTCAGTGCATGATTCCCTATTTCTGTTTGGTTTTGAGTTTTTAAATTTATTTTTTTAAAACAGATGTCCCAATCTAGTCTTGCTCCTAGAGTTGCTAGCTCCTATTATTGTAGAGTAGGTAAATCGTGGTGGGTTTGACTTTAAAGCTTTCCCACTCGATTACCTGAAGAATCACCATTGTTTTGTATGGATGATACCCTGCAGCTCTAAAAAATAGAGGCAATTATGCTTGCAGCCCCTTGTTTTAATTGAGTGAGGCATAATGACTTCTCTTCTATAATGCTCCACGGACTCAAAGCTGCTTTGAGAGGCTCCCCAGGGACCTGCAGTGTAGCCTTTCCCAAGCACATGTTTTTGGGGAAAAGTTGCTGAATGGAGGGGTCAGCCAGAGGCTGAAGCTGGCACAGCAGGAAGCAAGAAGCAGAACCAGCTTTGTCACTGATGACAGTGACATCAGCCTGTTCTCTGGTTGCTTTCAGGATTTTGTCCCCTGTGTTGGCTGGGGTTGAGCTCCAACCCTTGTGCTCTCCACTCCTTCTCTTGCCATGTTTCTCCACCTCAGCAGTTCCCCTCCCTCCTCCCTTTCATATTGCAAAAGGATCTTACTGTTCATATGTTCATATGCTAAACATTTTCTTATCTCCTGCTTGTTTTTTTAAAATTTAGATTAAAAGATATTTAGAGCATGGGATCTTGTTTATGTTTCTGCCCTCAGAGAGCCTGCACTTTGTCCCTTGAAATCCAAATTAATTTAATACAGTAACTTCTTTTTTTCTTGTTCCTGTGTTTCCATATCTCTAAAATTAATCTGCTTTTCCTTATGGCCCTGGTAAAATACTTTGAAAGATACTATAAGAAAAAAAAGAAAAGCACTGCACATGAATTTAACTGCAGTATAGCATATGCAATAAATGATGGGTTATTCTCCATTTTCTATGGGTTAAGTAAGGCCTGCTCAGATCTGACTCACATACCCAGAACATTTTGGGTTCTCCCCATTCCCTGGGCTCTGACAGCCAGATTGCTGGCACTGGAAGGTGCCTGCCCCTGCTGGGCAGGGTGTGCTGGGGGCTGCACACCTGGAAGCCCATGGAGCCTGATACAAACTGGACCTGGCTGCCACAGAGTGCCTGCCCAAGGCAGTGAAAGGCTGCAAAAAGGCCATCTCAAAAAGAACTGAGTTGGGACTCCTTTGTTGATGTGAGGGACTTTTAAGGAAAATCCAGTGAAGGAGAGAGACTGGGAAAACTGGGGTGGGACTGGTGAGGAGTGGGATAGAAAGGGAGAATAATTCCTGTGACAGCCCTGGCAACAATAAATGGTTTTGAGGGGAAAGCAGCTGACGGTGATCTCTGATGGAAGCCACCAAATCCCACCAGCTGTCTCTTTCCCAATTAACCAAACCTGACTTTCCCTTGGTAGGGTTGATTTTAATGGCATGCAGCGCTCCTGAGCTAGGTGCTTTTTGGAGAATTGACCTGACAGTCTTCAGAGAAGTCAGCTTTCTACCTGTCATCTTGACTTTTGCTGAAATGGACATCTGGGAGGCTGTTCAAGGAGCAGAGTGAGGGGTTGCATCAAAAAGCAATATTTAATTGGTACTGATTTAGTAACAGGGTGCAAAACGGGATGCTTGGTGGAACTTGGATGGAACAAAAGCTGTGCAAACATCTACCTTGACCAAGTTAGTCTAAATTTCTTGTGAGAGTTAATTCCTGATAATCTTGGATCACGTGACTAATATATCTCTGAGTGTGGCTGAATTAAATCATTCAGGATTACCTGTTCAAGCAGAGTCTCTCCTCTGCAAGTCTGTGCTTCAGTAGTAATTTGCTGGTTTTTTCCCTTTCCTTTTCTTTTTTTGACTGCTGATATAAAAATATAACTTTCTCTTATTATTTTAATCTTTGCTTTTCTTCCTGCATGGATCATTTATTTGTGGACTGGTTATTTCAGTAAGGGCTCAAAGGTAATTTCATGGTTTATAGAATTTATATCTGAGGGTTTAATGAGGAAAACATATTGTTTTCTAACACATGAAATAGAGAATCTTTCATTATACTTTTATTTTCCTTCGCTAATATTACATGTATATCAAGTTCAAAGCCTTGAATACACCTAAGTATAAAATTATTCCTTTCCTCCACATGGGAAATATGAATGTTTGTGACTCAAAAACCAACACACACAGACTTAGGAGGTGATTTCATTTTTAATGAATCCACATGATATAAATGAACTACTCTTCTGTTTGTGCATTGTGCTAGAGTATACATTGGAAAATACAATAACAGTATATTACTTTTCTGTGATTTAGGTTAGGAATTAATGCATTCAAATGAATTTAAGAGCCTTGGGTATAATTCATACAGGATGCAAGTCCCTCAGTAGACCTCTCATGAACATTATCAGATTCAATACAGTTTGCATGGTCAAGCAGATTAAAATTTGACCAACCCCCTCTTTTTGCCATTTATTAAATGTCTTTGAATGGCTTTTTTCTTATTATCCCATGTGAGGAAAAAGAAGCAAAGAAAAGGTTTTTTCCAGGTTTATCAAATTGTTAAAAGGTCCTGTTTTCAGCTGAGTTTGGTTATGGTAGATCAGGTTGGAACTAAGGCTGCAAAATATCAAATTTCTTTTTTTATCATGATAGCATGGAAAGATTCCACAGACAAGCTAAGGCCAGTACTCAGAGTGAAGATCTTAAAAGCTGGAGCTCATTTTCATTGTCATTGTTTTGTTTTTGCAAGAGAAAAGAGCTCTGCAGGTTTTCAAGCCATCCCAGAAGCCCAGAGATGAGAACGTGGTTCCATTTCTTCTTGTGGCTGGATGTGATTGATCACCCAGAGAGGGAAAAAGGAGCAGTAGATGTTCAGTGCTCATCCTGGGCAGCTCTAGAAAGCTCTGTGCTGTGTGGGAGATGTGTTCTTCTCAGAGGACTTCTTCTTTGATTGGGTTTTGGTTTTGTTTTGGTTTTTTTTTTTAGGATTGCAGCCTCTTGCTTATGGAGCTTTCATGATGATTTAGTGCTTATAAGACATCCCTGAATATCAAGGAAGCCTTAATAAATCTGAATTGGTCTCGGTGCGAATGGAAATGAAGATGTGTTTTTATTTCCTGTTGGGATGACAGAATGAATTACATCAGAAATCTGACTCCTAGAAGAACTGGGAATTCTTGGAAGAATTCAGCAGCCAGGAAAGCACACTGAGGGCACCATAGAAGGTTTCTGCTGAGAAAGAGCAGCGCTGGTGCTGAGTTATGTTAATGTTTGGAAGATGTGCCAGTGCTGCTGCCAGGGCCCAGCAGGAGCAGGGAGGTGAGCCCCAAGCCAAGAGCACCAGGGCTGAGCTGTGCAGCCCCTCCTGGGCAGGGTGGGGAGGATGATTTCCCTCAACAGACCCAGACAAGGCAAAAGGGCGTCTCAGGTCATCCAGGCAGGAGCAGCAGGATGGGGGCAGAGACAAGGCTGGGGATGAGGCTTCAGCAGAGGTCCAAGGACCATCCAGGAGGCAGGGCCATGGCAGGTACAGCTGGGATGGGGCTCTGGGAGCAGAGAGAAGAGGATGCATTGGGGGAGTTTGCAGGGGAAACTGCACAGGGTGCTGAATTCTGTGGCAGCAAGACCTGTTGTCAGTGGTCTGAGATGAGAAAAAGAAATTTCCAGTAAAAAGTAACTTTGGGACTTGGAGCTTGGTAGCAGGGGTAAATTCTGATATACTCACTTGCCTTTAAGAGAAGCTCATTCTAGTTAGTCCCTCTGATTTCAGAATAATACTTCTGTCTGTAGTCTCAGCTGTAGTACTTTGACATGAATCACCACATTTTTATGGGAAAATCATTTGTTTTTATTGTAACTTTTAAATTTAATTTTTCATTAAACCCCTTTTATTGACTTTAGAAACGGATTTTAGCTATAGCAGTGTAAATCCAGGGGAAGTGAATTTATGCTGTTTTTATACCAGTAAGCATAATCTGGCACACGCTTAAAAGAAAAAAAAACATTGAAATTGTATAGTCAGCAGTCAAAGCTTCTTGTTAGAAAATTCTTGATCTGTAAGAGTGCTATTGATAAAGAAGCTAAAAACCTCAAAATTGATTTATTTGTTATCAGCTCAATACAGTTTGTCTGAACAGTGAACTTGCTTTTTGTTCTTCCATGTGATAAATGTATTTAGCTATGTTGTAAAATCTAAGCTGAGATAAGCTTCTGTACAATATGAGTATAGGACTGGAAATCAAGATTTCCAGAATTTTACCTCTTGCTTCTGTCAGTAAATGAAGTTGTGACCAAAAGTGACCTCTTATGTCTTTGTAAAGAAAGCTTAATTCTCTTTGCAGTTTGTTTAGGGGTCACTGGGAATTCAGCATCTTATGAGATGAGATCTTTTCAGGATTGATATATTTCTGTTTCTGTAAATTGAGAATAGTCTTTTGGACATCTAGTTATGCCAGACCCTGACTCTTTAGTACAGGCTGTGTAGCTGCAGTGAGCAGCCTACTCCAGGCATGCAAATTGGGAATAAATGAGGGCTGGAAGTTTGGAGTATTTCAGGCTTTATGGTTTTTCCTTTTTGCTGAATTTTATAGTTACTTGAATTACTTGTTTTGTTACACTTAATTTATCATTTTAATTTCAGGGAATGTTTTGACAGTAAATGTTCGTAAAGCAGCTAAATATATTTTTACTGGAAAGGCAAAAGAAGTACAAGTGGCATTCTATATTCCTGTTACTTCTATGGTATTAAAGAGACTGAAAAGTGTAGTTTGGTCTTTGCACAGAGTGTACATGTTTTTTGCCAACTATGTTTATTCTTCCTATGATGTACTTTAGGGTTTTTCTTTCCTCGCATTATTTCCTGCCTGTGCCTCAAGAAGGAGTAAGAATTCAAGAATGTAGCAGGGCCAAAGGGTGGGCACCTGTTTATGACCACAGATGGCTTGTTTGAAGTCTTATCAGTTGTAACATTTAACAGTGCAAGGCCTTGTTTGTTTTTTTTTCCCCTTGTTTTTAAAACCAATGCTTTAAAAGGCAAATTGTTCTTTATTTATTTTCTAAAATTATGCGATCTACTTTTTGCACATGGTAGCATTCACTTAGTTTATACCATAAGTGACCTAGTTTGCATTTTCTTTCAACTCTATAAATTACCCTATTTTTTTTCTGCTGGTATTGAGGTTTCCTACCAGTCCTGAAAAATTAGGTTTAAATTTTTTTCTCCCTTCTAGCCAAATAAACATAAAGAAGGATGAGAAGACAGGCATTGTGAGTGGATTTATGGCTTCTTGGAGGCAGGTTTTATTCCTCTACGTGCTACTCCTTTAGCTTTTGATGAAGATATTTCATTCATCTCTGCCATGACTTTGCTACTTTTGAAATGCCTGATGTGCGTAGATTGTTCTTGTGCAGCTGCTTTTCCCTGGATTTCTACAAGCAAATAACTAGATAAATGAGAAATATTTTGTAAATGCATTAGGTGTATGCCATTTACAATATTCACAATGACAACATAGTGGAGAGCAGGCTTGACTTGAGTCTACTTTTTCCCCAAGTTTCTTTGAATGGGTAAAATGCCCAAACTATAAATTTCTGCATGCTCTGACCAGGATTTTGATTTCTAAGTTAAAATTACCTGACCCTCATCCTTCTCACTGCTCACACTATGGCTACAGTGCACAGTTCAGGTGCTGGAAAGGAAGTTTGTATGTTTGTGGACTACTGGTCTTAAAAGCAGGAAACCAATTTTATATCCTTTACGTGATAGCTGCTGAATCGATAAAGCATCAACCCAAGGTTACACTTGGTGTCTCCAGTGAGAAGACAATAAATCATGTTATGTGCATGCAGGTATATTGACTCAATTTCTTTGGGCTGCCTATGCAAAACTGAAGGTGATTGAAACTAAACCATTAGAGTGAAAGTCTTCTAATGGCAGGTATAAAGCCATTTAATCTGCTTTTTATGATTTGAGATTTTAGTATTAAAAATCTAAGTACAACATTTAAGTCAAATTGCAAATCCATTGGGTCCTGCACCCTGTGTCAAATAATGGTCACTGCAAATGGCTAAAGGGGGAGACTAACAGAATATGTACAGAATGATTTCTCCCTTGTTGAATCCTTCTGGTCTTCAGTAATTAAAAGTCTGGGTACTGCCCCCACGTAAAGAATTTAAAATGCAGTAGACTCAGGTAAATTTGTTCATTTTCATTTTTAACCTGTTTATAGTTTGGCTTTCCCAGTGAAGTTTTGCACATAAATATTGGGGAAAAAAGAGTCTGACTGGTGTTGGAGTGGGTGGGTAAAGAAAACAGTCCATTTGTGCTTTATATCTTTGTCATTAAGTACTTTCTGAGGATAAAACACTTGATGGTTGTCACTCCTTTTAGTGTCTTGACTGGCTTGTGCTGAGGAGGTGTAGGTCTGGCAATACAAGGCATTTTTATTTCTGTCTGGTGGCTTCAAAGAAGGGACCATCTGAGGATGAAGATGGGGTTATTGATACAGCATGTCTATCAGTGATAGCGTATTTTTTTCCTTGAAATTTTCATATCTCAACACCAAACAAGTCATCAGTACAGATAAATGAGTTGATTCAAGATGTGAGGTTGCTGCTGTATCATTAACAAACACCTGAAGAAGGTTCTATAATGCTGCACTCTATTGCTGAGAATAGTTTTGTTGTTTTAATATTGGCTATCCTTTGTAGCAATTGGACTTGGCCTGGCTGGACAGCTGTCTGCTCTATTGCAGGTATTGAAATACTGCTTGATGAGCCAGTTTGGCTTCTAATACATGTAAAAATACATGGAGGGTTGGGGTGTGGGTCAGAAAACCACTCTGAACCCTGTTTAGATAAAGGAGCATGACAGCCTACATTTTCTGAACCACAAGATAGCCTTGACATACAGGTGCAAGGAGAGACATTCCTTGCTTGTCCCTGTGCCCCTCTGAAAGCCTCATTGCATCCTCACACCTGGAATTTTAAAAGAATGAGTTCTGAAGGAAAAGGCACATGTTTGAGTGCTCACTAACGCCTCATCTGGACCACAGCTCCTGGTTTCAGAATAGTTAGACATGATTTCTAAAGACATGGGAAATTTTATTTAGAAAGAGTGATGGCTAAATATAATCTAAGTTAGAATTCATATAAAAAGTTGCAAGCTGTATAGGTAAATAATAACACAATTATTAAAAAAGCTATGTGGAAAAAAGATCCTTGCTATCACTGTATATTTAATTTGTGTGCTAAAGTCATTCAGGGACTATTCTTTGACTGTAAAAATGTTATACATAGAGATTTGTAATTGAAAACTTTATGATATGATTTGTAGTTAGAGGAATAAAACTAAACTGCAATTTTTCCTAAATTGAATATGCCACTATCTTGTATGTCTCAGCCTTTCTGACCTGGCCTAGCATGATGCTTCTTGACTTCCTGTCCTGCTGTCATTTTCTTTCATATTGGTCTGGCACTTAGTCTCACTGGAATCAATAAGGTTGCTCACATGCAAGTGTTGAATAAATAATTGATTAAGGAGATACTACACTTGTCACATCTTTTCCTAGCAAAGGAAGCCAACATAAGTGTTTTTTTGTAAAAAACTTCTTTCCTTTTACTGATTATCCTTCACTTCTTCCACTGAAAAAGCAGAGCATGGAATCTACCAGATAATCTGATGGGTGTGAGCTGGAATCTTTGTAAAGTGGTGACACCACTGGGTGTGTACAACAGCTGGGACAAGTGGCTGCTCTGCACCTGTGTAGCTCAAACCAAGTGACTTTCTCTCTGTTTCCCTTCTAAACCCCTTAACCTGCTCATTTTTAAAAGCTGTGATCCAGAATGGCAAAGCTCGCTTGGATATTGGTCACCAACCCTGACTGCTGTGCTCATCAAATTGTAAATGAAATTTATAAATAATTTGGTCCCACACAAAGCCAGATAGAAAATAGCAGATAAAGTGGTATCTGTTGACATGAATAGTCCCAGTGAAGTTTGCCTGACTGCTTGGCTGGGTTTTGTGTGTTTAGAATTGCAGTAAAAGTAGAAACATTTCTTGACAGTCATTGTGTATTGTGACATCTGAAATTGAAACAGGCACTTCTAAATTTTCTGCACATCTCCTCAACTCAGAGGTTTATTATAGCTCCTACTATGTTATGGTAGTATTAAACTACAGTGAACTTTCTATAATGGGAATGCACTTACACTGAAGACAGATGTAGGATTTCTGTAGGAGATGGAAAATAAGATATCCCAGGCAAATAAATACCTGATGACTGTGCCCGTTGCAGTCACTCCACCAGTGTGATTAACCTTTTTATCTTCAATTACATTCCTAAGTGATACAATTTGTTCCAGTAAAATAGTGTGCAGATCCAGTCTTGTTCAATATTTCCCACAAATACATTGACTTGCTGTTTTGGCTTATGAAATCCTTTCTGTTGTTGTGGTTCAGTGACAAGAGAGATGAGGTAATTACAGAGCAGTTTGCCCACTGGTTTTTCTCCAGTGCATTGCTGTTAGACCACTCATATAGCCAATTGTCAAAAAAAGTAAGGAGAAAAGGCTCAAATATCTTTACCAGAAATTAAGTTGGTGCTGCAGAAGTTACAATGTGAATTTTATGTCATCCTACGTGTTGCTACGTTTGTTTTGGAGTAATGTTTCATTATTGCTATTGTATGATTAAATATTGAGAGTATTGCTTTTCCAATTGTTCTACTCCAGTATTTAATGAGTGCAATTAAATGGAAAAATTGCCTTTTTAACTGATGGTAGTCTATTAATGTCTCTGTCTGTTCAGAAAAGAAAATAAGTGAATTATTAGAATGACAAATGAGTCAAAGTTACCACGGTGATGGAGAGGTGCGATTCCCCTCCACATAATCTTCAATTAGTGATCTTTGTAAGAGGATGTTTTTCAAAAGGGTAATAGAGAAGTAATGAGATCAGAAGGAGGTCAAACCCAGCCTTCTTCGTTTGGCAGTTTGATTAATTCATTTCTCCTTCTTGCAGATTGCTGTAAGGGGCTTTTGGCACCTGGTGTTTTCCATGGGACTCTCGTGGCAGTGACTGCTTATGGCAATCTTTTGTGTACCCAAGAATGTTCATCCCATTGAGCTGGAGGTTGTTGAATGGTTCAGATCTGTTCTTTAGTATGAGCACTCACTGGTAGTTCTGAAAAGGAAGTTTTTTGAGAAGAAACCATCCTTAATTCTGCCATGTGTATTGTTATGAGGCAAAGTGCCTGAGCCTGGTGCTGGGGTACAGCACAACTTCCTTCAGGGGGATGATGGTCAGGTCAGAGGAGAGGGAGGGAAAGAAGGGCACAAGAACATAAAGCTGCAGTGAAATTGCTTTTCCCACAAAATCATCTTGATCAGTCCCACAATACCTTCATAAATGCACGCATGTAGCGCTTCAGCATCCTTCAGGTGTTCCCTCCTGCCCCTTCTCATTCTTACCACTTGTGTAGAAAGTTTTCTTTTAAAGAGTAAAGAGCTGTTTCCTGATGGTGATCATAAACCTGAGTGGCTGTGGCCCCATGCAGTGTCTTAAGCCTGTGCTATGAGTACAGTTACATCCATGTTTGGCTCATCCTCAATAGTAATTCACTTCTTTTAAAATATTCAGTTGTTTTCCTGCAAAACCAAAATGCCAGTAGCATTTTCTCAACAGTTTCTTCCGGTTTACATATTTGTGCACTGAGCAGTTTTGCTCTCCAATAGTTGAATGTGTGATGTGGTTTCAATTTTTGACATAAATTCAGTCATTCTATGCAAACTAACATGTCAGTAGAGGAGCAGTAGATGTTAATTTAATATGACATTCTCTTGCCAGCACATGTGACATTAACAATTGTATGATATCCAGGACTTTAATATGTCTGGGTTACCTCAGTTTAAGCTCAAGATACTCATGCAGCTTTTACTTTTGGCTTTGGTAAGGGTAACATTAAAATTGGGTTTTCTTACTTTCTCATGAAGTCTTTGCAACAGTCATCTAACAGATGTTCAGAAATATTATTATTATTATTATTATTATTATTATTATTATTATTATTATTATTATATTTTAAATGTTTCATCAATAAAAACAGATACTTTGGATTAAATAGATGATAAAATATTTTTATTGTGCTGATGATGACAGAATCATAGAAGGGTTTGGGTTTGGACTTTAGGACCATCTAAAAGGTTAAATATCAAACATTATTCTCATTGCATTTACAATTACAAATCATAAGCACAAAACAATTTTGTGAATTTCCCTTCTTTTTGGTGCTTGTCCATTTGGGGGGAATTTATACATGCACACACATATTTATGTGTATAGATAAACATGTCTCCTACTTATCAAAGTTCTCTCAGAACAGAAAAAGTAAAATTAGATTTTTGTAAGCTGGAGTGATGTGCATGTTCTTATTTTCAATGTGTGGTAAAGTAATCCTTCAATTTTATTTCTTAACAGTATTCTGTAATATAAATAATCTAGTCTTTTCTTCTGCAGACTGTTTAATTCAGACAGGTTGAAGTTGCCTCCAAAGATTGGCGTCAAATTGAGGAAACCATTCATGTAGTAAATAAGATAATTTGTTTCTGCCCAAAAAGATTAAAATATAGATTTTTTTTTTTTTTAGCCCATATGATTTAACACATACAGTTCCTGCATCTCTATGATTCTGAATGCATTTTAAAATTAAGCACTTCTACATGGATTTTTTTTTTCATTTTCTGCAGTGCATTTTAAACTTGAATTTCTGGAATTTTAATTAATATAATCAGTAGACATCTTTACATCTTTCCTAGATATTGATTAGTGTTTATGTAATTTCAAAATGTGATGGGAAACTCATGCTCCTAATGAAAGCAGAAGTTGTAAGAACAAGTAGCAAGTCCTACAATTTGAGTATTGTTGTATAAATAAATGAGGGAAAAATGTGTTCTGTCACCTGTTTTGTGTGTAATTTTTAAAGCCAGGGATATATTTCTCTGTACTTTTTTGTGCAACTA
The DNA here is from genome assembly GCF_963513975.1 of Fringilla coelebs. NCBI lineage: Eukaryota > Metazoa > Chordata > Aves > Passeriformes > Fringillidae > Fringilla > Fringilla coelebs. The sequence continues at coordinate 6,037,136 of NC_140040.1, read as the reverse complement.
ACACAACTTTAGGAATTTATCAGTTCCTGAATATGCAGGTCATTCTCTTCTTACGTGATGCATGTCTTTTGTGCAGAAAACCTATTTCTCCAGACTCTCTGCCCACACAGTTTGTCCATAGATATTAATTTCTGAGTATTTTTTACTCAGGCTTTGACACTTTTATACTAAAAATCTGTGTGAGCAGAAATGAAAACCAGAAAATAACCATAGTGAAAAATCACACTCAGTAGAGCTGAAAGTTGAATCATCTCCTAGAAGATTTCCATGTTAGAAATACTAAACTAATTGTTAAATAAGTACAAACAAGAGATGAAGTTTTTCTGTGACTCACAGATCCAGTGGAAGATGCCAATCTTGGTTTCTCCTTGCCCCCTCCGCCTGTTTGGTGGGATTCACACTGTTCTGGCAAATCCACTTACTCAGATTTTTGCAAAAGAAATATTTCTGAACCAAGTGCCTGAAATCATATCTCTGCTTTTAATTATTCAGATAGTTGGCACTTGATTGTCCTGAAGTCATATAAAAGACTGTAAACACTCTCATTCCTTACAGTATATTACTTTGGTAGTTTTGAGTGACAAAACCATTTAGACACTGTGGCTGTTACCATATCATGGTTTGAAAGGTAAAACAGAACATGATCATCTTTTTAATAGGAACACTGTGTGATTCATAGGTGGTGAATATTTCATGCACTTTGCATTTGCCTTTGTGCAGGAGGGTAAATGGAAAGTAAATCCATGTGTACTTTAGACAGTAAAAAGGCATTACTTTGTTACATCATATAAACATGTAGATTTGATTCTCTCTTTACTCATGCTGTAAAAAGAAAGTTTTAAAGTGTTTAGCCATACCTGAAAATGTAAATGCCCCAGCCTAATGTAATGCTGAAAAAAAATTAAGATAAATGATACTGCATCCTTGCCACAAACTGCAGCTTGTACAAAATTCACTTTAGTTATTATACTGTGAATACGTGTGCTAAACCTCCTCTGTGTATGCACAATTTATGTTGAATGCAACATGAATCATTTTAATAGACCAAGCAAAAAGTCCCCAAAGTCAATTTTCAAATTATGAACCTTGGAACAGAATATAGCAACAATGAACAACAAATAGTTCAGATTTTACGCTGAACTACAAATGAACCATTAAAGGTACAGTATACTCATTCAGAAAAAAACACTTTTTCCTTATCATCACAGTGGCCAAAAAGCATAACAAGAATATTTCTTAAAGGTCAGTTCTAAATTTTCTCTTTTTCTGTACCTTATTAAGAGGCTCATCCATGAGACCTGATGCCGTGAAGATTTTTGCATCTCTTGTGGCACTTGGATGATTCTGGTTGTTCTGGTTAGATTCTGCCTCTGATCTGCCATGTAACCTCGAGAAAGACTGGATTTAATGCTTTAAAATTCGGGAATCCATTCTGATTTACTGCTTTAAAAATGGCCTGGCTTCAGATGGGTCATTTGAATGGAAAACCTTTTCACTACCTGGTTTTAGCTGTTCAGTGTTACCAGGACACAGCAAAAGCAGAGAATAAGGGGAGCACAGGTCTTTTAAAGGTTGATAAGGAATTAAAATTCAGCAGAAAGGAAGAAAAAGTGTAATCTAAAACTTACAAGAGTTAAAAGCATATAAATGGTTTTTCATTGCCTCATCTACTGCATTAATAGCATTTTTCACTGCTGGATACTTTAATTTATGAAATAATTATCTATTTAGTTGCTTGTATGGATGCTGTTGATTTTTTAAAACAAAATTCAGTATTTTTGGAGCCTTTTCTTTTTTTTTTAAACTTGCCTCTGTCCTCCTAAAATTGTCTACTTAATCAAAGTTTTATGAATATAAACCTCTGCTTGTTTTCTTGGCAAATGCTCTTTCATGGGCCTGAGAGAATTAGTGAGTCATGCCTCGAAATGCTCTGTGGAGTCTTGTGCAGTTCAGGGTTCTTTAACTGGTCAAATTTGCTGTTTAGATTGAAGAAGACAGAATGAAGCAAAAAGACTAAAAAACTGTGCTGCATGGTGGCGTGAGAGGGGAGAAAAGGGCTATTTTCAGTTAACTTTTTCAGGCATGTAGTTAGAAGTAGAAATTGACAGTGGTCATGGGCTTTTCCAGATAGAGGTACCTGGGAAAAATAATCCAGCTCTAAAGTTCACAGCCATTGTGTCCTGGTCAGTTCTAAACATGTTCTGTAAGGTACATCATGGCTGTGAAAAATATAACTGGAAACCTTGCAAGAACTGTAGGATTCTGTAAATTATTTAACATAGTCTGTGGAGCACAGCATGGGAACCAGGGGTTTCCCATGAAAACCTGCGTAGTTCTGACTGCTTTTAGCATTTATAAATTGTATAAAACGATTTATAAAATCTATTATAGAAGTTTAGAAGGTTGCTCATTGAAAATTACCTTTCTATAATTTCTAGAGAGTTTGCCTTTGCATTTAGATTGAGTCTTTCTAAGTCACTTTTTGATAATTGCATCATTTAAGATGCTATTTGAAGCATCTCTGAAAACTGCTGTAAGTTTTTGGAAGTTAATATTTCTTGCAGAGCAAAAGGTAAAATTTGTTACAGATTTCCTTGAAAAATTCATTTTTTGGTGTATTTCTAAAAGTTGCAAGCCTACCATTAGAATAAAAAAAAAAAAAAAAAAAAAATCAAGCGGCCACCAGACTTTAAGCAGCCACCATAAATAAGAAACAGATTCCTCAAATGTTGATAATTTTTCCTCCTCCCCTTGGTCCTTGTCTGTAGGTAGTTGAACCTGAAATCCAGAGTATTATCATCTTTATGAAATACTTTTTTCTTATTGCAGGAAAGATAATCCAGTATCCCATGGTCTTGCAGGTCAGAGCATTTTTATTACAATCAGAACAGAATTTTATACAGATGGAGAAAAAGGTTTCCCATCTATTAATCCAGAAATCTCCAAACTCAACTGATTTTATGATGTCAAGGCAAGAAATCGGTTTTGGTGTTTGTGTTTTGACTGCTTGCCTCCCGTTCAGGTTCTGACTGTATGTCAGTGACCCACAGAGGTCTGACCAAGGTAGCTACAATATCCCATTGTGCACTCAGCTAAATTCTAGGAGACAGCCTGAGCATCACAGAATGTGAAATTTATGCTGGTGAAGAGGGAGTATGGATCAGCAACACATTGATTTCAGCCAAGAATCAAATCAGCAGTAAGATCAGAGAAGGAGTGCTGTGGTTTCATCCAGACTCTGATCCACTTCATCATTCTACTCCCCATTGCTTGAGGACCCCTCTGACTGCTGGAGAGGTGAGGAAAGAGATTTACTACAAAAAACAATGACAGAAAAAGTTGAAAATGCTTTTTCTTTTTCCTGTAGATTATGAGATGTAGAAGTTATGAAAATGATGTGTATGTATGGAAAGATCTTATTTATATTCCACAAGAGTAACAGTTGTTCCAATATAATGGCAGCCCCCCTTTATTCCTCAGCATCATGCATTTTCTTCATTTTGTGATATATTATGTGGCTTTTTGGTGTAACTACACATTTAGATCCTATTGAATAGGATTTATGTGTTGCCTTATGGAAAACTTGTTTCATAATTCATTAATTATTTACTATTACTTGACCTTACAGTACATGAAAAAAACCTATCCCATAACTGTAATTTCAATTCTCTCCAGTGTGAAATCAATCACATTCCACATCTTTTATATTATTTAAAATGTGAATCATGAAATTTTCCTGTGGATTTCTCCCAGGTTACTGAGAACTTTCAAACCTGAGTGTGTGGGAAATGTGCAGGCTGTCCCCTGCAGAGCTGGGCCAAGTCCTGGTTGCTTTGCAAACGCTGCAAAACCCTTTGCAGTGGCTGAGCTGCCCCTTCTGGTCAGTGAAACTGGGGCTGGCAGAGACCAGGAGTGTTTTATACAGATCTGCTTCTCAGGGTTTCTGTTTGCTTGGTGTACAAGTGATGTTTAGATAAGGACATAGCTTTTAACTGGTGCCTCCCTGTCCCCAGAACCCAAATTGTGCCAGCAATGACACTGAGCAAGCTTGGTGGGTGCAGTTGGCAGTGCTGGGCAGCTGGGGAATGCTGAGTCCACTTCTGATATTTGTGTCCCCTGCCCTGTGAGAGGAAGGGGATGGGTGCTGTGTTTAAATTAAAGTTCAGGAACATTTGGGGAATGCTGTGGGCAGCAGCCTGGTGCACTCAGGAAAGTGATGGAAGTTCTGTTAGTGATACTGAAATAAATTTTCTGATTTTTTTCACAGTAATTCCTGAAAATACATGAGCAGATAAAAGCAGTAATCAGTTATGCACTTGAGATTTGGAGGGTTTTTTTTTCCCTGAAAATCTGCAAGAGAAGTATTATCAAAACCAAGAATTTTTAAACTATATTTTAAGCAGGAGGTACATTTGTGGAACAAATTACATTTGTACCTCAGTGTGCATGAGCACAGAAGAGTAAGATTTTTGTCCTTGACAACAAATCTTGCCTCTTATTATTAATTGCTCCTCCTTTTGCCTGTATGCCCATAATTTTTGCTCTATGAGACAGTTTATCAACAAAAGATGCTTTTTCTCCATTTTTCTTTCACTAGTTAAATGCCAAATGTTCTAAGTTCTAAAACATGTCCAGATTGCCAGATTGTATCTTATGCAAACCCTGACTATTTTAGAAACATATCTATAATCATATTAAGCAAAAGTCATTCCAGCCATTCATGTATATGTTTTTATGAATCTCAGATGTAATTGACAGTATTTAATTTTACTTAAGTAACAAAGGCTTTCAAGTATAGGTTTTCCTGATACCTGAGCAGAGTTAGGAAAAAATTCAGAGCACATGTAATATTACACAAGGAAATAAAGTTAATTTTCTTGAAATATACAGTAGGTTATATAAATGGACTTCGGGAAAAAATAGTGGAATGAAAAGTCTAATGCTATTTTCCTAAGCCACATTTGCTAAATGCAGACTTTTGCAAGGTCAGCAGTTATCCTGGAGTTGAGGAGAAATGGCTTCAGTGGCTTTAACTTTACCAGTGCCCTTGATGAGGTGCAGAGTTGTCAGTATTCTCGTAAAATTCCTCAGTGATGGCTTCTTCTGTTCTCTTTATTTCCTTAAGTGAACATCTGTCTAATTGTTCACCTCCATTGCTTTAGTGCTTTCCTCATGCTTTCTCTGTTTCCAGACAATAAACTTTATTTTCTTCATAAGAATTCAGTCTACGCAAGGGTATTAGGCAGCTTGTTTGCACCTTTTAATTTCTGGAAGTTTTCCAGAAGGGCTTTTTGCCGTAGTTCCAATGGGTTCATCAGTGAATCATGTAACATAATGCAGCATTGTGTTTGGGTTTTTATCCGTTACCTTCTGTTTATAAACATCTGCTTGGAAATTTTCTTTTTGAAATTTTTTTTTTTAATATGTTTTACATTTTTGCATGTGGCATATGGGTAAGATACACAGTACCTGCTCTTTTTTCAGGTGTTCAGGTAGGTACAGCCAGTATTTACCTTAACATTTGGGAAAAGCCTAAGCTACTTGCTTAAACCCAAAATTTCAAGGTAGAATATGTGCTGATTATTTAGCTGTGTAACAATATCTGTTAAATTAAAAACAATTCAATAATTTAATGGCTACATTACAACTTGACATTAACCCTTATGGTTGCAGGATTGCATTAGAAGGCGTCTAAAAAGTCTCTCTGTCCAGTGGAGGGAGAATTGCTCACAAACTTAGTATGCTGCTTCTCTTGTGTTCAGTTCTTTGTGTTCAGGATTTTTAAGTCCTTTAGAAAAGGGAAAGGCAGTGGGTTTTGGTTTTGAATTTTTTGTTTTTCTCTTATCTGTAAAGTATTTGTATTAATCTCTCGCACCAATTCTTCAGGCAAATATTTAAAGTTGGAAGTAGGTGGTTTTTATGTTTTTCCTGCTGCTTTATTTTCCTTGTTTTTTATGTACAAATACCTGTGCAAATATAATTTTTAAGGCATATTCTTCATCCTTCTGACCATATTGTTCATACACGAGTTGTATTTAGGAAACAAGTGTTTTAGTAAGTTTAATGATGAGAGACAATTATTTTGCATGAGACTATTTTCTGGATTACTTTTATTATCTTGAGATCAAAATTATAACAGAAAATTATTGTATATTTAATAAATGGAAATGTCAAAGCTTTTCATGTTGATGGTGCTTAAAAATGAGACACTTAATTGTGAACTTTTTTGACATTTACACTAAAGCCATTTTAAACTTTCTTAATTATTAGAACAATGGGATGTGGCCTTCTGACCCCTCCTGTCTGGGGCTGCCCCACTGTGCATCTGTAAAATACAGGGTCTGGACTTTGATCTCAGCTTTTCAGGCAACCTTGGAATTACCTTACCTATTTAATGATGTGTTTGGTTTAATGATGTGTTTGGTTTGTGATTCCTGAGATGGGCCACGTTTGCACACAAATTTAATTCCAGCCTTTGAGTTTATGTTGTTTGTGTTTTCTTTGTTGAATTGTATTTCTTTAGAAGGAAAGTAGAGAAAAGCTTCCTCCTTTAGTGATCACAGATCAGGTGGCAGAAGGGCAGGTTTCCATATTCTGGTGCTGATATTTTCCTGTGCATGCAGAAAGGCTTCACATTTTTGTTCAAGTCTATATTGTGTATATTGAGTGTATATCAAGAAGCTGATCCTGCCAACCCTTGTACAAGAAATCTTTACTAATGTGATTCAGTCCTTTTATTTCACTTTCTAAAATTACATACATATCAATGTGACCATTTTCAATGCATCTCTTAGCTTGGAAATGTGAACAGCTGGGGAAACAAAAGAGTTTGTGTATGTGTTTATTTCTTTGAGCATACTCTTCTGTAAGTTATCAATGTTATATTGTTTAAATCTAGGCAATTGTAACCATGAACTGCCAATTAAAATGGCTTAAATAGCTAATTATTCAGTTCTTTCATATCTTTGTCTCATATATTTATTTCTACTTACGTTGAAGCATCCTGACATTATTCACGAGTGCAGAAGTGGTGACTTTTAACCACACTGATATTTTTTTTCCCCTAATATTAACACAGGGGGCAAAGGACCGTACCTGAAACCCCTTGGCAAGCTTTGCCACCCTCCCAAAGAGCTGCAGTGCATTTGTGAGCCTGCAGACGTCACCATCCTGCCAAAGAATTGTGCTGCCCGCGCTGCTGCGGGAGCGCGCGGCTCCAGTCCCAAACTGTTCCACCAGATTTATTCCAATATTCTTGCTTCATCTTCATTTCCACTAAAGGAAAGAGCATGTTTTCCTTTCTAGCTTGTAGGAGCCATGTTCTAAGAGTTGTCTTTAATTATTAGTTATTGTTGTTCCAATACAGATTTATGAACTACTTATTTTGTGTCATTTAACATACCATTTTTAAGCAACATTTTTCAATCTGAACACAGCTTCCAGGAGGGCAAGCTGCCCAGAACATCAGTGATCTCACAGTTATTACTTTGTGTCATATATAATCTTGTTTTTTCCTGCAACAAATAAATCTTTGGGCCTCCCTGCAAAAAACATTTGTGGTTACAGTATAATAAAAATAAACCGTTTGTCGTGACTGCAGCTGACATTTATCAGCCTATTTGTGGGTGCTCTTTCTCTCTCTGTATAATACAGAACATAATTTGTCACTTTGTAAATACATTCCAGCCTAAATCCCTGCCAGCATCTGTTAGTGTTTGAAGGATTAATGCACTGCACAGTGCATGTCTGCACTTTCAGGCAACAACGTAGCTTATGGTTATGGATCATGAGAGAACAGGGAAAAAGGGTTCATTTTGTATTTACTTAAACATTGTTGCCCTTTTGACCATCGTGCTTTTCTCCTCTTGTTTGTTGTCTGGAGTGGAGATGCTGCCTTCCCTTCCCTCTGTGTGAAGTCCTGCTGGAAGTTCTGTACACCACTGTGTGTGGAGCTGTACATGTAGGATAACACCTCTTTAATTTTATGGGTAATTAACAATGGCAATAATGTATTGCAATAGGGATGTTACTGGTTTAGTCCATTTAGAAATTCTCCTTTTTCCCCCAGCTTCTGCCATTTCCAACAAATCCATTACCCTGTTGCCTCCTACATCGCTTCCTTCTCAGCAACCCATAAACTGGGTTTATTTAATCTTAAAAACTTCAAATAGAGGGAGTTTTTAACAGGAAAAAAAGCCTGTAGCTTCTAAATTACCCTGATGCTGTTTGCCTTGTTGCTCCCTTTGAAAATGCATTCTGCTATCACTTGGGGTGGTGCAGAATGAAGGGAATTGAAAGCATCTGAATAGGAGGCTCTCCACAGCTGAGATTCTGTTACGTGTTCCCAGGCTCCCTTGGTCATTCTCTAAACAAGGAGATATGTTTATTAGAGTGGTAAACCATACACATGTTGTTATATATTGCCAAGATTATTTGAGATTCCCCAAGATAAATTTAAATGAGCTTTACAGGAATGGGTGTTTGGAGACAGAAAGAAGAGATCTGTATCCAGGGAAAGAAAAGAAAAAAATCCAGCTAAAAGTATGCTCCCAAGTAATTACCTAGATTTTGTGTGCATTAAGAGCTAAACAAATTCCTATTCCCAAAATTTACAATAGGTTTTTGTTTAAATGCATGTAATTTCTTGTTATTGAAGCAAATGTGTCCTGTGTGCAGTGGAACCATGTGCATCCAGATAAAATCAAGGCATTTGGAGCCTACCAAATTAAGTATTCTGAAATTATGGTCCAGCAGTTTTTGTATATTTTTGTTCTCCCTGGTTATGGAATAAATAATGTAAAAAATATCTTTAGGAGAATGACTTCCTTTGCTCTTTTTAAGCATGATTTAAGATTGCTGGAGCATAGTTTACTTCACTGAAGATATTAATTTCATAAAGAAATGCAGATGTTTTCCCTTTTTTCCTTTATAATTATCTTCAGAAGATATGAAAGGCCAAATTTACAGAGATACTGATCTAAGAGTTAACTAATGTAAAGATTATGAAATAACATTATTGCTTATTGTAGTGGTAAGTGGTATTTATTACAGAAGATTTATTAAAAAAGGATATTAAAATCTGAAAAATGAAGCAACCACAAAGAAATGAATGAATGTATGTGTAGACATTTGCTAATAGAAAGAGATAAAGTTCTAAAACTATTGGGAAATTTAAAATGGTGATTGCATGCTAAGTCAAATATACAAACTGTACCTGGAGACTTGAGTCCCATTTTTGGATTTTAAATTATAGATAAATGAGGTATTTGGATGAAGGAAAAATATTGCTGAGAACAGTGATTTGTTTAAACGTGAGGACCAAATGCCAGGTTGGTCTATGCCATCCTCAGAAGCTGAACTCCTTCCTGTCAGGCCATCTTTATCCCTTTTCCATGTCTCTCACCTTCAGAATTTCAGGCTTTTTGGCTCAGAATTTCAGGCAATTGCAACTTTTAGACATTAATTTGCAGGACAATCCTACAACAGCTTGAGGGCTTCAGGCTTTTCTGAAGAGGCCTCTAAGTTGTAGATGATGCCAGAAAGACAAACACTGTTCTCTGCCAAGCATCCAAAATTCTCCAGAATTCTGGAGAAGGGATGGAGACAAAGAAAACAATGGTACTAATAATTTATTCTTCATGATAAAATGTTGGTCCAAGGCTGATCAGTAATCTGAGCAGTTTGCAGGCTCACCCTGACCCATTAAATCTTGATCTGTGTGCTGTTCTCTTGACTTGGATGAAGGCAACCCCTGCAGGAATTCCATTTTTGTGAGGATCAGAAGATCAAGTTACTTAAGCAGGAAGAACCAGGCTTTAGAAATTAATTTTTGGGAGATGTCACACACAGCATCAGACAATGACAGGATTGAGCAAGAAGAATAATGGAAGAATTTACACCAATAGATTAGAACCGAAATACAGGTAAAAAAACACATCAGAAAATAGTGAAACCAAGTATTGCTAAATAATTTTTTTTCTAATGAAAGAAAGGAAAAGGAAATCCTTTTAATCTCTGATTTACATGAAGAATCAAGTTAGTCTCAGCTGTTTCCTTGTACATCTCATAAATGGGGTAGTAAAGTGGTTACTATTTGGGAAATTGATTTTTGTTGTCTTGCATAAAGTTAGTGGAAATTTGAAAGTACTGCACTGCTGATATGGGGGGGAGGAGGAGGGGGGGAAAGTAGAAAAATTAGTGTAAATATGTTCCACCACAAGATCTTCTAAAGAACTTTATTGATGAATCCCAAAGGTAGCAGAAGAACACATTATCAGAGCATCTTCAAGAGGTGCTGGGTTGCTCTAAAAGCAGGGGATGCATCCATCCCCATCAGCTCCCAGGAGCTGCAGAGCATTCAGAGCACACAACCAGCTGAAGCTGCTATTGCATAAATACAGTTTTGCATGAAGTACCAAATGTTGACTACATTAGGGACAATAATATTTGCAGTCCTAATCCTGAGTGAAAGCCTTTTTCCCCATTAGGTACCTCCATAAATAGTGCTTGGCACTGGCTATTGACTGTCATGAGCCATGTGTCAAATTGTCAGATGTGCTTCTAAAACATCCCCTGCTCCATCCTCAACGTGGAAATATGAGTTTATGTGGGCATTGCTTGTCATATGCTGAGATTTGGTTATTTGTTTACCTATTTTCAGATAATGCCACAGATTTTTTTCATCAGCTTTGATGTAAAACTCTTTTTTTCCCCCCAAGATTTTCTTTCTCAGACAGCCTGTCAGAACTATCTGCATTCCAAGACATTGTCATGAAGATTTTTCTGTATTAAATTAAACCACTTTTTACCAATTGATTGTACTTTCAGTTCCTCAAAGTCAGATATTCCTGGTTTTGTGCCAAGTATTCAGTTTTGACTTAAGGACTTTTAAACATTTAAGGTGTACCCACACTATTTTCTGAGAGTAAAATTATACAGTAAATTATGTAGTGTCCACTCTGGTACATTTTAAGTAGGCCCTCACAAAATGACTTGTACTTACATAAGATACAGAGGCTACAGCATATTTATTAAGACTCTTCAACTCTGTATGAAACTGGAGCAGTCAGAAGTAATGGTGTCTGCTGAAAGATTCTTTATCATATGAATTTACTTTTAGTCATCTATTATTTATTTCAGCTATTTTATATGCCATTATAATAAATATTATGACAGAGAAAGCTTTTATGCTTCAACTTATTGTACTGCTCTTCACTTCCTTGCAATCCTTCAGGAAAATGTAGCTATGCTTTACCTATATTTAACGTAAATCATCACTTACATTTGAATGAAAAATTCACTATGAAAAAAGGCTCCTTCTTCAATACCAAGACACAAATGCACAATCATGTTTACTGCCAAACTACTCTACCATGCAGTGTTCATTTTTAAACAATTTTTAGGCTGTAAAGTGAATGCATTGCATATAGTGAAATAGCTGGCTTTCTGGGGGTTTTCACTTTTGTGTTACTTTCCGGCTCAATAAGCATTTTTCTAGCCTGAGTGCAAAGTATAGCCAATTGCACTTAAGCATTTTTAATATTTTTCCTCCAATAGGGAGAAGCTTACATACAAAACTGAATAAGCTGTTTTCTGGGGCTGTATAGAGTAATGAAACTTACCTGGAAATATTGATGAAAGGCTTTTAGAACTGAGTGTGAAACATGCAATACAAGATAAATTTTTTTCTTTGGACTTTTCAAAGTGTTATTGTGTTGGGTTTAAAAGAGGACTTGTTTGGAACTGGAGATTGGTTTGCCTTTGGCTGTTTCTTCAAAGGCACCACATTGATGCCTGGACATTGTTAGCCTTGAGCTGCTGGTTGGGCTTGATGAAATACAAATTCCCCCATCCCAAACTCAGACCTCTCAGCTGACCTGGACTTCTCAGGGTTCAGCAGAGAGCAGAAGTGTGCCCTCCCCTTGTGCCTGTTCTCCTTTGGCCACTTTGCAGGGCTGGCCTGGCTCTAATCCTGAAGGTTTTTGGATGCAGGGGGGACATTTGTTCATTTCACACAGCTTTTCAATGGCACCACGTAGTTATGAGCCTGTGGTTTAGAAAAGAGCTCTTTAAATTATTCTACACTCATTTCAGTATCTACTTTCTCCTAAAATGATGTAATTGAAAATAAAGTAGTAGAGGGAACATTAATACCTTTTGTCAATTTAATTTTCAAAATTCTGGAGTTTCCTGCCTTGGTGTATTGATTTGATGATGGCAGTTTAGAGATTGTCTCCTGTATTTGGGAAGATGGCAAGTCTCATTTAAGGTTTCACAACATAAAATGAGGCATAATTCAGTACTGAAAACATGTGAAGTGAAATAGTGAGAGACATCAGCATAATACAATTATGACACATTAGATCAGCATTTGCAGCATACCATTACCAATCAGTTCTGACTGCAGAGAACAATTACAGTTAAGATGCCTTTTAGCAAAAATGATTTTTAGTTTTATTTTTTATTAAAACCCCCTATATTCTTGTATACATATCACAGTATGTGACACCTAGGCTTCAGAGAAAGAGGGAAAACATTATAACAGAGGTAATTCTGAGCTAATGTAAGAAAACAAACATAGAACCTTCTACTTGTCATTTATGAAGATATTCTTACATTATTAAGAACATACCTTGCAAGTATATTGCTTTATTCATAGGTTTTTAAAAAGAGGTATTGTGGTATAAGTAACAGTGGGAAAATTTGAATAAAAAAGAATTTATCCTAAAGGTTTAGCATTTCACAGCCTCAAACTGTAGTAGGAATTGGTCTACAGAAAACCTCTGTGGGGTAAGAGGGGCTGGATCCTCAGTTGAGGGGACAATCTGAAACACAAATTTGGGGAAGTTGCCTAAATTCATGGCACATTAAACCAATTTCTTCCCAGTTGTGCTTGGAGAAAACACTCACACCTGGCTTGCTGAGTGCCTTCAGAAGCTGTGTCAGATTCTGAGTGCTTTGGATGTCCCATTCTCCAGTTTTTCCTGTGAGGAAAACAGAGTGAATGCATTTGTCTGTGCTCAGTCTGTGCCTTCTGTGTATGTGAAGGAAATACAGGCTTCAACTGTCAAGGCTTTAAACAGCAAAAGTAGGGAGAAAGTTGAAAAGGTATTATGGTTTTTAAACTTCTGCTTTTTTTTGTTTGCAATATATTAATACCCAAATCAGGCCAATCTGAGTCTTCGTACCTTCTATTTCAGGAAGTATTTTGAAGGCTTTATACTTTCTTTTTTTCTTTTGGACTTGAAGTACAGAAAAGTGCCTCTTCTGTTCCTGGAATCAGTAGCAGAAGCCTAATGTGTGACACCAAGAGGAAGAGCCTTACCTGAGTGATGCTGTATGGACTTGAATCCTTGTCCCCAGGAGGACAGTGGCTGGCAGCTTGTGGTCTAGTCTGTTGAACTACTTGATTATTATGTTTTTTGACCCCGTTATATCCCTGTATTTGTATCATTCTTGTCATTTTACCCTTGGGAGAGACAGGAGAATGTTTCAACTGAGGAAAGCAGAGGCAAAGTAAACCCAGCTGTGCACATGACTTCTGTGGTGAGTAAACAGCTTTGAACTACACAGCTGAGGAGAAATAGTTCTGGAGTTCTATTGCATAATGCAAGGCAGCATCATCTTTCTCAAGTCTCTGACCATCAAACAGAAGAAAATATTTACCCAGTGGGGCAAAATGAATTCCAGAATGATGTGCATCTTGCAGGGGTAAAAAACTCTTTGTAGCAAAGTCTGGTTTAGCATTTTCCGACTCCAGCAATTGATACTTCCTATGGAGACTGAATCTGCTGAAATTTTAGTCGTGTTTATTTTGCTGTCCTGATAAGCCTGGCTGGAATGGGACAAGAGGAATTGGAGTGATGATATCCTGTTTAAACCAAACCTTTAAGGTAGTTGGAGCAGGCAGGATGGGTACTGGCAAAATAGAAAACAGATGTCGGGAGAAAAGTGCCAGATGTAATGAAATGGGGAAATCAGATGGATGACTTGAGCTTGGGAGACAATGGGAGACTCTTCCTGGCTTCCTTCTGAGCTGACTTGTGTGCTGCTGTCCTTTCATCCCTCCAGCAGTGCTCATGGTGTAACCTTGTGATCCCAGGAGATCCCTGGTGCAACCACCAGCTGCTTGGTTCTGTGATGACTTTAGTGCTCTGATGAAATTAGTTACACGTCTTTTGGTTCATTTTGTTCTGAGATTTGGAGTTTCAAAGTATCTGGAAACAGAGATCTTAAAGCTGAAAATCGTGTTTTGGAATACTTTGTCCTCTCCTAGGTGAAAAGTTTACTTTAGGTAAACACAGAATTTCTTTTGAAGACCCAGAATCACAGAATGGTTTGGGTTGGACCTTAAAGCCCATCTGTTCCAACCCCCTGCCATGGGCAGGGACACCTTCCACTATCCCAGGTTGCTCCAAGCCCCATCCAGCCTGGCCTTGGACACTGCCAGGGATGGGGAGTCCACAACTTCTCTGGGCAACCTGTGCCAGGGCCTCCCCACCCTGACAGAGAAGTGCATTTATAATATGTCCTTACTGTAGAAAGCACTGTGTAGACTGATGTGTTATTTTCTGTAGTCATTTAATACTGTCCTTTATATCACCTACTATGAAAAATAGATTTTTTAAAATTAGTATGTGCCAATCTCAAGTTAGCTGTTTTTTATAGAGTATTTACTGGGTTTTTTTCCCTATTGGTATGGTGCCTAAAAAATAGCATGTATTGAGAATAGCACTCTACTCTACTTTTTATTTCATGAGTTACATAAGTTTCACTGTCAAAATCAAAGCAAAAAGATAGCTATTAACCTTAACACTGCCTTGAGTCCATTCACTGCATTTTATAAAGCTGTGCATTACATAGTGTGTGTTTTCAGCAGAATCACCAAATCACAAATGCTGCTTTTGGCACTAAATGTTGTGCTTGTCCATCCCTTTTGATGATTTGTATTCACTCTGGGGTTATAATGTTAAACAAGGGAATCAGACAAGTTTCATAACACATTTACTGTAACGTGATACTGTGAACTGAACTTGCTGTTATTTATCCTTTTTTATATTTTCTCTTGTTCCAGCACAAAGCCAAGGTAGAGGCAATGACCTTAGACCTTGCTTCTCTTCAGAGTGTGCAGCACTTTGCTGAAGCATTCAAATCCAAGAATCTGTAAGTACTCAGAAAATTAGATGTAATAATTTCTTGTTATTTTACTGTCTTTATCAGCTGAGCACAGTTGGCAGGATCACCATAGTTGGATGGATCACCAACTGCAGTGAGTGAATAATCTTTTCACAGGAATTTTTTTCAATGTAAATTAAAGATCATTTGTTTTCATACAAAAAAAAAAATCACAGATCTCCTATTATTTGATGTGCAGCCCCACTTTTAAAGGGCTTTTTTCACCCTGTGGCTGTTGAAAGACTAAAGCTGAATTGCATAAAGACATCTCAGGCAACTGTTAACAGTTTTGCAGTGGTTTGGCAGAGGTTAGGGATGAACAATTAGTGCACTGCTTGTCTTATTTGTTTTCTAACCTTCTCTCTCCCCTTTTCATTTTTAAAGCTTTAAAAAATACAGCCCTATGAGCCAGACAGCTCCATTTTCCAGAACTGTATGTGGAATAGTCCCTAACAAAAAAAAAGAAAAAAAAAGGGGAGAGGTTGTGATAATGACATAACTTAACAATAGACAAATTTATATGGAGATAACCAGGTTAGATTCCAAGTGGTTCCTTTAATTTAGCTTGAACAGAGCAATGAACAGCTGAACTGAAGAAATTATTTGAAGGCTTTTAAGTTCCAAGTCTCGACAATAAATTCCACACTTTGTGCTTTTATCCACAGTTTGACCCATTGATTGTTGTGAGTATTCAAACTTAGCTATTTTCTGCAAGTATTTCTGTAACTGATATGCATCTTACTGTTCTTCTCCAGAGAATATGACCTCTTAGCTTTGAAAATACATTGTCTTAGAGAAAATATATAACAAAGAGTGTTTTTTTCACTTTTGAAACTCTGCCAAAGCTAAATCTCACATGAATAGACAGATGACATTTTAGTACTTATAGGTCTTTTAGATTCAAAGAATTGTCAAAACTGACTTCTAACAGAATTTCTCTACTGCCAAAATCCTTAGTATCAATATTTTCTTATCATGTCATCTTCATATATTAAAATTTCTTGAAAGACAAATCCTTGCAGTATTTATGCTGCTTTAGTACTAACTTGGTTTTGTGGTGTGAGAGCAGTAAGTGTTTTAATTTAGAATCTTCATGCTTTTAATATGCTACATTTATTTAAATGTGTGGTTCAGTGGAAAGTCAAACCCACCCTTTTTATTTTCCAAACGAAATTTTGTTTTCCAAATGAAACTATCATTTGAGTTCTGAGCTGCCCAGATCTTGGTTTCTGGGAAAAACTACAATACTTCTAAAATGTCAAGGAGAAATTTTGTATGAGCACACACATTTTAATAAAGACCTGTATTTTATTTCTCACAGCATTTTATGTGAAGAGGCCTTTAGTATTCAGTGGTGAACATCTTAAACTTCTCTGTACAAGCAGTTATATTCTCTGTGTAGTTTCTCCAGTGCACTGTTGGTTTCTGGGACACTGGTATTTTCCAGAACCTATTGGTCTTGGTGACACATGACCTAATAACTGAAAATGTCTAAAACAGGTAATAGCTAGACATGCATTCTGAAATTCTGCTTTTCTGGCACACTTTGTGGCTCTAGGTGCTATTTTTTGTCAGCAGATATAAGGGTGTGCTCATAGTCACATCACAGCCTGGGACCCTGTTCTTCCCTGGTTGACAGCAACTGGAAAATAGGCTTGAAGAGCAGATCTGCTCCTGCATGAGAAAACTAAAATGGAACAACCTCAGAAAAAGGCTCACTAGATTTTATTGAGTTGAAACTTTTTGCAGCTGGTGAGGCTGGGATGTTTGTATTGCAGAGAGCAGAGGGGAAATTGCTGAAACTGTGAATCTCTTGCCTTAACCAAATAAGTTGTAGAGAAAAAAAAAAGCCTTCTTGAATGTGCTTGGGAATCTGAGAGATTGTGGAAACCATGTGAAGAATGAAGAAATGTCAGCCTCTGCTCAGCAGGAATTTAACAGGGCTGGTTGCATACAGAAAACAAATGATGCAACAGAGGGGCCTTGAGAAAAGCATAAATAATAAACAGGAGGAAATAGTTACTCTGAAAAGAAATATTTAATATGAATTGGAATAGTACTTTAAAGGCTAAGGCTAAGAAGCCTTCCCTGTTTGAAAGTAAAAGTCAGATGATTCATCTATAAATTATCATACTTCTGAGATTTGGTAGAAATCTTTTATTCCTACATGGATTTGTTAGGTGTTTCAGACTTGTCCACAGATAAAATCTGAGCTCTGAATCTATAAACACTGGTAAATTATGCCATATTCCTATAAATATATTCTAGAAAATCCTTCCTCCTCTCAGAAAAAAAGCATTATCTATACTCTTGAGTTGATACAGCTGTTTCTCTTTCTGAGACTTTTTCATCCACGCAGAAGGGTTTTGCTGATTATTTTAGATCCTGCAGTTCTGTGATTGGAGCACTCAAACTCTCTCTAGGAGCAGGACAGTGCCCTCCAGTTTTTTCTGGTCTCACATTTCGAAGGATTCGGTGGGCAAAATAAGGTAAAAACCTAAATTAGTTGGATCTCCCAAAGTCAGCTTAGGGAGAAGACAGAATAAAATATTTAATATTTAATATTTAATATCACAACCTGAACACAGTGTGACTAACACATAAAATGGATGTCCAATGAAAAATAGTCCTCAAGGATTTCTAGCAAAACATTTTTTTGAGAAAGCCAGCTGTCTTTTAGTATTTAGTGTTTCTGGCTTGTTTTCTGCAGAGACTGGAGATTTCCCCACTGGAGATTTCCACCAGGAGTGAATGAACTCCATCTTCCTTCCTTGTCAAGACAGTGCTGACGCTAGGATGAGAATAACAAGAGATCTCAGTGCACCTAAATGGCTGGATTTGTTCAAGTTGCTCCTTTATATGTATCAAGTCTTTCCCCTCTGCTGGTTTCCAGCTCAGGCAGTTCATTGAATGTCTCTGTTCTGGAAAGTCAAATAAATGATCTGTTTATAATAATGTTCTGGGCTGGGATGGATTTGGCATGAGCTGATTTCTGTGCAGCTGGCAGAGGCAGACCAACCAATCTTTCATATTAGTGTTTTGGAACTAAGAAACACAGAATTGAATCTGCTATGCATTGAGTGGGCATGATGTGAGGAATTGTGGTTGGTGTTCATCCCCCTTACAAAATGACAGCCCTCCTGTGATTGCATAGAACAAAGCATTGGGATTAGTCAGGGTCAGTGCTGGATGGCTCCGGGTCTGTGGAATTGGTGTTTGTGCAGGAGTGCAGACTTGTGGATGTGGCACCTTGGTTTTTATTTCTCAGTTTGATCATCCCATACTTGGCTGAAACCTGCATGCTTTAACTGAGGGACAGCACTGATGTTTCAGTTCTAACACTCCCAGGATAGGACCTGTGCCAGTATTTTCATCCATGGTGTCCTGGCATGTGCCCAGACCTCATCGTAAGAACAATTCCATGATCAAAACAGCAGGCAGGAGTGAGCAGTAAAGGTATAGATGAAATTTTATGTGCATTTGTACTTTTCAGTGGTGCATGGTGCCACTTGGTTTGAGTTAAAGCTATCTTCTGCCAAACAGTAAAGCTTTAATTTAATGTTCTCAGTGTTTGAGAGAAAAAAGCTGAAGTCATCCTGAAAAATCTTGAATTTCTCCGAAGACACGAAACAATGTTTGCCAATAGCTACTGCTTAGAATTTTCTGAATTGTTAGGAGCAATTCACAATTATGCAGGACTTCCAGATGTAGATCTTTACTGCAGTTCCTTTCCTAGACTTTAAAACAAGATTTTTTCTTTTTGTGGTAAGAATTGGCATATGCTAACAGTTTATTCACTAATGATGTGTGTAGAAATATGGAAAAGACAGCAGTTATGAATTATGGTTCTCCATTTGGAAGTTTAGTCTCTTCTTATTTTCCTAACCAGACCCAAAATGGAGTGGGCCAGGTTTTCAGCTGGCCTCCCTAGCTGAGGCCCCAAATTCTGTAGCTGCATTCATTTTTCATGCTGCAGGTAGAAGTGTGCTGAAACCTTGCAGGTGCAATTAAGATTTTGGAGCCTGATGAAAAGTCAATCCAGAGTATGATTTTTCTGCATTTCCATATATTATAACTGACATAATACAGGTTATTTTTTTAAATTTCCAATTGAATGGCAATTGAATCATAGATACTGTGTGTTAAATCCTGTGCATACCTGAAAATACATAAAATGGGATCTGCTTAGCAAATTGTTACAAATATAACTTAAAAGGTCTGGAAAAAATGAATATATGATTCAGATGAATTATCAGTGATGCCATTATGCCAATATGTTTAAAGGTTGTGTAGTCAATGTGTCTCTATGAGACATGATTGTTGCCACTGCTTATTGTCTTTCCAAGCCTGAACATATTTTATATCATTGTACAACTCTGTTTACTCTTTGCCATTAATAGAATTACTTTCTGTGAATTAAAACTGGTGACAGTTGAGATGTTACATTTGTTTTCTCAGCTTAGAGTATGGTTGGCATCCTGGCAGTGCCAAACTTCTGGACAATATTTTGCATTTTGAGATATCAAAAAATACCCATATTGAGTTAAGAAACATGCATAGTTCAGGAGTTACTGTTGCAGACAGCACATATCTTAAATTTAAATAAGATCAAAGGCTGACTACATTTGGAACATACATAATAATATTAGGGTAAAACTTTTTTTTTCTCTTTGTGGTGATGCTGTGCCTTATTAAAGCCTAGGCATTGGTTTTCTGCATAAATAGTTTTTCTTTCTCTCCTTTCTTCTGGTTTTAAGCTCTTGTACACAATTACCCCTTTGTGGTAGCATGTGTCAAGTCATGTGGATCCAAAAACTATTTCCAGTACTTTATAAATGAAAGATTAAAAATCTCAGAATCTTAAATCCTTCCCCCTTTTCCTGGAGGCAGAGATCCTGATGTTTTCATCAGATCACCTTTCCTTTCATCTGCTCTATCGTGAAAATACCTTTTGCCTCAGAATATTTAATTTATTTTTTAAAGTAAAGTTCACATTACTTCACCATAACTTTACACACAGTTGCATCTACAAAAAATGATGCAGTACCTTTACACATTACTAACAAAAGGTTTTTGTTTGGTGTTTGTTGCATAGCTTTCTGACTATAATGTGGTGTCCAAAATTTCCAAACCTGCCACTTGTCTTTGGACACTTTGCACTCACTTCACTCTGCCCTAATGAAGAAACCTTGAAAACCCCCCAGGGACTTTCTTCTCCCTGGTTGTTCTGGTGCCCATTTTCAGCCATGTCTGTGCCTAAATCCGGGGTGAGTCTAAGATGGCTTGGGGCTCTGTTTTCCTAAAAAATTTCCAGAAGATGCACCAGCTGTGAAAGCTGTTTTGAGCATCTAAATAAGTAAAAGATGTATGATTAACATGATTAATAGGTGATTAAAACATATTCTGTCACAAATATACCAAGGATCTTTGATCATTATGGATTAATGAGTTTTGAGAAGCTCTGTGTGTTTAATTGATGCTGCCTTCTAAAAATTCTGAATTATAAGGCCAGAGTATTTAATTACATATACATTAAAATATATTTAGTCTCTTTAGTTAAATGCTTTCTAGGGGAGATAATCAAAACACAGAAGGCAGAGTCTTCTGCTGCTTGGGTAGGGAATCCTCACTGCTGGCCTGAGACTGGCCATGGATCTTAGAATCCAAAAATTTGTGTAATAGACTGAAAAGGCTGTATTTCTTTATTAGCTGTTCCCCAAAATCCCAGAGGATGTCAGAGTACATTAATTTCCATCACAGCATGGAATCTTTCAGGTCTGAATGGCAGCACACAGCTGCTGTAGGGCTGTGTGTGAATTCTGTTACAGCTCTATAATCTCTGGGCAAAAAGGGGAAAGGAAGGAGTCATTGGCAAGTGAAATGCTCAAAATCCATGAGGTGTTTTATTCTTTAAATGATCAACCATGGTCCCAAAAACATTTTCCAAGAGTAGCTATTTTCAAGTGAAAATATTACAAATGCTTAATAAAAGTAGTAATTTCCTTTTTTTTTTTGGTGGGTTGTTGCTTTCTTTTTCTAACAAGTCCTAATAGTGTGCAAACTAAATTTGTATATTTAGAAGTATATGCAGAAACAAAAAATCATTCTGTGGTTATTACAAAAATGAATATTTCTTTAGGTCTGGCTTATGCTTTTTTTGTGACTACATATGAATGTGTGTAAATAATGATTTTCTGACAGAGTTTGAAAAAATGCACTTTGAAGCAGCAAGTGTCCTTAGGTGGGCTGCTGAATGAAAATTACCAGATTCTGGATATTTTCATTGCTGTTGTCTCTTATTAATTTCTGAAGGTGCAGGATGATGTGGGGTTACTTTGGTAGTTGTCCCCTCACCGTATATGTAAGAAAAAATAATAAAGGGAAAACCATGACTGATGTTTTCTGTTTAGTTCCAAATCAGTTGAGACCTCTGTCCCTTCTCCAAACATTTATGAAATTCTACACTGGAGCTTCTAGAGAGGTAATGAGTAATGATTGAGGGATGGTTGACCTCTATGCAGTATGCAGATGATGTATTAGGAAGGCACAGGAGCAGCTGCTCGTGGTAATTCCCATGGATGTGTTATGAAGGAAGAATCAGAACAGCTTCAGTCCACTCCCATTAATCTCTTAGAAATGGGGCAAAAGTGTTTGCTGATCAACAGTGTCAAATCCTGGGAAGAAATCCACTAGGATGAATTGCAGAGAATTTTCCTTGCTCCTAGCAGGAGGTCATCCATCAGGGCTTTAAGTCCTGTGTTAGAGGCTTGCCTTAAAAAGAAGCCTGTCTGACAAGGATCCACATTTCTGTCAGCTGGCAGTGGGCAATAAGGGCATTTTTGTTGACCTTTCAGCCAATATTTTTATTAAAAAGGGAAGTTAGACATTAAGCATTTTGTATCTGAAAGTTATTGAGTTAAGCAGTGCTTTTTTTTTTTCCTTTTACATTAAACCAGTAAACATTTAAACATTTTTGTTTCAGTTTAAATTATACGTGGTTCTGAGTTTTCCTGCTGCTATCTGAGCCCTGACTTAGTGATTTTCTTGTTGCTTGGTTTCCTGTCAGTACTGTTTGTAAAACTGAGGGGGATTTCTGGGGAAGGTTGTTTAATTTACCCATTTTCTGGAGAGCCATAAGCCTCCCTTGCCTGTTGGATATTCCCTTTGTGTATGGAGGCATTCCCTCACGGGAAGAAGCACAACTTTCTGACTTTCAGAGAAAGCAGCCTGGGTGTTCAGGGTTATGGGGTGGAAAAGTTTGGTGGGCTGTGACTTTGCTTCTTTGTGGAAGAGAAGTCACAGCTCTGCCTCCTTTACTGGCCGTGACAGAGGTCTACAGTTGCTTATGGGACTTTGGGGATATGGTGAGGCCTTTTCTGTTGAATTTCTGTGTAATTCCAAACAGTGTGAACTTTTCAAATCACTTGAGAAGTGCCCCAGATGGTGTGACATTCTGCTTCATGGGAAGATTTGAAAGTATTCCCTGTGCATAGTCTCTGGTTAACTATTTCATTGCGTTTGAAATGGGAGAACACCAAAGCCAAGAACTCTGTTGACATTTTGGTGGTGTTTGTTTAACCTCCTAGTGCACAGGCTACATTTGTTGGAAAATATTATTCTTACCTTTGCAAATCATCAGTAATTAATTCCCTTGGAAATATCTACTGCTGCACACAGCCAGCTTGGGAGGCTGCTGACAGATCACAGTTTTACTTCAGGTGCTAACAAATTGATTATTAAATTCCATAACTAACTGATTTATAGCAACAATTTAATTTCTGTATCTCTCTAATGTATTCACTCACTGTGTTTTCAAAGAGTGCAGAGGAGTTGGATTGCTTAGTTGCTTCTAATGGTGAATTGTGCCCAGCATGTGAGATCTGAATGACTTCCCCAGCGCAAAGGTTAGTGAGGTATCACAGGCTTTGTGAAGTGCACAGAATATTAGCTGCATTTCAGCTCAGGTATTCACATTTAAGATTGTCCTGGCTGATTCTACATGCCTTTAAAGTTTCACTGAGTTGTAGGTACACTCAGCAGCACGGTGAGGGTTTTCTGGGATTGCTGGGTGCCCTGCAGTTGGAGCAGGGTGTTCCTGAGTCTCAAGAAGCAGTGACTACCTGGAATAATGGAGCAGATCAGGTTCAGCTCCCAGTGCCCCCTAAATGGCACTGGTGGCCCACGTTAGCTCCCTTGGAGGGGTGTAAGTCACTGCCTGAAGACATTTTAAGGGGACACAGAGGCAAATTTTCGTAGCACTCTGCAGGGTCCTAGCTGTAGCCTTTCCAAAAATATCTCATGGGAGTCATGGTTAGAGGGAGCACTTGGTCATGTCAATACCAGGAGTAAACACTATGGAAAATTTCCTTTGCTGCTGACATCCTTTGTTGGCCTTAGCCGTGCCTTTGATGTAGAATTACAAACTATTTTAAACCGAGGGGGGATTTTTTTTTTTTTCCTTGGGCTCAGGAAGAAGCCTCGTGCAGATTGCAGCAATGTTTTTAATGATCTTGTGAAATCAAGGTCATAGTTCTGCTATCACTTGAAAATGCTCCTGTCATAAAGCAAAGCTGCAGTGCCAGATGTGTGCTGTGAATTGTCACGTATCTTAAAAATTTTGTCCCTGCATAATGATACGTTCAGTGACACAGAGCTGTGCACCACTGAGATTAGAATCTGTCATCTGTGGCTGAAATTCATAACTGCACAGTGCCTGTTACCCAGGTAATCTCATTCATTTCCTGGTGTGCAAATGGCTGGGTCACAAAAACTTAGATGACAATTTTCAGTAATTGGACCTTTGTTAGCAGTCTGACGAGAGACACCGATAGTTTAATGGACGTGGATCCGAACCTGAGAGGGGCTTTTTTCTGAGCTGAAATGAAGCACAACATCACTGTCTGTTCATACAAACCTTTAGGTTTCTTTTCTGCGGAGTTATCTGGGAAAAAATTCCTTTTTTATTTAGCATTTAAAACCACTAGTACTAATTAAAAATAAAGGGAATCTGATATGAAATTCTAAAAGGGAATCTGATATGAAATTTTCACTATGATAACTGTTTAAAATGTTTTTGTATTTATTTTTCTACTTCTTCGCAGATTTTTTATAATAAAATATTGTAAATAATGTTAGTTTTACAGTCTTTAAAATGAGAATTACTTTTACTTGGAAAAAAATGAGAAATGGACTGAAAAATACAAATCTCATAAACTGGACTGAAGCATAATTTTATTTCTTTTATAAAATCCAATTAAATGACCTAAAATTAAAAAATGACTACATTTTATCATTTTATAGTTCTAGAATCTTCTTTTTAATTAATTGAGCTGACAGATTTAGGTCTAGAGTGTGTATTTCCCTTCTGGTAGTTATTGTGTGATTACTAATCATGAAGGATTTACAGTTTGGATAGGTAGAATATGTGAATCCTTTCTGTCTGTGATTTTTTTACTTCCCAGTACACATAAAAATTATCAAATAGAATGATGATCTTTTAAAAAGTGTTATATTTGTTTTGGGAGGGAATAGTGATGGTATTTTTGGTACTGCTGCTGTGTTCATGTGCTGCAGTTCTCATACAGGAGGCTCTTAGACCAAAAATTGCATCTGTGTTGGAGAAACTTGTTTCTTTTCCCCCAGCAGATGTACAAATCTGTAAATTAATTCTTGCTAGAGCTTTTCATAAAGTCTCATAAGAGGTGGTGAATCATCCAAAGTTCCATGCCCTCTCAAGCTTCAAGCAGCTTTGTTTTCCTCTTGGCAGATGCATCTCAAAAGAGGCAAAATGAACTCTGGTTTAAATAATTTTGATAAAAAGTGCCTCAAAAGATCTGTTACCTTCTAAGGAGCATGATCCTGCACAACTCAGTGGATATCCTGCTTGTGCTTTGTTGAGTGAGGCTGCAAAGATCAAAGAGCTGTCTTTTTTTTTGCCATTTGGTTTGAACAGAAAGAACTTTGCCTTTGTAAGGACAGTCCCTGTTTGTCTTCACTTTTTTTGTGGGTGCCATATGTGTGCACAGATATTCTGTGTATGGGTGTCACTGCAAAAAGGCAAATCAGAAATCCAGCACTTCAGACACTGAGCTCTCAGAGTGCACAGATGTTTCACTCTGCTTCTGGAGCTTTTGGTTAAAATTTTCCACGTTGGCAAAGGAACAGATAATACATTGTTAACTTCTCATTGAAGCACACGACACTGGTAACATCCCAACTGGCTGGAAGACAAAATTTGTTTTAATAAGGAAATACAACCTACTCTCCATCCTTCTGCATTTCTTTCAGTATTCGGGTAAGGTGTGTTTGTTTCCCCCTGAAATGTTTTTTTGAAAACTGAGCTATCAAAATCTGGTGCTTTCAAACATGCCTGAAGGAATATAATTACTTAGGTTTGTTTGACAACTTGGGGCTTCATGTTTCACATTATTTTACAGAATTCCTTCTGCAGATGCTCAGAGTTGCAGTACAGATGTCCTTCAATCATGTGGGGGAAGGTTCTGGCTCTGTGTCTGTGTGTGTAGGGCTGTGAGGAGGCACTTGAGAAGGACAGAGGGCAAGCAGTTATTTTTCCTAACTGTGCTTCATTTATTACCTTCAGAATTAGAGTTTATGTTGCTGTTGATTCTGTCTCATGGGATTGCAGTAAAGACACGACAGGATGGAACAGGCTAAACAAATGTGACAGATCTTAATATTCTGGTGTTAGGACAACCCAAGTGTTGGTGCAGGAGTTTTTGGCCGTCATTATTTTGTGTGACTTTTTCAAATTAAATATACCAGGGCCAGGGATGCCAGCTGCAGGCTCTCCAACCTGAGGCTCTCAGCTCAGGTAGAGCTTGCTGAGGTCTGCTGCATTAGGCTCTGACTCAAGGACAAGAACAGGCTGTCAGTGCCAAGGTTTGCTCAGAGATGATGCAATCTCGCAAATGCAGATCCATCTGAGGTCTGAGGACCAGAGGCTTTGCTGTGTTTCGTAAGGGTTTGGAAAAAGACAAGAAAGAGCAGAAAGGGCATTTGTCCTTGATCTTGCTGTGGAGGTTGGGAAGGCTGCAAGGTGCAGTATCCTGAGATTACACTGGAGACCTGAAGGAATTTGAAGTTTTCTGGACCTCTTTTGTGAATGAGAGAGGTATGTGCCAGCCTAGGTTCTTTTCTAGCTTAGTTTGGTAGAATCTTACCCTTTCATTTCAAGTTCCTTTATCGTAGCATTTCTATTTCAACTGGGTTAGGTGAGTCCAGTGAGGAAGGATTCTGTTTCAAGGATCTCATATGTATTGTGTACAGATTTTCCACCAAAGGATACAGCTTTGGGAGAATGTTTTTATTTTTCCATCCCACTCTTGCATTTTTTAACAGCATACTTCATCAACTGCTGAACTATAAAATGTATACATGTGCCCTTTTACATCATGTCTTTATTTCTTAATCCCTTGCACCCCTAACAATTGTGCAGGTGTCATGTACCCCATTCCATAAAGTGGTAGGATTGCTCTTCCCCCAGGAAAAGTTTCCTTTCTAAATGCTCCAGATGGAGACAGTTTCCCAAGTGGCAATTGGGAGAGCAGTGATAGTGCTGTGTGGCATTTTGCCTTTTCTTCTGTACCCTTTCTCCAAGGGTGTGTCACTGCAGGGCTCAGCTGGACCCCGGGTGGGGCTGCTGGAACCACCTGGAATCAGCTCCTGCCCACAGAAACCCGGCAGCCAAACCCCTCACACCTGCCCCCCGGGCACACAGGTGTAAATGTTACACTTATTTAACTGAGATTTGTTTGTCTGTTGATTTTTCCAGGCCCCTCCACATGCTGATCTGCAACGCTGCTGTGTTTGGCGCTCCCTGGTCCCTGACAGAGGATGGCCTGGAGTCCACCTTCCAGGTGAACCACCTGGGACATTTCTATCTTGTCCAGCTTCTGGAGGATGTTCTACGCCAGTCATCTCCTGCCAGGGTTGTCGTGGTGTCCTCTGAGTCCCACAGGTTGGTGAATGTGAACTTTGGTTTTGCTGGAATCTTTAATCCTTAAAACATGAAACAGTTGGGGCAGAGCCACAGGAGTTTCTGAAAACGAAGGTCCTTGCTCTCAAGCATTTGCCTTTGAATAATCTTTTTAAAAATAGAAGCATTACTAATGCCTGTGGATGTTTCTGGATTTGGCTCTGTTGCTGGATAAAGCATGTTCTAGTTTTATAACAGTGTGTGAATATTTTTTTGATCATTCTTTGTGTGAATGCAGATTTTCTCTGCGTTTCAGACCACTCATTGATTTTGTGAGGAGATGGAATAATAATTGATTAAATCTGAATGGCACGACCTATATTGATTTGTCATTCAACAACTTCAACATCTTAGCAAGAAGAATGTGCAGATATTTTAGCAGGAGAAACAATGCAATTAAAAACTGCTAGATGAAATCCAGTTGTTTTATAATGAGAAATTAGGGAATTCAATGTAGACGTTAGCTGTAAAATTGTAAAATGGGAAGTAGTGTCATTAATACGTACTACAAATCTGGCTATGCCTCTTTTGGTAATTTTTTTAATTAAAATATTAGATGCTCATCTTTTCTACTGCCAGGAAAAGTACAGTTGGTAAAAAAGATGTTGATGAGGTTTGCCTTATTTCAGATGTGCTTGTGCATTTGTGTTAATAACTGAAAAGATGGTTTTGATTTAAATAAAGTTCCTTGTGCAAAATGAACGCCCCAGTTCTGAATTTTACTGGGCATGAACCCCTTACCCCTTGCTGATTTAGTTCAAGGACTGCAGGATTAATCCTATAACATCTAGCTTTAAACGTTGCTGTTGATTTCTGTTTCACTTTTGGTCATGTGTAGCAGCTCTAGCAAACTAAAGGAAGAATGTGAGTGCCTTTTTTTTTTTTTTTCCCTCCTGTCTTCATATTTCTGAAATGTTTTAGTGACCCAGAATGAAGCTTATTTTTTTTAATCATGTTTCCATAAAATGTAACCCTAGGGACCTGGTAGAGAGAGACCAGCCAAGGGTCGGGCTGAAACCTTTATCACTTCCAAACACAGGGGCTTATGGTATAAATGACACACAGCAGATAGATTTACTTTTACCATTTTAAATTTATGATGGCTGAAATGAAAGGAAGCAATAGAAAATGCCAGTAATAATCCTCCCCACTGTTAAAAGACATGAAATGTCTAGTAATTAGGTGGTAACAAAATCTGGACATCCTTATCTTTGCAAATCACACCAGGTTTGTGAAAGCAAGCAGCAGAGTCCTGTTAGGAGTGAGGGCAGCTACTGCAGGGCAGGCGAGATAGCTCTAGAAATAAATCTGCCAGCTCCAATCACTTGCCAGATGTGGAGGGCACAATGGGATATGTATAAATGAGCTGTTATTTAATGGGAGATTATGTTGAATTGTCAGCTGCTTGTTCCCCCTTGTAAGTTTGTATCTCTGATAGTATTTTAAATGACACCTTTGTTTTTCACTGCATTAAGTGCTGTGTGTAGCCAGGGCTCTCATCTCTGGACATCTTTATCTGTGATTTTGAAAACATTTTGCAAGTGCTCATTGCTAAGTCAGAGAGATCAGCCAAGGCTGACAGAAGCCCATAAGGAAATAAGTAACAGTGTATGTTTGAATAAAACAATTAGCACAGCAAGTAAATTTCCCCTTTTTCTAAGGAGTCCAGCTAATGTCTTGCAGCTTATCTTATCACTTAGAGTGATCATTGTGAATAACTGTGCTTTCCCCACCCCCAGTCTGTTTAATGAGAAGAAGTTTATGTAAGGAGTTAGTTAGCTATTATTAGGTGGTCGTTCTTTCTGACCTACTTGAGAACTCTGAGCCTTAAACCATGTCGTAAAACAGAAGTGTTGGTATCTAATTACTTCCATAAACCTTGACTGGATCTTTTTGCTGGAGTCAAGACCCCCTGTTAGGGGAAAAATTAAGTCCCATGTTTGCAGAAAATGCTATCCTGCCCTGCTCCAAGGCAAAATATTTATTTGCCTCTTTGGTTCTTTGTTCATTTCTAGTTACTTCTCTGGATTTAGCACAAATGAATTCTACTTAAATTAAGCTTTTGGGTACTTTGGGCACATAATATTGAAATCAGAATAATAAGTAGGTTGACTTTCCTTCTGTCTTTATTTCTGTGCTGTTAATTTGATTGTACAGCCCTTATTCCCCTGAATTCATTGAGATTGGCTCCCATAAGCACACTTGCAGGACTGGACTCAAAATATGCCACCGTGTTTCCTTTATGCAGTAACACACAAAGAGTTGTGTTTATATGTAATTTTTGGTGTCATAAGTGATTACTTGTGGAATGAATATAGGAAATTCCTCCCAGAATAGTCCTCTTAATTTCAGAAATGTATTTTATCCAACCGAAAATTATGAAAGAGAAATTTTGTTGTTGAAATTGAAGGGCTAATTGTGCAAGACACAGAACATCCTGGATTCCTCTTGAGTTCAAATACTGTATTGCTTTTCTCTGAGCATATTATAATTCTGCTCACAGAATGAATGTAGAAATTCCAGCTGATCTCTTCATTTCTGGGCATGAGATGCAAAATTAGTAAAGATATTTTAAAACATTTTTCTAGTGTGTACTATAATTATGTTTATCCCTGTTCTCCCCAGCTGATTCTGAAAACTGAGTATTAAAAAGAGCTTGCTAAATCCTTTTTATTTTTAGTTGCTCCTCTGAATGAAACACAGATCTGTAACTAAATGTAGTATTATTTTCTAATATTAAGATATACCAGTAAATTAATAAATGAAATAGTAAGAACTGGGAGGAGAAATGCTTTATGGAAATTTCATTTTCTTCATTTAAATGTCTTTAGAACATTCACTACTTTGTTTCTTTTCTTTTTTTTTAATAACAAACAGCTGGTGTTTAATGACTCTGTCAGACCCAATTAAAAAACGTCAACTAGTTACTTTGATTTGTGTTCAGCCATGCCATGGGTATACTTAAAAACATTATGCTCTGCCAGAGCTCATTTTGGCTTTGTTTACATTTATCTTTTAAACATATAAGACTATTGATGGCAAGTTACCAAGGTTATAACCTCTTTATATTCATCAATTTTTAATCTAAAAAAGAGCTTAAGAGGCAGTGAGACTCATCCATAGTTACTTGAACACTTAAATGCAAGTGTGTAAGCACTGGATGAAATGATCAAGGGATGGGAAGAAGGGGAAAAGAAAAGATGCTGGGTTGTTCTGCTTTTAGTGCAGAGTTATTTTGTCCTACATTATTTTCTCCAAGATGATCATGCTTTTATGGATATATGGCAAAATTTGTTTGGGTTTTTTTAAAATTTAGACTTAAGTGATTTGTAAGTTAGATACAATGTCTTTAAACCATCAAAGTGTTTTCTGGGTTGTTTTTGTTTATTGTTTATAAAGATCCAATAATTTTACTGCCATATTATATGGGACTGTTCCTTGGGTCTCAGGCAATTTCCAGAAGATGCTTTCAGCTGCTAAATAAGCTGCTGTTTTATGTTGGCTCTGGCCAGGATCTATTCTCTTGTCTACATTTTATATTGTTCTTAATGAGAGTGAAATTAACTCTGGGGTATCTAAGGCACATTTACTGTTTCTCAGATTTACAGAAATTAAAGACTCCTCTGGCAAGCTGGATTTCAGCCTGCTTTCTCCATCCAAGAAGGAATATTGGGCTATGCTGGCCTACAACCGCTCCAAGCTCTGCAATATCCTGTTCTCCAGCGAGCTGAACCGACGCCTCTCTCCCCACGGGGTGACCTCCAACTCACTCCACCCTGGAAATATGATTTACTCCTCCATTCATCGCAACTGGTGGCTCTACACTCTGCTCTTCACCTTGGCTCGACCTTTCACCAAGTCCATGGTAAGTGAATGCCTTAAACTATTTTGTGCATCTTCATTTTTTTCAAATCGGGGCTGAAGAGTTGTGAAAATCCAGCTGTGTGTATCTGCATCTTGCCTTTTGTAACCATGACCCTGGTTTTGATGGCAAAAATCATGCCAAGACAGTGCTCCAGAAGAGGATTCTTCAACCATGGAGGGCACGACCTTGTTTGCATATATGATTTTCACTGTGATTAAGTGCATCCTGTGTCTTAGGTGTGGGATAGTTGAGAGTTATTTCTGTGCTCAGGATATGTAAAACGTCAAAAAAATTGCTTTGGCTTTTAAATGGAATATGTTGACTGCATTTTTTTTTTTATATAAATAGATGCCCAAATTAGGAAAGATACTACAGACATGATTAATGGCTGAGGCAAAGTGCTTTCAGTGGTAAAAGCAACTTCATTCATATTTAAAAAAAAAGCAACAACCCAACAATTTTCTTGATTCTTACAAAGTGCTGAAGACAATGGGTGTTTTCCATTTGTCTCCATTGGATTTTGGACTGGAACCATGACAGAATGAAAGGCTTTGCAGTTCTTCCATCGCCAAGGTTATGAGTCTTTATTATGTAAGAATTTGCTGCACCTCCAGCACTTGGAGAGGTTACTTTGATGCTTTGAACCTCTGAGCCAATTATTTATAAGGAGTCCAAAGTATTTTTTAGGCAGAGAATGGCATTTACTTCATTGGGAACTGGCTTCCTTTAACCTTAAAGACTGTTTTTTATTCCTTTTTCACTGACCAAGAAGGGTGTTCCCAAAAAGAGGAGCAGGGAGGAGTCTCCCTTGAATGTTTGCTTCTATGAATCAGGGAAATGCAAAGATCCATAGCCCTGCAGAATCTTAATTTATACTGGGATGACGTGTGTGGAAAACAGAGGGTGTTTAAAAATCTGATTATGCGTCCATAAAAGAAAAATACTGGATCTTCAGTAAGACTTGTGGAGCAAAAATATAAACACTCCAATGTTGACCAGGGGTCAGTCAGGTGAGCCCTCACACCTCCAACCTCTGGCTGCATTTTGCAGCCTGTACATATGCAAAGCCTATTTATATCCACTAGATTGATATGTGAGTGCTCTGGCATCTTGGGATGGGTAATATCCTTCAATAGCATGGTTTTTTTGACCAGGACCTATAAAACCATGACTCTGCTGTGTTAGGGATTGTTTGTAAAACAAATTCTGAAGTTCTCCTGAGAAAGTGTGAGTGAATGTTATCAAAATCCTGTGAAAAGGATCAAGTCTGTGGATGTTTGTGAACTGTTAGTTTTATTTACTCTGACATATTTTCACAAAGGGAACCTTTTGTGTTTGTTGCTCAGGGAATCCTATCCTGTAAGGAACAAAATAAAACACTTATGTTAATTTTGAATTCTTTAAAAGAATTGGTAGATTTTTAAATGGTGTCTATTAATGGGTATTATATATAAGAGAATACATAATCCAGGACAAGGATATCAGCACTGAATAACAGTGCACTCTGGTCCAGCCCAAATCACTTCTGTTAAGTCCTTCATGTTTGTATTTCACTGAGGTTATTTGAATGTCATGGTAGAGGATATGGACTGAGGTTAAGCATCACTTTTACAACTCATGTTCTGATATGAATTACATTCCCCTGAACTTTACTAATGTTTCAGCAGCCAGTAAAACTAGAAAAGTGTCCCTTCCTGGGTATGCAAACAAGCTGAGCTGAAATTCTCATCATCATCACTGTAAGAGTTTCTATTTTAAGGCTTCTAGGGAGCAAATGATTTGCTGCTGCTGCTTCTTTTTTAGAGTTTATGCTGTTATCAACCTGGAATAGACTTTGTTGGGAATCTTTTCCTGGGTTTCCTTTGTGTTTCTGAGGCAGCTCACCCTGGAGTTCAGATGAGTGTTTTGGTCAGGATGTTGGGAGTGATCTCAAAGCTTTACAGCTGCAGTCCCAAGGTGGTGAGCTGCCTGTCCCTGAGCTTTCCAAGGATGTCTGCATTGCACAATGCAGCATGATGCAGCAGCATTTACAGCAGCTCCAGCTGGGCTGGGCCCATCACTGGAGCTGAGATTGGAGACAAGGTTTATGGGGAGAGAGGAGGCTGGGCAGCCCAGACAAGGAGCCATACAGAAATGCCTGGACCTGTTTGGTCTCTGAGGCTGCAGCATTTTGGTGTGTGGAGGGGCCAATCCTTCCTGGAGCCACTTTGAAACTGTTTGCTATGTCCTGATCTATTGGACTCCTGAAGTCTAATGTGTGTGTGTATATATATATATACATATATGTGTGTATATATATATATGTGTGTGTGTGTGTGTATATATATGTGTATATATATACACATGCAGAGACAGAGAAACTGCAGCTGCACATACCTGATTCTAAGCCCTTTTTGTATCACTGTGGTATTCAGGCAGTAGTTTGAAGCAGAGCAATGGAAACTGAAGACAATTCCTTACTTTCCCATCGAAATGTAAAATCCATGAGGATTTCTACACAGAAATTTGGAAGCATTTTGTAGAAAGAAATGGTTGCAAATGAATTGCCATTTTATTATTGAAGTTACTGTAGCTCTAGTAATGTCAAAAAGGTTCTT
The DNA here is from genome assembly GCF_963513975.1 of Fringilla coelebs. Taxonomy (NCBI): domain Eukaryota; kingdom Metazoa; phylum Chordata; class Aves; order Passeriformes; family Fringillidae; genus Fringilla; species Fringilla coelebs. The sequence goes on along the minus strand of NC_140040.1, from coordinate 6,003,505 downwards.
TTTTTACTTACCAATAAATAGTTACAGAGTAAGTTGGATATGCTTAGATTATAATTAAATGTCCATTGAAACAAGTGGCCACTGTGAAAAACAAATTGGAAGAGAAGCTCTGAAAGTAACTGTGCAGGCCATGCTAATATTTAGCTGGTTTGATCTAAGGCTCTAGGGTTTTGTTTTGTTTTTTTTTTCTTTCTACCTCTTTTACTCTCTCCTCTCCGTCTGTCTTAAAAACTGAGAAAAGTTTGACTGAGTTGGTTTTTGGTTTTAAATAAATGCTAGTCATTCAGAACCCATCTGATTTGTCATTACTTACGTACAAGACCAAAGTTAAGTATATTTATTGTAAATTGCAAGCTTACACTGACTGTGGTGTCTGGTGTCACCCCCAGGTGATTTTCAGTGTACAAGGGCACATAAAATTATAAGCAGACTGCCATTATCACACACTTGTGATAGTCTTACATAGACCCAAATATTTTTGTTGGCAGGTAACAGAGCAAAAAGAATATCATGTGTTAGAGTAGCAAGAGCTTAACAGATGTTTCAGTGAGCTGCATTTTCAAATCCTTTCACATTAAGAAATGGCTGGGGTTTGGGGAAGTTCTGAGACTATTGGGTTACATTTCCTGTTGCAGTGCAAAGCCAGCCATTGTGTTGGAGTTTTAGCAGATGTGTTACCCCCTTTTAATGGTTGGGAGTAAAACATTGGTTCTGTTGCTGAGATATAAATTACCTTTAAAAGACAACTCTGCCCTTAGTTTTTCACTGTGTAAGAGACTGATGCTTGAAGTGCTCTTTGATTTCTCCCTCCTCCTTGAAAGACAGTAACTTTCCAGAACTGGATTTTGTATTGAAATTATTGCTGTTGAAAATTGCAAGGAATATTTCTAAGTGCCCAAACGTCTTCTGCATGTCTAATTTTTATCTAAACCCATAAACTCTTGTCACTGGGATATTTCCCCAGAGGTGTTTGAGGCAGCAGCCCTGTGTTGCAGTGTTCATACAGGCAGGAGCAAATCCCAGTGCCTACAATGGCTTCACTGGATTTGCTTTTGCCATAAGTTGTAAGTGTCTAGATTTAAATTCCATGTCATGATTTCCATGCACATCTAACATCAACTCAGAAATGTTATTCTGGCAAGAAATCAATCTGGATCTACAGGAGTAACTGCAACCTAATGATCACATCTGTTTGCTTTTGATAAAATCCCAAAAGAGGCCCTGCAGCCTCATCACCTCTTTGCTTTCTCCCCTGTCCTTTGCTGAAGAAGCTGGAATTACCCTTAAAGCTGGGGATAGAATTCCCTCTCCAAGCAAACATTTTTTGCTGTCCAAAGATCTGTGTGGGCTGTGTTGAGTTGATGTTGGCTCCCAGATCTGAATTCACAGTTCAGGCCAAATTCTGCCCTCAGCTGTGCCTGTTCAGCCCCAGGAGCAGCCTGGGCAGGGTGGGTATGAGCCCGTTCCAGCACAGAATTTGGCCTCTCTTTCCTTCCTTAAGACACTGCTGGAAATGCACTGGGCTTTCTTGGAAAGCAAGAGGCAGCTCTTTTTGGAAAGAGCCTCACAGTTCAGGTTTGATCAAAATGACAGCTTCTTTTCTCAGATTGAGTTCTGGGCAGGAAGTGAAAGAGGATGGGAGAGTAAAGGGAAATAGGCACCTACTGGATATTAGCAGTTGTAAAGAACAAATCACATGGGCAGTTCTCCTGGTTTATGGATTAATGCCTGAAGTGTAAATGTTGAAGTGATGCTAAGCCACAGCTCTCCTTAACAGATTTGTGGACCTCACCTCCAGTACCATGGAGGGACAATTATTTTATTGAACCCTGATAACATGTGCTTTCTTGCACCAAACTCCTACTGAGAATTGACTGAACTGGGTAAAAAGGCTTATGTGGAAGAACATTTTGATTTGTTGTAATAGGGTTGTAAAGAGATGCCTCCAAAGCAGTTGTTGATAATTTCGTGTGTCCTATCCAGCAATAAAATGTAATATAAGCTAGTTTATTATCAAACTTACATTTAACTGATACATACTTTAACTTGCTGCTAAAATAAATGTAGCATGAAATAAAAGGGCAAATTAAATTTGTCCCCTGTAACCTACACCACAGGGATGGAAAGTCTCTATGGAAACTTATTCCTGTGCCAAAGTGAGCAGGTCAGGACTGCAGTGACCAGGATGGTGCTCAAGGGCAGCAGTGGCCAGGGAATTTCTGTGTCCAGCATGGCCCATAGCTGCTTGGGGAGCAACTCTGGTTTTGTCCTGTAATTGCATGGAGGAAATGAGGAATTTCTTCCTCTCCATGCCAGATCCTTGCAGAATTTCAGAATGCTTTGTCAAGTATGTGGGCTGCAAGGCAGGGAAATATTTGGTCCTTGATGTTTTATGCTACATGTAATCAAAGCAAAGTCAACGTGCTGTGGTTCTTGTATAAAGATCCAGTGAACTGTTGCATTCTAGAAAGATGCTCAAACTTTCACTGTATATTTGAGATTTTTTAACTAGCAATGGGTTTTGAATTGCTTTTTGTAGAAAAGTAATCCCTGTAAAGTCTTTTTTGAGGGTTGTTCATCCTAGGGAAGGGGAGTGCCTAAAGGAGCCCCAAGGGAGCTGGAGAGGGACTTTTCTCCAAGGGTGTGGAGGGACACAAAAAGGGAGAATGGCTCCAAACTCCTAAAGGGCAGGTTTGTTTCCCTGTGAGGGTGGGGAAGCCCTGGCACAAGTTTCCCAGAGAAGCTGGGTGTAATGATGATCTACACATCTGAAGCTCAGCAGAAGAAATATTTTTGGATGATGGTTAGTTTTTGTTTCTTTGACCCTTAAAGTTAAAATTCTGAGCCCAAAATTAAGATGGTAAATGGTAAAAGTAATGAAATTACATAATTGAATGTTATTAGTCCTTGTCATTTTGTGCTCATAACTCACAGAGCAATATAAATTTTGTGGATTCTAGAACATGGTTTATCTTTCCTCACATTTCTTTTTTCAAGTTTCTATTTATGAATGGATAGATGTTCCGGAAACCCCAAGCTTTTGTTGGCCCTGGGTAGAATAGATGAAATATGATTTTTTTTTTTTCATTTTAAAGAATGTAGTGTAGATCCTATGTTATGGAACTATAATTAAAATGCTATTTCTTAATTGTGGGATGCAGTGCTTAGTTACCTTATTTCCCTAGAACCCCTTGGATATCTGAGATGCTTTATTGTACCACGGTCTTTTAATTTCTCACTCTATCATCTTTGAAGAGGTGCCATACCACTTTAAACAGTTCACCAATCAGTTTCAGATGATGGGTTCTCTTTAATCATTTACATCCAGAGAAAGTCAAATATTCCTTAGGAAGCTAAAGTAATCTAACAGAATGTATAGTGTTTGTGCAGCTGGATATCTTATTTATTTGAAGTTCTCAGGGAAATCTCTTCTGACTTTACAAAAAAAGATGGAAGAGTAAACAGCACCAGTGTCCAAGTAATATGAGCTAGAAAGTCCCTTCTTTTGCAGAAAAGTCATTAAAAAAGTATATTTGCAAGATCCAAAAATAATAAAGTATATCAAATGCAGAGTGCTACATAATGTTTTTTCAATATTCTTACTATTTTTACATGTGTGTGTATATGTGTGTATGTACCTGCATATCTATCCATCTATAGAGGTGAAAAATATACTTGAGTCATTAATATAGTTCCTATTCCTGAATAGGTGAACACAATGAGAGTCTGTTTCCTGAAAAAAAATTCATCTGTTTGTTTTTTACTGTGACATGTCATTTATCATCATGTTGGCATTCCCTGGACATAACTGCATAACTGAGTTAACATTCCTAAAAACTTCCTTCCAGGAAAGCTATTGAAAATATACATGTATGTACAGAAATATGAATATTTCTAGGCTTTTGGGAGGGATCCTACTGTGATGCTAATAGTGTTTCCACTTCCTGTCAGTTCTCTATTCCAAAGTTTGTTGTGCATATATAGATTTTTTTTTTTTTTTTTCGTTCTGAGGAAGATTTGGGGGAATTTGCTGGGATGGTTTTGTTGTTTTTGGTGTTGCATGTTGGTTTTTTGTTTCAATTTTTTGGTTTTTTTTTTGTGTTATAGATATCAGCGTGGTAATTTCCTTTTTTTTCTTCCTAAAGCCAAGACTCAAACTTGCAGGATGTTCCTTACCCAGCTTGGAGCATTGGCTAGATTTCCATGTGGAGGGAAATAGGTCTGTGGTTTGATGGGACTGTTTTAGGGAGCCTGTTCAATTTTTCCACTGGATATTCCCTGGCACTTTGTACCTCAGTACCTTCCATTTTAAATTACTCTGAGAGTTACTGAAAGAATTGAGTTAGATACTAGACAAATCCTCAACTTCTTTCTACTGTGGTCCTAATTATTTTATTGTCCCTGTGCCTCCTTTCTAAAGAAAGAGAAGAAAAGGGAATATGTGTTCCAGAAAAATTAATGAAACCAAAATGTTTTCATTAATTTTGTGTTGGTTTTGTTGCCAATACCAGTGGGAGATGATGTGCTGCCCTGCCTGTCCTCTTCCTTTTCTCAACCTACTCTCTCAAAGTCTGCAGTTTCTCACTATGGTTTTATCAAAAAAGGAAGAAAGTAGAATGTATGATTTTAAGAGTTGTTTAGATACATATCTATGATTCAAGAATCAAATTTAAGAATGGAAAAAGACTTGGCAAAAAAAGGACTTGAATCCATTTCTCAGTTGAAATATTAAAATGGTTTTGTGTTAGATGACCTGAGTTTGTGTGATTTTCTTGTGAAAAAGTAGCAGATTTGCACTTATTTCCTTCAGAGGGAAGGTAATAATAGTAATGAACCAATCCATTGTGCTTAATTCAGTGTAAAAGTGCACCACAAATGATACAAGACTTAGTAGTTTTGCAGTAATCTGTGTAAGGATTCGTAATCAGAGAATTTCTGGATTTACTTTATTTTTAAAGTTTCTTTTGAGACTTAGAATACTTGAGTCATTTGGATTTTCCAACCTCTTTATTCTGCTGTTTCTGGGAAGTTGTTATAGCAGCATCAATCCTATTTTAGCAGGGAGGATGTCAGTAAATATAAAAAACATAGTCAAATTCCATCCATTATTTTAGTGACAACATGTTTTTGCAGTTATTAAGTATCACTGTGGATATAGCACTGTCTTCATTGCATGCAAAAAAAAAAAAAATCTATACAAGGTAGTTGAGGAATTTTATAAATTGCAAAAGCATCACCTTGAAATAAGATAAAGATAGTCATGTTGGATGATGCATCTTAAATAAAAATAAAGTGTCTTTTGATATGTAGAGGGAATTGTTTTGAAAAACAAGATCTACTTGTCCCAAACATGCAAGATTGACTTGTCAGTGCTGTAGATTTCCATCTTTTCAAACAATGCTGTCTTAAGGGCTGATATTTCCAAAAATTGGGGTATTTTTTCCAAAAATGGAGTTGAGCAGATGTAAGAGTTAAACCATACTGTGAGCCTAGTTTTAATGTTTGGTCACACCATTTCTCATTTCTTTGCTTTCTCGTAGCTGGGTGTGCACATGCAATAACTGTGAGGCTCCCAAGTGGATATGGGAGCATTTGCTCGAGTGCTGAGCCCCAGGCTTGCTGTGAAAGGAATGGGTTTGAAAATCCTGGTGCTGAGCTGGCTCTTAGCACTGATTTTTGATTGAATGTTGTACCTACTATTATGCAAAAGCCGCTGAAGAACACTTCAATTTAACAAGCCAGAGCATAAGAATACTTGGAAACATTAGGATTCAATTTTTCACTTAGGTTCAACACTCTTGAATGTAGGTATTTTTTTTAGAATTACCTTGCCTCTTACTGTAATCTATTAATGAATACAATTAGGGTTTTTTCATTTTGTGAGAAAATTGGAAGCACAATCTCTTTCCACTGAACAGCATTACTATTAAATTGTTGTCCTGAATTGTCAAACTTGCATTATGATGAATACTACCAGTGCAAGAAAACTAATTTAGCACTTCAAGTAAAGCAACCATCTTGGCAATTTTTTATGATAATGAATTTGTAACAGTGTCATTTAGAATCTGATTGTCTACTCACATCAAGTAGCTCATCCCATCCCAAATAGTGTGGTTATCTAACAGTGTTAATTATGGAGCAGTGGCATGATCTGTGAAATGATACAGTTGACAGTCAGGCTTCCCATGGCAGAGCAGTGTCCTGCCTCTGGAGGAAAGGAATTCCCCATTATGGGTTACCAAGGCAAAGGTTCCAAATATCAGCAAGGGTGGCATCTGAAAAGTCATTTCCTGTTTCCTCTTGTGGATCACTGTGGTGACCATTCTGCTTCTAATATCATGGCAGAAATGTAAACATTGAATGTTATTTTTTCATGTGTAGCAACACTAAAATTAGGGTTTTCTGGGAAATAAACTTATTTTTGTTGGTCAAGATATCATGAGTAAACAGAAATAATTTAACCACTTCAAGGAACAAGGTGTTACCTGAGCTGAATGAACTACATTGCTTGCATTTGATGAACTACGATGTACAAAGTGAGCCTCTCTTAGGTTTTACACCAAAAGTGGTGATATTGTGAGGAAAAAATGATGTGTTGACTTCTTCCATTCCCTTGATGAGAAATGTATGTGTGAATTTTCAACTTTTAAAGGCATTATGGCAGAAAGTATCAACAAAGCTGTCAGTTCCACTTGTGATATATATTTATTCTCCCCCTTTTGGCTTTGTGTTTCTAAAGGAAATCTTTTCATGTAGAATGTTTTCATCAAAACAACAGCTGAGCTTACTTTTGGTGATGAGTTGAAATTTATCATTATTGAATTACATATGTGCTTATTCCATAATCAGTTATGTGGATTTTTAAATGGTCTTCAGCTAAAGCCAATCAGGCTCTTTGGAACACAATCCAGACCATTGCTTGTCTTGGAAAATCAAATTCTCTGTGTGTCTACCCATGGCCAGCAAAGCTGAGCACTGCTCAGGGCTTTTTCTGCTGCTAGGAAGGGACAGAACACTCCTCTGAAAGTTTTGTCACTGTCCCCAGCAAAGATTCTGTAAGTGCAGTCTAACTGCTAATCTCTTCCCCTGAAATCATGTTTATGGTTGGTAATGAAATGTGACTGGGCCAAATTGTGGTCACTGCTGTCCACTATCATTATAGGAAAAAAACCTTTTGCTCTTCTGTTCCCTTCTGCTGGCAGATACACCCATGAATTAATGACATTGTAGCATTCAGAAGCTGGAAGGAAAGGGTTCTGAAATGGACCTGAAATGGAGACTTAGACCTGGAATGCAGTCAGTCTATTGGCTTCAGTCATCTCTACTGAAATATTGGTAGCCTGTTGTGCCTTAATGCTTTTGGAGATTTTTGGGAGTCCTTCCCAAGCACATATTCTGAATGTATTTGGATGACTTCCTTACTGTGTGAATGTCAGCACTAAATGTCAGCAGTGAACAAATGAAAACTTGTTCCATCTTCTTCATTTGTTTGGTTTGTTATTTTCACAACATGTACTTGTTAGAATAAATGCTGTTGTGTTACAGCCATGGTTTTTCAAACTTCTGACCTCCTCTGTGTAGGTGAGCTAAATGAATTACCAATTTCCTTTGGCATTATTTACTTTTGGCACCTTCTGGTGGCCTGGGCAGTTTTGGTGTTGTAAAAGGAAGCTTGGCTGATAGGTGTTGTATCAGAAGACAGAGGTGATTTTGCCTTCCTGTGGAGACAGTCAGTAAAGCCACTGCAGGATGTTGCTGTGTGGGTTTTGCAGGGCTGGAAGTGGAGGTCTCTTGAACTGATTTAAGTCTTTGCTGATTCTCATGTTTTTGCCTGTGTTGTTCCCTTTTCTCTGGTTTCTGTCCAGGACTGTGGGTTTGCTGTGTTTGACTGATGCCCAGTGGAAATGGCAAAGTCAGGGCTATCAGCAGTGTGCTCACTCCCCACTTCACCAGTAATGCCTGGCTAAAGGCTGTTTTGTCTGCTACATGATATTCATTCAAACACAAATAAAAAACTGCCTGGACCATTTAATGTTGTCTTTAAGAATATTAGATGAGCTACTTTAGAACATTTTATAGGCATTTAAATGAAAACCTTTATGAAAAGCTGTGGATTAATTTTCTCAGCCACGACATGCCCAAAGACAACACATGCTGTAGATGAACAAAATCTGGGCTGCAGATAACATTTCTACTGAAATCTCTGGGAAGGGACTGTTACACTGACCTGATGTCATTTCCTGACATAGTGCTGCCCTAACCGCGTGTAAATGTGGTTTTCAAAAGGTAAAAATAAAATTTATAAAGAGTTGAGAAATGTTTCACAATGACCATTTTAATGTTTGTAATTGTAAGTTTTGCCAGAGATAGTAACAAAAATATTGAGGAGTAAATCATGGAGTTTTCTACAAAGAAAGCAAAATTTTAAGCTGGCCACTTGTGGGTTTTTTCTGCTGGCAGTCAATGGCTAAAATCCAAATTCTCAGGCAACATGTTCCTAAATGCCCACACAGAAAGAAAAATATTTTGCTTGTGTTCACTGTGCAAACAGCTGAAATAATGCTGATAGAAAAATAACTTTGAGGTAATCAAATGTATAGAAGGAAGTGAAGAATTTGCTGGTTTTGAGTTTTCAGATGATAACTATTTTTTCCTAAACATTGATATTGTAATTTTCTTTTTCAACAGAAAAAAAGTATGTTTTGAATGGATTCAGAAAAAAATGCATTGTTTTTCCTTATTTCTCCCATCCCTCCCCATCATGTCAATAGTTAGAGAAATCTCAAATTACTGCAAGCAAGTCATTGGATTTCAGGGGGACTATTCAGTCTCATAGGTGACTGTTTCTAAAGTTTCCAAGCATGGTCATTAATAGATTGATGGAAGCTGTTTCCCAGTTTTCATTGCAGTGAATCCTAATGGCTGCCAATTAAAATATATTTACATATGTACTTACATTTCCCAGCATAATGTGGAGCCTATAACATGATTTATACTGACAGATACTGATTGTTGTTTAATTCTTCCTTTTATCCACATGCTTTTGAATTATGAATTATATCAATCCTTAAATCTTTGTTTGTTTTAGAGTAGGTTCTCTTTTTTTATTTTGCCTCTTGGCACACCATATATGCACTAGCAAGTGCTCGCAGTTTCAGCTGCATTTAAGGAAATATTGTTGTAAGGCTTTTATGTGCTGTACTTCAATCAGCTAGTGCCAGCAGTATCCCAATAGAAAGACCCTCAACAGACCATTTTCAGCATTTTGCTGCAATTAAACTCCTCTGGTTTTAGCCCTCAGGCAATTTACTACCTTTTTACATATGCACATTATGAACTTTTGACCAGGGCCTGGTAGTCATATATTAGATAGCAGCTTTTGAAAGCAGACTTAACAAGTTCCTCAGAGTATTACAGCCAGAGTCAGTTGTGGAAAAGGTAATTTAACCAACTTGCAGTGAGGCCATTCAGAATCGTACTGATGATCCTAAATATGTCTCTTTTTTTTTTTTCCTTGTTTCCTCTGGAAGCTGGTAGCAAGAGCTCTCAAAGAATGTGATTGATCTTTTATTCAGTAGCTAACGAGGGCTGTGATTCTATTAGTGCTCTACAAGGCAAGGGAACAGTGATTTAATGAAGTGTCTGGCGAGCTGGCCATAGATTTATCCTGTTGTCTCTAATTTGCAGCGCCTTTGTGAGCGCAGAAGAAGCTGCACTGGCAGTGCCATTAGGCAGGTATTTCCTTAGCAAATTGTTGTAAGGTCAGGTGTAGTTATCTGGGAAAGGCAGTGCCTGAGCCCTGGGTGTCTGGAGATGACAGCAGCTGCGCTGGAGCGGAGAGGGAGGATCAGAGGTCCGGCTGCGAGCCCCCCATGCCTGTGCGGGAGCAGATGGACTGCCAGGGAGCACTAATAGAGCCATAATTGGCCATTAGAACGGCAAAGGTGCAAGAACATCTTCATACAAACTGCCAGGTGCTGGGAGGTTCTGTGGTAGGCTGATCTGGTAAAGCTGATTTTTATTTTTTTTTTTAATTCTTAAAAAACGAGGCAGCGCATCCCAGTTACTGCAGTACAACAGAAATGTGAGAGCGTCAAAACTTGAGTTGCTTTAAAGTGACATTAATGTCTTCAGTACATTTACTTCAGCATGTAACCTGTCAGTCTCACCCAGAAACTATGCACTAAAATTTGCCATGTAGCTATGGATAAAATAATATCATAAAAACCTTTGGCTTTCACTTAATTAGTAATAAATAATGCATTTTATTTCTATCAACCAAAGGCTACTGAATTTTTGTTTTTTCTTTGCCAACCTGAGATACTATTCTATGTAGCATTGCACATCTTTTTTTTCAGCATTCTTTTTCCACAAACCTCTGAGTCCAAGTTAGCCAAAGGCAACCATTTTCAGAAAGAATTTTTCTTTGCATGAATTTTTTGGTAATTTGAGAAGGAAATCATGGTATGGCTTTATACATTGTCAAGGAGATCAGTCAAATATTTCAATCCAAAGTTAAGGCAAAATAACGAAGCAGATCTGATGTGTGGTTCTGTCCCAGCTGGACACAGAACACAGTAGGTAAATAAATGGTTTTGAGATTTCTGTGGCATTTCCTGGTGTCAGCTGGAGAATTCCCATGGAGAGAAGTGGTCAAAGCTGAGAATTAGAGGGTGGGCAGAGATGACATTGTGGGTCTGTTAGTCAACTTCTGTTTATGTGTAGTTCCCATAATTGGGATCTCAGCCTTGTGTGCAAGGCCCTGTGCATGAAGGTAAAGAAAAGCTTCTGGCCCAAAATGCATCAAATCTGTTTTAAGGGAAACTGCAAAAATCTCTTGTGCAGTGGATGAAATGGGGATCTTGGCACACAGCAAGGAGACAGTACCATGATAACTTGTCTCCTTATATAATTGTAGCACATCCACCACCAAATAGTTGTCATTGTGCTCAGATGGATGATTTTATCTTTGAAAGTTAAAATTTCTTCAGTTGCACGAGCCCTTGAACCCCTGTGAACCTGACACCCTGTGGGATGTCATCTGGGACCCCTGCTAAATATACAGACACAGTCAGTCTAGAAAAAGAGATATTGGGCTTTTAAATGAACAGCAGGAGGATTTAAAACAGTAAGCCAAACTTTCTAATTTCCTAATATTGACACTTCTGTCCCTCACAATCTTATTATAGCATTATTCTCTGCTGATCTACCATTTCATCAAAAAGTCTACAATGGAACTAAAAATCTAAGCCTTTTAGCCCATAGATCATTGCACTTGGTAAATGGCTTATTGCAGATTAGATAATGTGGTTCATAGCACATCCAAATCAATAAAAGGCTAGTCTGAACGTAGTAAAGTGCTCTCAGTCTGATTCTCTTTATTAAGTATATCTGCCATGAGCAAAGTGAAAATTTTAGTCTTTTTGCTTAACTTGATATAAGAAAAAGATGTTGCTTAAATTTCTGCATGGTTGTGTTGGTTGTTTTCTTTCCTAGGGAAGATCTGTTCCTCAGAGTTTAGTTTTTTTTTGAATCAGAATTAAATATATTGTCTGAAAAACGATGCAATTCTTATATTGGCAAAATTCAGAGCCCAGTGGTTTGGTGTTCCCAATGATCCCAAGCTAGAAATGAGCCCCTAGCTCTCACATTTGTCAGGTATTCAGTGGTCTCTGTGAAATAAACTATTTTATAGCTGTTCATCCAAAAATCATCATCAGAAACAGTCAACTTCAGCAACAAATGAAGGTGGAGAAATGTGAAAGAAATGTTTTGAAGGTAGAGTGGATGATTCAATAGCAAACAAGGAGTGGTGGGAGAGGCCCAGGGTTCACCAGGAATCTGGGGCTGAAAGGGAGGATGTGGTGGCTCTTTCTGCTTTGCCCCAGGAGTGACCCAGGGCTTCTGAAGGGGCAGAAATACAGGAGGGTATTTTTATTTATCCAGGAGAAACTGAGGAGGCTGATACACGTGTCATGGGTGAACAGGTATGGAGAGAGTTTTTACCCTTCTGGCTGGGGTTATGTTACAAACCTGGAAGAATGGTGGCAAAGTGGTAATTAATGTCCCTCTGCCTCTGCTTTCCACACACTTCCATTCATTGCAATTTTGTATTTTCCTGTTGGCATCCATGGCCTGACCTGCTGAGCAGATGCTGAGCTGCTGAACTGGGTCAAGAGCTTGTCAGGGTTTTGCAGCTTGGCTAAAAAGGGGTTTTAAAGCTATATTAAAAATCCAGTGAATAGCTTGGAATTTCTTGCAAACAATCAAGTCAGATAAACTGTAATTGGCTGCAGAGAGATGCTCTTAACTTACCATTCTTTGACCATGTTATTGACCACTATGTGTTTGCCCATGTTATTAATAATTTATCCTTTGAAAAAATCTATGTGCATTATAGCCTTTGATCTCAGAAATTTCAAAGCTGAACGTGCTATTTCCCTTTTCCTTTTGCATTTTTTTTCTTTCTTTTTAAAGAATTTTTAAAAGAAAAGAGAATGAAAAATAATTTTTAAACTTTTTTCTCTTTATTTTGGTGGCAGAGCTTCCTGATGACACCCATCCCTGGTAATGAGAAATGTACATTAATACAGTAAGAATATATATGAATAAAAAAATCAAGGCAAGCTCACTGTACTTTGCAGATGAAAATGTTTGAAAACAAGACTTAATGCATCTAGTAGATTAAAACAGAAATTAAAGACTTTAGAGTAAGAAGAGATCAAAGGCTGTCTTTTCATTGTTCTTTTTATTGTTTATTGACTTCAAAAAGACTTTTTAGTTTAAGCTGACTTTAATGTCTCTTGAATGCTCTTTTGTAAAGTGACTTTGAAAACTCGTGGATAATGTCTTCATTAAGTGGGAAAAAATCTTGGTAAAAATATAACTGTAACTTTGCTTTCATTATAATAGGAATAGATAACACTTTGCTTAATTAAGGTCTGTTTTCCCTCTGTTCAGAATTTTACGACCATTTTTTTCATTGAAATTAGTGCTGATAAAAGCTTGAAGTAGACATTGCTAAACTGAAACTCTTAGTTATTCTGAGAAGTAAGGGGATGTGAGTTCTCTCTCTGTATTTGTTAATCAGTTAATCAGGATGTTGTCGTGTGTATGTGAGCTATTTTAGGAAACAAAAGAAAAAACAAAACCCAAAAGCATATTCATGTTGTATTGATTCTAAAATAAAGCAATGCTTCTTGTGTTGTTGAAAATGTTAATTTAGAGACTTTCTGCTCTCATTCTGTTTCCAAATGTCTGTGCTTTTCTCACCACTCCCTGATGGCTTGATGTATTTGGATTATGTTAATACCCCTATTAATAATGACAGTATAGATCACAAATCTGTAAGGGCAAATGAGAGATTAGGAAAGCCATGCAGGAGAACTCTGGGGAGCAGTGTGTGCTTTCCACAGTATTTTGAGGTTTAAGAAATGCACTTGAGGAATAAGATTGCCTTGGCCTTCCCCCACCCAGCAGTTCATCTTTTCCTCATGGTTCTGTGATACCTTTAGATGGACACTTTTAAATGGAAAGGGAATTATCATGGCTTCATGAAGTGCAGTCCATCTTTTGAGATAACTGAGATATGTATTAATTTTGTGTTTGCTCCTACTTGTCTGTAATTTTGGCACAATAGGTGTAGCAGTTTCTGATGTGGGTTTCTAGTGCAGCTCTGGTGTTTGTTACTCTGGGGGTGCTGGGCAGTTGTTGTGATGGTAATTTTATGATACCATTCACATTCTGTGCATTTCTGCCAGGGCTCTGTGTGCCATTCTTGGGCAATCTGCTTGGCTCTTACTGAGGGTCAAAAGACTCTGATTTACAGTCTGCATAAGTTGTTTGCAAGACCTTTTTACGTACTTAAAAAACTCAGCAACTCCTTTCAACGTGATAGCTGAGTTGCCAGAGTTTTTTTAATGAAAAATGTGCATTGCATGATTTCTGTAACTGCCTAACCTTACTTCAGCTTTAAAGGAGATTGTCTTCAAAAGGAAAACCAAAGCTACACTTGTTTCCCTTTGCTTCCATTCATGGTTAGGGACAGAGCAGCAAAGCTATTCTTGGCTAGACTTACTTTTACTGTCTTTCAGCTATGATACACCTATTAGGAGTCTTGTGTCCAGGGCAAATTGAGGCACGAGGCACTGGAAAGGATGTCTTTGATGCTGTGTGAATCTAAAAGCCACACTGTGTTAATTTTGAGACTGTTGCTAATGCTATTTAAGGATTGGCTTTTAATTTTCTTTTACTTCATTTCACTGTGGCCAACCACAGTTTGGATTTGGTGATTCAACAAACACTTCCATTTTGTAGACTGTAACTAGTTTTCATATTCCTGGATGCAAAACATTTTTTGCAGTATCACTATTTTTATGGCACAAATGGTTAAGTATTTTTACAAGTGTAGCCTTTGTGGGTGGTTTAGAGGCTCAATTACCCGCTGAAATGGAGGAAATAAATGTCCTCAAGGATTTGCATTTCGATCATATGACACTGTGGGGCTCAGCTTGTTGTTAATAATTCTTACATCTGTGTAGCACACAACAGCACGAGGCGGCCTTTGGAAACGTAACACAGTATTGCTGCTAGTACCCTTGCAGAAACATCTGAATTCTTTTACAGGAGGTGACAGAAAAGTAAGCCAGGATAAAGAAAGCAACAAATCAGCTGGTAAAATTGATGTCATGTCTAATCCTGCCTATTAGATTGAGCAGCTAATGTGAGGATTATGGAAATGTTCCTATTTATTTATGATGCACGTGGCAGATGCTGTTTGGGTTGCATTGCACATTTGCACTGTGGGCACTTGAGGGGCCAAAACCAGAAAGAAGCCAAGAAAAAAAAAGAGAGAGAAAGGGACAAGGAAGCAAAATGATGAAAGAATGAATGTGGCTAAATTCCAAGCTTATTATTGCAGTCATTTTTGCATTAGGAAATAGCAAAGGGTGGTCCTACAGGGTGAGAAATGTGGCTGCTCTGCACTGTGGAGATTTGGCTCTTGCACCAGGAGACAGACACCCAGGACATGGAGAGCTTAATCCCTGGGAATTCTGTGTTTGTGAGCTGAAGGTCCCAAACTTGCTCCCCTGATCAGTGCTATGAATCTTGACACGCATGAGAGCTGAGTTTGGCTCAAGGGTTTGTTTGCATATTTGCATGCTTCACTTATTTTATTGACCACCCCAGACCTGGTTTCCTGCCTTGAGCACACAGAGAGGCCACTATAGTGGAAATGTACAAAGTGAATTAAAAGGAGGATGCAAAACATCTTCCAAAGAAGGTGAGATCAGAAAAAGTTAAGAATTTTCCGTTTCAAGAGTAATTATGTAATGGTTATGTATGTCAGATAATAAATGCCTCATAGCAGTGATTCCAAGGTTTCTTTGTGGATATAGTGCCTCTAATTATGATCCCGAATTCTATTATGTGTTTTCCAGAAGTCATCCAAGCCCATTCTGGAGATCAATGTACTATATAAAATATTATATTAACAAATTCAATGTTTGGCTGAGATCTATATGAAAAAGAGGGTAATACAGGCAGTAATATCTCTCCAAAACCACTTGAGCTGTCTTGTTATGAGCTCTACCTCCTTGTTGCCTATTATGTGTAGCAGCAGGGGACCTGAGGGGACCTCTTAAGAGCAGAAGGGTCAGCAAATCACAAAGGGTTGAGGCAGTGTAGCTTTCTTTTGGCTCTGAAGACCTGAAGTACCCAGAGTAGGCTATTAAAGTCCTGTTTTATAGCTAGGCTGTATAGCTTCACACTCTGGAGTTTTTCTGCCTGAGCAAAACAATATATTCCTGAAAGCTGGCAGTGCTGGCCTGTTGGTCTGTTAGAGAAATTCTTTCCTGAAATGAGCAGAGCTGTCAGCAAGGGAGCACTGAGGGCATCTTTAGATGCTTTTAAAGCAGTGGCTTTATTTTGGATTGCCTGGTTTGGATGCCTTGTAGCACTTTCACACTCCTTTTGGTCTGGCTGTTTTCCTCTTTTTCCAGCATTCCCTTCCAAATCATGCAGTTGTTGTAGGCAAATAAAGCACTAATTGTTGGAAGCCACCTCCCTTCCACCCAATGTACAGGCAAGCAGTTCACATCCCCTCAGACCTTTCCCCGTGCCCAATATTGCCAGGAAATGTCCTTTCTGCTGAAGTTTTGGAATCCAAATGTTTGTGTAGTTGGGGTTTTTTTTTTTTGAATATGGAAGCTAATATGTTGAGAGGGTTTACAAGACATCTTCCTTTAGAGAAAAGCCAGTATCCAGCTGCTGCTCAGCTGTAGGGATGAACTCCTGGTTCCCTGCTCTTGGAGCTGCACAATTTTATGGAGTACCCACTATAGATCATTAAGCCTGCAAAGAAGTGTGCTCAGGTTTTCCCTGGTCATGTGTGCCATGCATGACAGTGCACACAGTTGCCTTCCCAGCCCTTCCTCCCTGGGGACATCCATTTTAATGCTGCGTCCATTTACATCACAGTTGTATTAATTACATTTAATGTAGTTTTGAGCTAAGGTAGCACTGCCTGATTTCAGAGAACAGAGTGTTGTAATGAGGCTTGAGTACCATTGATCTATGACTTGGATAGAAGGGATTCTTAAGGGAGTTTGCTGATTTATGTAGAAGACTGATGTCTGTGGCCATTAGGAAACACCAGTTTTCATTACCTATCAATCTCGTGGAAAACCTTTAGCAGCATGATCTCCTATAATAGTTATCTAATCTGTTAAATTAGGGATTAATGAAATGAAAACATTTCAGAAGAGGAAAATACACTTGGAAGAGCAGGCAGTATCACAAGAACAATGCAGACTTATTTGCAAGCATGTACAACAGCAGTCTGAAGAAAACAAAAGGATAAATCAGCTCCTGCTATTGCTGTCTTAATCTTTAAATTACAAAAATCTATGTGGATATATGGGTTAGTAAATTACTAGAGCAATGGAGCATATGGGACTAATTCCAAAATAGAAGAAAAAGTAGAACACACCATTTAGAAAATCACACACTCATTTGTAGAATGGTCATAGAATTTAATAGAGTTCAAGTTTAATTCAGCTTAACTGCATCTTTATTTTTAGATTTGTAGAGTTCAAAAGTTGTTACTTATTGAAATACTTTAGTAAGATCAAAAATTAGAAGAAAAGAATTCTACATTATATAAAGCTGTGACTGTTATTTATGAGAGCTGTGATTTGGAGACTGAGAATCTTTACACAGGATAAAAAA
This sequence comes from Fringilla coelebs, assembly GCF_963513975.1. NCBI lineage: Eukaryota > Metazoa > Chordata > Aves > Passeriformes > Fringillidae > Fringilla > Fringilla coelebs. The sequence goes on along the minus strand of NC_140040.1, from coordinate 5,986,276 downwards.
CTAGTATTTTAAATATTTGGAAATGGAAAAAAAGATGGAGACAATATCTTCTATCAGCTTATTTCTAAGCATCTAATTTTCAGCATGTTCGGTGCTCATTTTAGCTTGTAGCCACTATATGTAGTGGAATATAAAACAGAAGGGATTTTCAAAAAAACAAGCTGCATTTATCCATACATAAAAAAGAAAATACTATTGAGGTGACCGTGTGTGTCAGTACATCACTTTATTTCCACACCACCTGCTGCAATTAAAAATGAAATCACCAAGCAGCAAGTACAGTAACTTCATCAACCAGCTGATATTATAATTAATGACTATATAGAGTCTCTATTATTGTGTACTTCCAAGGCATCAAGTGGAAAGCTGTCGTAGTGCTTTAAATAATGAAAAAGTTTCAGGCCTTGATAAATGGCTCAGTTGGATGCAGTTTAGAAAGTTGAGAGCATATGCTTCTGTCATTAGAAACTAAGGACCCTCGTTACCCTTGCTATAACTCTTCAGATTCATCTGAAACTCTTTGATCCCCTCATGTACTTACACTGTGTTTTAAATGCAAAAGTGTAGAAAAATATGGTGTGCATGAGAAATTCAGTGAGGAGGGAGAAAGATGAAAATGAAGCTACTGTTCATTAACGTCTTTGTTTCAAACCTGTTGGAAAAGAGAGCATTAGGCTGTAGCCATATCTCTTTTGAAATGAGAGTAAGCAAACAATTTTCTTTGATTCCTTTGAGATTTTTCTTTTAAGGAACAATTGAAATCCAATAAAGAAATGTGCTTCAGAGCATGCTTATGAAGATATTTAAGTGACTTAATAGAGGAATGACAGCAAGGGTATTTGTTCTTGAAGGCTGTGCTTCAACTCTGTGCTGTTCTGCATTAAGGGGTGTAAAAAGTAAAGCAGTGAAGCAGAAATTTTGGGTATTACTGGTGAGGCAGGTTTAAGAAAAATAAACTTTTAACAGGGAAGCTATTGGTAAATTCACTTCCTGAACAGTATGGTTTCGTTGTTAAATATCACCATTTTAACTGAGAACCTCTAGCTACTTTTCAGCTTCTATTTATTTTTCTTCTCTCTCTGAAACTTTCGTATAATGCATTTACCTCTGAGGATATTTCATAGCTGAAATGCTTTGCTTGGCAGAGCATGTTACAGATAGAGAAAATTTTGTCTAATCCCTGACTCTCATGGTTGTCATTCTGCTTTGTTTCATGTATTGAAGCGGTATGCCACAACCATTTCTCAGACCTTTTCTAAAGGAATTATGTGTCTTTTAAAGTATTGAATTAAGATAACAAAACATATATGTAAATATATGTATATGAATGTATAGGTAGCAGCAGAAATAAAGATTTTTTTCCCCTTTCATAAGAATATGTGAGATAAGGGAGTGCTGTTTTTTCCTCTTTTATGTTATTATTTAGAACCTGTTAATTAGAATTTGTTTTCTGAGCATCCAAAATTGTGCCTTGGCACTACGTGCAAGCATATCACAGGAGAATGTTTTATTCCAAGAATTTCTCAGTGGCTAAAATGCGTGTTTAACAACCTGGTGCTAAATTAAGGACAGAAATTGAGATACTGGTGAATGGATGGAATCAGATGTGAAAATTCTCCTTATGCAAGGAAGGAGTCCTGTTCACCCTCTGATGTGTGGAAATTCTCATTCTGGCATAGCAGCAGCAGCCTGTGCTGCCAGGGATTCCCTGGGATTCTTTTTGTTTGAGAACTCTCCCTGCTTTGGTTCTGTTGGTTTGGGCAAAAAGGACACAGAGTGACTCCTTTGCAATGTTCAGCTCAGAGCATTTCTGAGCTCTGTGCAGTTGTGAGACTGATGCAAATGCAGTGCTGAAGCAATGGGTCCATCCTCATTCTTTCCAGAGGGGTACCTGCTTGCATGAGATGTGAATTTGTGATAAGTGCTGGATATTAACCAGGATATTTGGACTTAAGCATAATGATCTTATATCACTACAGCATCGTGGCAAATTAGATTAAACCTGAAGGACGCGGGACCTGATCCATCCTTAAATTCATGATGTGTGAAAGTTGCACTTCAGACAAGTGTTAGGCTAATTGCTTCCTTAGCTTTAATAAGTTATAAACAGCAATATTTATCTCGGTGTGCTAAGGGGCAAGTAGGTTGAGAAGAGAGAGAGCAAAGACATTCACAGATGTAGGTTTTTGCATATATTGAAAATATTGTCAGATTGTGCTATTAGGTGCCTGCTTTTTCACATATTTCAGGACATTTATGCCCTTATGCTAGTAATTAAATTAATTATTTATCCATTGTACACAGGCTTGAATTACTGTATGATTAGCTTGGGCACTTAAAAGTATAAGAACACTCGAAAGCAAAATCCAAGCATAGGTATTCCATAGCACGTCTTACAATCTAAATATTGCTCTTAGTCTAATCGAAGCAGCAAGAGTAGTCACAGCAGTTGATGGACTATTTTTCAAATTGATTTCAAAAATGTATTTAAGGGGATGATCTTCTACTCTAGATTACCTATTGATTTTTAATATGAAAAGCTCATTATATAAGCAGTAACTGCATATAAAAACCTAGCAAACCTTTGCATAAATCCTTTAATTGAATTTCCAGAGCCTGTGGTTCTACTTTTTTTTTTTTAATTAAATCTATTTCTTTTTTTAAGTGTTACTGTGTAATTTGCATGCTGTGAAGTGGCCCTGTCCCAGATAAAGTGCCATTGATCCTTATTAAACCTCACCTCTGGGCTTGCTCAAAACTAACTGGAAAAATTAAAGTGTTCATGCTGCAATGCACTTATTGCTTGTGTGATAGGATTATGGAAAAAAAAGAATAACATTAATTTCCAAGAGAGAATTTATAATGCAAGATTTTATTTTTTTTCAATTTGATAATTAATAGCAAAATCATACCCTAAATATAAATTGTATTTCAGTCTGCAAACTGCAGTAGTAATTAGGAAAGATAATGTACACCTGATATAAACCCATGATGTTTTATATGGACACTCCTTTGGTATATTAATTTTTTTTTAAGTATTCAAAATGATTACGGATTCAACCCGACAGCTTAAATAGAGATTTGAGGAAAGGAAAAAAAAAAAAGAAAACCTATATAGTACCTTACATTACTGTTTCTATTTTCTTTCTTGAGTTTAAAATGTGAAAAATGACAGTCTGCAAATATTCAGGCTAACACTTTTTATATTAGAATTATCACGATGAAGAAAAGTATATGAGTTGTAATACTATTTTCACCTTTTTAAAAAGACCTAATATTTTTTATATGAAAAGCAATAAAATCTGCAAAAGAAATATTCATAATCTATAAGAATACAAGGTATGGAATATATTAACAGAGTTATAAAAATGTTTGCAATATGACTCAAAATGAAAAATACAGCAGGTTATGTATGGTTTAAAGTGTAATCAATTTTGAGGTTGTGTATGAGGATATAAATGATAAACACAAGTAGTAGCATTTTTAGTAAAGGGTGTTGCTAAAAACTACTGTATTTATGGTCCATTCCATTCTTTTATAGATCATTAATGTAGGAAACAAACACAGTGTATCCATCTTCTCGGACAGTTTAAAATTCCATTAAATGATATTTTAAATGGAAATTTGGAGCTCATTTCATATCCTGCTGTCTACAAACACGGGCTGTACCAAAAGCACTGAGTGTAGCCTGGATTCCAGCAGGAGCTGGTGCCACAGAAGTTTCATTCAGGAGTGGTCTGGTGGATTTGGAGAGGTGGCTGATATTTTTTCCACTTTCAGCAAAGACAGTTGCTAAATCTCTTGTGTCCAAGGCAGTGGTGGATTGCACGTTGTGTTCCCTGTGATTCAACCTGCAGCCACCTTGGAAGTGCCAATTGTAGCCTAACCTCATTCCCCAGGGAGAGCATTTATCCCATCTACAGAGGAATTAGTGCAACTTGATTTTTGCTCCTTGCCTAGTTAATACAGAGCAGTTTAAGTGCAATGTTCTCACTGATCTGAACCTAACCCAATTGTGTTGAAGTATATTAGTTTTGTGAATGTGGTAGCTATTTGTTTTAATGCTCTGATAAGCTTTACATAAGCACTAATTATTTCTAAATCAGCCTCTCAGTCTCATTTCATACAACTGCTGGCATCACAGAACCACAGATTTGTTTTGCTTGGAGAAAACCCCCAAGATCATCAAAGCCCACCTTCGACCAAACACCACCTCATGCTACTGAGTGCCACATCCAGTTGTTCCTTGGACGCCTCCAGGGATGGAGACTCCACCACCTCCCTGGACAGTCCCTGCCAATGCTGAAAACCAAAAATTTCAGTGAAGAAATTTTTCCTGAAAATGGTACCAATGACATGAAATGAGTGATGTTTGACTCTTTTCAGTACCTCCATTGTGCCTCTGAGACACTGTCCATGTTTCCCCTGCACAGTCTGTTGGTTAAGCCTTGAACTTTTATTGTGCTCCATATCAGAATTATCTTATGGCCACTGAAGCTCTTTGCTGCTGCTGGGATTGGTCTGGACCCTGCTTATTTCTCTGCAGTGTTGTCTCTTGCACTAAAGGGTGGTTATGGGACATAGCTCCTGACAGCAGTCTGCTGCCTCCTTCACTGCCAGGGCAGCATCAGCTCCAGCTTTGGGAAATTCACGTGTTCCAGCTCCCTCCACCAAATATGTGTTTGCTCTGAATTTTCCCATTAGTTTGTAAGGTTTAGGTGAATGACTCGTTCTTTGTTGTTTGTGTTCCTCCTCTCAGTGGCCCAGCACTTTTTCTGGTGGATTATTCCTCAGCACAGTTTTTACATGTCCCATATTGCTCCTTGGAACGTGTTTCTGCTTTACCTTACATACATCACAAGCCTTCTGAAATTACGCCTAAGGAGGACGCTTTTAAAATTCATTCCTGGTTGTTTGTCAGTGGATTTGTTGTAGTTTCCTCGTGGTCTTTAGTGGAGGAAGTAAGTGACAGTGATCAGTGAAGGTGGACAGTAAGATTTATAATGTATTTGTGCTAGCTGATTGCCAACAGAACTGGCCTTTCCCAGCGGTGCTGTACGCGTACTTGGAAAATCAATAGGGATTAGCCTATGACCCCCTTCACATACTTATACTGTGGTCTGCATTGCTTACCAATATTTCATCTGTTTCACTTAAATGCTGGTACTTACTCAATAATGTGTGGCTGTTCTTGCAAGCTACTAATTAATTTTTAAAATGCAGTATCACTTGAAACGGAGATAAAGCACACCTTTAGCATCAGAGGGAGAGCAGGGCAGCGGATTTGTGAATTTGCACTTGGTACCTTTAATTAAAAACCCTGCTTTGAGAGATTACAGTTATATATTCAGGTTTTAAAAAGTACAAAATCGAGTACAAAACCTTTTTATGGTGGTTACCAACAAGCTAAATTGTCAGGTTTGACCAGATACCTGTTTGTTGAATTTTTTGCCTGGGTTTCCTGCTATTTTTTTTCTTTTTTAGTTTTGCCTTAAAATTACTTGATTTAAAGTTTGGGGTGTTTGTTTTGTTTTGTTTCCCTTGAAAATTTTAGGGGAAAAATATCTTATGTTTATAAATAAATGTATTGATATTGAGCCTAGGGCATAGTCCTGACGGTGTGTTCACAGGGTACAAAAAACATGTTGCATTTTAAATACTAACATGTTGAAAAGCTGAACAAATGTATCAGATATTGTTTTTCCTTTGACAATTTTAAAGAAAAAAAAAATTAATTTATCTTGCAATAGTACAAAAAGAGTTTGATATACAGTGTCAAATTTCTAATTTACCATACAGTTTGCCAAAATCCAAAGATAATGGCCTAAAGCAATTATTTTTGATGAGCTTGTTCTCCCAATAGTAGGATTTTAAAAATTCACTGTTTCTTATGCAAGTGTACCTATTCCCTAGAGTTACTTAGAGTTTCTTATTGATCTAGTAGCTGGTATTTGAATTGGTCGATGTACTCTGTAACTTGTTTAAGATACCCTACCTGAACTATTAGTTTAAATAATATATTCATAAATTGATTAATCATTACAGTAAGAGTTATTAGCCGCATTTTTATATGTGAGCTCTCCACAAATGACTCCTGCTATAATAATCATGCATACATAAACAGAGATTCAGGTTTAAATTGCAGTACTCCTTATAATTATTATAATGCTAGTAATAGTATGTTTCTGCAAGAAGGAATCAACCTTTTGCTGTGTGGGCAGCAAAACTCTGTGTGTTTATTTAATGTGGATAAAGTAATTGTAAATATTGATGTGTTTATAAGCTCTGTTATGGGAAATGAGAGGAAAGAAGGAAGGGAAGATGTGGCTTTGGCTGGCAAAGGCAGGTGGTTCTAAGGTTTGGTGTGTGTTTGGGTGTGATCAGATGCAGAGGGAGCTGAGCAAAGGATGCAGGAGGATTTTAGGGTGCAGGAGGATTTTAGGGTGCAGGAGGATTTTAGGGTGCAGGTTGGGAGGGCATTGCACAGCCTGGGGGAGGGATTGGGCGGCTGGACAGGCTGGGAGCTGTCTGACATCACGGTGTGCATCTTGTGGCTTGCCCTCACCCTTTTACAACAGGACTAAAAAGACACAGAGGAACTACCTAGCCCATAGTTATTAATTTAAAAATGCACTTAAAGGGATGCAGCTGCCTTTTAGTGATTGCAGAAGAGTTTGATGTGTGTGCCTTCATTTGATAACTTCTTGCTTCTGAAAGGTTTGTGCTGGTGTCAGAATACATCCAGCACATACAGTTGCTGTAAATGGGGGGGAGTTGTTGTGGTTAAATTTAGGACTTCAATCAAGACTAAGGATTAAAGTTATTCTATTGTATATATTTCAATGTGTATATTAGGAATGTGATCCAATAATGGAAAGTTAACTCCTGTAACTTTCATAGCATAGGCTGTAGCCTCATGCAGGGGTCAGAGTGAACCTTTGTGTGCATGGGCCACATCCAGAGCTTTGTGGGTTTTTTTTAGAAAAAGAAATATCTTCCAAAGAAAGCTTGTATGTGCAGAGAGAATTAGGAAAAGCTATTTAATCAAAAGTGTCAGAGCTCACTTTCTGAGCAGCTCTCTGGTTTACTCTGCCGAGTGATGCAGAGTCCCAACAGCTTTAATCAATGTTCACTTTGATTTACTCCTAAATTCTGTCAACAAATGTGAAAACAGACCATCTTATCAAATTAATGGGGGTTTTCAGTTAATAATCTGATTGTAGTGTGGAAAATCACCCAGCTCACATTTCAGCTTATTTCCTGCATAAACTATTGTCACGAGCCCTAGACTCTTGCATTTTGCAAGTGAGCAAACTAGAGGAGGTTTTTCATATTTTAGTTTGAAAGCCATTTTGTTTCACCACACGCTTTTTCCGCTTCATAAATTCTACTTTAAAACATTCAACAACCTGCTAAATTAATATATACTGTGTTCCTTCTTTAATGGGCAGGGGAACTTGTCTCACAGCAGTGCATTTGTTCAGCTCTGTTTTGAGAAAGTGCTGCCTGCCGTGTGAAGGACATCTGCTCACAAATGAATGATTGTGCTTTTGATTCGGAGCAGCACCTTCACTTTAAATGCTGGCTGCAGATGAAAGGAACAGATTGCTGTGCTACCACTTTTGTGAGGATTCCTCTACCCAGCATGTGGCTTCATACATTATTGAGAGCAAATCCACTTTATGCTACCACTCCTCGCTGCACTTATTTTGCAAACCTCATTCAGAATGCCAGCAAGGATCGCTTTTCTACAAAGGAATAAAGGCCAGTTAGGAAGATTAAGCAGATAAATTATTTACAGTGTTTAATTATCATTGTACAGGTTTATTAAACGTCGTGGTTACCTGGAAACATAAGCAGGTGCTGGAAAAAAGTCCAATAAAGTTAAATGAAAAATGTTTTGTGTAAAATTAAATCCTTTTGTGTGTGCCCTGTTCATATAAATGTCCCAGGTTTTTTGGTTGAGTGCCAAGCTTGACTTGCGTTTAATGTTGTGATTGGTTTTTTTTCATAATCCAGTCCTAACTCAAGGCTTATTATGATAGAAAAGACCACAGCATTCTCTTCTGGGTTGAGCAGCAGTCTGTTGTACTACTGGGTGCCCTAGATGATAAACAGATGTACAAGGTATGCTTGGGAAATCTCAAAAGATTCCCTTTTTCTGGTATTAAGGAAAAAAACCCCACAATACATTTTAGACTTTTCTTTAATGTTTATACCAAATAATTAATTTACTTTCTTGTTTCTTCACATAAATTGACCTAGTTGGTATTTATTTAATTATTGAATTGAGGTTTTAAATTTATTTATTTTATTTTTTAAAAAAATTTAGCAGTAGAAGTGCTGTCCTCTAGGAACAGCTTCCACATCTCTGCATGCTGCTCACTAATATAAACTAATGAGCTCCATTAAAGGTCTGCCCACACAGTTGCAAAGAACTGCCTATTAATCTGTCATCTTTGAATACTCTGAGAAAATTAAGACCACCAAGCAACCATGAATTCAAAAATGGAAAAGGCAGTACCAAACCTATTATATTCTAAAGATGAGTGCCAAATAGGTAGAAAATATCTGGTGACTAAATCCCACAGATTTAGTTCAGCAGAGTAACCCAGGAGCAAGAATGGGGTAAATGGGGGCTGAAGTCCTTGCTCCTTTTGGGTCCAGGGAGTTCTGACATGGGGGCATTCCAGAGATCTGTGTTTTTGAAACTGGAGTTCGGTTAAGATCTCAATTATTAGCAAAATAATTTTGCCAAAAAGTGTGCATTTTAATACAAGGTCCATTTGGTACCACTTTGGGTTATGGTACAGAGAATTCTTAGGCTCTTTATGGAGAAGATGTTTTCTCCTGTGATGTTGCAGTTTTGGTACATCACTTCTTGATTTAATAGGAAGCTGTTGACCAGCTAAATACCCAAAGGGTTGCATTCCATGGCAGTAACAATCTGGATTAATTCTAGATGGGTTACTTCATGTGGAAAATGTTGCAAATGTGTGGAAAATGTGTTCAGATTTACCTGGTAGAATAATTTTGGGTTTAACCCACAATGTGACAAGTGTATCGTAAAAATTAATATCCGTGACTTTCATTGTTTTGATTAAATTTGATTTATGCCACAGTAGAAAATTTCTCATTCCTGAACCTAGCAATCAGGATTTTGGTGTGAGTATTCACATCTGCTTGTTTGAAATGGCTTTATGCTATTTTTTCTATTATCACTTCAAACATCTAAAATATAATATCGCATTTAAAGTAGTCTGATGTTGTTTGTTTGCTGGTTCGTTTTTAATAGTTTCATTTTTATAAAATAAATACCCATAGCTAGTGGAAGTATAAGATACTTGATCCCTTTTTTCTATATTTTCCTGTTGTTTGGAAGATGAAGGAAGGGAAGAGCAGATTGGGGGTAGATTTCTGTGTATCTCTTGGAGGTGGAATAACTTTTGGAGGGTTTTTTTTTGGGTTTTCTTGCCATCAAGCCCCTTTTGTATAAATGACTGAATTCACTGGGGCCATCTCTGAAGAGGGAAGCTCATCAGCTGCCCCAGTGGGGTTGGAGTGGCTGTTGCTTTATGGCTGCTGCAGTTACCTCACAAATATATAATTAGTAAGCTCACTGCTGGTGGGGGTGTCATATTGTTGTTGAGAATAAAGAGTTTGTAATACTTGGGGCTATAGTTAGTTGGTACTAATTTTTGTATTCCACTGGGTAGGCTTTGACAAAGACCTGTCATTTCCCAAATAAGCCATTCTTTTAAGAGAACATCTGTTGAAAGAGGCAATTTAAAATCTCCTTAAAATCTAGGGCCTAATTAACACTATAAGGATACAAATATTAGTTTTCTAGAAGCTATTTCTTTTGTGCTTCATCTTGATGTTCAGTAACCTTTTCAAGGGTTTTTTTTTCCCTTGCTTTTTATCGCCGTTTGCAATTAATATGCAATTCTACATTTAGTATAACAACTGAACTAAACCAGTAAAAATGTCAACTGTAGCCCACTGATGTTAATTGAAGAAGAAAGTCAGTCCTGCAGCAGGGTGGCATGGCTGTCTTCAGTGACAGCAGGTTAAAGATGTAGGACATCTGTGTTTGTGGAGAGCTCTTTGGACCTCATTATTGAGCCATTTTTAAGCAGTGTTGTGTGTTACAGTTATTAAAATTAATTGAAAAAAATCTGGAGTTTCTACAAAGCAAATTGGAGTAAATACGTGGTGTCTTCCACCTCAGAAAATCTGATGGAAAAAATGATTGTAACTTTTGGATTGAATCACCTGCTGTAGCAGCAGGAATCTCTAAAGAACTTGGTGTGAACACTTCAGCAGCTTTCCTGGTCACAGGAAACAGCAGTTGCCTGTCTGTTTATTTGCTAACAGAGTGGGAAAAAGGCATGTGAAATTAATCCCTTTTGTAAGCTGCAGCTGATAAAATAGTGTATTAGGCTTTGAGCCATTATCCCTAATATTGGCTTTTAGCTATGTCTGTCCCTTCCTTAATTGTATGAAATATAGTGAGATTTTTGCAGCAGGAAAAAAAAAAGTGTTCATTAATGCTCTTGCTAAATAAAAATGGCACTTACTGCTGGGCTAAAACAGGAAAATATATCCACACTTGGGGTCTGAACGTGTTTAGGGGTATGGAATATGGATCATGAGTCATTTATGCCTATTTTAACATAGTTCTCTGTGTCATCCTGTTTTTACTAAGTCTCCTTTTGGGACCTCCCTGTCTTTACTGATTATTAAAATTTAACTTTTTCTTACATTATTTGAAAATACCTGACCACATGGCTGAAGGAAACTGTTGCCTCTGAGGAGACAGCAATGAAAATGGTGTAGTCTCAAATCTTGTATATTTAATTAAAATGGCTACTATACAGAGAAGCAGTATTCCCACACTGGAATTCCTGTTATTCATTACCTCACTTCTTTCTGGAAAATTGCAAATTTATTCTTTATAGAGCTCAGGCATAAAAGCTGTCTGTTGCACTAATGTGGAAAATGTTTTCCTATTACACTGTTTCCATGCAAATAACAAATTAATGCAGCTTGTAGAAGAATCTAATCACTGTAATTCAACATTCAGGGGAGCAAAAAATGATCATACTTGTCTTCACTCTTCCAAGAATGACACCAGATTTCAGTTTTTTAATGCATGGCCTATTTAGCTCATTAGTTTTAATATACAGGTTTAAAAGTCTTTCCTTGAGCAATAGCCTCCAAACAAGATGCTGAGCTCCCCCAGTCTGTAATCTCATCTCAAGATGTGGTTATGGCCTTGCAGCCCTCCTGCTATTTATGCCCAGTCTTTACACATCAATCTTGCATTGTATTACGTCTTTGAGAGGTGTAATTTATGCAGTGGGTCATTACAGCTTTCATTTGCCCCTACAGAGGGGCCCTGGGGACAAGCATACATTAAAATCCACTGCTCCCCAACCTTCTTGGGGATTAGAAGTCCTAACTGTGCTGCTCAACACCCTAATTTAAAAAAATGGGTGAGTTTACCCAACTTGTTTCGTGCCATATGAGAAATCAGCAACTTGTAAAGACATCTTCAGCTGCTGGAATCTCACCTCTGCTGAATTTGGCTTCCACTCCTTTTACATCCTCCACATGTTTTTAGAAACATCTGCAGTCACTTGGTCTGACTGTGTTTATCCTTTGGCCTCTTTGTTTTTCTGCTGTAGGCTCCTGGCATGACTTTTGCCATGGTTTGTATGGCCTGTTTCAGGCTGCTGTCCCTTTATGGACTTCTCTTAGCTTCCAAAAGGATTTAGGGGTAAAAAAGTGATAATGATCTGTTGAGTGAGAACACAGCAGCTGCCCTCCCACAGTGTTCTGTATTAGTTCTACCTTGAAGCACCTTCAAAAATGTAAAATAGAGAAGCAAAGATGAAGAAGGCTCTTTCAGTGGAGGACCTGATGCAAAAAGATCCAAAAATGGGTCTGAATGATATTTTAATGTTTTTTGTCATGAAGTGGAAAATGAATGTATTTTTTTGAAATGTGTTTTTGAATGTTTTTTTTTTTTTTAATCTGGAACTTTTTCAAATCCTGCCTTGAATTTAAAAAAATTAGGTCTCATGCTTCCTTGCCTTCTCCCACACCACTTCTGTTTCTTGCTCAGAATTTAGTGTCAAAGGAGTGTGATCTCATTGGTCTTAACAGGCCTAATTCTTAGTGGGATTGTGGATGCACAGCTCCTCTTATGTTGTGATAATAATTAGAAAAAAACTGACTTCCAAAATCTAAACAGTCACAGTTCTTTGCAAATGCTAAGTGAAATAATGAATGTAAATCTTCTCTAGTGTTGTGTTTGCTTCTATCACTGAAGAAAAAAACCAAACAACCCAAAAGCTAAAAGATAAACACATTTAAAATGCATCAAGTTACACGTTGAAACCTGATTGGTTGGTGGGCTGTTTCCAGTCTTGTAGTCTGTATATTTTGTGACAGCTGTTCTGGGAAATCTGAGATGGAATTTGTACAAGAACCAAAAATGCCTTTTTTTTTTTTTCTTTTCTTTCTTTTTTTTGGTTGAAAACTCATATTGCACGCTTAACCACACAGTTATCAGATTTTAACTATATGTAACTTTTTAACAGCTCATTGGCTGATAAATGAAAAGGAATTCAAAGCTGAGCAGAATACAGAAAAGCAGAAAAACTTAGTTTCTGGTCTCTTAAGTCAGAGATATTGTCAGATTTTATGAAATACTCAAAAATGATGCTGTGAAAACCCTCATCTGCTGAGTCTCTCTCCTTTTATATTTGCAACAGACAGTTCAGACTTGGCAAGGATTTGTCCAAAACAAAATGCTAATTAAGATTTTTCACTCTGCTAACGAGATGAAGTTTAATAGGTTCTCCAGGCAAAAAGGATAGGTTTTGTCCTATTGCATTATATTTCTGAACTTGCAATTTATTCAGTAATTAACTTTTCTTGATGACAATGAAAATGCTAGCCTTGCATGCAAAATTCATTTTTGTCTTTGCTAAATGTACAGAACACGTGTGGGTGCATTGTACAAGAGATTGGCTGAGTGAAACTCCCAAAAACTTGAGGGAGCATGATATTTGAAGCTGTTCCATTATTAACTCTATCAAATTATATAGCTGATGTGCTCTGTGACAGAGCAGCTGATTAAACTGAGGAAAGGGAAGTTAGAGCAGAAATGCAGTCTGTGTCTTGTTGGTGTTCCCTAATTCTTTTCAGAGCTATAAACCTGGCATTTTTTCCTTATAATATCTCACAGAATTTGCAGTGCTTCTGCCATTTCCCTTTTTTATCCTGAGGAGCCATTTGTTCCAGCTCTGTTGTGTTTATTTTATTTTGGGCATAAAATGCTGAAGTTTCTACAGGGTTACTCATCAGGGGAAGCCACCCCCAGGTAACAAAAGGCTCTCCTTGAGTCCCCCCTTTCCTGTTCTAGCAGTTCTCTGTATTCAGTGCAATTCCTGTGCAGATATTCCCATTATATGTCAGCTCAATGCCTGCCAGAAGTACCTGATATAAACTGTCCCAAATAACAGGGCTTTTTTGAACATGGCACCCTAGAATCAGCATAAACTTCAATCCTCCTTTCCTCATGTAGGAGCCTGAAGTTAAAACCAGAATCACTAAGTGATTTGGAGCATGCATTTCAACATCCAGAAGTTCATTAAAGTTTCAGTGCTGATCTGTAAAAAATAGAGTTTATTAGCAATAAAAGCATTTGCAACATCAAGGCACAGCACAGGCACGAGCTTGGTTTTGCTGTGTAATATGTATGGGTGTGTAAAATGATGTAGAGGTGAATTATCTATCACACACCAATTTTAAAAGGTGTTTGAGCTTCTTATGCCTCAGGGAGGGGCTTAAACAAGGTTATTGTTCTTGGCTACTGATAACTGCAGTTGTTCCAAATTGGAATCCATGGCCCTGTGTGTGCAACTCTAAGAGCTTGAATCAGATCACTTTAATAGCAGCAGTGCCCCATTTCAGGAAATTCCCCATATGACATTAGATTCCATATTCCTGGCATATTTATACTAAAATAAAGCTAATTGAAAGAATATGTTGCCCAAACCATGTTCACATTTGAGGTCTGTTATTTCAGTTGTGAAGGGGTGTATATCCTGAGAGCATTTAAAATCATCCTGAGAATCTTTGTTTATTCTTTGTGGCTCAAGCTAATCCTTTATTTAAGAAACTGCAGGATAGCCCCAGCAAATATCCAGTGGACAGTCAGACTCACAATCTGCTTTTTAAGCCATTAGATCAGCTAATGCCAATATTTTATTGGCAAAAAATACTTAATAAAGGTTATTTTCCTACAGCTTTTCTTTCACATATGATTTTCAGAATTCACCTTAAAAATTCAGGCCAGGCACCACATATTTTAAATAAAATAACTGACTTGTTGATTATTTTTCTGTTGTAACTCCTCTGTAGGGAGCTGGCAGCCAACTTGGATTTTGATTGTGTGTTTATTATCAGGTCATATGAACAAAGTAAATATTTCAGTCTCTATATCTTCCAGCAATTAAAAAAAATTACCTCCACAAGACATGCTTGCATATGCTCACTATTAAAAGCTAAATTGTTTTTTTGAGGATACATATAGAAGAAGGTAGTTCCCCCCCCCCAAAATTGTGTGTGAGCATAGATTTTATGGGTAACCAACCACCCTGCCCTGCTTTGTAGCTGTAGCTGAAAGTGGTAAGCAGAATTTTTTCACTGAACTTAAATATTTTGTTAAAGGAATGTTGTAAATGGGTAATATGAGGGGGTCACCATGAGATGGTAGGTATTATTTTGTTAAAAATACTTTAAGATTTGAGGCAGTTCCATTCCTTGTGTTAACTTCAGTGCTCCAGGAATGTAACAGTCTGGAGATCTTTTACAGTAAAAAGCCTCAAAAAAATTTGGGTTTAGAGGCCAGAAAAGGCTGGTTCTTCACGTAGCATCTTTAAAATGAGATTCTCTAAGATCTCTGCTCAGGCTTGACAAATGTCCCATTGTCCCAGTGCTGTGCCAGTGCAAGTGCAGGGATTTATTTCTCTGCTCTGTGTGGGATGTACCCTGATTGCTGAGGGCTGCCTTTACCCCCTTACTGCAAACTTTGCCTGTTCTCATCTTGGAAGTTGGGCTGGAATTAAAAAAGTGATCTCTACCAAGCCTTAAAAGCAGGATGTGTGTTGTTAGGCAGAATATTTTAAAGCCATTTGAGTACTCTGAAAAATGGCTAAAATTGTGAGAGACTTTTCCACTACAATTTGTATTAAATATTTTAATTGATAATAAAAAAAAAAATTAGTTTGTTTTATACTCAACAGCAAATAACTTAACTGGGTTTTAATGCTACAAGAAACATTTGCAATGAAACTTAATTCCTATTTTTTTATTGTCTGATGGAACATTTTTTTGCAGTGATGCTGTCACTCAGATTTTCAAGTGAATCAGTTTCAGCTAGACCCTGAATTCCATGAACAATGGACACAAATAGGGAATACTACTTCCACTGAATTCATGGGGTCTGGGAAACTAATGGTTGTGTAGTCCTATTTGTTAATTTGTAAAATTTCCTAGACTATAACCCTTCATTTTTCAGTTTTTTGCCCTTTGTGTTGGGGCTCCAGCATAACCAACAACCCAGACCCCTTCACATCCCCTATAAATCAGGGTGTTTGCTGCTGACATCCTCTACCTGTCAGCTCAGGAAATATCAAACCACACCTGAACAAAGCACCCTGCAGTTCTTAATTACTGCATCTTTTTCAGCTGTCAGTGTCTTTTACAGTCACCACACACTTCCTCTCTTCTTGTGTTAGGGTGTAACAGAATCATGTCTGGGTTGGAAAGGACCTTAAAAATCATCTAGTTCCAACCCTCCTGCCATGTGTGGAGAGGTAACATTTAAAATGTTTCATTTTCTTTCTTTTGTGTGTTTGTTCTGTTTAGACTCCTGTTGAAACTTTTAGGCTGCTTTTCTAAGTTTCAGGTTTATATTCAGTCTGGAGTGACCTTGTTGTCTTCTCTCTCCATCTCCCCTACCCAGGCACAGCAAACCTCCCTTGTACTGGCATGGCAGCATCTCTAAATGCCTCTTTTATAAATATTTCATTCTCTTGAGCACTTCATGGTGAGGAAAATTGTCTTGCAAGCAGGCTTGCCCTCGTGGTGCTCAGTAAGGCACTGCATGTCTGTGTACTGCTTCTGAATACCTGTTCTGAAAGGCTCCAAATTGGACATGGAAAATCACTGGCTCATCTCCAGTTTAGAGCCCCAACTGCCAAGATATTTACCCCCTGTAAATTGTGCAGTGGAATCTTGAGGACTGGGGATGGAAATAGATGTAAAGACATTCCCTGATTCTGTAGCCTGTCCCTGCTCTAATTTGAACCCAGTTTCAAATGAGGATGACTTCAGGAATGTATAAAGGTTAAATAAGAACACCACCAAATTAAATGGGAAAAGGAAGGAATTTGATATTGCTTATTTTCTTGAAGGACTTGGGATTTTGTACAAGTTGCCAACAAAAGTGAATTTTCCACCGAAGAGATGTTTATTTTAATCCAGAAAAGTTTCTTTAGTTGAGATGTCCACTGTTGGGAACAAAACCACTCCAAAGTGATTATGCCACCTTATTGCTTAGATATCCTCATATATTTCTTGTTATTCTAGTTGAGTACTACATTCAGACAGAGGTTGCCAATAAAGTTTATTGTAGGAGCTAAGTGTCAATATCTGTAGTACCCCCCGCCTAGGGTGCTTGTAATTAAAATGCCACAGATAGTCTGGGAGAAGCATGAAAATTTGATGGCAAATTGATTTCAGGTTCATCTTGAAATTTGTCCTCAGCTGGACTCAATACTGCTGGCAGACATTGGATGGCTTTTGTCAAAAGGGTTTGCTGGGATGAGACAGAGATGCCTTGATCTGAATATTAAATACAGTGCTCTGCTTATGACAGTTTGCTTACTGCTGGCACGGTCCTTTTTATACACATTTTATTGTGTGGGGAATGTTTAGGGTGGCAGCACTCTATTTTACTTAGGAAAATACATTGCTCACAAATATTTTGGCATGCTAAAGAGCTGACTTACACTATTAGCTTCAAACCTAAACATATAGCCTCAGAACTTCTGAATTCTGCAGATATTCCTAAGATTGAGCTGAGCTACACAAAGAAAAAGGAGTTTGATGAGGTAATAGTCAAAATATGTGTCAGTGATGGTGTTGGAGGAGGGAAATCCCAAGTAAAGTAAATAAATCCTTATTTAAAAGAAAAAGCTCTTTTTATTTTCCTCAAATAGTTTCATTTATAAATAAAGTGCCTGGTGGAAATATGAAATACTTTTTCTGCTGTCAACTTACAGTATGTCCAGTATAGGCCTTTATTTTTACAGATCTGTTCTTAGCAGTAACTTTTGGCATGAAGGAGAAATGATTATTTTAAAGTAGCACCCTAATATATCTCTATGTCTACATGATGCAACCTTTGGCAAAATTTAAAAAAAAAAGTGATTTTGGGCTTAGCTGGAAGTCTTTTGGTTCTACTCCCATTGGAAATGAACTGCTGCCATTATGATAAAAATTAGACCTGGGGAGTGGAAATTTATTGTTTTGTTTCATTTTGATTTTTGGAATACCTGAACTGTTCACTCTGACCATTTGATACTCTATTCATCTTACCCTTCTCCTCCCTGCGCTATTTAAAGCTAAAATAATTCTCACCTTCTGCAGTGGAAGGAGACTCCTTTAGGTGCCTGAGATCCAAACTGAAGTATCTGATCTCATTTCAAATGGTCAATTTATTTCCTCCTTTCCTGACACAGGTGAAATTGTGTTTTTATTTCCAGCTATGATAGATTTGTTCACTTGGTAAATATTATATGGTACAGGAGTCTTTATTTTTTCATATAATCTTTGTTTACAAAGTCAATACAATCACTTGGAAAATATGTAGCAAACACTGCAGTATATTAGAATCTTGTGTATTGTGTTTGCTGTAGGTACAAATTCAATACAGCAACTCTCCAACAATTGACATGTCAAGTAATATATCAACTGTTGGTATATTACTTTTTGCTCATCCTATTACTACTTATCAAAAGCAGCTCACCACCCACACTCCCCTTCTCATTAAGGACTATTGCTCCAGGAGGATGAGCAGGATCCAGCCTGGCTGATGGCAAGGGCTGTTTCTCAGGAGCCTTGGCAGAGGTGTCATGTTGGGAACTGCTCTGGATCCCAATTTATTATCAGTGCAGAAATCACACAGAGGCAACGCTGAATTTTTAATGAAGAAAATTATTCTCTTAATTCACTTGGAGGAAAATTAATTTAAAGGAATGGTAAACAGTTCCCACTCAAAAATAGTTTCCCACATATAACAGCATAAATGTAAGTGAAAGGAGACTTTTTCATATTTTGAATTAACTTTGCTGTTACTTCTGCCACTGTAGTTTCCCTGCATGTGTGGTTTTTAGCCTTTTCCCTCAGGTGGGAGTTGTCTTGTGTGCTGTGCAAAATACAAGAAAAATTGATTAAAAATGTGAGTTATATCAGGTGACCTTCGTTCTGCTCCTGACCTCTTTGAGTGACTTTAGCCTGTCATTTTTAAGCTATCTGTGACTGGAAAACTTTTCTATTTTACAGACTGCTTTAGATTCATAGCTGAAAACTCTTGTATGTTACTATTAAATATGAAGTTTTACCAGATTATCTTCTTTGGCCATCTTTCCTACCTGCTTGTTCTAAATGTTTGTCCTCTGGGTTAATCATTTAGAGAGTTTCAGTAGTTTTCTTTCCAAGGCACAAAGTTTTGTCAGTCTATACACTGTGATGTAAACCAGTTGTTTTGGTTTTTTTTTCTAGACAGCTGACAGGACTGTTCTTGCTTTCTTGCATTCAAAGAATTAAAAAACATGAGTGCCAAGAGGTGACTCATGAATCCATGAGCTTGGATTCAAGCTGTATTTCATCTTGCCCAGTGTTACAGCACTTTGAGAATTCACTGTATTGTGAGAAATAAGGATGATATTCATACGGTATTTATTTATTAGAGGTAAGATAGTCTTATTTTTTTATGTCATTCTCCTCCTTTCTTCTCTAAAACTGATGTGGAAAGTGGGCTGGAACATCTGTTTGTGACCAGCCTGGATTAGTGCCCATAGAGGGATGGAAATGGACATTTTGAGGACTGAGTAAGTTTTCCTGCCATCACACACCATTGAGCAGTGTTTGGTTGATAACCCAGTTTCTGGAAGCAGGCTCCTATTATTGGTGACTTTATAGTTATATAAATTTTAAATTAATTTACTGGTTGATCCAGGTTGAAACACTTCCACTACCACCCAAGACCATGATTTTGCAGTATTTGTTTAGAAGTTTTTTAGGATAGCATTTTCCCCCATATCATCAGGAGTACTTGCATCAAAACTTTAGAAGGAAATATGGTGATTTACCAATATATCTGAGGATGCCTAGGTTTTTTTCAGGCTGTTACAGCTTTTCCATGGATTGTTCAATTGCCTCAGTTCTTCATTCTAGTCCCTCCCTCCTCTTCCAAATCCTATGAGAAAAATAGGAACAGAAATACCTAGAGGCAGGGTGAGATGGATGTTTAATAACTGACAGAATGAATAGAAGACTATTTACTGTTGTGTTGCTGTGATTAACTGGTGTCTGTGACATAAAGCACAGTAATAATTTGGGAAGTCCTCCCCTCTATGGCTCTATGTTGGATACTGAGCAATAGCAAGGATCAGAAATGCTTACAAAAGGTTTCTTTTTCAGACATGTGCTGTTATTCCCAATAAATCTTCACATTCATCCTTGTAATCACACTTGTGATATTTTCCTACAGAACAGCAATAATTAAGCTGCACTTTGAATACAATCTCATTATTCAGCATACAAAGTCATCACTATCTTTGAGCCCCTCCCTGCCTTCAAGAGCTATTACATGACCTCCAGATCTCTCTTAGACTCCATGTATTACCATTAGAAGACATCCACACTGGGAAATCACTCTGTTCCTGTTTTTGATTAATATTTTATCAGCCACAAGAGGAAATGGTATTCTTTAGCAACACTAATAAGTAATTGAGCAGATGAGATGTCCCTGCTACTTTGAAAAAGCTGTATGTGGAGGCTGTAGAAGATCAGCTTTAGATATGACATAAGA
Source organism: Fringilla coelebs (assembly GCF_963513975.1). Classification (NCBI taxonomy): domain Eukaryota; kingdom Metazoa; phylum Chordata; class Aves; order Passeriformes; family Fringillidae; genus Fringilla; species Fringilla coelebs. Next base: position 5,966,100 of record NC_140040.1, on the reverse strand, counting down.
TACTAAATGGGAAAAAAAAATAACCCAGAAGGTGCTGTCTGCAGTGAAGAGTCAGTAAAAATATCAGCAGAAAATGAATAGTTACAATGTCATTGTTAGCAATAGGTTGTCAGGGACATGGTAAAAGGGTCTCTTATTCAAATTGGTGTTCAGAGTGGATTTTCAGAGAGGTGATTGATCCATTGGCTTTAGATAAATTTTAAAGAGAGTCAATGCAAACCACATGCAATAGACAGAGGGAACTGATAGTTGTGAAATAGAGAAGTTGTTCAAAGACTTTTTCAGCTGCTGGTAGGAAACATTGAGCAATGCACTATCAACAAATGTTTAGGGCTGGATTTTAAATGTTTGTTAACTACTCTAGGGTTATGTGTATGAGCTGAAGGAAGCTGTTGGTGTGAGTTGTGTTTTCAGTGAACAACACACGTGACAGATCTCTTGGCACCCCTGTCTCTTTTGCTGGCTCCAATGGAAAAGTCTTCATTTAATGTTTTATTTCATTTTACTGTGTTTTCCTGGTTTCCTGGGTCAATTTTTCATGAATGGAAAAGCTAAATTTAGAAAGCCCTGTTGCATTATTGGCTCACAGAAATTCTATTGATTGATATACTTACAAAGAAACACCTGTGATGAATCATGTTATACAAAGATAAGTGAAGATACAAGAAAAAGATGTCTTAGGCATCTAAGATTCACTGTTTCTTCCCCTAGCAGGAATATTTTATGCTCTTATTGGAAAGGGTGTTGTAGCAAATCCTGGCAGTACAGTCATGGTGATGCTGTGCTGATTTCAGATTTCTGATCCAGTAATTATTTTCTTTTGAAACTCTGTAGGAAATATCCAGGTATGTGATGTTACTGTCTTTGTAAACTATTGCTGCAGTCCTTTGGATGTTTATAACCAGGTAATACTTTTCAAAGATAAATTATAAACTGGTGAGAATTTGTGTTGTCCCCAAAACAGTAGAGAGGAGTATGATAGTTCATAGTAAATCCATTAGTCCTTGTGGTTTCAGGAACTCTTCTGCCTCAACCATGCATGAGAAGTTACTTGTTTGGAGTCTTTAAAATCTGCAGCCCTTGACCGAGATTGCAAACAAGAAATATGAAGTAATGGATTAACTATCTCGTTGTAATAATTAAATAATGTACATAAAGTATGAAGAGTTATTAAAAAAACCCTAGGAATGACTGTTACTTTATTCCCCAAAGTGAGAGAGATGTGTGTGTGTTTGGGGACTACTCTGTATCTTAATGCTAGGATTAATGCTAAAATGGACGTTATGAATTAATCATGGGATTTAATTTACCAGAATTATTTTTTTGGCATTGAGCCCCTGTAATTAGCATTTTAAACACGAGTGTTTTTGGTGATCTTTATGACAGTCAAAGCAAAACCTTCTGCCATTAATTTCTTTGGAATTGTTTAATAGGCAAGAACTAATTTTGCAACTAGATTTGAAAATGAAATGGGTTTGTTTAATGTGATGGGTGATAATGGCCTCCTTGAGTGTAAGTTGGTCTCATTTCTGTAAACTCATTTGATTTAGCATTCACTGAAAGCTTTGGAGAACTTGGTCAGAAGGAGCAAAGGGTTTTTAATTTTCTTCCACGGGTTCTGTGTTCTGGTGGGATATTTTGTGCACACATTGTCATGTTGTGTTAATCACCATGTGACTCGAGTGTCAGGTGTGCTTCAGCCTCTCTCCTGAAGGCAGGTTCAGAGAGGGATGGGGATACCAACAAACACAGTATTTTGTTGACTTTGATAAGCCAAATCGCTCTTCTTATTGTCCTTAATCTAAATTAAAAATTAGTTGAATATATATGTAATTTCCCCCCCTAAATAATTAGCCAAAGATAGAAATAATTAATTTGTCCCATATCCATCACTATTTCCACTTGAGGTGCACTCAGCAGGCTATTTAGTTATTTATTTAATTGGCCAGCTGTGTGCTGGTTGGCTAGGAGCTGCTATTCCAGTGGCCACTAACAGCAAGTAGATAATATATTTTCCCCTCCTCTAATAGTTAATAGAAAATGAGAGGCTGACAGGGTTATCCAAGTGAGAAATCCTGGTTTTCCATTCATTTCCCCTGGGTAAATCATACTTTGTATTATACAGGTGCACCTGAGTGCCCAGCAGTTGCAGGTCAGAGTCTTCACTTTGCCACTCTTGATCTGTCTGAAAGGAAAAACCAATTCTCTGGCACTCTTGGCACGGTGGAAAGCATCATCCACTGCTGGGTGGGGATGTCAGCCCAGTCTCAAGAACAGGAGTTTGTGATTCTAACCAGGATATAATGACTCATTCATTTTTCCCCACTGAGACCCTGAGCTGTGTGTCCCTTACAGGCTTGGGGGTCTGTGCCTGGATGTGAGTGAGAGCAGGGATTGGGAGGGGCTGGAGCAGGGCTGTGAAAACCCTGAATGAGCAGACAGAAGCCTCCAGTGCCCAGCCAGGCTCGCAGACTGCTTTGCCCTGCTGCTGCTGCTCTGCACTGAGCAAAGCTGTGTTCATTTTCAGCTCTTTGGAGGGTACCAGCAGTGCAAAATGAGATGCTCTTTCTCTCTCTTCCGAACTTCCCTCCCCCTTAAGCTAATTTTCCTTTTATTGTAGTAATTAGAAAAGGGCTTTGATCACAAATTTAGTCTTGCTCAGAGTTCAAAACAAAGTTGTGCTTGGATCTTGGGGATTTGTGTGCATCCCTCAGATATAAATGGTAAACAATGCTCCTTTACCCCCTCTCTCACAGGCATGTGAGAGCTCTGACTTGCAAGCCCTTACCCTGAGACTGCAGTAATTTCATTAGCCAAAAGTGTAATTACATTATGAGAAGAAACAGCAGCCTCAGATTTCATGACCTCCTCTGTTTTCTCCCCAGTGTGCCATAATCTAGATAAGGCTAAAGTTAGATTTGGGTTTATTTATATATTTGAAAATAATGTGATATTTCACAGCCATGAATTAGATATGGTGAAGAAAATTAATCAAGATAACTCATGAGTTTGATGTTTGTGCTGCTTTCAAATAGCATCCTTCTTTTTTTTTTTTTTTTTCCCCACTTTACTGCACCTTACCTATTTTGTCTGTGACAGTTCCTGGAAGGAGAATTAACAAGAACAATAGATGGGAGAAGAATTATGCTTCTCATTGTTATGAGAAAGAATTGATTAGTTGTAGTTAATTGGTGTGGTTTTGGAGTTGTAACTACACTACCCTGTGGTGCTACACACCAGACTATCCAATGACTGTCAGGGCTCCATGGGATATTGATGGAGTGACTTGCAGACACTTCCTCCTTTCCTTTAACAGCTTTTAAATCTTCTATTCCTGTGGAATGTTACAATCAAGTATGTAACCATTTGCTTTTTTACCAAACCTGTTGTAAATAGCATCAAATGAGCGATATTTAAAGCATAATTTTCCTAGCTTCTATTGGAAGTGTAAAATCTTAGCATTTACATTAACATCCAAGGGGCATCCTAGAGGTGTTTGGTGTTTGAGTTAGTTTGGATAACAATCTGGCAGAATCACTGTTTTCTACACAGAAGAATTTTTCATACCAAATTTGGCTTAGATTTTGAAAAGAGCAGGTTATCTATAATTGATATGAGAGTCTGTGGGAATTGTGCTTAATTGTGGAACGTTCAGTAACTGCTCTTGAAAGCTGCAAAGTGCATTTTGGGTTGCTGTGAGCCAAATTTTAATGACTCTCCTGCCCCAGTGCTGCTGTCTAAAATTGAGAGTCTATCTGAGATTCAGCAATTTATTTTGTCAATGTGTTTTCCAGTGTATGTGTGTGTATATATAAACATATATGTATATCACTACAAGAAGCTCTCAGACTGCTTAGTTTATGTAGGTAAATGCAAGATCTAAAATATTCCAGTTTATATTCATCCTAATGATCTTGTGGAAAAAAAAATCTTATTCTAGAGAATTAGAAATCAGAGACAAGATAGAGGCAGGGCTTCCAGTCCCTGTAAATTATTAATGAAAAGTACTGTGTAAATACTAAAGCAGAAAAAGTTTTAATGTCTTTGTCCCTGTGCTGCAGCTGAATCACCTGGCAGAGTTGAGCTTGGCTGGGGCAGTGCTTGGACTGGGCATCTCCCATGAAGACCTGAAATCCATTGCTCGTTGCTAAAGTCATTTTATTCAGACACAGTTCTCAGTGCTGAATGAGGTCTGAGGGTTTATAATCAGCATTTTGGCTTCCTGCATTGGTTATTACTTGTCTGTTTTTGGGAGCAGTTACCTGCTCCACATTCTAGCCAAGATGGTATTTTGGTTTATCGAATGTACCCAGCCATTTTTTTCCCCCTGAATTTTTGGCAGGAGCAGATACTCTTGATCTGAAAAGCCAGAGTTCATTATGTTATTGAAACCCTTTAAACATCTCTTTATTTCTGCTCTTTATAGACTACTGCATTTGAGATAACAACTGGCTTGAACCAGTGAGTTCTGGGCTGCAGTCTGGCAGGGAGCAGCACTATATTCAGGAGGTGCTTTATGCTCGTTTGAAGAAGGATGTGACCATTCTTAATAGACTTTCATTTTTAATGGATTGAAAAATACAGATATTTCGTGTCTATTTACATTTAAAATCTGCATTAATAAGGCAGAAGTTCATATACACCTGCCTAGAGCTCCCAGGATTCACAAACCTGTTAAAATTATTTTTCTTTCATCTCCAAAGCAGTGCATTGACATGCAAGTGTGAACTGAAGGGTGTGCACCAATGCTGTGACTGCACCATTGTAATGAAGATGAAATGACTGTAATGATGACCTTTCTGTGCCTTTGTCTATACCATGCCCTTCTCTTTAACTGAACACCTTTCAAATGAACATGTTCTGAACTCTTGAACTGTTCATTCTGTTCACTGAGCTTATTGCTCAATCTGCAGTTTATCATTATGTGTCTCCAAAGACTTTGTGTTTCCTTATATTTGACATCTAGATGGAATTTTTCATAACCCTTTACTAGTCATAAATTGGATTGTTAGAGGATTAAGTTAATCTTGTTTCTTTATAGTAGCCTCAGATTTTTAAAGCCCTAATTTAGAGAGGTTTCTTTATTTGTTACTCTTCAATCTGCAAGGATGGAAAAAGCCTTAATGCCATAAGATTCTGTATTGCTGGAATTATTTATTTCTGCTCATTTTGAAGTGAATTGTACCTAAGAGGTACACTTGAAAAGTTGTTTTGTCATGTTTTTCCCTTATTACTATTTCTTCCTTTCTATCTAAATAGCAACCTCTGAAAATGACCCAAAGCAGTGCATCATCAGATAAGCAGTGTGGCAGTGAATGGAATGCAGAAGAATGTGTATTTTTCTTGTTCCATGGGGAAGGGAAATAGGAAAAAATGACTTACCACTTGCAGAAAATTGTTGTGGTGTGTTAGTCATATCTTACCTTTTGGTTTCTTTATTAGAAGGTACTCCTAACAATTTATGTACTTTTTATTAACCAATTAACAGCTCACATTAAAAATGAAATTAGGGCAACAAAAGCCTACATATTTTTAACAGTGCTTTGGATCTTTCTGTTGTCTAGTGGTAATATTGCAGGTAATATTCTTTTATTTAATTACTTCAAAGAAATTTTTTGCAGGAAAACAAAATATTCTTTGATATAAACGGTGTGATAAGTTCAAGCAATCAAAAATAATTTTTGATATCCTGAGAATTATCTAGCTGCTCTGTATTGAGATAGTGGTGCCCAAATCTTCAAAACAGAAAGATGGTGCCTACCACAAATTGAATTGTTAAAACCAGTTCATAATGTGCAGAAAGCTGAATACTTGAGGCATAAGTTAAGACTTAAATATTGCTTAAATACAAAGGACTGCATTTAAGCAGCACACATTTATTTCTTTTACAAATAAACCTTTTTAGCCTTTTCTCTCCAAAAGGCTCAGAAATGTCAGACTGGTCATCGAAAATGAAAAATCTTGAGTTGTTCCTTGACCTCTTTTATGATCCCTCCATCCCTAAACTCCATCAATGACTTGAACTCTGACACTGGGAATGGCAAGATGTAATTCTTCATCTCAATGTCATAAGCCCCCACGTTCTACTCTGGGCATTTCAGGTTTTTATTTGTTCATTCAAATGTAGTTCACGTCAGCTAGTATCATACATCAAGATTTAGGCTTTTAGAAGCTCTTAGGTTTATCTAATCCTATCTCTAGTTTTCTCTTTGGGAAAAAATTTGATGCTATTTAGCCATTATTCTGCTTATTTTCTGCTGGTTTACTCTTTTCATTTTATTGATTGATTGCTTCAGTGCTGCCCAAGCCACCCCCAAACCTTTAAAATATATTTTTTAAAGCTGCAGATAATCAAGATTATTACAGTTATAATTTTCCTAACCTATTTATTCAGCTGTACCTTTGCATAGTTATTAAAAACCATGGCAAGAATGGGATTTCATTAGGAAATCAGCTGTGAAAGGAGGACTGAGGGACAGAACAGCTGAGTCTGACCTGGTGAGGATGAGAGAGTGTCCTATGTTTGTCATTTCAGCCTTTGTTCTAGGCCAGGAGAGGATGGGCGTGAGCAGAGGCTCTGGCACTTGGTCTCCTGCCTGCTTGATGCTCAGTTAAGGTAGAGAAAGATATTGCCTGCTGATATGTTAGATACTTCATTTTTAAATGATCATAAATTTCTGCTGGCGCTTAATAAGAATAGGTTTACAGTGCAGAGGAAAAGGGAATGTACTGAGCCAGGAGGCTGCCTAGGGAAAGGGAGAAGCTGTTTGCAAGGAAAGTCTGAAAACAAGTAGCATTGCTTATCTTGGAAGCAGCTGATAGTTGGGGGCATCAGACTGATCTTCAAAACAGTGTTGGAAAGACTGTAATTGGAAATGTTTTGTCTACATTTCTGTCCCTAAAAGAAGTTGGGAAATGTAGATTTACAACTGTTAAAAGGGGGGAAAAAAATCAACCTCAAAAAGATCTCTCTGCTTGTGGAACTCCTGGCCATCTAGAAGGCCAAGCATCTAGTAATCTCATAAACTAAATTTGATAGTAAATATTGTTAGTAAAACCACACCAAATAGTGCAAAATATTTATTAAAAATACTTTTGAAAAATAGTCCTTTAGCTGACTACTGCTTCCAGAACTAGTCATTTTCAGAGAAAATACTGTTTATTTTAATAGTAGAGCACTGACTAGTTAAATCTTTACAAGTCCTGTCTGTCTCTGGTTTTGCCTGTTTACACCAGAGGCAGATAATATGTTTATTTTGGAAATATAAACTTGTTAATTGTCTTACTGCACTTTTCCATCAACCCAGCTGTTGATAGCATTTTATGACTGTATTTCTCAAAATTTTGGTGTAGAAGACACTTGTGTTTCAGTTCTAAATACTGCAGAGACTTCTCATATTACTAATATGAAACTAAGTGGCATTCACTGTTTCCAAAGCAGTTTTACCGCTGTGACATTAATTTACAGTACTGAGCGCTGTGGAAACTTTCATCAAACCTAAGAAGTTAGTTTTGATTTGTTACAGCACACAGTGGGTGTTCATAGCATATGTTTTTATTTAATCCTTCAAAGGGTTTTCAGGAAATAGCAGCTAGCATGTGATGAAATAATATCAAGAGACATTACCAACATTTTAACATTATACGGATCATTATGCTTCGTACATTTCGGAATTATGTTCCATTATATTTGTGGTTTCACTTTGTTCTTCCAAGCCACATTCTGCTTGGTCTTATGAAACAACACATGGCTGGGATGAATCACAGTGGAGCTAATAAGAGTCCTGTCTTAACTTGTAAATGATGAAGTAATTCCTTCGACAGAGATGCTGGGTTTGGAGCAAGGGCAGAGCGAGGGGAAGTTGGAAAGAACTGGAAGGAAATGTCTCTCCTTTGGCCAGGAGTGCATCAGTTCTGCCTTGTAGCAAAGAGCTGCACAGAGCTGCTCCTTGGTACTTTGTGGTTCCATCTGTGACTGCTGGTTGAAGTGTGATATGCCTTGCTATGTCTTGCAAGACAGGAAGGAAATTCAGCACCTGAGGAGCGGTAATTACTGATGTGGCAATTACATGGAACTTCTCTTCAGGGTCAGCATTAGAATAAGGACAAGGCTATGAGCAAACAGTATAAATGTGACTTTTTTCATGTCTTCTACTGCAACACCCTTTGGTGGTGCCACCCCATAGCCCCCCATGTGCCCACTATGGGAACTGTGGTGATGACTAATTCCATATATTTTTTAGAAATTTCACTGAGGCGCCTTAAAAGCTTTATGTTCCTCTGTGTTTCTTTAATCTTCCCAAGACAATTCAGAACATCTAAGACTCACCTGCCTTAGTTCAGAATGTGAGGCAACATAGGCTGAATATGGCCCAATTCCTGGGCTGTGCAGTACCACAGCCTTGCCTTGGGGATGTGATTTCTTGGGCTCCTTCCCTGACCACTTGGCACTGCTTCACTTTCTTCATTGCTAAGGACAGCTGGTGACATGCTTGGTTTCAATGGGGGGAAAAAAAAAAGAAAAGGTCATTACATACATGGAGTTCTTTCCTCCAAAACAACAATCTGATGCAGCTTCTGTGGTTTTGTTTTGTTTTTTGATCAAATATCTCATATGTTCCTGACATGACTTGGCTATGTTAGTAGGTTCATCTACATGTCCAGTAGAAATATTCACAGGCTTTATCAACAGCTCAGTGAACAAAGGCAATGTATGGACAATTAGTAACCCAGCAAATGCCCCTCTGGGTGACTGCACTGAGTGTCTGGAGCTGTTACAGGTGGAGGAAGCTCCTAGAGCTCAGGTGGTATTAGGCTGGAAATGACTTCAAGGTAATCTGTAAAATAAATTGTATTTTAGTGTTTAATGCCTTACATACACTGAAAGTGTGCTTTGGATCATATAATCTCTATTACTTTCACCCAGTGTATGACAGTGATTTGCTAACAAGATGGGTAAAAGCATGGGCTGCTTCTTTTCAAGATTTTGTTTTGATTTCAGAAAGAGAAGTAATTTTTTTTTAAATGGTGAACTGGCAGCTGGGGTATTTGAAGCTTTCTTGTACTTAAAAAACAAAACAGGAAAAGAGACTCAGAGGTAGAGATGGGGGGAAAATGCAGTGTGGATAGGAGTAGCTGTCTGAAATTCTATGATCTGAGTTAAGCGGCAGGTCAGATTAGATGTTCACAAATAGCCTCTTTGGGCCCCAACAACTATAAATTTTTGAAGCACAGTGCAGGCTCCCCAGCACTGCAATTTCATTCTGACCTGAAGGGGTGAAAGGGTAAAGCCTCAGTGCCCATTCCCTGCCTCCCCAGCAGCCTGAGCCTGCCTGGTTTCTGGGCTGTGCAAAGCTGCCTGCTGGGGCTGAGCTGACTCCACAGCTCCTGGCACAGCAGCAGAATTCCATCTGCTGGGCAGCCACCCCGTGAATTCCAGCCCATAATGAGCAGGGAAAGGCTCAGTCCCAGCCCTGGCTCCATGAGCTGTTTCCTTGCTGATGGTGAATAATATATTTAAGCACACTTTCAGCATTTCCCTTCTTGCAAGGTTTCCAGCTACTGAAAAACTCCTACAGGAGAATTCTTCTCACCTCTGTCATTTCTTTGTTTTTCTGGCCATGCCAAAAATCAGACATCAACTTAGTCCTGTGCCATTTCTGGTTTCAAGAGAAAGATCCTCAGTTTCACTGCTGCATTTCCTGCCAGTCATTCAGTCACACTTTCTGGGCTGCTGGTATTTAGCCTGTGCTTAAACAGTTTGGGCAGAAGGACTTGTCCAGAAGGAAGGGTTTTGCTCTTTTAAGCATCTCACTCCTGTATGTGAAATTGTATATAGCAGCAAGATCCTATCTTGGCAGTGTAAAATATTAACTGGCTGGAAGCTGTAGGAATGATGTCGTTAATGCCATCCAGAGATGCTGCTCCAAGAGAGAAATCACTCACTTGAGTGGTAACAGTTTTGTGCCACTTTGTGACATAGAAGTTGAAAAAAATAAGCAGAGGTTGGGACTCAGGGCCCCATTAACCGTTTCTGATGTGCTTAAGCAGAGCTGGGGCTGCTGTCTTGACCTTAGTACTGAGAAGAGCAAATAAAAGTGAAGATTAAAGACATTGTTCAGGAGAAAGAAGGGCTTTGACTGGTTGGTTCTAGGTCTGTAGTTCTTTCTCCAAGTTTAAAACAAAAGCTGTTTGGTTTGTCTTTCATGGGACAGGTGAGGTTAGGGTTTCTCTGATGATCTGGCAGCTCGGTCTATTACATATTTTTTTCAACCAAATTATTTTGTGTAATAACTGTAATGTTAATGGAACTATCTGTTATGGTTGAGTTAAGATTTGTCAGTTTGAAAATAAACGTCTTGGCTGCTTTTCGACATTTGCCTCTCAGCATCAGTCCGTTAACCTGTCACACACTGTAATTTCATTAAAGCCATCATTTAATTGTAAGTTAATGCACAGCTATCTTTTATAGAAGGGCTTTACATACTGCCTGAATAATTTCAATACAAATTTTCAACTGATGTGATTGAAATGATATGAAACACTAAATGCCCTCCAAACCCCTGTTTGTGAATTCAGTGCTGAGAAATAAGATACAACAGCCACATTACTGTGCCTCTGTAACAAGGAGACACTTTTTCAAATTATAATAAAGGACAGAATAATGATCTAGGTGTCTCTGTATGTATCTTTGTGTCTTGTATACCTGCAGCACTGAGATGTGCTTTGGAGGAGTTTCCATTATTAAAAGGACAATGCACACAGTGTAAGCTCTATAGAACTGAAGAAAGAATTAAAATCTACATGCTAATAGCTTTAGTGCCAGTCACAAGTAGACTTGTACTTCACATATGAGACACATAAAGCTCATTTCAAAATAAATTCTGGGTAGCATTCAACCTGATTGAATCTTTGTAAGCTGTGTTTCTTGTATTTGTTCAACTTGCACTGAAAAGCTTTTAAACAGAATATCACTTTTTTATATTATTCATGATAATGTAATTCCTGCCTTTAATCTCTTCAGAATTTCATGTTAAGTCATGATATGCAGTTCAGGGAAATATGGATCATCCATTAATCATTGTATCTGCACTTTTGTATGCCTACTTTTGTCGAGCTCTTAAATCAGTCCCTTGGCACAGCAGAGATCTGGGGATAGTCCAAGATGTTTGACTGAAGAGGCCTTGCTATTAAACCTGTTTCTTGCTACAGAATGCATGGATTTGTGTAATGTGTGGCATGCTGAAAAGAAAGGGATAGGAATCTTGGTATAATCATTAAATATGATCCTCTTAGTGTTTCCACTGGAATCATAGGCATGGACAAGGATATTAAACGATGACGTGTGTTTAGTAGAATAATTAGCTAAAAACACCTGGGCTAATAGAAAAAAAAAAGAGACAAAATGATGTAGTCAAGTATTCCCTTGTAATTAAAAATTTTCTACCAGTCTGCATACACCAAGGGACTGAATTAAGATATCATTAAAAAATCTGAATCTGGTATTTTCTAAAATTTAAGTGTTTTGTTTTATTCTTTTATTATTTTAATATTCAGTGGATGTAGGAAGATGGAGGGAAGTATTGAAAGCCTTAGAGTTATCAGCTGTGGTTGGATTCTTTTCTTTGAAGTACTGATACTGTCCTTTGAACTAAACTAATTACTTCTAACTATAGCAATGGGTTGCTCCTTCTTTCTGAGCAAGCCAAATATGTCATTAGTGGCATATTTCAATTGATCTTTTCAATATTTGTGAAATGTATGAAAAGAATTGTGTATTCTTGTCAGTTTTTTAAATCTGATTTCTTTTTCCTGGACTCAGTCTGACCCTTTCTTATTTTGTCCTGTCTTCTCTCGGCTCCTTTCTGTTCCCATCCTCAGTTTACCTCTTTCAACTTCAATCTTCTACACATTTTGTTTCACTCTTCTTTCCCATAGAACTTTTCTTCTGATTTTCTTTTACTCTGCCTTTTTGTTTGTTTTTTTTTTTTTTTCTTTTGGCTTGGCCACGGCTGTGATTTCCTGAATTTAATATTAGAGTAGTGGGAGTGAGCTCCTGCCTTTCCCACCCTGTCCACTCAGTCACTTCAGCAAACTGCATCTTAAAATATCCATGTGGTCTGTGCCTGCAATGCTGGGCTGGAACTGGTGACTTATGAGGTCCTTCTCTGCCTTGGGCATTTGGAGATTTCCCAGAAAACGCTTGAAAGAATTTTTTGAAACTTCTGAATGTAATGTATTTTTCCCTGGTTGGCTTTTTGGAAATTCTGAAAGCACGTTTGCTGAACTTTCCCACGTAAGCTGTGCCCCACATGGACATCTGTAACAGGAAACCTCAGTGAGAACAATTAGAGCTTGCTGAAGTTCTGAGCAACTGTACTGTGGCCTGAAATGGGAAGTGCCAGACGCCCTGAACTACAGACCGTGTCACCATCACTGCCATAAGTAACAAATTTTGATTTAAGGGATGGATAAAAATTATCCTGTTGAGTCTTTGGTCCTGGAAATCTGTTTATGACTGTTCTGGGTGACTGACTGTGAAAACACTTGTGTGTGTGCCATGTTATTTTTCTGAGAGAATGGTTGGAGCTCAAAATGTATTTTTTAAAGAAGAGAAATAATCAGTTTTCATTTCTGTGTTCAGGCTTGTAACTGAAACAGTATGTGGAGTTTTAGCAGTCAGGTTTCTGACTGAATCAAGTGCCTAAAGTTTGGGCTCAGTGTATGCTGTTGGGAACAAGAAATTATTTGAAATATAAGCATCTGTTATAGTCATGATCTTTATGCACTGAAACAGACCTAATGGCTGAATTGCTGTGTGCTCTCTGATATTAAAAGAAAAATGTGCTTTTAACCAGGGTTTTAGTGAAAGCAGATGAGGCTGTGGAGGCACAATGGGAATGATTATGAAAGACACAGGGACCCCTATTTATTGTGGTAACAAAGCTGCATGTAAATTTTGCTTTTCATTAAGGCAGAATTAGTTTAACCTCAGTTGTACAAAGGTTACTGTTTTCTACTATTTAGACAAACAACTTCCTACTGTAAATTGTGTTGTGATTTATATGAATTTACCCACTCACAGAGGTTTCTGTGCAGCAAATACATCTTCCACTCAATCATAATGAGAACTTTCAAAGTAGTTGTGAATGCATTTCTATAATTATACTTAGGTTTTGATGAAGTCTATTATTGCAGGAGTTCACTTCAAATATTCAGTTATTCAAACAAGGAAAATGACTTCTCTGCTTGAAGACAGGGATCTTCTGACTTTTGTCTAATGATAGGACAAGAAGAAATGGATGAAAAATTTCATTTCTACACTGAAACCAACTTTTTATTTTGAGGGTGGTAAAGCATTGCAGCAGTTTGTCTGGGCAGGTTGTGGATTCTCTGTCCTTGGAGTCACTCAGAACCAAACTGGACATGGTCCCCAGAAACCTGCTCCAGTGCTCCTGCTCTGAGCTCTGTGGACTGAATGATCTCCAGAGGTGTCTTCCAGCCTCAGCTGTTCTGTGACTCTGACATTCAGAAAGTTGTCTATTTATCTACCTAAATCACTGAAAAATGTCACATCCAGTGTCGTGTTGCTGTCTATTGTGGCACCAATAATAGGTTCACTTCAACTGCTTCTTTAATCATTCTCATAAGGATGCTGTACCTACATTAAATCAATGAGCTTGAAGAATATTCTTCTTTCCCAGTTAGCCTCTCCCCACAGTATTGCTTGTTTGCAGACAGTTCAGTACAGTCATCATCAAGCTTGCCCAAGCTATACAATCTTCCTAAAAGAATTTACATTTTTGTTGGGAGCAGCTGTCAGCGAATCTGCAGTGGGCCACATCTTCTGGGACAGCAGGATAAATGCCTCTAAGAATCATAATTGCACTAAAGAGAGGGGCAGATTTCAGCCAGCAAAGATGTTTTCCTGATTAAATATGTATTGTGTTAATCTGAGCCTTAGAACATTTCTCTTGTTTCAATTTAGTCACAATGAGTTGTGGTATCTGCTGTGAAAACTGTTGCTATTGGATTTAAAATACCCATCTATTTTAGATATCTGGGGTTAGCTAAAGGCTAAATTCACAGATATTCTCTGTGACCTTGGTCAAGTCAGTTTTCCCATGATAAAATTATGGTGGGATTTACTTAGGTTCTCTGAGTGTTGTTAAGAACAAGAAGTGTTGTTAAGTTCAAAGCTGCTTAATGAACCTCAGGTCCTACATTTGTCTTTGGTGTTCTGGAAGGTTCATAAATAGGCCAACAAGTCCCTGCTTGTATCCAGGTGAATTTAGGATGTGGAAAAATGGATAATTGTGATCTATTTCTTCCCTTGGATGCTTCTTTTTGTTTGAGATCTTATGGAACTTTCTGAGTTGGTTCTTTTTGAAAGGTTGAACTGAAATTATGTGAGGAGTGGCCATCCAACTAAACCTCCATGCTCATGCTTTTCACAATTAAATAAGAGTGCTTATCTTTGTTATATTTCTTAAATCTGGAAAATTTGGTTTGTTTGATCTTCCTGTTTCTTTAGTATTTTACAAGAACATGTTGATTTGTCCTTTATTTTCTTGGCACATTCACTATGGGATGCTGAATTTTAGAAAGTGAATTTCGATGGCATCACCAAATGTTGTTGTGCTGCTGCATGTGATTTCTTGGACTGGCATGGAGCCAGTTGTTTTGCTAAGTTGCAGATATTATTTTCAAAACAGCAAGATTTCTTTGTGGCGTTTCAGAGTAATGGTGTAACTTAACACGTTTGTGTTTATAATTTGACAAGCTTGGAAGCATTAAACATTAGAGTTATTAAATAAGAGAGGAGACATTTGGAGATGTTTTCATAATGTTTTCTGACAGCATTATAATGAAGCCAAATCTAGAAGTATCTTAGTATCATAGATTTTTATTGCAATGAAGAGTCAAGAGAGAGAAATATGACATTGTTGTTATTGACTACAATGCATAATAAAGAAATAAATTATGCTAAATTTTTCTGCTTTCTAAATCAAACATATGTTATCAGGAGATGTTACTGAAACATGGGAAAAGGTGGTGATGGAAATAATGCCAATAATCCTATTTTTCATTCCATTATATGAGATAGCATTTAATTTTATTTAACTTTTCACGTTATTTACAGCAGGATATTTGTTACCTTGAGACAGTTTCTTTATACAGAGAACTGTGATGGCAAGAAAAAACCCAAACAAAAAAATGTTGGGTAGCACAACTCCATGAGGCAGAGGTCCAGCCAAACCCTGGCTATTAATCATCACCGTCCATTATTTACAGAGGATTCATTCATTGTTCCATAAAGGTATCTAGAGGGTCAATTAGAGACAACATGCAGGATTTTTCAAAGACACAAGAGGGTCAATTAGGCCCTTCTTGTAATTTTCTGCTTTAACAGCAAATGCCAGCCTATCCTGCAACAGATACAGTGGAGGTTAGAATTAAATAGTGAGGATGGGGTTTTTTTAAAGCTGTTACTTTGCAGCTGGTTTGAATTGGAGTCTTGTCAGTCCTTGATCAAAACAAAAGAAAAAAATGATCACTGACTTGATGAGAAGCACAGATTTGGTTTTGAGTCAGAGTACTGGAAGTGCCCAGGAAATATCTGAGATAAAACAGTCTGTACTTATCACAGAAGTGAATAATTTCTCTGGAAGTACAACCAGATACAAACAATATTGCTAAATACTCCTGTTTAAAGTTTAAAAGCATTTGAGGCAGAATGCTGTTTGTAATCATTTTGGTGTCAACTGCTCACTTAAAGCTCCAAATCAATAATAGATATGAGATCTTAATATAAACAACTGCAGTGGCATTCGGTCAGGGACAGGAAGTTCTTCTAGAATAGAAAGGAATTAAAACAAATATGTATATCTATATATATGCACACATCCTTATGTTTAAATTCACAGATATAGATATATTCACACACACCCCAAAACTCTTCCAAACTTACAAGACATTTTGATGAAATCTCCTCCCTTAGCTGAGGACAGAACAGGTCTCCAGCAGATGTAAGGTTCCTATGAACATGTGTACCATATGTACAGTAACTGTATTGAAGCTATTTTTCTTTCAGTTTCTCTTTCCATGAGAAATGGTTGTTAGTTGGCATTCTTTTCTATATAGGTCTGAAAATCCTGGGCTATTTTTTTTCCTCTAAACTTTCATTTAATTACATTGCCACTGTTTTTTAATGCTGCTTAAATTCTGTTTTAACAGAAAGTGGCCCCTATAACTATGGTGTGTTAGTCTTGTAAAGATTTTTATCTTTACAAATGGAGTTTTTGGAATGCCTGAGTATTTGATGGGCTCCTGTGAGAGTAAATCTCTGAGTGTGCTGCATCAGTTTGATCCTCATCGTCCTCTGAAACCCCCTATTCTCTGTAGGGTTTCAGCAGAGAGTTCTAACTAATGACTCAGGGCCAAATTCTGCCCTTCCATGCAGGCATGTAATTCTCACTGATTCCAGAGGGACTTGTGTGAGCATATCAGAGAACACAATTTCGTTCTTAGTCTGTGAAATTATAGCACAAGTGGACAAAAGAATCTCATGCACATTCATCTTAGTGACCCCAAGCACGCAGGATCGTGATACCAATCCACCTCCTTTCCTCTTTGCTGAGTTTGTGCTGGCTCTTGTAGATCACCCTAATTCTTCAGCTGTCACTTGGGTCTGCATTCTTTGTATCGTTCTGTCTTCAGAAGTTTGTTGTTATGGCGCTTCAGTGAAATTAGTGACATGGAAATGAATGTTTCTTTAAGTAGCATTAGTAACAGACACTTGTAAAAGCTGTTTTTTCCTTTCCCTGGGAAATGATGGTACATGAGCAGTCTTGTTCATATTCCATAGGGAATTAGTTTGCAAGAGAGAAGACAAAGATAGATGTGTGAGTGCATGTCTGGGAAGTGGTTTAATACATCCAGACACACAGAGAGGAGAGGTGGGCTGGCATCACACTTTTGCTCTGTGACAAATGGGAGGAGGTCTCTTGCCCTCATGTGAACAGAACAGGTCTCTCCTCTTGGCATCAGTCTGCCTCTCATTCTGCTCTCAGATTTTACAGATTTTACTTTCAGCATTGTCCCTTTCAGATTCTTTATGGAGGAAATCAGTTAACTAATTGTTAACATTTTTTTCCTGCTTTTAAATTTTTAAAACCTTTTATTTATTATGTCCTTCCACATTGAAGGTTGTGATTATTTTACTGTTCTGTTTTCTATTCTGTGGATGTGAAAATATGGGAGGTAACTCAGTGAGCTTTGATGGGGTTTTACACATCCTGATTACTGAAATACAGTTCCAGATCTTAGATGGGCACCAAATTTGCCAGTCATCCACTGTTTGTACTCAGGACCTGCATGTAAGAAAAATCTTCCACTTTTTGCATTTTCCTTGTGGGAATTTGTGTCATGCCCAAAAACTCTGGACTGGAGGTATTGTGTTTCTAGAACTGACTGCTTATTAGGCCTTTGCATATTTGGTTTTGATTTGGGATGTATTGGCTGCTTCCCCCTCTGTCTCAGTCCTTGGCAGATAGATCTGTCTTCTAGAGCAGGGTTATGGAAGACTTAACGTTCCCAAAACATGGGCTTAGGGACTTTCTTTGCTTCCTGACAACTCTATCCAATGGACCTTGGTATTTTTTTGCTTTGATTAATACTGTTTTTCACCAAAATCAAGCTGGCTTAGGTGTATCTGAGGAATCCTTGATGTCTCCAGTGTCACACAGAATTGACTGGCATTTTTGTCTGGCCTATTTGTGATTTAGTAACTTTAATTTCCTGGCATGCTGCCATTCACGCTCTAGGTCTCAAGCATCTGACTTAGTCAAACCCTTGAATCTCTGCTTTCATTTCACATTTTAAAAGACATCTTGGTGCTGTAGCACAAAGCCTATCATTTATATCTCCCACAATGGTTTTAGTATCCACTTTAGTTTTGGATTCTGCTCAAGACAGAGCAGAATTTATATTGCAGCTCATGCAGCAGTTCTCATATAATGAATTGTGTTGTTTATAAAAATTCCAGTTTTCAAATTGTCTGGTAAGTCTTCAGAAAGCTCATCACTTACCGAGAGTTATTTCTGAAGCTATTTGTGGAATCACCATGATTGTCTGGGGAAATCTAATTTATAATTTTGAACATATAATTTATACATCACTCTGCCAAAGCTTTCTTTAAAATCTGTTTTCAGATATGAATTGGAATGATTGGTGATATTAATTTTGCTTTTTTAACCTGAAACTGTAGTTGAACACATAATCCACAGTGATTTATTTTTACATAATATTCCATTTTCCTATTTGTGTAATATCTACAGGCAGATAGTAATTTCCTCAAGCTGGTTCATTAATTAGATTTATTGGATGGATGTCCTTTGTTATTGTTTTGTAACTTATGTATTGATCTCTATTATATGAAATTCTCAGTTTTTTACTATTCACTTACAGTTGGATAGAAAACTCCCATGAATGCCTGAATTCAAACAGGGTTTGCACATGCAGGCTGTCCTCAGGGAGCACTTGGACATCTCTACTCACTTGCACAGTTATGAAGGGTTTTAACTTCTGTATGGCTCCAGCATCCCCATCTCCAGTGTGTTGCTTTGAAGCACTGTATTGGTATTTTTCTTAATTAGTTGCCAAATTAAAATAAAAATTTAAACCCAAAAGCTTAGTGTGTAGTGATCCTAGAAGAAGGTAAATTGGTGCAGGGGGATGACTCACAGCTCTTCATAGTCTCTATAAACTTCAGGTGAGCTGGAAATAGAAACCACATCATCTTTTATGCCTATTTGGACTATTTATAAAACAAGGATCATAATATTGACTCATATTTCTTTCACAAAGGAGAGCCCCTTGAGTAAAGGAAAAAAATTGTCATTCATTAGAGTAATTTCCAGTGAACATAGGGAAGGTGCCCAGAAATGGCTCATTCCTGGTTCCTTGCTGACATTCATGGTTGTGTTCAGTCCTGATGTTTATTTTCCATTTCAGTATTACATAACTCAGTTCTAAAAGAAAGGTAATGCAAAGTATGGTTGTGTTCTATAACTACACTGCAGCAAGCAAAACTCTCACTAGATAATTAATTAATTAATTTCTTGTGTTGAATTGATTTGGTCTCTCCCAGGGCTTTTCATGTTCCATGTTTTATCCACAGGGAGGTGTTGGGTCTCTGTGCAGGCACATTTTGTGCTCCTATTTCCCACAGTCTGTCCCTGGTCAAGGTATTTTATTTGCTGCCTTTGAAAAAGTAGCATTGCAAAACCGTTCCATCAGAGCTAAAGCTATGCAGATAAAAACCAAGAGGATGAAGAGGTACCACTCAACTACTGAGCCTGCTAGAAAACTGAGTTTTTAACTGCTGCATTAAGCCTTTGTATCCACTCAAGTGCCCTTCACCAACTACCTGCACGTTGCTAAAATCCTTCACAAACACTTTTTTATGGTCAGATTCAGCCACTCTGACGTGAGCTGAGAAGCACCATATGCTTCAGGTAACCTCTCTACAGCAGTTGCCAGTGGGACCACTTTTGTACCTGCTCACCAATGTGAGCAGAGGTTACACAATCTCACCCGT
The DNA here is from genome assembly GCF_963513975.1 of Fringilla coelebs. Taxonomy (NCBI): domain Eukaryota; kingdom Metazoa; phylum Chordata; class Aves; order Passeriformes; family Fringillidae; genus Fringilla; species Fringilla coelebs. The sequence continues at coordinate 5,946,500 of NC_140040.1, read as the reverse complement.
GGTGAATAATAATGTCAAAGAGCCATTAGCAGCACAGAGTGACAAAGTGTGGAGAGATCCATCAGCTCATCCCGTGTTTAATGAAACAGAAATGAACATCGTATTGCCCTTGTTTTCTGTCAGAGTTTCCAGGTCTCCATGAGGCTTATTAATCTTAGGGTGTAATGGAAAGTGTGTTGCTATGTTACACAGGACAGCAGCCTTTGTGCCTGCAGGATTGAAGGTGTTATTAGTCTCTGTCTTATTTCCATGCTGCGCCGGGGTGCGTGCTGCCTGAGCGCGGTCAGAGAGGAGCTCCGCGATGTTTGTGGCTTTCGGAGGTGGGTTCTGATGCCTGCAGCCAGATGGCTCCGTGGCAAGTCAGTTTAACCTGAAGTAGTGCTCAGAAACCCCTTTTGAGAAACAGTCAACACACCCTACAGACCCTCTATTTGCTGCTACAAAAAATAACAAATACATTGTATTTTACTGCACCCCAAAATGAATGTTTCCACATTTCTGAAGGTGAGCTTTCGGGCTCTCAGAAGTAAAAAAAAGAATAGGTAAGTAGTAATATTGTAAAATACCAATTCACTAAGTACATAATAAACTTCACTATTGCTTTTATTCTTTAAATAGAGGGCCAATTTCAAATAAGCTCTGTCACAAACAATCTTGTGTTTACACTTGAGATCTAGTTACTGTCATTCTTTATTAGCGAGAAAAAAAACCCCAAAAGCTGTTATTCCTGTTAGGAAAAATTCTAGCTTCCAGGGACAGAAAAATAACTCACTTTCATAGAATCACAGGCACACAGAATGTCCTGAGCTGGGAGGGACCCGCAGGAATTACTGAGTGCAGCTCCTGGCCCTGGAGAGGACAATCCCACCCCACCTGCCTGGGAGCGCTTTCCAAATGCTTCCTGAGCTTTGTCAGCTTTGGGGCTGTGCCTCCTTCCCTGGGGAATCTGTTCCAGGGCTCAGCCACCCTCTGGGGGGAGAACTTTTTCCTGATATCCAGCCAAGCTGGACCATATGGTGACACTTCATCTGGAATGTGCCACTAAAATGAGATTCTTGTGCCTTATTTTCAGCATGTGTCACTTACCAGGATCTTTGTGCAGGTTGGGGATCCCGGGGGGTGAGAAAGCATTACAAAATGGTGCTCCTGAGGGTTAGATGGTGTCACATCTCTGAGTACTAGTTTGTATTTCAATAGTAATAATTATAAGGATATTTTAATTTTGCACAAAGAATTAATAGCCCGGTGACATTGCAGCTTTTTTCACTCACACAACTTTGAAAATTTGAAAGATTGAACAGGAATATCATGTGTTTATTAGAAGCAGTGGAAATATTTGCCTTTGGCATATCCATTATGTAAGCAACGATTTTTCTCCTTTTTTTTTTTTTTTCCTTTTATTTTCCAACAGACTGTGTTTATCAGCAAGGTGTGTTTGTACTTACTCTGATTAAGGAGTGTTAATGCAATTCTACAGCACAGTGCAACTCTTTTCTTTGCCAGTGGTAGAAGTAACTGATGGCAAGTGAATATATTTTTACAGCAAATGAATACCTGTAAAGAAAGATAGTAAATTATTTTAGGGTGGAAGGAACAAACATATTTTCAGTGACTCCAGAACTTCTCCCACATCAGAGGGGGTTGTTAGATAAATACTCCCAGGTTACTACCAGGGCAGGGAATCTCTTTCATTCTCCATCACACTGAACATTCAGTTATTCCCTACAAAACAAACTCCAAATGACATCCTAGCTGCTACCTCAAGCTCACAATTTCTGTCTTGCAGCCTGCCTCTCCCAGAGAAGCCTCTAAATGGCTGTGCCAAAGTAGTGTTCTAGCAATAGGACTGCGTTTTTTTCCTGTTTTATCTTGTATGAAGTAACTACTAATTGAGAGATAAAGTGAGTGAGACTGACCCTTCTGGCTGGTGGCTGTGCTGTTACCTGGGAAGTGGGTCACTGGGGTTCAGCACCTGCTGCACTGAGACTTTAATTACTTACAGAGAGTGGAATTGCAGGAGGGGAGGAGTGAGCAGCCCTCAGCCACGGCACAGCCGCCGTGTTCCAGTCCCCCCGGGCTGGAAGGGAATTAAACCAGGTTACTCCCACCTGACCAGTAAGAGGCAGATGCCTCTGACAGAATTGTGACTCTAACCTTGTTTTCTGATGGTTTTCTATAAAAGAGCCAAATACAGAATGTTTAGTGTGAATTCTATAGTGGTTTTTTCCCCCCCTGAAAAATTAAGCATTATAAGGGAAATTTATTAAATAATTTAAAAAAAGTTCAGCTTTGAAAAAAAGTTTTTTTATGAGAACCAGCATTTTGGTTTTCTTGTGTCAGCTTGAAGAAGCTCAGTATACTTCAAATTTGGTCAATGAATTGAGGTACAGGTAGTTTGCATGATTTAATTTATATTCTGTGCATCACTAACACATCACGTACTTAAAATGTAAATTTATTTATAAATATGCACATCTACATAGTATATGTTTATATTATTTTAGATTTATGTAAAATATATTGATGTCTAGTTACAATAAATTCTATAAAATTACTGACAGATTTCTGTTGAACTGTGGCCAGGTGTAGTAACCTCTGAGGAGTTTCCCTTTTCTTCATCATTGTCCCTTTGCTGCTTAATGTTAAAAACCATTTTTTTCCCCTTCTCTTTAAAAACATGAATATTATAATAATTTTTTGGAAATAATGTTTGTAAGATATCAATATGTGATATATTTCAGTGCTCATAAAAGTAAGATTTCTAGATAAACAGCAATAGAAATATTTTTGGCCATGTAAAAAAAATCAACCATTTTCATAAGGTTGCATCTTTTTACTTCTCTGTATATACAAAAACTATATTAAAAGAGATTAAATTTTACTCTGCAGAGTAAAATGCAAAGAGAAAATTATTTTTCATTTTTCAGTGCAAGCAATGGAATATCATTTATTTATGAGACCTTTTTTTAATCTAGAATATATGGAAATCTTTTCTTGAAGCACAATGTAATATTGAATTGGGAATGTTGTCTGACAGTTTGCTTCTTACAGTTGCATAGAATGATTCCACTGTATGAATTTTTTAAAGAGGCTCAATATATACTCTGTGTTTTAAAGGGGGGAAGTAATCAGGGTAATCTTGAAGAATCTTATAAACTTGCCTCCTCTGTCCCTTCGTTCTTCAAACAAACTTTGCACAAAAGACTGAGCTGGAGCAGCTTTTGCCATCAGGGAAAATGTCCAGATATTTTACTGTCCTGGTGTATCTGCATTCAGGAGTTCCCTGATGTGGCCCAAACACACTCATTTCTTCTGCTTTTTATTCTCCTAAGGGAGCCTAATCAGTGCAGAGGGATGGGTTTTAATCAGGGTTTGAATCTTGTGCTAAATGGCTGCAGCGTTTAAAGGGTTTATTCCTTTTTATCTGACTATGTAAGGTAGAAGTCAAATTAAAAAGCCATTTTATCCCCCAGTTCTCATCCCTCAGGACAGCCCCATCTCTTTTTGGGGCTGGGTAGAACTGCCCTTGTTGTCAGAGGAAATTCCCCTCAGAGCTCCTGAGGGTGCTGTGCTCTGTAATTGGAGGGTCCTTAAGGAGTCTGGCTGTTACAGCAGATCTGTGCTCTGGAATTCCAGTTTGTACCACAGACCAGGGGTCAGCTGCTTGCTTTTTTTTCCCTAAAAAAACCCCAGTGTAAAACAGGCCCTGTGCAATGTGGGCAGGTAAGGCAAAACAAAGGGTGGAACAAAAGGTACGGAATAGAACGTCTTTATTATGAATAAAATGATCTTCAACAGTGTGCCTTGTAATTCCATGGTTTTGGTGTTCATAAATTATAGTGACAGAAAGATGTAATGCTAACCTATTCATTTAGGTTGGTATGAATTTTACATTAAAATGCTTACAGTTTTTATACATTAGAAGAGTCCTTAGAGAGAAATGAAGCCAATTAAGGAGAAATAAAGACCTGTGTGTCTTTCTGTATGTATACCTTCATCTAAATGCAGTTGTATAAACAATAAAAAATCAAGGTATTTATGCAGCAATTGCTGTTCCCTTTCCCTTCCTCAACAATTACCTGTATGCTAATGATTATAATTTGAGATTTATATGGAGAAAATAGCACCTATTTTCTGCAGAGAAATACCATGACAGAAAATAGTTCTCTCTGAGCTTGTTTAGTGCTTAGTACCTTGGTGTCCAGAAAATGAAGTGTTTTGTAATGATTTCAGACAGACATTCTGCTTTCATCTTTGGCTTTCTGTTGTACTGAACTCAGGAACAGGCTCTGCCAGTCTCTATTTTTGTTGGTATTTTTATGTTGTGTGTAACAGAGCAACGAGAAGTTGTATTTGGGACCAGATCCTAAATCGATGAACACATATATAGCACTTCTTACTGCAAGGAGGAGGAATGTGGGGAATATTCTTTATATAAGGAATAAAAGCTTTTTACGTGCTGTATCTAAACTTTCTGGAGCAGCTCATTTTCACACAGGCTCTGTGTGAGCCGATTCCTCCCCTCCAAGCATGGCCAGTGCTTCAAACAGGGAGGCTGCCCTGCAATCGAAACGCGGAGTTCATTTCCTCGCAGTGTAAGCCGAGCTGCAGAGCCGGAGATAAGGCTGGGGCTGAGCCGGGCTCAGCGGGGCGGCTCTGCCGGAGGAGCCGCGCTGTCTCCCGGCGCTGCTGCCGCGTCCCACCGCGGGTCGAGGAGGGGACTCGGTGCCCTGGCTGTGCCTCCTTGCCCTCCGCGGTGACCGGGCAGCCCACGGCACCCCGCGGAGCACGGAGGGCAGCGGGGTCGTGTCCTGGTGCGTGCAGAGGGTGGAGGTGCCCCTGATCCGCTTCTCTGCCCGCTGCTGGGCACGGCCATCCCTGGTGGTTCCATCCCTGCACAGCATCCCTGGCGGTTCCATCCCTGCACAGCATCCTTGCCTGGGACCATCCCTGCACAGCATCCCTGGCGGTTCCATCCCTGCACAGCATCCCTGCCTGGGACCATCCCTGCACAGCATCCCTGGCGGTTCCATCCCTGCACAGCATCCTGGCGGTTCCATCCCTGCCTGGGACCATCCCTGCACAGCATCCCTGGCGGTTCCATCCCTGCACAGCATCCCTGCACAGCATCCCTGCCTGGTTCCATCCCTGCACAGCATCCCTGCACAGCATCCCTGCCTGGTTCCATCCCTGCACGGCATCCCTGCCTGGTTCCATCCCTGCACAGCATCCCTGCCCAGGCCATCTCTGGCAGTTCCATCTCTGGCAGTTCCATCTCTGGCAGTTCCATCCCTGCCCGGTTCCATCCCTGCCCGGTTCCCTCCCTGCCCGGGCCATCCCTGCTGCAGGAATCGTGGGGATGGAGCCCTTGCAGCGCCCACAGCTCTGTTGTACCAGGCTGGGCTCTGATTTCTGGCTAGAGAAACCCCCAGAGCTGAACCCAGCTGGTTCCTGACTGCTCTGCTTCACCTCACCCGTGACTGTGCTGTTTTACCATCACAGGAGATGACAAAATTCAGAGTTTGGATTTCAGGTTTGAAAGAACAAATCTGCGGAAATCGGCCTTATGTAAGGAGCTGAATAAATTTTAGGCAGGGTCCAGCAGAACAAGTCACATTATGTTAATCACAGATAATTCTGGAAGTCCTTCTCCTGTTCAAATTGTGCATTTTAGAAAAACACCTCGTGGTACATTTGGCATTCAGGTCATAGAAAGAAAGAGCTATTTGTAAAAAGTTGCATATGGTCATCTGAACTAATTGCTAAAACGACTCTACATTAATTGGATAATTAAAGATTTTGAACATGTGGCTATTGTATTCCTTGGGCATGATGCCAGCAGTTTCTGTGGCTGGAGAAAGGTCTGTTAACATGCTGGATCCTTTTTCATAAAAATAAATAAGCAACAAGGGTCTTAAACTTAGATTAGAGAAACTTAGTATTTTTTAAATTGAGTTTTAAACCACATTTATGATTTCCATTGTGTTTATGTTTTAACACTTTTGAACGGTGGCAACTCTGATTTTTTTAGCATCCATCTCACAAATTAATAGTATTGATTTTTGTTTTAGATTTATTGTTAGCATTTTGGAAAGTGTTCTGTAATTGATACTTTGTAACATGAGACCTAGAGCTCCCTGGTTTATTTTGAAGAGGATGAGTGTTGGCACTCAGTTTGAAGAACTTTGTAATAGCAGTAAATTGTCTGTGTGCTTTACCTTTACCTGTCAAGGTTATTTGTCAGAAAAATGATGTTTGGTAACTGGGGTTTTTTTCAGTGGGTGACACACAAGCTGCAAAAATCCCTGTGCCAAACACTCACCTTTATTTATTTTATTTTTTTTTCTTTTTGTGTGTGTGTTTGTGAGGTTTTGGTCATTACTCTCCTTGTTCTTAATTTGAAAGTAAAATCTGTGGTCTCAAAATGACCTTAAAGTGACTGACCCCTAAATCCAATCAGTCCAGACTCCTTTGAAAATTGACAAATATGTCAAATTTACCTTTGACTATCAAAACATTTAAAAAGTATTTCATTTGCTTGGGGCAGCAATAATTCTTAAGTTAGTATTAATTGTTCCAGTGTGATTTGGTATTACTGGTTTGTTGATATCCACACTGTGAGTTTATAGCAATATAATCTTATTTTATTGTGAATTATCAATTTTGTAAGAGTAAAAAATTCTGGATGAGCAATTTATTGATTGGTTCAGGCTGAGAAAAAGGTTCACAAATGCTCAATACATAGCAAAAAGGTGTCAGAAGCATGAAAAAATAGATTTTTATTTGTATGTTTTGTGACTTGCATATGTTTGCTTTGTTTTTGCTTTTGTATTATTTTCTTTAAATCAGTTGCAACAATTATTTCAATGACAGGAATGCAAAATCACTGAGGTGGAAGAAATATAGGAATACTTTTTATCCAGGCAAATAATCATAGTTATACTTTCTATACACTGGTTTTAACCACAAAAATGCTTCCAAACTTCCAATAAATTCAGATAAAAATCGTAATTAGAAGGCATGGTTGCCTTATTTTCCTTGGATAGGATTTTTTTTTTTCTATGAAACTTTTGTAGCCATGTGCATTGTACACCTGTGTCTGTGTTCATACCCAAACCAATATAAGGAGTATTCTCACATTTGGTTCAAAACTGCAGCACCACTTCCACTCCAAGCAGGGTAATACCTGTTTTATCATCCCAGTCATGTCAAAATAACTAATGAAGATAAACTTGTCCAGACAAAAGAGTAAGAGACACTCTGAATTAGCTGAAAATGCAAATTGCAACTGGACAGGTCAAGGGAAGAAAAAGTATTTCTGTAGATGGAATTCTGTCTGAACTTGGTTGGATGCTGCTGAGTTCTGTGTGTTTGGAATGAGGAATTGAGTTGAATTATTTGTTGAAGTAGTGGGTGTAGCATTAGAGAGCAGTTGACTGAGATATAAAGTGTACTTTACCCTTTCCTATGAAAACTGTCAAGATGTTTCAAAAAATAAAAATATGCAAAGTGTGTTTATGGCTGTGTGTGAAGAATGGATGGCAGATGTAAAGTACTTGGCAAAAAAAAAACCCAGATTTACTGAGATACTTCAATTTTATTGAAGGAAAAAAGCCCATGGACTTGGAAAATGGCAGCAATACCTATTTCTGTGAAAGAGCCCAAAATGTTTCTTTGCAGGGGCCTGAGCAAAATGTGGCATTTCCAGTAAGCCAGCAAGGACTGGTTGTGCTTTTGGGTGAAGCTGTTAGCAGAGACTCCTTCATCACCATTCTGAATAACAATCTACTGATGATTTTCAGAGTGGGAGGAGTAAGGAAGGAAAATGAGGATTCCTTGTGATGATAAAGGAAGTTGGTAGAAGCCTAGAAGGCAGAGGGCAGTGGGTGCATATTCCTGGTTTTTGACTAAGCTGTCTCTTGAGTTTGAGCACTGCAGTCTGAAATTTGTCTTGCCCTGGTGAAGCTCCATCTCTGAGCAGCGTGCCCAGCTCAGAGGCTGCTTGTGCACAGCAGCACAGGGGTGTGATGTCCATTTTTTAAAGTCTAAATATTTTGCATATATTATTTGTTTGCCACTGCTTGAATGCAATTCAGCAGCTGACCCAGCAAGGGGAGCTGTAGATTAGTGTGGACAGTTCTGTGGCTTCATGCACTAGAAATTCTCAAATAAGAGCATTTTCTTGAGGGTCTGTCTATTTGACTAAATTTCTGAACTTTCACAGTAATTTCAAGGGAGGGTTCCATAAAATATTTGACTGCAGGTTGTGTGAGAGAGCTGTTTATTCTCTCTCAGCCCACCCCACCCCACCTCCTCCCTCCAAATTAAAATGTTTATAAAGCTGTGCTGGTTCTGTCTAATAATAAACCAGCATCAATATCTGTGTGTGTGATATCAGTTCATCTGGTCCTGGATAATCTGGTACAGGAGTCAATGAACTTAATGCAGTATTGGTAATCCAAAAGGGTTTGAGTTAAGTGTTTTTGACATGCAGAATCAAGAGTCAAGGGCAAAGCAGACTTTAAATATTCCTTCAGCTCAGTCTGGTAGGGATGTAATTGAATACCTCAGGTAAAGCATCTTGTCAGAACTAAAGCTGGTTAGTGTCTCATTGCCAAACAGGGAGGTGTTGTGTGTCTTCTGCACACAAGTGATCTTTTGACATTGTTGGAAATCCTTTGAGGTCTCAGTTCACTCTGGAAATTCTGTCAGGGATGCATTTGCACGTTATAGAATAAATTCTGCTTCACCCAAGTTGCTCCATGGCATGGTCCTTGCTCTAGCATTTTAGTGGTTAATGCCAAAGCAGCTGAAAGATTATGGGAAGTACAAACAGGAATCAGGAAAGGAATAAATATTGCACGTTTGTGTTGTTAATGTGATATAAATTTTCATAGTAAAATACAGAAATGTTTCCACTCAGGCTAGATTTATAGCTCATATGTTCCTTTAAGAGGCATATGGAGAGAATTTAGTGAAAAGACATGTATCAGGAGACTAAACTGACAGGAATTTTCTATCCCAATCTATCTCTGGGGTTGTGAAGGATTGTGCAGAGGAAGAAGCCTGAGCATAAACAATGTCTTCAAATGTCTGTGAACAGACCAAGTTTTATGGCTCTGATTTTGCCATACCTTAAAGTGGCATTATGGGTATTTTGATATTTGATATTTTTATTGAACAGCAGCTCCTGCAGCCGTGCAGTTCAGGCTAAGTCTCATTGCAAGGAATGGGAATGGAGGGAGTAGCAGGATAAGGTAGAGGGCTCAGGCACATTCTCAAATAGAAAGAGTTCAGAAGACATACAGACAATTTATTTCCCATTCATGATTTATTTTTGGGTTTACAACAAGCTTATTGAAAAATAAAGGCATTGTCATTTGGTCCTTCAATTTGCATTTTTTTCCTTTATTGGTGATCCTTAAGACTTCAGTGTGCATTTTGTTGAAGCAGAACTTGCTAGGCCATTAGCTATTTTTTCTATCTATAAAATACTTCATTATTTTGGGGAGATTAAAAATAATTATAAATTTGAATCAAAATTTTGCTACTAATTTGTGATGAACAGAGCCCATTTGGATTTAACTCCTCATTTAAATATGAAATGTAAGAATTGCTACACAGGGAGAAGATGTTGATGTTGATCGACCAAAATCTATGGGAATTGTCAGGGATATTGTTAAAACTTAAAATGTCATGCTAGACCAGGAACCAGTTTGTTTTCATAGGAGGGATACCTGTACTCCTCAACATGTGAGTTGTGTTTAATGTTGGAGCTTCTGGAGTGCTGTTGGGTCTGTGTCAATGGAGACACAGGTTTGTGAGACAAATTCACCCACAAACATGTGAGGAAGTAAGGTTTTTGTTGTTTATCCCTTTCAATACTTTCTTGCTTTTTATGTATGCTAAATTTTTAAGAGACATTTTTCATACCTTAAGAGAAGAAAAGTTACTTATGGCAAGAGCTGCATTTGACAGCAGTGTAGCAGTATATGGTACTATGGTAGCATGTGCTATAATAAAAATAATGTTCTTAACATCTAGTATTCACAGAAAATATGGTAGATGTGTTTTAGAAATAAATATGCTCAAGTTGCCAGATTGATTCCTGAGGATGGGATAATTCTGTAGAAGCATTTATTGCACAGCTCACCCAGACTGCATCACTTACAGGAGTCTGGCAAGATGGAAAAAATACAACTCTCAAATGAACAAATCTCAAGCCAGTAATATTCACCTTTTTCATTTTCCTTTCCATTCATAATTGATTCTAAACTTGTGTGAATCTTTCAAAATAACTGTCTTATTGATTGGAAACAAGCTATAAAATGTCATTATAAGAGTAATTCACTTTTTCTCTCTGATTACTGTAAACAGACACTGATCAGGCAAAATACTGCTTTTTCTTTTCATATATTGTCTGATTTGTGCCATTATGCATGGAAAACAGCATAAGGAAAATGTCCCAGGAAGGGCATTTATCACAGGTGAAATCTTATGTTTATACAGTGCAGGATTAAGGATTTTATACCTATGCAAAAGGCACTTCTTGGTTCTGTGTTACAGAACTTCAGCCACAGCCTTTCTTATATAAGTGTAAAATGTTCTAAAACATGGGAGCTCACTGCCACTCAAATCAATAAGTTTCTGTCTTATATATGCATTTACATGCATTATCTTACATAAGATACAATTCCTGTCTAGAAATGGCTGCTTCCAGAAGATTTGAATCAATTTTTTACAGGTGGGTGGTGCACACCCACTGCTAATAAAAATATACCTGAAGAAGTGTTAAAGCAGCCTCCATTTTTCACTCCTTTGGTAATTAAGGATCCATCCATTTTCAGCACTTCAACCCTTATGCTCTCAGAAGGAGTTCTTTGATATGGCTCTGAATGATGGATGTTCACAATGAGCAGACCTAAAGAAGTTTGTGCTCTATATCACTGTAGGAATGAAACCAGTAAATTTAGAAGACAGAGTAAGAAAGCTTGTGTTTGTTGGCAAACTGTTACCCTGACTAAATCATCGCTGGGATTCGTGTGTAGGTGTATTTGAAAATTCCCAGAGGTAATATTGAAGAATTATTAAAAGGGTCATTTTTCAATAAATTACCCAATGTTGTTGTGCACATTCTTGGCAAACTGTGGAGATGCTTGAATTCCTTTGGCTCTATCTGTGTTTGGAAAGGACTCGGGAAAACGTGCTATGCCTGTAGTAAGCCAAATGAGAAATGGTTTTCTGAGAGGTAGCAACAGTTTCTGCCTTTGCTGTGAATTTCTGTTGGTTTTTTTTGTTGTGAGATTTGCCACTTCTAACTTTTTAGCAGGTACATGAATGAATTCTAAGTTTCTAGCCCTAAGGATGCTCCAATGGCAAGGAGATTTGGAGCAGTAAAAGTTGCTGGTTTATATACTTCCTTTCTGTAAACTGTGGGGGTGTAAAGAAGTGTCCAATCTCTTCAGTTATTTGCTAAGCTGTTGTTTTTATTCTCCCCACTTAAATTGCAATAGTAACTGGTGCCACCCCCCCCAGTTCTTTTGCACTTGGTTCCTATTGCACCATTGCCAGTATTGGAACTACTTTTTATTAAAGATATTCTTCATGGAATCAACTGGGGATGCCAAATAAAAAAAAAAATAAATTGAAAATATAAACTGAGAGCAAATAGTGGAGAATTTTCAGTGTTAGTTATTGATTTCCTTGATTGTGAGCACACAGGAACGCTGACACTCAGTGTACCTAATTGTGATTTTATTGACTATCATTTCTACCTTGTTTACACTGCCAGGGTTTGTTGGTCACTGTGACTGATGGTTTTCACTCATTCCAAGTCTTGCAGCTCTGACCAAACCATCCTTTGTTTATTTTCTAAAGTTTTTCTTGATACAACCTCCCTGCCTGTTCAAGTTTTCTTTGTAACATGACCACAGATGAGTGCTATGGACGTAGGTACTGATAATTTTATTTGTTTTCTCAGTTTGTACTCCTTAGTTTTGGTTTATAGGTAATATATATGGGCTATTTTTCATACCATTAGCTGTGTACTCATTACTCACTGAATTTATAAATCTCCCACCCCCAGACCAAATCTAGGGACTGTGCTTAGTCTGCAAGAGGGGCTGGACTTCTGTAGAGATGTGAATCTGTGGAGAAGCAGGGAAGAGGCGTGGGAGCAGGGAGCACAACCAGTTTTGAGGCATGGTGTAATGTGGGGAGACATGGATGGGTGGGAATCAGTGTGGGTGTCCCCCTGCTCGAGAGCCCTGCCTCTGCTGGGGCTCCTCTCCTGGAAATGTTCTGTCTCAGCACTTGTGGGGTGGAAGAGACACATGGAATAGTGCAGCTCTCTAGGATTTTCTCTTTCTTTCCAGTGCAATTTGGGGTACTTCCCTGACCCAGGGGTATTCAGTATCTGCCTTCTTCCCAAAACAGATCCTGACAATAGAACATGATGGGAGAGATGTCTATCTTCATCCTTCTACATGAAATGAAAAATCTATTCTACGAAAAGATATTTTCTGAGTTCATTTGCTACCCACAGATCCTGCTGTAGAGGAATTAGAAAACTTGGCCTATATCATTCCTTCTTTGATCTAGTTATGCTGTAACAAAAAGCCCCAACCAAACAGCAAAAAAAAAAAAAAGTGGGGAGCAGTTTACCTTTTAAATAACACAACCACCATGAGGAAAAAATATTCATGTTTCTCCTCTGGCAATTTTAATCTTCACATTTTTCTGGTGTATTGTACGGTGAGATGTCATTAAGAGTTTTATAGTAATGATTACATTGGCCTTGCAGACTATTTTTTACTAGCTTTTTTTACTGTCACATTTGCTACATAAGCTTAATTTTATGTTATTGCAATGATGTGCCGTGGTGTGTTCAAATAATCGATAGCAGTACAAGGGTTGTTCCATTGGGATCACATTATATGAGTTTATAATATACAATATATGCTTTGATGTATACATGTAGTGTTTGCTGGTTTTCCCCCTCTCCTTAAATACAGAAATTTCTAGTTGTGTTTATTCCCCTCGTCAGCATACTTTATCATATCAAAGCCTTTACAGACAGTGTAGAACTACTGAGTTATGTTTGGGTCATGTTTTGCAGTGTGCCCTTTAATACTGTAGCTTTAGAAATGCAATTTTCAGCCTCTGCTTATTAGAATATGATAAAGTATTCCTGGTCTATGTCCAGCTCCACTAATCTCCAGACTACACTTCATGAATTAGGCATGAAGATTTTAGTCAATGTGCTTTCAAAGACCAATGTTTAGGGAATCATGGATTTTCTACAAGCTGAGGGAGAAATCTATAATAGGAAGAACTGATTTTCAAACATCATATTCTGTAGAAAAAAATGACCAGGTCTGGCTTGGAAACCAGAAACATTTCCTTTTAGAATACTCAAGAACTGGTTAAAAATGTATTGTAGGTTTTAACTTATAAAAGGAGTAGCTTTTTAAAATGCACTGTGAGTGCTGTGTAGTGTATGGAGGCTCATACATATTAGATACCACGTAGACACCTCCTGAGTTGTGGGTTAAAAAACAAGCCACACCAAAGTTGGCTTGGTTTAGTGGCATTAACCTAAACTCAGAGATGGACACTCCTCTGTTTCATCTCCTCACACACAGCAGACCCTGGTGAGGGGTGCAAGTACAGGTGGTATAAACTGGAACATATCAACAGAGTTTAAATTCTGCCCTGCTCCTTTAGCTTTCACTGGAGGCAAAGCCCAAATTAAGCAAAATCATACAGAAAAATACACAAATATATATTCATAATGCAGTCTGACCCCCAGGTTCCCACTTGTGACCTTAATCATCTTTTGTTTCTGGCTAGGGCTCATCAGCTCGATTTTTGTGGGATACAGGCTCAAAGTTAATTCATGACCTCTTCATCTTGAGGAAGATCTGCAAGAAATCAGTCAGACTTGGGGAAACTATAAAACAACCTTCACCTCACTGGGAAATGTCACCTGTTGGTACACACAGAGCTGAACTTTAATCATGATTTTTGGCTTCTGAGAGAAAGGAGGGTATCCAGGCAGTGTTAGTTCAATCACAGTCACTTTTTAATGTAAGAGACTGGTGTTAGTCAAACTCTGCAATATTTTCATACTGAACAGGGTAACCCTTGGCTTAGGAAGCTGCAGCACTCTTCGGCAGTCCTAGAGGGGATGCATTTCTTGCAAAATGAGTGGTTAAGGAGGAAATGGGAAGATAGCCATTCTTTTTTTTTTTTTTTTTTGGCATTTTTCTATACTAATGAATGTTGTTAGTGTTCAGCACTTTGCAGTTCCTGCTGTAATTACACTAAGAATTAATACACAGCCCTGTTTAGTCATTGAGGAATTAAAGGACAGTTGTAACTTGTCTGGATGCAAATGGGGACCTTCCTGCCTGTGGGAGACAGCGGGGTGTAATGAATCCCATCACCCCTGTCCCCTTCTCCCCAGACATGTGTGAGGGTCAGGGGGAGGCTCTGTCCATGTGCTCATGAGTGTTTTTCATTGTCCTTTCTCCATCTCTCTTCTACAGCCTGAAGTCATTCTACCAAACCTGGTATTTTCCCCACTTTTGGTAAATCATAAATAACATGAGATGCTGGCATTGCTTTTGCTTCCTTGTGTTTGGTTAAATAATTGTTGTGTTTGTTGGAAGGGAAGAATTCTTCCATCCTGTGAGACACATGGGTATACACACACACACGCACACACAAGTCTGTATGCACCCATCCAAGTATCTACTGACCATGTGATATGCTCATCTAGGGAAAAAAGAAGGCTAAATGCTGGATTTTATGTTGTTCTTTTTAAAATATTCCATACATTTCCTCTTGTAAAAATTATTCTTAACCAAACATGATGTAGTTGAGAGAAATTACAGGAAACATAGGAAACTGTCTCAGATCTGCAGACTATTTGCCACACTGGTAATTATTTAGATGGGAGTAATAGCATCAGGCAAGAGCTCTGTGTTATTTTTCAGCACTCTTACAGTGTTTCTAAAAAGAAAATGAGACCTATAGCTGGACATAAATTGTGCCAGGCATTGAGTACCAACCTGCATCCTTCTGTATTCCCTGCAAAGTCAAGGAGAGCTGTGAGCAGGACAGTGGTGTTAGTTCTGACTGGTGGTTGTCAGAAATGTGGCAGAAAGCTGCCAGCAATCCAGAGGCTGTGGGAATGTCTCTCTGGAGATTGCAGATGTGATGGTCAGTGCTGGACACAGGCACTCTGACAATGAAGCATCCCCATGGACCAGGGTGGCTGGAAAACCAGGGTGGCTGGAAAAACCTTTCCTGCTGGTAGAACAAGTTACTTTCCATCCTGCCTGAATCAGAAACCAAATCCACCCTCGTGTTTCACCATTTCCCTGCCCTTTGCAGGCAGGAATCAGCCAGTCCAAAGGTTGTAGTAAAGTAGGGTTTACTTGACATCTGTGTAACCGGGGAAAAGAGGAGCAATAAATAGCAACCCTCAATTAATTACACAGACTTCATCATGCAGAAGTGTGTAATGGTTCAATAGAAAGTGAAGGGGTGCATTAATAGCCTGATAAGAACAAAACAAAATGATTGTGGTGAAAGCTGCAAACTGTGCAGTGGCCAGCATCAGTTCCTTGAACAAAAGATTGAGCTAGGCACAGAATCATGGTTTCATTAACTGCTGGTTTAAATTATTTTCTCTTTGGAAAAGTAGAGACAGGCAAGAATAATACCAGGAATTTTGGACTATGCAGATCTCAGCTCTTGAGTACACTGCTGGGTTAAATTGCCCTGCTGTGCTTTGCTATGTCATTCAGTTGTTTTGCTAGAAAAACCATCCCATGTTTCACTTTGCTAGATAAATTTGCAGCATCAGCCAAACACAGGTTCAGACAGAGGGAGCTGGTTAGGAGGCTCTCTTTCAGACACTGGGAAATTTGGAATTTTAGTTTTACATTCTACCAGGAAAGTTGGTGCTGTTTTGTAAAACTTGCTATTAACTTGATAACCCCTTTCTAAAACTTGCACAAATAACATGTTAGCATAGGTGGAAGGGTTATGAGGGTCTATTTGATAGTTCCTTCAACTACAATAAAAGCCTCAGAAGATAGTTATCTGCTAGTCTTTGCCTTCCTTATGGTGCTTTTGGTGTTCTTTTGAAAATAGACAGAGCAGATATACCTAAATTATTAGGTATTATGTTATCAAATAAATGGTTTAGGCACTTGGAGGTACAGGGAAACATCTCATGATTTTCAAAACAAAATTCAAGTAGCCTGGGAAGGTCACTGCACTGCACAGGTGCTTTTGGAAATACAAGTAGGCCCATGGCTTCCCTTTCCCTTTTCTAAATTTCTCTGAAGGTACACTCAGTGATGCCTAAAACTTAAATCTGCTAAGATCTTAATTCCTAATTACAAAATTAAGTTTTCCAAATCTTATCAAATTTCGGTGGTATGTGCACTTCCAGCTGCCTCGGTCACTTTATGGAAGTGGGATGTGTGGTTTGAAGTGCCACATTTTTCTTGGAGCACTTTCTTAGCCTGGGCTCACACCTGCCCCAGGGGGAATGGCAGAGTGGGAACAGGGGCTGCTTGTTCTAAGCTTTCAAAAATGGAAATAGCATTTATTCAGCTAAACTGTGCACACACTTTACCTGCCTGATGTCAAAGCCTGATTCATGCATGTGGAGCTGGAGTAAATGTTCTTGGCTCTGGCAGGCTGCTCTGGATGATGCACTGTGAGTGTTGAGGTTCCTCATTGAGTTTTGCTCTATGGGCTTCAATGATTACCTGAACTCTCTCCATGCAGCATTTTTAGCCCTTCAAGGGTCATTGTTTCCCATCCATTTTTAAATCTTTTTGGGCACACTAGAGAGGCTGTTAATAAAACTGCATTTTTCAATGGGTTTATAGGGATTAGAATCTCCAATTACTCTCATTTTTCTCCCTATATTACAGGAAGTTTCTGTGGTATATGGTTGGCAAATGTTGACATTGTATTGTTTTTTCCTGCATTTGTGGGCAATAATGGATTGAAGAGCATCTTATGGGTTTTTATTTTGCCAAAATCCATACTGGTTAGTCATATGCCTATAAATCACATTTTTCTATCTATCATTAGAGCTCCTGCTGATGATTAATGAACTGAAAGTTCTAGGACTGAGTCTTGAAGGGTTTTTAATCTAGAAATCCTTATGAAAGGACAAATAATAAATTGCTTCATAGCATTTATATTTATACCGAATGTTTAATGTGCTCACCTGTTTTCTGACTAAAGTGAAATAGTAATTGTGAGACTACATGAAGATTATAGAGGGAAAACTGTAATTTTTCTTGAAAAGTGGGAGCTGGTCACTGTTTGGCCACCAGTCCTGGGTGTTTGTAGACAGTGAAATTGTCCCAGTGCTCTCATTGTGTCACATTTTCAGCAGCAATTGAGGATCTCATCCTTATTTTTAAAGGAGAGAATTCAGAATACTTGTAGATCAAGGTGTTAATTTTATCATTAGTACAAAATCTATTATTAAACAATACCTGAATTATCATATGTATTTTTGCTTCTTTGTTTGTTTTCCACTTGTTCCTATTGGTTGTATCAGAAGCTTTATTTTATCCTCCCATCTTTTTCTTAATATTTCCCTGGATTAGGTTCCTGCACCCTGCTCCAGTGCTGCAATGATATCCTGCTTTCAGAATTTTGGCCAAAACCAGCACATCTTAGGCTAGGTCTGGAACCAATGTGAAATGACTTTTTGACAGCATTTTGGTTTTTTTTTTAAATTATTTAAATTAATTGTTTTCTTTGGCGTAAAAATACAAAATGACCATCAAACAACAGCCAAGTACAGTTCAGTGGAAGAAGAAGCTGAAGCAAGCAAATTTGTGACAGAAAGAATATTGAAACTGGATTGGCAACCCTGGTTTTCCCTTATGGCAATTATTCAAATTGTTTTCAGTATCCACCTTAGTTACAGAATATGTTGTTAAATTTATCTTTTAAAACTCAGACGTGCAGGATTGTAGTGATCTGATCCTCCAAACCATTTTTTTTGGGAGTTAATTCTTGGCTAGCAGGTACATGTGAATCTTGGTTCTGAAATAATCACTGTATTTAATACTGTTTGCCAAGCTAATGCATGTTCATTGTCTGGTCAGATCCTTTAGAATGTGGAAATTATGATCCAGTTAACATTATGTACTAACTACACAGGGATAATATTTTTTCTATGTTAAATTCAATCTAAGTACAATGCTTATGTAGATATATTTATATAATACTGACTCTTACCTTTTTATCTCAGCTGAGTGCTGTTGATCAGAATTATCTTGGATTGCCACTCCAAAAGCTCTATTGTGCTTACAATTCTATTTATTTTAGTACTTTATCCCAAATGAACAAAGGTTGTTAGGTCTTAAAGGACCTGACACTCACAGGCACAGAGGTGTGAAGTAACAGCTGGCACTGTAGGACAGGAATTGAAAATATGTGGGGTTTTGATAATATGTGGATTTTTAGTATGGTGTAGAAGGTCACCATGTTGAAAGTGACAGAATTATATTTAGAGATGTTTTATTTTTGTTTATATGTTCCATGAATTTAGTGGTTTTAGAGAAAACTGGTCATGTTAGAGGTTTTTGGTTTTTTTTTTGTCCTGTCTGTCCCTCACCAAGACTCCAGCTCCCCATTATCACAAGAAAAACTTCCTTCTTTTTTAAAGCAGGTATTTTGTGTCATCAATCCTGTTTGATTCAGTCCTACAGAAGTTTGATCAAGCTACATATCCTCTCCCTAGGATCAATTTTAACCGCGAAGTATAGATTGAAATATCTGTGTGTGTCAATTTGACAAAGAGAACAGAGGAGATATCTTTACTGGAATTGTATTGCACTTGACACATTCCTCCCCCCAGCTGCAGGTATTGACAGAGCTTGGGGGGGATTAGGAATGGCTTCAGCTGCAGCCTGCCTTGGCTGCTGTGTGAGAGTGCATTCTTCTGCCAGGGAACAATGTAGACTTTAATTCTGTGTTTCTTATTTGGAAAATGTGCCTATGAAGAGGCAATGGAAACTGCTGGAGGCAGACCTGAGCTACCTTGCAAGGATAAATGACTGCTAGAAGATATTCATCCCATGGGCTAGTGAAAAGCCTGTTGTCTTTGAATCCCCTTTCATGCTGCAGAGAATTCTAAATGCATTAGAGTGTAATGGGGGCAGGTGGGACGAGCCCACCCAGTGTGTGGAGCTTCTCCAGTGGCAAAACCCCTCTGTGATGTTGGCAGAGCCTTCCCAGTCACAGCTCCTGCATGTCAGGCTTCCTGAAGTCATCACCTTTGCCACCCAAAATGCAGCACCATCCCTCTCTGCTAAGGCATGAGATGAGAGGAAATGTTTAGTTAGTTAGTTTGTTTTCTTAGTTGGAGTTTAGAGACACACAATATGCTGATTTGGAAGGAACCCACAAGGGTCATCAAGTCCAAGTCCTGGCCCTGCACAGGACACCCCAGCAATCCCACCCTGTGCCCCAGAGCATTGTCCAAATGCTCCTGGAGCTCTGTCAGGCTGCTGCTGTGACCAAATCCCTGGGAGCCTGTGCAGTGCCCAGCCCCCTCTGGGGGAAGAGCTTTGTTCCAACACCCACCCTAATCCTCCCCTGACTCTTCAGGCCATTCCCTCAGGTCCTGCCCTGTCAGCACAGAGCAGAGATCAGCAGAGCCTCTCCTCCTCCCCTCCCTGAGATGCTCCTTTGCACTGGGGTCTCCCCTCAGTCTCCTCCAGACCAAGTGCCCTCAGCTGCTCCTCACAGGGTTTCCCCTCAAGGCCCTTCCCCATCTCCATTGCCCTCCAGAAGCAGGAGGTGACACAAGAAGAACATGAGATTCCAGATTTGGGGACTGGGGGCCTCGTTTGTATATGGTTTTCCAGCAGTGCTGTATTTTAGCCGGCAGACAAAAGTGAAAATTGGAGAAAGCATGAGGAAAAACTTGCCTTGGAAGATTCCTGACACTTCTGGTCAGTTGTCTGTTAGTCCACTGTGCTTAGGGACCAAGGGCTGTCAGGGTTCTCATGTCCTCTTTGGGATGGAAAATTAGAGTTCTGTTTTGCCTGTGTAGGAATCCATCCCTCAAAGTTACAATCTCCTCTTAAGGTTATTCTTACTTAGAGGGAAATTGCTTTAGTTACAGTATATTGGCTTATTAGTCCAGTTTTATCTATAAATCTGTTTTCAGCAATACAAAATCCAGCCATCTTTATTAAGGCTTTATTCTGTAAATTAAGTTCTTTTTCTGTTGTGGACTTTATTCTAACAGTACATGACCTGCACTGACAACAGCTTACTAAAACATAGGCTAAGTGTATCTTAAAGCTCAGATGCAGAAGCACAATATTTCATCTTGCATATGAACAAAGATAATTTAACACATTCAAAAACTCTGAGTTTTCCTGTGGTTCATTTGTGTCTAGATCCTGAAATTGTGAATTTGCATTTCAGCCTCTCTGTGTACCAATGGGGCAAAAGCAAGGACACAAAATCAAAATCCCACTAAAATCAACATCCAGGAGGCTGAATTACCAAATGCAGGGCAGTTGATATGCTTCTATCACAGCAGCAGATATGACTTGTGAGTTTGAACTTATTTTCTATTTTTAGTACTTCTGCCCCAAAAGCGTGAGCCGTGCCATTTCATTCTTGCCTGTGTCTGGTACTCACTAAAGTCACAGGACTCCGGCTCTGGGACTCTGGCAGCACAATTAGCACATGACTCCTAGCAACTGGGTGATTTCTCTTCATGGACAGAAATGACCTGCAATATTTTCAGCCCAGAAAAAAGTAGAATCCAGTTTATGGTATCGAGTCATAAAGCAGGGACAAGTGAAATAGAATTGTGAAAGTTTCCTAAACCATGCCTATGCTGAATATACTGTCAGAACTAAGCAAATGTGAAGTCACCCTAATTACTGATGAGCAAAAGGATATTTTCCACTGAGTTTCCTCCTTTTTTTCTTTTTTTTAATGCAGGATGCTATTGTTGTAGTTCAGAAAGCCCCAGGCAGCTTAGAAATCAGGCAAAAAATCAATAGCCCACTTGTTGAAGATAAGTGAATTAGCTTGTGTTGAATGTAACTGAGTACCTGAACACTCCAGTGAGCAGCCTTTGTTTTGTGAGAAAGGAGATTTGTGAGGTTTCTCTTCTGAGGGCTGTGGTGCTGCACATCTCAGATTAATCACCCTGAGTGAGAAGAAGCTGACCACTTACACAGAGAAATAACTTGTGACTTTTTGTTCTTTCTGTCTCATTCCTGTTTACCATACTGAGCAGATTTCCATGTGTCTCAAAAAAGATGATGAATCTCATAGAAGAGTTTTAGTGAACAATAACAAAGGAGACCAGAGTAAGTTGTGTATTACACAGCAATTTGCTACGGGGCAAATTCAAAATATCCTTCCTGCTCTGTGCAGGCTCAGGTTCTTTCACACCTGTTGGATCTCTGGGACACTCCTCTCATGTCTGCATGCTGCAGGAAGGAAATACTTCTGTCCAGTGTGGTCAGTGTTGGGAACACAGGTCACTTCTACTTCCCACAGAGAGATCAGCTCCCTTTCTGCTCCTGCCTCCCAGGATGGGCAGTGCCTGCTTGCTCTGCCCTCCCTGCACCCTGAGGAACAGCTCTGAGCCCTTCTTGCTTTGCCACTGACTCAGTGTCAGTGTACCTGTCACTAAGAGGGTGTTGTCCCAGCCCAGCTGCCTCTGAGTCTCTGGTCTGTCTCCAGAAGTGGGAGAGAAATGCAGAGAGGTTCTCACCCCAACTTTGCAACTTCCTGATCCTTGAGCGAGTTCGCAGCTCGGAGTTAACAAGAATGGGAGGATTCCTCAAAGTGCCCCTGGACATGGATAGTCCTGGAGGCCATATGGCAGTGGGGGTGGCCTCACCTCTTATTGACAGCTCATCATTTCTTCCTGAATGATCAGTTGGAGATCATTCTTGTGTTCTTGCTGGACTGATGCTGTCCTGTGAGCTGCAGTGTGCTGGTTTTGGGTGAACTGACATTTGGGGAGGAGGGAAGGAGCCACCCACAGAGATGAAATGATTGCAGCCCCAGTGCTGAGGAGGAGGCCCAGGCAGCCAGACCTGGCCCTGGGCACACTGTTCCCATCTCATCCTGCTCCCTCTGAGCTCAGCCTAACTCCACAGAGTCAGCAGCAGAATGGTCACCTGGGCACTCCAAAGTCAGGCTTGGAGGAATTTAGGTCTCATGCCAGTTAACTTCCATTCATTATTTATGTTATGTATTTGGTGTCAATCTCGTGAGTTTTTAAGACAACCCTCCTGGCTTTTAGCTGCAGGGGTGGCAGGGCAGGCCCACCAGCTCTGGCAGCTGGTTATTTGTTAAAGCAGTTACCTGCTGCTTTTTGCACTGGTTGTTCTGCCTCATCCATAGAGCCTGAAAGGCAGCAGCTTTTTTCTACCTGTGCTCACAACCATGTAAGCAGAAGGTTGAGTGCCCAAACACTGATGAACCTGCTCTTTCCAGGCCCGTGTTGGCAGGGCTGGCAGCACTGGTGATAGATCACCTTGGCTCATTTCCCTCAGTCAGTCAGGCCATCAGGGCTGGGAAGCAAAACTTTTAAATGTTGTCTGTGCTGGCTTGTTTTCAGCTAAAATAAATCAGGTCTGCAGTTCCTCCTACATGGTACAAAGGAGGAACCCTTAAACAGTTTCAGAAGAGTAAATCTGGATTCTGCCAGTTTAGCATTCCTGAGCTGTGGGAGTTTTGACAGCCTGAGGCTTTAGCCAGGGCCCTTTCCTTTTGGAGAGCTGGTATCAAAGACATATCCTCTCTTCAGTGATGGTGTCTGGGAAGGGTTTCAGATGTGGCCTGTCCTCCAGTGTGCATCCCACAGCTCAGGGCAGGAGCTGAGCCTCATCTCCAGTCCCTCCTATCCTGCTCTGCCTTTTGCAGCTCAAGGTGGGCACCTGTAGGCTCCTGCTCATGCAGTCCCATGGCTGGAGAGATTTTATGTAGGATTTCTCATGTAATTTCTTCTCCCTGCTGCTGGGGACACTGTAGCATTGGGTATGGCAGGATCCAGGATGCCTTGTTGCCTTGCCCCCCTGCCTGTCCTACAGTTTCCCTTAGCTGGTGCAGTTAACACCTGAGTTTGTTGGAGAAAATGTTCTGGCACAGGGAAGACACTGATGGTAGGGACCACAGGAGCATGGGATATGGAGAACTAACTAACCAGGGGTGTGGAGCATCATCAGCTGAGGCTTCTCCCATCTGACCCAGAAAAATTAGGCTCCTGGATCATTCTCCAAATTGCTCTTTCTTTCCCCAGGAATGGTGAGTCTCCCTGCTCACCTGCAGTTGTTTTACATCCTGCTCTTCAAATTCTGCCCCCAGCACCATCTTTTGCCATCTCTAGGGTTTATGGTTTTGCTGTCCTTCCTCTTCCATCCTTTTTCTTCCCCACTTGTGTATCTATAACTGTGAGGAGAAAACTCATCCTGCACTCCTTCTGCCAGGCTTGCTGGAAAAGGCTGTGCAGGGGCAAGAATTCCCCATGGCAGCCCTGATCTGTGGAATTCAGAGATGTCTTTTCCCTCCCTGCAGATCAGTTTGGTTGATGAGGAGCCTCTGCAGGTGTCTGGGGAAGCCAGAACCAGGTGGTTTCACCGAGCACCTTCACCTGGGAGTTCCAGAGGAGTCCCATGCTCAGTCTGCTCCCTGCAGAGCCTGTGCATCCCTTCTTCCAAGACCCTGAGATTCAGAGGAAATAATTTCTCTCTAAATTTACATATTAATAATTCACATAGTTATTGCAAAGCCTGCTATTTAAAATCTTGATAGTGACAGCAGCATACCGTGTTTCTGTTGACTCTGATCTATGGAGTGGCTCTTTACATAAATGAAATTATGAGCCTGGAAAAGCTTTTATTCCTTTTATTTTGCTTTGTTTGTTTTTTTGTGTGTTATGCTTCTTTTAAGCTGCATAAGGTAGATAACTCTTTCAAAGAGCAGAAATAGTTAAATTAGGTAAGTTCATTAGACCTTCCTCTATCACCTCCCATGCAAAGGTCAAGCACAGTGCCATGATCCTGTTTCATCTTCCTGCCAATTGGTTTTCACCCTTGGTTTCAAAGGGAGCACTTATGACTGACACTTCTGGACCTCTCTGCTATGCAGCTGCTTATTTAGAGCTTTTTTGGATCCAGAACAGCTAAAATAAGTGCAATTTCATGGGGCTAACACATCAAGGATTCATGAGTGGAAACATGGTTTACTTTTAGGTTTTTTTTGTTTCTCTCCTTTTCCTCCCTTAGAAATATTTGGAGGGTTTGAGAGCAAAAAATAAAGGTGATTAGAATTAGTTGTTATTTCTGCTTTTGGTTATAAGCCAGAGGAAGACTGCCTCAAAAA